>NC_037333.1:29180729-31680729 GCF_002263795.3 Bos taurus | reverse complement strand
CTCTATACTTTCCCCTACATTTGCAGAAACATTGAATTGATGCATATTGCTGACCCTTCCAGAATTGTGGTTTCGGCATGACCAAGTGATTTCATGGTTATATTAGCCAGTTGGCATGAATGTTTTATAGTAAATAAATAGTGTCACTATCAATTATTTTGTCATTATCCACCCTTTTACCTAATAAAATCATAAACTCTTATATGAGAGTGGGAACCCCTGATATGGTGCAAATTTGCTTCATGAAAAAACTGAAGTTCACAGGCTAGCATCCATGACTGACTAAAGTAAAACTTGTAAGTTACAGATCTAAGAATAGAACTCAGTTCTTCCCACACTCCTGTAATTCATTCAACACTGCTATATTTAAAATAGATAATCAACAAGGACCTACTGAATAGCACAAGTTATTCTGTCCATTATTCTGTAATAACCTAAATGGGAAAATAATTTGAAAAAGAATAGATATATGTGTATATATAACTGAATCACTTTGCTGTACACCCAAAACTAGCACAACATTGTTAATAACTCTAACACAATATTAAGTAAAAATTTAAAAAGATAAATCCCACAAAAATTCATAATTTAAAAAAAACAATCAATACCCAATGCAAGTCTAATATGTACCAAGCTCTGGGAAATTTATTTGCTATTATGAGAGTCAGATAACTAAAAAGTAAGCAAATTAATAAAGTAGATAATTACATACTGAGCCAAGAACTATGAAGGAAACAAACAAGGTGATCTGTGAAAGTATAATTGACAGGTGAGGTAGTGGTAATGCTAATCTAAGGTATAATGACAGGAGTTGTCTCTATAGAGATGACCTTTGATGTGAAATCTGATTCACAGAAAGGAGTCAGCCATGAAAAGAACTTGGAGAGAAGCATTCTACAGAAAAGTAACATGGAATGTAAGAACTCAGAGTTAAGAAAGAACTGTGATTTCCAGAAGCAGAAAATAAAGTAATGTAATGGGAGCATAGTAGGAGATGAAATTCAGAGGTAGGAAGGGACCAGGTGTTTATACTTTATACTCTTTATATAGAGTATATATATATATACTTTATTTTTTTTAATTTAATTTTATTTTTTAACTTTACAATATTGTATTGGTTTTGCCATATATCAAAATAAATCTGCCACAGGTATACATGTGTTCCCCATCCTTAACCCTCCTCCCTCCTCCCTCCCCATACCATCCCTCTGGGTCGTCCCAGTGCACCAGCCCCAAGCATCCAGTATCATGCATCGAACCTGGACTGGCGACTCGTTTCATATATGATATTATACATGTTTCAATGCCATTCTCCCAAATCATCCCACCCTCTCCTTCTCCCACAGAGTCCAAAAGACTGTTCTAGACATTAGTGTCTCTTTTGCTATCTCATATACAGGGTTATTGTTACCATCTTTCTAAATTCCATATATATGCGTTAGTATACTGTATTGGTGTTTTTCTTTCTGGCTTACTTCACTCTGTATAATAGGCTCCAGTTTCATCCACCTCATTAGAACTGATTCAAATGTATTCTTTTTAATGGCTGAGTAATACTCCATTGTGTATATGTACCACAGCTTTCTTATCCATTCGTCTGCTGATGGACATTTAGGTTGCTTCCATGTCCTGGCTATTATAAACAGTGCTGCAATGAACATTGGGGTACACATGTCTCTTTCAATTCTGGTTTCCTCACTGTGTATGCCCAGCAGTGGGATTGCTTTATATACTGTTTATATAGCTCTTTATACTTCAGGAATAAAAATAGATTTCATTCTAAGTGAAGTTGGGAACCTTCTGAAGAGCCTTAAGCATACATTATCCAATTTGCCTTTCATAGAGAAAGAAGAAGAATCCCCTATAGGGAAGCAGGAATGAAATCCATTACTATAGTTTAGGTGTGAAACTATTATAATTTGGACTGAAGTGTTTGTAATGGAATCAAAGAGAAGTGGAAACATTCAAAATATTTGTTTCTATTTTAAAATCAATAGAATTAGTTGATGGGTTGGATAGGAATAGAAAAAGAAAGGTAGAAATCAAGAATGATGCCCACATTTCTAGTCCAAGTAGTTTTATAAACTAGGATGCTATTTATTGGGATATAAAAGGAAGGCTAGAAATAAAAGGAAGAGTAATTGATAAATAATTTTTTGTTTGTTTTAATATAAATATATTTATTTTAATTGCAGGCTAATTACTTTACAATATTGTAGTGGCTTTGCCATACATTGACATGCATCTGCCACGGGTGTACATGTGTTCCCCATCCTGAACACCCCTCCCATCTCCCTCCCCATCCCATCCCTCTGGGTCCTCCCAGTGCACCAGCCCCCAGCACCCTGTCTCATGCATCGAATCTGGACAGGCGATTCATTTCATATATGATAATATACATGTTTCAATGTCATTCTCCCAAATCATCACACCCTCTCCCTCTCCCACAGAGTCCAAAAGACTGTTCTATACATCTGTGTGTTTTGCTGTCTCACATATAGGGTTATTGTTACCATCTTTCTAAATTCCATATATATGCATTAGTATACTGCATTGGTGTTTTTCTTTCTGGCTTACTTCACTCTGTATAATAGGCTCCAGTTTCATCCACCTCATTAGAACTGGTTCAAATGTATTCTTTTTAATGGCTGAGTAATACTCCACTGTGTATATGTACCACAGCTTTCTTATCCATTCGTCTGCTGATGGACATCTAGGTTGCTTCCATGTCTTGGCTATTATAAACAGTGCTGCGATGAATATTGGGGTACACGTGTCTCTTTCAATTCTAGTTTCCTCGGTATGTATTCCCAGTAGTGGGATTGCTGGGTCACATGGCAGTTCTATTTCCAGTTTTTAAAGGAATCTCCACACTGTTCTATATAGTGGCTGTACTAGTTTGCATTCCCACCAACAGTGTAAGAGGGTTCCCTTTTCTCCACACCCTCTCCAGAATTTATTGCTTGTAGACTTTTGGTTCACAGCCATTCTGACTGGCGTGAATGGTACCTCATTGTGGTTTTGATTTGCATTTCTCTGATAATGAGTTATGTTGAGTATCTTTTCATGTGTTTGTTAGCCACCTTTATGTCTTCTTTGGAGAAATGTCTGTTTAGTTCTTTGGCCCATTTTTTGATTGGGTTGTTTATTTTTCTGGAATTGAGCTGCAGGAGTTGCTTGTATATTTTTTAGATTAATTCTTTGTCAGTTGCTTCGTTTGCTATTATTTTCTCCCATTCTGAAGACTGTCTTTTCACCTTGCTTATAGTTTCCTTCATTGTGCAAAAGCTTATAAGTTTAATTAGGTCCCATTTGTTTATTTTTACTTTTATTTCCAATATTCTGGGAGGTGAGTGAGTCATAGAGGATCCTGCTGTGATTTATGTCGAAGAGTGTTTTGCCTATGTTTTCCTCCAGGAGTTTTATAGTTTCTGGTCTTATGTTTAGATCTTTAATCCATTTTGAGTTTATTTTTGTGTATGGTGTTAGAAAGTGTTCTAGTTTCATTCTTTTACAAGTGCTTGACCAGTTTTCCCAGCACCACTTTTTAAAGAGATTGTCTTTTCTCCACTGTATATTCTTGCCTCCTTTTTCGAAGATAAGGTGTCCATAATTGCGTGGATTTGTCTCTAGGCTTTCTATTTTGTTCCATTGATCTATATTTCTGTCCTTGTGCCTGTACCGTACTGTCTTGATGACTGTGGCTTTGTAGTAGAGCCTGAAGTCAGGCAGGTTGATTCCTCCCATTCCATTCTTCTTTCTCAAGATTGCTTTGGCTATTCGAGGTTTTTTGTATTTCCATACCAATTGTGAAATTATTTGTTCTATTTCTGTGAAAAATACCCTTGGTAGCTTGATAGGGATTGCATTGAATCTATAGATTGCTTTGGGTAGTCTACTCATTTTCACTATATTGATTCTTCCAATCCACGAACATGGTATATTTCTCCATCTATTTGTGTCCTCTTTGATTTCTTTCACCAGTGTTTTATAGTTTTCTATATATAGGTCTTTTGTTTCTTTAGGTAGATATATCCCTATGTATTTTATTCTTTTCGTTGCAATGGTGAATGGAATTGTTTCCTTAATTTCTCTTTCTGTTTTCTCATGGTTAATGTATAGGAATGCAAGGGATAACTGTGTGTTAATTTTATATCTTCCAACTTTACTATATTCATTAATTAGCTCTAGTAATTTTCTGGTGGAGTCTTTAAGGTTTTCTATGTAAAGGATCATGCCATCTGCAAACAGTGAGAGTTTTCCTTCTTCTTTTCCAATCTGGATGCCTTTTATTTCTTTTTCTGCTCTGATTGCTGTGGCCAAACTTCCAAAACTGTGTTGAATAGTAGTGGTGAGAGTGGGCACCCCTGTCTTGTTCCTGACTTTAGGGGAAATGCTTTCAATTTTTCACCATTGAAGATAATGTTTGCTGTGGGTTTGTCATATATAGCTTTTATTATGTGAAGGTGTGTTCCTTCTATTCCTGCTTTCTGGAGGGTTTTTTTTTTAATCATAAATGGATGTTGAATTTTGTCAAAGGCTTTCTCTGCATCTATTGAGATAATCATATTTTTTTCCCTTTCAGTTTGTTAATGTGGTGTATTACATTGATTAATTTGTAGATATTGAAGAATCCTTGCATCCCTGGGATAAAGCCCACTTGGTCATGATGTATGATCTTTTCAATATGTTGTTGGATTATGTTTGCTTGAATTTTGTTAAGGATTTTTGCATCTATGTTCATCAGTGATATTGGCCTGTAGTTTTCTTTTTTTGTGGCATCTTTGTCAGGTTTTGGTATTAGGGTGATGGTGGCCTCATAGAATGAACTTGGAAGTTTACCTTCCTCTGCAATTTTCTGGAAGAGTTTGAGTAGGATAGGTGTTAGCTCTTCTCGAATATTTGTTCTTTGTGTTTCATCTTTGTTAATTTGATTATTATGTGTCTTGGGTGTTTCACCTTGAGTTTATCCTGTTTGGGACTCTGAGTTTCTTGGACTTGGATGACTATTTCCTTCCCCATTTTAGGGAAGTTTTCAACTGTTATCTCCTCAAGTATTTTCTCATGGTCTTTCTTTTTGTCTTCTTCTTCTGGGACTCCTATAATTCGAATGTTGGGACATTTAACATTGTCCCAGAGGTCTCTGAGGTTGTCCTCATTGTTTTTATTTCTTTTTTCTTTTTTCCTCTCTGTTTCATTTATTTCTACCATTCTATCTTCTGCCTCCTTCATTCTACTGTTGGTTCCCTCCAGAGTGTTTTTGATCTCATTTATTGCATTATTCATTATATATTGACTCTTTTTTTATTTCTTCTAGAAATAAATAATGCATTTCTTGCATCTTCTCAATCCTTGTCTCCAGGCTATTTATCTGTAACTCCATTTTGTTTTCAAGATTTTGGATCATTTTCACTATCATTATTTGGAATTCTTTATCAGGTAGATTCCCTATCTCTTTCTCTTTTGTTTGGTTTAGTGAGCATATCCTGCTCCTTTACCTGCTGAGTATTCCTCTGCCTTTTCATCTTGTTTATATTGCTGTGTTTGGGGTGACCTTTCTGTATTCTTGAAATTTGTGGTTTCTCTTTATTGTGGAGGTTCCTCACTATGGGTGGGGTTGTACAGGTGGCTTGTCAAGGTGTCCTGGTTAGGTAAGCTTGTGTTGGTGTTCTAGTGGGTGGAGCTGGATTTCTTCTCTCTGGAGTGCAATGAAGTATCCAGTAGTGAGTTTTGAGATATCAGTGGGTTTTGTGTGACTTTGGGCAGCCTGTATATTGAAGCTCAGAGCTATGTTCCTGTGTTGCTAGAGAATTTGTATGGTATGTCTTGCTCTGGAACTTGTTGGCCCTTGGGTAGTGCTTGGTGTCAGTGTAGGTATGGAGACGTTTGATGATCTCCTATCAATTAATGTTCCCTGGATTCAGGCGTTCTCAGGTGTTCTCAGGATTTGGACTTAAGCCTCCTGCCTCTGGTTTTCAGTCGTATTCTTACAGTAGCCTCAAGACTTTTCCTACTATACAGCACTGATGATAAAACATCTAGGTTAATGATGAAAAGTTTCTCCACAGTGTGGGACACCCAGAGAGGTACACAGAGTTACATGGAAAAGAGAAGAGGGAGGAGGGACATAGAGGTGACCAGGAGGAGAAGAGGGGGAATCAAAAGGGGAGAGAGCAAGCTAGCTAGTAATCACTTCCCTATGTGCTCTCCAAAGTCTGGATCCCTCAGAGATGTTCACAGAGTTACACAGAGAGGAGGGAGAAAGGAGACAGTGGTGGCCAGGAGGAGAAGAGGGGGAATCAAAACGAGAGAGACAGATTCAGCCAGTAATCAGTTCGCTAAGTGTTCTTCACAGCTCAGAAAACCAAAAAGATTCACAAAGTTGGGTAGAGAAGAGAAGGGGGAGGGAGGAGATAGAGGCAACCTGGTAGAGAAAAAGGAGAGTCAAAAGGGGAAGAGAGCAATCAAGCCAGTAATCTCGCTCCCAAATAAAAATAAATACTGAAGATTGGGTTCTTAAAGTACAAGATTAATAACAAATACCAAAAAGTGAAGATTAAAAATCTAGAGTAGAGGTTAGATTCTCAAAAATACAATATTAAAAAACAAAACAAAGTCACAAAAATTATAATATATATATATATATATATATATATATATATATATATGAAGTTTGCTTTAAAAATAGGGTCTTTTTTTGTAAGGTAATAGTAGTTTATAAAAATGAAAATTAAAAGAGTAATAGAGGATTTAAAAATTTTTTTTTAATTAAATTTAAAAAATTATAATAGTAAAAATGTATCTAGGACTTTCTCTGGAGCTATTGCGGACAGTGTGGGGTCAGTTCATTTTCAGATAGTTCCTTGATCTGGCTTATACTTCTCAAGATCTATAGGCCCCTTCCTATGTAGTCAGTGCTAACTACAGGGTTTTAATCTATTGCTCCTGTCACTTCCAAAGTGGTTCCCTCTATTTATTTTAGCTTCCGTTTACTGGTCTCTTCAGTGTCTAAAATCTGCCCTGACACAAGGGGGCGGTGGTGGTCACTTTTTTTAAACTCACTTGTTCAGTCGTGCTGTGGGGAGGGAGGAACACTGCAAACAAATATCACTCACATGTGTAGGGAGTGCTCGCAGTGTCTCGGCCACACTGATTTGCCCTGCTCACGGCGTGTGTGCTTTCCCAGTCTACATTGCTCAGGCTCTAGGTTGGTCTGCGGGGAACTATCTGAGGCGGGCCTTGGGTTGCATGCACTTCCCAGGTCTAAGCTGCTCAGGTTCAGCTTCTCGGGTACTCCACAAAGGCACAGACTTGGTTGGGCCTGCGTTTTGTGCCCTTCCCAGGTCCGAGCAGCTCAGGTGACCAGGTGCTTGGCGAGCACAGTTGCACCCAGTTGGAGGCTGCATCTTATCCCCTTCCCCATCCCAGCCACTCAGTTATATGGGTTACAAGGGGCACTCCTTCTCAGGTGTGCCATATGTCTCTTCTAGGGAGCTGATCTCTGGCTGTGACCCTCCTGGCAGATGTCAACCATCCAGAACCCCAAGAAGTCTTGGTTAGCAATGAAGCCTGCTTGCAGTTTGGTAGAGGATGCCTCTCTGGGGCTGTGATTGCCCCTTTCAGGCTCTGGCTGCCCTTGCCTGCCTGTCTCCGGTGGGGGATGGGCTGGTCCACAGCCAGCTATCTCTGCTCAGTCCTTTGTTCTGTTAGTGGGCCTGGCGGTATCTTGCTGCTGCTAAGTCACTTCAGCCGTCTCCGACTCTGTGCGACCCATAGACGGCAGCCCACCAGGCTGCCCCGTCCCTGGGATTCTCCAGGCAAGAACACTGGAGTGGGTTGCCATTTCCTTCTCCAATGCATGAAAGTGAAAAGTGAAAGTGAAGTCGCTCAGTCATGTCTCACTGTTAGCGACCCCATGGACTGCAGCCTACCAGGCTCCTCTGTCCATGGGATTTTCTAGGCAAGAGTGCTGGAGTGGGTTGCCATTGCCTTCTCCAGGCGGTATCTTAGGTTAGGGCTTTTCACAAGATAGCTATCCCACCATCTGGGTTGCTATCTGAAGTTAATTCTTTCAGATTGCCCTCGGGGCATTCAGGCCCTGTCCTTACCCTAAGCAATGCAGCCCGCACCTCCCTGTCCAGTCCCCGCTTGCTAATGGCAGATGCGAGCATCTGGGCTGCTTCTCCACTGGGGGTTGCTGTTAGGCACATAATCTGTGGGTTTTATTTATTTATTTATTTTTCCTCCCAGTTATGTTTCCCTCTGAGATTCCAAGGCTCACCACAGACCCACTGGTGAGACTGTTTCCTGGTGTTTGGAAACTTTTCTCTTTTTTAAGACTCCCTTCCTGGGACTGATCTCCATCCCTACCTCTTTTGTCTCTCTTTTTATCTTTTATATTTTGTCCTACCTCCTTTCGAAGACAATGGGCTGCCTTTCTGGTTGCCTGGTGTCCTCCGCCAGCATTCAGAAGTTGTTTTGTGTAATTTGCTCAGCGTTCAAATGTTCTGTCAATGAATTTGTCAGGGAGAAAGTGGTCTCCCTTTCCTATTCCTCCGCCATCTGAGGACCACCCCTGCCCCCACCCCCAGATAAATAATTCTTTTCACAGTATGTGAAGTTTGAGACGTTAGATATACAGTCAAGAGGGAATTTCACCAGGGAGATCAGAGAGAGTGAAATCTTGGCATAAGTAATAAATTTTGTAGTATTACTGGACATAGGTATCAGCAAGATCGCCAAAGAAGAATCTATGTAGAGAAGAGAAGATTCAGAACCAATCCATGGGAAAGAGAACACAGGAGAGGGAAGTAAGAAGGAATATCTAGAGGTGTAGGAGGAAACCAAGAAGCATGACTTTCATGGTAACCGAGAGAGAACAGTTAATAAAAGAGGAAAGGACAGTGATGTAGACCACTGCTACTGCTTAGAAAGCCTCTATTATAAGTAAGTGGGATCTAGTAATTTGAAGGGACTAATATATGTTCTAAAGTATTCAAACTCAACAGCTGCTATTTATCTCAACAGTGAGAGACATAGGATGTTTTCTTTATAAAATGAAAGCTTATAACAACTGAATTCCTTCTCAATACCTCTTTGCAAAAGTTAAACCTTAACACAATATTGTAAATTGACTATACTCCATTAATTTTTAAGTCAAACCTTTTTTTTTTTTTTAAAGCTATGATCATCAAAATCTTTGATGTGCTCAGTTTGAAGACTATCATTAAACTGCTATGTAACTGAACCCTGACATGCTCATTTTAGATTGCCAGATGCTCTGTGTATTGTTTTTTTTTTTTTTTTAAGCTTTCCCCACATTGGCCAATAACCTCAGATATGCAGATGATACCACCCTTAGGACAGAAAGCAAAGAGGAACTGAAGAGCCTCTTCATGAATCTAAAAGAGGAGAGTGAAAAAGCTGGCTTAAAGCTCAACATTCAAAGAACAAAGATCATTGCATCTGCTCCCATCACTTCATGGCAAATAAATGGGTAAACAATGGAAACAGTGACAGACTTTATTTTCTTGGCCTCCAAAATCACTGCAGATGGTGACTCCTGCCATGAAATTAAAAGACACTTGCTACTTGGAAGAAAAGCTAAGACAAACCTAGACAGTGTATTAAAAACCAGAGACTTTACTTTGCTAACAAAGGCAAAACTTTTGTCAAGTCAAAGCTATTGTTTTTCCAGTGGTCATGTACAGATGTGAGCATTGGAGTGTAAAGAATGCTGAGCACCGAGAACTGATGTTTTCGAGCTGTGGTGTTGGCGAAGACTCTTAAAAGTCCCTTGGACAACAAGGAGATCCAACCAATCTATCCTAAAGGAAATCAACCCTGAATATTCATTGAAAGTACTGATGCTGAAGCTGAAGTTCCAATACTTTGGCCAGCTAATGTGAAGAGCTGACTCATTGGAAGAGACCCTGATGCTGGGAAAGATTGAAGGAAGGAGGAGAAATGGATGACAGAGGATGAGATGGGTTGGATGGTATCACCGATTCAATGAGCGTGAGTTTGAGCAAACTCCTGGAGATGGTGATGGACAGGAAAGCCTGGCATAGTGCAGTCCATGGAGTCACAAAGAGTCAGACACACCTGAGTGACTGAGCAACAACAACCACACTGGCCTAGAACAGTCATATGTGCATAAACTTCTATCACAGTTTTATTTCTAACCCTCCATCCATGTCTGTTCAGTCTCTGCAAGCGCCCTGATAGCAGGAAGAACATTATTCTTGTTCACTGCCCTGCCAGCCAATATTTGGAATATAGTTGTCACTCAAACAAATATTTGGTGAGGGAGCTTACTTGTTTTTACTCCTACTTTGCTGTTTTCTCTAATTATCCTGTTTTGTGATCTCCAGCGGACTAGCTTTCTGGGGACCCCTCTGGATTATCTCATTTCCTTAGCAGGGACAAAATAAATCATGGCTGCTGTTATTAGAAGACTACACTTCAACAGAAGCACGTAGAGCCCATTTTTAAAAAGAACAGAGGGATTTAGAAAATAATACAACCTATCTCATTGCACCTCTAAAATGTTAAGCATTTTGCATCTTTCTTTATCATGTGAATTAATCTCTACCTGTGTTGTCCAACATGATAGTTGCTAGCCACATGTAGCTATTGAGTATTTGAAATGTGGCTAACAAATTGTGATGTGCCATAAATATAAAATATACCAGATTTGAAGATAGTATTAACCAGAGAGTGTAAAATACATCATTTTCAGTGGTATACTGCTTATATGGCTGAAATAGTAACATTGTGGATATGTCCATTTTAATAAAATAAATTACTAAAATGAATTCTATCTTTGAAGAAGATTGTTTAAGTGCATATTAGAAAGTTAAAAATCATATATGTGGCTACCATTATATTTCCTTGGGCAGTGCTGTTCTATAATTTTGATACACAAAGCAGGGACCTTAGACCATGGCATAGATATCACTAAAGATAATATTAGACATGCAAAATCTCAAGCCCTTTTCCAGACCTGTGAATCAAAATTTGCTTTTTAACAAGATCCCCAGGTAATTTCTATGTATACTGAAATTTGAAAAATGCCACTCTATCGATTGTTGCTGTATCCAAAGAGCAAGGTATGATTGTGCCATTGAATAGTGATACATCCAACCTCATTTCCTGTGTAATGCAGACTGAAGTCTAAAAACTGCAAGTTCTATAGGGATGCACAGAAAGGTTAATATCAAGTGTGAACCCAGCTTGCAAACTATAGTTCTGCATTTTACACTGCAATGGTTCATGTGCCACACTTTGAAATTAGTGCAAGCAAAAGCCAGCTCACAGTGCTTATGCGTTTTGTTACCTAGAGAGATTTGCATTTAGCAAGCTTAGCTCAGCTGGTGCTTATAAAAAGCCATTGCCAGAATGCCTAAGAAATTTAGTCCCTTATACAATACTTAGAGTGGTCAGCAGGAATGTTAGCAGGCAACATCCCATGTCTAGAGTTAATCTGCTTCATCACAACAGTGTAAGTTAAAAAAGAGCTTGGTCTAGCAGAAATCTGTTTCTGTATGTTGAGGTTGTGATTTTTCCAGGTTGTATGTTACTCTCATACCACTTTTTACCTTAAACATATTATACTGACTTTGATTTAAAAAAATATGATTTTCTCAGCATGTTAATTACAGTACTGTTGTGATAACATCTAGAGCCCAATTTTTTGACTATTTGATCTTTACATTTTATTTAGTATTTTTTTGTAGGCTTTTGATATATTTAGATAGAGTTGAGAGAGTAGTAGTTTTAAAAAAATTTTGAACTGTGTGTGGACATATGTCATTTAAGTATTTGCACTTGGAGTAGATCAGAAAATCTTTATTTAGTAAATAGTTTAAAATCATAGAGTTAATTAATTGGTATGATGCTCTGTCTCTAGAAAAGCATGATGGCAATTTTTCATTACATAGGACATATTTTTACCTTTAAAATCATGCAGTACTTAAGCAACAGAGTAGCATTTATATAACTTCTTCATTTCAAATTGTATTGAAATAAATGAAAAAAGTTAACTTTAAATACAGCTCCTAAAATATGCACTGATTATTTATTTGTTATCATACAGGAGATTTACATTCATGAAACACCCTCTTTAAAAGTTAGAACTAGTTTTTAAGAGTGAGATTTTTTAATTTACTTTGTTTTTCACAATAGCACATTGTGCAAAACAAATTCAAACTCCTAGAAAAATAAAATCTTACCTTTCATTGATATTATTTCAATGATATAAACACTCAAAGTATCAGAATTTGTGCAATTAAAAAATTATTACCATTATTTCAAACATAATATACATTTAATCAAAGCACTGTTAATGAAGGACAGATAATACTGTATTTGAAAATGAGGCCAATTATCTCAAAATATGTAAGTGGTCATTGAGTTTCTGTTCTTTGCTTCCAAATAAGCAAGACACTATTCCCACCTTACTTCACTTAATTTTCATAATGTCTCCATGATAAGTATCTTTATCTCTTTATTAAAGCTGAATTTCAGAGAAGTCAAGTAAATTACAGGCAACTGAAAGCTTGGTTACAGGATTTATGATTGGTCCATTAACAATCTTTCAGTGATATTTGACTCAGTATTTCCTTTTTAAAAACCTTTATTTTATTTATTTATTTTTGGTTGCACTGGATCTTTGTTGCTGCTTTTCTGGGCTTTCTCTAGCTGTGGTGAGCAGGGGCTCCTCTCTAGTTGAGGTGCACTGGCTTCTCATTGCAGTGGCTTCTCTTGTTGCATAACATGGGCTCTAGGCATGCAGGCTTCAGTATTGCAGCACATGGGCTCAGGAGTTGTGGTGCACATGCTCAGTTTTCCAGGAGCATGTTGTATCTTCCCAGAGCAGGAATCGAACCCGTGTATGCCACACTGGCAGGCTGACTCCCAACCACAGGGCCACCAGGGAAGTCCCAAGATACAGTATTTCTTTAGCTTTAACATGATTTTCTTAACCTTTAAGGTAAACAGTTATATATCAACAACTTTTTTTGGTAGTTCTTTCTGAGCATGTCTGCATATACATGTCTTAAGTTACAGAGAATACCACTGGCATAATAATGATTTAGTTCATTTTTCATAAAATGTGAAAACCATACCCTAAGTCATTGATTGATATAAGCTCCTTGTAATATCATAACTACTGAATCCCACAGACATCCAAGTTAATATCTATCTGTCATTGGTAATTATTTAATTGTAACACTAAGACATATTGTTCATTTGAATAATTCTTATAATTAGATGTATTCTGTTTATAAATACAGAACAAATCTATAGTTCAAAAGTTTTAATCAAGGGCAAGAAAGATTAGAAATATTAAATGTACAACTAACCTTCATTCCCAGAGGCTTTTTCTCTTTATCTAGTATCTTTATGGATTAAAACTTAATGCAGTTTCTCACTGTCTACATGAGCAACAAATAATATAAAATGAACTGAAGCTGGATTTATAGAAACAATTAAAGTTGCTTATATTTGGTATATAAATACATATGATGATTGCCAAGTATTCTGGAGAGTCATGGTCATAATAATTCAGCAAATTCTTGGGAATATATTCTCTAAAAAATACAACTAATCAATACAATGTATAGAGTAATAAAATGAATACTTTTTTCATTATTCTCACTTTAACTCTTTGTTAAACTGTGAAAACTTATATATATGTAGATCAATAACTGTAAATGGTTTAAATTGTGCAGATAAAAGTAAGCATGCTGACTTTGCCTAGCCCAGACAATGCTGATGTCGGGAAAACTTAGCTTATTTCATTTTTTACAGAAAAGTATCTTCACCGTGTAAAGTAATGTTAAAAAAAAAAAGTGACACAGGAATCAACACCTCTAGGTGATAAGTAGGAGTCTCATTTTTACTCTCCTATCCTCCCTTTCCTCTGTTGGATATGATAATGAACTGTGAAATGGTCAAAATGGAGGGAGAAAAAAGAATGTAGCTAATTCCCAAACTGGATAGTGTCAAATTCAAATTTTCTAGAGTAACTAGTGATGGATGTCATATTGCCAAATATATAATACTCCCTTTCTAGAAATATAGTAATATAGAGATTACATATCCATTTCTTACAGTGGTTTTAGGCTGAAAAATTTGAGGTGAGTTCAAATTAATCTATGAATATGTAATTTTAGCAGCTACCTAATATTATGTGAGTGATAGAAAATTACTTGCATTCAGTTGAATAACCTGAGGGCTAAAAGCATCAGAATCATTCTCGACACTCCCGTTTTATTATTGTTCACATCAGATTTGTCCCCAAATCCAGATTCTTCTGCTTTCCTCTTATCCTCATCGTCCTTGCCTTATTTTAGTTTATCCTCTGTCACTTGACGTTTTGCAATATCCTTTTTTCTGCTCTTACATTTTTCTTTTCTCATTCCATTTTCTACATTCCTTCTTGGTTATTTCTATTCCTTTTTTTTTTTTTTTGTAAAGTTTGCTGTATCATAGTTCTATGACTACAGTCTTGTGTAGAGAAATAAAGTAATAATAGGTGTTAAGGAATGCCATGTATCAGGGTTCAGTTCAGTTCAATTCAGTTCAGTTGCTCAGTCATGTCCAACTCTTTGTGACCCCATGAATCACAGCACACCAGGCCTCCCTGTCCATCACCCACTCCCAGAGCTCACTCAAACTCACGTCCATCGAGTCGGTGATACCAGCCAGCCATCTCATCCTCTGTCGGCCCCTTTTCCTCCTGCCTCCAATCCCTCCCAGCATAAGAGTCTTTTCCAATGAGTCAACTCTTCGCATGAGGTTACAGATAATCAAAGAAAAAATGCTTTCAGTTTTCAATTTAACAAAGACTCTTTAATTAGGACTCTTTAGAAAGACTCATTAACCTTTCAGGAATATAAAAGGTAACAATATAATCCTCTTCTGAACTTTTCAGAGCAGACAAGAAGCATGTATTCTCAGTTCTAGTAATGGAGGCCTGGTTCACTTCTGGAAATGGGAAGCAAAGCATCTCCTCATAGATAGAAAGAGAAATCTTCCACCTGTGAAAAGTAAAGGTGATGTTCAATATCCAAAGCTGAATTGCAACATTCCAACATATATGATAAAATATTCCACTCATGAGTGAGTCAATTGTTGTCAGTCAACCATGTCATCTTGTAGAGTTTGAACATCCTACTGAAGTTATATATCAATTATAGAAGTTGACAAAAATATTACCATATATCATGTATGTGATAATTTCTACATCTGAGAAGGAAAGCATCCATAATGCATTTTCATTAAAGGCTCAAATAACAATCTGCTTAATCCTTACATCCTCATGCAAATGACTTATGAACAGTTTTCAAAGAAAGAGAGGAACATAAAAATGTACTACAGCCAAGGTATGCATTGATGAAACAGGTAAGATTGATTTTTATATTTGCCTGGGGATGTGGATCACTTCCCTGAATCTGGTTTGCATTAATTATGTTAATGGACTATGGATTGAATTTCATATCTAAGTCCCAATTTTCAAATCTTTATCCTCAGGGGGAAAGTATCTCAAGAAGAAAAAACTATATTTATAAGCCATCCCAATATCAATATGCAGTTTGACACATTGCAAAGTAAGAAACCCTAGGGAGAATACTATTTACAAAGACATCAAATACTTTCAGGGGAGATTCTCACAGAGGTGTATGTTTGAATTAATTCAGTCAGTAATTCAAGGAGTTAAAGATATGTGTTGAGGCTATTACTTTATGCCTGTCTTTCTGGGTATTGAGATACAGCAGTTAAGCAGATAGACAATTAATACTCAATTATCAATGGTGTTATGATGGCAGACAGACAACATAGTAGAAGAGCAATATGAGTTTCCAATGATTCAGAAAGAAAAACATGTGCATATGAGAGAAATGGATTATGCTTGTATATATGATTTAAACTGGCTTATTGTGAGAGTAAGTTATCACATGAAATTTTGGCCCATTTTGAAAAAAATATTCACAACTTTTTTATTGACTGGGAAGAGACCTTATAGAGCATCTAATTAAAGTTTCATATTTTGTAGGTGAAAAAACTGAGGCTCAACAAGATTATATCTTGTCAAAAGTCACACATTGAATTAGAAGGTAACTCGAGTCTACCTCATCCCCAGTCCTTGCTCCTTTGTTCATCCAGTTTTGACTTCTGAAAGGCCACAAAACCTCTTATCCTTGACACAAACAGAGGTCTAGGGAAAGAGTCTTCCTGCTCTTCCTACTCTAGTTTTAGTGCGCTCTTCTAAAACACAGAGACTAATTGGCCAGTGTGAGTTTCAATAGAGAGCAAGACTTATCTCATTTCTACTTAATTTATCTATATAGACAATAAGCAGAAAAGATTTTAGTGTTAAAAAGGCATAATTGACATAAATGTAAAAGAAAGTATAAAAATGAACTAGTATTATAGCATATACCACTGTAATAATTGTTGCAGGAAAGATCTACTAATGGATGCTAATGTTAGTGGTCAAACATTTGAGGAGAAAGAGGATAGAAAAATAGTAGAATCTCAAAATATCCACCCTTCTCATAGTTATCAGGTAGAAAAGGAGAATAGCAGTGAAGAAACCTGTCAAGCAGTTTGTCAAGGTCAATACCGTTAGTAATAAAACATGCTCATATTATTTAGCTTGGTAACACAGCATCATTTCTCTGGTATTTTCTTACCAAAAACTATATAACATCAACATAATTGTGAGAAAATAAAATTGAGATAGACTCCAAGAAACAGCTGACCACTACTTATCAAGTATCGGGATCATAAAAGTAAAGGGGAGACTGAAGGGTTGTCATGGATCCTGGAATAGAGAAAGGATAGTTGGTGAAAAATAGAAGAAATTCAAAAAGTTCTGTAGTTTAGCTAATAGCAGTGGTATGCTGAGACTGACTTGAACCACCCAACAGGAAAACTGTGTAACTTCATGTATAGGAAAATTCTGTTGGTAGGTTTAAATAAGTCATGGTGGATAGGAACACAAAGACATTGGCAAGTGGTAAAAATTAGGACTTCCCTCCTCCAGTTCCTGGAAGACTGCTTTAGCAGCACATCACTGGTTAATAGTGGTGTGCCAATGTTAAGTTCCTGGTTTTCATAATTGTGCTAAGATTATATAAATTAACATTAGTGTTAGTCACTCAGTCGTATCTGACTCTTTGCGGCCCCATGGACTATAGCCCGCCATACTCCTCTGTCCATGGGATTCTCCAGGCAAGTATAATGGATTGGGTTGCCATTCCATCTCCATTCAAGAGTGTAAGTGCAATTTATAACTCTTTAAGTTCTGTGAGGCTTACAAGCTTGAATCTGAGTAAGTACAAATTTTTAGATTTGAGGCACTTGGTGAATTGACAGAAACTTTGAGTGGGATTGGATTCTAATTTTTACTACCTTCCTCCTCTTCCTTGTGTGTGTGTGTGTGTTTGCTTTGTCATGAATCAAGCCCTTGAACCTGAGATTTTCCAGGAGTTAATCATAAAATAATGTGTGCCCTTAAACGAGCTAATTAAAGAAAGTTTCAAAATAGACTCTACAAAGAATGGAACCTTTGCAAAGATCTTTTCATGTCTATTTAAAAATGACTCATTTAGTGAACATTAATCACTGATTGTGTCCCAGATCTCCTGGTTCTGAAAAGAGAGTATTTTTATATATTATAAATGAGGGATCTGAATCTCTGAGATATTGTAATTTATCTTAATTTAGTAGGCAGTGTAGGAAGGCTTTTTCACTGGACTTCTGTTTGTGTCAAGGATAAGAGAGGTTTTATGGCCTTTCAGAAATCAAAACTGGATGAACAAGGCAGCAAGGACTGGGAATGAGGTAAACTGGAGTTATCTTCTAATTCAATATGTGACATTTGACAAGATATAATCTTTTTGAGTCTTAGTTTTTTCACCTACAAAATATCCCATGTCCAAGGGCAGAGAAGCCCTAGCAAGACAGTAGGTGCTGGAGCAGCGGCTGTGTGGCACTGGAGTGACTTTGAGGAGACAACCCACGTCCAAGGGCAAAGGAGAAGCCCCAGAAAGATGGTAGGAGGGGTGAAATCATGTTTAGAATCAAACCCCATACTGGCCAGAGACACTCAGAGGGGCCAAATATACCTTGTGCACACCAGGACCCAGAGACGCCACAGAGACTGAGACAGAACTGTGTTTGAGTATCTCTTGTGGGGATACAGGTCAGCAGTGGACTGCCACAGGGGCCAGGGCTCTGGGTGCAGCAGAGTTGGGTATGGCATAAGCCATCTTGGAGGAGTCGCCATTAACCCCACCATAGTGCCACCAGAGCCTACACAGGACTGGGAAACAGACTCTTGGAGGGCACATACAGAACACTGTATGCACCAGGACACAGGAGAAAGGAGCACTGACCCCACAGGAGACTGACCCAGACTTGCACATGAGTGTCCAGGAGTCTGCAGCAGAGGTGTGGGTCAGAGATGGCCTGCAACAGGGACAGGGGCATTGAATGCAGCAGTGTGTGCACAGGACATTTTGAAGGAGGTAGCTATTATCTTCATTACCTCCACCATAGTTTGGCCTTAGGTCAACCACAGAGAGGGAACATAGCCCTGCTCAACAGAAAATTGGATTAAAGATTTACTGAGCATGGCCCCACCCATCAGAAAAAGACCCAGTTTCCCAGTCAGTAGTCAGTCTCTCACCATCAGGAAGCTTCCATAAGCCTCTTATCCATCTTGATCAGAAGGCAGACAAACTGAAAACCACAATCACAAAAAACCAACCAATCTGATCATATGGACCACAGTCTTGTCTAACTCAATGAAACTATGAGCCATACTCATAGGGCCACCCAAGAAGGACAGGTCATGGTAGAGAAGACAAAACTTTGTCCACTGGAGAAGGGAATGGCAAACCACTTCAGTATTCTCACCTTGAGAACCCTATGAACAGAATGAAAAGGCAAAAAGATAAGACACTGAAAAATGAACCCCACAGGTCGGTAGGTGCCCAATATGCTACTGGAGATCAGTGGAGAAATAACTCCAGAAAGGATGAAGAGATGGAGCCAAAGCAAAAGCAACCCCCGGTTGTGGATGTGACTGGTGATGGAAGTAAAGTCTAGTGCTGTAAAGAGCAATATTGCATAGGAACCTGGAATGTTAGATCCATTAATCAAGGCAAATTGGAAGTGATTGAACAGGAGATGGTAAGAGTGAATGTCGACATTTTAGGAATCAGTGAACTAAAATGGACTGGAATGGGTGAATTTAACTCAGGTGACCATTATGTCTACTACTGTGGGCAAGAATTCCTTAGAAGAAATGGAGTAGCCATCATGGTCAACAAAAGAGTCGGAAAGTCAGTACTTGGGTGCAATCTCAAAAATGACAGAATGATCTCTGTTCGTGTCCAAGGCAAACCATTCAATAGCAGAGTAATCCAAGTCTGTGTGCCTCTACCAGTAATGCTGAAGAAGCTGAAGTTGAATGGTTCTATGAAGACCTATAAGACCTTCAAGAACTAACACCCAAAAAGATGTCCTTTTCATTATAGGGGAATGGAATGTAAAATAAGGAAGTCAGCAGATATCTGGAGCAATAGGCAAGTTTGTCCTTGGAGTTTAAAACAAAGCAGGTCAAAGGCTAACAGAGTTTTTCCAAGAGAATGCACTGGTCATAGCAAACACCCGCTTCCAACAACACAAGAGAAGACTCTACACATGGACATCACCAGATGGTCAATACTGAAATCAGATTGATTATATTCTTTGCAGCCAAAGATGGAGAAGCTCTATACAGTCAGCAAAAAAAAAAAAAAAAAAAAAGACTGGGGGCTGACTGTGGCTCAGATCATGAACTCTTTATTGCCAAATGCAGACTTAAATTGAAGAAAGTAGAGGAAACCACTAGACCATTTAGGTGTAACCTAAATAAAATCCCTTATGATTATACAGTAGAAGTGACAAATAGATTCAAGGAATTAGATCTCATAGACAGAGTGCCTGAAGAACTGTGGACAGACACTCATGACATTGTACAGGAGGCATTGATCAAGACCATCCTCATATAAAGAAATTCAAAAAGGCATATGGTTGTCTGAGGAGGCCTTATAAATAGCTGTGAAAAGAAGAGAAGCAAAAGGCAAAGGAGAAAAGGAAAGTTATACCCATTTGAATGCAGAGTTCCAAAGAATTGCAAGGAGAGTTAAGTAAGCCTTCCTCAGTAATCAATGCAAAGAAATAGAGGAAAACAATAGAATGGGAAAGACTAGAGATCTCTCCAAGAAAATTAGAGATACCCCAAGGGAACATTTCATGCAAAGATGAGCACAATAAAGGACAGAAATGTTATAGATCTAACAGAAGCAGAAGATATTAAGAAGAGGTAGCAAGAATAAGCAGAAGAATTATATTTAAAAGATCTTTAAGATGCAGATAATTATGATGGTGTGATCACTCACCTAAAACCAGACATCCTGAAATATGAAGTCAAGTGGGCCTTAGGAAGCATCACTACAAACAAAGCTGGTTGGATCAGCTTTGTTGTGCTATTCAGTTGAGCTATTTCAAAGCCTATAAGATGATGCTGTGAAAGTGCTGCACTCAGTATGCCACCAAATTTGGAAAAATCAAAAGTGGCCTCAGGACTGGAAAAGGTAAGTTTTCATTCCAATCCCAAAGAAAAGTAATGCCAAAGAATGTTCAAACTACTGCAGAATTGCATTCATCTTACATGCTAGTAAAGTAATGCTCAAAATTCTCCAAGCCAGGCTTCAACATTATGTGAACCGTGAACTTCCAGATGTTCAAGCTGTATTTAGAAAGGGCAGAAGAAACAGAAATCAAATTGCCAACATCCGTTGGACCATCAAAAAAGCAAGAGAGTTCCAGAAAAACATCTATTTCTGCTTAAGATTATGCCAAAGCCTTTGACTGTGTGGATCACAACAAACTGTGGATAATTCTTAAAGAGATGGGAATACCAGACCACCTGACCTTCCTCTTTTAAATAATCCAATTTTAAATAACACCAGAAATCAAATAATTGTCTTATATAATGGTTTATTCATGCTCCTTATTCTAGATGTAGTCAAAATCTCTGGAAGGTATAGAAAAGTAAAATGATAAATTGTAGCAATAATATGATAAATTGAATAGTGGTGTAATGAGCAAAATGTTACAAAGAGCCTATAGGCATTCACTCTACTTGAAAGCTGTAAAAATGTTTATAGAGAAAAGCTGTAACCAATATAAGAAAAGGAATAGCTTCATAATTAACACCTATTATGCATACATGCACAATTTTACATTTACCTGAATAATAACATTATTAGATATAACATTTAGCCCTACATCAATTCGTAAACAATTAGCTTGAAGTACATATCAAATTCCCATAGCTATTTTATGTGTATAAAAGTAAATATGTATATCTGTGAAATGTATGTATATATTGATATATGAGCATTTGTATATGTGTATATACATGTAAAGTATCATACAAAGGAGAATGAGAGGGACATGAGGATAATGCAGTCTTTATGAATCATATTGTGACAACTTCACTGTGATGGCCTAACACATAAATTAGACTATCTCATGGCTTTCAAATTCCAATTTAAAATATTGGATGGATGTTAAGCTGTAGAAGTTTATGTATTTGGTATGTAATGCCTTTTTAATATTATCAACACAGCTGCTTTGGTCTGAATTTTTGATCTCACATCAGAGCTAATTTTAATAGAAGGTGACCATTTTCTGATCCCGAATAATTTACACACCAGTGTCAGCATCTGCTGCACGAGTACCATAATATGAACCTGATCATTTTTGAGCCCGAGTCTTTCACACAATTCATCATAATTTATTTTGGTGACATACACTTATGACTTGCAGGTGCTACATCTTTGTACTGAATAATATTATGTTTTATCAATTAAACTAAAAATAAGCCATCTGTGTATGTTTTATTCAGCTAATTTTGAAGAAATGTAGAACATACACGTTTCAAGATTACACTGTGTTTATGAAAAAGTTTTACTTTATTAAAAAATAGGCATCAGTAATTGAAAGACAATAGCCTAGATGACAGAAATTTACTGAAATCTCCCTGTAAAGAGAGAATGTAGTACTTTTTCAGCTTTGGAAAAATACTTGCACAGTGACCAACCAAAATAGATACTTGATAGGAAACACTTGAAAGTAGAAATAGGCTAAGTTTATACTTTAATCTTTTCAAAAGTAACCTTGTTAATGATGCTTAGCAAAGATATGTATATCCAAAACTTATGTAGAAATGATGTTCAAATTTGATGTTATATTATCAACGTGTCAGAAATAGTAAATCTCAAGAGCTAATAGACTCACATTGCAAATATTGAACTCCAAATTATGATAATTTGAAATGACAAAATAAAACTAAAGTGAATGATGGCCAATTGTAGTACAGACTCAGAGTGTATGTAAATGTCTGTGACTCAATTGAAATAATAATAGATGACAGTCCTAGAAATGGGTTTGATTATGAATACTGAAATTGCACATTGTTTTCATCACTTTTTGTAGATATACCAAAAAAAAAGAGAGCAACAACTTCCAAAAATACAAGTCTCAGTACATTTCAATCCAAATTATTGCAGCAAAAATTAAGGAATACTGAAATAAAATGACTATCATGAAGAAAAAGGTAATAATAATGATAATGAAAACCATATTGACTGTCTTATTCTGTGCCAGAATTATGCTAAGATTTTAAATATTTTTCTATTATTGATAACTTTAAAATTTGAGTATTTGTTATCTTATTTTTTATAATTTAAAAATATCTAAGACTCATAAATATTAAGCAATGAGCCTATGTCACACAAAAAGTGGGGGAAAAACCACAGCTGTAACTTTAAAGGTCAGAATCTTTCAATACTTTTAGAATCATGAAAGAGAGTGAAAAAGCTGACTTAAAACTCAACATTCAAAAAACTAAGCTCATGGCATCTAGTCCCATCACTTCATGGCAAATAGATGGGGAAACAATGGAAACAATGACAGGCTTAATTTTCTTGGGCTCCAAAATCACTGCAGATGGTGAATAAGGCCATGAAATTAAAAGATGCTTGCTCCTTGAAAGAAAAGCTATGACCAGCTTAGACAGCATATTAAGAAGCAGGGACATTACTTAGCTGACAAAGATCCATCTAGTTAAAGCTATGATTTTTCCAGTATTCGTGTATGGATGTGAGAGTTGGACCATTAAGAAAGCTGAGTGCTGAAGAATCGATGCTTTTGAACTGTGGTGTTGAAGACTCTTGAGAGTCTCTTGGACTACAAGGAGATCAAACCAGTCCATCTTAGAAGAAATCAGTCCTAAATATTCATTGGAACGACTAATTATGAAGCTAAAGCTCCAATACTTTGGTCATCTGATGTGAAGAACTGACTTATTGGAAAAGACCCTGATGCTGGGAAAGATTGAAGGCAGGATGAGAAAAGGACAAGAGAGGATGAGATGATTGGATTGCATCACCAACTCGATGAATGTAAGTTTGAGCAAGCTCCGGGAGTTGGTGATGGACAGGGAAGCCTGGCACGCTGCAGTCCATGGGGTCGCAAAGAGTTGAACACAACTGAGTTAACTGATACATTTGAAAAGATGAGAAAGTTTTTTTTTTTTTTTTTCCAGAAATATACAAGTTATCAAGACTCTATAGGCAAAAGAAAAAACAAAAAATTGCTACATGCTATATTTGCGAATCATAGATAAACCAATATAGTCAGCTGTTGATCTAACAAAAAACATGAAATCAAAAAGTGGAATAAATGTGGTGTAAATTAGATATCATTAACTTATGAATCTACACTATGGAAATTAAGAAAATCATCTCCGTGCAAATAATTAATGCTGTTTAACCACCCAAAGGCTAAATATAATAACGTTCTAATTGCTCAGGTTGGTTTTATTTACGAGCAGTAAACACAATTAAAGAACGTTGCAAAGTATAGGGCATGCAACAGTTATAAAGTAGAAGGAATGCTTTTCTTAGATGTGCATTACATTTGTGGATCTGGGATTCTTGAAAGGAATTTTAGAGCTTGGCAACAGTATAATTAATGAATAAAACTTAATTAAAAACTGCCAAAATGTATCAGGAAAATGAGAGATGCACCTGCAAGTAATTTAGGTCTGAGTTGCTGCTACGGCTGCTAAGCCACTTCAGTCCTGTCCGACTCTGTGTGACCCCATAGACGGCAGCCCACCAGGCTCCCCTGTCCCTGGGATTCTCCAGGCAAGAACACTGGAGTGGGTTGCCATTTCCTTCTCCAATGCATGGAAGTGAAAAGTGCAAGTGAAGTTGCTCAGTCATGTCCGACTTAGCGACCCCATGGACTGCAGCCTACCAGGCTCCTCCGCCCATGGGATTTTCCAGGCAAGAGTACTGGAGTGGGGTGCCACAGCCTTCTCCGATTGCCTTCTCCTAGGTCTGAGTAAAAACACACAAAAGTTAGAAATCAAATCTATATGACATTTAAAAACTCATTCTTAAACAAAAACCTTTATATTAGAGGGTATGTAGACTATTGGAGAAGGCAATGGCACCCCACTCTAGTACTCTTGCCTGGCAAATCCCATGGACAGAAGAGCTTGGAAGGCTGCAGTCCATGGGGTCGCTGAGGGTCGGACACTACTGAGAGACTTTACTTTCACTTTTCACTTTCATGCATTGGAGAAGAAAATGGCAACCCACTCCAGTGTTCTTGCCTGGAGAATCCCAGGGACAGGGGAGCCTGGTGGGCTGCCGTCTATGGGGTCGCACAGAGTCAGACACGACTGAAGCGACTTAGTAGTAGTAGTAGTAGTAGTAGTAGTAGACTATTATGTCTTTGAGAGTCTTTGTTAAAATATAAAAATGTACTCTTCCAATATTCTATACCAAACCCTTCTGTGAAGGTAACAGAGGTTATATCAGCAATAGTAGTTGTTCTCTAGTCTCCTAGTCCTATGCATTTATAAGAATAAGGAAGAGTCAGCTGGAATGCCCAGTTAGAATGACTACCTTCCTGTACGAACTTGTATTAGGGAGAAGAGAATAAACCAAGCTTAAAGAACTAATTATTCATCAGACCAAGTATTTTTACACTTGTATTATTTATCAAAGGATGAGCCTCTCTCCTATGGTAAATATGGCACTTTTCTGAGCCACTTTTGTGAATGGTACAACTGTTAGCTACAAGATGACTTAACAATATTCCAGTGATACCTCTGAGAGTAAATGATAAACATTGCTTCATGACAGCTTCATAATCGCTTGCCATACCTTCTCATCATTTCTGGATGCACAACTAATGTGACAGTCCTACTGTGCCACTTGGGGCCCAAATATGTTGATTCTTCATATAACAACTAAACACTTAAAGTATTTTTTTTAATTTTTTATGACTTAGTAGTAGTGTCTAGAATTTATTTTATTTCCTTTGTGGTATTAGAGTCATAAAATGAAATTATCTATCTCTTCTATTTTTTCTCATTTTTAGTATTGTATTTTATAACTATATTTTGTGATTTCTGTATAATGAGTAATTAATGCACATTAGTGAAACTAATATTTATTGTCAAATTTTGTATTTAAGCCTGGATCATACATGCTTATACATGACTGCTTCTGATTTGACCTGCAAAATGGTGATAGTGAGCAATAAATGCTTTCTACCTCTCTCCTGTATTCACCAGTAGCTAATAATGAAATGTCACAGACTTGAAGATCATTAAACTTATTTTGAGATCCTTTTCAAAATGGATCACCTTTCCTGTTGCTGTGTGCCTTTTCTCCTCTTTGTTGTGGCTCATAAATTTTTATGACCTTTTGGCGTTGGAAATCTGCAATTTTTTCCAGAGCTTCACTAGGTACCTTCTAGAAATAATAAAACTCTTGTCACTTTCCATTGCACCTACCTTTCAAGTAAGGCCTACTGGATTCAATCTGTAGCATATTAGATAGAATATTCAATATGCTCAGTTTGAAACATTGAACGCAACATTGGTGTAGCCATTGAGTTATGGTGCTTTAAGCTTGGAATAGATGTTTTTTTAGGCGATTGTCTAGATATCTTGAGAGTAACTGTTTTTTGTTTTTTATCTTTTTTTTATCTTTGAATCTACTTGATTTTGCATCTTGGAAAGAATTACCTGAGACAATTGATACAAAGTTCATTTGGCTTTTCTCAAAAAACAGAGCATTGTAACTACAGTTGTGTTTATAGTTGTGACATTTGTGTATGTGCTCACCCCTACTCATCTCTGCTTCTTAGTCTGTATGGACTTACTCCATGGTTTGGGATGATTTGGGAGAATGGCATTGAAACATGTATAACATCATATATGAAATGAATCGCCAGTCCAGGTTCGATGCAGGATACTGGATGCTTGGGGCTGGTGCACTGGGATGAACCAGAGGGATGGTACGGGGAAGGAGGTGGGACGGTGGTTCAGGATGGGGAACACGTGTATACCTGTGGCGGATTCATGTTGATGTGTGGCAAAACCAATACAATATTGTAAAGTAATTAACCTCCAATTAAAATAAATTTATATTAAAATATTTCTATTACAAAACTACATTGCCTATTGAGAATGCAATGCATTTTAATTTTTTTATTATGGTAAAATTCACATAATATAAAACATACTATTTGAGCCATGTTTAACTGTATAATTCAGTGGCACTAAGTGTATTCACACTATTGTATAACTCTCACAATTATCCATCTCCCAAATTTTCAGCTTCATAAACTGAAACCCTGTCCCCATTTTAAACACTAACTTCCCATTCCCCTTCCTCACTTCCTCTACCCCTCCAGCCTCTGGCATCTAACAATGTACTTTCTAATCTATGAATTTGACTATTCTTGTATAAGTGGAATCAAACACCATTTGTCACACCCTGAGCAGCCTGGTAGGCTATTGTCCATGGGGTCACAAAGAGCTGGACTTGAATTAGTAACTAAGCACCCACACAATGTATATTGGAGTGCATTTTTAAGGTTAACCTAATGTAGTTCCCACAAACAGACTGTACCTTCTGTTTTCCCCGTGTGCTATACCGCAGGTTCTCAGTTATCTGGTTTATGAATAACAGTGTATGTATGTCAATCCCAGTCTCCCTATTTATCCTACCACCTATGTATTTTTAATATAATGTCCATGTCTTTATTTTTTCGTACCCAATATCAAAGTCACCACTGAGCTCCATCTCTGGCCCACATTTCTCCTGAGCTCTTATAGATTGAGAAAAATACTTCTCAAATATCCCATTTCAGTCTGAATTATATATAGTCTCTAGAGTACATTCTTCACATTGGCAATTTGGAAAAGAATGATTAGGCTTTTCAGAAAATGATTGTCTTATTTTTGGCCCATGGGTCTCAGTTCATTGATTATTCTGTGAAATTTTGACAACCCCAAGACCATAGAACCCAGAATTAATTCATTTGTTCAACAAATATTTGTTGACCATCCACTGTAAGCTAGGTAGACTTTCTGCTAGATCCTAGATATAAAGAGTTTATAAAATATGCAAGAACTTGCAATCATATTTTTGTTATGATTTAAGTATGCTGTGAAGTAAATGTAGGTTTTCTTGTTTCAAAAGGAAGATACACTTCTAATTTTCCTAAGGTTTAAGCTATAAACATTAGGGAATTTAACTGATTTGATTGTCCAATCAGCATGTAACTTTAGGGGCTTGTAGAAGGAAATCTCTGCTCTTTCTCTAATGTCTGAGGATACAATGAGTTTGTACTTAAAACTTGAATATAGTTGAAGACATACTGTTTTCAGTTTAAAGACCATGAAAACAATTTAGAATTGTATTTAAAATATGGAAATTAGAGTAGATGCACAAAGAGAATGAAAAGAAATCAAACTGAAACCTGGCCAGTAATGAATCACGAAGGAAGGTATAGCTAGCTAGATAAATGGATTTTTAATCTTAAATCCACTTTGTTTAATAAATTCAGTGATGTTATTATTACATAATAATGCTTG
The DNA here is from genome assembly GCF_002263795.3 of Bos taurus. Taxonomy (NCBI): domain Eukaryota; kingdom Metazoa; phylum Chordata; class Mammalia; order Artiodactyla; family Bovidae; genus Bos; species Bos taurus. The sequence goes on along the minus strand of NC_037333.1, from coordinate 31,652,693 downwards.
AGAAGAATGCAAATTATGTTTCACACTTTAAATTATCATTGTTAGTAATTTTGATATTTTGTTGGAAGTGCCAGCTCTCATCTGATCTTCAAAAAGTATAACATATGGGACTGGGACCCAAAATTGATTAATGACTCAAGATGATTAAAGACTGTGTTGTAAGGCCAAATGGCACATAATCTTTCACATTTGTGCCAACAAAGGCATTTTGGTATGTCTCCTGGTTGCCGCCAAGTTCTATGGTGAGAATCCACCAAATAGGCCCTGGCAACGTGTGCTGGAGCAAGCAGTTCATGAAGACTTGGGAGTGCATTCTCCCAGCTCTACTGTTGCTGAGTTCAGCCAGCCATGGTGGGAGTATTTACATCATAGAAATTGGCACATGCCACAAACAAGTTTTTTTCTCCCAGAAAGTCAGTCATAAAACATTATCCAGACACAACCGGTTCTGGTGGAATGAAAAACCCAGAAATGGCCCTTTTGCCTCCTCCATAGTTTCCTCATAGAAATTGGAGTCAAGCATAGCATCTCAGCACTCAGGTCTGGGCACCACTTCTGTGGACCAGAGAACTCTTGTTCTGCCTAATGTGAGCAAACTCTTTATATCAATAGAGGTGAGAAAACTGTTGACTCTTCGTCATAGGGAGAGAAAACTCTTCCTCCTATCTGTTTCCCTTTTCCACCTCTCTCCTTTCATATGTGTACAAACAAAATACCTATGTGTGTTTTTACTTATTTTTTGAAATTCAGACCACATCATTGTGAGAATAGCTGACTTCCAAGAAAAAGAGACTGATTTTATTGTATTTATTTAAAGTCGGAGAAGTGATTTTAACAGAAGTAAAAAGGCAGGGTCTTGTGTAAGCAAGATTTATATAATACCAAAATTTATATAGTATAATAATATACGGGCTTCCCCGGTAGCTCAGCAGTAAAGAAGCTGCCTGCAAAGCAGGAGACGCAGGAGACTTGATTTTGATCCACTCCAGTATTCTTGCTTGGAGAATCCCATGGAGAGAGAAGAGCCTGGTGGGCAATAGTCCACAGGGTCACAAAAAGTCAGAAACGACTGAAGCAACTGAGCACACATGCACATAACAATGTGCAGTTATGTGTAATACTAGTATAAGTTTAATATATTAAATTGCTTGTTACTCGCAATGATATATGCTATTTGGTATAATTTTGTATCACTTGAAAATTATTCAGCTACATGCTACAATATGCAAAGATACTTCTATATAATGAACAATTCTAGCTTTTTTCCTCTTTTGGATTTCTGGGCACAGTGCTACAATATGCAAAAATATCTGGATAATGAATGATTCTGGCATTTCTTCTGTCTGTTAGATTTCTTGGTTTGGACAACTTAATGGCCCACTGATATCTTTGATGTTCTATGTAATAACATCTTTATTGTTCTTAAAAGTTTAATTATACTAAACTGTAATAGCATTGACTTTTTCACTCAGAAACATTCATCTTACTTCAATGTTTGCTATCAAAAGATATATTCAGTCATTTCTTTCATGTAATCTATCATGCCATAATATCACAGAAAACCATGAAGCTCAAATCTGAGTCTGGTTCTGACACCTGGAGAAGAAAGTTAACCTTACATTGCAGTGTACATTTCCACTGCATTGTACATCCTCTAAGTTGTCTGGAGATTGATGAAATAAAGCTCCTCATCCTACAAGTTGGATATGGGGAATGAGAAGCCAGGAAGTCCTAGAGTCTTTTAGATCACTCTGATTCCATCTAGTAAATTACCTTTCTCTAAGATATTTTCAAGGCTAGAAATGATAATGTACTTACAAAAGGCCACTATGACTTTTGTCCACTCATCAGAGTAGGTCTAATGTAATACAGCCAATATGAAAGTCTAAATGCATCTCTATGAGTGTCAAGATGGCAGCAAATTCATTTTCCTTCTCTAGTTGACAATTTCTGCTCCTGTCCCTCGCATTCTTACCAGAAAGACAGTCAGTGAACAGATTATTCTCTCCAGAGGATTTTCTTACAACAGATAACTGTTTAACAGAGAGCCATACTGCTAAACATCTGAAAGTTTTAAAACATGCTTATCCATCATACAGAGAAGGCCATGGCACCCCACTCCAGTACTCTTGCCTGGAAAATCCCATGGATGGAGGAGCCTGGTAGGCTGCAGTCCATGGGGTCGCTAAAAGTTGGACACGACTGAGCAACTTCACTTTCACTTTTCACTTTCATGCATTGGAGAAGGAAATGGCAACCCACTCCAGTGTTCTTGCCTGGAGAATCCCAGGGACAGGGGAGCCTGGTGGGCTGCCGTCTATGGGGTCGCACAGAGTCGGACATGACTGACGTGACTTAGCAGTAGCAGTAGCAGTATCCATCATATCTTAGCTAGTACTACTGTCTTGATAATTATAAAGTAGCCACATTGTGTTTGATATTGTATCCCTTTGAAATGATATTACTATGTTCTTTTAGATGCTGTACCTTGAATAATGGGATGTGCTATATGACACAGCACAAGTTGTGCAGCAACAGTTAGACTTAACAGTATCACAGCAAAACCATTGTGTATCAAAGCAGTGAAAGAGTTCGTGTGTTAAGAATCATTGTCCCCCAAGTAAGAGGGTTAATAAAAATCTATGTGTTAGGTGAAAGTTTGGTATTGTCAGAAGAGTAAAATACAGGAGCAGGAAGATCTGGGCTCTGATCCAAAGACTCCCCCTATGACTGTGTAACCCTATGACAAAATTACTTGTGATGAGTTGGGAGTTAGAAGGGGCTTCCAGTGAGGTCCTAAACCTTAGTGAAGAGATCCTTAAAATTATAAAATATTCACTCATAAAAAGCAAAGAGACATATTATTTTATCCTGATATTATTGAGAAGAAACAGCTTTATGGGAGAAGTTGTTATATGTAACACACTTTTAAACCTCAGGTGGTTGAGGGAAGTTGGAGAGATTATGAATTGTGATTCAGCTGTCAGAATGAAGGCAGTGGTCTAACCTCTCTTTGAAGGCTCCATGGTTTGGGGAAACATTTTGTCACTCTGGCTGTCAGTTTCTTTTTCCATAACATTATGGGTTTGAAATAATCTTATAGGCTCCAAAATCAAAAGACGTTTGCTCAGAATTTCAGCTCTGTAACTTACTAGTCATGTGATACTAGCAGAGCAGCTAAGACTCTTTTCTGTTGACAGATATCAGGAAATCTAACTTTGGCTCAAAAAAAAAAAAAAAAAAGGGAGAGAGAGAGAGAGAAAGAAAAGCAAAGCAGAAGAACAGAATAATGGAATTATTTATTGCTCACATAGTATGGTAATCTCTAGGAAACATTTGTGAAACCATATCACTAGACCTCGCTTCCTTTGTTCTGATGACTTAGAGCAGCTATGGCTTTACCTGCCCTCAAGTTCATATATTTGGAAAAAATTAGATCAACTTGAGTCACATCCTGAATCTATCCCTGTAGTTAGGTGGATTCTTTGGGCTGACAGATCATACCACAGTCTAATACTCTAGCTCTTACTCCCTTGAAATTAATGGAGTTGTGCAACACTTGAAGTTACTTTTTAATTTCCTGAAATGAAATCAATTATCTAGGATGAATTGTTGCATTAAAACATTTACTAATTATAACAATCATGCCTTGATTTTATGTCATTGGTAAACAATATTGCTTAATCATATTTTGAACTGTTTCCATCCATTTTATGGGAAAAAGAGCCATATTCTCTATATCATAGTGAAGTAAAAAGTCTGAACATATTATTTCTGTATTTCCCTTGCTTTTCAAATTAAAGCATGAGTGCTTTGAAATTTAATTGAGACCACTGGGACCAGAGGGTCTTTGCATTAAGAAAGTTAGGTTTCCACATGTGTGCAGTTTAAGTTAATTGCAGTGTAGTATGAAATATGTGTGATGAAAAATTCAGGAGAGAGAAATTTAATTTTCTTTGCCATGTTTCTAGCAAACATTTTTAGTATTATTGTTAAAATAAGCTTAAATTATTTACAGATTTATATTTATTAAGATATAATATAACAACATGTACTCAATAATATTAAAATGATTAAGAGTCAATGTATGAATTGATTTCTTTCTTTTAAAATTTAAATTTATTGAGTGTAATTGGTAAATAAAACTGTAAGATACTTAAAGTGTATGTCATGGTGATTTGATGTAGGTATACATTGTGAGAGAATTCCCTTCATTGAGTTAGTTAACACATCCACTACCTCAGATATTTATCTTTTTGGGGGGCCAAGAGAATATTTAAGTTAATAATAATAAAGCTTTATCAACTATAGCCAACATGTTGAACTTCGATCTTCAGATCTTAGTCATAACTGAAAGTTTAAACCTTTTTATCCTATTTCCCCCACTCTTGAGATAATTTTTTTCTTCTGACAATTTATGAACTCATCTTAGAAAATATTTATGTGCATTGTATGTATATTAAAAAATAACATTTTTTAAATAGCTAATTATTTTATATAGGTTTTAATTGTAATCACAAGTATTTTATTGTAGAGCAGTGCCTACATTTAGAACTTCCCTCTTAGAATTTAATTATCAGACTCTTATATGGTAATTATTTAAAGAAAATTATAATATAGCTTGACATCCTTATTTTAATTGTTCTTTGTAACAAGTTACTTAGCTGATCAATTATTGGTGTCTTAATTCTTGCTCGAAATTCCAGTTTCTTTTTAATGTATTTTTCCCCAGATGAAATGAAAGTTCATTGTATGATTTTTTAATATATAGAAAATTTTAAAAAAGTAAAAAACAAACTTCCTTATTTTTAACACAACCTCTTTCAAGCTTTCAAAATTTGTGTATATTACTCATGCATATTTCTATGCAACAAATCATGTATGATATTTTAACTTCACCATGTTTACAAAATGGTCTTCATTTATTGTCAAATATTTCTCAAGTTCCTACAAAGTAGGGTGACTGAAGATTCCAGTTTACCTGTAATCTTCCTGTCTTCCTCAATGAAGATCTCAAATGCTGGGAAACCTAATGTTGTTGTTCAGTAACTAAGTCATGTCCGACTCTTTGTGACCCCATGAATTGCAGCACACCAGGCTTCCCTGTCCTTTATATCTTCTGATAGTCCCTAGCAAACTAGGATCATTGGTCACCCTACTAGGAAGAGAGAAATGAAAACCAATATACTAAAATAACTTCGAGTTTAGTGTGGGAATGATAGGATATATTCTAAGGTTTCCATATTTTAAAATCTTCATTTATTACTATTTTTGTGACACTGCATAATTTTTCAGTTGTATTTTTGTAACAATAAACTTTTGTAGTGTCAATGTAAAAGAAGTTTATAAATCTATTTCTTTAACTTAGACTTTTGAATCATGTCTCACTTTTACGGTTGTAGACAACAGTGATGAGAATGTATCTGACTACAACTCTTTTTGATGTTTATGATCTCAATATAGAATCATATGATACGATATTGATAAGATAAAGACTATAAATCTGTTAGATCTCAGATACATGCTGCTAAGTTGTTTTCCAAAAATATGTTAACACTTTATATTTCCATTTATATTTCTCAGTTAAACACTAAATTTGTTCATCTGGAATAATTCCTATAGTTTATGGATCAAACAATATTCACCCTGGTTTCCTGAAAAATAACTCTTCAGTTCAGTAGCTCAGTCGTGTCCGACTCTCTGCAACCCCATGCTGCGACTCTCTAGCCCTGCAGCACGCCAGGCTTCCCTGTCCATCACCAACTCCTGGAGCTTACTCAGACTCATGTGCATTGAGTTGGTGATGCCATCCAACCATCTCATCCTCTGTCATCCCTTTCTCCTCCCGCCTTCTATCTTTCCCGAAGTCTTTTCCTATGAGTCAGTTCTTTGCACCAGGTGGCCAGAGTATTGGAGTTTTGGCTTCAGCATCAGTCCTTCCAATAAACATTCAGGACTGAGTTCCTTTAGGAAGGACTGGTTGGATGTCCTTGCTGTCCAAGGGATGGACAATAAAAGGAACCATGCTTCCATTGCCAAATGAGTGTTTTAATTAAATGTAACAATTTTGTTGAGACTTCAAAATCTTTGTCTCCTTAGGCTCTAAAAATGGATTTCCATTTGGAATTTTAACAGGTAGTTGTATTAGAAAAATTCTCAGTTAGAAGAGCTGATAACATTATTAGGATTTAGAAACTCTTTATCTTACTTCAGGAGATGATACATGAATGAATGACAGTAGTAACTTGTTTCCTTTGTAACTGGAGGCTTTGTTAGTCAAGGTCTTCACATAGAAACTCCTTTTTAAAAGCTTCTGATACCAGATTTTCAAAAAAAGTTTAAAACTTGGCTGAGGATTATTTAATACTATGAGTTAAACTGTAGGATGAAGATTCTGATAGAGCTTTCATTTTCCCAGGAGAGAGAAAACTCTAGCTTAATGAAAAATACATACAGTCTAATTAACTCTGATGTGATCAAATACAGGTATTATCCTTTGGCTAAAAGTAGCCTAGAAAAAATAATTCATTAAGATGTTCTTTAACACAGTTCTTTAGCACAGAAGAATAAACTTTTAGCTATATTATAGATATAATTAAATTTTAGACTTATTAGCAATTTGCCTATAATATTTTCCTATTTATACATATATATGTTTCATCTCTTATTGAACCATGATAAATATTGCCAACTAGCTTTTAATTTTCATAAATCAAATATTTAATCAAACTTGAAAATGCAGAACCAAAACACTTTTACCAGTATTTAAACACTTAGCACAGGATAAGGACATATTTACTTTGGCTTAATAATTTTATGCTAGCAAGTAGGTGTTTAATATTACATAACTATCACAACTTTTTGCCTCTAATATTCAGAATACACTTTAAGTTAAAATTGACTCATGAGAATGTGAGACCAGGAAAAAAGTTGTACTAAAAAATAAAAATTTCATCGGTTAAACATACAAGTGTATTGCCTTTATTCTTTCATAAAATAGAACCACAATATACCTTATTTCAACACAAGCTCTCCTTTCTCATAATGGCTGAAGTAGGAGCATATGATAAAGTAAGTGAAGGGGAACCTAAAGATGCAATAGAACTAAAGAAATATAGATTATATTCATATTTAAAATGAATTGCAATGTAGGTATCAGAGTTGTACTATCTTCTGAGTAGCACCTATACAAATAAATAGGATATAAAAAGCCTTTGCATAATAGTGAACATGTCAGTTGTTGAAATTGCATAAATACATTAGAAGTTTCCTGATTTACTTGGTAATAAATATAGTTATATTTATTAAGCATTCAAAGTTTTTGAAAATATCAAATCTCCAAATGAATGAAAGACATACTGAAGAAAAGAGGAAACTTTTTGAGACTCTGCCATGTTCCAGTATCTGCTTGGTCAGTAAATTTACTCAAAAATTCTATGAAGTAAAATAATAAAGTAAGTTTAGTCAAAAGTGAAAATGTTCAGTTAAGCAGATGGAGATTATTCAAGAAAATCTCTCCATCTCAAGCAGCTTAGTTTAATCACACTTCTAGAGTCTCCTTTGTCATATAACATTCTCAGGTTCCAGGAAATAGAACCTAGATGTCTTTGGGAGGAAATGACAGCCTATCAAAAAGATACAAATCAATAATCATTAGTATCATCACTATATATTTGTGTTCATTGTTTTTAATGTTAACTAAAGTGAACACTTTACAAGACAATTCCTTCAAAAAGAGTAAAACTTGTGAGTTCCCAAATTAATTCATTAATATTATCAGCCATTACTCAGAGACCCATAATCTTTTGAAACTTTAAATGTCTTTAATGTAGTATAGTATTATATGACTAAATAGCAGTCTAACACAAATGATCTCACTGAGTTCTCTTTTTTGCCTACTTCTGTCTAAGTTTATTTCTCCAAGGCAGGATTAAATTTATTAAATTCTCCAAACCAGGCTTCAACAGTACATGAACCATGAAATTCCAGATGTTCAACCTGGATTTAGAAAGGGCAGAGGAACCAGAGATCAAATTGCCAACATCCGTTGGATCACCGAAAAAGCAAGAGAGTTCCAGAAAAACATCTACTTCTGCTTTATTGACTGCGCCAAAGCCTTTTACTGTGTGGATCCAAAAAAAAAAAAAAAGTGGAAAATTCTTAAAGAGATGGGAATACCAGACCACCTTACCCACCTCCTGAGAAATCTGTATGCAGGTCAAGAAACAACAGGTAGAAGTTGATATGGAAAAACAGGCTGGTTCCAAATTGGGAAAGGACTACATCAAGGCTGTATATTGTCACCCTGCTTATTTAACTTATATGCAGAGTACATCATGCGAAATGCCAGGCTGGATGAAGCACAAGCTGGAATCAAGATTGCCAGGAGAAATATCAATAACTTCAAATATGGAGATGACACCACACTTAGGGCAGAAAGTGAAGAACTAAAGAGCCTCTTGATGAAAGTGAAAGAGAAGACTGAAAAAGTTGGCTCTAAGCTCAACATTCAGAAAACGAAGATAATGGCATCCAGTCCCATCATTTCATGGCAAATAGATGGGGAAACAATGGAAACAGTAACAGACTTTATTTTGGGGGCTCCAAAATCACTGCAGATGGTGATTAAATAGGCTTGCCTCTAGGAAGAAAAACATGACCAACCTAGACAGCATATTGAAAAGCAGAGACATTACTTTGCCAACAAAGATCCGTCTAGGCAAAGCTATGGTTTTTCCAGTAGTCATGTATGGATGTGAGAGTTGGAAAATAAAGAAAGGTGAGTGCCAAAGGATTGATGCTTTTGAACTGTGGTCTTAGAGAAGACTTTTGAGAGTCCCTTGGACAGCAAGGGGATCCAATCAATCCATCCTAAAGGAAATCAGTCCTAAATTTTCATTGGAAAGACTGATATTGAAGCTGAAGCTCCAATACTTTGGCCACCTGAATGGAAGAACTGACTCATTGGAAAAGACCCTGATGCTGGGGAAGATTGAAGGCAGGAGGAAAAGGGGACAACAGGGGATAAGATGGTTGGATGGCATCATCTATGGACATGAGTTTGAGCAAGCTCCTGCAGTTGGTGATGGACAGGGAAGCCTGCTGTGCTGCTGTGCACGGGGTTGCAAAGAGTCAGACATGACTGAGCAACTGAACTAACTGAACTGGTCTAAATTTAAGAAATATACAAAGTATGGTTAAGTTTTATACATTCAGTTTCCATGGCTCTGGTCACAATTACTGAAATCATTTTATCTGGGGAAATCTTGCATACATTTGTGAAATTACCCTTTTTTCTAATCTCTCTTCCCTATTATGACCAGTACCATCATGCTCATCAACCTTTATGTGTGGAAAGATTTATCTGGACGTGATTTATAGTAGTGTTAAGAGAGAAAAAAAAATAACTTAGGAAACATTTTTAAGAGTTAAAGATAAATAGTTGTGTCTTCTCAAAGCAATTATGCTAATATACATTAGTAATCTCCAATTTAGTATGTGATATTTCCATAACTATAAAGTTAATCATAGACATTTTTTGTACTTGGAGCCTCAATTGATACCTTCAGCAACTAGTGAATGAAAGAAATACTACAAGTTTAATTTTCCAGGCTTTTTACAATTATGAAATCTGAAAAGCTCTAAAAACTAAAAGATAATTCTTAACTTACTTAGAACCATTCAGAATGAAAACTAAATGTGAACGATGAAGTGTCTTTTTGTTTGTTTTTTTCTTATGACTTTTCATCACATATATTGTGGCTATTGACACCTTTCCTATAGAAGTATGAATATGCTTCATTTTTGTATTCTGATGAAAACCCTCATGGTATTTTTTAAATTAGTTTATTTATTTTACTTGGAGGCTAATTGCTTTACAATATTGTGGTGGTTTTTGACATACATTCACATGAATGAGCATGTGTTCCCCATCCTGAACCCTCCTCCCACCTCCCTCCTCATCCCATCCCTCAGGGTCTTCCCAGTGCACCAGTCCTGGGCACCCTGTCTCATGCATCGACCTGGACTGGCGATCTATTTCACATATGATAGTATACATGTTTCAATGCTATTCTCTCAAATCATCCCACCCTCGCCTTCTCCCACCAAGTCCAAAAGTCTATTCTTTACATCTGTGTCTCTTTTGCTGTCTCACATATAGAGTCATTGTTACCATCTTTCTGAATTCCATATATATGTGTTAATATACTGTATCGGTGGTGTTCTTTCTGACTTACTTCATTCTGTGTAATAGGCTCCAGTTTCATCCACCTCATTAGAACTGATTCAAATGCATTCTTTTTAATAGCTGAGTAATATTCCATTGTGTATATGTACCACAGCTTTCTTATCCATTTGTCTGCTGATGGACATCTAGGTTGCTTCCGTGTCCTGGCTATTGTAAACAGTGCTGCGATGAACATTGGGGTAAACATGTCTCTTTCACTTCTGGTTTCCTCAGTGTGTATGCCCAGCAGTGGGATTACTGAGTTGTATGTCAGTTCTATTTCCAGTTTTTTAAGGAATCTCCACACTGTTTTCCATAGTGGCTGTACTAGTACTAGTTTGCATTCCCATCAACAGGGTAAGAGGGTCTGTTAAGATTTTCTTTCTTCCTGGTTCAGTTTTGGAAAGTTATACTTTTCTAAGAATTTGTCCATATCTCCCAAGTTGTCCATTTTATTGGCATATTGTTGCTGATAGTAGTCTCGTATCATCCTTTGTATTTCTGTGTTGTCTGTTGTGATTTCTCCATTTTCATTTCTAATTTTGTTGATTTGACTCTTCTCCCTTTTTTTATTCATGAGTCTGGCTAATGGTTTGTCTATTTTATTTATCTTCTCAAAGAACCAGCTTTTAGCTTTGTTGATTTTTGCTATGGTCTCCTTTGTTTCTTTTTCATTTATTTCTCACCTAATTTTTGTGATTTCTTTCCTTCTACTAACACTGGGGTTCTTCATTTCTTCTTTTTCTAGTTGCTTTACATGTAGAATTAGGTTATTTATTTGATTTCTCTCCTGTTTCTTGAGGGAAGCTTGTATTGCTGTGAACCTTCCCTTTAGCACTGCTTTTACTGAATCCCATAGGTTTTGGGTTCTTGTGTTTTCATTTTCATTCATTTCTATGCATATATTTATTTCTTTTTTTATTTCTTCTGTGATTTGTTGGTTATTCAGAAGCATGTTGTTTAGCTTCCATATGTTTGTATTGTTAATAGTTTATTTTTCCTGTAGTTGACATATAATCTTACCACATTGTGACCAGAAAAGATGCTTGAAATGATTTCAATTTTTTTGAATTTATCAAGACTAGATCTATGGCCCAGGATGTGATATATCCTGGATAAGGTTCTTTGTGCACTGAAAAAAAGGTGAAATTCATTGTTTTGGGATGAAATGTCCTATAAATATCAATTAGGTCTAACTGGTCCCTTGTATTATTTAAAGTTTGTGTTTCCTTGCTAATTTTCTGTTAAGCTGATCTATCCGTATGTGTGAGTGGGGTATTAAAGTCTCCCACTATTATTGTGTTACTATTAATTTCCCCTTTCATACTTGTTAGCATTTGCCTTACATATTGCAGTGCTCCTATGTTGGGTGCATATATATTTATAATTGTTATATCTTCTTCTTGGGTTGATCCTTTGATCATTATGTAGTGTCCTTTTTTATCTCTTTTCATGGCCTTTATTTCAAAGCCTATTTTATCTGATATGAATATTGCTACTCCTGCTTTCTTTTGGTCTCCGTTTGTGTGAAATATCTTTTTCCAGCCCTTCACTTTCAGTCTGTATATGTCCCTTGCTTTGAGATGGGTCTCTTGTAAACAGTATATATAGAGGCCTTGTTTTTGTATCCATTCAACTAGTCTTTGTCTTTTGGTTGGGGAATTAAACCCATTTACACTTAAGGTAATTATTGATAAATATGATCCCATTGCCATTTACTTTGTTGTTTTGGGTTCGAGTTTATAAACCTTTTGTGTTTCCTGTCTAGAGAAGATCCTTTAGCATTTGTTGAAGAGCTGGTTTGATGGTGCTGAATTCTCTCAGCTTTTACTTGTCTGTAAAGCTTTTGATTTCTCCTTCGTATTTGAATGAGATCCTTGCTGGGTACAGCAATCTGGATTGTAGGTTTTTTTTCTCTCATCACCTTAAGTATGTCCTGCCATTCCCTCCTGGCCTGAAGAGTTTCTATTGAAAGATCAGCTGTTATCCTTATGGTAATCTGCTTGTGTGTTATTTGTTGTTCCCTTGCTGCTCTTAATATTTGTTCTTTGTGTTTGATCTTTGTTCATTTGATTAATATGTGTCTTGGGGTGTTTCACCTTGGGCTTATCCTGTTTGGGACTCTCTGGGTTTCTTGGACTTGGGTGGCTATTTCTTCCTCATTTTAGGGAAGTTTTTAACTATTATCTCCTCAAGTATTTTCTCATGGCCTTTCTTTTTGTCTTTTTCTGGGAGTCCTATTATTTGAATGTTGGGGCATTTAACATTGTCCCAGAGGTCTCTGAGGTTGTCCTCATTTCTTTTAATTCTTTTTTTCCTTTTTCCTCTCTGCTTCATTTATTTCCACCATTCTATCTTCCACCTCACTTATCATATCTTCTGCCTCATTTATTCTACTGTTGGTTCCCTCCAGAGTGCTTTTGATCTCAGTTATTATGTTATTCATTATTGATTGACTCTTTTTTATTTCTTCTAGGTCCTTTTTAAACTTTTCTTGCATCTTCTCAATCCGTGTCTCCAGACTATTTATCTGTAACTCCATTTTGTTTTCAAGATTTTGGATCATTTTTACTATCATTATTCTGAATTCTTTTTCAGGTAGATTCCCTATCTCCTCCTCTTTTCTTTGGTTTGGTGGGCATTTATCATGTTCCTTTACCCACTGAATATTTCTTTCCCTTTAAATCCTGTTTAGATTGCTGTGTTTGGGGTGGTCTTTCTGTATACTAGAAGTTTGTGGTTCCTCTTTATTGTGGGGTTGCTCCCTGTGGGTGGAGTTGGACAGTGGTTTGTCAAGGTTTCCTGGTTAGGGAAGCTTGCATCAGTGTACTGGTGGGTGGAGCTGGATCTCTTCTCTCCGGAGTGCAATGAAGTGTCTGATAGTGAGTTTTGAGGTGTCTGTGGGTTTGGTGTGACTTTTGGCCACCTGTATTTTAATGCTCAGGATTATGTTCCTGCAGTGAAGAATTAGCTTGGTATGTCTGGCTCTGAAACTTGTTGGCTCTTGTGTGGAGCTTGGTTTCAGTGTAAGTATGGAGGCTTTTGGATGAGCTCTTGTCAATTAATGTTCCCTGGAGTCAGGAGTTTTCTGGTGTTCTCAAATTTTGGATTTAAGCCTCCTCCTTCTGGCTTTCAGTCTTATTCTTACAGTAGCCTCAAGACTTCTCCATCCATACAGCACTGATGATAAAACATCTAGGTTAATAATGAAAAGATTCTCCAGAGTGAGGGGGACCCAGAGAAGTTCACAGAGTTACAAGGAGAAGAGAAGAGGGAGGTGGGAGATAGAGGTGACCATGAGGAGAAGAGGGGGAGTCAAAAGGGGAGAGAGCAATCTAGCCAGTAATCAATTCCCTATTTGCTCTCCGTAGTCTGGATCCCTCAGAGAGGTTCATGGAGTTCCATAGAGAAGAGAAGAAGGAGGAAAGAGATAGAGGTGACCAGGAGGAGAGAATGGGGAGTCAAAAGGAAAGAGACCAATCTAGACAGTAATCAGTTCCCTTAAGTGTTCTCCACAACCTGGAACACTCAAAGAGATTCACAGAGTTAGTAGAGAAGAGAAGCAGGAGGGAGGAGATAGAGGTGACCTGGGGGAGAAAAGGGAGCATCAAAAGGAGAGAGAGTGATCAAGCCAGTAATCACACTCCTAAGTAAAAATGGGTACTGAAGATTGGATTCTTAAGGGTACAAAATTGATAACAAATACCAAAAAGCAAAGATTAAAAATCTAGAGTAGAGGTTAGACTCTCAAAACTACAATATTAAAAAAACAAAACAAAATCACAAAAATTATTTAAAAAAAATATATATATATATAAAATTTGCTTTAAAATAGGGTCTTTTGGGGGGCAAAGTAATAGTAGGTTTTAAAAATGAAAATTAAAGAAGTAATAAAGAACTTAAAAATAAGAAAAACTTTAAAAATAAAACATGATAATAGTAAAATATATCTAGGAATTTCTCTGGAGCTGTTGAGGGCAGTGTGGGGTCAATTCAGTTTCAGATAGTTCCTTGTTCCAGCTTATACTTCTTCTCAAGGTCTATAGGCCTATTCCAATGTAGTAAATGCTAACTGCAGGGTTTTAATCTGGTGCCCCTGTCACTTCCGGAGCAATTTCCTCTTCTTTGTTTGTTTTGGCTTCCTCTGTTTGCAAGTCTCTTCAGTGTCTAATTTCTGCCCTGACACAAGGGGGTGAAGGTGGTCACTTATTAGGCTCACTTGTTCAATTGCGCTGTGGGGAGGGAAGAACACTGCAAACAGATATCACTGGCATGTGTGGGGAGTGCTCACAGTGTCTGGGCAACACTGGATTTGCCCCCACTCACGGCGTGTGTGCTTTCCTTGTCTGCACTGTTCAGGCTCCAGGTTGCTCTGCAGGCAAACTGTCTAAAGCAGGCTCTGGTTTGCATGCACTTCCCAGGTCTGAGCTGCTCAGGTTCAGGTTCTTGGGTACTCCACAAAGGCACAGACTCAGTTGGGTGTGCGTTTTGTGTCCTTCCCAGGTCCCAGCAGAACAGGTGACCAGGTGCTTGGTAAGTGCACTCTCCCCAGGTGGGCAATGCATCATATCACCTCCCCAGTCCCAGCCACTCTGTTTCCTGGGTGCGCAGCAAGAGCGCCATCTCAGGTGTGCCATGCGTCTCCTCTGAGAAGCTGATCTCAGACCACGACCCTCCTGGTAGATGTCAACTTCATAGGATTCCAGGAAGACTTGGTTAGCAACTGGGAGCCTGCTCACAGTTTGGTGGAGGCTGCCATCTCTGGGCCGAGATCGCCCCTCACCTTCCAGCTCAGGCTGTCGCCCGCCTGCCTCTCTGCCTCCAGTGAGGGGAAGGCCTGGTCCGTAGCCCCCTAGCTCTCCTCTGGTATTTGCTCAGTCGTTTGCTGTGTGAGCGGGCCAGGTTGTGCCTTATAGTTTTTCTTTCAAAAGTTCTCTCTCTCTCTTTTTTTTTTTTGCTCTCTAGCTGTCCCACAGTTTGGGTTGCTATCTCATCTTAGCTCTCTCAGATTGTCTTCATGGCATTCAGGCCCTTTCTTTATCCTAAGCATGCAGCCCGCATCCCCCTGTTCAGACCCTGCTCACTGCTGGCAGATGTGAGCGTCGGGGCTACTTTTCCACTGGGAGTTGCAGTTAGACGCATAGTCTGTGGGTTTTTGTTTTTGTTTTCCCTCACATTATGTTGCCCTCTGAGATTCCAAAACTCCCCGCAGACTGGCTGGTGAGAGGGTTTCTTGCTATTTGGAAACTTCTCCTCCTTTACGACTTCCTCCCTTAGGACAGGTTTCTGTCCCTAACTCTTTTGGCTCTCTTTTTGTCTTTTATATTTTGACCTAGCTCCTTTTGAAAAGAATGCACTGCCTTTCTGGGTGGCTGGTGTCCTCTGCCAGCATTCAGAAGTTGTTTTGTGGAATTTGTTCAGCGTTCAAATGATCTTTCAATGAATTTGTGGGGGAGAAAGTGTTCTATTCCTTTGACATCTTGTAATTTTTTATAAAATCATGTTATATGGACAATATTACCTTTCTAAATCCCTAAATATTCTGAATATTTAGATATAGCACATTAAGGGATTGCTGATAAATATTTATGGACCTGTATTAAAAAAAAATAAAAATAAACTGCATTCTTTCATAGATGGCAAAAAATTCTCTTTTTCTTTAAGTTTGTGACCTCAGATCACAAGTGCATCTGTATCCCTATGTGAGAGTGATACTATAGTTTCTTAGAGTTCTTTGTTTGGAAATAGAAGCAATTTGTAGAGGGTACTCCATTTTCTCATCGCTGATACTGGTACCCTTGCTACATGAGAACTCGCTACATGAGAACTTGGAGTCTGATGAATTTCTGGAGCAGAATTTGAACTGTCTTCATGCTTACTTAAGGCCACTCTCTGATCTCATCGCACACTGCTTCTGCTGTCTTTCCCTCTCCCACCAGCAAGCAAGAATGTGCATATGCACACACTTGGGAATCCTGTTTCTCCCTTTCTGTGTCTTCCTTTCTAGCATGAGGCAAACTGCTGTACTACCTCTTCTACTACATAGGACACTCTCACCTCTCTAAATACCATGTGTCCCCTTCTATTTTCTCCCCTTTAGAGCAAAGCTGCCAAGTAAGTTGTCCAAACTCACACTCTCCTCCATTTGCTTTTCTCTGTTCAACCTTCTCCTATCCACTGAAATTTCTGTTACCAGGATTGCTTTAATCTCTATTATGACAATTCAGTAGTCAATTCTCTGTCCCCATATTACATTATAATTTGATCCAATGAATTTGTTGCTCAGTTTTGAAAGTATTTTTCTATTTTTCTTCCAGTTTCAGTACCTTCTTTTTTTTTTTAAATTTCTGCCTACCTCAAGGCCCTTTCGCCTGTATCTCTTTCAGACCTCTAAAGGATGTAGTAGCCCAGTGTTTGAGTAGTTTGTCTCTTCTCTGCACTAATTGCACGTGATTCTATCTATCCCATGGCTTCCAAATTTGTAAATTTGCCACAGTGTCTTTGCTGTGCCCCAGACTGTCTTATTTGTTGTCTGACTTCAACAAGAATTCCAAACTCAATATTTCCAAAACAAGAACTGTTTATTTTCCTTTACAAACATGTTCCTTTCCTATGTTTAAAATAATTGTTAACATCAGTAAATTACATCATTCATCAAAATGCTTAATCCTTAACCTTAAGGGTCATTCTTGAAAGATAATTTTTCTTATATTCTCACTCAATCAGTAAATGTTGTTGATGCCATCTTCAAAACAGTTCTTTCCAATTCTCTCACTTTTCACCATGATTCTTGCTACTGTCCTAGTCGAAGTTACTGTGGTATCTCCCTTATATTATGCCCAAAGCCCCTATCTATTTACTTTCCATCTTTTGTCTTTTTTAGCCATATCAAACATGAACTTTTCAAAATGCAAATTAGTTCATACCTCCTTTATCAAAACCTTCAAATACCTTCTCATCACATTCAAGTAAAAAGAAAATTCTTACACCAAATAGAATTCAAAACATGTATTCAAATATGTGTATGTGCATATTCATAGCAGCATGAGTCTCAAAAACCAAAAGGGAAAGGAACTCAAATGTCCATCAACAAATGAATGATTAGCAAATCATGATATGTACATACAATAGATTATTATTCAATCATTAAAAACAAAGTGTTGATTGATGCTACAACGTCAGTGATCCTGGAAAACGTTATGCCAAGTGAAAGAAACCGTCACAAAAGCCCACATGTTGTATGATTCTGTTTATATGAAATATCCTGAATATATAAATCCACAGTTATGGATAATAAGGCTCCTAGTTAGCTCTTCAACCTCATCCCTACCACTCCATTTATATCCCCTCTTTTAGTCACATTGGTGATTATTCCTAGTTTCTTAGCATATTCTTATTCGGTTTATTTGTGACTACTTTTTTTTTCTCTAGTTGAACATCTCTTAATTAAATCTTGAAATGGCTTGTTTGGGAATCTTCTTAAAATATCACTTCCTTACAGAATATAGCCTCTATATTTCCATAGGATAATAATATCCATAGGATAATAATTTCCATAGGATAACAGATTTCTAAATCCAAATCTCCAAAACATCTTCCAAAACCAATGTAGATTGTAAGCAGCATAAGTACCCACACAAAAGAAATCTCTGATGTAACTAATATTCAGGAAGTATAAGAAGCTTTAAATTACCTGAGGGTAAGGAAATAAATTCCTATCAATATCAGAGTTGGCTCTCACACTGAATCAGGGAGACAGACAGAGACTGTGAACCAAGAGAGAGGCAGTGGAGGCCAAGCAGTGGCTGACAACAGATAAAATAACTCCTACAAAGAAGATACTGAAAATAAGTCCAAGGAAATTCTGAGAACAGTTCTAAGAGTAGGTGAGGAGAAATAAAGATACTTGGAATTATGTAGAAGTAAATGTAAGACTCTTAGGAAGAAACCATTTCTGAGCAAGAAGGGGCATATTAGAGGGGTGTGGAACATTCCTTGGAGGCTCTGTACTTAACAAGAAAAAGGAATCAAAGAGTTGAATTTAAGAAAAAAACCTACAGAAACAAAAGTGTATCACTATTTCAGAAAGAACCCTACTGTATTAACAGATAACCCTCAATAAAGAAATTTCTTCTCACTTTAACTGTACAACATGCTGTTCATGAACATAGAAATGTGTAAAACCCCAAAGTTCTCTTTTGTCTCTCCCCAGCTATTGTTTGCTCAGGAAAAAATGTTATTTCAAAATGAACAGAAAATTATTGACAACATTTATATCAATCAGTAGATTGTAAAAGGAACAGAGATAATGAGTATGAAAATAATTTAACTGATGAAAATTCTACCCCTCAAACTCTCACACAGAAGAGAAACCAAGAACCAGAGGAAAACTGATACAAAACACCACAAATTTTATTAAATGTCTTTAAAAAACCACTTCCACATACGAAAACATAAGTTTTGAATAAGTGACTCTCAAAAATATAAATGGACAAAATATGAAAGGTTGTGAAGTGAGAGTTGAGTAGAGCAGAAATGAAAGAGAAGGAGAAATAAAACCTCAGTAATAATGATTCAACTGAGAGGTGCCAAAGAAAGAATAGATTCTCACAGGCATTTTTTTAACAAGTGGAATTGATGAAGCAATGAGAGCCCCAAAAAGCACAAACAAAGTGAAAAGCTAAAAATAATTAGAGAAAAACATGATAGATATATAAGAAGATACAGATTTCTTAAAGTTGGAATCCTTAAAGAAGAGAACTCAAACATAGGAACAGAAATAAAAATAAAGGCTTAACTTAAGAGAGTTTTCAGAAATAAATGTATTCAGTTATATGTTGAAAGGGCACATTTCATTAACTGTTAAATACACAATAGAAAAACGTTTAGCCTTTACAGATATGTTTTAAAAGTCCTCTGGGTTTCCAAGTGAAAAGACCCAGTTCTTTCCAAAAGAAAGAGAAACCATGTTGGCATCAGAATTCTCCACAACAATTTTCAATACGATTACAATGGAACTCTGCTTTCAAAAAAAATACAAAGGAAAGACTGTGTGAACCAAGCTTTCTTTCACATGTCAAGGTTATTAAAAAATAATATTAAACTTAAAAGAACTTAGAGAATTCTGTACTCACTAGGGGCTGAGCTTTTACCAACTTAGTGGTTATTAGTTAAACTTTGACAAAATGATAGATGGTAAGCATTGAATATATTTAATTGTAGATTTAAGACTTAAAACAAAGATATGAAAAAGGATAGAATAATAGTAGGTAAATATGGTCTACCTAATTAGGAATTTTGCAACTGCAAATAAATGTAGGATAAAGAAGAGGAAAATGGAAAAGAAGATATTAATTTTCATAAATCTGATAGATATGAGTCAAATGATAATTTTCAAATCTTAATTCAGTTCAGTTCAGCCGCTCAATTTTGTCCAACTCTTTGTGACCCATGGACTGCAGCACGCCAGGCTTCCCTGTCCATCTAATTAACTAACTAACTAGTCTTAAATAGTTACCTAAATAAAGAAAAAAGTGGACTAAGAGCTTCATTAGTGCTTAACCCTCTCAAAGAGCTCACATTGTTTTCTAGGAAAGTTATTGCATATAAATTCATGATTTCTGTTATAGCTGATCTCTGAAAAAGTTTTTTAAAGCAACATTTAAAAAAAGGGAATGTCTAGATGCCAGAAAGGAGTTTTTGCGTAAAAAAATAATGAAAATTCTATTTTGAATTTAGAAATATGTTGAAATTCTGGGCAAGAAATCATATACTGTATTTATAAGTCTACTGTTTGTTGGTTAAATTTTACAGAAATATAAATATGTCTTTGCAAATGAAGTAGTGGCCTTTGAAATATCCTTAGTTAAATTCTTATTCTATTTGTAATAAGCCAAAATAGTTTTCTTTCCCTTCCTTCCTCCCTATCTCCCTTCCTTCCTTCCTTTTCTTCTGAAAATGAATATTTTTAAAATCATTTTTGCAAATTGTATGTGTGTGTTGGTTTTAATTTTTGAATTTTATTTTTTTCTGTTTTTGTCCTTGTTTGTATGTTTTGGTGGTGTTGATCATGATAGCAGTGGTGTTGAGATTTCATGTAAATCTTCTACTTCCAAATGCATTTTGAAACACAGTGTGTAGTAATTTTCCTTTTGTGTTCCTTTGCATCGGCTATAGCTGGCTGTTTTTCAATTTTTTGCTTAATGAAGTAAAAAACAATATAAATGAAATTTCTCCTTGCAAATGAATCTCATCCTTGCAAATGAATCTCATCCAGCTGCATTAAACTATGAAAGAGCTCTCAGGAAAGACTACACATTAATTTTCATTTCGGTAATATTTTGCAAAGAGGTTCATGGACCTTAATGTCCTTCAGATCATCATATGCTGCCATCACAAAATATCAGGTCCATAGAGAAATGATCCTCTGTGTTTTTTAGGAAGTTGAGAAAATACCACTAAGGCAACTCAGATAATTCCATTTCCTAAATCAAGTACTTCTGTGATTTGATGGCATAAAAATGGAAATGTTTTTAATTCTTTGTACAACACCTAGTAGAATTGGCAATAGATGAATAGAAGAATGAATGGATGTGAGTGAACTGAAGGAATGTTTTGAATGAACTAAATGACCTTTTCTACTCCAGGAGAAAACAATATGTACCTGGTAGGCAGGATGATGTCTTAGTTTACCACAGTCACCCTAATTTAAGGGCTGCTTTGCATGGGGAGGAAAAATAATCAGGAACTGGTGAGAGGCTAGACAGAAGCATGTTAAAACCAAGGACTTCAGTACTAAGGACTGATCTTCAATAAGTAGGGTACAGGCCTTCCTCTTATAATGTTTCTTGTATGAAAGCATAAAGCCATGCCTGGATAGAAGGAAAACGCTCTTCCAGGAGAAAAGTCTGTCTTTTTCTCTTTAATACATAATGTTTGTATAATTGTTTGGCTATTTCATTCTTCTTTGTCAGGAAGAAATCAGTAGTTTGTATTATATCTTTTAATTTTTGTAATATAAGGAAGTGAATTCTGTTTGTCCTCCTCTCTCACAGTTATCTGCATTTGGTTATTTTATTCTTACCATCATGAGTTGGAGAACTTGGTTTCTGTGCTTCTCTTTACAATTATTTCTGGAAAATAGATACTCTGTTCTCACTTCTGAAAAGTGAAAGTTACTCCATCATGTCTGACTCTTTGCAACCCCATGAGTCCACGGAATTCTCCAGGCCAGAATACTGGAGTGGGTAGCTGTTCCCTTCTCCAGCAGATCTTCCCAACCTAGGGATCGAACCGTGGTCTCCTGCTTCGCAGACGGATTTTTTAACAGCTTAGCCACCAGAGAAGCACTCTCACTTCTGAAATACTGTTAATTGTCTTGTACTAGAATTTACTCTTGTGATGGGACAAACAAAGTCTGTGTAGTCTTTCCCTGCATTCAACATGGTGCCTTGGAAATCTGTGAGACTCTCCTTCATTGCTACAATCTCTCATTCCAACTATTATACCTCTAGTTTTGGCTGGTTCTCCTTGTTCATTCCTCTGAACGCCTTCTTTCTAGTTTAGACAATATTAATAAGAATTATCAATCCTATCAGTTAACCTACTTTCCACTTTTTTGAGGAGAAAAGGGAGTTTTAATAGTTCCCTAGTGAAACATATAATTTCGGTTAATTCCAGTTTTTTTTTTTTTTTTTTTTGCAAAGAAATAGAGGAAAACAACAAATGGAAAAGACTAGAGATCTCTTGGAGAAGGCAATGGCACCCCACTCCAGTACTCTTGCCTGGAAAACCCCACAGATGGAGGAGACTGGTGGGCTGCAGTCCATCGGGTCACGAAAAGTCGGACACGACTGAGCGATTTCCCTTTCACTTTTCACTTTCCTGCATTGGAGAAGGGAATGGCAACCCACTCCAGTTTTCTTGCCTGGAGAATCCCAGGGATGGAGGAGCCTGGTGGGCTGCCGTCTATGGGGTCACACAGTGTTGGACACGACTGAAACGACTTAGCAGCAGCAGCAGCAGCAGAGATCTCTTCAAGAAAATTAGAGATACCAAGGGAACATTTCATGCAAAGATGGGCTCGATAAAGGACAGAAATGGTATGGACCTAACAGAAGTACAAGATATTAAGAAGAGGTGGCAAGAATACACAGAAGAACTGTACAAAAAGATCTTCATGACCCAGATAATCACAATGGTGTGATCACTCACCTAGAGCCAGACATCCTGTAATGTGAAGTCAAGTGGGCCTTAGGAAGCATCACTAGGAACAAGACTAGTGGAGGTGATGGAATTCCAGTTGAGCTATTTCAAATCCTGAAAGATGATGCTGTAAAAGTGCTGCACTCAATATGTCAGCAAATTTGGAAAACGCATCAGTGGCCACAGGACTGGAAAACTCAGTTTTCATTCCAATCTCAAAGGAAGGCAATGCCAAAGAATCCTCAAACTACCGCACAATTGCACTCATCTCACACACTAGTAAAGTAATGCTCAAAATTCTCCAAGCCAGGCTTCAGCAATACGTGAACCGTGAACTTCCAGATGTTCAAGCTGGATTTAGAAAGGGCAGAGGAACCAGAGATCAAATTGCCAACATGCGCTAGATTATGGAAAAAGCAAGAGTGTTACAGAAAAAACATCTATTTCTGCTTTATTGACTATGCCAAAGCCTTTGACTGTGTGGATCACAAGAAACTGTGGAAAATTCTGAAAGAGATGGGAATACCAGACCACCTGACCTGCCTCTTGAGAAATTTGTATGCAGGTCAGGAAGCAACAGTTAGAACTGGACATGGAACAACAGACTGGTTCCAAATAGGAAAAGGAGTACGTCAAGGCTGTATATTGTCACCCTGCTTATTTAACTTCAATGCAGAGTACATCATGAGAAACGCTGGGCTGGAAGAAGCACAAAGTGGAATCAAGATTGCTGGGAGAAATATCAAACACCTCAGATATGCAAATGACACAACCCTTATGGCAGAAAGTGAAGAGGAACTAAAAACCCTCTTGATGAAAGTGAAAGAGGAGAGTGAAAAAGTTGGCTTAAAGCTCAACATGCAGAAAACTCAGATCATGGCTTATGGTCCCGTCACTTCATTGCAAATAGAGGGGGAACAGTGGAAACAGTGTCAGACTTTATTTTTTTAGGTTCCAAAATCACTGCAGATGGTGATTGCAGCCATGAAATTAAAAGACACTTACTCCTTGGAAGGAAAGTTATGACCAACCTAGATAGCATATTCAAAAGCAGAGACATTACTTTGTCAACCAAAGTCTGTCTAGTCAAGGCTATGGTTTTTCCAGTGGTCATGTATGGATGTGAGAATTGGACTGTGAAGAAAGCTGAGCGCCAAAGAATTGATGCTTTTGAACTGTGGTGTTGGAGAAGACTCTTGCGAGTCCCTTGGACTGCACGGAGATCCAACCAGTCCATCCTAAAGGATACCAGTCCTGGGTATTCTTTGAAAGGACTGATGATGAGGCTGAAACTCCAATACTTTGGCCACCTCATGGGAAGAGTTCACTCATTGGAAAAGACCCTGATACTGGGAGGGATTGAGGGCAGGGGGAGAAGGGGACGACAGAGGATGAGATGGCTGGAAGACATCACCGACTCCATGCACATGAGTTTGGGTGAATTGTGGGAGTTGCTGATGGACAGGGAGGTCTGGCGTGCTGAGATTCACGGGGTCGCGAAGAGTCGGACACGACTGAGCGACTGAACTGAACTGAACTGAAGCCAGTTAGAACATCACTTTTTTGCTTTTTCCTGTTTGTCTTTCTCTTCATCTGTCCTTTCAACGCCAAGAGAGGCAGAGATGTTGTTTTAATCAAAACTATAGATTCACATACATCCTCTTATGCAGACACATATACACATATTACTTAGCATCATTCTTGTACTGTATACTTAAGGTCTCTATTCATACTTTGATCATCTACACAAAAGTAAGACAGATAAATGAAAATATCTGAAAAAAAAAAAAAAAAACAACCATGATTAATCTACTTAACTCTAGGGCAACCTGGTTCAAATCCACCTACATTTGGTAAGTACAATAGCTCACTGCCACATCATGGTCTGTATATATTATCATCCAGGGCTTGAAATTTATAATCGTCTCTGTATCAATTTCACTAGTAAGGCAAGATGGCTGGGTCTTTGATAAAATATACTTATTATTAAAAACTGAAGAGGATACTGTAGTGATGATTAAAACTTTGATTTTGAAATTTCTTAAACTATAGTTGTGTTCAGACATGAAAAATGATTTGAGACTGCCTTAAAATATGTTTTTTTTTTTAGTTTGCTTATCCAAGATTATACTTACTATGGAGAAATAAAAACCTTTTTCTGAAGAAATGAGAAAGTTGTAGTTGAGCCAGACCTGAAATATGTATGTGTGCATATGTGGTTTATGCACACACACACACACATAAATTTATATATTATTGTTAAGCATGAGATTGAAATAATTATAAGTTAAAAATAAAGCACCTTTAAGCGTTACTATTTTGACAACTTTGCTGAATTGAAATGAAAATTTTATATATAATTGCTTACTTTGGCAGTATTGATATGAGGATTGCTATTTATGTGACAGAAACATTTGTAAACCATCTGACCTTCTCAAAGAAAGGTTACAGTAGTGATTAGAGAATAACATCTGCTTTCCTTTTAACCCCAGTCTGAAATCAGATCACCTTTCACAGGGATAGAAGAAGTCTGTATAATTAAATGGATTCTAACAAGTAAGCAGATGGTCTTGAGAGATGGTATGGGTGATCATGAGAAGAGTTTTACAGCCTTCCTTGATTTGTTGAGATTTTCTTTTTAATCTGTATTTATTGTGGATAACTTTATGTTTATTGGCACCATATGCTAATACTATATAAACACAGAATGTCTCCACTTTTAGTTAATATTGAATGCATTGAACTTCTCAGTGAGTTTAAAGATTTAAAGTAAGCCATCATCCATCATCCATATATTGCTCATATATGAGATTTTCAGCAAAGGTGCTAAAAAATGTAAGGTTTGGAATTTCCATGTGAAGAAATATATACATTTATATATTTTGTTATATATATATATATATACTTGTGTGTGTGTGTGTGAATGACATATTAAAGACTTTCTATATTGGAAATCTTTGCTTGTTTTCAGCCAATATTTTTAGTATATATGTATGTATTCCCTTTACTATCACTAGAAATTCATACTTTGTGACTGCCTATAGGTAGGAGTTGTATATCCTTCCTGTTAAAGCTGCATTGTGGGAGTTCCAAGGTTGTCCAGTGGCTAAGACTCTACACTCCCAGTGAAGGGGCCCTGAATTCAATCCCTGGTCAGGGAACAAGATCCTGCATGCCACAGTCAGGAGTTTGTACTCTGCAGTTAAAAATGCCTCATGCTGCAGCTACTAAAGCTCCTGCAAATCTGGCACACTCAAATACATAAATGAAGTGAAGTGAAGGTGCTCAGTTGTGTCCGACTCATTGTGACCCCATGGACTGTAGCCTACCAGATTCCACCATCCATGTGATTTTCCAGGCAAGAATACTGGAGTAGGTTGCCATTTCCTTCCCCAGAATAAATAAATAAATATTTTTAGAAGATATCATTAAAAATCTTCATAGGCAAAAAAGGTTACTAGATATTTTGATTACTTCTTAGTTATTCTTAATCATAAATTATTTAATTCATGAACTTAAGTATTTAAAAGTGAGGGATAAATACCATGCAATAATTTATTTTTTTTTAAATTATGTGACATACAATATTGTATTAGTTTCAGTTCTGTAACATACTGATTCAATGTTTGTATACATTATAAAATGATCCCCACAATAAGTACAATTACATAAGACACAGTAATTACAATGTTATTGACTGTATTTCCTGTGATGTATATTACAACCTCATTTATTTTATAGGTTAATCCCTTTCAATTATGTTTCCCATCCTTCCACCCTTCTCCTCTCTGATAACCACCAGTTTGTTCTCTGTATCTGTAGTCCTTTTCTGTTTTGTTTTGTTCATTGTATCTTTTTACAGGGGCTTCCAAGTGGCTCTGGTAGTAAAGATCTTGCCTACCAATGCAGGACACATAAGAGATGCAGGTTCAATCCCCGGGTTAGGAAATCCCCTGGAGACAGAAATGGCAACATATTCCAGTATTCTTGTCTGGAGACTCCAATGGACAGAGGAGCCTGCTGGGCTGCCATGGGGATGCATAGAATCAAACACAATTATTTTTTTAGATTCTCTATATTAGTGAAATCATATGGTATTTGTTTTTCTCTGTGTGTATTTTTTCACTTAGCATGATACCCACCAGGTCTATCCAATATTTGAAAGGTAGTTCAGTTCAGTTCAGACTCTCAGTCCTGTCCAACTGTGACACTAGGGACTGCAGCATACCAGGCTTCATGTCCATCACCAATTCTCGGAGCCTGCTAAAACTCATATCCATCGAGTCAGTGATGCCATCCAGTCATCTTATCCTTTGTCATCCCTTCTTCTGCCTTCAATGATTCTCTGCATCAGGTGGCCAAACTAATGGAGTTTCAGCTTCATCATCAGACCAGCATCATCAGTGATTATTCAGGACCTATTTCCTTTAGCATTCACTGATTTAATTTCCTTGCAGTCCAAGGAACTTTCAAGAGTCTTCTCCAACACCACAGTTCAAAAGCATCAATTCTTTGGCACTCAGCTTTCTTTATAGTCCAACAATTCACATCTGTACATGACTACTGAAAAAACCATAGTTTTGACTATATGGACCTCTGTCGGAAAAGTAATGTCTCTGCTTCTTAATATGCTGTCTAGGTTGGTCATAGCATTTCCTCCAAGGAGCAAGTGTCTTAATTTCATGGCTGCAATCACCATCTGCAGTGATTTTGGAGCCCAGGAAGTCACTGTTTCCAATGTTTCCCCATGTATTTGCAATGAACTAATGTGACCAGATGCCATGATCTTAGTTTTTTGAATGTTGGGTTTTAAGCCAGATTTTTCACTCTCCTCTTTCACTTTCATCAAGGGGCTAATCAGTTCCTCTTCGCTTTCTGCCATAAGGGTGGTGTCATCTGCATATCTGAAGTTATTGGTAATTCTCCCAGCCATCTTGATTTCAGCTTGTGCTTTATCCAGCCTGGCATTTTGCATGATGTACTCTGTATATAAGTTAAATAAGCAGGGTGACAATATACAGCCTTGACGTACTCCTTTTCCAGTTTGGAACCAGTCTATTGTCCCATGACCAGTTCTAACTATTGCTTCTTGATCTGTATACAGATTTCTCAGGAGGTAGGTCATGTGATCTGGTATTCCCATCTCTTGAAGAATTTTCCACAATTTGTTGTGATCCACACAGTCAAAGGGTTTAGCATAGTCAATACAGCAGAAGTGGATGTTTTTCTGGAACTCTCTTGCTTTTTTTCTTGATCCAAAAAAGCAAGAGATGATTTGCTTGGTTCTTCTTGCTCTGGTTCTTCTGCCTTTTCTAAATCCAGCTTGAACATCTGGAAGTTCTCAGTTCATGTACTGTTGAAGCCTAGCTTGGAAAAATTTGACCATTACATTGCTAGCATTTGAGATGAGTGCAATTGTGCAGTAGTTTGATCATTCTTTGGCATTGCCTTTCTTTGGGATTGGGATGAAAACTGACCTTTTGCAGTCCTGTGGCCACTGCTGAGTTTTCCAAATTTGCTGGCGTATTGAGTCCAGCACTTTAACAACTTTATGGTTTAGGACTTGAAATAGCTCAGCTAGAATTCCATCACCTCCACTAGCTTTGTTTCTACTGACGCTTCCTAAGGCTCACTTAACTTCACATTCCAGGATGTCTGGTTCTAGGTGAGTGATCATACCATCATGGTTATCTGGATCATTAAGGTCTTTTTTGTATTGTTCTTCCACATATTCTTGGCACCTTTTCTTAATATCTTCTGCTTCTGTTAGGTCCATACCATTTCTGTCCTTTATTGTGCCTATTTTGCATGAAATGTTCCCTTGGTATCTAATTTTCTTGAAGAGATCTTTAGTCTTTCCCATTCTACTGTTTTCCTCTATTTCTTTGCATTGTTCACTTAGAAAGGCTTTCTTATCTCTCCTTGCTATTCTTTGGAACTGTGCATTCAGATGGATGTAGCTTTCCTTTTCTTCTTTGCCTTTGACTTTTCTTTTCTCAGCTATTTATAAGGCCTCTTCAGACAACCATTTTGCCTTTTTGAATTTTTTTTTCCTTGGGGCTGGTCTTTAGTCTTTACCAATGCCTCCTGTACAATGTCATGAACCTCCATCCATGAGGTTAATGGATGGATGAACCTCAAGCCCTGTCTGTCTATCAGATCTAATCCCTTGAATCTATTTGTCCCTTTCACTGTATAATCATAAGGGATTTGATTTAGGTCATACCTGAATGGTCTAGTGGTTTTCCCTACTTTCTTTAATATGTCTGAGTTTTGCGATAAGGAGTTCATGATCAGAGCCACAGTCAGCTCCTGGTCTTGTTTTTGCTGACTGTATAGAGATTCTCCATCTTTGGCTGCCAAGAATATAATTAATCTGATTTCAGTATTGATTATCTGGTGATGCCCATGTGTAGAGTCTTCTCTTGTGTTGTTGGAAGAAGGTGTTTGCTATGACCAGTGTGTTCTCTTGGCAAAATTCTGTTAGCCTTTGCCCTGATTCATTTTGTATTCCAAGGCCAAACTTGCCTATTACTCCAGGTATCTCTTGACTTCCTACTTTTGCATTCCATTCCCCTATGATGAAAAGTTCTAGAAGGTCTTGTAGGTCATCATAGAACCATTCACCTTCAGCTTCTTTGGCATTAGTTATTGGGACCTGCACTTTGATTAAGATGATATTGAATGGTTTGCCTTGGAAACAAACAGAGATCAGAATGTCAGTTTTGACAGAATGCAATTCTTAGCACCTAAGAGCATTTCAGACTCTTTTTTTTTACTATGAGGTCTATTCCATTTCTTCTAAGGGATTCTTGCCCACAATAGTAGATATAGTGGTCATCTGAATTAAATTCACCCATTCCAGTCCATTTTAGTTCACTGATTTTGCCAGTGTTCACTCTTGGCATCTCCTCTTTGACCACTTGCAATTTACCTTGATTCATGGACCTAATATTCCAAGTTCCTATGCAATATTGTTCTTACAGCATCAGACTTTACTTCCATAACACATCTACACCTGGGCATGGTTTTCACTTTGCTTCTGTCTCTTCAGTCTTTCTGGAGTTATTTCTCCACTCTTCTCCAGTAGCATATTGAGCACCTACCAACCTGGGGAGTTCATCTTTCAGTGCCATATCTTTTTGCCTTTTCATACTATTCATGGGGTTCTCAAGGCAAGAATACTGAGGTGGTTTGTCATTCCCTTCTCCAGTGGACCACATTCTGTCAGAACTCTCCACCATGACCTGTCCATCTTGGGTGGCCCTACATGGCATATCTCATAGTTTCATAAGTTAGACAAGGCTGTGGTCCATGTGATCAGTGTGGTTAGTTTTCTGTGATTGTGGTTTTCATTCTGTCTGCCCTCTGATGAATAAGGTTAAGAGACTTATGGAAGCTTCCTGGTGGGAAGAGACTGACTATGGGGGAAACTGGGTCTTTTTCTGATAGGCAGAGCCATGCTCAGTAAATCTTTAATGCAATTTTTTGTTGATAGGCAGGGCTATGTTCCCTCCCTGTTGTTTGGCCTGAGGTCAAACATGCCTCTACAAGAGACACCTGGGCACTCATAGGCAACTCTAATTCAGTCGCTTGTGGGGACACTGCTCTGTTCCCCTGGCTCCTGTTCTGCACAAGGTTTTGTTTGTGCCCTCAAAGAATTTGTTTCCCTGGTCTTGTGGAAATTCTGTAATCAAGTCCCACTGGCATCCAAAGTCAAATTCCTTGGGGTTGTCATCTGCTCTGGGGCTCTATTATGGGGCTAATTGTGATCTCCTCCAAGAGGGATTATGCCACATGCTGCATGACCCAGGTCTGCTACAGTCAGACCCACTGTCCCTCTGGCTGACCTGTTCCTCCGCAGGAGACACTCAGACACTCAAAGGCAGGTCTGGCTCAGTCTCTATGGGGCCTTTGGGTCCTGGTTCACAAAAGGTTTTGTTTGAGCCCTCCTCTCTGGCAGGTATGGGATGTGATTCTAAATGGGATTTCGCCCCTCCTCTGTCTTCTTGTGGCTTCTCCTTTGCCCTTGGATGTTTGATATCTTTTTTTATGGGCTCCAACCTTCTTCTGTTGATGCTTGTTCATCAGCGAGTTGCAATTTTGGAGTTCTCGCAGGAGAAGATAAGTGCATGTCCTTCTACTCTGCCATCTGTATCAGGCCCTTTTCTAAGTAATTAAATTGTATAAAACCATTTCATATTCATTGCTACCCTATGAAGTAGGTTATTATTTTTATTTACATTAAAAATGTGGACTAATTATGAACCAGGAATTTATAAAGTGTATAAGTTACACTAAGACTAGGGGGATGAAGTGGAAGAGAAAGTCTAAAGATGTTAAAATATTGACAAATTTTGATAGAGCTCTCCAGAAGATCACATTCCATGGTAAAGACTTGATCTAACATAAATAATCATAAACCAATGTATATCGTACTAGAAACATGCATAAGTAAAATGTTTGAACACTTTGAGAAAAGAAATGAGATAAATTAATCCTTCTGTGTGTCAGTTGAATGCGATATGGGTTTTCTACCTACAATAGGTAACTGGGGATTCTAAACAGAGGGATATGTACAAAAATAATACAAATAACACAAAGTTATTTGAAGGTAAAAGCAAATAGTTTGTGGGGACAGGGGTAGAACTTAAAAAAAAGCAGGATGGTATACTGAGGCTATTTCTTGATTAATTGTTAAATCAGGACAATAAAGGCCCCTTACAGAATTCCAACTAGAGTAGTACCAGCACCACAATTCAAAAGCATCAATTATTTGAACTGTGTTGCTATACAAGACTCTGAAGAGTCTCTTGAACTGCAAGAAGATCAAACCAGTCAGTGGTAAAGGAAATCACCCTGTCTATTCATTGGAAGGACTGATGCTGAAGCTGAAGCTCAAATTCTTTGGTTACATGATGTGAAGAGCCAATTCATTGAAAAAGATCCTGATGCTGGCGAAGGTTGAAGGAAAAGAAGAAGAGGGTGGCAGAGGAAGAGATGGTTAGATAGCATCACTGACTCAATGGACAAGAATTTGAGCAAACTCCTGGAGAAACTGAAGGAGAGTTTCTGTCCTGGCATGCTGGGAAGTCTGGGAATCTGGAACCTTGGCATGCTGCAGCCCATGGGGTCACAAAGAGTCGGACACTACTTAGAAACTGAACAACAACAACAGTCACGTGAGAAACTTGTGTTTTAGAAAGGTCAGTTCTGTAGATAGTGTAGATGATATGCTGAGAGACTAGCAAGGTGAATACGTATTATCCAGTATACTCTTATGTCCCCAGTATATGTGATAGCCAGTATACTCTCAACTAGCTTATCATGAAAAACAATTTGTGGTCAAATGTAGCTGAGAAATTCTCATCACTGATATTGGAGCCAGACTACATGGGCATAAATCCTCTCTTACCAGTAGTTAAGATTTTGATTAGGGTATTTAACAATGAAAAATCTCCACATTTTTAATGTAAATAAAGATAATAACCTACTTCATAGGTTAGTAATTAATATGAAATAGTTTTATACAATTTAATTACTTAGAAAAAGGCCTGATACAGGGAGAATGTTGTTTCAATGTAAACTCTAAACAAAAGTCTTCCCTGGGGATTTATATATGCTATTTAAACCTTGCAGCAGCCCATCAGTTAGATAATATTAGTCCCTTTATATAAAAGTCCCTATCGTTAAAAGTACATGTATCCACAATTCTCTTTGGCTCCTAAACCCAAGCTCCTTCAACCATACTATATGTCTTGACAATGTTAAAAAAGAGAGGACTTTGAACATGCATAGGTTCACTAAACTCTATAAAAGAGTGAAACCTGGGAAGCTATTAGATCAGATTTTCTTATTGGAGGGTATGAGATCACAAAATAACAATTTCAAAAGAATGGACTTGGTTGATGACATATTATACCAGAAGGTAAGCATATAGAAGCAATACATACAAATTAAACTCAGAATTTTTCACATCAAAAGGGGAGGAAGAAAATAGGGTAAGTGCACTAGTGGTAGAGAAACTGCCCGCCAGCGCAGGAGACATAAGAGACATGGGTTCGATCCCAGGGTGAGGAACGTCCCCTGGAGAAGACATGGCAACCCACTCCAGTATTCTCGCCTGGAGAATTTAACGGACAGAGGATCCTGGCAGGCTACAGTCCATAGTGTCGCAAAGAGTCAGACACAACTGAAGAGACTTAGCATGCATGTGAAGAGTTAAGAAACTTTCCTGTGGAATTTGTGTGTGAGCATACAATGTGTGTGTGGGTGTGTGTTAAACATTTCTATTCTTCTTTATATTTGAAAGATAAGTGGGGCTTGGGCATTCTAATATGTTCAGGAAAAGAAACTAATGTAATGAAAAATGATAGCGGGAAAAAAGGAAGACCTGATGTATCAAAATTTGGGGTAAAAGTATCTTCAAAGACATTTCCAGAAATAGGAAGAGATGCCTGTCTCCTAAACCAGGAGGGAATTTAAGGAATATAATGGCCTCCTTTAACTCAGTGACTTGGTAACATGAATCAGTAACATTTTCTAAGTGCTTGCAATGCACTGTGCACTATTGTAAGCACTTTATGTGGATCAATTCATGCAATTCTTATAACAAGCTTTTGAGGCAGCTGTTGTTACAAAGAGGATATGTGAAGTATAGTGGAAGTGCTGGGACTTAAACTTTTATAGTTTAACTTTACAATCGCTGTATTTACTGACCCCAGTGTATTGCCTTTCTGGCTAAACCCCTGGGTGGGCAGTAGTAAATGGGAGGCTGTTTCAGTATTTTTGAATGTTTTAGAATATGGAGGTGTCTGAAAAAAGAGAAATGAAAATGAAAAGGAACTGAAACATAAAGATAGAAGCAAGTGAAAAATGAGGAAGAACAGGAGCCAAAACAGGAGATAGAATGTTAGCAGAAGATTCTAGAAAGAAATCGGCTTAGAGAAAGGAAGAAAGAAATGAAGACAAATGCAAACTACCTTAGATGCTAAGTTAAGTGTGTTATTAAAATTAAACTACTTTAATCATATCTAGTTCATTTATTTTTAGAATAAGTTATCACATTATTAGGTTTGAAATTTAGTCTATTTCTTTAAAAGTTAACTTGCATGAGTAGGTTTAACTATCTTTAAAAAAGAATTGTCCTCTCCTTTGCAATGCTTTTGTCACCTTATGGAGCAGTTGCATGCTAAAGATGAAATTATGCTGAGAAAGATCTGTCTGGAAATACCTATTTGTAAGGATACAGACTGAGTGAAAATGATGAACTATTAAATTTGAACATGCATCAAATATTTTTTATCTTTTTAAAATTACTGATATATTTCAAATGTAATATTGTGCTTTTTTTGGGGATTTCTAAAGATATTTGGGAAAAAATAAGAATATGATTATTATAATATAAATTAATAAGAATTTTGTTCACAAAAATTAACAACTTAGCAACTTAGGTTACATTTCTTTCCCTATAGAAAAATGAAAGAGTTTTAGATTTTTTTTTAAATTTAAAGATTTCAAATTTGTAGTTTCATGTATGAAGTACTCAGTGGTAAAGAATCTGCCTGCAATGCAGGAGCTATAGGAACTACAGGTTCAGTCCCTCAACTGGGAAGATCCCCTGGAGGAGGAAATGGCAACCCAATCCAGTATTCTTTCCTCGAGAATCCCACGGGCAGAGGATCCCAGCGGGCTGTCGGAGGGGTTGCAAAGAATCGGACATGACTGAAGTGACCTAGCACACATGCATATATAGTATGAAATTCACTGGAACATGAAAAATTAGCTTTTGGTTTTGCCATATTCAAGAAAAAGTTGTGTACAAAGATAATGCTGATCAAATGTAAATAGTTTTTATTTTCTGCTCCCTCTTATTAAAGACTGAGCTTTACAGTTTTCATTCATTACTGGAAAGGGGGAAGAGTTTTAAAATGTAATTCTTCACTACTTTAACTGACTATAAGGATTCCAATGGTTATATTGTTTTGAATGTAAAAACAAAAAAAAAAGATTATTTTCTTCATTATATTCTGGTTTTTTCCCCTTTAGTAACAGGTTTATTTTCTTTGGTTAATATGCAGCAAAATGAATGAAATTTCATTTTGAAATTTCTATTATTATGGTTAATAAAAAGAAGAAAGTAATAAGTATTCACCATTTTCTTCTTGTTTTTAATAAAATGTAATTGAAAAACAGAACATCTAAATTTCAATCAATGGGATGATAAAAACCATTATTTACATCAAGAGGTTTTTATTTCAGCTTGGTACTTCCTGTGACTTTAGCTTACTAAGTAAACCAATGGAGACTTCTACAAAGTGTACATTTCTGATCAGGGTCTGAGACAGAGTTTTTGAAGATCAACAATTAAAACACCTATGCCATCTAAAGCTTCAGGCTAAACCTTGATACATTTAGTGTGAAGGGGACTGTAAACCTAATGAAGAGGGTTTTATGTTAGTAAATGAAATTATTACAGAAAATGTTCCAGGACTTCACAATGAATAGCTTGGGGTCATTCTTTGAGGCTTCTCGTAGCATACTGTCTATGCCGCCATAGTTACATATCACTATGGTAAGCACCAGTCAAGGTGGGTTTTCCTTGCTTACTTCCTGCTGAGAATTCCTTGCTATTTATCCCATATATTGAAAAGAAAATATATAATATTTACTGTTAATATGGAAATTGAAACTAAAACCAGGTAGTTATTAGAAAAGAGGCTCATCCTATATGCACCCAGATAAGACAATAAGCCTTTTTTCCCCTACCACGGCAGTCTCTTAGCAGTTTTATAGATAATTTCCTTGATAGTTAGTAAGCAAATGGGTTATAGAAGTTGAGTGGCATAGGTCTTCTTTAGGGATTATAATCTAACTGCATTACAGGTGAAGAACACTTATAGAATTTGATTATATTAAATATCCTACAAATTTCACTGTTCAGTATAAGTTATTTTTTTCTTGAACAAAGACATATAATCATTAGGCTATGAAATATTGGAGAATACCAAACAAGGACATTTCATCAGTTTATTGTGAATAACTGCTTTTAATTTAAAATACCAATGTCCTTTGTTTAAAAATAAAAAAGAGAAAAGATCTACGGTAAAGTTTCAGTTGTTCGGGGACTAATTGTTAGCAGGTCATTTGTCTAGATAATACTTAATTCTAGATTTGCCTTTAGCTTTCACTATAGTGGTATCATTGGTCTCTATCTTTTTATCCTGAGAAGAAATATAAAGAAATGTGAAACTGGTTCGTATCAGGTTGTTTGACTCTGTATTTGGTGAGAGAAAAGGTTGACACTGGATTATAGTAAAGCTGTTATTTATTTTGAGTTGTTATGCATCCATCACTAGTTTCACTAAGGAGAAATTAGCTGTGATTTACCCACCAAGAGATAAATTCCACTTTAAGAGCAATTTATAAAGCTTGGAGACAGCCATGAATTTTAAATAATACAATTCATCAGGTCTTAACAATGGACAACCAAAATTAACTAATCAAAATCTAATTTTACCATTGGCCCAAAAAGAAAGTAAGTTAAGATTTCCCAGATCCTTTTTTTATTGTTGCAGTAGGTTCTTGCCTTTCTGATCGTTTCGCTTTCCTCTACTGTGTCTAGCATGGTGGTCTATCAACGGAAAGCTAAACATCCAAGTAAACTGTAGCAGAGCATTGACATAAGCTCAAGTAAAGGAAGACAGACTTCAACTCTATACAAAACTTACATGAAAGGTCAAAAATCTTGACTACATTCCTATATGTTCTTATCCCCAAATTAGAAAATGCAGATTGAATTTTATTTTGTTTTACCATATATGAAACTCAAGAAGGAGTTAAGCATATGTCAATTAGTATCAGAGAATCTGGAGAAAGCTTTATGGTGTACATTATAAAATTCTTTATATTGATCAGTGATTTCCAGACTGAGTTCCCATGTATATTCTCAGAGATATACAAGTCTCCATTAGGTTTTACTTTTAACTTATTTCAATGTGTACATAGACATCTATATATCCTCATATATATCCATATTTATACCAGAAAAACAAGAACACAATTTTTTAGCCAAGTACCTTCAAGACATTTTTAGTCTACATTTGCTTTTATGTTGGCATCAAGTGAATAAGAGTTTTGATTATATGTTGGCTTGAGTTTCTCAGTCTGGCATCCAAGAACGTAATCTTTGGACCTGAAAGTTTTTAACTTCAAGAAATAAGCCGATTGCTGCCGTCATTTGTATGCCGGTAGTAAAATACTGGGTGAACTGCTGATCATAAAGCAGCAGGAAAATGACTGGCATTTAGCTTATCATCATAATCTCCATGTTCATATCCTTCTCCTTCCATAAGATTTTGTCTTAAAATAGCCTATAAAGGCAGAATACAGCCAGCCAACCTGGACTTGACCTGACTTTCCTAGCCTCGTTGGCACTGCAAATACCTCTTCCCAAATGGCTAGGAATACAAATCCAAAGCCTGAGAGAATTCTCTTGAATGGTCCCCTTGCCTTTAGCTCTGTTTGCTCTTACAAGCTCCAGATGGCGTATTTTCTTATATAAAGTCCAAAGCTTAGTAAATGTTTCAAGAAGGGTAGAAGATTATAAACAGTATAGGTTTATAATTAAGAGAATGAATTCTGGAGCCAGCTTGCTATGTCCACATTCTTTGCTCTGCCACATTAAATTTACAAACTGTATTACTGGATAATTTACATTGTTAAATATTAATCATATTTAATATTTACAGGTAATTTAATGTGAAACCAAAATTAAAATTTTCTTAAGGTGTAATATGAGTGAAATGTAGTATTACAATTATGACAATGTCCTCATGATTAAAATAATGGTATGAGGCTACCTAGGCTAAATAGATGGTCTCATCTGATATCCCCATGACTTTTTTTTAAGCCAACAGATGACTTTCATTTTAATTTTATTAGGTATAAAAGGAAATCTTAAAGTTTTATTTAAAATATGAAGGAATCCTCCTGTTTGCTTAGAGATATTAATTAACATCATTTTATCTCAAAATCAGTAAAAATTCTCAAGTAATAAGCTACTGTATATTATGGATTCTCATTATTAAAAAAAAAGATCAAGAATTTGGTTTTGTATAACATTGCTGATCATGATCAACAAAGACTGCACTGTCAAATGTGGGTTTCAAATGGAATCATACATATTCATACCAAAAGAAATCTAAAAACGATATTCAACTAGTTTTTATATTCAGGGAAAAACTCATAAAACGTCAGATTCCTGACAACTTTTTATTATGCAGTATATTTATTTGTATTGTTTGTATTTTTAAAAGAAAATAAATTGTTAGTAATCCTAATTTAAATACAGGCAATTGTGTTAATTGTTAAAATTAGCAATTAGTTAATTGTATTAAGTGTAATAACAATTAATATTTGAAGTACTTTTGTAGTTTTTATATTTTTACACCTAACATGAGATTCTGAAAAATAAGATTTACATTTTTATTTGTGACAATAACTAGAACATTATTTTAAAAGCTTACTATGTAATATTAACAGTCAAATTTGAAATTTCACAGATGCTTATCTAAAGTTTTTCACTAAACAATGGGAAAATTAATGTCTTAAAAGAAAATTCAAACAACAGATTAAGTAATTTAAATCATCAAAAATGTCAACAATATTCAGTTCAGTTCTGTTCAGTTCAGTCTCTCAGTTCTGTCCGACTCTTTGCGACCCCGTGAATCGCAGCACGCCAGGCCTCCCTGTCCATCACCAACTCCCGGAGTTCACTCAGACTCACGTCCATCGAGTCAGTGATGCCATCCAGCGATCTCATCCTCTGTCATTCCCTCTCCTCCTGCCCCCAATCCCTCCCAGCATCAGAGTCTTTTCCAATGAGTCAACTCTTATAAAGAAGATGAAAGTGTTAGTTGCTCAGTCATGTCCAACTCTTTGTGACCCCATGAACTGGAGCCCACCAGGCTCCCCCGTCCCTGGGATTCTCCAGGCAAGAACACTGGAGTGGGTTGCCATTTCCTTCTCCAATGCATGAAAGTGAAAAGTGAAAGTGAAGTCTCTCAGTCGTGTTCGACTCTAAGCGACCCCATGGACTACAGTCTACCAGGCTCCTCCATCCATGGGATTTTCCAGGCAAGAGTACTGGAGTGGGGTGCCATTGCCTTCTCCAGATGGATGGATAGATACATAATAAAAGTATCTATGAAAAAACTAATATTTACTTTTGATAACCATTTGCAAAATGGAAGAAAAATTAGGAAACTTGATTCTTTTTTTTTCATATAAAATAGGAAACTTTAAAAAGTTTCTGTGTTTTCAGCTCTGTAAGAATGTATTTTGTTTATATAAATTATATACTTCAGAATTTAAATTTACAAACCATAAATATATAAGATATATTAAATGGATTACATCCTAATTATTCTCTTTGGCTATAAGGTTTTTATACAAAATAAGAGTCATTCTACTGACATTTCTTTGGAAGGAATGATGCTAAAGCTGAAACTCCAGTACTTTGGCCACCTCATGTGAAGAGTTGACTCATTGGAAAAGACTCTGATGCTGGGAGGGATTGGGGGCAGGAGGAGAAGGGGACGACAGAGGATGAGATGGCTGGATGGCATCACTGACTTGATGGACATGAGTCTGAATGAACTCCGGGAGTTGGTGATGGACAGGGAGGCCTGGCGTGCTGCGATTCATGCAGTCGCAAAGAGTCAGACACAACTGAGCAACTGATCTGATCTTATCTGACTGACAATATACATAGCATTGTTTTGTCTCCTTCTATTTTCTTCTGAAAGATGAGTTTTTTCAGAAAACGTGAAGGCCATAAAGATAAGAGTAAGGACCCAAAGTTAGGAATATGGGCTTAGACTGTGTCAAGTAGTTAATTAAATTAATGCAGTGACATAAAAAGTGCAATTAATTTATTATCAAAAATTATAGGAACTCTTGTGGATGATTTTTCTCTTAATAGGTTGTCTTTTGAAAGTTTATCAGTCAGCAGTGTTTAGGTCTTCCCCATAAATAATTTTTAATTGAGAGTTGAATGACAATTAATTATAAAGTAAGACACTAGTTGTCGTTGTGTTGTTCTTAGTCATTCAGTCGTGTCCATATCAGACTTAGATGAGTACATCACTTTATTTTGAATGAAGCACCATCTTTAGAGTTTACTATTAAAACTGTTTTTTAAAAGAGATAAATGAAAATTAACTGCCAGTATTTTCTAATATTATGATAAAAGAAAAATACCTATGGTTTGAGAGATAAATGGAAGAGTAAGAGCTGAACTTTTTGCAGAAAATACTAGGGGAGTGTGTGTGTGTTTGTGTGTGTGTGTTCAGTTCAGTTCAGTTCAGTCGTTCCGTCGCGTCCGACTCTTTGAGATCCTATGGACTGCAGCACATCATGCTTCCCTGTCCATCACCAACTTTCGGACCTTATTCAAAATCATGTCCATCGAGTTGGTGATGCCATCCAACCATCTCATCCTCTGTCGTCCCCTTTCCGCCTGCGTTCAATCTTTCCCAGCATCAGGGTCTTTTCCAGTGAGTCAGTTCTTCACATCAGGTGGCCAAAGTATTGGAGTATCAGTCTTTCCAATGGATATTCAGGACTGATTTCCTTCAGGAAGGACTGGTTGGATCTCCTTGCTATCCAAGGGCCTCTCAAGAGTCTTCTCAAACACCACAGTTCAAAAGCATTAATTCTTCAGCACTCAGCTTTCTTTATACTCCAACTCTCACATCCATACATGAGTACTGGAAAAAGCATAGCTTTGACTATAAGGACCTTTGTTAGAAAATTAATATCTCTGCTTTTTTAATATGGTGTCTATGTTGGTCATAGGTATGGCCTAAGCCCTCTTGGAGGAGGTTGCCATTAACCCCGCCATAGAGCTGTCAGAACATACACAGGACTGGGGAAACAGACTCTTGGAGGACACAGAAAAAACCTTGTGCACACCAAGACCCAGGAGAAAGGAGCAGTGACCCACAAGAGACTAACTCAGACTTGCTCATGAATGTCCTGGAGTCTCTGGCAGAGGCATGGGTCTGCGGTGGCCTGCTACAGGGTCTGGGGCACTGAATGGGACAATGTGTGTGTGGGACCTTTTGAAGGTGGTCACCATTTTCTTCATTACTTCCACCATAGTTTGACCTCAGATCTAACAACAGGGAGGGAACACAGCCCCGCCCATCAACAGAAAATTCCATTAAAGATTTACTGAACATGGCCCTGCCCATCAGAACAAGACCCAGTTTCCCACTCAGTCAGTCTCTCCCATCAGGAAGCTTCCATAAGCCTCTTAGCCTTATCCTTCAGAGGGCAGACAGAATGAAAACCACAATCACAGAAAAACTAATGAGACTGATGACATGAACCACAGCCTTGTCTAACCCAGTGAAACTATGAGCCATGCCGTGTAGGGCTACCCAAGACGGATGGGTCATGGTGGAGAGTTCTGACAAAATATGGTCCACTGGAGAAGGGAATGGCAAACTACTTCAGTATTCTTGCCTTGAGAATCCCATGAACAGTATGAAAAGGCAAAAAGATAGGGCACTGAAAGATGAACTCCCCAGGTTGGTAGGTACCCAATATGCAACTGGAGATTAGTGGAGAAATAACTCCAGAAAGAATGAAGAGATAGAGCCAAAGCAAAAATAACACCAAATTGTGAATGTGGCCAGTGATGGAAGTAAAGTCCAATGCTGTAAGAGCAATATTGCATAGGAACCTGGAATGTTAGGTCTGTGAATCAAGGAAAATTGGAAGTGGTCAAAGAGGATGTGGTGGAAGTGAACATTGACATTTTAGGAATCAGTGAAGTAAAATGGACTGGAAAGGGTGAATTACCTCAGATGTGTGTGTGTAAATTGACACCATCTAAAAATGATTTAAGTCAATACTTCCTAGGTGGTGCTAGTGGTAAAGAATCTGCTTGCCAATGCAAGAGGCATGTGAGACTCAGGTTTGAGCCCTGAGTTGGGAAGATCCCCTGGAGGAGAGCATGGCAACCACTCTGGTATTCTTGGCTGGAGAACCCCATGAACAGAGAAGCCTGGTGGGCCACAGTCCCTTGGGTTGCAAAGAGTCAGTTACCACTGAAGCGACTTAGCACACAAGCATGTGTGTGTGCATGTGTGAGTGTGTGTGTGTGTATAAATAGACACAATCTGAAATGATTTAAATAAGTTATATTTACTTGTAATAAGAAGAGATATATAGATGGCATCCGGTCCCACCACTTCATGGGAAATAGATGGGGAAACAGTGGAAACAGTGTCCGACTTTATTTTTCTGGGCTCCAAAATCACTACAGATGGTGACTGCAGCCATGAAATTAAAAGACGCTT
This sequence comes from Bos taurus, assembly GCF_002263795.3. Classification (NCBI taxonomy): domain Eukaryota; kingdom Metazoa; phylum Chordata; class Mammalia; order Artiodactyla; family Bovidae; genus Bos; species Bos taurus. Next base: position 31,610,891 of record NC_037333.1, on the reverse strand, counting down.
ACTCCTTGGAAGGAAAGTTATGACCAACCTAGATAGCATATTCAAAAGCAGAGACATTACTTTGCCAACAAAGGTTCATCTAGTCAAGGCTATGATTTTTCCTATGGTCAAGTATGGATGTGAGAGTTGGACTGTGAAGAAGGCTGAGCACCAAAGAATTGATGCTTTTGAACTGTGGTGTTGGAGAAGACTCTTGAGAGTCCCTTGGGCTGCAAGGAGATCCAACCAGTCCATTCTGAAGGAGATCAACCCTGGGATTTCTTTGGAAGGAATGATGCTAAAGCTGAAAGTCCAGTACTTTGGCCACCTCATGCGAAGAGTTGACTCATTGGAAAAGACTCTGATGCTGGGAGGGATTGGGGGCAGGAGGAGAAGGGGACGACAGAGGATGAGATGGCTGGATGGCATCACTGACTCGATGGACGTGAGTCTCAGTGAGCTCCGGGAGTTGGTGATGGACAGGGAGGCCTGGGGTGCTGCCATTCATGGGGTCGCAAAGAGTCGGACAGGACTGAGTGACTGATCTGATCTGGACATAGATGAATAAAATTTCCAAATCGGCTCTAATGACAGTTCTGTGGCTAAAACACCAATTATGACTTAAAAAAAAATTAAAAGTGATTTTTACATCAGAAGATAAGTGAGCTTTTCATAAAATGTTCCGTTTCAGACTTGTAAATGGATCATTTAGCTTTTAGGAAAGTTCACATGATTTATCTTAATGAAATTAGCTCATGGTGTATTTCAACTGGCTGTAATGAAAATTTAATTTATTTAATTATATCGTTCTTATATTTTCTTAACCCATCACTTCTTAGTGCAGTGTTTTGAAATCATGACATCTGCTTTTACATTGTTTGCTATGGGAAGGTTATGTAAACTTCTTTATCTTAAGCGTTACATCCAAGATATTTGATCTTTTATTTGCTTTACGTTGTTATAATGATATAATAATACATACTTATATTTAAAAATTAAGAGCAGTACAGAAATATAGAGAGCAATCCTTTACTGTAGCATCGTCATTCCCTCTCTGCAGAAGTTTATGTATCTTCACATAACATTTGTGAAAACTGAAGCAAATATAAAAAGTGTATGTGTATATATGTATGTGGGCATGTGTATATGTGTAAATATATATAGATATAGATGCATATGTTTGCTTAAATATATGCTTGTTGATGTATATGTGAATTCATATGGATGCTTATGAAGTAAAGTGAAGTCGCTCAGTCATGTCCAACTCTTTGCGACCCCATGGACTGTAGCCTACCAGGCTCCTCTGTCCATGGGATTTTCCAGGCAATAGTACTGGAGTGGATTGCCATTTCCTTCTCCAGGGGATCTTCCTGATCCAGGGATCGAACCTGGGTCTCCCGCATTGTAGACAGACACTTTACCGTCTGAGCCACCAGGGAAGTCCTAAATATGTATGCTTATATGTTTGCTTAAATATTTACATATGGATATATAGAGAGGAGAGTCAGTTCTTTATAATACATTGAACATATGATTTGAAACTTTTCTTTTATAAAATTCTAATATATCTTTAGTTGCTCAGTAGTGTCTAACTCTTTGCGACCTCTTGGACTGTAGCACTCCAGGCTTCCCTGTCCTTAATCTCCTGGAGCTTGCTCAAACTCATGCCATTTAACCATCTCATCCTCTGTCATCCCCTTATCCTCCTACCTTCAATCTTTCCCAGCATCAGGGTCTTTTCTAATGAGTTGGATCCTCGCATCAGTTGGCCAAAGTATTGGAGCTTCAGCTTCAGCATCTGTACTTCCAATAAATATTCAGGGCTGATTTCCTTTAGGATTGACTGGTTTAATCTCCTTGTAGTCCAATGGACTCTCAAGAGTCTTCTCCAACACCACAGTTCAAAAGCATCAATTCTTCAGTGCTCAGCCTTCTCTGTGGTCCTCCTCTCACATCTATACATGACTGTTGGAAAAACCATAGCTTTGACTATAAGGACCTTTGTTGGCAAAGTAATATCTCTGATTTTTAATACACTGCCTAAGTTTGTCACAGCTTTTGTTCAAGGTATCTTTTAATTTCATGACTGCAGTGATGTTGGAGCCCAGGAAAATAAAGTCTGTCACTGTTTCCATTGTTTCCCCTTCTATTTACCAGGAAGTGATGGGAACAGATACCATGATCTTCGTTTTTTAAATGCTGAGTTTTAAGCCAGCTTTTTCACTATCCTCTTTTGACTTCATCACGAGGTTCTTCACTTTCTGCCATCACTGTGGTGTCATCTGCATATCTAAAGTTATTGATATTTCTCCTGGAAATCTTGACTCCAGCTTGCACTTCATCCAGTCTAGCATTTCACATGATGTAGTCTGCATATAAGTTAAATAAACAGGGTGACAATATACAGCCTTGACGTACTCCTTTCCTGATTTGAAACCAGTCTGTTGTTCCATGTCCAGTTCTAACTGTTGCTTCTTGACCTTCATACAGATTTCTCAGGAGTCAGGTAAGATGGTCTGGTATTCCCATCTTTAAGAATTTTCCACAGTTTGTTCTGATCCACATAGTCAAAGTCTCTGTGGGATAAAGCAAGGGTAGGATGATTTGAGAGAATTGCACTGAAACATGTATATTACCACATGTGAAATAGATCACCAAGCCAAGTTAGATTAACAAAACAGGGCACTCAAAGCCGGTGCATGGGACAACCCTGAGGGATGGGATGGGGAGGGAGGTGGGAGGGGTGTTCAGGATCGGGAACACGTGTACACCCATGGCTGATTCATGTCAATGTGTGGCAAAAACCACCACAATATTATAAAGTAATTAGACTCCAATTAAAATAAACAAACTAAAAATTAATTAATAATTAATTTTTTAAAAAGGCTTTAGCTTAGTCAGTAAAGCAGAAGTAGATTTTTTTATGGAATTCTTTTGCTTTTTCAATGATTTAACAAATGTTGGCAATTTGATCTCTGGTTCCTCTGCCTTTTCTAAATCCAGCTTGAACCTCAGAGTTCTTGGTACACGTTCTGTTGAAGCCTAGCTTGGGTAATTTTGAGCATTACTTTGCTAGCATGTGAGATGAGTGCAATTGTGTGGTAGTTTGAGCATTCTTTGGGATATGATGAAAACTGACCTTTTCCAGTCCTGTGGCCACTGCTGAGTTTTCCAAATTTGCTGGCAGCAAATTGACTGCAGCACTTTCACAGCATAATCTTTTAGGATCAGAAATAGTTCAGCCGGAATTCCATCACCTCCACTACCTTTGTTCATAGTGATGCTTCCATAGTGATTCTTGACCTCACACTCCAGAATGTTTGGCTCTAGGTGAGTGATCACACAATTGTGGTTATCTGGGTCATTAAGATACTTTTTGCATAGTTCATCTGTGTATTCTTGCCACCTCTTCTTAATCTCTTCTGCTTCTTTTAGGTCCATGCCATTTATGATTTATTGTGCCCGTCTTTGCATGAAATATTCCCTTGGCATCTCTAATTTTCTTGAAGAGATCTCTAGTCTTTCCCATTCCATTGTTTTCCTCTATTCTTTGCATATATCCTCATCCTTCTGTTTTTTGCATATATCTTTATCCTCCTATAAATTCAACCTTTTGTATAGGTGCTCCATAATTTATTTTACCACTCATCCATTTCTGAATAATTAGGGTTTTTTTTTCTGGGGTGGGGGGGATTGTCTTGACTTGCATTCTTGCTATTATGAGCAATGGTTTATTGAATGTGTTAGACCAAAAACATTTGCAAAATTTTCCAATGATGAATTTTTAGTTAAGAAGTTCCTAGTTAAATAAATTGTGCCTTTATAATTAGACATATTTTGCCCAGTTATCCTCTAAAATTTTTGTTTCAAAATGCTGTTACAACATTGTGTTGAAACTTACTTTTTTCCAACATGATAATTTCAAATATTATAACTTGTCTTACTCTTCCTTGTTTAATTCAATATCTATCTATAAACAATTATTATTTCCTTTTTTCAAATATTTGTTTATTTATTTATATGGCTGTCTGCATCTTTGTTGCCGCACGGGCTTTTCTCCAGATGCGGAGAGTAGAGGCTACTCATTGCAGTGGCCTCTCTTGTTGCAGAGCATGGGCTGTAGGGCCCATGGGTTTCAATATCTGTGCCCCCAACAGCAACAGTTGCTGTCTCCCAACCAAGCACAGGCTCAGTAGTTGTGCCACATGTCTTAGTTGCTCTGTGGTATGTGGGGTCTTCTTGGATAAGGGTTTGAACCTGTGTCTCCTGCATTGGCAAGTGGAGTCTTTCATTTTTCTTATTTTGTTCATCTCTACTTAAATTGATTTCAAAAACTATTTATACAGTAATGACTTTTTGCTCTGCTTGCTATGTGTTTTGCAAATGTCCCCTCCAGTGGGTCATTTAATTTCATTTTTTCATTTCTGGTATGACTTTCAATTGGGAGTTTAACATTTTTAAAACATATTATTAATACTCAGTATCATGTCATTACACAACTACAATCAAATACAAAAGCTAACAATATGCTGGTACTATTTAGGCATAGATAATGAATTTGTGCTTCTTTTTAAGAACATGTAGTTAAGAGATTAAATTATATGGCCTACAGTTTTACATATGTGTGTATTGTATCTTTGGAGAGCAAAAATTAGTGGGTAGAAACAGCTGTTTTAGCATCTATTGGTATACTGTTGCTTATAGTTTCTTGAATGATACCTTATATGAAAGAATTTCTCCAAATGTTAATAAATATTCCAAGAAAAAGAAAAATCAGTAGTGAAATATTTGCGAAAAAACTGCATAAGATATTCATTTCCTGGACGTTTACAGTTGGGCATCGAATATTTGAAGAAGGCCAATCATGAGGAAATGTGTTTAATTTCAGTGTTTCTCAAGTCATTCACCCACATGTCATTTCCTGGTAGAACACTTTTAACAATTCTCTGAGTGGAGATTCTAGCTGAGTGAATAGTGCAGTCTTTTCTGACAAAGGTGTTTAAAGTCTGAAATTTTAAAAAGAGGAGTTGATAGCATTCCAGATATGAGCTATAATTTTAATAGCTTATCCTATCGCTTAAAAAGCAGTGATATATGCCTTTAAATGGGGATTAAGACAGTGATTTAACAGCCCGAATATCTTGCACTGAGACGCTTTTACTCTTCCTTAAATCATATAAGCTGGAAGTATATGAGAATATGAAGTGTGGTACTTTTCCTTCTTGGATGTAGAGAAGTCAGGGTAAAATAAATTTTGAAAAAACATATTTACCTTATTCTTAAAAAAGGAAGAATATTCTACTGTTGTGCTTCTATAGCACTCAGAAGTCTTTAACTATATAAAACTTTCTATAGTTCACTGAAACATAATAAAATGCTAAGAAGCATTACTTTATTCTTTTTTTCTCTGAATTTCTTCCACTAGCTCATTTTCTAGTGGGAAAAAGAAAAAGGAAAGCCTTTATATCAGAAACAATTTACGAACCATTTCAATTAAGTCTCCTATTGGCACAAAACACAATAAAAAGCCTGACTAAGAATTGTGTTCTTTGCCTTATTAATTCAAATTTTGTCACTTCTTGTTTTAAATGCCATTATTTCAAGACCTACTAAGATCATTTTAGTTCCCTAAGTCATCATTAGTAATACTCCAAAACATGTTAAGCAAACATAGTCTAATCAAATGAGACCTGAATCTTTCTAGGAGACAAATATATACCAGTTTGTATTTCAATTCAGTCCAGTCACTCAGTCATGTCCGACTCGTTGCGACCCCATGGATTGCAGCATGCCGGGCTTCCCTGTCCATCACCAACTACGGGCATTTGCTCAAACTTTTGTGCATTAAGTTGATGATGCTATCTAATCATCTCATTCTCTGAGTCTATCAGTTTGTATTTATGAGTATTCAATAGTTGTTGTTGTTCACTTACTAAGTCATATTTGACTCTTCAGGACGCCATGACTGAAGCATGCCAGCTCATCTGTCCTTCACTATCTCCCAGAGTTTGTCAGATTCACGTCCGTTGAGTTGGTGATACCATCTAATCTCATTCTCTGCTGTCTCTTCTCCTTTTGTCTTCAATCTTTCCCAACATCAGGGTATTTTCCAGTGAGTCAGCTCTTCACGGGCCAAATTATTGGAGTTTCAGCATCCATCCTTCCAATGAATATTCAAGGTTGATTTTGTTTAGAATTGACTTGTTTGACCTTCTTCGGTCCAGAGGACTTTCAAGAGTCTTCTCCAGTACAACAGTTTGAAAGCATCAATTCTTTGGCTCTCAGCCTTCTTTATGGTCCAACTCTCACATCCATATATGACTACTGGAAAAACCATAGCTATGATTGTATGTATCTTTGTCGGCAAAGTGATGTCTGTCTGATTTTTAATGTGCTGTCTAGGTTAGTCATAGCTTTTCTTCCAAGGAGCAAATGTCTTTTAATTTAATGGCTTCAGTTACTGTCAACAGTGATTTTAGAGCCCAAGAAAATAAAATGTGTCACTGTGTCCACTTTTTCCCCTTCTGTTTGCCATGAAGTCATGGGACTGTATGCATGAACTTTTTTTTTTTTTTTTAAATTTTGAGTTTTAAACCAGATTCTTCACTAATCTGCAATAAATTTTCAGAGATTTTAATGTTAAGAAATGATCTTGATTCTTTCTTTAGAGTCTTAGGACATAGCCGTTTAGGACACTAGTTACATATGTATATCATAGACCTTATTATGAGAACTTAAAAAATACATATTAACTTAGTTATAATTTCTTGACTTCTGGGGATTTAAAATTCTCTCCTGAAGTTATGAAAATTTGCCTATATAATTTATTTCAAATTAAAAATTGTATAGTTTAACATAATACATGAAGATGTTTATAAAACAGGTTTTAAACATGGCAAAACTCATGTATTTCACACTATTCTATGTTTTTTAATGTTCCTTAATTCTACAGTTTGATTTGAGTGGTGACTTCACTGGCAGATGCAATTGTCAGTATTAATGAACTGAACGCTTAAGAGCTGTGTACATGAAAAGTGAAAGTGAATTCACTCAGTCTTGTCCGACTCTTTGCAACCCCTTGGACTGTAGCCCACCAGGCTTCTCCATCCATGGGATTTTCCAGGCAAGAATACTGTAGTGGATTGCTATTTCCTTCTCCAGGAGATCTTCCCAACCCAGGGATTGAACCTGGGTCTCTCACATTGTAGGCAGACACTTTACCGTCTGAGCCACCAGGGAAGTCTCTTGTTGTATGGAAATTAAATCTCAATTTTAAAGAGTATTTTAGTTACCATTGATTATTTCTTCTACTCCTGATAGCCAACCTTTCATCCATCTACTGCCACATTGTTGTAGTAATATAAGGATTACTTTAATATAGCATTGTTTGTTTGTCAGTGGAGATTAAATATCCTAGATTACAGTGAAACAAAAAGATGAAGAAAGAGGAAAAGAAGGAGGATGAGGCTTTCTCTGTGATGCAGAGAAATAACTCTAATGGCAGTGGGCTCTATTTGATCCTTATCCAATAAATGTATTTAGAGTATATTGCTTAATGATAATGTACTATTCAGCACAAATTTAGCAGATGGTATGCTCTCTATAGAGATGGCTTCCCTGGTGGCTCAGAGGTTAAAGCATCTGCCTCCAATGCGGGAGACCTGGGTTCAATCCCTGGGTTGGGAAGATCCCCTGGAGAAGGAAATGGCAACCCACTCCAGTATTCTTGCCTGGAGAATCCCATGGACGGAGGAGCCTGGTGGGCTACAGTCCACGGGGTCGAAAAGAGTCGGACATGACTGAGCAACTTCACTTTCACTTTCACATGCTCTCTATAAATATTTGTTGATGGAACAAAGAGGGGAGATAGGAAAAGAGGGAGGGAGGGAGGGAGCGAGAGTGGAAGTAAAGGAAGAAAGAAGGAGAAAATTTTAACCTAAGACTACAAAAGCATTTGGAAACATTTCAGTTTACATCTCTGTAAAAAAAAAAACAAAGAAAGAAAAACTTCTCTGTAAGTTTATGCTGAACACAATTTTAGGAAGATGTTCCAAGTATATATTCTTTAGGATTTAATATAAACTTTTAAAATATTTATTAATTCCTTGATATACTATAGGACCCATTCCCTATTCAGGAATTAGTAAGATGAACTAGAAATATAGGTCCATAGAGAGTAGTCCCTTCAACCTGTAGATATTTTTTGGCTTGTCTCATTTACATTCTTATTACAAAATCAGGTTCCCTAGTTGTCAGCTAGGGATGGCATACGGCTTTATGTAATATAAACCTGCCAGTATCAGGTAGGATTTAAATATGTAAGTAGATCATTTTTTTTATTGCTGGTGAGTTATAGTCTGTGGGGTTGCAAAGAGTCGGCGCAGCTGAGCACACACACACAAACACACACACACACTGAGAGATCGTTCTTTTAGGTGGTTCAATATGTACCATTTACCATTTATAATATTAAAATAGTTTAATTTTTAAAGTTTCTAAGATTAGTACTAGATTTACTGTTAGTGAAGTAGGTTTAAAAAACAATCAGAAATAGACTTTAAATATAAGCATTTTAGCTAAGCAACATGGTCCTAACATAATTGCTTTCCATAAGCAAATATGTACTGAAATATGAAACATGATCTTTATCAAGTTATTCTACATTTATTTTTTCATGTGTATTCCTGTGTTAACTCTCACCTCTCCACATTAAAATATTACAGATTTAAGAAGATGGTCCAATTTGAATTATAGATATGGACCCATGTTAATTTTGAAAAAGACAATCAGTAATTGTCAAAAGACAATCAGCATATTCATTACTCAGAGTAGAATGAAATGTAAAGAAAATAAATAAAATTCATTTAAAAAATCCTTTCTGAAATCTTACTTCCTTTCACTAATAGAAGCAGTGTAATAGCAAGAAAATACATGTATTTTTGATTAACGAATTGAAAAAGAAAGTGGCTTTTCTTCCTCTTTTTCCATAATCACTATCTTCCCTTTCATCAGTTACAATCATTAGGATTTAACAGGGATTTATTGATCTTAGTTATAATCTCCTTCTGCTTTATTCAAATGCTTTCTGAGATTTGCTTTGTAACTTAATGTTACTCTTTTACACAGTAGGCTCATTATAAAATGATTTATAGGGCACATTTGTCCTCATAGTCTACTTGAAGCATGGGACAACATATGGATCATCGGGAAATAACTGTTCTATTTGAAGGTAAACATGTCTCATCTGCACAGAGTCAAGAACAGATGCTTTACACATGAAGCATCCCTGTATCCAGGGTTGGCTTTATTTCTTAACCCATGAATATTTGCCACCTCATAAGGTATGGGCGACATGGCTATGTATATTTAAAAGTTTGAAAATCAGTTTCATTGTATTCTAGTCCACAAGCACTTTGAGATTTACTTTGGTAGTATATTAGTAGAATGTTGTACAAAAGAGTTTTGAGAAGAGAGTTGCAGTGGTTGTGTGTGTGTTTGTTTTCCAGCATTATAATCCTTTGAAATTTAACCTCCAGCCATCACTTGTCCTTGTGTGATAGGCATTTTGAATTTTTGATGCCGGATAAATGGGTTTTCTATATTTTTGAAAGAATATAGGAAATTGTATTCAACATTTTGTATCTGGTACTAGTTGCCAAGATCAAACATTTCCTTTCATTTTTAATTTTATACTTGCACTGTGCACGTTTTAACTTGCCTATTATTTGAAAATACAGAGAAAATACAGTGACCTGAAACGATGCCATTTTTACCAGGTAACACCAAGAATAGGCGGGCCACGGCAATGGAAAGGATGTTTGTACAGGTGTGAAGTACAGAAGTTTTTCATAATTGAAAGGAGAATAAAAAAAGGAGAGAGTAAGAAAATTGCCTCTTGAATGTACATTGGCAAATCAACTGAAGAATGCAACCAACGTTTTCCTTTTTCTTACACGCAAAAATCATTTTTTCTGTTCTTCTGGAATTACATGTATGACAGCAGTGCTTTTGTGGTAGTGGTGACGTATCTCTTTTCCCTTGGCTGCTATTTATTTCAGATGGCATTAATAGGTATTTTTCAGTGGTTAAAACAGTCGTAAAAATTCTTTGGGTCCATGTGCCCAATGTCTTAGTTTGATTCACTAAGGCGCAGCAGTAAGACACTCTTATTTTTCACATTTTATTACTAATTCTAACATTAACAAAGAAAGCACTGAAGAGAAAATAAGTGAGATAGTACAATTTCATAGCATGCTTAGAAAATAAAAATCCAAGTAAGTACTATGTTTCACTGGACAAAAGATGTGTATACCAATGGTTGTATACATACTGAACTGCTGGCATCTTCCTGGACTTTGCATAGGATGTCCACAGGTACATTTTATTGCTTGTTCCTACTAGTATTGTATTTTCACAGTGAGAATTCTTAGCAATTCAAAACACATTCATATATTATTATCTTAATTCTAGAGATGAGGGAAAGGTTAGATTCATGCTAAAATGTGCAGTTTTTTACAATGAAATTCAGAGCTTAATAAACATTTTTTCTATCTCCAAATTCTTTTTTTGAGATTAGATAGCAATGTACTGAAATATACATGTTACCTTGTATTATTTTGTTAAAATAGAGAACTAAAGAATGCATTTTAAAACTTAGGACACAGTTTTTATTTTTTCCATAGCAAATTGTTAATGCAGAAACTCCAGGAGCACAACACATACTTATTCACAAGAATGGAAAATTCAAATCTTGATCTAAGTAACCTAAGTTGCTGTTTTATTGGTAACATTGAAATAATAATAATGATAAATGTTTTTTAAGTTTGTTATCTCTGTTCCTCATTTGGCAACTAAGAAATGAGAAGAACACAAAGACAATGTAATGCCTAATTAAAGCTTAGAATCTAGAAGAAGAGATTCAGGTTCTTCCTTAATTTATTCACCCAACAAATATTCATTTAATACCTATAGTTTACCAAGTACTATTTTGAGCATGAGAACACTGAATAAATTTGACAAAGCCCACAGACTCATAATGCTTATGACGTGGTGAGGAAGACACCAATAGACACACAAGTATATCAAAGATAGTGGCAGGTAGTGACAGACAGTGCTGGTTTCCATATAGTCTTTAAAGAAGGCATTTGGAGCAGAATCTTGAAAGAAGTGAAAGTGCGTTTCTCCAGAAGCATTGGGATGACACTGGAAGCAGTCAGGTGCTTAGATGGACGTGGAACAGCCCCACTGGCTCTGCTGGAAGAGACTGAGTGAGTGGTAGGGTAGTAAGAAAAGAGACTGGATAGGGTTGCAAATGCTGGATTGCATAAGGCCTTTTTAAGGAGGAGTGACATGGTGGATCATGTTTTATAAGGCAGACCATGGAATCTTGGAGTACTGTGATAATAGTGGATATGCAAAGAGAATCCTATTTGGGGCTCACTGAAAGCAGACCAGCCACATTTGCTGATGAACTAAACGTGGCTATGAGATAAAGATAATTTTCTCTGATGGTTTCTAAGGTTTAGGATTTGCACAACCCTTAGGGTAAATGGAAGTATAAGATTTGGTTTGGGGAGGAGTAGGAAACCAAGAGTCCTAATTTTTGTTGTTGTTGTTGCTTATCTGTTGATTTTTTTTTTTAAAGAAATATAATTGTAATAGACTAAGAAGGCAATTTGATGTGGAAGTCAGGAAGATATTTTTAAAAGAAAAAGTATACCAGAGTCAAGCAGGCAAAAGAGACTTTATTCAAGTCATTTACAATTGGGATCAAGACCATTGCAAAAGGGAAGAGAAACTGCACTAAATTCCATTGAAATAAAAGGGTGAAGAATTTTTAAGCACTGGAATGAATAGTAAAAAAGTACTAAAAGTACTGGAGGACATTAGCTGAGAGGTTGGTCAGTGTGATTAGGTCATTTGTGTTTGCTACTTGGTGCTTATGGAAGTTAATCTCCTGTCTTCCTGAGGAGACTGGAAGGTAGGGGCCTTCTATTTTCTGATGATGACAATTTAAAGGGATGGTTTCCAGGTCTTTGGGAAAGACAGGCCTGAGTTGTAAAACCAACGAGAGACTGGGGAAAGATTTGCATCTCAGTGATGCTAAGAAGAATTTACAAGTGTCCTAATGTAAATACTTAGCTAAAGAGAGAGAGATCCAGGGCTATGGTCAGGAAGAAACCTCTCTAAAACTTTAGTTTAGCACACTTGTTCATCCCAAACTTATGACTATACCATATTATGACAATTTGGGGGTGTTTTGCTTTGGTTTGGCCCATCCAGTTAAAAGAAAAAGGAAAAATCTACAAAATTCAAAGAAAGAAAATTTTTCATCAGTTGAATTTTGAATTATAGGTATCTTTCAAATCTTTTCTTAATCTCATATCTTTAGGCAACTATATGAATCTCTTTTGCTCACTGTAGTATGCAGAGCACTTGGAAAAGGGGGGACTAGTATTTAGTGGATGCTTGAAAGTACTTGTAGACTGAAGAGCATACATAGAAGCTGAGCTTAAGGTCAATGCATAATCAGACTTTGTTACCTTTATTATTGTCTGTCATTATCTTTGTTTCTTCCTTCTATATGGAATTTTATCACAACCCTAGCTCTAATGTTCTTCATTTCCATTTTAAGAGTGATATAGTATATTCTCTTGGATCCCCAAAATGTTTCACTATGAATCACCAACTAAAGAATATATACTAGGCAACTGTCAAATAAACACAAAGTCCTTATTAGTAAGTCATTTACAAGTAATAAGGGAAAACTCCTAAATCCATTTAAAATTTCATAGTTCCATCATGTGATTTGTGAGTAAAACACCCAATCATATAATCATATCAACTATTGATATTAAATAACATCTTGCGGTCCATGGGACAGCTGTATCATATGATTCTCTGTCTCCTAGCTATCTGTTTCTTTCCTACTTTGCTCTCTGCCATGACTGGTTTCAGGTGTGCGTGACCTGTGCTGTCTCACCAAATCCCACAGTTAGGAGGCCTCGTGTTTGATTTGGTGCTCTACTGTTTCTGTCTTGAATTTCTTAATAGCCTTTGCTCTAGAGATCCTCATTTTTATTTTTGTAAGTAGGCCTTAAAATTATGTAGTTGGTCCTGCTCTCAGCTCCCACTTGGAGAATCTCTAGCAACAGTAACACATGTAAATGATACATTTAAAAAAGAATGACTTGCAGTTTCTAAAGCCCAGAAAAATTATGAAGCCCTTATGTAAGGAAAAATTTCATGCATGTAAATATAATTAGAGCAGGACAATAATGAACTAATACAGTGACTTTATTTGATGAAGAGATTGAGATGAGTGGAATTTCTCAAAAATTTAGATTAACATTGTGTTATTAATCTTCATAAATATCCATCCTGAGTTCCCATTAGGTACAGAAGGAAGCATTTACAGATGATTAAAATGAGGCATAGAACAAATAAATTATGAACTTTCCAAGGAAGCACCAACTCTTAGTTTTACACTAACTAATGGTGAATAGAAATACAGAGAAATTTCATTGTTTTTTAAACTTCAAGGTACAATTCAAGATTTACTACCTTCAGTTTTTTTCTTGGATTAAAACCTACCCTTCTGTCTATTAATCATATATTTTATAAATACATTTTGCTAATATTTTAATATAATTGACTCATTAATATGTATAGATTTTGAATTTGAAGGTATACTGAACATTTCAAAACATGACTTCTTAGATAATATGAATATTACTAGTTTTTTATCAGTTCCATATAATAATCCTATATTTTAATACTATGTGTAATTATTTTATTGTGATCGTGGTAGTATTAAGCAGTGTTTCTTTTTAAAATAAGTCATCTTTTAAAAGATGCAGTGTTTATATTTCAAGATGAAGAAGTAGGATTAGTTAAAACTGTTCTATTAGACAAGAAAAAGAGTAAAAGAGAAATACAAACTATAGATAATTATTTTACAAAAGAGACCACTGTTTATCAATTTTTCAAATGTTTAGTGGAACTTATCAGATTATTTATAATGAGAAAAAGTGAATTCTTGGAAAAGTTGTTTTAATAAAATTAGTTCACTTCTTCTGCCCACTCTTAGAAAAATAATTAACTATAACTGGGAGGATATGGTAAAGGAGAAATATGTTTTATTCATGTGCAAGGCTGCTGTTTCTTAGAGATGCAAATAAAATTGCATGTGAATTAACATCTGCTCTTAAAGCACTGCATGTCCTGCTCTACTAAGGGTACACAGCTGGAGAAATGTGTAGAGAATTGTCATCTTTAAATCAAACACAAAATAGAAAGGCTTTTAGTGATACATATATAATACCATTACTATTGACAAAAGGGAGTTTCTGTTATATTTCTGGCACCCATTTTAAGCTATGGCTCAATGGTTCTTTAAATGAGAACATAAAATACACAAATATTTTGTGGCATTTAATCCTGAATTTTTGTAACACAAATTTTTGTTTCCTTTCTTGTTTTACTACTTTCCTTCCTCCTTCTCTTCTTTTGTTCCTGAGAGTGTTTCTTTTGCTCTTAGCAAGTTTTGGGCCCTGTTCTAGGTTTTAGAGACAATGTGGTAATCAATGGAGCTGACAGTTCAGTGGCCTAAAGGTTTGTTTTTCAAGGTCATAATACATCTACATACTGAACTTTTAACGGTAGACATATGAAAATTTGTAAGATGAAAAAATCTGCAACATGAGATGAGAGAGGAGAGAGAAAGAAGATAAAAGAGAGATAAGAGAGGAAAGAAGAGGAGAGAGGGAGAGAACTAATTTATTTTACATCTTGGACATTTAGAGGAGATGGAAAGGTGAAAGGGAGGATGGGATGCGGCATTCCCCATTATGATTGCCTGTCATCATGGAATTTTAATGACAATAAAAATTCTGTTAAAAAGTGTTTTATGTGATTCTCTCTCCTATGGATATAGTTTAGGATCTACAATCTGAGAACTTCAGTGACCATCACTTCTTCCCTTTGTAGTTGTAGTCAGTACCATACACCATGGACATCCTGGTTCTAAGTGGGCTAACGTTGTATTCACTTTAGGGAGAAAAGTACTGATCTCGACTAACTGTACACATTTCTGTACCATTTTTATAGTTGTGATATAAAATTTGCCAGCAGATTCTGTGTGTTTCAATCCAGGCATAATTCTGGAGTAATAAGTTTTATAGAAAGATTAACCTAAAGCAGTGTAAGGAATTCCAAGAGTTCCGGTAGTCTGTAATTCAGTAAGGATGTAAAGAAAGTACAATTTCATAGAGACAGGAGAACTTCTTAAAACACCTCGATAAAATTCAACCTACCTCAGAAGTCCTGTCATACTGTAGCTTATGATTATGAATGTGGGGCTATTTTTAGCTTCAGAGTAGCTCTGATCATTTCAGCTCATTTATATCTTGGAACATTAAAATAGGAAGATTCAGAGGTCAGGACCAAAACCAGAGGATGATTTTGAATTAGTTTACAGGAGTCTTTGCGAAAGAGAGAAGAGAGAGCTAAACCAGCTTGCAGATTTATCTTGGACAGGATCACAGGCATGAATATTAATACACCAGTCCATTCCGAAGGAGATCAGCCTTGGGATTTCTTTGGAAGGAATGATACTAAAGCTGAAACTCCAGTACTTTGGCCACCTCATGCGAAGAGTTGACTCATTGGAAAAGACTCTGATGCTGGGAGGGATTGGGGGCAGAAGGAGACGGGGACGACAGAGGATGAGATGGCTGCATGGCATCACCGACTCGATGGACATGAGTTTGGGTGAACTCCAGGAGCTTGTAATGGACAGGGAGGCCTGGCGTGCTGCAATTCATGGGGTCGCAAAGAGTCGGACACGACTGAGCAACTGAACTGAACTGAATGTAAGGGTACTTTTCTGTAGACATATTAACAGCAGATTTTTAAAGACTGGAAAACATGACATTGAAACAAATGTTTGCAGAGCAACCCAGATGCATTTTTATACATTGCTCTTAAGTAATTATCTCTTGCTTCTCAGTATTCTAATAGAAAAATAGATATTTCTTAACTATTAATCTTATTGGAAACAATGTTTTCTGTCAGAATGCAAATAAGCTAACTTCCCTTGGGAACAATGTTTCTGTGAAAGAATCCAGTGTAGCAATACATTTGATGTTTGCTTTGTTGTAGATATATTAATAGTTTTGTTTTCTCTCATTAAGGAGATATTCAGAGAAGGAACAAGTTTTATAATATGTAAGCTAAAAGAATAGATACTTCATGCAGTTTGAAAATAGAATCCCATTTCTTGGAAATTACCAGAAACTTAAGCAGTAAAAATAGGCTAGCACCCATGGATTGAGGCATCGCTACTACAACCACACTTTCTATTAAAGGACAGTATCTGCCATAGTTCAGCAGTTCTTTTGGGTCATTCTATCCTGAAGGGCACTACAAGTCTTATTTTTGTTATAAACTATGACATTGATATTAATCACCAAGTTTTTAGGACCTGTGTCAAGAGAAAAAAATTAGTTATGTGGCACTGAAATGTTTTCACCCAAATATCTCTACCCAATATCACACACATACTAATTCACCCTTGTGGAGAGCTGTAGCCAACTGTAAAGTTAAAGGGAGCTAGGTCCACATGAGACCACCCTCTCTTCCGACAACACCTTCAAATGCAGGATATTCCCCAAACCAGCTCAGTTCAGTTCAGTTCAGTCACTCAGTCGTGACCAACTCTTTGCAACCCCATGAACCATAACATGCCAGGCCTCCCTGTCCATCACCAACTCCCAGAGTTCACCCAAACCCAAGTCCATTGATTTGGTGTTGCCATCCAACCATCTCATCCTCTGTCGTCCCCTTCTCCTCCTGCCCTCAATCTTTCCCAGCATCAGGGTCTTCTCAAATGAGCAGCTCTTCGCATCAGTGGCCAAAGTATTGGAGTTTCAGCTTCAACATCAGTCCTTCCAATGAACACCCAGGACTGATCTCCTTTAGGATGGACTGGTTGGATCTCCTTGCAGTCCAAGGGACTCTCAAGAGTCTTCTCCAACACCACAGCTCAAAAGCATCAGTTCTTCAGCACTCAGTTTTCTTTATAGTCCAACTCTCACATCCATATATGACCACTGGAAAAATCATAGCCTTGACTAAACGGACCTTTGTTGACAAAGTAATGTCTCTGCTTTTCAATATGCTGTCTAGGCTGGTCATAACTTTCCTTCCAAGGAGTAAGCGTCTTTTAATTTCATGGCTGCAATCACCACCTCAGTTCTGTTAATTTACTTTAAGCATTCCCAGAAAGTGATTATACTCATGGTTATGATTTTTAACAGGGACATGATTCAGATAAAATCCTCCAAAGGAAGAAACTTTCAGGGCAGCATCTAAGAAAGTACTAGACATGGACCTTCTGTTTTCCTGTCTCTGTGGAGTCTGGGCAGCCTTGCATTTTTGGCATTGATGTGAGGTAATGTATTCTGAGAATTGTCATCCAGAAAAGCTCACTGCAGCCTTAATGTCTGGAATATATATTAGGGTTTTATTATTTAGGCATGATTGATTGTCCCTGTGGTTGATCACAGGAGGTCTAGTCCCATGAACCAATGCTCTAGCCCTAAATCATATGGCATGCTCACTACCCATCCTAAATATAGTACTCTCTGATGTGGCCAACCTCACTCTAAATCATATTGTCAGTCTACCCAGCATGACCCACGGTTTGCCAGGAAATCAAAGACATTCCAGTCAGTTATCACATTCCCAAGGTCTAGTGATCACCTCCACTAAGTGAAGGCAAAGGCCAGATTTCACTTTAGGAAAGAATCAATTCTTTATTTTAAAGGCCCCAAATATCTATTTGAGTCAACAGAGTAAGTACTTTGACTTCTAGTTTAAATAGGTTCACACACACACACAAAAATTAGACTGCATTAACTGAAGTATTGTTCACTCTATTATGATTGATAAGAGCCTATCTAGAGTTGTGGCCACATATGAGGGACAGAGAAACAAAGGAATTGAAGAAGAGTGTATAGAGATTTTACATCATGTATTTATTCATTCATTTGACATTGATTCAGCAAATATATTGGCAGAAAATTACTATGTGCCAAGCCCTCTGCTTGTTGTGATTGAGGCCAGGCATAGACAAACACAGTCATAGAAGACAATAAGCACTATAATGGCAATGGACAAAGTACCTGTGCAAAATAGATGATCAGTTCTGCCTTGAGGGTTTAGCTTCACAGAGAAGAAAATGTTGTGCTGCATTTGAGCAGTTTTGAAAACTGTCCAGCAATCTGCTGGGTTGATGTTGTGTGGGAAGGTGTACAGAGACACCCAGGCAGAACAGCATAGGAAAAGAAGAATGAAGCAGCATGACACATTTTTAAACATTTAACAACAGAGCAAATTTAGACAGATGAAGAAAAAACTGTAAGGCCAAAAAAAAAAAAAAGGCAGTTTTCAAATAATAGAAGGCAGTAATACTAGGCCAGGCAGTCATTCTGTCCTGTGTTGTTTCAAAGTGGTTTGTACTTAAACCGTGTGTCAACACTGTGTTTTTCTAAAACCAAGCTTTGGCGCTACAAACTTGAGGGATTAAAAGTTCAGGATAAACAAGCCAGCGATAGTAATAACCCAGTCCTTGGCATAGAGTGTGGCGATATTTCACTCTGCCTGGGAAGGCTCTCACAGTTGTATTGCTCATTGAGCACAACTTCTGTACTGCGTGGCTTTGGGCTTGAGCTGCTTTCCGTTCTAACAGTGCTTCCTTATATACTCACCAAACATGTCCTAGTAGCTGTGTGACCTTTATTTAGTTCAAGCTTGACATTACATTACATTTCTTATTTCTTTTCTGGGTAAACTCTATCCCACTGTATACCAAGGCATATAACTCACTCAGTTCAATGTTTCAACAAAAAAGATCACCAGAGGAGTGCACACAGAGTACATTAAACAAACTCAACTAAGAACATAATGAAAATGTATCTGTATTCTGGTATCTGAGTCTATCTATAAAATTTATTCAGTCACGTTTATCTTCCTTATCCTTCTATGAAAATATGGCAAGCTCCATACTTCTCAGTTTATCCTTAGATAGTAAACCCTCTTGCAGTCATTTTAAGAACTAAGAGACACCATTCATTAAAAAATTCCCAAACAAAACTAGTAAAGTATCATATAGTATACAATATTTTTCCTCTCCCCAGCTCAGATCTAGGTGTGAAAGGAAGTCTAAGTTTCCCCCCTTCTTCTCATCCTGTATCTTTAAGTGTCCTGGGCTTGGGGTTGGAAACAGTGGGGGACAGAAGTTACTGGAACTGGTTTCCCATAATTTGTTTTTGTCCCTGTATTAGTTGTCTATTTTTATGTAACGTGTTACCTCCAAATAATTAGCAGGTTAATTAACCATCTCATAGTTCCATAGTCCCTGTGGCTTAGCAACTTGGGCCTGGCTTCCCTTGGTCCTCCTGCTCAGGATCTTCCACAAGTCTGCAATTAAGGTATCTATTGGTGGGGCTACTGCCATCTCAAGGCACAACATCGGGAGAATTTACTTCCATGCTCACTACCATGGCTGTTGATACACTTGAAATTCTGGATGAAAACAAAATCAGTTCTTGCCACGTGGGCCACTCTATAGAGCAACTCACAAAGTGGCCTTCTGGCTTCTCTCACAGCAAAAGGACATGAGAGGGGAATCTAAAACAGAAGTCATTCTCTCTTTGTAAATTAGTCTCAAGAGTGACATCCAGCAATGAGTATTCTTTTTATCAGAAACAAATAATTAGGTCCAGCAATTTCTCATGGGAAAGGGATAACACAAGAGCCTGAGTACTTGGAGATGAGGATAATTGGGGGCCTTATTAGAGGTACCCACCATAGTCTCTCAGAGCCAGGAAGATTTTAAAGGATGATTCTTTGCCTTTTTGAGGGTTTTTATGGGCTTTGGGGAGATTCCTGTCATGGGAGACCTTTCACCCCTGTTTGCTTTCATCCAGCAACACGTCTCTATTTCAAGTAGTCCTGACACGTTCCTTTAGCCTCTCAGCCAAGATGGCCTCATAAGCCTTCTGAGGATCTGAAATCCCTTCTCTCCTCCTATAATGTATATCCAATACACCAACAAATCTGTGTCTTTACACATGTTAGGAGTGCAGGTGATACAAATTTGCATACAGGGCCACAAAATTCAGTCTCCTACTGTTCTGGCACCTACTTGTGCCCTTTCTACTCTTATGTCTCTTGGTAAAACAATCTTTATTTAAAACAAACAAACAAACAAAAAATACTAATGTGTTTTACTATAGAAAAGCCACCAGGGAAGTCCCATAGAAACAAATACCATAGGAAAATTCAGTTATATATTATACTTCAGTAATGGAAATCAAAATCATTTAAAATACAATCACTGTCTTCTGGGAAAAATGTTTTTCTTTATTATTTTCCCAATAGTCATAAGGGATAAAGAATTTAACCAATAAAGCCAATATTAGCCAAAATATATAGCACACATAGCTTTAGATACTCTTGCATGCCTGTGTGCTAAGTTGCTTCGGTTGTGTCCAACTCTTTGTGACTCTTATACTGTAGCCCACCAGGCTCCTCTGTTCATGGGGACTCTCCAGGCAAGAACACTGGAGTGGGTTACCATGCTCTCCCTCAGGGGATCTTCCCAACCTAGGGACTGAACCTGTGTCTTCTGCAGCTCCTGCATTGACAGGTGTGTTCTTTACCACTGGTGCCAACTGGGAAGCCCCTTTTTAGATACCCTTTGTTGTTGTTGAGGTTGTCATTCACTCAGTCATGTCCAACTCTTTGTGACCCCATGGACTGTAGCCCACCCTTAGTTATCACAAAAATCAAGTATTGGGTTGTCCAAAAGGTTTGTTCAGGTTTTTCTGTTAAATGTTATGAAAAAAAAAACTGAACAAACTTTTTGGGCAACCAATATAATTTACTTTATTTTTTATTAGCAATACTTCTTTCATATTTCTGTCTGGCCTCACACTCTTGGGGAATTTTTGCATTCCACTAGGCTCTAATTGTTGTGGAGTGGTGTTTTAATTTAACAGTATGGCATGAATTCATACTAATTAATAGTGAAAAAATGAAAAGGACTTAGCTTTTATTCTGGAAGAAATAAGCAATTTCACATTTGTTTTACCTAAACACTTGATAACATAGGATAAAAATTTCCAATTTAATTAACTAAAGTTAGTAATGAGTAAGGAATTCACAGTAGGAAAGGCACAAGAACTATGACTATAGATTGTTGTGTCTGAGTATATGTAGCTCTTCTAGTTATTGTGTAACTTGAGCATTCCTTAGTTTTTCAGAACAGTTGATAAACAGAATGTAGATAAATACTATCATTTTATTTTAATTACAAAATCTGTATTTGAGCATCTGCAAAATATCAAATGTCTGCAACTTAACTTCCATATTTATTTAAGGGAAAGATAGAATTTGATGATTTCCAAAGTCCCTATTATATCTAGAATCCTATAATTATATTAAAAGTTCTGCTTGGGAAAGGAGATAGAACAAAAGGAGTACATTCGTGAACCCTCTCCATATGAGTTATAATGGCTTTAAAGAAAAGATTACTAACAATGAAAGCAGTAACTAAGAAACATGAGGGGTTTTGAATGGTGGTGGTTTTTCAGTCTCTAAGTTGTGTCCTACTCTTTGTGACCCTATGGACTGCAGCACACCAGGCTTCCCCATCCTTCACTAACTCCTTGAGTTTGTTCAAATTCATGTCCCTTCAGTCAGGGGTGCCATCCAACAATCTCATTCTCTGTTGCTCCTTTCTCCTCCTGCCCTCAGTCTTTCCCAGCATCAGGGTTTTTTCCAATGAGTCGGCTCTTCGCATCAGGTGGCCAAAGTATTGGAGCTTCAGCTTCACCATCAGTCCTTCCAATGAATATTAAGGGTTGATTTCCTTTGGGATTGACTGGCTTGATATTCTTACTGAGAGAGTCATTTCCTAGGCAGGTTAATAAGAAGTCCAGGGGTCCCCAAGGAGAGAGGGGTCTAGAATTCTCAAGGAGGAAGAAAGGACAAACTTTTTATCCTCTACATTCCTTAGGATTATATAATGATAATGTATCCTGCCTGAGGACAATCTCTGGATTAAACCTTCTCACTAATCCTGTTTTAATTTCATGGCTGCAGTCACCATCTACGGTGACTTTAGAGCCCCCCAAAAATAAAGTCTGACACTGTTTCCACTGTTTCCCCATCTATTTCCCATGAAGTGATGGGACCAGATGCCATGATCTTCGTTTTCTGAATGTTGAGTTTTAAGCCAACTTTTTCACTCTCCTCTTTCACCTTCATCAAGAGGCTTTTTAGTTCTTCTTCACTTTCTGCCATAAGGGTGGTGTCATCTGCATATCTGAGGTTATTGATATTTCTCCCAGAAATCTTGATTCCAGCTTGTGCTTCTTCCAGCCCAGTGTTTCTCATGATGTGCTCTGCATATAAGTTAAATAAACAGGGTGACAATATACAGCCTGGACATACTCCTTTTCCTATTTGGAACTAGTCTGTTGTTCCATGTCCAGTTCTAACTGTTGTTTCCTGACCTGCATATAGGTTTTTCAAGAGGCAGATCAGGTGGTCTGGTATTCCCATCTCTTTCAGAATATTCCACAGTTTACTGTGATCCACACAGTCAAAGGCTTGACATGGTCAATAAAGCAGAAATAGATGTTTTTCTGGAACTTTCTTGCTTTTTCGATGATCCAGCGGATGTTGGCAATTTGGTTTCTGGTTCCTCTGCCTTTTCTAAAACCAGCTTGAACATCTGGAAGTTCATGGTTCACATATTGCTGAAGCCTAGCTTGGAGAATTCTGAGCATTACTTTACTAACGTGTGAGATGAGTGCAATTCGCGGTAGTTTGAGCATTCTTTGGAATTGCCTTTCTTTGGGATTGGAATGAAAACTGACCTTTTCCAGTCCTGTGGCCACTGCTGAGTTTTCCAAATTTGCTGGCATATTGAGTGCAGCACTTCACAGCATCATCTTTCAGGATTTGAAATAGCTCAACTGGAATTCCATCCCCTCCACTAGCTTTGTTCATAGTGATGCTTTCTAAGGCCCACTTGACTTCACATTCCAGGATATCTGGCTCTAGGTGAGTGATCACACCATCGTGATTATCTAGGTCGTGAAGATTTTTTTGTACAGTTCTTCTGTGTATTCTTGCCACCTCTTCCTAATATCTTTTGCTTCTGTTAGGTACATACCATTTCTGTCCTTTATCGAGCCCATCTTTGCATGAAAACTTCCCTTGGTATCTCTAATTTTCTTGAAGAGATCTCTAGTCTTTCCCATTCTGTTGTTTTCCTCTATTTCTTTGCATTGATCACTGAGGAAGGCTTTCTTATCTCTTCTTGATATTCTTTGGAACTCTGCATTCAGATGCTTATATCTTTCCTTTTCTCCTTTGCTTTTTGCTTCTCTTCTTTTCACAGCTATTTGTAAGGCCTCCCCAGACAGCCATTTTGCTTTTTTGCATTTCTTTTCCATTGGGATGGTCTTGATCCCTGTCTCCTCTACAATGTCACGAATCTCAGTCCATAGTTGGGCATACAACTTTATAAAATGTTATGGTTATAGAAATATATGTTATTAATTTATTAGGGAAAACATGATGTCTTTTTGGCCAACAAGTTGTTTGTAATGGCTCATATGGTTTTTAAATTAATCTTATTGGAACTATAGTTGATTTACAATGTTGTGTTAGTTTCTGCTGTACAGAAATATACATTATACATATACATCCGTTGTTACAAGGAAAAGGAACACATATGTAAAGTAGGAGAAATAACATCTCAAGAAACTATTTTAGCCTGTAATGTGCTCAGTCGCTCTGTCCTGTCTGACTCCGTGGCTCCATGGACTGTAGCCCACCAGGCTTATCTGTCCACAGAATTTTCCTGGCAAGAATACCATAGTGGGTTGCCATTTCCTACTCCAGGGGATCTTCCAGAATCAGGGATCAAACCTGCATCTCTTGTGTCTTCTGCATTGGCAAGTGGATTTTTTTTTTACCACTGAGCCATCTGGGAAGCCCTTAGCCTATAAAGTCCTTTTGTAAACAAACCATTGATTCTTTTTTCCCAATGAAAGAGAACACGGCATAACTTTTCACATATATCCTAAAACTATGGTGGACATCAGGCCTGCAGCCACTCTTGGAGGAAAAACAAATATGCAAGAAAGAGGCCCTTCTTACTTATTGTTGCAGTAATACAATTACGGCATTATGAGTGCCTTGCTATAGTCTTTTAACGTATTTTGGACAAGCAAGAACATGAATAATGCTTCTTATTGTCTAATTACAAAGGTAATAAGTATCCATCTGATATACACTTCCTTTCTCTTTCCTGGCTAGGATGTCATAGTCTGTTAATGAACAGGTTAGCTGGTGTAATAGATTGAAGTATGACTAAGTATTTTACACCTGTTTATTAAAAGTGATTATGGATTTGACAACTATGTGTCTGGTAACATTCAAAATCATTCAAAAATCAAACTGCAGCTTCTGTGAAAGTGAAAATGAAGTTGCTCAGCCGTGTTCGAACTCTTTGCAACCCGTGGACTGTAGCCCACCAAGCTCCTCCGTCCATGGGATTCTCCAGGCAAGAATACTGGAGTGCGTTGCCATTTCCTTCTCCTGTAGTCCAGAGTAAAATGATGTTTAGAATTCAGTATTTATTAAACTTCTACCATGTGCTAGTTAAAATTATACAGATTAAAAGTGACAATCTGTGTCCTCAATAAACTTACAGTTCATTGGAGAGAAAGACAGATGGTCTAATACATAGTACAAATTCATTATACAAAAGGTGAAAAGGTAACAAAGAGTTGGGAGCACATAAGAAATTGTAAGAAGCTGAGAGCTTCACAGGCCATATTTGAGCCCCCTCTTAAAAAAGAAATACAAATTTACTGCTCAAGTAAGGGGTGGAAAAGTGTTTATTCCATGAAGCATAACAAATGTTCAAAGAACATTTAAAAGACTCAAGTAAAAGAGCAATGTGTGTTTTCTTGAGATATGAAGTTTAATATGAGGAATGATGTGAAAAACCATCAGATGAGTAATTGGAATCTGCTCATGGTAGGTGTGTGAATGATAAAAAGACTGCTGTCACTGCTCTTAGATAACTTATTTTAGAAGAAAAGAAAATATTACATGAAAAAGGGATGAAAATATGATAACATGAGAAGAGTATTTTTTACTTTCCAGAGTTATTTAGATAAGTCTAGAAAACCAGTGGTTCATTTTTCTTCTTACACTTCCATTCTCATGATTTTTCTACCCAAATGATCCTTTATTTTGACATAGGAAAAAAAAAAAGAAAGCTTTTTGAGTTCGATAAAGTGTCTGAACTCTGCCTCTTCAGTTTATCTACTGCTAAGCATTGCACAATTTTCAAGAACAGGAACTTAGAAATAAATATTGGTTTATCTGTAGATGATATCTGGCAACTGGATGTCAAATTTGAAAAGAAAGAACTGTAGATGAGGTAAAATCATACAAGAAATCATTACTTTTCATACCAAAAACACTTAGGTTAAGGTCACTATTGTTCTTGGACTTAAAAAGAGACCCTTCAGAACCTCTTTCAAATATAAAAATGAAGAAATTGTTTAAAAAGCATGTACAATAAGCATTATAGGGAGTAGATGTTCAGATTCTTTTGCAGTGAAGCTAAAATGGTATTTGGTTTTGCATTGTCATATTAATGTTGAAAATCAAAGAAAATTGGAGGTTTGTTGTTGTTTTGCTACTTAAGCATCCTGGTTAATTAACTCATTATTTCTTATATAAACCTTAGTTTCTTAGATAACCTGGGCATTTTTACAAGGTGCGTTAGTGATCATTTAAATGTATTCAAACCATAATCATGTAGATGATAACCTTGTGGCCTAAAAGAGCTTACATCAAGCTCGTGTGTACTCCAGGGCATTTCTGATCACTGCAAGGTATCATTAGTGTCACGGGAAGTTAGAATGTGTGGCATATATCCTAAAGACTTACATTAGTAGCTTTCTGGGTGCCAATTATGTTATGTCTTAAGGACACTAAGAAAATAATTTTAATTAAAAAATGCTAATGAAGATTGAGAGAAAATAAGTAATAATTTAAGCAACTACACTTTTGCATTTTATAGTTATTGAAAGACTATGTTTGTGACTTCAAGTTTCATGCATTGAACTTTTCTGTAGGCCATGTATATGGTACAGTAATCATATTTCTGTGCTGCTGTTACTCATAAGGCAGTATATACAAGGTAAAAGAAAATCTGAGAAACTGCAGATTTTTGCTGTGTTTAATTCTTCTGCATGTGTATGAAAGTGAAGTGAAAGTGTTAGTCACTCATTCATGTCCAACTCTTTGTGACCCCATGGACTGTAGCCCGCCAGGATCCTCTATCCATGGGATTCTCCAGGCAAGAATACTGGAGTGGGTTGCCGTGCCCTCCTCCAGGGGATCTTCCCACCCCAGGGATCAAACCCAACTCTCTTATGTCTCCTGCTTTGGCAGGTGGGTTCTTTACCACTAGCGCCACCTAGGAAGCCCTGCATGTTTATAGGCATCTGTCATAGTGCTAAGATCTCATACTCAGCCCGATAATAATACAATAAACTAGCAAGGGTGACTGCCATGCCCCAGCTTTGTATCTAATTAGCCTTGTCCGTATTCCTCTTTGCCTCTGTCTTCATCTTGTTCCTCCCAGTGCCTCTAGTTTTGACATCCTGTTGAATCTGCCTCTATGGTCTGTCTTGGTTAACCCAAGTCCATGGCTTGACTCCACCATCATATTACAGAGATTCAAAACTTCTGTTTACTAAATTTGTACTTAGAATATTTTATTATGCACTTTCTTGGGTCTTTTTCATTTTTCACTCCTAACTATACAGATCAGGAGACAATTTTGTGAATGTTTATCTGAAATGTTATTCTTTTATAGGTTGGTATATTGATCTTCCACTTTATATATATGTATGTATGTGTGTGTGTGTATGTATATGTATTTACCTAGACATTATGAAGAAATTAATACTATGTGATGAACTTCAGGTTACAAGTAGTTATTTTGTAAGCCAAGAAGTTCTTGTACTGCATAATCCCACAGAATTTTAGAATTTAGTGTGACAGCAGTTAAAAAAAAGAAAAAGAAAAGAAAATTGTTGGAATAGAGCAGGCTTAATTCCTCAGTGTCTTAGAAAAAATGCTTTAATTGATAAAAAATGGCAATCAGAGATACAAACACATGAAGAATCCTTGAAAGTCTTATAGTTTATAAGATGGGCAATAGAACAAGCATTGACATTTGTTGTATATTTGAATCCATGTAATAAACAATCCCTGTTATGAACTTTATATAAGTAAATCACAGTTGTCAAATGCTCTTCTAATATTTGTGTTTCGCACATGTTTTTCTCTTTCTTTCCCTCACAATATTACATAATTTGCACATTTAAGTCATGGCCAATGATGACCAATTACAATCTCTGTCAGTCAGAGATATCTAGCTTTTTTTGATATCTGGCTTTTGTGTTTAAAAAAGCCAGGATTCTCTACTGAATTTCTTTTAAAGTTCACATTTTTCTTTACCCAAAGAGCAACGTAGTAAAAGATTCCAAGATAAATGAATGCTGAAGGAATTTCAGTGTTTGAGACTCTCATAACCGTTTTAGCCACCTTCCTTTATATATGTTTAAAAGATTTAAAAGTTTATAGAAACTGATTTAAATATTTATTTTTAAATATTTATAAATCGTGTTCAGGATTTCTTTTTGTTTCTGAAAGAGTATTCTGAGGCATTACTCTATGTAATATTTTAATTATTTTTCAATAAGAACAATCCACTGATTTTTCTCGTCCTTTCTATGAGGAAACACACATGATATTTCTGAGTCAGATTCATTTAGAATGCACCATACACGCATTTTTATATCAAACAAAGTCTTAGCTTTGTCTGTTTGCCTTAAGTTTTATAATGGAATCTGTAAAATTTTGTTGCCCGTGTAGAAAATAAATACCTGTGAGCCCACTCTGTTAACTAAATTATTGAATAAATTGATTGAGAGAGAAGAGACAAATTTTCCAAATGGAAGGATCCAGTTAATTTTGTAGCTACTCGCCCTCCAAGCAGAAGGTCTGTAATTCCCTGTTCCTGAGGTGTGTGGTACACAGTGTCTTCTTTCCGAAGTCTAAAATATGGAGAAGAGTAACTACTACAGACAAACTCGACAGACATTGCCTCAGTCTGGTGCTCAAGGCCAATATCAGCAGCCATAAACCTTGTTAATAGTATGTAAACTTGATATGATAATATGATGTGATAGAAATGACACTTTACCCCTTATCTCCCTTCATAACCAATAATCAAAAACCCATCATCAATGTCTTACCATGAAAAAAAAATAAAACACCAAATTCTAGTAATGATGCATCCCACAAAATATCTAACCACTACCCTCAAAACTGTCAAGGTTATGAAAAATAAGACATCTCTGGAAAATTGCCACAACCAAGAGAAACTGAAAGAGAAATGGCAACTGAATGTAATGTGGTATCCTGGTTGGAATCCCAATACAGAAAAAGGACATTAAGCAGAAACTAAGGAAATTTAAATTAACTATAAGCTTTAGTTAATAAAATGGATCAGTATTTGTTCATTAGTTATTATAACAAAGGTATTATGTTAACATAAGATGATCATAATAGGAGAAACTGAATGTGGGATATATAGGAACTCTCCATATACTACCTGCTTAAAATAGCTGTAAATTTAGGTTGGTTCTAAAAATAGTATTTTAAAAAGAAAAGTTGTAGTTGTTATGTACCATGATACCATATTTGAACTGCAGTAGTTTTGTACCATTACTGACAATTATTCACTAAATTCTTCACCCTCGGCTCAGAAATGGTCAGACTTTTTATGCTTACCAGAGATATAGTAAAATTTTAATCAATACAAAATAATATTTAACAATATTAGTTCAGTGTCATTACAGGAAACAAGCAAATTCACTTTTTCCCAGATGGCCCAATCCATTTTCCTAGATGGCCCAATCATCTAGACGACTGAAAAAACATCTTTTCCAATGATTTCTAATGCCAGACAAATCTTATGGATGACCCCAGTTGGCTATTCTAATTTCTTCCCTTGAACATTCAGATGTACCTTAAAAAAAAATTTAAATAAAATCATATGTCTTAGGAGAAAATGACTCTGGGACCAAAACACTTCTCCAGTTGAACTCAGCAGTGAAGTTCTGGGAAAAAAATGAGTAAAATTTTTTTAAACTGGAAATCAAAGTCTGCAAATATATGCTGACACAGGCTAATAGGTTAAACAATGTGGGTTTTCCAGTAAAGGGTCTTTACTGAATATGTTAGGTGACCCACTTAGATGATGATGATGCCCCTTGTCATTTTCAGTAAGTCACCTGTGTACTGCTCCCAACTGGCTGGAAGCCCATGTCAAGATTCAATATCTGTGTGCCCGCCAGTCGCTATTCTGAATTTTTGGCTCATACACGAAGTGCTTACCATCATTTCACAAGCAGGAGAGATGTTCCAATCCCTCTTTTCAGTATCCAGCACTTTTCTGCTTTCTAGTGTACCTGTGTCACTTAAGTTTGGAAAGATGTTCCTCTGCCTTTCAGTGAGTCTCTAGTCTGCCTGGAGGGTAGGTATCTCAGGTATCCGGTCCTTCCTTATGGGACTTTGTGAACAAACTCCTATCTGTGGCAAGCAGTTGGCTTCTGGAAAGCACAGTTGTTTGACACTAAAAGTGAAAGGTGACCCCTTTTAGAAATGCCTCCTGCACCCCCAGAACATGTGTGTGTATTTGTGACTGTATGTGAATGAAAATCTGTAGAAAAGTTTCTTGGCCACTACTTATAAACATTTCCAGCTGTGAGGACTATAGGGGAGACAAGAAAGTCTACTGCAAAGTAGTTAAAGGAAAAGAAAGCAAATTCCTTATTTTTCTTGAAGGAGACTTAGAGTCTGCAGTCTTTGTTGTGGAAAGAGACAGTTACGGGCCTAAGGTACAGGCAGGCTTGACATTTCCTTTTCTGGAGCATAGTTTTATCTGAATACAATTAAGAAAAAAATAGGAAGAAAATTTTGATCCACTAGAATCTGCTATGATGTAAAAACTTAAACTTATTGAGAGAAATGTTAAATATGGCCTTTGGGGTTCTTAAAAGGCCTTGATTTCCTGGGTGGCTGCTGGCTAAAGCAGATTACAACATCTGGGTGGAGATTTCTGTATTAGAAGGACAAGTTAAACAGAGCAACTCTCTAATAATACAAATTTATTATAGCACTAAAACAGTGGGAGCCAAAAGCTCTACAAAGTAATCGTGAACTGACATTTTCTTTACATTTCATATTAAATTAATATAGTGTATAAAGTTATTATTCTGTCTTAAATTGAATTATATTTTTCTTAAAGTGGAAAACTTAAAAATACAGGGAGTTTCAGAATAATATATGAGTAGCTTGGTTTTGCCTCCAATAGCATTCTCATCTGGTTATATAACCAGTTATATAACCTGATAGAAAACTATCATGAAAGTACTTACATAATTCAGTTGCGTCAAAACTAACAAAGGATTATAATTTTGTATACTTCATTTTGATTCACTGTTTTCCTTGTGTTTTGTTAATTGCAATTCAAAACATGATTTTATTGATTTCTATATTGTTAGTATCAAATTAACAGATCTGAAAATAGTCTCTAAAGAATTGAAGCATTAATATAACCTTTAGAGCACAGAATTTGTCCAGACAAAAGCCTCTAACAGAATAAATTAATTAAATATGTGTTTATTACTATTACACAGAAAATAAAATATTTATCTTTTTAGAGTTATATCAAGGGGACTGAGGGAAATGAAAAATAGTATGACTTATAAGTGATATAACTAAAATATTTTCTTCCAATATTTCTTTGCTCCAAATATAAAGACATATTCGTCTCTTAGTTGTTTTACATTTTCTAAAGTAATAGTACAACACATGTGCCCAAAGTTAGTCAAAATTGTACAGTCTTACCTGGTAAAGTTCCATGTTTCTACAGAGTTCTTGTCTTTCTATTTATGCTCTGGTAATCACTGGTAATTATTGTACTCTCTCTTTCTGTATTACAATTGGTAGAATAAATCCCTGTGAACATAAAAAGGCCAAGGATAAGTGACATTTAGTATTAAAGAGCATCCTTCTTGAAAGTACATTGCATGATTTCAACAAATATGGTCCTAAATATTTTTGTTCTTTTATCTTATTCCAACCCTGGAACAGAAATATGCATTTATTATTTTTTGAAAGTAGAGATCATTACTAGAAAACAAAAACTGCCTATATGGTCTTTGTAGCTAATAGTGTACAACCTTGCAAATTGTAAGAGTTCAAGATGGTAGTAGCGTCTTCACTTAATTTTGTTGCAACAGCCAGTCAGCCATTAAAGTTTCTGAAATCCCGTTATCTCTTCTTATTCTTTTATTTTTAATTAAAGCTGCAAAGAATCACTGATTGAAATGTCTTTTATCCTCTTATTGCTTTAAGAATTTTTTTTACCATAGTCTTTTATATTCCTCCTTAATCATGAATGCAAATAAAATTCAAAGTGTAATCAGCAGCTGCTGAAAGAGAGCCCTGAGCAAACTGGGTTGCCATGGTAACCATGAAGTCAGTCCTTGACCAGACAAAGAATAATACCTGGTGTGTGTGTATGGTGTATGTGTGGTGCAGATGCTAAACAACAATTTACAAAGAACAACTGAAAATATGTCAAGGTTTCCCCCCCCCAATTAAATTGTGCATTTTTAATATTTAGTTTAAAGGTGAATGAATTCAACTGTTGCATTAAATTAGAGGTTATTTTGCATTTGAGACTGGTTAGTCTTATCCTGGATGAAGCTACAGGTATGAAAATGACACTATTAGACAAGAACTAAATGCAGTAAATATTGAATGCCTTCATTTGCAAACAAATAAACAATTAACATAATTATTTGGCCTATTATTGCTGTCATTATCCTTGCCTTCATTTCTCCAACAGGCGTTGCAGCATTTTTTTTCTCTTGGGAAAGAATTATCTCCTACTCTAAGCTGCTGCGGGAAAGTATTGTTAAGCTTTCTAAATGTTGAATATAAAGGTCATATCACTGAGGGATTTTCAGCCATGAGTAAGCATATTCAGAGAAAATAAGTGTTCCAAGTCACTCTTAATGCAGCAAATGTAATTTTAAACTGACTGCCACAATGTTCGAGTATCTTAATTTCGCATGAGTAATGGTCATTGCTCTTGATAATGTCACCGGACTCCAAATGTTAGAAGGACTTTATTAAAACACATTAATAAATCTGTGTAGAATAAAGACAGTTGAATTCTGTGGCTTTCGATTTGTTCTACATTGTTAAGACTCTGAGGGCGAGAAACATATTTCTGAGTAATAAATGAAAACAGTTGTCTTTGCTGGAGAATCTGAATTGAAGTTTAGGACACTTGGACAGACCATATACCACTTGCCAAGTCATTGGGGAGGCTGTTTCATATGTCAATCCTCTTTGCCAAGAGGCAAAGATACTGCCATTCTTTTCTGTACATAACACCTCCTGCCTGGAAGGTGCTCTTCGGTGACCCTCAAGTTGGGTCATTGTGATTCTCTCAACTTTTACAGCTCAGGAAACATAAGCATAGAAGGTTTAGTGACTTGTCTAAGGTGGCTGAACAAGTTATTGACAGGGTAGAAATTAGAATTTATTTTTGAATGGAGCAACTTAATGACTTTCAAAGAAGGTATTACTTTTTTTGGAATTAGTGTCAAAAGTGGCAAGAAGACTACCAATTGAAGTTGGTAGAATATGGAAAAATCATTACTATTGATTGTAACCTAAAAAGCTTCATTAATACCATGTATTCTGCCTCGAGTAACAAAGGAAGACAAAGGCTGTGGTTAGCATTTACCCTTTCTTCGTGAGCTTTCATTTACTTTTCCAGTTTTTCTTATACTGTCATTTTGCCATGTACTTTATTGTCCCATCCGTCACTTTCCCTGATCTGCTCAGGCAATCATTGCAAACTGGTTTTCTTTTAATTGGCAATGGTATTAAAGATGTCAAAGAATCATTTTTACCTAGAAAATAGGCAGTACGTCTTATCAGAGTTTTTGAACAGTTTATGGTTATTTTTTATATCTTATTGTATGTAGGATAGTTAAATTTCTTTGGAATTGCATTATACTAAAATATTTTTTAAATATTTAAAATTCTATTTATCACTGTATCTCCTTCATGAAGAGGATGACAGTTGGTAGTGCATACTTGATTCAATATAGAATGACAAATTTTTTAACATTCAAGTTAATATGAATCTGAACCAATTCTCTGAATTACAAAATTCAGTTCTCTTGGGCTGCTTCTCATCAGACGTTTCAAAGGAACTCCTGGGCTGTTTCTTCATTCCAAGGAAAGTAGTCTCAGTTTCAATCCTGGAATGTTCTGTCAGTCATCCTGAGGATTCCGTTATTCTCTGTTGTTGCTGTAGTTAATCAGCATTGCATAGGGTCACTCACAAAATCCAGGGCTATCTTAGCAGTGTGGAAAAATGGTGCATAAGCTTTACTCTTTCACTCCCTCACAGCAGTCAGTGTCTCTCCTTTTTGGTTCTGAGGAGGTAGAATCAGCTGCCTTTCATGGAGTAATGGGTCTTCCTTACCAAATCTCTGTAGGTAGCATCACAAGCTTCACCCATTGAACTGTTCACTGAAGGCAGAATCCACAGCAGTAAGCCTGTTGAGTAGGATTTTTTACCAATTTCCAACAGGTCCTCAAAGCTAACCACAGCCATATTTTTCTGTTAATATTTTTCCTCTTTTATATTGTACAGAATGGATTTCTGTAAATGACCTCAAATCTTTACCTGAAGGAGGCAGATATCTGAAACAAACAAAAATCATGTATAGATATTTATCACATCTATGAAAAAAGAAATTAAAAAACCTGATTTATAAATATTCACAAAATTAAGATTAAATATGTGGTAGCAATGGGATTATAGACAATTTTCTTTTGTTCCAATATTTTCCATAATATTACTGAATTACTGTATATTGTTTAAAGAAAAAATTAATAAAGCAACAAGTATGCTAATCTTGTCCAGCTTAACATGTAGGGTAGAATAATAAACTTGACATTTAAGAAAGTCCTTTTCTGTTTATATATCACTTCTGTTCTGCCTGAC
Organism: Bos taurus; assembly: GCF_002263795.3. Classification (NCBI taxonomy): domain Eukaryota; kingdom Metazoa; phylum Chordata; class Mammalia; order Artiodactyla; family Bovidae; genus Bos; species Bos taurus. Next base: position 31,576,633 of record NC_037333.1, on the reverse strand, counting down.
TTCTAATTTTTGATTTGTTGAGAAATTTAGTAAATATAGAAGGCATTCCTACAAGAACAACAGATTTCAAGTTACCTCATAGAGCAGATTAAAAAATGGCACTCTATATTTAAATTTTAAGACATATCATATCTCTTTTATTGTGTAATAATCTCTTTTATGCTTTAGTTGAGTATTATTCAATATTATCATTAAGAGTGGTAAAAGAAAATGCATTGAACATACAAATATAATTTATTGTAATCTAATGAAATCTAGAAAGAAGTCTAGTAAGAAATGAAATTGCTTTAAAAAGTCAAAAGAAAATAAAAAGTTTAAAATACCAAATTAGAGTTAGAAGAAAAATAAACTTTGTTTTAATCTTGAAAATAGAAATTTCTAAAAGCTTTTCGAGAAAATGATGTTGCATTTTCTTCATTCTCTCATTTCTTAGCCTCTTTTACATAGATTTAAACCAGTACTCTTGCCTGGAAAATCCCATGGACGGAGGAGCCTGGTAGGCTGCAGTCCATGGGGTCACTGAGGGTCGGACACGACTGAGTGACTTCACTTTCACTTTTCACTTTCATGCATTGGAGAAGGAAATGGCAACCCACTCCAGTGTTCTTGCCTGGAGAATCCCAGGGACGGGGAAGCCTAGTGGGCTGCCATCTACGGGGTCACACAGAGTCGGACACGACTGAAGTGACTTAGCAGCAGCAGCAAACAAGTATTATGTCTTTTTTAAACTTTTCATATCAAGTTACATGGAATAATAAAGGTATTATTATTATATACCTTTATCCCATAAGATTCTACCCTCTCTCCATGGTCTTGCATTGCTGACATTATTAGTTTTGATAAAACAATTCTGGATTTTCCACACTATGATTTTCTACTCATGGTTCCTTTGCTTACCCTCAGAAAGGTAAGAAAAACTTGGAAAAACTTATAATAAATTTGATACTTTACCCAATTTAAAGCTTAGTATTTCTCATACTTTTCCCCCCACATAGAAAAATATAATGCATTTATCTTAAAACAGCCTTGAATGATTCATTCTAAATTTCAAATGATTTTACTAAATGAATTGAATTCTAAGTGTTATGTTTGTCTCAAGGAATTAATAAACATCAAAGACTTACATTTTTAGGGTAATATGGTTTTAATACTTTAATTTCATTTACTGAAGAAGACAAACATCATACAAATTCACTGAAATGTCTTGCTTGTGTTAGCTACAGGCTGCCCTTTTAACTCATTTGCAGTATACACTCTTTTCAGATAGCATCCTAAAAGAGCCCCCTTTATGCTTCTCTCATCTCCAATAGTCACCTTTTGAATTCACGTTCTTAATTTATGACATGCTCCTTTTTTTTTTTTTTTAAATCCTTTGATGCTATAATGATGCCATCATCTTCTGAGCTCATAAAGGTCCCACACAGGATTATATGTGTTGCAAAGACATCTTTATCTTTCAGAGCAGTTTGGAAACCTGCAGGGGTGTGGAATTACCACAGATGGACTGTTATGCAAAACTAAGTATATCAAGACTCCCAAAACTGAAAGGGGAAAGTATTCTGGGATGTAAAAGAGACATATGTTGCAGCTGTAGATGTTATTTAATGGAGGTCAGATCTACGCACTTATTGTTTTCTATTAGCAACTTAGAGGTGGATGACCATAAAGACTTATGTATGACTCTAAGAGGCCTGAAAGAACCATGTGGGTAACTTACTTGATTAGAGAGCTTCTATTCTCAAAGGAGATAACATAGAGATTAGAATCAGCCAATGCTTGATTGAAATAGGAATACAAATGAGGGAAAATGGATAATTATAATGCTGAGCATACTGGAAAACAATCCATCAGATGAAAGAATAGCCTATCCAAATATTCCAGTTACCCTGAATCATGATCTTCCAAATGGAATAATCTGATTTCAAAGTAAGCAATAAGAAAAGCTACCTATATTCCACAGCTCTCAATTTCTACATACTCTTTCCAACTGTAACTATATTTTTTATTCTTAGTATATTTTTCATTAGGAATAGTTTATTTTCAGAAGTTCAAACTTACAGGATAACTGAATTGGGAACTGAAAAGTGGAAATGTTACCCATGACTAGTATATTGTATAGAGTGGAGTATGAAGACTCAACTATATAAAGGAAAGAAATGGCCAGAATGAAAGAAGATTGAGTTTCATGACTCCATACTAGTAGTTCTGGTACTAAGTTCATCAGTTAATAATAGAACTTTAGTCAATGTTAATAATAAAGTCAATAATAGAACATTATCAGTGACGCATCCATTTTAAACAGACAGAGTACAGCAAGCAAAAAACAATAGGTCTGCAGAAGAGTCCAGTCAGAAGAAATGTTCAGTGTTACAAAAATTATATTTGTGTATGTCTATTTGTTATCAGTGTCTAACTTTCTGGGTAAGTTACTTTTCTAGGGTCAAATAAGGACATAGTAAAAAGGCAGCACAGAATTTATTGCCCTCAAATTTCCCAAAGGACAGAATTTATTGCCCTCAAATTCCCATCTGTTGCCTACCTACTGTATCTTGTGTTTATAATACCTTAAATTCAAGTATTCTATAGTATAAACGTGAGAATCATAACATTTCTCTTTTTTTTTAATTCTGTGAGATAAAACATACGTATTTTTTACCAGGATTGGTTATTGTGATAGAAAGTTGTTCTGGGGTTAACATATTAGGCATGATTTGTTAAATCCTATGAAAAAAGATATTTTAGTTTTGTGAAAGAATGGTAGCAAGATTAAGAATGTAAATAAAAAGAAGAAGAAATTAAAGGAGGTGTATGTAGTTCTATATAACTCAAGAGAACCATGGGAAAAATACCAAAGGCTACCAGGAAAGTAAATCCATCCAGAAAGAAGTTTGTATGTGTGTGAGTGTGCACTTGTGTTTGTGTGTGTGTGTGAGAGAGAGATCTCTGTGCATGCTTTCTTTTATCAGGCCACTAACCTTCTAGAAGGCTTCCTTAAGGCTCATTGACTAGAATTGTGTCAGTGAATTCCCCTAGCTTCAAAGTAGTCTGGGAAGAAGAGTATCTGTTTTATATCTCAGATGTGGAAGATACGTAAAGAAGAAGAGTTGTAGGGAGGGCATATTAGTATCCAATGAGTACGATCTGCCCTAAATCTTATCTGCATTTAATATTAATTTTATATTTCACATATGCAGACAACTCACAAAGGATTGCTAGGCAAAGCCATTAAAGTTTATTTTTTGTCAGATAGGCATGTTCAGTCTTGAGTTTCATTCAATTCACTTTCTCCTCTATTTTTAGAAAATAAAATTACACTGAAAGTTGATGTATATAGCCATGTTGTAAAATTCTGATTTTGCTGAATTTTTTCTTTCACTTTAATTTTGCATGTTACACCTTCTGTTTTATTCTTTAGAGTATTTTCTCCCCAAAGAAAGAGGGTTATTAGTGTGTTGCAGTGAAGCTAGTGCATTGAACTGCCAGACGTGTGCTCTCAAATAAAGATTGCCCGAAATCCTATGTGAAATTGTAAATTTAATAATATGAATAAGAGTAATAAGCTACAAAATAAACTAGGTTTAACTTGGTCTCTTCTCAGTCATGTGTTTTCATAATCAGAAGTCATTTTTTTAAGCTGTTGACCATCTTTCTGAATAAACTGTTGCTGTTTAGTCACTCATTTATGTCTGACTCTATAGCTCACCAGGCTCCTCTGGTCATAGGATTTCCCAGGCAAGAATACTGGAGTGGGTGGCCATTTCCTTCTTCTATAAATAAATTACTAAGAAATATATTTCACTTCAAAGAAAAGTGAATACTTTTTTACAATTTTCTCAGCAATAACCTTCATGGGAATATTTTACATTATTTTTTTCCTTCACTATTTTCCTACTCATCCAATTTTAACAGTGAGACGTGTCTATATTTGTCAATATTTGTTTTTATTTGAACTTAGAATAATTTAACTACCAAGATTTACCAATAAAATATTGCCTCTTTTTTTGAAGAGCAGTTTTACAAATCTGTTGGATTTGGTAACCAGCAAACTCTCTTCTTCATGTGCTATTATGGTTGGCCCCAAGAATTCAACCACTTATGCATCAAAAATATTTTGTGGGTAAAAAGTCTCTAGAAAGTTCTGAAAAACAAAACTTGAATTTGCTGTAGCTGATAACATTTACACAGCATTTGCATTATATTTATAACTATTTGCACATCATTTATATCATATTTATTAGTGTTTACATAACACTGATGTTGTATTAGGTGTTATAAGTAATCTAGAGATGATTTTAAGTATCTGGTAGGATGTACAGCAGATCGGTTACATGCAAATACTACACCATGTTATATAAGGGACTTGAACATTGATGTATTTGGTAACTGTTGGGATCCTAGAACCAACATGAAGATACTGATCATATTGCTTAAAGCATGATCTAAGGCAGAATCTCTAGTTTAAAAAAAATAAGAACGTTATCAGAATCTCTCAATTTCTGTATTGTACAAATTTTCCTTGATAGTATATACTGAATTTTCTTAAAGTTCATCATGTTGTTCTTTTACTTGGTAAATCATGTCTGACTCATGTACCATAGCCTGTCAGGCTTCTCTGTCCATGGGATTTTCCAGACAAGAATACTGGAGTGTGAGTTGCCATTTCCTCCTCTAAGGGATCTTCCCGACCCAGGGATTGACTCTGCATCTCCTGCATCTCCTGGATTGACAGGCAGATTCCTTACCATTGAGTCACCAGGGAATGTACATATTAACATCTAAGATTGTTTTTAAATATCCTAGTTTAAAGTATCTTTCATTTGGCTCATGTCAAATATGTTTTTCTTTACTCTATGAATGTAATGCAAGGATAAAATACTAAAATAATTCTCTTATAAGAGAGATTGCTATTGCTCATTTCACTTTTGTATCAGAATGTTAGCAGTACTCATTGCAGCCAAAAAGGCAGTGTATTCAATCTGTTCTGACACCATATAATCATTTGTATTGTGCTTAATCACATTGTAGATAGACAATCCACTTGCAAAATTTCACTAAAAAAAAATACATTGTTTCTGTAGAAACACCAGGAGCTCTCTGTGATTTGAGCTTGCTAAGAGACAAGTACGTATAATGTAAATACATCAACCAGGTTAATGAAAGGAGCATACTTCCATTTGATAACATTCAAAATGTAGAAGCGTAATTAAGGCAAATGAGTATGGCATGTTAATATTCCTATCTAGAATAGGAAATGTTTTGCAGATTTCTCCAACTTTTACTAGTGATTGAAATGAAAGTCAGAGTACCTGGACAATTTAGTTGTGTGTTTCAGAGTAAGATGAGCTTGCTTAAATTCATCACAACTGAGATTTGAACTGGAGACTTGCTTGTTGTGTTTGTATTGGAGGAGGGTGCATTGTAGGATGTTTAACAGCATCTTTAGCATATTCTCTTGCTGCCAGTAGCCTCCCCTAAGTCCTAATGTTTAAAAAAAAAAATCTGCAAACATCGCCAAATGTCACCTGAGCGTTCAGAACTGCCCCTAGTTAAGAACCGCTGAACTAATAATGCTCAGATGCTCAGTCATGTCTGACTCTGTGTGACCCCATGAACTGTAGCCCCCCAAGGTCCTCTGTCCATGGTATTCTTCCAGCAAGATTACTGGAGTGGGGCGCCATTTCTTCCTCCAGCGGATCTTCCCGACCCAGGGATTGAAACGGCATCTCTTACATCTCCTGCATTGGATTCTTACCACTTAGCACTACCTGGGAAGCCCCCGTTAAGAACCGCTAGACTAATGGTTGAATCAAATTATTTCAATTTTACATTGCCCAATTTGGACATTTGAATGTTATGGAATATATGAAGAATAATACACTTTTGATACTATGGATATGGCAAATACTAGTTCACTTAACATTTGTCTTTCAAGGAAAATGTAAATATATGTTCTATGCCACATGGAAAGATAAGTGAGGGAGATAGTTTTATTATTCACAAAGTTCTTAAACTTCTCCCCAGTCCGTTTTACAAATAAGTGGAAGTGAAAGTGAAGTCACTCAGTCGTGCCAGACTCTGCGACCTCATGGACAGTAACCAGCACTAAGCTCCTCCATCCATGGGATTTTAAAGGCAAGAGTACTGGAGTGGGTTGCCATTTCCTTCTCCAGGGGATCTTCCCAACCCAGGGATCGAACCTGGGCCTCTCGCATTGTAGACAGGCAATTTACCGTCTGAGCTATCTCATTATCATTATCAAAAATCAAGATCACTAATATATAAACTTGATGCATGTGTGCTAAGTCACTTAGTCATGTTGGACTCTTTTGATACTGTGGACTATAGCCTGCCAGACTCCTCTGTCCATGGGATTCTCCAGGCAAGAATACTGGAGTGGTTGCCATGCCCTTCTTCAGGTGATTTTCCCAACCCAGGGATCAAAGCTGTATCTCTTATGTCTCCTGCACTGGCAGGAAGTTCCTTTACCACAAAATTTCACATGGGAAGCCCATAATCCTGTTATTTCTACCTATTATACTGATACCTCATCTTTTTCAAATCATTGAGACAACTGCCATTTTTATTGTTTTCACATAGAATTCAAAGTGCCCACGCACTTTTTTTTTTTTAATTTGCTTTTTCCTCAGAGATCTGTTTCTTTGTATTCTTATCATTTAAATTAAGACCCATAGGGAATCTATGTTTAGTCAGAGCACAGCTAGATATTTTGATGGAGAGAGTTTGCTTTGGCATGAAATGCTGCTGTTTACTTGTAAACCTCTCTGTGTCTGTAATTTGACAGCATTTTAGACTCCCCAGTTAATGAGGCTAGCAGCAGCCTCTATCCTCTGGACCCAGTCAATTTGATACAGGCTCCATGTAGGCTGTCATAGCTATGTTGACTAAAATTGCTGTATTGGGAAAATAAAAATCAGAATTTTCAAATTGTAGAGAAAGAAAATGTCTTGCTAATCTTCCTCTGATTTCTCCCACCCTTACAGATAGTAGATTTCTGACTACTTGCTACATCACTACAAAGTAATGTGTTGAATAGATGAAAATATTAATCAGTTTTTCCTTTTGAATGATATAGATATTTCAGTAGATATATTTCTTTCCAAAAGTCAAATATTTTCAGTGCTAGTATCAACTTCTCACCATAAACATTATTATGTAATGAAATGGAGCAACATTTATGTTAACTTGATGACATTTATAATTGCATGAGATCAGAAGTGCTGATATGATGGGCCAGAGAAGGCAGGAAGAATTAGATTGTTGTAAATTCTCCAGTATATTTGTGTTCAACAAACGTGTTTTTACCCAGGCTATCTTTTTTAAAATGTCTTTGTTTGTTATTTGTTTTTTCATAAATAAATTTCAAGAATTTACAGAAGCCAGTTGGCTAGTTAATTGAATGCAAGTTTGAATTTAATGCTATGATACAGATAGAGTGAAATGCCAGTTTAGAAATATCGCTTTTAATGCTATTTATTTGTCAATTTTTTTTTTTTTTTCTGTTTTGGGGGATAACTAGCAAATATCTCAACACTTTAAGGGCCTTACAACAAAAACATTTTTATTACTCAGGTCTGGGTGTGGACTGGAGGGATTCTGATTCAGGCTGAATGTCAAACTCTTTTTTATGACAGAGACAGAAAGCACCACAAACCAGAATCAAATCATGACTACTAACTAGCATTCCATTGGCAATGCAAAGTCACATAGTCACAATAGTCAGGGGAATAAACTCTGGCGATTCAGTGATAAGCACTGAGTATCTTCTGTAGTAGAAGAGTGAAGAACTGGGAACTGCTTGTACTACAAAGACTGAGTTATCAAAATAGACTTAACCAACTCACAAGTATTATTCAATACCTACCCTTACTTATGATTGGGAAAGAATCCAAACATAAGTTAAGCACAGACACAGGAGTCCTCTCTGGAACGGTTTCCCAACAGGTCAGATGCACTTTCTGAAAATACCTTTTTCTACACTGGGACAGCTTGGTTTCAAAGTGATAGCTAAATACTCACAATTTGTATGACTTCTTAGATACTTAGATATTACACTGAGGTAGAGAGACTATATGTTTTGTTGATTTTATATCTCTTTTCTAATATATACATTCAATGCTATAAGTTTCTGTAAGCGCTGCTTTCACTCCATCTCACACATTTTGGTAAGCTGTGTTTTCATTTTCATTTAGCTCCAAATATTTTTAAATTCTTTTGAGACTTCCTTTTTGACCCAGGTGTTCTTGAAGAATGTATTCTTTAATCACCATGTATTTGGGGATTTTCCAGTTATGTCCCTGTTACGATTTCTAGGTTAATTGGTCTGATTTCTGTCTTTTTAAATTTGTTAAGATATGTTTTATAGTCCATAATATGGTTTATCTTGGTGAATGTTCCACTGGGGGCTTGAGCAGAATGTGTATATTCTACTGATGTTGGATGAAGTAGTCTATAGATGTCAATCAAATGCGGTTGATTGATAGTATTGTTGAGTTCAACTGTATTCTTAATGTCTTTCTATCTGCTAAATTTGTTCATTTCTGAGAGAGAGTCTTGAAGTCTACTATCATGGTAAAGTATTCATCTATTTCTTCTGGTAGTTCTGGCAATTTTTGCCACATTTAGTTTGGTGCTCTGTTACTAGGTCAATATACAGAAAGTGTTGTTATGACTTCTTGGAGAATTGACCCCTTTATCATTATGTAAAGCCCTTCTTTATCCCTAAGACTTTCCTTACTTTTAAACCTACTGTATTTAAAATTAATGTCATGATTCCTGGTTTCTTTCCATTACTATTGTTGTTGTTCAGCTGCTGAGTCGTGTCTGACTCTTTGTGACCCCATGAACTACAGCACACCAGGCTTCTTTATCCATCACTATCTCCTTGGGTTTCCTCAAACTCATATCCACTGTATCAGTGATGCCAGCCAACCATCTCATCCTCTGTCTCCCTTCTCCTCCTGACCTCAGTTTTTCCAGTGAGTCAGCTCTTCACATCAGGTGATATTGGAGCCGAAGAAAATGAAATCTGACACTGTTTCCACATTTTCCCCATCTGTTTGCCATGAAGTGATAGGACTGGATGGCATCATCTTAGTTGTTTTGAATGTTGAGCTTTAAACCAGCTTTTTCACTCCTCTTCCACCTTCATGAAGAGGTTCTTAGTTCCTCTTCACTTCCTGCCATTAAAGTGGCATCATCTGCATATCAGAGGTTGTTGATATTTCCCCTGGCAGTCTTGATTGCAGCTTGTGATTCATTTAGCCCAGGATTTCACATAATGTAGTCTGCATGTAAGTTAAATAATCAGGGTGACAATATAAAGCCTTGACGTACTCTTTTCCCAATTTTGAACCAGTCCCTTCTTTCATGTCTGGTTCTAGCCATTGCTTCTTGACTTGAATACACTAATTTGGGTTGTCATTTCTCAGAGTCCCATAATACCAAAAGGTTAAATAATAGTATATATGTATGTATCATTTTCTACTGCATTCCAAATCTTTGGTGTCAGCCTTCTAAATACATTATCATACATTTACACACATTTTGCTTTAATGGTTTAGCTAAGTTTGTTTTTAGTCTAGTGATCAGTGTTCTTAAATGTTCTGTGATGAATCAATGGAAGAATAAGCTTGTTCTAAGTTGACTTGCTATTTATTTCTGTTATAGATTTTGCAAATCATTATGTTTCTTGTTTTATAAATGGCAGTAATTCCCTAAGCTGATTTAATGTTTTTAAGAATGGTAATTGAATATGACATAGATTATCATATATTTTCTTTATTCCAATACAAAGTTAAAAAAGAGAAAATACAGGAAAGAAAAATGTGTTAAACTTTTAGAAGATTTTAGATAATAGTAATCTTTATTGCATTTTTCACTTAATTTATGGATAGGGAAAGAACCCAGGGAGTTCTAAGAATCATGAGAGCATCTGAACTAGTTTTAAAATGATGTAAACCAAGAGATTATATTTAAAGGAAGATCTCATTTAAATTCTGATTAAAAAAAAAAACTTGTCACTGTGGGCCATTGACATTGGTTTCTTTTCAGCACAATTATACTGTCTTTGCAAGATGTTTCAGAGATATATGCATTTTGCACAAGTTTATTTACTCACAGTGAGAGAACATTTCAAGCTGATAGCTTTAATTATTTTAGCTGATTCCTGTGATTGCATTCATAAAGGGCCAAAAAGAGGTGACTGTCTGTGGATAACCACTCCCAGTCATAACTTATGTGTAGCTTTGAGGTATCCCCAGCTTGGAAAACTACTTTGATCTCCTTCAGAAAATACTAGTGAAGAAAACATGTAAGAAATATTGGATATGGACATTTCCAGACTAATTAAAAACTAAAACTCAGAATGCAAAAAGGAATTTTCATGAAATTTATAATATTCTTGAATTACAGCATCAAACACAGATTTACACATAACAGAAATCTGGTAGTCATTTGTTGCATGAATAGTGACATGAAATTTCCTCGCAGTTCAGTTCAGTTCAGTTCAGTCATTCAGTCGTGTCCGACTCTTTGCGACCCCATGAACCGCAGCACACCAGGCCTCCCTGTCCATCACCAACTCCCAGAGTTCACTCAAACTCATGTCCATCCAGTTAGTGATGCCATCCAGCCATCTCATCCTCTGTTGTCCCCTTCTCCTCCTGCCCCCAATCCCTCCCAGCATCAGAGTCTTTTCCAATGAGTCAACTCTTTCACATGAGGTGGCCAAAGTATTGGAGTTTCAGCTTCAACATCAGTCTTTCCAATGAATATAAAGGACTGATTTCCTTTAGGATGGACTGGTTGGATCTCCTTGCAGTCCAAGGGACTCTCAAGAGTCTTCTCCAACACCACAGTTCAAAAGCATCAATTCTTCAGTCCTCAGCTGTCTTTATAGTCCAACTCTCACATCCATACATGAACTACTGGAAAAACCAAGCCTTGACTAGACGGACCTTTGTTAACAAAGTAACGTCTCTGCTTTTTAATCTGCTGTCTAGGTTGGTCATAACTTTCCTTTCAAGGAGTAAGCATCTTTTAATTTCATGGCTGCAATCACAATTGCAGTGATTTTGGAGCCCCTCAAAATAAAGACAGCCACTGTTCCCACTGTTTCCCCATCTATTTGCCATGAAGTGATGGGACCGGATACCATGATCTTAGCTTTCTGAATGTTGAGCTTTAAGCCAACTTTTTCACTGTCCTCTTTCACTTTCATCAAGAGGCTCTTTATCTCTTTTTCACTTTCTTCCACTTTAGTGGTGAGGAAATCGGTTAAATAATTTTCCTGAAGTCTTACAGATGAAAAGCAAAGGTCCTGGAATGTAAACTCAGGAACATTAGTTTCAGAGCACACACATAATGAGTAAATTTGAGTTTAGATTTTCTTCTGTCTTAAACATCTTTGAAATGTTATTTGTCTTTGTACTATATATTCCATAGAAAATTTACTATATGCTATATAATCCATATATATATACTTTGTACTATATACTATATATTCCACAGAAAATAAACTAATACCAAGATATATTTCTTAAGCATGAACTCTGTGCCAATAAAATAAATAAATAAGAAAAATATATCATTTTTTGAGACTTAAGAGTTACTGTGTTTCTTTAACAAAATATTCTCCAACAAGTTGAGGCCAAATTGATCCAGCTTACATTAAAATGTAAGGCCTATTTGAATAATATTTGCATTCTTAGTTCTTTGGTTTCTTTTAAATAAATATCTTGCTTATATTTAATTAGTATCAAGTAGCTATTTAAGTGTAAGCTTCTAAAGAGTTGTGGATACCTTGTGGTGTCCTGTTTTTGTATTGTTTTGGACATGTACTTAATAGTTGATTGAATCAATGATTATAGACCTTCAACTCTTAAGTGATTACAACCTTTAGTAATCAGTTACCTCAAAAATATACTTCAGTATCCTTCAAGTAAAAGAGTAGAGTGGTGTGATTAAGAGTGATACAAATTACAGTAAAGTATTACTTTGCTGTTAGGAAAGGACTTTCACATACATGTTTTCATTTGTGATTAGCAAAAGCTCTATGAGGCAAATTGGTTGTAATGATCACCATTTGCTTCATAGGTATTTGTGATGGTAAAAAGAAATAAAAAATCCTTTGAAATGAAATCTCTAACATCATGGGAAGCATTATTATGTTATTACTACTGTGGATAAAGCAATTCCTTGCAACTGGAGCATTTAACTCTCATTAAAACAATCTCCCTGGATTTCATTTTTGGAAGGAGTTCAGGGTGGTGTGACAGAGAAGGTACTACAAAGTATAAAAACTTTGCAGTGTTTCATAGAAGGACATAAGGAAGACACTGTCATCCTAATAAATTTAATTTCTAGAGACTTTCGTTGATATAAATCCAAATGTATACTAATTTCTTTGTTGATTCTATCTCTAAAAAAAGGAAAATCGTTATTAATCTCAATACTATGTTAAAGCTTTTGCTTTTCTCTTTTTTTGTGAGGGAACAAGGTGGGGAGAGTAAAGAGAATGCATTGAATTTAGTGCTCTCTCTTTATATATATACATGCATTGAATTTAGTGCTCTCTCTTTATATAGATACATGTATTGAATTTAGTACTCTCTCTCTCTCATTACACATATAGGATTCCCAGGTGGCTCAGATGGTAAATAGTCCACCTGCAATGTAGGAGACCCAGATTCCATCCCTGGGCTGGGAAGATCCTCTGGAGACAGAAATAGCAACCCATTCCAGTATTCTTGCCAGGGAAAGCCCATGGATAAAGGAGCCTAGCTGGCTACTGTCCATGGGGGTCACAAAACAATTGGACAAAACTTGGTGACTAAACCACCACCACCATATGTGTGTGTGTGTGTGTGTGTGTGTGTTTGTATATATATATATATATATATATATACACACATAATATGTTATAACATATAATAATATATATATTATACATTTAGAAGAAAATGATTTTGTTACAAATAGATAAAAAAAACTTTCTTTGAAAGGGTCATAAACTCTTACACAGTGGGGGGAAAAAAACTTTTTAATGCCAGGACATTTTAAACGGGCATATTATAAATAAAATCCTTCATACGCTTTTCATTTTAAGCATGCAGGAATATTCTGTTTTGCCAGTATCACCCAGCCCCAACATGGAAACAAGAAAACATTAGCAGAAATGTCCTTGAGTGAGTGAGTGAAAGTAGCTCAGTCATGTCTGACTCCATGACCAGTTCTCCAGGCCAGAATACTGGAGTGGGTAGCCTTTTCCTTTTCCAGAGGATCTTCCCAACCCAGGAATCAAATCCAGGTCTCTGGCATTGCAGGCAGATTCTTTACCAGCTGAGCCACAAGGGAAGCCCAACAATACTGGAGTGGGTAGCCTATCCCTTCTCCAGGAGATCTTCCCAACCCAGGAATCGAACCAGGGTCTCCTATGTCGCAGGCAGATTCTTTACCAACGGAGCTATCAGGGAAGCCAGAAATGTCATTAGAATCAATCAAAATGGAGGTATGTAAAGCCAAATTAAAGAAACAGAAAACTGTTTTCTATTTCTAGGTCAAAATGCAACCAATTAAGTTAGAATGTGCCAACTGGAGGAAAGATTGATCAGTGAAAGAAACAAGGGAACAAGAGAGAGAGAAATGTTGGTACTGTGTCTCCTGGGAAACCATCTAGTCTAATCACCACCTTTAATGCACAAAGAAGCTGAAACCCCAAAAGCAAAAGTGAGTCTGTCCAAGGCCATCACTGATTCACATTTGAACAACTAAAAATCAAGATTCCTCATATACACCCTAGGTCTCTAGATTATAGAACCAACATACTTCTCTGAAAGCAGCAGTTTCTAGGCAATAGCAGAAGTACAGGAGGTTTATTTGGTTGCTTTGTTATTTTTTCATGCTTATATCAGTGGCTAGGAAGATTGTCATGTCAGCCTTAGTGTTTTGGTATCGTATCTTCCCTTGGAAGAAACATTATCTTTGTATGTTTAAGTGAATTGCACACAAAAATTAGTTTGAAAGATTTAAATACAGGCCTTTTCAACAACTTGTATAGTGCTGATAAAAAAACAAACACACACAAAAAACATATAAGAGAAAAGAGGCCATGTGACTTAGTGAAAACCTCTCTTTTGATAAGAGTTGCCACATATTTTATGCCAGGCTTTTCAGGAATTATCTCCTTTCACTTCATAATTCCTGCTAGCAGTGGCCACAATATTAAATAGTGTTTCTGACCTTATGAACTGTTTCATAGCTCTGTAAAGTACATACACACTTTTCCCCCGTGAAATAGAAGTGCTTCTGATACTATGTTGAAAGGCATTATTAGTGAAATTAGAATATGATAACAAACTGCAGATGGTAAAAGATTACTTCCTGGAAGAGAATAAATCCAATGCATTTTATGCTAAGTGACATGTGATGATCCATAAATTGTAATACTGGTGATCGATTCACAAACAGAATGCTGTGATCTGGCTACTGCTGCCAACTGTATGTCTTAATCAGATCAAGATAAAATCCCTGATTAAAGACCGAGAAGAAATTAAAATAATTTTACAATTAATTGGACTATATTATATTAGAAAATCATGAGTTTTCATACTTGCTATAATAAATAAAACAAATAGCCATTTTAGTTCACTTAAAAATTAAAAGTTCTACTTAGTTTAAAACTATCTAAAAAATACACATTTTTAAAAGATTAGTTTAACCAAATTAAAATTTTTAATGAATGTTTATAGATTAAAGAGGTAACAGACTGTATTTGATGTATTATTGCTACAAAAAGATCCATGGAGAATATTGTTTTTAAAGACAAGTTAAATGTTCTAATCTATTACATATTCTATTGTATTCATGCTTTGAAGAAATATTTACTGAGCTCCTCTGTATAGCAAGGACATCTGAGTTTCTATAAATAAAAGCAAAGTGTTTCTTCTTTCATCTCTATTTTTATGGAACGTTCTTATGCTAGTCCTATTACAAGGGATATTTCTAAATAGTGCATGTAAGGAATGCTAAGCAACACTTTCAGTATGAAGGACAGATTCTTCTCACTCTCACTTTTGTCAATTCCATTTAGAATTCTTTATATCAGTAAGAGTAGAATGTTTTTGTAAAACAGGCAGATTTTTTGAGTAACATTAATGTACTGAAATTAAAGCTGAAAGTAGTAGTGTAATTTGTAATGTAAGTAAGCTATCTTGTTTTGTATACACTTTGGAGGTCGTACTGCAACTATGCCATTCACTCAGTTATTCACTCGGTTAATTCATTCATTCGTTCAATTCATTTAATTCATTCAGTGCCTACAATAGACCAATCTTTGTTCCAGGTTTTGTGCTAAGAAGATAAAGCTCCCCCTCTGAGCAGACAAAGCTCCTGCTCTGATGTAGCTTATATTTTCTTGGAGAAGAAAGAGTGAAAATATAGAAACAAACAGGTATGTAGTAAGATGTTGATAAATGTTAAGAAAAAATTAAGGTCATGAGATAGAGAATAGCAGGGATGTTATAGAAAGAGAGGTTTCAAAAGCATAGACTTAGCATGAGGGCATAAGCTGAAAGAGTATATGGGTAAAAAGCATCCCGGCAAAAGGAACAGAGAGAAAAGAAGCTGAACTGAGCAGAAACAAACTCTTTGTTGGTGAAGTAGAACGAGTACAGCTGAATGTAATAGTTTAGATTCAGAGTTATGTCCAGATGTGAGATTATAGAGGGCCTATGGACATGGAACAACAGACTGGTTCCAAATAGGAAAAGGAGTACATTGAGGCTGTACATTGTCACCGTGCTTATTTAACCTATATGCAGAGTACAACATGAGAAACGCTGGGCTGGAAGAAGCACAAGCTGGAATCAAGATTGCTGGGAGAAATATCAATAACCTCAGATACACAAATAACACCACTCTTATGGCAGAAAGTGAAAAGGAACTAAAAAGCCTTTTGATGGAAGTGAAAGAGGAGAGTAAAAACGTTGGCTTAAAGCTCAACATTCAGAAAACGAAGACATGGCATCTGGTCTCATCACTTCATGGGAAGTATTGTTAACAGTGGAAACAGTGTCAGATTTTATTTTAGGGGGCTCCCAAATTACTGCAGATGGTGATTGCAGCCATGAAATTAAAAGACACTTACTCCTTGGAAGGACAGTTATGACCAACCTAGATAGCATATTAAAAAGCAAAGACATTACTTTGCCAACAAAGGTCCGTCTTGTCAAGGCTATGGT
This sequence comes from Bos taurus, assembly GCF_002263795.3. Classification (NCBI taxonomy): domain Eukaryota; kingdom Metazoa; phylum Chordata; class Mammalia; order Artiodactyla; family Bovidae; genus Bos; species Bos taurus. The sequence goes on along the minus strand of NC_037333.1, from coordinate 31,560,374 downwards.
TTTTCCAGTGGTCATGTATGGATGTGAGAGTTGGACTGTGAAGAAAGCTGAGTGTCAAAGAATTGGTACTTTTGAACTGTGTTGTTGGAGAAGACTCTTGAAAGTCCCGTGGACTGCAAGGAGATCCAACCAGTCCATTGAAAAGGAGATTAGTCCTGGGTGTTCATTGGAAGGACTGATGCTAAAGCTGAAACTCCAATACTTTGGCCACCTCATGCGAAGAGTTGACTCATTGGAAAAGACTCTGATGCTGGGAGGGATTGAGGGCAGGAGGAGAAGGGGACAACAGAGGATGAGATGGCTGGATGGCATCACCGACTCGACGGACATGAGTTTGAGTGAACTCTGGGAGTTGGTGATGGACAGAGAGGCCTGGTGCTGTGATTCATGGAGTCGCAAAGAGTCGGACACAACTGAGCAACTGAACTGAACTGATGGGCCCTGATAAGAAAGTTCCTATAAGAGGAGTGATTTTTTAATTCATGCTGTTGATGTGTCTGAATGTCATTGCTGTCAAGGAATAAAATATTAGTAAAAGAAATCAAATTATTCATATTGATAATCAGAAGCAGTGCACTCCTTCTAATCAAAAGTGCTTAAAGTCTGTCTAAATGTAATTAACAAACTGAATTTACAAGATGCAGGGTACTGAGTTTCAAGCAAACACTGGAGAAGACAGTGTCTAATCCAGAAGACTGGCATTCTAATAGGTGATTAACACAGATGTTGGAACTGTCAGAAGCATCAAAAATAACTATAGTTATTGTGTTAGCAGGAAAGGTGAATAACATAAATGAATTGTAGGGGAAATGTAGCAGAAAAAATTTAGACTGCAGCAGTACGTAAAATAAATGTAAAGGACTAAATACCTATACTAGGAAAAAAGTCTAAAATTTATGATCACAGCTTCTACCTTAAAAAGAAGAGCAAATTAAACTCAAATTAAGCAGAGAAAAAAGGAAATGATAAACATCGGAGTGGAAATAAATAATATAGAAAATAAAAAAGCAATAGAGAAAAATCAACAAAACCAAAAACTGTTTCTTGAAGAAAAAATAATAAAAGTAACAACCTCTAGCCAGACTGACCAGAAACAAAAGAGAGATGATACAGATTACCAATATTATAAGTGAAAGAGTCAGTATTACTACAGATTCTATAGATATTAAAATAACTACCTGATGATATTATGAGCATCTTTATGCTAATAAATTTGACAAGTTAGGTGAAAACAGCAAATTCCTTGAAAGACACAGATTACCAAAGCACACTCAAAAGGCAATAAATAAGCTGAATATGCCCATATCTGTTTTAAAAATAGATTTTACAGTTAAAAACTTTCTCAAAAATAAAACTTCACTTTTAGAAAGTTCTACTACTGAGTTCTACTAAACATTAAGGAAGAAATAACACTAATTAAACACAAATTCTTCCAAAAAGCTAAATAGGTGTTATTCTACTCCAGCTCATTACCAAGGCTGCCATTATCCTTGCAAAGATGATTTAACATTCAGAAATCTATCAATGTACTTGGTAGCTTAGTCAGTAAAAAATCTGCCTGCAGTGCAGATCTGGGATCCCTGGATCAGGAAGATCCCCTGGAGAAGGAAATGGCAAACCACTCCAGTATCCTTACCTGGAAAATCCCCTGGACAGAGGAGGCTAATGAACTGAAGTCCATGGGGTCACAAAGAGTCAGGCATGACTAAGTGACTAACACTTTCACCCATATTAAGAGACTGGAGGAAAAACTATTATTTCAATGGATGCAAAAAAAAAGCTTTAACCAAAATCTAACATCGATTGTTGATAAAAAAAAAACTCTCAGCAAGCTAGTAATAAAAGCAAACTTCATCAACTTCAGTGAGATCATGGTCAAAGAAAAAAATAATCTTACATGTTACCTCATATTTAATTATCAAAGACTGAATCTTTTTCTCCTAAGATTAGGAAAAGGCAAAGATAACTGCTTTTAGCATGTGTTTTCAATATTGTACTGGTGCTAGCTAGTACAATAAGACATGAAAAGGTAATAAAAAGGTTTATATATTAGAAAGAAAGTACTATAAATAAATAAATTTTTTTTTAAAAATAAAAGGAAGAAATACATATATGTCTTTAATTGAAAATTACATAACTATGTAAAAATTGCTCTATTACTTACAGAAAAAGAAAGACTAGTAAATGAGTTTAATAAGATTTTGTAATGCAAAATCAGTATACAATAATCTGATATATTTTGATATTCTAGCCATGGAAAATTAAATTAAATGTAAAAGTGTGTATTTTTTATATCTAGCAAATATGTATTTTTTGTTGAAGTATAGTTTCATTTGCAATAGTATATAAATATAAAATAAATAATTTAATAATAATTTGATAATTTTTTTAATTCAGCAATAAATTTAACAAAGGAGAGTAAGACTTATTCACTGAGTACTACAAAATACTGCTTAGAAAAAATTTAAGACTGAATTAAATGAAGATATATATCATGGTCATAAATCAGAAGACTCAGTGTTCTTAAGATGTCAAAAATAATTCTTTTATAAGCTCCTAGACTGCTGAAAAAATAATATAAACCATAGTGTAAATAGCATAGCATGGCAGTAGGAAATAGAATTATGAAATGGAAGGAAAATGTGATGGCAAGGAATAGGAGCTGAAAGTAACCATGAAAATATAGACCAGGGCCAGTTCACGAAGGGCTTTGTATGCCATGCTAAGAGTTTAAGCTTTTCCTGCAGAAGCTGGAAGTCATTGACTGTTTTATCTGCTTTCAGCTTTTAATTTTCAAGTAGTTTTAGATTTATAGAAAATGCAGAAAAATTTGCATAAATAGGGTAAATAATTTATTATATTTCTCATTCCCTTCCACTGATATCAATGTCTTACATAGCCATAGTGTGATTATAAACAACAGGCAGTCAATATTTATTAATACAATATTATTGAATGAACCACAGACCTTACTCAAAATTCATCAGTTTCTTTAATAATATTTTTCTTTTCTAGAATTTTATTTAGGATCCCATATGGTGTTTAGTTGTCATTTCTCTTTAGTTCCTCCAGTTTTTAATAGTTCCTCAGTCTTTTATTGATGGCCTTTAAAACACAGAAATGACATGGTAAGATTTAATAAATAGATATACTTGTTTACATTGTGGATGATTGGAGAAAAGTTAAGTTGAAGGCTGTGAAATCATTCATACCAACTTGGAGACAGTTTTAGTAACTGAAGTGCGATATAGATTAAACTAAGGGACTAGAGGTCTTCTCAGCCTTCAGCTGGGTCAGGAAGAATGCCTGGAAGAGAGAATGACTACCCACTCCGGTAGTCTTGCTTGGAGAATTCCATGGACAGAGGAACCTGGTGGATTACAGTCCATAGGGCTGCAAAGAGTTAGACACGACTGAGAGACTAACACTTTCACTTCTTTTTTCAAGGGATTGGAATCAAATATTTCAAAGAAGAGAATCATTCTGAGAAATATTTAAGATGTATAATTAGCAGTAATGGTTAGCAAGAATTGATATAAAGGAGTATCAGGATTAAGAGAAAAAATATTGAAAAATTGAAAGTAAATATTGAAAACTGAAAGTGACTTCTGAGTTTTGGCATTGCTATTCTGGAAAAATGGCAATAACTGAGAGAGCAAAGTAAAATATTATTTATTCATTATCCATTGTCTTCCCCTCACACAAACATAAACATAGAGTTCATCATATCTTTTACCAAGATCTTCATATTTTTGTAATACAAAATATTACAGAATATTGAATATTCTGTCACTTGTCTTGAAAGAATCAGTTCTAAATCCAGGATGTGCCATATTATGAAAGAATAATAATTTTAATAGCTAGAATTTCTGAAAAATCATGGAAAAGTTTTGAAGACAGATTTATAATCCATAATATAATATGGATTATTGTTCTTGTCACAATTGTGTTTACTTTACTCTTTGTTAGCTGGGATAATGCATATAAACATCAAATTTTACCTGCATCAACTAAATATAACATTATGCACTCATCTAGTTTCTTTAAATTCCATTGCTATCTTTCCTGGAGTCCTAACTTCTATCAGCTGGTGATCAGTCATAGGGTATCAGATGGTAAAGATAAACTTGTCACTTCATAAGTCTATAGGCTGCATCTCTTACCCCAAACTGAGTGAGTGAAAGTCACTAAGTCATGTCCGACTCTTTGCGACCCCATGAACTATACAGTCTGTGGAATTCTCCAGGCCAGAATACTGGAGTGGGTACTTGTTCCCTTCTCCAGGGTATCTTCTTGACCCAACGTTCGAACCGAGGTCTCCCGTATTTCAGGAGAATTCTTTACCAACTGAGCCACCAGGAAGCCCGTAGGCTGTGAGAAGGCAAAATAGTCCCAAAAGTCAAAAGACTGACAAATGTGATTATATAATAATCTTGTTGTTGTTCAGTTAACGAGTCATGTCCAACTCCTTGCAGTCCCATGGACTGCAACATGCCAGGCCTCTCTGTCCTTCACCATCTTTAGAAGTTTGCAAGTTCATGTCCATTGAATGAGTAATGCATCGATCTCATTCTGTCACTCTCTTCTCCTTTCAGTCTCTCCCAGTATCGTGGTCTTTTCCAGTGCATTGGCTGTTCACATCAGATGGCCAAAGTATTGGAGCTTCAGCTTCAGCATCAGTCATTCCAATGTGTATTCAGGGCTGATTTCCTTTAGGATTGACTGGTTTGATCTCCTTGTATCCAAGGGACGCTCAAAAGTCTTTTCCAGCACCACAGTTCAAAACTATCAATTCTTCAGTGCTGTCTTTATGGTCCAGCTCTCACATCCATACATGACTAATGGAATGACCATAGCCCATCTTACATCTTCTAAATTGTTCATAAATTTAAAACATAGGAAAGTGAAGGGAGAGATTTTAACATAAAAATAACAGATTAAGGGGTGATCCTGAAAATATGTGAATCTCTCTTACAAATTAATGACAAAAAGCCAACCCATTCAAAGGTCATATTTCTTGCCTAGCCTTCAGTCCTCATTTTACACAACTCTCTGCCACGTTCTCTCTACTCTAGCTACCTGACATTTCTTCTGCCTCTCAGATAATACATGATCTTTCTATCATAGCATTTTTGTATATTGTTTCTTCTAGTTGGAAATATTTTCTTCACCCTTTTTCATTAAAGAAACTCCTTTTTACTGAATTGGTTCCTTATTTATTTTTCATATTGCACCTCCAAATTCACTTCTCCATTAAAAGGTTTTCCTAACTCACAGTCTTTTCATACTATTCATGGGGTTCTCAAGGCAAGAATACTGAAGTGGTTTGCCATTCCCTCTCCAGTGGACCACATTTTGTCAGAACTCTCCACCATGACCCATCCGTCTTGGGTGGCCCTGCCTGGCATGACTCATAGTTTCATTGAGTTAGACAAGTCTGTGGCCCATGTGATCAGATTGATTAGTTTTCTATGATTACGGTTTTCATTCTGTCTGCCCTCTGATGGAGAAAGATAAGGGGCTTATGGAAGCTTCCTGATGGGAGAGACTGAAGGAGGGGAAAACTGGGTCTTGTTCTGATAGGCGGAGCCATGCTCAGTATATCGTTAATCCAATTTTCTGTTAAAGGTGGGGGCTGTTTTCCCTCCCTATTATTTGACCTGAGCTCAAACTATGGTGGAGATAATGAAGGTAATGGCTACTGCTAATGCTAAGTCACTTCAGTCGTGTCCGACTCTGTGCAACCCCATAGATGGCAGTTCACCAGGCTCAAACTATGGTGGAGGTAATGAAGATAATGGCAACCTCCTTCAAAAAGGTCCCCTGCACACACTGCCACACTCAATGTCCCCAACCCTGCAGCAGGCCTTCACCAACCAAAGCCTACGCCAGAGACTCCTGGACCCTCACGGGCAAGTCTGCATCAGTCTCTTGTGGGGTCACTGCTCCTTTTTCTGGGTCCTAGTGCGCACAAGGTTCTGTTTCTTGGGGATGGTCTTGATCCCTGCCTCCTTTACAACCTCAGAAACCTCCATCCATATTTCATAGATAGCATATTAAAAACCAGAGACATTACTTTGCTAACAAAGTTCCATCTAGTCAAAGCTATGGTTTTTCCAATAGTCATTTATGGATGTGAGAGTATACAGGCTTGTTATAGACTATAACTATATAGGAAAATCAAATGACTTATAAGAGGTGCCAGGTTAAATTTTTAGTCCATTTCAGGCTTAGATTATTAATTATAGCTAAAGGCTTGTGATGGCAACAGATGACTGAAAAAGTAGGTGACTGAAAATCATTGAGTTCCTTTGATGACTGGTAATCAACCATTTTATTCATTTATGTTTTTCATTAGACAAAATTGTCTTAATGCTTTTTAATTATGATTAAATGAATTTTCTCATATTCTTATTTTTTAAGTAGATAATTTTTATTAAATTGGACTTTATAGCACTATTTATCTATATATATTGCTTCTATTTATATATACCTTCTTTATTTGGAGGAATTTGTTCCAAATGGTTGTATTTTTGGCAAACTACATTAATAATATGTCAAATTAATGCCATCTTTAATATGCTACCACTCTGATAGTTACTTAAAATCATGCTGACAAAGAATGCTAAATATCTGGACAGATGGAAGCTGGTTTGTGTTCCTGTATACTTAAAACTATAAAAAAAAAAGATTAGATGCATTTTGATAGATGAAAAAAGAAATAAACAATTATAAATACTATGCTTATGGTTCATTAATGAATGAAATAGGAAAAAAAAAAAAGAAGTTAAACTGAAGTGCTATAGAAAGAATACAAATCTTTCTATGTGCCATGGAAGCTTACCTTATTTTCTCATCTGTAAGCACTCACTGATTATAAAATTCAATATTGATTAATGATTTCTCAAGAAAACTAATGTAACTTTGAAATATGTCCTGATTTCAAATATGTTAAAACATAGAAACTGCATACATTTTAGAACTGTGGAAATATTATATGTTGCATCTGAGCTGGAGAAACATGAAATAATGAAGTCTTAGTTTGTTATTGTAAATAAAAGGAAGATAAATGTCGTTTGGGGGGGAATTTTTATTCTTGTTAACTCTGTATGTCGTCTTTCCCTATTCTTCATCCCCACTCAAAAACTAAGAGAACTGGAAGAATAAGGAGGTTCTATTCCCCAGTTATGGTTATATTTTCAACAATATTGTTGGGAAAAAGTAAAGTCAGCAAATATTAGATGTTCTGTAACAATTACATCAAAGAATGTTGCATTTACAACCCACCAAACTTAAACATTCGAGAAAGGGTTACATACCAGAAGTACTCAGATAACATAATGCAATACATGCCTACCAGTAGAACCTCTGGGTGTGAACTTAGTCATCTGTGTTAAACCTCTACTTTAATATTGATGCAAGGGAGATTTTGGAAACACTATGGTGAATAGATTGGGAGCTTTTTGAGAATAGAACCTGACATATACATTATCTAGTCTCCAAATATGTCCCTGGCATTGGTTGAAAGTTGATAAATATGTGTCGAAGAATAAGTGTGTGAGTTGAACATGCAAAAGTCTTCACGTGACTTAAAATTATTAGAAGAGTTTATATCAGGAAAATATAAATAAGTCAAAAAATATCACAGGGAATAAGTATATTCAAGAAGGATATTGCTGTCCAAAAATATTTTACTGAGATCTCATTGAATATTCAGTAACAGAGAATCAGTTTTAAATTCTTTATAGATATTATTTTAATCACATTTTACTTAATGAAAAGAAGACTCAAACTGATTACTTTCAGAAATGAAGTTAGTGTACACGAACATCATTTAATTTAAATTTATACAGAGAATTAACTGCTAAATGACCAAAAAGGGTGAAAATATTGTCAATTGCTATTTGAAAAAAAGAAGAAAGAAAACGAAAAAAAGCAAAAAAAGAAAGAAGGAAGGGGAAACAGAAGGATGAAAGGAAGGAAGGAAGGAAAGGAGGGTAGAAGGGAGGAAGGAAAGAAATAAAAAGCAAGAAAAAGGTGTGCTTTCAGCAATTAAGGCAGGCTTCAAACATCTTTGATAGTGTTACAGTTTCAAACAGCTGGAGTCACAAAACAAGCTAGCTGTGCAGCATCCTCTATATGTTTGAAGGTGTGTGAGTACATGCATGCATAATATAAATAAATCACAAGGCTTGAAGAAATTAGTGGGAAAACAATATGCCATTGAGAAGTCCTTGGCTTGTATTCTTATGATAAAAAAGTGGTAGATGCACACATAAACATGCTGATATTTCAAATTCTGTTCTAACATTGTATTCAGTGGACTAAAGTATGCATTGTATGGAACTAAAACTCTAAACAAAGCAGTCTTCTAACAGTCAAGACATGGAATTCTTATAGCAGAAGGTACACTGTTTCACTCCTTCTTTGTGTAGCACTTTATTTTCTCAAATCTCTCTTAGGCTGTCATGAATCTCTTTCTTATACTCAATTTTGTAAAGGGCCCTATGAAGGGTCGATGTCCAGAAGAAATCAGTTTTATTCTCTGCTTCAGCCAACATTCAGAGCAGGCAATGCCACCCCACTCCAGTACTCTTGCCTGGAAAATCCCATGGGCGGAGGAGCCTGGTAGGCTGCAGTCCATGGGATCGAGAAGAGTCGGACACGACTGAGTGACTTCACTTTCACTTTTCACTTTCATGCATTGGAGAAGGAAATGGCAACCCACTCCAGTGTTCTTGCCTGGAGAATCCCAGGGACGGGGGAGCCTGGTAGGCTGCAGTCTATGGGGTCACACAGAGTCGGACACGACTGAAGCGACTTAGCAGCAGCAGCACCAGCAGCCAACATTTCATATAGGTTCAGTTCAGTTCAGTCGCTCAGTCGTGTCTGACTCTTTGTGACCCCAGGGAATGCAACCCCAGGCTTCCCTGTCCATCACCAACTCCCAGAGCTTAATCAAACTTATGTCTGTCAAGTCAGTGTGATGCCATCCAATCATCTCATCCTCTGTTGTCCCCTTCTCCTCCCACTTTCAATCTTCCACAGCATCAGTGTCTTTTGCAATGAGGCAGTTCTTTGCATTAGGTGGCTAAGATATTGTAGTTTCAACTTCACCATCAGTCCTACCAATGAATACTCAGGACTGATTTATTTTAGGATTGACTGGTTGGATCTCCTTGCTGTCAAAGGGATTCTCAAGGGTCTTCTCCAACAGCACAGTTCAAAATTATCAATTTTTCAGCACTCAGCTTTCTTTATACTCCAACTCTCACATCCATACATGACTATTGGAAAAATCATAACTTTGACTAGATGGACCTTTATCAGCAAAGTAATGTCTCTGCTTTTTAATATGCTGTCTAGGTTAGTCATAGCTTTTCTTCCAAGGAGCAAGGTCTTTTAATTTCATGGCTGCAGTCACCATCTGCAGTGATTTTGGAGCCCAAGAAAATAAAGTCTGTTACTGTTTCCATTGTTATCCCATCTATTGGCCATGAAGTGATGGGACCAGATGCCATGATCTTAGTTTTTTGAATGTTAAGTTTTAAGCTACATTTTTCACTCTCGTCTTTCACTTGGCATTACCTCTATAAAATTTCAGCTCCAAATATTAATACTACATACAAAAACTTTCAAAAACCTAAGAAAAGCTACTGAGAAGAAATAATGATATATTAAGTATACTTTCAGTCAAGCGAGTACTACAGTGGTTCTACCAACAGTGATGTGATAAAAATGTAAAACAATGGCTGATATTTCTTTACATTTTTATATGGGATTCTAATTTACAAAATGTTTTCATATTCATTTTATCATTCTATCAACATGATTAGATTGAAAAAATTCCTCTCCTCATTTATTGAACACCAAATTGTGTTTTATTCTTACATTTTCATTAAATAGTGGAGACATGGCTGGAACCTCAATATTATGATATGTACTTTATAACCTTTCAATTATGTATTTTCATAGCCTCCTATCTTATGATATAACAATTCACATTAGTCTCTTCCCTTTTTAATGTCAGTTTAATAATTCTGCTATGAACAGTAGATGTTTTTCTGGAACTCTCTGGCTTATTTGATGCTCCAATGGATATTGGCAATTTCATCTCTGGTTCCTCTGCCTTTTCTAAATACAGCTTGAACATCTGGAAGTTCACAGTTCATGTACTGTCGAAGTCTGGCTTGGAGAATTTTGAGCATTACTTTGATAGCATGTGAAATGAGTGCAATTGTGCAGTAGTTTGAACCTTCTTTGGCATTGCCTTTCTTTGAGATTACAATGAAAACTGACCTTTTATAGTCCTGTGGCCACTGTTGATTTTCCACATTTGCTGGCATATTGAGTGCAGCACTTTCATAGCATCATCTTTTAGGATTTAAAATAGCTCAACTGGAATTCCATCACGTCTACTACCTTTGTTCACAATGATGCTTCCTAAGGCCTACTTGCCTTGGCATTCCAGATGTCTGGCTCTAGTGAGTAATCACACCATTGTGATTATCTGGGTCATGAAGATCTTTTTTGTGTATTTCTTCTGTGTATTCTTGACATCTTTTCTTAATATCTTCTGCTTCTTTTGGGTCCATACCATTTCTGTCCTTTATCATGCCCATGTTTGCATGAAATGTTCCCTTGTTATCTTTAATTTTCTTAAAGTGATCTCTAGTCTTTCCCATTCTAATGTTTTCCTCTATTTCTTTGCATTGATCACTGAGGAAGGCTTTCTTATGTCTTGTTGCTTTCTTTGGCATTGTGCATTCAGATGGGTATATCTTTCCCTTTTCTCCTTTGCCTTTAGCTTTTCTTCTCTTCTCAGGTATTTATAAGGCCTCCTCAGACAACCATTTTGCCTTTTTGCATTTCTTTTTCTTGGGGATGGTATTCGTCACTGCCTCCTGTACAATGTCATAAACCTCCATCCATAGTTCTTCAGGCACTCTTTCTATCAGATCTTATCCCTTGAATCTATTTGTCACTTCCATTGTATAATTGTAAGGCATTTGATTTTGGTCATACCTGAATAGTCTAGTGGTTTCCCCTTCTTTCTTCAATTTAAGTCTGAATTTGGCAATACGGAGCTCATGATCTGAGCTACAGTCAGTTCCTGGTCTTGTTTTGCTGAGTGTATAGACCTTCTCCATCTTTGGCTGTAATGAATAAAATCAATGTGATTTCGGTATTGACCATCTGGTGATGTCTATGTGTAGAGTCTTTTCTTGTGTTTTTGGAAGAGAGTGTTTGCTATGACTATTGCATTGTCTTGGCAAAACTTTGTTAGCCTTTGACCTGCTTTGTTTTCTACTCCAAGGCCAAATTTGGCTGTTGCTCCAGGTATTGTTGACTTCCTACTTTTACATTCCATTCTCCTATAATGAAAACGACATCTTTTGTGGGTGTTAGTTCTAGAAGGTCTCATAGGTCTTCATAGAACCATTCAACTTCTGCTTCTTTTGCATTGCTGGTCAGGGCATAGACTTGGATTACTGTGCTATTGAATGGTTTGCCTTGGAAATGAACAGAGATCATTCTGTCGTTTTTGAGATTGCATCCAAGTACTGCATTTTGGAGTCTTTTGTTGACTATGATGGTTACTCCGTTTCTTCTAAGGGATTCTTGCCCACAGTAGTAGATAATGGTCATCTGAGTTAAATTCACCCATTCCAGTCCATTTTAGTTCACTGATTCCTAAAATGTCAATATTCACTCTTACCATCTCCTGTTTGACCACTTCCAATTTGCCTTAATTAATGGATCTAACATTCCAGGTTCCTATGCAATATTGCTCTTTACAGCATCAGACACTAATTCTATCACAAGTCACATCCACAACTGGGTGTTATTTTTGCTTAGGCTCTCTCTCTTCATTCTTTCTGGAGTTATTTCTCCACTGATCTCCAGTAACATACTGGACACCTACCAACCTGGGGAATTCATCCTTTAGTGTCATATCTTTTTGCCTTTTCAACTGTTCACAGGGTTCTCAAGGTAAGAATCCTGAAGTGGTTTACCACTCCCTTCTCTGGTGGACCACGTTTTGTCAGAACTCTCCATCTTGTCCCATCCATCTTGGGTGGTCCTACACGGCATGACTCATAGTTTCATTGAGTTAGACAAGGGTATCCTATCAGTAAAATGGGGCAAAATGGGCATCTCATATAGCCCTACAGGTTGCCTTGCATACCTATTCTACGTTTCCACCTGGGGCTGTGCTTTGGGTCAGTGAGTCGCAATTCATTTTAAATGTGAGAGCTCTTTTTTTTTTTTTTTTTTTTCTTCTCTATAGTGGGACTACTGCTTTTACAAATCTGACAGCAGACACTCTCCAGTAAAGGGTTCCCTGATGGACAGTGCTATCTGTATTTTCTTTGCCATGGAAAATGTTAAGTTTGTAAATATACTTTGCTTGGTGTGATGGAAAGGATATTGAACAATGAGTTAGAGACTTGCATCTCTTTTTTTAGGGTGAGTGTTTGTGTCCTTGACAAGTGTAAACCATCAAAGCCTGGGGGCAATAGAAGAGGGATGCATGTCTATTACTTGCTGCTGCCACTGCTAAGTCACTTCAGTCATGTCCGACTCTGTGTGACCCCATAGATGGCAGCCCACCAGGCGCCCCCATCCCTGGGATTATCTAGGCAAGAACACTGGAGTGGGTTGCCATTTCCTTCTCCAATGCAGGAAAGTGAAAAGTGAAAGTGAAGTTACTCAGTCGTATCGGACTATTCGCTACCCCATGGACTGCAGCCTACCAGGCTCCTCCATCCATGGGATTTTCCAGGCAAGAGTACTGAAGTGGGGTGCCATACTTGCAGGCTACACTTACTCCTTGGAAGGAAAGTTATGACCAACCTAGATAGCATATTAAAAAGCAAAGACATTACTTTGCCAAGAAAGGTCCATCTAGTCAAGGCTATGGTTTTTCCAGTGGTCATGTATGGATATGAGAGTTGGACTGTGAAGAAAGCTGAGTGCTGAAGAATTGATGCTTTTGGACTGTGGTGCTGGAGAAGACTCTTGAGAGTCCCTTGACTGCAAGGAGATCCAACCAGTCCATTCTAAAGGAGATTAGTCCTGGGTGTTCATTGGAAGGACTGATGCTAAAGCTGAAACTCCAATACTTTGGCCACCTCATGTGAAGAGTTGACTCATTGGAAAAGACTCTGATGCTGGGAGGGATTGGGGGCAGGAGGAAAAGGGAACGACAGAGGATGAGATGGCTGGAGGGCATCACTGACTCGATGGACATGAGTCTGAGTGAACTCCGGGAGTTGGTGATGGACAGGGAGGCCTGGCGTGCTGTGATTCATGTGGTCGCAAAGAGTCAGACATGACTGAGGAGACTGAACTGAACTGACAGTTGGTCATAGAGGATCCTGTTGTGATTTATCTCAGAGAGTGTTTTGCCTGTGTTTTCCTCTAGGAGTTTTATAGTTTCTGGTCTTACATTTGGATCTTTAATCCATTTTGAGTTTATTTTTGTGTATGGTGTTAGAAAGTGTTCTAGTTTCATTCTTTTACAAGTGATTGACCAGTTTTCCCAGCACCACTTGTTGAAGAGATTGTCTTTTCTCCATTGTACATTTTTGCCTCTTTTGTCAAATAAAAGGTGTCCATAGGTGTTGAGGTCCTTTAATGGACGAGAATGTGGTGGTCTGGAGTCGATGATAAGAAAATAAAAGAGAGAGACAAAGAGGCTTGCAGTGCTTCACATAGGCACAGGGCGCCCTCTCACGAGGGTCTTGCAAGCCTGGGCAAGAAAGTGAGCCAGTGGGCTCCTGCACTCCAAAGAATTAGCCTGAGAAGGAGAGAGAAAGAAAGAGAGAGAAAAAGAAAGAAAGACATGGGGACCCAAGCTCTGATGGAACAAGGGTGTTTTATTCAACATAGTGTGGGTATATATACTGTCTTACAAGGTAGCTTTGTTCAGCAAAGATAAAGATCAAATTGCAAATTATCAAGGAAACATAAGGCAATCCGTATCAAAGAGAGAGGGTTGTAAATAATCACTTTTACCTTATGGTTCATAAAAAGGAAGAGGGTCATAAATAGTTGCTTATCACCATATGGAAAAACTAACAAAGGACATGCAAGCATTCCTCAGCCCCAGGAGTGGTTTGCCACTCCTCTTAATTCCTGAATATTTGAGAATTAATAAGGAACAGAGGATTCATGACAGGACCAAAACAGAACCCAGGAAGCCTCCTGTTAAATGCTTCCTGACACGTAGGTTGTGGATTTATCTATTTGGTTAATATATAAATTATCTATTTTTTAAATGTTTTTATAAATAGAAAATTTATCTATTTTCTGTTTTCTTCCATTGACCTATATTTCTGTCTCTGTGCCAGTGCCATACTGTCTTGATGACTGTAGCTTTGTAGTATAGTCTGAAGTCTGGAAGGTTGATACATCCAGTTCCATTCTTCTTTCTCAAGATTGCTTTGATCTTCGATGTTTTTTGTATTTCTTTACAAATTGTGAACTTATATGTTCTAGTTCTGCAAAAAATATTGTAGGTAGCTTGAAAGGGGTAGCATTGAATCTGTAGATTGTTTTGGGTAGTATACCCTTTTTCACTATATTGATTCTTGTAATTCATGAACATTGTATATTTCCATCTATTTGTGTCATCTTTGATTTCTTTCATCAGTGTTTTATAGTTTTCTATATATAAGTCCTTTGTTTCTTTAGGTAGATTCGTTCCTAAGTACTTAATTCTTTTCATCACAATGGTGAATTGGATTTTCCTTAATTTCTCTTTTTGTTTTCTCATTGTTAGTGTATAGGAATGCAAGGGATTTCTGTATATTAATTTTATGTCCTGCAACTTTACTATATTCATTGATAACTCTAGTAACTTTCTGGTGGAGTCTTTAAGGTTTTCTATGTAGAGGATCATGTCATCTGCAAACAGTGAGAGTTTTACTTCTTCTTTTCCAATATGGATTCCTTTTATTTCTTTTTCTTCTCTGATTGCTGTGGCTAAAACTTCCAAAGCTATGTTGAATAGTAGTGGTGAGAGTGGGCACCCTTGTCTTGTTCCTGACTTTAGGGAAAATGCTTTCAATTTTTTGCCATTGAGGATAATGTTTGCTGTGGGTTTGTCATATATGGCTTTTATTATGTTGAGGTATGTTCCTTCTATGCCTGCTTTCTGCAGAGTTTTTATCATATATGGATGTTGAAGTTTGTCAAAGGTTTTCTCTGCATCTGTAGAGATAATCATATGGTTTTTATCTTTCAATTTGTTAATGTGGTGTATCACATTAATTGATTTGCAAATATTGAAGAATCCTTGCATCCCTGGGATGAAGCCCACTTGGTCATGATGTATGATCTTATTAATATGTTGTTGGATTCTGTTTGCTAGAATTTTGTTAAGGATTTTTACGTCTCTGTTCATCAGTGATATTGGCCTGTAGTTTTCTTTTTTGTGTGTGGCACCTTTGTCTGGTATTGGTATTACGGTGATGATGGCCTCATAGAATGAGTTTGGTAGTTTACCTCCCTCTGCAATTTTCAGGAAGAGTTTGAGTAGGATAGGTGTTAGTTCTTCTCTAAATTTCTGGTAGAATTCACCTGTGAAGCCATCTGGTCCTGGGTTTTTGTTTGTTGCAAGATTTTTGATTACAGTTTTGATTCCCATGCTTGTGATGAGTCTGTTAAGATTTTCTGTTCTTTCTGGTTCAGTTTTGGAAGTTATATTTGTCAAGGAATCTGTCCATCTCTTCCAATTTTTCCACTTTTATGGCATATAGTTGCTGATAGTAGTCTCTTTGATCCTTTGTATTTCTGTGTTATCTGCTGTGCTTTCTCCATTTTCACTTCTAATTTTTGATTTGATTCTTCTCCGTTTTTTTCTTGATGAGTCTGGCTAACGGTTTGTCTATTTTATTTATCTTCTCAAAGAACCAGCTTTTAGTTTTGTTGATTTTTGCTTTTTGTTCCTTTTTTTTTTTTTTCCTTTTCACTTGTTTTTTTTTTTTTACTTATATTTTTGTTCCTTTTCACTTATTTCTGCTCTAATTTTTATGATTTCTTTCCTTCTACTAACCCTAGGGTTCTTCATTTCTTCTTTTTCTAGTTGTTTTAGGAGTAAAGTTAGGTTATTTGTTTAATTTTTTTGTCTTCTTTCTTGAAGTTAAACTTCTATTGGTATGAACCTTTCCCTTAGTACTGCTTTTACTGATTTTTGGGTTGTCCTATTTTCATCTTCATTTGTTTCTATGAATATTTTGATTCCCTTTTTGATTTCTTCCATGGTTTGTTGGTTATTCAGAAGTGTGTTGTTTAGCCTCCATATGTTTGTATTTTAATAGTTTTTTTCCTGTAGTTGTCACCTAATCTTACCACATTGTGATCAGAAAAGATGCTTGAAATGATTTCATTTTTTTTGAATTTACCAAGGCTAGATTTATGAACCAGGATGTGATCTATCCTGGAGAATGTTCTGTGTGCACTTGAGAAATAGGTGAAATTCATTGTTTTGGAGGTGAAATGTCCTATAGATATCAATTAGGTCTAACTGGTCCATTGTATCATTTAAAGTCTGTGTTTCCTTGCTAATTTTCTGTTTGGTTTATCTATCCCTAGGTGTGAGTGGGGTATTAAAGTCCCCACTATTATTGTGTTACTGTTAATTTCCCCTTTCATACTTGTTAGCATTTGCCTTATGTATTGAGGTGCTCCTATGTTGGGTGCATATATATTTACAATTGTTGTATCTTCTTCTTGGATTTATCCTTTGACCATTAAGTACTGTCTTTCTGTGTCTCTTTTCACAGCCTTTATTTCAGTCTATTTTATCTGATATGAGTATTGCTACTCCTGCTTTCTTTTGGTCTCCATATGCATGAAATATATTTTTTTTCAGCCCTTCACTTTCAGTCTGTATGTGTCCCCTGGTTTGATGTGGGTCTCTTGTAGACAGCATATATAGGGGTCTTGTTTTTTGTATCCATTCAGCCAGTCTTTGTCTTTTGGTTGGGGCATTCGACCCATTTACATTTAAGGTAATTATTGATAAGTATGATCCCATTTCCATTTACTTTGTTGTTTGGGTTTGAAACAAACTTCTGTGTTTCCTGTCTAGAGAAGATCCTTTAGCATTTGTTGGAGAGCTGGTTTCGTGGTGCTGAATTCTCTCAGCTTTTGCTTGTCTGTAAAGCTTTTGAATTCTTCATATTTGAATGAGATCCTTGCTGGGTACAGTAATCTGGGTTGTATGTTTTTCTCTTTTATCTCTTTAAATATGTCCTGTCATTCCCTTCTGGCCTAAAGAGTTTCTATTGAAAGATCAGCTGTTATTTTTACGGGGATCCCCTCATGTGTTATTTGGTTTTTTTCCCTTGCTGCTCTTTGAGTTTGATCTTCATCAGTTTGATTAATATGTGTCTTGGGGTGTTTTGCCTTGGGTTCATCATGTTTGGGCCTCTCTGGATTTCTTGGACTTGAGTGGCTATTTCCTTCCCCATTTTAGGCAAGTTTTCAACTATTATCTCCTCAAGTATTTTCTCATGCCCCCCTTTTTTTTCTTTTTTTTTTTTTGTCTTCTTCTGGGACTCCTATGATTCAAATGTTGGGGCATTTGACATTGTCTCGGAGGTCTCTGAGGTTGTCCTCATTTCTTTTAATATTTTTTCTTCTTTTTCCCACTCTGCTTCATTTATTTCCACCATTCTATGTTCCACTTCACTTATCCTATCTTCTGCTTCAGTATTCTACTGTTGGCCCCCTCCAGAGTGCTTTTGATCTGTCATTTCATTATTCATTATTGATCGACTCTTCTTTATTTCTTCTGGGTCCTTGTTAAACATTTCTTTCATCTTCTCAATACTTGTCTCCAGTCTATTTATCTGTAAGTCCATTTTGTTTTCAAGATTTGGGATCATCTTTACTATCATTATTCTGAATTCTTTTTCAGGTAGACTCCCTATCTCCTCCTGTTTTGTTTAGTTTGGTGGGCATTTATCATGTTCCTTTACCTTCTGAATATTTCTCTGCCTTTTCATTTTATTTAGATTGCTGTGTTGGGTGCCCTTTTTGTAGACTGGAAGTTTGTGGTTCCTCTTTATTGTGGAGCCTGCTTCCTGTGGGTGGGGTAGGATGAGTGGCTTGTCAAGGTTTCCCGATTAGGGGAGCTTGCATTTGTGGTCTGATGGGTAGAACTGGATCTCTTCTCTCTGAAGTGCAGTGAAGTGTCCAGTAGTGAGTTTGGGGGTGTCTATGGGTTTGACTGGCTTCGGGCAGCCTGTCTTTTAATGCTCAGGGCTGTGTTCCTGCTTTGCTGGAGAATTAGCATGGTATGTCTTTGTCTAGAATTTGTTGGCTCTTGGGTGGAGCTTGGTTTCAGTGTAGGTATGGAGGCTTTTGGGTGAGCTCTTGTCTATTAATGTTCCCTACAATCAAGAGTTCTCTGATGTTCTCAAGTTTTGGAGTTAAGCCTCCTGCCTCTGGCTTTCAGTCTCATTCTTACAGTAGCCTCAAGACTTTTCCATCCATACACCACAAATGACAAAACATCTAGGTTAATGGTGAAACAGTTCTCCTCAGCAAGGGACACCCAGAGAGGTTCACAGAGTTACATGGAGAAGAGAAGAGGGAGGAGAGAGATAGAGGTGACCAGGAGGAGAAGAGGAGGAGTCAAAAGAGGAGAGACTGATCTAGCCAGTAATCAGTTCCCTGAGTTTTCTCCACAGTCTGGAACACCCAGAGAGAGTCACAGAGTTAAGTAGAGAAGAGAAGGGGGAGGGAGGAGATTGAGGTGACCTGGTGGAGAAAAGTGAGGGTCAAAAGGGGAGAGAGCAATCAAGCCAGTAATCACACCCCTCCTTTTGAAGAGAATGGGCTGCCTTTCTGGGTGCCTGGTGTCCTCCACCAGCATTCAGTTGTTTTGTGGAAGTTACCCAGCATTCAATTGAGCTCTTGATGAATTTGTGGGAGAGAAAGTGGTCTTCCCGTCCTATTCCTCTGCCATCTTGGGACCACCCCCCAAATGGCCAGTTTATTTCATGGAGTTACTTATCATCTAACTTTTCCTTTGAATTTTTCAAGAATTATGTAAAAAATAAAAGTTTGAATCCTGAGAATGTTATATCTAGAATGCATAAGATCTAGAATAAATACTTGAACAATTATGATGTCTTACCTTCTCCAGTGGAATTAATTTTTCCTAATTCTGTCTGTATTTACTTTTGGTTTTTAAATTCTTGACTTCAAAAATTGGCATTCTGAAATATCACTTCTGAACTCTTTTTTTCTATATATGCTATGTCTTTATGTTTATTTATAATTTATATTTGTCCTCATTTTAAATATGTTTTGAAGTAAGAGTATATGCATTCACACAGTAGTTAAAATGAAGCTAAAACAGATCATAAACCATGTAGTTGAAATTAGAAAAATTTCAGCTAGAAACCAGAATGAAATAGTTTCTGAAATGCATTATTTTGTTTGACTATGACTTTTCTGTAAACAGGAAAAAAATAAAAACATTTTCATTTCCCAAGTTTAATATGAAAGCCGAGTGTCATCAAAGTTTTAGGTATCAGAATGACTCTCTTCTCTGTGGCCAGAAGTGCCTTCCTCAAACTCTTCATCTCCCCCTTCATTTATTTACCAGTTTGCATATTATCTCCTTTTGTAAAACCTTGTGTTACATATTCAATAAATAATTACCTTTTCTTTGAATTATACATTGATAATTATATACTGTCACTTGGAGAAGGAAATGGGAAACCACTCCAGTTATGTTGCCTAGATAAATCCCATGGAGAGAGGAGCCTGGAGGGATACAGTCCATGGGATTTCAAGAGTAGGACACGACTTAGTGACCAAACCACATAGCTGTCACTAATTGGATGCCTATCACGTGAGAGGCAAATATCAGACACTGAATTATCTCTGACCTTCACAATAATCCTGAAGGATTCCTGGTTAAATGTCTTCTTTATAGACGATTAAACTGAAAAGAAGAGTAGCTAAGAAATTTATATGAAGTAAGATAGCTGTTAATAATTAGGATAGGATTCTTGATCTGAATCCCAATAGCAGTTTATAATTGAAAGATATCCACATGTAGAATGTTCTTTAAAATATATATATATTTCCATAGTTGTATAATAACTGTGTAACCTTTATTTACTATTCTTTGTAAAAGAGAAAACTCATGAAACCTATATTGACATTTGAATATTACTGTACTTTCTTACAGCCTGTGAACTTATGAATCAAGGCATCTTGGCCCTGGTCAGCTCCATTGGCTGCACATCAGCAGGATCCCTCCAGTCTTTGGCAGATGCCATGCATATCCCCCACCTCTTCATTCAGCGCTCCACAGCTGGGACCCCAAGGAGTGGCTGTGGACTCACCCGGAGCAACAGGAATGATGACTACACTCTCTCTGTTCGGCCACCTGTCTACTTAAATGACGTTATCCTGAGAGTGGTCACGGAATATGCCTGGCAGAAGTTCATTATATTCTATGATAGCGAGTATGGTAAGTGTTTGTTACTTGCATGAGTTTTGTCAGCTGGTATTTATATGGCAGTTAATTTTGTTGAATCTTGAAAAACTTGAAGAAGTTATTATTATTTGTGGTTTTCATGTCCTGTCATGTTCTTACAAATCAGGCAACAATGACAAAAAGTTTGTTAAGACCTCAGGTTCAATCTTTTGCATATATTTTGATCTTTCAAATAATAGGAAGTTATTGAAAACAATGCTGTATTTTTTCCTCTTTCAAAAGCATTTATACCTAAATATAATAATAAAAGAATAATTTTGGACAGATCCTAGAACACTTAAAATATTACATATTTCTATTTTTCAGTTAAAAAATAATCTGAAGTATTTTTCTTATGCTCTTGTATAGACTTTAGAATCTACATAGTACTTAACACTTTGAGGGTCATTGAAATTATAATGCCTTTTATTTATCCTAGCATATTGTCTCCAATGTGAACTCTCACAAAAATACTGCTTAGTATAAAGATACTTAATTTATTTAACTTTCCAAGGTAAAACACAAGGCATTTTACTTATATTATTTTACTATATCTTAAGAAGATACTTTGTCTCAATATTTTTACTTGTGCTACATCAACCAAAGTAAGCAAAAATAGGGCTTCCCAGGTATAAAGAACTTTCCTGCCAATGCAAGAGACATAAGAGACTCAGGTTTGATCCCTGAGTCAGGAAGATCCCCTGGAGGAGGGCATGGCAAGCCACTCCAGTATTCTTGCCTGGAGAATCCCAGAGGAGCCTGGCAGGCTGCCATCCATAGCATGACAAAGAGTCAGACACAACTGAAGTAGCTTAGCACGCATTTAATATTAAATAATGAAATAATGTTATTTTTGCTCAAACACTTTTTTCCCAAATTAAAATCTACCTGTTTTATATCTGACTAATCCCAGAGATTTTCAAATATAGTTTCTCTCTTATTTTTGTCATTAGGAAGAGAGGAAAGAGAGTAGAGATTGCTAGGTTCAAACGAGAAGAAATAAACAGATTTTGATAAGGGATATATACTGTAAAACATGTGCTTCCTTAGAAATTTGCCTTAAGAAAGAGACAGAAAAAAAAAATTCCTTTCAGTGTGGATGGGCCTGGTTTTTACAGTTTTTATTTTAAAACGTTAAGATTTATAATCTAAAGTGCAACTTATTTTCATTGCAAATGAAAAACTATTTCAAAATGAGAGTTTTCTTACCCTAATCTGCTCAGCATTTTGAACACAGAGAACAGTTACACAAGAGTGGCCAGAAAGTGACATCAATAGAACCAAGCACAAACAGGTTGGCAGAAAGCTGGAAAGCAGCAAATTGAGCTCCTGTGGACTCCTAGGGAGGGAAAGCAAGTGGCAGCTACATTAGCCCTAAATATTCAAAGGTCACATGGGGTTTGGGCAGCTGAGTTCCATTAAACTTGATGGGTAGACTTCAGCCAAAAGTCTGTGAGACTCTCTAAAAGCACAGTCCTTTGTCCCCAGGACGGAAATCCTTATTTTGTTGCTTAATTCATATTACTTAGGGGTCACAGAACGAAGACCAAGAGACTAAAATGAATAAAGTAAACAAAAAGGAAATAAAAATAATTGGCTCATCAGTAAAAGTAAGGATGGAACACAAATCTGTTAGTCACTAGTAGAATTACTTAGTGAACATAGTAAACTCTACCTCTACTGTCAACATACTGAGTATCCCTTTGTCAATTTTTTCTAGTCAGATTATCAATGGATATATAACGACAAATGGTTATCATGACCTCCACTCAAACATAATTTGAAATAATGAATTTTTAAATTCTAAATCTTTATTTAAAAGGAGAAAACACTGCTTAGTTAGTCCTATCAAAATAGTATGTAAAATAAAGAACAGAAAATAACTTTTGATGATGTTTCTACAAATTAAAATGAGAATTTTACTGTATGATTACAAATATCCATGAGAAAAGAAAATTCCTTGTTATCTTATTACCAAGTCCTACATGGATTACACGTAGGGAATTCTTATAAAGAAGGCATTTTGATTACTGATAAGTAATTTTTTTAATGTATACTAAATTCATGGTCACACACTCCTTTCCATACATTTGAATTTCCCCATTCTCTTTTCTTTTGCTTTCCTTTGAATACATAAGATGCTTATAATCATAGTATTTGTATCCTCTGTTAGAAGCAGTGTTTGTTTTAGGAATAATGAAAACATTTTCCTTTATTCTGATGATAAACTTTATTTTAACTTTTTAATTTAATAATTCATGAAAAAATATCCTGATTGTACTTTACAATCATTTCCAGTAATACTTTTCTTCAAAGAAAATTTTCCTTTGATACTTACAATAAATCTTGCTAGTAAAGAACTAGGCTACAATCCAACATAAACATCAAGCTATCCAAATATCTTGTATCTTGAAGAGGGCTACATGTATTTACATATACATTCATCATCAGATCAGATCAAATCAGTTGCTCAGTCGTGTCCAACTCTTTGAGACCCCAAGAATCGCAGCACGCCAGGCCTCCCTGTCCATCACCAACTCCCAGAGTTCACTGAGACTCACGTCCATCGAGTCAGTGATGCCATCCAGCCATCTCATCCTCTGTCGTCCCCTTCTCCTCCTGCCCCCAATCCCTCCCAGCATGAGAGTCTTTTCCAATGAGTCAACTCTTAGCATGAGGTGGCCAAAGTACGGAGGAGTTTCAGCTTTAGCATCATTCCTTCCAAAGAAATCCCAGGGCTGATCTCTTTCAGAATGGACTGCTTGGATCTCCTTGCAGTCCAAGGGACTCTCAAGAGTCTTCTCCAACACCACAGTTCAAAAGCATCATTCTTCGGCGCTCAGCCTTCTTCACAGTCCAAATCTCACATCCATACATGACCACAGGAAAAATTATAGCCTTGACTAGATGAAACTTTGTTGGCAAAATAATGTCTCTGCTTTTCAATGTGCTATCTAGGTTGGTCATAACCTTCCTTCCAAGGAGTAAGCATCTTTTAATTTCATGGCTGCAGTCACCATCTGTAGTGATTTTGGAGCCCAGAAAAATAAAGTCTGACACTGTTTCCACTGTTTCCCCATCTATTTCTCATGAAGTGGTGGGACCAGATGCCATGATCTTTGTTTTCTGAATGTTGAGCTTTAAGCCAACTTTTTCACTTTCCACTTTCACTTTTATCAAGAGGCTTTTGTGTTCCTCTTCACTTTCTGCCGTAAGGGTGGTGTCATCTGCATATCTGAGGTGATTGATATTTCTCCCAGCAGTCTTGATTCCAGTTTGTGTTTCTTCCAGTCCAGTGTTTCTCATGATGTACTCTGCATATAAGTTAAATAAACAGGGTGACAATATACAGCCTGGACGTACTCCTTTTCCTATTTGGAACCAGTCTGTTGTTCCATGTCCAGTTCTAACTGTTGCTTCCTGACCTGCATATAGATTTCTCAAGAGGCAGATCAGGTGGTCTGGTATTCCTATATCTTTGAGAATTTTGCACAGTTTATTGTGATCCACACAGTCAAAGGCTTTGGCATAGTCAATAAAGCAGAAATAGATGTTTTTCTGGAACTCTTTTGCTTTTTTGATGATCCAGCGGATGTTGGCAATTTGATCTCTGGTTCCTCTGCCTTTTCTAAAACCAGCTTGAACATGAGGAAGTTCACGGTTCACATATTGCTGAAACCTGGCTTGGAGAATTTTGAGCATTACTTTACTAGCGTGTGAGATGAGTGCAATTGTGAGTAGTTTGAGCATTCTTTGGCATTGCCTTTCTTTGGGATTGGAATGAAAACTGAGGTTTTCCAGTCCTGTGGCCACTGCTGAGTTTTCCAAATTTGCTGGCATAGTGAGTGAAGCACTTTCACAGCATCATCTTTCAGGATTTGGAATAGCTCAACTGGAATTACATTACCTCCACTAGCTTTGTTCGTAGTGATGCTTTCTAAGACCCACTTGACTTCACATTCCAGGATGTCTGGCTCTTGGTGAGTGATCACACCATCGTGATTATCTGGGTCATGAAGATCTTTTTTGTACAGTTCTTCTATGTATTCTTGCCATCTCTTCTTAATATCTTCTGCTTCTCTTAGGTCCATACCATTTCTGTCCTTTATTGAGCTCATCTTTGCATGAAATGTTCCTTTGATATCTCTGATTTTCTTGAAGAGATCTCTAGTCTTTCCCATTCTGTTGTTTTCCTCTATTTCTTTGCATTGATCGCTGAAGAAGGCTTTCTTATCTCTTCTTGCTATTCTTTGGAACTCTGCATTCAGATCTTCATATCTTTCCTTTTCTCCTTTGCTTTTCACTTCTCTTCTTTTCACAGCTATTTGTAAGGCCTCCCCAGACAGCCATTTTGCTTTTTTGCATTTATTTTCCATAGGGATGGTCTTGATCCCTGTCTCCTGTACAATGTCACGAACCTCATTCCATAGTTCATCAGGCACTCTATCTATCAGATCTAGGCCCTTAAATCTATTTCTCACTTCCACTGTATAATCATAAGGGATTTGATTTAGGTCATACCTGAATGGTCTAGTGGTTTTCCCTACTTTCTTCAATTTAAGTCTGAATTTGGCAATAAGGAGTTCATGGTCCGACCCACGGTCAGCTCCTGGTCTTGTTTTTGCTGACTGTATGGAGCTTCTCCATCTTTGGCTCAAAGAATATAATCAATCTGATTTCGGTGTTGACCATCCGGTGATGTCCATGTATAGAGTCTTCTCTTGTGTTCTTAGAAGAGGGTGTTTGTTATGACCAGTGCATTTTCTTGGCAAAACCCTATGAGTCTTTGCCCTGCTTCATTCTGTATTCCAAGGCCAAATTTGCCTGTTACTCCAGGTGTTTCTTGACTTCCTACTTTTGCATTCCAGTCCCCTATAATGAAAAGGACATCTTTTTTGGGTGTGAGTTCTAAAAGGTCTTGTAGGTTCATAGAACCGTTCAACTTCAGCTTCTTCAGCATTACTGGTTGGGGCATAGACTTGGATTACTGTGATATTGAATGGTTTGCCTTGGAAACAAACAGAGATCATTCTGTCGTTTTTGAGATTGCATCCAAGTACTGCATATCGGACTCTTTTGTTGACCATGATGGCCATTCCATTTCTTCTAAGGGATTCCTGCCCGCAGTAGTAGATATAATGGTCATGTGGATTAAATTCACCCATTCTAGTCCATTTCAGTTCACTGATTCCTAGAATGTCGATATTCACTCTTGCCATTCACCATAGTCCTCATTTTAAGTTCAAACATTAGAATTATACTTGACTTTTATCTTGGTTATCAGGAGTTACTTTCATTAAGGAATGGATTAAGTATCATCCATGGATGGAATCAGGCAACCTGCTGAAGCCAAATGTTATTGAAGATGTATTTTGCTTAGAAAAATATACTTAAAGAAAAAGATTAGATTTCTTATCCAGTTTATTAGAGGAACACTTTTTTCAAACACAGTTAATTGTGATTTTGAGCTTAAATTATGATTTAAGTTGGCTTAAAGCTCAACATTCAGAAAACTAGGATCATGGCATCTGGTCCCATCACTTCATAGCAAATAGATGAGCAAACACTGGAAACAGTGACAGACTTTATTTGGGGGGCTTCGAAATCACTGCAGATGGTGACTGTAGCCATGAAATTAAAAGATGCTTACTCCTTGCAAGGAAAGTTATGGCCAACCTAGACAGCATATTAAAAAGCAGAGATATTACTTTGCCAACACAGGTCCATCTAGTCAAGGCTATGGTTTTTTCAGTAGTCATGTACAGGTGTGAGAGTTGGTCTATAAAGAAAGCTGAGTGCCAAAGAATTGATACTTTTGCACTGTGGTGTTGGAGAAGACTCTTGAGAGTCCCTTGGACTGCAAGGAGATCCAACCAGTCAATCCTAAAGGAAATCAGTCCTGAATATTCATTGGAAAGACTGATGCTGAAGCTGAAACTCCAATGCTTTGGCCACCTGATGCAGAGAACTGATTCATTGGAAAAGACCCTGATGCTGGGAAAGATTGAAGGTGGGAGGAGAAGGGGACGACAGAGGATGAGATGGTTGTATGGCATCACAGACCCAATGGACATGAGTTTGAGTAAACTCCAGAAGTTGGTGATTCAACAGGGTGGTCTGACTTGTTGCATTCCATGGGGTTGCAAAGAGTAAGACATGACTTAGTGAATGAACTGAACTGAACTTATGACTATGATCCCAGTGTAACAGTACACTATAAATTCCTTAACAGAGAAAATTCAAATCTTTGACTAAGTAAATGGATGATGACCCAGGTTTGATTCCTGGGTTGGGAAGATCAAGTATTCTTGGGCTTCCCTTGTCTCAGCTGGTAAAGAACCTGCTTGCATTGTAGGAGTCCTGGGTTTGAAACCTGAGTTGGGAAGATTCCCTGGAGAAGAGAAAGGCTACCCTCTCCAGTATTCTGGCCTGGAGAATTCCATAGACTGTATAGTCGATGGAGTCACAAAGAGTTGGACATGACTGAGCAACTTAAAAAAAAAAATGGATGGAAAGAGAAATAAAAATGTGAAAGTTTATTTGAATGAATTGACTCAAGATATTTTTTTAAATACTTGGAAAGAAGTGTTGAACTTTTAAAAATGTGTCATTCAAGAAATATTCATTGTTCCCTTGTTTAGTGAAAATACAAAACATCACATTAAAAATTTTACAGAATTTAGTCTTAACCTTTAAGAAACATAATTAAAAGATAAAATATTTAGAATAGTCTCTTAATAGAGAAAATAGTAAGTTGTGTCATAAATGATATAAACTGAGTGCTGAAGATAGTGTTTAATTTAGGCAGCAGTGATCAAAGAAGGCTTCATGGGTAGACTTGGATCTTGATTATTGCCTCTCAGAATCCTACCTAACTTTCACAGTGTTTGAGAGACAGCAACTCCAATAGACAGTGTGAACAAATATTATAGAAATAAAAATATTAAAAATAGTATCTCTGAGGATTTTTATTGGCCAGGCACTAGAATAAATATTTTGCATTATATCACTGAATTTTCTCAATAGCTCTATGAAGTAGATTATAGGATTATCACAATTTTAAAAATTGGAAAACAGAAGCAACCAATGGGTAACTTGTTTATGAAATATGCCTAAGAAGCATCAATACTGAGTTTAAAGTCTGACCAGAGCATGTACTCCTAACCATGTATGAGTATGAAGAGATTGCAGTGAACTATCACACCAGAATATAACAAGGGGATAATCTATTTATAGAGAACATTTATTGATATCCAGGCTCTGTTCTAAATGCTTTACGTGTTCATTTAATTCTCACAGCAGCTCTATGCGGTAGATGATGATGATGATGATGATGATGATTATGATGGTAATGATATTACAGATGAAAAAAGCTGAGGTAGTAAGAAGTCAGGTGACTTGAAACTAAGTCCCCAAAGCCTGAATTCAAGCACTGATAGTGTCTCCTCTGCTTTCAACTACTGGACTCTTTTGATGCTATAGAAATAATAAGATTAATTTCTGACACAAATTTCTTAAGCATTTACAAATGAAAATGTGTAGAACCATTTTCATTAAAGAGATACAGTAAGTGACTTTAAGCCTGCTGACCTTTAGCATATTAATACCATTCAAGAAAAAATACTGCATATCAGTTCAGGAGGTTTGTTTATCATTGTAAATTTGGAAACAGGACAGTCATTGAGTCAAAGTAGGCTGACTTCTCAACAGAAATAGCTGCTTGCCTATATAATAACTGTTCTCCTCCTTAGGCCAAATCTGCTTGAGAGTGTAATACTTCCAGTTGAAAAACTATAGTCCGCAGATTGCTTACAGCTGGGGCTGTAATGTGATACAGTGAAGAACTGTGAAGGATCTGAGATTTTCGCCCTGCGTGCGTGCGTGCATGCATGTGTGCTCAATTGCTTCTGTCCTGTCTGACTCCTTGGGATCCTACAGACTGTAGTCCACAAGACTCCTCAGTTCATGGGATTCTCCAGGCAAGAAAACTGGAGTGGGATGCCATCCCTTCTCCAGAGGATCTTCCCAACTCAGGGATCGGACCGCTCATCTCCTACATAATAGGTGGATATTTTACCACTGAGCCACTGGAGAAGTCCTGAGATTTTAGCCTACTTGCAAGCTAAATAAGTTAGCCTGCCTCAATTATAGATACGCTAGCAGAAAACACTAAGCTCCTGAATTGGAGGGAGAGGACTTTAATACTTGGGGCACAGCAAGCAACACGAGCTTTATCTTAATTAAAGCTTTCTGTTCGTATTAGACACCATTAAGAAAATAATTAGGCAAACTGTAAACTGGGGAGTAAACTTCAATACATATACCTGAAAAACTTATGCAAATACATAGACTATATAAAAGGCTTAGAGAATTAAACAAACAAAACTACAAAGCAAAAATATGAGACCAACACAGATATAATAACCGAAAGTGTGCAAAAGTTTGTTCAAAGAATTCATATAAGAAGATATATAAACGGCCAATAAACACAAGAAGTGCTGAACGTTTTTAGTCCACAGGTATATGCCAATTAAAATAAGATACTAATCAGTACCCACTAGACTGACTGAAGGCCATTACTACACATGGGAAAGAATGTGGCAAACTGAAACCCTCTACAGAGTTGGATGTAAAAATGTACAGGCGCTTATGGAACCCTTTGGCAATTCATTACAAATTTAAATATTCGTCCACCACGTGACTTACCCATGTCACTTCCAGGTATTTACCAAGATAAATGTGAATGTATATCTTTGCGAAATCGTATATAAAAATCCTTATATTAGCATTATTCATGAAGTCCAAACCTAGAAACAACTTAAATGTCCATAATTTTGAAAATGGTTCAAGGAATTATGGAATGTTCCTACAATGGAATACTATTCAGCAATAAGAAGAAATGAACCATTGAAATATTCAACAATAAAAATTTGAGTGAAATAAGCCTGAAAGAAAAGAAGTATATGCTATAGTATTCCATTTATATGAATTCTGGTAACATACAAAACTAATCTTGGTGATCCAGTCAGAAAGTGGTTGCATCTCTGCGCCAGGAGTGGACTGTCTGAAAAAGGACACATGATAACCTTCTGTGGTACCAGAGATATTCAATTTTTTGTTTTGAGTGCAACACAATAAATCTTTGAACTATACATGTAAGTTCTATTTATTTATTATAAGTAAATTATAAAAATTAGAAGCCATAACAACCTATTAGATATCTGAAAACTAAAAAAAAGGGAAAAAATAGATTTATTTATAATTTCAAATGAAGTATCAGAATTAAAATGTGATCACTTATCGATTATGGTGTCAGAGACAAAGGGTTAGAATTGAGTGTAGTGGACACCTGGAACCCAGATTTGATAATAGACCAGAATGACTGGAAGAACTTCTTAATCGTCATACCACCTCAGGTCCATCATTGACACCTGGAATCAGAATTTTTGCAAGGTGGGCACTAAATGTTAACACCTCTCCTGATGTTTCTGATGCAGCCAGTTTTGTTCCTAGATAAGGCATCTGGAAGCAAGAAACTTTAGTAGATATCTTCTTCAACATCTTTGATTGGTAGCATTGTTTCCCTGCCAGAATCCTCCAAGCAAGAGAGAACTCATTGTATTCTCAAGGATACTATCTTAAAAATGGATACTGGACATTTCTAATTGGCAGAAACCTTTTCTTTTTATAATACTTAAAATATACTGGACAAAATGATTCATTTCTGGAATAATATAAAATAAGTAATCCTTTTGCTTGTAATCATTTATCAGTAAGTAAAGAATTGATTATATCCCATGAACCCACTCAGTCTTCTACTGCCTAAGTACCAAGAACAGTTTACTATTTTCAACCTGATAATGTATGCTTCTTAGATAGTCCATCTTTCTAATAAATGCCTTTATCCTTATCTATTTTATTTTTTCAATTTCTGTATTTGGCTGATATACTGATTACACAGTATGCCACATGCTATCTTATTGCCTTGGAGAAGTGAGACCTTTACTGCTTTTTAGCCAAACAAAAAACACTTGTGTTTTCACATAACTTCTGCCTTTTAAATTTTTTATATTAAATCTTTATCGTAAGTATTCGTTATATTGCCCTCCCTTTCCAATCTTGAATCATTTTCAATTTGCTTATCATGCTATTTATGCTTTCAGCCAAATCTCTGAGACAGCGTTTGATCAAGAAGGTATAATATAATACCTAGGAAGATTCATTAGAAGCAATGGTAGTAGTCCAGGCAGGCTCACTGTCAGAGAGGTCTAAGCAAGAAATTAGTTGAATGTACCAGAGCCAACAGCTAGATTCCAGAATCCAGGAGTCTTGGAACTGACAGTCAACAGAAGCCAGAAAGTTATAGAAGTGAGTGATCTTTAAAATAGAATAAAAGCATATAGATTGCTTTAATGAGAGGTTTCTGTTTTAAAGATATTGAAATAAAAGTTGAATTTCAGGGATGGATGGGCTGAATAGAACTGATTTTCAAGAGTGACATAAGCAGCAAAGTTGATGTGCATTTCATCTAAAGAACTATTTGGGTTATTTAATTTCCTTTGCCTAAAAAATATTGGTCCCACACTTAATATTAGAATGAACCTACTTGTAGATTTATTATCTGGGTCTAATTGTGGAGCTTGGAGGGGTAATATGATGATAGGGATATAAGCAGCTTGTAAAAGTAATGACACACAGGCATGAACTAACCAAAGGTAGTGATATTTGCACTCTTACTACAGCCTCAACTCTATTTCAATTCATGCATTTGTTTCATTCTCAAGCCAGACAGTTGTCATTGGTAACTCCAAGTATATTCTTAGAAATTATTACATTAAAAAAGGCCTCTTCCCTTCTTTGTCCATATACTAATACCATGCATAGGGCTATTTATCCTCCTATAAAGTCTCAAGCTGTGTTTGGGTCCTGTGCTTATTCTTGAATCAAATAATTTGTTCTGGGGTATGCGGGCTCTCAGTCAGCAGTCTGAGTTACATGATGACCCTCTAGGTGAAGGGTATGCGTATGTGGACACGTGTGCTTCCCTTGTCAGCTTGAAACAAATAATAAATATGAATTAGATTATTTCAGTTTTATTAATTAAATTTTTAAATCTAATATTATCAAATTGTAATTTAGATGTTTATAATTAATAAATATTTGTCTTTACAATTCACCACTTAAAATTGCTTTTAAAGTACAATCTTCTTTGGTTCAGTTTCCTTGTTTTTGTTGGTTTTGATCAACTTAGACTTATTTTATGTTCTTAGCTTTTCTGACATTTTCCTGACTGTTTCAGGAGAGTCTTTTTCGTTTTACAATAAGACTTTTGTCTGTATGTAAATGTATATTATAATTTGTTAAACTAAGTATTTCTGAAAATCAGAGACCAAAATGTATATAACATGTTTTGATAAAAAATATTTTAGGCTCAAAAATAGTAAGTGAAAACATATTTCTCTTTATATGCAGAAATATTTACTTTTTGACATCCATATGCATAAAAACAAAGAAATAATTCAACTTTAAGGATTAATGAACATATTATTTATGGATTCTTGCCTTCTGCAAATACTATTTAATGATTCCCAAATTAAGGGTCAGTATGTAGTTGAATGACCTGAGGTACTTAAGTACTACCCTCCAGTATATCATCCTTGCTTTAAAAGTTAAATTGTCATATGGTAGAACTCTTTGAAATGAACTTTGGGATGCTATCAGAATGAATGCATTCCTAGGAATCACAGTATTTATCCCATTCAGTCTTGATGTAGGTTTAATCAAGGCCCATAAAATGGACACATTCCTCTTAATTTATTGCAAATGTTTATAATTACCCTGAGGGTGTTTTTAAATGTCTGATGACTATAATATTATTAACTCTCTCTCTAGACAGTCTTAAAGTAGTTTATTACTCATTTGGCTACTTTCCAGGTTTCAGTTCTCTCATTTACTTCAATGTACATCAGTAAGTATATAATTAATTCAAGCATCTTAATGAACAATTTTGCTTGCATTTGTATATATTATGTCAGGGAGGTAAAAATAACATATTCTACTGTTTTGGATTTGTACATCAATAAAATGTCCTAAAAATATTGATTCAGCATAAAATGACATTTAACCTAAAAAATTATGATCTAATGTTAAAATCTTCTTATCAACAGAAGTTCTTATCAAACTGACAAGTTCTTATCAAACTGATAAGTTTTTATCAAACAGAAAATCTCAGATCAGATCAGTCACTCAGTCATGTCTGACTCTTTGCAACCCCATGAATCGCAGCACGCCAGGCCTCCCTGTCCATCACCAACTCCCGGAGTTCACTCAGACTCACGTACATCGAGTCAGTGATGCCATCCAGCCATCTCATCCTCTGTCGTCCCCTTCTCCTCTTGCCCCCAATCCCTCCCAGCATCAGAGTCTTTTCCAATGAGTCAACTCTTCACATGAGGTGGCCAAAATACCGGAGTTTAAGCTTTAGCATCATTCCTTCCAAAGAAACCCCAGGGCTGATCTCCTTCAGAATGCACTGCTTGGATCTCCTTGCAGTCCAAGGGACTCTCAAGAGTCTTCTCCAACACCACAATTGAAAAGCATGAATTCTTTGGCGCTCAGCCTTCTTCACAGTCCAACTCTCACATCCTTACATAACCACAGGAAAAACCATAGCCTTGACTAGATGAACCTTTGTTGGCAAAGTAATGTCTCTGCTTTTGAATATGCTATCTAGGTTGGTCATGACTTTCCTTCCAAGGAGTAAGCATCTTTTAATTTCATGGCTGCAGTCACCATCTGTAGTGGTTTTGGAGCCCAGAAAAATAAAGTCTGACACTCTTTCCACTGTTTCCCCATCTATTTCTTTTTTTGTTGTTGTTTTTATATATATATATATATATTTTTTTTTATTTTATTTTATTTTTAAACTTTAAATAATTGTATTAGTTTTGCCAAATATCAAAATGAATCCCCATCTATTTCCCATGAAGTGATGGGACTGGATGCCATGATCTTCATTTTCTGAATGTTGAGCTTTAAGCCAACTTTTTCACTCTCCACTTTTACTTTCATCAAGAGGCTTTTTAGTTCCTCTTCCCTTTCTGCCATAAGGGTGGTGTGATCTACATATCTGAGGTGATTGATATTTCTCCCAGCAATCTTGATTCCAGCTTGTGTTTCTTACAGTCCAGCGTTTCTCATGATGTACTTTGCATATAAGTTAAATAAACAGGGTGACAATATACAGCCTTGACGTACTCCTTTTCCTATTTGGAACCAGTCTGTTGTTCCATGTCCAGTTCTAACTGTTGCTTCCTGACCTGCATGCAAATATCTCAAGAGGCAGATCAGGTGGTCTGGTATTCCCATCTCTTGAAGAATTTTCCACAGTTTATTGTGATCCACACAGTCAAAGGCTTTGGCATAGTCAATAAAGCAGAAATAGATGTTTTTCTGGAACTCTCTTGCTTTTTCGATGATCCAGCGGATGTTGGCAATTTGATCTCTGGTTCCTCTGCCTTTTCTAAAACCAGCTTGAACATGAGGAAGTTCACGGTTCACATATTGCTGAAACCTGGCTTGGAGAATTTTGAGCATTACTTTACTAGCGTGTGAGATGAGTGCAATTGTGAGTAGTTTGAGCATTCTTTGGCATTGCCTTTCTTTGGGATTGGAATGAAAACTGAGGTTTTCCAGTCCTGTGGCCACTGCTGAGTTTTCCAAATTTGCTGGCATATTGAGTGAAGCACTTTCACAGCATCATCTTTCAGGATTTGGAATAGCTCAACTGGAATTCTATCCCCTCCACTAGCTTTGTTCATAGTGATGCTTTCTAAGGCCCACTTGACTTCACATTCCAGGATGTCTCACTCTAGGTCAGTCATCACACCATCATGATTATCTGGGTCGTGAAGATCTTTTTTGTACAGTTCTGTGTATTCTTGCTATCTCTTCTTAATATCTTCTGCTTCTGTTAGGTCCATACCATTTCTGTCCTTTATCGAGCCCATCTTTGCATGAAATGTTCCTTTGGTATCTCTGATTTTCTTGAAGAGATCTCTAGTCTTTCCCATTCTGTTGTTTTTCTCTCTTTCTTTGCATTAATCACTGAAATAGGCTTTCTTATCTCTTCTTGCTATTCTTTGGAACTCTGTATTCAGATGTTTATATCTTTCCTTCTCCTTTGCTTTTCGCTTCTCTTCTTTTCACAGCTATTTGTAAGGCCTCCCCAGACAGCCATTTTGCTTTTTTGCATTTCTTTTCCATGGGGATGGTCTTGATCCCTGTCTCCTGTACAATGTCACGAACCTCATTCCATAGTTCATCAGGCACTCTACCTATCAGGTCTAGTCCCTTAAATCTATTTCTTACTTCCACTGTATAATCATAAGGGATTTGATTTAGGTCATACCTGAATGGTCTAGTGGTTTTCCCTACTTTCTTCAATTTAAGTCTGAATTTGGCAATAAGGAGTTCATGGTCTGAGCCACAGTCAGCTCCTGGTCTTGTTTTTGCTGACTGTATGGAGCTTCTCCATCTTTGGCTGCAAAGAATATAATCAATCTGATTTCGGTGTTGACCATCTGGTGATGTCCATGTATAGAGTCTTCTCTTGTGTTGTTGGAAGAGGGTGTTTGTTATGACCAGTGCATTTTCTTGGCAAAACCCTATTAGTCTTTGCCCTGCTTCATTCTGTATTCCAAGGCCAAATTTGCCTGTTGCTCCAGGTGTTTCTTGACTTCCTACTTTTGCATTCCAGTCCCCTATAATGAAAAGGACATCTTTTTTGGGTGTGAGTTCTAAAAGGTCTTGTAGGTCTTCATAGAACCATTCAACTTCAGCTTATTCAGTGTTACTGGTTGGGGCATAGACTTGGATTACTGTGATATTGAATGGTTTGCCTTGGAAACAAACAGAGATCATTCTGTCGTTTTTGAGATTGCATCCAAGTACTGCATTTCGGACTCTTTTGTTGACCATGATGGCTACTCCGTTTCTTCTGAGGGATTCCTGCCCGCAGTAGTAGATATAATGTTCATCTGAGTTAAATTCACCCGTTCCAGTCCATTTGAGTTCGCTGATTCCTAGAATGTCAACATTCACTCTTGCCATCTCTTGTTTGACCACTTCCAATTTGCCTTGATTCATGGACCTGACATTCCAGGTTCCTATGCAATATTGCTCTTTATATCATCGGACCTTGCTTCTATCACCAGTCACATCCACAGCTGGGTATTCTTTTTGCTTTGGCTCCATCCCTTCATTCTTTCTGGAGTTATTTCTCCACCGATCTCCAGTAGCATATTGTGCACCTACTGACCTGGGGAGTTTCTCTTTCAGTATCCTATCATTTTGCCTTTTCATACTGTTCATGGGGTTCTCAAGGCAAGAATACTGAAGTGGTTTGCCAGTCCTTTCTCCAGTGGACCACATGCTGTCAGATCTCTCCACCATGACCCGCCCATCTTGGGTTGCCCCACGGGGATGGCTTAGTTTCATTGAGTTAGACAAGGCTGTGGTCCTAGTGTGATTCTATTGACTAGTTTTCTGTGTTATGGTTTCAGTGTGTTTGCCCTCTGATGCCCTCTTGCAACATCTACCGTCTTACTTGGGTTTCTCTTACCTTGGGCGTGGCGTATCTCTTCATGGCTGCTCCAGCAAAGTGCAGCCCTTGCTCCTTACCTTGGAAAAT
Organism: Bos taurus; assembly: GCF_002263795.3. Taxonomy (NCBI): domain Eukaryota; kingdom Metazoa; phylum Chordata; class Mammalia; order Artiodactyla; family Bovidae; genus Bos; species Bos taurus. Next base: position 31,524,171 of record NC_037333.1, on the reverse strand, counting down.
CTCAGTGGGTCACTATTGCTTAACTATATAATCTCATAAAGCACACTATTATCTTTATTTTTTAAATATAGTACAAGTGACAGGAAATACTCAATTAATGATTCAAATTATTTTGAAGTAAGGGTTGATTAAAAGCCTTTTTCCCCCCTGAGGAAACAAGGCAGTTACAGATTAATCTGGCTATTTATTCTTTGGGAAATTCCACTCAGCTTAATGATGTATCTCACGTGTCCAGTAGTATGATGTATTTCTTTTTATCTAAAAAAAAAAAAAAAAAAACATAAGAATCTAAATATTAATTTTAAAGCTTAGCATTCTGTCATAATTTCAAAACACCAAGCTTCGCTGAATGAATTCTGAAGTCTCCTGCCCAGTGAAGTCTTCAGTGCATTAAGTGATTAAAAATGATTAAATGCACCTAATCTGCTCAAATTGGGGAGAAAGATGAGTAGAGGAAAAGAAAAATCAGACATACAAAGCCTCAGTGAAAAATCTTTTCTTCTACCAAATTCTGTATTTTAAAAGAATTATTTGAATACAATGATAAGGCTAAGACTTACTGTTTGAAATGTTCCAGAGAATATCACTAAATTTAAGTTGCAACTACAGTTTTTAAAATGAATAGTATTGTATGATTTTTCTATCTGTGAAAGGGTCTATGTTATCATCAGCTATGTAAAGAGCAAACGTATAGAGGGCAGGGATTGTCTTACTCATCATTCCCTCCCAGGTACCTCTCACAGTGCTTGGCACATATTAAGCGGAGACTAGATTCCAAAAGAGATTTCTTTGATGCTGACTACTGGTTTAGGATGAACAGTAAGATATATATCTGGTTTGTGAGTCAGTTTAGAAATGTATTTATACATTTTATTCTGTTATCCCCTGGGATTTTTCTACCCTAATCTACTTAATTATAAGCCATGTTTAGAGAGAAATTAAGTTTAATCTTACACTAATGATTATAATAAAGCTATCATTCTGCACAATTTAATAAAACAAATCATTGTACTTCAATCAGTCACTACCTCCTAGAGAGTTATTGTGGGAAGTTGGTCTAACTAGGCAACAGTTATCACAGAAATTGCTAGACTATCAAATTCTAAAGGTATTACCTGAATCAACTTTTAGTCCTTATTATGATTTTTTGTTTATTTTCCATTTTTCTGTAGGAAAGGACAGCAGAAGAAAATCATGAACAAGGGGGATTTTTTACTGGGTTAATATAATATTGATAATGAAAATGTACCTTGCATAGAAATTTGCAGTTTACAAACTGTTTTAATATTGCATGTGTGCTAAGTGGCTTCAGTTGTATCTGACTCTTTGCAACCCTATGGACTGTAGCTTGCCAGGCTCTTCTGTCCAAGGGATTCTCCAAGCAAGAATACTGGAGCGTGTTCCCATGCCTTCTCCAGAGGATCTTCCCAACCCAGGGATGGAACCTGCGTCTCTTATGTCTCCTGCATTGGCAGGCGTGTTCTTCACCACTAGCACCACCTGGGAATCCCTGCTTTAATATTTCACACACTTTATTTCCTTTTATTAGAGTAACTCAATAATTGAGTGTTATAATTTTCTTTTTTGTACCAATAAGGTCTGGTTAGCTGTTACTTTTCCTCAGCTTCCATTCCTTTGATTTTTACATTTCTTTAATTGGCATTGATCACATTAAAACAATTACTTGTCTAAATTGTTATTCCCTCCACTATACTGGATGTACCTCAAAAACAGGAACTATACCTTCACCTTCATTACCAAACTACCAGATATTTATCAGAAGACTGTGTATAGTCAGTATCCTTTCTCTTGCAAGTGACTGAAGCTCATTTCAAACTGTATAAGAAAAAAGTGAAAAAAAAAAAAAGAATATTTTTTCAATTGAGTTATGCAGTTGGGAAGTCTAAGAAATAGCTGGCTTGCCTCTTTCACTTTCACTCATTGGCTACATTCTTCATTTCACACTAGACATGTTGGCTCTTGCAGTTCCTAAACTGCATCATTATAACTTGTGATACAAAAGAAGGACCATCTATTTTTCATTACTCATATCAAATTTCAATCTTGTTTGAATCCTGTGACTATCTGTGAGCTAATTAATTAGGCCAAAGACCATGGAGAGCTCATATTGTTAAAATCAAGATCTAAGGAAGGCTATGTTTCTTTCTAAAGGTTCTTGGGGAGAACCCCTTTTCTTGCCTTTTTTAGGGACCATCCACATTTATTCTTTCAAGATCCCCTTTCTTCATCTTCAAAGCCAGCAACATTCATCTCTGAACTTCCCAGAAGTCTCAGCTTATTCTTCAGTAGTCAGATCTACATCTGACTTTCTTTTTCTGCCTTCTTCCTTTAACTCTAAGTCCTTAGAATTATACTGCTGCTGCTGCTAAGTCACTTCAGTCGTGTCTGACTCTGTGCTACCCCAGAGACAGCAGCCCACCAGGCTCCCCTGTCCCTGGGATTCTCCAGGCAAGAACACTGGAGTGGGTTGCCATTTCCTTCTCCAGTGCATGAAAGTGAAAAGTGAAAGTGAAGTCGCTCAGTCGTGTCTGACTCTTGGTGACCCCATGGACTGCAGCCTACCAGGCTCCTCCGTCCATGGGATTTTCCAGGCAAGAGCACTGGAGTGGGGTGCCACTGAATTATACTAGTCCCACTGAAGTAATAGGAGATGACTCCCTATCGTAAGGTCAGGTATTGACAAACCTCAATGTCATCTAAAGCATTAATTCCTCTGTATATAACCTAACCTATTCATAGATTCCAGGGATTAGGACTTGGGTATCTTTGGGAGGTCATATTCCACTTCCTTTATCTTCACTGTTGTTCAGTCACTCAGTGGTGACCAATTCTTTGCGACCCAGTGGACTGTAGCACACCAGGCCTCCCTGTCCTCCACTATCTCCCAGAGTTTGCTCAAATTCATGTCCATTGAGTCAGTGATGTTATCTAACCATCTCATCCTCTGCTGCCCTCTTCTCCATTTGCATTCAGTCTTTCCCAGGATCAGAGGTTTCCCAGTGAGTCAGTTCTTCGCATCAGGTGGCCAAAGTATTGAAGCTTTAGATTCAGCATCAGTCCTTCCAATGAATATTCAGCACTGATTTCCTTTAGGATTGACTCATTTGATCTCTTTGCCGTCCAAGGGACTCTCAAGTCTTCTCTGGTCTACTGGAGAAGGATGACAACCCACTCCAGCATTCTTCCCATGAGAATCCCATGAACAGTACGAAACTTTCCTTTATAGAGTCCAAGAAAAAAGTCTTTTTTTGTCCTAATCTTATGGTTAGTGACTTACTTCATGAGCTTCTACCACTTGCTATTATATAATTATCTGATCAATAGAATGAATAATCACAAGGAACAACTGAAATTACTATTTAAATTTTTGGTATCAATGAATAGCATCTAGTAACACCCACAGGCCTAAAAGCTTTATGAGGTCAGATATCACCATTTATCTTTTTAATTTCTGTAAACTGAAGCACTTTACTCATTTTTTGCCAACTAACAGTAATACAGATGGTGTCGCTGAATAATAATGATGGTTGATCGTATTCACAAATTGACAAAGCCAAAGGCACACTCTGTTTTTTAATGACTTTTCCACATTGCATTTAATAGTGTGATTCAGATTCTTCTCACATCAAACTTACAATTGCTATATATCATGAGTGTTTGGTGTTATTTTCAATTAACCCAAACTATTATTATTTAACTTCTACATTCCAAGAGTCTAAAACATTACACTTGCCATTTTGGGTAGCTAGCCATCTAAATTTTAGGCAATTCTATCCTATTGGTGGGTGATCTCTTAAGAAGCAATTGGGAACTATTATTAAAAATAATAGCACCTACCATGTTTTAGGCTTCCCTGATGGTTCAGTGGTAAAGAATCTGCCCGCAATGTGGGATACCTGGGTTTGATTCCTGGGTCAGGAGGATCCCCTGGAGAATGGGATGACTATCCATGCAGCATTTTTGCCTGGAGAATTCCATGAACAGAGGAGCCTTTGGGGGTTGCAAAGAGTTGAACAAGACTGAGTGACTAACACATGCACACCAGATTTTAGACTTTACAACTGGATTTTCCATGCAGACACACACACACACACACACATCACCACCCTCACTAATTAATCTTTCAAGACATTTATAAATATAAATATTTATTCATTTATAGATCAGAATTTTTTTTTGAAAATTTTATAATCACTTATCTAGGCAGTGATAACTAGAATTACAGACTAAGAACACAGAGAAATAATAGAAATCTTTTATCACATCACTTTTCTGGCCAAATAACAATACACATAGTACTAAATTTCTGGTCAAACATAAAAGATAAAAAAGTCATAGTGTTTTAAATGAAGGGAAAGTCATTTACAAGCTGAATTGGAATCATGCTAAATCACTCTCAGACTGCTTTTCATTCTACACACATAGCCCATCATCTACTTAGATCCTCTACTTAAAATGTTTAAGAGATTAAAGCTGCATTTAAGATAATGTCAAAACCTCTTTCTGGGTCTCACCAGGATCCACCTCATCTGACCTTCTTTCTCCACACAGCTTCACCTAACTCTCCCCTCCTTCTTGCTTACTGGGCTGCAGCTATGCAGGAATCCTTTAGGTACTTTAGACACCAGCTCTTCATTGCCTCGGGGCATCTTCCCAGGCTGTTGTCCTCTCGTCTTGTCTGCTTGCTTGAGCAGTGTCTTCTCATCCTTTAGATCACAGTTTAAACACCACTTTTCTAAAGGAAACTTCCTTGAGTAGTCTAACTAAAACAGAGCCTCCTTCACACCCTGTCAGTCTCTCCCAGCACACCTCGTTTCCTTCACAGCACTTAGTGTGAGTTGTATGTGCCAGTGTGTTTACTTGTCTGTTGCGTGTCTCAGTATAGGGAAGGGTGTTCACTGTTGAGTTCTGAACACACAGGATTGGTGACTATATTCAATAATTAGTCAATTGAATTGACTTGAATTTGAAACAGTTTTCTTTTTCTCAAAACTAAGAGTATAAGTGATCTGAAGCTTTATGCTCTGGTGTTTTCTGAACATCTCTATTCCAATGTATTTTTGGTTTTGTCTGTCATATTTTTGTGCACAGTTAAGTGATTCAAACTAAAGAAATAATAACTTACAATTCAAAATTGAGGATCTGCTCTGACACATATTTTAAAGGTATATTGGTTCTGAGTTGGGGCCCAGGCTTCTGCATTTTTAATAAGATTTTCAAGTGATTCTGATTCACAGCAGAGTTTGAGGAGGCCTGCTTGAGTGTGAACATGTCCTGTTATGTGTCTACCTGTATCTGCTAAATTTCATCAGATCTAACCCTTTGTTTAATCCATGCTTGAAATCCTTACATCCTTAGGAACTTTCTGACCTGGATATTTAATGAATACATAATACCGTTATTATTCAAACTCTTTTATCTCTTGTTCTGCTCTAGATGAGGTTTTATTCTTTTAAGCTACTGCAATGCTGACATCTGGGTTTATAATTTAATTAGGAATAAGGAATCTAAGGTAGAATTTACACAGTTATCTATTCTGAAGAGTTTGAGAGTCATCAGATAACTGGACATATAATGTTTGTAGTAATTGTTTTAAAATAAAGCTAATCATGAGAAGAAAGCAAATTTTAAAAATTATTATTAGTTTTTAACCTGCAAATATAAATTTTGGTTATGAACAAATGTTAGTTTCCAAATCTGTGACTTTGTTTTCTTATTCTGTTGGCTTATTGCTTTCACTTGCTAATGTATTGAAAAACATATGACCTTATTATTGCTCTTAAGAGATACATTTTACATGCATGCACAGTAAGGAGTTTTGAGATATTATAGCCCACTAATAATAAGCAACCTACAATCCCATTCACTTATCTTTCACTAGTTTCACTTTTCACATTTTATGTCATGGGCATATACAGAAAAATGTACAGTATTTTATAGTTAAAGCAAATGTACTATATTAAGATTATATTGTGCCAGGTACATCTTCCAATCATATTTATCAATGTATAGATCCCTTATTCTACAAATAGTCAGTGTGGTACTAGCAAAAAATATTTGTGACATTTCAGGCACTTGTTGGTACTTAAATATACATCAAAATACAAATTTATAAATATTTTATTTAGATTCCATTTTACCATCCTTATTTAGGTGTAAAATGAACACAATGCTTTATTTGATAATCTTTCAGAAATTCTCTTATTTGGGGATGAGTGTGGAAGTATTTTGTTAAAAATTCATGTTTTACACACAAAGTATATTCCATGTACTCTTAGGGGTAGGGGGGAAGAATCTCTACCAAGTTGGCAGGATTTGAGTAAGGGAGATAGTGAAGTGTAAAGTGCAAGGTGCTCAGTCTTGTCTGACTCTGCGACCCTATGGACAGTAGCCTGCCAGGCTCCTTTGCCCATGGGATTCTGCAGGCAAGAATATGGAGTGGGTTGCCATTTCCTTCTCCAGGGGAACTTCCCAACTCAGGGATCAAACCTCCGTCTCCTGCATTGCAGGCAGATTCTTTACTGTCTGAGCCACCAGGGAAGCCCAAGGAGGTAGTAGTATTCATAAAACAAGCAAAAGTTTAGCTGTTCTATTTCTGACCTGAGATCCTTTGAAGATAACCTCTCAAAACCCTCTTTCAATTAAGATTGAAAATGTCAAGTTTACTGATAGCATTGCCCATTTTAAGAAACAGTAGTAATCTTGATTCAGATTCATCAGCCATTAATAATATTCATGTTTTGCCTGAGGTTAGTATCACTCTTTTAATATGGAGGAAAAATAAAGAACGTAATTTCTTATCTCACATTTGCTTTAGGGAAGTAAGGATCTTCCCCAACCACCTCCCTTTATGTTGCTCTAACATTTTCCAGAGGTGAGATCATTTAGAAAGTTCAGTGGAGTGAAATTAATTTTTAAAATAACAATACATTTTTCATCTAAACACATTAAATTCTATTCAACCTTAACCGTATCTGAGAGTTCCATCAGCTACTCCATTAGTAGTTTAAACAGCCTACAATATTGAACAATAAACTATATTGATATAAGTGAAATAGCTTTTATCTCCCTTCCATGCTTTAATTCACACGTTGATGGGCTTTTGATGTTCCTAGATATCCGTGGAATCCAGGAGTTTCTGGACAAAGTGTCTCAGCAGGGGATGGATGTTGCACTTCAGAAGGTGGAAAACAACATCAATAAGATGATCACCACGCTGTTTGACACCATGAGAATAGAGGAATTGAATCGCTATCGAGACACTCTTAGGCGAGCGATCCTTGTTATGAATCCTGCCACAGCCAAATCCTTCATAACTGAGGTAAGTAAAAATTGTCATGGACTGGGAATAGGGTGTAAAAATTAAATGTTTCAGAATAGATCCCACAGAGGAGATGAAAATTAAGAGCAGTGTGAGGGAATTAACTACACCACTCTCATTAGCACTAATTGAGGTAGCACAGTGAATTCCTTGTTCATCACATTTACCCCGTACTGTCCAGTTAATTGCTAAGAATGCTTTGTATTTATATGTATTTAGGCACCTATCCAGGATGACTTTAAGAATTCTTACGGGGATTTAGAAGTGCTGCTCACCTGAATGGATTTCACAAATTGTCTAATATTGATACTTAAATTTTTTATGCAAGTTAAAATTTTACTTCTGAGAAAAGATTTACTTGAGTTAAAGCCATTCTTGCCTAAACATGATTCCTACTATGAAAACATACAGCAGGTTCTTCTCCTCTATATTCAGAACTCTGTAGCAAGACAAATAATTGAAACTGTCTGAAACTCTGCAAAGTGATGACCATTGAGCATTTTATGGTGCTGGATCATCAAAATTTGAATTGTATCTGTACCTTTGGCTAGAAGCTCTGAAACTTTGTAAAAATACAGTTGAGAATATTTGATCTCTATATTCTAAAATCTTTGATATTCCCTTAAAAACGATTATTGTCAAGTAATTTTTGTGATCACATTTTTAACTATATATAGTGCTGATATTAGTCATGATGTTACATACTTTCACATGGATTTTATTATTAGTTTTAAAATTTGGGGCGACTTTATTTCACTAATACAGTTTTCTTCACTTCTCCAATGTGTTTTCTTTAGCTCCCAAAGTACTGATGTAAAGCCTCCAAATTAAGAATGTGTTAGAAGTTCTTTGACACTCTATAATATAATTGGTATCAGAGAACTTGAAGCAGAATATAAATCACTAAGAAGAATAAAACTTGGGAAATATCTATAATACATTTTTTATTTTAATAGAAAACTTTGTTACTCAGTTTAAGATCAAATATAGAACTTTGACCTTTCTAGGTCTAGCAAGTAACTCGGAGAGTCTCACTGAAGCACCAAATGTTTCCCCAATAGAAAGAGTATTTCCATTTTACAAGAGTTTGTTCTTTCCTTCAAGAAACACAAAATCTGCTAGAAGGCTGAGGGCAAATATATAAGGGCATATAATATAAATTGGAATCTTAAAATTATAATAAATAAGGTTGAAGTATCTATGGTCACTTTTGGTTGGGAAGATCAGAGAAGGCTTCATTGAGAGGGCATGTTTGAACCAGACTCAGTGGCATAAGTACTAATTCACAAAAGAGAAATTGTAGCCAATACACAGGTACAAGACCATGTCAGTCACATTCTGGTGGAGTGATGCCCACAAATTACTTAATAGTTTTGAGCTCCCATTTTGTCATCAGTAAAATGGGAATATTATTGATTTCAACTTATTATATTTGTAATGTAGATTAATGAGATATAATAAGCCTTAAAGGAGTGATTGGACAGCTGGCACCTAGCAGATGCTTAAGAAATGGTAACTTCTAGATCATATTTTGATAGGTGTACATATGTATCTAGTAGTATGTAGTACCTACCTGACACTTAGCAGGTGCTTTGGCCCCCTGTTCTTAACTCTGAAGTTTGACACTTGTAATAATCTGCTGCTTCCATCTTTTTTCTCAAATACATAAATCTATGTTTGTGATTTTCCTGAGAGATATATCTCCCTTCCTCTACCCAAACACCATTTTTCCCCACTCATTTTGTCCTTTACAACTGATTTTATGTATAGTCTCTGTATATCTATAATCTCTAAACTATGGGCTGGGTTTAAGGTCTCAAGCCTTTATACTCTTCTCTGATCTATGTAGTGGTCCCTGCTTCTCCATTAGCTGTTCTCAAACACTTTGTACCTTGATTCTGCTCTCTCATGAGTTCCAGAAACATTTCCCACTTAGAGAATAGACTGACCCCTTAAGTCCTAGACACAGCTCATTCAAAAGGCAAGTAGCACCGAATTTAAAAGTCAAGTAGCATCAGAGGTCTGGAGACGCACAGAATGGTTACTGACTTAGAGGATTACTTATTTAGTGGAGGAGGCAAGCATGTAACTAAATAATAAAATGTGAAAGAAAAATACTATTATAGTGGTGGGTAAGTATTGCTCTGGAATTCGATAGGAGAACTCACTAAGTCTGCAGGGAGTTTAGCTGGGGTCAGGAGATGTTTCACAGAGAATTTGCTTTACCAGAGTGGTGCGAAATGAATAAGAATGTATTAGGCAGACAGTGATAGGCAAATGAAACTTCATTCTGTGTGTTTGTGTATTTGTGTGTGTGTGCACAGTCGTGTGTGTGAGAGAGAAAGAGGTGGGCGGGGAGATGGACAGAATTTTAAAAAGGACATACAGTTGAGGGTTTTATAATGAAAAGCAAGAATCCTTTGGTCTACCTATTTCTCCATCCAGTTATACTTTTCAGAAATAATTACTTTTTTTAGACAAAACAATAATTCGTTCAGGTTTTTCTGTAAGATCTTTACAAAAAATATAGCATCTTTAAATAGAAACATGTGTGTGTGAGTGCTCAGTCACTTCAGTCTGTCCAACCCTCTGTGACCCTACAGATTGTAGCCTGCCAGAATCCTCTGTCCATGGAATTCTCCAGGCAAGAATAATAGAGTGGATTGCCATGCTCTCCTCGAGGGGACCCTCCCCACTCAGGGATCAAACTGGGTCTCCTGCATTCCAGGCAGATTCTTTACCACTGAGGCACTGGGAAAGCCCCAACTAAAAGCATTTATAGAACCAAAAAGGTTTGCAAAACCCAAATCCTGCATATCATCTAGTAGCAATGGGTCAATATTTACTAATTCAGTGTTCACAGAAATTTATAAAACATAACCTACTCCCATACTTCTCAGTTCCCCACTTCACTTCTGCCTGCCAATTGGCTTGGCATTTCCAGGCATCAGAATTGCTAGGACTTGGCAGGATAGACGTCTGTTCAGTTGCTGCCCCTATGATGATATCAAATCCTGGCTTCTCCCACCATGCTTCAGCAGATGTCACTACTTCGTCTGCTTTTCTTTTTTTAGTTGTTGTTGTTCAGTAGTTAAGTCATGTCCAACTCTTTGCAACCGTATGAACTACAATCTGCCACCCTTCCCTGTCCTTCAATATCTCCAGGAGTTTGCTCAAACTCATGTCCATTGATTCAGTGATGCCATCCAACAATTTCATCCTCTGTTGCCCTCTTATCCTTTTACCCTCCATCTTTTTCAGCATCAGGGTCTTTTCCAGTGAATCCGCTCTTCACATCAGGTGGCCGAAGTATTGGAGCTTCAGCTTCAACATATGTCCTACCAATGAGTATTCTGTGTTGATTTCCTTTAGGATTGACTAGTTTAATCTCCTTGCTGTCTAAGGGACTCACAAGAGTCTTCACCAGCACCACAATTTGAAAGCATCAATTCTTCAGTGCTAAGCCTTCTTTATCGTCCAACACTCACATCCATACGTGACTACTGGAAAACCATAGCTTTGACTATATGAACCTTTGCCAGTGAAGTAATGTCTCTGTTTTTTAATACACTGTTTAGGTTGTCATAGCTTTTCTTCCAAGGAGCAAGCGTTTTTAGTTTCATGGCTGCAGTCACTGTCCACAGTGATTTTGGAGCCCCCCAAAATAAAGTCTGTCACTGTTTCCATTGTTTCCCCATCTATTTGCTGTGAAGTAATGGGACCAGACGCCATGATCTTAGTTTTTTGAATGTTGAGTTTTAAATCAACTTTTTCACTCTTTCTCTTTCACCCTCATCAAAAGGTTTTTTTATTTCCTCTTTGCTTTCTGCTATTTCAGTAATTTATTTTAAAAAACACTTTTCAGATGGTTTCTGTCCCTTTTTCTCATGGTTATTTGTTTATATATCTATTCAATCCCTTATATTTTATTGGGGTTTTGGAAGATATCCCAATTGACTTTCTTCAGTTATAAATTCCAGAATGTTCCTTCAGAGTTTTGAAGATTATCAGAAGATACTTTAAAGAGCTGTATAGTTGATAGCATTTCTTAAACGTTTTAGATCTATAAAGTACAGCATGTAACATTTTGCCCAAATTCCAAATTTACAGTTGAGAAAATTAAAGACCTCCTTATATGTAATCTGTTCTATTCTCCAACTTTCTCCAGCCACGTTCAACATCTTTGCAAATAGTGCTGATATTGGATGCTAGGAGACTTGCAGAGCTGGAAACTGGTAAAGTAACTTGTCAGCAGGTCAAAGGGGTACATGACTCTCAGGTCCTATGAGATATAGAAATGACTTACAATGGATTACATGATGGAGAGAAAGGCAAATGAAGCTATAAAGGAACTGGTGCATTGGAATAATGGGAAAGAGAGAGGATCTAAATGTTATGATGAGGTCAAAGAAACAGGTTCAGTAAACACTGAAGAGAGGGAGAAGAGAAAGTAAGAAATTCTGGTCAAAGAGAGGGAATAGCAGAATTCCCAGCTTCCTATATTTTATAAGTTGGCATGGAAATTTGTTAAAATTGTCAAGGAAAATATCAACTTAAAAGTCAAAAGAATAAGTTTTAAAAAAGAAATTGCTCACTTAGCATTGTCATTTAATTCCTACAGGAGAAAATGGGCATATCAATTCTGTTTGCATTTTTTTTTTCTGTCCCTGGAGCAATTATATGGCTTTGAGTTAATTATGCTCCCTCTGAAGTCTTAGAAATTTAATATATTACATGTCTACAATTAGTGCTCCACCTCTCATTCAAGATTTCAAAGCTTGAATAAAAATACTGCAGTTATGTGCTGCTGAGTAAATCAACCTGCTGTGATATTGATGGAAAATTGTTATTACAATGTTCCTGTAACTGTCCTTGAAATGAATATAGGGAAACAAGAGTGCTCACATGGTTTGATTTAAATATAGATTAGGATGATATTTTGAAACAACAGTATTTTTTATATAGGAAAAATGTTACTATGGATGTTATGTAATTTAAACCTTTTCCAGAAAAGGATACATATATCAGAACTTTTGGATCTTAACTTTTAGTTTTCAGGTTTGAGAAGAAAATTCAATTCTTTGAAAATGAGAAGTTCTGTTACTTAAATGGTAATGAATATCATTGTCTATTTGCATTTTTTCCCCAAATTTTCAGAAGAGCCCCAGTTACATAAAATCTGTTTATTCTGCAATAATAAAAGGGAATTATCTTTTACTCCTTAATCACACTTTATGAAATAGTTTTCATTCTGTTGTATTATATCCCAGATAACTTTGATCATGTCAAACAACAAAAAAGCAAAGTTACTTTTTCAAATATATAAGCAGCTTGCCAGAAATAAGCCTTTATGATGGTTTAGAAAACAAGTTGTCTTAGTAATATTGAAAGGTTCCTAGTTACCAAAGGAGTACCCTGAATATTCAAATTGCTATGATAGTTATCTAGTAGCTAGTCAAACAACCCAATTTTTACCAAGAAAAAGAAATTATTTGGAGGTATTATGCAATGTCCATTTTTTTAAGACAAGGCTAATGTAATTATATTAGACAAAGAAACGACTATAATTTTTCCCCAAATATTTTCCTTACATGAAAGTCTCTATAATAATACAGTGTTCATAGATGATTGATATGCATTTTTGAAGTACACTTTTTATTTAACTTTAATGTACATAATTATAGTACATATAACTATGAAATACAACTTAACAAATATCCATGCATCCAGCACCCAAATCAAGAAATAACAAAACTAGCATTCCCAGAGTCCCCTCCTGGGCACCACTCGGTTATAACCTTTTGAAAGTATAACCATTATATTTACTTAAAACACAATAAACTAGTTATGATTTATATTAAACTGTATATGCATAGAAATATACTATGTATGTCTTTTGTCTGTTTTCTTTTGCTCAACATTATGTTTATAAGGTTAATCCATGTTGAAATAGGTAGGAAAACTTTATTCATTTTATTGCTCTGAAGTATTTCATTATATGAATATGCCACAGTCTATTTAACTTTTACTGATGATTTTTTTTTCAAGTTTTGCTCATTACAATTAGTCAATCTATTCATGTTTTCTTTATTTGTGTGTATTTTTGTTGGGAATGAAATCTCTAGCTCAAGAAGTATGCATAAATTATGTCACTTATTAATGCTAGCTGATACAGCCAGTTTTCCAAACATTTACACCAATTTGGACTTCTACTGGGAGCAGACAGAAGTATTTTAATTTTCTGCTTCCTCACCAACACTTGTTATTTTCCTTTTCTTCATTTTATTTATAGTGGTGGATATGTACTAGATTCATCTTTTATTTTTAATTTGCCTTTTCCTGATGGATGAATCATTATGTATTTATTGACTTTTTAATATTTTGTTTTATGAACTGCTTATTCAAGTCATTTTATTTTCCACCCATGATTATTAGGATCTTTATATATATTAGGGATAAAAGTCCATTGCCAAATATATTTTAAATCCTTTCTCCTATCAACTGTCTTTCCATTCTATATATGGTAAATTTTGATGAATAGAACATCTTATTTCTAATGCAGTCCCTTATTAATTTGCTTTCTTTATAGTTAGTGCTTTTTGTCTTTTTTTTTTAAAGAAAGCTTTCTATTCCAAGATCATGAAGACATATTCTCATTTTTTTTTCTAGAAATTTTGTTTTATCATTTACATTCACATCTGAAGTTAATTTCAAGTTGTTTTTCATGGTAGGTGGTGGAGAAACACTTATTTTTCATATGTTGTATGTTATTCATTTCAACACAGGATCAATGTACCTGAATGGAAAATAATGTTAGAGTGAATAAAAAGGGAAGTTAATTAGTGTATTTGAAGTATAGGGCCATTATTCCTATACCACATCTTGTGTCTATCTTTTTTTCTCTCTTAACATGAAGCATATGACTTACGTAGATAATGAAAGGCTATATTGATGATTTTATTGCAATAAATATCTTTATGATTCTATAATAACAAAAGTTAATGGTGCTGGTTTCTATAATAAAAGTTGTAACTCTTTTCATGGGCTCAGTAGGCATGCATCAAGTAGCAGCTAATGGCCAGTCACTCAAAAATACAACTGCTCTATCTGGATATGATTTTTACAATGGCATAGAATTCTAAGAGAAGAAAAATATTTAACTGGCATAAAAAAAAATTCACCAAACCATCCAACAAAAACTGCTTCATTCCTTAGTCTTTTATTATAGTTATCAATTATTATTAAATTGTTCTCAAATCCGAGTTTTTACTTTAGCTCAGTATTATGTTGAACTGAAAGGCAGTTCTGTTACTAGCCAACCCACAGCTTTGGACTTTCTCAAATGAGAAAATATCAAATTGATTTTACTTCCACTTGACCAAAATCATGCATGACAGATCTTACTTGTGTTAACGAGGCCTGAAACTTCTTTAGTATTTGCTTTTCTGGTTGGAGTTCTATTTAACTCTCAGAAGTTCTCTCTGAAGATGGGAATTAGGTTCCAATGAGTCCAAATTTCCAAATAAGATGGATCCAATTCACCTCTTTCCTGTGACCACTGACTTGGGTATTGATCTTGATAGACAGTTTGCTACCGATTCCTCCTAATAATCTGAAGGTCGTTTAACAATTTTGGCAAAATCTAATTTGCTAGTTTTTATTTTTTAATTTTTTTTTAATTTTATTTTATTTTTAAACTTTACATAATTGTATTAGTTTTGCCAAATATCAAAATGAATCCACCACAGGTATACATGTGTTACCCATCCTGAACCCTCCTCCCTCCTCCCTCCCCATACCATCCCTCTGGGTCGTCCCAGTGCACTAGCCCCAAGCATCCAGTATCGTGCATCGAACCTGGACTGGCATCTCGTTTCATACATGATATTATACATGTTTCAATGCTATTCTCCCAAATCTTCCCACCCTCTCCCTCTCCCTTAGAGTCCATAAGACTGTTCTATACATCAGTGTCTCTTTTGCTGTCTCGTACACAGGGTTATTGTTACCATCTTTCTAAATTCCATATATATGCATTAGTATACTGTATTGGTGTTTTTCCTTCTGGCTTACTTCACTCTGTATAATAGGCTCCAGTTTCATCCACCTCATTAGAACTGATTCAAATGTATTCTTTTTAATGGCTGAGTAATACTCCATTGTGTATATGTACCACTGCTTTCTTATCCATTCATCTGCTGATGGACATCTAGATTGCTTCCATGTCCTGGCTATTATAAACAGTGCTGCGATGAACATTGGGGTACACGTGTCTCTTTCCCTTCTGGTTTCCTCAGTGTGTATGCGCAGCAGTGGGATGTTTTTATTTTCTATAACTTTCTGATGAGTTCAACATTTCCATTCTATTCTTTTTATTTAAATGAAGTTAAAGAAATAAAATACCTGAACATAAATGAAAGCTGTACTTATTTGAAATATGAAATCACAATTGCTTCAGCTTTTAAGACAAAGGAATTCAAATCCTTCTCTAATTCAGTATTCATTTATTCATTCATTCAGACAATATGTTGAAAGCTTTTCTGTGTAAAATAATGTGGAAAGCACTGCTAGGAATACAATCATTAAAGATATATGGGTCTAGCCTCCAAGGAACAGACAAATTGATAAGGAAATGTTGTAAACATAGAACATGCAAAATAGTAAAACCACAAGAAAAGAAACAATTAAGTTACTCTTCTCAACCCCCAGAGGGAGTTGAAAATAAAGATAACAAAATTGCTATCTAAAAATGTAATCAAAGTTTGTAGATGGGCTTCCCTGGTAACTCAGACTGTAAAGAATCTGCCTGCAATGCAATAGACTTGGGTTCTATTCCTGGGTTGGGAAGATGCCCTGGAGGAGCACGTGGAAAGCCACTCTAGTATTCTTGCCTGGAGAATCCCCATGGACAGAGGAGCCTGGGGGAGGGACTACAGTCCATGGGGTCACAAAGAGTTGGACATGACTGAGCAACTATGCACAAAGTTTGCAGATAATATGTAAAATTACACAGGCCTAGAAAAATTTTTTTTCTTTTGTTATGGGGTAACTAAGACACATTCTCTACTTTAAGAAATTCTTACTGTAACTTATTATAGTCTTATCAAAGCAAGTTTGAAATGTGAATGGATCCAAGAATGATTAAATTTATATTGAGTTTTTGCTCCATGAAGTAATGTGGACAAATTAAAACAAAGAGAGTAGGTAAAATAGACATAATGATAAATTTGAGGATCAGAACTTGCCACTGTTTGTCTGTAACTGCTTAGAAAAGAAGATATCAGACCTAGAAGGCAAGGTCTTGCCAACACACAAAGGTTTCTCTGTCGATGCCAGGCACAATTTCTTAGGCCTTAACCATGGTCTGAGTGAAATAATTTCAAAATTATGTACCTCTTGTTTCTGTTTCCATTCTCAACATTACACTTTGAAGCTGGAATAATGGGGAGCCCCTGAATTTAAGCAATAGAAAGATATATTTGCTGCAAATAAATACATTAGCAATTTAATTAATATGCCAGTTTCTAGTAAATTCACTTAGTATATAAATGAAAAATACATGATATAAGTACCATTATTTTACATTTCCAGACCAAAATGTAGGTTATTGTATTCTGCCCTGCTGTTCTAAGCAGCCATAGCAAATGAATCTTAGTTAGCACTGGAGTCTAAATCTATTTGCCAGCCTGGGTTAGTGTGAATCAATCTCCCAGAATTTAATCAATTCTTTAAATGCTTACTGACAAAAATCAATGCTTTAGATTTGTAGAGGATCAGATTTTAAGGTGTAGCCACCATGAAGCTTTGTTAAAAAGTAAGCAGATGGCCCTAAACTACTATTCTATTCAGAATTTTTCTCACTGTAATACAGATACATAGAAAGTAAATAAACTGTTTAGGTTGAGAAAATTAAAAAGATTCATTTGAGTTTTAGAGCAAGCTCTATTTTTAATAGAATACAAAAAACTGTAGCATAAGAGGATTCAAATATTAAAGCTATATGTGTCTGTCCAACACTAAAATTATGTGAACATATGGGTCCACTAATTTCAAACATGAATTATTTAAATACATATATTACTTGATGAGGCAACATGTAAGTCAATTCTTGGAACTCATATTTCTTACTTGGATTTAAGGCAATTTTGTAGAAAGGCATGCTTGTATGAATGAAGAACAGCATACATAAAGATACTGAGAAGGAAAATTGCAGGAAGCTGGGTGGGTCAGGGGACACATGCTAAGGGAAGTAGAATTTTAGGATGTAAAACTTTAGTTGTATCAGACTGGTAGGTGAAAAACTTTGAATGTCAAACCTAAAGAAGGAGACTGGCTACAAAGGCATCATGAACATGAAGTTTGAATTCAGTTTTCGCTCCACTATTAAATAGCTGTGTAGCTCTGACCAAGTCACTTAAAATCATTTAGCTTTGTTTTCCTCACCTATAAAATAGAGTAATTCCTGGATCTCAGTTATTGTCAAGGCTATATTTGGTAATGAAAATAGAATGTGTAGAATAGTGTTCATACTAGTAAAAATTTAACAAGTTTTAGGTGTACAGTCCTCTAGAACTATAGAGTAGAGTAAATAAGAAAATGCAATTGGTGTTAGTAGACTTGGAAATCGATTAGATATGTGAAATGAGGTTGAGACATAGGAAAAAGATGGATCCTATGTTTCAAGTCTGAGTTTCAATGATGTTCATGTTATGAAATCAGAAGTATAAGAAAATGAACAGATTTTTGAGATAATTAAATAAAATTTCAGTCATAAGTTTGATGTTGTTCTGGAATATCTAGATTGAGACATGCATGTGACTGGTGAAAATAAAAGAATGGAACCCAACAGTCTGAAGGAAAACCTGTTGTATTTGTCAATGTGATGATCATTGGTGAACTTTGATAAAACATTTTTGTTAAAATTTTGTGAGGAAAAAATAAAGATTGTAAGGAAATAAAGTGTTGTTAGCAAATAAGCAGAATAAGGGGCATCTCATTCAAGTCTGGAAGCGAAAAGGAGGACCACATAGTGCTGTATCATGGGAAGAAACCTACTTTGAGAAAGGTGTTTTCTAAGTATGGAAGCTCATGTGGAAAGAGAAAAGATGATGCAATATGCAGAAAAAGAATCAATGTAGAATTATTAAAATGAAGTAGGATCAGTTTTATAAATATATTACATTTGGAAGAGAGGCAGTAAGGAAGGATAAAAATATAGAGAATTTTAAAGGTAACAGAAACACTCAATTACATATGGGTCAAATGCATTTATAGTGGAATCAGTAGATTCTAATTCATGTTTCTGTTAGTGCTTAGTAGACTGTATGTGCAGGTAGTAGGGAAAAATGAAGTAAAAGAAAAGGATAACTGACTCAGGTTGGGGACTAGCTGAAAAGCTACTAAAGTAGGAACAGGCTGTCTGCAGGGATCATAATACAGGTGACATAAGACATGTTGGGAAGGAACTGATTTCCAGTAAGAAACCAACCTCCTAATATTAGTTAACTAGCTTTATGAGAGAAACATATACTAAAATTTCCTTATAGTTTGTTTGAACTTACATAGTAAGTCTAGACTTTAGTTAAAAAAAAGTGTGTTAAGCAGATTAATACTTCAGAGATGAACAAAAGTGTTTTTACCTAGAAATATTTCAAAAATATCTCAGCTTTGGCACTACTGACAAATTGAACCAGATAATTCTGTTTTGGAACACTGTCCTGTGCAGTGTAATCTGTTCAGCAATATCCCTATTCAGTAGACACCAAACATGGCAGTCAAAAAAAGTGCCAGATAGTGCCAGATGTACCCATTGGCTGGAGATGGCATTCAGTTCAGTCATTCAGTCGTGTCTGACTCTTTGTGACCCCATGAACCGCAGCACACCAGGTCTCCCTGTCCATCACCAACTCCCAGAGTCTACCCAAACCCATGTCCATTGAGTCGGTGATGCCATCCAACCATCTCATCCTCTGTTGTCCCCTTCTCCTCCTGCCCTCAATCTTTCCCAGCATCAGGGACTTATCCAGTGAGTCAGCTCTTTGTATCAGGTGGCCGAAGTATTGGAGTTTCAGCTTCAACATCAGTCTTTCCAGTGAACACCCAGGACTGATCTCCTTTAGGATGGACTGGTTGGATCTCCTTGTAGCCCAAGGGACTCTCAAGAGTCTTCTCCAACACTACAGTTCAAAAGCATCAATTCTTCTGCATTCAGCTTTCTTTATAGTCCAACTCACACATCCATACATGACCACTGGAAAAACCATAGCCTTGAATAGATGGACCTCTGATGACAAAGTAATTTCTCTGCTTTTTAATATGCTGTCTAGATTGGTCATAACTGTCCTTCCAAGGAGTAAGCATCTTTTAATTTCATGGCTGCAATCACCATCTGCAGTGATTTTGGAGCCCAAAAAAATAAAGTCTGACACTGTTTCCACTGTTTCCCCATCTATTTGCCATGAAGTGATGGGACCAGATGCCATGATCTTGGTTTTCTGAATGTTGAGCTTTAAGCCAACTTTTTCACTCTCCTCTTTCACTTTCATCAAGAGGCTTTTTAGTTCCTCTTCACTTTCTGCTATAAGGGTGGTGTTATCTGCATATCTGAGGTTATTGATATTTCTCCCTGCAATCTTGATTCCAGCTTGTGCTTCTTCCAGTCAAGCATTTCTCATGATGTATTCCACATGTAAGTTAAATAAGCAGGGTGACAATATACAGCCTTGACGTACTCCTTTTCCTATTTGGAACCAGTGTGTTGTTCCATGTCCAGTTCTAACTGTTGCTATTTGACCTGCATATAGGTTTCTCAAGAGGCTGGTCAGGTGGTCTGGTATTCCCATCTCTCAAAGAATTTTCCACAGTTTGTTGTGATCCACACAGTCAAAGGCTTTGGCATAGTCATTAAAGCAGAAATAGATGTTTTTCTGGAACTCTCTTTTTTTCCATGATCCAGTGGATGTTGGCAATTTGATCTCTGGTTCCTCTGCCTTTTCTAAAACCAGCTTGAACATCTGGAAGTTCATGGTTCACGTATTGCTGAAGCCTGGCTTGGAGAATTTTGAGCATTAATTTTCTAGTGTGTGAGATGAGTGTGGTAGTTTGAGCATTCTTTGGCATTGCCTTTCTTTGGGATTGGAATGAAAACTGACCTTTTCCAGTCCTGTGGCCACTGCTGAGTTTTCCAAATTTCCTGGCATAGTGAGTGGAGCACTTTCACACATCATCTTCCAGGATTTGAAATAGCTCAACTTGGATTCCATCAACTCCACTAGCTTTGTTCGTAGTGATACTTTCTAAGGCCCACTTGACTTCACATTCCAGGATGTCTGGCTTTAGGTGAGTGATCACACCATCGTGATTATCTTGGTCATGAAGATCTTTTTTGTACAGTTCTTCTGTGTGTTCTTGCCTCCTCTTCTTAATATCTTCTGCTTCTGTTAGGTCCATACCATTTCTGTCCTGTATCAAGCCCATCTTTGCATGAAATGTTCCCTTGGTATCTCTAATTTTCTTGAAGAGATCTCTAGTCTTTCCCAGTCTGTTTTTTTCCCTCTATTTCTTTGCATTGATTGCTGAGGAAGGCTTTCTTCATTTTACAAAAAAGGAAAATGAGCTACAAGGATATTGTGAAAGTAGCCCAGGTCACACAGCAAGAAAGAGCAAAGCCAAGTCTAGACCATTCTTAAGGGGTGTACTATGTTGTATTACCTCTCCAGGTACACAATACATGTGAAAAAAATCATCCTGGCTTTTTCTTTATGACACAGAAATAGTTGGTAAGCCTCTGTGTGTGTGTATGTGTGTGTTTATTTGTAAGTTGTGTCCAACTCTTTTGCAGCCCCTTGTACTGTAGCCAGCCAGACTCTTCTGTCCTTGGGATTTCCCAGGCAAGAATACTGACGTGGGTCCCATATCCTTCTCCAGGAGAATCTTCCCAGCCCAGAGATAAAACCTGCATCTCCTGCATTGGCAGACAAATTCTTTACTTCTGAACCACCAAGGAAGCCCAGTTGGTGTGCATAACTGCCGTTAAATGATTTTTAAAAAGAGTTTGCACTTGGGTGATCTAATGGAAAATTACTCAGTCAATGTGATTAGGTCATCTGTGTTTGTAATTGGTGTTTACCAAGTTTAGACTCCTATCCAGCCATAGAGATGTATCTTCCTTGCTTATTACATCTCCCGAGAATGACTCCTAGGTCTTTGAGAAAGACATTGTTAGTATTGTAAAACTAGCAAGAGGTTAGAAGAAGATTTGTATCTTAAAGGAAAAGAGAAAGAATGCATGATTGCAAATGTTCTAAAGTAAATATTCTAAGAAAAGGGATTTCAAAGGTCTAGATTCAGAAAGAAAACCGTCTATATCTTAGTGAAACTGAGGAGAATGTTAGATTGTCTTGGGTCAAACATAGAATATTTGGACTAAATAGATTCTGCTTAACTGTGTTTTCTTATGATTCGTATAATATATATTGAGTTATGTTTATATATTTTAACAATCATTGAATGCATATTCAGCTATATAGTTTAAAGAAATATATTCTCATTGTCATGTGAAGGAATTTTTGGAATGAAAGGAATTGTTGGAGTTCCAGTGGCTCTCAAGATAGTATATAATTCTGATGTGACAAAACCATTAGATACTGAATGTGAACTTTCAGAACTAAAGAGTAATATTGATTTAATCTAAGAGGTTCAGGTAGTCAACCTCATATGGGACTTCAGGAGGAAACAGATGGCAATAATGACTACCCATTGCTAAATTTCCTCAAGCAGGGCTAAAAAAAGGGCAGGACCAGAAGGCTGGGAAACGTGGGGTCCAAAAGGCACATGAACCTGACTATGTTTCATAACAAGACATATTTGCCTTTGCTCAGAGTCCTGAAATAAACTTTCAGCATGATCCGAACACTTTCTTGCTGCCTCTGACCTGAGTTCACTATAGCTACAAACAAAAGCTTCACAAACTCTCAGTAGAAATGAAATCACAGTTTCAAGACATACAGATTTTGATGAGTAATGCATATGCTTTACATCTTTATGATTGTTTTCAGAATTGTAAACCATAGAGTATTCCTAACTTATCCCGACCCTGTCCTATCAAGTTTGCTCTACTTCCAGAAAAATGGGTTTGAAAATAAACTATCCCGACCCTATCCTATCAAGTTTGCTCTACTTCCAGAAAAATGGGTTTGAAAATAAACTAAGACCATAAAATAAACCCATCATCCTAGCATTTTGGAAATGTATATACACATTTAAAAATAAGCTTAAATTTTTGCATACTGCATCAAATTCCAGGGCTACTGATTCCTTGAAGTCAGATTCATTTGACTCCCTGAAAATGAATTGGTTTTCATGAAGCTATTTAAATTTATTGAGTTACTATTATCGTCCTAAACCCAAATAAAATTTGAGAAGTATTGGGCCTGGATATATCTCTGCAATTCTCAATAATATTTGCATCTGTAAGTGTCAGATCCCCCTTCTGTAGGGGATCTTCGCAAATCAGGGATGGAACCTGCATCTCCCGCATTGGCAGTTGTATTCTTTACCACCAAGCCACCTGAGAAGCCCCAATTAATCCATACCTAATTGTATTTCAAACTGTAACATGTTTCTTTACCCAGCAGCTGGAGGCACAGTAGCTGTTGAAAAAGTTATTTTCTCTTAATCTTACCAACTAAACTATTGAAACTCTGGTATTCTCTGAACTGATAGTGCAGGACCCTAAGGGTCTCTCAAAACCTACCATTTCTTTTCACTTTCCACAAGTTTCTGCTATTGAGGTGTTTACTTGATGACCCATTTGCTCCAAATGTAACTTTGAGACATGTTACTGAAGCTCAGCCTTTGTGCCCAGGTGCCAGATTAAATCTCAGAGACAGTTTTGGGTGAAATAGAACTAAAGCTATTTAGCTTTATTTCTTTGCCAGGCAAAGAAGGCCACAGTGGGCTAATGCCCTCAAGACCGTGTGTCCTGCTCATAAAGGGGTAGTGAGGAGTCTCAAAATGTTCAAGGAACAGGGCATGATCAGCTCCTGGACATTCTTCTGATTGGTTGGTGCTAACCCTTATGGCAGAAAGTGAAGAGGAACTAAAAACCCTCTTGACGAAAGTGAAAGTGGAGAGTGAAAAAGTTGGCTTAAAGCTCAACATTCAGAAAACGAAGATCATGGCATCCAGTCCCATCACTTCATGGGAAATAGATGGGGAAACAGTGGAAACAGTGTCAGACTTTATTTTTTTGGGCTCCAGAATCACTGCAGATGGTGACTGCAGCCATGAAATTAAAAGACGCTTACTCCTTGGAAGGAAAGTTATGACCAACCTAGATAGCATATTCAGAAGCAGAGACATTACTTCGCCAACAAAGGTCCATCTAGTCAAGGCTAGGGTTTTTCCTGTGGTCATGTATGGATGTGAGAGTTGAACTGTGAAGAAAGCTGAGCGCCAAAGAATTGATGCTTTTGAACTGTGGTGTTGGAGAAGACTCTTGACAGTCCCTTGGACTGCAAGGAGATCCAACCAGTCCATTCTAAAGGAGATCAGCCCTGGGATTTCTTTGGAAGGAATGATGCTAAAGCTGAAACTCCAGTACTTTGGCCAGCTCATGCGAAGAGTTGACTCATTGGAAAAGACTCTGATGCTGGGAGGGATTGGGGGCAGGAGGAGAAGGGGACGACAGAGGATGAGATGGCTGGATGGCATCACTGACTCAATGGACGTGAGTATGAGTGAACTCCGGGAGTTGGTGATGGACAGGGAGGCCTGGCATGCTCTGATTCATGGGGTCGCAAAGAGTCGGACACGACTGAGCCACTGATCTGATCTGATCTGACATAATTGGGAGTCAGCATCCTCAACCAGCTGGTTGAGTCTCCAGCTGGTCTAGGGTCTACACCCTTGTGGGCCACATACAGTTAACTTCTTCCACCTGGTTCAGGCTTAAGTGTCTGCAAAACAGCTCAAAGGACATGGCTCAGAACACTATCTGTAATCATTGAGGAAGAACTAAAGAGCCTTAACTTGGTTTAATGGCTAAATTATTACTTTTTCTCAGTTGACTGTTTTCCTTTCTTTCTTCATTTCTTCACTTCTCTGATTAAATTTATTCTCATTCAATAAATCAAATTTACTATTATTATTAAATTTATTCTTATGAATGTTTTTCTACAGATAAAAGGCAGGCAGAGGATATGGATAGGAGTCTCTCCTGGGAAGGTCTCACAGGGTCCTGCTCGCTTACAGACTGATGCCACTACTAGGAAAATTTATGTATCACTCTCACATCAGGCTGTTGCCAACACCACTGTCCAGGGTCTCCAGGCCACAGCAAAATGTTTCCTCCAGTCCAACAGCAGGATCTCAAAACTAAATCTTACTCCCCTAAGAGCTGAGCTCTCAGTTGAGGTTAGACCATATTCCTTGAAGAATGAGCAGATCTAACTAAGTCATCTAGCAGTCAGTCTCCAAATGTCCAGGTGTCTTTCCTTTTAGTTAAGCAGTATCCCACCCTGCCAGCCTTTCAGACATAAAACAAACAACAGTTGAGATGGCTGAAGCTAAGCCATGATGGAGACCCCAGAACAAGACAATATTGCTCCTTAAAATGTGCGTATAGTTGGAACACAATAATCACTTCATATTTACTCTGAAAAAGCAGAATTCTGACAACAGGATAAGCAAAAAGTAAACATCAACAAAAGGTTGGCCTTTAAATTTCCCTACTGATTAACTTTGTTTTTCTAGCTTTGTTAAATGGTCACACATCTTTGTAAATTTTGGATCTTTTAAAATCTTTTATCAGCATTCTTATTATTATTCTTATCCTTTTGATTGTAAGCTTCATGGGGTTAAGATTCTCTATTTGTTTAACTTTAAATCTCACATCATATGCTAATATATTGCATATAGATGCTCTAAGTGGTAAATTTTTGAGGTGAAATTTTATTTTGGCTTTGAGGGTTTTAGACATCTTACAACTGATTTAAATAAGAACTAAGCATATAAACCAGGATGAATCAAACATTTTCCTTCTTATCTACTGCATTCTTTCTCTTTGCAAATGTTTATGTATTTGCCTCATGTTAAATTCAATCTTAAAATCAGTACATTCTGCCTAACCAATAATTTCTTGAAACCTAACTGAAAGTAAATATTCTCCTCAGCAAATGACCCATCCCCTCCTTAGAGTGCCTACTTTTTATCGTTTCTCAGTGGATTGCTAGAATTTCCATGAAGAGATTAAATGAAAAAATAGTCAATATTCAGTTTAATCAACTTTATTTTTTTTAATTGGAAGAGATTAAAATAGCTGGTAAAACAAGAGCATATTTATGTATTTATTTCCAATATTATTGTTTTAATTATCCATACTGAGAATTAGCCTGGTTTAAAATTAGCAAGGATATAAGATTTCAGATATCCAGTTCTCATCTCTGAATAAGTAATCCTTGTTTAGTTCTCTAGGGGAGGGAAAAACTTTTCTTCCTCTACTCACCTGAGGCTTCAAGCATCAAACTGATAACAGAGATTAACAGCAAAAACATAACAAACAAGTTAAAGAAAACAAAAAACAGACTTAGTCACAAACTTCAAGGGAAGAAAAAAAGTATTCTCCTTCTATTCTTGCAGGTTCTCAGCTGGTTGGCTGGGACCCCTATAAAAAAAAAAAAAGAAAAAAACACCTAGAAGTTTATTGAAATGTTTATGTGTACATCACATATATACATGGGGATAATTCAAGGATGAGTAACAAATAATTGCCTGGAACTTGTGCTTAAATAGTGTCCCTGGTGGCTCAGACGGTAAAGCGTCTGTCTACAATGCAGGAGACCCAGGTTTGATCCCTGGGTTGGAAAGATACCCTGGAGAAGGAAATGGTAATCCACTCCAGTACTATTGCCTGGAAAATCCCATGGACAGAGGAGCTTGGTAGGCTACAGTCCATGGAGTCGCAAAGAGTCGGACACGACTGAGCAACTTCATTTTGTGCTTAAATGCCATCTTCACCCAAAACAAAAGAAGGGTATGAGGAAGGCAAGTTATAAGAAGGTGGCCAGAAAAAGTACAGTAAACAAAGGTCAGGTTTGTTTTGCAAATTTAAATTGATACCTTCTCCAGTGATAAGAGGCTCTTGTGATTAAGAGTCATCCCACTCTTGATGATACAGAGATGTGACTCAAGGAGGATTTTAGGATTTATATGCCATCCAACCAAGGGTGGAGAAGAAGCTAGACACAGAAAAAAGGATTAGGGGCTGCTGGGAGGGGAGATAGCCAGTACGGGAAGATATGGTACAATATGGTACATAAAGAGTATTCAGTAAGGTTAGCTTTGCAGGTTCAAAGTCAGGGCCTTGTCCATCAATAAGAGTTGTAAAGGGTCATCTTCATATCAGAGAGAGAGAGTTGTTCAGTTGCTCAGTTGTGTCCAACTCTTTGCAACCCCATGGACTGCAGCACGTCAGGTCTCCCTGTCCTTCACCATCTCCCAGAGCTTGCTCAAACTCATGTCCATTGAGTCAGTGATGCCATCCAACCATTTCATCCTCTATCATCCCCTTCTGCTGCCTTCAATCTTTCCCAGCATCAGGGTCTTTCCTAATGAGTCGGCTCTACACATCAGGTGGCCAAAGTATTGGAGCTTCAGCTTCAGCATCAGTCCTTCCAATAAATATTCAGTACTGATTCCCTTTAGGATAGACTGATTGGATCTCCTTGCAGTCCAAGGGACTCTCATGAGTCTTCTCCAACACCATAGTTCAAAAGGATCAATTCTTTGGTGTTCAGCTTTCTTTATGGTCCAACTCTCACATGCATTCATGACTACTGGAAATACCATAATTTTGACTGTAAGGACCTTTGTTGGCAAAGTAATGTCTCTGCTTTTTAATACACTGTTGACATCTTAACAAATAAAAATCTTCTTTTATAAGTGTGAGTTTCCTTTAAAAAATATATGCTTTGTTTTTAGAGTTTTTCCTACATCTGCTGTTTCTCAGTTGCTTTCAACTCAGAATAATCCTTATGCCAAAGTGGTGTATTTGGAGGTGGCATATTCTGTTCCTCTAGTTTTCTTTCCTCTGTGTGCAACTAGCATTTTAGAGCTGCTGTCTTGGAAGGTTAGCTGTTTGTTTGGACAGGGCTTCCCAGCATGGCGTTTCTCAGTATTGTTATATTCAGTATCTGATTCCAGGCGTCTGTTCTTTAATTATTTATGACCACCTCCTTCCAAACTGGACTGTGGGCACCAGAAAACTGACTGGAAACTGATGCCTTACAAAATGGTAAAATATAATTTAAAATCAAGACTAAAGAAAGAATAAATTAGAACAGAAGGTTAAATTTTAGAAGATAAATTACCATATCAAAATATAGATCAGGATGTTGCATAATTCCTCCCAGTAAAATGGTTAACTCCTTGAGGTCAGGGACTATTATACATTTCATGTTCGATCAGTATTTGGCTCAGCACCTACATGTAATTGATGCTCAATAAATACTGATGGTTCATTTTATTTCATTTATTTGTGAAAAAGCAAAGCAGAAAAAAAAATAGTACCTTACATATCATGAAAACAGTTTCTTTTTTATTGATGAGAGCCTGCTGGAATGAGAACCCTGACACAATTGTAAAGAGTTAGGGAACTGACCCGCTCTCAGATTGCTTCACTTCCTGGCCGATTTTAAACACATGGAGGAATAAACCACTGAAAAATCTTTGTGGTGTCTGCAGTTAAGCTTGAGTTTAGTCTCACAGCTCTCAGTGTGGACACTCATTTCCCAAAATTTAATGTGAATCCTTGAGGGGTGAAATTGGCTCAAATGATACTAACAGAGGAAAGGAACTTCAATTTAACATATATTCACTAATTATGTTATTATTATTCTTAATTGTTTCAAAACATAAAAGATGAAAAGCTAAAACATAATTTTAATTGGCAAAGGAATTTCATACTAGGAAGGCACCTCTTGATTAGCAGCTGTGTAGGCAGGGGGAGGGTTGGGGGTATGGAAATTTGGCTAAGAATTCACATGGAAAAGTGCTCAGTGTGCTTCAAAATAGCTCAATCAGTACTCAGCGTGCTGTGAAAGCGCTCAACTGGTGCTCAACTTCCCGCATATTTAAATAAGTTGAGAGCTGACTTTTAAAAAGTGCTCAATCGGGAGTGCTCAAGTTGTGGGGCCTATTAGTTGAATGCTAATTAACTTCTTTCCTATAGTTCACTTCTCTTAAGCAGAGGGACGCTTTTGCTGTTCATGTTTCCAGGTTGAACCTGGACTTTGCCGAATACATTGAGAGATCTGCATTTCTTGTGGAAGAGGCAAGCGTCCAGCCAACCATTCCCATGGCTTTCTTTGGCTCAGTTTCATTGTCTCTCTCTGCCTCTCTCATGTGTTCACATTACCCTCCTCACTATTTCTGGCTTTACTGTCTTGCTTTGAAGTTATTTTGAAAAGTCTAAATAGAAGAGCTTGCTGTTTTATTTGATCTGATATCTTTTTATTCCTGATGCATAGTTTGGTTTTTCCCAAGGGCTTTTCAATCATTTTGATATCATTTGCTCCTCAGAAATGGTTTTGAGCATTAAGTTGAAGAAATTGTGTAGTCCCATAACGTCCACTTTTAATTTGGTTTACTCATTAGTATATTATTTTTGAAGTAGGAAAGATGAGTCCCATATTAAATAAACAACTCCATTTCATAATTTGCTTAATATCAAACTTGAGCTATATATTTTTAAGAATCTATGCTGGGGGGAAAAAGATACTATATTTCACTATTGCTATAAATTTATATGAAGATTTAAGTGAAATTTTGTTTTCTGTGATGATTTCAAAATCTCATAGGATGACGCATTGATGTGTGAGTGCAGTTTTTAAAACACATTCAAATGATGTCATGTATTCCCTTTGCAAGTACTTCATTATGCATTTTTTTAATTTATTTTATTTTTAAACTGTACAAATTGTATTAGTTTTGCCAAATATCAAAATGAATCCACCACAGGTATACATGTGTTACCCATCCTGAACCCTCCTCCCTCCTCCCTCCCCATACCCTCCCTCTGGGTCGTCCCAGTGCACTAGCCCCAAGCATCCAGTATCGTGCATCGAACCTGGACTGGCATCTCGTTTCATACATGATATTATACATGTTTCAATGCCATTCTCCCAAATCTTCCTACCCTCTCCCTCTGCAACAGAGTCCATAAGACTGTTCCATACATCAGGGTCTCTTTTGCTGTCTCATATACAGGGTTATTGTTAGCATCTTTCTAAATTCCATATATATGTGTTAGTATACTGTATTGGTGTTTTTCTTTCTGGCTTACTTCACTCTGTATAATAGGCTCCAGTTTCATCCACCTCATTAGAACTGATTCAAATGTATTCTTTTTAATGGCTGAGTAATACTCCATTGTGTATATGTACCACTGCTTTCTTATCCATTCATCTGCTGATGGACATCTAGATTGCTTCCATGTCCTGGCTATTATAAACAGTGCTGCGATGAACACTGGGGTACATGTGTCTCTTTCAATTCTGGTTTCCTCAGTGTGTATGCCCAGCAGTGGGATTGCTGGGTCATAAGGCAGTTCTATTTCCAGCTTTTTAAGGAATCTCCACACTGTTCTCCATAGTGGCTGTACTAGTTTGCATTCCCACCAACAGTGTAAGAGGGTTCCCTTTTCTCCACACCCTCTCCAGCATTTATTGCTTGTAGACTTTTGGATCACAGCCATTCTGACTGGTGTGAAATGGTACTTCATAGTGGTTTTTATTTGCATTTCTTTGATAATGAGTGATGTTGAGCATCTTTTCATGTGTTTGTTAGCCATCTGTATGTCTTCTTTGGAGAAATGTCTATTTAGTTCTTTGGCCCATTTTTTGACTGGGTCATTTATTTTTCTGGAGTGAACTGTAGGAGTTGCTTGTATATTTTTGAGATTAGTTGTTTGTCAGTTGCTTCATTTGCTATTATTTTCTCCCATTCTGAAGGCTGCCTTTTCACCTTGCTAATAGTTTCCTTTGATGTGCAGAAGCTTTTAAGTTTAATTAGGTCCCATTTGTTTATTTTTGCTTTTATTTCCAATATTCTGGGAGGTGGGTCATAGAGGATCCTGCTGTGATGTATGTCGGAGAGTGTTTTGCCTATGTTCTCCTCAAGGAGTTTTATAGTTTCTGGTCTTACATTTAGATCTTTAATCCATTTTGAGTTTATTTTTGTGTATGGTGTTAGAAAGTGTTCTAGTTTCATTCTTTTACACATGGTTGACCAGATTTCCCAGCACCACTTGTTAAAGAGATTGTCTTTAATCTATTGTATATTCTTGCCTCCTTTGTCAAAGATAAGGTGTCCATATGTGCGTAGGTTTATTTCTGGGCTTTCTATTTTGTTCCATTGATCTATATTTCTGTCTTTGTGCCAGTACCATACTGTCTTGATAACTGTGGCTTTGTAGTAGAGCCTGAAGTCAGGTAGGTTGATTCCTCCAGTTCCATTCTTCTTTCTCAAGATCGCTTTGGCTATTCGAGGTTTTTTGTATTTCCATACAAATTGTGAAATTATTTGTTCTAGCTCTGTGAATAATACCGTTGGTAGCTTGATAGGGATTGCATTTAATTTATACATTGCTTTGGGTAGTATACTCATTTTCACTATATTGATTCTTCCAATCCATGAACATGGTATATTTCTCCATCTATTAGTGTCCTCTTTGATTTCTTTCACCAGTGTTTTATAGTTTTCTATATGTAGGTCTTTAGTTTCTTTAGGTAGATATATTCCTAAGTATTTTATTCTTTCCATTGCAATGGTGAATGGAATTGTTTCCTTAATTTCTCTTTCTGTTTTCTCATTATTAGTGTATAGGAATGCAAGGGATTTCTGTGTGTTGATTTTATATCCTGCAACTTTACTATAATCATTGATTAGTTCTAGTAATTTTCTGGTGGAGTCTTTAGGGTTTTCTATGTAGAGGATTATGTCATCTGCAAATAGTGAGAGTTTTACTTCTTCTTTTCCAATTTGGATTCCTTTTATTTCTTTTTCTGCTCTGATTGCTGTGGCCAAAACTTCCAAAACTATGTTGAATAGTAATGGTGAAAGTGGGCACCCTTGTCTTGTTCCTGACTTTAGGGGGAATGCTTTCAATTTTTCACCATTGAGGATAATATTTGCTGTGGGTTTGTCATATATAGCTTTTATTATGTTGAGGTATGTTCCTTCTATTCCTGTTTTCTGGAGTATATATATTTATGTGGTAACTGTTACCAAACCCAAACTGTGTTCACTTTCCCATAGGCAGTAAAAAACCAATCCACTGACACTTTAAGGTGAGTAAAATAACTTTTGCTGCTGCTGCTGCTAAGTTGCTTTAGTCGTGTCCAACTCTGTGTGACCCCATAGACGGCAGCCCTGCCGGCAGAGACAGGCTCCCCTGACTCTGGGATTCTCCAGGCAAGAACACTGAAGTGGGTTGCCATTTCCTTCTCCAGTGCATGAAAGTGAAAAGTGAAAGTGAAGTCGCTCCGTCATGTCCAACCCTCAGCGACCCCATGGACTACAGCCTTCCAGGCTCCTCCATCCATGGGATTTTCCAGGCAAGAGTACTGGAGTGGGGTGCCATTGCCTTCTCCTATTAAAAAAATAACTTTTAATTAGCATCTAATGCAGGGTTAATGCATTAGCCTCCTAACTCATCTCCCAGCCAACCTCGCCACAAGGCAAAAAGTGCCTTCCCATCTATAAATGTCATTGGAAAGGTCATGGGTTTTTGTGGAGATATCAGGACTTCTTAGGCTGCAACCATTGAAAATGTGGGTCATCTGACTCCAAGGTTCTCCAAGCAACCTTCCACTTTAACTGGCCTCAGTATTGGGCTACTTGGAGAAAGTAGCTTGGAAAAAGACTCAGTTGGTCAAGTGAATACATTGTTAGAAAATGTTATTCAATATAAATTTTATGTCAATCATAACTCAATTAAAAAAGAAAGAAAATATGTTAGCTACTCATATTCCCATATGTATGAAAAGGATATGAATCTCACTGGAAATTAATATATTTGCATCAGGACTTTCTATCCAAGTCAGAATTTTGCTAATGTGATTCTGCATGAGTGATCGGATAGTACCCAGTGTTCTCATAATAACCACTTCCTGAGTTTGCAGTGCTAATGGTCTGACCTTGGATGGTGATGAATTCACTAAGGTAATGACTATCACACCTTGAAGCCACTTGAGAAACTTGCTGGATGTCAAAATCACATTTACAGTTTTTCTCTTTGAATTTCTATTGAATGTATGTGATGTTTTCACAGTAATGCCATGCTCAATTTTGTGAGCATAATGAACATTATTGTTTTAAATCGTTATTACCCTGGTATTCAAAACTATAAAACTAAAGCAATACAATGAAAATTAACTATTGATATTTTTAGTAACCTGGGGTTGCTTTTAATGATAATAGCCAATTAGGATTATCTCCTTTATAAAACAAAATGAAGGAATTTGGGTAACAGAGCTTTCTTCACAAATTCTGCCCAGTGGCTATAAGAGGCAGCACCGTGTTATTGCTTTGCTCTAAAATGAAGATAGAAATGTATTCCCTGTTGCCCCTCACTGTTTGGCATATTGGAACTTGTTTATTAAATTACCCTTTACAGAGTTTCACCATGTTCTCTCTCTCTGAAAATGAAAGCTAATTCAGCTTTCTTATCTTTTTGATAGAAAAAAATGATATCTAGAATTGGAGGGTACTATGCAATCATACGTTCAAGTGATATATTTATTTTAATAAACCAAGAAGGTATTTATGTGGTTTGTGTCAATTTTAAACAATTATCTTTTTTGTTTTACTTGACCTAGTTAATGATTTGCAAACAGACATGATTCAACAAAACATTAGTTAAAATGTTCAGTGAATCTTAAAACAACTGCTTTTAATATTCCTGAACAATAGAAGGTTCCAGGTTCAGCCTACTGTGAGGTGTGTGGGTCTTGTTTGCAATCAGCTCTGACATTTTCAGAAATTTCCACTACAAAGGAGAGTTCTATTTTGAAAACACTTATTAGAGAGCAGCCGAATGTGTGTCCTCCATTGAGCACTACTTCTTTTTGCTGTTGTTTTTGTAGTTTTTAATTGTTGGCCAAGATTAAGAAATGCTTGAGATCCATCAGGCTGTGTCATTTGATTGCTCTAGAAGATACATACGTATATACATACATATATATATATATATATATATACTTTTTAATATTGTATATTCCAAATTAAGATTGTTAACATCTTATTAATATGCAAATGCTTGTTATGACAATGCTTTTCCTCTACTGTATGAACTACTTTTCAACTGAAAATTAATAAAGGCTCTCAGTTGGTCCTAAAGTTTTCATCAGTATGAACAGATGTTACTATTGTTTGTTTGGCTGGAGCATTTACTTTGAAAGATACCATCTGAATTTGAAAATAAACTAAGTCCTAGTTTTGTACAATAGCATCAGGAAAATATTTTTGTTTTGTTTTGAGTTCAGTGGTAGACCAATGGTAGTATCTGATCATTTTTAGGATGTGATTTTCAGAAAGAAGTCATGCTTGATTTTTTTTTTCCTTTCAGTGCCCAGTCAACAATAACAATAGCAAAACCTGTGTTAAATGGGGGTCAAATGACAGTACATCTATAACAATACTCTTTAAAACTAAGTAGTATGCTAAAATTTTAACCATTTTACCTGTTTTATAAAAAATTGAATCACTGTTCAAACTAATTACCAGTTCTTTTCAGCATCATAATATACTTGTGGGTAGATACTGTTATTAGCCCCATTTTATAGATGAAGAAGGTAAGGTACAAGAAGATAAATAGCCTTGCAAAGGTCATGCTGTATATTATAACCCAGGCAATCTGCCTCCATATTTTGTGCTTATACCTGCCTTACTATGCACTGTTAAAAATCCCAGATGCTTTCATTATTTCCCTCTGACTGCTAGCCCCTAGATATTTATGAGTAAGTCCTTGCCTTATGGTAAGAAAGGGCACTTTCCAACAGTAGTCTTGTTATTCTTTGACCAAAAATGTAGTCAAAGTTTCTGAGGGAAAAACATCCAAAAGGAAAGGAGGAGAAAGAAAGAGGCCAACAGGTTAGCTAAGTCACACCGGTCCTGAAATGGGATGAAAAAATCATAATAGCCCACTTATTTCATTGAATATTAAGGTTAAAAGTTTTCAATGGAAAAGAATCGTTTAAAGATCTTAACATATGGAGTAAACACTGATTGCAATAGTCTAGTTTATCTTATGCATAGTAGAATAAAGTATTTGAATAGATCATGCATAAAGTTGCATATCATTATAAATGCAATACAAATGGAATTCTAAAGGAGAAAATATAGAAGAATCTGCCATTGAAGAAAAGTTACTTGTTTAAAGATAATTTTATTGTTCCATAATCAGCTATCAATAAAATACTAAATGAGTAAGACTTCATTAAATTTGTAAGGTAATTCCATACACAGACCAAGACCTCTGGGTGGTTAAAGAACCAGTGATTTCCAGGGTATAGAATACCATATGAATCTTAAAGGCAAAGTAGCTGCTTTTATAACACCAAAAATAGTAAAGCCTTTAAGATGGATAGACAGATATTTAAATAGATAAAGGATGATATGTCTTCCTCATTTGGATAGTTTATAATCTAAGGCTGCTGATTATGACACAGAGAAAAATTAATATAAGAGTATAAATACATACAGAGGAAATACATATGTAGTTGTTTAAAATCTCAGACTACATGTCAGTTATTTCAAATTCTGAGTGGTGAGACCTGGCTTATAAATGTTGCCATCACTGCCAGTTGATATTTGGCAAAGTCATGCTTAACCCTGCTAAAGTTTCCATAGGAAATCAGTATTTTGCAATTTGTTCATCTTAGGCAGGTAGTTATAGCAAAACTCCAGCCTGATTTATTTGCCCCTTGAACTCATTGAAGAAGGGGGAACAAAAATTAAATGCAAAATAAAATAAACATTCAAATTATTGGAAAACAATTTTATACACATTATATCATTACTGTGCAGAATTATGCCTTGCCCTTGAGAGATTTGCATCTTGCATTGAGCAAACTGCCAATTTATAAGGCTGCTGCTTGAGCTGACATAGATATATGACAGGCACTTTGTCCTTTAGGCCTAGAAGGAACCATGGAACTTCTCTGTCAGTATCATTCATGCAAGTGACAAATAATGTCAAACCTGTTTAGTGGAGCAAGTAAACAGAGTAAAGAGGGTTTTGTGATAGAAAGAAATAGCAAATGGATGCACAGATGAGGCTTGGATAAGGTTTGAGATGGCAGTGAGACATGCAATATAAGCTATCTTGCTCTATTTTGTATATTATTTAATAGTTATGAAATGTACTTGAAACAAACATTTCATCTCTAGGAGACAGAAAATATGGGGTTGTTTTAATTATATCATCTCTAATAATTTATCATGAAACTAAAACATACAGGACCACCAAAGACTCACTCTACTTTATATTTATCTACCTAAAGAGTAACATTTTAAAAATTGAAACACACATTTAATAAAATTAGTAAACTAAGTGATTTTTCTGAAACCATTCACCTACTTTATAATTCACAGAAAGTTACCCTTTCGATAATGAACATGAGAGTATACCAAGAATTTCTTCTTAATTTAGCATATAAAGGCATTTGTTTTGTTTCTGTACTACATTTATATCATAATCCACACTCCCAACAATATTTTGCCTAGACGTAGAATGTTTATGAAGAATAGTCATGTACGTGTTTGAGGAACAGGTAAGATGAACTCAAAACTGGAAAAACATTGACTGGATTAACAGTGGTGGCCATGAAGACTTGCAAGAAAGCTAAGATAGAGGGAAATAAAAGGTATATATCCTTTTTGGAAGAGGAATCTAAGCTCAGGGGAGTCAGGTTACTAATGTAAAAATCACATGGTTACTAAATGAATGAACAACCACTTCAAATCATAGCTCACTGAACACACACACACCCCCCTAATTTGTGCCTGACATCATCCATAGTGTTGAGGATACTATGGTAGTAAAGAAGAGAGACAGACTTAATCCTTTCATTTATTTTCTAATGTATTATAGCAGGTGTAAATATAGTAACAAAAATTTTGATATTAGTAAATGTTGTAATTAAATGAGATAGTGGGGAATTTCTTTCCAAGAAGCTTATTTATTTTTTACCTGGCTTCTCTGGTGACTCAGACAGTAGAAAAATCTGCCTGCAATGCAGGAGACCCAGATTCAATCCCTGGATCAGAAAGATCCCCTGGAGAAAGGAATGGCAACCCACTCTAGTGGACAGAGGAGCCTGGTGGGGTACAATCATGAGGTCACAAAGAGTTGTACCTAATATGTATAACAATATTCTACAATGTTCCTCTTTGCTATTAAGAACATTTTCCAAAACCATTTGTTGTTGTTCAGTTGGTAAGTCATGTCTGGCTCTTTGTGACCTCATGGACTGCAGCACACCAGGTTCCTCTGTCCTCCACAGTCTCCTGGAGTTTGCTCAAATTAATATCTATTGAGTCAGTGATGCTATCTAACTGTCTCATTCTCTGCCGCCCCTTTCTTCTTTTGCTTTCAATCTTTCCCAGCATCAGGGCCTTTTCCAATGAGTCAGCTCCTTTGTATCAGGTGGCCAAAGTATTGGAGCTTCAGCTTCAGCATCAATCCTTCCAGTGAATATTCAGGGTTGATTTCCTTTAGGATTGACCAATTTGATCTCCTTGTGTGAGTGCTAACTTGCTTCAGTCATGTCCGAGTCTTTGTGATCCTATGGACTGTAGCCTGCCAGTCCCCTCTGTCCATGGGATTCTCCAGGCAAGAATACTGGAGTGGGTTGCCATTTCTTTCTCCAGGAGACCTTCCCAACCCAGGAATTGACCCTGTGTCTCTTATGTCTCCTGCATCAGCAGGTGGGTTCTTGACCACTAGTGCCCCCTGACCTCCTTACAGCCCTACAATTTATTGCTCTGTAGTCAGATTTCCTAGACTCTACACACATTTTGTGTGTGACCTTGAGCCTGTCTGAGCCTCAGTTTCCTCACTGGCAAAATAGAGTTATTAGCAGTACTTACCAACATCTTATAATTATAAAAGGAATAAATCATTAAATCTATGTAAAACAGAAAATAATGTCTGCTACTTAAAAACTCAGATATGCACTATTTTTGTTCTTTTCACTGTGTTTGCATATGATTATCATTAACCACAGTTTAAAATACTATTAAGCCATAATAAGCTTTTGTGTTGGTGGACTCTTGGTCCAATGTCAGAAACACAAGATAAATTAGAATTTTAGTACCTCTAAGAATATCTCAAGTGAACCTATTCTTTGCAACTCAAGGTTCTCTGAATTTGATATGCTTGAACTCTCATGGATAACACTTTTATACATCTTACTCTTATTTGCTTTCCAGTAAACACTTATTGATACATTATGCCCTTTATATTCTATTACTTATGTTCACTACTTTTAATTGAACCACTAATACTTCACATCTCTATATTCCTACATTACAGTATGTCCAGCCAAAATATTTAACCAGTTAATTTCCTAACCTGAAAGCTACTCTGACATGTTACTTTCAAATTGATTCATGAATCTTCACATTGGATGCCATTCTATCTACTTTCTTAATTAATTAATTACACATCTACTTACTCAGTTATCTAAGCCAGACAATGGGGAGTTGCTTTCCCTGCACACCTCATAGCCTTCCCCCAGTTATCTTTTTCTCTCCATCACCATTGTCATTAGTCTTCTTAATATATATGTTATCCCTCATTTTGTCTTTTCAGCTTATTACTTTAGTTCTAAATTTACTGGTGTCACATATAATATAAAATTTCACAAACCATTTATATGATGGGAAACCAAACATTAGGAGAAAATAGTGTTATGAAATGGAAGTACATAAACTATGTCTGGATCCTTCTTGGGTGACGAAGAATGAGTACAATAATATTCTAAGTAACTGTGTAGTGACTGTAAAGGGGGAAATTAAGCAACAGATCCTTCCTCTGTAATAAAGTTGAACTATGCAGACATAAGTTATGAAACAGAAATTAAGACAAGAAAAATGTCAAGTGGGGGCTTGATGAGTTCTACCATCCCTTAATCTCTATAAGATTCCATGCTATATTTGATACAGGCAATTGACATTTGCTCGACTTTGTGTAAATACAATAAAAATGCACCCTCATACATCTCCTCAACCCATATACTACCACTTATCTTCATGTACCTTCTGTCATGGATTCTGAAGCTACCATTACAAATGTAACTGTTAAATTACAAAAAAAAAAAAAAAAAGTCAGGATACGATGAAGATAAATATAATAGAATTTTGTACAGCCATGTTAACTTGATGTTATAGCCATGTTAACTTGATGTTACATGTCTTCTCTGAGCCAGATTTCTAATACTGGAAGCAAATTTCAAAATGTTGAAATTTAAGGGTCTAAGTCAATTAACACATTTTATTTAAATAGAGTAAAATCATGGTTGTACTGGGCTTCCCTGATAGCTCAGTTGGTCTAGATTTCCAGAGTAGATAAAATTTTATGGCTAAAATATTAGAAAATATTAGCATACCGTTCACTTTTGCAATGAAACCTCTTTCTAGTCCTAGTGATTCTGGTATTTCAGTAAGGTCACAGAAAAAAATTGACCTCAAATATAAAATTATATCTGTGTCACATTTTGACAAATTGCTTTAGTCTCTGGAGAACTGTCTGCTTGTTTTATTTACAGAGTTTTTGAACTTCTGCTGGAGAAAATGCATTTAAATTTTCCTATTTTCCACAACTCAGGTTATTTGAAGTAAAGTTTAATTTCATATTCAGATTTTTTTAATTTAAATTTATTTATTTTAATTGGAGGCTAATTACTTTACAATATTGTATTGGTTCTGCCACACGTTAGCATGAATCTGCCATGGGTGTACACATGTTGTTGATAGGTTTCCCTTATTTCCTGCTATCTTGTAGTTCTATTTATTTTCTATCCATTTGATTCCATTGTATTTTTAATTTATTTCAATTAATAGGTATAAAAAAAAAAGTCACTCAGTCATGTTTGACTCTTTGCAACACCATGGACTCCTCCTGCCAGGCTCCTCTGTCCACGGAATTCTCCAGGCCAGAATACTGGAGTGAGTAGCCGTTGTCTTCTCCAGGGGATCTTCTCAACCCAGGGATCAAACCCAGGTCTCCTGCATTGCAGATGGATTCTTTACCATCTGAGCCACCAGGGAAGCCCGTATTAATAGGTATACAAAACTGGTTTTAGATTTAAAGCTACATATATAGTGTTTCCATTTCTTTTTTAATCTTGAGATGAAATTTATGTAAACGAGTTACATATGAGCTCTCATGAACCAAAGATCTTTAGTTTTGTGCTGTAGCTTTAAGGCCTGCTACAGTGGGTCCTATATCTTGATATTCCGGCAGTTGATTGAACTCAGATAGTAAGGAAATATGACCAATGTGCAATTTCAAGTCCCTGAAGTACCTTCATGAAAGACAAGTTGAAAGCAGTGTTATTGCAGACTTGAAATAGAAAACTGATATACAGAAGATATTCTCAATGGTTTTTGTAAACAAATTATTCCTTTTTTATCTGAAATATATGTGTTTAAATTACTACCAAAAAATCTATATACAATACATAGCGCTGTCAAGCTAACACATGACTGGTTATAAAAACGATAGTTTTGGCAAAATTTTGTGCAATGGAGACTTAACAGGCTTTCTATTGCACTGCACTATATCATGAATAGGCTTAGTGTTTATTACAAGTTTCAGGAAGCATTTTTTGAATTTTATGCCTTTAACAAGGAATTTAGACAGTTGGTAAGTAATCGTTGTGATTCAATATTTAAAGCAAAATACCTACTGCTGCTTTTTTTCAAGTTTCCCTATCACTGTTTGGGAGAAACTTAAATTTCTATGAGAGTCATTATAATATGGTCACCACAGGCAGATATGTACTGTGTAGATCAGATTCATTTTTTAAAAAAATATCCAACTACATCACAATGCATAAGCAGATTGAAAGAGTTATGAGGCTGAAATATGACTGTGTTTGTCAAATGTATATTAAGAACTACGAAGGATCAATATGCAGGCTGAAAATTTAACATGAACTATTTCACCGACAAAAGCAGACAATACAACTGTCCTGGGTCAGAGGCAGAGGATTTAAATACAGTAGTTGCAATAGCCATGAAATTAGCATTTGCACCGGTCCTGTGTGTCCCCAGTCTACACAGGGCAGTGTGGAAACCTCATATAGCTACTCTACACACCATAGGTTTGCATCATGGCTGAGGAACCTCCACTTTAGGGCCCTGGTCTTTTATAATAGGCTGTAAGAAGGCATGCCCTTGGCCCCAGAGAATGAATTTATCTTTGTTACATCCATAATAAACCAATATGCCCTTTGTTACCTTTATCTCCCAAGACTGTTTGCTAAATAAACATCCTTACAAAGATAGTTTGAAGCAAAAGGACAGTGGGTATCTTGCTCATAAGACATGGAAAAATGCAAGCAAACCCATGGAGAACTGTCTCTGACAATATGAAATTCAATTTCAACTTTTTCATTCCTATCCAAGGAAAACTGATTCCCTTTGATTGAATTTAAAGTAAGAATAGATATGCATTTGAACTGTACATGAAATAAATGTATGCTAATATTGGTTGAATCAATCTTATATACTTTTGTTCCTTATGAGATTGTGTTACATAAAAAAAATGTTCTCCTGCTTTAAAAACATGTTAACATAACTGGTTTAGAACACAAGGAGGAGCTACTTAGATCAATTTATCCCGCATTATGACTGCAGATTTTACTCTTAATTGTCACGTCTCTCATTAATTATTTCATGAATATACCAGGGTTTGCACAAAAATTAAACATTCTACTGATATTCCCAGACTGAATATGTTCTGCTGACTCAGCTTATGTCACTGTCCTTATAGAGGAAGGAAATATGACATGGAATAGAGGATATAAACTGTACATATTAAGTGGAATTGTAAGACTTCTACTATTTTTCATGTAAATCCTAGTTGCTTCTTCAGCAAAGTTTGAACTTTTGATAAGGCTGAGTTTCATATATTTACTATTGCATTGCACTTTCAAGTATTATATTTAATTTCTGAGTTTATAAAAAAAGTATGTGTATCATTAAATTCTATGATTTCATTTTATGGCTAGGTTTTCATTTTTATAAGACTTGAAGCCAGTATGAAGACTTTTTAAGAGCTAGTATGCCTTCTTTGACTGCTTTGAAAGCTTTTGGAGGAGTATTCTAACATCTGGATACAACTAGAGTTATCTCTGGGAGAACAAAAGATACATTTTGCCTTCTTTCTTTTATTTGCATTGCATATAAGCTTTGTCCCGGAGAAGGCAATGGCACCCCACTCCAGTACTCTTGCCTGGAAAATCCCATGGATGGAGGAGCCTGGTAGGCTGCAGTCCATGGGGTCACTAGGAGTCGGACACGACTGCGTGACTTCACTTTCACTTTTCACTTTCATGCACTGGAGAAGGAAATAGTAACCCACTCCAGTGTTCTTGCCTGGAGAATCCCAGGGACGGGGGAGCCTGGTGGGCTGCCGTCTATGGGGTCGCACAGAGTCGGACACAACTGAAGTGACTTAGCATTAGCATAGCATAAGCTTTGTCCTAAATATAGTTATTCATGGGGTCGCAAAGAATCAGACACGACTGAGTGACTGAACTGAACTGACTGAAATATAGTTAATTTTATTTGAAATAACTGTCTGGGAAGTTTTTTTGTTTGTTTTTTTTTTAAGGATATCACACATTTCTGAGTTACTCAGTCCAGGAAAACTTAGGAATTTAATATGAACCACTGGGGACACACATAATAATGCAATACATTTCCTCTAATGTGGTATTAGCTTGCATCCAAATAACCAGATTCAAATAACCAAATAACCTGGGTCTCACCCCAAAATTTCCGATTCAGTGATGCCAGATAATTTTCATTACCTGGAGATTCTCACTGCTGATACAGGGACCATACTTTGGGAATCCTTGCTCAAAAAAAAAAAAAAAAAAAAAAGTGGTGTTTGAATGATGGAAATGAAGATGATAAAGATGAGGGCAGTAAGAAATGCATAATACTTGTTGTCCTGGTGTTTGGACATCTGCTAAATTCTTTACATATATAAGGGCTTCTCTAGAGGCTCAGCTGGTAAAGAATCCACCTGCAATATGGGAGACCTGGGTTTGATCCCTGGGTTGGGAAGATACCCTGGAGAAGGGAACAGCTACCCACTCCAGTATTCTGGCCTGGAGAATTCCATGGACTCTAAAGTCCATGGGGTCTCAAAAAGTTGGACATGACTGAGTGACTTTCACTTTCACTTTACATATGTAAACTCATTATGTCTTATGATTATTTTTCCTTAATGAGAAACCCGAGGCTTAAGGAAGTTAAATAAATGGCCCAAGATCACAACAGTGAAAAGTATAGTCTTATGCTAAAGCCTATCTGACTTCATCTCCTTCACAGAGAGTAGAAAAAGTACTCACAGAAGAGAAATAAATTGTCACAACAGGTGGAGAAATAACTACAGTCTGTGAAGGCCCATGGCTCTAAAAAGTAGATGTGAGAGAGGCATCATCACTCAGGAGAGCCAGGTACAACCTGT
Organism: Bos taurus; assembly: GCF_002263795.3. Taxonomy (NCBI): domain Eukaryota; kingdom Metazoa; phylum Chordata; class Mammalia; order Artiodactyla; family Bovidae; genus Bos; species Bos taurus. Next base: position 31,481,062 of record NC_037333.1, on the reverse strand, counting down.
GGCTTCTGATAAGAGCTGGAGAGAAATTTCCTGTGTGGGAATTAGCACTTGGAATTTCACTCCTTTAATGAGGCAGAGACCACTCAAGGTCACGAGACACTCACAAGCAACCTGCAATTGACAAGGGGAAAGATAAACGCAAAATCAGGTCAAACCAGGGTTTTTTCATAGTTTTCATATTTGTAAATAAATGCCTTCTGTTACTTAGAGTAAATAACAATACTTCTTCATCAAAATCCTGGAGACTGAAATGGCATACTCTCTGTGCTTCATGCCCAATAAAAGTCTGAAATGATGTATTTGCCAGAGTACCCATAAAAGGCACCATTAATCATCTGGTTGCAGTGACAAGGGCGAAGACAGACTCTAAGGGGGAAGTGGGAACTTGGTGGATAAGTCTTAAAACCTGAACCATAGGCCAAAACAAAAATGTCAGAGCCTCTCCTACCTTTACTTTTCTTGTTTCTCTTACAGTTATTGTAATAGCTGTTTCCCCTTCCAAGAACGCTCATTTTTCTGATTTCCACATGACTGGCTCCTTCCTGATACTCAAATCTCAAATATTGCAACCTCAGGGGGATGCATTCCCAACCATCCACATCCATACTGCTTATGCACATATGTTTCAGTGTATATTTTAGTCATTTGTTTGTGAATTAGCTTTCTCTCCAACCACTATAATGAAGCTTTGTTAAAAAGGGCATTTCTGCCTTTTTTTTTACTACTGTACTTTTAGCATATAAACTGTGTCCAGCACACATTAAGTTTTTCATAATTGCTAATTCTTTGAATAAAAGAATGAAGGGAAAAAGGAAAGAGAGTAATAAGGAAAGTACATAAATTGCAGTACTTGAACTCTCAATGAATTAATCACAGAATTTTCATGCCTGAAATCTGCACTGAATTCCTAGGCTAGCAGCTCTCCACACTTTTCCCTTTTTGGTCTTCTGTCTGCAGTGATGAGCTAATGTAATGTAGTTATGTGATTATAGTCTATTTGATTTTTGCCTCCACTCCTTTTCCCTTAACGCTCAAGATAGACAAAGGGGTATACATATGCATAATAAAGTTGAAAACTGCAAACAAATTCCCAGTTCAAAAATATGATCAATTTTTAATTAGATTGAATCACTTGAAAAATAATTCACTTAGCTCCAGAAGTATTATGAATTATGTAGGAGACACAAGACAAAATATTTTAATTCTACTTTTCCCCTTTATCAGGAAAACTTCTTAAAAGCCCAACTGCATGTTTATATACTTGTAATCAATTGCAAGCTAATTTTATTCATGAAGTCATATTTAAACTAATAGTGAAAAAAGTTAACTCAGTTTGGTAATATATTTGGATTTCCATTTGTTATGGAATTTAAATCAAGGGATTTGGAAATAAAGAGGGCAATTCAATTCTGATAAAAATTGAGTCAAAGATGAAAACAGCATCCTATAAGTGGTAATGTAAACCCAGTCTTTGCATGTGTTGGGGAGGAAAGCTTTTCCTTCTTCTCTTCTAGATTCTTTGAGTGGCCTAATAATTAAATTGACATAAGACAGATTAATAGGATAAAAAAGAGTTTAATTTCATACGTATGGGAGCCCCATAAAAATATGAGACACAAGGGCAAGTCAGGCAGTTGAGGCTTATACGTCATCCTGAACTGAATGGAATGGGGTAGGGATCTTCAAAGAGACAGAGGGTAATTGACAGGATAATAATAACATACATTTGGCAATTAGATGTTTGCCCTGACATATAGGTAGGTCCTTCAGATAAAGGTTATCTCTGGTGATATCTCTGTTTCTCTGAGTCAGATTAAAGAAAGGTAAGTTTTTCTTCTGCTGGATCTTGATTGCTTCAGCTCAAAATAAGCCAATGTGGCATATTTTGGAGTCACATATTATGCTCCCTTTCACATGTGTGGTACTTAAAGATGCTCTGAAGAGTGAAAAATTTGTGTGTGTGATCTTCTTAAAACAGAATTTGTGTTAAAACTATATGGATTCTTGTGCATAAAGAGTTGTAATGATTCCCAGGATTATTTAGATTATTGGGTGTGTGTGAGAGAGAGACAGAGAGAAAACTACCAAGAAAAGAGCCATTACACATACCTAAAAAATCATATCTTTTAAGAAGTGATTATAGATTTATAAATATTATGCTTTAGACTTATTCTATAAATAGAATGTGTTTTGTAAAACTTGCTTAGCTACTTTGATTTTTGATTGATAAGGATTAAGGATAATACAGAATGTTTCATTTGTGGCTTTTAACTCATTTAGTTACACTGTTAAAGCATTTATTGACTATCTACCATATGCTACTCACTATTCTGGATTTTGGGAATGCTGCAAAGCATTTAGTTTTCTAACTATGTAATTTTCTAAACTAAAAAGAAGATTCTTTTTTGTTCTTGGATTCTGGTCCTTGAAAGCAGAATTACTGAACATATAATGAGATTGAATAGAATTGTATTCTGTAAAGCAGCAGTCCCCAACCTTTTTGGCACCAGGCACTGGTTTCATGGAAGACAATTTTTCCATGGACAGGGTTGGGGGAAATGGTTTGGGCATGATTCTCTTAAGGAGCACATAACCTAGGTCCCTCACGTGCACGGTTCGCAGTAGGATCTGAGCTTCTCTGAGAATCTAATGCTGCCCCTAATCTGACAGGAGGTGGAGCTCAGATGGTAATGTGAGTGATGGGGAGCTGCTATACAGATGAAGCTTCATCTGCTTGCTGCCTAATCACTTCCAGCTTTGCAGCCCAGTTCTTAACAGGTACTGTTCCGTGGCCCTGGCATTGGGGACCCTGCTGTAAGGGTCTATGCCATATTTCTTCAGTTTAGCATCTTATTATAATGAAATTTGATGACTTTCAAAAATACAAAAGAATCACGTAGATTTTTTAAAATATAATTTTGAAAAGCAACCTTAAAGAATAGAGTTATTCTAAAGAATAGAGTTATTAGAAAAGTGACCACAGGTTTGCACATTTATATTGAGACCTATTGGTATTATCAGTGTGACAGGAAATGAAGTTTATAGACTTCATATGGAGAAGTATTGCTAATAACATACTTTTTATTTGCAGGAGAAAGATATAATCTATAAATGAGCTATAGATGTATTTCATTCTAGAAAAAATGGCTAATGGATGGTTATATAGAGTGTAAAAGAAAGCCTTGTTCTGATACAGGGAATATATATATCCTGAAAGATCACCTGTGGAGTAATTTATGCTCATCAAATATTTTCTCTTCTACCTACATGATACTTGACACTTCTACGAGAAAAATTTGTACCCAGATCAAATATTATCTCAGAGCAATCCTTTTAATGTCAGAGTTTGGGAAAAGAAAATGTAATTTCTTCTGCGATTTAATGCTCATGGAAAAACAGCAACAGTGAAACGAGAAGTGCAAGACACAATACTGATCACTTCTTGAGGTGCTGCTGCTAGGACTTGCTAAGACCTGTGGGGAGAGAAAAGAGGACATTAAGAGTGCCAGCTTCGTGCTGGGAGCCATTAGCTGACTGCTCCAGGCTCTGCTACCCACAGTGGAGCAGAAAGAGGGGTGGGTTGGATGCAAGGGAGGAAAGACAAAAGGCAGATTTATTGTCTTCTCTATAGGATCCTATTTCCATTCTACTCTAGTACTCTTTTATAAAGACATTAAATAAGTTTCTTAACAATTTACTCTTTGTATTCTTTCCAGTCTGAAAAAAATGCAAGGCTGTTTTTATTTGGACATGAAAAATTATTTTAAAAAGCTTTAAGTGTTTATCATTTTATACTCATGAATTTTAAATATAGCTTCAAAAAGACAAAGTCCTGGGAGCTGGGTTTCTCTAAAGAGTGATTTTATGAGTTTGCTCCACTACTGAATACATTTCTAGTACTTATAAAATGTAGCATGGTAAGTGCTCAGCACATATGTTATCTGAATGAATAGTAATTATCTTTTGTTTGTGACAAACAGTATGGAAGGATGGAAGCCATTTATGCAGAATATTTTGCAGAGTACAAAATGAGGAATGTAGTTGCTCAAGGCCCAGATACATAACTCATACTCATACATACCATTTTAAAAAAATTTTATGGGAGTATAGTTGATTTACAATGTTGTGTTAGTTTCACATAAACAGCAAAGTGAATCTGTTACGCATATCCATATAGCCACTCTTTTTAGATTCTTTTTCCATGTAGGATGTTACAGAGTATTGAGTAGTTCCGGTGCTATAGAGTAGATCCTTAATGGTTTTCTATTTTATATACAGTAGTGTGTATATAGGAGAAGGCAATGGCACCCCACTCCAGTACTCTTGCCTGGAAAATCCCATGGATGGAGGAGCCTGGTGGGCTGCAGTCCATGGGGTCGGGAAGAGTCGGACATGACTGAGGGACTTCACTTTCGCTTTTCACTTTCATGCATTGGAGAAGGAAATGGCAACCCACTCCAGTGTTCTTGCCTGGAGAATCCCAGGGACGGGGGAGCCTGGTGGGCTGCCAACTATGGGGTCGCACAGAGTCGGACACGACTGAAGCGACTTAGCAGCAGCAGCAGCAGTATGTATATATTAGTCTCAATCTTCCAATTTATCCTTCTCCCTCCTTGCCCCCAATAACCATACATTTATTTTCTGTATCTGTAATTTTATTTCTGTTTTGTGGATAAGTTCAACTTTACCTTTTTTTTTTTTTAAAGATTCCACATGTAAGTGATATCATATGATGCTTGTCTTTCTGTGTCTCACTTCACTCAATATGACAATCTGTAGGTCCGTCCATGTTGCTGCAAATGGCTTATTTCATTCTTTTTTATAGCTGAGTAATATTCCATTGTGTAATATACCACATCTTCTTTATCCATCCTGTGTTGATGGACATTTAGCTTGGCTCCATGCCCTGGATATTGTAAATAGTGCTGCAATGAACAATGGTGTACAAGTATCATTTTGAATTATGGTTTTCTCTGGATATATGCCCAGGAGTGTGATTGCTGGCTTATATGGTAACTATCTTTTTAGTTTTTTAAGAAATCTCCATACTGTTCTCCATAGTGGCTGTACCAGTTTCCATTCCTACCAATGGTGTGAGAGAGTTCCATTTTCTCCACACATTCATCAACATTTACTGTTTGTAGATTTTTTAATAATGGCCATTTTAATTAGTGTGAGGTGATACCTCATTGTACTTTAGATCTTCATTTCTCTGATAATTAGAGGACTGACCCTCTTTTCATGTGATTTTTAATCATTCATATGCCTTCTTTGGAGAAATGTCTATTTACATCTTCCACCTATTTTTCTGATTGGGTTTTTTTGATATTGAGCTGCATGAGCTGTTTGTATATTTTGGAGATTAATCTCAAATTGATTGCTTCATTTGCAAATTACATACCATGGTTTTAATCCCAGCTCTGATACTTGCTAATCATGTGCCTCTAATAAATGAATTAACATCTCTAAGTTTTCTCTATTCCAAAATAGAAATAGCACTGCTTACCAACTACACAAATTGCACACATAATAATGTCAATCACACATTAAGACCTCAGTGTATGTCTTATATATCAGTATCGTTTTTTCAGTGATATAACATACATATAAAGAAAAGGGAAAAAAAATGAAATGAAAGTGGAAGAGACCTTGTAGGAAAGAAAAATTTCAAAATGCTTTACATAGAATAATCAACTTACAAATCTCATTCTTTATATATTTTATGAATGTAAATTCTACATGTCTATTATAGCATATTAATATATTTAAAGATTTGCTATATTATTGAAGTATAACTTTAAGTGAAGATTATTTTAAATGCAACAAGACACATTCCTGTGTGTTTAGTCACCTAATGTGAGCCTCAACGGGCTAGTTTCATCTGTCAATATTGTAGTTATAAATAAACTTACATATGATGGCTTGAATGTAAGCTCCACAAATGCAGTGAGTTTTGTCTTCTAAACATAGTCAATGTATAATAAAGATTTGTTGACTGAAGCAATACATGTGGTAGCATTTTATATATATTTAGGTCTTTTGAAATAATTTTGTCACTGCTGGTATAAATCAACCCCGTGCAATCCCATGATAACAGAATACTCTGTTCCTATATCATTTGCTTGGACGAATGGCACCATCAATTTAAATCTTAGTAAGAAGTAGAGGAAGCAGTTGTTCTTTTCAGTGTTTCGTTGCCTTGGCTGCCAATTCTATACAGACCTGAGGAAATGCAGCTGTTAGCTTGCGGTTCCTCAGCCCCAGACCCTGTAAGAGGATCTTGTGCACACAGAAGAATATATACACAGTACTTATGCAAAGCTTTTGGATCAACAATTCAAAATCTTCATTTCCTTCCAAGGATCCATAATAGCCAAAAGAGAATCTAGGATACCAATGAATCTGACGATTGTCTTATAAGTAACAATCTAAATGTTTAACCCAGCGAAGAGCTTTTATAGATGTAATAATATTTGTTAGATATTGATAACCTGTCAAGAGAAATGTCAGTTAGATAATTTTTGCACTGTTACAAAGCAAGGATTATGGATAAGAATTCCCTAAGTAATTTTCAACTTAGTTACAAAAAAATATTTTTAAGAGCATAAATTCACCAAAATTGAATAACCTACCTGGTTAGTTAATGTGCTAGTTAATTCTCTGTGTGGAAGCTTTTAGGGAGAGACTGTTGCACACATTCAAATACTGTGGAGTGTTTTGAGTGAAGAATTGAAAATGATGACATCAGGTTACAGTTTTTAAAAAGGGTTGTATCTTGCTATAGTATGAAAAAAAAAATAACCTATATATATATACCTATTATTTATTAGTGGAGCTACTCTCCAGGTGGCTCAGTGGTAAAAGAATCTGCCTGCTAATGCAAGAGTTGCAGGAGATGCCAGTTCAGTCCCTGGGTTGGAAAGATCCCCTGGAGGAACTGGCAACCCACTCCAGTTTTCTTGTGTAGAGAATCCCATGGACAGAGGAGCCTAGCAGGCTGCAGTCAGTAGGGTTGCAGAGAGTAAGACAGGACTGAGCACGCACAAAACAACCACCTATTATTTATTAATGAAGTTGTAAACATTTTCACACCATACTTAAACACACAAAACAGAGATGATAATTATATAATTGATATATCTCTTTAGCTAGGACATATCATAAAAAGTAGGAGTAGGGAAAAGATAGGGAGTGATTCTCTCTAAATTTGCCATTAGAAGTGCTTCTGGTTGATGTAGTCTCTTTCTTTATAAATACTCACCAGCACCACCCCTCACCCTTCTGAAGAACACCACATATAAGCATGGACTTACTCATTTTACTTGACAGGTAGGAAGATCTAAGGAAACAGATGTCTGGCTGTTCTACCCTTAGAGACCACAGAGATGCAGCTGGTTCCATCTGGGTATTTCTTGGTGTTTGTCCATGACTCTGAAGTTTGTGCTAATCTGCCCTTATTTAGGAAATTCCTGTAAACGGCGGTCTTTTTGTCTTAAACCTTGGACCTCTGGCTCTCAGAAGCTTTGTGTCTTGTAATAAGATCTATAGAAACTTTCAAATCCCTGAATGTTACCCATGGATCATGGCCAGAAGCACTGCCTCAGGCTCATCTTCATTTCTGCCCTCTGTGCCACCATCACTGTACTTGAAGGCTACAAGGTGGACGTAAGAGCTGTTTATATAGAGGCTTGAATCTGAGGTCTGGTATGCCTGCAAAGAGTACCTCAAGAATTTCAGATCCAACATACTAATACAAGTGTTTCTCTTGGCTTTCCCATACTTTGCTACTTTCATAGCCTCAGGATTCCACCTCAAGAGGAGAAATAAGAAGACATGTAACTTTGATATCACCTCCTTCAATGATCTCAGTCTTCTCACCAAAAACCAAGGCAGAAACGAGGCGTTGCCCTCTTGGTTTTGAATTCTGTGATCAAGTCAGCCAGGTCCTGATCTTAATAAAGTTAACAAAGATTATAGTAAAACACATCCCCCAAGTATTATAGTTATGATACCCATAAACTATGGAAAGAACAAAAGATTGGAACGAGTGTGGCATAAACACATTTAATTTCATCATCTGAATCCTATGAAATATATCACTGTTAAAAAAATAAACATCTCACTTCTATATTTTAAATGTGAAAGCTACAATGCCAAGGGATGGTATTAGTTCTGTAGAAAGAATAGTTTTCATCTCAAGATGATATTTCAGTCTGATAATCACATTAAATGGACTTGTTTTATGTGCCTCAAGGTACGGTAAAATAAAAATGTGTGTTTGAGTTCTGAAATCTCGACTTAAGTTTGATAAAGTATGCATCAGATTTTAGTAGATACGAATCAGCTTCAGTGTAAACAGACTTCATATGGAATGCAAGCTGTTTAATTTATTTTGGAATGCTTAAATTTTACCTGGTAAAATAGAAAGATGAATACTAATTTCTAAGTGTGAAAGGAACAATATTTCACAGAATAGCACAAGTGACTTCAAAAAAGCAGTTCTCTTTGTTTCAGGTAATAGATTCAGAATGAAAATACATCCAAAATAATAAGATAATTAAGTCCTCACAATTTAATCTTAAAACCTTATGAGCATTTTGCGAATGAACTATGTAATTTCATTGTTTGCCAATTTTAAAGCAGACTTTCAGGTTTGATATTCAACTTTGTAAACTAGAGTGGGAAAATAAGTAGGTCAAAAGAGAGAGAGAGAGAGATTGCCTTTAAAAATTATTTGGCAATGATAAACAAAGGTGGTCATTAGGCCTTGATTCAAAAAGCTGAAGACAAAAATTTCAAAATTGCCTTTTGAAGAAAAGCATGAGATGAAACAAACAAGATATAATTTCACTAGAAGTGAAAAAAGGATAGAATATATATAATTATTCACAGCTTAATCGAACAGGTGGTCATATACTGGTTGGCATGTGAGCTCATTATGTATTTAAAGTTTTCTAAACTATTTATTGGTGCTTCAGGGCCATCTCTGGAACCAAATGGTGTTCAATACCATATATTCATTGTCACCAGCGTAATAGTAACAGATTAAGAACTCCCTTTGTGTGGGTTATTCTGGTAGAAGAAATGCTGCCTCAGAATGACCAATAGTAAAGATCTAATTAGATGTTGACCTATAGTTTAGAAAATACTTTAGGTGTTTCAGAGAAGGAGAAAAAATGATTTATGGCCAGCGAGTAAATGACTTAATGTTGGGTAGTTGTAAAACATTTTTCCACATTTACCTGCTGAAAAACTGCTGGGAATGGCAGTCTCACGTGTAGTCTTTTGACCCCCTCTCTGCCACATCAGAATGCTCCTTGGATCTGAACAGTCTCCTACCAAGAGCTAAAGAGCCCACACCGCCTGTGTCAAGCTGATTGCCTTGTGTGGGAAGATCTTTCCCTGTTCCAGCCTCACACAATGTGTACTCCTTTGTTCTGCTTAAGCACGTGTGTCAGTGGCCTTCAGTCACACCCCCAGCTCTCAGAATGTCATACTCCACTGGTTGGAGTCATCCTGCATCACAAGTGTGTGCATACAGGCTGCTGGGAGTCAGCTGTGGGGACCCACTAGCCATGAGGGATCAACACCCATTGCTAGAATGATCTTGCTCAGTCTCTTCTCTATGTGGGTAAAAGCACTGCTCTATCCGGTGCTTGGCTACATTGTATTTTCCTTGGTGAGTCTGATACCAAGATGCAGTGGGCAGAAGTGGACTTGCTGTTCCTGGTGCTTGGCACACTCGATCTTGGCTATCCTCCATGGAGTTAGCATTGGGAACTAGTGCCAGGCATTCTGTTCTACAGAGGCCTGTAATGTTCTTTTGTCCTGAATCTGTCCTGTTGGACATTTTTATTGGTGATTTTGATGAAGATAAAACATAAATATGAAATTAGGAGATAGTGCCTGAAAATGATTGAATACTAATCAATGTCTAATTTATCAAGATAGATTGGAATTAAAGACTCAAAAAGGACTAGAAGTAAAATTGACAGAAATAAATGTGAAAAGCTGGCCTCCTGTTTCCAGCATGATGTACTAGGTAACTGGAGTAATAATCCAGTTAAAATAGCTAAAAATGCTGTATAAATTGTTGAAAATATCTTCATAAATGCTTGTATAAGGTGGCAAAACCACCCAGAAAAGCCGGTGGAGTGCTGAAGCTGGCTTTCATTTTGAGGGCATATGTCAAGCCAAGTAAATCTGAACATTGGTTTTTATAGATTTTCAGGCTTCAGAGGATAAAGAAAAAAACCCAGAAACTGCTCTTCCTACTAGAAAAGTTACAGAGCTGAGCTGTTTGCTCACCAATTTTTTCTTTTTTCTTTTTTTTAAGCAAAATGGAAGACAGTATTTCCCCACCTCTGCTGAGTAAGGTAGAGGTCATGCTGCTGAGTTCTGGCCAAAGTGATGTGGATGACAGTGTCATATTTTCTTTGTAGACTGGGTTGTAACATGGTTCTTCTTTCAACAGACACTGTGTTGATGTGTTCACGATGTCAGTATCCCAGTTTAGAATGTAACTGGATCATTGACTCAATGCCAGGGAAAGAGCCACCCAGGAGTACTGTGACTCTCCTTATTACATTCTTAAATATCTCTGATTTTGATGTTCTCACTTTTAATGTGGTGTAATTGAGATTCAGATTCCCTACGTTTCTTCCAGACTTAAAGTTTTATTATTTGTTTTCTAAACACATTTTGAAGAATTTAAAGATAGGAATGTTGTTTTGTTTCATATTAATGTATAAACTACCTTGACATCTGGTATAAGTGCCAAAATATATAGGCACTTGATATATTTTGAAAGAATCAATGAACAAATGATTCCAAAACTACTTTTCCTGGAAAGTGTACTTTATAGCAACTATCCTTACTTTTAGTCAAAATTATATTCTTTCAGTGTTGCCATCTTACTAAGGTACAAGTTTTGAGAAAAAAATAAACATTAAACAAATTTACATTCAGAAATAATGACTTGAACCCTGCAGGTACATTGATATTAATTGCCATGTGATGGAATCACTTACACAAGTTGTTCAAGTATTGAAAATTCTCATAACATTTCATAAATATCTGAAGCTCCAAAGCCTCCAATATTCCTACCCTCACAACTTATTGACCATCTTTTCCTAGGTTTCTACAGGCTCCAAAAACTTTACCCTTCTCATTTTTCACTATTTCTCAATATCTATGTAGTCTCAGTGATGGACCTAATGATCTCTTAGACTAAACTTGAGTTTGTATATTACGGTCAACTTCTTTTGTCTCTGATTTCCTTTATTCTGTTATTCATTAAAATTTCTTTATTTGGTTTCTGAAAAATCTCTTAAACCAGATCTTTTTTTTCATTCCCACTATCATGGATAAGGTGGTCCAGTCATTCTGAACTCAATAAAATTCCCCAAACCCCGTTTTCTCATGCCCCTGCATATTCTATATCTCCTCAAAGAGTGCCTTTATCAGCCTCAACACTCTTTTTTTTTTACAGATGCCCCCTACTTATTTTATACTCCATTCATCAGTCACCCTTTTATGGATCTGCTCTGACTCCTGCTTTCCCCCTGGAGACAGTCCTATGATACTACATCTGTGTTACTGCACTTAGCGAAATTTTCATTAAGCATTCCTATAAGAGCTAAAATATTCCAGTCTTCAGGCCGGTTTATCAAAAAGTCTTACTGTTAGTTCAGTTCAGTTACTCAGTTGTGTCCAACTGTTTGTGACCACGTGGGCGGCAGCATGCCAGGCTTCCCTGTCCATCACCAAACACGGGAACGTGCTAAAACTCATGTCCATTGAGTCAGTGATGCCATCGAACAATCTCATCCTCTGTCATCCCCTTCTCCTCCCACCTTCAATCTTTCTCAGCATCAGCGTCTTTTCCAAAGAGTCAGTTTCTCGTATCAGGTGATCAAAGTTGGAGCTTCAGCTTCAGCATCGTCCTTTCAATGAATATTCAGGACTGATTTCCCATAGGATTGACTGGTTTGATTTCCTTGTAGTCTAAGGGACTCTCAAGAGTCTTCTCCAACACCACACTGCAAAAGCGTCAATTATTTGGTGCTCAGTTTTCTTTATGGTCCAACTCTCACATCCATACATGACTACTGGAAAAACCATAGCTTTGACTAGATTAACCTTTGTCAGCAAAGTAATGTCTTTGCTTTTTAACATGCTGTCTACGTTGGCCATAGCTTTTCTTCCAAGGAGCAAGTGTCTTTTAATTTCATGGCTGCAGTCACCGCCTGCAGTGATTTTGGAGAACAAAAAAATAAAGTCTGTCACTGTTTCCATTGTTTCCCCATCTATTTGCCATGAAGAAATGGGACCAGATGCCATGATCTTAGTTTTTTGAATGTTGAGTTTTAAGTCAGCTTTTTCACTCTCCTCTTTCCCTTTCATCAAGAGGCTCTTTAGTTCTTCTTTGTTTTCTGCTATAAGGGTGGTGTCATCAGTGAATCTGAGTTTGTTGATATTTGTCCCAGCAATGTTGATTCCAGCTTGTGCTTCATCCAGCCCAGCATTTCACATTATGTACCCTGCATGTAAGTTAAAGAAGCAGGGTGACCATATATAGCCTTGACATACTCCTTTCCGAATTTGGAACAAGTCTGTTGTTCCATGTTCAGTTCTAACTGTTGCTTCTTGACCTGCATAGATTTCTCAGGAGGCAGATAAGGTGGTCTGGTATTCCCATCTTTTGAAGAATGTTCACAGTTGATTGTGATCCACACAGTCAAAGGCCTTGGCATGGTCAATAAAGCAGAAGTAGATGTTTTTCCGGAACTCTCTTGCTTTTGTGATGGTTCAGTGGATGTTGGCAATTTGATCTCTGGTTCCTCTGCCTTTTCTAAATCCAGCTTGAACATCTGGAAAGTCTCGGTTCACATACTGTTGAAGCCTGGCTTGGAGAATTTTGAGCATTACTTTGCTAGCGTGTGAGATGAATGCAATTGTGTTGTAGTTTGAACATTCTTTGGCTTTCTGTTCTTTGGGATTGGAATGAAAACTGACCTTTTCCAGTCCTGTGGTCACTGCTGAGTTTTCCAAATTTGCTGGCATATTGAGTGCAGCACTTTCACAGCATCATCTTTTAGGATTTGAGATAGCTCAACTGGAATTCCATCACCTCCACTAGCTTTGTTCATAGTGATGCTTCCTAAGGCCCACTTGACTTCACATTCTGGGGTGTCTGGCTCTAGGTGAGTGAATATACTGTCATTGTTATTGGTCATGAAGATTTTTTTTATTACAGTTCTTCTGTGTATTCTTACCACCTCTTTTTAATATCTTCTGCTTCTGTTAGGTCCATACCATTTCTGTCCTTTATCGAGCCCATCTTTGCATGAAACATTCCCTTGGTCGCTCTAATTTTCTTGAAGAGACCTCTAGTCTTTCCCATTCTATTGTTTTCCTCTATTTCTTTGCATTGATCACTGAAGAAGGCTTTCTTATCTCTCCTTTCTATTCTTTGGAACTCGGCATTGAGATGGGTATATCTTTCCTTTTCTCCTTTGCCTTTTGCTCCTCTTCCACTATAATAATAGTGATACTTAACTGTTTGCCAACAATTCATTCAGGTATTCATATAGGCCAATAAGGTGATACAGGTATTAGTTTGAATAATGATAGCTAGAAAATACTGGGTATGTGTGTATCAACAATACAGAAGAGAGCAGTGAGCCTGTTTAGGAAATTTAAGTAGCTTCATGTAGTCAGAGCCTAGGATACAAAGGGGAAAGGCAAAATGTAAGTGTGGAGAAAAACACAGATGCTTCAGCTGAAGTTGCCTGTAAGTAACATTAAAGATGCTGGATTTTGTGTCTGAAAGAGTTAAAATCATTAATATGTTTTGTTAGCAAGGAAGTGGTAAGATCCTATCTGCCTTCTAGAAGTATCACTCAGGCAGCAAGTGCAGAGTTGGAATATATTGGAGGGGTGTGATAACAGAAGCAAAGAACGATAATCCAGGTCAAGTGGATGGGTTTGTGCACAAAAATCATGGAGACTAGAAAGAAGAAGACTGGAAAGATTTTAGGAGTTAGTATTGACAAAACATGGTGTTTGATTAGTGTTGAAATTCTGGATTAGATGACTGGATCTAACAGAGCTATTCACTAAAATGGGAAAAACAGAGAAAAATATTTTGACAAGGTTGGGTAGTGCGTGGGTAATTATTCTGATATCCATCTAATAATTTTGAGAGGCATACCGAGGATGCTAGCCGAGATTTGCAGTAGTTAAGTGAATGTATAAACTTTAAACATGGTCTGAATAGATAGATTTGAATCTCGTCAGCCTATCAGTGGTAGTTAAAGCAATACTCTATCTTTGTCTTACTGATTACTAAGGATGGATGAAAGGAAGAGGAACTATGGTCATCCTACTTACCTTTGTTTCTGTGTCATGATTTTCAGCACAAGTAGCTGGCTAATGGGAGGAAATAACACAAAAAAGATTATCTGATAGAGTTCTTAAGTCATCTTCAGTCATCTGGGTTTCTTAGAATGCTTTCTTTCTGCATTTGAAGCAAATTCAGTTTCAAATGGGAAGCCTCTCAGGGCTGTCAGTACCCCTGCTTATTCAGTCATGGATGTAATACTCCTACCTTGTACTCACTTTGTGACTTGCTGAAGTCCCATATTCCATGAGTACACCAGATTCCCATGCTCAGGAAGTGCTGTGCTAAGTTACTTCATTCATGTCTGACTCCTTATGACTCTGTGGACCGTAGCCCGCCAGGCTCCTCTGTCCATGGGATTTTCCAGGCAAGAATACTGGAGTGGGTTGCCATTTCCTCCTTCAGAGGATCTTCCTGACCCAGGGATTGAACCTGCGTCTCTTATGTCTCCTGCATTGGCAAGCAGGTTCTTTAGCACTAGCACCATCTGGGAAGCCCCCTGTGCTCAGGGAATATGGCAAATGTTACATGAGAACAGGGAAAGAAAGAGTAATGGATACATATACTACACATTTATGCTTTGCTCAAGCTCATGCTTCATTATCCCATCAGACATCAAGCATAGGCCTTTTCGAGTGTGGGGCACAGGAGACTGCACAGTATATATTCAGCTGAAACTGACCTTGTATATAATCTGTAATCACATGGCTTTATCCTATAACAGTGCATCAACTTAGAGGTCCTTTGGCTGATCAATGTTTACCATTAGGAGAAACGACAATAATTATAAAGATACATGTTCAATTATAGTGTGGAAAAAAATGTCACCCCCTTACTTGTCTTTTCAGTTGTGTTCTTAGTGTTATCTCTGGCCATAAAGAAACGTATATATTTATAAAATAGTTACACATCTTTGCCATTCACCAAGCATTTTCTTTAACATGGCACAGAAGGGAGCCAGTTTCGTTTTGATAATTTTTTTTTACCTTTGATTCACCTTTTATGAATCATATTCCTTATGTGGGATTTTCTACCACTAGAAGGAAAAATAATTTGTATTTTGTGCAACTCATTATACAGGGGCCAGAGAGAGTTAGAGAATAATGTATGTTTGTGTAGAGAGATGAAGCAGTAAGTGCTCCTTCATGAAAAATTTTATCATTTTTAGATTTATCCCTAATATGTGCCTTTTTATACATGGAACTTTTTGAAATATATGAAGGCTCCAACAGTACCATTATCTAAATCTCTATTTGCTTCTGTCATTGTGACATAATAGTTTTTCGTTTACTAGGATGCTGAGGAAAGAGAAAGGAGAAAGTTGAATCAATTTATTAGGACCAGGAACATATGTGGCTTTTATAAACCTTTCCGACTTCCTACTGTACTATCTTGTTGATACCTTGCAGAAAAGATATTTTCATATCCAAGTCATATTTGTATTAATTCTGAACTTCTAGTCACTTGTTAGATAAACATCTATGAATATAGCCATCTACTAGCTCTAGAGTTATAATTTGGCAAAGTAAATGTTTTTCCCTCAATCATCTTTGGTGGAATGTAGGGATGTATTTATTGTTTAGTTAATAAATCATATCTGAATTTTTTGTGACCGGATGGACTGTAGCCGGCAGGCTTCTCTGTCCATGATATTTCCCAGGCAAGAATACTGGAGTAGGTTTCCCTTTCCTTCTCCAGGGGATCTTCCCAACCCAAAGATCGAACCTGTGCCTCCTCCGTTGACAGACATTTCTTTACTGATAAGCCACCAGGGAAGCCTGAATGTAGGGATACATGTAGTTTATTTTATGAAGAATAAAAATGTCTTACTCTGTGTCTTAGACTACACATAAATTTGGTATAAACTGAATGAAGAGATTTAGACACACAGATTTGCCAACTAACAGATGACCTGAAAAGACTCTGTGTGAATTTAAATTAAGGAGTGAGTATGAGCAATTTTTAAACAATCAATACAGTAGTAGTGAATGAGACCTCAAAATGTATGTCTTTGAAAAAGACATTAGGTATTTTCCTTTTTTTATTCTCTAGTGAGACATAAAGACATTCTTTAATATTGCTACTCTTATTTTATATAACTATTTTTTGTAATTAATATAAATATAGGTAAGCACACACACATACACACTCGCACACATTTTAGTGACTTTCCTGGAAACATCAAATCAAAACAGAAGTGAGCACTCCAAATGATAATTGCAGATTTTTTTCATCCTAAGACTTTTCCAATAGAAAAATTTTCTCAGAAATTGGAATACATTTTGCATATTTGTATATATTTAAGATAGTATATTTTCTTGAAAAGATTTTATTAAATGAATCATGTGTTTTACAAGCAATAGTTTCTTAAAATTTAGGGAATACAATAATAGCTGTGACCTAAAAGTGAATTTATATGACCTAGGCATTGCATGTGATGTATTTTTCAGAAATTATCTTGTTTGATTTTCACATAAGATAGGATTATTTTTATCACCACTTATGAGAAGCCTGAGACTTGTCCTAGGAATGTCCGAGATAATGGTGCTATGAAGTTGAGCTTAGATATCATTGCAGACTTATTTCAAATGTTACATTCAAAAATGACTTTCCTGTTTTGCTTTGGTACAAAGATTAACTGGCTGTTTCTCTCTCCTGAAAGGATTGTACTATATAATTACCTGGCAACAATATTTTAATGATACCACCTGTTTGTGGTTAGCACCCCACCCTGCTACACTGGTGGCTGGGTCCATGAATAAGTGAAGTAACTCTTTACAAGCTATGCTCCATTTTCTGGCATTTACTTGGTCTCCACTTGCACAGAAAAAAGAAAAAATGAAATGGTGGAGGAAATGGATATTTGTGCTTGAACTGGTCAAATTACTAAAGGCTGTCTCTATAAGGTTATTGACTAGGAGGCTCATCTGGGCTCATAAGGTTTCTTGCCAGTGTTTCAAAGAATACTAGATACAGGACTATCTGCAGAGCCTAAGTGTCCTTCTAGAGGTGAGGAAAGTAACACAGGATTATTCTATCACAGTTGATTGTTTCCAAACACATTGATCATTTTCATTGTATTAAAGGTTGGAGAATCCTGTGGACAGAGGAGTATGCCCATCAGGTCTCAAAGAGTCGGATACAACTGAAACGACTTAGCACCTCCCCACGCACACGCATACCCTTTCATGTCTAATTCTATCTTTGCTGCTTTTGGAAACGAATTCAGTATGAACAATTTGTCCTTTCCTCTGCACCTTAATGTATCTTACTTACCAATTTATAGCAGGTAGATATGGGAAAAGAAAGACGACTAATACAGAAGAGACTTAGTCACTTTGAGACTTGGAGAAGACTAATTACTTTTAATTTAAAATATTTTTTATTCTAAATGCTTAAAATGACTGTTTTGTTCTGCTTTTTGTGCTTTAATGAGCCACCTAGGAATTAAATTCATAGCGCAGGCATCTTTTATTTGGCATTGTCAGTGCAAATAACTAGGTGCTGCTGATAAAACTGAATTCTGAGTTACAAAAACAAAATGACCTGTGGGGGAAAACTGGATAATTGTACGAAAAAGTAGAATTAGTTATATTATTACTTTAAATGATAAAGTGATTTAACTAATAGAGTGAATTGCTATAGCCTTTTATTATTAAAATTTTTAAAAATCATTCAATTTGGTATCTCGTTCTCATAGTAATTAGTCATAATTCAGTTGTTATTCCAGTCAGTAGAATGTGTTTGATCTAAATTATTCATTGTAGGAAGAGAATATAATGAATGTTCTGTAGCTGAGAGTTCAGTACAGTCACTCAGTCATGTCCAACTCTTTGTGACTCCATGAACCGCAGCACACCAGGCCTCCCTGTCCATCACCAACTCCCAGAGTCTACCCAAACCCATGTCCATTGATTTGGTGATGCCATCCAACCATCTCATCCTCTGTTGTCCACTTCTCATCCTGCCCTCCATCTTTACCAGCATGGGAGTCTTTTTAAATGAGTCAGCTCTTCACATCAGGTGGCCAAAGTATTGAAGTTTCAGCTTCGACATCAGTCCTTCCAATGAACACCCAGGACTGATGTCCTTTAGTATGGACTGATTGGATCTCCTTGCAGTCCAAGGGACTCTCAAGAGTCTTCTCCAACACCACAGTTCAAAAACATCAGTTCTTCCGTGCTCAGCTTTCTTTATAGTCCAACTCTCACATCCATACATGACTACTGGAAAAACCATAGCTTTGATTAGATGGACCTTTGTCAGCAAAGTAATGTCTCTGCTTTTTAATATGCTGTCTAAGTTAGTCATAGCTTTTCTTCCAAGGAGCAAGTGTCTTTTAATTTCATGGCTGCAGTCACCATCTCCAGTCATTCTGGAGCACAAGAAAATAAAGTCTGTTACTGTTTCCATTATTACCCCATCTATTGGCCATGAAGTGATCGGACCAGATGCCATGATCTTAGTTTTTTGAATGTTGAGCTTTAAGCCAACTTTTTCACTCTCCTCTTTCATCAAGAGGCTCTTTAGTTCTTCACTTTCTGCCATAAGGGTGGTGTCATCTGCATATCTGAGGTTATTGACATTTCTCCCAGCAATCTTGATTCCAGCTTGTGCTTCTTCCAGTCAAGCATTTCTCATGATGTATTCCACATGTAAGTTAAATAAGCAGGGTGACAGTATACAGCCTTGATGTACTCTTTTCCAGTCCAGAACAACACCAGTCTGTTGTTCCATGTCCAGTTGTAACTGTTGCTTCCTGACCTGCACACAGGTTTCTCAAGCAGTAGGTCAGGTGATCTAGTATTCCCATCTCTTTCAGAATTTTCCACAGTTTATTGTGATCCACACAGTCAAAGGATTTGGCATAGTCAATAAAGCAGAAATAGATGTTTTTCTGGAGCTCTCTGCTTTTTCTATGATCCAGCGGATGTTGGCAATTTGATCTATGTTTCCTCTGCCTTTTCTAAAACTAGCCTGAACATCTGGAAGTTCATGGTTCATGTATTGCTGAAGCCTGGCTTGGAGAATTTTGAGCATTACTTTACTAGCATGTGAGATGAGTGCAATTGTGCGGTAGTTTGAGCATTCTTTGGCATTGCCTTTCTTTGGGATTGGAATGAAAACTGACCTTTTCCAGTCCTGTGGGCACTTCTCAGTTTTCCAAATTTGCTGGCATATTGAATGTATCACTTTCACAGCATCATCTTTCAGGATTTGAAATAGCTCAACTGGAATTCTATCACCTCCACTAGCTTTGTTCATAGTGATGCTTCCTGAGGCCCACTTGACTTTACATTCCAGGATGTCTGGCTCTAGGTGAATGTGAGTGATCATACCATCAGATCATCTGGGTCGTGAAGATGTTTTTTGTATAGTTCTTCTGTGTATTATTGCCACTTCTTCTTAATATCTTCTGCTTCTGTTAAGTCCATACTGTTGCTGTCCTTTATCGAGCCCATCTTTGCATGAAATGTTCCCCCTTGGGAGCTGAGAGTATATATATATATATATATATATATATATATATATGTAATCTTTGTCACACGTTGCCAAAGGTAAGCACTGACAGTTAAAATACATATTATTGTTCTCTGTGGGGAAACTATGCCCATTCCTATTTGGGTGACAAGTAAGGAAGCAAAAAGTATAATATGAGTCATTTTGTTTTATAACTATTAAGTAGGTTAAAATCATTGAATATGTAAGGCAAAATTGAATTTGAAAAATCCCAAGTGAAAAAGACAAAAAGAAATTTCTTTAGATTATCTTAAATCTTGGGGAAAAAAAAAAAAAAAGCTTGTTTACTTTAAAAGACAAAAGCAAAACCCAGAACCTGACTCTACTGTAATTTTGTTACTGTTCCCTTTACCATCCTGAATCCAATTTTTCTGAATGATGATAATTCTAGAAAATTGTGCTGTGAGGGAAATTAGTGTTTTTTGACTTTCAACTCCCCTTTTACCCCTGCATCGTGTTAAGGTATACCCTACCTCGTCTCTAGGAATCCACCAGTCAGTCAGTTCAGTCACTCAGTTGTGTCCAACTGTTTGGACCCCATGGACAGCCAGGCTTCCCTGTCCATCACCAACTGCTGGAGCTTGCTCAAACTCATGTCCATCAAGTCGATGATGCCATCCAATCATCTCATCCTCTGTCATCACCTTCTCCTACTGACTTCCATCTTTCCCAGTATCAGGGTCTTTTCCAATGAGTCAGTTCTTCACATCAGCTGACCAAAGTATTAGAACTTCAGCTTCAACATCAGTCCTTCTAATGATAGTCAGGACTGATTTCCTTTCAGATTGACTTGTTTGATTTCCTTGCAGTCCAGGGGACTCTCAAGAGTTCTCCAACACCACAGTTCAAAAGAATTAATTCTTTGGCACTCAGCTTTCTTTATGGCCCAACTCTCACATCTATACATGACTATTAGAAAAACCATAGCTTTGAGTAGATGGACCTTTGTTGGCAAAGTAATGTCTCTGCTTTTTAATATGCTGTCTATGTTGGTCATAGCTTTTCTTCCAAGGAGAAAGCGTCTTTTAATTTCATGGCTGCAGTCACCATCTGCAGTGATTTTTGAGCCCAAGAATATAATAAAGTCTCTCACTGTTTCCATTGTTTCTCCATCTATTGGCCATGAAGTAATGGGATCAGATGTCATGATCTTAGTTTTTTTGAATGTTGAATTTTAAGCTAGCTTTTCCATTCTCCTCTTTCACTTTCATCAAGAGGCTCTTTAGTTCTTCACTTTCTGCCTATAAGGGTGGTTTCATCTGCATATCTGAGGTTGTTGATATTTCTCCCAGAAATCTTGGTTCCAGCTTGTGCTTCATCCTGCCTGGCATTTCTCATGATGTACTCTGCATATAAGTTAAATGAACAGGGTGACAATATGCAGCCTTGATGTACTCCTTTCCCAATTTGGAACCAATAATTTATTCCATGTCCAGTTCTAACTGTTGGTTCTTGACCTGCATGCACATTTCTCAGGAGGCAGGTCAGGTGGTCTAGTATTCCCATCTCTTGAAGAATTTTCCATAATATGTTGTGATCCACATAGTCAAAGGCCTTGGCATAGTCAATAAAGCAGAAGTAGATGTTTTTCTGGGACTCTCTTTCTTTTTCTATAATCCAGTGGGTGTTGGCAGTTTGATCTCTGGTTCTTTGCCTTTTCTAAATCCATCTTGAACATCTGGAAGTTCTCAGTTCACGTATTGTCATTTAAGTCACCCCTTTAGGGTGACTCCATGTAATTGTTTCTGATTAGGGTATTTCTTAACCCTCTTAAATGGAATAAAATAACATGAGCTTATCCTTTGTCCTGTAGGGATGTCTTCTCTGACAGAAGCTGTTGTTTATAAACTGTGAACTGATAAGTGAATGTACATTAGTCTGGACTGTAGATCAGATATCAGCCTCACCTGGAAACTAGCAGGAGATGCATGTCTTTGGGCTCCAACTTGATTTATTGAGCTGTGAACAAGATTCCCAGGTGATATCTATACACATTAAGGTTTGAGAAATACTATTGGGCTGCTCCAAAATAGTAACACTGCTAAATGGCCAAGAAGAAAATCCCCCAGCTGTAAAAAAGCGATCTCAGTCTAAACACAGGATTCATATGCTAGCAGTATCAGGCTTCATAGCAGGACAGTCCACAGGGGAAATATTCTGTGGCAGGTAAGGCTAATGGCTATTTGGGGAACTGCAGCACTAGCATATGGAATAGTTATCTTTTTTTTTAAGTCTTAACAAAAATTTCTCCTTATTTTAATGGGGAAAGTTCACACGGCAAGGCAAAAGTTAAAAAAAAAAAAAGTAGTACAATTATTTTGCTCTTGAGGGAGGGAGGGTAGGAGGCAGTGAGAGAGAACTTTTTAAAAGCACAGCAGAACTTCTGACCTCTTAGAAATCATGTAACATAGGTATGTCGTCTTTAACTTCCATGGTTAGAGCAGAAACCTAATGTTTCAACCTTTAATCATTTCTTTGACTTTTGCTGAATTTCTTCAGATCTTTCATCATTATTGGAATTTGGAAATGAGAATAGCTCGCTGCTTTCTTAGGAAAGTAATTTGCCCTTTGGAAGAAATTTGAGTTCCTGATTACTCAATTATGCCTTATTTTTATTATAGCTGTCCTAAATCATTGTTAAATAATTTGCTACACATGGGAATTTATATGTTTAATAACTTACCAGGTGATTAGGACTCTTGTTCCTTGGACTATACACCATGAAAGACTGAAAACTAATCACTAGATTCATTCCCAAGCTCTGGGAGGAGTAAAAAACAAAACAAAACAAAAAATGTGTAAGTCATTTTTTTTAAATGTTACTGAAACTTTGCTTTCTGTCTCCAGTGCCAGTTTACCTTATATGTTTTATTTTTAAAGTTGTAGTAATAAATTCCTCCTTTACGCAATGTTAACAAGATAAATTGTACTTATTGAGATTGAAAAATATTTGTCAATTAACCAATTTCTTCCTTCAAGTTTTTCTCATTTATACCTATAGTTATTTGTAATTCTTTTCAATTATTTTTTAAACTCTCTCTTAATTTTAAAGACATTTCAGGTTTTTTTTTTTTTTTTTTTTTTTTTTTGCTTATCACCACAGTTTAACCAACTTCTAATGTATTTTGGTAGAGTGATTTTCCTGGCATTTCTAGGGAAGATTTACAATACATCGTTTACTCTGCAACAAGCCTGTTGGTACTGTTTGCATAGTCACCATGTTAGCACCCACATGATGGAAAACAACTTCTTTCAGGCAAGCCCTCCTTATTTTTTGTTGATTTAAAAAATTTGATCTCTAAATACCACAGACTAAAAAAAAAAAAAGATATTAGGCAGACTGATGAAGGAACAATTTTATCAGAACTGTAAAGTAACCATTTTATCATATATAAATATGGACTATAAAGTCAGTATTTACTGAAATTTTATTTATTTACATGTATTTCTTTTGGAAGTTTTAGTTAACTAAATCAGGAACAACTTTAGATCTTTTCTCTTGTTGACATAGGAACTCCTTTAAAATAATAAGAACCATGCCAGCTTACCAAGCAGTAGTTTTTCAATGTGTTGAAATTTAAATAAGGTAGCACATGTTAAAAGAATAGAAATTCTGTGCTTCAGCTTATGAACTTTCTGCTTGTTTTCTTTACATGGTTGTGTGCGTTTATATATTCCTTTAAAGTTATTTTTGTGGTCTGTAGAAATATTGCCTGTAGACATAGAAACCCATAGTTATCATTATGCATCTGGATTAATGAATTTATTTTATGGGTGCATCCTCAATCTTATGTCATTTTGTCTGTGACACTTAAACCTTGCCTCTAAAATTTCTTAAAATGTTCTCACATTTAACACTCACTGTCTGGAAAAGAATACACTAGAAAGAATGATAACTTTACCTGTTATTTGGAATAAACAAGAATTTGACGGACATATGAGGATTTCCATTTTCATCATGGTCAGATAAAAAAAAAAAACTGGCGGAACATCCAAGAGGCAATATGAGGCAGCTCAAGACATAATATTGAATGCCAGCAAAGATTAAATGGATAGAAAAGGGCTAGGATTCATTCACACTGGCCCACACAGGGATAAAAAGCTACTCATTGCCTTCTCTAGAACACAAGACTTTTAGCAACTCTTTGCAAGTGGGTGCTTTCTGTTTTATGAATTCACTTTAATATCATCTCGAAGTATTCTTTCTCTTTCATCAAAATGTCAGATTTTTGGAAAATATATACACATGACTTCTACATTATAAACCCACATTTTAGGATTAGCATTAGCATTTTTCAATCAAGATGTATAATCTAAATTTGTATGCAGAATATGTGTGAATGTATAGGCTCAACAGTATGACTTCATTTTCTCTGTTAATTATTTTACCTGTATTCATCTAAAAATATGTTGGAAGTATATAGACCCAAATATCAATAGTGGTTGTCTCAAGGTAGTAGGATTATGAACGGCTTTTTTATTTTACTCTTTTGCTTTACTTTAAAAAGTATTTAATAAACAAAAATTCAATATATGTTATTTTGAAAAAGAGAAATAGAAGCAATCAAAAAAATATTTCTTAGGGCTTTGTTTTCAATGAGAGGAGCTATCCATTCAGTTGTTGGCCAAAAGAAGTAAAACCGTATGACATTTTAATTGCCTGAAAGGATGTCATGCTAACTTCACTAGCAGTAGCTATTTATTCCTCTAGAGTAGCTCTGGAAAATATATTTGGGGAGAAAGAATAGACTATGACTAAATTGCTCAGATATTTGCAAATGTGCCTTTAACATGTCTGGTACTGGAAATAATGTAAGAATTGAGTTTGACATGACCAATAAGGATGCTCAAAGTGAATGATGCAGATTTATAGATGGAAGTGGCCCTTCCAAGGTTGATCAGCAGTAAAGAACTCTGCCTACAATGTGGGAGACATGCATTCAATCCCTAGGTTGGGAAGATTCCCCTAGAGAAGGAAATGGCAACCAACTCCAGAGTTCTTGCCTGGGAAACCTCATGGGACAGAGGATCCTAGTGGGCTACTCTATGGGGTCACAAGAGTCGGACATGACTTAGTGACTAAATCACCACCACCGTATATTGATGTAGATGTTATGCTATGGAATCCAGATCTCTCCTTATGTAATATTCTCTCTACTACTTCTCATCACACTTTGGTTTACCATTGCTTAGTTATTTGTATTTGCCTGTAGACTATACATTTGTCAGGCAAGAATTTGGATTTGTTTACTGTACCTGATATATAGAAGGGGTTCTGTATATTCTGACTAAATGAGAGGTGAATGAGAGATGAAAACCAAGCTCAGAACAAGGAGGGAAATTTAGAAAAGAAGATAAATGGAAAAAATTAGACAATATGGATGGCTAAACAGGAATTATAATGAGCATAAATAGGTTTTAAGGGCATGACTTTTGGACAGAGATAACCCTGATATGATTCTACTCCCCATGAGAGAGAAGATCAAATCTAATCAGTAAGTTTATTAAGAATTGCAGCACTAGATAGTGGCATGAGAACAGTCTCTAAGCTTTGGAATAAGACAAGTTAAACTCAGAATATAACAACGCGTACTCTTGGGAGTAATTTTTTTTTTTTTAATATAGCTGAGATAATCGTAGAATATACAGTTGTTTTTTTTTTAATTTAAGAGCAAAATTAGGACCTTTAAAAATTTATGCTTCTCTGATTTTGCCCACCCTAAATTAGTCTAGAAATAAGGTTAGAGAGAAGTCAAATTTTATTATACTCTATGTTGACTTTAATAATGTCAAAAGGACTGTAGGGGAAAAAAGAAAATATTGGTTATCCTTGATTGAGGACTCTAGCTTTGGGAGGAAAGTGATGAAAAACTGCTTTATTTTTCCCATTGGGTTTCCAGTTTTAGAGAGAACACTTAGAAAAGGCAGACTGACTTTTGTTTCCATTGTCAGAACACAAAGACTTACATCGCAGTTGGAAGAGATAGGGCAGCTTTGACTGCTGTTCTCTGATTCACATGAACCTCCGATATTGATGTGAAAGTAGATATAGACCTTTTTTCTAGAGAGGCAAAAATGACATGAGCTGAGAATGTGGGTAGCATTGCTTCACACACCATTGTTCAAATCTGTGCTTAGCAGAAGACCCTGAAAAAGTGTGTGTGTTTTTTTTTTTTTAATTTTTCTGAAGGCTCTTTCTTCATCTAGAAGATAGAGATAATAACTTCGTCACATAATTGTTGGAATGACTAATTCCTAGAAAAGGGCTTCACACTGAGCCTGATCCATAGCAAGTACAGTGAAATAAAAGGTACTCTGTTTTTGCTACTTTTTTTTTATTATTACCTAGAAGGATACTGATCATGCAGATCTGCATTAACTAAGTCCTAGGGCCCCACAACTTACTACAGTCAGAAGAAGCAGAGAGGAAAAAGAGAAGGTCACATCTTAGTAAGTTGTGGTCTTCTATAAAGCCTCACTGCAAAGAGATGAGAAGGCCAGGAACATAGGAAGAAGTACTGAATATAGTCAATGACAGGCTTGTTAAGCAAAGGACCTCTAAGGCTATAAAATGAATCTGAGACGAAGGGTAGAAGAGTTCTCAGAATCTTCTTCATCATTTACCTCACCCCACTTTTCTTTGGAGTGTCTTGCAGCAGTGAAACTGGGGAAAGTACGTGATGAAGAAAGAACTGTTGATGACAGAGAAAGAGAACTGGGAATCTTTGCCTATTAAATGATTTCCAAAGAAGCTTGTCTAAGAGCACAGCCCCAGTGGAGAAGGCGTGAAGCAGATTATTTTAATTTTGTGCAAAGTCCCTCTCTCTTGGTGTCTACTCTTTCCTGTCCGGGCTGCGCCTTATTAACAATCGGTAGCAGCCTGATATAGTGAATATTCTACAATTAAAATTGCTGTTTTTAATTACAAGTATTGTAGCCCAGAGGCATTTGTTAAAACTTGGAAGATTGATGGATGCTCCAAACCACCTATTAGAACCAAAACAAGGAAGCAGAACCTTAAGCACTTAAATGTGGAGGAATGTCATTTGCTTTTGCTCAACAAATATTGCATTGGAGCCTACACTGTTACAATAAAAGTGGAAGATACTAGCAAAATAGAGGTGCTTTTATGGCGAAATGGTAAAACATATGGCATAGACAATTACAAATAGGACAATATGCAGTAAAATGATAATTGTATCTTTTAGGTGAAAGGAGGAAATGAAAGGTGAGTATGATACATACAGGCTGCTGCCTTCCTGATTGTCCAGATCGAAGGAGACAGAATTGGAGCTTTAAACACTAACCTAGATAAATAAAAATAAACAGAAAAATTATAGTGGAGTGTAATATGCTACCTAAACATTTTGATGTCAGTCTACAGTGTTTCTTCTTGATTTTCTTGTCATTTATTTTTATTGAGGTATAGTTGATGTACAATATTATACAGAGTTTCAGATGTACAACATAGTGACTCACAGTTTTTAAAGGTTATACTTCATTTATAGTTATTGTAAAATATTGGCTATATTCCCTCTGTTATACTATATATTCTTGTAGCTTGTTTATTTTATACATAGTACTTTGTACCTCTTAACCACCTACCTCCATCTTGCCCCTAACCCTTACCTCTCCACATTGGTAATCACTAATTTGTTTCCTGTCAGTTCAGTTCAGTTCAGTTCAGTCGCTCAGTCATGTCCGACTCTTTGCGACCCCATGAACTGCAGCACGCCAGGCCTCCCTGTCCAACACCAACTCCCGGAGTCCACCCACACCCATGTCCATTGAATTGGTGATGCCATCCAACCATCTCATCCTCTGTCGTCCCCTTCTCCTCCTGCCCTCAGTCTTTCCCAGCATCAGGGTCTTTGCCAATGAGTCAGCTCTCCGCATCAGGTGGCCAAAGTATTAGAGTTTCAGCTTCAACATCAGTCCTCCCAATGAACACCCAGGACTGATCTCCTTTAGGATGGACTAGTTGGATCTCCTTGCAGTCCAAGGGACTCTCAAGAGTCTTCCTCAACACCACAGTTCAAAAGCATCAATACTTCGGCACTCAGCTTTCTTTATAGTCCAACTCTCATATCCATACATGACCACTGGAAAAACCATAGCTTTGTCTAGACGGACCTTTTTTGACAAAGTAATGTCTCTGCTTTTTAATATGCTAAGTTTGTCATAACTTTCCTTCCAAGGAGTAAGTGTCTTTTAATTTCATGGCTGCAGTCACCATCTGCAGTGATTTTGGAGCCCCCAAAAATAAAGTCAGCCACGGTTCCCTCTGTTTCCCCATCTGTTTGCCATGAAGTGATGGGACCGGATGCCATAATCTTAGTTTTCTGAATGTTGAGCTTTAAGCCAACTTTTTCACTCTCCTCTTTCACTTTCATCAAGAGGCTCTTTAGTTCTTCATTTTCTGCCATAAGGGTGGTATCATCTGCATATCTGAGGTTATTGATATTTCTCCCGGCAATCTTGATTCCAGCTTGTGCTTCCTCCAGCCCAGCATTTCTCATGATGTACTCTGCGTATAAGTTAAATAAGCAGGGTGACAATATACAGCCTTAATGTACTCCTTTTCATTTGAGTCCAATTCTTTTTTGCTATATACCTTGTGTGTTTTAATTTTTAGATTCCACATATAAGTGATAACATACATTATTTCTCTGATTTATTTCAGTAAGCATAGTACCCTCCAAGTTCATCCATGTTGTTGCAAAGCAACAGTTCATTCTTTTTTATGGCTGAGTGGTATCCCATTGCATGTGTGTGTGTGTGTGTGTGTGTGTGTGTGTGTGTATCTGTACATGCATCTTCTTTATCCATTCACCTATTGATGGACATTTAGTCTGTTTCCATATTTGGCTACAATAAATAATGCTGCTTTGAACATTGTTGTACATACCTATTTTCAAATCAGTGTTTTTGTTTTCTTCAGGTATATACCCAGGAGTGGACTAGGTGGATCATACGGTAGTTTTATTTTCAATTATTTGAGGACCTACCATACTGTTTTCTACAGGCTGCACCAATTTACGTTCCCACCAACAAGACACAAGGGTTTGCTTTCCTCCACACCCTCACCAACATCTGAAATGCTCTCAGCATGATGCCCTAGCTAAGGATTCTATAACTTTAGTAAATATAACCCTGCATCTGCACAGGATGGCAATCTGTAAGGAACAGAACTGTCTGGAGTATAAAAAGAAGGTATTTCAGAACTTACACACTCACTGCTGTGAGAGCCTTTCCTTAGAGACTTTATCTCTTCTGACCAGAGGTGCTTGTCTGACATGGGAAGCAAAGACCTGGGGAGCGGCCCTTGATGTCCGGTTCTCTCTTTCTGCTTGGACTCAGGCTTTTTACTGCTTGTATCCTTAAAATTGTATCTGTTTACCACTGAGTAGTGTCTCTGATTCATGTGAGTCTGATTTGACAATTTAAACCACTTTGTTAACTCACTGGGTGCTAGATAATTTGGATTCCACTAATCAGATGTTCTTTTATGAGACTTGAATCTGAAATTAAAATAAATCAAGAGAGGGGAAGAGCTTTAATACTATCTGTTTACCACTGCAACTAATTTGACCATTGCGTGTATATGCATGTGCATGGTAGGACCATAAGTCATGGATGCATTTTGTAAGAGGCACAAAAATAAGAGCAAGAAGAGAAGGTATTAATAATGTTAAAAAGGGAACATAAAGTTTGCCTGGATTCTAACTTTAAGTGTCTGAAACACAGCCAACAATTATTGTTTTTCATTATTTTAAAAGAAATTCTATGACATACTGGAATTGCTTCAGTGATAAAGATTGATACTTTAGAGGCACTGGATTCCTCTTTTGATGGATGTTATTGTTAAACAGTTATATTGATAGGGGCTTCCCTGGTGGCTCAGTGGTAAAAGAATCTGCCTGCAAAGGAGACCCGGGTTCAATCCCTGGCTCGGGAAGATCCTCTGGAGAAGGAAATGGCAACCCATTCCAGTATTCTTGCCTGGAGAATTCCATGGACAGAGGAGCGTGGCAGGCTACAGTCCATGGGCTCGCAGAGAGTCAGACACAACTGAGTGGCTAACACATGTATACTGATATAGATCAGTCTCCAAATAGATTCCCTTCATTGCCCTAGTCCATGGCACTAATTTTTATTTTGAATTTAAAGTGTTTGAAGACAGCCATCAAATCCATCTAAGTCTGCTGATATCCTGGTTTTTGTTTTTTTTTTTTTAAGTTTTTAAATCATTCTCATAACATTGTTTAAAAAATTCGTTTTCCACCTTGCATGCTCTTCTCTGAATATCTTTAACTTAGTGTTCCTCTTTGAAAATAGATCCAGGTTTTTCTGTGATACCACCACCACCAGTAAATGCAAAGGGAGGGAATAAACAAAAGAGAGATGGAGGATGAGTCTATAGATTATAACAGATTTTTAAAAATCTAACACAGAGCAGAGCATGTAGCTCCTTTGGATACTGATTCAAACAAGTGAACTATAACAATTACGTGTGTGATGAGTTATCTGAAAATTTGAATATTTACTCAAAATTTGATGATTTGAAGGAATTATTTCTAGGTATGAATTTTGTATTGGGATTATTTTTAGAAGCCCCAATATTTAAGAAGTGTTTCTTGAAAAATTTATGAATGAAATGATATGACTTCTGAGCCTTATTTCTAAGTAATTCACAGTGGTGAGTGCATGAGTATATTCACATGATCAAGACTGCCTCAAGTAGGTATTTGAAGAAGTTGAGTGAGGGTATATGGCAGTTTAGTTCATATTCAGTCAACCTTTGTAAATATTTTAAATTCATCATAAAAAAACATTATTCAAAAGTTTCATAATTAAATTTAGTTTCATAAAACAGTTTGTTTCAGTTGATTTTTGTCACTGTTAGCTATGCCTTACTTCAAGAAATCATCCCACAAATGTGTGTATGTGTATGTAGCTAGCCAGCTAGAAGACTGAACAGACAGATAAGCAAAACATGATCACTACCTGCAGAATGCACTCCTGATAGTGAATCACAGAATTCAAGCTAGTTTACTTACATAAATAGTGAATAACAAATATTTCTTTTAAGTATTAATCTTAAATACAGGCAATTACAGTGAATATTTTAACTACTTCTTTGACATTTGAATAGAAAAACAGATTCTTCATCTTAAACTTTGGATCTCACAGGTTAAGAGGAGGCTAGGAGGAGAGAAAGATATGACTGAATATACTTATCTTTAAAGAAGTCAGATTTTATGTGCATGTTTGTATAAATATGGTCAGCATGGCTATTTCTTAGGTCAACAAATTTTATTGTATAAATGTGTTCTGTTGTACCCTGTGAAAGCTGCTTCAATTGGACTCTGAGTAAAGGGATGCTGGGGGCTTCCCTCGTGATTCAAGGGTAAAGAATTCACCTGCAGTGCAGGGGGCGCAGGAGATGCGGGTTCCATCCCTGGGTAAGGAAGATTCCCTGGAGTAGGAAATGGCTACCCACCCCAGTATTCTTGCCTGAAGAATCCCATGGACAGAGGAGCCTGGTGGGCTACAGTCCATGGGATCACAGAGAGTCAACGGGCACCACTGAGCACTGAGCACAGAAGGACACTGGATGATAACAACTAAGAAAATAAAAGACCCATATTATTTCATTTATCTTTTTGGTTCTAGGTCAGTTTTCAACCTATAAAAACCAGAGTATCACTTATATATTTCTGAAAATGCCAAGAGTATCATCCAGTGGCCTCAAGGGCTACTTTCTGAAAAACACATGAATTCAAAAATGTGTATTGTATTCATTCTTTCAAGTTATATTGTTTTCCAGAATCATTTTCTTTTTTACAAGGAAAAATACATACACACACACACACACACCATAAAATTTTTTGTTGTGCCTGCAAAAAAAAAGTAGTAAAAGATTTATTGTCTTTTTGAGCACAATAACAAGAAATATGTCTTTATTATAATTTTATTCCCAGGTGAAATATGTCAATTATTTTGAAAACTATTACTAATACTACCAGTATTCCTCTGAAATGCATGTAAAGATTGCTATGTATAACTTAACAGACAAATGGGGCTCATAGATATGATATTCAGTTTTACCAAGATTTTATTTTAGTGTCATGATTCCTAAGTTTTTTATTTATATAACAAATTAACTCCAATGTATGCAATATTTAATTGCTTTATATTTTCTCAGAAGTAATCAAATATAGACAAGTGCTAATGTAGGGATATTGTAGACAACAACACTAAAAATATAATATTCAGTTCTTCAGTTCAGTCACTCAGTCGTGTCTGACTCCTCACAACCCCATGGACTGTAGCACACCTTCTTCAGGTGATAAAAATGTTTAGTGGACTTTTAAATCACTGATTTATTTTTTTTCATAATTTATGCCTAAAAACAATATTTTATCAGTATGTGTATATTGTCTGTATAAAGAGAAAACCACTCTTAAAGCATTTTTTATATCACAGAAGTAGAGGAGAAGTTATTTTTCAGTGGTTAGAAATAATATAAGATTTAAGTGGATAAAGCCTCTTTTATGGTAAAAGGTCCATGTACCCATTTGTATCTAATAGTTTACTGTTGCTTGAGCTTCTCAGACATTTTCAAAGAAAAACGAGTTCTGTTACTTGGCATCTACAGGCAAATTTCAGTTAAATATAATCACAGGGATCAAGAAAACAATCCAGGCCGTTCCTGATTTATCTATAACAGTTCTCACTGAAGGATTCAAATGACTTTAAATGTTTTTGTAAGTACATAATATCTCAGCATATTTAAAAGTCTGTGTTATAACCTAAGTTAAACATGAAAAAGAAAGCAATGACTTTCTATTACTTTATTTTAAATGGCACATATAATCCTGCAAGCCAGTTTTACTTCTCAGCATTTTTCAACTACTTTTAAATAGTATATATTACAAGTTCATGTTTTTAAAGTTTAGAGTTTTTAACATGCATTGTCTAATTTAATCCTCTTTGCAACCTGGTATAGTGTTTTATTTGCAATATTTGACTTAAAGGAAAGAAAACTTCACATGGCCTATTTATTATTATCATGAGTCATGGAATCTAATTATAAGAAAGTCTGTCAGATGATCACTGGTCATTTGGCGTTCCTCTGGATTTATATTTACATCATAGCTGTGTATCTGTTTTTCTTCTTTCAACTGGTAGTTTTTTTGTTTTTTTGTTTTTTTTTTTTTTAGCTTTGTGTTTTAAAGGCACTTATTCTGACCCAGTGGCTTCCTTAGTGGCTCAGATGGTAAAGAATGTGCCTACAATGCATATTCTTATTGTCTCAGGTTTGATCCCTGGGTTGGAAAGATCCCTTGGAGAAGAGAATGGTTACCTAATCCACTGTTCTTGCCTGGAGAATTCCATGGACAGAGGAGCCTCAAGGTTTACAGTCCATGGGGTCACAAAGAGTCAGACATGACTGAGCAACTAACACTTTCACTGCTTTTATTCTGACGCAAGCTCTATGTGTCAAACTCCAGTGTCAACCAGGATCAGTTCCTGTGTCATAAATCCAGTTCACAGGAAAGAGAATATGATTGACTCAGCTTCGGGCAGTTATTTTCAGCTCACATTCCTCCTCTGAATTACTTACATGTTCAATTGCCTATTGCTTACCTCCACTTTGAAGTCTTTGATTCAAAGTCATGTTTGATTTATCTCTGTTCTTGACATGACTTTATGATGGTCATCTCTAACATCTCCATCCTACACACCCATATCCAGTCCAATAACAATTCCATGTAGCTTTACTTCCCAACAACATATAGAATGTGATGGCTGATCAGTCTTTCAGTCACTATCATCTAAGTCAAACTGCCATTTTCACTCACCTGGATTATCCATATCTCTGTATCTGTTCATGTTCCCCACAGCCTATTCTCTGTATAGAAAACAATCATCTTTTAAAATTTTAAGTCAGATCGTATCATTTCTCTGGTCAGGTTTCCTATCTCACTTCTATTAAAGTTGAGATTATTTGCAATGTTCTACAAAGTTCTGTATTATCTTTAGCCCACCTATTACCTTTCTAATCATAAACCTTAATTCTTTGTCTTGTTTACTTGGTTCCAGCCGCACTAACTTTCTTCTGTTTATTACACATGTTGGGTGCATTCTCAGTTTGCGGTTCTTCCTCTTGACTTAAATGTTCTACCCTGAGAAGTCTGTGTGGCTCACTCTATTGCTACCTTCCAGTCTTTGCTTAAATGTCATGTTCTCAGCAAGGACTTTCCTGACTACCATGTTTAAAATGGCAGTTTTTCTCCCAAGGTTCCTAAGCTTGTTATATGTGTTAAATTTCTCCGTAGCACTCATCCTCATTGAACATTGTATATATTTTTCTATATGTTTAAACAAATTATTTATGTGTTTATATTATCTATCTTCTTGACATCACACTTGACTGTAAGCTCTGTTAACACATGTAATTTGTCAGTTTTGTCCTAAAACACTGCCTGGTAAATAAATATTTGTTGAATGATTATACTGTCCACATCAGATCCCATCAATCGACATTTACGCAGTGGAAGACTATGGTAAGAGCAAGTTTACGATGACAGGGAGGTCAGGGGGGAAGAAAATAGTATCTCACATAAACTAAGCAATTCTCAAAACCTCTCAATGCCTTGCTCAGGATTATATAATTGATTAGTAGTAAAAGGGAATTGAATTTAAGCACTTCACAGTAGAGTTCACAGTTCTTTCAGTGGTCACATAACCATAGCTTCACATGACCTGAGGTGTTAGTAAAGAATTCTAAGTTATCTCATTTTATATAGTTCTGAAATTGATTTACTAATTGGAAAATTACTAGATTCTTAATTATGTCTTGGTGACTTACCTTCCAGCAGACTATTTAGGGTAATATATATTTTCTGTCTGCTTAATGATGCTATTATACAGATTTGGGTCAAATTGAGCTGTGATATCTCATTATGACCTCCAGTCAATAGCATTTCTCTTAATGTTAGAAGTTTAAAAACATATGTCATATGAGACTTTCAACTTAAATTCTCCCAAAGTTTAAATATCTGAAAAATTTGTGGTGTTTAATAACAGAAGCTCAGTTGTCATTGTCTTTGATATTGATAGGGTGAGGCTGTCAGGTTGGTGATATTTACTATAGGGGACATTTCTGGTGAAAATACTGAGAGTTACTTTTGGAAAAGTAATATCTAATTTTAAAAATTAAAACAAAAGTGTTATAACACAAGTGGACTCATAGACTTGTGAACAAATTAATTCCAAAACAAATAAATAAAGATTTGTAGCTATATTGAAGAAAGCAGACTGATATTTTAAAGAAACTAAGTTAAGAGAAAAGGGAAGCTTTAACTGCACCAGGACCAAATGAGTCCCAGAAGGATTGATCCAATCTGCTTAAGCTTAAGAAAAATAAAGTTAACTGAAAATTAGATTGAATATTTGAATTGCATCTTAAAAAAATACATTGTATTCTCATTTTTTTCAGTTCAGTGACTCAATACTGCTCTGCCAAATTTGTCTCTTGTAAGAAAACATCACTAATTATCAATGAGGTATATTTCAAGCAGAAAATATTTTTATGTTCTTAAAAACAGTTCATTTTTTATAGCCATGGCTCTGTTAAAGAGTTAGAAGGAGAATTTTATTGCCTAAATTTATATATATGAATGTGTGTGTGTGTGTACACACATATATAAGTATGGGTAGGTAACCTGGTTAGAACCATTGATTTTCTTGATGTATTTAAGAGACTACTTATAAAATTAATCCTATAAATTTCTATTACCAAATTTCAAGGTCAGATTTAAGAAAGCCTTGTCCATTTATATTACAGTGAAAAAAAAAAAAAAAAGACCTGTTCTTACTTTAAAGCACATACTATGTGTTTGGAACTGAGAATTATTTCCGAACATATTGGGACTATAGTAGATTAGAAGTTGAGGGGTCTTTCTCATCGTTCATAGGAGCTGGAATTTATAGCTCATTTTATCTTAACATCTCTCCTTCCCTCCAATCCTTTCTCCAGGAAAAAAGGAAGGAAAAATAGACATGGCAATCAAGAAAGGCAGAGCCCATACTTACTTACAGATTTTAAACTTTGAAAAGTTTAGAACTGATGATAAAATATGGAGCTATCATTATAGGATCTTACATAAAAACTACAACCATTCTATTGCATAACTTGACATTAAAATTTTCCTTATTAGAATTTTTCTGGTAATTTTTAAAATAAAATTTAATTTTATATTCACATATAATTGTACAAAATAATACGGAGTATATCCTTCAACCAGTTTCCCCCAGTGATAGCACTTTACATAACTATAGTTCCAGTTCAGTCACTCAGTCATGTCTGATTCTTTGCGACCCCATGAACTGCAGCACGCCAGGCCTCTCTGTCCATCACCAACTCTCGGAGTCTACCCAAACCCATGTCCATTGAGTCGGTGATGCCATCCAACCATCTCATCCTCTGTCACGCCCTTCTCCTCCTGCCCTCAATCGTTCCCAGCACAATATTACAACTAAAAAAATTGACACTGACACAGTCTATGTCTTATTCAGATTTCACTGGTTTCACATGCACTCATTTGTGTGTCTGTGTATATATTTATCAGTGCATTTATCACATGCGTAGATTCGTGTGACCTCCAAGATAGTCAAGAGAGAAGAGTTCTTTAAAATGATCCTTTTTGCTCCCCTATTATAGCCAGACATTCCTTCCCACATACCACCCTAACCCTTGGCAATCACTACTTGGTTCTTCATCTCTATAATTCTGTCATTTCAAGAATATTATATAAATGGAATAATAAAATATGTAATCTTTTGAGATTGTTTGTCTTTATTCGGCATGGTGATCTGAAGTACCATCCAAGTTGTTCTGTGGCCGAATAGAATTCACGGTGGTGTGGACTGAATTTTGCCCCCCCCACCAAATTTCATATGTTGAAGTTCTAATCTCCCATGTGACTGCATCTGTAAATATGGTCTTTTATAAGAACATTAAGTGTAAATTGGCTTTCCAGGTGGTGCTAGTGAAAAAGAACCCACCACCAATGCAAGAGACGTAAGAGAATCAGGTTCAGTCCCTGGGTTGAGAACATCCTCTGGAGGAGGACATGGCAACTCATCTAGTATTCTTGCCTGGAGAATCCCATGGACAGAGGAGCCTGGTCAGGTATAGCCCATGGAGTCACAAAGTGTCAGACAGACTGAAGCAATGCAGAATGCAGCAAGCATGCAAGGGTAAATTAGGTTATGAGGGTGAGGCTCTAATTCAGTAGATCTGTGGCCTTATAGGGGCTTCCAAGGTGAGAGATGGTTTATATATGGCTAATGATGTTGAACATCTTTTTTATGTGGGCCTTACTAGATTTTTTAAAACTATATTGAAATATATTTTTAAAACCCTATGGATTTCTTGGTCAAAGACATGCACTCAACAACAAAAATTTTGGTCAAGGTATTTATGTTATAAGGGAAAACATTTTTACTCTTTTAAAACTCAATTTTTATCCATAAAACTCCCATGAAATTAAAACCTAAATTTTTTTAGACTCATAGAAAATAGAATAGATACTTGTGAATAGAATTGTGAATATCATTAATTACTTTATTTGGCTTTGGAGTCACTTTTTCTATGTTTCTGAGAAAATGTCATCAGTGTAACAATTTAGCTCATGCATTTGACATTCTGTGAAGGTTTCTCCTTAGAAAGTGGGAAGCTGCTCCAGCATCAAACCTGCAAAGGGCAAGTAGCTTTTTAGACTGACACTCTGCGTCTACATTAGGAAGGGACTTTTTTTATCAGCCCCCAGAAGCACTGAATTATGGCTTTGACTTTCAAATACCTTCCTAGGTTCCTGAAAAGTAAGTGTTAATAGCAGCCATAATAATTAGTTGCATAGAAGTAAGCTGTAATTAATTACTAAATAATCAGCAATTAATAAGCAAATGAGTATTCCAGTTGAATATATGCTGCCAATAAGGAAAATTGATAACCACAACCTTAATTAAAGAGAATAATCTAAACACTGTCAGTTAACTTGAAAGAAATATTTTCCAAGTAAGCTGCAAATTGGATAATTAGGGATTGCTAATGATAAGAGATTTTTCCTCACTAATCTCATTTTGTTTACCTCCTGTTATGTGCTAAGCCTAAAGTAAAACAATGTCCTACAGCACAATGGAAAGAATTGCTTTTCTTCAGCTTTTGCAAGAATGCTAGTTCATTCTGACTCACCAGCAAAGTGTTATCAGATGAAAATAAAACCCAAGTTTAAAGTATATCATTTCATATTTGTAATAGTAACATGGTGGCAATAGTGTGTGTTCTATCAGTATAGGCTCCTAGAGGCAGAAAATAGGGCTGGAACTCCATTAAACTTTCTAGCACATTTAGGGTGTAACAGTAGTATACCTAGGTCTTCCTAGGTAGTGCTAGTGGTAAAGAATCAGCCTCCCAGTGCAGGAAACGTAAAGAGACTGGAGTTCGATCCCTGGGTTGGGAAGATCTCCTGGAGAAGGGCATGGCAACCCATTCCCCTGTTCTTGCCTGGAGAATCCCATGGACAGAGGAGCCTGGAGGGCTACAGTCCGTATGGTCACAAAGAGTCAGACACCACTGAGCAACGTGGCACGCTGTGTAGTACGGCTAACATAGTCTGTAGGAGAGCTAGCAGTGTCACTGATATTTGAAGGTAACATTTCAGAGAGGAATTGAGGATTTCTGAGCACTGTTTTTGATACTTGATGGACAGTGGTGCATGTTTTAAATATCACTTTCTCTTCTTCATTGTTGTGCGTAGAATCTCTCAGCAGAAGCCCCATTGAACCCAGACTTCTCCACCCATTAAAAATATTTTAACATTTTCTCTGTTATCTGTGAATTAGAAATACCTCATTTGTGTGTGAATCGAGTCAGCAATGACAACAGCAAAAATAACTTAATGCTTGTGGATAGCCTAGCGTGGCCCTGGGGTGTGCTTGCAGTCCTTTTCATATGGTAGATTAATCCTTTGATCCTTACAACCACCCTTGAGAAACAGTCTGTGGATGAAGAAATTAAGGTTGAGTCATTGCCGAAAGTCAGAGCAAAGATGTCAAGATTTAAACCCAAGCTTATCTGATTCTGGAGCAAAGGTGTTCCTCATTTTGTCACATTAGTTTTTCACCATACTTCAGAAACAAGACTCTAAATTAAATATTAATAGAAAAGCATTCATTGAGTACTGTAGATTCAGCATATAAATAACCTCAGGGAAAAATTAATTCTAGAGCATATTTCATCACCAGCCAGCAGGTACATAGAATCTGTCAAATTTAAGCTAGGTGGTCAAATTATTTTTCTTTTGAAGTTTTACCATGTTATCCATTTCAAATTAT
Source organism: Bos taurus (assembly GCF_002263795.3). NCBI lineage: Eukaryota > Metazoa > Chordata > Mammalia > Artiodactyla > Bovidae > Bos > Bos taurus. The sequence continues at coordinate 31,441,728 of NC_037333.1, read as the reverse complement.
TCTTGGTGCTTTATAATAAAAGAGGATTTTTTTTCTCAACAACAATTAACCTCTAGTTTTTAGCAACTGGCAGCACTGTAAATGTCCAACTGTTGTATTAATTTATTTTTTAAAATGACTACCATATCAGTCATTTTCCTTAAAGTGTTTATAAAAGATAATAATTTTACTTTAAAAATGTTTGTTATTTCAAATACCAAATCTTCTATTATGAAGTCATTTAGCAGAGGCTATCCATTTTCAGTCAATCCAGTATACTCTTTTGACTTCACTTTCAAATCTGAAATGATTCCTTTTAAATATCCTGGTCTATTCTTTAAACAAAAGTCACAATTAAGTTAATAGATATGTGTGGGGGTGGGGGAGTTGCCAGAATAGAAGGAATCACAAAATATAAAGAGCACTAATGTTGTTGTCGTTGTTTAGTTGCTCAGTCGTGTCTGACTCTTTGCGACCCTACAGACTCTACCCACTGTGCTCCTCTGACCTTGAGATTTCCCAGGCAAGAATATTGGAGTGGGTTTCCATTTCCTTTTCAGGGAATCTTTCCAACCCAGGGATCAAAACTACTACTCCATCATTTTTAAACCTTGGTCATTCTATTCTTTGTTATCATCACGTATATCTAATTCTGTCTCTTTATGGGTTCCTTTAAATATATAGAAACATTCACGGTTTTTTCATTTTGAAATAGAAAAATATAAATAAATGAACAAATAACCCTTCCTTAAAGATAGCATATTGAAAAGCAGAGACATTACTTTGCCAACAAAGGTCCATCTAGTCAAGGCTATGGTTTTTCCAGTGGTCATGTATGGATGTGAGAGTTGGACTGTGAAGAAAGCTGAGCACCGAAGAATTGATGGTTTTGAACTGTGGTGTTGGAGAAGACTCTTGAGAGTCCCTTGGACTGCAAGGAGATCCAACCAGTCCATTCTGAAGGAGATCAGCCCTGGGATTTCTTTGGAAGGAATGATGCTAAAGCTGAAACTCCAGTACTTTGGCCAGCTCATGAGAGGAGTTGACTCATTGGAAAAGACTCTGATGCTGGGAGGGATTGGGGGCAGGAGGAGAAGGGGACGACAGAGGATGAGATGGCTGGATGGCATCACTGACTCGATGGACGTGAGTTTGCGTGAACTCCAGGAGTTGGAGATGAACAGAGAGGCCTGGCGTGCTGTGATTAGTGGGGTCTCAAAGAGTCGGACACGACTGAGTGACTGAACTGAACTGAACTGAAAGCTGTGTCCTTCCAAAGCTTCCATCATAACTCCTCCATTTTGGTAATTAGCCTTAAAGGGAAAGCTACCATCTCCTCCTTGTTACTCCTCATTCATTTTTCAACCTATTGCAGTGTTGCCATTATTAATTTAAGCCCTCATCTTATCCAACATTCTCTAGTACTCAGTATCGAGGACTATTTTCTATGTTTGATACTGATAGTGTTTCCCTTTTAAAAATCTCAAGCTAAAATTTATTTTAACTCCTATTTGTTAAAAGAGAGGGTGGGGAAAGAGAGTTTTGTGTGTGTGTGTGGGGTTATTATATAAAATGTATTTTTTTTACTCTTCATGTTTTTACTTAGTAAACACTACCTATCTAGAACTTTATAACATCATTTTTAATTTTTTTTCTCCATTAACACAGAAGCAGGAAGCACTTTTGATTCTTTAGATATATGAAGCTGAATTGAGAGCAGGGCATTTTGTAAAACAAAATAGGGAGAAAACCTAATAGGTTTAGTAAAATTCAGCACGTTAGCAGGGGCTTGGGGAGAGCCACATCTGACCTGGGAATCCTGTTGAGGCAGATAGTAAAGAGGAAACAAATCTTTTGTTCAGTTTTAAATTGTTGGATTTGTAATACTTTTTTGGCATAAATCAATTTGGTATCTAATTCACAGACACTGATGAGCAGCAGAGCAATTGAAGCCAGAAAGATGGCAGTTAAACCTGTTAAACCTGAGTATTTTTTTCCCCCTTCATAGTAACTGTATCTTTTCTACAGAGGTCAGTAATAGCAATTTTACTTTCAGCCTATAATATGGAAGGTAAAAAAAAAAAATGAGATCTAAAATGTCATTTTTCCCTGTTCATGTTTGCCTCACTGTCTTGGAGAGTGAGAAATATTATGGTTTTTGAAAATTATTTGTATGATTGTGGGCTAATGGTGTCCAGTATATTTAAGTACCCACTGGTGAATTATTTATTTCAAAGAAAATCACAGAACTCCAGTATGTGAAATAAATATAAAACCTTAAGTTCCATTACATGCTTACAGTGAGCTAGGGCTGTCCTTAGAACTTTGTCTAAGTTAAATATTAGTCTAAGTTAAATATTTGTCTAAATATTATCTCATTTAATCATGGAAGCAACGTAATAGGGTAAGAACAATTGTGATGCCTAATTATTATAATAGGCTAGAAAGCTGAAGGTTAAAGGAATTAGGCATGTAATAACTAAGAAGCCATGATAGTAAGTAGTAGATTTAGGTTTAATTCCAAACAACACTGCCAATGTAAGCAGGTAAATATACAGATCCTTGCAGTGACAAGGGAACTGAAACAAGACCTCGGATGCTACTGGCCAGACCTCCTTTTTGACCCTCACATTATTTCCTAAGGAAATTCTAAGGACCCTCATCTCTAGTGTATTAAAAGTCTCTGAACTTTACATTCCAAGTGGTTGACTGAGTGCAACTGGGAAGCCCACTCCTCTCCATATCAAGCATCAATTAAAATTATTTTAAAGGAAGACACAAACCCACCACCACCATCATTCTCTCATTTGCTCAGGCCACAACTCAGACAGTATCTTTGATGATCCTCTTGCCTTCATACTGTATTATCTGACCCATCAATAAGTTCAGGGCTTTTCTGTCATCACATACATTCTGAATATTATAACTGCTTATAACATGCCTTGCTACCACTTTAGCCTAAGCCACAGCAATCTTTTTCACAACCTGTTTAAGTGACTTCCTGAATGGTATTTTCAGCTTTTACTCTTGCCCCCTCTAGTTAATTCTCTAAACCTAGAATGATCTTTAAAAAAATGTCACTTCTTTCTCCTGCTGAAAACAGTCCAGTGGTTTGTCATCCCATTGAAATTGAAATGTTTCAGTCTCTACATGATCTGACACCAATTTGAGCTGACCTCCTCCCTTCTTCCTTTTATTTACACTATTCCAAGTATCCTGGCCTCCTCTCTGTTCCTCACAAACCTATCCTATATTTAGGACCTTTGCACTTGACATCAGAGAAGGCAATGGCACCCCACTCCAGTACTCTTGCCTGGAAAATCCCATGGATGGTGGAGCCTGGTAGGCTGCAGTCCATGGGGTCTCGAAGAGTCAGACACGACTGAGGGACTTCACTTTCCCTTTTCACTTTCATGCATTGGAAAAGGAAATGGCAACCCACTCCAGTGTTCTTGCCTGGAGAATCCCAGGGACGGGGGAGCCTGGTGGGCTGCTATCTATGGGGTTGCACAGAGTCAGACACGACTGAAGCGACTGAGCAGCAGCAGCACTTGATATTCCTTTTCCTGAAACATCTACATGGCTGACTTCCTCACTTCTTTCAGGCCTCTCCTCATTTATTGCTCTTCAGAGAGATTTTCCCGAGTGTTTTCTCTGATGTACCTCAGTTCCCTTCCCAACCCCTTATTTTCTCTCCCCCCGACCCTATCTTTTCTTTAAGTAGCACTTCTGTGCTAGTCATTTTCTTTGTTTCCTCCTCTGTAAATCCACTTTATGATCTCTTCTGTAAGTTCTGTGCCTCTTGAGGCTGATTTTTGTGGGTTGCTTTCTCTGGGTTTTGTTGTCCCTCTGCCATTGGTTATGATTGGCCATTTGGAGTACTGGCAGATCAGAGGATAGGAAAAGTGATAGGCCACGGTGTTTATTATCCCTCACTTCCTTTATGTCTTGAGTTTGTTTTAGCCATGATGCCTCTCCTCTGGGTCCTGTCTGGCATTACCCTCCTTACAGCTCAAGTTCTTATTCTCTTCTAGGAACACAGTTCTCTTTACTTGCCTATCAGGCTTAGAATGGTGATAATTTCCCACTATTGGTGGTTTCTGGGTGTTTCATCATCCTTTGTTGGTTTCTTTACCTCTGTCCATATTTCTGTATAGTCCCTTTGTTAGCTCTCTTCAGTTAAACTCATTGCCATCTGTATCTTGCCTGAAATCCAGATGATTCAACCTTCCTCCCCATTACTTGAAAAAGTCATATTTACTTGTTTTTTATTGCCTAACTTTGCCATCAGAATATAAGTAAACAGAATAACTCCCTCACCCCTGCCAAGATGTACCTGCCCTATTCCCTGAACCTGTGAAGTGTTACCTTACATGGCAAGACAGACTTTTGCAGGTGTGATTATAGATACAGATATGGGGATGGGAAGATTATCCTGGATTGTTTGCATGAGTCCAGTATAACCTTATGAGGCTTTAAAAGCAGAGAAGCTTTTTTGACTGGGTCAGAGAGATGTGACCGAAAAAGACAGGAGAGAGAAGAGGCTAGAGAGAATTTCGATCTGTCATTACTGACTCGACTCTGAAAATGGAAGAAGGGCACCACAGGCTAAATAGAGAGCAGTCAGCCAGGAGAAGCTGGGAACAGTGTTCAGCTGACAGTCAACAAGAAAATGAGGCTCCTAGTCCTAAAACTATAAGGAACTGAATTTTACCAGTAATCAGAAGGAGGAGGAAACTGACCCTCCCTAGTACCCTACAAACTTCCTGACTTTGTCCTTGTGAAAACTATCTTGGATTTTCAACCTACAAAATTCAACCTACAAAATAAGGTTTTTTCCTGTTTATGCTATTTAATCTGTGGGTACTTTGTTCTTAGAGCAATAGAAAACAAATGCATGAGGTCTGAATTTATCTGAATCTTTGTTTTATATATGGACTTCCCTAATGGCTCAGTGTTCAAGAATCCACCTGCAATGCAGGAGCCACAGGAGCCATGGGCTTGATCCCTGGGTTTGGAAGATCCCCTAAAGAAGGAAATGGCAACCCACTCCAGTATTCTTGCTTGGGAAATCCTGTGGACACAGGAGCCTGGTGGGCACAATCAGAAAGATTGTAATCAGACACTACTGACCACGCGCACACGTTGTTGTATCCACAGTGCCTAGAAGGGTATTTTGCTCAATGAACATCTGGGGAATTAATGAATTGATTGGTCAATATATTTTAAGAAACCTTTGTTCATCTTAACAAAGCCTGTGATAGAACACAGTTATTTCCAATAGGTACACAACATGATTGCCCATGAGATTATCAAGAAGTAAGCTGAGAGAAAGGGGTTTCATAAATTTTACCACAAGTATTTCAAAACCTTGTCAGAATAAACTTACTATTTGATCTGTCATTTTAGACTTCAAATGGCAAATCAGTTCCCATTCAAGTTCAAAGTGAGCTTTGTATTCTCTATATTTAAGATGTCATGTATCTGATATCTAAAATGTGGCTTTAAAAAATGTGGACTAATTAAACCACCTCATGTAGATTCCTCTTAAATTGTCAAAAATCTATTTTTTTTAAATTGAACTTGCTATGTAGATCACTTTTAACAGTTTTTTTTTCTGAAAATATCTAATGATGTTGTGCCTCTATTCCACACCCCATGAACTTAAAAAAAACTAATTTAAAATTCTAAATGTGTGATTTTTGTGTGTGAAAAGATTCTTACTTAGGAAAACTATATTCTGTTATACTTAAAATAGACTGTATTATCAATTCAAATGTATAACTGATCAAATTAGAAGAGGGTGATTAAAAATAGTCATCTAGGCAACTATTAATTAGCTTTAAATTTAACTTTCTCTGTACTTACTTATGTAGAAAGAGACAGGAATTTGAAGCTAATGCTACATTATCAGAAGTCAAAACTGTTTTAAAAATATACCTGAAGGCATATGTTTCAAGTTTACTCAGATCTGAATATACTGAAGTAATGGTTACTTATATCTGGATCTTCAAATATTCAGACTATCAGAAGCTCCAGATTTCTCCATCTAGATGTCACTGCCTTTATAAACCTCTGGAGGAGGAAACGGCAACCCCACTCCAGTATTTTTGCCTGGAGAATCCCATGGACAGAGGAGCCTGGTGAACTACAGTCCATTGGTCACAAAGAGTTGGACATGACTGAAACAGCTTAGCACATCCTTATAAACAAACAGTTTTGCACTTCAGATTCAATGGCAAAATGTAACCCCTTCTAGAGAAGAAGGTTTGTTTTCATCTTTATCTTTTTTAAAAAAACTACAATGGTTCTCAAAATGTGATTCCTGAATCAGCAGCATTAGCATCTCCTGGGAAAGTGTTAGAGATACAAATTTTTGGGTTCCACTCAACTCTGCTGAATCAGAAACTCTGGGCATGGGGCCCTACAGTATGTGTTTGCTAAGTTCTCCAGGTGATTTTGGAGAAGGAAATGGTAACCCACTCCAGTATTCTTGCCTGGCAAATCCTGTGGAGCCTGGGGGCTACAGTCCATAGGGTCGCAGGTGTAGGACGTGGCAGATGAGCAATTAAATAACAACAACCAGGCGATTATGAAGCTGCTGAAGTTCAAGGAGCACCACACTAGCTCAGTGAACTGCTTATATTTCACAGGGTCTTCTGCTCATTAACTGAATAGAATTAAACCACAATGAGAAATGAAGAAAAATAAGGTGAACTGGGGGCCTTTCTGTAAAGAATACAAATTTCTGAAGGTTAGTTGCCTGAGATACAGCTGCGTATATTTAAAATAGGTAAATTTCCAATTTGCTAATAAGGAAACTGGTGCTCCATTTGGGGAAAATTAGCAAAGGAAAATCTCTAGCCTGGAAAAAGGCTTGCACATTTCATTTACAGTTTTGTTTTTCCCTTTTATCTATGTCTGTCAAGTTTATATCAACATAGTACCAGACAATGTATCATTAAGGTCAAATTAATGATTTTATTGCCCCTTTTAAAGACATAAACCTGTTTTCCTCAGTACTAAAAAAAAAAAAAAGTAGTACTGACCCTCAAATAATAGATGTTTCCTTTATGATAGATTTGTTCTAATACACCCAAAGGATCCCTGTAACTGCTGAAAGCATGGGATAGAAGGCCCATTAGGGATTCCTCAAAGAAGTACTTAGTATGTGCCCACAAGGTATTTAATTACCGCCAAACACTGAACAAGATACAAAGTAAAGCAAGGCAATCCTCTGTCTTCCAGGATTTTATAATTTAGTGAGGAATTAAAAGGAAAGGCACCAAACGTTTGTCTCATCCTGTCATGTGCCAGGCATTGAACCCCTGAACAGAGCAGGATACATAAAGCTTACCAGTTAATCCATGTAGCCACTGAAGGAAGCGGCATTATCCTCAGGTTACACAAAAGAACACCGTCTGAAGGGTGCTGAGAATTTGGTCAGATTCATCAGATAAAGAATTGATGAAGATGAAATTTAAAATCAAAACTGACTTTTAAGACCATGTCCTTTCCTCTATACTATTTTTCATACAAAACACAAGCAGCAGTTCTTAGATGTATGCTCAGTAAGTACCTAAATGCATGAGGAGCAGTAATTGTGGGTGAGGAAGTGAAGACTTCCCAAAAAAGTTAAACATAGATGTTCATTGAAATGAAAACGTCCATGGCTTGAATAGTAGGAAAAAGGGTTAAAAGTATTCTGGAAGGGAGACACTGTGAAACAGAAAGTCATAGGCAGGAATTAAAAAGGCAGGTTCTGATACAGTGATGAAATCAGCCCAGCACATTTTAAGGGCCCAGTAAATGGTATTGAGTGACTTTGCTTGACTCCCGCTATGTATGAAAGCACACTCTGTAATGATTAAAGGACAGCAGTGAATAGCCTCACGTACTTTCACTTAAGTGGCATATCTACTGTCTGTGTCCTTGTACCTGCAGCCAAGGATTTGAGGCTCTCGGCTTTAACTTTGGATATCTATTATCTTTTCAATGTAAGTGATAATTTTTCTCTTCTCTGTAGCCAACAGGATCCATTCACATTAGTCATATTGTCTCTCAAAAAAAAAAAAAAATCCTACAGGTACATTTCCTTAATTTTCTCAAGTCCTTGGAGCTGAACATATTCCTAAAAATATCAAATCTCCTAGGTATTTGTTTGCAGATGCATATTCCAGAAAAACTCAGTTTTACCTTGAGTAATCCAATTTTCATTCAACTTAATGTTAAGGAAATATTCTTAGATAATTATAGGAAGTAAAGTATTTCTGAAGAAAAGATTCGATTGGTCTATTATACTAACTTCAGTGGATTTTTACATGCCTCTGTATTTATTTTGAGTCAAAGTCCCCATGTGGAAGGAGGAGATTTCAAGGAGAAATTTCAAAAGAGTCTTTGTTTTACTCTCTTTAAAGCCCTCTCTGTGTAAGACATATTTTGTATTTGGTCACTGTGAATTTCAAAAGATCTCCTATAACTGAATAGTCATTCCCCAAAGATCTTTGATCTACTATGGGAAATGTCATTGTTCCCAAAGAAGGTAATAAAAGCAGCAAGAAAATAATAAACATTCTCTTTAGGATATCACAGAATTGACTACAGACACTCAAGTCAATTTTTAATCTACAGACACATGACAAGGTTAGCAACAGAGGAGCTGATAATGCTTTACTTTTATATAATGAGGGCTGCATTTAAGATTTGAAACACAGCATGATGTGTGTACTTTGAAAAGACTGGAGTGCAAATATGAAGTATGGAGCTTTGAAAAGATAGTTAAGGAGAAATGTCAGCATCATGGTGGCATGAGTAGTTCCCTCTTGCTTTCCTCTTTGATTTACAACAAATTGAACATCTAAAACTAAAAAAAAAAAAAAAAGTTATCTACACAGCATACCAGAACACCTGAAATCATCCATCTATGCAGTCCAAGTGAGTAGATTGGACCCCCAAGGAGGTTGCAGAGCAAGGGAAGTGTTGGCAGAGAGGGTAATGGAGCACTGTCAGCCAGTACATCAGTGAGCCAGCATGATCTTTCCGGCAGAGGAATTGGAGGTGAAGGTGGTTGGTGTAGTTCTGCCTGGCCACTTGGGCTGCAGCTGGAGGGACCAGTTTCTCTCTGAAGAGAGACCTTACTGACTAGGGGGAAGGAAAGGAAAGGAAAATAGGCAGACAAAAAGGACTGAAGGAAAGTGTCTCCTGGTGTCTGACCTAGGAAGGCAAGCGAACTGCCCATAGACCTCTGGGGACACCCCTCCCCATTTGAAGATTCCCCTACAGAGCTGTGGGCACACCCAAAGCCCCAAGTGCTCCGTGCACACCTCCCCCTGCTCTGCTTCCACCCTTTAGGTATTTAACTAGTGCACTCCCAGCCTTAGGTGGGTCAGATAAGAGAAACCAAAAACTTGTGCTATAGCGCCACCTTCTGGAAAACAAAAGGAAAGCTCTCAACTACCAACCTGTTGAAATGTTAGACTCAAAGTAATCAAAGAGCTGCCTAAATAAGCAAGATGTTAACTATTTCAATTAAGAGCAGAGACACTTCTTATCAAACTCTATAAAAAGCATGTTAATATACCATGTTAATAGTATCACAAAAGGATAACTTCCTAGCAACTAAAATCAACAACATAAAAATTGGAACCTAACTGATAATTTAAAGTATCTATCATGAAAAAAATCAACAAGCTACAAGAAAACTCAGAAAGGCAATACAGCCTTCTCAAGTATAAACTTAATGAACAGAAGGAATAGTTTACCACAGGGAAAGAAATTCTAAAAACAAGCAAACAAAATCCTGGAGCTGAAGAACTCAATCAGTGAGATAAAGAAGGCATTAGAAAGCATTGGAAATAGATCAGAAGAAAGAGAGAATAAGCAAGCTCAAGGGTAGAAATACAGAAATGATTTAGTTGGAAGAGGAGAGAGAAGTAAGTTTTATAAAAGTGAAGAAATGTTACAAAAACTATCTGATTGCATTAGAAAAGCCACACACACACACACACACACACCCAAAGTCACCATGGAAAGCCAACAACTGTAATAGCAGACAGAAACATAATGATAACTGTTCACAGATTAGGTATAGGAGTAATATACCTCAACATAATACAGATTATGGATCACAAGCCCACAACTCATGGTCTACTAAATGTAGGAAAACTGAAAGTATTTTTCCAAAGATCAGGAACAAGGCAAGGATGCCCACTCTTAGCATTCCTATGCAGTGTAGTACCTAGAAGTCCTAGCTGGAACAAATAGGCAAGACGAAGAAAAAAAAAAGTCATCCAATTCAGAAAGTAAGAAGTAAAATTGTTATTTTCTGATCATATGATCCTATATTAAAAAAAAAATCTAAAGAATCAGTAAAAAAGCTCTTGTAATTAAGCAATGTTTTTTAGTAAAGTGGTACTATACAAAGTCAACAATTGCCTTCATTTTTGATACAGTACACAAAAATCAATTACCTTCCTTTATACTAAGATGAAGCTAGCAGTAAAGAATCCACCTGTCAATGCAGGAGACCCAAGAGACACACTTCTGATCCCTGGGTCAGAAAGATCCCCTGGAGTAGGAAATGGCAACCCACTCCAGTATTCTTGACTGGAAAATCCTATGACCAAAAGAGCCTGCAAAAAGTCGGATATGACTAAGCACACAAACACACTAATAAATAAGCATCTGAAAAACAAAGAAAATCATTTAATTCATAATAGCATTGAAAACAATAAAATATTTAGGAATAAATTTAACCAAGGAAGTAAAAAACCTGTACAATGAAAACTTCAAAACTTTACTGAAATAAATTGAGGAAGACACAAACAAATGGAAAGGTATCCCATGTTCATGGATCTGAAGAAGTAATATTGTTAAAATGACCATACTACCCAAAGCCATGTACAGATCTGATGTAGTCCCTATTAAAATACCAAAGGAATTCTTCACAGAAATAGAAGAAACAATTCTGGAATTTGTTTGGAGCTAGTAAATGTATGAGAAGGCAACAGCATTCTGTGTAAGAATTAGTAAAAAAGCAACTGTGTAAGAATTAGAAAACTGGAGGTATCACACTTCTGAATTTCAAACTATACTAAAAAGCTATTAAAAGTAATATGGTACTGGCACAAGACTAGAGACACTGAATAATGGAACAGACTAGAAAGCATATACAGTCAGCTAATATTCAACAAGGATACCAAGAATGCCTGATGGGGAAAGGATAATCTCTTTAACAAGAGTACCGGGAAAACTGGAGAAAGACATACAGAACAATGAAACTGGACCTTTATCTCATACCACTCATAAATTAACTCAAAGCTGATCAAAGTCTTGAACATAAGAGTTGATTCCATAAAACTCCTAGAAGAAAAATTGGGGAATAAGCTTATGGATATTGATCTTGGCAATAATATTTTGGGACCAAACGCACAAACAACAAAAGCAAAAATCAACAAAGGGGCTACATAAAACTCAAAAGCTTCTGCATAGGAAAAGAAACAACAAAGTTAAAAAAAAAAAAAAACCCTACAGAATTAGAGAAAACTTTGTGACCCATATTTCAGATAAGGGGTTAATGTTCAAAATGTATAAATTCAGCTAACTCAGTAACAACAATAACAAAATTATCAAACAGTCTGATTTTAAAAATGCATAAAAGAACTAAACAGAGATTTATCCAGAGAGCATCAAAATGGCTGACACATGAAGATACTCCAGTATCACTAATCATCAGGGAATGTAAATCAAAACTATGAGAGATTACTTCACATCTGTTAGAATGACTGTGTTCAAGAGGACAAGAGACAATAGGTGCCAGTGAAAATGTGGTAAAACAGGGGTAGCCCTTTTACACTGTTGATGGGAATATAAGTTTGTCTAACCACTGTGGAAAACAATATTCAGTTCAGTTCAGTCGCTCAGTCATATCCGACTCTTTGCAACTCCATGAACTGCAGCACGCCAGGCCTCCCTGTCCATCACCAACTCCTGTAGTCCACCCAAACCCATGTCCATTGAATCGGTGATGCCATCCAACCATCTAATCCTCTGTCCTCCCCTTCTCCTCCTGCCCTCAATCTTTCCCAGCATCAGGGACTTATCCAATGAGTCAGCTCTCCGCATCAGGTGGCCAAAGTGTTGGAGTTTCAGCTTCAACATCAGTCTTTCCAGTGAACACCCAGGACTGATCTCCTTTAGGATGGATTGGTTGGATCTCCTTACAGACCAAGGGACTCTGAAGAGTCTTCTCCAACACCACAGTGCAAAAGCATCAATTCTTCGGTGCTCAGCTTTCTTCACAGTCCAACTCTCACATCCATACATGACCACTGGAAAAACCATAGCCTTGACTAAATGGACCTTTGTTGACAAAGTAATATCTCTGTTTTTTAATATGCTGTCTAGGTTAGTCAAAGCTTTCCTTCCAAGGAGTAAGCATCTTTTAATTTCATGGCTGCAATCACCATCTGCAGTGATTTTGGAGCCCAGAAAAATAAAGTCTGACACTGTTTCCACTGTTTCCCCATCTATGAAGTGATGGGACCAGATGCCATAATCTTAGTTTTTTGAATGTTGAGCTTTAAGCCAACTTTTTCACTCACCTCTTTCACTTTCATCAAGAGGCGTTTTAGTTCCTCTTCACTTTCTGCCATAAGGGTGGTGTCATCTGCATATCTGAGGTTATTGATATTTCTCCTGGCAATCTTGATTCCAGCTTGTGCTTCTTCCAGCCCAGCGTTTCTCATGATGTAGTCTGCATAGAAGTTAAATAAACAGGGTGACAATATACAGCCTTGATGTCCTCCTTTTCCTATTTGGAAACAGTCTGTTGTTCCATGTCCAGTTCTAACTTTTGCTTCCTGAACTTCATATAGGTTTCTCAAGAGGCTGGTCAGGTGGTCTGGTATTCCCATCTCTCAAAGAATTTTCCACAGTTTGTTGTGATCCACACAGTCAAAGGCTTTGGCGTAGTTAATAAAGCAGAAATAGATGTTTTTCTGGAATTCTCTTGCTTTTCTGATGATCCAGCGGATGTTGGCAATTTGATCTCTGGCTCCTCTTCCTTTTCTAAAATCAGCTTGAACATCTGGAAGTTCATAGTTCGTGTATTGCTGAAGCCTGGCCTGAAGAATTTTAAGCATCACTTTACTAGTGTGTGAGATGAGTGCAATTGTGCAGTAGTTTGAGCATTCTTTGGTATTGCCTTTCTTTTGGATTGGAATGAAAACTGACCTTTTCCAGTCCTGTGGCCACTGCTGAGTTTTCCAAATTTCCTGGCATATTGTGTGCAGCACTTTCACAACATCATCTTTCAGGATTTTAAATATTAACAATATTAAGGCTGCTCAAAAAATTAAAAATAGATCTACCATCTAATCCAGAAATTCCACCTCTGGATGTATACCCAAAGGAAATAAATATAAGATTTCTATAAGATACATGCAGTCCTATATTTATTGCAGCACAATTCACAATAGCCAAGATACAGAAACAACTCAAATGCCCAGACTGACGAATAGATAAAAAAGATGTTGTGCATATACACAGTGGAATAGTATTCAGCTGTGAGAAAGATATTCTGCCATATGCAATAACATGGTTGAACCTTGAGCACATTATGCTACTCAGAATAAGTCAGACACAGTACGAGAAATACTGTTTGACATCACTTATATGTGGAACTTAGAAAATTAAAAACACAGAACTTATAAAACTTATAAAAACACAGAGAGTAAAATGGTGATTACCAGGGTTGGAGAATAAGAGTAATGACATTTAAGATTCAAGCTTGTGATAAATAGTAAATGAACTATAGAGATCTAATGCACAGTTTAATAAGTATAGATAATATTGTCCTGTAATTATGTGATAAATAATACTACATTGGCAGTCATATTACAGTTTATAAAGTTATCAAAGTAACAAGCTATGTATTAAACTTATACAATGGTATACATCAAATTTATTCAATTAAAAAAAGAAAAGATAGACTTTAAATCTGTAGATATCAATTCTACTTTTATGAATTTTGAGCGGTATTTTAACAAAAATTATTTAGAAGGTATTTTCTTGGGTTATTTCTATGTAGTTTATTTTTTTAAGAAAATAGTTCCTTTTCTATGTTGGTGTAATCAAAGAATTTACACTCAATTTTTTTTTAATCAAAATTTCACATTTTCTCAAATACCTGTTTTGTTTTAGCTACTTCTAGAAGCTAAATACTTAACATTTTCACACTGCTTCTCCTTGATTTTTCAGTTCTTGAAATATCTATTGACTAACACGACATTTAGCTTATATACATTATTTCACACACAGTTACACTTTCCCCTCAATATAGTTTTAACACATTTCTAAGTAAATCCTTATTCAGTATTATCATTAATATGACTGTGTAAACATGTTTTCATGCTTCCAGGGAGGCTCAGATTGTTCATTCAATGTGTGCCCTTTCACTGAATTACTTTTGTTCTTTTCCTCACTAAACGACCCATATATTGGTTTTCTTAAAGAAAAAAAAAATTAAGTTCTTGTTGCCTCTGCTTTCAATAATTTTTGCTTTTAATTTAGTTACAAAAGTGAAATATAAGTGGCATACATGACATACAATCATATTTTGACTTTAAGTTTTTCTTTTGGTGTTTTCCGGTATAACCACTTACTGTCAATCTTTAAAACCTGTGTAAATGTTCACATTACTGACCGCTGACAAGCAGTAAGTTTTGAAAATGATTAATGGAATAGAAAAAAGACTTCCCTGGTGGCTCAGACAGTAAAGCATCTGCCTACAATGTGGGAGACCTGGGTTCGATCCCTGGGTCGGGAAGATCCTCTGGAGAAGGCAATGGCAACCCACTCCAGTACTCTTTCTGGAAAATCCCGTGGACGGAAGATCCTGGTAGGCTACAGTCCGTGGGGTCTCAAAGAGTCGGACACGACTGAGCGACTTCACCTTACCTTACCTAATGGAATAGAAAAACTCAATAAGCTGATTTTCTTGCCTCCTCATATAGTGATATATTCTTCTTGAACTCAGAGAATGATACCACTCTCGGTGTTGATCAGTGTTGCCCTCTTTGGATGACCATATTTACAAGTACTAAATTTCACACTTGTTAAATTGTCTTTGCATCTCTCTTTTTGTACTATATTTTACACTTTCATAGTTTAGAAAGCTCATTTTCTTTATGTCATAATTTGTTTCTCAAAATAAAGTGTCTTAAAAAGGTAGTAATATGGCACTTCTGTTTTACTTTATTAAAACAATAAACTCAAGCATCTTTACATACACTTTGTGTTCATATCCTTGATAGTTTTAGAATTTAATTTAGATTTATATATTTTATTAAACTATATCTCAAAAGTTACTACTGTATTGATTTCTATAAATTGGAACCACCATTGACTTAATAAAGTGCTGAATTATGCTCTCAAGGAAAAAACATATTCTTTACTCAAGATTTGCTGTCCCCTCAACTTTGTTTGGCAGACTAGATGGTCTTTGACGTTTTGGTTAGCCACCTAGCAATTATTTTTAAATGGATGTTTTTATTTTTTTGAAATGGTAAAGTCTCTCCATTAAATACAATAATTTAACGGTATTATTTATGATAAAAAAAATCCTAGAAAAAGTCAGTCCTACTTAAAGATCAGTTAGTAAGAAATACTGCTTATCTGCTTCCTCCCACTCTGTAAATCAGATTCTTACCTGTGTTAGCAAGTTGTCTTCCTAGTATCCTGCATACCTACCTGTCTAATGTTGAGAGAGATTCTTTTAACATAGCCTTTATAATTAGAACCATAAATTTGTTGAATATAATTGTGCATGCTAAATTGCTTCAGTTGTGTCCAACTCTGTGTGACCCTGTGGACTGTAGCCCAGCAGGCTCCTCTGTCCATGGGATTCTCCAGGCAAGAATACTGGAGTGGATTGCCATGCCCTCCTCGAGGGGATCTTCCCGACCCAGGGATCAAACCTACATCTCTTGTCTCCTGCATTGGCAGGTGTGTTGTTTACCACCAGCGCCACCTGAGATGCCCTGAATATAATTGAGCCCATGTGATTATTTTTAATAAGCAATTTTTAATTTTAACAAATTCTTTTTTAAATGTCAGTATGAATACTTTTACAAATTATTAGTTGTACATATGGTAGTTATTCTAAATCTTCTATTTCAAGTTTAAAAAGTGTTTAAAAAATCTTATTTTAAAAATAACTGTAAAAGTATTATTCATATTTTTTGTCACATCCAAACTTAGCTGGTTGTCCTCTGTCCCTAACTGTTTCTAAGCCCAATATGTGCTGGCATATCAATTCTTTGTGTCAAGGAACATGTCACAGTTTTCATAAAATTATCAGTCTCAGCTTTCCTTTTATTCAAAGTGCACTTTAAGTATATTTTATTTATCAATAATATTTCTATAAAAGTTTATCTTCATCCAATATATTCTAGAAAATGCTAGCTAGAATTTGCTTATTAAACTCAGAATGTCTTCTATACATTTCTGCATTACCATTCAGCATTATTTTTATGCTTTCCCAGTTCTCTCTATAATAGCATCAGTATGCCCTTTACAGTCCACATTTGAAGGCTCAATGATAATAGGATGCTGTACAGTTATTTTTGTTGGAGCTAGTGTCTTATGGATATAACCATGATTTTGGAAGAACGGAATAGTAATTTACCTACACTGGAGGTGGATCTGTAACTTTATTAACATTTAGCTAAATGCACTGTAAATCATACTGAAAGTCAGAGTGAACCATGTCTACAGGAATAAGCATACTCAACTTAGCTACCATAGGTTATTTCTTCATTAAACAATAATTGGTTAGTCTGTTGTGGGGAATATATTAATATATGTATAAATGTTAAAGCTCTGTGTTGTACCAGTGTCTGTAAAATAAAGCAACCATACAAGTTAAAACCAGATCTCTCCATTTCAACAATTGTAGTGACCAGATCAGAGAATATTTACTTCAACTGTGTCCAATACTCTTGAAGTCTTCAAGGCATCTTGGAAGAAAGGCTTTTGAAGCTTGTCAGCCAGCTTGGATTATGACTGTCTTCAGATTTCTCTAGGGAGTAAAACAGGCAGCCTTCAAATTGCAGCCATTAGTGTATCTCTTGGGTATAAGGGGGACCAGGGAATTATTATCTAATAATCTTTGCTGTCTGACTCGTATTCTGACCTGAGTAAACTGTGCAATTAGGCTAAATATGAAACCATTCTTTGAAACAGTGCTAAGTATTTAAAGTAGACTGTGAAACATATACAAGATACTAAATCGATTTGTAACTCTTTAATATGGACCAAGAAAGTCCTAGCACATATTCCCAAGCAACTTCTTGAATGATGACCCACATTTGTGCCACACAGCACCTGTGGCCTCAATGCTAATGACAGAAACACAGCTTAATCCTGCTATTTGATTCATAATAAAAAATTTTGATTCTCAAGAAAAGAAAAATGACTAAAGGGAAGAAATACATACAGTAATTTTCAGAACTTTTTTTTTTCTTTTTATCTGCCTGGGAATGCAGGCTAAGTTGCTTTAGTCGTGTCCAACTCTTCGCAACCCCATGGACTGTTAGCCCTCCAGGCTCCTCAGTCCATAGGCTTTTCCAGGCAGGAATACTGGAGTGGGTTGTCATTTCCTTCTCTAGGAGATCTTCCCAACTCAGGGACTGAACCCACGTCTCTTTTGTCTCCTGCATTGGCAGGTATGTTCTTTACCTCTAGTGTCACCAGGGAATCCCAGAGTTAGTTGAACCTTGAACATCATGTATTTAACAACTTAGGAAATTCATCTTACTGATGAGTTCATCTTACTGATGAACCTGAGATGGCATGTAAGAAAGAAAAAACAGACAAATCCAATGATGTATTTCAAGATATAATTGGTAGCCTGTAGTCAAGCCTACCTTATCTCTTGGAGATGCTAAAAAAACATGGTAAGAAAATAAAAATAATATTTATATTTACCACTCTCCCCCATTCAATTGTTTTAAATAATAAGCCATCACTCCAAATGGAAAACTGTGTGATCAGAATACTTTGTGTAAGGCTATGATTTGTGCCACAATAAATGGAGTATAAAGAGCAATATTTTAATATGTGTACAGAAGTTTGCTTCAAATAATAAGCTATTTTCAATCAGTAGGCTTGCTATGACTGTATTCTTTGTTTTTTTCTTTTCTGCTATGCAAAGGCATACAGCTTTAGTTATTTCTGCTAGACTATTACAAAGCCATGGATGGCAGCAGACAGTATTCATTATGTTTTTGTTTTCCATACTCTTCATAAGCATCCCATGGAGCTAGGCTGAAAGCCCACTTAGAATAAACATCAAGCCTATCGTGCTCAGTGGAACAACTCCAGTCCCAGCAATGTGGCTAGTATATTTCAGGTGCTCAAAAAGGTTGAAACATTTTGTTAAATTGATTGAATGGGCATAGACTCAATGCCAAGTAATCACACTCTGTCCCTAACCAGGGCTTTTTATAAAGCAGTGGATTTCAAAATGATTCACTAAACCTGCAGCATAGGCAGCAACTAGAAACTTCTTAGAAATGCAAATTCTCAGACTCCTTGACAGATCTGGAAAATCAGAGACTACATGGGTAGGTCCAGCAATTTGTGTTTAAATAGCCCTCCAGGTAATTCTAGTGTGTGCTAACTTGAGAATCACCAAGGTAAAGAAACATCAAATAAAGTCTACACAGTGACATCAAAGCTTTTCAGAATTATGAGAGTGTCTCAACAGTCTGTTTTAGAAAGACAACCCCTATGGACAGATTGTGTATAATTTTAATTTCTCAAGAACTTTTTTTTTTACTTCTTGAAAACTCATTTTGACTAGAGGAAGTATTCCCTATTCATGTGTAGCAAATTGTGTGTTTTGTGTAGGAAGGCTGACTTATATGGAGTTACTGGTACATATCATGAGACAGGGATGTGGGTGCAGATGGTTTATTAAGAAAATGGTTCCAAAAAGCACAAGTGAGGAAATGATGGGCAGGAGAGTAAAGAGAAAAGCCAGTCAAGAATGTGTTGCAAAAATGCCTGTTGGTGGGAATACAAGTTGGTACAGCCATTATGGAAAACAGTATGGAGATTCCTCAGAAAACTAAAATTACGATATGATTCAGCAATCCCACTCCTGGGAATATACCTAGACAAAACTGTATCTCACTGCTATATCCACCCTATATATCCGCTATATTCACAGCAGCATTATTCACTAGCCAAAACATAGAAACAACCTAAATGTTGACTGACAGATGAATGGATAAAGAAGGCATGGTACATATATACAATGGAATACTACTTAGCCATAAAAAAGAATGAAATAAGGCCATTTGTAGCAACATGTGTACAACTAGAGATTATCATATTAACTGAAATAAATCAAAAAAGACAAATACCACATGGTGTACTTATATATAGGATCTAAAATATGGCACAAACGAACCTGACTACAAAACAGAAGCAGACTCACAGACATGGACACAGGCCTGTGGTTGCCAGGGGAAAGCGGGGGAGGGACGTGGTGGCCTGGGAGTTTGGGCTTGGTAGATGCAAACCATTACATTTAGAGTGGATAAACAACAAAGTCCTAATATATAGCACAAGAAACTATTCACTATTCTGTGATAAACAGTAATGGGAAAGAATATTATAAAAATGTATACGTGTGTATAACTGACTCACTTTGCTGTACAGCAGAGATTGATGCAACATTGTAAATCAAGTCACTTTAATAATAAAATTGAAAATGGAAAAGAATGTGCTACGAAAATGGATTACAAATGTGAGCACATAGGGTTCAATCCTACAGTGAATCTCCTTGGAAACTGTGTGTGGAATTTCCCACAGAATCAGCCTACTGAAGAGAGGGGTGACAGAAGACTTTATCTAATTGCTCCCATTGCTGTTGATTGAAGGTTGACCTGAAGTGATACCAACATATCCCCACATCTAGGTTATGATTGTGTGTAGCCAAATAAGCTGGAAAAGATCCTCAGGTAGAGAAGATAAGACACAAACTCTTGAGATGAGTCCTGACAGTATGCTGGAAATTGTTTTCGCCTGCAGTTATAGGCAACTCACATAGGCTGAGGGCCAATGGGCCAAAGAAAGCCTCTAATGTGGTAATTCTCACCCAGTTCACAATAATCATTTAATATCTATTACAAGACAGTTCAGGCTAGTGGCTAGGAATGTAAAACTAGATAAAACATCATTCTGCTTCAAGAAGATTTAAATTGTAGTAGAAGAGTAGACAGATAAAAAGAGAAAATTAGATATGCTTAGTGACAGTGAAAAATTTCTACATGTATAAGAAGAATTTGTAGGGGAGAGGGTGTAGTGATCATGGAAGACTTCTTAGACGTGATGATGATAATCATGGTGGAGGGAAGTGCTGTAAGACACTTAGAAAAAGCTTTGGGGATGTGTTTGTGGACAGAAACCAGAACGATTGAGATGTAAATGGGAGGTGTTCAAAAAAAATAGAGAGAAAACAATCCTAGGCCATATTTAAGAAGACTGTTTGTGCAAGTTGGTTGAAAATTCATCTGTTAGATGGAAGGAAGTCTGGCATCCCACAGGTGATAAATGGAGAGATATGGAAAGCACAAGAATGTGTAGGTAACTGAAGTTGCAAATTCCCTAAGGAGGAAAGAATGGGCCCAAAGTTCTATTGGAATGATTAGGCCCTTTTTAGGAGGAGGGATGCCTATTTTACTGTGAAGAGAGGGGAGAAATGAAGTTAAGAGGACGTGCTTTCATTTGTAAAATAGAGAAAATAACAGTAACTACCTTCTAAGGGCTGTGAGGAGACCTAACTGATGAAAGACACTAAAATTATTGTCATTGCTTCTCATGGGTAATATAAACCCCAAAATGTTAGCAGCTGCTGCTGCTGCTGCTTAATAGCTTCAGTTGTTTCCGACTCTGTGTGGCCCTATGGACTGTAGCCTGCCAGGCTCCTCTGCCCATGGAATTCTCCAGGCAAGAGTAGTGGAGTGGGTTGCCATTCCCTTCTCCAGGGGATTTTTTCAACCCAGGGATCGAACCCAAGTCTCCTGCATTGCAAACAGATTCTTTACCATCGAGCCACCTGGGAGGCCCCAAAATGTCAGCTAGTATTTCACAAATAAGAACTCTGCTTGCTTGGTTTTGGATTTTAGAGATGCAGAAATGCAAGGGCTTGAAACCATGTCCATGCGTTGATCTTTATTCATTATTGCTTTGAATAGGAAATAGTTGTGAAGTTGTTAGGAAATGGGCTAGGGGAATTGGTTGAAGGTTGAATGTGACTGCCTGGAAATGGGGAAGGCAGAACTAACAATACAGATATACAGAAGAATTGCTAGTTGGAATCTAGTGTCCAGTAAAGGTTGGAAGTCATGTTTTTGCAGTGACACTAAGTCAAACTGTTGGGTAATTCATTTCTAGGAACGCTAGAGCCGTGTGTTCTAAGGCATGTAAACAGCATTCAGGGTAGCACTAGTTATTTAATAGAAATTGTGCAGTATAAACAGTGACAAATAAGCATATGTATAACAGTTTAAAAAGAAAAAAACCTGAAAAATTTCTCAAGACGTTTAATGAAAATTTTACAATGTATAAGATGATTTTGAATATTCTTATATCTGTGATCATAGCTCACGTTTCTTTGTCAGACTCTGTAATTCTCTTCTACAAATGACATTTTGTTTGAGCAGTTAGCAGTTGGTGCCTCAGTTTCAACTGACATGTTGTTACTAAACACAGTTCTAACACCATAAGGTGATTTGTCAGTGGTAAGAAAAAATGGTTTATATTTCACTGTAGTGAAATAGCACAGAAGGAAGAGTCAGTTGCTTGGAATTCTGGAAATGTCCATGCTGTCAAGTCCAATACCGTTGAAAACATTTTTTTACACTAGGATAAAAGGTATACTTTTAATGGTAAAAGCTATGAAAAAACTTAGAAACATCAGAAAGCTTGAAGGCATTGTTTTGATTCTGTAAAAAGTTTAAGGATCATACCTCCAATGAGCTTGAATATCTTGAATATGAACAACATAGTCACTTTAGGAATATGGCCATGGAAGTTTACATTTTTCATTTCTTTCTTTTTTCTTATGGATACTTTGTGTATCAAAATTAATAAGACCTTTTCAAATATTTTCCTCTGTAAAGTCTTTTGATTCTAGAATCATCAGCATTTTATACCATTATACTATTTTAGAAAGCAGTTCAGTTCAGTTCAGTCGCTCAGTTGTGTGCAACTCTTTGCGACCCCATGGACTGCACCATGCCAGGCTTCTCTATCCATCACCAACTCCCGGACTTGTTCAAACTCATATCCATTGAGTTAGTGATGTCATCCTTATCAATAACTTCAGATATGCAGATGACACCACCCTTATGGCAGAAAGTGAAGAGGAACTAAAAAGCCTCTTGATGAAAGTGAAAGAGGAGAGTGAAAAAGTTGGCTTAAAGCTCAACATTCAGAAAACGAAGATCATGGCATCCGGTCCCATCACTTCATGGGAAATAGATGGGGAAACAGTGGAAACAGTGTCAGACTTTATTTTGGGGGGCTTCAAAATCACTGCAGATTGTGACTGCAGCCATGAAATTAAAAGACGCTTACTCCTTGGAAGGAAAGTTATGACCAACCTAGATAGCATATTCAAAAGCAGAGACATTACTTTGCCAACAAAGGTTCGTCTAGTCAAGGCTATGGTTTTTCCAGTGGTCATGTATGGATGTGAGAGTTAGACTGTGAAGAAGGCTGAGCACCGAAGAATTGATGCTTTTGAACTGTGGTGTTGGAGAAGACTCTTGAGAGTTCCTTGGACTACAAGGAGATCCAACCAGTCCATTCTGAAGGAGATCAGCCCTGGGATTCCTTTGGAAGGAATGATACTAAAGCTGAAACTCCAGTACTTTGGCCACCTCATGTGAAGAGTTGACCCATTGGAAAAGACCCTAATGCTGGGAGGGATTGAGGGCAGGAGGATAAGGGGATGACAGAGGATGAGATGGCTAGATGGCATCACTGACTCGATGGACGTGAGTCTGGGTGAACTCTGGGAGTTGGTGATGGACAGGGAGGCCTGGCGTGCTGTGATTCATGGGGTCACAAAGAGTCGGACACTACTGAGTGACTGAACTGAACTGAGTGATGCCATCCAACCATCTCATCCTCTGTTGTCCCCTTCTCTTCCTGCCTTCAATCCTTCCTAGCATCAGGGTCTTTTCCAATGAGTCAGCTCTTTGCATGAGGTGGCCAAAGTATTGGAGTTTCGACTTCAGCTTCAGTCCTTTCAATGAATATTCAGCACTGACTTCCTTTAGGATAGACTGGTTGGATCTCCTTGCAGTCCAAGGGACTCTAAAGAGTCTTCTCCAACACACAGTTCAAAAGTATCAATTCTTCGGCACTCAACTTTCTTGGTCCAGCTCTCACATCCATACATGACCACTGGAAAAACCATAGCCTTGACTAGACGGACCTTTGTCGGCAAAGTAATGTTTCTGCTTTTTAATAAGCTGTCTAGATTGGTCATAGCTTTTCTTCCAAGGAGCAAGCTTCTTTTAATTTCTTGTCAGTGAGAGACTTTATTTTGGGGGGCTCCAAAATCACTGCAGATGATGTTGAAGCCATGAAATTAGAAATCAGAGTCCCTGTGAAATACTGAAAGAGCCCAGAGATAGCAGAAATGCCAAACTAGGGATGTCTTTTAAGAAGTAACAGTGAGCTTCCATAGTGGCTTTTGTCAATGATGTGCTACTGCAAACCCAGAATATGACCAAGTTATGCAAGAACAATAACAAGCTAATTAACTAACTGCAGAAACTAGACTCTAACGCCTTATTGCAACAATACCCAAGAATGGTTGTCCATTTTCTCTTCTAGAAGCTCTTGTCACTTTGCCCTGTGATGTAAAACGATCAGACTATGTACACACACACACACACACACACACACACACACACACACACACACAGGTATATCCCTGGAGTAGGAAATGGCAACCCACTCCAATATTCTTGCCTGGAAAATCCCATGGGCAGAGGAGCCTGGCGGGCTACAGTCCATGGGGTCACAAAGAGGCAGACACAACTGAGTATATGCACAAATACACACACACACACACACACACACACATATTATCAGTTAGCAAGTATAGCAAGTTGCTCACATTCTGAAGAGAATATGGAATATGAGAAGTAAGACACACTAAAAGAAAAGCAAATTTTCGTATACCACTTTAAGACAAATCACCACGGTATGGAGTCGTGGATGAAATCATCTGCATTTCTCAAGTTCTACTATGGACCATTCTCTCTTTCTTAAAAGTGATTAGTAGATTTAATAATAAGTTCAACAGAGTTCAAATCTATAAAACTCCAGTGTATACCATAGAATATTCTGAAATATTCTGTTTAACTTAACTTTGAAGAAAGCATTAGTTTCTGAAACCTGGAGAAAGAGGGCTATGAAAATACTACATTGAAAGGATATGGTACTAGTTATTGACTCTGGCTTTCACCCCTGGCTTTATGATTTGGTTGATTTACTTCAATTTCTTCATATGTAAGGTGGACATAATTATAATACATCATAAGGATGTTGTGAGCATTGAATAAATTATAAAATCACTAAGTCCCTGGCAAATAGTAAGCACTCAAGTGTCAGCTTTTATTATTATTATTATTATTGATATGCTATAAATGGCATTCAAAAAACATTACACTAACCTATTTAATCCTCACTATACACCTGTAAAAATACTGTATTTCAGATAATCAGGAAACTGCAACTCAGGATAAGTAACATATCTGACTGTCAATAAAAAGACCAAGCATTTCAACTCATATCTAGTTATTCAAATTTTGTGTTCTTTTTGTAATACCACATAGTCTCCAAATTCTGAGGTATTTGATTTTTGACATTTGAAATATGGTATTCCTATACCTCATTACCATGAAAATAGTAAAGGTCTCTGCAGTAGATAAAATATGAATTGAGTCAGTTTCTGATTATTTAATTTTCTGAAACTCAATTTTCATCTAATGACTTGCTTTCATTACAAGTTTATCAAATGCCTTAGTCCTAGGTGAAGTAGGGACCCACAGATGTATACACATGAGTTAGGGCTATATAATGTTCTTTTATTCACAAACAGCTTGTAGTGAAAATCTGGCTTGTGCCTGGCAAAAAGTTTTATTAAAACCCTATGATCTGTCAGTGATTATTCTAAAGGTACAGACCAAATGAAAATGAAATTCTCTCTTTTTTGAAGCTTATATGTAGATGCACAGAAAGAGACAGTAAATAAGTGTGTGTGTGTGTGTGTGTGTCTTGTGGAGGACAGTGCATGGGGGGTTATCATGGAAGGTATGCCTGCTGGACTGACATTAAGACAGAAGCTAGATGAAGGGAAGGAGGCACCAAGTGCATGTCTTGAGTGAAAGAACAATCCAGGAGGTCAAGCAAGGGCAGAGATGGACTCTCCTGAGGACCAGCAAGAAAGCCAGCTGAGCGGAAGCACAGGGCGTATGGAGGATGTAAACACAAGGCACCTCACAGCCGGCTCCGGAGCTGCACACTGTGTGATTAAGGCTGGAGGAAAGGCCCCGTGTTGGAGCGCAAGCGGGGGAACAGCACGGCCTGAGGTTAGGGAGGGAGGGGTGGGAAAGGATTTGACATTTGTTTCAGTCTTTGAATTTTGAGAAATGCTTTGTCAGGGAGAGAGGATAGAGAAGAGATCAAAAGGAACAGAGCAAAGGCGTGAAAGTTCACAGTTGTGAAGGGCCTATATGTTGCCTTTTGATGTGATCAGTAGATTTCTCTGTAAGATTTTTTCTTTATTTGCTTCAAGATACCAAGAAAGCCTTATTTCATAAAACCCAGCAATTAAGTGCAAATGTGTGTCCAAATCATCATTTTAAGCTTCTGATCAAAATCCAAGTAAAAACTTGTATTTATTTTTTTAGCCAGTTATACTTCAGAATTAATATACTCTGCCAAAGGTCATTTAGTTTTTAAAATAAATAAAATAAACTAAATATTTTAATATAACGTATTTCTTGTGCTAAAAGTTAACATATTAGAATATGATTTAAAAAAAAGGAACAAGGCAAAGGATGAGTCATCTGTCAGCAAACACTGCTTTTCCTAGTTGTTTTATAACAATGTATGTTTATCACTATGGCTCACATCTTAAAAAAATACCAATGCAAGCAGAAACAGTAGCATGGTGGTCCCCTTCACTAGAAATAATTGTCAAATATTTATTTATCTCCTCATCAGGCGAGGTATTAAAATCTTGAATTCACTTTTAATCACTGCTCAGTAATATAGGACGCAGGAAAGTGGTCAATGCCATATGAGGAACACAGATTCCCTAGTTTCTTTCTTTAGCACCCATCTTTCCACATTAAGAAGCATAGCAGGTAGCATAATGTTGGCCACATCTCAGCGGTGGCACATTTCCATCTCCCAGGGGGTGTGGGAAGACCCAACTGCACAGCAGTAACAATAATTCTAGCATATCCGTTTATGAAATAACTTTGGCAGTAATGACAAGAGGATTTGGATGAAAGTATATTTGTGGTCTTCCAGCTGGAAGATCAGAGCAGAGATTCTAAAGCAAAAGGCACAGAGTGGGATGGCAGATAGTGGCTGCTTGGATAAGAACACAAGAGAGTTGGGGATCCATGCTGAGCTCCAGGGGAAAGGCAAACAAAGCAGTCTTTACAGAATATTGTCTTGCTGCCCACTATCAGTGCAAGAGATTACTAATGCCATCTGCTGGACATACGTGGGATTTAAAAGTGGAATCCACAGAAATGATACCCCAGTGTCTGTTTACATAGTGGCTTCAGTTCTTCTGATTTCGGTATTGACCATCTGGTGATGTCCATGTGTAGAGTCTTCTCTTGTATTGCTGGAAGAGGGTGTTTGCTATGACCAGTGCATTCTCTTCAGTTCAGTTCAGTCGCTCAGTCGTTTCCGACTCTTTGCGACCTCATGAATCGCAGCACGTCAGGCCTCCCTGTCCATCACCAACTCCCAGAGTTCACTCAAACTCACATCCATCGAGTCGGTGATGCCATCCAAGCATCTCATCCTCTGTCGTCCCCTTCTCCTCCTGCACCCAATCCCTCCCAGCATCAGAGTCTTTTCCAATGAGTCAACTCTTCACATGAGGTGGCCAAAGTATTGGAGTTTCAGCTTTATCATCAGTCCTTCCAATGACCACCCAGGACTGGTCTCCTTTAGGACTGAATGAAGTCCTTGCAGTCCAAAGGACTCTCAAGAGTCTTCTCCAACACCACAGTTCAAAAGCATCAATTCTTCAGTGCTCAGCTTTCTTCACAGTCCAACTCTCACATCCATACATGACCACTGGAAAAACCATAGCCTTGACTAGACGGACCTTTGTTGACAAAGTAATGTCTCTGCTTTTGAATATACTATCTAGGTTGGTCATAACTTTCCTTCCAAGGAGTAAGTGTCTTTTAATTTCATGGGTGCAGTCACCATCTGCAGTGATTTTGGAGCCCAAAAGATAAAGTCTGACACTATTTCCACTGTTTCCCCATCTATTTGCCATGAAGTGATGGGACCAGATGCCATGATCTTCGTTTTCTGTATGTTGAGCTTTAAGCCACTTTTTCACTCTCCTCTTTCACTTTCATCAAGAGGCTTTTTAGTTCCTCTTCACTTTCTGCCACAAGGGTGGTGTCATCTGCATATCTGAGGTTATTGATATTTTTCCCGGCAATCTTGATTGCAGCTTGTGCTTCTTCCAGCCCAGCATTTCTCATGATGTACTCTGCATAGAAGTTAAATAGGCAGGGTGACAATATACAGCCTGGACGTACTCCTTTTCCTATTTGGAACCAGTCTGTTGTTCCATGTCCAGTTCTAACTGTTGCTTCCTGACCTGCATATAGGTTTCTCAAAAGGCAGATCAGGTGGTCTGGTATTCCCATCGCTTTCAGAATTTTCCACAGTTTATTGTGATCCACACAGTCAAATGCTTTGGCATAGTCAATAAGGCAGAAGCAGATGTTTTTCTGGAACTCTCTTGCTTTTTTCCATGATCCAGCAGATGTTGGCAATTTGGTCTCTGGTTCCTCTGCCTTTTCTAAAACCAGCCTGAACATCTGGAAGTTCATGGTTCATGTATTGCTGAAGCCTGGCTTGGACAATTCTGAGCATTGCTTTACTAGCGTGTGAGATGAGTGCAATTGTGCGGTAGTTTGAGCATTCTTTGGCATTGCCTTTCTTTGGGATTAGAATGAAAACTGACCTTTTCCAGTCCTGTGGCCACTGCTGAGTTTTCCAAATTTGCTGGCATATTGAGTGAAGCACTTTCACAGCATCATCTTTCAGGATTTGAAATAGCTCAACTGAAATTCTATCACCTCCACTAGCTTTGTTTGTAGTGATGCTTTCTAAGGCCCACTGGACTTCACATTCCAGGATGTCTGGCTCTGGGTGAGTGATCACACCATCATAATTATCTGGGTCGTGAAGATCTTTTTTGTACAGTTCTTCAGAGTATTCTTGCTACCTGTTCTTAATATCTTCTGCTTCTGTTAGGTACATACCATTTCTGTCCTTTATCGAGCCCATCTTTGCATGAAATGTCCCCTTGATATCTCTAATTTTCTTGAAGCAATCTCTAGTCTTTCCCATTCTGTTGTTTTCCTCTATTTCTTTGCACTGATCGCTGAGGAAGGCTTTCTTATCTCTCCTTGCTATTCTTTGGAACTCTGCATTCAAATGGGAATATCTTTCCTTTTCTCCTTTGCTTTTCACTTCTCTTCTTTGCACAGCTATTTGTAAGGCCTCCTCAGACAACCATTTTGCTTTTTTGCATTTCTTTTCCATGGGGATGGTCTTGATCCCTGTCTCCTGTACAATATCAAAACTCTATTAGCCTTTGCCCTGCTTCATTCTGTACTCCAAGGCCAAATTTGCCCATTTCTCCAGGTATTTCTTGACTTCCTACTTCTGCATTCCAGGCCCCTATAATGAAAAGGACATCCTTTTTGGGTGTGAGTTCTAAAAGGTCTTGTAGGTCTTCATAGAATCATTCACCTTCAGCTTCTTCAGAGTTATTGGTCAGGGCATAGACTTGGATTACTGTAATATTGAATGGTTTGCCTTGGAAACGAACAGAGATCATTCTGTCGTTTTTGAGATTGCATCCAAGAACTTCATTTTGGACTCTTCTGTTCACTATGATGGCTACTCCATTTCCTCTAAGGGATTCTTGCCCACAGTAGTTGATATAATGGTCATCTGAGTTAAATTCACCCATTCCAGTCCATTTTAGTTTGCTGATTCCTAAATTGTTGATGTTCACACTTTCCGTCTCCTATTTGACCACTTCCAATTTGCCTTAATTGATAGACCTAACATTCCAGGTTCCTATGCATTATTGCTCTTTATACCATTGCACTTTACTTCCATCACCAGTCACATCCACAACTGGGTGGTGTTTTTGCTTTGGCTCCATCTCTTCATTCTTTCTGGAGTTATTTCTCCACTCTTCTCCAGTAGCATATGGGGCACCTAATGACCTGGGGAGTTCATCTTTCTACATGAACTCCACACTTGAACTCTACACATGGACATCACCAGATGGTCAATACTGAAATCAAATTGATTATATTCTTTGCAGCCAAAGATGGAAAAGCTCTATACAGTCAGCAAAAACAAGACTAGAAGCTGACTGTGGCTCAGATCATGAACTCCTTATTGCCAAATTCAGACTTAAATTGAAGAAAGTAGGGAAAACCACTAGACCATTTAGGTATGATCTAAATCAAATCCCTTACGATTATCCAGTGGAAGTGACAAATAGATTCAAGGGATTAGAAGTGATAGAGTGCCTGAACAACTATGGACGGAGGTTCATGTCATTGTATAGAAGACAGTGATCAAGACATTCCCTAAGAAAAAGGAATGCAACAAAGGCAAAATGGTTGACTGAGGAGGCCTTACAAACAGCTATGAAACATAGAGAAGCGAAAGGCAAAGAAGAAAAGGAACGATATAAGCATCTGAATGCAGAGTTCCAAAGAATAGCCAGGAGAGATAAGAAAGCCTTCCTCAGTGATCAATGCAAAGAAATAGAGTTAAACAATAGAATGGGAAAGACTAGAGATCTCTTAAAGAAAATTAGAGATACCAAGGGAACATTTCATGCAAAGATAGGCACAATAAAAGACAGAAATGGTATGGACCTAACAGAAGCAGAA
Organism: Bos taurus; assembly: GCF_002263795.3. Classification (NCBI taxonomy): domain Eukaryota; kingdom Metazoa; phylum Chordata; class Mammalia; order Artiodactyla; family Bovidae; genus Bos; species Bos taurus. Next base: position 31,411,462 of record NC_037333.1, on the reverse strand, counting down.
GATTTTAAGAAGAGGTGACAAGAATACACAGAAGAACTATACAAAAAAGATCTTCACGACCCAGATAATCTTGATGATGTGATCACTCCCCTAGAGCCAGACATCGTGGAATGAGAAGTCAATTGGACCTTAGGAAGCATCACTATGAACAAAGCTAATAGAGGTGATGGAATTCCAGTTGATTATTTCAAATCCTAAAAGATGATGCTGTGAAAGTGCTGCACTCAATATGCCAGCAAACTTGGAATACTCAGCAGTGGCCAAAGGACTGGAAAAGGTCAGTTTTCATTCCAATCCCAAAGAAAGACAATGCTGAAAATGCTCAAACTACCACACAATTGCACTCTTCTCATATGCTAGCAAAGGAATGCTCAAAATTCTCCCGCCAGTCTTCAACAGTATGTGAACCACTGGATTTAGAAAAGGCAGAAGAACCTGAAATCAAATTGCCAACATCCGCTGGATCATTTGAAAAAGCAAGAGAGTTCCAGAAAAACATCTACTTCTGCTTTATTGACCACCCAAAACCTTCGACTGTGTGGATAACAAAAAGCTGTGGAAAATTCTTAAAGAGATGGGATTACCAGACCACCTGACCTGCCTCCTGATTCAGGTCAAGAAGCAACAGTTAGAACTGGACACGGAACAACAGACTGGTTCCATGAGAAAGGAGTACTTCCAGGCTACGTATTGTCACCCTGCTTATTTAACTTATATTCAGAGTACATCATGAGAAATGCTGGACTAGATGAAGCACAAGCTGGAATCAAGATTGCCGGGAGAAATATCAATAACCTCAGATATGCTAAGAAAACTAAGAAAACTTAGTTTTCTTAACCTTAGAAAAAGTAAGAAAAAATTTAGAAAAACCTTAGAAAAAAACTTAGAACCTTAGAAAAACTAAGAAAACCTTAGAAAAACTAACCTTAGAAAACTTAACCTCAGAAAACTAAGATCATGGCAATTTGATCTCTGGTTCCTCTGCCTTTTTTAAATCCAGTGGTTTGCATACTGTTGAAGACTGACCTGGAGAATTTTGAGCATTTTGAGATAGGTGTCACAAGGATGACACCACCTTTATGGCAGAAAGCGGAGAACTAAAGAGTTGTTTGATGAAAGTGAAAGTGGAGAGTGAATAAGTTGGCTTATAACTCAACATTCAGAAAACTAAGATCGTGGCATCTGGTCCCGTCACTTCATGGGAAATAGATGGGGAAACAGTGGAAATAGTGACAGACTATTTTTGGGGGCTCCAAAATCAGACTGCAGCCAGGAAATTAAAAGCCACTTGCTCCTTGGGAAAAAAGTTATGACCAACCTAGACAGCTTATTAAAAAGCAGAAACATTATTTGGCAATAAAGGTCCATCTAGAGAAACCTATGTTTTTTCCAATAGTCATGTATGGAAGTGAGAGTTGGACTATAAAGAAAGCTAAGCGCTGATGAATTGATGCTTTGAACTGTGGTGTTGGAGAAGACTCTTGAGAGTCCCTTGGGAAGCAAGGAGATCCAACTAGTCTATCCTAAAGGAAATTAGTCCTGAATATTCATTGGAAGGGCTGATGCTAAAGCTGAAACTCCAGTACTTTGGCCACCTGATGCAAAGAACTGACTCATTTGAAAAGACCCTGATGCTGGGAAAGACTGAAGTCGGGAGAAGGGGCTGACTGAAGATGAGGTGGTTGAATGGCATTGCTGACTCAATGGACATGAGTTTGAGCAAAGTCCAGGAGTTGGTGATGGACAGGGAGGCCTGGTGTGTTGAAGTCCATGGGGTCACAAAGAGTTGAGGGACTGAGGGACTGAACTGAACTGAACTCACTTCTTCTAGTGAGAGGTAGACCAAATAAGCTAAAAGCAAAAACAAAGTCATGTGCATGTATAGTGTACCTGAAGTCTGGGGTTTTGTATTATGACTCTGTATTTCAGAAAATTATAGTATTTAATTGTATTGTGTTTTATAGCAGAACTCTATTGTATTAATAGTACAATTGACCCATATATGGCACTCAGGCAATTGGGTATTGAGTTTGTACCGTAAATCCATGAATTCCTTGCTAATAATCTATTGTGTACTATAAATTTTATACTTGATATATATCTTTCTATATTTTATTAGAAAATAAATAGTGATTTGATTTTATCTTATTTTAACTAGAAATGGATAAAAATTTAAAAGATTTAATAAAAAATGAAAAGAAGAACAAATATTACTCTTGTTAGAACTATTACATATGCATTTGGGTTTTACATAAAATATGTTGATTCAACTTTTGGTATAAGTTTTGTTTTGTGAAAAAAATTTCCTTTATTAGTTGGAAAACTCTCTCTAGGATTATTATAAGGCCATGCTTTTGAAATTATGAATTTTCTCGTGGTGCTTCAGTACAATTTTAGAACTCTTAAATATGTGTGACTAAATTAGCATAGGTTCCAGTCTATATCTCCCCAAAAGTACTAATCCCATGAGATTTGTATTGGGGGAAAAATGGTTTCCATGATCAAAATATTTTGGAATATGCTAAATTCCAAGTACCTTAGAGATCTATAAAGCACATTTATTAAAGTATGAGGTGTTGATATTCACTGAGAGTTTTTAGTATGTGCTATTATTGCATTTAACCTTTTTCATGACTGTCTTGGTGGTAGTTTAGTTGTGGGTCCTGTCATTAACCCTAATGACAAAGAAGGAAACTGAGGCCACAGAATTGGTCATATGTTCAAAGTCACACTGTAAGATAATAGAGAAAAATCTCTGACTTCAGAGCTCATGCTCTTAAGTCTGAAGCCATATGCTCAAAATAATAATGTATAAAACAATATTACACATTAATATGACTTTTATGTTAGTTATATTTCAATATTGATATTAACCTGTTAAAAGCTTTGAGGATTAATGCAGTAATACATCTCTTTAACTTGGCTTAACTCAACATTTCTAAATCGGGTTTGGCTACAGAAAGCTAACAAATTGTAGTGAAAATAGTGTCCCACAGAATACAGTTTGAGAAATGCAGATATAAGCTATAGTATCACAGTAGATGAGAAGCCAGGATGGGAGTAACTTTTCAGTATTTCTTTGGCCACTTGCTCCAAATAACTGCGAGTGCCTTTCCCAAGGCAGACTGTCACTCAAGGATTCCACTTGACACTTTGGAATGGGCAGTAGTAGCAAGCAAACACCTATTTCCTGCTTGCAGATGCACAGAGCACGGGAACCCTTTGCACAAATGTGGATTATATAGTATATCCTGCAAAAGGAGTGAGCTTAATTTAGTTAAGCTACAAGGTTGAGTGAAAAACAGCATGCTGCTGTTATTGTTGAGTCAATTAAATTGTCCTCTGTGCTCATAGGAACTGTTCCACATTTATTACCAGTGAGATATACGCTCCGGCAGTTTCTTTGCTTTGGATTGTCTTATATTTAGCACATCTAAAGATTTGAGAACGGATGATGGAAGACATGGTGATAAATTGTCAGGCTTTTCTAAAGATTCAGAAGTTCTAAAGTTCCTGCCAGTGACAGATGGTCTGTCCTTACTCATCGCTTATCTTCCTGACAGGACTTGATTTTTTTCCCCTTTTTTTGTTCAATTTTCTTAAAGTAAGCTAAGCTGCTTGGGAAGTAGGATAGTCTCATTTGTTATAACTGTGTTACTCTACGTTGATATGGAAGCAACTCTATATGAATATGAACCTGGGTCCCTCTATGTTATTAATGTATACATGTGTAGTGATAAGCGAGAAGCATGGGACAAGAGGGGAGAGAAACAGATAACCAAGGAAAACCCCTACTTCCTTTATTCCTGTTATATTGTAACCAAACCTACTAGTTAAACCATTGGTTAATCTTTTTTTTTTTTTTAATTAATTTTATTTTATTTTTAAACTTTACATAATTGTAGTAGTTTTGCCAAATATTAGTTAATCTTTTCTTACTGCCATTGTCTTTCATAGCCCAAGCATCACGTGATCTTTTGGGCAGTGCTTATTATTATATGGTAATACAGTATACATTATTTGTAGGACCTTTATTATTTCATAACAATCAACGAAAATTGAAATTTGGGAGTAAATAGTATAGTTAGGCTGTACTAACTTGCTGGACATTTATATAAGTCCACAGAATGAAACCAAACAACTATAACAGTGATGGAATTAGGTATAAAATAGGTTCCAACTAGAAAAATAAAAGGGAGTAAATATTTCAATCAAATCGCTTAATCCTTTTCATTGGCTTAAAATATGTTTACTGCTGAAATAGGAAATGTGCTACTTAAGTAAGGAAGATAAGAAAAAGAAACAATTTCTCTGTTCCGAGTTCTAGTATGTTGTTCTTTAGTTGCTCAGTCGTGCCCAACTCTTTTGCAACCTCATGATCCTGTAGCCAGGTTCCTCTGTCTATGGGATCTTCCAGGCAAGAATGTAATTAATGCAGTCAGTTGCCATTTCCTACTCCAGGGGATCTTCCTGACCCAGGGATCAAACCTGTGTCTCTTGCAAGTCTCCTGCATTACAGACAGACTCTTTACCACTAAGCCACTGGGAAAGCCCCTAGTATAAGTGTAAATATGAAGACTTAAAATATTCTAGAATGCCTTACATATCTTCTTAATCCTTTGTCCAGTTGTATTACTAATTCAGTCCTTCAAGCTGGTAATGCAGTTAGTTTGATACATTACTTAGTCTAAAATATATCAAATGGAAAGTGATTAATATGAATAAAAAGTTAAATTATCAGATAGATGTATTGATTTAGTATTTATAATAGTTGTTTGATATTTGTTATCTACAAAAATAACTGAGAATTTATTTTTATGTAAATATGTCTTTCCTAAGAGTATTCACTTTAGCTCCATTTGATTGGGAAAAACATAAACATATTATTATCACTCTTTTTTACCGTTTCTTTTAACTCTACTGTAAAATTTATTTCTCTGGAGATATATGTATATATTAATATATTCATATATTACACACTGCTGCTGCTGCTAAGTCGCTTCAGTCGTGTCCGACTCTGTGCGACCACAGAGACGGCAGCCCACCAGTCCCTGTGATTCTCCAGGCAAGAACACTGGAGTGGGTTGCCATTTCCTCCTCCAATGCATGAAAGTGAAAAGTGAAAGTGAAGTCGCTCAGTCGTGTCCGACTCTTAGCGACCCCATGGACTGCAGCCCACCAGGCTCCTCCGTCCATGGGATTTTCCAGGCAGGAGTACTGGAGTGGGGTGCCATTGCCTTCTCCATATTACACACTAGTATAAATATAATAGTATGTCATATATACATATCAACATAATATATAAATATACACTTTATATAAATAGCTTTTAAAGCACTTATTTTGTATAACACTTTTTATTTCCAATAAGTTACTGGTGATAGTTTATCTAAGATGATTAAAGTAAAATAATTATTAAATTAGAAACAATGGATGCCATTACTGGTATAAAGTGACTTTTTAAGCTAAAATTGAAAACTGCCATTGGTCATACTTTCTACATTGTTTCACCTAAAGTTGAACATGTATGTATTTCAAAAGCAATAATAATAGTATAGTTTAAAAATAGATCACATGTCCTCACTTCTGTGATAAGATATTTATTATTAAGGCACCTTAGTAAGATCATAGGAATCTATGTGATGATATATATGGAAATAGTATAAAATGTATACCAAAATTTAAAAAATATTCTCCTAATAATTATATAATTGAGAAAGTATTGACTCACATAAATGTAATTCCAATTGTTTCTCATGATGCAATGGATCTTTCAGTAGGCATTTCTCAGTAAGACAAAGACTAACCCCCAAAAGTAATTTATGCATTGTGTATGCATTAGTCACTCAATTGTGTCGGACTCCCTGCGACCCCATGGACTGTAGCCCACCAGGCTTGACCATGGGATTCTCCAGGCAAGAATACTGGAGTGGATTGCAATTTTCCTCTCCAAAAGTAATTCATCAGTTCAGTTCAGTTCAGTTCAGTCACTCAGTCGTGTCCGACTCCTTGCGACCCCATGAATCGCAGCACGCCAGGCCTCCCTGTCCATCACCAACACCCGGAGTTCACTCAGACTCACGTCCATCGAGTCAGTGATGCCATCCAGCCATCTCATCATCTGTTGTCCCCTTCTCCTCCTGCCCCCAATCCCTCCCAGCATCAGAGTCTTTTCCAATGAGTCAACTCTTTGCATGAGGTGGCCAAAGTATTGGAGTTTCAGCTTCAGCATCAGCCCTTCCGATGAACACCCAGGACTGATCTCCAAGTAATTCATACTTTATAACAATTCCTTGCTAGTTATTAGAAAGCATCCTCACTTAACACCTGATCTTTTGGTGTTACTGGTGAAAATAGCACAGCAATCTCTTATAAAACAATCTAACCTAACTTTTATCTATGTGTTCCATGGCATGAATCATAAGAACATGTCGTAGGATGTTCATGATAAAGTTGGATAGAATGAAAACGCACTGCCAGTAGGGTTACTTTTTTGGCCTAAGCCAAGGATAATTTTCGGAGAAGGCAATGGCACCCCACTCCAGTACTCTTGCCTGGAAAATCCCATGGATGGAGGAGCCTGGAAGGCTGCAGTCCATGGGATCGATGAGGGTGGGACACGACTGAGCAACTTCCCTTTCACTTTTCACTTTCATGCATTGGAGAAGGAAATGGCAACCCACTCCAGTGTTCTTGCCTGGAGAATCCCAGGGACGGGGGAGCCTGGTGGGCTACCGTCTATGGGGTCTCACAGAGTCGGACACGACTGAAGTGACTTAGCAGTAGCAAGGATAATTTAGAATCGATTTATTTAAATCTATTCAGTCAAGATTGCTACCTATACATAGTTTACTTTTTCTTTTACATACATTTTCTTTCTGCTCATATTATTAGCAACACTACTGAAATTAGCCAACTATGAGTGAAGTGAGTGAAGTCGCTCAGTCGTTTCCAACTGTTTGCGACCCCATGGACTGTAGCCTACAAGGCTCCTCTGTCCGTGGAATTTTCCAGGCAAGAGTACTGGAATGGGTTGCCATTTCCTTCTCCAGGGGATCTTCCCGACCCAGGGATCGAATTGCAGGCAGACACTTTACCATCTGAGCCACCAGGGAAGTCCCTAGCCAACTATCAGATCAGATCAGATCAGTCGCTCAGTCTTGTCCGACTCTTTGTGACCCCATGAATCGCAGCACGCCAGGCCTCCCTGTCCATCACCAACTCCCAGAGTTCACTGAGACTCATGTCCATCGAGTCAGCGATGCCATCCAGCCATCTCATCCTCTGTTGTCCCCTTCTCCTCCTGCCCCCAATCCCTCCCAGCATCAGAGTCTTTTCCAATGAGTCAACCCTTCGCATGAGGTGGCCGAAGTACTGGAGTTTCAGCTTTAGCATCATTCCCTCCAAAGAAATTCCAGGGCTGATCTCCTTCAGAATGGACTGGTTGGATCTGTCCATCACTTTTATAGTCTTTTCATTCAGGTAATTTTACAATTGGATCTCCTCAGTACACATACTCAAAGGTTTTTGGAACATGGACATTTTACTTTGTCAAGACGATGACAAAACACATACACAGGGACGTAACAGATAAGAATGTTAAATTAGAGCCAGATAATGGAAGGATATATACTTAGATATTTATTAGGTAGATGATACAAGGTCACCAAAGCTTTATTTGGACTAGGAAATTCAATGCAAATTCTACTCAGTTAAATCACAAAAACAGTATTATTTGTATTCTTTTTTTCATTCGAAGCCTTTGTTTTTCTAGGCTTTTAATTAACTTTATTTTCAAACTTAGAGAGTCTACACTGCACTTACAAGATGAACACAAATGCTTCTACCATATTTTACTGTAACGGTTTTCCATTTTCAGTTGACTTTTCAGTTGAAAAGGACCTTTCCAACATGTGATACATCTTTGTCATTTGTCAAGTATATCTTTTTAGTTTGGTTTGTTTTTCACAATTAATGCTGACTGATAGCTGGTTTGTTTTCTGTTCCAGGTTGTGGAGACTAATTTGGTTGCTTTTGACTGTCACTGGATCATTATAAATGAGGTAAATCTAACTAAACCTTACTGTCAACTCTGAGTCCTGTTTTCATAAGTATAGTCACAGCTACAGCCTTGAATTTCTAACAGGAACACAGAGTAAACTTTCAGCTCACTGAAAGGATGCTGTTAAATAAAATAGAATAAGGAGTTTTTGCAAATTATAAAGGGCTTTGTATGAATAAAGTAAATACAGAATGTCTTCCCCACTGAGTATCTTTTAGCCTTTTCCGTTGGCACACACTGCTTACATCAGAGATCATTTTTATAAAAAGTACAGTTCTTCTTTGTAAGCAAAGTGAATCCCTCCCAGTGGAGGGCCTGTGTTCCATTTATATTTTACTGTTGTTTCTAGAACTTTTATATCCCACCCCCTTACAAGTGGATTAAATAGTTCCTCACATGAATATGAATAAATAAGAGCAGATTGTTTTGCTTTTCATAAAGAAACACAACTGTTTTAAAATCCACCAACTTGTCAAATTTCTTGTGGAAGATTTTTTTGCAAAAACAATGCATAATATTAAAAATACAGTATTACAACACGAGAGCCCTGTGAAATAGGTTGTACCATTAGCACCTGCCAGTCAGAGTTAGAAAGGAAAATGAGTAGATTAGTCAGGGACAAGTAATGAGGTAAAGATCTAGTATTCAGTATATCTATTACTTATGGAAAAAATAATGTGTTGTTTATCAAATGATACTAATGTTGAATTATAGAAAAATACATTTTATCTCAGGAGCAAAGTAGCATTTTTGACAAGAATTCTAGTCTCGAATTCAGCAAGATAGGCTCAATCCTGGCTTTGAAATTGGTTCATAGCTGTGTTACTATGGATATATAATAAAATATCCTGTGCCTCAGGGGTTATTTATTAGTTTGTACTGTATGTACAACAACATTTACTTTACCAGTTCTTAATGAAAATTAAGTGAAATATTATTGAATGCTCTGAACATGATGCCTGACAAATGACAGTAAATGGTATTGCAATAATGATCAGAGTACATTAAAAGTTCACAGATCACTTACTCACATATTATTTTGTTGAACAATAAATAGTGTTATGAAGTATTGAGGAAATGGGGTCTTGCCTTTCCTTATACAGAGAAATAAAAATGATTCTTAGTTTCAAGTTGTTTCTCCTACAACACCCTTCACTGATGAATTTTAGCTTTCTTGATGGTTCTTTTTGTTCAGTTTAAAGGCACTGGAAACATTTTACAAACCTATTTTTTGCCTGCCAGACTTTGATTCTACATGATTTGTCGGTGTATTTCTTATGTCAGATTAAGATGTGTTCTTCAGAGATCCCTACAGATAACATGTGTATGTCAGATCTGCTTTTCAATGAAGTTTTTAAGTCAGTCTAGAATGACTAAACATCAGGATGGATTAAGGGAAAGGCAGACAACAAACCAACCACATACCTAGAAATACCTTTTCTAGGTATTTTTATCTCTTTTTTCCCAAAGAATCTAAGGTTGAAATAAATCAAATGGTTTGTCAAATATTATGCAACTATTAAGTGGTAATAATGGGATTTAAAATTTAGTCTTTTCCAGTCTAAAGCTTTGGTTGTTGTTGCTTTTTTTTAAAATAATTTTCCTTATAGATTATATTTTTGAAATTTATGCTCCTAAATTTCAACCTTATAGGAGCCAGTAAGTTTTATGTTACTTTTTGTCTTTAGCTTAATATTTTCTGGATTACTATTTTTTGAAATAGAGAATCCTCCTAATTTCTTATTATTGTTTCACACCCACCTTCTGATGGGGAGTAGGCCACTCAGCTTTTTTGATATGAAACAAACTGGAGCTGTTTTACTTGTTTGTGTCAATACTGATTACTAGGGGGGAAAAGTGATTTCTTGCCTCTTTAGAGACATGGATTAATCAAACAAATTAACACTTACAATTGATAAATGGAATGCCCATTCTTTTCTATTCTTTGGTAAGATTGCAGAAAGGACCCCTGAATTAACATTTTCCCCATATTCAACTTAACTTCTAATGTTATCCTTGTATCCTGAAAATGTGAACCCAGGTAGAGAGAGCTTCCCATGACACCAATGACCATCTGTCCACTGCTTGCTTGTCAGTTTGTGCTATGGAAGAAACTGCTTTTTCATATTATAAAAAGGAAGTTTAAGTAGTATGTATTTCATTTATAGAAAGAGCAATAGCTTATATTTTACTATATCTTTCATAAAATTGTAACTCATTCTGTTAAACTTCTCATTAAGTTTTATTTCATAAAATATTAGGGCCAATGATGTCTTTCAACAATTGTTTCATAATTTGAGTCCCTATTTTACAAAAAAAAAATCCACACAAAAAACAATCTGACTGATAACTCAATAAATATTAGAAGTATAAAACACAGTATAGAAAACCTCAGTATTTTCTCATTCACATGTTAGTTTCCCACTGTAAATTGTTATAACTGTAGCTTCACTTTTACCATCACTGAAACCCTTATCTCTTTTCTGCTCACAGTCCTCCTTACTAGTCCTTGAGCAGAGATGTAACTTTAGGCAGAGCAGGTCAATACCACTTGGTCTTTGAAAAATCTCATGGTCACAGCCTGCACTGTTTACATTGGTTATTATGTTTTTTCCCTAAACTAGGTTAAAAAAAATCAGAAATCAAGTATATTTTCTGTACTTTCATCCCTAAGAGATACCATCCATATATGTATCTGTGCTCAGCCCTCTTAATTCTACATGATTCCATCCAGCCACCTCATTCTCTCTGAAATATGCCTCAGGAAACTTGAGTCTCACTACCTTTATTTGTTTTATAGGTCTGTTTATAATAAATGAATCAAAATTTATCTTAATTTCCATAAAATGAGAAACATGAATTCCTCAAGTTTCCTAGGAAAATAATAAACTCTAAAAGGAGCAACAACAACAACAAAATCCAACAACTTGCAAATGCCCATTTTGTTTGAACATGGACATTATGAATCCGATTAGTTTGCTTTGTGTAGCTACTATTTTGTTGCTAATTTTAAAATGGGTTGCAAACATTTACTTAATCTTATTGCACCAACAGTTTCTCAAAGAAACTATAAATCAAAGTTGGCATTGTGCATCGTGATACAAATTGATGCTCAAGCTTGAAAACAGTAAATTTGTTTCATTTGCATCAAATATGCTATAATAATGAGAGGCTATGCTAGTTCATATGGTGTAATCAATCATACGCTAGTAGTTGGAAATGGTATTTATCTTTTCCCTGCAATCAGGTGATCCAGCAGAGAACAGCCTTTCCTTATAAGTATTGTCATCCCTTCAGGGTCCCGAAGCAGATGGCCTAGCACTTTATTTAAGTTTTACAAGTTAGAAGCTCAGATAAGAAGATATACATACATAAATACATATTAGATGTATAGAACACGGTATAGAAAACCTCAGTTCTTTTCTCATTCACATGTTAGTTTCCTACCGTAAATTGTTATAAATGTCACTTCACTTTGTTACTGAAACCCTTGGCTGTTTTTCACCCACAGCCCTCCTTACTAGTCCTTGAGAAGAGATGTAACTTTAGGCAGAGCAGGTCAATACCACTTAATGTTTCAATACCACTTAACACACACACACACACACACACACACACACAGTTTAGAGCAGCAAGAAGCATAATGCTATATGTAGTCTTCCATTCCCTGATGATACTAAACCTGACCCTTGGTGTCCTGACTTCTTATTTAAATACTAGTTTTTTAGTTTAAGCCATTATTCTCTGCTAATCACTGCTTACTTCTGCAGTGAAGAAGTTGTTGTTGTTATGGTTGAGATTTGAATATGTGTAATGAATATTTTTCATTTTTCTAATTTGGTGATTAATTGAACTGCTCGCTACTAATCTGTCAAGCAGAAAGTTGACATTCTGTTCCTTTTTCCACTTTATAGTCTGCAGTTGGTTTTTTCCATGTTTCATGGTATTTGTATAATAATTTCACATTACTGTTAAACTTTATGGAAGCATCAAAGGGTCTTTTTTGTTAAAGTATGGAGAGCATAAACATACCAGTAACACAACAATAATATAATCTTTTCAAATTACACTACATAGCACACTGCTTAGTATCATTACTAAAATCTGCTTTATTTATAATAGATAAAGTTATTAAAGCACCCCAGTGTCTCTACTTAAAGTTTCAGGGATCTATCTTTCAAAGATGGTTTGCTGAAATCTTGCCATTCATTCAATTTTTTATTTGACAATACATTTAATGAATACCTACTATATGCCAAGAACTTCATTAGATATTAAGAGATAAAAGAATAGGAAAGGAGGAAGGAATCCTATTCTGAAATAGTTTATGTAATACAGATTGGCATCCGATCTAATAGATTTTGAGTCATTCCTTCCCTGGAATTCTATTAACTTAAGCTTAAAGCTGATATCCTACAAGGATTCAGGAGTGATCCAATTCTCCTAAAAGATTTGTTCTGGAAATTGGCTGTTTCTGGTGGAGTTATAGCCCTACCAGATATTTTAGCTTTCCCCTTCCTTGGCTTTGACTCCATTCAGAATTCACCCTATGTTAAACTATCACAGTAAAGTGAATAAGAATATTTTCTCGGATATATTGATTTGACTCTTGATAATTTTTGATTATCCATGTAAATAATTTTTGGAGAAAAAAAAAGGCTGAATGCTTTGCTCTTAAAGAAGAACACTTGAGAAAAATTAAGTACACTAAAACATATTTTTTCATTGCAATATTAATTCTTATTTCATAAATATACTCACTGAAATAAATAATACAAAAATGACAAATAATTTTTAATTTACTTTCTTTAAATTCCTTCAGACTCAGAAAATGTCTGTATAACTTAGTAGCATATTTAGGTAGTACAGGGGACTTAGTTGAGTGTGTGGTAAACTAGTTCTTCATATGATTATTTTTTAAATCAGTTATTTTAACATTTTTAAAAGTCTGCACGTTTGAACAGCGTAGATTGCAATAGATTATGCAACAGCTTCATATTTTAATAAAGCAGTTTACCTAACAATTTTCTTTTAAAAATATTTCTTAAAAGATTAAATATTTACTTGGCTTCCACTGTTTACATGACATTTTATTTACCACTTTTGAAATGCATCTTCTGGAACGTAGAAGTTCTGTAAATATAAAATAGCTACTTAATCAAGTTTTCATATCACTATCAAACTATTTTTGAGATCAGGTGTCAAAACTAAAACTGCAAGTGAATTTTTTGAGACAGATTGTCTGTTAGCTTCATTCAGAATGGCAGATTCTTTCCTACCAGAAAATTACTTTCTTTTCCCTTCCTCAAATAATAATAGGCAAAATATATTCAATTCAAATTGACGTTTTCTCAGATATAGTTTAGTCATTTAGACATCTGAGGACTTCAGCTTTTAGAACTTGTAAAAGGTAACCATCCTTTTTTATGGATTTAAAAATAGTCCTCTCAAAGACTTTGGCTCATGATAGATGACTGTACCATTCCTTATAGAATCAGTAGGCTATTAAATTCTAGAATAATATATCTTTATTGTTTTAATTCCTATCACTCATGAATATTAATCTAAATAATTCCTGTAAGGAAAAATGGATTCCTTATATGATTACTTCAGAGAGTGTCTTTTGATGACATTTATAAAATCTCATTATGAGTAAAAGGTATGTTGATGAAGAACTTGGAATCTCCCTACTTCTTTATTTGTAAGTGAGAATTAACAACATCTGAATCAGAATGTAGTTTTTAGCAGAAAATGAAATAATGTGTTAAGTACTTAGTATTTTTCCCAAAATGTAGTAGGATCTTAATAAATGTACGCTTTTGTTCTAATATGCTGATTTGTAGTTCAGCACTAGTGGAGCATGTAGAAATAGTAGTATTTGACAAAATATTGATAAATCTCATATTGCTAAAGAAAAAAGACCACATATATAACACAACTTAGTCAATATTATGAGAGTGGTAGAATTTTTCACTGCTTTTTAAAAATCAAGATGCCTATCTGCATAATATTAAAAATTTTTAAACATGTAATATCATTGAATAACAATAAAAATTTATTTTAAACATTTCCTGTTTAAAATTCAGACCTAACATGAAGTTGATAGACACTGTAGACAGTGTTTAATTTTACTTTGTGAGTAGATGGCAGAGAATTAAAAACTGCCCTGCTTTTGCCAGACAGAAATTTTGGTGGCCAGTGAAATGATACACACTAAAGGAAAAAGATGGCATTTTAAACAGAGAAAAATCATCTTTATGGTACATTAATTGACTGGAAATCCAGGATATTATACTAGATATGGCTGATGGCAGGTGTTATTTTATTTTCAGAAAAGTCTTTATTTCATAAAGATCATAAATAAAGGATGGATTTTAAAGCTAATATGTTCTATGACAAAGAAAATTTGCACTTGTAAATTATCTTTTTCTCTTTCATTATTCTGTGATAATTCTTTGAAACAAACCTAACAAATACTCATTGCAGTCCAATATGTATCCTATGTCAAATCTTTTATTTCTGTTGCTGTAAGAATCTGTCAGAGAAGGCAATGGCACCCCATTCCAGTACTCTTGCCTCGAAAATCCCATGAACAGAGGAGCCCCGTGGGCTGCAGTCCATGGGGTAGCGAAGAGTGGAACACAACTGAGCAACTTCACTTTCACTTTTCACTTTCATGCACTGGAGAAGGAAATGGCAACCCACTCCAATGTTCTTGCCTGGAGAATCCCAGGGACGGGGGAGCCTGGTGGGCTGCCGTCTATGGGGTAACACAGTCGGACACGACTAAAGTGACTTAGCAGCAGCAGCAAGAATCTGTTGAAAGCAATAATATGTTAATTACAAAGACTTCATCGGTTTAAAAGATTTCAGATGGATACCATGAATTACAAACTACCTAACTAAAGGCTGCATTAAAAGTAAAATTTATTTTGATCACATCTATTCTAATTCCAATTAGAATAATGTTCAATTAGAACAGATGTATGTTAAAAATATTATTTTATTATTTTATTTTTTTATTTTCACATCCATAGTTGAGTCAAATCTTAAAGTTTAAGTCTAGAGTTGGATGGTGACTGGGAAAAGGAAGAAGAAAATGCTTTCCTTTGCGTTCTCAAAGGCTTATATGCAAACTAGTAGTAATTTGGATAAACATCACTGGAGTTCATTTTGTATTAATCAATAGAAGTTTTTATCTTTATGTTAAGAACACAATTATATACTAATATATCAGGTCAGCAGTTAATGAACATTTTATCTATTTCTTATCAAAACAAGTCCATGAGTTAACACCAATAGTTCTAAGAAATAATTGGGAAAAGTCTTAAAAAATGATGCCTCCTCTTTCTCTCTCTACTGTCTTAAGAACCCCCTTTTCATTGCTAATATATATATATATAATTCTTACATTACAACTATCTTCCTATGTCATCAAAGTACCTTGAAATCCATTAATGAATAATTAAGTGTAATAACAGCTTCCTTTGTGACCTTTTCCAATGTTTAGACAACACATAGTTTTCTGAAGTATTCAACATATTATAAACTTATTATAAATAAAAAGTATTCAAGTCCATCACTTCATTTGAAATTATTTAGGCATTCATTAATTATATACATAAATACATATAATTTAAAGCACAGACAGCAACTACAAATGAGTTGATTATTTTAATGAACATGTGGTGTTGTTTCCACTTGGATGTGGGCTAAGCATTAAGCAAATGTATTACAGTAACAGAATCTCTTAGCATTTCCTGATAACAACTCATTAATAGTTTTGTGTTTCTGTTGTGTACTATAACATTTCTAATTCTTCCATTTCTTATCTTATAGGAAATAAATGATGTGGATGTACAGGAACTTGTAAGAAGGTCAATTGGAAGGTTAACCATCATTCGACAGACATTTCCAGTCCCCCAGAATATAAGTCAGCGATGTTTCCGTGGCAACCATCGAATATCTTCAACATTGTGTGATCCAAAGGATCCATTTGCTCAGAATATGGAGGTATATTCTAAGCACCCAGATATTTCTCTAAGGATTTTTTTCTTTTGGTCAGTTGTAGAGAGACATTTTCTGGTGGCATTGCATTCAGAATTCTACATGTTTCCATTTTTGGTCCAGCAATTTCATAAGTCTACTTGGGAAGAGTGCTAAGAATCTGTCTTTGATTGCTCTAAATTTCATTACAGCAAAATATCTATTTGGTAAAAATATAATCAGTAAAGGTTATTCTCTTTTCAGCAAGTAGATCAATAGCATTTCTCATGGTGGAATTTGTGATTGATACTCCTTAATGCTAAACTCCAAATTATTAAGCTAATAAATTTGTTTGCCTTTTCTGGCATAACAAGGATATAGAAGCCTATACCTTTTTATAGATTAATTTCTGGTTGGAAGGACTTCACCAGAAAAATATTTAGCAATCCGAAAATGCAGTAGTGTTATATAAAGTTTATCCAACTCAGATGGGAGATAGCTGAAACATTTGCTATTCAGAATACAACAAAGAATTTGACAGTAAATGAATACAATCTCTGAGCAGCAAAACGAAAAAAAAAAAAAAAAGAATACCAAGTCCCTGTAGCGTACACATAAGAATGCCCTTTTAATACTCATCTGGATCCTATTTCTTTTTCTTAAGGAAACTCCTATCAGAATTTTTTGTGTTATTTCTCTTTGTACTGGCCATCTTAATATGTCAGTTTGAAGGAGGTTTGACAAAGGCAGGCACATCAACTATAATAGGGCATAGGAAGCCCTGTAACGAGGCAAGAAACATAAAAAGAGAAATCAAAGAGATACTCTAATTCAAATATCCTATCAGAGCAGCACCTTCTCTGTAAAACAACTCTACATTATAATACAATCCCAAGTGTATCACTATTGTATATAGCTAGTTTATGAGTTAATATTTAAACAGTAACCCTGAGATACCAATAAAGATTAAAGTCATGGTCAATTTCATAAGTAGGAAGAAAAACATAGGATGTATTTTAGAAACCTATTTCTTCAAAATGTTTAATAGAAATAGTATTTTAGTATTTAGAGATGTTCAGTTTGAAAAGGCAGGAAAAATCATTTTAGGAGAACTAGTTTATTCCTAATAATACTAGATAAATAAGGTGACTTGGCTAAACGGCTTCCTTGTTTGAAAGATAACAGTTTCCCTATTTTTAGTCAGCTTTGAATATTTCAGATAAATGGCCATTTATCTAGCCATTTCTTCATACTTATTACCATCGTGATGCTGGGGCTGCTGCTGCTGCTAAGTCACTTCAGTCATGTCCGACTCTGTGTGACCCCATAGACGACAGCCCACCAGGCTCCTTTGTCCACGGGATTCTCTAGGCAAGAATACTGGAGTGGTTTGCCATTTCCTTCTCCACCATTGCAATGAGCAGTATGTATTTACCCCACAGCTGTCTCCGGAATCATTGCCCACAGAATTTTGCTAGTAGATTTTTAAGCTCCTTTAGAATGAGCTCCCTCCAGACATCATAAAATCACATTAAGTATTTGTCTTTCTTTCTTTTTCCCATCGTACCTACCATGGTGCTTTGCACCTTGGTAAAAATTTGGATCTGAAAGTAATTGATAAGAAAACAGAAGTCAAAGTGAGCCACTCAAGCCTAAACAGGGTTTAAGTTCTCTACTTCCAATGACCTATGTTTTGATATTAATTGGTTCTGAGTATAATTGATGTGGAAATGATAGAATTTTAATTAGAAACATGAAAGAACTTTGATTTAGAAAATCATGAGATATTGAAGGCTGTTTCTGTTGAAAGAGGTAGTAGGTAATGTACAGAGAGGAAAGCAGAAAGGTATTGCACAGTATTTCACAGCATATTCGCCTAACAGCACAATCCTTCTGATTCAGTTGACTTCCTTGAAATCAGGGAACAAATATTTTATTTATCTTGGTATTCCCAGACATATCTAATGAATTAAGGATGTACTGGAAGTAACACTCCTCCTGCCCCATACCTTCATCATACACCCCTCAAAGCTACAGATTGAAGAAAGCTGGAAGATTACTTTTCTTTGTGCATTTATTGTGTATTAGCATCCCTATTATATGTAATAGAATTTGACTAACTGTTTAATATGTAAAAGGAAAACTGACAGAAACTTTTATATGTGAAGATTTATATAATGAAGTGCCTAAATGCTGGGCTCTTGAATTTAAAACGTTCTACTAAAAGCGGAGCATTTGATAAAAAGTCTGGCCTTGGTGTATGTTTTATCTCACTGAAGTTAAAGAAAATAACAAGAAAAGTACTTTTAAAATTGAGAGTAAGGGGCTCCCTGGGAGAAACAACCCTCTCTCAACTTGGAGTCCATAGTGCAGATAAAAAGGATCACATGTAGACGTATATCTTATCAGCAGGATCCACCTTAAAGAAAAACTCAGAAAAAAAGGTATGAAAATATGATTCTTGTGACCTCTGAAAATAGAAACCCAGCAGTCACAATAATCTGTACAACAGAGGAAAAGAGGGTACATCTAGAAAAGACGGTGAGCATCTAGAGATCTCTGGCCTGTTACATGTTTTAGTGTACACAGAAAGGGAAGTAATATTTTGTTGCTGTTTAGTCGCTCCGTCGTCTCACTCTTTGTGACCCCATGGACTGCAGCACACCAGGCTTCCCTGTCCTTCACCATTTCCGAGTATTTGATCAAACTCATGTGCATTGAGTCAGTGATGCCATCCAACCATCTCATCCTCTTTCATCCCCTCCTCCTGCCTTCAATCTTTCCCAGCATCAGGGTCTTTGGCAATGAGTCGGTTCTATAGCCGAAGATAGCCAAAGTATTGGAGCTTCAGCTTCAGCAACTGTCCTTCTACTGGGGAAGCCTAAGTAATATTTAGAAAGAACAAAAGCCAAGTTTCCTCAATCTTTAAATTAGTGCCAGAAAGACTAAAATTCAGAATTAGCTGAAGTTGCAAAATAAATGTCAAAGATACCTTTCAGCTAGAAACAGTTTTTAGCAATATATGAAACAAAAGGAAGTAAGCCATTTACTGCTTGATGAAATTAATGTTGTCTCCCCAGGTGGCATGGTGGTAAAGAATCCCTCTACCAATGCAGAGATGCAAGAGATGTGAGTTCGATCCATGGGCCAGGAAAATCCCTTGAAGTAGGAAATGGCAACTTATTCCAGAATACTTGCCTGGGAAAGCCCATGGACAGAACAGCCTGGTGGGCTACAGTCCAAGGGGTCGCAAAGAGTCAGACACAAATGGAGCACACACACAAAACTAATGTTAGTTTGGATACTAATGGAGAGAAAATAGAAACATTCAAATCCTTTTGCTTCTGTTTCTCCATCTTAAAATTGGAAAGACTAGATAAAAGTCATTTAAAGGAAAGTAAATCATTAGATCAGAAGGAGCAGGTGTTGGGAGGTGGTTAGAGTATGCCTTACTGTTCTAAAATGAGGCCGGAAAAATAATTTCTCAGAGCAGTTAATAAAGCTGTAGATAAGATCACAATGTTGTAATTTAGAAATATTAGAGAAATACTTAGGAAGAGAACAAGGCATTGGTATATTGTCCCAGTTTTCAAAAGGGAGGTTGAAAGATTCTGAAACAAGTGTTTAACACAGTAAAATTAATATTCAGATACATTGCTGTTGTTCAGTTGCTCAGTTCTGTCTGATTCTTTGTGACCCCATGCAGTGCAGCATGTCAGGCTTCCCAGTCCTTCACCATCTCCCGGAAGAATATACTATTAAATACATGGGTTGAGGAACATTAAACAAGATAATAGGACTTCCTTAAGAACAGGCATCACCGAAGCCTACTTAATATTTTTTTTTAGATTTAGATATTGTCGTAAATCTTTTTATTCTTTGTTGATTTTAATATAGTGTTTGAAAAATTTTCCTTTTAGGAAAATATTAAAATGTTTGTAAATTAATGTCACTCAAACATTTTCACCAAAGACTACTAAGAACAAAAGATAGTAAGCATTTTGGCTTCAGGTTTTTTAAAAAGTTCAAAACATAGTCTTATTATTGTCTTTAAAAGTTATACAATATATGGGTTTCTTTAAAATTAAAAGTAATATAATTTGAATCAAAATTGCTGGGAGAAATATCAGTAACCTCAGATATGCAGATGACACCACCCTTATGGCAGAAAGGAACTAAAGAGCTTCTTGATGAAGGTGAAGGAGGAGAGTGAAAAGGCTGGCTTAAAACTCTGCATTCAGAAAACTAAGATCATGGCATCTGCTTCCATCACTTCATGGAAAATAGATGGGGAAACAATGGAAACAGTGTGAGACTTTATATTCTTGGGTTCCAAAATCACAGCAGATGGTAACTGCAGCCATGAAATTAAAAGATGCTTGCTCCTTGGAAGAAAAGCTATGACAAACCTAGACATCATATTAAAAAACAGAGACATTACTTTGCCAGCAAAAGTCTCTGCAGTCAAAGCTATGGTTTTTCCAGTAGTCATGTATGGATGTGAGAATTGGACTATGAGAAAAACTGAGTGCTGAAGAATTGATGCTTTTGAACTGTGAGTGCTGGAGAAGACTCTAGAGAGTCTTTGGACTGCAAGGAGATCGAACCAGTCAATCTGAAAGGAAATCAATCCTGAATTGGAAGGACTAATGCTAAAGCTGAGGCTG
This sequence comes from Bos taurus, assembly GCF_002263795.3. NCBI lineage: Eukaryota > Metazoa > Chordata > Mammalia > Artiodactyla > Bovidae > Bos > Bos taurus. Next base: position 31,390,747 of record NC_037333.1, on the reverse strand, counting down.
CAATATTTTGGGCATCTGACGTGAAGATTTGACTCATTAGAAAAGACCCTGATACTGGAAAAGATTGAAGGAGGGAGAAGAGGGGATGACAGAGGATGAGATGGTTGGATGGCATCACTGACTCAATGGACATGAGTTTGAGCAAGCTCCGGGAGATGGTGAAGGACAGAGACGCCTGACATGCTGCAGTCCCTGGGGTCGCAGAGTCAGACACAACTGAGTGATTGAACAACAACAACAACATCTCAACTAGTAATCAGCTAAACTACTTTGTTTTGTGTTCAATTCTTCAGGCAAAGTTCATAAGCCTAGAACATGGCCCAGATGTATTATGTAGCTTTGAGGACCTTTAATATTTACAGCTTCTCACCAGAGTTTCTCTTACCCTCAGTTTAGTAAGGATGGAACTAGTGGAATAGTAAAACCACACTGATAGGTATTCTACTCTTGAAGTGCAAGGAATTCTCTATAGTTATCCAAAGAGTCTGTCTTTGGACCTAGGGCTTCCCTTGTGGCTCAGCTGGTAAAGAATCCACCTGCAATGCGGGAGACCTGGCTTTGATCCCTGGATTGGGAAGATCCCCTGGAGAAGGGAAATGTTACCCAGTCCAGTATTCTGTCCTGGAGAATTCTATGGACTGTATAGTCCTTGGGGGTCCCAAACAGTCGGAGATGACTGAGCAACTTTGACTTCACTCAGACCTAGTATTTTCAAAATTTTTAAACTACACAAATTAAAATGAATAAAATACGTCTATCAGATATGTTAATGAGATAAAGCTAGAAGAGAAAGCTTATATTTTCTTACATCAATATTCAAATTGTTAACAGTCACTGAATAATATGCCTAAAATTTAAAATATGATAGATAGAAAGTGTAGATTCAAAGTCAGTTACATGAAGTCCAGATGGATGAGACATGATTTGACAGTTTAAGGCTGTTAAAATGAAGGCAAACTTGTTTTGAACATAGCAGAAGTAATATTTGCTCCAAACCATTCTATGTTATCTCAGTCTCTGTGTCAGAAGCATTTTGTTAACATCAAGAAAGATAACATTTTATCCACATCTCTCCTAGTCAGTTCGCATCTGCAAATAAAGTTAGTTCTGAGTATTAAACTTTCAACAGAAACACTGAAAAATAAGAGAAAGACAGAGGAAGAATGCTGAGGTGAAGAGCTGCCTAGAAATTATACCAGGCAATCAACTACTAAAGGAAGGAGAATGTTTCAGAGCACGTCAAAGAAGGTGTCAGACATTGGAAAGTTGGCATGTAGAGGAGGTTAGTGTTGATGGTTCAGTAAAGTCGAAAACAAATGTTGTTAGAGCAGATAGAAATGACTGGTCAAATGGTGGGATGCTGACATTTAAGATGTTAGAGGAGTTGTTCATTTGTGTCTAATAAATAGTCACTTGTTCTTGTCATACCAGAGTAGAAGCAAAGTTCATCTGCTAAAAAGTGACCAAGAGGTCAGTAGGTAATGGCAGAGAGGGGCTGTAATGTGTGCCATGGTAAAGAGCACAGACCTCAAAGGAGAATAGGAATTTGCTAAGAAAGAAGTAAAAGAAGGGATAATGGAAAGCTCAGAGAATGTCATCTCCCCCTTTTGATTCTGCAGTTTGGGATGTGAGCAAACAAAGAGAGGCAGTCATTTGTCAAAAACACTTGTCACGTATTGACTACAAATCACTGACCTTTCAGTCCAGCATGGATGCTAAAGTGCATGCCTCTAGATATGCAAAGGAGACTATGCCATAAGAAGTGTCACCAGTTGTCAGATCGCTCACATCTTGACTTCTGTTAAACCTAACTGATGTTAAACTAGACTTTCTTTTCTTTGACTTTCTTTCTTTGACAACTATTTATCAAAAACCAAATATGTGCTAGACTCTGGGCTAAGTCAAGAGGAAATAAAAAATAAGGGAAACAAAAAGTGCAAAAAGCAAAAATATTGCAATATGAGCCCCAATCCAGAAGGAACTTATATTCTGTGTGAAAAGCAATTTAAAAGAAGTCTTGGCATTCTGATATGCTTCAATAGAGATATGCACTGAGTGTTCCGAGAGATAAAACAAGAACTGCCCACCTAGCCTGGGAGTGGGGAGAATCCTGAGAAGCTGTCAGGGTAGGATTCACCCAGCCTGTGACCCATGGATTGAGTACGAGAGAACGTTAACTAGTTAGAGACAGATAAAGAGACTTCAGAGGATGTTCCCACAACTATCTCATCTACACGCTTGAAGCAATCAGTCAGAGGGTGAAACAAAATAAAGTTAGATTGCTTAGAGCAAGAGAGTTTGAGGCAGTGGAGTCATGAGAGGTTTTAGAAAAGGTCAAATTATTGTAGATTATTGAGAAATATCCAAAGATTTGCCCCAGACTTTTGGATACGACTCATTCATCCTTCACGTTTCTTCTAGATTTCCCTTTTGGGTATTCAGTCTGATTCAGATGAAGTTCATTCCATCAGCTACTTTTAACTTCAAGCATTACTCTTCATTCATTGCCAGTTACAGGCGTTTCTCTAGGAATTATCTGATGGGGTGGGGGCCAAGATGAGAATGGCCTGTCCAAATATTTCCTTATAAAGAACAAACTGATATTTCATGTGGTGCATAAGAGTGTTGAAAGTCTCTTTAAAGGAAAGTCTACAAAAACAAGTGGTTAAAGATTTACCTAGTTAGAAAATTCAAAGGCACTGTTAGGAAGTGCTTATTAACAGTTGTTCAAATTCTCATCATCCTAATAGTTGAAGTTCAGTAGCATGCTGTGATGTGGGCAGAAAATTTCATAAGATTCCTTCATGATTAATTATAAGCAAAGGGCAATCAAAGTACTGTCCCCTTTATTTCAAGAAAAAATGTGATAACAAGATTCCTAAATATCTGAGAAGACTTACATGCTTAAAATGGATTTATTCTTTATAGCTATGTTGAGTTCTCATTTTTTATTTTATATTGATTTTTTTTCTTCAGAGAGGAAATGATATAACATTAAACCACTGTTGTTGACCTTGGATATCTCATGGTATCTGTATTTTTAAAATGTTATTTCTAAATTATTTAAAAAAACATTGGTAATTAACAGTGAGGACAGTGATTCTGGCAAACTGTAAGAGTGCAATACAGTGTATCAAATATTTGTGTGATTTATTTTAAAATCTATGTAGAGGGAAGTTAATATGATTACCTTAGAAGAAGAAATCATTAATATAAACACACATTCACAAACAGCAGTTTATGGTATTTGTCTTATTAATTGCAATGCACCTGTATATAATTTTGTATAGACCCTTGGCCATTGTAATGTTTATGAATGGTGCTGTTTCCTCTCACTTTTTCATTACTGAATCGCCATAGACACAAACATATAGGCAAATGGTGACATCCGGCACCTATGACACTCATCTTCCATGTAAAATCAAGTGGATATTTCTCCATCTGAAAAACCAGAATGCAAAAATATGACATCTTCAGAAAATGTATTATTCATTTTCCCTTCCAATCTTAAGCCCTTAGATCCTTACTTCCTCAGAAAGAAATAAGGACCAGTGATTTTCTAAGGTCTGACACTAACAGCCTTGCCTCTGTCGAAACTCCTCTTTTTTATCATCTCTCTCACACCTAAATAAGCTGAAAAAGCAGTTGAGGCATACAATCAGACAAGACTTCATTCTCAATCGCAAAATTGCCCAGGAAATGAAAAAAAGGAAACCTTCTGCTTAATAAATAACCCTGTAAACCAGCTATCTATGACATGAACAGAAGCAACGGAGCTGATACTTTTCTCCTTATTCTTGATGGTTGGCATCTCTGATTCTGATGATTACTGTCTAATGTCTTTTCAGATTTCAAACCTTTACATATATGACACGGTGCTTCTGCTTGCTAACGCTTTTCATAAGAAGCTGGAGGACCGGAAGTGGCACAGCATGGCTAGTCTGTCATGTATCAGAAAGAACTCCAAGCCCTGGCAGGGAGGGCGCTCCATGCTGGAGACCATCAAGAAGGTAACTTTGAACTAGCATTTCTTTTTTCAAAATTCATCCGTTAGTTTGTTGTCATTGTTGTTAATTTTATTTTTTTTTATTGAAGTATGGTCGATTTTACAATGTTGTGCCAATCTCTGCTGTACAGCAAAATGACACAGTTATACACATATACACATTTCTTTCTTTAATAAACTTTTCCTTTATGGTTTATTACAGGATACCGAATATAGTTTCCTATGCCATACAGCTGTCTATCCATCCTATATATAATAGTTTACATCTGCTAATCCCAGATTCCCAATCCATCCCATTCCCACATCTCTTACCCCCTGGCAACCGTGTGTCTGACTAGCATTTTGGTCTTCCTAATTTTTATGCAAAGAGAAACAATAAGTCATTGATAAGATATATTTTAGGATTTTTTTCTTCACTAATATTGCTGCCTATGCAGAGCACAAAATAGTGCAATGGATAAATTAAATATTAAAAAAAAAAAATCAAGGGCTTCCCCAGTGCCTCAGTGGTTAAGAATCTGCCTTGCAGTGTAGGGGACACAGGTTCGCTCCATAGTTCAGGAAGATCCCACATGCCATGGGGCAGTTAAGCCTGTGAGCCACAACTACTTTACCTGTGCTTTAGAGCCCTCGAGCCGCAACTACCAATCACACCACAGCTAGAGAGTAGCCCCTGCTCTCTGTAACTATAGGAAAAAACCCACACAGCAACAAGGACCCAGCACAGCCAAAAATAAATAAAATCGAAATAAATATTGAAAAATTTCAAGGTCAGAAAACAACATGTCTATGTGATTTATTTATTCAAAAGGAAATTTTCTGCAGATAAAAAATTAATCATTGAAATATTTTATTTCACCTTCATTGTATCATTAGTGTCAGAGATGCTCAAATTATTCAGTATCTGTCACAAAGTACAGAAAGTCATTTTTTTTCTCTATCATCCCCTGAAAAAAATAAACACTAGATCTAGGTGTTTTTCAGTTAGACGACATGTGGTAAAACATTGGATGTGATCTTTAATTTGCCTTACAATAATAATATAAGTCATAAACAGTCAATATTTTGGTGCATTTGTGAGCTATGTGGGGGTACTTGATGGCATTCTTCTTCACTGTCAGTGTGGTATTTAGCCTGCCTGTGACCTGCTTTAGCTCAGCTACCCGCTCCGTTCCCAGAAGGCAGTTTATGTTGCTTAGCTCCTCTCACAGTTATAAGCATCCAGCAGTTTATTAGCCTCTTTGTCATGTCATCCTTGCTGGCATTTTCCATTTGTCTCACACAGCTTCTCGGATTTAAAATGAAATGATTAATAAAACAAACAAATTTCCCCTGTACCCTTTACACAAAGGAGACAGTCATTTGGAAGTTTATAGTCTTCATTTTATGCATCCTTTTTCTTACTGCAAGCATTTGCCTTTTTTCCTGAAATAGTAAAAGAAATAGCTAGTCAAATGAAATATGAAGTGTTTAGAGATGCCAGAGAAAAATCTAAAAATTAACATTAAAAGGGAACTAGATGTACAAAAACCAGGAAGTGGAGGGAAAAATATGTTTCTCTTAGAGAAAAGCCTGCATTTTCCACTTGATGCTGTATCCTCTTTGCAGAAGAATCACTTTAATGAGAATTTAGGCTCTTATCAACTGAAGTGCTTGAAAATTAAATTCATTGAATACATTTGCAGAGGAGGATTTTTTAAGTGAAAAATGAATAAGTCAAATCTAAACTCAAGGTGTTGCCAAAATCCCCCAGCTCTATTTCTACGGAGAGTTGGCAGGTATGAATCCAAGGGAGGTTGTTGAACATGGTTCCGATCCTGCCAATTTATTAATTCATGCCTTGGCTTGGATGCAGGAACCTGAATATATTCATTCTTCGAAGCTGTCACACAAAGACAGAATAATAGTTTGGGAGGTTGCTTAGGAGACACTTATTTAGTGAAAGTATCTGTAGGAGGGAAGAAGAGACACTATAATATGTAGGTATTTCTTATGGAGCAATTCAATATGTAAAATGTTTCTGTTAGAAAATTTATAATCAAAACAATGATTTTATATGATAATTATGAAGTTTTGTTTGGGAGAATATTTGTATATTTTTTCCTGTAAACTTTCAAGCCAGTAGCATTTTTTTAAAGGAATATATCTATATTCTATATCTAAAGGCTAAGTTTGAATGATATGTATGATAACAAAAGTTCTGTTTCCTTATTTTTTTTCTCACATTTTGAATTAGGCTTGAAAACAGAGTCATGTTTTTCCAATCATATTACTTTGCCTCACCTGAGTGTTTTGGTTATCCCATTTAGATGTCCAGGCTGATGACACTTCACAAAACAAGATAATTTACTACTCGCACAGGACCTCGAATAAAGCAGAGTGGGCCCATGCAGGCCCAGGCTGGCTGGAGCAGAGTGCTGTGAACGGGTGGGACAGTTGTAGTAGTTTAGAGACAAGCTGAGAATAGTTCCCATTTACTTGGGCTGGAGATTTTATAGGCTTAAATTTTCCAGGGGTTTCAAAGAAGGAGATCCATGATGGGCTTTCTTGATCAGCCTGTCCATATGTAGGGCCTAATAAGAAAGGCAGCTTAAAAAGAAGTCAGCTGCTAAACATCACAGATGAGGTCAGGCTCTTTATTTCAATGGGAATATTCTAGTGAAAAAATTCTTAATTGCATTCAAGTAGCCACTGCATGCCTATAATCTGACCATATGCTGTACACTTTACAAAGCCTATGTACTAATATGAGCAGTGCGTTTTCAGTTGCTCTGTCTTGTCCGACTCTTTGCAACCCTTTGGATTGTAGCCTGCCAGGCTCCTCTGTCCATGGGGTTTTTCAGGCAAGAATACTGGAGCAGGTTACGATTTCCTACTCCAGAGGATCTTCTGGACCCAAGGATCAAAAGACAGATTCTTTATTGCTGAGCCATCGGGGATTTCCAGTGCAAGGAGTACAAAGAATTAAAAGAGTGAATGTCTGCCCCTCAATTAATTTGCATTCTCATTATGTGGATGAGATAAAAGGACTTAAAAAAAAAAACACAATGCATTTGACATGAGCACTATAATGTCCAGTAAGAAGGAGGTGGTGGTTTCCAGGGAACTCTTGTGTTGCAGCTTTATAATTTATCTTGTTGTTGTTGTTCTGTCACTAAGTCATGTCTGACTCTTTGAGACCCCATGGACTCTTTGAGACCCCATGGACTGCAGCACACCTGTCCTCCCTGTCCTCACCATCTCCCAGAGCCTGCTCAAACTCATGTCCATTGAGTCAGTGATGCCAACACTTTCTCATCTATCCCATCTTTTCTCTCAACTATCTCATCTTCTGTCATCCCCTTCTCCTGACTTCAATCTTTCCCAGTATCAGGGTCTTTTCTAATGAGTCAGATCTTTGCAGATCTTTGTGGCCAAAGTATTGGAGTTTCAGCTTCAGCATCAGTCCTTCCAATGAATACTCAGGACTGATTTCCTTTAGGATTGACTAGTTGGATCTCTTTCAGTCCAAGGGACTCTCAAGAGTCTTCTCCAACACCACAGTTCAAAAGCATCAATTCTTCGGCACTCAGCCTTGTTTATGGTCCAACTCTCACATCCATACATGACTACTGGAAAAACCATAGCTTTGACTATATGGACCTTTGTCAGCAAAGTAATGTCTCTACTTTTTAATATGCTGTCTAGGTTAGTCATATCTTTTCTTCCAAGGAGCAGGCCTCTTTTAATTTCATGGCTGCAGTACCCATCTGCAGCAATTTTGTGAATTGGTAGAGTGGATATCTCTGTATTTATCTTCTTTTTTCAATAATAAGAGATTAATTTTCAAGTGATCATTTCTTTCAGAGAATATCAGCACCCCCAAGCTGTTGTTATTTATATGGATTTTATAGATTATTTTTGAGAAAGTTATAATTTTTAAAATAATGAGCCTTTCATTCATAGACATGGTATCTATCTATATAGTCATCTTCTTATAACCCTCAGTAAAGATTTATAGTATTCTTTGTATGTGTTTTCATTGTTTCATTGCTGAAATTTTACAAGGTTTTGAATATGCTCACCTGTGTGTATGTGTGTGTATGCACACACTATAATGGATTGGATATGTTTCCATTATATTTTTAAACTAGTTATCGTAGATACAATGAACTGACCTGACCGACTTTTGATATATAACTCTGGATTCTTCTTTCTTTGTAGTTTATTCCCTTATTTTTTAAAATACATATTTATATTATCCTCAAAAAATCCTCAGTACTTAATTCTAATTCTTTAAATTTTTTTAAAGCTTTGAAAAACTATTTTCTTGGGACATTTGGGAACGTAATCTACCAGGTACCCTTGGAGTCCTTCAGGCTTTGGAGCAGTAAACTTCCCTTCCTGCAAGTGAGGGAGCCAGGCTTTCTCTGTGTCAGAGACAATGATGCCAGGATTCTACCCATGTAACAGAGCTGTAGATGAGGCTGGCCAGGCCTGGAACTGGCTGGCAGAGCCCTGTTGCACAGGACATAGTATTTTCCAGCTCTCCTCTGATGCACTCTTCAGGGATTCCTCCTGGTTTTGTTCTTGGTTCACCAAACAACATATGTTACTCTCAGCTCTTAGACAGAGGAAACCCCAACAGTGGTGTTACAGGCATACCCATGAGGCAGAGGCCTGACCTGGGGTCTGCACAAAAGTGTCTGTAGGTAGTTTTGCAGTATGGGCCAACAACAGAAAATAGAATGGTCAGTGAGCAGTTTCCAGGACAAAAACATGTGATTTGAGGAACAGATGTAAATATGGAAACCTGCAAAGCAAATTTTCGGGGTTTTATTGACCTGGCTAAAGATGAAAATATTGCCATCAATACTGTTGAACCTCTATACATACACTTACTTGGGAAAACAATTATTATTAGGGAGCCATTTTTAAATGTAAACTGCGAACACTTAAAATCATTTGACAAAAATCCATACAGACAGCTCACCTGCCTCCCACTATAAGTTATCCTAACGTTTAACATGGCCATCAATGAGATCTTTGACAGTTAACCTGACTCAGTCTTAGAACATCAGATTCAAGTAGATCCATTCAGTGTGTTGATTATGAGAAACTGAATCCGGAAGACATCGGTCAGCTTTTCACCATCCGTGTCATGATGATCAGGATGTCCTAGCTGATTCCAGAGACGTACGGGGCCTCCTTCCAGTGTCGGGTGTGCACCCACACTGTCCTGGTAGAGATGGGCCGGGTCAGACCACTGAGCCTGCAAATGTGCCTGCTGCCCCCCCAGTGTGGTGCTGACCCACAACTGCCTTGTGTTCTCTGACAAGCAGAGGATCAGACTCCGAGAGTCTCCTGAAAATATGCTTGCAGGGCAGATGCCTCATGGTGACATCCTTTTGCTCACAATGATATTGTTGACAAGGTTCATCTTGGGGACAGAGTGAACATTACAGGCATCTATCCAGCTGTTCCTATTGAATCAATCCAGGAATGAGTCATGTGAAGTCTGCTGACAGAAGCCTCATTGGTATCATTCATTATCAGAAAACGGAGGCAAAGTGTCTGCATGAAGGAGATAAAGAAGCAGAACAGAAACTTTTTCAGAGAAGCATGTGAAATTGCTTAAAAAACTTTCCAGAAAAACAAGCATTTATAAGAGATTTGCTTCAGCCTCAGGTCCAAGCAATTAAGAACAGAAAGATTTCAAAAAGGAAATCACTCCAGCTTTTCCGGGAAATAGAAAAGGGTTTTAGTCACACAGGAAGAGGCAGATTTCATGCTGAGATCAGCCTCCTGCTGTGTGGCAACCCTGGGGCCAGCAAGTCCCAGCTGCTGCAGTATGGGTACAGCCTGGTTCCCTGGGACCAGTGCACGCCTGGGAAGGGTTTCAGTGATGTTGGCCTGACAGTATATGTAGTGAAAGACCCTGAGAGGGGATGGCTGGTACTGCAGACTGGTGCCCTTTTCCTGAGTGACAGTGGCATATGCTGTATTGATACTTAAGAAGATGAATCAAAGTACAAAACCAGTACTGCTCAAAGTCAGGGAACAGCTGACTCTCCTCATCTAAAAGCTTGAGGTTACTTGCCAGCTCAAGGCATGAACATATATCCTGCTGCTGCTGCTGCTAAGTCACTTCAGTCATGTCTGACTCTGTTCGGCCCCATAGATGGCAGCCCACCAGGCTCCGCTGTCCCTGGGATTCTCCAGGCAAGAACACTGGAGTGGGTTGCCATTTCCTTCTCCAATGCATGAAAGTGAAAAGTGAAAGTGAAGTCGCTCAGTTGTGTCCGACCCTCAGCGACCCCATGGACTGCAGCCCACTAGGCTCCTCCGTCCATGGGAGTTTCCAGGCAAGAGTGCTGGAGTGGGGTGCCATTGCCTTCTCCTGGAAGTAGCAAATTCTACTGAGTCTCAGTGTGTATGTTAGTTGTTCAGTCATGTCCAACAGAGAAGCTGGTCAGACTTCTCTGTCCGTAGGATTCTCCAGGCAGGAATACTGAAGTGGGTGGACATTCCCTTCTCCAGCGGATCTTCCCAACCCAGGGATCCAACCCAGATCTCCTGCACTGCAGGCAGATAGTTTACCATCTGAGCCACCAGGGAAGCCCATTGACTCTCAGTGTAATGCTAAAAATAAATACATTAATAAAACACACATTGAGAAATATCCAGTGACGACACACGTTATTATCAAAGTTCAGTTTTATCTTCCTTGTGTTAGACCTCAGGTTAGAGCCTGTAGCAGGCATCTGGCTCTCTCCCACATGACTCTGTACCACCAGAGCAGGAAGCAAGCACAAGAGTGCATGGATACAGCCATGCTGAAGGGCCATGCTGTCACAGCCCTGGATGCCGAGGTTAACTCAGGAAGCCAGTCAGGCTGTCACTGAAGCTGCAGGAGTGGAAGGATGGTTTTTGCATATCCTCAATAGCAGAAATCATTACAATGGCTTAGTTGAAGCCCATGCCAAAGTATGATTTTCAAATAAAGTTGAAGTAAAGAAACAGACCTCCATAAAGAGGCTATTAGCAGTATGCTGTTAACCCCTAGACTGGCACTGAGGACATATCTATTGTTACTATAGAAATGAGCGCCATCTGTCCTAAATGGAAAGAAGAGTTAGCTGAAGCACTGAGAAAATTTATTTTATCTAAGAATAAAACACCAGGCCAAAGATACTCATAACTTTTGGAAGATGTTGGGGGACAATCTGACACAGCAATTACCAAAGATATTATATTTGACAAAGCATGGTGTGCCTTGGCTGATGATGATTTTTTGATGGTGATTGAAAAAGCTACTTGCTTGCTCTGGAGCTCTGGTGAGCAGTGCAGTGTGTTCAGCTCCGCTGCGCTTGGTCACTGCCCTTGCTGCCATATATTGTGGTAGAGGGGCCAACAGAAAGACATTCTTAGTCTCTGTTTGGTTTCATAAAATTTTTCTAGCCTGGGTTCAGTTTTTCTTAGTAAAATGTGTTTTCTTTTTTGTTGTTTTTTTCCCACATTTTGTAATAAGTAAAAACATGGTTCCAATTTACAATATATACAGTCAAGATAATTTTCTTGAAGTGTCTTTTGTTAGCAACAGGACTTTGAATCTATATAGAGAGCAGGATATCAATCTTTTGAATATGGCATTCTGGGTCATAGCTTTTGTGTTTAACTTCCTAATAGCAATCATCTATGTGCTTGGGGTTTTATAATATGAGATAAGGCTTAGACAGAGTCATTTTCCCTGTTAAAGCATTCACTGTAATTCCTCAGAGGCTTGTTCTCATGGCTACTATAAAATCAGAATTAAATGATAGGAAATGATTACGTTCTAGGTTAATTTCTGCCATTTTATCCTAAGATATAAAGCTTTTCCCCAAATAAATGATAGAATTTAAAAAATAACAATAAAAGAAAACTTTTATTGGCTAATTACTTTAGTTTCCAGTTCCAAACTTGTATAATTTTGGTGATAAACACCATCTTGGTTTAATAAAAATGCTACAGTGTTCTGCTGTTAAATATATCAAGGGCATAATTTGAAAAGAGATTTTTTTAGATTGTGTAAAGACTATATCCTCTCTTTATACTTAAAACATTTATTAGTAACTCATGCAATTCTACAATAGCAAGATAAAATAAACTTAATCTTATAGACACGACTGAAGTGACTTAGCAGCAGCAGCAGCAACCTATTTTCTGCAATTTTAAGATAGAGAAAACTGAGTCTCAGAAAAAATAAAAGAATTATTAAGGGCTGGTTACACAGCAAATCAGTTTTAAATATCAAGATTTCTGGTTTCCTGTGTTATATTCTAGGTACCATACAATTTATCTGTTTTGTCGTTCTTGGAAGTAGTGTCTGTTTACCTCAAATCAAAATTATTGAATCTTCCCAACTGGCACAGTGGTAAAGAATTCCCCTGCCAATGCAGGGGGCACAGGAGATGCAAGTCTGATCGTTGGATTGGGAAGATTCCTTAAGGTAGGAATTGGCAACCCACTCCAGTATGCTTGCCTGCAAAATTCCATGGACAGAGGAGCTCGGAGGGCTATCATACAGGGAGTTGCAAAGAGTCGGACACGACTGAGCACAAGCTCAGCAAAGAAAATACACACACGCATACCAAGAATCAGGGGTAGAGGCACCGTGTGTTGATATTATATAAACAATACTGTATTTTTAATATGGCCTTTTCAAATACCCTGAAGTTGGTGTGTACATTGATGAGTCTGTAAAAGACTATTCCAAAACCCTTGACTGCATTTTTTAACAACTCTTTGGGTGAAAAGTTTATTTTCACATGTATGCATTCTTTATTATTAGATGCTACATTTAAATGTATATTTTGGTAAGGAGTATTCAGACTGTGTAATTTAAGTTTGTTGATGTTACTTACCCTACAGCAAGCTTTCAAACATTTTAAGCAAAATAAGTAAAGCGAATACAAGCAGGACTGCGCTGGAAGAGAACGGGAGAGAATCTCCAGATGGACTCCCACCACGATCAGTTCTCAGAACCACAGTCTGAAAATCAGTTCCCTGGAATATTTAGAAGTCAGTTTAATCTGTTATCCATACAGCTGTAGTGTCTTTCTTACAGGTTGTGGGATAGCATTACACCCCTGCAACGTGGGTGTGTTATTTTTATTTACAGACTTGCTCTATGATTAAATGGCATTTTCTATTTTTTCTTACTGTTAATTTTGTAACAGTTTCCAAGAATACACTTTGTTCATTCATACATTTATCATTCTTTTAACAGATATTTATCAAATGCCTATAACATGGACTCTATTGTTCAATGCTTTTGTGTGATTTCCCAAAAAGCTATTTAGAACCTAGTTGTGAATAATGGCTAATAAGTATACACAAAGGTATACTCTAAGGTGAGAGATAATAAAGAGCCTCAAATGTGGTAAAAATAGAATTCTATGGAATCTTAGCAGAGTCTACTATGTGTGATGCAGATCGGATCTATGCTTCATGGCTCAGGTATTCCTTTTAGGGAGGACACGCAGCTGAGTCCATCTAGGACCTCTCTTGGCAGAGGAGTTCTGCTGTACTCCTTTTCTGGAAGAGCATGTGCACATTGGCTGGTCGTTGCAGAACTAGGAAGGTCTGAGTGCCTGGCCTCCATCTGGGTTAACTATGAAGAGATACCGCACCTACAGACTGGCTCATGGGGTCACCTGAGCTGCTTTAGAAGTTGTGCTGCACTTAAGCCTTTCCCTCTGTCCATTCCCCCTTGCCACATTTCCTTGCATATACTTTCCATAGGAGCACTTGAAGGAACCCTCCTAGACACCAGCAAATCTCCATCTCAGAGCTGTTTCCTGAGGAACCTGACCCCAAACCAAGAAAAAAATTAGAAAAAATGGCATGGAACTGGTAGCCTCTTAACTTGAAAATCAGTCCATGGGGTTGCAAAGAGTCAGAAAGGACTTAGTGACTAAACAACAATGAATGTAAAGTTATGGAGAGGCACATATTTGGGGTGGTAGAAGCACTGTAGCTGACATATCTATTGCAATAAGTCACATAGACACTGACAAAGATTGATTAATTTACCAGAGTGCACAGGACACGTAGAGTAGTTGAGACTGGAAAAAGGTTGAGGAAAGGAATTAATTTTGTAGATAAATGAAAGATTTTAAAGAATTTGAGGGCATAGATAAGTGACAGAATCAGAGCTGAGTTTTATAAAGAATATGCTTTCATCTTTTGTTTAATTAAAGAACAAACTAAGAAAACTATTACACTCAAAATATGTGATTACATATAAAAGCACTGACATTTTGCATATATTCGATACAAGTAAGCCTAACAAGATTTGATAGATCCTTAAATACTTCCACAATGGTTTAATTGATCAGTTTCTACTAAATCCTTTGTGGTAGTTATTTTCAGTACCTACTGTGGGAAAATAGAATATATCAACATGTGTGTCTGTATCTCAGATCTTTTAGTATCAACTTGATACGTGGTGATACATATTATCCTAAAAGAGGTACACTGATACATATTGGTATCTAAAAGAGTATTCTTTAAAATGGCAAAAATATTAAAAATAATTCTTATATGGTATATATTCACTCAAATATTTATTGAGTACTACTAATATCAATAACCTCAGATATACAGATGACACCACCCTTATGAAAGAAAGTGAAGAGGAACTAAAAAGCCTTTTGATGAAAGTGAAAGAGGAGAGTGAAAAAGTTGCCTTAAAACTCAACATTCAGAAAACGAAGATCATGGCATCTGGTCCCATCACTTCATGGGAAATATATGGGGAAACAGTGGAAACAGTGTCAGACGTTATTTTTTGGGGGCTCCAAGATCACTGCAGATGGTGACTACAGCCATGAAATTAAAAGATGCTTACTTCTTGGAAGGAAAGTTATGACCAACCTAGATAGCATGTTCAAAAGCAGAGACATTACTTTGCCAACAAAGGTCCGTCTAGTTAAGGCTATGGTTTTTCCTGTGGTCATGTATGGATGTGAGAGTTGGACTGTGAAGAAAGCTGAGTGCCAAAGAATTGATGCTTTTGAACTGTGGTGTTGGAGAAGACTCTTGAGAGTCCCTTGGACTGCAAGGAGATCCAACCAGTCCATCCTAAAGGAGATCAGCCCTGGGTGTTCTTTGGAAGGAATGATGCTAAAGCTGAAACTCCAGTACTTTGACCACCTCATGGGAAGAGTTGACTCATTGGAAAAGACTCTGATGCTGGGAGGGATTGGGGGCAGGAGGAGAAGGGGACGACAGAGGATGAGATGGCTGGATGGCATCACCGACTCGATGGACATGAGTCTAGGTGAACTCTGGGAGTTGGTGATGGACAGGGAGGCCTGGCGTGCTGCGATTCATGGGGTCGCAAAGAGCAGGACACGACTGAGCGACTGAACGGAACGGAACTGAACTGAACTACCATATGCTGTACTGTGAGATCACAGAAAAAGGAAGAAAAATAGAAATATCAAAAATAATTATAAGTGTGATCTGTTCGACAAAAGGGGAAATACCAACTGTTCTGGAAGTATGTGACTGGAGGACCTACTTAGGCATAAGAGTGATAGATAAGCGGAAACAATTATGATGAATAGGCATTATCCAGAAAAGGAAAGAGGAGTGTATTGCATATATTGCAGGGTTATAGAGGAGAATATCTGATGCAAGAGCAATATAATGTAAGTAGGTTTGGAGGAAAAAAGAGTTTGGCATATTTAAGCATCTGAAAAAAGACTGAGGGGGCTGGAATAGAAACACAACAGGAACATGGCTCTTCATTGGCTAAAACAGATAGACAGGGGAAAGATTAGGAAAGGTTTTGTAGACCATGGTAAAGTTCCTAAGCTTCATGTGATGCACCCTATTTGGTATGGGGTCAGATCCAAAGTTGCTGGAGCAGAAGCCCTGAAGTCTGGATCCGTGATGACTCCTTTCCCTTTAAGTCAGTGTTCTCCCTCCCACAGCTCTGGGATCCTGGCCCCACGGGAGAGCAGTGCTGGAGCAGCAGGGGCCCATGTCGGCTCTCAGAGCATTGTGGGGCATGGGTTACAGAAGGTTGGCTGTAGACAGAGATCCAGGCTGCCTCTGATGTGACACCTGTGTAAGTGCCAAAAAAGGCTGCCCCCTCCCTGCCTAGATGCTGCCCAGGTCTGAGTCTCCTTTGTGTTCCAAGGCTTAGCTCTTTCCTCAGTCATGGCAGTCCTCAATCCAGTGCAGAACTGAGTCATGACGTAAGCAATGTTGGAACATTCGATAGGCTCAGGCTGGGTTATGTGCCAGGTCTGCTGCTGCTAAGTTGCTTCAGTCGTGTCCGACTTTGTGCAGCCCCATAGATGGCAGCCCACCAGGCTTCCCCGCCCCTGGGATTCTGCAGGCAAAACACTGGAGTGGACTGCCATTTCCTTCTCCAATGTATGAAAGTAAAAAGTGAAAGTGAAGTCGCTCAGTCGTGTCCAACTCTTAGCGACCCCATGAACTGCAGCCTACCTGGCTCCTCTGTCCATGGATTTTCCAGGCAAGAGTACTGGAGTGGAGTGCCATTGCCTTCTCCGATGTGCTGGGCAGCTGCTAGTACAGTCTCACACTGCCCTCTCTGCCCTGCCCTGGGCTCAAGCCAGAGCATGCACACTTTTCACAGGCTCAGTCCAGGCTTCCCATAGCCCTCCTCTTCAGCAGCCCTCCACCCAGGGGGCAGCTCTGCCCTTTGTCAGACCCCAGGCCTGAGGAGCCCAATATGTGATGTAAATTGCTCATGCCCCAGGGAGGATGTCTGCCCTTGTGATCTCTCTTTTCCTTTGAGTCCCTTCCCAGGGTCACAGGTCCTAACCTGATTGTTTCTCTTCTCTTCCTACCTGATTACATGTGAATTCTTTCTTACTGCCTTGGTTTTATGAGGCTGTCTGCTATTTTCCAGTTAGTTTTCAGGAAGAGTAATTCCACGTGTAAATATATTTTTGATGTGCTCCTAAGGGAAGTTATATAAGAATTAAGTCTTTCTTACTTCTTCTGTATTATGTCTTACGTCTGTATTGTCTTACTCCTTTGTCCTGATTGATCTTCCCTTGTTGGTTTTTGTATTTTTGTATATTTAGAGTAACATAAATATATTATTTTGTATATTTAGAGTATATACAAAATATATTATTGTGTATATTTAGAGTAACATAAATATATTATTTGCTTTTTGTGTTACTGTTTAAAATTATAAACCTGAAGGAGAGAGAGAGAATTTAGGAAAACATAATGTGACTTACCAGAAACAGTACAGACTTGGAATATGAGATAGCCTTTTGACAGAAATGGGTACAAATAAACTTTTTGCCACAAGAGCTTTGAAAAATGCAAATCAGTGTCCTTAGAATAATCTTCCTGTGGACCCATCAATGTTCCCTGCAACTTCAGGGCATTTGAATCATAAAGTGGATAAAACGGTATCTGTTCTGATTTAATTTAGTTCAACAGACATCTTTTGAGCAGTGTGATTTGCATATGTTATATTTGACACACAGCTTACATGATCTAGAGGAAGAATATCAGGCACAATTTGAAGGCTTTAGTTCAGGTTCCTCAGATACCTAGTTGTCAGGGCACTGGTTTCTTCTCTGTGATGTAAGTAGTGTGACCAGAATGTTAGTAGGTTCCTATTTCCTGCTCAGTTTGCTTCAAGTTTCTATTATGAAGGAATCCTTGAGTGTATATGTATGCTTATAAGCATGAATATGTATGTTTAGTCACTCAGTTGTTTCTGACTCTTGGTGACCCTTTGGATTGTAGCCCGCCAGGCTCTTCTGTCCAAGGAATTCTCTAGGCAAGAACACTGGAGTGAGTTGCTATCTCCTTCTCCAGGGGATCTTCCCAGCCCAGGGGTTGATCCTGGAACTTCTGCATTGCCAGCGAATTCTTTACCCACTGAGCCATCAGAAGTGGTGAATGAATATATCTATATCTGTATACACATATACATATGCATAAATGTTATATGGCAACTCAACTTTTCCTAGCCATTTTGCACAAATATTTATGTTTTATTATTTATTTATTTTTGGCATATTGTATTCTAGTTCTTATATATAAATTCCGTCTCTTTTCTGAGTATGAAATACAGTATTTTCTTTCTCTCAGGGATTTTTCCATACTGAAATTAACTGAAGAAACATGAGGGCATCAGGACACACTGCTGAGGCTGGCATCTCCCGGTGTGTTCATTGCCTTGCTGGGCTAGTTTATTTGCCAGGGTGTCTTTAGTTATCAAGCATGTCTGCAGTTCCAAGGAACCTAGGAATATGTATAAGGAAATTAGACAAGTGTCATACATATTTGATGTTTCCTTTGACTTTCCAAACGTGTATCTCAGTTACTTTCCAGTTTCAAAAATAGGGATAAACCCTTCAGCCTCATAAAGAGAGTGAAATAAATACTTAGTAGATTTTTTTTCTTCTTTTTTCCAACTTATCCTATCCACAAGGGAGCATCAAACTTAAGCCTTTTCAAGAACTGATTATCCAGTGGTAAATTATTCCCAACCTTTGATCTACTCTTTCCTCTTCTCTTCTGCTTTTTATATTTGATGCACACTGGTATTTCTATATAATGTGTATGATGAAATCCAAACTGATTTTACTTGATATTTTTCAAAAGGTTTACTCTGGAGGCAATTATTACTGTCAGTTTAATGGACATGTAAAAATTATCTGTATGCGGTATTCATACTATTAATGTCCCATTAGCTTATTTTGTTTAGAATCAGCTGTATCAAGAGATTAAAAGACTGCAGCTATGCATGCACAAAGATGATGACTGCTCATTACCACCTGGCCAGCACACATTTTTACCAGTGCTCTAATTTCAACGTTGATCTGGGGATAGATGAGAAAAATAGAAGCTCAAAAACATGAGAATATTCTTAGGCAACCAAATAGCAGAGAGTTCAAGTCTGAGTAGTTAAGCAGGGGCTTCAGTTAAAGGGTTTATTTGCTTGAAATATTAACCTCTTAAACATCCTTTATGCTACATGAAGGAAAGTTTTACTGATTACACATGCTAACAGCTCATTAAGAATATAACATAAAGCAGGTAAATTATGAAGTCAAAAAAGTGAAAAAAGATAAGTGGAGGCCATAGTAAATTAAATGTGGGTTCACTGATTTATGGAATTTTGTAACGTGTGCAATATGCACTAAATTGGCCTGTGTTGCTCAGTACCAGCTATGAGCCAGAGAAGAGACTGGCTGATAATGGCTTTGAGTATCGATGGGGAATAATAATAATACAATGCCAGGCAGTCTGGTTATCCAAAGTTTAGAATTTTCAGGAGGATAGCATTTTTGCAATGTAGCAATCATATTGATATGTATATTGATACCCTCCTTTTCCTGGAAATAAAGTACTGTCAGAAATGTAAGATTCTGATATAATTGGAAATATTACTAAAGTCATTCCAGTACTCTTGCCTGGAAAATCCCATGGACGGAGGAGCCTGGAAGTCTGCAGTCCATGGGGTCGCTGATGGTCGGACGTGACTGAGCAACTTCACTTTCACTTTTCACTTTCATGCATTGGAGAAGGAAATGGCAACCCACTCCAGTGTTCTTGCCTGGAGAATCCCAGGGACAGCGGAGCCTGGTGGGCTGCCGTCTATGGGATCACACAGAGTCGGACATGACTGAAGTGACTTAGCAGCAGCAGCAGCATTACTGAAGTAGATGTGTGATTGAAAGCATAAAAAGCACTTATAAAAAGATTTCTGAATACCAGTAGTTTGAATTACGTTTAGTAATACAAGCTATATTCGTCAATCAAATTCCTACAGTATTTCTCATTTGGAGATATTTATGATAATCAGATCCACTGTCCTTAAACCCCAGTCTTTAAAACCTTAAGTGATAATTGGGCTCCTTGAAATATTAGTACTGAGTGAATAACAGTATTGGATTCCCTTATCAGAATAGGATAGTTTAACCGTATCAAAGATAAAGGCAATCAAGAGACACTGACAAAGGAGAGAGAGTTCATTTGAAATTCTGCATGGCTCTGCAAGTCCTTTCTTCCTACATCAGACATACATGTATGTTCTGTGTCCAAAAAAAGGCTTTGAAAGCCTATGTCACACAATACGGAGCATTTACATTATGAAATATCTCTGTTTTTGCCCTAGAAAGTATAAAGCTTTAGAACATTTTCCAGGGAGCCATAAACCATTAGTCCATAGATTCAGAGTTTGTTTACTATAATTCTTTAGACTGGAACATCTTGCTAAGGGCTTTTATAGATAAGACATTTCTTCCCAGTAAATATTACTCATCCTTTACCTGGAGTTGCAGTTGACAAGGGCATTAGACTCATTTACCTCCTTTTATCTCCCTCCCTGGGCTGCTCCGTTAGCACATACACAAATATGCATATCAAAAAGAGGGTAGACAGAACCTAGACCAGCTGCTTTAACTCTTTACTCCCCAAATACTAGTCAAAGAAATACGTGCTGTGCTTAGTTGCTCGGTCGTTTCCAACTCTTTGTTACCCCATGGACTGTAGACCACCAGGCACCTCTGTCCATGGGATTCTCCAGGCAAGAATACTGGAGTGGGTTGCCATGCAATGAAATATAACTGAGTCAAATTAACAAAAGCATTTTCCAAAGCTATGTACATCTCCAAGCATGAGTTTTGCAATCCTCATAAACTTTAGTTGAAAAAAGAACAGGAGCATGATTATAATTTCTAGATGAATTATAAACCAAAAAAATTAAATAATCATGGAGATAATGATTATGATGATCATACTAATTAAGCTCTCATAATTTATCAAACACACTTCTATATTATTTACGTAATAATCTTCTCAGGTACATACTATTATTTTGCATTTAACATGTAGAAATTGGGACATAGAGAAATTAAAGTGACTTAGCCAGGTTTATACAGCTAGTAGACTCCGCTACATTGATAAAATACAGGTATTCAGTTCAGTTCAGTTCAGTCACTCAGTCGTGTCCGACTCTGCGACCCTATGGACTGCAGCAGAACACACCTCCCTGTCCATCACCAACTCCCAGAGTTTACTCAAACTCATGTCCATTGAGTCGGTGATGCCATCCAGCCATCTCATCCTCTATTATCCCCTTCTCCTCATGACTTCAGTCTTTCCCAGCATCAGGGTCTTTTCAAGGAGTCATTTCTTCGCATCATGTGGCCAAAGTATTGCAGTTTCAGCTTCAGCATCAGTCCTTCCAATGAATATTCAAGACTGATTTCCTTTAGGATGGACTAGTTGGATCTCCTTGCAGTCCGAGGGACTCAAGAGTCTCCTCCAACACCACAGTTCAAAAGCATCAATTCTTTGGGACTCAGCTTTCTTTATAGTCCAACTCTCATATCCATACACGACTACTGGAAAAACCATAGCTTTGACTAGACGGACCTTTGTTGGCAAAGTAATGTCTGCTTTTTAATTTACTGTCTAGGTTGGTCATAACTTTTCTTCCAGGGAGCAAGTGTCTTTTAATTTCATGGCTCCAGTCACCATCTGCAGTGATTTTGGAGCTCAAAAAAAATAAAATCTCTCACTGTTCCCACAGTTTCTGCATCTATTTGCTGTGAAGTGATGAAACCAGATGCCATGATCTTAGTTCCCTGAATATTGAGTTTAAAGCCAACTTTTTCACACTTCTCTTTCACTTTCATCAAGAGGCTCCATAGTTCTTCACTTTCTGCCGTAAGGGTGGTGTCATCTGCATATCTAAGGTTATTGATATTTCTCCCGGCAATCTTGATTCCAGCTTGTGCTTCTTCCAGCCCAGCGTTTCTTGTGATGTACTCTACATATAAGTTAAATAAGCAGGGTGACAATATACAGCCCTCAGGTACTCCTTTCCCTATTTGGAACCAGGATATTGTACCATGTTCAGTTCTAACTGTTGCTTCCAGACCTGAATACATGTTTCTCAGGAGGCAGGTTAGGTGGGTCTGGTATTGCCATCTTTTGAAGAATTTTCAGTTTGTTCTGATCCACACAAAGGCTTTAGAATAGTCAATAGAGCAGAAATAGATGTTTTTCTGGAACTCTCTTGCTTTTTCGATGATCCAGTGGTTGTTGGCAATTTGATCCTGGGTCCCACTGCCTTTTCTAAATCCAGCTTGAATATCTGGAAGTTCACCGTTCATGTACTGTTGAAACCTGGCTTCGAGAATTTTGAGCATCACTTTGCTAGTGTGTGAGATGAGTGCAATTGTGCAGTAGTTTGAGCATTTTTTGGCATTTCCTTTCTTTTGGATTGGAATGAAAACTGGCCTTTTCCAGTCCTGTGGACACTGCTGAGTTTTCCAAATTTGATGGCATATTGAGTGCAGCACTTTCATAGCATCATCTTTTAGGATTTGAAATATGATTTCAAAATCTGACATCCAGGAAATCTGACTTCAAAATTCATGTTGTTGACTGTTTAATCACATATGAGAAGAGCACAGATAATTCAAATTTATAAATTTTTGATAATAAAACTGAATAATAAGAGAGAAGCTGTTCAAAAATATCATTGAAGGATCTGTTTTATTGATTATTACTGTTGGAAAAATGAAACTGATTAAATATGGAAATGAATGAATGAGGAATAATTTGTTTGAATGGCTTCTGTGGGCTTAGTGTCATGTGATGGGATACAAGACACAGATGAAACAGGAGACATAGTAGACAGCATAAAACCTGCCAAACAGAATAGAAGTTGAGTTAGAGATTATGGCAAATGAGATATTTTTAAGTACCAACACTAAAGAGGTCAAAATGAAGCAGATCAAAGGCTAACAGAATTTTGCCAAGAGAATGCACTGGTCATAGCAAACACTCTCTTCCAACAACACAAGAGACTACACATGGACATCACCAGATGGTCAACACCAAAATCAGATTGATTATATTCTTTGCAGCCAAAGATAGAGAAGCTCTATACAGTCAGCAAAAACAAGACCGGGAGCTGACTGTAGCTCAGATCATGAACTCCTTATTGCCAAATTGAGACTGAAATTGAAGAAAGTAGGGAAAACCACTAGACCGGTCAAGTATGACCTAAATCAAATCCCTTAAATTATACAGTGGAAGTGGCAAATAGGTTCAAGGGATAAGATCTGATAGAGTGCTTGAAGAACTATGGACAGAGGTTCGTGACATTGTACAGGAGGCAGTGATCAAGACCATTCCCAAGAAAAACAAATGCAGAAAGGCAAAATTGTTGTCTGAGGAGTCCTTACAATTATCTGAGAAAAGAAAAGGAGCAAAGGCAAAGGAGAAAAGGAAGATACACCCATTTGAATGCAGAGTTCCAAAGAATAGCAAGGAGAGTTAAGAAAGCCTTCCTCAGTGATCAATGGAAAGAAATAGAGGAAAACAATAGAATGGGAAAGACTAGAGATCTCTTCAAGAAAATTACAGATACCAAGGGAACATTTCATGCAAATGTGGGCACAATAAAGGACAGAAATGGTATGGATCTAACAGAAGCAGAAGATATTAAGAAGAGGTGGCAAGAATACACAGAAGAACTATACAAAAAAGATCTCCTTGACCCAGATAACCACAATGGTATGATCACTCACCTAGAGCCAGACATCCTGGAATGCAAAGTCAAGTGGGCCTTAGGAAGCATCACCATGAACAAAGATAGTAGAAGTGATGGAATTCCAGTTGGGCTATTTCAAATTCTAAAAGATGATGCTAAGAAAGTGCTGCACTCAACATGCCAGCAAATTTGGAAAACTCAGCAAAATTTCCATAGGACTGGAAAAGATCCATTTTCACTCCAGTCCCAAAGAAAGGCAACACCAAAGGATGTTTAAACTACCACACAATTGTGCTTATCTCACATGCTAGCAAAGTAATGATAAAAATTCTCCAAGCCAGGCTTTAACAGGACGTGACCTGTGAACTTCCAGATGTTCAAGCTGGATTTAGAAAAGGCAGAGGAACCAGTTATCAAATTTCCAACATCCATTGGATCATCAAAAAAGCAAGAGAGTTCCAGAGAAACATCTGCTTTATTGACTATGCCAAAGCCTTTGACTGTGTGGGTCACAAGAAAGTGTGAAAATTCTTAAAGAGATTGGAATACCAGACCACCTGACCTGCCTCCTGATAAAACTGTATGCAGTTCAAGAAGCAACAGTTAGAACCGGACATAGAACAACAACCTGGTTCTAAATAGGGAAAGGAGTACCTGAGGGCTGTATATTGTCACCCTGCTTATGTAACTTATATTCAGAGTACATCATGAGAAAGGCTGGACTGGATGAAACAGATGCTAGAATCAAGATTGTTGGGGGAAATATCAATAACCTCAGATATGCTGATGAGATGACACCATCCTTATGGTAGTAAGCAAAGAAGAACTAAAGAGCCTCTTGATGAAAGTGAAAGAGAAGAATAAAAAATTTGGCTTAAAATTCAGTATTCAGAAAACTAAGATCATGGCATCTGGTTTCATCACCTCATAGCAAATAGATGCAGAAACTGTGGGTACAGTGAGAGGCTTTATTTTGGGGGGCTCCAAACTCACTGCAGATGGTGACTACAGCCATGAAATTAAAAGACACTTGCTCCTTGGAAGAAAAGCTATGAGTGACCTAGACAGCATATAAAAGAAGCAGAGACATTACTTTGCCAACAAAGGTCCATCTAGTCAAAGCTATGGTTTTTTCAGTAGTCATATATGGATGTGAGAGTTGGACTATAAAGAAAGCTGAGCACTGAGAAACTGATGCTTTTAAACTGTGATGTTGGAGGAGACTCTTGATAGTCCCTTGGACTGCAAGGTGATCCAACCAGTCCATCCTAAAGGAAATCAGTCCTGAATATTCATTGGAAGGACTGATGCTGAAGCTGAAACTGCAATACTTTGGCCACCTGATGCAAAGAACTGACTCATTTGAAAAGACCCTGATGCTGGGAAGGATTGAAGTCATGAGAAGAAGGGGATGACAGAGGATGAGATGGTTGGATGGCATCACCGACTCAATGGACGTGAGTTTGAATAAGCTCCGGGAGTTGGTGATGGACAGGCCTGGCGTGCTGCAGTCCATGGAGTCACAAAGAGTTGGACATGACTGAGCAAATGAACTGATTACATAGGTGAAAATTGAAGCAATTTACAAACGGTGATAATTTGTCCAAATATATAGGATTATCAGACAAAAATTCTAAGTTAGAAATAGTTTAGAGGTGACTCGGAATGTTGTATTCATTTGTAATCCTAAATACTGTGAAGGCTGATAAACTCAACTGAGAAAAGAATGGTAAACACAAAAGAGAAGTCTGACCTACATTGCCATCTGTTGGAAAAGTGAACATCTGTTATGTTGAGTGAAAGATGAAGCTTGGAAATTCCCAGTGAATCACAATAGCTAAAACTACTGTTTAAGACTATAAACAGTGTTCAAGACTAATTTAGATTTTTTTTTTAACTTGAAAAAAGATATTTAAAGGAGAAAATTCAAAACTCCAGAAGTTGGAAACCATGGCTTTGAAGATTTCCAGTGTAATTCTAGTTCAAATTAGAATGGAATTGTGCTGGAGAAAGAGTATTGTCAAAACTTGTTTCTGGAGTAGATTCTAAGCTCTCTGGAAGTATCTTGTATTTTGACTAATGGATCCATGCATGTTCAATATATGTTGGCACAAATCCTAGCCTGGAATTTAGTACCAATGCAAACATGTCATTATGAGTACCAATTTGCCTCTTTGGGTCAGAATTTCCTTTTCAGTAGATTGGATGGGATTGGATTAAGTGATACTTAAGGTTGTTTTCAATTGCACTCCTATTAATGCTGTGCATCTATTAAAGAATAGCCTGTTAATAATTGCATGCTTGAGAAAACATTTATTTTATAGATGAAAATCATGTTCCTATGATATCCTCTTTTTATTATTTTACATCTTCAAAAATCTTTCATGAGTTTGTTTTCTCTCTTTTAGGGTGGAGTCAGTGGATTGACTGGAGAGCTAGAATTTGGAGAAAATGGAGGCAATCCCAACGTCCATTTTGAAATTCTTGGAACCAACTATGGAGAAGAGCTTGGCCGAGGTGTTCGCAAAGTAAGACCGGACACATTGATAAATCTCCTTTTTCCTATAGTAATATGGTTATGTTGGATTGTTTTCCATGCATTATAGTCACAGTATACATTAAAGTCTATATTACAGTTTGAGAGAAATGAAGAGGCAAGAGAATTAGAGGACATTACATACTCACTAGAAGTATTAAGCAATAAATTTTTCTGTGCCTTAAAATAAAGGGAAAGAATAAACCTATTGTTGCCTAGGGAACTAGCATAATCTTCTATTCACTATAGTAATTTTATACAGTAGTGAATTTAGTATCTACACAACGCCTAACTGCTTGGTTTTTAGCTTGTAAGATGCACAAAATCAGAATAAGAGCTTTGATAAATTTCATATGATAAGAGGGATAGTCTATAAAAAGTGACATTACAGTATCTCACTATCTATGTCGTGTAATAAGTAGAAAGAAAATGGTTTGCAGGAAATGAACTCTTATATACTTCAGATCACGTGTAAGAAGTTGAGCGCCTATAAAGGATTTTTCATGAATTGCTGGGACAGTAACTTTCTCAACAAGAGATGTAAAAACCCCTGGAGAAATGATTTTTCTATAGTTTCAATACGCCATTTTTAGATATTTTTGGTAGGGAAAAACTTAAGGTAATTGAATGTGCAAACATAAGTTCATAGCTATAAATCTCTAACTGCATTGACGGTAAGTTCTTCAGTGGGTGTTTTCTTTCCAGTGCTGAGGTATAGGATGCAGAAAATTTAGACAAATTGAAATTTAGAGTTATTCTAATTAGCAATAAAAATCCTTTTGGTAAATTTATGCTAGAGAAGTCAAAACTATCTTAATGTGTTTTTATTTGATTTATAATGAAGCATAGCAAACATATATTAGTAGAAAACTGCATAAAGCACAAGGATAGTTTATTGAATTATTGTAAATGAAACAACCACTACTATGGTAAAGAAATAGAACATACCAAGCATCTTGAAAGCCTCGTTATATTATTTCTGTTCATATCCCTGACATCTTGTCTCAGTGGCATCACCATTAGTCTGAATTTTATGATATTAATTTCTTTGTCTTTGAATATAATTTTATCATCTAAGGGTACATCCTTAAATATTCATTTTTTCAGTATTCAATTTATGAATGAACACATTTTGCATATATTCTTTTTTCTTTTTGTATTCTTCATTTTGTGTTATTCTTGTTGTTACAGTTATTGCTTATTCATTTCTATTGCTGTGTCAATTTCTATTGTATACATGTGTCATGATCTACAGTAGCCTGCTTCTATTGCATTTATGTGTCACAGTCTACTGTTTCCACTTTTAGGTTGTCATAAGTAATGATGTTATGAAGATTCTTAGACATGCATCTGGATATATAATATTGTACTTGTGTGTGTGTTTCTATAGGATTTGTATCCTGAAGTAGAATTGCTGCAACACAAGGAAACATAATCTCAAACCTACTTTCCTACATATTTACCAATTCACATACCTCCAGTAGTGTTTTGAATTCACATTGCACCAAATGCTGGTTTTGTTAGATTTTAAATTTTTATTAGGTTATTCAATGTATAATGATATATCTTTTTGTTTCAACTTGAATTTCCCTGATTATAAAAAGATTCTGCATCTTTTACTTTTCATGGTTTTTTTTTTTTTTTTTTTTTTTTTTTTGAGTTAATTGCCTATTCAAGTCCTCTGGCCATTTTCTATTGGGTTATCTTTGTTTATATAATTGAGTCTAAGAGCAGTATGCATATTTTGAATATTAATCTTCTGTTATTTATATTGCAAATCGTTTCCTCTCCTTATATTTAATTTTCATTAGATATAGTACCTTTAAATTTAGTAGAATTATGAATTTTCTCTCTTGTGATTATTGATGTTTAGTCTTACTCAAGAAATCATTCCATACTACTAGAGTCATAAAAATATTATGCTCAATTATACTCTGAAGGATTTATAATTCTATCTTTTAAATTTAAGTGTTTTAACTACCTGAAATTTTTTGTAGCTTTTTAAAAAGTGTATATTTTTAAAAACTATTTTCTTCTTCTTACTGTTATTTTAATTTTTTGTTTTTCTGGTTGTGCTGCAGGGCATGTGGGATCTTAGTGCCTCAGTCAGTTCAATTCAGTGGTTCAGTCGTGTCTGACTCTTGGTGACCCCATGGACTGCAACATGCCTGACTCCCCTGTCCTTCACCATCTCCCGGAGCTTGCTCAAACTCATGTCCACTGAGTCTGTCATGCCATCCAACCATCTCGTCCTCTGTCATCCCCTTCTCCTCCTGCCTTCAACCTTTACCAGCATCAGGGTCTTTTCTGATGAGTTAGCACTTTGCATCAGGTGGCCAAAGTGTTGGAGCTTTAGCTTCAGCGTGAATCCTTCCAATGAACATTCAGGACTGACTTCCTTAAGGATTGACCAACTAGGGATCAAACCTTTGCCCCTTGCATTGGAAGCACAGAGTCTTAACCACTAGGTCTTCAGGGAATTCCCTGCAAATTTTCTTTTTTTTTAATACATGGGAAAAGAAAAAAATACAAATTTATTTTTAATACAGTATCTTATTTACTTTTTATTGAAATTTAACTTATATACAATAAAATGCACAAATATTAAGTCCACAAGGCTGTCAATGATTGAATTCACCAATGTAATCACTACTCTCAAGTTATATAGTTTTTTAATTATCCTAAAAGTTCCATCATTATTCTTTGCACACATAGTTTACCTGGTTTTAGTGTTCATATAAATGGATATTGTAGTAATATGTATCTTATTTCTCTCAACATATTTTAGGTACATTCTTATTTGCATGTCAGTAATTTTTTATTTTTTCATTTATATGGCTGAGTGGTATTATAATGTATGAAAGTAATATAGTATCTTTTAAAACCCCATTTTCTATTGGTTGCTGATATATGGGAATGGCACTGATATTTTATATTAATTTTATATCCAACATTCTTGCTCCACTCTTTAATTCTGATAATTTATCTGTAAATTCTTAATTCTTTGCATATCATCTGTGATAATGATTTTGTCTCTTCCTTTCCAATGTTAATATCTTTTATTTCTATTTGCCTAGTACACTGACTAGGTCCTCTAGGACAATGTTGAATGAAAGTATTAAATAACAGTAATAAGCATCCTTGATTATTATCAATATCAGAGAAAAAGATGCAAACTTTACACTACTAAATACAAAGTTTCTCTTTTTCTTTCATTAACTTTGATCAGATATAGGCAACTTCATGTATTCCTGGAATAAACCTGATTTTTATATTTTTACAAACATAATTTCATTAATGTTTCCATATTTATATATATTTTTTTATTTACTACCACTTGCTTAAAGTTTTTACATTGATGTTCTCGACTAAGGTTACCTGAAATTTTCTCTGTTGTAATTTGATGCTAAGGTTAAGTTAACCTCAGGAAATGTGGTGGAGAGGATTTCTTCTTTTTATATTCTCTATTAGTTATATAAAACTGGAAGAATTTTTTCCTTACATGTTTGATAGATGGTCTTATGAAGCCAAGGTGGACTAGAATTTTTGTTGTGGGAATTTTTAAGTTACTGATTCTATTTTTCCAAGTCGATAAAAAATAAAAGTCATATTTTCTATTCTTTTTATAAACTTGAGAAGTTTATCTTTATGATATTTTAAAGTTTTTTTTTTTTTAATTTTCTATATGTATTGGGATAAAACTGCTAGGTATATCCTTTTAAATATCTGAAACATTTCAAGATATGAACTTTATTTCTGAATAGTTTTCTTTGTAAATAACATTCTTAAATTATTATTATAAAGCTTCTACTTCTAATAATACTTTCTTCCCTAAAGTATAATTATTTTTATTATGTATTATTTTATGATGTATTTATTATATAGCATTATTATTTTTTTCTATGAATAGAGTAAAGCAATTACCCTTCCATTAATATATTTGGTGAACTTTCTTTTTACTACCCTTTACTTCCAACGTTTCCTGTATCCTTTCATTCCACTTCTAACTCTTAAGAAACTATACAATGCATTATTTGATACCAGTTGGACTATTCATGCCTAAATATGAGAGTATTACATGTATTTAAATGAAATATATTTGATAATACATTTAGAGTTAGGTCTGCCATCTTATACATTCTACCATTATGTTACATTCTGTTTGCCTTGCCTAACCTAGGTTCCTTTTTTGTCCTTTCTTGCCTTCTTTTGGATTAATATAAATTTTATTTTTCAATTCCCTCTTTTCTCCTGTACTAATTTACAAGTTATATACTCTGCTTTTATTTAATAGGTCCTCTAGAATTTACAACAGCCATACTTTATCAACATCTAATGTTTATCAATATCTTAAACCTCCTCTTAGCAAACATAAAATTTTAACTCCATTTACTCAATATATCCACCTCTCACATGATGGATTATTATTGTTCAAGTTTTTAATATTATTGTTTTTATTCTAAGAAGTCTTACCATTACTATCATGTGCAGTTAATATTTATTTTATATATACCCATATATGTTCTACTTTCTTTGCTTGTTTTTCCTTCCTACGTCTTTATCTAGAATTGCTTTTCTTTGGCCTGAAGTATATATTTTTTCAAATTTCCCATTTTGATGGTTTTCTTGTGGCTGTATTTCTCAGTTTTTATTTCTGTGAACATATCTTTATTTCATCTTCTTCCTTCAAACATATTTTCCCTAGACACAGAATTTCAAAGTGCTGGTTTTACTCTTTAACCGTATTGATGATATCATTGCATGGGTTCTGGCTTCAGTGCTGTGGTTGAGAACTGCTGTCTCACCGCCAATCATCTTACCTTAACTTCTCTGCCTGATTTAAGATTTGTCTTTGTTTTTAAACCTCTGCATTTTCACTATTGTCTCTAATGTGCATGGGTATAGCAGATCTATGATGGCAAAACCTATGGTTATCAATGTGGGATTTATGGTGACCAAGGAACTACGTAATGCTAAGTACCTGGTGCTAGAGTAAATTTATGAACCTGGAAGAATTTAGCATCAAAGATTACCATTGAGTCATAGAGAATTTCAAAACTGTGGGTGAAAAATGTGTCTTAGAGGCAATTCTCTGTCTTCAAACGTATTTATTTAGTAATAAGAAATGAGTTACACTTATCTTGCTTTCCAAGTGGCTCAGAGGGTAAAGAGTCTGCCTGCAATGCAGGAGACCAGGTTCCAGTCCCTGGGTTGGGAAGATCCCTGGAGAAGGGAATGGTAACCCACTCTAGTATTCTTGCCTGGAAAATCCCATGCATGGAGGAGCTTGGTAGGTTATAGTCCATGGGGTCACAAAGAGTCTGACAAATCTAGTCAAATGGAAACAAAATAATTAACCTAGAATCATAAAATGCGTTTAGTATAAAAATAATTAAGATTTGGAAAATGAAAATGTTCATGATTCTATAGCAGAAAGTCGTGTGTCTTTCTTCAGAGGTTTCATTACTTAATTACTTGTAGAATGATATCAGAAAACATTTTTAGACCTCATTACAATTGGGAAATCAGGATTGCTGTGGAATGTTACCTAATTTGAAGAAAAAGAAAAACTGTACACGTTAAGGTATACATACAGAAATTATTTCATTTGCAGGTAAAATCTATACAGAGACAAATAAAAGCTCTTCATGTAAGTATTGCTTAATTCCTTACAAACCTTCATGTTTTTTCCCTCCTCTCTGTTCCCACAGGATGGGAGAAAATATCTGCTCCCTACTGTTGTCCCCAAGCTTATGTATAGTCATTTTGCATCAGGTTTCTTCTTTCTTCCAAAATCTTTTGTGTAAACTATCACATGTAAGGTTACTGTTAATTTTCCTAAAATCTTATGATCCTAATACTACTCCATTTTACAAAAATACTTATCCAAATTCAGTAATTAAGTATGTATGTGCAAGGATGGTCATTGAAGTCTTATACTAATAGAACCTAAGAATAAAGAGTTTTAAGAAATAAAGACAGGTTGGCAATGTAGCTAAATAGCAATAATATAAAGACTGAAGAGAGTCCCATTGAATTTAGGAACTCAGGATTCATCAGTAACTAAGGAGAGGCAGTAAAGCAATGGGTTAGAAATGTGGCTGCTAATGTAGGACTGCTCAAATTTTTGTTGTGTTACTTAAAACCAAGTGACATTGAATATGTTACTAACTCATAGATAGGTTCAACCTAAATGATTTAGTAATGTGATACATCCAGAACCATGTCTGGAACATAAAAAAAAAAAATGTTGCAAATAATTGCAATTTATTAGGAAAATATCAGTGGAGCAGTAATATCATATGTTTAAATTGTAACAAGTTAAAAAATAAAAAGGAAGGTAATGAGTAGAAGAGATAAAGGTAACCATATTAACCCTGTTTGGCTATGAGATCAGTCATTAAATGACTTAGTGAAATGGAGGGGAATAATTTTCAGAGTATAACAGAGATGAGTATGCTTGAATGCTCACAGATCAAGGCTGTAGGGAGTAAGAGAAAGACGATAAAGGAAAGTCAGGTGATCACTGATAGATGTCCAAGAGAAAAAGAGACAATTTGATCCAGAATTAGGTGGAATGTTTAATCTTAGGCACCAAGAATATAATTTTCCTTAGTGATGAGAGAAGGAAATAAAGAGAGAATGGTGTATTTACGAGCAAGTTACCATGGGTGCTATCAAGAAGTTAAGGGAATTGTTAAGAAATATGTTCTCTCTCTTTTTTTTTTTTTTTTTGAGGAAAGGATGGTGAGATTATCTGCTAAGAGAGAAAGTATACCAGAAAACATTAGAGATAATTAGGTTGGAATTTTATAGATAGTGAATAAGTTTTAAAAGAGCTGCAGTGGCAAAACAGAGAGAGATAATTAGGGAACATGGAAGAATTGCCAGAGAGAACTATTGGTTCATATGAAGTTAGAGACCAGAAGTTCATTGTAGCATTAATCTACATGGCTGTATATGTTTTATGCAGCAGCTTTCAGTGGACAGAATGAATTTGTATTAATGTAGGGATAGGATTTAATCAGAAGGGTTTTGTTTTATTGTTTCTGATTGCAATAAAGTCAGGCGATGAGAAGGACGTTGGCAGGAGACTGGCTGAGGTGGCAAAGCATGAAATCTCACTTGGACATGTATCTACTGAGGGCAGGAGGAGTCTCAACAACAGGGCGAAAGCATAACTTAAGAGAGTAGAAAAGTGAAATCGCTCAGTCATGTCCGACTCTGCGACCCCATGGACTGTAGCCTACCAGGCTCCTCCCTCCATGGGATTCTCCAGGCAAGACTACTGGAGTGGGTTGCCATTTCCTTCTCCAGAGGATCTTCCCGACCCAGGGATCGAACTTGGGTCTCCTGCAGTCCAGGCGGACGCTTTAACCTAGAGCCCCTAGCAAGTCTGAGAAACTGATGTTGATTGGATTAAGTTGAAAGAGCTTCAGGGCCAGGAAGCTATATTTGAGGAGCTACTGCTACTGCTGCTACTGCTAAGTCGCTTCAGTCATGTCCGACTCTGTGCGACCCCATAGACGGCAACCCACCAGGCTCCCCCGTCCCTGGGATCATCCAGGCAAGAATACTGGAGTGGGTTGCCATTTCCTTCTCCAGTGCATGAAAGTGAAAAATCAAAATGAAGTCACTCAGTTGTGTCTGACTCTTAGCGGCCTCATGGACTGCAGCCTACCAGGCTCCTCCATACGTGGGATTTTCCAGGCGAGAGTACTGGAGTGGGGTGCCATTGCCTTCTCCAGAGAAACATCTAAATTCATAATTGGAAGTATGAATAGCTTCGTTGTTGTTGTTCAGTCACTCAGTTGTGTCCAACTCTTTGTGACCCATGAACTGCAGCATCCCAGGCTTCCCTGTCCTTCACCATCTCCCAGAGCTTGCTAAAACTCATGGCCACAGAGTTGGTGATGCTTTCTAAACAGCTCGTCCTCTGGCATCCCCTTCTCCTGCATTCAATCTTTCCCAGCATCAGGGTCTTTTCTAATGAGTTGGCTTTTTGCATCAGATGGCCAAATATTGGAGCTTCAACATAATTCCTTCCATGAATATTTAGGATTGACTGGTTTGATCTATTTGCAGACCAAGAGACTCTCAAGAGTCTTCTCCAATACCACATTTCAAAAGTATCAGTTTTTCAGCACTCAGCCTTTTTTATGGTCCACCTCTCACACCCATACATAAAAACCATAGCTTTGACTATGTGAACCTTTGTCGGCAAAGTAATGTCTCTGTTATTTTAATAAACTGTCCAAGATTTTCATAGCTTTTCTTCCAAGGAGCATGTGTCTTTTAATTTCGTGGCTACAGTCACCATGTGCAGTGATTTTGGAGCCCAAGAAAATGAAGTCTGTCAGTGTTTCCTTTGTTTCCCCATATATTTGCCATGAAGTGATGGGACCAGATGCCATGATCTTAGTTTTCTGAATGTTGAGTTTTAAGCCAACTTTTTCACTCTCCTCTTCCATTTCTTCAAGAGGCTGTTTGCTTTCTGACATAAGGGTGGTGTCATCTGCATATCTGAGGTTATTGATATTTTTCCTGGCAATCTTGATTCCAGCTTGTGCTTTATCCAGCCCAGCATTTCTCATGATGTACTCTGCATATAAGTTAAATAAGCAGAGTGACAATATAAAGCCTTGATGTACTCTTTTCCTAATTTAGAACCAGTCTGTCCTTCCATGTCCAGTTCTAACTTTTGCTTCTTGACCTGCATACAGATTTCTTAGGAGGCAGGTAAGGTGGTCTGGTATTTCCATATGTTTAAGAATGTTCCACAGTTTTTTTGTGATCCACACAATCAAAGGCTTTGGCATAGTCAATAAAGCAGAAATAGATGTTTTTCTGGAGCTCTCTTGCTTTTTCAGTGATCCAATGCATGTTGACAATTTGATCTCTGGTTCCTCTGCCTTTTCTAAATCCAGCTTGAACATCTGGAAGTTCTCAGTTCATGTACTGCTGAAGCCTAGCTTGGAGAATTCTGAGCAGAATTCTGCTAGTGTGTGAGATGAGTGCAGTTGTGCAGTGGTTTGTACATTCTTTGCCATTGCCTTTTTTGGGGATTGGAATGAAAATCTCAAAGAAAGGCATTTCAGGACTGGAATGACTTTTTCCAGTCCTGTGGCCACTGCTCAGTTTTCCAAATTTGCTGGCATATTGAGTGTGGTACTTTCACAGCATCATCTTTTAGGATTTGAAGTAGCTCAACTGGAATTCCATCACTTCTGCTAGCTTTGTTCATAGTGATGCTTCCTAAGGCCCACTTGACTTTGCATTCCAGGATATCTGGCTCTAGGTGAGTGATGTCACCATCATGGTTATCTGCATCATTAAGATTTTTTTTTTGTATAGTTCTTCTGTGTATTCTTGCCACTTCTTCCTAATATTTTCTGCTTCTGTTAGGTTCATGCTGTTTCTGTCCCTTATTGTGCCCATCTTTACATGAAATATTCCCTTGGTATCTCTAATTTTCTTGAAGGGATCTCTAGTCATTCCCATTCTGTTGTTTTCCTTTATTTCTTTGCATTGTTCACTTAGAAAGGCTCTCTTACCTCTCCTTGCAATTCATCGGAACTCTAAATTCAGATGAGTATATCTTTCCTTTTTTCCTTTGCCTTTTGCTTCTCTTAATATTATTTGTAAGGCCCCCTCAACCATTTTGCCTTTTTGCATTCCTTTTTCTTGGGGATGCCTTCTAGACAATGAAAAATTCATAATTGTAAAGTTGGCAGAAGTGGGCTTCGTTTCACCTTCTAAGGTCAGTATAGTTCTAAGATCAGTGTAGTTGCTTCCCCATCCTCTGAATTTAGTCTGTATTGTGTTACCTATGCCATTCAATTGAAATGAGTCATGTACTTCAAATTAAATGTACTTTATTCCTAAATAATATTAAAGAACTCCTGTTTATATTTCTATTTTTCGACTCCCAAATTGTATTGAAACATTCCAGTATATTGACATTATATAAATATGTGAAAGAGACTGTAAATATTTACCATGCCTTTTACATTTTGACACTTAAATTATTTAAGCATTCTTAATTTAAAAATATTTATTTGTTTTTATAACTCAAATGTTTTTCTAATAAGCTATAATTTTTTAAATTAATTACTGAATTTATAAAACTTCAAATCTATCTCTCAAGTAATTTTGAGAGTATTATGAATTTTTTTGTGGATTTCTAGCTTTATTTATAAATGGAGCAATTCCTTCACATGGACCTAAATACATGTATAATATCATCGAAGATACTTATCAAGAGAAAGCATTGCCAAGCAAATAATTACAGTATAGATTTACTAGACATGTGTTTAAAATTAAGGTTCCACTACCAGTATCTCCATGTCTTAAAAAGAGTGAATGGCTTTCCAAATGGTGAACTGTCAAGCTGTCAGTGTTTATTCTGCTGCCAGTGGCTAAGTGTATACAATGCCTATGTCCGTATCACCTTGAGCAGGGTACTGTCAGTTTTCATAAGCTAACCAGGGTTGCTTCTGTGTAGAATTTGAATGTGAGATTGACCATTTTCCAAATTTTGGACAAGTCTTGGCTCTCTTGACATTGTATGACTAGAGGTTTTTTTTTTTTTTTTTTTTTTTTTTAATTTGGTAAGAGTATAAAAAGGATTATTTAATTTTTACTCATGCTGATAAAATGAAGGGTTTTCCTGATTTGATATTTTCTACATGTTCTTTTACTTTGATGTCAGGCGGTGATTCATTCAGTGGATGGTGTATTCAAGGTGTTAGACACTGTGTATCCTTGAAGATAAATTAGGAAAGCCTCAAAGCCAAATTTTGAAATCATCCAAGTTTTCTTTATCCTTAAACTTTCTCCAAGAGTATGGTTGTTCCTGTTTCTTTTCATCACAATACAAAATTTCCAAGAAGAAGAATTTAAGGAGTAATATCTTATTCAATCTTCTAAAACTAAGTTTATTAGAAGTCATTAAAGTACAAATTAAATTAAGTAGTTAATTTAAAGGATCAATTTGTGTTTTGTTTTTCCTTAGAAGATGAATTGTACAAAATATTTTTTGTTGGTCATGCTTTTTTTTTGCTTATGTATCTGAAGTCTTCTTTGGTTTGGTTTTGCTAATGCTTCACTTTTTGTGAAGACTGAGCTTCAGCATTAAAATTTAATACTGTAGATTTAATGTTTTTGAACTTTATCACAAACAGGAAAACAGGGTCAGGTCAGGGAAAATAGATTAAAACTGGCTTCACAACCAATATTAATTGTACAACAATGCTTATTCTCCTCATAAAATTGTTTCCTCATGTAAGCAGATGAAATAAAATGGTACAGCAGTGATCCTCTAGCTCCCAGGTATAGTCGTTTTTTAGATCTGTTTAGAATCTTTACTCAGGTTCTCCAACATTAAATCCACAAATGTAAAACCTACAGCTCTGCATTCTTGAGAAAACTTAATGTACTATTTTTGCAAAAGGTATTATATATAGATTGCCACTGGTCCATTTTTAATGAAATGTTTTCCTGCCTGGTATTTAGAAAGAGGAAAAAGCAGCCTTGCCTTAAAGTGGCCAGTTATTTAATAGAGTACTGGTATTCTTCAGTGTTGTATTTGTATTCTGATTCTACAATATGTAAAATAACACTTTCCTTTTTGTATTACCCTGTTTTATGTTTCTCTCTAGCATTTTTTGTAAACTGAAATTATATACATATATGTAGTTATATGTATAATCCTCACATATGTATATATATGTGTGTGTGTATATATATATATATATATATATATATATATACAGGTCAATGTAATCACTTTACTTGTTTATATTCTGTGTTTCCCATTATAGTGTGACTCACACTGTGTAATGACACATTACAGTGTGATCCCCCAATGCATGGCATATAATAGATGTTCATTAATTATTTAATGAATGAACTAATGATTACATGTGTATTCTAACATAAGAATGTATAAGATTCTTCTATGTATCTACAAATGTGATAAGCATGTTTTCCCTTTATTCAATTGAAAAATAATATGTGCACATAAATTATTGTTGACATGCCACGCTAGAAAGTATTTGTGTGTGCATCATTTCCTTCATTGTATCCTTAATACCTAGTAGAGTTAGTCTTTCGGTTGCAAAAATACAATAAATTATTTTAGTGATTCTTAAGTAAGATGTTGTATAATTTGTTTGCAGTGATTCATAGACAGTATGGAAATAGTAGATTGATTATTTAAGCAAATAGATTGATTATTCCAAGCAAAATGGAAGGGCTCACAGAAGTGCAGTCTTGTCAGAAATTGCTGATATTTGTAATTCAAGGTCATTTTTAAATAACTAGGCTAGATTTAATATGGTGTAATGGAAAAGTACAGTTTTGCTGACAGATATAACAAGGTTGAAATTCTGTCAATGACTGATTTTTAGGACAACTAAACGTAGTAAGTCTCAATTTCTTTATCTGTAGACTATGAATGATACTCTCTATTCTTTAATATTGTAAGGTTAAGGGAATTTATGTTTGTAGGTTACATAGTAAAAGATAACTAAAATAATGCCAATTCGAATATGAACAGTAATCTGTATGAGCCAGTTCAAGAAATGCAAAGTATAGTTGCTATTGTCACAAGAAATTGCTATGTGAGGTGGAGGAATAATTTCATTTTAGATGTGATTGACAGAGCATTATGAATGGCAGTCACAGTGACAGCATGAGCATTAACCTTTTTGTTTTCTTTAATGTTATTTCTGCATCTAAAATTCTGCAAGTCTGTTAATCAAACTTGGGAGCATCTACAGTTCAATGGGAAGCTAATAGCAGAGAGTCTAGTAGCCAGCATAGCCTGCATAAACCCAGTGTTTATAATTAAACTCGTTATTGGAAAATCTGCCATCCTTATTTACTGCCATATTTCCAACAGTAAATTTATCTCTTGGAAAGTGTATATAATGGATAGAATCTAGAAGTTGCTGTGAATTGGCAATGTATTGTGAATACTCCACCTGTTTTTCTCCCACCCTACTTTATATATAATACACATAATAGACTTCATTTCATGAGTTTTTATTTTGATGCATCTTCAAGAAAATATTTTGTACCTCAAAGTTAGGTAATATTCAAGCCAGTATCTCATAAAATTTCCAATCTGTTGGACCTTCAAAATTACTGACCCCAGCAGTTTCCTGATATATAAAAGGAATTCTGCACTCTTGAAAAGTATACACTATGGAAGGGATTATTTCTACTTCAAAGGGAACCCATCTCTTATCATGACACAGAAGAGATAGTTGTATCCAGTGATGTTTAGAGTGAGCTGTTGCTTGGATAGAGGTGACTTCTGAAGATGTCCTGCTTCAGGCAAGCAGCACTCACAGCCTCTCAGAGAGAACAGGAGCACTCTCTTTTGGTGGGTGGAATGATGCTGACTTCTCCAATATGGGGAAAGGATGTCTGATTCCAGTTAAACATTTTTTTGTGTGTGTGGAAAAAGAGCCAATGATATTTTTCAAAAGACTATGAAATCTGGATTGCGTGCTCAGTATGGATTACTTTCCCACTGTTTGTTGTTGTTGTTGTTCTTCTATGGACAGTAATCTATGTGAGCCAACGCAAGAAATGCAAAGTCTAGTTTCTATTCTCAAAAGAAATTGCCATCTGACGTGGAGGATTAATTTCAGTTAGGTGTGATTAACAGAGCACAGAAAAAAAGCTTGTTATGAGGCAACTAGTTGCTCTAGGCATGCAGACTCTTGGTAAATGTTTACAGACATGTATGTGCTCAAAGAAACCCAGAGAGTCTGATTCATGGGTTCACATGTTAAAAACTGACTCAGTTAAGAGTTTAGACCATACCTGGTACAAAGGAAGCAAGGTTCAGTTTCCTGCCTACTCTGTTGGACAGCACCCAGTCAGACTTAATGGAATCTGCCTCACCCCAACCTTCCTCTCTGTCTTTCTCACACACACACACACACACCACCACGACCACCACCACCACGACCACCCCTGCCAGTGAAGCTTCAGTCCAGCTCAAATTCACCTACACAATGTGATTTTAGCCACAAATGGTGATTCATGTCCAAGTTAAGAATACGGAGAACTGAGAAACATTTGCTCATATGTTCTCCTCTGACAAGGTCTCATTGTCATCATTGAACTTAAGTGGCAGATACCAAGATCTATTTCAAAGAGGTTATATGAATCAGCAAACAGTGGCAAGAAGGTGTCACATTGCATGCAAGTCATTTGCCCACATATATTGAAAGTTCACAACAGATTAATTTGTTATATAGTGATATTCCTGGTATGGTAGGTTCAGCTGAAGCATAATCCCAAGAGTTTATCATTATGCCTGAAATTATCTGCTTTGTTCACTTCTGAATTTCTCAGTAATCTGTTAAAATATTTGATTATATATCTCTCTTATTCTCCCAGAACTGTCTTGACTCCTTCAGGGGATTATAAATTCTCCTTCCACAGGAACTGGATTTTTACCACTGGAAAATGTTTTAATAGTCCAGGCACATAATCTCACCAAATTTGCTAGTAAGAATTTCAACAACCCAATTGCTTCGGGATTCTTCATTCAAACTAATGAAATACTATGTTCATATCAGTGATGATAATTTAAATTGTAGTCCTGGCTTTTGGTCACTGCTGACTGTATTTGCATCCTTCCTGCCTTTCCCAGCCCTCCAGTAATTTTAGTTTCTTTTATGATCAGAAGACTTGACACACTAAAGCTAGTCAGGCACCATTAAGACTTTCAATTCAAATAAGCTGTTCAGTGGTGACTGGAAAATGAAGGTATTGATGTTTGCTAATTTGTTCTGAATAGAAACTATGTTATTAAAAAACATTTTTTAGAGACTTTGAGATGCCTTGGATGTTCAAACATCCCTTTTAAAGTCTCTGCTATTAATTTGTATTCTGTTTCTGCCAAGATTTGCTTTTTGATAAAAAGGTCGTATGTTGCAATAAAAATAAGAAACACAATTTTTTTGCATTTTTAAAAGTTGAAACACTTGATTTGTATGCTAAAAGCAACATATTGACATTACTAAAGACAGGAATTTTCCAGGCATACAACACTATTATAACCAGGAAGAAAAAACTTGTTTTAAAAGTTAAAAATAATTAAAAACTTCTCTTTGTGTTTAAAGGAGCAAATATTTCTGAAAGTTCATCAGAAGTATCAAGTAATTTAAAATTTTAGAGCAACAGTTTTCTTGCTTGCAGTTTGAAATAGAGTTTGGTCTATGGCCATAACACCCTGAACATGCCCAATCTCATCTGGAATAGAGTTGCTCTCTAGACATAGCATTTTGTGATTCTTTTATTCTAATATTATATTCTATCCATAAAGCATTCTGAAGCAATATTTTAAAAATGTGTGTTTGTGTTCAGTCGCTTTGATCACGTCCGACTCTTTGCAACCCTATGGACTGTAGCCCACTGGGCTCCTGTATCAATGAGATTCTCCAGGCAAGAAAACTGGAGTGAGTTGCCATGCCCTCCGCCAGGGGATCTTTCCAACCCAGGAATTGAACCTACATCTCAGGCATCTGCTGCATTGCAGGTGGATTCTTTACACATTGAGCCACCTAGGAAAAACAGCAGAACAATTTATTTCCAGATATTTTCAATGAAGCTAAAATATACAGTTTATATATCATATTACAGTAAGTAGGACTATATATATTAAATCAATTTGTGGTCTTATTTATTGAGGATTCCAATTTTTGATTACTATAAAAATATCTAATGTAGTTTTTTGTTTGTTTGTTTGTTTTTGT
This sequence comes from Bos taurus, assembly GCF_002263795.3. Lineage (NCBI taxonomy): Eukaryota > Metazoa > Chordata > Mammalia > Artiodactyla > Bovidae > Bos > Bos taurus. Next base: position 31,348,880 of record NC_037333.1, on the reverse strand, counting down.
TTTTGTTTTAATTTTATTTTTTTTTAAACTTTACATAATTGTATTAGTTTTGCCAAATATCAAAATGAATCCGCCACCAGTATACATGTGTTCCTTCAAGTCAGTTCAGTCACTCAGTCATGTCCAACTCTTTGAGACCCCATGGACTGCAGCATGCCAGGCTTCCCTGTCCATCACTAACTCCCAGAGCTTGCTCAGACTCATGTCCATTGAGTCAGTGATGCCATCCAACCATCTTATCCTCTGTCGTTCTGTCTCCTGCTTTCAATCTTTCCCAGCATCAGGGTCTTTTCCAGTGAGGCAGTTCTTCCCATCATGCGGCCAAAGTATTGGAGTTTCAGCATCAAGCTTCCAATGAATATTCAGGATTGATTTCCTTTAGGATTAACTGATTTGATCTCCTTGCAGTCCAAGGGACTCTCAAGCATCTTCTCCAACACCACAGTTCAACAGCATCAATTCTTTGGCATTCAGCTTTCTTTATAGTCCAACTCTCACATCCATAAATGACTACTGGAAAAAACATAGCTTTGACTAGATGGCCCTTTTTTGGCAAAGAAATATCTCTGCTTTTTAATATGCTCTCTATGTTGGTATAACTTTTCTTCCAAGGAGCCAGCATCTTTTAATTTCATGATTCCTGTCACCATCTGCAGTGATTTTGGAGCCTCCAAAATTAAAGTCTCTCCCTGTTTCCATCATTTCCCCATCTATTTGCCATGAAGTGATGTGACCAGATGCCATGATCTTAGTTTTTTGAATGTTGAGTTAAGCTAGCTTTTTCATTCTTTAATCCATTTACTTATTTTAATTGGAGGCTAATTACTTTACAATATTGTGGTGGTTTTTGCCATACATTGGCATGAATCAGCCACAGGTGTACATGGGTTCCCATCCTGAAACCCCGTCCCACCTCCCTCCCCATCTCATCCCTCTGGGGGTGCCAGCACACCGGCTTTGAGTGCACTGCTTCATGCATTGAACTTGAACTGGTCATCTGTTTCACATATGGTAATATACATGTTTCAATGCTATTCTCTCAAATCATCCCACCCTCACCTTCAGCCACAGAGTGCAACTCTATTTTTTCACTTTCATCAAGAGACTCTTTAGTTCCTCTTTGCTTTCTACCATAAGAGTGGTGTCATCTGCATATCTGAGGTTATTAATATTTCTCCCAGCAATCTTGATTCCAGCTTATGCTTCATCCAGCCCAGCATTTCAATGGTGTATTCTGGATATAAGTTAAATAATCAGGGTGACAATATACAGCCTTGACATACTCCTTTCCCACTTTAGAACCAGTCTGTTGTTCCATGTCCGGTTCTAACTGTTGCTTCTTGACCTGCATAGAGATTTCTCAGGAGGCAGGTAAGATGGTCTGGTATTCCCATCTATTTAAGAATCTTCCACAGTTTGTTATGATCCAATGGATGTCGGCAATTTGATCCCAAGTTCCTCTGCCTTTTCTAAATCCAGCTGTACATCTGGAAATTCATGGTTCATGTACTGTTGAAGCCTGACTTGGAGAATTTTGACCGTTAATTTGCTAGCGTGTGAGATGAGTACAATTGTGCGCTTGTTTGAGCATTCTTTGGCATTGCTTTTCTTTGGGATTCAAATGAAAACTGACCTTTTCCAGTCCTGTAGCCACTGCTGAGTTTTCTAAATTTGGTGGTATATGGAGTGCAGCATCACATCACATCACATCACTTTCACAGCATCATCTTTTAGGATTTGAAATAGCTCAACTGGAATTCCATCACCTCCACTAGCTTTGTTCATAATGATGCTTCCTGAGGTCCACTTGACTTGACATTCCAGAATGTCTGGCTCTAGGTGAGTGATCACACTATTGTGGCTATCTGGGTCATGAAGATCCTTTTTGTATAGTTCTTTTGTGTATTCTTGCCACCTCTTCTTAATATCTTCTGCTTCTGTTAGGTCCATACCATTCTGTCCTTTATTGCAATTTTACATATAATAATAAACTTCAAAATTCTTGCCATAACCCACACCTTTAATATATGAAATATGTCTTCATTTGATTTCCTATGGTGAAGATTTGAAAGTAAGAACTCTGAAATAGAATGCCTAAGAATTATAGATTTATTTGTTCTAGCTTAAAAAATTAATATCCATACTTTGTTTTATAAAAAAGGTTGCTTAGATTTTTTATTAATAGATAATTAATTTAAATTTATTTATAGTTAAAAATTTTCATTTTATCAGTAACTTCTTTTTAAAATATTAATGTTCACATTGTTATTTTGTATCCTGAAGCTAGTAGTCCATGCTGAATCCCAAGTGTTTACTAATCATTAAAAAAGTATATCAGTTCAGTTCAGTTCAGTCACTCAGTTGTGTCCGACTCTTTGCAACCCCATGAATTGCAGCACGCCAGGCCTCCTTGTCCATCACCAAATCCCAGAGTTCACTCAAACTCACGTCCATCGAGTCGGTGATGCCATCCAGCCATCTCATCCTCTGTTGTCCCCTTCTCCTCTTGCCCCCAATCCCTCCCAGCATCAGAGTCTTTTCCAATAAGTCAACTCTTCATATGAGGTGGCCAAAGTACTGGAGTTTCAGCTTCAGCATCATTCCCTCCAAAGAAATCCCAGGGCTGATCTCCTTCAGAATGGACTGATTGGATCTCCTTGCAGTCCAAGGGACTCTCAAGAGTCTTCTCCAACACCACAGTTCAAAAGCATCAATTCTTTGGCGCTCAGCTTTCTTCACAGTCCAACTCTCGCATCCATACATGACCACTGGAAAAACCATAGCTTTACTAGATGGACCTTTGTTGGCAAAGTAATGTCTCTGTTTTTGAATATGCTATCTAGGTTGGTCATAACTTTCCTTCCAAGGAGTAAGCGTCTTTTAATTTCATGGCTGCAATCACCATCTGCAGTGATTCTGCATTCAAATATTCTTTATTCAAAATAAAGTCTGACACTGTTTCCACTGTTTCCCCATCTATTTCCCATGAAGTGATGGGACAAGATGCCATGACCTTAGTTTTCTGAATGTTGAGCTTTAAGCCAACTTTTTCACTCTCCTCTTTCACTTTCATCAAGAGGCTTTTTAGTTCCTCTTCACAAAAGTATATAAATGATTGCAAATATAATAAATAAGATTTTTAAAAGTTAAAAAAAAATCTATATCTTATTCTTTCCCTGGTCTGCAGTTTTTTATAAGAGCTTTAATCATAAAATATGTATTATCTCAAATTTTGCCATATTTGAAAGAATTTTTAAGGTGATGGTTAAATGTTTTTATCCAAAAATAGAGCTTTTTTATTCCAACGCATAGTAGTATTATTGTCATTAGTAAGTTTATGGAACTTGATGTTGCTCGTATGTGTGTTCTTTTCAAGGCTACAGATTCTATTTTGAGAAATTGTTGTTTTTGTTTTGTTTTTACCATAAACTGTGAGCATTTTCATCAGGGCCTTAAGTGTCTTTCCAGTAAATTGTCTGTGGATAGAAAACTAAGTTTGCACAGCATTCTTTCCAATATGAAAAGTAAATATGTTTGGAAGTGGAGATACTCTTTAGCAATTTGAGGTATTTTTATTAATCACAGTAATTCGGGTACAATAAGGGGCTTTTACGTTTATTGGCAGTGAAACTTGATTTAAAATTATTCAATAAGTATATTTATCAGGGTTATTAAACTCCATTATAATAGTAAAATAGCATTTCTGGAATTCTTTTTTATAATCAAAAGTGAGAAATGAATCTCACTTTAAAAAATAATTTTAAAATATCTTGGATTAATATAGGTTAGACCTTGAAATGTCTAATTAATAAGATGAATGCATCTAGCTGAATATAATCACTCTGAGAAAGTCACTTGATGCTCATGAGGAGAAAAGTACTTATCTGCTTAAAATGTTTTCAAGCAATTCTTAATCAGAAGCTATGGAAAGTTTTATTACCTTGGAGTGCTTGAATAAAAGTAGGTTTTGTGGGTTTAAATGGAAAAGCATTTGAAATGTTTTGCTTGAAAATTTCTTCTTTTGATTCATTCAAGTTTGATATGAATCTATATCCCAAAAGGAGATGAGAAATCTTTCGGGTTCAGAAATCTTTCAGGTTCAGACTCATGCATTTCACAATGTCTGATTGTCACCATTTGGAGCAATAATATGATCTGAATGAATGTACTTTCATTAAATAGGAGACAGTGTCTTTTAGATTGTGAAAAAAAAAAAGTCACATTTCTGCCTCATATAGGAACTATTGTACTAATAGATATTTCTCCCTTCCAAAGAAAATTGGAAACTGAAGGATTATTCTTGGGATCAAACAAAGTAATAGCAATTCAGGAACTGGGTTCTTATCCATTCTTAAACATATTCAAGTTTCTCCAAGTAGGCACATTTTTTTGGTTCATCACAAACATTTCTGAGCGATCACAAAATTAGGGAAAATTTAGCAGTCATTTGGTCTTCCCAGGTTTCTCAGTGGTAAAGAATCCACCTGCCAATGCAGGAAACACAGGTTTGATCCCTGGGTGGAAAAGATCCCCTGGAATAGGAAATGGCAACACACTTCAGTATTCTTGCCTGGGAAATCTCATGGACATAGAAGCCTGGCATGCTACAGTACATGGAGTCACAAAGAGTCAGACATGACTGAGTGACTGAGCACACGTGCACTTAGCAGTCATTTAGTGAAACATCTCTATCTTACATATGTAGTCCTGAGTTTTGTGGGTTGGAGACATTCTTAAAAATCATTATTTTGTTATAAAAACCAAGCCTAGATTTCTAGTTCAGTGTTTTTTCTGCTATATTAAAGTTCTTTCCACAATTTCAAAACCTATACCTGTTAGAAGTAAACAGTAAAGAGATATTTTCTGTATTTTTTTTTCCTCATTGTAAGTATAGAAGCTTGTTAGTCGCTCAGTTGTGTCTGAGTCTTTGTGACCTTGTGGACTGTAGCCTGCTCTCTGTCCATGGAATTCTCCAGGCAGGAATACTGGAGTGGGTTGTCATTCCTTTCTCCAGGGAATCTTCCTGACCCAGGGATTGAACCTGGGTCTCCCCAATTGTGGACAGAATCTGTACCATCTGAGTCGCCAGGGAAGCCCAATGCCGCCAGGGAAGCCCTGAAGTGTAAGTATGGAACCGGTCTTTAAGTATATCCCTGGTTATTTTATAGTTATAAATCCTAAGGAGAAAAATCAATTGTATTTAATATCTAACTAATAAGAGCTTCACACTTTTTTTTTTTTTTAGAAAATAGCAAATTCTCTGGCTTACCTCTTAAAACCCCAGGTTATTGAAATAAGGAAATATTTTTGTCCCTACTCTTTTTTCTTTTTTAGTCTTAGTGACTTTAAAGCTCTTCCCAAGTAATGCTGTACTCTGTTAACTTTATTCTACAGTGTTTAATTCCTTTGATTATGGTTTTCATTCTGTCTGCCCTCTGGTAAGGAAGGATAAAAGGCTCATGGACATTTCCTGATGGGAGAGACTGACTGAGGGGGAAACTGAGTCTTGTTCTGATGGGCAGGGCCATGCTCAGTAAATCAAAACAGAGTTTTGCCAAGAGAACGCACTGGTCATAGCAAACACCCTCTTCCAATAACACAAGGTGTCCATATCTACACATGGACATAACCAGATGGTCAATACCGAAATCAGATTGATTATATTTTTGCAGCCAAAGATGGAGAAGCTTTATATAGTTAGCAAAAACAAGATCAGGAGCTGACTGTGGCTCAGACCATGAACTCCTTATCACCAAATTCAGAACTTAAGTTGAAGAAGGTAGGGAAAACCACTAGACCATTCAGGTATGACCTAAATCAAATCCCTTACAATTATACAGTGGGAGTGACAAATAGATTCAAGGGATAAGATCTGATAGACAGAGTGCCTGAAGAAATATGGACTGAGGTTCATTACATTGTAGAGAAAGGTAGTGATCAAGACATTCCCCAAGAAAAAGAAATGCAAAAAGGCAAAATGGTTGTCTGAGGAGGCCCTACAGATAGCTGAAAAAAGAAAAGACACAAAAGGCAAAGAAGAAAAGGAAAGATATATCCATCTGAATGCAGAGATCCAAAGAATAGCAAGGAAAGATAAGAAAGCCCTCCTAAGTGATCAGTGCAAAGAATAGAGGAAAGCAATAGAATAGGAAAGACTAGAGATCTCTTCAGGAAAATTAGAGATACCAAGGGAACATTTCATGCAAAGATGGGCACAATAAAGGAAAGAAACGATCTGGACCTAACAGAAGCAGAAGATATTAAGAAGAGATGGCAAGAATACACCAAAAAACTATACAAAAAAGATCTTCATGATCCAGATAACCACGATGGTGTGATTGCTCACCTAGAGCCAGACATCCTGGAATGTGAAGTCAAGTGGGCCTTAGGAAGCATCACTATGAACAAAGAGGTGATGGAATTCCAGTAGAGTTATTTCAAATCTTAAAATATGATGTTATGAAAGTGCTGCACTCCATATGCCAGCAAATTTGGAAAACTCAGCAGTGGCCACAGGACTGCAAAAGGTCAGTTTTCATAACAATCCCCAGGAAAGGCAATGCCAAAGAATGTTCAAACTACTGCACAACTGTGCCATCTCACACGCTAGCAAAGTGATGTTCAAAATTCTCCAAGCCAGGCTTCAACAGTACGTGAACCATGAACTTCCTGATATTCAACCTGGATTTAGAAAAGGCAGACAAACCAGAAATAAATTGCCAACATTCGCTGGATCATTGAAATAGAAAGGGTGTTCCAGAAAATCATCTATTTCTGCTCTATTGACCACACCAAAGCCTTTGACTGTGTGGATCACAATAAACTGTGAACATTCTTAAAGAGATGGGAATACCAGACTACCTGACCTGCCTCCTGAGAAAACTGTATGCAGGTCAAAAAGCAACAGTTAGAACTGGACTTGGAACAACATACTGGTTCTAAATAGGGAAAGGACTACCTCAGGGCTGTATATTGTCACCCTGCTTATTTAACTTATATGCAGAGTACATCATGAGAAATGCTGGACTGGATGAAGCACAAGATGGAGTCAATATTGCTGGGAGAAATATCAATAACCTCAGATATGCAGATGACACCTCCTTTATAGCAGAAAGTGAAGTAGAACTAAAGAGCCTCTTGATGAAAAGGAAAGAGGAGAGTGAAAAAGTTGGCTTAAAATACAACATTCAGAAAACGAAGATCATGGCATCCAGTCCCATCACTTCATGGCGAATGGATGGGGAAACAATGGAAACACTGTGAGACTTTATTTTTTGGGGCTCCAAAATCACTGCAGATGGTGACTGCAGCCATGAAATTAAAAGACACTTGCTCCTTGGAAGCAAAGTTATGACCTACCTAAAGAGCATATTAAAAAGCAGAGACATTACTTTGCCAACAAAGGTCTGTCTAGTCAAAGCTATGGTTTTTCCAGTAGTCATGTATGGATGTGAGAGTTGGACTATAAAGACAGCTGAGTGCTAAAGAATTGATGCTTTTGAACTGTGGCATTGGAGAAGACTCTTGAGAGTCCCTTAGACTGCAAGGAGATCCAACCAGTCCATCCTAAAGGAAATCAGTCCTGAATATTCATAGGACAGACTGATGCTGAAGATGAAACTCCAATACTTTGGCCACCTGATGCGAAGTGACTCATTTGAAAAGACCCTGATGCTGGGAAAGATTGAAGCCATGAGGAGAAGAAGACAACAGAGGATGAGATGGTTGGATGGCATCACTGGCTCTATTGACATGAGTTTGAAAAACTCCTGGAGTTGGTGATGGACAGGGAAGCCTGGCATGCTAAAGTCCATGGGGTCACAAAGAGTCAGACACAACTGAGTGACTGAACTGAATGACAGTGTTTAATGTAATATTTAATGTTTAGTTTTGTCTTTGTTCTTTCCCTGCTCAAAATTTATTTTTAAAAGTAGAGGTAATATTTCCATTCATTTGTTTAAAGCCTTATTTTTTTTTTTTTTTTACAATTGCAACCACATTTTGCCTCACTATCAATGACATTCAATTTTGCCTTATTGTTGTTAACAGAAACACATTTTGATTAAAAATAAATGAGTATACAGATAAGGCTGATTTACATTTCTGAGAAGTTTTTTTCATAAATCATTTTTAGTTAAATATAATCCAAACTAGATTTTTCTAGCCAGAGTGCTTTCTGCCACAATGTAATCAGACAAAAATATGTTAGGGTTATTGTGCCAAACATCTTTCAACAGAACAAGGTTTGAGTGAAACATATCACAGCAAGAATAGCCCTATACTGAAGGATAGAATCACAGGTCTCTTCCAGACCATATATCAACAGAGAATTATGAGTACTTGCTATTGGCAGGGTTATCTTTTTAGTGGGAATATAAATATAGATGATAGATAGGCAGAAAGATAGATAAACAGATGATAGATACATAATAGAATATTCTCTCTTGGAAAATTCTATGGGCAGGGAAGCCTAGAGGGCTACAGTCCATGGGGTTGCAAAGAGTTAGATATGACTGAGTGCCTGAGCATGCATGTAATATAAATAATGGATATAGATATCCAAATAAACATAAGAAGCAACATAGACCAAAGACACACTATATAAGTAAGCTATTTTGTGAAAGTGAAAATATTAGTCACTCAACTGTGCCTGACTCTTCACGACCCAATGGACTATAACTCACCAGGCTCTGCCCAGAAATTCTCCAGGCAAGAATACTGGAGTGGGTAGCCATTCCTCCAGGGGATCTTCCCAACCAGGGATCGAGCCACGATCTCCTGCACTGAAGGCAGATTCTTTACCACCAGAGACACCAGGGAAGTTATCTTTATACTGTATGTTATAGGTTCATAACAGATGCACACAGAAATAGTTCTGATGCTGCTTCAGATCTTGCTCAAGTAGTATCATAGCATAAGATATAGAAATACTCAAATAGTATGATAGTATAAGATATAGAATTACTCGAGTAGTATGGTAGTATAACATATGGAAATAGAGGAAACCAGAATTGAAAGAGACACGTGTACCCCAATGTTCATCGCAGCACTGTTTATAATAGCCAGGACATGGAAGCAACCTAGATGCCCATCAGCAGATGAATGGATAAGAAAGCTGTGGTACATATACACAATGGAGTATTACTCAGCCATTAAAAAGAATACATTTGAATCAGTTCTAATGAGGTGGATGAAACTGGAGCCTATTATACAGAGTGAAGTAAGCCAGAAAGAAAAACACCAATACAGTATACTAACGCATATATATGGAATTTAGAAAGATGGTAACAATAACCCTGTATACGAGACAGCAAAAGAGACACTGATGTATAGAGCAGTCTTTTGGTCTCTGTGGGAGAGGGAGAGGGTGGGATGATTTGGGAGAATGGCGTTGAAACATGTATAACATCATATATGAAACGAGTCACCAGTCCAGGTTCGATGCACGATACTGGATGCTTGGGGCTGGTGCACTGGGACGACCCGGGGGGATGGTATGGGAAGGGAGGAGGGAGGAGGGTTCAGGATGGGGAACACATGTATACCTGTGGCAGATTCATTTTGATATATGGCAAAACCAATACAATATTGTAAAGTTAAAAATAAAATAAAAATTAAAAAAAATAAAAAATTAAGGCTTATCAAGCCTGAAGAACACACACACACACACACACAAAAAAGATATGGAAATACTCGAGTAATGGCATAGTGTAGGATATAGAAATCTAAAGTCACTCAGAACATTAGAGATTGTGCCATGCTTACCTGTTGACTGTACAGCTTTATTAAAACAACTGATTTGAAAATAATCTGCTTATTTGCCTGGGGCCAGGGGTGTGTGTAGAACAAAAAAGAAATAGCAGTAGCAGAAGATTTGCAACTAATTTAACAACTAAATATTCAATTCATTAGTAAGTAGGAAAACTTGAAGTTTATTATAGATAATATTAAATAAATATTATTGTAGAAAATAGCATTGTTATTAGAAAATAACATTGTATATACCGAGTGTCTAGCATTCTAATCTGATTTATCTGATTTAGTTACTATCAACAAGGGAAATTATCCAAATATATGAGATATCAAAAACTAACAAAAGTTTTGAGTTTCTGATGCCTGAACTTGGTTATAATTAATTAAATTTAGAGGCTATTGAAGAAAAGGAATTATGTAGCCTCTTTACATATTTTGATCAGCGATGCAATTCAGTGTGATACAATCACATTGTATTTAGGGTGGTGTTCAATAGGGAATGAAATCAGTAATTAGTGACAAGTCTTCTGATAATAATTTTAATGTTATGATTTAGGAAATATTCTAATCATTTTTATTTATAGAATTTTAATTTTACAAATACTAAAAATTGTTTCCATGGATAGAAGGACCTTATACCTGCAAGGAATAAACTAAGATTGTATTTCATATTTTTATCATAGTTAAGGATTCTGTTAATATTAACCACTTACTCAAAGGAAGTGTTAAAAGTATTTTAAGATATTTTTCATTTTAATATAAAAACCCATCTTTTACTTTGATATCAAATTTTATGAATTATCTTCTCTGCATTATATCAATATAATAGAATACACATTTGAATGATAACATGGTGTGACCCTACCTGGTAATATCCACTCATTACTTTCCCATTTCCCAATTTTTTCCCCTAACTTTAGCATGGCATAGTAACAAAATATATTACTTATTGCTGAGAAAAGTTATAAAATATTTAAAATTTTTGGTTTATTATAAAATATATATACACAGTTTCAATAGTACTGTAATTAATTATAGACCACACTTTTAAAAAATACTGTTCTCATGGAAGCACATAAATCTCTTTTTCATTTTCTTTTTTCCATAATTTATTTTTTTTAATTGAAGGATAATTACAATATTGTGTTGGTTTCTACCATAATCAGCATGGCTCAGCCATAGGTATATATATGTCCCCTCCCTCTTGAGCCTCCCTCCCACCCTATCCCACCCCTCTAGGTTGTCACAGAGTCCTGGTTTGAGTTCCCTGAGTCATAAAGCAAATTCTCACCGGCTCTCTATTTTACACGTGTTAGTGTATGTCTCCATGCTAATCTCTCCTTTTGTCCCTTCTTCCCTTTCCCACCCCCCCACACCTGTGTCCACAAATCTGTTCTCTATGTCAGCGTCTCCACTGCTACCCTGCAAATAGGTTAATCAGTACCATCTTTCTAGATTCCATATATATGTGTTAATGTATGATATTTGTTTTTCTCTTTCTGACTTACTCTGTATAATGAGCTATAGGTTCATCCACCTCATTACCATTGACTCAAATGCATTCCATTTTGTGGCTGAGTAATTTTCCATTGTATATATGTACCACAGCTTCTTTATCCATTCATCTGTTGATGGACATCTGGGTTGAGAAACACATAATTCTTGATTAAAAAGATGAAATTTGACTGTATTTGGATAGTGAAATCTCCTCTATTAATGAAAGGACAGCTAGTTGGTCTTAACTAAAAAATAACCTGGATAGAGAAAAAGGCCAAACTTGTCACTTGAAATAAAGAAAACAATGGCAATGATAAAAATGTGCAAAGATATTTCTTAATAGAAGTTCAGGTGAAATTGAACCAAAGATTTTAGTTGACCATAAATAAGGTCAGGTGAAACAATAATGTTTTGAATCTGCCAAAAAGCTAATGAAATTTACTCAAGTCATTAAGAAAGCTACATTGTAGGAGAAATCTATGAAGGAATTAAAGATCTTAAATATAAATATAAAGCATATCAATAATATTTTCCGTGTATATAATGGCATCATATACAAAGAGAAATTACGATATTTTATATTAATTCAGGTTCATGTTGTGAATCAAAGACTCAGCTATAGAAAGACAAGTATAGGTTTGTGCATGGCTCCTGCATGATGAAATTTGAAAAGCAGCAGGATGATGCTCATCTTTAGTCAAACTATCTTTAATTATCCATGAAGATACCTGATACTTCAATGTTACTTACGCAGGGCAACATTAAAATGATTTGAACAGAAGGGATTACTATCTCAAGCTGTAAATAACCTGTAGCTAGAACATGGATTTACTTATTGTCCTCTCTGTGTGTGGAAATGGAGTCGGCGGGAAGAATTAGATCTTAGGGCTCCACTGGAAGAAGTTAGCCCAGGTGAGGAATATTACTAAGGGCTATTGCCTGGAGAATCCCAGGGACGGGGGAGCCTCATGGGCTTCCATCTATGGGGTTGCACAGAGTCGGACACGACTGAAGCGACTTAGCAGCAGCAGCAGCAATACACTAACTGAAGTAACACAATGGCAGTGTAGCCAGGCAAGATACATTTTTCAGAGAAAGGGAGAGAAGATCAAAGGGAGAAGCATATAATAAATAAGCTTTGCCTCTTTTACCCTTCTGTTTCAAGTTGAGTTTGGTTACATTCTCAGATTGTAAATATTTGCTCAATTAATGTTGTATCAGTAAATGAAAAAGTGACTGATAATAGGGACACATACCTAGAAGTCAAGTTGGTTGGCTTTGTAGGGCCTAACAATACCATACAGAATTAAGATTCAAAATTGTGAATTAAAAAAAAAAAAAAAAAAAAACTGTGAATAGGTTCAGATTTTCAATAGATAATCAACTAATGGTATTGCTATTAATACATATACAGCTCCATATTAATCATAATTAGGCGCAGAAAATACTAGAGTATCTGATTTCTCATTGGCTGGGTTTCTATACCCTAAAGAAGAAATCAGATTTCTTTTAAAAATAACTTTGAATAATGCTCATTATCTTGATTTTTTTAAATAGTTGCACATAAGAATATAGAGTATAAAATTTCATCAAAAAGTACATTTTATATATCTGAAATATATACTATGTCAGTTATAGTTTGATGAAGAGTACAGAAAAGCCACTGCAGAGCTAATTAAATTAATAGTAAAATTATTTGATCATCAAAGTTTATATTTTTAAGTTTTATGCAAAATCTTTGATTATCCAAATATGTATAAACACATGAAGGAGCTAAGACAGTTTATGTTTTACCTCACATGTCACAAAAATTTGACTTAAATGATATGTGATATTCAAAAATGTTGTCAATTATTTTATAGTGGAAACTAGATTAGTTCTCTTCAAAAATTATTTCTAGACTTATTTATGAATAAATCCATACTAATTTTTATTAAGAATACCTTTTGAAATATTTATGAGTATTGATGCTTAATCAGAACTCATAGTTTTGGGAAATTACATTTCTCTCTAAAAATGGAACATTTACCTATCATGACTTTGGTATTTTTCTAATTATAAATGATTTTAAACATTTTAGTTTCAGTGTTTCTACAACTCCATCTGCCTGCTCTTTCAGTATTCTTGCGTATAATTTGGTTAAGATTTTACATATTTTTTTTATTTGCTTTTTTTTTTTTTTTTTTCAGTTCTGTTCAGTCACTCATTCATGTCTGACTCTTTGAGACCCCATGGACTGCAGCATGCCAGGCCTCCCTGTTCATCAACAATTCCCAGAGTTAACTTAAACTTATGTCCATTGAGTCAGTGATGCCATCCAACTATCTCATCCTCTCTCATCCCCTTCTCCTCCCGCCTTCAATCTTTCCCAGCATCAGGGTCTTTTCAAATGAGTCAGTTCTTTGCATCAACTGGCCAAAGTATTGGAGTTTGATCTTCAGCATCAGTCCTTCCTATGAATAGTCAGGACTGATTTCCTTTAGGATGGACTGGCTGGATCTCCTTGAAGTCCAAAGGACTCCAACACTGTAGTTCAAAAGCTTCAATTCTTCAGCACTGAGCTTTCTTTAGCACTGAGCTTTCTGGCTCAGATGGTAAAGCGTCTGCCTACAATGCGGGAGACCTGGGTTCAATCCCCGGATCGGAAAGATCTCCTGGAGAAGGAAATGGCAACCCACTCCAGTATTCTTGCCTGGAAAATCCCATGGATGGAGGAGCCTGATGGAGGAGCCTGGTAGGCTACAGTTCATGGGGTCGCAAAGAGTCAGACATGACTGAGCAACTTCACTCACTCACTCACTCACTTTCTTTATTGTCCAAATCTCACATCCATACATGACTACTGGAAAAACCATAGCTTTGACTAGATGGACCTTTGTTGGCAAAGTAACCTCTCTGCTTTGTAATATGCTATCTAGGTTGGTCATAGCTTTTCTCCCAAGGAGTAAACGTCTTTTAATTTCATGGTTGCAGTCACCATCTGCAGTGATTTAGGAGCCCCCCAGAATAAAAGTCTGTCACTGTTTCCACTGTTTCCCCATCTATTTGCCATGAAGTGATGGGACCAGATGCCATGATCTTCGTTTTCTGAATGTTGAGCTTTAAGCCAACTTTTTCACTCTCCTCTTTCGCTTTCATCCAGAGGCTCTTTAGTTCTTCTTCACTTTTTGCCGTAAGAGTGGTGTCATCTGTATATCCGAGGTTATTGATATTTCTCCTGGCAATCTTGATTCCATCTTGTGCTTCATCCAGCACAACATTTCTCATGATGCTCTCTGCATATAAATTTAATAAGCAGGGTGACAGTATACAGCCTTGACATACTCCTTTTCCTATTTGGAACCAGTCTGTTGTTCCATGCCCAATTCTAACTGTTGCTTCTTGACCTGCATACAAATTTATCAAAAGGAAGGTCAAGTGGTCTGGTATTCCCATCTCTTTCAGAATTTTCCACAGTTTATTGGAAATTGTGTTGTTATTACACAGTCACTTTGGCATAGTCAATAAAGCAGAAATAGATGTTTTTTCTGGAACTCTCTCGATTTTTTGATGATCCAGCAGATGTTGACAATTTGATCTCTGGTTCCTCTGCCTTTTCTAAATCCAGCTTGAACATCTGCAAGTTCATGGTTCAGGTATTGTTGAAGGCAGCCTTGGAGAATTTTGAGCATTACTTTACTAGCATGTGAGATGAGTGCAGTTGTGTGGTAGTTTGAGCATTCTTTGGCATTGCCTTTCTTAGGGATTGGAATGAAAACTGACCTTTTCCAGTCCTGTGGCCACTGCTGAGTTTTCCAAATTTGAGGGCATATTGAGTGCAGCACTTTCACAGAATCATCTTTTAGGATTTGAAATAGCTCAACTGGAATTCCATCACCTCCACTAGCTTTGTTCATAGTGATGCTTCCTAAGGCCCACTTGACTTCACATTCTGGGATATCTGGCTCTAGGTGAGTGATCACACCATCATGATTCTCTGGGTCATGAAGATGTTTTTTATTGGAGTATAATTGCTTTACAACTTTGTGTTAGTTTATGCTCTACAGTGAAGTGAATCAGCTATGTGTAGACATAGACAGACTAGTCTTTTTAACTGTACATCTCATCACTCTCCTGGGATTCTAGTTTTTTCCTTAATTCTCTGAAGTGACTATATTTCATAGTGTTTAGGTAATTCAGAATGTGTTTTTAAAATGTTTATGTTCCTACTACCATTTTCATTAGTAAAGGAGAGTTAAATAAATAAGGGCAATAGATTTTTTCAAACATAGCACACTAGCAGTGAAATGTTAAAGTTTATGGTACTTTGTATAGGTTTATGTGGGAAGACTTAGGTGAATTTTTTTTAATGTAGGATGTACCTCTACAAACTATAAGTTAGCTATTAAATTATTCTAGCTTTACTCCTTATTGTCTTACATAAAATGCATGCATACTTTAGAATTATGTTATGACAAAGTGTTAATACTTTGTCACACTTGAGAGGATTATTCTTACTAGCGTATCTGATCAACTGTAAAAGTCCATGAAATTTATTACAAAATCAATTTTATATTATGTTATTTTGGAAATAAAAATTTATTTATACCTTAAATAATAAAGTTTTTTCTATATATATTATCTATATAATAGAAACTGATGAAATCTTATATATGATATCAAATTTTAATTAACAGAACACATCTTTAAGTGCATTACCTATAATATTTTGTCAAAACACTGAGAAAACCCTGTAATGAATAGAAACAAAGCAATATTAAAATAACAAAAGAAACATTATCTAGATATTTCTTTATCTGAAAGTTTCTAGAAATTTTCAATTTAATATAGTGACTGGCTTTGCATAGTACTGAGTTGAAATAATATAAATAAATTTAAGTAAAACAAAAGGAAAGGGGCATTGGAGCATCAACTGTTATTTATACTGAAAATCTGACTGTATTGTTTTCTGGCACTTGGTCATTGCAGAACATTAAAAATATAAATCATTGCCTGTTACCTAATAATCAGCCCTTTGGGGTGGTAGTCATGAATAGTGTTTTGTTCTTGAGGTTAGGAGATCTGTTGTACAGGATTATAATAGAGTTTACATTTCAGGGCTTGGGTGAATTAGAATGTAAACTATATTCCCTGAAATCTTCTCAAGGTAAATATTTAAATAGAAGAGACCTGTGTACCAAGAACTGCACTGCAGAAATCTTAACTATGCTCAATGGTTGACATACCAACTGGTCCTAAATGAAAAGTCCTATAGAAGCAAAATGATCGCTGTCAAGGTCTAACCAGCACTGCTGTTCTGTCACTTAAGACATTGTTCTTGAGAGTTACGAATGATCAGTACTAGAATCTATATTTTTAACAAGCTGGTATCTGCATACCCACCACCCTCTAGGAATTACTATTTTCTAAGAAGCTTGCAAAGTATCAAGTTATATTGGGAACTACTGAAAGAATAAAACGTGATGCCTGCTTCCCACTGATTTTCAGCCTCTTTTGGGGACAAGACATGTGCACAAGATAGTGTTGGTGAGAGGATCATGAAAGTGTCATATTAGAGGATATGATTTCTATTTGAGATTCTATAATTTAGCAATCACGTCAACTGGAATTCCCAGGGGGTTCAGGAGATAATGGAGGAAAGGGTAAAGAAAATAATAGTAAATGAAGCAACAGACAAACAACTAATCTCAAAAATATACAAGCAACTCCTACAGCCCAGTTCCAGAAAAATAAATGACCCAATCAAAAAATGGACCAAAGAACTAAATAGACATTTCTCCAAAGAAGACATACAGATGGCTAACAAACACATGAAAAGATGCTCAACATCACTCATTATCAGAGAAATGAAAAACAAAACCACTATGAGGTACCATTTCATGCCGGTCAGAATGGCTGCGATCCAAAAGTCTACAAGCAATAAATGCTGGAGAGGGTGTGGAGAAAAGGGAACCCTCTTAAACTGTTGGTGGGAATGCAAACTAGTACAGCCACTATGGAGAACAGTGTGGAGATTCCTTAAAAAACTGGAAATAGAACTGCCTTATGATCCAGCAATCCCACTGCTGGGCATACACACTGAGGAAACCAGAAGGGAAAGAGACACGTGTACCCCAATGTTCATCGCAGCACTGTTTATAATAGCCAGGACATGGAAGCAACCTAGATGTCCATCAGCAGATGAATGGATAAGAAAGCAGTGGTACATATACACAATGGAGTATTAC
This sequence comes from Bos taurus, assembly GCF_002263795.3. Lineage (NCBI taxonomy): Eukaryota > Metazoa > Chordata > Mammalia > Artiodactyla > Bovidae > Bos > Bos taurus. Next base: position 31,331,403 of record NC_037333.1, on the reverse strand, counting down.
TCAGCCATTAAAAAGAATACATTTGAATCAGTTCTAATGAGGTGGATTAAACTGGAAGCAACCTAGATGTCCATCAGCAGATGAATGGGTAAGAAAGCTGTGGTACATATACACAATAGAGTATTACTCAGCCATTAAAAAGAATACATTTGAATCAGTTCTAATGAGGTGGATGAAACTGGAGCCTATTATACAGACTGAAGTAAGCCAGAAAGAAAAACAGCAATACAGTATACTAATGCATATATATGGAATTTAGAAAGATGGTAACAATAACCCTGTATGCTGCTAAGTCACTTCAGTCATGTCCAACTCTGTGCGACCCCATAGACGGCAGCCCACCAGGCTCCCCTGTCCCTGGGATTCTCCAGGCGAGAACACTGGAGTGGGTTGCCATTTCCTTCTCCAATGCATGAAAGTGAAAAGGGAAAGTGAAGTCGCTCAGTCGTGTCCAACTCCTAGTGATCCCATGGACTGCAGCCCATCAGGCCCCTCCATCCATGGGATTTTCCAGGCAAGAGTACTGTAGTGGGGTGCCACTGCCTTCTCCGAGTATACGAGACAGCAAAAGAGACACTGATGTACAGAACAGTATTTTGGACTCTGTGGGAGAGGGAGAGAGTGGGATGATTCGCGAGAATGGCATTGAAAAATGTATAATATCATATATGAAACGAGTTGCCAGTCCAGGTTTGATGCACTATACTGGATGCTTGGGGCTGGTGCGCTGGGACGACCCAGAGGGATGGTATGGGGAGGGAGGAGGGAGGAGGGTTCAGGATGGGGAACACATGTATACCTGTGGCAGATTCATTTTGATATATGGCAAAACCAATGCAATATTGTAAAGTTAAATAAAATAAAATTTAAACAAAATTTATACATCAAAAATAGAAAATTCCAAATGGAGCAACCTATATCCTCAGAGTGCAAAATAAGAGGGGGACCAAGACTTGAATAGATTGAATTGACTGATTATAATGCTTTTATTAGCAGAAGAGCTTAAATAGTAGTATGTATTTGTATTGTGGAGGATTTTTAAGAGACTCTAATGATGTCACTGATTATTCATCTGGCTATCTATCTAACCCAGAGGTTGGCAAACTTTACTGTAAATATGTCAGGCTTTTAGAGTCTATTATGGTAACTATTTCATATACTTTTTTATAATATATGTATGCATATATTTTTTTTCAGTTCTTAAAACATATAAAATAGTTTAGCTCAAAGATTGTAATAAAGACAGGCCAAGGGCTGAACCATAGTTTGCTGACCCCTGGTCTTATTTCTACAGATTTGACTTCTTCTACAAAGGTTCAAGGATAACTTGAAAGAATATATATATATATATATATATAAACAAAGAATAAAGAACTAGAAAATAAATGATATATCAGAACTAAGTCAATGCCTAGTAAAGAAAAACTAAAAGTAATATCAAAGTATACTAAAGTCAAATAGAGTAGTTAAGATACTTGAGCTTAAGAATTTGGTTCCATTCTCTTAAAAGTCCTCAAAAGGCAGGGTTCAGTACAGATCTTGTCATTATTGAAATTATAAAATAAACCATCTCTCTTCTTACCATTCTTTCCCAAAACAGTTTCTCACAAAGGATGTTTTTCTCTTCAATAGTTTCTGTAAACCAAATTGAATATGGCTGTTTTGAAATAATCTCTTCATAAAAGCTGAGAACATAACTATGAATTACCAAAAAGTCAATTCTAAAGGCTGTTAGAAACTGTCACCCAAATATATGGTTTTCTATAGTGCCAAACCTATTCAAGAAGAAAACATAAAATACCTCGGAATTAGATGTTTTTCAAGTAGTCATGCCAGCAAAGGTCCATCTAGTCAAAGCTATGGTTTTTCCAGTAGTCATGTAAGGATGTGAGAGTTGGACTATAAAGAAAGCTGAGTGCCAAAGAATTAATGCTTTTGAACTGTGGTGTTGGAAAAGATGCTTGAGAGTCCCTTAAACTGCAAGGAGATCCAACTAGTCCATCCTAAAGGAAATCAGTCCTGATTATTAATTAGAAGGACTGATGCTGAAGCTGAGACTCCAATACTTTGGCCACCTGACTCAATTGAAAAGGCCCTGATACTGGGAAAGATTGAAAGTGGGAGGAGAAGGGGACGACAGAGAATGAGATGTTTGGTTGGCATCACCAACGCAATGGACGTGAGCTTTAGTAAGCTTCGGGAGTTGGTGATGGACAGGGAGGTCTGGCATGCTGCAGCCCATGGGGGTCACAAAGAGTCAGACACAACTGAGTGACTGAAATGAACTGATACACATATATTTCCCACTTCAAATTACAGGAAATTTTAAATCATTTGTTTTTATATAATTATATAAGAAGTACTTATTTCTTATAGGAAACTTGGAAAATAAAAAGATCATCTGAAATCTTACTACTCTGAATAATATTTGTGTTAGTACTTTAGTGGATTTTTCCTTATTATATTTTACAAACTGTTTAGATGTATTTTATGGTCATATATTATCAAATAGCTCTCTATTTTTAAATTTTTTTTTCATTTTTACCCTTTAAAATGTTATAATGAATGTGAATAGATTTCCAAAAAATGAAATTGCTAACCTAAAGTATATAGCACTCTCTGTTTTTAAATGCTGTTTCCAGTTATTTTTTTTTCTTCAAAATGTTTTCCCATTCCACCAATAGTTAGAGAGTGTCTGTTTACTAAAATAATAAACTATACCCCTTTAGTCCCTTGTTAGTACTAATGAGTCACATTATTGTAAACCCTTGATGACTATAGGAAAAAAAGGATCAATTTGCATTTCCATTATTAGCGTAAAGCAAGCATTCATTTTTCTTTTTTTTAGGTGTATGTAATTCTCTCATTATATTTTGCAAACATAGTATTTTTATCAATATTTATGAGATCTTTCTAATGTCTTTTCACCCTCTGCCATATTTCTTTGTAATAATTCTCTAATGGATGATTTGCTTTTCAATTTATTTTGTTTTGACTTACAGAAAGTTGTAATATCAGTACAGTCATATCACTTTCCTTAAGATTTCATCTACTAACTTTTACATAAATGAAGGTATTCTCTAGTAAGAAATCAGACTTACACTATCTTGCCCTCTCTCCATGCCACATCTTTTATGGTTTGAACATTTATAATTATCTTTTCAATCCATCTGAGGTTTGATATCTTTTTTTTTCTCTTTTAGCATGATATTCTATGAAGAACTCAATGAATATTTTGTTTCATTATAGGTAAACAACTTTCAGTATAGTTAAAAATCTTCCTTTTTTCATTGATTTGTGATTTCTTAAATAATTGGACTTCCCAGGTGGTGCTAATGGTAAAGAACCCTCCTGCCAATGCAGGAGACGAAAGAGAGGCAGGTTCCATCCCTGAGTCGGGAAGATCACCTGGGGGAGGGCACAGCAACCCACTCCAGTATTCTTGCCTGGAGAATCCCATGGACAGAGGAGGCTGGCCAGCTGCAGTTCATAGGGTCTCACAGAGTTGGACGTGACTGAAGCGACTTAGCCCATAATAACTACATACTGCATTTCCAATATGCATGAATCCTAGTTTGTCATTAGGATTAAATGGCCTGCTTTTATGTGCGTGTTTCTCAGCCTTATAGTCAGTAGATCAGCTTCCCACAGTCTAGCTAACAGTCTTGATTTTTAAGTCTTGCAGATTTTCATTTTCTTATCTTTCTTTTTAGGTGTTGGAATGGGCAATTTGAAAAGGCAGTGTCAGAACAACTACCTAGATAAACAACCAAAAATCAAAAAAAAACAAAACCTAACAACAACATTCTGTGTCCTTCAAAAGCAGGCTATTCCCAGTGTGTGACAGTGACTCTACCTCACTATATAGAAATAGACTTATCTTCTTAATTGCTGTGGAATGGGAGCATAAAAAGTCAACTGAAAGTAGATTCAAGGCATTAAAATGATTTGTTTGTTTGAAGTCAGTTCAGAAAAGAGTACTGTGTTGTGTCACTTGAAATTATTGTATGATATGTGATGATCATTCTTGCTGAACATATCTTTTGCAATGTATTAAAATTCAGCTTCCATTCAGGCAGCTAATGATAAGGGTGCTATCTGGAACTCATTTAGCACAGAAAGGGTTTTTATTCACAGATTCAAAGGCCCTAGAATAATCATTGAAATGTGATTATTTCAACAAATGTGAGTAATCAACAAAATGCTGTTCTTTTTGTCTTATTTATCATTTTGATCCCATGAAGTATCTTTCTTTTATTTTTAATTGAAATATAGTTGACATACATTTTATATTAGTTTCAGGTGTAGAACATTGTGATTCAGCATTTAAATGGAATACTAATTGATCACTATGATAAGTCTAGTAACTATCTGTCACCATAAAAAGTTATTGCAATATTATTGACTGTATTTTCTATGCTGTACATTACAACCCTGCAGCTTACTTGTTTTATAACTGGATGTTTATATCTCTTAATGCCTTACACTTCTTTCATCCCACCCCCTACTTTCCTTCCCTCTGGTGACCACCAGTTTGTTCTCTGTATCTGTGAGTCTGTTTCATTTGTTTGCTTTGTTTTTTTTTTTTTGATTGCATTCACAAATGAAATTGTATGCTATTTGTCTTTCTCTGTCTGACTTATTTCATTTAGCATGATACACTTCAGGTCCATCGATGTTGTTGTAATTGGCAAAATTTCATTCTTTCTTGTGGCTGGGTAATATTTATATTACATCTTTATTCATTCATTTATCCTTGGGTGCTTAAGTTGCTTCCATTAGCTATTGTAAATAATGCTGCAGTGAACACAGAAGTGCATGTATCTTTTGAATTAGTATTTTTTGCTTTCTTTGTAAAAATACCCAGAAGTGAAATTGATGGATCATGGCACCCCACTCCAGTACTCTTGCCTGGAAAATCCCATGGACTGAGGAGTCTGGTAGGCTGCAGTCCATGAGGTCGCTCGGAGTCAGACATGACTGAGCGACTTCACTTTCACCTTTCATTTTCATGCATTGGAGAAGGAAATGGCAACCCACTCCAGTGTTCTTGCCTGGAGAATCCTAGGGACGGGGGAGCCTGGTGGGCTGCCATCTATGGGGTCGCACAGAGTTGGATACGACTGAAGCGACTTAGCCGCAGCAGCATGATAGTTCTATTTTAAATTTTTTGACGAATTTCCATCTGTTTTCCATAGTGGCTCAACAATTTAAATTCTCACTAACAGTCCACAAGAGTTCTCCTTTCTCCATATCCTTACCAACACTTGTAATTTTTTTTTTAATGTTTGATAATAGCCACTCTGACAGCTGTGACATGATATCTCCTTGTGGTTTTGATTTGCATTTCCCTGATGATTAGTGACACTGAGCATCTTTTCATGTGTCTGTTGGCCATTTCTATATCTTCCTTGGAAAAATGTCTGTTCAGATCCTGTACCTTTTTTTTTTTAATCAAATTGTTTGTTTTTTGATATTGAGTTGAATGAGTTCTTTATATTTTTGAACATGAATCACTTATTAGATATATCATTGAGAAGTATCTTCTCCATTCAGTAGGTTACCTTTTTATTGTGTTGACGATTTCCCTTGTTGTGTGGAAGCTTTTTTGTTTGATGTAGTCTCATTTGTTTATTTTTGCTTTTGTTACCCTTGCCTGTGAAGACAGATCCAAAAATATACTGCTGAGACTGATGTCAAAGAGCATACTGCCTGTGTTTGCTTCTACAGGCTTGTGGTTTTAGGCCTTACATTTAAGTCTTTAATTCATTTTAAGTTAATTTTTGTATGTTATGTGAGAAAGGGGTCCAGTTTGATTCTTTTGCATGTAGCAGTCCAGTTTTTCCAACACCCTTTTTGGGAAAACTGCCTTTTCAGTCTCTTCAAAAAAGAGAGAGAAAGAGAGCTCTCTGGTGTCTTTTCTTATAAGGACACTAATTCTGTCAGATCAAGGCCCCACTCTTATGATTTCACTTAACTTCCATCAAATCCTGCCAGACTCTATCTCAAAATATAGTCACATTGGGACTTCGGGGTTCACCATATGAGTTTTGGGGAAATACAAACATTCAGTTCATTGAAAAGGGGGAAAGGCAAATTCACCTAAAGGGTAGGATAAACCCAAGACTTTGTAAGACTACATCATAAGCTTAAATAAGGCCTTCCACAATGATTTTGGTGAAATGAAAATAGATTTGGATACAAGTATAGATTTCATAAGTGTCTGCCATGTCCTACGTGTTACATTTTACTGAGCTCAGGCTAGGAGAATCACAGAAGATGTAATTATACAAATGAATACATAGAATAACTAAGGGCCAACAACTTACAACAGAGGAGCCTGGTGGGCTACAGTGCAGAGGGTCAAAAAGAGTCAGATGTGACTGAAGTGACTTAGCACACAAGCACACACAACAACTTACTAAATTATAGCCAGATCCCTAAATTGATGCTGGTACCTTGCCTGGAAAAATATAAAAGCACTGAGCCAAAGCACATCCATCTTCTCAGAGAGCTGAATTAGAACAAGAAGAAATAAAGGCCCTTGCATGATCCTGGAATCTTGTGCTCTGTTAAATTGATGGAGAACTGAGTGATTGGTTCTTCCTTTCCTGTACCTATTCCCAACTGATGAGGAGAAATGCCAGTTTTATGAGTGAACATCCTAAAATTATGATAATGGTGGAATCTATTTCCTGAAACCATGTCTGTACAGATATATAATTTTGAAATAAAGAAGAAAGATTAGCATGTCAATATCTTTTAATTCTGGGTCATATCCAGACATAATTCAGAATAATTTTTGCCGGGGACCAGCCCTGCTGATCCAGGGTATTCGAAGCGGGGACGGCGTCAGCGACCTATTTATTTAAATATTTATCAAAGATATAAAGAGTAATAGAATAAGGATAGCTCAGTAGGAAAATTCAGTGGAGAAAAGAGGCTGAGTAGCTTGGTTTACACGGGAGACCAATAAAACTTCAAGACAAGAAGTTTGCACCACTTACGTAGGCCGCAGGCGTCCTTCCGTTCTCCCGAAGGAGAGGAGACACTGAGGCCTCCCCGGTTGGATCTTAGAAGCCCAGGCATAATTAGCAAGCATGGCGGGTTTCACGCTCCAGATGGAGACTCAGCCAGAATTTGGGAGAGAGAGCCACATGGGGAGACCAAGTTTCGGTGAACAAGGCCCGCACTTTATTTTCCAAAGTAGTTTTTATACCTTAAGTTGTGCATAGAGGATAATGGGGGAAGGGGTGGAGTCATGCAAGGACAGCAGTTCCTGGTCCTAATGGAAGCCAGGCTTTCAAACTTATCATATGCAAAAGTTAGGTGAACTACATCATCTTCTGTCCAGGAGGCCTGTTAACATTTTAAGAAACTTATCTTTCTCTAAAGGTGATTATTCCAAAATCAGGCACCAGCCTCCAAAAAAGCATTGGAAAAAGCTGCATTCCTATAGGGCAAAGGTGAGGTGGGCTCAATCAAGAAAAGAATTAACTCAAGGGTCCAAGGTTACAAACATTGAGGCTACTACTTACATTTCTATACACCCATTATATCAATCAATACACTGCCAAGGACACAGTAGGTAAGGAGTATGGAGACTTAGCAGCAAACATTGGCCCAATAAGTGAAAAAACCTTTCACCAATACAATTTCTAATCAATCTTTTAACTACTCAAAGGAATCTGTGTTTAGACAGTTTAGAACATCTCCTGCCTCTCACAGTTGGGAGGCTCTGAACAATCACATGTGGCCGGAAAAACCTATTCAGGCAGGCTAGAGGATTTCCAAAGGAGTTTGTAGGTTAAACACTGTCACACCCAGGAATTATTAACTGGAACTGTAAGCTAACTCTTTTTTCAGAGAGAGGTAGTGGGGGACAGCCCCCCGTAAAGTCAGAGGTATAGGTGAAAGCACAAAGCAGAAAGTAGGCAGACTCTGGTTTTGGGGGTAGATGTTCGAGAATTTCCAGGGGGACTCCTGAGGCTTGATCCCGCCTTTGCGTATGCCGAGCCTCCTTCCTCATGACCTGTGTCATGGGCGGAGTTCCTCATGCTGGCTCCTGGCAGTGATAGAATTCCAGTTGAGCTATTCCAGATCCTGAAAGATGATGCTGTGGAAAGTGCTGCACTCAATATGCAATGTGCACTCAATATGCAATATGCCGGCTCCCGGCAAATTTTAGTCAATGCTGAAATGACTCTAGAATGCCCATGTCTGGAATAAGATTATGGTCAACCTAATGAAGCCGTTCTTAAGCTTTTTGCATGTTACAATCACCTGAGGAGCTGTTAAAAACACCCAGTGCCTCCCCTCCCCCCAGCCCAAAGCAAATAAATCAGAGTCTCTGGGGAAAGGACCTGGCATTTTAAAAAGCTTCCTGGAATATTTTACTGTGCAGAAAACCACTAGCCTAATGTTGAGAAGCCATGACCAAAGATAGTAGGAGCCAGTTAAATTTCTTGGTCTAAAATTAGAAGGCCCAGCCTGTATAGGCCAAAGTATCCTTATTAGCCAATAATTGGGTGTAGAAATTTCACATAAAGATGGCACAGCTCACTGCATAGTCATCACAACCAATCACTAGTCAAATGAAGTCAAACATTGTTTAATGGCAACTGAAGATATAAACCCACAGTTGGGAAGGGGCTTCAGTTCAATTCAGGTCAGTTGCTCAGTCATGTCCGACTCTTTGTGACCCCATGAATTGCAGCACATCAGGCCTCCCTGTCCATCACCAACTCCCAGAGTTCACTCAAACTCACGTCCATCGAGTAGGTGATGCCATCCAACCATCTCATCCTCTGTCATCCGCTTCTCCTCCTGCCCCCAATCCCTCCCAGCATCAGTCTTTTCCAATGAGTCAACTCTTCGAATGAGGTGGCCAAAGTACTTGAGTTTCAGCTTTAGCATCATTCCTTCCGAAGAACACCCAGGACTGATCTCCTTTAGAATGGACTGTTTGGATCTCCTTGCAGTCCAAGGGACTCTCAAGAGTCTTCTCCAACACCACAGTTCAAAAGCATCAATTCTTCAGTGCTCAGCTTTCTTCACAGTTCAACTCTCATGTCCATACATGACTACTGGAAAGGGCTTAGGGAAGTGTTATTTTCTGTAACCAAATAGTGATTAAGGACATTCAATGTGGCTTTCTGTTTGTAAGCACTACCGAGGAGACAAATCTTACCAAGTCCTCTTTGAAAAGCTAATTGGTGGATTTAATCATAAGCACCATGCAAGGAGAAAATTTATTGCAATTTAGAGCCTTTAGAATAAAGTTTCCCTTCAGGGACTCAGTCTGTATAAAAAGAAGTTCTGTTTTCTCTTGGGCAGATGGACAGTGGTGAAAAGGATCACATCTCAGGCTGCATCTCAGCACATTGCTACATACAGAGGAAACTTTGTTGTTACTGTTTGAATTGGATGACTTATTTTCCCGATTTCCAAGCATTCTGAGATTTGCCTATGATTTCTGTGACTCTTTAGGAATGACTCTGCCATAAGCAGCTTCTGTTCAATAATAAGGTAGCATAGCAGGATGCTGAAGAGTTCAGGGTTTGTTTGCTTGCTTGCTTGCTTTTGCCAGTAAGCAAGTGGAGCCATTAAATCCCTCTGAGCAAGTAAGTTATATGCACACAGTAGCATCTAAGGAATGGAGAAGGAAATGGCAACCCACTCCAGTATTCGTGCCTGGAAAATTCCATGGACAGAGAAACCTGGCAGGTTACAGTCCATGGGGTGGCAAAGAGTTAGCCACAACTGAGCAGCTGACTTCACTTTCACTTTTCACTTTCATGCATTAGAGAAGGAAATGGCAACCCACTCCCGTATTCTTGCCTGGAGAATCCCAGGGACAGAGGAGCCTAGTGGGCTGCTGTCTATGGTGTCACACAGAGTCGGACATGACTGAAGCGACTTAGCAGCAGCAGCAGCAGCAGAGCACATCAGCATCTAAGGAAACTTGCCTCCATACCAAGATGCACTTGAAGAAAGAGAAAGAATAAGTAAAGCAATCAGCTAGAAAACCTGACAATAACTATTCTGAGGCAGTAAGGACTTAAACTTTAAACACACAAATGTACACAGTAGAGGCTCCAGGATTTTTTTTAATATAAATGTAACAGGCTGGTAAATTGAAAAGTCTTTTTGTGGTATACAGATGACATACACAATACAGATGACATCGCAAAATTGATACAATGCCAAAAATGAAAACTTTTGAGAGGAGGGTACAGTCACTGCTTATACTATTCTTAAATGCATACTCACATAGAAGATATTATAGGAGTATGTTAGAAGTTAGAGATAGTTTGGAGATTTATTTGCATAGAGCTGTTGTGCCGTAAGTCCTTCTCCTGAAGCACCCCAGCAACCCTACTCCCACCAAGAGGAGTTGAGGAAGTTTCAGCCTTCACCTCAGCCAAGAGAGAGGGGAAGGAAGAAAGGAAGGAAGGAGGGAAGGAAGTCTAATTAGAAAATGCAATATGTGCCAATAGTTCCTGCAGGTTGGAATATACAGAGGCCTAGTGTCTGTGCCACATGAGTAACTATTTATAGATAATTGAAGGAGAAATTGATGTGAATTCTCAGAGTTTATAGGACAAATTATACATATGTCCTATGGACCAGATATAAGCCAACAGAAGATCTGAGTCATCTGAGGTCCCAATCCAAAGGCCAATGATAGGAACACAAACCTCACTTGAGAGAATTCTCCAGAGAATCTGGAAGTACCACTAGATTCTAGCAATTGGGGAAGAAGCTAGCAACCAACGAGAGTATATATGAACTCTGTGACAGGAAGATCCATGAAATCCATGTGTTTGGATGAAGAAGGATAAGTGTCATGGTTTCCACAGATCCATGAAAGTTGCACACGTGGGACCAGAAATCAGTTCAGTTCAGTTCAGTCACTCAGTCGTGTCCAACACTTTACAACCCCATGGACTGCAGCACGAAAGGCCTGCCTGTCCATCACCAACTCCCAGAGTTTACTTATGTCCACTGAGTCGGTGATGCCATCCAACCAGCTCATCCTCTGTCATCCCCTTCTCATCTTGCCTTCAATCTTTCCCAGCATCAGGGTCTTTTCTAGTGAGTCAGTTCTTCGCACAATAGCCAAAGTATTAGAGCTTCAGCTTTAGCATCAATCCTTCCAATGAATATTCAGGACTGATTTCCTTTAGGATGGACTGATTGGATCTCCTTGCAGTCCAAGGGACTCTCAAGAGTCTTCTCCAACACCACAGTTCAAAAGCATCAATTCTTTAGCACTCAGCTTTCTTTACAGTCCAACTCTCACATCCATACATGACTACTGGAAAAACCTGCTTTTTAATATGCTGTCTAGGTTGGTCATAGCTTTTCTTCCAAGGAGCAAGCGTCATTTAATTCCATGGCTGCAGTCACCATCTGCAGGGATTGTGGAGCCCAAGATAAAGTCCCTCACTGTTTCCATTGTTTCCCCATCTATTTTCCATGAAGTGATGGGAGTGGATGCCATGATCTTCCTTTTTTGAATGTTGAGTTTTAAGCGAACTTTTTCACTCTCCTCTTTCACTTTTATCAAGCAGTGGTGGGGCTGGTATGGGTAAGGTGGCCAGTATAAATGCAACTGTAATAGTCCAGGCAATAGCTAGCATAGTGGTGGAGGAGTGGGGAAGTGTTGTTAACTGTCTTCAATTTTGATTCAGCAAGCAGTCTTCAGGCAGCCTCAGGCTGCATTTCCTTTGGTCACATTTGTACAATTTATTAAAAAGAAAAAAATATCTATGACAAAAAGTGTGCTCTCTGTGCCCAAGGACTCTTCGTTCCAAGGATGCCTCTGTTGTGAAACATGAAATCCTTAAGGTCGTTGCTGTTTAAACTATTCCTTGACCATCCCTTGTAGCTTATCTTTGTACCTGCACCTGTCAATAGAGTTCTCTGTCACTGAATGCTACTTTATCTGATTTATGTTATTTCCTTTATACTTCTTATCAAAAGTTGTGATTGTACATTGATTTATGTGTTTATGTGATTATTGTTCATTTCTTTCACTAGAGGTTAAGCCCTCAGAAGGCAGGATCTATTTGTGTTTTGTTCATTTTTGCATACTGAGTGCCTAGTCTACAATTTACACAGAATAGTTCCTCAAAAATATATTTTTAATTGATGAATAAAATAATATCACCTTATATTTTCATTCTAAGATTTCCCAGTCATCTTTTTCTTGTCTCTATTTATATCAAAAAGGTAAGGAAAATATCTGATTTCCATTTTAAAAATTCCTTAAAGGAAAAAGAGAACATCTTGCCCTGCCCCCAGTAATTTCCAACTATATTAATTATATATTTGTCATGGACAGAATTAAAGCCACTCAGACATGTCCACACCCTAATCCTCAGAACTTTGACTATGTTACATTGTATGAGGAATGTGATAGGGAAAAGAGAATGAATGGAAAAAGGGAATGTAAGGTAGCAGATGGAATTAAGGTTGCTAATTACACTGACCTTACAGTGAGGAGATTCTCTTAGATTATCCAAGTGAGCCAGTGGAAAGGCTTGAACTCTAAAAGGGAAAGAGAGAGCCCTAGAGGAGGTCAGAAAACTGTGACTGAGAAGGAGGATCTGCTGTTGTTGACTTTGAAACAGGAGAAAATGGACCATGAACTAAGAAATGTGGATACCTTTAGGATCTGGGACTATCTCAATTTAGAGCCTGCAAGAGAATGGGAAGCTGAGTGCTACAACTGCAAGAAACTTAATTCTGCCAACAACTCATAGAAGCAGGAAATAAATCCTTCCTTACACTCCCAAGGAACACAGAGATATGGACACTTTGATTTTAGTCTTGTGGGAAACACGCTGGGCTTCTGACCTAGAGAACTCTAAAATAGATTCCTGTTATTTTGCACAACTAAATCAGTCATAATTTGTTATACCAGAAATAAAACTTAATAGAATTTCTTGGGCTGGTATTCATTTAGCTGTCTTCCTTGTTAGTCTTTTTTTTTTTTAAACTTTATGTATTTGTATTAATATAATTGTTTTGTAACATAAAGGCTGATATTATTAGAGTGTATTTTTACTTTGAATATTTTCCTTATATTCTTATAAGAACACTAATATTCTTAAAACCTGGAGTAACATTGATAGCAAAATTTAAAGAATGTTCTAGGTAGCATTAAATCTTAATCATTTGTTTACTAACAAGGCATTTTCTAACTCCTCCTATTGCCTTCTTGGTGTTTTTACTGTTGTCTTATTGTTATGGCTTTATTTTATGTTTTCAGTCCTACAATTAATACTCAGAGCTATGAGTTTTGATTTGAGGAAATGAGGAAAGTTGAAAGGCAACTTCAATCTGTTCAACACTATAGATACTCCAAGGATTACTAGCAGGTTTAAGAGAAAAGAAGTAAACAGTCTTGATGAAAATGAGAATAAGGATAATCCATGAATTTCATTTTATGTCACTTCTCATTTTTATAAGGTTTTACGTACACTGTGGAATTTTAGGAATGTTCAGAGACAGCTAACATTCTCCTGAGAGAGACAGACTAGTACTTCTCTCTTTCTTCTGTGTACCAGTCGGAACTAGGGAGCTTGAAGCATATTCAAATAATTATATTTCTTTCGGAGGAAGTCTGGCTGTGCATTTCTGCTGCAGGGTTACAGAAGCTGGAGAAATAAGTTAGGTTTTCAGAAACAAACATTATGTATATGCCACAAAATGTAGCCTTTGAAATTTTACTTTGTTATTTGTTGAGAAACAAGCCTATTTCACTTCTTGAAGCAAGTGCAGATTTTAACAATAGAGTATCTTTATTTTTAAATCATTTATTCATTTGTGGCTGTATCAGGTCTTAGTTGCAGCGCGGGCTCTGTATTTGCTGAACTCAGGCTGTGTAGTTGCAGCACGTAGGCTCAGTTGCCCTGTGGCATGTGGGATCTCAGTTCTCCAACCAGAAATAGAACCCATGTTCCCTTCATTGGAAGGCAGATTCTGCACCCCTGGACCGCCAGGGAAGTCCCTATAATAGCTATATTGAATTGTAATTCAAGTACCATAACATTTACCCTTTTAAGTATAAAATTCAGTGGTTTTAGTATATTCAGAGAGTATTCAACCCTCATCATTATCTATTTTAAGGATGTCAACCCTCAAAGAAACTTTGTACCCAACAGCGGTCACTACCCATGTCTTTGTTTTCCCAGGCTTTGGCAAACATTAATCTATTTTTTTCTTTCTGTGGATTTGCCTATTCTAAACATTTAACATAAATGGAAATATATACTATATGGTCTTTTGTGATTGACCTTTTTCATCTACCATTATCTTTTCAAGATTCATCCTTGCTATAGCATGAATTAGTACTTTGGTACTTCAGTTTTATTGGGAAATAGCCCATTGCCTGATATACCTCATTTGTTTATCAATTAATCAGCTTATAGACATTTTGGTTGTTTCCATTTTTTGACTATTATGGATTATGATGCTATTAAATTCTGCAAACAAATTTTAATTTGATCATATATTTTCCATTTCACTTCATATATACCTTGAAGTGGAGTTAATCATTCAAATGGTAACTCTATGTTCAACATTTGGATAGATTAGACACAGATGTGGGTTCTATATGGTACTCCTGCTAAATAAACCTAGCACCCCTGCCACCTGTTAGGTTAACTTTTAGCAGAAAATAGCCAGATCCATTTGTTATGTATCTGGTTGGTGAAAAATTTCATTCAAGTTTTTCTGTAAAACTAGGAGTAAATGAGCTCTCAGGGAGAACTGGTAACGGTAAGGCACAGAATGGAGGACTAGGTTTTAGCCTTAGGGAATGCTCACTTCTGGACTTCGCTGATAGCTCAGTTGGTAAAGAATCCACCTGCAGTGCAGGAGACCCTCATTCTATTCCTGGGTCAGGAAGGTCCACTTGAAAAGGGATAGGCTACCCACTGCAATATTCTTAGGCTTCCCTTGTGGCTTAGCTGGTAAAGAATCCACCTGCAATGCGAAAGACATGGGTTCAGATCCCCTGGAGAAGGGAAAGTCTACCCCCTCCAGTATTCTGGCCTGGAGAATTCCACAGACTACAATCCATGGGGTCGACAAAAGTTGGACTTGAGGAAGCGACTTTCACTTTTGCTTTCTTTCTTTCAATGCTCACTTCTAATGGGCATAAGGAAATAATGGTGACACAGCAAATGTAGCACGAGTTGTATAGACAGAGCATAGCATCACCTCATCCAGAAAACAGTTCAAGGATGAAAGATGAACTTCATTCAGGTATGTTTTGTTTGAGTATAGACAGAATGTATAAAGCAGGTTACAAGCAGCTTATAGTCCTCTAAAGAGAACAGAATTTTGAACAGAAAAAGAGAAGGATTCTTATAGATATTGTTAAAACCTTATTATCAGATCATAGAAAAAGAGAAATAACTTTGCATTAAGAGGATAAAGATTGATTCATAATACTCATTGTTGGCATCTTTAAGGGTAGTTTTTGTGCGCAGAAAAGACCATATAGGAGTCACTTCAGTTGTAAATTAAACATATTATATATTAAGGTTGATGTTGCTGTCGTTGTTCAGTCACCCAGTCATGTCCGACTCTTTATGACTCCATGGACTGCAGCCCGCCAGGCCTCCCTATCCCTCACTGTCTCCCGGAGTTTGCCAAAGTTCATGTCCATTTCATCAGTGATGCCATCCAGCCATCTCAGCCTCCGAGGCCCTCATCCCCTTCTGCCCTCAATCTTTCCCAGCATTAGGGACTTTTTCAATAAGTTGGCTGTTTGTATCAGGTGACCAAAATACCGGAACTTCGGCTTACGCATCAGTCCTTCCAATGAGTATTCAGAGTTGATTTCCTTTAAAATTGCCTGGCTTGATCTCCTCACTATCCAAGGAACTCTCAGGAGTCTTCTCCAACACCACAGTTCAAAGGCATCAATTTCTTTGTTGCTCTGCCTTCTTTATAGTCCAGCTCTCACAACTGTACATGATCACTGGGAAGACTATGCTGCTGCTGCTGCTAAGTCGCTTCAGTCATGTCCGACTCTGTGCGACCCCATAGATGGCAGCCCACCAGGCTCCCCCGTCCCTGGGATTCTCCAGGCAAGAACACCGGAGTGGGTTGCCATTTCCTTCTCCAATGCATGAAAGTGAAAAGTGAAAGTGAAGTCGCTCAGTCATGTCTGACTCTAGCGACCCCATGGACTGCAGCCTACCAGGCTCCTCCGTCCATGGGATTTTCCAGGCAAGAGTACTGGAGTGGGGAAGACTATAGCCTTGACTATGTGGACCTTTTGTTGGGAGAGTGATGTCTCTGCTTTCAACACACTGTCTAGGTTTGGCCTAGCTTTCCTGCCAAATCTGCAGTGATTTTAGAGCTCAAGAAGAGGAAATCTTTTATTGCTTCCACGTATGCCCCTGCTATTTACCTTGAATTATGGGATCGAAAGCCATGATCTTCATTTTTTTGAGTTTCAAGCCAGCTTTTCTCACTTCCTCTTTCACCCTCACCAAGAGATTCTTTAGTTCCTATTCACTTTCTGCAATAACAGTGTTATCATCCCAATATCTGAGATTGTTGATGTTTCTCTTGCCTATCTTGATTCCTGCTTGTAATTCATCAAGCCTGGCATGTCTTAAGACATGCTCATTGTATAAGTTAAACAGAGTGACAACAGACAGCCATGTCATCAGTCAGACAGGTCAAATGCTCAGTCGTATCCGACTCTTTGCGACCACATGGACTACAGCACACCAGGCTTCACAGGCCTTTACAAACTCCCAGAGCTTGCTCAAACTCATGTCCATCAAGTCAGTGATACCATCCAAAAACCTCATCCTGTGTCGTCCCCTTCTCCTCCCACCTTCAATCTTTCCCGGCTCAGCGTCTTTTCCAATGAGTCAGTTCTTCACATCAGGTGGCCAAAAGATTGAAGTTTCATCTTCAGCATCCGTCTTTCCAATGAATTTTCAGTACTGATTTCCTTTAGGATGGACTGGTTGGGTCTCCTTGCAATGCAAGGGGCTCTCAAGAGTCTTCTCCAATACCACAGTGCAAAAGCATCAATACTTTGGCACCCAGCTTTCTTTATAGCCCAACTCTCACATCCATACATGACTACTGGAAAAACCATAGCTTTGACTAGATGGACCTTTACTGCCAAAGTAATGTCTCTGCTTCTTAATATGATGTCTAGGTTGATCATTGGAGGAGGCAATGGCACCCCAGTCCAGAACTCTTGCCTGGAAAATCCCATGGATGGAGGAGCCTTGTAGGCTACAGTCCATGGGGTCGCTAAGAGTCGGATACAACTGAGCAACTTCCCTTTCACTTTTCACTTTCATGCATTGGAGAAGGAAATGGCAACCCACTCCAGTGTTCCTGCCTGGAGAATCCCAGGGACAGGGAGCCTGGTGGGCTGCCATCTCTGGGGTCGCACAGAGTCGGACATAACTGAAGCGACTTAGCAGCAGCAGCAGCAGGTTGATCATAGCTTTTCTTCCAAGGAGCAAGCGTCTTGTGATTTCATGGCTGCAGTCACATTCTGCAGCGATTTTTGAGCCCCCCAAAATAAAGTCTCACAATGTTTTCGTTGTTTCCCCATCTATTTGCCCTGAAGTGATGGGACAAGATGCCATGATCTTAGCTTTCTGAACGTTGAGTTTTAAGCCAACTTTTTCACTCTTCTCTTTCACTTTCATCAAGAGGCTCTTTGTTCTTCTTCTTTTTCTGCCATAAGGGTGGTGTCATCTGCATATCTGAGGCTATTGATAGTTCTCCCAGCAATCTTCATTCCAGCTTGTGATTCATCCAGCCTTGCATTTCTCATGATGTACTCTGCATGTAAGTTAAATAAGCAGAGTGACAATATACAGCCTTGACGTACTCCTTTCCTGATTTGAAACCAGTCCATTGATCTATGTCCAGTTCTAACTATTGCTTCCTGACCTGAATATAGATTTCTCAAGAGGCAGGTCAGGTGGTCTGGTATTCCCATCTCTTCCAGAATTTTCCACAGTTTCTTGCGATCCACACAGTCAAACGCTTTGGCATAGTCAATAAAGCAGAAGCAGATGTTTTTCTGGAACTGTCTTTTTTGATGATCCAGTGGATGTTGGAAATCTGATATCTGGTTCCTCTGCCTTTTCTAAATCCAGCTTGAACATCTCAAAGTTCATGGTTCATGTACTGCTGAATCCTGGTTTGGTGATTTTGAGCATTACTTTACTAGCATGTGAGATGGCACAATTCTGCGGTAGTTTGAGCATTCTTTGGCATTGCCTTTATTTGGGATTGGAATAAAAACTGACCTTTTCCAGTCCTGTGGCCACTGCTGAGTTTTCCAAATTTGCTGGCATATTGGGTGCAGCACTTTCACAGCATCATCTTTTACGATTTGAAATAGCTTAACTGGACTTCCATCACCTCCACTAGCTTTGTTCATAGTGATGCTTCCTAAGGCCCACTTGACTTCACATTCCAGGATGTCTGGCTCTAGGTGAGTGATCACATCATCATGATTATCTGGGTCATGAAGATATTTTTTGTATAGATCTTCTGTGTATTCTTGCCACCTCTTCTTAATATCTTCTGCTTCTGTTAGGTCCATACTGTTTCTGTCCATTATTGTGCCCATCTTTGTATGAAATAATCCCTTGGTATCTCTAATCTTCTTTAAGAGATATTTAGTCTTTCCTATTCTATTGTTTTCCTCTATTTCTTTGCACTGATCACTGAGAAAGGCTTCCTTATCTCTCCTTGCTATTTTTTGGAACTCTGCATTGAAATAGGTATATCTTTCCTTTTCTCCTTTGACTTTTGCTTCTCTTCTTTTCTCAGCTATTTGTAACGCCTCCTCAGAATCCTTTGGCCTTTTGCATTGCTTTTCCTTGGAAATGGTCTTGATCACCGCCTCCTGGACAATGTCACAAACCTCTGTCCATAGTTCTTCAGGCATTCTGTCTATCAGATCTAATCCCTTGAATCTATTTCTCACTTCCATTGTATTCATTCATAAGGGATTTGTTAGGTCATACCTGAATGGTCTAGTATTTTTGTCTATTTTCTTCAATTTATGCCTGAGTTTGGTGATAAGGAGTACATGATCTGAGCCACAGTCAGCTCCTCGTCTTGTTGTTGCTGACTGTGTAGAGCTTCTCCATCTTAAGAATATAATAAATCTCATTTCCATATTGACCACCTGGTGATGTCCATATGTAGAGTCTTCTCTTCTGTTGTTGGAAGAGAGTGTTTGCTATGACCAGTACATTCTCTTGGCAAAACTCTGTTAGCCTTTGCCCTGCTTCATTCTATACTCCAAGGCCAAATTTGCCTGTTACTCCAGGTATCTCTTGACTTCCTGCTTTTGCATTCTAGTCCTGTAGAATGAAATGGCCATCTTTTTTGGGTGATAGTTCTGGAAGATCTTGTAGGTCATCATAGAACTGTTCAATTTCAACTTCTTCAGCATTACTGGTTGGGGCATAGACTTGGATTACTGTGATATTGAATGGTTTACCTTGGAAATGAACAGAGATGATTCTGTCATTTTTGAGATTGCACCCAAGACCTGCATTTCAGACTCTTTTGTTGTCTATGAGGGCTACTCCTTTTCCTGTAAGGGATTCTTGCCCACAGTTGTAGATATAATGGTCATGTGAGTTCATTTCGCCCATTCCAGTCCATTTTAGTTCACTGATTCCTAAAATGTCAGTGTTCACTCTTGCCATCTTCTGTTTGACCATTTTCAATTTACTGTGATTCAAGGACCTAACGTTCCAGCTTCATATGCAATATTGTTTTTGCAGCATCGGACTTTACTTCCATCACCAGTCACATCAACAACTGAGTGTTGTTTTTGCTTTGGCTCTGTCTGTTCATTCTTTGTGGAGTCATTTCTCCACTCTTCTACAAAACCTTGTGTGCACCAGGACCCAGGAGAAAGGAGCAGTGACCCCAGAAGAGACCGACCTAGACTTGCCTGTGAATGTGTAGGAGTATCTGGCAGAGGTGCGGGTCGGTGGTGTACTGCTGCAAGGTCAGGGGCAATGAGTGCGGCAGTGCGTTCACAGGACTTTTTGAAGGTTTTCTTCATTACCTCCACCATAGCTTGGTCTCAGGCCAAACAACAGAGAGGGATCACGGCTCCGCCCATCAACAGAAAATTGAATTAAAGATTTACTGAGCATGGCCATCAGAACAAGACCCACTTTCCCCCACAGTCAGTCTCTCCCATCAGGCAGCTTCCAAAAGCCTCTTATCCTTATCTGTCAGAGGGAAGACAGAAAGAAAACCACAGTCACAGAGAACTAATCAAACTGATCACATGGGCTGCAACGTTGTCTAACTCAATGAAACTAAAGCCAAGCCTTGTAGGGCCACCCAAGATGGACGCATCATGGTGGAGATTCTGACAAAACATGGTCCGCTGGAGAAGGGAATGGCAAACCACTTCAATATTCTTGCCTTGAGAACACTATGAACAGTATGAAAAGGCAAGAAGATATGACACTGAAAGATGAACTCCCCAGGTCATTAGGTACCCAATATGCTACTGGAGAAGAGCCCTGTCATATTCTTTTCTCAATCCTGAACCACTCAGTTGTTCCAAAAAGGGTTCTAACGGTCGCAAATTAAAATTAAAAAATTTTTAATCTTTCCTCTATTTTGTGTTTCTGGTTCTTTCCATCCAACCCTGGCTCTTGTGCCACCTCCTTGGGTTCTGATCCTCTGTCACTTGCAGCTATATTCCCATACACCAGGCCTCGATTATACCGTGTCATTCCTATTCAAAGTGGCCCTGATACTTGCAAAAAGAGAGCAGGAAGCTTCTTTACTCTCCTCTTGTTCATTCATCCCACATGCATTCACTTAATACCTGTGTAGCAAGTCTGTTTCATACTGAGAAATTTCAAAGATGGATCACAATAAACTGTGGAAAATTCTTAAAGAGATGGGAATACCAGACCACCTGACCTGCCTCTTGAGAAACCTGTATACAGGTCAGGAAGCAACAGTTAGAACTGGACATGGAACAACAGATTGGTTCCAAATAGGAAAAGGAGTACATCAAGGCTGTATATTGTCACCCTGCTTATTTAACTTCTATGCAGAGTATATCATGAGAAACACTGGGCTTGATGAAGCATAAGCTGGAATCAAGATTGCTGGGAGAAATATCAATAACCTCAGATATGCAGATGACACCACCATTATGGCAGAAAGTGAAGAACTAAAGAGCCTCTTAATGAAAGTGAAAGAGGAGAGTGAAAAAGTTGGCTTAAAGCTCAACATTCAGAAAATTAAAATCGGGGCATCCAGTCCCATCACTTCATGGGAAACAGATGGGGAAACAGTACAAACAGTGGCTGACTTTATTTTTCTGGGCTCCAAAATCACTGTGAATGGTAACTGCAGCCATGAAATTACAAGACATTTCCTCCTTGGAAGAAAAGTTATGAGCAACCTAGACAGCATATTAAAAAGCAGAGCCATTACTTTGCCAACAAAGGTCCATCTAGTCAAGGCTATTTTCTTTCCAGTGGTCATGTATGGATGTGAGAGTTGGAATATAAAGAAAGCTGAATGCCAAAGAATTGATGCTTTTGAACTGTGTGTTGCAGAAGACTCTTGAGAGTCCCTTGGACTGCAGTGAGATCCAACCAGCCAGTCCATCCTAAAGGAGATTGGTCCTGGGTGTTCATTGGAGGGACTGATGTTGAAGCTGAAACTCCAATACTTTGGCCACCTGATGCGAAGAGTTGACTCATTTGAAAAGACCCTGATGCTGGGAAAGATTGAGGGCAGGAGGAAAAGGGGATGACAGAGGGTGAGGTGGTTGAATGGCATCACCGACACAATGGATATGGGTTTGGGTGGACTCCGGGAGTTGGTGATGGACAGGGAGGCCTGGGCTGTGGTTCATGGACTTACAAAGAGTCAGACATGACTGAGTGACTGAACTGAAAAGTGTATTCGCATGTCCAGTCACATCAGTTGATTCATAGGTCTGGCATACCTTGTCGTTGGTAGATCCCTGACAACTGATCGTGCTTTTGTGCACTTTGCTGTACCAGAACTGTATGGAGTACATGAGTACAGTACTTCCATTTCAAGCCTATGGTGTCTGAAAGTAAGCGTAAACACAGTGGTGATGTAGTTGGCACTGCTACTGTATTCTTCAATGTACTGCAAGGTTAGAAATGGTTCTTTTATTGTTAAAAAAAATCTGCTCCTACTAAGACTTTAACTTTTTAAGTCTTTAGTTGGTCAGCCTCTTTTTCTACTCATTCTTCCCACCCTCCTTTGTTTTGTCAGTCACTTTTAAAGCTTTGTTAAAATATGTTGTGTCATTTAAAAAATTAAACATCTTTGACTATTATAAACAGCAATTGGAAGTTAAGTATATTTCCTCACCTTTTAAAGTACTCTACATTAGTTACATAATTAACAAAATAATCCAGTGTTTGGTTATTCTACTACATTTATGAATAAATGAAGTTTGTTTTGAATCTCCAGAACTATGTAAAAACTTAATAAAATTTCCACTTTAATGTATAAATATTCAATACATATTACTCAAATTAAGCACATTGTAAGTACATAAATATTGAACTTACTAGTACATATATATCTAGCATTAGTAATATTTGACTGTGTTGAATTTTATTCTCTTAAATATTTTTGAAAATAATTTGCTCTCTAGATTTGAAAATAATCTTTTCCATTAAAGTAATAATAATGTAATTCTAACCAATTTGAGGGATACTCAGCAAAGATATTAACAAGCTTTTAAAAGTATATTAAATATACTGACTTCTAGAAATAATCTTTAATATAACTTTATAAATTGGAATAATTAATGTAATTTGGGTCCTTAAGCTAATTATATTGTCTGAAAACCTCCCAACCTTTTATAGGACTTGAATGGATTTTAGATTTTTTTTTTTTGACTCCCAGAAATGCTTTTTCCATTTAACTTCAAAGACCTTTGAACTTGATGGAATCCTTTATTTTTTCATATCCTCTAAATTCACTCAATTATTATGTATTAAAACAGATGGCCAAGTTAATTCTAAATACATTTCAATGAACCTATATATTCAGAAAATAAAGTGTCACACTAGATCCAGGGCTCTGTGAAACTTTCTTTGTCAGAACCTTCGTTTGAGTAAGGCAAGAGTGTAGAAAAATGACTGAAAAATTAGCTCGAGTTTTGAAAGGATACTGTATACCAAAGTACGGTTGGGACTTTATCTCATGTAATGGGTTTTGGGTGTGTGTGTGTGTATAATTGCTAAAATATACATATTTTATAAACCATATATTTCAAATACAATTGACCCTTGAACAATAAGGGTATGAACTGTGCCGGTCAACTTAAATGCAGACATTTTTCAATAGTAAATACTACAGTACTACGTGGGCCATACAGTAGCTGATTGAATCCAAGGATGTGGAGGAACCACAGATACAGGGGCCACTATAAATTATACTCCGATTAACCCTCAAGTTGTTCAAGGGTCAGCTGTATACACATCAGAAATAGTTCCTCACATATGAATCCAATCTCTGTTACTTTCTATCTTAAGAGAATTCTGTTGAATTATGAAACTGATAAGCTATAAAATAGTGAACTTAATATTAAATAAATTCCCCCTGGGAAAATTTTCTTTATCTCTACTTTATGATACTGTGCTCTCTTGGTTTTCATAAATCTTGGTTTATGTTTCTATATTCTCTTGGTTCCTTGATTTATATCCTCCTTTTTGAGTAGGTGTTTTGTTCTTTGTGGTTTAAATGGGGAGCAGGATTTTTATTATCTAGTTAACTTTGACTATGGGAGACATAGATTATATACCAGTCAGCACTCCTACTCATCTCTTAAAGATCTTGCACAGCATCTGATTTTCAAAGACAGAAATAGTTATTCAAATATAATAACAGTATAAATTAAATGGCTTTGAGTGAGGCTGGATTCCTTTAAGGTATTAGCTGGAACAAAAAGACTACATTGGCTCATTGTTTTTTTTCCTTTTGTAGTTGCTTGGTTTGGGAAAATTAAGTATGGGATTCAACAATTAACAAATAATTCACTGTCTGTTATGTGCTAGACACTTGTTCTAGGCCTATAGAACACAGTGGTGGATTTGTGAAAGTGGAAACATAAAAACAAACATTTTTCTACCCTGGGAGTGAGTGGAGAGAGGTTTACATTCCTGTATAGTTAGATTATATATATTAGGTGTATGTGTGTGTACACACACACACACACACACACACATAGATATAAGTAGGATACTTAGTTGATGATAAGTGCTTTAGGAAAAAATAATAAAATAGGAGAGGGGAATCATAAATGAGGATGACGGGAAGGGAGTGTTGGGAGCTATGGGTCACATTATAATTAGGGTACTAGAGGAGGCCTCAGAGGAAAGATATTGATATTTGGGGAAAACTGGAGTTTACTGGGAGATAGAGAAAAATACCTCAGGGACAGAGGAAACAGCAAAGGCCAAGTCAGAGGTGTGCTAAGCCAAGTGTCCTTGAGGAACAAAAGCAAGAAGGCTAATGTGGCTGCGTCCGAAAAGAGGAGCAAGAGGGAAAGTGGGGAACATTATGAGGAAGAGAAAAGTTCTTTCAGGACACACAGGACTTTTAAGGAGTTTGGCTTTTATTCTGAGTGAGATGGTAAGCTGTGGACATTTTGAAAATAGAAAAGACATAATCTGATTTATACATTTTTAAGAGAATCTAAGCTATAAAGTAAGTGGAGAAGCTGGAACTTGAAACCAGGTAATCTTTCTTCAAGTTTGTCAACGCTGTCAGCATAATTCAGTGAAGAGATTGTGAGGAATTGGAAATTGGAGAGATACGGACCCTAGTCTCTTTCTACCACCAAGCTGAACAGTTTTGAGTTAGTATATCCACTGTTCTAGGTAAAATAAATAGGAAATATCTGAAGATCCTTTTTGCTTTATATTCCTCATTCTGCATTCTCAAAACATCAAATCACATATAAAGAAAGCTGGAATCATCTAATCTTTCTTCTATAGGGAAAACTTATGTTTCACTTCTTTTATGGTATTGTAAAATAATGATAAATACAAACCTTCTAGAAAATTCTCAGAATTTAGTCTATAAAATAAGAGTGTTAAAAAGCAAATAAACAAAACCAATCTCATCTTCACTAGATTTATCATACAATTAAAATAGGATGATCAAATAAAATATATTCTTGCATTTTCATTCTGTTGTTGACTGGTGAAGAAAGAAGAAGGAAATGTTCATCACCTTTATTTTTAATATGAGATCTTGAAACTGATTCTGCTACTTTGGCTAGGCTATTAAGTTTGAACTGCTCCAGAAAGGAAATAATTGATGTTTCCTATGGGGATCTCTCCAAATTGCCAATATCTGTTGAACATAGAAGAAGCAGAATTCCAGAAAAAAAAATAAAATCTGCTTCTGCTTCACTGACTACTCTAAAGCATTTGACTGTGTGGATCACAACAAACTGTGGAAAATTCTGAAAGAGATGGGAATACCAGACCACCTTACCTGCCTCCTGAGAAACCTGTATGCAGGTCAGAAAGCAACAGTTAGAACTGGACATGGAACAACAGACTGGTTCCATATAGGGAAAGGAGTACATCAAGGCTGTATATTGTCACTCTGCTTACTTAACTTATATGCAGAGTACATCATGAGAAACGCTGGACTGGATGAAACACAAGCTGGAATCAAGATCACCGGGAGAAATATCAATAACCTCAGATACACAATGACACCATTCTTATGACAGAAAGCGAAGAGGAACTAAAGAGGCTCTTGATGAAAGTGAAAGAGGAGAGTGAAAAAGTTGGCTTAAAACTCAACATTCAGAAAACGAAGATCATGGCATCTGGTCCCATCACTTCATGGCAAATAGATAGGGAAACAATGGAAACAGTGACTCACTTTATTTTTTTGGGCTCCAAAATCACTGCAGATTGTGACTGCAGCCATGAAATTAAAAGACGCTTGCTCCTTGAAAGAAAAGCTATGACCAACCTTGACAGCATATTAAAAAGCAGAGACATTACTTTGGCAATAAAGGTCCATCTAGTCAAAGTTATGGTTTTTCCAGTAGTCATGTATGGATGTGAGAGTTGGACTATAAAGACAGCTGAGCACCAAAGAATTGATGCTTTTACACTATGGTGTTGGAGGAGACTCTTGAGAGTCCATTGGACTGCAGGAAGATCCAACCGGTCCATCCTAAAGGAAATCAGTACTGATTATTCATTTGAAGGACGGATGCTGAAGCTGAAACTCCAATACTTTGTCCACCTGATGCAAAGAACTGACTAATTGGAAAAGATGCTGATGCTGGGAAAGATTGAATGCAGGAGGAGAAGGGGACAACAGAGGATGAGATGGTTTGATAGCATCACCAACTCAATGGACATGAGTTTGAGTAAGCTCCCTCGGTTGGTGATGGACAGAGAAGCCTGATGTGCTGTAGTCCATGGGGTCATGAAGAATCAGACAGTACTGAGCAACTGAACTGAACTGAACAGATTTTATACACATAGTTATATAGTTATATATATCAAATTGAAGAAATAGTACGATTATATATTTTTTAAATCTGTGCATAATAATATGTTTAGAATATTAGAATATAAAGAATATATTGTTATCCATTGGTAGAGTTTTGTGTTCATAAGAGGTCATGTTCTTTTAAACTGAAGGCAAACCAGTCATTATATCTATAACACTTGGCCCACATAATAGATGCTCTATAAATATTGGGTGAATGAAGGAGGAAGGGAATGGGTGGGTGATTAAATTAATTGATGTCTTACACATTATGTCCTCTAATTTAAAGGCATAGCAGAAACAGGATATGACAATGTTGTTTGAGTTTTTTTTTTTTTTTTTAACCACAGAAACTTTTCAATTTCTTGATTTGTCTTCTGACTTCATCTGCTATACCAGCAATCACTGGCAGAATTCTATGATCAAAAACACTCTGTAAAAATTGTATACTTACTTCCCTAGAAAGCAAATTGTATTATAAATATTATCCTAGTAAATGTTTGTGGATGAACTGTGGTATTTTTATGTTGTTGCATGGGCCTGAGCACCTTAATTGCCTTGAAAGATCCACTGTCTCATAGGGTATTAGAATTCTGCATGGCTAAGAAATCCTATCTATCCTGATACTTTTCCTTTGGCCAAACATGTCTCAGTGCAACTTATTATTTTACATTTTTATATAAGAAAGATAATCAATCTTCTATATGTAAATGTCTATCATGTGAAGAGGAAAATAAAATGTGTATTATAAGAAGAAAAATATCAGGAAATATAAGTTTAAGTATGAAGTCAATACAAATTTGCCTTTTTAATATGGATATGTTAAAAATAGTACTAAGTAGCTGACATTTCAAATTTCCAATGATATTCAAACATGAGTGATTTTGTGTTTTTTTTTTCTGTATTTACTATTCTTATAAAAGATTTTATATGAGAGAAGGAAATTAACTATAAGCTTCTGATATGTCTCAGAACAAGTAAATAACTTAATGGGAAAAACAAATTTGAAAACCTGTTTAAATTTAGCAAAATCATTATACTGCAAATGCTAAAATATGAATTAAAATCATAGTTTTAAAACAAGCATTTGGAGTGCTATGAAAGTCAAGAGTTGACAGTGACAGTATAATTCTTCCTACTGCTATAGGAATAAGATTGCATAATTGGTAATCAAGGCAATTTATGTTATTCTAAAGTAAAATTCTGCACACTGAATTGGATCTACGAAGACTAAACATTTTTTTTCTAAATCCAGGATAAACGATTTTTAGTCTGTTTAAATCATTTTATGTTAAGACTTTAATAGTCTTTGGATGTCAATAAACTGTAGTTTCTTTGGAGTGAAACTGTAATTTATGCCTAAATGTATTTAAATTTAAAATAGCAATAAATGTCAGAAGCAAAACCTTTTTCTGCCTGCATTTTGTGGATGTGCCCTTGAATTTACATAAAATACTGCAATAAATTGTGACTGATGTGAAAAACAAACAAAAAAGAACTAATATAAGCAGAAGGCTTGAATACACTATAAAATAAGACTCTGAGTACCATGCAAGTTGAAGCCATCTCTTGTAAGTCAAGGTTATTGGAATGTTGGCTTGGCAATAGTGAATGAGTTGTGGCACCAAGTAGAGTTAATTAGGAGGATGGAATAACCAAAAAGGTTAGATTATACCAGTGAAATCTATACTAGAACTAGAACTCAGTACTATTTTCAAATTAATCTTCCTCTATTTTGTAGCCTAAATCTAGAGTTTTGAGAACTACATGCTCCTCCTTTAGTTAATAAATCTGTCTGTGCTTCTGCCATTAACATCAGCTAGTAGTTTCCTCAGAATCCCTTCCCCCAGTCTCAACCTCCAATACACACAAGAATCTATCATTCAAGAGCCATCCCAAAGAGCATCCCCTCGGAACTTTTCTGATCCCTCCAATCAGGAAACATTTTCCTGTTTTTGTTTTTTACTGTTTCTGTTTTGTTTTGTATTAATTTACAAAGGACTTTGAATGTTGGTTGTAAAATTTATCTTAACCCAACCAGTGTGATTTACAGTGATTAGATGAGTCACTCCCACAAGATTATGCTTTGACTTCTGAAATAAATTATTTTCCAAATTATAGTTCTTTTACATAAAATTTATCAATCCTCTGAAATTAATAGAGAATTAAATTCCATTTAGTAAAAGTTGATAACATAGAAAATTAATGTTTTCCTAAGACTTAACTCTAGCAGAAATTTTCTTACTCTTAAGGTGAACAAAATAATGATAGGATTATTGTGAAGTTAAAAAAGAAAAAAGTTAAATAAAATACCTGACACTAGATACTTGGCCAAAAAAAAAAAAAAAATTAGTATTTTATTTCTACATTCAGTTCAGTTCAGTTCAATCGCTCAGTCATGTCCGACTCTTTGCGACCCCATGAATTGCAGCACGCCAGGCCTCCCTGTCCATCACCAATTCCCGGAGTTCACTCAAACTCACGTCCATCGAGTCGGTGATGCCATCCAGCCATCTCATCCTCTGTCGTCCCCTTTTCCTCCTGCCCCCAATCCCTCCCAGCACCAGAGTCTTTTCCAATGAGTCAACTCTTCGCATGAGGTGGCCAAAGTACTGGACTTTCAGCTTTAGCATCATTCCTTCCAAAGAACACCCAGGACTGATCTCCTTTAGAATGGACTGATTGGATCTCCTTGTAGTCCAAGGGACTCTCAAGAGTCTTCTCCAACACCACAGTTCAAAAGCATCAACTCTTCGGCGCTCAGCTTTCTTATGTATAATTTAAGTAAGAGAAAAATAAAAAGAAGTGAACTGGTATTGCTGTTTAGACACCCAAGTAATCAATTGCCTATTGAGAAAGAAATATCACCATAAAGTTGAAAAGGCCTATGAAGATGTTGAAAATACACATTGTTTTTTTCTGGCTCATTACTGTACTGTTTATGAAAGAAAAGACTCTGGAATAGACATATGGGAAGGAGGAAGTATCCGGTTTTACCTGAAGTACCTGTTTATTCAGAGATGAACTGCAGGGCACTGAGGTGACAGTGAGAGAAGAGCCCAGATGCCTCACTTCAAGCAAGCAGGAAACATAAGAGGAGGAGGTGTTCACAGTGCTGCCTTGAGGCAAGGCAGATAGAACCTCAGAAGCCGATTTCAAACACCACTCATTAACTTTGAGTTGCTTCGTAGCCTCTGAAATCAGAGAATATGCCTTTGGAACATTTCTCATGGCAAAGAGGAATTCAGAAAAGTTACACTGAACTAAGAAGAGATTAGACATTTGCTTCTTTATATTTTGCTTTAAATGGTGTTACAAATATTTTTACTACCATATAAACGTGGTATCGGGATATTAGCCAAATGATGTATCGATATATGCTTGTTGTTACTAAAAGAGGCAAAATTCATTTAATGGAATGACTGTATTCACTGTAGTTCATAATGGTTGGTCTGATATTGTATGACCAATTTTGGAAGCAAAACTCAGTTGAAATTTCTTCGTTAGACTAGTTTCACCAATAGCAATCTGTCAGAATTACAGGTATAAAATCTCATAATGTGTTTTGAGTGAATAGTTGAAGGTATGAATGAATGAGAGGGCACTTATTTTCCCTTTCTTTCTCAACTTTACCCTCCCTAATAATTGAACTTAAATGACATAACTAAAGTTACCCAATTCTGATGAATTGGCTCTGTGTAATAAATTTCTCCAAGTTTATTTTTAACATGCATGTTTTCTGTCAAGAAATATATTTTTCATATAGATCTGGTATATTTTCATAGCATATCTTATCTTATTGTTAAACTTTTCATTGACTGCCTCTCACATTGGAGACAGGGATACAGGCAACAGTGAATGCATCATTTCCAGTACAGTGCTGTTGAGATGTTGCAGCAAATGTATTGATATAAGCATCAGAACTTTTCAAAATAATAAAAATGTCAAAATTATCATTAGACTGGGGAATCTACTGTGTACTTGAGTCACCTTCAAATGGCGTGCTTCTGTTCATAGCAGGTTTCAGCTGTTGAGGGTCCAGGACTTTAGAACTTGTACTAAATGCATGCACTGTGGGGAATTCCTGATGCTAACGGTGATAGACAGGTGGTACCCTGCCCCTTGTGCGGCACCAGCCTTGCCCTTATATGGCCACCATCCTGCAGGAGAAATGGGGTCTGACTGCCTCAGGTGCTCCATGTGTCCAAAGAGAGTTAGTTACCACATAATTCTGAGTTTCCTTGTTAGTTACCACATAATTCTGAGTTTCCTTGTAATCCTGTTTATTACACATGTAAAGAAATGAGACTGTCCTTTTACGTATTCTGTTTGCATTGAACTGTTAACCATATGCTGATATTTGTGTCAAAGTAAACGTTTATTTTTATAATAAAATTTTTGACTTATTGTGAAGATTTAAAGACATCCCGAGCCTGGTGGGCTGCCGTCTATGGGGTCGCACAGAGTCGGACACGACTGAAGCGACTTAGCAGCAGCAGCAGCAGCAGCTTCACATGAGGTTCCCAAATTTATTTGTTTTCTTGAATTTTTCCTAGTAATTGTGTTTCCTATGCTTAATTTTTATGTCCCCCCCACACTGTGTGAATAACAGGCTTGTTAAAATGAGAAGTAGTTTTGCTTTCTTAAAATATTAGATTGATTTTTCTGTTCCTTGCCTGGGTTGTTCTTAGTGATCTAAGTTCTTTCCTATAATTTTCTTTCAAGACAGATATAGTATTTGTTTGATTAAGTGTGAAACAACATGCATTCTTTTGCCACAAAGGCTGTAATAGAACAAAAAACTTTTTTAGAAAATTGAGTAAATCTATTTTTAAAATGATAAATTCATTATATTTATATGTCAGTTATAAATGATCACTTATGATCCTGTAATGTTTTGTACAAAACTGTGGTAAATTTTGTGCAGAGGAAAGAAGCTCCATAGGTAGATGATTAACTGTTAGTCATTTTCTTTGAATGAGAACATAATGAACCTTTTTGGCTTCTATTATCATGCTGACACAATCAAATAAACTTATAGAAGAAAAATGTTAGTAGAAACAGAAAATAGGGCTAACTCTTCGGCCTATACTTTTTTTTTTTTTTAATGACTGGATTCAATGCAATTTCGAAACGCTGATACCTAATCCATCTATCGTGCTATAATATAAAGTAGCTTTCTGGCATGGACTGGAGCACGCAGCAAAGCCAGACTTGGTTAGGTTTCCATAGAATTCTTTAAGGGAATTCTGCTTCTGCTGCTAAGTCACTTCAGTTGTGTCCGACTCTGTGCGACCCCATGGACAGCAGCCCACCAGGCTCCCCCATCCCTGGGATTCTCCAGGCGAGAACACTGGAGTGGGTTGCCATTTTCTAGGTACCTAATTTTGCCCACTCTGTAACAGTCAAGTTGGCTTCCTGAAGTTCAGATACCCACACATGTTGGTACACATATATTATAGAGATTCTTTATTCTGAGAACTTAAAAACATAGGAATTGGATTTGTTTCTATGACAAAAACATATATTTAGTTTCTTTTAGATAAAGATATACAACTACTATAATATGGGTTATGATTTAAAATTTCTCCCTGTTAAGGAACAGTAGTCACCCTTGCTCTGTTGCTAAGACCTATTTTCTCCTGGGTGTCCCTCAAGTTGGTGTTGGAGCGTCTGTTTCTTGTTTCAAGGACCTTATTGTTAGTTTTATATATGTATGAGTAACCTATATTGATCCTAAATCATTTAATATGGCTTTAAAATATTGCCACATTAAAACAACTAAAGCTAAGTGAGAAAATTAGAGTAAAAAGCCAATAACGTAATAAAAATATGTGAAGCCTTAACACCACTCTTCTTAGCAGCCAAGAGAAGTTCAGATCAGTTATGTGATTCTCAGTGTATATTAAAGTGCTTAGGGACACAGTTATTCTTGGCACTGAGAGAAATGTGCTCCTTTTTATCTTCATAAAGGACACGTTGTGTAAGGCATTGACTCACTTAAAGGTTTAAAATCTAACAAAACTGCCCAATAGTTCATAAAAATGGCAATAGCTTTGTAGTATGTTAGCAATGAATTTCATGTTAAAGTTTCTCGAGGTTGCTTATGGTCTGATACTAAAGTTTATTTTCACAAGAGCAATTCCGTGGCTTGTGATTGCTTGTGTTTTTGTTTGAGAGTGTGTGTATGTGTGATAAGAAGAGAAGGGATTGGGGACAGGGATGCTCAAGGCAAAGGGACGTTACAAATCCAGCCCAGTAACAAAGATTTCTGTGATGTAATTTAAGAAAAGTAACTATGTTATCTAGAGAACGTGAAAAATCTTAATCTTCACTTATGCATATGTTCAAATTTAATTTTTATTGACAGGCATCAGTATCAACTGACTTATTATTTTCTTGACTTTGCCCTTATATTTCTTTAACATTTTGTTAACAGTCATCTATGTGTGCATTTTTGGAACTATAATATTTATTTATTTTAATTTTATATTGGATATAGATGACTTACATGTTGTCTTATTTTCACATGTACACCAGAGTGATTCAGGTATACCAATACATATCTATTCTTTTTCAGACTCTTTTCTCATTTAGGTTATTGCAGAGCATTGAATAAAGTTCCCTGTGTGATACAGGAGGTCCTTGTTGATTATCTGTTATGTATATCAGTGTGTATATGTCAATACCAAACTCCCAGTCTACCCCTCCCTCTTACACCCTTCCCCTACGGTAAACATAAATTCATTCTCTAAGTCTATGAGTCTGTTTCTGATTTGTAAATAAGTTCACTTGTATCCTTTTTTAGATTCTTCTTTGAAATGACTGTATTAAAGTGATGGAAGGAATTTTTCAGGTTCTGTTCACTCATGCCCATATCAATAGGCAATGACTTTATTTACACTTCTTGGTTACTTCAAAATGCTGCAGTAAATATCATTTACTTTTAATATTGGAATAAATTGGAATAGATTCCCCAACATGAAATTGCTCAGTCAGAGATATGCTTGATTTTAATTTTAGTAGATGCTGATACCCATTATATTACTGCCACATACCCCTTGCATACATGCTGCATGCTTAGTCACTTCAGTCATGTCAGACTCTTTGTGACCCTATGGACTATAGCCAGCCAGGTTCCTCTGTCCAGGGATTGTCCAGGCAAGAATATTGGAGTGGGTTGCCATTTCCTTCTCCAGGGGATCTTCCTGACCCAGGGATCAAACCCGTGTCTCTTATGTCTCCTTCATTGGCAGATGGGTTCTTTTTATTTATTTATTTATTTTAATTGGAGGCTAATTACTTCACAATATTGTGATGGTTGACATGAATCAGCCACAGGTGTACATGTGTCCCCCATCCCCAAACCCCCTCTGGGTTATCCCATCCCATCCCTCTGGGTTATCCCAGTGCACTGGCTTTGAGTGTCCTGTTTCATGCATCGAACTTGGACTGGTCATCTATTTCACATATGATAATATACACGTTTCAATGCTATTCTCTCAAATCATCCCACCCTCACCTTCTCCCACAGAGTCCAAAAGTCTGTTGTTTATATCTGTGTCTCTTTTGCTGTCTTGCGTATAGGGTTGTCGTTACTATCTTTCTAAATTCCATATATGTGTATTAATATACTGTATTGGCATTTTTCTTTCTGACTTACTTCACTCTGTATAATAAGCTCCAGTTTCATCCACCTCATTAGAACTGATTCAAATGTGTTCTTTTTAATAACTGAGTAATATTTGATTGTGTATATGTACCACAACTTGCTTATTCATTTGGCAGATGGGTTCTTTACCACTAACGCCATCTGGGAAGCCCAGATGTTGATAATCACTTGCCTAAAGGCTGTAACACTCCACATTTCAGTTAAAAATGTGTAATATTACCTTTTATTCCTCCAGAAAAAGCATTCAATTTCTGAAAAGACACTACTGTGACTTTTATTCATTACATTAAATATATGTATATTGATACATATATTGATTTTACTAAAGATATCTTAACTATGCTGAACAAGCTACTGACTCTGACTCTCCAGATTAGTAACAATTTAATGAATATAAGATGGTAGAAATAATAATTTAAAATAGAAATTTATAGTTAAAAACAAATATCCCAAACCACATAGGCATATTTGCCCAACTCCTTCAGTTAATTACGGAGCATTATAGGGTGTGACCCGATTTTGTATGCATCTTTAAGTGTTGTTTCTTACTCTTATTTTTTAGTAAGATTATTTTCTATTCCTTTACAACTTATCCTTAGTTTATTTCTGCAGATTATCTCAGCTCTTTGTATTTGTAAGAAGATAGAAAAATGTATCTCATAATTGGTGGTTAGTATATACTTATTTGATAAAGAGTGTTTTCCATTTAAGTTGTAAGGTCCATGGGGGCAAGGGTTATGCAAAATTTTTCAGTCATTTTTACCTCCAGATTAAAGTGAAGTGCCTGCAATAGAAAATGTTCTATGAGCAAATGTTGACTTTATGAATAAATTAAATGTTTGACATAAGAAGTGCAGCAAAAATTTAAAATTCCCTTTTGCACAATGTGAAGCTGTCATAATTTCTGCATAATAATACTTAGAAGTGTCCATGGGATTCTCCAGGCAAGAATACTGGAGTAGGTTGTCATGCCCTTCTCCAGGGGATCTTCCCAACACAGGGATCGAACCCATGTCTCTAGTGTCTCCTACATTTACACAGTTTCCCTGGTAGCTCAGCTGACAGAGAATCTGCCTACAATGCCGGAGACCCTGGTTCAATTCCTGGGTTGGGAAGATCACCTGGAGAAGGGAATGGCTACCCACTCCAGTATTCTTGGGCTTACCTGGTGGCTCAGATGGTAAAGAATCCGCCTGCAATGCGGGAGACCTGGGTTTGATCTCCGGATTGGGAAGATCCCCTGGAGGAGGGCATGGGAACCTACTCTAGTATTCTTGCCTGGAGGATCCCCATGGACAGAGGAGCCTGGTGGGCTGCAGGTCATGGCGTCACAGAGTCGGACACAACTGAGCGACTCAGCACAGTGTTTTCCAATGTTTGAGACCATAATTACATTAAGAAATACATTGCAACTGAGAACACACATAGGTATTTGTTTCATAAAATAGTATTTATCTGTAGTGTGTGTATTGACTTTTAATGTTTATTTATTCTATTTATTTATTCTATTTGGGGGCTTTCCTGGTGGCTCGGGGGTTGAGAATTTGCCCTCAAAAAAGAACACATGGGTTCAGTCACTGGATCAGGAAGATCCCCTGGAGAAGGAAATAGCAACCCACTTGCCATTCTTGCTTGGTAAACCCCATGCATTTATTTATTTATTCATTTTTTCATTATTATATATCATTTTATGCAAATCAAGAAAATTAAACTAATATCATGATCTACCAAAGGAATAAAATATTTTGAAAAAACAATTCCTTGAGCATTATCTGTTTTATAACTAACAAAAGTAATGTTATTAGTAATAATATAATAATACTAGCACTCTTATAAGGCATACTTACTGTATGTCAGATACTATTTTAGATGCTTTATATGCATTGAGTTCATTCTTAGACAAAATATGGAGTTCTTACACGGGTACAGCGAGGCACAGAGAGAGAAACAAACTCATCCAAGGCACAGCAAGTGGCGGATGTAGATTTGAGCTAGATGATGTCATTCTAGAGTCAGTGCACCCAACACAGCAGTCTATTGCCCGTTCGTTAACAAAAGCTTGACTTCTCAATTTCATTCTACTGACTACAATGACCGTGAGGGTAGGGTATGGATGGGTTATAAAGGTGGGAAATGGATGTGATCCAAAGAAACCAAAGTTCTGATGCAACTGATTCTTACTAATTCTCATCTCTAGCCATGTTTTCAAATATCAAGTAGTCATACTTAGAACACTCCAAGTTAAAAGTTGGCCATGCATTAATAATCACTTCTGCTCTGTCTAGGCATGATTACAGGCTTTTTTGATGCACTCTAGTGCCCTAGATAGATCAATGTTGTTAAACTGGAACAAGTAGCAGCTCCAGGCCTTAGAAGACATCAGGACTCTGTCACATTTGGTTTTTCTGGTATCATGATAGGTGTGATTTTTATAGTGTCTTCAAAATAAGCATAATCCCACATGTGTATGAGGCTGTGGTGCTGATGGTGGACTTTGTGATCATTTTAGAGAAATTCAACCAAGATGACTAGTCAGTAAAACTGACCTTACAGTCATTTCTGCTCATGGCAACATTTTCAAATCATATGCTAATTATGCTCTTACAATTCTATTACTTTGGCCACCTGATGATGTAAAGAGCCGACTTATTGGAAAAGACCCGGATACTGGGAAAGACTGAGGGCAGGAGGAGAAGGGGGAAACAGAGGATGAGATGGTTCAGTTCAGTTCAGTTCAGCCACTCAGTCCTGTCCAACTCTTTGCAACCCAATGAATTGCAGCACGCCAGGCCTCCCTGTCCATCACCAACTCCCAGAGTTCACACAGACTCATTTCCATTGACTTGGTGATGCATCCAGCCATCTCATCCTCTATCATCCACTTCTCCTCCTGTCCCCAATCCCTCCCAGCATCAGAGTCTTTTCCAATGAGTCAACTCTTCGCATGAAGTGGCCAAAGTATTAGAGTTTCAGCTTTAGCATCAGTCCTTCCAATGAACACCCAGGACTGATGTCCTTTAGGATGGACTGGTTGGATCTCTTTGCAGTCCAAGGGACTCTCAAGAGTCTTCTCCAATACCACAGTTCAAAAGCATCAATTCTTCGGCGCTCAGCTTTCTTCACAGTCCAACTCTCACATCCATACACTACCACTGGAAAAACCATAGCCTTGACTAGACGGGTATCATTGACTCAATGGACATGAGTTTGAGCAAACTCTGAGAGACAGTGAAGGACAGGGGAAGCCTGGCCTGCTGCAGTCCATGAGGTTGCAAAAAGTCGGACACGACAGAGCGACTGAACAACAACAACATACTCTGAACACAGACTAAGATATTTCATTTACTTCTTACCGTGAAAGAATTCAAGAGTATGCAAGTCACTTTCTAGTTACTTTATACATAGGCAACTAAAAACTCTAAGACACTGAATTGTTTCATCATTCTCTTTTCTCATTTTTTCTCATGTCAAAAAGCAGCAGGCTGTGCTTAAGAGCACAAGTTTGAAAGTCAAGAGGCCACAGTCACAATTTTGGGTCTGCCATATGATAAGCAAGTTAGTTTGGGCAAATTATTTACGTAACACTCTGTAATCTGTGAAATGAAGAAAATAGGAGGACCTTGTATTGGATTTTCCTAAGCATAAGTAGCCCTCACATTAGCTGGCATACCATAAACCCTGAATTAAATATTAATTCTGTTATAATATCCAAAGACTGGATTCAACAGGCAACAAACAGCAAGCATGTCATTTTGTGGTAATGCAGGCAAACTTCTGGTATGCTTTTCAACACTAATAAAAATAATATGAATTTTCAGTTGATTTAGAAATGTTAAGACTGAAAAGCATGTAAAATACTGATGTCTATTCTTTGCTTCTTTAACTCTTTTCAAAGAGTATGCTTCTTTTATTAGTGTGACAAATGCATGAATTTTGTTCATTCTCTCCCGTTTCAAGGCAGGCTTTGTAAATTTTCGTTGTTATTCATAGCATGGAGCACCATCTGACATGTTAGTGATCAGGCCTTTCACAAGATGGTGCTCCTAATTTTCTTTGCTTTAGTAATTAAATTTGTTGTAATTTTACATACTAACAGGAAAATAAGAATGAAACATGTTTTACAACTTCTATAGTTTTTTTTTTTTGCTGTAGTGTATATCTCTGGAGGAACAGCTCTGGTTCTTCTCCCCATATCCTTGGGACAAAAGTATAAGGAGCAGGAACATGGTCTTTCCCATGACACACACCCCTGTACCAATACAATGTCATTCACCAGGCGCTGACTGAGGATATTCTATATGCTGAACATGGTGCTCGACACTGAAGACAATTCAAATGCTGGGGGGGTAATTAAAGATAAGTTAATGGAAGAAGATATGGGCTATGAGCAGACCTCGAAAGTAGTGAGTCACAGAAGGTAAACCGTTAGTTGTATTACTTGCTGAAAAGAACAGTTATTCTTTCAGGCCCTTTCCTTTCCCATGTAGGCTTCTGAAGTCATAACAAACTTGGGAACAATTTTTGAACTCAGATAAATTTGTGCTGGCAACTAGCGAGTTTTGAAATCCAAGCAGAAAATGCCACAGTCACTTTAGCCTTACCTACCAAACTGAACTTAGTTGTCTCTCTAAAGACTTAAGTTACGGATTCTTAAAATGATGATCTTTATCTTAAAATAGTTTTGTCCTTTCTTAGATTCAGAACTGCCACATTCTTAAGAAACAGGCCTTTACGGAAACATAAAGTTTCTCTGCCAAGTTCACAAGTGCCTTCCCTGCCTCCTTCCCTTCTAGAAATAGGTCCCCTGAGCTACATTGAAAGGTGTAAACTTCTCTCTCAGAACCATATAAATACAGTGAGCCCCAGTAAAAACAGACGGTCGGTGTGATCATTTTTAACAGCCCTGGAGATGTCCATATGCTATTCAGCAATGTGACATCTGCGTGGCCCTTTAGCTGTGGAGCGTACTTTAAACATAAGCAATTTTTAAGCAACAAGGTGTCAACTTATTCATCCATGTGAGGTAAATCAGTGCTTCTGCACTCCTGAGTACAATCAGTGCAAATCTGTAGAGTGCTCTTAACCATCCCTCCTCTCCAGGCACATGGCGTGTTCTTCTATTACAATTATACTATTGTGCCTCCAAGTCAAAAAAATGTTTGAGGTAAAATACTCATTCAGTTAACATTGGAGTCACTAAGTCACTGCTGTACTGGTGTTTCCCAACAATGAAGCTTGGGAGCATCCATCTGGCTATGGACTACTGCTTCTACGTCCTGCTCTCATATAGAAATATACTGCCAAGTCTAATTGAGGCACATTCCATACAATTCTATAAAAATAAATTTTACAGAATAAGGGAAGTTCAATTACCTTAATTTTGACAATACACCTAGAGTAGGTCCTGATTCTTCTGTCCTGAATCTCTAACTAAAATCATGTATTGTTTTATTGTTCTAAGCTCTATGTCCTTTCTTTTTTTTTTCCATATCCTCTCCCATCCTTAAGCCTTAAACTTCAAGCAAATTAAAACAGATGGAATAGGTGATAATTACATCCTGACAGAATCACTATTGAAAAAAGCACACAAAATAATTTCCACTGAAATAATCTGAGGGAAAATCACCCAATAAGCAACATCACAAAAATAAGTTAGAAAATGACTGAGCCTGGTAAAGATTTTGTGATTGACATATTAAATATCCTTATATTTGTTCACATTGGTTTATGGATCCACCCAATCATAAGCAGAAGTTCATTCATTCATGCATTCCCTCATTTACTTATGAAGTATTTACTGAATACCTACTATGTGCCAAGCACTGTATTAAACCCCCGCAAAATATGATAGTGAACAAAATAAAGATTCTTGACCTAGGAGACAGAAATAAATAAGTAAAATATATTGTACATCAAATATTGATCAGTGCTGGGGAAGAAAATAAGAAGGAAAAAGGGATAGAGTGTAGATTCAGAAAGAGTAATTTTGACTAGAATGAACATGGTGTCGCTAATGAAGTGATGTTTGAGCAGATGACTGAGATGAAGGTAATGGAGCAAGCCGTGTGGGCACAGGGCAAGAGCAGATAAAGCAAAGAGTGAACAAATTCAAAAATCCTGAGACAGAAGTTTTCCTTGTTTGTACAAGGAAATGGAAAAGACTAAAAAGGACTGATTGGGTCCAAGGGAAAAATACTAGTGGGATTAGAGATCAGCAGGAGTTAACCCATATGAAACCTGGAAAGCCATTGAAAGAACTTTGGCTTTTACTCTGAAAGTTAGCAGAGAGTTTGGAGCAGAGCAGTGATTTGATGGGATTTATATTTTAGAATATTTTAGATTGCTAGCTAGTCTATTGAGAATAGGGTGTGCACATGGCTGGTAATAAGGACAGAATAAAAAACATTTAGGGGCATAGTGCAGTAACACAAGCAAAAGATTATGATTATAATTTTAAAGCAAAACAAAAGAAAGCAGCCCTATTTGGGATAAGCTCAAAGATAGAGTCCACTTCATTAGTTAATACATCAGCATGAGTGTGAAAGAAACAGAGAAAGCAAGTACGATTTCAAAATTCTGGTCTGAGCCATGGGAAAAATTGATGCTGTTTACTGAGAAGAGAAGGCTACAAGAAGAGTAGCTTTTGTGGAGATAATGGAAAATTTACACATGTTATGTTAAAATGCTTATGAAAAACTTGAGGAGCACATACAAGATGGGTGATTTAAGACTAAGGTTTACGGAAGAGGTCCAGGCTGTAGATTAAAAATAAATGCAAGGGATCATCAGTATTTAAAATCATTTACTGAGTGAGTGAGACAGAAAAAAGAGGCCCAAATACTGAGCCCTGGGCTTTCCAACATTCAGCAGTAAGAAATATGGAGGAAAGAGCAAAGGAGACTAAAAGAAGCAGCAGGTGAAATAGGAGTGAAACCAAGAGTGCGTGATACTTTTAAAGCCAAGTGTATCAATCAGCGTTGAACACAAGAAATAGAACCTGTAGGAAATACATATTATGACATTTATTGCAAGGAATTGGCTTACATAGTTGTGGGGGCTGACATGGCAAGTCTGAAATCTGCAAAGCAGGCTGTCAGGAAGGGCAGGCAGGAGCTACAGATGCTGTCCATGGCTGGAATTACTTCTCTCCTTTTTCTCTGTTTTCCTTCCTCTCCCTCTCATGTGCATCCTTGTCCTTGTCCCTATCCTCCTCCTTCTCCTTTCTTTTCATTTTAAAGCCTTTCAACTAATTGAAACAGGCCCACCCAGATGATCTGGATAATAATCTTCCTCATTAATGACAGTTTTAGACTTTAATAACATCTTCAAAAAAAAAAACCTAGATTAGTTTTTGATTGAATAACTGGGACTATATCCTAGCATGTAGGATATAACATATAAAACTGACCATTATACCACCTAAAAAATAAAAAGTAGGGAGCAATCAACTGTGTCACACAGTGTGGGGAACTTGAGTGCAGTAACTATTGGATTCCACATCTAGGAGGCCATTTGTGAATTTGACTACTTTAGGTGTTTTTGGAACGGAATGGTATTTATTTCTGTGATTGATATGACAAAACAACACAGACTAGATGGCTTCAAATAATGGAAAAGTCTTCCTTTGGAGACCGGAAGTTCAGCATTGGTTACAACAAACTAAAATAAGGTGGCAGCAGACCACGCTTCCTCAGGATCTCTGAGCTGCC
Organism: Bos taurus; assembly: GCF_002263795.3. Classification (NCBI taxonomy): domain Eukaryota; kingdom Metazoa; phylum Chordata; class Mammalia; order Artiodactyla; family Bovidae; genus Bos; species Bos taurus. The sequence goes on along the minus strand of NC_037333.1, from coordinate 31,289,433 downwards.
TCTTCAGGTGGCTGCTGGCATTTATTTGCTTGGGGTGGCAGCACCCCACCTTCAGCCCCACTCATCGCTTTCCCTTCTGTGTGGCCCAAATACCCTTTCTCCTCACTGATAAGGAAATGTGCTTGGATTTAGATGCCCCCTCCCTAGTTAATCCAGTCTAATCTCTCCTCCTCGGGATCCTTATTTTTATCACATCTGCAAAGACTCTTTTTCCTCATAAGGTTAACTTTTAAAGGTTTCACCTGCCATCTTTGGGTGGCTATTATTCAGCCTACTTACAAAGTGTGATTGAAGTGGACCAGGAAAGTGACCAATTTCAGAATGTTTCTGTAAAGGGGAGCAAAGAAGTGGGGCAATAGCTGAGGGAAGAATAGGAATTGTAACCAACCCCCAGTCCTACTCACAGAGCTTTTCTTCTTTGCATACAAATATCTTCCAAACAAGCATAACTCCAGTTTTAAGTATTTCACCTTCTAGTCATGCATGTCCATTCATCTCTCTTACATGTTTAACCAAAGCTCCCGTGGTAGGTTAATATCATTATTGATAACTGAAAAATACTTGGACGTACCTTTGTAGAAAAGAGATAGCTTTCATGAGCCTAAATAGTATTTTACAGCTTTTGTAGTTTGTTTTGTTTTGTTTTTAGTTTTGCCTTAAAATGATAAATCTTTGTTCTTAAAAATTGCAATTAATACATTTTGAAAGCATTGCATATATCTGTCCAGTTTGGTCTGTAAGTCATATCTCTTATCATCTCTGATTATGCTTCCTCTATATTGTGTTCCAGAACTTTGAAATACTTTATTCTTATACTTTAAAAATATGTATACTGGAGTTATGAATTAAAAAATAAATTCCCATGTACTTGTCTCTTTATTTGCTTTCAAAATCATTTGAACCCTGTTCTGTCTGTGGCTTAGGGATATCTGGAGGAAAAGGGAGCTGATATGAAAAGAAAGTCTTTTTTTTTTTTCATAATTTACAACAAGCTCCAGGAAACTTTAATGTATTCTGAATACATTATATTATGCATGGACTGCCTGCCATATAGCATCTACTCAAGAACAGTACCTAATACATAAGTAAGTGCTTAATAAATATTGATGAATGACTGAGTAAATAAAGAGCAAAATTATACTTAAGACATATTCTGTTTATTATTATTTATTATATTATTATAATATTTTATATTATTATTCTATTTTTATTAAAGCAATTATAAGCAGCATAGTTTTTTAAATGATGTATACACATTTAGAAAACATTTGAGCAAACTTAATTACCTACATGACCAATATAACTTAAAAGAGAATATTTCTTTTGAGGGAAGCATTTGGTTGTATAATGTTATACTCAGAAACAGTACAATATAAGAGTGAAGAAAGAAGTTAGTCTCTAAGATGAAACAAACTTGCTCATTTTAAATATATTTAATTTTTTTCTTGTTTTCAGATTTGTGACCTTGGGCTAATTGATTTATTCAGTTCAGTTCAGTTCACTTCAGTTGCTCATTCGTGTCCAACACTTTGCAACCCCATGGACTGCAGCATGCCAGGCCTCCCTGTCCATCACCAACTCCCAGAGTTTACTCAAACTCACGTCCATTGAGTCGGTGATGCCATTCAACCATCTCCTCCTCTGTCGTCCCCTTCATCAGGGTCTTTTCAAAAGAGTCAGTTCTTTGCATCAAGTGGCCAAAGTATTGGAGTTTCAGCTTCAACATCAGTCCTTCCAATGAACACCCAGGACTGATCTCCTTTAGGATGGACTAGTTGGATCTCCTTGCAGTCCAAGGGACTCTCAAGAGTCTTCTCCAACACCACAGTTCAAAAGCATCATTTTTTCAGTATTCAGCTTTCTTTATAGTCCAACTCTCACATCCATACATGACTACTGGAAAACCCATAGCTTTGACTAACTGGACCTTTCTCAACAAAGTAATGTCTCTGCTTTTGAATATGCTGTCTAGGTTGGTCGTAAATTTTCTTCCAAGGAGCAAGCGTCTTTTAATTTATTGGCTGCAGTCACCATCTGCAGTGATTTCGGAGCCCCCAAAAATAAAGTCTACCACTCTTTCCACTGTTTTCTCCATCTATTTGCCATTAAGTGATGGGACCAGATGCCATGATCTTCGTTTTCTGAATGTTGAGTTTTAAGCCAACTTTTTCACTCTCTAGTGGCTGACTAGCAGTTATTTTTGTTATCTCCTTTTCCCTTGCTCTCCATATCCATCCTCTCACAAAGACCTCTGATATTCTCTCTAAATAACCTTCTCAGATTTTACTCCAACCTTTCCTCAAATCTCAGCTCAGCCATCACTTCTGGAGGAGACCTCCCTTACTGCTCCCCTTTCCCTTCCTTGATACCAGTGCAGATGTTCTTGACACATATCCTTCTTCATTCCGTATACCTTTATTTTGCAGTGATCACAATGGTAATTTTTGCCATTTGGTAATTCTTTTAAAAGTATTGTTTAAGTTTATCTAAGATATTTCAAGGAAACATAGTGTCTATCTAGCTTATCATTTTATCTTTAGAATTGAGTGTTTTTCAAAATTGTCACTTGTAACCTGTTCGTGAGTAGAAAAATCGTACTGAGAATCATGGAGTATTTTTTAATAAAATAGAGTAGAATAAAAGGTTTTTCAGAATGAATAAAGTGTATTAAACATACATATTATATGCTGCAGGGCTTGTTTTTTTAGTTTTGACCTTATCTATGTACTCATGCATTACACATTTGTGTGTATGTCTTGAGGTAAAATATATTTCCTGTTGTAGGTCACAGCCAAAAATTATAAAGCCATGGATGTAGAAAATTGACACCTAGTAGACATTCAATAGTTATTTGTTCCATCAGTCAGTTAATGCCTTTTTCTTCTCCTTTTATTATTCAATTTTGTCACATTAGGCTATAGACTCATGAATAGAGTTTGCAGTAAGGTCGCATACTTCTATATACGTCTTTGAAAAAAATATTATTAATGCACAAGATTCTCAAGCAAAAATTTCTACTTTAATACTAGTCCATTCAATGAATATAAATATGGTTATTTAGTAGCTGAACAGTTCGACTTTGTTATTAATATTTTGTATAATATTATATTAGATTTAAGTTTTATTCAATTCCTACTATTGCTTTAATCAGTATTATTATATTCTTTATTAGTAGTCAGAGTGTTCCTTTTTAAACAATACTGGCAACTTTATGCACTCATACATTCCACACACATTAATTGGGTCCCTACTTTATGCCAGGCATTCTGCCAGGACCTGGGTGTGCTAAAATGATATGATCACTTCAAGGAGCACTTACTTTTGAAAACTGATAGATTAACTCCACAAATACCTGTTGAGTACTTTTTATGTCCCAGGAACTATGTTAAGGTCTGAATAATACAATGATGAAAAATATAGTCTTTGTGTCTCTGACCCAGAGGCAAGGATTCAAGTGCAGATAATTTACTTGAGAGCTAACCCCAAGAATCATTGACAGTAAGTGGGGAAGGAAGGAAGATTAGGAAAGGAAGGCACCCAATAAGGAATTCATTTTCAAGCAAGCTACCTCTATAAAGAACTGGAAGTTAATCCTGCTGGGAGCTCTGAGAACCAGCATCGAAGTGATCTCAGTTATTCTTCCTGATAATTGTCACTTTCGTGTAGGCTGTTCCCGTGCAAGTATAACTCTTAGACACTTGTAGCATGCCCTGCAGGCGGTCAAAGTCCTGATGTAGATTTGCAGATGTTGGCATTGTCCATATCTGAGTACATTAGAAAGGTAAAGCCATTCTAAGGGGAGTGGGTGGGGACAGGTAAGGCATCAGCCTCAGAAGACTTAGAGTGAATTGAGTGTCCTAGGCTTCACATATTAATTCAATTTAATTGAGGGTGTGAGTATATTATACTATTGTTTGAAACTGAAAAAGATGACCTTTTCATTGTCTTTCTCCAATATAGCAAATTCAGTGTTCATTTCTTTAACCTTCTCCTCTTGCAATCTGTTTTTATGTTATTGAATTTCTTTCAAGTAATCTAATTGTTTTCATTACTCTGTATTTCAACCTTTCTATCTTTAAGGCATAGGAATACAAATATGAGTATGAACAAGTATAGCTAATGTTTGTTGAATTTCTTATTATGTGCCAGTAGCTGTTCATAGATTTACACAAATAACCTTACTTAATCCTGATACTTTGAAGTCCTTACACTCATTGTCCTTATTTGTAGATAAAGAAACTGAGGGTGAAAAATTGAAAAAAAATAATTGCTCCAAATTTCAGAGGTAATAAATAATGAGCTATGTGCGCCAGCTAACTTGCTTCAGTCATGTCTGACTCTTTGTGATCGCATGGACCATAGCCCACCAGCCTTCTCTGCCCATGGGTTTCTCCAGGCATGAATACTGGAATGGCTTGCCATTTCCTCCTCCACGGGATCTTTTCATCCCAGAAATCGAATCCATGTCTTTTATGTCTCCTGTATTGACAGGCAGGTTCTTTACGGCTAGCGGCCACCTGGGGAGTAGTGCAAATAATGAGGTCAAAACTCAAACCCAGGCTTGTCTGATTCTAAAGCACATGGTTTCATCAGTATTCTGTAATCTCACACACAATCAAAAATGACATGCTACAGAATCCCACATAGAATCAAACTCCCCAAAAAGAAGGGATGCCTCTCAACTATAAGTACGTTAATTTTGAAGTAAGCAAAAAAATTATGGATTAGAATTTAGGCAGAATATATTATAAATTGGATAAATTGGGTAAAAGGATGCGCAGTAGTGTTACGACGAACTTATATGGATAGGAGTCCCAGCTCCACACTTGGAACTCTGAAGTGCAGATAGCTTAGTCAGCACTTCTGTATCTCTTTTACTTTATTTCTACATAACAGACATAATGTCATCAAATCAAAATGGCACTGAGGATTATATGAGATCGTATATGCAAAGTGCTTATGAAACAGTGCCTGCTCCATAGTAAGCTTTCAGTAAATGTTAGTCTGGATTAATAATCACAATCCAATTCAGTTCAGTCACTCAGTCGTGTCTGACTCTTTGCGACCCCATAAATCGCAGCACGCCAGGCCTCCCTGTCCATCACCAACTCCTGGGGTTCACTCAAACTCATGTCCATTGAGTCGGTGATGCCATCCAGCCATCTCATCCTCTGTCGTCCCCCTCTCCTCCTGCCCCTAATCCCTCCCAGCATCAGGGTCTTTGCTAGTGAGTCAACTCTTCGCTTGAAGTGGCCAAAGTATTGGAGTTTCAGCTTCAGCATCAGTCCTTCCAATGAACACCCAGGACTGATCTCCTTTAGGATGGACTAGTTGGATCTCCTTGCAGTCCAAGGGACTCTCAAGAGTCTTCTCCAACACCACAGTTCAAAAGCATCAATTCTTCGGTGCTCAGCCTTCTTCACAGTCCAACTCTCACATCCGTACATGACCACTGGAAAAACCATAGCCTTGACTAGACGGACCTTTGTTGGCAAAGTAATGTCTCTGCTTTTGAATATGCTATCTAGGTTGGTCATAACTTTCCTTCCAAGGAGTAAACTTCTATTAATTTCATGGCTGCAATCACCATCTGCAGTGATTTTGGAGCCCCCCAAAATAAAGTCTGACACTGTTTCCCCATCTATTTCCCATAAAGTGATGGGACCAGATGCCATGATCTTCATTTTCTGAATGTTGAGCTTTAAGCCAACTTTTTCACTCTCCTCTTTCACTTTCATTAAGAGGCTCTTTAGTTCTTCACTTTCTGCCATAATGGTGGTGTCATCTGCATATCTGAGGTTATTGATATTTCTCCCAGCAATCTTGATTCCAGCTTATGCTTCATCAAGCCCAGTGTTTCTCATGATATACTCTGCATATAAGTTAAATAAAGCAGGGTGACAGTATACAGCCTTGACGTACTCCTTTTCCTATTTGGAACCAGTCTGTTGTTCCATGTCCAGTTCTAACTGTTGCTTCCTGACCTGCATGTAGGTTTCTCAAGAGGCAGGTCAGGTGGTCTGGTATTCCCATCTCTTTCAGAATTTTCCACAGTTTATTGTGATCCACACAGTCAAAGGATTTGGCATAGTCAATAAAGCAGAAATAGATGTTTTTCTGGAACTCTCTTGCTTTTTCCATGATCCAGTGAATGTTGGCAATTTGATCTCTGGTTCTTCTGCTTTTTTCTAAAACCAGCTTGAACATCTGGTAGTTCGCGGTTCATATATTGCTGAAGCCTGACTTGGAGAATTTTGAGCATACTTTACTAGCGTGTGAGATGAGTGCAATTGTGTGGTAGTTTGACCATTCTTTGGCACAATATGGAGAAGAAAATATTTAGAAGAAATTAGGCATTTGTGCATGAAAAATATTGTATATTGTTACTTTAAATAGGCTTCCCTGGTGGCTCAGACAGTAAAGAATCTGCCTGCAATTGCAATTCTGAAGACCTGGGTTCAGTCCCTAGGTTGGGAAAATCCCCTGGAAAAGGAAATGGCAACCCACTCCAGTATTCTTGCCTGGAGAATCCCTTAGACAGAGGAGCCTGGTGGGCTACAGTCCATGGGGTCACAGAGAGTTGGACATGACTGAGGGACTAACATTTTCACTTTAAATATGAATAACAAAATTCTTAATAATCTTATTACTCCCCAAAGACAATAAAAAACATAAAGACTTAAAACACCCCAGTATTATAAACCCCAAATAAATATTTGTTAGATGTTAATTTTTAAGAAAATGCTAAGTTTGCAAGTTGAAATACCCCATATAGTTGTGAGTAGATCTCTCAAAAATATATATATATATATATATAGTATTCTATGAGAAAAGTAGAATCTCGTAGCTCAGTAGGTAAAGAATCTGCCTACAATGTGGGAGACCTGGGTTCAGTCCTTGGGTTGGGAAGATGCCTTGGAAAAGGAAATGGCAACCCACTCCAGTGTTCTGGCTTAGAGAATCTCATGAACAGAGGAGCCTGGCAGGCTGCAGTCCAGGGGGTCGCAAGAGTCAGACATGATTCAGCAACAAAAGCACCGCCATGAGAAAAGTAACTAGTTTAGCCTGCCACCTGCATATGTGCTTTTCTCTTAAAACAGCTGTCACATTTGTAGGTAGCAGAATTGCTTTATGTATACCCAGAATATTAAAGGATATACACTCAAGGGTCAAGTTAAATAAAATAATATTCAATGTTTCATCAAAGACATTCTTGAGTGTTTTTTTTTTTGTTTGTTTGTTTGTTTGTTTTAAACTGGGAGCTCTCTGCAGTGGAGAGTATGACATCCGCCAGTACGGTTGATGCCTGGCCTTGATCTGAGCTAAGGTGCAGCTCTTTACCCACCGTCATTTGTGCTCCATCAGCACCAGCGTCAACACAGCAAACAAGACAAATGCACCCTTGGATTATTATGAAAGTAATTTTGGCCTAAAGAACTGCTTAAAAAGGTTTTGGAATCACACTTTGAGAATTGCTGGCCTGTAAATACAATCTTTGCAAAATATATACATGAAGTATTCCATGGTAGAAAACATAGGTTATTCTTTTGTTAAGTGTTTAACCCTTAACTGTCCTAACTTTCAAATCACCTTTTGAATGTACAATTGAATAATGTATCTCAACTATTTAGATAATTTTTATATATTTAACCTTTTATTATTTGGGTGGTCACTAGCATATACATCATTTGACTTTCTAAATTAAGGGGTTCAGTTATTCTCTGATTTGTTCCACTTTTAAGCTTAAACTGAGGTTTATTAAAATTTTAATAGAAAGAATAGCATATTACAAATAATTAAATACATTAAAAATAATTATGTAAATGTTCCATACACATTGAATGATTTTTAGGATCATAGTTTCCCTTAAGAAAATTATACATTGATGATGATAATGTAGAACCCAAAAGAGGAATGATCATCAGCTTATTAGAAACAGCAACAGTGTCTAATTTGAAGACTCCATTTTGTGGTTTTTCAAAGTACCATATAGCTGTTTTGTATTCTTAGTTATATAATACAATATATAGTTTTCAGTGCTTATAATATCACCACAATTATTTGATAATTTTACTATGTCTCAGGTTATCTGTTTAATATTGGAGTAATTACAGTCAATTTTCTGTTTTATTGTGACACGTTTTTCATTAAAAATCAGACCACTTCATCAGTTGTCAATGAGAAAACAAAGGATAGTAAAATAAAAATAAAACTCTTTAATTCAATGACTGTATACTGAGGGCCACCTACATAAGGTCATTTGTTAAAAGCCATGACGTGTACAAAAATGTCGCCAAGTAACCTAGAACCTAGTAAAGATGTCTCAGAGTGAAATAGATGATAGGGACCATGAAACAGTGATAAAATCTGGAGTTCAAGAGGAGGGAAAAATTACTTGTGGATGGGGAAAGTGTGTTTTACTCAGAAATAACAAAGTTTGTTCTTATGTTTTTAGTTTTCAAGCATGGTTCAACTGTTAGATCTCTTCAGTTCTTATATCTTTCATCATTAAACACTTTATATATGCTATCCAAAGTATTATAAAGTTATCAAATACAGTGCAGACTTCCAAATATATGCTAAAATAGGGTTTAAGCATCTGAAACAGTTGTAATGCTGTCTTCTCTGTAGGAGAAAATGTAGGCAGTTAAGTGAGTAAAGCCTAAATTCTATACCATTTATTTGGAACAAATTGTCCATTGGCCTCATGAATACAGCATTCAGGGGTCTCAGGAGATCCTGTGTCCCCAGTTCTGTTTCATCATACTTTGCAGAGTAAGTCTAATGGAGCAATGCAAATACAGTGTCCACTTGCCGTCATTTACCATATTTAATTTTTATTATCCACACAGATCAAAACATTTGGAATTGCAGGTAAACTTTATTTTCAAGCAATTTGACTATTTGTATATATTCATATTCTATATGTTTATGAATATAAGTATAAAACCTAACATCTCAGTGGCAGTTTAATAAGCCACTTTATGAAACTTATGGCTATTTCTAAATAAAACCAACAATTTATCCAACTTCAGTTTTTTTCTGGCTGTACCAGATAGCATACAGGATCCTAGTTCCTCAACCAGGATCAAACCCACGCCCTCTGCAGTGGAAGTGTGGAGTATAACCACTGGACCACCAAGGATGTCCCCACAGTATTTTAAAGAGAAACTAATTGTAATTAGTTTAATTATAATGACTACTATTGTTGAGAGAGAATTCTACATGAATATTTCATGTTACTACAATCTGGGCTTACTGAAAAAAAAAAAGCTGGCAAAACTTGGATAAAGGATGATTGAATAGTAAACATTCAAGAAGCTAAAAATTGTGTTGCTTCAGAGGAATTTACAAATTCATCCTTCCCAGAGTCATCAGTTTATGCTGCAGTGTGATGAAAATAATGTCTCCTCTGCTCCCCAGAAATATCTTTCCATTCCAGAGTAAGAGTGTCTCTCAGTCTGGGGGCAGGATGGTCCAATGTGCCCAGGCACCCTTTGTGAATCCTGAGTCTTCTAGGCCTCTCTTGTTCAACACCCCTGCAGTGCACGGTGTAATGTTAGACTCCCCACATCACCCGGCACGGATCAGGGCTAAGGAACCAGCACTAAAATGCAATGTGAGCAATGCGTGATCTGCTCTCTGATCCACAGACTCATGTTTCCTGTCTGAATATCTGTCTGTCTATGACTGTCTGTCTGTCTGTTTATCCATCCATCTAGCTGTCTAACTTATCAACAAGCACTCATAGTACTGGTTTAGATTATTTAGAAATTTTATGACATTCTTTTCTTCCTTCCTAGCTTTAAGTAATCCATGGCAACTGAAACAGTATTCTAGTTTCATAAATAAGATATTGCTTTTCAAGTTTTAGTAATTTTAAAGTTTTTAAAACAATATTTCAAGTTAAGTGCATAGTTGTTATATGCTTCCTCCTTCAGTATTTATATTCCATTCACACTCAGTGATTTCAAAATGATTATCACATATGGCAAAATAGTGTTTCTAAAGTATGCTTTAAAGGAAGAACATTAAATATCATTTATATTTATATTGTGCTACTTAAAATTATACATGTGTACTTATTTTTACCAAAAAAGCACCCAAAATTTAATTTCTCAACTGGTCCATAAGAAAATTAGAAACATTTTCTGCTTCAGGACAGAACATTGAAAAAATGGTTTAAAATATGCCTGTAAGAGAGAACCCTGTGATCTGTTTTATAGTAAATGGAAATTTAATATATCAGAGAAATTGTAGAAAAAGGATGATGTGTAGAGAGAGTTAAAACACTAATCAAACACACCAGACAGCACCACATATATATAAGCATCTTTGCTGGAAGTACTTTTTTTCCTTAGGAAAACTACAGCTTCTCTTTGGGAAAATTGAGATTTGGTCACACTTCAGAGTTTCTGATAAGTGCTTTGATGTTCAATAAGAAAGAAAAAAGGATGTTGCTTTTGCAAAAAGAATCTAGAAAATAACTCGTTTCAGCAAAAGGGCATTGTTTTATGTACTTTGCCACACATTACCCAGAATGTAAAGAGGCCTTTTCATTAAAGTTATATTATTTGAACACAAACAGGTCACAATATGAAAATAATAACTAAAATAATGCAACATACAAATTGCTTTGTATATAGCAGGTAATGAATAATTTTTTAAGTTGAAAAGTAGTATAGTAAATGAGCCACATGGAGAATGTCATTTACAGCCAAGTATTTGCCCTTATAGTAGAAATGTATCACTTTAGTGAACAGAGAGAAAACAGTTTGGTGTGGGTAGACATTTTGAAAAGAGAGATGTTTTGCTCAGTTTAAACAATGACATCAGAGAAGGTGATACTGAACTGTTCTACTGAGCTTTTATTTGAATGCAGAATTTGACAGCTTTGATAAAGTGTCCATATTCATACTATGGTATGTGTGTGCTTTGTGCTCAGTCCTGTCAGACTCCTTGCAGCCTCGTGGACTGTAGTCTGCTAGGTTCCTCTGTCCATGGAATTTTCCAGGTAAGAACAGTGGAGGAGGGTGCCGTTTCCTACTCCAGGGGATCTTTCCAACCCAGGATCAAACCTGCATCTCTTGCGTCTTTACTGTCCATATCTCTCAGTTGCATTAAAGCCCTTAAAGAAATGTACTAAAAATGATTTTTGCATTTACAGCAGTCTGACCTAAGGGCTTTAATGCAGCTGAGAGATGTGGACAGTAATAGAGTTCTGAGAGACACAAGAAACAGGATGGCTACTCCCTGATATAAGGGAGGAAGTCTTGGGGCAGTGCTGTAGAAATGACAGCTGTAACAAGAGCACCTTTCTCCCCTAAAAGTGATGGCAAAACAGCTATGAATATAGCTGTAGATTTAATAGACAGGGAAGTAACTAGCAACATGTGAAAGTGAACTTAAATATTTAAAATATTTCAAGAGAGTCAATATCCAGAATTTCTGGGTGAATTTAATATGTTCATGTGTGTGGACCAATGGGAAAAGATGCTCAATTCAGGAGGGAGGGGATGGGAACTTTTAAGTGAAGGGTCAGGATTGGTGATGATTCTAGGAGTAGAGTGGGAATTGTTTATAAGGTTCTTCTAACGCTGAGGAAATTTTAATTGAAGGAAGGACAAAACCTAACTAGTGGGAAAGTGAGAAAAATTTCCTATGGATAATGTAATTATTTGGATAAAGGGATAATTTTGGATAGAAAAGGGAGAGTAATACAAGAATTATTGGAACTTAGATTGTCGATATAATGGGAATCCCAATCTGAGGTCCAAGCAAGGGTAGGTCAAACCAAGGTGATGGAACAGAAGCTACCAGCATAATATCTTACTTAATACCATTGATTGTGGATCAGTCCTTTATTGCTTTGTACATGTTTTATTTTAATAACCTTCACTTTGATATACCACACCCATAATCCATGCGTGACATTACTTCCAGAGTCAAAAATCTGAATCACATGTTAATAAGCTATTCATGATGCCAGGCTCACAGGATCCAAGGGCCACATGCATTTTCAAGCTCCCTCATCTAGAATTAATCCTTCTTTTGCTTTCCCATAAACCTTCTATTTGATTTCCACTTCAACAATTAATTTTGACTTCCCGAGACCCAGGTTTGATCCCTGGGTTGGGAAGATCTCCTGGAGAAGGAAATGGCAACCCACTCCAGTACTCTTGCCTGGAAAATTCCATGGATGGAGGAGCCTGTCAGGCTACAGTCCATGGAGTCTCAAAGAGCCGGACACAACTGAGCGACTTCAATGTCAATGTCAACAACTAATTTAAGTCAATGTAAATTGTTACTTGCTTATGTACATGTTTGTAAAATATGGTTGGAAACCTCTTTAAAGGTAGGATTTTTCTTCCTGATATTTTATTCTTTATTTGTTTAACTGAAGTACCACAGAACATTTGATTCTCAAAAAGAAAAAGAAAAAACTACAGTTTATCATAAATATACTGATCAACTTTCCAAATTGCAAGTCAAATTTTTTGATCAGCTAAAACTATTTTAAATATTTCTATATTTCTTTAAAAGGCACATGATAAAGAACATTCGTAAGGAAAAGGGGAAACTGCATGACTTTACCACCACTTTTATTTCCAGATGTATTTTGATTTTTTTTCAAATTAATTTTATACAGACAAAAACAAACCCCATAGTATGAATTACTTTCTGACTTTTTACTTTTCTGCCAGAGGCCTGTTCTCATTACACATGCCCATCTCACCCATGATTCAACACAGTAATTTGACTGAGTTCTGCCAAAAAATAACTGTTCCATTAAGAGGCAAAACCTTGGACATCTTCCTAAATTTCACAGCTTACTTATCAGAGAATATAATGTAATTAGCCATTACACCAAAAATGGATTTTTTTTTTCTCTAGGTTGCCCTACTCATCTGAGGGAAGCCAATTAACTCCTCTAAAAGCCCCCTCCTCTAGGAACAGGGTCTGACCAGAAGTGCTGCTTTGATTTCAAGTCCTTTGACAAAACCCACCTGCAGCTGGCTTTATTGTTTCACCTAAGCTGTGTTTTGTGGTTACCAGAAGTGGCCAGCATGGCTGGTGAACAGATTACAGCTCTGAATCAATTCTGTTCTGTTTCCCTGCTTCACATTCATTTCCATGAGAATTAACGGCTTGATAGAACAGAATTTTTTTTTTTCTTAGTGTTGATCCTAGCTGATTGAAACATCTCCAGGAACAAGCCACTGCTCCTTATTACGCAAATTGTAAACTCCGTAGAATTGGGCTTTGGGGACAGTTTCAACACTTCTTATTTAATGAAGAAAGGAAAGTTTCTATTTCCACACAGCACTAAAGGGTTTCCAAAGCTTAAAAATAGGTTTGAACAAATTTGCATAATTGAGAAAGGCGGTGATGAGAAAGGAAAAGAAGAAAAATGGAATTAAGGGCTTTGTGAATATTTTAGAGGATGTATTAGAAACCAGACTTTCTTACAATGTATGGAAATGGCTGTCACCAATGAAACAAGAATTTTGCCAAAATGGTTCTCACAATTATAAGCAGTTGACATGTTCCCTGCCTGATTACTTCGTGTAATAATAATAGCTCAGTACAAAATATATTTTTTACCGGTAAATGTGGACTTCTTACACCTTTGAGAAATCTGAGGGTGAGTAATAGTTCATATCTGAAACAGAAATGGTTACTTAGGTACATCAGTTCAGTTCAGTTCAGTTCAGTCGCTCAGTCGTGTCCAACTTTTTGCGACCCCATGAACCACAGCACGCCATGCCTCCCTGTCCATTGCCAGCTCCCAGAGTCCACCCAAACCCATGTCCATTGAGTCAGTGATGCCATCCAACCATCTCATCCTCTGTCGTGCCCTTCTCCTCCTGCCCCCAATCTTTCCCAGCATCAGGGTCTTTTCCAATGAGACAGTTCTTCGCATCAGGTGGCCAAAGTATTGGAGTGTCAACTTCAGCATCAGTCCTTCCAATGAATATTCAGGACTGATTTCCTTTAGGATGGACTGGTTTGATCTCCTTGAAGCCCAAGGGACTCTCAAGAGTCTTCTCCAACACCACAGTTCAAAAGCATCAGTTCTTCAGCACTCAGCTTTATTTATACTCCAACTCTCACATCCGTATATGACTACTGAAAAAACCATAGCCTTGATTAGACGGACCTTTGTGAACAAAGTAATGTCTCTGCTTTGTAATATGCTGTCTAGGTTGCTCATAACTTTCCTTCCAAGGAGTAAGCATCTTTTAATTTCATTGCTGCAATCATCATCCGCAGTGATTTTGAAGCCCAAAAAATAAAGTCAGCCACTGTTTCCACTGTTTCCCCATCTATTTGCCATGAAGTAATGGGACCAGATGCCGTGATCTTAGTCTTCTGAAAGTTGAGCTTTAAGCCAAGTTTTTCACTCTCTTCTTTTACTTTCATCAAGAGGCTCTTTAGTTCTTCTTCACTTTCTGCCATAAGGGTGGTGTTATCTGCATATCTGAGGTTATTAATATTTCTCCTGGCAATCTTGATTCCAGCTTGTGCTTCCTCCAGCCCAGCATTTCTCTTGATGTACTCTGCATAGAAGTTTAATAAGCACGGTGACAATATACAGCCTTGACGTACTCCTTTTCCTATTTGGAACCAGTCTGTTGTTCCATGTCCAGTTCTAACTGTTGCTTCCTGACCTGCATACAAGTTTCTCAAGAGGCAGGTCAGACAGTCTGGTATTCCCATCTCTTTCAGAATTTTCTACAGTTTATTGTGATCCACACAGTCAAAGGCTTTGACATAGTCAATAAAGCAGAAATAGATGTTTTTCTGGAACTCTCTTGTTGTTTTGATGATCCAGCAGATGTTGGCAATTTGATCTCTGGTTCCTCTGCCTTTTCTAAATCCAGCTTGAACATCTCAAAGTTCATGGTTCACATATCGCTGAAGCCTGGCTTGGAGAATTTTAAGCATCACTCTACCAGTGTGTGAGAAGAGTGCAATTGTGCAGTAGTTTGAACATTCTTTGGCATTGCCTTTCTTTGGGATTGGAATGAAAACTGACCTTTTCCAGTCCTGTGGCCACTGCTGAGTTTTCCAAATTTGAGGGCATATTGAGTGCAGCACTTTCACAGCATCATCTTTCAGGATTTGAAATAGCTCAACTGAAATTCCATCACCTCCACTAGCTTTGTTCATAGTGATGCTTCCTAAGGCCCACTTGACTTCACATTCCAGGATGTCTGGCTCTAGGTGAGAGATCACACCATCGTGATTATCTGGGTCATGAAGATCTTTTTTGTACAGTTCTGTGTATTCTTGCCACCTCTTCTTAATATCTTCTGCTTCTGTTAGGTACCTACCATTTCTGTCCTTTATTGAGCCCATCTTTGCATGAAATGATTTCAATTATCATCGTAAGTAAATGCCCATCCCTCATCCCACCCTGCCACATAATTACCTTCTGTCCCCCTTCTCTGCATTATTTTATTTTACTTTAACGTATTTTGTATTTTAGCTACCTAACAATGGGTGGTGTGTGTGTGTGTTTGTGTGTATGTGTGTGTATGTGTATGCAAATATATATGTTATTAATCATGTTTATAGTCTGAATTTCCCAATGTACTGTAAGTTCCTAGAAGACAGTCTTTTCCTTTGAATTCACTGTCATTTCCTCAGCTCCTAGAGGCCTCCTGGAGCCCTGCATATCATTATTCTCAACCAATATTTATTGAAAGAGTTAAACTGAAGAGTCTTCTGCAAAGGGAAGCCTTTCTCTTGTTCTAAAGAATGAAAAATGCCCATCACTTCTTGAGTGAGACACTAGCTTTGGGATCAAGGCAATTCAGTGTACCTGGGGCAGCTTTCCTGCTAGTGACATTAGTGGTCACAAGGGTTCAGTAAATAGATTCCTTCAGGTCAAGTTACATAACAACACAGTTAAGTGTGAGAAGAGGAAATGGACCTCATCCTGGTGGCAAGAGTATTTATTATTGAAGTTGTATACAGGTGTTGTGATATATTGATAATAAAAACTGATGAACTTTGAAT
Source organism: Bos taurus (assembly GCF_002263795.3). NCBI lineage: Eukaryota > Metazoa > Chordata > Mammalia > Artiodactyla > Bovidae > Bos > Bos taurus. The sequence goes on along the minus strand of NC_037333.1, from coordinate 31,273,407 downwards.
TATTTTATCATTTATAAATACTCTGCAGAGACTGTGTATCCTTACTGCCTGCACAGGGCACATAGCTACCCACTTACACTTCCCCTTTACTCCACTGAAAGGAGAGGAATAAGATAATGCATGCCTTAACAGTATTCTTTATTTATGCAACTAATATTTTCTGGGGAGATAAAACAATACAATTTGTTGGATTCAGAGATGGTAAGTGGAGGAACGTATATGCTTTCAGTTTGTCAAGTCTGATATAGTGATTTATAGGACTCATTAAAGTAGAGAACACTGAAAGATGAGCTGGTTTGTGTGGAAAGTCCTAAGCTGTTCTTGGACAAGTTGATTTGGAGATGTCTAATTCCCCAAATGGGAGAAGGCAATGGCACCCCACTCCAGTATTCTTGCCTGGAGAATCCCAGGGACGGGGAGCCTGGTGGGCTGCCATCTATGGGGTTGCACAGAGTCGGACACGACTGAAGCAACTTAGCAGCAGCAGCAGCAGCAATTCCCCAAATTATTGCTGTACCATCTGTTAAAAAACAAAGTTAATTGTATTGGAACTTACTTCAGTAAGAAACTACTTTTAAAGAGTCTTAGTGTCTCAAAGTTAAGTGAAGTGAAAGTCACTCGGTCGTATCCGACTCTTTGTGACCTCATGAACTATACGGTCCATGGAATTCTCCAGGCCAGAATACTGGAGTGGGTAACCGTTCCCTTCTCCAGGGGACCTTCCCAACCTAGAGATCAAATCCAGGTCTCCCACATTGCAGGCGGATTCTTTACCAGCTGAGCCACAAGGGAAGCCCTACTATCTCAAAAGGGAGATATTTTTTACCTTTGGGGTCTGGAATCAAGACATTTGGGGTAGGTTTTTCAAGATAGAGAATTAACTGGAATTGGGCAAAACTTATGAAATAATAGTTTAGGATTGTTCGGTGCTGCAAGTCAAGGTTTTTGAAGTCAGTCTTGATAAATAAACCTTCTCAGGTGAGCAGACTCCTGTCTCTAAACTGATCTGCAAGAATTTTCTGAAGGGAAGAGTAGGATTATTCACAGAATTATAGTTTTATCTTTCCCAGGTAAAGGTTTACTGAAACAAACAACCAGGACATTTCACACACACGGTCTCAGTTCTCAGAGGTAGCTTTCGAGACATCCCAGTGCACTTGTTGAATAAACAGTTGGGACTCAAAGAGACAGTATAAAATTTAGGGTTAATAAATATATAAATTATAATAAAGACCTGGAGATGAATCTAGGCTTGAGAAGCATTAAATGCAATAACATTTTATAATATATTATTGGAGGTGAGCATTGAAAGGATATAGGGGAATGGTCAGAAGTGAATGAGAGTGAACAAGACAATGTAACGAGGGGATTTCAAAAGGTAACAAGTGATTGACAAGGACAGATGTTACCAAAAAGCTCAGGTAATATGAGGACTTGGAAATGTCCACTTAGTCACCTGAAGGTCATTGTTAATCTTAGTGTGAGTTATTTTGGTGAATTTATAAAGGCAAACAAACAAAAAGATGGAAAAGGAATGAGTACATAGGAAATTGAAGGTATTGCAAAATTTTTGACTTAGCAAGAGAAGAGAAAGATAAGCTGGTAACTGTTAAGAAGTTGATTTTTTTTAAGGTGGGAAAGATTTGGATACATTTAAAACTGCATATTCTCTGCTTCTATTATCACTTCATAATTGTATAAAAGTAAATTCATCCTTTCTTCCATCTTTCCTTACTTCCTTGAATGTACTGACTTTTTCTCTCATTTTATCCAGCCAAGAACAGACAGAGACCTTGGCCCTAAGGGATTTAGGATCTTATAGAAGAGCAATATATTGAGAGGAGATGCGAGTATGTGTATAAACATCCTATTCCTTTTATTGCATCATTAGTATAAATGTGCTTTAAGGATTTTTTAAATTATAGTCCAAGGTGATGAGTTTACATTACCTTACAATGTAATATTCAGTTGGATTAAATTGTGTTTTCAAGTCTCTGAACTGAATTTCCTCCAAACATAACTGGCTGCTACAGGGATAAAACGTGTGACCTGGAGCTCCTTAACACAATTAAATAATCAAGGTACAAACCTAAGAAAACAAGAACATCATTTTTTAAGTAAATGTAAAAGTTGAGGGCGGGAGAATAAGATCTCAGTCTGTGAAGGCCATGTGCTCTTTAGAGTTCACCTGAATGTTATTGTCAAACCTGCCTCCATTTCAATGCTTAAAATATTTATTTTCCCCTTAAACCAAAGGTGCAGTTGATAAGCCAGAATACATATAGGAAGTCATGCTGCATTTTCATTTGCTAATTAGAATTTGGATGCATATAATCTAGAAGCAAGACGAGACAGTAGAGCATTTCTCTTACCTTCACTACCCATGTTTCTGCACTTTAATCAGAGCCTTGTTAATATTTAAATCTGCACTTAAGCCTCAAGTGTATAGACAGCCATAGAAGTTTCATTAATAACTATAATTTGTATAAAAATATATACCAAAGACAAATGTTTAAATAGAGAGTTTAATTGGAGTCACAAAAACTTACTTTATGGCTCATAAATGTAAAAAAAAAAAAAATTTCAGCAGGAAATGAACTTACATTTCCCTGCTAAGATAGACTGTCATTTATTGTTCATTGAGAAAAAGGTATGATTTTTATCTTAAAATCATAGTTCTCCATCAGCTATATACCAATGTTTTTTTCATGCAGGGCTATTTAGAAACAGGCAAAGGAAAAAATATCTACAGGGAAAAGATACTGACATCACCTGAAATGCCTTCTATTCTGCAGATTCTGAGCTATGCAACCTTCAAAGGGGACATAATGGAGCAGAGAAAGCTGTCACTCTAGAGCTGTGGCTCTTTTCTTTTTCAGCAGTCAGGCTTCAAATGGGTCCTTCTGCAGAGGAATGGCTTGAAGTAACAATCGCCAGTCCTGCCTCACAGCAGTCTGCCACAGAACAAAACTCTCTGGAATAATGCCTGTTGAAATGGCACAATATATCTTTTCTATACATCCACAAGGATGCTTACCTAGTGTCTTCTAGGTTCTAAAAGAGAGGATAGAGTTCACTGTCACCAACTGCACTAAATCAAGATACTCTGTGTGACTTACTCTTTTAGCAACAAGAGGAAAGATACCAGGGACTTAACACATAACAAGCATATTCAGATTTCTATTCTTAGGATAAGTTCTGACTCAAATATTGTTTCATGCTAAAGATTAACATGGAGATTGCAGTCAACATTAAGTTTATTGAGAAGATACATTTTTAGAATAATATGATAATCACTTATAAGATGTTACTCGATACCCCCAAAGCTTTTATGTAAGGAAACAGAAGGAGTCTTTAAACCAAAACAGAGATTGAGTTGCTTGCAATTTTAGTAAGTGGATTGGTGTAGAATTCCTATCAGAGGTAGTTGATAAAATTGAGGCTGTAAGGACATAAACAGCTGCTATGTGAAAAAAGTCTACCTGACCCCAAAACATGAGTCCCACTTGTCTGCCACAAAGTATTGTATCTTGGAACTACTCTATAAGAATAAAAGTCCAAGTCCTTCCAGCTCCATCAGTTCAGTTCAGTCGCTCAGTCGTGTCCAGTTCTTTGCGACCCCATGAATCGCAGCACGCCAGGCCTCCCTGTCCATCACCAACTCCCGGAGTTCACTCAGACTCACATCCATCAAGTCAGTGATGCCATCCAGCTCCATACAAGACCCAAATAAGTAAAACCCATGCCTGCCTCCCCCACCTCACATTGTAGCTCCCATGTTCTCCCCTTCCTAGATCATTCCTCTGCAAGCATAGGCTGTCTTGCTGTTCACTGGAACACTCTTTTTATAGTCTCATCTAATGCCTTTTGCCTGAACTGTTCTTTCTCCACCAAATTGCTTGGCTACCTCTATTACCTCTCGCAGGGTTTCCTACAAGTTTCCCTTCCTATGGAGCCTACTGTGGTTGTTTTACTGAATTGAGTGACTGTTCCTGCTCCAACTCTCCCTTTAGCCTGCTCTAATGTTTTTTTCATAGATTTTATCACTACTTAACGAAGAGTAACATTTCTGCATTTATTATGCTTATTTTTCATTGTCTGTTTCATTCCCTGCAGAAGACACCCTTCACCCCCGCTAATCTCTATGATTATGGCTCTTTGTTTTACTCATTATCGCATCCCAAGTGTTGAGACTGTGTCTGACACATTATAGGCATTTAATAAGTGTTTCCTGAATGAATGAATGAACAAATCCCACAAATCATTTTATATTCTCGTTACCCTGGAAGGCACTAGCTACATACTCCCCTATACAAAGTTTTAAAAGTAACTTAGTCACTTGATTTCCTATTAATAGAGCCCCTTCTTTAGGTTTATGCTATGATACCAGAAGGTCCTTAAAGACATGCATTTTGATATCTGCAATGAAAAAAGCAGGTTGACAAACTCACTAGTAACTATTTGCATATTGAGTTTATCAGATTACCTAACTTGTATTTAAGATCACAGAGATCTAAAAGAATCAGACTAAGAACCTAGTTTTTGATGGAACTTAAAAAGAAAGTTTTCTGCCAGAGTGTAGTAGGACAAAGGAAAGAAGCTGGTTATTCCAGTGCACATCCAGAAGAAAAGAGTAGAGGGCTGGGTGAACTTTGATTTTAGGAAGTGGAATATACATGATTGGGGTGGGGGGCGAAGATATCTCCAACAGAGAAAGGGAAAGGAGAAAGAAAACTCTATTCTCTTTTTTATAGTTTTACCAAGGCCAATCTAGCTTGTGACATTTCAACAAGTTTCTGGGGGATAGCCTTTGGTATTCATTATTTTATTAGAAAGTTTGGAAATACATGTATCCAGTAAAGGGAAAAAATGCACACAAATAGAAAGTATGTTAACTCTGTCCCTTTCTGTAAATAAAGAAATAATTAAGAAAAAACGGGGGATTTAGTAGGTATCAAGATTGAGACCTGATGGAAAAAGCATTGAAAGGCGGAGTTCACATTCCTGAAAAGACCGAAATACAGGTCTTCTCTCCCGCAGGTCACTTGCCAAGGTGCTTTGAGTCCTATGTGTTTCTTTATTATAAGAAGTCCATTTCTCTGGCCATTTTAATGACCTGAGAGGAGAGAAAAAATGATGGTGTTAAATATGCGCATGTTTCAATTCCACTTCTATCCTAATAACAGGTAGCTCCATTTCAAAAATTAAATATTTCCCTTAAAAATACTTTTGATACATTTACTGTCTCATATATGTTCCAAATCAATTTACTTTTTTTTCTCAATAGATCAGAAGTCCTGATCCAGTTCATAATAGTAACCTATATATTTCTTGATATTAAGAAAATAGATTGTAACTAAGAAGGGACTTGGGTAGCAACAAGTCTAAAGCTCATTACCTTAATTTCCTCTTAAAAGAAGATTAAGCATTGCAGGCCCATCTTTGAGATTCTTATTTTTCATGTAATATTTTATAATTACTAAGGGAATGTGGGCTTTTAATATACGAGGTGATTTTTTTTTTCCTTTAAACCAATATGTCCATTAAGGAAAGTATTATTGTACACCAGATGGAATTAAACGAACCATTGTATGAACTTGGCATTTTCAGATCAGGTTACCTGAATGTAATTACCTGCAGGCAGTTTCTAAATATGCTGTTCATAAGGGATTAGTTTTTATGAAGAGATTCTCTTCTATTTTCCTCATTGTTTTTTTTTTTTTTTCTTACATTTAATCATTTTGGCTTATTGTACCATCATGTTCTGCCACTGATAATGATGAGAATTAATCCTGAACTACCAGAATTGATGAAACAGAACAATCGACAGCTGTTTAGGGAGCAAACAGACAAGGGATTGCTTACAGGAGAGAATGTTATGGTTTTATGTCATATACAATTTGAATTACCTGGCCCAGTTTTGATAATACTGAAATTTGGAGAAATAGAATTTATTTTAGGAGTTTATCCCCAAATAGCGATGCTATATTTCATTTCCTATTATCATTTTTATATCACATCAGTTAAGGAATAGGAATTTCTACACATCTTGTATCACATTCCATTTTGTTTTATCTGTGAGTGAGCAGAATTGTGTTTTCTATGAGTTATCTCTCCATATAGGGAGTGTATGTCACCCTGCGTGACATATATTGTTATTGTGACAATTACCATCTGATTCTTTCTCCTCAAATAGCATGTAGAGGTTATGTGTCTGTTTACTATACTGATGTCAAATGCACAATTTCCTCTAACCAAATAAATATTTATTTGGACTATTGAAAGAATGGGTATTTGAAACTCTGTTTGAAACTCTCAGCACCAGTCAATTTTACCCTTCTTTTAAAAAATAAATGCTCTATTGTTTTTCAAGTTGTTACTATTTTCTTAGGACAGTTGGCAAAGAACATTTAATCTGAGTCTGGGAAACATCAAGTTTAATGGGAAAATGTGATTTATAATGTACTTATTTTTTCTGAACCTTATAAACTTCCTGATAACTATGGTGAACCAAATAAAAATGTGACTTTTTTCCTTTTTTTGCAAGGGAATGATAAGCTTTGTTGCTGTTAGTAATCACCTTTCAGAGAATTCAGCTAGTATCATCTCTAAAACACTGGTGATCTGGAAAATAATAATTATGAGTAGAACCCTATAAAATAATTATTGGCAAAACTATAGATAATTAAATATAAGAACTATAGATAATCAAATATATGCTAAATTAATCTAGGTTATGTTGAAAATAAGTCAATTCCAAATAAGGAAATTTTTGCATTGTTTCTAATATAGATGAAATTAATATTATGTATGTTATAATTTCTAACTTGCAAGCAAAAAGAAAAAAGGAAAGAAAATTTGATGAATGTATGTTCAGCTCTTTAATGGAAGTCTCAGGAATTAAGCTTGTAAGCAGAAAGGAGCATAATTGCTCTTGAAGAGGTAAAAATAGGGATGACAAGAGTGGTCATTTAAAATCCTATTTAACAGCTTTATGGAGATACAAGTCACATAGCATAAAATTCACCCATTTAAAATATATGTATAGAATGTCTCAACCATTCCTTCTATCCTTGTGTTCTCACTTAAAAGTCCAAATCCTAAGCATCTATTTGGCCAGGTTTATGCCACAGGTCTTCTTTCTGCTGGTGTCAGAGCTGGTGAGGCTTAGGGTGGCTGGGGTTATGGCATGCGTGCATGAAATGGTCATTTCATGTCTGGATTCACTCTTCCAATAAGTGAGATATAAATGATCAGGAAGAAATTATTTGCAGTAGTACAGTTCAGTTCAGTTCAGTCGCTCAGTCGTGTCTGACTCTTTGCGACCCCATGAATCGCAGCACGCCAGGCCTCCCTGTCCATCACCAACTCCCGGAGTTCACTCAGACTCACATCCATCGAGTCGGTGATGCCATCCAGCCATCTCATCCTCTGTCATCCCCTTCTCCTCCTGCCCCCAATCCCTCCCAGCATCAGAGTCTTTTCCAATGAGTCAACTCTTCGCATGAGATGGCCTAAGTATTGGAGTTTCAGCTTTAGCATCAGTCCTTCCAAAGAACACCCAGGACTGATCTCCTTCAGAATGGACTGGTTGGATCTCCTTGCAGTCCAAGGGACTCTCAAAAGTCTTCTCCAACACCACAGTTCAAAAGCATCAATTCTTCAGCACTCAGCTTTCTTTACAGTCCAACTCTCACATCCAAACATGACCACTGGAAAAACCATAGCCTTGACTAGATGGACCTTTGTTGGCAAAATAATGTCTCTGCTTTTCAATATGATATCTAGGTTGGTCATAACTTTCCTTCCAAGGAGTAAGTGTCTTTTAATTTCATGGCTGCAGTCACCATCTGCAGTTTGTGCTATAAATGTTTAAAAACTGGCTTTATAGAAAAAATAAGTCCTAGATTTTAGCATTTACAGATTTCTGTGGCTTACATATTCCAACTATAAGGCATAATTGGAAACAACCAATGTGATAAGGGGAGAAATGCTGACAATGCCATCTTGTGAGCTGGAAGGGCTGGCTTCACGCCAACCTTGAACCATGGGTGCATTCAAGGAAGGGCAATAAATTCTAAGTAGTCAATAAATACGTAAATAAATAAGTAAAACATATATTCAGATATTTAGTGCAGATGTTATTGACCTTAAACAGAAGCACTCAGTATATTCTTCAATAAACTAGTATGTGACTCAGTAGATAAGAATTAGTGTATGGGTATGTTAGAAACTACTGTTGTATTTTATCTCAGAAACAAAAAAGAAAGAGACCACTGTTCCTTGTCACTGATTTCTTAATTTATTTAGCTAGAGAGCTAAAAGAAAATTTTTTAACTGCTCTGGTACTTCAGTCTCCAAATTTTTATTTCTTTCTTTTCAAATTTCTTTTTTTTTTAATTTTATTTTATTTTTAAACTTTACATAATTGTATTAGTTTTGGCAATTATCAAAATGAATCCACCACCGGTATACATGTGTTCCCCATCCTGAACCTGCCTCCCTCCTCCCTCCCCATACCATCCCTCTGGGTCGTCCCAGTGCACGAGCCCCAAGCATCCAGTATCGTGCATCGAACCTGGACTGGCAACTCGTTTCTTACATGATATTATACACGTTTCAATGCCATTCTCCCATATCTTCCCACCCTCTCCCTCTCCCACAGAGTCCATAAGACTGTTCTATACATCAGTGTCTCTTTTGCTGTCTCGTACACAGGGTTATTGTTACCATCTTTCTAAATTCCATATATATGCATTAGTATACTGTATTGGTGTTTTTCTTTCTGGCTTACTTCACTCTGTATAATAGGCTCCAGTTTCATCTACCTCATTAGAACTGATTCAAATGTATTCTTTTTAATGGCTGAGTAACACTCCATTGTGTATATGTACCACTGCTTTCTTATCCATTCATCTGCTGATGGACATCTAGGTTGCTTCCATGTCCTGGCTATTATAAACAGTGCTTCGATGAACATTGGGGTACACATGTCTCTTTCCCTTCTGGTTTCCTCAGTGTGTATGCCCAGCAGTGGAATTGCTGGATCATAAGGCAGTTCTATTTCCAGTTTTTTAAGGAATCTCCACACTGTTCTCCACAGTGTCTGTACTAGTTTGCATTCCCACCAATAGTGTAAGAGGGTTCCCTTTTCTCCACACCCTCTCCAGCATTTATTATTTGTAGACTTTTGGATTGCAGCCATTCTGACTGGTGTGAAATGGTACCTCATAGTGGTTTTGATTTGCATTTCTCTGATAATGAGTGATATTGAGCATCTTTTCATGTGTTTGTTAGCCATCTGTATGTCTTCTTTGGAGAAATGTCTATTTAGTTATTTGGCCCATTTTTTTTCAAATTTCTTTCCTCCAGTAGGTTTTGTGAAGTGATGGATTCTTTCTATGCTGTTAGTCTAGAAATATCACATTTATGTTTCTCTTGTTAACCTCTTTACCCTCTTACCGAATAGTAAAAGGACCTTACACTATTTTAATTCCAATTACCCCATCATTTCTTTTACTATTTTTATACAGCATTTTATACAGCTATTTTATTTTACTTTTTACTTAACAAATTATGCATTAATTTAATTGTTTTGATATAATCAATACTATCAATTATTTATATTTATAAGTTAATGTTTTTAATTTTTAACCTTCCTGAATATTTTAGGTTGTTTTCCTTATTCCTAAACTATATCCTTTAGCAGTTCCTTTGCAAGGGTTTGTGGTAGTAACCCTCTCAATCATTGATGTCTAAAATTGTATTTATTTTGATTTTGTTCCTGAAAGGTACACAACTTTGTATAGAATTCTTAATTTAACAATAATTTTTGCTTACATGTAGAAGATATTAGTCTAGCTTTAACTGTTGATTTTTAAATCTTCCTTTTGTCTTTGGTATTCTGAAATTTGACCATCATATTTCCATATGTGGACTCTTCTTTTTTGCTTAAGATTTACTATGATTCCTGATTCTAGGGATTTGTGTCTTACATCAAATCTAAAAATTATATTCAGTTCAGTTCAGTTCAGTTGAGTCGCTCAGTCGTGTCCGACTCTTCCTGACCCCATGAATCGCAGCACGCCAGGCCTCCCTGTCCATCACCAACTCCCAGAGTTCACCCAGACTCACGTCCATCGAGTCAGTGATGCCATCCAGCCATCTCATCCTCTGCTGTCCCCTTCTTGTCCTGCCCCCAATCCCTCCCAGCATCAGAGTCTTTTCCAATGAGTCAACTCTTTGCATGAGGTGGCCAAAGTACTGGAGTTTCAGCTATTCTTCAAACTCATTAGATCTAGTCTTTCATTCTGGAAATACAATTAGTTCTGTATTGGACTAATCATTATGTTCTACAAATCTCCTAACCTCTCATATTCTTCATCTCTTATCACTTTTGTTTTCTAGGTAATTTATTTGGTTTTACAATATAGTTGATTAATTTTCTGTTCTGTTTTATATAGTGTGTAATATAAACTATAATTTCTGATTACAAACTTAATTCCTAGAAGTTCTAACTTTTGTTTCCTGTCTGATAAATTTTTATAGTATTCTTTACTCATACCTCAGTTTCTTCATTTCTTTCTATACGATATTAAATATGCTCTTTATATGATCAGTATTTGCTGAGACAAGTATTAGTATTCCTTCTTGTTTTTATACTGCAATCTTTTGTTTAATTTTGTTTTTGCTGGTTTTTACTCATAATCACTTCTTTCCTTGTTTGTTTAGTGATTTTTTTATGTGATCTCTTTGAATATTTTGGTGGATTTATTTGAAGCCTGAAGTTCCAATCCCAAAGAAAGTCAATGCCAAAGAATGCTCAAACTACTGCACAATTGCCCTCATCTCACATGCTAGTAAAGTAATGCTCAAAATTCTCCAAGCCAGGCTTCAGCAATACGTGACCCATGAACTTTGAGATGTTCAAGCTGGTTTTAGAAAAGGCAGAGGAACCAGAGATCAAATTGCCAACATCCGCTGGATCATGGAAAAAGCAAGAGAGTTCCAGAAAAACATCTATGTCTGCTTTATTGACTATGCCAAAGCCTTTGACTGTGTGGATCACAATCAACTGTGGAAAATTCTGAAAGAGATGGGACTACCAGACCACCTGTCCTGCCTCTTGAGAAATCTATATGCGGGTCAGGAAGCAACAGTTAGAACTGGACATAGATCAACGGACTGGTTCCAAATAGGAAAAGGAGTACATCAAGGCTGTATATTGTTACCCTGCTTATTAAACTTATATGCAGAGTAAATCATGAGAAACGCTGGACTGGAAGAAACACAAGCTGGAATCAAGATTGCTGGGAGAAATATCAAAAACCTCAGATATGCAGATGGCACCACCGTTATGGCAGAAAGTGAAGAGGAACTAAAAAGCCTCTTGATGAAAGTGAAAGAGGAGAGTGAAAAAGTTGGCTTAAAGCTCAACATTCAGAAAACGAAGATCATGGCATCTGGTCCCATCACTTCATGGCAAATAGATGGGGAAACAGTGGAAACAGTGTCAGACTTTATATTTTGGGGATCCAAAATCACTGCAGATGGTGATTGCAGCCATGAAATTAAAAGACGCTTACTCCTTGGAAGGAGAGTTATGACCAACCTATATAGCATATTAAAAAGCAGAGACATTACTTTGCCAATAAAGTTCCGTCTCGTCAAGGCTATGGTTTTTCCAATGGTCATGTATGGATGTGAGAGTTGGACTGTGATGAAAGCTAAGTGCCAAAGAATTGCTACTTTTGAACTGTGGTGTTGGAGAAGACTCTTGTGAGTCCCTTGCACTGCAAGGAGATCCAACCAGTCCACCACCACCCTGGTCCTGGGTGTTCATTGGAAGGACTAATGCTGAAGCTGAAACGCCAATACTTTGGCCACCTCATGCGAAGAGTTGACTCACTGGAAAAGACCCTGATGCTGGGAGGGATTGGGGGCAGGAGGAGAAGGGGACGACAGAGGATGAGATGGCTGGATGGCATCACCAACTCGATGGAAATGAGTCTGTGTGAACTCTGGGAGTTGGTGATGGACAGGGAGGCCTGGCGTGCTGCGATTCATGGGGTCACAAAGAGTCAGACAGGACTGAGTGACTGAACTGAACTGAAGTTAAGTGAATTGGTAGAGAGAGAGACTTTGTTTCATTCTGTTAGTCACCTGAGCTGGGAGTGGCGGGGTGGGGGTCACTGTCGATCAAGAAACCTTTAAATTGTTTTGGTTTGGTATTTTTTTAGTGCACAGAGATAATGTGAAGTCCAGCTGCAGACCAGAGGGAATTCAGACTTACAGGTAGAAATTTCCAAGATAGATTTTAACAGCCAGGATTTAGTGGAGGAAACAGGAAATACTCTGTGTATTTCAAGCAGAAGAGAATGTACTAATGGAATTATGTGCTTTGAAAACATGATTGGAAGAGGCATAGAAGTGAAAATCAGGGGAAAACCTAGACTTTAGATTTTTAAAATCACATCATCGTAGCTATGAAACAGAGGTCCTAATCATCGCTGTTACTGCTACCACTACTGTGCTGTCACGGCTGCTTTATTCCCAAGAAGCTGGTTCCTAGACATTTACACATGGACTTCAGCTGCTGCAAATACTTGTGTCTCCTGGAATTTGTGTGATAGTGTGTCTGCAGTAGGAAGAGGTTCCTGCTTCATTTCTGCCTCCAGACTTTGTGTGAATTGACAGAGGATATCTGCAAGGAAGTCTTTTTTTTTAATGTAGATTCTGAGTTTCCCAACCTTTCCAATAGAAAGAGGACAAACTGAAGGTTGAGAAAGCCAATTCAGTTGTTTATTACTTTTTAAAAAATGTTTTGCTTCTTTGTAAAGCCAAAGCAGAGACAAGCATGTATACCCACTATGTCCTTCTTTAAAATGAGATGTGCTCTTGGTACTTCACCTGCTGTCATTACTACATTTCATGCCTCATTCCATGCTTTTCATTCCAGATGTTTTCTCCTGTCCTTTCATAAGCAGTTAAATCTGTAAGGTTGACATATACACCCAAGGATGTCACTGATAAAGTGTTCATTTATCCTTGTGAATTTGATTTTCTTTTAATCAGATCTAGATTTTTGGAAATTCCTTTATGTTTCTGCAAACTGAATCATGTATTGAAAAGATATTTTAAAATATTTCATCTGATAGATGGTAGGAGTTTCTGTGACATCTGCTTGCCAAATATGGAAAGATGACCTAGGATATTTCTTTGGTCCTCTTTGGTCCTTTTAAAATATTTTTTTAATCCCCTAGTGTCCAATCTTTCTTAGTCTCCTTTGCTGGTTTTTACTTTTCTTCCCAGTCTCTAAGTGTTGAGATCTTCTGGGAATCAGTTTTCAGGTTTCTTCTCTTTTACATTTGTATACTTCTTCTAAATGGTCTTATCTGATACTCTCTTTTAAATGTCACCTATTTGCTTGTGCCTTCCAAATTAATATATTCAGATTAGACTTTTCCCTTTGGTTCCAGATTAACCCATCCAGTTGCTACCTGCTCTTCCTATCTGGAAGTCGAGAAGACATCTCAGACATAAAAGGTCCAAACATAAACCTTAATTCCTCAACTCACACTCAAATCAGATTTTCTCTTACTTCACACATCAGAAAATAGTACAACAATTCATCCTGTTACTCATGAGAAAAAGCAAAAAAATCATCTTGCTTATTTCCTTTCCATGATCCCCAATTTCTAGTCCATGAAGAAGCCCTGTCAGTTCTATCTTGAGCATAACCACTTTTCAAGATTCTCCCACTATCATACTGTCTAAGACACCATCAGATCTTAACTGTGCTTCAATCCCAAGTGAACAAATAATCCAAGTAGGTAACTGAAGAATCCTAACTAGCTTCTATTTTACTCTGTCTCTTTAAATTGTATCAACCCTGGGCTAAAACTTCCAGGGTCTCTGCATCTTACTTGGAATGAAATACAAACTCTTATATGACACGACACCCGTTTATGTCAGTGTATTTGCTCTATGGTGTATCTTGTAAACTTCCCATCTGCACATTCTATTTCAGCTTCACTGTTGTGTGAAAAAGAGTCCACTTGTTCTGAAACACTCTTTACCAGTCCTTTTATTTTCCCACTCCAGGACTTCATACTAGTCTAAAGTAAAAGCCATCTTTTAGAGGCCTTCTTTTTAGGACACTATCTAAAATAATCACCCTTCACACACAGTTCTCTAGTATCTCATACCTATGATTTCTTTTTGGCATTTATCACAACCTAAAGCTACATTTGTTTACTTTTTTATAGCCTACATCTTCATACTCATTCCAAACACCATAAAGAAAAGGTCTTTGTCTAATTTTGTTTACCACTATAGCCTAAAATTAGATGATGTACATATGCATGTTGAATGAATGGATGGGCGGTCAGATAGAATCCTCAGGTGAAGCTGCTCAGAACTAGTGGGTCAAAAGTGAATGATATGTCAGGAGGAGCACCTGGGTTAGATTTACTGATTGAAAGGCTTGGATACACGAATCATTGGCCCCAATAAAATCATCCAAGGATGGTGTTGTCAGGATAGGACTCCAAACAAGACATGGAACAGACCTATACACTTTCCTTACCTATACACTCCCTAAGGATAGGGCCTTTTTTCCCCCTTACTGTAGTCCCAGTACCTAGTATAGTCTCTCACATAGATGTTCAATAAACTTAAAGGATCTAATAACTGAATGAAATAATTAAAATTTGGAAGAAAATCCCATACAAGGGAATAGGAAGCAGTAGTAAGAGGTTTAAGAGGAGGACCAAGGAAGTGTGAGTCGATTGAAAGCAGAAGCAGCAGGAGTTTCAAATAACATATGGTCTCAGAATAATTCATTGTATTCATCAAGAAGAAAATGGCAATACATGTCACCGACATAAATAACTAGACAAGATTTATCTCTGTATTAATATATTGTATATCTATCAGGGGCTTCCCTTGTGGCTCAGCTGGTAAAGAATCCGCCTGTAATGTGGGAGACCTGGGTTAGATCCCTGGGTTGGGAAGATCCCCTGGAGAAGGGAAAGGCTACCCACTCCCGTATTCTGGCCTGGAGAATTCCATTAAAAAGCAGAGACATTACTTTGTCAACAAAGGCCTGTCTAGTCAAGGCTATGGGTTTTCCAGTAGTCATGTATGGATGTGAGAGTTGGACTATAAAGAAAGCTGAGTGCCAAAGAATTGATACTTTTGAACTGTGGTGTTGGAGAAACTCTTGAGAGTCCCTTGGACTGCGAGGAGATCCAACTGGTCCATCCTAGAGGAAATCAGTCCTGGATGTTCATTGGAAGGACTGATGCTGAAGCTGAAACTCCAATACTTTGGCCACCTGATGTGAAGAGCTGACTCATTTGAAAAGACCCTGATGTTGGGAAAGATTGAAGGCATGAGGAGAAGGGGACAACAGAAGGTGAAATGGTTGTATGGCATCACTGACTCAATAGACATGGGTTTGGGTAAACTCCAGGAGTTGGTGATGGACAGGGAGGCCTGGCATGCTACGATTCATGCGGTCTCAAAGAGTCGGACATGACTGAGCGACTGAACTGAACTGAAGTCCATGGTGTCACAAAGAGTGAGACACGACTGAGTGACTTTCACTTTCTTCAAACAACTTTAGTGTATAGTATGAAATTGTTTCCTTCATGGCTTGCTGGCATTTCCTAGTTTTCAAGGATGTTGTTCTGTTTTTAATATGTTTTTGATAATGACAAGATGTCTAAGATTTTCTTTTGCTTTCATGCTCTGAGTCATGTCATGAATACATTGATGCCATGCTATCATGAAACTAATAACAATCTATCAAGATCCTAATTAAACGTTTGGAAAGGCAGTATGAAATAACCATTTGAAAATTAATGAGGAGATAAGCCTGTTACTACTGAATGTCAAAGAATGGAAAATTTGCAAATAAGTTCCCAAATGTCTCTGCAACAGTCACAGTGAAATGCAGAATTTTAGGTGAGCAAAGGAATCTCATGAGATCACATGGGTACAACTGTTATATGTTTAATCAGGGACACAGAACTTAACAGAAATTAGCTGGCTACTTAGAGCTGACTCTGATGTGATGATATTGACAAGATTTTCTCTGGGTAATTGAGTCCACTACAGATCACAGCTGCTGCAGTCTTTCCAAAGGTAGAATTCTGCTGGGGATAAGAAAAGACCCAAATGTTGGTTATATCACTGCACCTTTAGATCCAGGCTTTCAACAACTATCCTAAAAGATGTACACTAGCAGTTCATGTGCTTCTGTTTAAGGGAATATTTACAAATGCTGTTTCTTCTAGTTCTGAAATTGAACTCAGCAGAAAGACCCATACAGCTTCAGAAATGAGAACAGAAACAGAGGTTCCAATCTGCTTCACACCTGTCCATCCTTTTACCTGGACAATTACCAGAAGAGATGTCTGGGTAGTTTGAGATTACAGAAAGCACATCTGCACTGATTATAGCTTTAGTTGATTGCTATGTACACACATTGAAACAAACATTTTAATTTCTTCATTGAAATATTACAGTTACTGTTTTAAAATATATTAATTATAAAAATAATACCAGCTTATAAAAATCAAATAAAGTGAAAATTTACAAAATACAAACTAAGAAACCTCTCTCAGTCTCCCCTACTCTTAACATCACTCTCCCTGGAGGTCACTGTGAATGATCTGGGCTTTATCTTCTACATGTTTATATGTGCCTATATACACCTAATCACATACACACGTCTATGAAGACCTTTCACTTACATAGGCCACTCTCTTGCAGGTCTGTTCCATGTCTTTTTTCTCAGATCCCCAAGAGGTCTTCCCCTGCACTGAGTCATTGGCTGGGAGATGCCCGTGAGATGTGTGGTGCTAGTACACATGGTAACAGAGTTCAGAGCACACTGCTGGACCACTGGTCACTGCTGTCAGATACATGAGAAGCACATTCTCGTAGCTGCCTGTCTCACCACTCTCAGTCTACTTTCAATACAAGTAGCCAGAAAAATTCTTTTAAAAACTATGTCAAATCCTATCTCTTCTTGACTCAGATTTTTCAAAATCTCCCCATTTCATCAAGAATAAAAGCTATATTCACACAACAGCCACAGTGCCCTCTGTGCCCTACTTCCTGCCCCCCATCTTCTCCCCTTACCTCTCCTGTATTATATACTGCTTTCCTTCCTTGGCCACTCTCTCCTGGAGGGTATAGAGACATGTGCTCCTTCAGTATACCTGGCAAGATCCAACCTCAGGCTTCCCATTTCACTGAGAAAACTGATGCAATCACTAAAAAATTGCACTGGCTGCTCTCTCTCTTTGGGTAGCTCTTTACCCAATAGCCCCATGGCCCATTGACCTATTTCAAGTCTTTGATCAGCTATTACATTCTTGCTGAGGGCTGTTTTATTGACTATGCCAAAGCCTTTGACTGTGTGGATCACAATCAACTGTGGAAAATTCTGAAAGACATGGGAATATCAGACCACCTGACCTGCCTCTTGAGAAACCTACATGCAGGTCAGGAAGCAACAGTTAAAACTGGACATGAAACAACAGATTGGTTCCAAATAGGAAAAGGAGTACATCAAGGCTGTATATTGTCACCCTGCTTATTTAACTTCTGTGCAGAGTACATCATGAGAAATGCTGGGCTGGAAGAAGCACAAGCTGGAATCAAGATTGCCAGGAGAAATATCAATAACCTCAGATATGCAGATGACACCTCCCTTATGGCAGAAAGTGAAGAGGAACTAAAAAGCCTCTTGATGAAAGAAGTGAGTGAAAAAGTTGGCTTAAAGCTCAACATTCAGAAAACGAAGATCATGTCATCTGGTCCCATCACTTCATGGGAAATAGATGAGGAAGCAGTGTAAACAGTGTCAGACTTTATTTTGGGGGGCTCCAAAATCACTGCAGATGGTGATTGCAGCCATGAAATTAAAAGACGCTTACTCCTTGGAAGGATAGTTATGACCAACTTAGATAGCATATTCAAAAGCAGAGACATTACTTTGCCAACAAAGGTTTGTCTAGTCAAGGCTATGGTTTTTCCAGTGGTCATGTATGGATGTGAGAGTTGGACTGTGAAGAAAGCTGAGCACCGAAGAATTGATGCTTTTGAACTGTGGTGTTGGAGAAGATGCCTGAGTCCCTTGGACTGCAAGGAGATCCAACCAGTCCATCCTAAAGGAGATCAGTCCTGAATGTTCATTGGAAGGACTGATGCTGAAGCTGAAACTCCAGTACTTTGGCCACCTTATGTGAAGAGTTGACTCATTGGAAAAGACTCTGATGCTGGGAGGGATTGGGGGCAGGAGGAGAAGGGGACAACAGAGGATGGGATGGCTGGATGGCACCACCGACTCGATGGACATGAGTTTGGGTAAACTCTGAGAGTTGGTGATGGACAGGGAGGCCTGGCGTGCTGTGATTCATGGGGTCGCAAAGAGTTGGACACGACTGAGCAACTGAACTGAACTGAACTGAGGTCTACCTGGAACACCCTATTTAAAATAGCAGTCTTAACCTGAACACTCCTGATCCCCCAACCTAGTTCTGTTTTTATTTGTTTCAGCAGCATTGATCATGTGGAAGATTCTGTATACTGTAGTTATTTACATCCACCCCACAGAATGTAAAGTCTGCATGTAGAGGACAGCAGTCCATAGAGCCCTAGATCCTAGAAGAGTGCCTAAGGATAGTAACCATTTAGTGAACACTTGAAGAATAATAAGTGGATGGATGAGTGAATTGACACACATATTTTGGAGTTAAGTAGAGTCAGCCTCGTAGAAGGCAATGGCAACCCACTCCAGTACTCTTGCCTGGAAAATCCCATGGATGGAGGAGCCTGGTAGGTTGCGGTCCATGGGCTCACTGTCAGACATGACTGCGCAACTTCACTTTCACTTTTCACTTTCATGCATTGGAGAAGGAAATGGCAACCCACTCCAGTGTTCTTGCCTGGAGAATTCCAGGGACGGCGGAGCCTGGTGGGCTGCCATCTGTGGGGTCGCACAGAGTCGGACACGACTGATGTGACTTAGCAGCAGCTGCAGCAGAGTCAGCCTTGTAGGCTCCATCAATTACGTGCTCTAAAGTAGGAATAATAATTATGTGCTAAATTGTTTCAGTCATGTCCAATTCTTTGCAACCCTATGACTATGGCCGGGCAGGCTTCTCTGTCCGTGGGATTCTCCAGGCAAGAATAATGGAGTGGATTGCCTTGTTCTCCTCCAAGAGATCCTCCCGACTCAGTGATTGAACATACGTCTCTTATTACTCCTGAACTGGCAGGTGGGTTCTTTACCACTAGTGCCATAAAAGCACCTAAAACCTACTTCACAAGGTTGTCATGAGAATTCAGTTAGCAATTAGACAATAATTACAAAAAGCACAGAACTGTACCTGAAATATATTAAGTGCTTAGTTAATGGTATATAGTACTTTATTTTTGTTCCATGTAGTTTTTAAGGTAAAAGTGGAACCATGCTATATATATTATTCATACAACTTGATTTTTGCACTCAATGAAATACCTTCATTTTTTTTTCAAATAGGACATACAGACATCATTTATTCATTGAATAAATGCCTTGAAATGCTTCTCTGTCTTTATAGTGTTTGCATTCTACCTCTTCTTTCTATGACTGCATAGTATTCTATAGTATTTACATGTAGTTATTTAATTATTCTTCTAATATGTATTTGAATGGTTTGTCATTTTTTGTTAATATATATGCTTCCCTTGCAACATAATCTAACAAAAACTGATATTGGACATGATAATAACAGTTTATTTTTCCATATACTTTAGAAAATACATGACAGTTAAAGTCAGAGATTACAGTATTTTTCACATTTTTTGAACTAATATTTCTCAGTCTGGCTGAAGAAGTAATTTATGTATGATAACTATTTTTAAATCCACTATGTGTGTATATTCAGTAGACATGAGTTATTTTGTCAACCCCACTTCGATAATAGTAACTAAAGAAGTAAGATTTGAGAGGAATCAGCTGTCTTGCTTCTGAACCCAGAGACAAAATTTGTTTTAGCTAATGAAAGGTGATAAAGCTGACCCAAAGACAAAACAAATTAAAGGCCAGAGAAAGTCCTGGAAGTATTTGAGTTCCTGCTTCCAATTGATTTCAAGTTCTAGCTATATCCTGGAAAACCAACAAGTTGTTTAAAACCTTTCTTGTATTCTCTCAACAAATAGCTCTTCTTTTTCCTAAGGAATTTCAAGTTTTGTTTCTGTAACTTAAAACCAAAGAAGTTAACTGTATGCCATATATTTAGCTATAACTTGGGATATTAAAATTAAGGCAGAAATAGGCATTTATATATACTGAGTATCTATAAGTGGAGAAGGAAATGGCAACCCACTCCAGTGTTCTTGCCTGGAGAATCCTATGGACAGAGGAGCCTGGTGGGCTGCTGTCCATGGGGTCGCACAGAGTGAGACACTACCGAAGCGACTTAGCAGCAGCAGCAGCAGTATCTACAAGAGAGCTGTTCATAAATTCATTTTCAGATCAGATCAGATCAGATCAGTCGCTCAGTCGTGTCCGACTCTTTGCGACCTCATGAATCGCAGCACGCCAGGCCTCCCTGTCCATCACCAACTCCCGGAGTTCACTCAGACTCACATCCATCAAGTCAGTGATGCCATCCAGCCATCTCATCCTCTGTAGTCCCCTTCTCCTCCTGCCCCCAATCCCTCCCAGCATCAGAGTCTTTTCCAATGGGTCAACTCTTAGCATGAGGTGGCCAAAGTACTGGAGTTTCAGCTTAACATCATTCCTTCCAAAGAAATCCCAGGGCTGATCTCCTTCAGAATGGACTTGTTGGATCTCCTTGCAGTCCAAGGGACTCTCAAGAGTTCTCCAACACCACAGTTCAAAAGCATCAATTCTTCGGCGCTCAGCCTTCTTCACAGTCCAACTCTCACATCCATACATGACCACAGGAAGAACCATAGCCTTGACTAGACGAACCTTTGTTGGCAAAGTAATGTCTCTGCTTTTGAATATGCTATCTAGGCCTTCCAATAACATATCACATTGTTAGAAAACATGCTAGAAGATAAATATAAATCAGTTAAGAGGCACAAGATTATGCATTCCAGGGTATAGATTCCGTCCATACCATCCTTTGAAAACTTCTTCTCTGGTCAGGCAGATTATAGCTTTGTTATTTCCTGGAGCTTGGGGCTAGAATTGGAACACCTAACGAGAAACCTTTTCTTCAGGAGGCTGTTTCCTCTCCCCAGGTAATTATCACACATTCTTCAGAAGACTTTGCCTAAAAAAGTCCCTTTTTGATGTGCTGCTCTCACCACCCTCATAACTACACATAATAGAAAGTTTTCCAACAAAACTGTTGTTGATAGAAGATGCTTTCTTCCTGAATATTAGGCACTTCAGTCACGTGTATTTGATGATAACAATAATGATCTATTGCTGTTAGCCTCTGGGCACTCGCTCTAAGCCTTTCAGTTTCTGACACAAATTTTGGGTAGGCCCTTCTGTTCCTCTAGGGAAGTAAACAACTTTCTAGAAAACCTTCTGAAATTTTCCTTAACTTATTGTAGAGTAATGCTTTTCAATTTAATGTGCAGATGCACTGCTCCAGGATCACGTAAAATGCACATTCAGATTCAGAAGGTGTAGAATGAAGCTTGAAATTCTGCCAAGTGACGTGGACGCTGCTGTTTTACAGACTACACTTTGATTAGAAAGTTCCAGAAAATTTCTTATTTAGCGGTACTGTACAGTGCTCTAATGTAATATCAAACTGCCACAAACCTTTCAGTGTATCTCTCCCTTGCAGAACAGTAGCTCCCTACCACACACTTAAAAAAAAAAAATTATAGTGTCAAAATCAAAACTTTTTTCTGCTTTCATCTTCTGAGAATTGAACCATAAGTTAATTAATCCCTATATATGGGCGTGGTTCTCATGTCACTAAGAGCATTCTTTGTGAAGAATATACATCAGATATCCAATAGGATGGGCAAAGAAAATCATTTTTTTGTTGTTTTTTTTTTTTTATGAGTGGCTCTAAATGCATAGTACATAGTTTCTAATATGCATTATCTTTTGCATTCATCTTATCCTTAATATGGAAAATGGGAAGTAATTACAAAGAAACATTCCTAATTTATGTTTTTGCACTTTCATATTTTATTTCTCCCAACCTGAAATTTTGCATATAAGCCAGTACAATTTCTTCTACTTTTTCTTCTCCCCCTATGGAAACAATTAAGTCGTCTAAGTAGGAGCCCACTGATTCAGTGATTATAACAATAATTGCACCATTCTTGTGGGGCAAAATATCCTTTTCCATTTTGAGGCTACAGGCCCAGAAAACTTTAACTAGAACATTAGATGTAGCACTGCTGTTAGTCATAGACTCTGCCAGAAATCAGTACATATAAGGAGTAATCAAAGGACATGCTTTCTGTTGATGTGGACTTGTTAGCACACAATACCTTTGCCCAGTGAATTGATAACAGGATGTAGCACGTAGCACTTCTAGGTCACTTTGAATCCAGCCCAAGTTGGTTGTGATTAACACTGCTAACAACAACAGCTGTTGTAGGACTAATATGAAATATGGAATGGTCTCAGTCTAGTTCACTCGTGACAAGTACCCACATCATGAAAATCATCACAATCATTAGCGCCCTTGTCGGCAGCCTTGGGAGTCTGAACGGTTTTGAAACTGAATGCCAGACATCCCTAGAGATGAGCCCAGTGACAATAAATCAGATTCACTGGAAGCTTGTTATGAGGAAAACTATTTCACTTCTTACATGGCATCTGCTCTCTAAATAATATGATTAGATCTCTAGGGCAATTTATGTGGACCACTAAACTGGCCATAAAATATCATAAACTCATGACATATGATTAGTTCTCCCCATTTAACACATATAAACATCTATTACAGGTAAAGACTCTGGTGCTTGTGAGGAACTTAACTCTAATAGCATTGGGTCTTAGAAAGAACAGATGAACAGGCTTGCCCTTGAAGTAGTGTAGCTTCAGCCAGAATCCTGACCTATTAATAACTTCTGTTTTTATAAATAATTGGTCATGTTATGTTTTCTAGTATAGCTATGAACTGATTTAATCAAAAATAGCAAAGACTTTGATCATTTTCATCTGTGATATCAATTATTCACACTTATAAACAATATATGTATAATTTATGTAATTCTGTAAGCATAATCACCTCATGCAATGATTTCTAAAGAATGTTTTATTAGCAATAATTATAGTTTAAAAATCTAGTGTCAGAATCACATACCTCAGTGGAAATGAGTCTCTCTGATACCTTAGGCATCTTAGCAGCAGTGTGCATTTTCTCATAGCAGGAAGGTGGATTTATCCCCATCCTGAGTTGAGAGGTAGTTGTGTTTTTTCTGTGTTCTCTAAACCTTGGGTATGGGATAGAAAGAAGGATCCATACATCTGTCTAGGCACTCCCAGTTACACACTAATCAATTAAAGGAACCAGGTTATCCTGATAATTTTAAAATCCAATAACATGTTTCACATTGTAATAATCATACTTATTTGAAGATAGGCAATAAAAATCTGACAGAAAAATACCAAGGAGAAAGCAACAGTAACAATAAAACTCTGTGTCCACCCCTAACTGGTAGAAACTAGTTTGATTATTTCTGAAAGGTTATTTTCAAGTATTAAGCTGTTAAAAACAAGATGTATGTTTTGCTTCTTCTTTGCCTCTTACCTTCCTCTTCAAGGCCATTTCTTATTCTAAAATATCTCAAACATATATACAATAATAGAAAAACAGCATACATTCATGTATTTGCCAGCAAGATTAAACAGATATTTACATTTGTGATATTCACCTTAAATGAAAATTTAAAATTTGCAGATACGTGAAAGTCCACCTCTCTCTTTCCCTTTTCATCTTTGGTCACAGAGGAAGTTGATGTAAATTATTTTTGTGCAATTTCTTGAACTTTTATTCCATTTGAATGTACCAAATTTATACCATCATATTTTATATTTTAAGAATTTGAAGCAATAATATTCTGTATTTTAGAGGTTTTTTTGCCCTCAACATTACATACTTGAGATTTATCGTGTTAATGTATATAGCTTTGTTTCATTCATTTACACTGTCATATAACATTCCATTGGATGAATAAACAGCATATATCACAGCTTTCTGTCCAAGTGATCCTACAGAAGAATAATTTGGTTGTTGCTCTTTTCTACTAAAGTAAGTAATGCTTCAGTGAACATCACAAAATATGTCTCCTCAGGCATCTGTGTAGTATTTTCTCTAGAATAGAAACTTGTAAGTGGAGCTGCTGACAATAATTTATGGGCATATTCAGATTTACTAAGTGTTGCCAGATTACTCTCCAAAATGTTTGTACCAGTTAACACTTCCAACAGCAGTAGTTACTGTGTGGCCTCATTCTAACCAACTCCTGGTATTGTTTTTTTTTTTTTTTTTTTTAAAAGAAAATATGGTTGTAAAACATCTCATTTGTTTTAATTTCTCTTTCCCTGAAATATCAGTGAGAACTTTGAGCATCATTCCATGTTTCATTAGTCATTAGGGTTGCCTTTCCATTTTCCACTCTTTTCTGTTTACTTGTCTTTCATTTTTATTTGCTGAAATTTCTATATTTCGATCTTAATTATTTTGAGTTAAATGACTTCCAACTCTCATAGGATGAAGCTTTCCTAAAAGATGTGGCCTCCAGAAAACTTTTAAGCAATTAAAATCTTCACTTATTTCCTGAAGATGAAGAGATAAGTCATAACACTCAGTGAAACTTTTTTAAAATTCTGTACACAGTTTTATTTTCCTCAAAGAATATCAAAGTGTTAGTCGCTCAGCCATGTCCGACTCTTTGCAACTCCAGGGACTGTAGCCTTCCTGGTTCCTCTATCCGCAAAATTCTCCAGGCATGAACACTGGAGTGGGTTGCCATGCCCTCCCCCAGGGAATCTTCCCAACCTAGCGATCAAACCCAGGTCTCCCACATTGCAGGTGGATTCTTTACTGTCTGAGCCACCAGGCATATTCTTTGCCATCTGAGCCAACAGGGATAGAGCTCAGTTACTGTCTTTTTTCTTTCTGACTGTGCTCCCTATTTTTCACATTCAAGTTTCTCTTTCTTCCCATTCTGTGTTCCCCACTCAAAGCCAGTTATTGATCATTTTCACCTTCTCTCCCTCCAGAAACATTTGACCCTTCCAATATTAATGGGTCTTTTCAATTACCTCTTCCAGTCGTTAATTAACTGGAGGCTTAGGGAACGAGAGTCCTAGGAATGGATGGAGCAGCTGGGAATGGAAGAAACTATAAATACTCAGGTGAATTGTTTTCCCTGTCACGTTCTAATTAAAGATTTTCTCATCTTTATTCCTAATTTAAAGTATCCAACTTGGTTTGTCATACTCTCCACTTGGAATTGTTACTCTCATCCCTCTACTTTTATGAATTGTGCCTTATAATACTGCTAACAAGAAAATTAATAATAACCAGTGGGGTTTCAATTTTAGCTATCACATGTGTATATACTAGCCAAACACATAATATAGATTCCAATTCATATCCACTTTTATGTTCAATATTTATAATATTTTTATTGATAATTATTTTAATATTTTACAAAAGATAAACTTTTCATCTATCACTGTCTCATATATGTCCTAGAAAATATATTTTCATCTCTGGGAACAACATTGCTTTCCCCATGAAATTTACAATTTTCAATTTCTTTTATGCACAAATTGCTAAACTTTTCTTTAAAAATTTTTAATAATTTACCAAATTAAACTCTTATTACAACTAGGGTATAGACTATTATCTGGCTTTATCTTTCTACCTAACTATTTCTAAATTTATAAATTCAGAAAGTTGTCTATGTTAGACATATTCATTCACATGTTATAAATATATGGCAAAATATAGTTGCTTAATATTGTAAATACTTTCTCTATGTAATGAAATAGTATGTTAGGTGTATATCATGTCTTTTCCATTATTATTTTAAATAAAAATATGATTTCACTGAAATAACTTCCATTTGTAATGATTTTCAGGATTGTATTATTTTCATAGTTGGTAATTATTATAGGAATTTGTCCTGATTTGGGTATGGTATTTGCTGAAGTTTATTTTTGTACTACCTATTCAAAATCTGTTGCTAAGTAGACAAAAGACAAAACTAATGTTACAGAGGCATTTCTTTTTAACATACTAAAAATAAGAATTTCTAAAAATCTCAACTGTGACAATTTCCTGCCTGCTTAAATCTTTTAATGACTACACGTCACCTGCAAGCAACAGTCAGACTCCTTAAGGTGAAGTATAATGCATTGCATCATCTGACTTCCTCCTTCCATTTTGCAGTGTCTTACTAACAGTTTATTTAATGACAGAAATAAATGGGATGTAATGGCTTACACCAATGACATAATTTCTTGCCTTGCTGTCTGATCATACTCTTTCTTCTGTCTGGAATGACATTACTTTCTCTTGTTTGCTGATATAACTTATACATATCTACAAGATTAAATTCATTCATCAATTGACAACTCCATGAAGTCTTCTCTGACCAGTGGTTTTTAAATTGAGTTAGGTTTCAAGGTTGATTTTGTTCCCACTTATGCAAAATATATTTCTATCTTAGTCTCCTCATTATTCTGGAATATACATATATCTGTTTTACTAATCAGACTCCAGGACCTTTAATTTTAGAGACTGAACTTAATTATTTCCGTATGGTGTGTACTTAGCATAATGCCTGGTATGTATGCTCAGTGAGTGCCTTGTGAGAATAATTCAGTGAGAACTGAATTATTCTGTGCCTACTTATGTATGGTTGATGTAAAAAGTACCAGTTAACGTTTGGTCTTTTCTTTAAAACAAACTACACAAAATTTCAACCGGACAGAAATTTCTTAGGTTTTAATAATGGTCATAATTACTCAAATATAACAAAAGCATGCATATTCTTTTAAAATATTCTGTAAAGGAACTGCTTTTTACTTTTCAAATGAGCATTCTTCCATTTATTTGGAGTGGGTGCAGTTGTTGTTTTTTTAACATTGTTTCTGAACTAGGTATATGTTCAAAACATTTACCTTAAGCAGCGGATAGAAATTGCTAGTGTAAGTAAATTCTCTTTTCCTATATGTATTCCTGCTTCATCAATATCACAAAAATTATAAGAATTGTACTGTAAAACATAATACTGAGATACTCTAAAAATGTTAGTAATGTAAACTGAAATTGTCACTTAAGAAAATTGCATTTTTCCATTGAAAATTTCCTTTGAAGCCCTGCTAATGTGGTTCCAGGTTATTCAGTAGCGCATGAGGTGGGGTGAGTTAACATTTCTTCCCTGACAGAACTGCCTAGAATTCTTGCTATTTCCCATGCTATGTCTGTGTGTATGTGCTCAGCCACTCAGTCGTGTCCAACTCTTTGCGACCCCATGGACTATAGCCTGCCAGGCTTCTCTGCTCATGGGATT
Organism: Bos taurus; assembly: GCF_002263795.3. Taxonomy (NCBI): domain Eukaryota; kingdom Metazoa; phylum Chordata; class Mammalia; order Artiodactyla; family Bovidae; genus Bos; species Bos taurus. The sequence goes on along the minus strand of NC_037333.1, from coordinate 31,245,867 downwards.
TTCCAGGCAAGAATACTGTACTCGCCTATTATCTATAGATTTTTGGAGGGGAGGAGCCTATCTGAACCTATTTCCTTTGATAATTCCTAAAATGGTTCCACGTTAATGCATTCTGCATCTGCTTAGTTGGAAATTCACTTTTAAAACTCAGCTAGTCAAAATGCTCTGCATCTTAACCAAGGATTTAAGCTTGTATTTCTGAGAAGAAATTAAACATTTTTCTATAGGGAAATTATGGTCTGTCATTGATCATGTAGTATTTTTGGTGGTCTCCATTGATGATATATATGTTTATATTCTGTATGGTGAATTAACTAAAAGAAATATTTTTGATTAATTACAATTGCTGAAAAATATTAACTTAAAAATCTCAGAATTCTTAAAGGTGCTATGGAAGTTCTCTTCTACGCAGTGTTTAAGTAAAGGAGAAGTTGCTGTTCATTTTTAAAAGGTTGCAGAATTAATCAAATGAAGGAATTTTTTTTTGCTCTTTACAGACATTAAAATGCATATGTAAGACGACTATTTTATGTCATCTGTTATTTTTAGTATCTATTTTATTACTTCTCTTAATATTTTGATAAGTAAAGCATTTTTCCCATGCCGTAAGTTTTTGTGTAATGTATTAAAAATTGCTTTTTAGTATTAGCCTACTCCTAATTTAGAGAGCACCCTACAAGATAAAGCACTTTATATATTCAGTGATGGATAGTATTACCATTTTACAGTTGAGAAAACAGCTGAGTAGTGACATAAAGGTCAGTGAAACTATATCTATTCTCAAAGGTTAGATTATTTTAATATAATTGATAATGGGTGAAGTTCAACAATTGGGTAATAACTAATAACTTTAGTTATTAGTGAGTTTGAAAGAGCCAAATGTGTAATGACTTGTAAATCATTTTTTATTTAAAATGAAAATATGTATTTAGTTAAAAAATGTTCAAGATACCAAAAAAAAAAAAAAAATATGTAGCTGGCAACTAGCTGTTGAGCTTTCCTGGTGGCTCAAATGGTAAAGAATCTGTCTGCAATATGGGGGACCTGGGTTTGATTCCTGAGTAGGGAAGATCCCCTGGAGGAGGGCATGGCCACCCACTCCAGTATTCTTGCCTGGAGAATCCCATGGGCAGAGGAGCCTGGCCGGTTGCAGTCCATGAGGTCACAAAGAATCAGGCTGAGTGACTAAGCACAGCACAGCACAGCTGTAGAACAATCATCAATAGGAAGACACTGGAACCCAGCAAAAAAATATACCTTTCATGGAATTTCAAAGGAGAAACCACAACAAAACTATAGGAGGGGCACAATCATGATAAAATCAAATCCTATACCCACTGGGTGGGCAACCCTCAAACTGGAAAGCAGTAACATCAGAGAAATTCTCATGCTGTTGTACAGCTTGTAGGCCTCACACTAGGCTCCTGGGGATCTGGCCAAGGGACTGGGAATCCACATGGAATCTGACACTGATTCTTTGATTACAAGACCTCCACAGGACTAAAATAAAAATACTGATACCTGGTATTTACAAATGCCACTTACTCTGATTGCATTATTTTATGTCATTAGCACTTATTGTTGCTGACAAGAATGCTAAGGCCAATCTGGTTCTTATTTCTATGTCAGCGACCACGATGAGTTGAATTTTGCCCCCCTGACTCCAAAAGAGACTTGTGGAAGTTCTAACCCCAAGTACATCAGAATGTGACTTTACCTGCAACTCCACTCATTGCAGATGTGATTAGGTACATTAAGGGAAGATGATACTGAAGAGGGTACCCCTAAGCCAGTATAACTGTTGTCTTTGTTAAAATAAAAATGGCCTGGTGAAGACAGAGACACAGGGAGAATGTCATGTGATGAGGAAGGTGAAGACTGGAGTTTTGTAGATGCAAATCGTGGAATGATAAGGATTGCCAGCCAACAATCAGCACTAGAAAGAAGCAAGAGAGACTTCCCTTAATGGTTTCAAAGGAAGCATGGCTCTGCAACACCTTGATTTTAGACTTCTAACCTCCAAAACTATAAGAAAATGAATTTCTGTTGTTTTAGGTCACCCAGTCTATGGTACTTCATTATAACAGCTCTAGGAAGCTAATACAGTGACCCTGTTTCTTTTTCTAGAATATTTGGAACATTTATTTATCTGATTTTTGTTCTGCCATGTTACAACTTGTCCAACCAGCCTTCCTTTTTATGTCTTGTACTTTACACTTTGTAATTGGGTGTTTCTATCACAAGAAAACTGTTCAACTTAAGAAAATTCTCTGAGATAATTTTATAACTTTATTTCACTGTCTTTTTTCTTTTCTTTTTTGGAGGAATTCCTATTAGAAAGCTGTTGGAGCTTTCTAATAGGAATTAGAAATATGCCAATATTCTCAAATATGCCAAATTCTTACCAGGTCCTGCTGTTCTTTCTGCCGAGACTGCTCTTCCATTTTTCCCAGGTCTAACTCCTGCAGAACTCATCTTGAAAGGCTTTTTATTATAAAATATGTCCTCTTATCATTCCCTCTTCATTCCATTGTTTTCTTTTAAAATAAATTATTAAAATATAGTTGCTTTACAATGTGGTTATTTTCTGCTGACAGCAACGTGAATCAGCTATATGTACACATATATCCTCTCGTTTTGGGATTTCCTTCCCATTTGGGTCACCAGGGAAAACTGAGTAGAGTTTTCCATTCTATGGAATACTTTTTGTTGGTTATCTATTTTATGCATAGTAGTGTTTATAGGTCAATCCCAATCTCTCAATTCTTTTTACCCACCTTTCCCCATGTGGTGTCCATACCTTTGTTCTCTACATCTGTGGCTCTATTTCTGCTTTGCAAATAGATTCATCCCCTCCATTGTTTTCTTGATAATCATATTTTTTTCAGTTCCTAAAGATGTATTTGTTTGGTGAGGACAGAAAGCGAGTGTCTCATGTTGAGCACTATATTCCTTATACCTAGTGTCATGTCTGGAACACAACAAGTGCCCCATAAATATTTGATGAAGGAGGAATAGACACTAAAATGAGTAATTTCATATAAAATGTGTTAGTGGAGTAAATTTTGTTTTAGAGAAGTGATAACCGGTTAAACACAGTAAAATCAACCATAATGCGAAGAAATAAAAACTAATTACAAAATGATGTTTCTTACTTAACTTGTGTATTTTTAATAGTCCAAACTACATTAAATCAAGCCTGTTTGTATTCAGATTTTCCAAGCTGACCTTGCTTTAAATTGGAAGCATTTTTAGAATAATTTATACACCAAGAAAAGAGTGCTCTAGTGATGCAAGGCCCCTGAGGGTAGAAGATCAAGTAAAATATTCATGAAGCTTAAGTGCAAGAGATATCAGATTTTCTGTGGTAGTTTAACAGTATATTTCTGTACAAGGGAGTTGTAAAATGAAGAGTATGAGAGAAGATAAATATTTAGGATAATGCAGAAGACATATAAAGTGAATTCTTGCCTGTTGAATTTTGCAGCTCTTTCCGTTCCAAGTGTGTGTGTGTGTTCATGTTCCCTTATTGAGTCACATCAGATGCTTCTGTATAATCATTTTGAAAATTAATATTAAGATCAATAGGGATTTGGCTATTCCTACATGGGTTAGCTTCTGATTGCCATTCATGTGTGGCCATTTGAAATTGAGATACATTTTCTTCATTTATTTTGTATGAAAAAGAAAAGATGGAGTATGATGTCTTAATAACTGTGTAAGTCTTTGTAAGGAAGTTCCTGTGGAAGAAAGATAGCCATTCTTTCCTCAGCCTATTATCCATGGCCCATCATATGCTTTCTATGACACTTATTTTCTAAGGTGTTCAAGGAAGATATATGATGAAAAGAGTATTGGAAAATATGTAAGAATCAGTCATCTTTCAGAGTTCTTCGTGTTAAAAACAGTCACTAAAAGTTAAATGGGTAATAAAGTAGTAAGAAATCTTGCTATGTATATTTCTCTAATGGTATGTCTTTCTCCTGTTATTGATTATTTTATTCTAATTCTTCATCTAAAAGGAAAAAAAGTGTTTGATTGGTTTTTGAAAAACAAATTATTAAACACAGCAAGCTCAATCTTGTTTCAAAGTCCCTTCACAGGATGCTATCCCCCCTTCCAGCTTGTGACTATCTTATTCTCAGATTTTAGGTCACCATATAGTATGTGAAATATTAGAGTTACAGAATTAGTAAGCTGAGAAATTATTTTAACCTATAGGATCTTTGTTTTGTGATATTCTTGAATATTTAACTTACAAAATACATTAATGGTCCAGCAATATCTTAGATTGATAATATCTAGTCTGGTTTACATTGTTTTAAATACTTGCACCAATATTTTTTTCTTTCAGAGCAGTAGCTGTGATATGATCTGAAATTTAAAATGAGAACCTACATAGAGTGCTCATTATAAATAAAATACTGTGCTCCCTGTTGGATTGAGAAGCCTTATACTTGTTTCCAGTATATTTCAGATGTGGGAGATTACAGGAAGGTCATATCCTCCTCACAGCTGTTACATGAATGATGATGAGAAGAATCATGTTCATTGCCAGCACTGTCACAAACGGCATATTTATAAATCTTATTTTTATGGCCAGTCAGTCATTTCAGTCGCTCAGTCGTGTCCGACTCTTTGCAACCCCATGAATCGCAGCACACCAGGCCTCCCTGTCCATTGCCAACTCCCGGAGTTCACTCAAAATCATGTCCATCAAAAAATAAGACTTCATGAGAGTAAACATGACTGAAACAGATAAATCATAATTCATGGCCTAAATAAGGGCAATAATATTACTGATATATTAGGCAAAAAATTCTCAGTTATCTTGAATTTAAAATTAGTATTACTTCAACCTGGAAAATGTGATTTGCTTGACAGCAAAATATTTTTACAGCTGTGTAATGAAAATCAAAGATAAAATTATACTGGCACATGAATTTGCATCACTATTGTCATTACTATTATGTTTTTAGGAATGTGTCATGGTCAGATGTTTACACATAGAAATGAAAGGAGTCATACTGGAAAATTTTCATGAAGCTTTGATTTTTTTCAATCCCCCTTCTGCACAGTACTCTAAAGTGGTGTTCCCTCCTTTCTCTTTTGTAATTCCTCTTTTATTTCTCTTCTCTGATCTCACTCTATTTTTATTCTTTTTATGTATCCCCACCCTAATCACAGCCCAAAAGTGACAGATGAGTGTGGGAAAAAAAACAGTACAAACGGAGAAATCAATTGTTCCATTCTTGTATCATAAACTCAGTTTACTCATCAAATCCTCTTCTATAATTTAGTAGTCATGAAAATTGGTTATTTTAAGAGTAAAATATCTCTCCTGGCTCATTCAAAAGTTGTGACAGTCAACATTGTGGTGTTACCTGAAACCTGAAAATAAGCAAACTTTCCTAATTGAATCTCATCTCAACAGATTTTTAGCATAATATTGATGTCAGAGATGGAGAAGGCAATGGCACCCCACTCCAGTACTGTTGCCTGGAAAATCCCATGGACGGAGGAGCCTGGTAGGCTGCAGTCCATAGGGCGCTAAGAGACGGACACGACTGAGCGACTTCACTTTCACTTTTCCCTTTCATGCATTGGAGAAGGAAATGGCAACCCACTTCAGTGTTCTTGCCTGGAGAATCCCAGGGAGGAGGGAGCCTGGTGGGCTGCCATCTATGGGGTCGCACAGAGTCAGACACGACTGAAGCGACTTAGCAGCAGCAGCAATGTCAGAGAGGTTTAAATAGACTAGGATAAGCCTCTGGTAAATCTGAGAATGCTACAAACCTATTTTAGACCTCTTTACTGTTTTGTTTAGGGAGCTTCCCTGGTGGCTCCAATGGTAAAGAAACTACTTGTGATTCAAGAGACCCGGGTTCAATCCCTGGATCAGGAAGATTCCCTGGAGGAGGAAATGGCAACCCACTCCAGTACACTTGCCTGGAAAACTCCATGGACAGAGGAGCCTTGATGGGCTACAGTCCATGGAGTTAGAAAGAGTCAGACATGCCTGAGTGACTAACACTTTCACTTTCACTGTTTTAAGAATTGAGAAATAGGCATCATCTAAGTTTTGGTAAGTAACATCTCTGCAGCAAGCTTACTGAGCTGATGGCATGGGGCTGCTGGCCCTCCTACTTTCCTATCCCAGGGCTTATTAGAGTTCATCTTCTCAGTTATTGTTATCCACTGGCCATCTTTTCCTCGCATCACCACCACACTTTCTGAGCTGTCTGTGGAGTGGAACTGACCTTGAAGGCCTTCACTGGCTTCCACGCAGTAGCTTTCCGCCGTCTTTCACACCACTTCCATCCACCTTGGTTTATAGCCTCAGACTAGCATGTGACTTTCACACTGCACTGTGAGCTAGATTTATTTATGTTGTCTCAGAATATGTCCCAAGTTTTTTTTTTTTTAGTCATTTTTATAGTCTTTAAATATTTGAAGCATTTTTATTCATTTTTCTTGGTAGCCTATAACAGGTCATCAAATTTAATTTTGACTTACTTTCCCTTTATTTATAAGTACATATGTGTTAAGTCACTTCAGTCATGTCTGACTTTTTGCAACCCTATGAACTATAGCTTTCCAGGCTCCTCTGTCCATGGGATTCTCCAGATAAGAATACTGGAGTGGGTTGCCATTGTCTTCTCCAGGGGATCTTCCCAACCCAGGGATCAAATCTCAATCTCCTGCATTGCTGGCAGATTCTTTACCATTGAGCCACAAGGGAAGCCCTTTTATAAGTACATTAAAACATAATTTTATTGCACTTGAAACATTTTTTCATGTTGTTTTTTGTGTGGATGATATATCCTTCTTGCCCAAAAGAAAACTATAGTAACAGATGATATGTCATACTTAACACTTTCTTTGATTTGCAGAAAAAGCAAAGAAGTTTTATACCCTATATGTGGTGGTTAATGGCACCCACTCTAGTACTCTTGCCTGGCAAATCCCATGGACGGAGGAGCCTGGTAGGCTGCAGTCCATGGAGTCGCTAGGAGTTGGACACGACTGAGCGACTTCCCTTTCACTTTTCACTTTCATGCATTGGAGAAGGAAATGGCAACCCACTCCAGTGTTCTTGTCTGGAGAGTCCCAGGGACAGCAGAACCGGTGGGCTGCCGTCTATGGGGTCACACAGAGTCAGACACGACTGAAGTGACTTAGCAGTTAGCAGCAGTGGTGGTTAAAAAAAAAAATTATTCCTCTTGAAGTCAGTTTTCATCATAGTCCCTGGCATTTATCCTGTTGTTGTGATAATAGTGATTATAACAGGTATTTTTATTGTATGCCAGGTACTGATGCAAGCACTTTCAGCATATTTACTAATTTATTACGGATTACTCTGTATGATAGATACTACTTATTACCAAGTTAGTTAAAGGACCTGGATTCTGTCCCAGGCAGTATGGCTCCAGAGACTGCCATTTAAATGGCAGCACCCTTTGCTGCTTCTCTTTTTAAAAATAAAAGCTGATCTCTGCTTTGGACAGTATTAAAAATTTATAACTTGAAAGCATTTTCTAGTTTCTGTGTTTCTAAAATGCTGGTCAGCCAGTCTTGGGGAGCACAAAAGTTCTTTGAGATTTAACAAGCCATGATAGTCTGAGTCCTTTTATAGTTGTGAAATGTTTAAATCCATAAACCAGAAAATTGCATGCTTAGTTTGATTAAAAATCTCTATGAAAGCAGGAAGACTCACTAAGATAGCATCTTTAAAGATTAGTATTTTGGTTTGTTGTTATGTATGTAATTTTCCCATTTTATATATATATATATATATATATATACACACACACACACATATATATGTATATACCATATTGCTTATCTTATTTAAGTAAAACTATTTAAAAGTTATTCGATATCAGATCAGATCAGATCAGTCACTCAGTCGTGTCCGACTCTTTGCGACCCCATGAATCGCAGCATGCCAGGCCTCCCTGTCCATCACCAACTCCCGGAGTTCACTCAGACTCACGTCCATCGAGTCGGTGATGCCATCCAGCCATCCCATCCTCTGTCGTCCCCTTCTCCTCCTGCCCCCAATCCCTCCCAGCATCAGAGTCTTTTCCAATGAGTCAACTCTTCGCATGAGGTGGCCAAAGTACTGGAATTTCAGCTTTAGCATCATTCCCTCCAAAGAAATCCCAGGGCTGATCTCTTTCAGAATGGACTGGTTGGATCTCGATAAAATACACTGACAAGAAAATAATTACCAATTTTACAGACATATAATTAAGAATACTATTTGGTTAAATCTATTCTATACCCTAAATGTTAAATAAGATAGATAACAACATGTGCATGTGTTTGAACCAGGGCTGAAAGTGAAACATATATCTGTAAAGATGTGCCACTTAAATTTGGATTCAAATTTGTAAGCCATGATTACGTATTAGAAGAGCAATGAAATGCAAATAAAATGAATAATTTATAGTTAGTGTCAATACAGTTAATGAAAATGTCTGAAGCAAAGTGTTTAAATCATTCCCAATGCTGCTGGACTCACAGCCTTCACCTGTACTTTGGAAAATGGATAAACACCATCTCCTAGAAAAGTCTTTGTACCTCCGGGGTTTCTGAGACATTGTCTCTCATGGATTGCTCCCACCTAAGCAATGGGGCAGTCCTCGTTTTATGGAGCTTCTGCTCACAATCTTTGGCGAATTTACCAGTCTGAATATAGAAGACCAACTAAACATCTAGTGGGAAAATAATCCAAGAAGCTATGAAAAGTTGCTTGGTTTTACAAAACAGTAAATATAATTTTTTGGTGCATTCACAGAAACATTGTAAAGAATCAACTGTACATGTAAAACTTCACAGAATGAACAATAATGGACAGTCATCACACTTAGGAAGAGACCTGTCTTCTTGACTGAGTGAATAAATGTTTGTTTGTTTGTTTATTATTAGCTTGGACACTCTGCTCTGTCGCTGCTGAAACTATCTCTAAAGGCAAATTCCATTCACACTTTCACTTGAGAGATGCAGTCACTGTGAAGAATATTGTCATAACTCAATGAGAATATTAAAGCTTCTTTCATACATAAGTATATTTCTACACATGCATTTCATTATCATGTGAAAATTATAGGAAGATATCACAATTTCTGCATACATATGTGCACATATATCATCATTTTCACATGAAAATGAAATCTGTCCTCTCTCCAACACAGTACCTTTGAAAGGCTAATACATTATTGTAGTTTGATATTTACCCCGTTACTTGTAGTTTTCTGTAAAACAGGCTCTCTAAGCTGATTTTCGACTGAATAATCTTAAGAAGGAATAGAAAGCTGCATTTTTTTTTTCTTTTTCTGTCAGGGCTAATGCTTGGATGAAATAAACGGCAACTCATTTTGCTGTATTTCTTAGTGTTTGAAATATTTCTTTTTTCCTTTCCATTCATGTAAATTATATGGATAACATTTTCAAGTAAAGAGAGCATGGTAAAAAAATATATGCTAGAACTTAGCTTCTTCTATCCTTACAGAATTTTGCAGTTTTGAACATACTAGTAAAACAGAATGCTGAAGATTGAAGAGTTGTAAAAGATCCTCTAACCGTTCTTTTTCATTTTACATAGAAGAAATTGAGACTCATAGACAGCGTATGTCTTTGCTAAGGGTCACTGAATGTGAAATCACAAATTAGAAATAGCACCACTCCCCATGCTTCAGAACACTTACTTCAACTGCAGTACTTTGCTTTAAACATAAAACAAACAACAAGTCTAATGCAATAACAATAAAAATGTCTCGTCTATGGCTTGAGCACAGATAAGTAGATTAATGCTATACCTTAAGTGTAATGTAATAAATAAATGTAAGAAGATAACTTCAGGAGATAGTGAAGGACAGGGAAGCCTGGTGTGCTGCACTCCATGGGGTCGCAAAGAGTCAGATAGGACTGAGCATATAAACAACAAGAAAATAATATGAGTAGGAGAAGGGATGGGCTTCCCTGGTGGATCAGATGGTAAAGAATCCACCTGCAATGCAGAAGACATGAGTTTGATTCCTGGGTTGTGAAGAGCTCCTGGAAGAGGGCATGGAAACCCACTCCCAGGATTCTTGCCTGGAGGATCCCCATGGACAGAGGAGCCTGGTGGGCTACAGTCCATTGGGTCACAAAGAGTCGAATATGACTGAGTGACTAAGCACAGCACAGGAGAAGGGATATTAAAAATCATTGTTGCTTCTTTTTTTTTTCTTTTTTATAAAAATGAGTAAAAGGGTGATCTTCATAATCTGATGCTGTTGATTTGAGGAAGACCAGGAATTAATGTCATGTTATACATACATAGAGCTCAGAACATTTCATATCTTGTTCAGAGTAAAATAGATTTATTTCATTTATAGAAAAACCCTCGAGTGGCAAATATAGAATACTGAGACATCAGTAGAAATTTTAAGATTTGCAGAAGTCTGTCATTGTTCTGTAAAAACACCCAACGACCTGCAAGATAAAGGACAGACTTCTTAGCACTGTCTCTGCAGCATCCTTCATTGTTCCACCACCACTGTCCATCTGCTTTTCTCCTCATTCACCTCTAGACAACCCAGGCTTTAGCAACTCTGAAGAGCTGTCAGTTCTTAGAAGCTACCATTACACACGATGTTTCTTCCAGTGGCATTTCTCAGCAATGTCCTTCCAAGACATTATCATGTTATTATTAGGGAAGATATTTGGGCTTCCCTGGTGGCTCAGACAGTAAAGAATCTGCCTGGAATGCGAGAGACCTGAGTTCGATCCCTGGGTTGGGAAGATACCCAGGTTGGGAAGATTCCCCAGGGAAGATACAGAAAATAATATTAAGAACTGGTAACATCAGAAAGTACAAAGTCAGTAAACTGCAGTCAGGGTAGTGAGACACAGATTAGGATTAAGTCTTCATGTATCATTTTGCAGAGTAATCAGCAAAGAGTTTGATGCTAGATAATATAATGCACGGAGGGATTGAAAAATAGACTGAGAATAAATTTTGTTTCTGTATCTACTAGGTAAATTGTACATACTAGCTACATTCACATAATATATATTTTGATGTTCATAATATCTCTATAATGTTAGGGTTAATACACCTTTTTTTGAAGACCAGGAAGCTAAGTATAAAGTCGCATATGTAATAACCAGCAGAACCAGGAATCAAAGTCCAGTCCTTACTGAAATAATTGTAACCATAATAATTGATTAATGTTTACCACCTTTTTAAAATGTAAGTTATGTTCATACATAGTCTCTCTTCACCCCTCAGAAATCTTAAATTTTTGCTGATGTCTCAGTATTCTATATTTGCCACTCTTTAGGTTATTTCCAAAAATCTTCCTCACTGATACAAGTATTTAGTTGGAACAGAGTTTTTTACGGAGTTCAACACTCCACCCCATAGGGCCTCCCAGGACAGCACACAGACTCTTGTCCCCAAATCCTGGCAACTGAACCACAGCCATGCTGGTTCTATGATTGATTGTTGTCATTAAACAAAGTAAATTAGCCTTTTGAGACTGTTTGTGGCTATTGACATTCATGAGAAACTGATAAAATGCAATTCTGAATTATTCATTGACAATTAGAAATACAACTATCCAGCTGACTGGAAATTTGATGTCCATTATTAACTATATTTTATTTTTGTAGGCAAATATACAAAATATAGTCAGAAATATGTTTCATGAAAATGGAGTAAGGTTAATGATAATAGGGAGAGCAGCTATGATGCTCTGGGCATTGTGCTAAGCTCTTTATTTAGATTATTTCATTTTATTTTACAATCAGTCAGTTCAGTCAGTTCAGTTGCTCAGCCATGTCTGACTCTTTGTGACCCCACGGGACTGAAGTCCACCAGGTTTCCCTGTCCATCACCAACTCCCAGAGCTTGCTCAAACTCATGTACATTGAGTCAGTGATGCCACCCAGACATCTCATCCTCTGTCATCCCCTTCTCCTCCTACCTTCAATCTTTCTCAGCATCAGGGTCTTTTCCAATGAGTCAGTTCTTCGCATCATATGGCCAAAGTATTGGAGTTTCAGCTTCAGCATCAGTCCTTCCAGAGAGTAGTCAGGACTGATTTCCTTTAAGATTGACTGGTTTGATCTCCTTACAGTCCAAGGAACTCTTAAGAGTCTTCTCCAACACCACAGTTCAAAAGCATAGATTCTTCAGTGCTCAGCTTTCTTTATGTTCTAACTCTCACATCCATTCATGACTACTGGAAAAACCGTAGCTTTGACTATTATCTTACAGTGATATTGTGTAAATATCTATTTTGTAGATGAGGAATGAGAGATTGAGAGTTTAAGAAACTTCCCCAAGTTAACAAGCTGGTAAGGATCAGAGCCACAATTTAAACCTAAACCTAACTTTAGAGCAAAGATCTTAATCACAGCCTGATATTGTCTCCCAAGTATCATAAAAGACACTTGAGAACAGGGAGAGTCTTAGAAACATTAACAGCTTCCAATGGAGGAGTGTTTATTTTGTGTCCCACACTTTAAACTCTTATTCTGTTGTTGTTCCATTGCTAAGTCGTGTCTGACTCTTTATGACCCCATAGACTGCAGCACGCCAGGCTCCTCTGTCCTTCAGTATCTCCCAGAGTTTGCTCAAATTTATGTTCATTGGATGAGTAATGCTATCTAACCATCTCATCCTCTGCCGTCTCCTTCTTTTGCATTCAATCTTTCCCACCATCAGGGTCTTTTCCGATGATTTCGCTCTTTTCATCACGTGGCCAAAGTATTGGAGCATCTGCATTAGTCCTTTCAATGAATATTCAGGGTTGAATTCCTTTAGGATTGACTAGATTGGTCTGCCACACCCTAATTCTCACATCAATCCTGTGATATAAGTACTCTTATCATAATGGCTTCCCTGGTAGCTCAGCTGATAAAGAATCCACCTGCAATGTAGAAGACCCTGGTTCAATTTCTGGGTTGGGAAGTTCCCCTGGAGAAGGGTAAGGCTATACACCCCAGTATTCTTGGGCTTCTCTGGTGGCTTAGATGGTGTGGGAGACCTGGTTTCAATCCCTGGGTTGGGAAGACGCCCTGGAGGAAGGCACGACAACCCACTGCAGTTTTCTTGCCTAGAGAATCCCCATGGACTGAGGAGCCTAGTGGGCTACAGTCCATGGGGTCACAAAGAGTCAGACACGACTAAGTACCGCATCATAATTTTACATAAAAAAGACAGAAGCTCAAATATGAAGTCATTTCCTAGGCCACATAGCTAGTAAGTAGCAAGACTGAAGAAGACTTAATGCCTGTCTCTGATGCTGTCAGTCATTCTATTGCTCCACACTACATTTCCAAGCCAGGCACAGTTGTCAGATAGAAATGACAGCCCTCAACATATGTCAGGCATGCTCTGTCACTTTATCTTATCTCATTTAATCTCCATAATGATCTTATGATCATACATCTATAATGATCACCATTTAATGGATAAAGATCATGGCATCCAGTCTCATCACTTCATGGCAAATAGAAGGAGGAAAAGTAGAAGCAGTGACATATTTTATTTTCCTGGGCTCCCAAATCACTGCGGATGGTGCCTGCAGCCATGCATTAAAAGACACCTGCTCCTTGGAAGGAAAGCTGTGACAAACCTAAACAGTGTATTGAAAAGCAGAGACATCACTGCCTACAAAGGTCCATATAGTCAAAGTTATGGTTTTTCCAATAGTCACATGCAGATATGAGTTGGACCATAAAGAAGGCTGAACACCGAAGAATTGATGCTTTCAAATTGTAGTGCTGGGAAAGACCTTTGAAAGTCCCCTGAACTGGAAGGAGATCAAACAAGGACAGGGAAACCTGGTATGCTGCAGTACACGGGGTCATAAAAAGTCAGACACGACAGAGCACCTGAACACAACAGCAGCAACTACTAGGATGAGGGAAATGAAGCAAAGGATATGCATTCCTGTTAGAGGAAGATCATTCTTGTCCTTATCATTGTTGCTAATAAAAATAGTTTTAGTCTAGACAGTGTGCAATGAAGATGTTTGGATTAAAGCTTCATTCAGTTCAGTTCAGTTCATTCGCTCAGTATTGTCCGACTCTTCCCGACCCCATGAATCGCAGCACGCCAGGCCTCCCTATCCATCACCAACTCCAGGAGTTCACTCAGACTCATGTCCATCAAGTCAGTGATGCCATCCAGCCGTATCATCCTCTGTCGAGTGCAACTGTGCAGTAGTTTGAGCATTCTTTGGCACTGCCTTTCTTTGGGATTGGAATGAAAACTGACCTTTTTCAGTCCTGTGGCCTCTGCTGAGTTTTCCAAATTTGCTGGCATATTGAGTGCAGCACTTTCACAGCATCATCTTTCAGGATTTGAAATAGCTCAACTGGAATTCCATCACCTCCACTAGCTTTGTTCGTAGTGATGCTTTCTAAGGCCCACTTGACTTCACATTCCAGGATGTCTGGCTCTAGGTCAGTGATCACACCATAGTGATTATCTGGGTCTTGAAGATCTTTTTTGTACAGTTCTTCTGTATATTCTTGCCATCTCTACTTAATATTTTCTGCTTCAGTTAGGTCCATACCATTTCTGTCCTTTATCAAGCCCATCTTTGCATGAAATGTCCCCTTGGTATCTCTAATTTTCTTGAAGAGATCTCTAGTCTTTCCCTTTCTGTTGTTTTCCTCTATTTCTTTGCAATGATCACTGAGGAAGGCTTTCTTACCTCTTCTTGCTATTCTTTGGAACTCTGCATTCAGATGCTTATATCTTTCCTTTTCTCTTTTGCTTTTTGCTTCTCTTTTTAGCTACTCTAATTCCAGGTTTGCCTCCCTGAGACTTCATCCCCATCAGTTTGTCAAAACTTGAGTGTACGTAGCAAGGATATATTGTGATTAACTGAAGCAGACAAGGACAGAAATAAAGCAGAATTGTCAAGAGCTTCCAATGGAAGTTATGAAAACAGTATCTGCTGCTGCTGCTAAGTCGCGTCAGTCGTGTCCAACTCTGTGAGACCCCATAGATGGAAGCCCACCAGGTTCCCCTGTCCCTGGGATTCTCCAGGCAAGAACACTGGAGTGGGTTGCCATTTCCTTCTCCAATGCATGAAAGTGAAAAGTGAAAGTGAAGTCGCTCAGTCGTGTCCGACTCTTAGCGACCCCATGGACTGCAGCCTACCAGGCTCCTCCATCCATGGGATTTTCCAGGCAAGAGTACTGGAGTTGGGTGCCATTGCCTTCTCCGTAATAGTATCTGGTGAGGTTCAAAGGAAAGTTTCAAGATGTACTTCAAGGAGCTAGGTGAGCCTAAAGATCAGACTCATGTATTCTTGTTATAAAACTGACTTAGTGGTAGATAATATTAGTAGTTATTGGGAACTTCCACTATTCTTTCATAAGAACATTCAACAGAAACTAGACATTTGGATCAACTCCAAATATTGTCACCTGCTTATTTAACTTATATGCAGAGTACATCATGAGAAACGCTGGGCTGGATGAAGCACAAGCTGAAATCAAGATTGCCAGGAGAAATATCAATAACTTCGGATATGCAGATGACACCACCTTTATGGCAGAAAGTGAAGAGGAACTAAAAAGCCTCTTGATGAAAGTGAAAGTGGAGAGTGAAAAAGTTGGCTTAAAGCTCAACATTCAGAAAATGAAGATCATGGCATCCAGTCCCATCACTTCATAGGAAATAGATGGGGAAACAGTAGAACCAGTGTCAGACTTTATTTTTTTAAGCTCCAAAATCACTGCAGATGGTGATTGCAGCCATGAAATTAAGAGACGCTTACTCCTTGGAAGGAAAGTTATGACCAACCTAGACAGCATATTAAAAAGCAGAGACATTACTTTGCAAACAAAGGTCCATCTATTCAAGGCTGTGGTTTTTCCTGTGGTCATGTATGGATGTTGGAGTTGGACTGTGAAGAAGGCTGAGTGCCAAAGAATTGATGCTTTTGAACTGTGGTGTTGGAGAAGATTCTTGAGAGTCCCTTGGACTGCAAGGAGATCCAGCCAGTCCATCCTAAAGGAGATCAGTCCTGGGTGTTCATTGGATGAACTGATGTTGAAGCTGAAACTCCAGTATTGGCCACCTGATGTGAAGAGCTGACTCATTTGAAAAGAACCTCATGTTGGGAAAGATTGAGGGCAGGAGGAGAAGAGGACGACAGAGGATGAGATGGTTAGATGGCATCACTGACTCAAAGGACATGAGTTTATGTAAACTTCGGGAGTTAGTAATGGACAGGGAGACCTGGCATGATGCGGTTCATGGGCTTGCAAACAGTCGGACACGACTGAGCAACTCAACTGAACTGAATAGGGGAATCTGTCACTAGATCAGAAAGTAAGTTATTAAAGAATAAAAAATACCAATAACTGGAAAAAATTAGCCTTTAATCCTACAGTATGAGCAAGCCAAAGAAGGAGTGGTACAAAAAATTGGAAACTGCTAGATGGTAAAAATCCATGTTTTACAGAGCTTGCACTAAAACTGATTAGGAGTCTATATATTAATAAAGTGAAGATGCCACAAAGGGAGACTGTCAAAAATGGTCTTCATGCTATGCAATCACAGATGGTGCCAATAAAGAATAAAATGTTGGGATACCAAAAGAAATTAGAAGAGTTTTCCAGGGAGCTTTCCCATGAACATGAGAACATATAAAATTATGGAAGCAGTGTTATATAAGCAAGAATGATTACAGAAGACTAATAGAGACACCTAATAAAATTTCCAGTGAGTTTAAAGCAAAAATGGAACTGAGAAAAATTCCTAAGGATATAAAAAATAATCTTTAAAATTCTATTCAAATAAAGGAGAATAATTGGAGAATGAAATGGCAGCCCTCTCCAATATTCTTGCCTGGAAAATCCCATTGACAGAGGAGCCTGGTGGGCTACTGTCCATAGGGTCACCAAGAGTCATACACGACTGAAACAACTTAGCATGCAAAGAAGGATAATAAAAAGAGGAAGGTCTACTGCTTGAGACTGAAGGTGACATATTAACAGATGATCAGGGGAAACTGTGCATCTCTACTCCATTTAACTTTTCTTTAGACAGGAAAGAAAGGAAATGTTTCCATATCTGAGAGAATGCACCTACTTACTTTGACTACATCCTATATTATTGGGAAGACTTGAAATTGAGAGTTCTAAATTATTACTGGTTTGTTATAGCTATTAAATAAATATTTATGTATGCCAAGCACTCAATAAAGTATTACTAAGTTACTCCTTAAACCAACTCTACAAGGTTGATAATCTTTCCATATAATAATGAATAGAAGAAAACATTAAATATAGGAGTTATCTTCAGATTCAAGATCTACCTGTCCAGTGACACAATTTGATTTTCAGTGAGATTATTTGTTTTAACTTGTTCTTGTTGAACTCATATTGTCATGGGGTCTCTAATTAGTGTTAATAATTTTCAGTTATAAAATGAAAAGTCTTATGCTGAAAGTGAAAGTCACTCAGTTGTGTCCAACACTTTGCAACCCCATGGACTATAGAGTATATGGAATTCTTCCGGCCAGAATACTGGAGTGGGTAGCCTTTCCCTTATCCAGGGAATCTTCCCAACCCAGGGATCGAACCGAGGTCTGCATTGCGGGCGATTCTTTACCAGCTGAACCACAAGGGAAATGAAAATCTTCTGCTATTTAGACATTAAAGTGACCGACTATTGAAACATACAAATTATGTCATGCTGATCAAATCTTTAGGTGATATGAAGTTGGGAATACAGAATCTTAAGGCTGCAGAAATACTGAATGTAGATGAAACAACAGGAAGGGAATATTCCTTTTTTTTTTTTTTTTTAAAGAAATCAATAGCTTTATGGATTAGAATGAACATGCATGCTCAGTTCTTCAGTTGTGTCTGACTCTGCAACACCATGGACTGCAGGCCATCAGGGTCCTCTGTCCATAGTATTCTCAAAGCAAGAATACTGGGGTGGGTTGCCATTTCCTACTCCAGGGCATCTTCATGACCCAGGGATCAAACTCACATCTCTTGCATGGGCAGATGGATTCTTTACCACTGTGCCACCTAGGAATCCCCATGGATTATAACAGAGAATTGGTAAAAACAAACTTCTCTGTGGATTAGAGTAGAGAAGGCTATTTTTGCTAATTCAATAGATTAAAAAGCTTTGCACAATGAAGGAAACTATAAGCAAGGTGAAAAGACAGCCTTCAGAATGGGAGAAAATAATAGCAAATGAAGCAACTGACAGACAATCTCAAAAATATACAAGCAGCTCACGCAGCTCAATACTAGAAAAATAAATGACCCAATCAAAAAATGGGCCAAAGAACTAAATAGACATTTCTCCAAAGAAGACAAACAGATGGCTAACAAACATATGAAAAGATGCTCAACATCACTCATTATCAGAGAAATGCAAATCAAAACCACAATGAGGTACCATCTCATGCCAGTAAGAATGGCTGCTATCAAAAAGTCTACAAACAACAAATGCTGGAGAGTGTGTGGAGAAAAGGGAACCTTCTTACACTGTTGGTGGGAATGCAAACTAGTACAGCCACTATGGAGAACAGTGTGGAGATCCCTTAAAAAACTGAATATAGAACTGCTGTACGACCCAGCAATCCCACTGCTGGGCATACACACCAAGGAAACCAGAAGTGAAAAAGAGACACGTGTACCCCAATGTTCATCACAGCACTGTTTACAATAGCCAGGACATGGAAGCAACCTAGATGTCCATCGGCAGTTGAATGGATAAGAAAGCTGTGGTACATATACACAATGGAGTATTACTACGCTATTAAAATGAATGCATTTGAATCAGTTCTAATGAGGTGGATGAAACTGGAGCCTATTATATAGAGTGAAGTAAGTCTGAAAGAAAAACACCAATACAGTATATTAACACATATATATGGAATTTAGAAAGATGGGAATGATGACCCTATATGCTAAATATCAAAAGAGACACAGATATAAAAAACAGACTTTTGGACTCTGTGGGAGAAGGCAAGGGTGGGATGATTTGAGAGAATAGCATCAAAACATGTATATTACTATATGTGAAATAGATGACCAGTCCAAATTCGATGCATGAAACAGAGCACCCAAAGCTGGTGTACTGGGACAACCCTAAGGAATGGGATGGAGAGGGAGGTGGGAAGGAGAGTCAGGATGGGGGACACTTGTACACCCATGGCTGATTCATGTCAATATATGGCAAAAACCACTACAATATTGTATAGTAATTAGCCTCCAATTTAAATAAATTAATTTAAAAAATAAAAAGCTATACTAATATTGCTTTAAATGCATTCCTTTGATTATAAACGCTGCTGAATATTTTGCCCTAGTTATCTTTGTTTGATCACTTGTTCATATTAACTTGAAAATACCCTTTGTACATTAAAAATAAAATATGCTATATACATTATATGTTGAAAATATTTATTCTCAACTTGTCAATTATCCTTAAATTCTTCATATGTTGTTTCTTATAATAAAAAACCTTTCAATTTTTTATGTAATCATTAATCTTGCACTTTAGAGTTCCTTCTCTAGCTCTGATATTTTAAAAAGTCTTCCTTTTGGTCTCCAAATTTATGTGAATATAATCTTACATGTTCTATAGCAATATAATGTTATATTTAAATATTTTTAGCTGTTTAAAATACTTGAATTATGTTTAAAATAAATGGGAAGGAAGAACCTAACTTTATTTTGTCAAAATTTAAGTTGTTCAAATATCATTTACTGAGTAATCCTTTCTTTCCCATCTTCTCATCTGTTAAATTATTTAGTTTGTGCTTACGTGTTTTATTTTATTTTTCTATTTTGACATAGAGTTTTTATTATAGAAAATTAATGATATATATTAAATACAATATTGATAGGTTATATCACTATAAAATTTTTATTTTCTGAAGCATTCTTTAACTACTTTGATTTTTCAGTTTTAGAATTTTTTAATTATGTTAACAACAACAGCAACAAAAGTCCTTAAGATAATTTCATTGGTCTTGCATCAGATTCTTAGATTAATTTTGAAGAAACAAACATCTTTAAAATATTTCTTCCTTTAATTTAGAAAAGGTCACCAACCTTTTGTGTATTCTAGGCAGGCAATTATATCCTCAATAAGAAATGATGACTTGAGCTCCTTCTTTAAATATTTTTTCTTGTTTTGTTCTTATCAAACTTAATTAGCTGTTGCATCCACAATATTAAATAATAGTAGCAAAATATACTCTTTTGTCTTATTTCTGATTATAATATAATTTGTTCATTGTAATGTGATAATTTATGAGAAGCTGGTTTTTTTCGTTATTCAGTCACTCAGTCGTGTCCAACTATTCAACCTCATGGACTGCAGCACACCAAACTTTCCTGTCCTTCATTATCTCCCAGAGTTTTCTCAAACTCATGTCCATTGAGTCGATGATCCCATCCAACCATCTCATCCTCTGTTGTCCGTTCTTTTCCTACCCTCAATCATTCCCAGCATTAATGTCTTTCCCAGTGAGTTGGCTCTTCACATCAGGTGGCCAGAGTATTAGAGCTTCCGCTGCAGCATCAGTCCTTCCAATGAATATTCAGGGTTTATTTCCTTTAAAATTGACTGGCTTGATCTATTGCTGTCCACAGGATTCTCAAGAGTATTCTCCAACACCAGTTTGAAAGTATCAGTGCTGTGCTCAGCCATCTTTATGGTCCAACTCTCACATCTGTATGGCTATTGGAAAAATCATAGCTTTGACCTACATGGACCTACATGGACCTTTGTCAGCAAAGTGATATCTTTGCTTTTTAATATGCTGTCTAGGTTGTCATAACTTTTCTTCCAAGTAGCAAGCATCTTTTAGTTTCATGGCTGCAGTCACCATCTGCACTGATATTTGGAGCCCAAGAAAATAAAGTCTCAGACTGTTTCCAGTGTTTCCGCATCTATTTGCCATGAAGTGATGGGATTAGATGCCATGATCTTAGTTTTTTGAACGTTGAATTTTAAGCTAACTTTTTCACTGCCTTCTTTCACCTTCATCAAGAGGCTCTTTAGTTCCTCTTCATTTTCGGTCCTTAGGGTGATGTCATCTGCATACTGAGGTTACTGATATTTTCCCAGCAATCTTGATTCCAACTTGTGAGTCATCCAGTCCAGTTTTTCACATAATGTACTCTGCATATAAGTTAAATAAGTAGCGTGACAATATACAGCTTTGTCATACACCTTTCCCAATTTTGAACCAATCGGTTGTTTCATGTATGATTCTAACTGTTGCTTCTTAACCTAAATACCAGTTTCTCAGGAGGCAGGTAAGATTGTCTGTTATCCCCATTTCTTTAAGAATTTCCTGTAGTTGTCGTGATCCACATAGTCAAAGACCTTAGCATAGTCAATGAATCTGAAATACATGGTTTTCTGGAATCCCTTGCTGTTTCTATGATCCAAAAAATGTTGGCAATTTGATCTCTGGTTTCTCTGTCTTTTCTAAATCCAGCTTGTACATGTGCAAGTTCTAGGTTCATGTACTGTTGATGTCTAGCTTGAAGGATTTTGAGCATTACATTGCTAGCATGTGAAACAGGCTCAACTGTATGGTAGTTTGATCATTCTTTGGCATTGCCCTTCTTCAGGACTGGAATGAAAACTGATCTTTTCTCGTCCTGTGGCCACTGCTGAGTTTTCCAAATTTGCTGGTATATTGAGTGCAGCACTTTAACACCATCATCTTTTATTATTTGAAATAGCTCAGCTGCAATTCCATCACCTCCACTAGCTTTGTTTGTAGTAATGCTTCATAAGTCTCACTTGACTTCACACTCCAGGATGTCTGGCTCTAGGTGAGTGATTTTAGTAAGTTAAGAAATTGCATTTCAACTTTATATTAAAAATTAAGAAGAATTTTTATTAGATTATACAATGGATTTGTATAATCTAATTGTATACAATATATACAAGAATATACAATGGATTAAAGACAATCTCTTTAACAAGTGGTGCTGGGAAATCTGGTCAACCACTTGTAAAAGAATGAAACTAGAACACTTTCTAACACCATACACAAAAATAAACTCATAATAATAATTTAATAATAAAATTATTTAAAAAAATAATAAAAAAATAATAATAATAAAAACTCATAAAAATAATAATAAAAATGGATTAAAGATCTCAACGTAAGACCAGAAACTATAAAACTCCTAGAGGAGAACATAGGCAAAACACTCTCCGACATACATCACAGCAGGATCCTCTATGACCCACCTCCCAGAATATTGGAAATAAAAGCAAAAATAAACAAATGGGACCTAATTAACTTTAAAAGCTTCTGCACATCAAAGGAAACTACTAGCAAGGTGAAAAGGCAGCCTTCAGAATGGGAGAAAATAATAGCAAATGAAGCAACTGACAAACAACTAATCTCAAAAATATACAAGCAACTCCTGCAGCTCAACTCCAGAAAAATAAATGACCCAATCAAAAAATGGGCCAAAGAACTAAATAGACATTTCTCTAAAGAAGACATACAGATGGCTAACAAACACATGAAAAGATGCTCAACATCACTCATTATCAGAGAAATGCAAATCAAAACCAAAAAAAAATAAAATAAAAATTAAGAGAAATTTAGATTGTATTTCATCAAATTCTAGTTCAACATCTGCTCAAATGAGTTTTCTTTCCCCTTTGATCTAGTAGTGAATCATCTCTGGATAAATAAAATTTAGTTACTATATTACTTAATAAAATAATATTGGATTTGGTATGCTATGACTATTAATATGGTAATTTTACATAAGGGAGATTTTCTTTTTTGTGTTATTTTTGTCAGATTTTGACATCTGGTATTTTGACTGTATTTGACAGTTGGGAAGAATATTAGTTAGGATCACATTATAATTAAGAAACCATCCCTAAATTAGTGCTTAAAGCCACAACACAGTGTTTCCCAGGAGTGTATGAACTGATCAGTTGGTTGTGCTCATCTTAATTAGCGTGGTCATCATGTGGAGTCACCTGAGAGAGAACTGATGTAAGGTGTTCTTTGTGGGGTTGATTCCTCTCTCCTTCTAGCTCTCTAGTCCAGACATGGTGGTGTCAGGGAGTCAAAAGAGAGAAAGTCAACTCATCCATGTGCGTTGGAAAGCTTCTGCTTACATTATGTTTGCTGCTGTTCACTAGGCTAAGCAAATGACATAGCCAGGCCCAGGGTTAGCATGAAAAGACATTATCATAGGGCATATAGATGCAAAGAGGTGTGAAAATTGGGGTCAATAATACAGTCAAACCACAACACAAAGAATTTCTAATTTCTTATTCCTTACAATTTTTAAAAAATAATGTAGGGATTATCTGTCGCAAGTTATGTTCTCTAGTTTTTTTAACCTGGTTTTCTTTATTCTTTTTTTTGATGAGGGGGCTTTTATTTTTTTTTTTTTTACTTTACAATATTGTATTGGTTTTGCCATGTATCAATATGAATCCCCCACGGGTATACACATGTTCCCCATCCTGAACCCCCCTCCCACCTCCCTCCCTGTACCCTCCCTCTGGGTTATTCCAGTGCACCAGCTTCAAGCTTCCTGTATCCCGCATCAAACCTGGACTGGCGATCCGTTTCTTATATGATATTATACATGTTTCAATGTCATTCTCCCAAATCATCCCGCCCTCTCCCTCTCCCACAGAGTCCAAAAGACTGTTCTATACATCAGTGTCTCTTTTGCTGTCTTGCATACAGGGTTATCGTTACCATCTTTCTAAATTCCATATATATATGCATTAGTATACTGTATTGGTGTTTTTCTTTCTAGCTTACTTCACTCTGTATAATAGGCTCCAGTTTCAACCACCTCATTAGAACAGATTCAAATGTATTCTTTTTAATGGCTGAGTAATACTCCATTGTGTATATGTACCACAGCTTTCTTATCCATTCATCTGCTGATGGACATCTAGGTTGCTTCCATGTCCTGGTTATTATAAACAGTGCTGCGATGAACATTGGGGTACACATGTCTCTTTCAGTTCTGGTTTTCTTGGTGTGTATGCCCAGCAGTGGGATTGCTGGGTCATAAGGCAGTTCTATTAACAGTTTTTTAAGGAATCTCCACACTGTTATCCATAGTGGCTGTACTAGTTTGTATTCCCACCAATAGTGTGGGAGGGTTCCCTTTTCTCCACACCCTCTCCAGCATTTAATGCTTGTAGACTTTTGGATCGCAGCCATTCTGACTGGTGTGCAATGGTACCTCATTGTTTTCACTATGTAAAACTTCTTCTTTTGATAAAGATTTTCCTGCCTAACCTTTTCTTAATGAAAAAACTTTGTGGCTTTAATAATATTTCATTTCTAAAGTTGTTTATTCTTATGTTCCCTCCTCATCTTTAACTGGTCTTATCAGAATCATGCCCATTTTATTAATGGTTTAATAGAGCCTGTTCTTAGATTTCTTCATATTAGTTTCACTGTGTTCTTCTTCCTAATAATCAATTTCTGACTTTTATAGGTTCCATTATTTACTTTACAAAGAATTTATTTTACTATTTTCTCTGGCTTCTTTAGTGCAATGCTTATTAAATAAGCATTATTTTAATTATTAAAAATTATTATTTAAAAATTATTTTAATTTTTCTGTACTTAAAAATAGAACTTACTTGAATACTCTTCTGAAATCATTTTGGCTTCACCATGTAAGTTTTGATTTGTATTCCAATATTCCTGTTTTCTAAATTCCTGAGACATCATATTGTATCAGTTTTTAGGTAGAGATCTTTATTTAAATCTCTCATTAGTCATTTTTTAAAAAATATATGTTATTAATGCCTATTATTGCATTTTTGTAGTAAAATGTGAACTATCCTATTTATTTTATAACTTGCTTCAAATTTTAAATATTTGCAGTTATTTCAGTTGACAAATATAAATTATGTTCCATGGATACTGAAAAATTTGCTGTCTTCTCTGTGGAATGTACAAGTTTATTTTATAATTAGTCTTTGAAGTTTATGAATTATTACTAAAATATTTCATGTAGTTATATTATCAGTAATTGATAACTAATGGTATTTAAATTTTTCTATCTCATATGCATTTCAGTCTGTAGCTATATGTGCATATCTCTTTATATGTATTTCTTTATTTCTCTTGTATTTCTATATTTTTACTTTATATATGGGTGCTGCCTTTTTTCATGTATAAAGTTTCATTGGCTGTATTT
The DNA here is from genome assembly GCF_002263795.3 of Bos taurus. Taxonomy (NCBI): domain Eukaryota; kingdom Metazoa; phylum Chordata; class Mammalia; order Artiodactyla; family Bovidae; genus Bos; species Bos taurus. The sequence goes on along the minus strand of NC_037333.1, from coordinate 31,220,640 downwards.
TTGCAATGTTTTATAATATTTAATAATACTCCTCAAATTCCATTTTGTCTGACATAATTATTGCTACCCGGGATTCTTTATTTTTAATTTTTCAGTAGCAATGTAGCCAACACTTATAAATACTGTGGAACATAAACAGTTATTAAATATTTTACATGCAACTAATTGAGTCCTCACAAGAACCTTCTGAAGTAAGTATGATCATTGTTCCCTTTACTGAGGTATAAAGCTGAAAGACAAAGAATTTATGTAAGCTCTTCAAAGTCTTAAAGTTGATAAATAGCAGAGTTGGAATTGAACCCAAACTAGCTGCCTCCAAACAGCTTTTAGAAATTATATTCCATTCCTTCTTTTTTATATGCTGCTTAGTTTCATATTAATTAATTTCCTCCCTCTTTAAGTTTATTAAGTGTTTACATGGCTATGTCAGATCAACTGAGAAGCCCATCAAAGACATGTTTCATATCAGTTCCTGTGTTTATTATTACTATTAATATTATTATTTCTAGAATTTCCACTTGATTATTTCTAATAGAGTCCATCTCTTTGCTGAAATTTTCTATCTGTTCATGCACATTGTCCACCTTTTCTGTAAAAACCTTCATCATATTAGTCATGGTTGTTTTACATATCCTTTCACTTCCAACATCTGGTTCATATATGCACCTGGTTCAGTGACCGGTTTATCTCTCAACAATGGGTAGGTATTTTGCTTGCCTTTCTTTGTGTCTTATAATGTTTGAATGGGAGATGAACATTGTGCAAAGAGACTAGAGACTAAGGCAAATAGTTTTTTATGTCTGGAAATGCGCATGCCCCTTCTGTGGCTTTTATTGTGGGGTATTAGTATATTATCACCCTGCTTATATAACTTATATGCAGAGTGCATCATGCAAAATACTGGGCTGGATGAATCACATGCTAGAATCAAGATTGCTGGGAGAAATATCAACAACCTCAGATGCAGATGATAACACTTTAATAGCAAAATGTGAAGAGGAACTAAAGAGCCTCTTGATGAAGATGAAAGAGGGGAGTGAAGAAGCTGGCTTAAAATTGAACATTCAAAAAATGAAGATCATGGCATCTGGTCCTATCATTTCATGTCAAATAGATGGGGAAAATGTGGAAACAGTGTCAGATTTTATTTTCTTGGGCTAAAAAATCAATGTGGACAGTGACTGCAGCCATGAAATTAAAATATGCATTTTCCTTGGAAGAAAAGCTATGGCAAACCTAGACAGCATATTAAAAAATGGAGACATCACTTTGCCAACAAAGCTCTGGATAGTCAAAGCTATGGTTTTTCCAGTAGATATGTATGGATGTGAGAGTTGGGCTATAAAGAAAGCTGAGCACTGAAGAATTGATGCTTTTGAACTGTGGTGCTGGAGAAGACTCTTGAGAGTCCCTTGGACAGCAAGGAGATCAAGCCAGTCAATCCTAAAAGAAACAACCCTGAATATTCATTGGAAGGACCAATGCTGAAGCTGAAGCTCCAATACTTTGGCCTGATTCCAAAGCCAACTCTCTGAAAAAGACCCTGATGCTGGGAAAGATTGAGAGAGGAAAAGGGGCAACAGAGGACAAGATGGTTAGATGGCATCACTGACTCAGTGGATATGAGTTTAAGCAAACTCAGGGAGATAGTGAAGGACAGGGAAGCCTGGTGTGCTGCAGTCATGGGGTCACAAAGAGTTGGACAAGACTTAGCAACTTCAACAACAACAGACGTCAATTAAGTCGACTCAGTTTCCCTGGGTTTAGGCTTTGTTGTTATTTATTGCATTCAATGCACCACAGGCTTCAAATGCTCTAATTGACACATTATACTAAGTTGGGGATTGATCACCAGAGAAAATATCTCACTATTCCTCAACATTAGATTTTCCTGTGAGCCTGTGACTCCAAAAGTGTATTTTTACACTATTGCCCATTTCTCAATGGTAGAGAGCTGTTACTTGTTATTCAGCACTGGGTCATGGAGGGTGGGGGAGCCATTCTTAGGCTTAGGCAGGCCCTGTGTCCCTGGATTGAGTGGGTGCCTTCCTCCTTGATACTGCCTGTCGTCCTTATAGAAACCTCAACTTTGCCTTAAATATTTGGCAGGCTTGATGCTAATGAGAGATTTTACCCCTCCTATAATAGTTGGATTATTTATCTTTCATCCTTTCCTCAGTTTCAGTGGGTTTTCACCTGTGCCTGGGACAGCTCACAGTGACTTAAGGCTTTTGTTCCATAGGAGTGAAGAGAACAAAGATCTGGGTGAGACTTTGCCCCTTTCCCACAACAGAGGCTGCTCCCCTCCCTAGGACTACGTCACTGTAAATTAAGTCCACTGCTGCTGGTGCTGCTGCTGCTAAGTCGCTTCAGTCGTGTCCGACTCTGTGCGACCCCAGAGACGGCAGCCCTCCAGGCTCCCCCGTCCCTGGGACTCTCCAGGCAAGAACACTGGAGTGGGCTGCCATTTCCTTCTCCAATGCATGAAAGTGAAAAGTGAAAGTGAAGTCGCACAGTCGTGTCCGACTCTTAGCGACCCCATGGACTGCAGCCTACCAGGCTCCTCCGTCCATGGGATTTTCCACGCAAGAGAATTAAGTCCACTAATTCATGCTCTCTCAAAAGTTTAGTTATCTCTTTTTTTCAACCTTAAGTTTAATACTTTTTCTTAGTTTTAGAATTATATAAATGTTATAAAACAAAAATGACTAATTTCTTAGATGTAATTAATCTTATTGATTGAAATAAGAAAGTACAAAAATGAAAAATTATCCTGAAAATGCTACCACATGTTTGAAAGAAAAGCACAGCCATGAGAAATAAATAGAATGAATAAGTGAGTACAGAGCAAAGTGTGCCAGACAAAGCTAGTTTCTTTCTTGATAGCTTTACAGCCTTAATAAATGAACAGAGTGGAGGAGGCGTAATGCATCTTGACTTCTAGCAAAGTACTGGAGAAAATGCCATGAAAAATTTTGATTGCAAAATTAATTTGAGTTGGCTTGAATAACAGTTAAGTGAAATGTAAGCTGGTTAAAAAGACATACAAAGGAGAGTGTTGATTAATGTCAATGAGCTAATGCACTGAGTGAGATCTTCAGTTAAATGTCATAGGTGTGAGTCTTAGGTTGAATTACCACTAAATGGTTTATTATATTTTGGAAAAAAGAATAAGATGAAGTTGATTGAATTAGAGCAAATAATTTATCAGGGGACACAGGTGATTACAGAAACTGTATAAAGACGAAGTTATTTTAGAGAAAAAATAAAGAAAACAATACAATTTTATTTAATGATTCCATGTTTTTATCACAAAAATGAATTCTATCAAGTGCCATTGCTTGAAGATCTTCAAACTGGAACTTCTCAAGACAGAAGATACAGTTAACTAATGTCTCAGCTAAGAACACCAATTCAACCCAATTAGTATCTATAATTTATCCAAATGAGAAAGTGATGGTGAATTCTTAGCTAGCTAGAGGGTATGGTAAAGTTGTAACCACTACCTAGTAGAAATATGAAATGTAACTCAAAACCTGGTAATCCTAGAAAATTTGGGGCAGAATAAAAGAGAGAATTTTGAGGAAGGGGAGATAAATACATTCTTCTTAACTATGGGCAACTTTTGGTAGGACTAGAGATACTTGAAAATTAGTTTTACAAATAAAAATATTTTAATATATCCAGATAAAATTGAGTTAAGTATAAAAATAAACCTTTTCAGAATAGGTGCCTCCTAGAAAATGCTCTTGCATTTTAAAATTAGTTTTCTATCACCACATTAATGTATACATAAGGCTGTTCTCTTTTTCTTAGAATAAGTAGTTCATGATGTTCTATGAACACAAAGAGCATCTTTAGCAGAATTAAAGTATTATCCACTTTAGGAAAACTAAGGTTATGAAAATGTAATCCAAATGTAATCCACCTATTTGTCTAAATTAGCATCCCAGATATTCATCTCCAATGCACATTCTCTTCATGCTGCTTTGCAATCTGGCACAAAGGCCTATTGATTCTGTTTCTGGAATGGATCTCAAGTGCTTCTCCTTTCTGCTAATTCTCCACTGAAATTTCCTTAGGTTAAGCCCAAATAATTTATCCTAGGGCTATTGCCTTCTAATTGATGTTCTGCTTCTAATTCTTGACCCTACTGTTCACCTTCATGTAAACAGCAAATACATATATTTGTCAAACACAGATCTTACCATGTTCTCTGCTTAACAATCTCTCTAAATTTCAGATTCATAAATGGAAACCAGTTTTCTTTTAAGAAGCATGCAGGGCTTCTCATAAATTGCTAATCTCTGTCTTTGTCTATTGCTTTCACTTAGCATTCCTCTCCTTACTCCTTGGTACTACACGCGCACACACACACACTTCTCAGATGGTCAAATCACAGGGAATTGTTCACTGTTTCTTGAACATCTCACTGAATTTGCTCCAACTATTCCCTGAAAACCAGAGTGTTCTTCCCTCTCTTTTCTACTTTAAAATTTTCTGCATGGATATTAAGGCACAAGTCAAATATTACATTTTCTCTTCTGTTCTCCCTGATCCATACTCTTTATCTTCGTGTCTTTTATATGGAACTCTATTACTGTGTGTGTCATACTTTGTTTAATGATTTGTCTCATGTGATTTATCTTTTAGACTCTGACTTCCTTGAAGGCAGACTGGATCCTATCTATCTTTTTACTGTCATTTGTGTGCATGGTTCTTGACACACAGTAGATGCTCATAAACCTCTTATGAACTACATTAATTTAAATGAAAGCCTTTGGCACATTTAAATGACATGACTTACCTGTATTTGTTTTATAATCATAAATATAGTTACAGAATTAAGCAAAATGCATCCAGAACCAGGACGTCGGTGTGCTGTATCTCCTACTATTAAATAGAAAGACACACTGGATTGTTTATTCAGAAAGCATTCAAGTACAAAGCATTATTGATACTAGATAAAGCCAGATAATTTCAAAATAATTTTTAAATAGCTATCTTTAATATCAAAGGCACTAAAGCATCATATTTGTCAAGAATATTGTTCAGTCACTTAGTCATGTCCAACTCTTTGCCACCCCATGGAAGAGCCCACCATGCTCCTCTGTCCATGGGATTTTCCAGGCAAGAGTACTGGAATGGGTTGGCATTTCCTACTCCAGGGGATCTTCCCATTCCAGGGATCGAACATGCGTCTCCTGTATCGGCAGGAAAATTCTTTACCACTGAGCCACCAGGGAAGCCCATATACTTTGTGTTCTAATATAAATATAACAAAGGATCCCTGCCTTCACTACCATCATTGTACACTGTTAAAGAAACACAAGTAACCATGGTAACAATACAATGTAACATGATAAAATAGCAATATATAAATGTGAAAGGTCTCAGGACTGATTCATCTTTCAGAAAATATTAAAGAGTATTTTATACAAGGAAATTAATTTTGAATTTGTCTTTAAGAATGTGGCAACTGGAAAAGACTGAGAGGAAAACTTTCCAGAAAAATGGAGCTATGCATGCACATTTGACAATGAGAATTATTATAAAAAGTATTTTTGTTATTTTCCTGACCTCTTCTTGTATTCCACTAGCCTGATTGCAAATTTTTCCTTGTTGGTCTATCTTCAGTTACATCCCATGATTACATATCCACCTTTTCTCCATTATTCTCTAAATCTTAATTATTTAATCAATTGATTTCCCTTTCATTTTGTCTTCTCTTTGGGGCTTCATCATTGATGGAAAATTCATTTAATTGTCTCTTAAATGAGACAATTTGTGCCTGTAGTATGTTCTTCCTTCATTGCATTTTCCACTCTGTTTCCAAACTAATTTTCCATAAATATTGTTTTCATCATGGATATTGTTTGCTTAAATAGCATTGGAATCAGATGCACTTTTCTGTGATATAATGGTAGATAATACATACCTGTATTATGAACAGAGGAAGGCAGTAACCTTTGAAAGCCTCACTAACAATGCCCAGTTTGTAAGATAATTATGAAAATATGTTTAAAATATGGAGGGCCCCATGGAGAGCAAGGAGATCAAGCCGGTCAATCCTAAAGGAAATCAGTCCTGGATATTCATTGGAAGGACTAACTCTGAAGCAAGTGGAAGCTCCAGTACTTTGGCCACCTGATGTGAAGAGCGGACTCAATGGAAAAGACCCTGATGCTGGGAAAGACTCTGATGATGGGAAAGACTGAGGAGAAGGGGGCAACAGAGGAGGGGATGGTTGGATAGTATCACTGACTCAAAGGACGTAAGTTTGAGCAAACTCTGAAAGATAGTGAAGGAAGGAAAGCTTGACGTGCTGCAGTCCACGGGATTGCAGAGTCAGGCACAACTTAGTGACTGAACAATTGCAACTCCCAGCCAGTACTGATAATTTGATAGGTATATAGTATGTAAATAGATAATACTCTTTTGAGCACCTGTATTATTACCCAGCCCCCCAAAAAGCCATCATAATCCTTATTAGGCTTGGTGGTGGACACATGAGTGTCCACTTGAAAAGATTCACTCTTTCTAACCTCGCCTTAAGCCCATCTCCTAGCCTTCAGAGTCCTGAATAATCTTTCCTACCTTCTGCGTTTAACCTTGTTTTCCATCATTTCCCCACAGGAACCATTTATTATCTCTTTAATCCCTTCTTTAGCTTGGAACTTGCTAATATTTATCACATGTAAACTTGGGGTTTTGCTTCTGCTATGTTTCAAAATAGAATTTTCTGATATCTTTTGTTCTTATTCATTCTATACTTGTAGTTCAAATAACACCTCTTTACTAAGATTCCCCCTCCCGCCCCCACAACCTAGATAAAACCTTTTCTTTCTTTAATGTCATTTCTATGCTGGCAAATGGTAATGTGACTTTCTATTTAATCTCTTCATATTATAATGCAGTAATCATTTATTTTTATCAGTATATGGTGCAGGTACATAGAATGTGATTTGTTGACTTATACTCATTATCATGTCACCAACAAGATGTTATAAACTCTGGACAGGAACTATGTCTTATATATCTTTGTACTCTCTAGGGCCTTTTTCTTCACTAATGGATCTTGTTATTTCCCCAGAATCTTAATTGACAGAAAGAGTATGAAATCTTCTCTACGTGAATCTTCACCGCAGTAGTTAACCTTAGCAGTGTTGCTGACACAGAGAATTAGGCTTAATACTAAAGCATCCATTGGATATAATTAACTAACTTCTCTTCTGTGAGTCTTGACTGGTGCCAGTGATAGCATGTACCAATCTTGGGAAAATTGAGAAAATGGTCACTAAAATTATTCTTTTGTTCTGTAATTGAAATAACGAATGTCAATTGGGGAAGGCTATGAGAGCATTTAACAAATGTTTGTTGTTTTTAAATAATAAAAATATTTGAAAGGAAATAGATTTAGAAATGCTTGAAACAATAGCTTGGTTTTCAAAGAATTAGATATACTACAGAAGCTTATTAGAATAGTTTCACGCTCTCATGTATTGTCCTAAGTGGCAAGCTGTTGTTTCCATGCCAATTCTTGGTTTAAAATCCACCATGCATTTATTATATGTCACTTTCCACTTAAATACTTGGGACAGTTAGATTGCACTGTCAAGTTACAGCGTTATAATTCCAACAGATGTTGTCATGTAGATGAAGAAAATTCATTTTAAATTATATCATTTTTAATGTGTTTTTCTTTGTGCCTAAGGAAGGCAATGTCATATTATCTTTTCAAGTTCAGGTTCCAATCATTGCAGCATATTTTGATTAAATCACATCACCATTTCAGAATCGATGCAGGGTAACAGTGGGCCACATATGTGGAAACAGGAATAGCAAGAGTGCGCAAGTGTGCTAGTTGTTTCATGCTTAATAACCCTGCATGTCATCAATCAATCTGTAAAAAAAAAAAAAAAGTGTGTAAGCTGAGAAAATAGTATGGTCAGAAACTGTACCTAACCTAAAACAGGGGTGCAAATATAGCTGGGTCAATATTTATTTGGTTAGTATGCCCTAACTAATGATTTGAGTTTTTCCAGATAATATTTCAATTTTCTGTGTTTAATTTTGGAACAAATACATGATTTTACCTTTCCTTGTCAGTTAAAGAGTCAGCCAGTTGAAATCGCTCATGACGCCCTCCCTATATGCATCCCTGGAGATTAATCCAGAAACAGGTGGTTTTCATTCTGGTCACAAATAAATTGTGTGTGTGTGTATGTGTGTGTGCGTGTGCGTGTGTGTGTGTGTGTATATCACACTATGTGTATATCAATAACTTTAGTTTTTTGATAGTTTATCTCCCAGAATATCCCTCTTATAAATACTGGAACAAAATTCTTCTACTTTAAGCTTCACATTGTGTATGTTGAAAAACAGGTTTTCACGAGCCTCTAGGGTTTTTGCAACTGTTATTAACTGAGGCACTGACTGTCTTTAAATTATTCTTTCAAAAATGTTTGTATAGTGAACAGCCTTGGAAGATAGAAATAGTGTCTTTCTCCAAAGCAAAGGTCAGATTTGTTTGCTGTCCAGTATAATAAAATAATATCTCCTTCAGAAGCAAATGGCAGGCAAGTTTATTGCTAGTTGTAAAAGATTTGGGTTCCCTAAGCTCAGGGTTTCTCTCTTGTAAGGCAACATACTGCTTTTGTAGGCATCACCTGGCCCTCTTTGAACCCTTCTATAGGACCTGGAACTTGAGGAATAGGTGCCAATGAAGATACTGCTATTGCTATGGGAGATAGTATCTGACCCAAGAGTATGCCTTCTGATTACATCATGAAATTGTGGCAAGATAATGTTAGCTTGAAAAGAAGGTCAAATCTGAAGCCATTTACAGTCTGGATGGCATTACTGACTCAATGGACATGGGTTTAGGTGGACTCCAGGAGTTGGTGATGGACAGGGAGGCCTGGCGTGCTGTGGTTCATGGGGGGGGCAAAGAGTTGGACACGAGTGAGCAACTGAACTGAACTGGGAGGTCTAGAGGGGGAAAGAGTGGGCTAAGTAGTGTGTAAAGCTGGTCAACCGGTATCTGCATTTTTCAATTCCATATCCCGGCAAAACTTTTGTTCTGTTCTGCTATTCTTTGCACTGACCCACTCCCAATAAATTGATTTGTGCTGTGGGTAACTGCATCAGATTTCTGCAAGGAAGAACTAGGCAATGGTATTCCAAGTCAACACATGGAAAAGGCATGAGCTGAATTTAAAACACTTTGATCTATTTCATTGTTGGTTTTAGTTGCCCTATCCCTAGGCTGCAACTACATATATTCCAGATACAACACTTCAGTATATGCTTCCCCTTCCCAGGAGAGCCCCACAGTGCTGTTATATAGGTTTCTGGAATCTATGTTTCACTCTGCAGTTTCCCCAGGCTTGATTTTAGGGCAGAACGCCAGAGCACTTATTATTTCACCACCAAATGTGTTTAAATCATAAGTTATAATGATATATTCCTCTTTAAAGGGTGCTAATGAGCCAATTTATTTGTGTGTGTGTGTGAAGACAAAACCTACTTCAGGCTAACTAAATAATGAATGAAGAAAAATAGGGGTTTTTCTTCAAATATTCCTCATATCTAAGAAGAAATGATATAATTTAAACTTTGGCATTTTGTCATTACTAATTTATTAGTTCTCTAAGGCTACTGTAAGAAAGCACCACACTCTGGGTGGCTTCAACAGTTTATTTGCTCACAGTTCTGGAGGCTGGAAGTCCAAGTTCAAGGTGTCAGCAGGTTCACTTTCTTCTGAGCCCTCTCTCCTTTGCTTGCAGACGGCCACCTTCTCACTCTGTCCTTAGGTGGTCTTTCCTCCTAGTGCTTGTATCCCTGGTGTCTCTCTGTATACTCTCACATCCTCTACCCATGATTACACCAGTATGATTAGATTAGGAACAACTCATGTGACCTCATTTAACTTGAATTACCTCTTTTGGAGACCCTTTCTTGAAATACAGTCACATTCTGAAGTCCTGGGGATTAGGGCTTCAATATATGAATTTCAGGGCAACATAACACTAATGAACATAATAAATGAATGTAGTAGTTGACAGTATCACTAAGAGAGAAGGAGATGGAGGGTATGTGGCTTCTATTTAAAGCTGTTGTTGTAGTTTAGTCTCTAAGCCATGTCTGTCTCTTTGTGACCCCATGAACTGCAGCACGCCAGGCTTCTCTGTCCTTCACTGTCTCCTTGAGTTTGCTCAAATTCATGTCCATTGAGTCAGTAATGACATCCAACCATCTCATCCTCTGTTGTTGCTTTCTCCTCCTGCCTTCAAACTTTCCCAGTATCAGGGTCTTTTCCTAACAGTTGGCTGTTTGTATCAGGTGGCCATGGTATTAGAGCTTCAGCTTCAGCATCAGTCCTTCCAATGAATATTCAGGATTGATTTCCTTAGGATTGACTGGCTTGATCTACTTGCCATCCAAGGGACTCTCAATAGTCTTCTCCAACACCACAGTTCAAAAGCATCAATTCTTCAGTGCTCATCCTTCTTTATAGTTCGACTCTCACATCCATACATGACTACTAGAAAAATTATAGCTTTGACTATATGGACCTTTGTTGGCAAAGTGGTGTCTCTGCTTTTTAATGTGCTTTCTAGATTTGTCATAGCTATTCTTCCAAGGAGCAAGCATCTTTTAATCCGGAGACTGCAGTCACCATTCGCATTGATTTTGAAGCCCAAGAAAATGAAATCTGACACTGTTTACACATTTTCTCTATCTATTTGCCATCAAGTGATAGAACCAGATGCCATAATCTTCATTTTTTGAATGTTGAGTTTCAAGCCAGCTTTTTCACTGTCCTCTTTCACATTCATCAAGACACTCTTTAGTTCCTCTTCACTTTCTGCCTATTAAAGTGGTATCATCTGTATATCTGAGGTTGTTGATGTTTAAGGTACACACACCAGATTCTTGCCAAATATTATATAAATTAGATCAGCTATATAGGTTTACCAATTTACACAAAATACAGTGGGCAAAGGGACATGTTAAGTCATACGGAAGGATTCATCACAATCCAGACCTTAGAAAACTACAGAAGATATAATTTGTTTTTCTTTGATGCTTGGATTATAGGAAGAGATGAAGGTAGACAATGGAGAATCTTTAAATAAAAAGACTCAAGAGACATATTCAGTTCAGTTCAGTTCAGTCACTCAGTCATGTCCAACTCTTTGCGACCCCATGAATCGCAGCACGCCAGGCCTCCCTGTCCATCACCAGCTCCCGGAGTTCACCCAGACTCACGTCCATCGAGTCAGTGATGCCATCCAGCCATCTCATCCTCTGTCGTCCCCTTCTCCTCCTGCCCCCAATCCCTCCCAGCATCAGAGTCTTTTCCAATGAGTCAACTCTTTGCATGATGTGGCCAAAGTACTGGAGTTTCAGCTTTAGCATCATTCCTTCCAATGAAATCCCAGGGCTGATTTCCTTCAGAATGGACTGGTTGGATCTCCTTGCAGTCCAAGGGACTCTCAAGAGTCTTCTCCAACACCACAGTTCAAAAGTAGCAATTCTTTGGTGCTCAGCCTTCTTCACAGTCCAACTCTCACATCCATACATGACCACAGGAAAAACCATAGCCTTGACTAGATGAACTTTTGTTGGCAAGGTAACGTCTCTGCTTTATAATATGCTATCTAGGTTGGTCATAACTTTCCTTCCAAGGAGTAAGCATCTTTTAATTTCATGGCTGCAGTCACCATCTGCAGTGATTTTGGAGCCCAGAAAAATAAAGTCTGACACTGTTTCCACTGTTTCGCCATCTATTTCCCATGAAGTGATGGGACCAGATGCCATGATCCTCGTTTTCTGAATGTTGAGCTTTAAGCCAACTTTTTCACTCTCCTCTTTTACTTTCATCAAGAGGCTTTTTAGTTCCTCTTCACTTTCTGCCATAATGGTGGTGTCTGCATATCTGAGGTTATTGATATTTCTCCCGGCAATCTTGATTCCAGCTTGTGCTTCTTCCAGTCCAGCATTTCTCATGATGTACTCTGCATATAAGTTAAATAAGCAGGGTGACATATTAACTATTGTGAAATATGGATCCTAATTTGAATTAGGACAACTGGAATACAAACATATTTGATAATTTTAAGAAATTGTAAATTTTAGGGAGCATGATAATGACATCATGATTGTGTTTTTTAATACCTCTTAATACTGAGAGATATTTACTGAGATAATTAGAAATAAAATTATATAATATCTGGCATTTATTTCAAAATAAATTAGATAGGGATGGTGGCAAAAAGGAATAGGAGTATAAATAAACAGCTTGGAAAAATGCATTGATAATTGCTTAAGCAGAGTGATGAATATTTAGATTCATGATTAAATTCTGTCCATGTATATTTAAAATTTTTTATAATAAAAAGTTGTAAAGTTTTATACTGGCATTTTTAATTTAGCAGATGATCACAAAGTGGTATTTGGTACATCTTTTTAGTTGTTTTTCCTATTGTAATGATGCATTTTGGTGAATCAATCTGTCTGTCTCCTGAGCTTTCCCTGCAAGGTTAATTATGTGCATTGGAGAGCTAGCTGAGGTTCGGAGAACAAGCTCTGGTTGGAGGAAAGTGTTTCTGCTCTCTGAGCAAACTACCTTATACGAGCGTTAAGCTTTGATGCTACCCTCATTAGCACAATATTTTAGTCACCTGTGGTAACCTGCCCAGATGTTTCTCTGATAATGTTCAGCTCAATAAATTTAGACTTCACACAGTGGTGCTTGTCATTTTATGCCCTCCTGTCCCAAATACACTTCAAAATATGTCCAATCCAGCTGTTAGCTTGACTGCATAAGATACTGTAATAACACTTTTGAGGACTGGGGTGATATTTGAAGTGTTTCACGAATCTTTCCCCCCTGGGTTGGAAAATAGCTTTATCAGAACCAAAATTAACGTCCAAATCCATAGTTTCTATTTTACTTTCCATGGTAGCATTGCATTTAAAAAGGATTCTAGAAGAAAAAAAAAAAAAAAGGGATTTTCTGATTTCTTACATATTAAATGAACAAGAATGTACTCTAAAACAAAATTATTCTATCTCTATATTTTTATTACAGAATATGTAGTTTCAATGTTCAGGTCAAAATTATAAAATTTTAGTAATTCTATAAGGTTTAACTTAATAAATTAAAGCTCAGAAAACTTTGTGATTAAGATTAGATGAAATAATGGATGTAAATGCAATGCTTATCAGTTTCAGATACACAGTAAGCCCTCCATAAATGATAGATACAATGACGGTTATAAATTTTTTTTTCTCAAAATTATATCTAGGAGAGAATTTTAAGCCTAACTATTTTATTTATACTATGTTTCAAAGACAATCTAATATTTTTAAATCCAGAGATGATTTTTTTACTTTAACCAAATTAATACTTGTTTAAATTAAATTGAGATTTTAATAAATCCCCAAAATTGTTTTCACTCAAACAAAAGTGGCTAACATCTCCAATTTCAGCAAAGGATTATACAGAAATACTCAGAATAATCACTGAGTCAGTATTCCTTAAAAATAAACCTTTTAAAGCAACATCATATGAAGGAAAGTTCTTATATATTTTTCTATTAAGGGTTCCATAATTGTTACTATAAGTTGATCAGATTCCTCCAGATTCATTTACTCTGGATTTTATTACTTTAGTATAATAAAATTTTATACATTTTACTATATGGTTCAAAAAATTCACAAAGGCATGTGTTAGGATTCTGGTACTAATTTTTAAATGCACTTTTAATAAAGAACCAGAGATATGTTTCAGAAAGGTCTATCTAGGAGAATAATCTCAGTTTTAGTCTGTCTATATTCCTTCCCCGCCCCCCCAAATTTTCTGATACTAACCAAGTGTTGTTATTCTTTGGCTTGAAGCCTTTATGTACCTGGTACTCCATTATGCTTTGACTTTAGAGAAAGGTTACAATTTGTTTTTTTCTGGGAGAATATGCTCCCAGCTGAAAATCATTTCCTTAGTTGAATAGAGGATCTCTTTGCAAAAATTTTCTCTGTTATCTCCTGAATAATTCCTACTATGTACAGAAGAATGAGATTGATTAACAATTTCATCCTCAATAACTTGTGACCTTATTATTCATAGGGCACATGAAACTTATTGATTTTTTACATTAAGGAAAGATATATTAAATAATATAATAACCTTCACATAGAGTGTACAGTAGGCAAACCTATGGAAAAATTATGTTGTCCAGGATTGAGAAGATGCAAGAAAGGTTTAACAAGGACCTAGAAGAAATAAAAAAGAGTCAATATATAATGAATAATGCCATAAGTGAAATTAAAAACACTCTGGAGGCAACAAATAGTAGAATAACAGAGGCAGAAGACAGGATTAGTGAATTAGAAGATAGAATGGTAGAAATAAATGAATCAGAGAGGATAAAAGAAAAACGAATTAAAAGAAATGAGGACAATCTCAGAGACCTCCAGGACAATATTAAACGCTACAACATTCGAATCATAGGGGTTCCAGAAGAAGAAGACAAAAAGAAAGACCATGAGAAAATACTTGAGGAGATAATAGTGGAAAACTTCCCTAAAATGGGGAAGGAAATAATCACCCAAGTACAAGAAACCCAGAGAGTCCCAAACAGGATAAACCCAAGGCGAAACACCCCGAGACACATATTAATCAAATTAACAAAGATCAAACACAAAGAACAAATATTAAAAGCAGCAAGGGAAAAACAACAAATAACACACAAGGGAATTCCCATACGGATAACAGCTGATCTTTCAATAGAAACTCTTCAAGCCAGGAGGGAATGGCAAGACATACTTAAAATGATGAAAGAAAATAACCTACAGCCCAGATTATTGTACCCAGCAAGGATCTCATTCAAGTATGAAGGAGAAATCAAAAGCTTTTCAGACAAGCAAAAGCTTAGAGAATTCTGCACCACCAAACCAGCTCTCCAACAAATACTAAAGGATATTCTCTAGACAGGAAACACAAAAACGGTGTATAAACTCGAACCCAAAACAATAAAGTAAATGGCAACGGGATCATACTTATCAGTAATTACCTTAAACGTAAATGGGTTGAATGCCCCAACCAAAAGACAAAGACTGGCTGAATGGATACAAAAACAAGACCCCTACATATGTTGTCTACAAGAGACCCACCTCAAAACAGGGGACACATACAGACTGAAAGTGAAGGGCTGGAAAAAGATTTTCCATGCAAATAGGGACCAAAAGAAAGCAGGAGTAGCAATACTTATATCAGATAAAATAGACTTTAAAACAAAGGCTGTGAAAAGAGACAAAGAAGGTCACTACATAATGATCAAAGGATCAATCCAAGAAGAAGATATAACAATTATAAATATATATGCACCCAACACGGGAGCACCACAGTACGTAAGACAAATGCTAACAAGTATGAAAGGAGAAATTAATAATAACACAATAATAGTGGGAGACTTTAATACCCCACTTACACCTATGGATAGATCAACTAAACAGAAAATTAACAAGGAAACACAAACCTTAAACGATACAATAGACCAGTTAGACCTAATTGATATCTATAGGACATTTCATCCCAAAACAATGAATTTCACCTTTTTCTCAAGCGCACATGGAACCTTCTCCAGGATAGATCACATCCTGGGCCATAAAGATAGCCTTGGTAAATTCAAAAAAATAGAAATCATTCCAAGCATTTTTTCTGACCACAATGCAGTAAGATTAGATCTCAATTACAGGAGAAAAACTATTAAAAATTCCAACATATGGAGGCTGAACAACACACTGCTGAATAACCAACAAATCACAGAGGAAATCAAAAAAGAAATCAAAATTTGCATAGAAACGAATGAAAATGAAAACACAACAACCCAAAACCTGTGGGACACGGTAAAAGCAGTCCTAAGGGGAAAGTTCATAGCAATACAGGCACACCTCAAGAAACAAGAAAAAAGTCAAATAAATAACCTAACTCTACACCTAAAGCAACTAGAAAAGGAAGAAATGAAGAACCCCAGGGTTAGTAGAAGGAAAGAAATCTTAAAAATTAGAGCAGAAATAAATGCAAAAGAAACAAAAGAGACCATAGCAAAAATCAACAAAACCAAAAGCTGGTTCTTTGAAAGGATAAATAAAATTGACAAACCATTAGCCAGACTCATCAAGAAACAAAGGGAGAAAAATCAAATCAACAAAATTAGAAACGAAAATGGAGAGATCACAACAGACAACACAGAAATACAAAGGATCATAAGAGACTACTATCAACAATTATATGCCAATAAAATGGACAACGTGGAAGAAATGGACAAATTCTTAGAAAAGTACAACTTTCCAAAATTGGACCAGGAAGAAATAGAAAATCTTAACAGACCCATCACAAGCATGGAAATTGAAACTGTAATCAAAAATCTTCCAGCAAACAAAAGCCCTGGTCCAGACGGCTTCACAGCTGAATTCTACCAAAAATTTAGAGAAGAGCTCACACCTATCCTGCTCAAACTCTTCCAGAAAATTGCAGAGGAAGGTAAACTTCCAAACTCATTCTATGAGGCCACCATCACCCTAATACCAAAACCTGACAAAGATGCCACAAAAAAAGAAAACTACAGGCCAATATCACTGATGAACATAGATGCAAAAATCCTTAACAAAATTCTAGCAATCAGAATCCAGCAACACATTAAAAAGATCATTCACCATGATCAAGTGGGCTTTATCCCAGGGATGCAAGGATTCTTCAATATCCGCAAATCAATCAATGTAATACACCACATTAACAAATTGAAAAATAAAAACCATATGATTATCTCAATAGATGCAGAGAAAGCCTTTGACAAAATTCAACATCCATTTATGATAAAAACTCTCCAGAAAGCAGGAATAGAAGGAACATACCTCAACATAATAAAAGCTATATATGACAAACCCACAGCAAACATTATCCTCAATGGTGAAAAATTGAAAGCATTTCCTCTAAAGTCAGGAACAAGACAAGGGTGCCCACTTTCACCATTACTATTCAACATAGTTTTGGAAGTTTTGGCCACAGCAATCAGAGCAGAAAAAGAAATAAAAGGAATCCAAATTGGAAAAGAAGAAGTAAAACTCTCACTATTTGCAGATGACATGATCCTCTACATAGAAAACCCTAAAGATTGCACCAGAAAATTACTAGAAATAATCAATGACTATAGTAAAGTTGCAGGATATAAAATCAACACACAGAAATCCCTTGCATTCCTATACACTAATAATGAGAAAACAGAAAGAGAAATTAAGGAAACAATTCCATTCACCATTGCAACGGAAAGAATAAAATACTTAGGAATATATCTACCTAAAGAAACTAAAGACCTATATATAGAAAACTATAAAACACTGGTGAAAGAAATCAAAGAGGACACTAATAGATGGAGAAATATACCATGTTCATGGATTGGAAGAATCAATATAGTGAAAATGAGTATACTACCCAAAGCAATTTATAGATTCAACGCAATCCCTATCAAGCTACCAACAGTATTCTTCACAGAGCTAGAACAAATAATTTCACAATTTGTATGGAAATACAAAAAACCTCGAATAGCCAAAGCGATCTTGAGAAAGAAGAATGGAACTGGAGGAATCAACCTACCTGACTTCAGGCTCTACTACAAAGCCACAGTTATCAAGACAGTATGGTACTGGCACAAAGACAGAAATATTGATCAATGGAATAAAATAGAAAGCCCAGAGATAAATCCACGAACATATGGACACCTTATCTTTGACAAAGGAGGCAAGAATATACAATGGATTAAAGACAATCTCTTTAACAAGTGGTGCTGGGAAATCTGGTCATCCACTTGTAAAAGAATGAAACTGGACCACTTTCTAACACCATACACAAAAATAAACTCAAAATGGATTAAAGATCTAAACGTAAGACCAGAAACTACAAAACTCCTAGAGGAGAACATAGGCAAAACACTCTCCGACATACATCACAGCAGGATCCTCTATGACCCACCTCCCAGAATATTGGAAATAAAAGCAAAAATAAACAAATGGGACCTAATTAACCTTAAAAGCTTCTGCACATCAAAGGAAACTATTAGCAAGGTGAAAAGACAGCCTTCAGAATGGGAGAAAATAATAGCAAATGAAGCAACCGACAAACAACTAATCTCAAAAATATACAAGCAACTCCTACAGCTCAACTCCAGAAAAATAAACGACCCAATCAAAAAATGGGCCAAAGAACTAAATAGACATTTCTCCAAAGAAGACATACAGATGGCTAACAAACACATGAAAAGATGCTCAACATCACTCATTATCAGAGAAATGCAAATCAAAACCACTATGAGGTACCATTTCACACCAGTCAGAATGGCTGCGATCCAAAAGTCTACAAATTATAAATGCTGGAGAGGGTGTGGAGAAAAGGGAACCCTCTTACACTGTTGGTGGGAATGCAACCTAGTACAGCCACTAGGGAGAACAGTGTGGAGATTCCTTAAAAAACTGGAAATAGAACTGCCTTATGATCCAGCAATCCCACTGCTAGGCATACACACTGAGGAAACCAGAAGGGAAAGAGACACGTGTACCCCAATGTTCATCGCAGCACTGTTTATAATAGCCAGGACATGGAAGCAACCTAGATGTCCATCAGCAGATGAATGGATAAGAAAGCTGTGGTACATATACACAATGGAGTATTACTCAGCCATTAAAAAGAATACATTTGAATCAGTTCTAATGAGGTGGATGAAACTGGAGCCTATCATACAGAGTGAAGTAAGCCAGAAGGAAAAACATAAATACAGTATACTAACGCATGTATATGGAATTTAGAAAGATGGTAACAATAACTCTGTATACGAGACAGCAAAAGAGACACTGATGTATAGAACAGTCTTATGGACTCTGTGGGAGAGGGAGAGGGTGGGAAGATTTGGGAGAATGGCATTGAAACATGTAAAATATCATGTAGGAAACGAGTTGCCAATCCAGGTTCGATGCACGATGCTGGATGCTTGGGGCTGGTGCACTGGACGGCCCAGAGGGATGGTATGGGGAGGGAGGAGGGAGGAGGGTTCGGGATGGGGAACACATGTATACCTGTGGCGGAGTCATTATGATATTTGACAAAACTAATACAATTATGTAAAGTTTAAAAATAAAATAAAATTAGAAAAAAAAAAAAAAAAACTTTGGCCAAATAAACTCTCTGAGACTTGCACACATAAAAAAAAAAAAAAAAAAATTATGTTGTCCTAGAAAGTTTTTCACCCACTCCAGTGTTCTTGCCTGGAGAATCCCAGGGACAGGGGAGCCTAATGGGCTGCCATCTTTAGGGTCGCACAGAGTCAGACACGACTGAAGTGACTTAGCTGCAGCAGCAGCAGCAGAAAGTTTTTCAGTGCACATAACATAAATAACCAATGTTCATTGAAAGTTTATTCTTTTTACTTGCTGTTATAAATAAGACATATTATATATTTAATTATAAAAGGATTGAAGATCAACCAAAACATTGACTGCATTGACATAGTGATAAAAATACAGAATATAAAAGTTATTCAAAAATATTTGAGTTGCATGTGCTTTTTACTCACTTTGATTTTAGTACCTATGTCTGACAGCAGTTAATCACACATAGCTTATCCTTTCCCTTCTTATTTTTATAACTGGCTTTAAAAAGCCAAACATAGATTAAAGAAGTGAACGATATTTTTCTACTGTTTTTCTCCATAGTATATATAAAAGTATATATGAAATGCATCTGGGAATGTCTAAGGAAGAATAAGTCCATTCATACATCTGTTTTTTAAAGGGATATATTTGACCACTATTCACCTGTATCTACTATAAAGTGAATAATATACAGTTAATAACATTCTGATTACTACAAAGTTATTGTTTTTCCTGACTTCTGCTGAACCCAGTAACCGAAAATACTGAGATCGAGTCCATATGTGAAATGGGTTCGGGTAAAGTTTGACAAAACATGCAGGTCAAGTTTAGATTAGAAAAATTTGTTCACACATTTATTCCTACAGATCCTAAAATGTCAACATATCTGACCATCTGATTAGGTTTCCATGAACAAGTTTGAGACATTACATGTATCACAACCTTTCAGTAAATAAAGCACAGTGAATTCAACTTCTTATAAAAGAATGGTTTTTCCTAAGGAACCTCTGAATGTCCATTTAACTAAGGCTTCTTTGGCTGATTAAAACATACCAGAATTTTTCTAGCTTTTTCATTTGAATGAGAAGGTTGTTGCTAGTGATAAAATTTTCCTTTCAGGGGCTTTGCATATAAAATTCCATTTGGATGACTGAAGATATGGATGCAGATTCTGATAGGGCTGCTTTAAAACATCATCCAACTTAAATAGTTTGCATTACCTTGTGTAATTAACTATAAAATTATTTAACATGAAAGATTAAGACTTCAAAAAATTTTCTCTTTAACTTGAAGTGACTTCTTATATTCCTCAAAATGATGGAATCCCAGAAATATGGGCTTATCCATGGTTGTTAATGGCTGTTTTTGTTTTAGTAAACGTATTTAGTGGAGAGTGAAAAAGTTGGCTTAAAGCTCAACATTCAGAAAACGAGGATCATGGCATCCAGTCCCATCACTTCATGGGAAATAGATGGGGAAACAGTGGAAACACTGTCAGACTTTATTTTTGGGGGCTCCAAAATCACTGCATATGGTGACTGCACCCATGAAATTAAAAGATGCTTACTCCTTGGAAGGAAAGTTATGACCAACCTAGATAGCATATTCAAAAGCAGAGACATTACTTTGCCAACAAAGGTCCGTCTAGTCAAGGCTATGGTTTTTCCAGTGGTCGTGTATGGATGTGAGAGTTGGACTGTGAAGAAAGCTGAGCGCTAAAGAATTGATGCTTTTGAACTGTGGTGTTGGAGAAGACTCTTGAGAGTCCCTTGGACCGCAAGGAGATCCAACCAGTCCATTCTGAAGGAGATCAGCCCTGGGAGTTCTTTGGAAGGAATGATGCTAAAGCTGAAACTCCAGTACTTTGGCCACCTCATGCGAAGAGTTGACTCATTGGAAAAGACTCTGATGCTGGGAGGGATTGGGGGCAGGAGGAGAAGGGGACGACAGAGGATGAGATGGCTGGATGGCATCACTGACTGGATGGATGTGAGTCTGAGTGAACTCCGGGAGTTGATGATGGACAGGGAGGCCTGGCGTGCTGCGATTCATGCGGTTGCAAAGAGTTGGACACGACTGAACTGAACTGAACTGAAACATATTTAAGGGCTTCCTAGGAGCTCAGAGGTAAAGAATTTGCCTGCCAATGCAGGAGACATGAGTTGGCAACCCGCTCCAGTATTCTTGCCTGGGAAATCCCATGGACAGAGGAGCCTGGAGGTCTACAGTCCATGAGGTCACAAAAGAATGGGACATGACTTAGTGACTAAACAACAACAGACATATTTAAAGAACAACAAAACCCCCAAACTATTTATATATGTATTTTACGTATACACATATGAAAAGCCCAGCATGGTCCTTAGGCATATTATGTGCTCAGTCGCTTCAGTCGTGTCTGACTCTTTGTGACCTATGGACTGTAGCCCACCAGACTCCTCTGTCCATGGGATTCTCCAGGCAAGAATACTGAAGTGGGTTGCCATGCCCTCCTCCAGGTTAGGCATATATGAGTAAATGCAAATTGTAAATCCTGATTGAGTAATGACTGTGAAGATTTTCCCCAACATTTAGAAAAGTTCTACTCTAATGCAGAAGAAATAATATACTATGGTATCAAATGCTCATTTCTGCTAAAGGAATCAACTACCGAAATGTTTTATTTGTATAAAGTAACAAGTGGTACAGATGCAAAAACAAACAAAAACCCAACAACTTCCCCAATACTACTTCAAAATGAGCATATCAAACTTGATTTTCTTTAGAATGTAGTTATTTATCTTCTGGACAAAAATGCTTAGTCAGTCTTCAAAGAAAAGCAATTACAATTTGAGGACACTTCATATTCGTCTCTGTTGCCCGCACCAATTCCATCTCATATGAATTTTTCCATTCATGAAAACGATTAAATTCTCCACTGCTGTCTGCGGCACCAATTATTTATTCTGGATCAGGACCTCTGGTAAAACTTCTTGCTCAAGCAGGATCTCTTTTCTTCTATGATTTGCTATCACCAGGTTCACTATCAGATATTTTCTTTTTGTACCATCTTTTTCTTTACCAGCTTTTTGAGAATTAAGAAATGCTTCAATTAACTCTGGACAATCTAAATTTTCTTCCAGCTCTAAAGGATTGTCTGTATCTGTTAATCTCTTCCATTTCAGGAAATACCTCACCTTCCCATTTACTACATGTCAGTCTAGTTCTTTTTCTACTATAAATTCTTCAGATTCTGCCTCTTTGAATTTTTTACCCTGTTAGTTCTGTTTCTTTCTCATTTTTTTTACATTAGAGGCACGGTGCCTAGTGATCCCCTGAGGGCAAGGAGAGGGAACATTGTAGGAGAGGGCCATGACCAAAGTCAGTGGAGGTTTCTCCTGCTTTGCCCATACATTTATTAAACCAAGTGCAATGTATTGAGGATAAAGAAACAAATATTTGGATCAAAGCCATTTATTGGCTATATATTGTATGTTAGTAATACAAAAGTGCTGCAGGTATTATAAGTAAAAAAGATGGTTCTGCTGGGGGAAATAAGTAGGTCAGTGACTAAAAATTAGGTTAATTAGCCCAGATAATAAGTACTACAGGAGTCTTGTTTGAGATGTGTGGCAAGAGCAAACTCATCATTATTTGGTAAGTGCTTTCTTGATTCTAATTTGAGGAAATTTAAAGCAATCAGCCAAAAATCTCCAAAACTAAACAACAAAAAACCTTGATACTAAAATGAGGATTTATGAACTATGATCTGTACTGACTGAATGGTCATCCCCTATACCCCTGCCAAAAAAAAAAAAAAATGTCCATGAACTAACCCCTGAAACCTGTGAATGTGAGCTTATTTGGGAGAAAGGCCTTTGCACATATAACTAATATAAAGACTTCAAAATGAAATCACCGTAGATTATCCAGGCAGACCGTAAATATCCTTAGAAAGATGGTGGAATATTTAAGACAGAAAAGGACAAAGTCGGAGTGGCTGTGTAAAGACCTAAGAGACAGAGATTGGAATTTCTCAGCCACAAGCTGAGGACTGCCCGGACCCACCAGAAACTGGAAAAGGCAAGGAAAGATTCTCATCTAGATGCTTTGGAGAAAACAGAGCCCTGACAACATCTTGATTTCAGATCTATTCTCTAGAACTGTGAGAGAACAAATTTATGCTGTTTAAACTGCTGAAATTGTGGTAATTTATTATGGCAGCTACAGAAAACAAATCATGATCTAATCTGCCTTATTTTGCAAATCATAGACAATTTTGAAAGTGTTTCAGTCACTACAAAGATGAAAGTGCATGTAGAAATGTCTATATGAATCACAGTAGGGAACATTTTCTTTATTACATTTAGATATATATTGCTTTTATATACCACAGCACATCATAGTGTTTGGTTTTTTTCCCTCTCCCCATGTCCATGAGTCTATTCTTTATGTCTGTTTCTCCATTGCTGCCCTGAAAATAAATTCTTCAGTACCATTTTTCTAGATTCCATATATATATGTTAGAATATGATATTTATCTTTCTCTTTCTGACTTACTTCACTCTGTATAATAGGTTCTAGGTTCATCCACCTCATTAGAACTAACTCAAGTGTGTTCCTTTTTATGGCTGAGTAATAGTTCATTGGGTATATATACCACTACTTCTTTATCCATTCATTTATCGATGGACATCTAGTTTGCTTCCATTCTACCTATTGTAAATAGCTCTGCAATGAACAATGGGACATATATGTCTTTTCAGTTTTGGTTTCCTCAGGGAAACCTGGGAAACCTAGGAGTGCTGGGTCATATGGTGGTTTTATTCCTAGTTTTTAAAGGAATTTCCATACCGTCTTTCCTAGTGGCTGTATCGATTTGCATTCCCACCAACAGTGCAAGAGTGTTCCCTTTTCTCCACACCCTCTCCCCCATTTATTGTTTGTAGACTTTTTGATGATGGCCATTCTGACCTGTGTGAGGTGATATCTCATTGTAGTTCTGATTTGCATTTCTCTAATAATGAGTGAGGTTGAGCATCTTTTCATGTGTTTGTTAGCCATCTGTATGTCTTCTTTGGAGAAATGTCTGTTTAGGTCTTCTTCACACTTTTTGATTGGGTTGTTTGTTCTTCTGGTATTGAGTTATATGAGCTGCTTGTGTATTTTGGAAATTAATTCTTTGTCAGTTGTTTTATGCTATTATTTTCTCCCATTCTGAGGGTTGTCTTTTCACCTTGCTTATAGTTTCCTTTGCTGTGCAAAAGCTTTTAAGTTTAATCAGGTCCAACTTGTTTACTTTTGTTTTTATTTCCATTACTCTAGGAGGTGGGTCATGGAGAAGGCAATGGCAACCCACTCCATTACTCCTGCCTGGAAAATCCCATGGATGGAGGAGCCTGGTAGGCTGTAGTCCGTGGGGTCACAAAAAGTCGGACACTTACTGAGCGACTTCACTTTCACTTTTCACTTTCATGCATTGGAGAAGGAAATGGCAACCCACTCCAGTGTTCTTGCCTGGAGAATCCCAGGGGTGGTGGAGCCTGGTGGGCTGCCATCTGTGGGGTCGCACAGAGTCAGACATGACTGAAGCAACTTAGCAGCAGCAGTAGCAGCAGCAGCAGCAGGAGGTGGGTCATGGAGGATCTTGCTTTGATTTATGTCATCAAGTGTTCTGCCTGTGTTTTCCTCTAAGAGTTTTATAGTTTTTGGTCTTACATTTAGGTGTTTAATCCATTTTGAGTTTATCCTTGTGTATGGTATTAGGAAGTGTTCTAATTTCATTCTTTTACATGTAGCCATCAAGTTCTCCCTGCACCATTTATTGAAGAGGCTGTCTTTGCCCCATTGTATATTACCTCCTTTGTCAAAAATAAGATGCCCATAGGTGCATGGGATTATTTCTGGACTTTCTATCTTGTTCCATCGGTCTATATTTCTATTTTTGTGCCAGTACCATACTGTCTGGATGACTATAGCTTTGTAGTATAATCTAAAGTCAGGAAGGTTGATTCCTCCAATTCCATTCTTCTTTCTCAAGACTTCTTTGGCTATTCAGAGTCTTTTGTGTTTCCATATGAATTGTGAAATTTTTTGTTCTAGTTCTCTGAAAAATGTCATTGGAATTTGAAAAAGATTGCATTGAATCTGTACATTGCCTTTGGTAGTACAGTCATTTTCACAGCATTGATTCTTTCTACCCAGGAACATGGAATGTTTATGTAGTCTTTGATTTCTTTCATTAGTGTCTTATAATTTTCTAGGTACAGTTCTTTTGTCTCCTTGGGTAGGTTTATTCCTAGATATTTAATTCTATTTGTTGCAATAGTGAATGGGATTGAATCCTTAATTTCTCTTTCTTATTATTCATTGTTAGTATATATAAATGCAATGGATTTCTGTGTATTGATTTTGAATCCTGAAACTTTGCTAAATTCACTGATTACCTCTAGTAATTTTCTGATACTATCTTTAGAGTTTTCTATATACAGTATCATGTCATCTGCAAACAGAGCTTTACTTCTTCTTTTCTGATCTGGATTCTTTTTATTTCTTTTTCTTCTCTGATTGCTGTAGCTAGGACTTCCAGAACTATGTTGAATAATAGTGGGGAAAGTGGACACCCTTGTCTTGTTCCTGATCTTTGGGGGAATGCTTCCAGTTTTTCACCATTGAGAATAATGTTTGCTGTAATCTTATCATATATGGCCTTTAATATTGTTGAGGTAGCTTCATTCTATGCCCATTTTTTGAAGAGTTTTCATCATAAATGGGTGCTGAATTTTGTCAAAGGCTTTTTCTGCATCTATTGAGATGATCATGTTTTTTATCTTTCAGTTTGTTAATATGATGTATCACATTGATTGATTTGCATATACTGAAGAATCCTTGCATTCCAGGAATAAACCCACCTTGATCATGATGTATGAGCTTTTTGATGTGTTGCTGAATTCTGTTTGGTAAAATTTTGTTGAGGATTTTTGCATCTATGTTCATCAGTGATATTGGCCTGTGGTTTTCTCTTTTTGTGTTGTCTTTGTCTGGTTTTGGTATTAGGGTGATGGTTGCCTCGTAGAATGAGTTTGGAAGTGCTCCTTTGCAATTTCTGAAAGAGTTTTAAAACAATAGGCATTAGCCCGTCTCTAAATATTTGATAGAATTCTCCTGTGAAGCCATCTGGTCCTGGGCTTTTGTGTTTTGGAAGATTTTTTATCACAGCTTCAATTTCAGTGTTTGCAATTCAGTTGCTCATAATTTCTATTTCTTCCTGGTTCAGTCTTGGAAGATTGAACTTTCCTAAGAATCTGTCCATTTCTTCCAGAATATCCATTTTATTGCCATATAGTTGTTCATAATAGTCTCTTGTAATCCTTTGTATTTCTTCATTGTCTGTTGTAACCCCTCCTTTTTCATTTCTAATTTTGTTGATTAGATCTTCTCTCTTTTTTTCTTGATGAGTCTGGCTTGTCAATTTTATCTTCTCAAAAACAAACTTTTAGTTTTATTAATCTTTACTATTGTTTCTTTCAATTCTTTTTCATTTATTTCTGCTCAGATCTTTATGATTTCTTTCCTTCTACTAATTTTGGGTTTTTGCTCTTCTTTTTCCAGTTGTTCTGGGCATAAATTTAGGTTGTCTATTTGATGTTTTTCTTGTCCCTTGAGGTAGGATTCTATTGCTATAAACTTCCCTCTTAGAACTGCTTTTGCTGAATCCCATAGATTTTGAGATATCGTGTTTTCTTTGTCATTTGTGTCTAGAAATTTTTTTGACTTCCCTTTTGATTTCTTCAGTAACCTGTTGATTATTAAGAAATGTGTTGTTTAATCCCCATGTGTTTGTGTTTTTTACAGTTTTTTTCTTGTAATCGATATCTAGTCTCAAGGCATTGTGGTTGGAGAAGATGCTTGATACAATTTCAGTTTTCTTAAATTTACTGAGGTTTGATTTGTGACCCAAGATGTAGTCTGTCCTGGAAAATGTTCCATGTGCACTTGAGAAGAAGGTGTATTCTTCTGCATTTGGATGAAATGTCCTGAAGATATCAATGAGATCCATCTCAGCTAATTTTAGACTTGTGTTTCCTTGTTAATTTTCTGTTTTGATGATCTGTCCAATGGTGTGAGTGGGGTGTTAAAGTCTCCTATTATTATTGTGTTACTGTAGAGTTCTCCTTTTATATCTGTTAGTGTTTTCTTATGTATTGAGGTGCTCCTATGTTGGGTGCATAGATATTTACAATTGTTTTGTCTTCCCCATGGATTGATCCCTTGATCATTATGTAGTGTCCTTCCTTATCTCTTATAATCTTCTTTATTTTAAGATCTATTTTGTCTGATATGAGGGTTGCTGCTCCAGCTTTCTTTTGCTTCCCATTTGCATTAATATATTTTTCCATCCTCTCACTTTCAGTCTATATGTGTTTGAAGTGGGTTACTTATGGACAGCATATGTATGGATCTTGTTTTTTATCCATTCAGCCAGTCTGTGTCTTTTAGTTGGAGCATTTAATCCAATTACGTTTAAAGTAATTATTGATATATATGTTCCTATTGCCATTTTCTTAATTGTTTGGGTTGATTTTTGTAGATATTTATTTCTTCTCTTGTATTTCTTGACTATATAATTTCCTTTAATATTTGTTGTAAAGCTGGTTGGTGGTACTGAATTCTCTTAACTTTTGCTTGTCTGAAAAGCTTTTTATTTCTCCATCAATTTTGAATGAGATCCTTGCTGAGTACTATAATCTTGGTTGTAGATTTTTCCCTTTCAGTACATTAAATATATCCTGCCATTCCCTTCTGGCCTGCAGAGTTTCTGTTGAAAGATCAGCATAAATGTATGGGGTTTCCCTTTTATGTTTGTTCCCTTGTATGTTACTTGTTGCTTTTCCTTTGCTGCTTTAAAAAATTTTTTTTCTTTGTGTTTAATCTTCGTTAGTTTGATTAGTGTGTGTCTTGGCATGTTTCTCCTTGGGTTTATCCTCTATGGGACACATTATGCCTCTTGGACTTGATTGACTATTTCCTTTTCCATGTTGAATAAATTTTCAACTATAATCTCTTCAAAAATTTTCTCATACCCTTTCTTTCTCTCTTCTTCTGGGACCCCTATAATTCGAATGTTGGTGTGTTTGATATTGTCCCAGAGGTCTCTGAGACTGTCCTCAGTTCTTTTCATTCTTTTTACTTTCTTCTGCTCTTCAGAA
The DNA here is from genome assembly GCF_002263795.3 of Bos taurus. Classification (NCBI taxonomy): domain Eukaryota; kingdom Metazoa; phylum Chordata; class Mammalia; order Artiodactyla; family Bovidae; genus Bos; species Bos taurus. Next base: position 31,192,243 of record NC_037333.1, on the reverse strand, counting down.
GTTATTTCCACCATTTATCTTCCAGCTCATTGATTCGTTTTTCTGCTTTGGATATTCTGCTATTGATTCCTTCTAGATTATTTTTAATTTCAGTAATTGTGTTGTTTGTATGTTTATTCCTTTTTTTTTTAATTTAGTCTTTTAATAGGTTCATTCTTTTTTTTTTTTTTTTTTTACTTTACAATATTGTATTGGTTTTGCCATACATCAACATGAATCCGCCACAGGTATACACATGTTCCCCCATCCCGAACCCCCATCCTTCCTCCCTCCCCATACCATCCCTCTGGGTTGTATGTTTATTCTTTAATTCTTCTAGGTCTTTGTTGATTGATTATAGCATTTTCTCCATTTTGTTTTCAAGGTTTTTGATCTTCTTTACTATCAGGATTCTGAATTCTTTTTCAGGTAGTTTGCTATTTCCCCTACATTTATTTGGACTTCTGTATTTCTGGTTTGTTACTTCATTTGTGTAGTATTTCTTTGCATTTTCATTTTTTTCTTAACTTACTGTGTTTGAGGTCTCACTTTCCTAAGCTTCAAGGTTGAACTTTTTTATTCCTTTTGGTTTCTGCCCTCCTAAGTATGATCCATTGGTTTATGAAAGCTTCTTATAGGGTGAGACTTGTGCTGACTGTGTTTGTTTATTTGTTTGTTTGTTTGTTTTTTCTCTCATGGGCAAGACTGGGATGGTAATCTTGTCTGCTGATAATTAGGTTTATATTTTTGTTTTGTTTGTTTAGATGAGGTGTACAGGGTGCTACTGGTGGTTGGGTGATGCCGGGTCTTGTATTCAAGTGGTTTCCTTTGTATGATTTCTCACTATTTGATACTCCCTAGGGTTAGTTCTCTGGTAGTCTAGGGCCTATGGTCTTGGACTCAGTGCTCCCAGTCCAAAGGCTCTGGGCTTGATCTCTGGTCAGGGTCAAAGATTCCACAAGTGATTTGTATGACATTAGATCAGATCAGATCAGTCGCTCAGTCGTGTCCGACTCTTTGCGACCCCATGAATCCCAGCACGCCAGGCCTCCCTGTCCATCACCAACTCCCGGAGTTCACTCAGACTCATGTCCATCGAGTCAGTGATGCCATCCAGCCATCTTATCCTCTGTCGTCCCCTTCTCCTCCTGCCCCCAATCTCTCCCAGCATCAGAGTCTTTTCCAATGAATCAACTCTTCACATGAGGTGGCCAAAGTACTGGAGTTTCAGCTTTAGCATCATTCCCTACAAAGAAATCCCATGGCTGGTCTCCTTCAGAATGGACTGGTTGGATGTCCTTGCAGTCCAAGGGACTCTCAAGAGTCTTCTCCAACACCACAGTTCAAAAGCATGAATTCTTTGGTGCTCAGCCTTCTTCACAGTCCAACTCTCACATCCATACATGACCACAGGAAAAACCATAGCCTTGACTAGACGAACCTTTGTTGGCAAAGTAATGTCTCTGCTTTTTAATATGCTGTCAATGTTGGTCATAACTTTCATTCCAAGGAGTAAGCGTCTTTTAATTTCATGGCTGCAGTCACCATCTGCAGTGATTTTGGAGCCCAGAAAAATAAAGTCTGACACTCTTTCCACTGTTTCCCCACCTATTTCCCATGAAGTGGTGGGACCAGATGCCACGATCTTCGTTTTCTGAATGTTGAGCTTTAAGCCAACTTTTTCACTCTCCACTTTCACTTTCATCAAGAGGCTTTTTAGTTCCTCTTCACTTTCTGCCATAAGGGTGGTGTCATCTGCATAGCTGAGGTTATTGATATTTCTACCGGCAATCTTGATTCCAGTTTGTGTTTCTTCCAGTCCAGCATTTCTCATGATGTACTCTGCATATAAGTTAAATAAACAGGGTGACAATATACAGCCTTGACGAGCTCCTTTTCCTATTTGGAACCAGTCTGGTTGTTCCATGTCCAGTTCTAACTGTTGCTTCCTGACCTGCATACAGATTTCTCAAGAGGCAGGTCAGGTGGTCTGGTAGTCCCATCTCTTTCAGAATTTTCCACAGTTGATTGTGATCCACACAGTCAAAGGCTTTGACATAGTCAATAAAGCAGAAATAGATGTTTTTCTGGAACTCTCTTGCTTTTTCTATGATCCAGCAGATGTTGGCAATTTGATCTCTGGTTCCTCTGCCTTTTCTAAAACCAGCTTGAACATCAGGAAGTTCACGGTTCACATATTGCTGAAGCCTGGCTTGGAGAATTTTGAGCATTACTTTACCAGCGTGTGAGATGAGTGCAATTGTGCGGTAGTTTGAGCATTCGTTGGCATTGCCTTCTTTGGGATTAGAATGAAAACTGACCTTTTCCAGTCCTGTGGCCACTGCTGAGTTTTCCAAATTTGCTGGCATATGGAGTGCAGCACTTTCACAGCATCATCTTTCAGGATTTGGAATAACTCAACTGGAATTCCATCACCTCCACTTCTTTGTTCATAGTGATGCTTTCTAAGGCTCACTTGACTTCACATTCCAGGATGTCTGGCTCTAGGTCAGTGATCACACCATCGTGATTATCTGGGTCATGAAGATCTTTTTTGTACAGTTCTTCTGTGTATTCTTGCCGTCTCTTCTTAATATCTTCTGCTTCTGTTAGGTCCATACCATTTCTGTCCTTTATCGAGCTCATCTTTGCATGAAATGTTCCTTTGGTGTCTCTGATTTTCTTGAAGAGATTCCTCCTCTTTCCCATTCTGTTGTTTTCCTCCTTTTCTTTGCATTGATCGCTGAAGAAGGCTTTCTTATCTCTTCTTGCTATTCTTTGGAACTCTGCATTCAGATGCTTATATCTTTCCTTTTCTCCTTTGCTTTTCGCTTCTGTTCTTTTCACAGCTATTTGTAAGGCCTCCCCAGACAGCCATTTTGCTTTTTTGCATTTCTTTCTATGGGAATGGTCTTGATCCCTGTCTCCTGTACAGTGTCACGAACCCCGTTCCATAGTTCATCAGGCACTCTATCTATCAGATCTAGGCCCTTAAGTCTATTTCTCACTTCCACTGTATAATCATAAGGGATTTGATTTAGGTCATACCTGAATGGTCTAGTGGTTTTCCCTGCTTTCTTCAATTTAAGTCTGAATTTGGCAATAAGGAGTTCATGGTCTGAGCCACAGTCAGCTCCTGGTCTTGTTTTTGTTGACTGTATAGAGCTTCTCCATCTTTGGCTGCAAAGAATATAATCAATCTGATTTCGGTGTTGACCATCTGGTGATGTCCATGTATAGAGTCTTCTCTTGTGTTGTTGGAAGAGGATGTTTGTTATGACCAGTGCATTTTCTTGGCAAAACTCTATTAGTCTTTGCCCTGCTTCATTCTGTATTCCCAGGCCAAATTTGCCTGTTACTCCAGGTGTTTCTTTTCTTCCTACTTTTGCATTCCAGTCCCCTATAATGAAAAGGACATCTTTTGGGGGTGTTAGTTCTAAAAGGTCTTGTAGGTCTTCATAGAACCTTTCAACTTCAGCTTCTTCAGAGATACTGGTTGGGGCATAGACTTGGATTACTGTGATATTGAATGGTTTGCCTTGGAAACGAACAGAGATCATTCTGTCGTTTTTGAGATTGCATCCAAGTACTGCATTTTGGACTCTTTTGTTGACCATGATGGCCACTCCATTTCTTCTGAGGGATTCCTGCCCGCAGTAGTAGATATAATGGTCATCTGAGTTAAATTCACCCATTCCAGTCCATTTCAGTTTGCTGATTCCTAGAATGTTGACATTCACTCTTGCCATTCTTTTTTGACCACTTCCAATTTGCCTTGATTCATGGACCTGACATTCCAGGTTCCTATGCAATATTGCTCTTTACAGCATTGGACCTTGCTTCTATCACCAGTCACATCCATAGCTGGGTATTGTTTTTGCTTTGGATCCATCCCTTCATTCTTTCTGGAGTTATTTCTCCACTGATCTCCAGTAGCATATTGGACACCTACTGACCCGGGGAGTTTCTCTTTCAGTATCCTATCATTTTGCCTTTTCATACTGTTCATGGGGTTCTCAAGGCAAGAATACTGAAGTGGTTTGCCATTCCCTTCTCCAGTGGACCACATTCTGTCAGATCTCTCCACCATGACCCACCCATCTTGGGTTGCCCCACGGGCATGGCTTAGTTTCATTGAGTTAGACAAGGCTGTGAACCTAGCGTGATTAGATTGACTAGTTTTCTGTGTTATGGTTTCAGTGTGTTTGCCCTCTGATGCCCTCTTGCAACACCTACCATCTTACTTGGGTTTCTCTTACCTTGGACGTGGGGTATCTCTTCACGGCTGCTCCAGCAAAGCGCAGCCATTGCTCCTTACCTTGGATGTGGGGTATCTCCTCACCGCCGCCCTTCCTGACCTTCAATGTGGGAGTGAGATTAAAACAAATACCCAAAAATGAGAAACCAAACAGGAACCACAGACATATGGCAGTTACAAAATCAGACACATAATAATTAAAATAATGGAATATACACATATACATATATACCCATAAGCAAAGTCAAAACAGTCCAACAAATATTAAGTACAGTAGATGGAAATGGGAACAGAGAGAATCAAAAATTATATTTACCGGTTAAGAACAAAACTAACTAAAGCACAGACTGGAAAACAAAACTAAAGCAAGGTGCCTAGTGAAGAATAAAGCAGTGAAAACAAAATTAACAAATATATTGAGATAAAAGGAGAGAAAGAAAGAATAGACATGCAAAGTTAAATAGAGATAGACGAAGAAGATTTATATACATTAAAGATTAACTACAAGGGGAGAAGAACAGTAGGAAAAGCATACAAGAAATAAATGTAGAAAAAATAGAATAGGTTTTTAAAAATTAAAATTATAAAAAAGAGAAAAGAAAAAAAAAAGGAAGAAGAAAGGAAAAAAGGAAAACTCCACAGAACTGCAAAAGCCCAACATAGAGGCAGAGGTTTATAGTAATAATAAAAAGTGTGACTGAATATACACATATACACCCATAAGCAAAATCAAAACAGTCCAACAAAAATAAAGTACCTCACCTCCCTGTACTGATCTCTGGACCTGCTGTGGGGTCAGCTCAGATTCTAAATTAGCCCTACTCCTGTGTGTTCTTGCCTCCAGTGTCCACAGCTAGCAGAACTACTGCGTTTTCTTTTGTGAGAGATCTGTTTCCTTTTATATTTTCCTTAGACACACAGTCTGCCTTGTTGATCCTGTGGATTTAATCTGCAACTTATATGGCTGGTGGGAAGCTTTTGTGTCCTCTTCCTTAGCCACACTGCCCCTGAGTTTTGATTGTGGTTTTATTTCCATCTACATGGGGTTGTCCACTGGGATTTGCTTCCTGAGGCTGCCCTGGAGGACTTGGGTCTGTCTCTGTGAGGGCCAGGTGTGGAGGTGGCGCAGCTGCTTGGGTTGCAGGGGTTCTGGCAGCACCACAGTGTCAGGGGAATTTGTGGCTAGGGCAGCAGGACATATACTCTAGAATGGTATGGCAACCAGTATTGGCCAATACACTCCAGTAGTCTTGCCTGGATTCCAAGCTAAGCTATTTCAAATCCTAAAAGGCAATGCTGTTAAAGTGCTGCACTCAATATACTAGAAAATTTGGAAAACTCAGCAGTGGCCATAGGAAATGGCCACTGGAAAGGTCAGTTTTCGTTCCAATTCCAAAGAAAGGCAATGCCAAAGAATGCTCAGACTACCACACAATTGGACTCATCCCACATGTTAACAAAGTAATGCTCAAAATTCTCGAAGCCAGCCTTCAGCAATACATAAACTGTGAACTTCCAGATGTTCAAGCTGGATTTAGAAAAGGCAGAGGAACCAGAGATCAAATTGCCAACATCTGCTGGATCATCAAAAAGCAAGAGAGTTCCAGAAAAACATCTACTTCTGCTTTAAGACTACACCAAAACCTTTAACTGTGTGGATCACAACAAACTGTGAAAAATTCTTCAAGAGATGGGAATACAGGACCACCTGACTTGCCTCCTGAGAAATCTGTATGCAGGTAAAGAAGCAACAGTTAGAACTGGACATGGAGCAACAGACTGGTTCCAAATAGGAAAAGGAGTAGGTAAAGGCTGTATAATGTCACCCTGCTTGTTTAACTTACACGCAGAGTACATCATGAGAAATGCTGGGCTGGATGAACCACAAGCTGGAATCAAGATTGCTGGGAGAATTATCAATAACCTCAGATATTCAGATGACACCACTCTTATGGCAGAAAGCAAAGAACTAAAGAGCCTCTTGATGAAAGTGAAAGAGGAGAATTAAAAAGTTGGCTTAAAGCTCAACATTCAGAAAGCTAAGATCATGCAATCTGGTCCCATCACTTCATGGCAAATAGATGAGGAAACAATGGAAACAGTGAGAGACTTTATTTTGGGGGGCTCCAAAATCACTGCAGATGGTGACTGCAGGCATGAAATTAAGACACTTGCTCCTTGGAAGAAAAGCTGTGATCAACCTAGACAGCTTATTAAAAAGCAGAGACATTACTTTATGTACAAAGATCTGTCTAGTCAAAGCTATGGTTTTTTCCAGTAGTCATGTATGGGTGTGAGAGTTGGACTATAAAGAAAGCTGAGCACTGAAGAATTGATGCTTTTGAACTGTGGTGTTGAAGGAAACTCTTGAGAATTCCTTGGATTGCAAGGAGATCCAACCGGTCCATCCTGAAGAAAATCAGTCCTTAGTATTCAATGGAAGGGCTGATGCTGAAGCTGAAACTCCGATCCTTTGGCCACCTGCTGCAAAGAACTGACTCACTTGAAAAAACCCTGATGCTGGGAAAGATTGAAGGTGGGAGAAGAAGGGGACAACAGAGGATGAGATAGTTGGATGGCATCACTGACTCTATGGACATGAGTTTGAATAAGCTCCAGGAATTGGTGATGGATAGGGAAGCCTGGTGTAATGCAGTCCATGGGGTCGCAAAGAGTCAGACACGACTAAGTGATTGAGCTGAACTCAACTGATTCTTGCCTGGAGAACTCCCCTGACAGAGAAGCCCTGCAGGCCATAGTCTACAGTGTCGCAGAGTTGGACACGACTGAAGTGACCCTGTGTGCATACATGCAAGACTTTTTGTCTGTGGAAGGTCTGCCTTAGTGAGAGTTGAAGGTGGCACAGCTGCTTGGCTTGTGGATACCCTGGTGGCACCAATCGTACAGGGACACATAATGCCTCCACAGCAGGAGTTATGGCCCTACCAGAGTCTTTTTTCAGTCCTCTTGTAGCTGTTGATCAGAAGGCCTCTTTGGCTAGTCTTTCTCCATAGCTCTGCCCATTCAGGAACTTAGAGGACTCCCTTGCCTGGGGTCCTTTTCTGTTGTTCAGTGAGTCAGGCACATAGAGGGGTCCCCCTGGCTGGGGACCTACTCTATAGATCGACACATCAGGCATTTAACAGGTCACCCTGGGTGGGGTCCTACTCTGTAGTTCAGTGCATCAGGCACTTGATGGGTTAGCCTCTCAATTGTTCAGCTGCTGATACTGGCAGGTGAGGAGAGAGAGGCTATGGTGATGGAACCACCCCCTACTCATGACTCAGCAGTATCACCTTGCTTCCATGGCTGCCTGGCTTTCCTCCACAGGAATTTCCCACCATAGTCTCCTCCCTCACATCCCCTCGATTGGTCTCTCCACAATCAACAGCAGTCCTTGCTGTAGGATTGCCCCACAATCCCTAAACTCCAGCTCCCACCTGCTGTGTCTTCCAGGGAACCTGCGTCCCTGTCCGGGGTATGTATGGCTGCAGCCAGGACTATCTGATTCTCATTCCATTTAGGCTGCCACAGATCAGCTGTTTCACTCTCAGCCTTAAATATTTCTCCATTGACTTAGATAGTTGCCCTGATGTGAGGATTGGACACCTGCTTTAGTTCCCCCGTCCGCTGAGGGCAGGTCCAATCCTACTAACACTCCTGTTTTTCCCCCAGTTCCTTCGTCCTACCGAGTTTTGCGTGGTTTATACATTCTTTTCCACTGGTCAGGTACTCCTGTCTACTCTCAGATGGTGTTCTCCATGCACATCTGTGTCTGAAGTTGTATTCCCTATGTATCAATGGAGAGGGATATACTCCATGTTCACCTATTCCTCCACCATCTTTCTCTCTCTCTCTCTCTTTTTTAAAGCTTTATAATATAAAGGAAGGTATTGGGGAAAGAAAAGAAAATTCCTCACACATGTATATATATTCAACTTCCTACTGCTTTCTAGAAGCCTTGAGTATTTCCAGTCAACTTCAGAGGCAAAGGCAACTATTGACTTCCCATAAACCTTGGGTTTCAATTATTTATTACTGAGTAACAAAACAGCCCCAATATTATTGGCTTAAAGCAAAAGCTATTTTATTTCTAAGGATTCTGTGGGTCTGGTATTCAGCCTTGGCCCAGTGGGGATGGATCAGCTGTGCTCCGCATGGTGTTGACTGATATTACTCAGCTGGGGCCAGAGAATCCAAGATGGTGTCACTCACGTCTGGTGCCTGGGCGTTAGCTGTTGATTGGTGTTATTTAGTTCTCTTCCATGTGGTTTCTTTTTCTTTCCACATAGTCTGTCATTACCAAGTATTCTAACCATTCCTTTTTGAAAACTTGTTTTCTGGCTTCTAAAAATGGGGGGGAAAGTAATACAAGATCTCTTAAGACCCAGGCCCAGGCTCAGAATCATGTGTCATCCCTTCTGCCTCATTCTGTTGGTGAATGAAGTCATAAAGCAACCCCAGAGTCAGGAAAGGGAAATGGACCACGCCTGTTGATGAAAGATTATTATGCAGGCACAGGCATAGGAGGAATTATATGTGGCTGTCTTGCAAGCTACTTATACAGTACTCTGCTTTTTCTTTCCTTTTACAATGCTCTGCTTTTTCTAGGAATTTTCTTTGATGCCAACCAGTCCTTTATCATAGATTACCTCCCATATTTAAATACTTCTAATTTATATCATCTTTTGGGAATTATGAATATGTGGAAGTTTTTTGTTGTAGCTTTTTTCTTTTAAAAAAGTTCGTGCTTTAAAATGTCAAAAAGATCACACACTTTTGGCTGTAAAAATGATGTGCTCTATATTTCCTTGTATCTCATAATACCAGCACAGCAAGTTTTTAATAAATAAGTATCTTGATTATAAATGTTGAGTGACAGAGAATGTGTTTAGACTATGTACAGTGTTGTATTAGAGTTCACTAGATTGTCCATTGCTAAATCTCTTGCAGATTATTGTGATTAGTTAGTTCTAACCTTTTCCAAACCCCTGCATTTTCTCATCCTTATAGTATATATGCGATTATAGATAATAATTGCCAATGGAAGTATATAGGGGGAATCCTGTTTAGAGAAGAGCAATTAGAAAAACAAATAAATCCACAAAGTAGTATCAACTCTTTTTTGAAGTATACTGAGAGGCAATGGCACCCCACTCCAGTACTCTTGCCTGGAAAATCCCATGGACAGAGGAACCTGGTCGGCTGCAGTCCATGGGGTCGCGGAGAGTCGGACACGACTGAGCGACTTCACTTTCACTTTTCACTTTCATGCACTGGAGAACGAAATGGCAACCCACTCCAGTGTTCTTGCCTGGAGAATCCCAGGGACAGGGGAGCCTGGTGGGCTGCCGTCTATGGGGTCACACAGAGTGGGACACGACTGAAGCGACTTAGTAGCAGCAGAAGCAGCAGCATTTTAAAACATGCCTGATTTATGGAAGTTTCAATTGCTCGAATGTTTGTAATATTTTACAATGAAATAAAAATTATATTCAGAACTAGTTAAGAATGCTTAGAGGCATAGTCAATCATTTGATGATTCACAGCTACCCAGGAAATTCAAGCACTCCACCCTCATTTTGCAAGTAAGCACAGATCTGATTAAGTGGGAGCTGGAAAGGAAGAATTACACGGTGACCTGGACAAAAGTGTCATGTCAGCATTAGCATCAGATAAACTGAATGAAGTGGCTGATTGTACTGCTTCTAGTCAGAGTTATTTTGGAAAATTTGAATGAGAAATCCTCCTTTGTCCATCACAGGAATGACACTTCGTATATATCCAGTCATATTAAACAATTGTAGAATCACAAAGCTAGACAGGATTTTATGAGATTAGCTGATCTATTCCTCACCTTGAGATAAAACTTGAGTGCTGCAAAATCCTCGAGGCACTGAAATTTAATTTATTCTTTGAGAAAAATAAGACTCATTCATGCATTCAACAAATATTTGTTGTGTGTGAACCATACAGGTGCTTAGTTTGCATCAACAAATAAACCTGACTAAGATCTTTGCCTTTGTGAGGCTTTCAGTTTAATAGGAGGATATAAATGATTCCATGAGTTTCCCCTTTGTCAATAACAATAATCCTTACTTGGTTTTAAATGTTTTTTTTTTTCTTTAATAGAAAATTATTTAATTAGTATACATGTGTTCCCCATCCTGAACCCTCCTCCCTCCTCCCTCCCCACACCATCCCTCTGGGTCGTCCCAGTGCACCAGCCCCAAGCATCCAGCATCGTGCATTGAACCTGGACTGGCATCTCGTTTCATACATGACGTTTCACATGTTTCAATGCCATTCTCCCAAATCTTCCCACCCTCTCCCTCTCCCACAGAGTCCATAAGACTGTTCTATACATCAGTGTCTCTTTTGCTGTCTCGTATACAGGGTTATCGTTACCATCTTTCTAAATTCCATATATATGCATTAGTATACTGTATTGTTAAATGTTTTTTAAATTGATTTGCTCATATGACAAAAAAAATCTATCCACAAAGTAGACCCAATCACTAACAAGTTGTGAGTTGTGAGAAATGAGTTTGGAATTCATTTACATTAACAAACCATTTCACTTTCAGATGAAAATGCTAAGACTCAAAAAGTACGATTCTTATTTGGAGTAAAACCTTCTAACACCCAATCTAATGTTCTTTACTGTTTGCCCTCCTTTCAAAAATATCTTTCTTTTCCTACATTGACTTAGTTATAGAATGTATTCATACCACCTAGAACAATGTTCATATACTTTAGCTGTAAATCTATGTGCATGCTAAGTCACTACAGTTGTATCTGACTCTTTGCAATCCTATGGACAGTAGCCCGCCAGGCTCCTCTGTCCATAGGATTCTCCAGGCGAGAATACTGAGTGGGTTGCAAGCCCTTCTCCAGGGGATCTTTCCAACCCAGGAATGGAACCCGTCCGTGTCTTGTCCATCTCCCGCATTGTCAGGCAGATTCTTTACCGCTAGAGCCACTTGGGAACCCTATGTGACAGAAACCCAAAGTAAATAGTTGAGACCAAAAAAAAAAAAGTTGTTATAAGGAAATTTCAGTTTCTCATGGACTCCACAACACAAATAGAGCTAAACTGGGGAAATGAGCACTCAAAATCCATGAGGACTGTTTTTAAGCCCCCTTGCTGCATTATTTTCTGAGAAGTATCTTGCTACTTGAGGTCAGAAAGACCTAATGTTTTCTGGGGTTAAACTGCCTGAGTTTAAATCCTCACTATTTCACTTGTTAGGTGAGTGACCTGGTCATTTAAACTCTCTGATCTCAATTTTCTCATATATTAAAATTAGGGTATAATTATAGTGGCTACATAAGATTACAGCAGAAAAGCAAATTAAGTGGTATCCAAGACTTGGGACAATGCTTGCTTCATAGGAAGTATCAGGAGACATGAACTGCCGTTATAAAGTGAGAGATGTCAAGACTGAGCTGGGAGAGCTGCCCTGCCACAATGAGGGTGTAGTTGATTAAGACAGCAAGTCAAAATACAAGTAGGAATTAAGGCTTTACTCACTACTGCCATAGGAAATTACAGTGTTATTTGCTCAATCGTGTCTGACTCTTTGCCACCCCATGGATTGAAGCCCACCAGGCTCCTCTGCCCACAGGATTCTCCAGGAAAGAATACTGGAGTGGGTTTCCATTCCCTTCTTCAGGGGATCTTAGTGACCCACGTATCGAACCTGGGTTTCAGAAACCCTGCCAAAGGAAAAGCAAGTCTATAAAAAAAACTCATTGCTTCCCAAATGTTTAACTTTTGTCTATAGGATGACACTGAGAGACAGTCGGTGTAACAGCGCAGATGGGATGGGGGAATTGTGTCACTGCTGGAGGAATCCCAATCAAGAGGATCAGTTTTATGGACCTGAGTGGGGAATGGAGAGGAAGGAAGAAAGGAAGGGCTAGGAATGGACAAGTACTGGGTGTTATTTAATAATGAAATAACATATTCTCAAGGTTACCCCTTTCTGTGAATAGGATGTTCTCAGAGCCCAGGGTTCCAATAGTGAGGCCTCTGAATAGAGGCTCCTAGGCTAACAACGCAGATATAAATAAAAGTATGGCAGGCCAAAAGGCCTGAGTTCTTGACAGAAATTCCCTTCAACAGACCTGTCAGGTAAAGCTTTGTAATTGCCTATGGTCAGGTTTAAAAAAAATCATATATAGGTTTTTAGCCAGGGGCTGGATTTCTCAAGAGCCTTCTCTGTTCTCAGGAGGGCTTTCTGCTAGATGGGTGATGTTTCATTCTCCAAAGTTTCAACAGTTTGTATTTCCTGGGTATACAGTGAATCTCTTGTTATTGAGATGGAATAAGTACATGCCTTAAAATGAGGGCTGGAATAGAAGAAGCACCTTTCATAAGCTACATCCTATTTTTATTATTGCTATTGTTTTTATATAATTGTTCCAATTATAGTCCTAATATGACAACTTACTCTCTACAGAGTTAGGTAAGATCATAATTCCTCATATTGAAGGTTTTTGAAAAGCATTCCCTGATCTTTATGCAGAGTTCATCGATTTGTACCCAGGAAGAATGAGAGTTGCAAATCTTCCTTCCAAATTAAAACAAACAAAAAAAAGCTCAGCTATTAGCTGACAGCACAGTGTCTTGGCCATATCATTACGATCTTCATTTAAGACATCATTTAAGAAACAATCAGCGATTGCTGCAAGATATATTAAGTTTCTCATTTAAAAATCATCTAAATTTGTTTAGTACTCAATAAAAATTGAAGCCCCACTTTGTGCCAGGAATTATGTATTTAATAAAGTGAATGGTACAAAACATCAATCTTCCTGACTCCATGGAAACTTACAGATAATTGGCACAATAAATGTTAATAATATAAAATACAGATTAAAATTCTAATTATGATATTACTATAAACAGAGGAACTTGATGCTGTATTGAAAGGACATGAGCTAGCCTGGGGGTGGATCAGATTGTCAGGGAAGGTTTCCCCCAGGCTGTAGCTGTTTGCATTGAGGTCTATAGGATGAGTAAGAGTGAATTCAGTGATTCACTGAAGAATGGCAGGTTTCTAAGATTCTTCCAATCAAGTAAGACTGTATGTTTAAAACCATTGATTACCAAATTTGACTAAACTTTGGAATCATCTTAGAAATTTTTGAAAAATACTGATACCTGAAAATTGCCCAGAATTTTTGATTTGGGGCTTCCCTGGTGGCTTGGATATCAGAGAATCTGCCTGCAATGTGGGAGACCCAGGTTCAATCCCTGGGTCAGGAAGGAGGAAAGCATGGCAACCAACTCCAGTATTCTTGCCTGAAGAATCCCCATGGACAGAGGAGCCTGGCGGACTACAGTCCACAGGGTCACAAAGAGTCAGACATGACTGAGTGACTAACGCTTTCAACACTTTCTGATTTATTTAACATGGCATATGGCTTTGGCATTGGGACTTTTTTTAACTTCTCAAGTGGTTAATCCTTAAGGCAAGAAGATTATGTCTAACTCAAGAAATTTGAAGTAAGACTAGTGATTGGAGCCTAAAGAATGAGAGGGAATGTGACATGACCTGAGACTGTGACTCTAAAATGTGACAAATCACAGAGGTCTTGATTGGTCGTATTAGAAGTTTAGTCTTTGTCTTGAGAAACATAGAAACCTACAGAAAGATCATAGGAGAGGACATCATATCAAAATGTATGTTTATGTTTGCAGTGTAAAGATTGTAAAAGAGAAGCTATAAAATTAGCTTGGACTAGGATGGTGGTAAGGAGATGAAGTGAAGTGGGTTTGAAAGTTTTGTTTTGTTTTTTAAGGACTTGAAATTGCAAACTGGCAATGGATAAAGTATTGAGAGATGATAAGACTGACTTCTTAGTTGCTGGCTAGTGGAACTGGTAAAGGTGAATTTTATGAGCCTACTCTTGTGATATTTGAGGTGCCTTTGAGATATCTAAACAGATATTAAAGAGACAGTAGAGCATAAGGATACATCTAGGCATAAGGTTTTGGTTGTTTGGGAACAAAGATCTAAAGTGCAATAACTTTAATTAAATCATGAAAGTTTTATAAAAATAATTGTTTTACTACAATAAATAATTGTAAAACTACAATAGTGTTTTACAAAACACTATTGTAGAAGGCATTGGGCACCTGCAGATCATTAAGATGAAGACATAGGAAAGATTGACACTCCTAATGTGGTTTTAAAATGAAGATCCCCTTTAAAATACCTCAAGGTAGCATGGAATGAAAGAGAAGAAATCCAACCGCTTTTATCAGATAATAATCAATAAGTGCCAAAATGTTATTTGGAAGAAAATTCTGATCATAAAGAAAAAGAGAGCTAACTGAATTTTAGTATGGTGCAATTGTCCTGAAGAATCACAAAAATTGTCAGAGATATAATATTATATAGTTGAACACAGTATCAGATTGGGGATATTTTGGTTTTTATTCATGTCAAACTGGAAAGCCCAAAAGGTAGAATAATAAAGAGGACAGCAGGAATTGTAATATATGCATTTCATTTATCAGATCTCTATTAGGACCAATCATGTACCAACACACCAAAGCTATGATAAGGACTAGGACTACAACAGCAGACAAGGTAAGCGTTATTCAGGTTCAGAGTTCATTGTCTCCTGTACTACTTAAAACAAGAAAAATAAAAGAGCCTGTTTATTTGAGAAAGTGTCACTAGTTAGCTTTTGCAAAGGAAGCCAGTAAAAAGGATGCCTTTAGTCAATAAGGTTAAGTAGCCATTTTGTGGGATTGCATTCCCTGGATGTTAGATCAAGTTTTAGAGTAGTGGACATTAGGATTTAATTGTTCTGGGGTTAGGCAGGACATCAGAATTGTATAAAGCTTTCAGATCATTCTAATGTGCAGCCAAAGTTGAGAACCACACTTTTGAGGTAAGTTTCATCACTGAAACAAGTGAGTGACTCCAGATGATAAGGCTGGGAGAGGAATAAAACATGCTGATTACATAGGAATAATAATAATGAACAATTCTCTAGTCTTTATGTGCCAGGAACATTTCTAAATGTTTAACATACGTTAAGTCAGTTAATAGTCCCACCAGCCCTATGAGGAAGTAATTTTTATTCTTCCTATTTGAGAGGGATCAGAGCCCCAGTGGCCACACCCAGCAATTATCAGAGCAGGTCCTTGAACACAGTCTGGTTCCAGAGTTCCTGATCTTAACTGCTATGCGATATTTTCTCTAAATATTATGTAATAGTAATTTTACACTGAGAATTATAAAAGAAGGGAAAACATATAACAATGGCAGAGCATCATTAAACCGTCTTCCTTGATGGCTCAGACGGTAAAGAATCTGCCTGCCATGCGGGAGACGCAATCTCTAGGTTGGGAAGATCCCTGGAGAAGGAAATGGCAACCCACTCCAGTATTCTTGTCTAGAGAATTTCATGGACAGAGAAGTCTGGCTGGATACAGTCCATGGGATCACAAAGAGTTGGTCACGACTGAACGGATAGAGATATAGATCATTAAACCAGTCAAATACCAGCTGATGACTGGAAGTGGTTATAATGCGGCCATAAACACTTTTGAACTATATTTTATATGTATTTATATAAATATACAAATAAATTCCTGTATATATTTAATATCTATATTCCATGTTGATATTCTTAATTTATGGAAATCAGTTAACAAGTTTGTCTTGTCGTACATGTACATTGTTAAATAGTCCAGAAGGTTTTGTCTTCAGCAGTGGGCAGGGAGATATAAGCTGTGGAAACAGGTAATTTTTTTTTTCTGACTTTTCATTTTCTCCTGAAGGAAACTCAAGTGCTAAGGCTATTCCATGTAATCTAAAGAATGACTCTTACTTCATGGTAATGACCAAGCTGTAGGAATAAAATCTTAGGAGGAAGTAATCATCCCCCAGTGAGCAAGTCTAACAAATCGAACCTATTTTACAGGTGGAAATACCATAAAGAAAAGTATCATTGGAAGGATTACTGGCACACTGCATTTCTATGCATGTCAAAAAAAAATTCCAATTTAACTCTATAAAACATGTATCTGAGTCAACCTGCCATATGTATTTTTTTCTTACACTTTCTATCCCATTACAGAAATAATACCTACCGAATAACGCTGTGCATTTCTAAATGGCTAGCTTTCAGGCACTTTGCCCAGCTTTTGTTGTTCCCTCTTTTCCTTTGAAGGCTGAGAAAGCAAATGTAGTTTTGGGGAGTGCAAGGTCCCCAGTGCTGTGGATATTTCGTGTCCTGAAGCTGAAGCTATGGTGCTATAACCTGTCTGGGCTGGCTCCCTATGAATACAGTGTAATACATGTAGGGAATTGTTTGGTATTCAATTAAGAGCTCTCTTAACTCCTGTTATTAAAGCCTACAAACTAGTGAGTGTAAAATTGAAGTTGAACAGTTCAGCTCTTTTTGACATTGAAACACTGCCTGAAAAATAGTGATGTAAAGCCCAAGTCAAATGTCACCCTTTAAAGCCCATGGAAAAATGAAAAGTGGAAACATGGAGGGGAAAGAGGAAATGTCTGAAACCTGGTCATTTCCTAATGACACAGTACATGATGTTAGGAGCATGCTACTGTGCTCGTGCACATACATCAGCCAGTTTGTCGAACACAGATATTACACTGATTTGAACAGAAAGCTGCAAGGTTATTATTGCTAAAGCTTCAGTGAAGGAAATAATTAAAGCATTAAGCATTTTAAGATTTTAAAATGACTTTAGGCAATCACCAGAAAACACTATAGGAAATCTATATACTGTAATTGAAAGGAAATTGAGTTGGTCTTTATTTTTTAATCCCTTCTAAATGTCCTCTAGACGGTCAGACCATGGAAGATAATGCATCTTGTTTTGCCATCAGCAGTGCGACTTTCTGTAAATCTCATGTGCTGCAGGGCCCACTTTTATTATTTTTACTTAGAAAATGCCCAGCCAAATAGATAGTATGAAATTTTGTATTATCTTTGTTAGTCTCTGGTCTCATTGTTTAAAACAAAAACAACACAACCAGACAAAAACAACCTCTGAAGCAAAGTTAAGCTAAAAACATTTCAAACAACGAACCAGAGAAGTTGTTAGTTAAGTCTGACACTTAAACCTGAGTGAAAATCTAGATTTTATCTAACAATTTTCCTGTCAATCTTGCTCTGCTGCAAGGGCTATGACCCACTGTAGAGACAAATTCAGTTTGGATCTATGCGAACCTAACCCATTTTTATGGCTATTATTGGAAGGAGTTTTTATAATCAAACAGAATAGCTTGAAGTGAATCTCAGGGAGATTCTTGGGTATGAACAGAAATTAAGGAATCTCAACCCTTGAGTAATCCTTCAAAAAGATGTATAAAATCAGCATTTTCATTATAATGGAGTAATATTGATACCTTCATCATTTGGTGGTTTTGCGAAATAAAGTTATCAATATATGCACAGCTCCTAGTAGCTCAGACAGTAAAGCGTCTGCCTACAATGCAGGAGACCCAAGTTTAGTCTCTGGGCTGGGAAGATCTCCTGGAGAAGGAAATGGCAACACACTCCAGTATTCTTGCCTGGAAAATCCCATGGATGGAGGAGCCTGATAGTCTACAGTCCATGGGGTCACAAAGAGTTGGACATGACTGAGCGATTTCACTTTACAGATGATTAGTACATACTATGCACTACGTGGGGCTTTCCTGGTGGCTCAGCAGTAAAGAATCCACCTGCAATGCAGGAGACTCAGGAGACCTGGGTTCCATCCCTGGATCAGGAAGATCCCCTAGAGAAGAAAATGGTAACCTGCTCCAGTATTCTTGCTGGGAAAATCCCATGGACAGAGGAGCCTGGTGGGCTAACAGTCCATAGGGTTGCAGAGAGTCAAACATGACTGAGTGACTGAGCATTCATGCATGTGCACTATGTATGTGTTATAATTATTTTTATAAAAATGATGATAATGGTGATAATTTGCCTTTTAAATTTTATTGCCAAAATATCAATTAAGAGTTTGGGATGGTCATGTACACACTGCTATATTTAAAATGGATAACCAACAAGGACCTACTGTATAGCACATGGAACTCTGCTTAATGCTATGTGGCAGCCTAAGGAAATGGCAACCCACTCCAGTATTCTTGCCTGAAAGATCCCATGAACAGAGATGCCTGGTGGGATACAGTCCATGGAGTTCCAAAGAGTTGCACACGACTGAATGACTAAGAACTCACACACATGAAAAGCCCCAGTACCATGGCTGACACATAGAAAGTATTACAAAAAATGTTTTTTAAAAAAGTTCTATTCAATGTAGAAATTAGTATTTCTTTATTATGACTGTGTTTATATGTGATATTCTTTATTTCTAGTTTTCCCGAGAGTCTGTATCCTGAATTTCTCTATGTCAAAATTCCATCTCTAGTTTTTGGTGACTACAGCTAACATTTAGCTAATATTAAGCATCAGAACAGGTGAATATGAAAGGATACCTGAGTTGAGTAAAAAAAGTTAAGTCTTAAAATCTAGACTGCTTTCATTAAGAACAGGAACAACTTTTCAACTTTCTAAGTGCTATAATCCATAGACATGTTAGAAGGATGGCAAAAAAGAAGAAAGAAAACAGAAAGGTGAAAGACCTTCATAAAGCAAAGGAGAAAATTATATGTTCTGTAGCATATATGAGAGAATCTGGCAAAACATTAAAAAAACTTCATATCAACTTATTGATCTGCCCACCATGCACACACTTGATATTAAAAATAAACCTCCAAGGGAGGGCTTTTGTTGGCTCAGGTCAAACAACCAATTATTAACAATTGCTAAACCAGAGAGTCAGAGTCATGAAAAAAGTCGGGGGATGAAAAAGGGAAAGCAGTTGTCTAGGGATGAAAAAAGAAAGCAATTCTCCAAAAGGCAGGATGGGGTTAGTGGCCATGCATGGCCACTGGAAGAAATCAGTGTGAGTAAAAAAAACAAAAAAAAGTGAAAGAGAGAGGAGAGAGAGAAAAGAAACATTATATATATATATATATATATATATATATATATATATATATATATGTATATATATTTATATATATGTATATATATTTATATATATATCTGTTTTGTATATATATAAAACAGATAATGTTTAAGTCACTGCCAAGGTCAGAAGATAATATATAGCCACCACCTCTACTTCCTCCAAATGCTATTTCATTATCAATATTTCAAACCCCCCATTACTAGAGTACTTTAGAATTTTTAAATCATTGACTGCATTTAGTTCTGTTTAAAGGAAGACATAATTAAGAAGAAGCTGGAAATTATATATTTTTAATTGTTTGTCCAGAGCATTATTGAAACAAACTGCTTATCAGGTTTTGTTGTTATTCCAATAGTAAATATTTTGACTAGTTAATACACCAAAATGCTGTGTTCAAGTTGGCACTAACAAATGTAATTTATTTAGGCAAACTGACAATAAGTTCATCAAACTTAAAAAATAACTCCAAGGGAGAAAAAAAAAAAACCCTGTGTTTACTTTGGCAGTTGAGATCTACTAGTCATGAATAAGATGACATTCTAAAAGCTATTCATTTACTTAGAATTAGGTAATGTAATTGTAAAAGGTGGATAGAGCATTGGAAATTTAGCTTTTTACTTTGTTTTAGATCTTTTTCCACCAATATTATATGGTCTATGAAATTAAACTCTTCTTGAAGAAGTAATTAGAAAAAGTGCACATCAATGAAAATAATTGAGGATTGACTGGTTGACCTCAGAAGAGAACAAAAACTCAAAAGAAATTTCATAAGGTTTTAAATTTGGCAAGAGGACTGCAATATCTCTGATAATTAGACTTTCAACACATTTGGATTTGCTAATTGGATCTAAGTTCTAATTAGACTTTTATGTAACTAAAAATGACACATCATTGTATGAATTTAATGTGCTTTTACAGTTGAAACCAACAATTAGCAGCTTTTTCCACATTATTTTAATATGGAAAAATCTGGCTTTTTGCTTACATGTGACAACCCGTTCTCTTAAGATATATTGTGTACATTTTAATTTTCTTAATTAAGCACCTTTTGAGGAGCTTAAAAAGAAGCACCTAAATTGTTTATTTGTGAGGAAGACTTGCCGGTATATTGATGACTTCAGAAGCTTCAAACAAAATGCAATCAGTTCAGTTCAGTCGCTCAGTCATGTCCGACTCTTTGTGACCCCATGAATCGCAGCACGCCAGGCCTCCCTGTCCATCACCATCTCCCGGAGTTCACTCAAACTCACATCCATCGAGGCGGTGATGCCATCCAGCCATCTCATCCTCTGTCGTCCCCTTTTCCTCCTGCCCCCAATCCCTCCCAAAATGCAATACAAGGACATAATACAGTCTTTAACAGGAAGCAGCACGAATAACCAGGTGCCCCTATAAACCATTCAATTGATCAAAACAGTCTCTGAACATGACTAAAGTTCTGTTACATTTTTAAAGCCTGAAAATATGGAATAAGTTCCCAAATGGGAAGGCTCATTGGGGCTGGCATCAGAATTAATAGCATGGTATATCTTCCCAAGATGTGTGTTGCAACAATCTCTGCAGCTTCGCTTCTTGAGCAGTTATCTGCTAATTCAAATCACAGCATCTCTCTTTCCTCCTTATTTCTGAATTGAGAGTCATCCATTTTTATCCCGTTGGAATTTATAGGCAGTAGTTTTTAGACTGGTAGCCCTCAGATTTGGATGTTACAAGAGATAACAACTACATGAGAATGTAAAATTACACCAGTACTTTGGAGAGCAAAGAGCAGTAAATCATTGCAAGACTTTAAGGGAAAGACTGCTGCCAAAATCTCCCATGTAGATTGATAGCACTGACAAAAAAAGGCAAATTACATTGTTTTATGTACTGTGGATATTTGAAAACAACAAAGCCTTATACATGTTTTATTTTCCTCAAATAAAAACTGTGACCCCTCTAACCACATTAAAAATCAGCTTTTTCCCCAATAAAAGCAATGTAAGATCTAATTAAAACCATTTAAACTAAGAAAATCTAACTTGTGCAGTAATTGATACATTAGAACAGGCATTATACTAGAATTATATGTGCTATTATTTTTCTAATTAGTGTATTACTGGGACTGAATTATTGGTGTATTTATAACTCCTCATTAAGTCATATGTCTTCAGTGAGTCCCCTAAAGCCCTCTGGATACTGTCATATACCATATGATATTTAAAAGCAGGAAATATCATTTTTGATTGCTTCATTTGCTATTAAAAAGCAAAAACTGCACAGGACACTTTCTGTTATGTTATTCCAAGATTTATCATGCAGTTCTCTGAAAGGTCTATATATAGGTGATTGGACTGTTCCTCAGGCGGAAAAGTGACCAAGCTATTTTATCTTTCAGCTTGGGTGCTGGAATCCTGTCACAGGGCTGAATGGGTCCCTGACTGACAAGAAACTGGAGAATAACATGCGTGGAGTGGTTCTACGTGTGGTGACTGTTCTGGTAAGTCTGATCTCAGCCTTGTGGTTTTGGCTTCCAGGAGGTTATTTTATCCTTCATTTCTTTATGTTTCATTAACTGATGTCACAATATTAAAAGAGCTTTTAAAAAATCCTAACTATGCATTGTATGGTACTTGTAATTATCATATTTTCCAGCCTTCGATTTATGTGTGTCAGAATCAGGCTTTTACATACTTTTCCTTTAATTATAGTGCTAATTTCATAACTTACTTCGACAGCTTAGACCAGATTTCTATCCTTCTATAGTTTTCTACACATGACAAGATGGAGTTCTCTCTCAGGCATCCTCTCACTGAAATCCGATGGTCTATGTAAATGAAGATAACCAGGCCAAACAAGGGTGGATTTGATCAAATACAGTACATTCAGTAACACTGAAACGTTAGCTTTCCTGGGAAGGACCTACTTCAAAGTGAAGCTCATCGTATTGTTTAGTAGTTATTTATCGAGTATCAACTGTATTTAAGCTCAGTACTAATCCCTGGGGACACTAATAATTAAAATGGACAGATCCGATTCTGTTGTTTTGAGTTTATCATCCAGTGATTCTGTGGCTATTACATGGGATTATACATGTGAAACATTTATTATAATTCCATTTGGTAGAAAAAACAATAAATGGTAACTGTTTATTCTATATATTATTATTTTCTCACATGATATATAAATAAAATGTTAATAGAAATAGTCTTCAATAGCAAAATGCTCCAATTGGTGCTGTCTAAATAGCCATAGGGGATGAAGACATGCCTTCTCCCTGCCTATCTCAATGTGTTTAACCTCATGCTTCTTTATAATACATTTCAAAAAGATAACCCGTAGTTATTAACTTCAGTTTTCTTCAGAAAAGCCCACTTGTTTTTAAATTTGAACAATTCTTTCTTATAGCCTAAAAAAATTACAGAATTTGTAAACATGAGAAGTGGTCTTTTTTGATGTGTTGATGCTAATTAAATATTTATCAGGATTTATAACAGCGATGACTGCCCTTTGCACATTGTTTAATACAAATTAAGCAGACTCAACATAATTTCATTGTCTATAAGAAGGATCTATGATAACTCTCTATAAAAAGAAATTTAGACGATAAGTCTATCTTCCCTTTTGGTGCCTATAATTTATTTTTAGCTATGGTTTTAACAAGATTTTCATTGTTTGGCAAATAATTATATTATGAGTACTTGAAAACTTAATTGTGCAGGTGCTTCTGTACATACTCAGAAGTGTAGATATGCATTTTCACTGATGTGCTAGTATTTTTTTAAAAAGGTATTTAAAGCATAATAAACTATAATAGTCTCTTCTCTAGTGATTAACATGGAAGCTCAAGTGAAAACCACAATAAAAGAAAATATATGTGCTTTGCTTTTGCCTTTGACATACATATTTTTAGGCAAGCTAGCCTCATTTACTCATTAAATATGTATCTAGTACTTACTGTATGATAGAGTTAGTTGGTAATGGGTATAAGATGAATGACACATATACTTATGTGCATATTTATGCCTCAAGTTACACATAGACTTTTGCTGGCAGGTGCATATGTAATGAAACAGCTGAGATTTATTTAATACTAACTATGTACAGATACTCTACTGAGTTGTTTTCATGTATGATCTTATTCAGTCCTCATATTATTTCTAATAAATAAATAGTATTCTGATCCCAAGAATCTGGTTGAAGAAACTGAGACATACAGAGGTTGAAAAAAATGTGGATGATTATACAGATAGTAAGTAGCAGAGAGAATTGAGATTCAAATCCAAAAAGCCAGACTCTAGATTTCTTAACTTCTTCCTCCTTAACATTATATTTACTCCCTCTATTCCTACTGTGATAAGTGTGAGAATTGCAGTAGCTATAGGATTTTCTTGAGAGGTAGAAATGCTTAACTCTGAATAAGATGAAAGTGAGTTTTACTGGGAAAGCTTCATAGAGCCAATTATTTTCAATTCATTTCTAGGCCAAGAAAAATGATTGCTGTTTTGTGCGTGAAATGGTATTGCCTCACACAGTGTTAATACCTTCGTGCCCTATTCTCACCTTCGTGACGTGTAAATGATCCGTTTTCTTCAAGCTTAGCCCTGCCCTGACCCTGAATGTGCTTAGTGAGAGGAGATATGGAAAGGCTGTTTCCCTAAAGTCTTCTGTGGTACAATATGAATTTATGAGTTGGGTGCCCAGTTGAGCAAAAGGTTGTTACACTTGTTAAACTTCCTCAGTATACAGCCATTGTACTTAATAATTTTTCAGGCTTTCTTGTTCTTCCTGTAATTCCTATTTGAATGGAAAGCAGCCATGACTTTCTTATTTATTTCCTACAAGACCCTTTCCAGGTATAGCTCCTACTTATATGACTTTGCAAGCTTCTTCCACCCAACACTGAGAATCACTGAGAATCACTCTTCCCTAAGTCAATGCAGCGACTTTAAAATCATGATGTCAACTAAACCTGAAACTCAGAATTCTATATTGGACTTGATTTAGTCACCTAAACAATAACCCCTTGTATTCCAAGTATTTACCACTAGCCATTTCCAAAGAGAGAAAAAGGAGGGAGGGATCATGTGTAAAGGCCATGACAGAAGGTATCTTAGCCTTTATTCCATTCTAACAAAAATCTAATCCCAGTTATACACACACACACACACAAACACACACCACAGATTCTTTACTTCTTAGGAAAGTAATGTTATCAAAGACACACAGGTTAATAGAATTGATTTTTCTTGTTTAAATTTTGAAACTCCCAATCCCATCACTACTAAAGATACTTCATACACTTGAAGAAAATAATCTAATATTTATCTTAAACTAAATAAACTCCAGTACTCTTGACTGCAAAATCCCCTGGATGGAGGAGCCTGGCGGGCTGCAATCCATGGGGTCGCTAAGAGTCAGACACGACTTCACTTTCACTTTTCACTTTCATGCATTGGAAAAGGAAATGGCAACCCACTCCAGTGTTCTTGCCTGGAGAATCCCAGGGATGGGGGAACCTGGGGGGCTGCCGTCTATGGGGTCGCACAGAGTCGGACACGACTGAAGCGACTTAGCAGCAGCAGCATATTGTTTATGATGCCAGGGGCAAGTGAATGGGACTCAAATGGTTAAGTAAAGAGAATTAAATGAAGGGATTATTAACAAATAATGTAAATAAAGTTGAATAAATCAACAAGGGTGTTGAAGTGTCAGGGCCTAGATGTGCAGCAACCCTAAAGACTGATGTGATGGGGGAGAGAGTCTAGCAAAGCTAGAGCCATGGAACAGAAACCGCATCTTAGAAGTGGTGGCCTTGGCTGTGGGAAGAGGTTGGAGGAGAAGCACTCAAATCACATTCAGGCAGCGAAGAAATGGAGAGGCGGGTGCTCTAAAGTCATTCCTCCTATCTTTCCATCTACTTCCATCATTTCCAATTACAAATCCAACCAGAAGCAGAGGGCAAGGGAGCCCAAGTAATGTTAGAAGACCAGGAAGGTCTTCTTCTTAGGTCACAGTGTGGGGCCGTGAGGGACTCGAGGGCAAACAAGGAAAAACCATCTTCAGTATCTGTTATTTGGTCTGACCTGTTAAGAACTTTATGTGTGTTAACTAATTTAATTCTTAAAAAAACTCTATAAGATATGTGCTAATTACATTTAAGGAGGAAAACAGAGCTCAAAAGAATTAACTAAATTTCCATGTCCATAATAACTAACAAGAGCCAGAGATGAGTTTCAAGCCCAAACTTGAAGCCAAAGATCCTGATCCCAGTGGCTATGTCTTTAGCATCTCTGACATTCTGTCTTTGGAATCAGAATAAATTCATGTTAGGTTTAATTTAAATGTAACTATTGAGATTACAGATGCTATTGAATTCATAATTTAAAAACATTTTTTAAAAATGGCATCGCATAAGGATAACTTTATTTTTAGCCATCACCAATGCCATATAAGTTTCTTAGAAATGGAGGAAAAGAAAGAATGTGAATAAATCTCCCTCTGCCAAACTCTGTTTCCATATTTGGTCCACTGATCTCTACTGCTTACCAAGTGGACCAACTGTCTTAATATGAGGCATTTATTAGGATTATTTTTTCCTTTTCATTTCATAAGTTGTACAACTATGGATAGCCATAAGTGACCAATTATGCCATACAGTTTTTTCATGGTTATTCACAAAAGTTATTGGAAACATCACTGAGTTTTAAGTATCATCATAATAATTATGAATCCTTATGAAAATAAAATGGAAATAAGTTGGTGACAAATGGAAGATTTAAGAAGCTATTCTGTAAGAAAAAGTACTAGATATCTGGAAAACGTAAACTGGCCTTTAGAAGGAGATCACTCATTAATAACTCTAATTTTCTTGATTTAGTTTTCTTAAAACAGACATATGGCATCTCTAATGAAACATAAACTCACTCATAAATTTATTTGAGAAGTATCTGTTGAGGGTCCTCTTCTAGTTGCTTGGGGTACATGCAAAATAGATAAAGATATTGACTTTGGGGAGTTTCATTCTAGCAGGACATTGAAAGCTCTAAGAATATTTTTGAAAAAATGCAATGCCTTTTTTCTGCATTGAATATATAGCACAATACTATTTTGCCTAAAACTACCATAAACATAATTGTATAACTTTATGTAAATATGATTGGAAATTTGTGTTAGAGCTGTGGTGGTGCTTTTTCTGTATTTTATAAATTAAAAAACATAGTCTTTCATATTGTAATATCTTTGAATCAGGATGAGTCTTTCAGTTGATGTCTTCCTGCAATTAAAATTGGTAGCATTTTTTTGTCTTTATTAGTGGTAGGTGAAACAATTGTTCATTTTACAATTGAAAACATTTTAGGTTAAATAATAATGTGGACACTATCTTTACAAAATTAATTAAGTTAATGGATATTCCTGGAAATTTAAATTTAACAAAACTGGGCGTGAAGCCATGGTAAAGAGACAGACTAAATAAAGAATACCTCCTAAAGGAAAGAAATAACAGTAAGAAATGAAGCCAACTTTTAAAAATAGGAGAATAACAGCAGTGAAAAAAATTACTATCTGAACTAAAGCTGTCACTAGACCCATAGAAATATAAACATAGAAAATATACCAAAGCAGTTTATATTAAAACAAAGCAAAGTCCAAACTCTGTTGAAACATGTAAATTTTCCCAAGCAATCACCATGAGGAGGGTGTAGCAGGTAACTACCTACTGAACTATCATATTAAGAGAATTTTCCTTTGCCTAAAATATTTTGTTATAAGTCTAACATCTTGGGAATTATTTTAAGCAGGCCTTATTTGCCTCTAAAAATGGAAATGTTATCTGAGATCAGAAAAAGGTAAAAGAGTATTGCATGGTACACCCTAAACTATTAGCTTTGACTCAATAACTATCACTGAGCATTTATTGTAAGCTAAGCACTGTGCTAATCCCAGGGAGGCAAAGAAGAAAAAATAAATAAATAAATATATATATATATATATATATATATATATATACAGTTCCTGCTCTTGAGGAGTTCCACAGGAACCATTTTATCAGCATTAGTAAGTTCTCTATCAGAAAATAGGATCTGTTTGTGAAGGCATTAAATGCATTTAGCAGGAGCCTGGGAAAGAATGATGAGAGAGGGAGGCAGGGAGGGTGCACACAACGAATGTCACAGTGTTTATGACCGAATCTCAACGGTGACATCAAGGACCAGCTTTGTGGAGTTACGGAACAATTCGAGTGTTCATTTACTATGTTCTGTCACTCAGAACTCTTTGTAACTCTGTATTTTGTAAAAATTTCATTAGTGTTAGACTAATGAAATTAGACTACATACCAGTAAAACACAAGTTGTTTTCATGTACATTGTCAGGTATATAGAAGCAGGTCAATAAATATTTGTTGAATGAACAAATTAAGATATTCTGATAGCCTGTGGGTGTGTATGTGGAGTTGGGAGGGAAAGGAAAGAGGGAAGGAAGGAAGGAAAAAGGGAAAAAGAAAAGAAATTAAGAACTCTATATGTAATTACAAAAATAGGAACTGGAATGGACACAAGACTATGCCTGAATAAGTAGTCTTAGGATTCCTCATTCTTTAATTTTTACTTACTAAGACTAAATTTCCAAAAGAAATGCCAAAGGATTATGTCATTGTTAAATCTTTTGACATAGTTGTTACTGGGAAATGACATACATGCTTTTAAGTTAAAGAAGTAAAAAGTTTTAATTCAAAACATCAAGAATCATTCATTCACATTATTAAATAGCAAGTTTACGTTCCATGAAAAGTTACAAATCACAGAATAATTTCATATTATCTTGGTCGTAGAGGCACTCAGTGCTTGGCTTTTGTTCCACAATATTTTTGCTATCATGTGAAATAATACTTCATATCTAATGTACCCATGAATTATGTCAGTGTAAGGATGAAGGCTTCCCTGGTGGCTCAGAGGTTAAAGCGTCTGCCTCCAATGCAGGAGACCCCAGTTCGATCCCTGGGTCGGGAATATCCCTTGGGGAAGGAAATGGCAACCCACTCCAGTATTCTTGCCTGGAGAATCCCGTAAACAGAGGAGCCTGGTAGGCTACAGTCCACAGGGTCGCAAAGAGTTGGACACGACTGAGCAACTTCACTTTCTTAAGGATGAATCAGTGTACTTAGCTTCTTCTCAATGTACCTTTTAGCAAAATAGTAAATAATATGCAATATGATTTCCTGTTGGAGTAATATTTCATTGTTTTTCCTCCACCTATTCTTCTCTTCCCAACACACTCATACTAACAGCCATTGGGCATATCCTGCAGAGTACTAGGTTTATAGTCAAAAGATATCCATTCAAGTTCTACCTCTTCTATTTAATAAATCATTGAATTTATGGAAGTCAGGAAGCTATTCTGAACCTCAATTTTTCTGTCTGTAAAAAAGGAACAAAAAACTGGCCACACAGGTTTTTTATGACTGTAAATACCTTAAACTATCTGAAAGCAGTTAGTAAAGTGCCGAGTGTTTCTAAATATAAGATGCTATTATCTCTGCAGTGGAACAATAATGTGTAAATTAACTACAGAAAAGGAAAAAAATGAGCATGAGTGATCGTGAAGACATAATTAATCAGTGTCATCAATCTTTAGATTTTGATGGGAAATTATTTAAAGGACCCTAAGTTAGACAAGGAAAACATAAACTGCAGAATCATGACTTTTAATCCCATTTATTGTTACTTTCCTTTGAAAATCTGCTAATGAGAAAAACCACAACTCTCCTCCTAGTGAAGATGGTGCTGCCTAGAGACAAGATTACACAAATATCTGATATTTTAAAAATCCAAATAATAAACTATACAAATTTCTGAAAGTCTGGTATGTCAAGTGTATTGTCTCAGGAATCATGTTTGGTTTTAGGCTAGCTTTAAATAGCTTCTGTATATGAATATAAAACTAAGAAAACACACTAAGAACAGCCCTGAAATGTCCTTTTGCTTAGTTTTTTGCCGAGGACATTGTCCAAGGTTTTTCTACTTGCAGACCTTCAGCGTTTTGAACCCCCGCCGAGGTTTAAGCTTTCCTGAGTCTCAGCCTTTGTCTTTCCTCAGTCTCAACCTGAACCTAGAGGCAAATTTAGGAGCAGGAAGAGTGAATTTGACAAAAGGCTCTCCTGGGTGGGCCTTCAGGCACAGATAAGGGAAGGAAGTTTGATGGCCATCTCTTAGTGGGCCCACAGCAGTGTCTGAAGAGGGCTCCTTTGAGTGTTAATAAAGTTTGGTTCAAAGCTCCAGACAAAAATGACAACTCTGGCTGAGGACATGTCCTGTGGATACTGTCTTAAATAAATTAAGCTAAAACTCTCAATAAAACTTGGTAAGCGCCATGTAATAACTACTACACTGAAAGTACAATAAGCACGGTGGTTAAGAACACTGTCCTTGTAGGAATTCCACTTCTGAGGTGGCAGGCTGAGAAGATTCATAGACCCACTCTTCAGCAAAGTAAGCACCACAAAAAGCTGACTGACTGACTAAATAAGTAAGTAAATAAATAGAAGCCATTTAAAATCTCTGTAAATTTCCTAAGGGCATACAAAAAATGAAGTAACACTCAAGAAAATGTACAGAAAGTCAGTAAAAACAACAGGAGGCTCTAGCATCTCAACCTCATCCTTCTCTTTCCCCTTCCACTGCCTTACTTTCCCACTGACTCACTGCCTTTCTCAGCTTTATGGAAGCTCCACTCCAAGCCAATTTGGCCAAGAAGACAGGGCTTCATCTCCCTTAAAAGTTTCCAATGAAGGGTTATCTCTCCTGGAGGCTGCTAACATTTTCCACACAATCTAAATGTAATTTGAAAAGGTTAAGTCTTACAGCCATACCACCCTGAATGCACCCAATCTTATCTGAAAAGGTTAAATTCCTGGTGAGTGTGACCAAGAATTTGTGGGCTCCCTTTCTCCACCTAACTGTGACACATAGAAGGCAGTCTCTATCCCAGGTGTAACAGACTTAGAGTACTGGGGCTTTGGTTTCCATCACTCCACCTTGTTACAAGGCAGGGGTTCTATGCCAACTGAGGTAAGTGGAGAAGGCCAGAGGCTGCCACTTAACTCAGTACCCAGAGTTGTAGCAAAGACTTTGTCCAGGGGAGAGGCAGTCCATAACAAAAGAGAATGCTTAAGTACTCTCCAATTATTTGAAACAGAGCATGGGGAATTTCAAGCCTTTGGCTCCTCTTAATTAAAAACGATAAGCTGAATCATAAGCTAGCTAGTTTACCAGGAAAAGCCAGAAAAAAAGATAACTAAGAATATCCCTCCTGAGGTCAGAATAAATTTTAAAACCCGACTTCAAATATGACCCCTACCAAAATTTAGTTTCTTCAAACTACTGAGCAAATCCAAGGAATTGCTGAAAACAGTAAGGCAATCAACCAATAATTGGTGGAGTTTATCACTTAATGACTTCAATGACTATGATACATTTGAATACAAACACAAGCATCCTCAACAGAATGCTGGAAAACTGAATCCAACAATATATAAAAAGGATTATACACCATAAACAAATGAAGTTAATTCCACGAGTACAAGGTTGGCTCAGTTTATGAAAACCAACATCATATCCCATATTAATAAAGGGATAAACCCACATAATCATCTCAACATATGTAAGCCATTTAATAAAATCTAGCACTCTTTCCCAATTTAAAAAAAAAAAAGTTGACAATCATAATAAAAGAGAAGGAATTTTCTGAAGTAATAAAGAGTATCATTTTAATTGTGAAATGCTGAAAAACCCCTCTAAATCCCTAAAGTTCTCACTAATTCTGTTCAACATCGTGCTGGAGGTTCTAGCCACCCCAATTAGGCAAGGAAACTAAGTAAAAGGAATGAAATTAGAAAGGAAAAAGTAAAACTTTCTGTATTTACAGATGGCATGGTCTTGCAAATAGAAAATCCTAAAGAGTAAATACACACATACACAATTAGAGTTAATAAAAGACTTCAACTGCTCTGAAGTGTAAACACTTTACAAAGATCAATTGTATTTTTGTGCACTAACAATGAAGATTACAAAAAAGAAATTAATAAAGTTATTTTCATTTAAATATATCAGAAGAATAAAATAAAAGAATAAACAGAACAACTGCAATATTTGTACACTAAATGCTACAAAACATTCTTTGAAAGAAATTAAAACATCCTAAAAATATGGAGAGATAGCATATAGTCATGGATTGGAAAACTCAATATTGTAAAGATGGCAATATTCTCCAAATAGAGCTACAGATTCAATGAAATCTCTATCAAAATTCTAGCTGTCTTCTCTTTTTTCTTTTTTGCCATAACTGACCAGCAGATCCTAAAATTCACATGGAACTGCAAAGAGAATCAGAATAGGGAGAAAACAAACACAAAACCCACAAAATCTCAAAAAAGAGCAATAGGAACACTCACACTTTTCAGTTTCAAAACTTACTAAAAAAGCTACAGTAATCAAACTAGTTCAAGAATAGACATTTAGATCAGTAGAACAGAAGTGAGTGTCCAGAATTAATCCATATATCTATGGTTAATTGATTTTTCAACAAGATTGTCAAGATCATTCAATGGAGGAAAGAATAGTGGTCTTTTCAACCGGATACCCACATACAAAAGGTGCAAAAGAATAAACCAAGATCCTTCCCTAAAATAGCATACAAAAATCAACTCAAAATAGATCATAAATTTAA
The DNA here is from genome assembly GCF_002263795.3 of Bos taurus. NCBI lineage: Eukaryota > Metazoa > Chordata > Mammalia > Artiodactyla > Bovidae > Bos > Bos taurus. The sequence goes on along the minus strand of NC_037333.1, from coordinate 31,160,279 downwards.
ATGTATAAGTTAAAACTATAAAATTCTTAGAAGAAAACATTAGATGTAAATCTTTGTGACTTTATTTTAGCAGTAGATTCTTAAATATAACACTCAACATAAACAACCAACAAATAGATAAATTAGATTTCACTAACATTAAAAATGTTTATGTCTCAAACGATAGAATGTAAAAAAATAAGAAGACAACCGAGAGCATGGTATAAGATATTTGCAGATCATGTGTCTGATGAGAGACTTGTATTTAATACATAAAAAGAATAAAGTTTCAAGAATGACAACATGCAAAAAATAAACCAATTAAAAATGGGCAAAGGATCTGGGTGGGTTTAAAGGTATAAAAATGACCAATAAGCATATAAAAAGATTCTCAACACCATTTGTCATCATAGACATGCAAATAACAATCACAGTGTGCTACCACTTTACACCATGCACTATATACATGTGTGCATACATGCTTAGTCTCTCAGTCGTGTCTGACTCTTTTGTGACCCCATGGACTGTAGCCCAGACTCTTCTGTCCATGGGATTTCTCAGTCCAGAATACTAGAGTGGGTTGCAATTCTCTTTTCCAGGAGAACTTCTTGACCCAAGGAATGAACCCAGGTCTCCTTCATTGCAGGCAGATTCTTTACTATCTGAGCCCCTAGGGAAGTCCTTACACCCACTAGAATGGCTGTAAATCAAAAGGACAGATAAAAACAAGTGTGGCAGAGCTGTGGAAAAATGAAACATTTGTATGTTGCTGGTGGGAATGTGAAATAGTACAAGAGCTTCAGAAAAATAGTCTAGCAGTTTGTTAAATGATTAAACACAAACTTAGTGGATGATTCAGAAATTCTACTCTAGGTATGTTCCAGGAGAAATGAAAATGTGTGTCCACACAAAAACTTGTACACATATGTCTCATAACAGCTTTATTTACAATAACAAAAAATGGAGACACCCAAAAGGTGTATCAATTGATGAATGGAAGAAGAGTGGTATGCCCATAAAACGAAACATCGTGGCAGTAAAATGTAATGAGGCACTGATAACACGGTGCCTGGACGAACCTTGAAAATATGCTAGTTAAAAGCCAGTCACAGTAGGTCACATGTTATATGACTCCATTTATATGGAATAGGCAAGTGTATAGGGTCAGAAAGTAGACTAGTAACTAGGACTGGGAGAGATTACAGGATTGAGAAATGATGGCTAAAGGAAATTGGATTTCTTTATAGAGTAATATTCTAAAACTACTATGATTGTAGCATAAGTCTGTGAATGTGGTAAAGCTGTTGAACTGTATACTTTGAATGGATAAATTATATGTATGTGAGTTATATTTCAATGAAGCTATTAAAAATACAGACTCCAGAACCAGATTATATTTAAATCTCTAGGTCTCCTATATGTGAATTTAGGCATTGTATTTAAACTCTTTATGATTCTATTTCTTTTTTTTTAAGATGTTTTACTTTTTTTGAAGAAACTTTTTATTTTGGTGAGGGGTATAGCTGATGAACCATATTGTGATAGTTTCAAGTGAACAGCGAAGGGACTCAACCATACACATACATGCATCCATTCTCTCCCAAACTCCCCTATCTGGTGTTAGTCGCTTAGTCATGCCTGACTGTTTGCGACCCGTGGACTGCAACCCACCAGGCTCCTCTGTCCATGGGATTTTCCAGGCAAGGATCAGAACAGATCAGATCAGATCAGTCGCTCAGTCGTGTCCGACTCTTTGCGACCCCATGAATTGCTGCACGCCAGGCCTCCCTGTCCGTCACCAACTACCAGAGTTCACTCAGACTCATGTCCATCGAGTAAGTGATGCCATCCAGCCATCTCACTGTCTGTCGTCCCCTTCTCCTCCTGCCCCCAATCCCTCCCAGCATCAGAGTCTTTTCCAATGAGTCAACTCTTCACATGAGGTGGCCAAAGTACTGGAGTTTCAGCTTTAGCATCATTCCTTCCAAAGAAATCCCAGGGCTGATCTCCTTCAGAATGGACTGGTTGGATCTCCTTGCAGTCCAAGGGACTCTCAAGAGTCTTCTCCAACACCACAGTTCAAAAGCATGAATTCTTCGGCGCTCAGCCTTCTTCACAGTCCAACTCTTACATCCATACATAACCACTGGAAAAACCATAGCCTTGACTAGACGGACCTTTGTTGGCAAACCACTTCAGTATTCTTGCCTTGAGAACCCCATGAACAGTATGAAAAGGCAGGCAAGGATACTGGAGTGTTTTGCCATTTCCTTAGGCTGCCACATAACATGAAGCAGAGTTCCATGTGCTATACCGTAGTTCCTTGTTGGTTATCCATTTTAAATGTAGCAGTGTGTACATGACCATCCCAAAATCTTTATGATTCTATTTCTTCATCTTTAAAATGCAGGTAACATTATCTATGTCATAGAGCTGTTAAGAAAACTAAAGGAACTAATATATGAAAGAACAAAGCACGTCTTTGAGTAGAGCCTGGCACGTAGGAAGTGCTGTATCTAGGTGTTAGTTCTTATTATGCACAGCGTTAAAAGAGCACATAAAAGAAGTATCTATCACATGGGTAGTGCAGTGGAAAAGGCTTAAAGAATGACACAAATTAGTTCTGAAACATTGGCAGGGACTAACATGGTATAGTGAAAAGGGAAGGAATATTCAACAATGTAAAGAATATACACAAAAGTATGCAGATATCAAGAATTTAAATTACTCTATAAGTGAGCTGCAGTATCACCTGAAGCAAATGAAATTGAAATGCAGACCATTCCAGCAGCCTGTGTGTTAGGTTTCCTTTTTTATTAAGAGCTCCTTTAGAGACAATTTAATTAGAAATTTTCTGTGAGAATAAGGTTAGCATTATATAATTTAGATAATATTCATTAACTATTTAAATACACCATGGTTGAAATCCTGATCTAGCTGTAAGGTAAGATAAAATGGATCTCATTTTTATTAGTGAAGCAGTATAATCAGTAGACATAGATATTTATGGTATACATATTTTGTTATCTCTTCTGCTGCTTATACCCAGCTCATGTGAGAGAAAAGGGGAGAATGCAATTTTTATAAACAGACACTTGAGGAAGACTGGCTGAGGCAAACAATATAATTCATAGCCACACTGAAATATGTATTCACTTCAATGCTGAGTGAATAAAATTATCATGAGAATTGATGCATGACAATGACTTAACAATTTCTTATTCTTTCTCATCACACCAATTCTTAAGATGATAGCTGTCATGCAAACATGCAAGGATCACTACAGCACTGAGATAACCATGCATGACCCAACTTTTCTTCCTTTTGGAAGATGAAACCTGAATTCTTAGAATAAACACTGCATAGATATTTCAGAGATATGGTACATAATTCACTTCTGAAAAATATATTTACTGCTTGTCTCTAGAAGTTTAGAAAAGTATTGATATAGTCATTTGAAAATTCAAAGATGTAGAAACAGTAGGTCTATGTGATTTACATAACTTCTATAATATTTTAACCAACATCATATGAACTATATTATACTTTACTTTCAGAATTATATATAGCACTGTATCTAAAAGAAATCCAGATGTTAAGGTGACCTTGAAGTTTTAAGTTACTTTTTGCTAATGCAGTAGCTTTGGCGTAGTTACAAAAAACACAAAACCAGTTCTATATATAATTCCTGAAAAACAAGTATAAGTAAAAATATGAAAACTAGAGAAATGCTTCTGACATAGATTTTACTTTCTAGAGTTACAAAGTAGTATATTAATGAATTAAGTGTTACTAGCCCGCATTTAGGGCACACTTATTATTCTCAGTTATTTTAATCTCCATGGAGCCCTGAAGATTATTATTTGCAGTTTGTAGATATGGCTGATACTTAGAGCTAGTTAAATAACTTCAAGTTATAATTGGAACAAAAGTGAGCATTGAATCCTTGTTTGTCTGACTTCTCACCAGCCATAGGGAACATGTTGGAAAAGAGAGAACTATCTGAGGAGAATACTTGCAGAAATTTGCTTAGGGATCCTTTTGAGTCTTGGCTGAGTAATAGGTCATACAAGATACAGAGAAATTCTGCAATGCTGGACAAACAATGACAAAAAGCATATCAATTCCAAATTTTTTTAACTAAAAAGATAAACTTTTATTTCACCACTTTGTTAAAATTCACTTTCTAGAAACTATGTACTGGACATAGTTTAAAATATTAGAGACTTTTGAGACAGTTTTCTATTACTGGGAAGATCTTATTGAACAAAGACTTTATTTAAAAGGATACATGAAAAGCATGTATTTACCTTTTAATTATGTAGTAATAGATATTTAGGTGTACAAATATATAAAGTAGGATACTCCCACACATCTTGCTGTATCAGTGTTCTAAATGTTGCCTTGACCTCTCAAAAGGTTCAGCCTTTCATTAAGAAGATGCATATTCAGTTGTCACTTCTAAGCTCCCATAGCATGTTGATGTTGTTGCTGTTTTACAGTGACATAACTGATACTAGGCAAACAGATGCAAAAAAAAAAAAAAGTCACAGGAAGTTGTCCTTTCTTACATCTTAGAAACCTTTCCAATTAGGAGGGAAAACTAGTGTTCGGAATTAAAGTATAATCATTAGGTTTCAGTTTACAAAGGAAATACATTTTGAGAAAACCTTGTCTGCTTTCCCAGTCCCTCTCCAAGAGCCAAGGCCAAGGAAATGGCAACCCACTCCAGTGTTCTTGCCTGGAGAATCCCAGGGATGGGGGAGCCTGGTGGGCTGCCATCTCTGGGATCGCACAGAATCGGACATGACTGAAGCGACTTAGCAGCAGCAGCAGCATATGGCTGCCTTACCGATGAGGAAGATAGGCCTCAGGCGTGATTTGGAGTTTTTCAAAAGCCAGGTAACAGGTTTTGACCAATGGGGGACCATTCATCAAGTCACTATCCATTGCATTAAACAGGACTCTAGGGTGGTCTAAAATGAGAAAAGTTACCTCCAAAAAGTACCCAACATGGGAATAGTTTACTCATCTGTCAGCTTCTAGAACACAAACAGCTATTAAAAGTCAGCTCCCTCTGGGAGATGGGAGGCAGTCAAGGAGAGAACCACCATATTGTATGGAGGCCCCAGAAATGGAAAAGCTGGTCAAGGAAAGGAAGGCAAATGCATACTCTTCCAAAATACACCCCTTGGGTTTTTCAATGATCAGACAAAATACAAAGAGGTTTGGATTTTAAGGTATCTCTTCACAGCATCTCCATGTAAACTGTGTATCAATTATTTTAACCTGGAAACAAAAAAGCCATTATGCTGAAAAGCGAATTTGTGGTTCTTGGATGTTTTAAAATTTTGAGCAAAGAATTTCAGGTTCTCTATGTGATGGGAGTTAGCACAAGGATATGCACTTTACATATTTTAGATTTTTGGGGGTAGGTTTGAAGGTGTTTCTTTTTTCCTTTTCCCTTTTTTTTTTTAACCATCGCCAGTGGCATTAAATGGGAAAATGAAATGTTCAAATTAATTTTTCCCATTGATTCTTATGTAGACTAATGTACTCTGCAGTTCAATTAAAAATAACAAGCTGTTGTGTTGTTCTGAGCCAAATAAAATCTCTAAGACCATGGTCAATAAAGAGCTCAAGAAAATACAGTATGGAGGCTGAATGGTCTGAAGTCTACTGGGGAATAAAGAAGAAACTGATTAGCATTAAAAAGCAAACTCTTTTAATTTTTTAGAAGTCAAGGAGAATAAAAAAGTGATCACTCATCAAGAACAAAGACTTTGAAAAATATCTCTCACCTTTGTTTAATGAGTCCTTTCAAAATTTAAGAATGACCTTTGGTCTTCAGCCTCAAAACTAAAATGATTTTCTGTACATGCAATGTTACATTTGGGATTACTCCTGGAGTATCTGCTGAGGAATGTAAAAATAGAAGGATCAGTGTTCAATGTTTTATCACTCTAAGTGACATTAGCTCCATCCAATGAAGTATGTCATAGGGTTAAGTATTGTGACTAGTTTTACACTAAACATTCCATTCTATTATGCAATAAAAAAAAAATCATGGGAAAAAGTTGCATACATCTTTACATTTTTCCATAAATTATGGGTGAAGTGAAAGTTGCTCAGTTGTGTCCAGCTCTTTGCAACCCCAAGGACTATATAGTCCATGGAATTCTCCAGGCCAGAATACTGGAGTGGGTAGCCTTTCTCTTCTCCAGGGGATCTTCCCAACCAGGGGTTGAACCCAGGTCTCCCACATTGCAGGCAAATTCTTTACCAGTTGAGCCACCAGGGAAGACCAAGAATACTGGAGTGGGTAGCCTGTCCCTTCTCTAGTGGATCTTCCTGACCCAGGAATCGAACCAGGGTCTCCTGCATTGCAGGCAGATTCTTTACTAACTGAGCTATCAGGAAAGCCCAAATTACGGGTATATTCCTCTAATTCCTTAATATGGCCCCACAATTAATTCAGTACTGTAGTCCATATCTACAGACCTGATAAACTAGCACAGAATCTATTTTATATGCTTTTTATTAATTTAAATAATACTTCAGTAATCTTTTATACCCTTACTAATTTTTGAAACATAGAATATGGTCTTTACCACTTTAAGCTGAGACTTCTCTACATTCTGTAAATCCCCACAGATTTGTTTCTTGCTTTTAAATATCAGCACATTTCTGTTTTCTATTCTTCTGTTTCTGCCCTCTATGCAAGAAATCTTTTCTTTAAGTATCCCTCTGTGGTTCATAATAAAATCAAAATAAAAAAGCATGTCCTTCAGAAAGCATTCAGCTTACTGGAAATAGAAAACCTGTCACCTTATTCTTAAAACCTTAGATCAGGCAGGTCAATGGCAGAAATAGTGAGTGCAGTTTCAGCAAAGGGTATAAAGTGGGATTACCAAAATTATTATGTACCTTGTTATCTCCAGATGGATTTTAAGGGAAAGACTATCTTCTTGCGTGAAAAAGGCTTGGTACTGTTGGGAGGAAAACTTTTCTTCTACCTTCTTAGGTTCATATGTTTGGGGGCCTGTGAATTAAATGACAACAGGAGAAAGTCAAGGTTTATTTACATGTGCACATGCGTCTCATGAGAGTGGAGCCTTCATGAATCAGATTAGTGCCCTCACAAGATGAGACATGAGAAAGATGATCTCTCTGCTCTCTGCCCTGTGAAGCAGAGGAAGCAAGCTCTCCTCAAACCCTGGATCTACTGGCACATTTATCTTGGACTTTCCAGGCTTTACAACTGTGAGAAATAAGTGTTTGCTATTTAAGCCACTCAGTCTCTAGTAATTTGTTATAGCAGTCTGAATTAACTAAGACACCCGCACACATACTCATGAATAGTTTTGTACGTTTTCTTCCCATTAAGCAAAATATATATGACTATCTTTAACGTAAACAAGTATCCTTTATACAACAGATGTAAATCAATATTTTTTTTTCATCTGCTTGATGAATGATCTTTACAGTTGTCTCAAATTTCCATTAATTTGTTCAGGGTTTTACATAATTCCCAGAATGCCAACTGAAATTCAACATTTTCGTGTCCCATTTACTGAAATATGTTGGAATGCAAGTGAAAGTAATGTTTTTACTGTAATATTTTGAATCTTTAAGACAAACAAAAACAAACTAACTCCAGCCTTTAAAATGTTCTTAAATAAACCCTCCTGTGGTCTGATTCTGGGCAAATAACTATGTAACAGGGCACTGAGACACTGGAGATGACAGCTGAATGTGCTGTGTCTCAGTCCATGATACAGAGTTTTAAAAAAGCAATCCCTAATTGTTGGACATTTAGTTTGTTTTCAAGTTCTCACTAGAGAAGTTGCAATTAACATTCTTTTAGCTACATAACTATGTTCATTTATTATTACCTTCTTAGTTGGACAGCTACCAAAAGAAATAACACAAAAATTTCCAAACGTTTGCTTTCCTACCATGAATTTGTTTGTTTAAACTTCCCTGGTGGCTCAGATGGTAAAGCGTCTGTTTACAATCCAGGAGACCTGGGTTCTATCCCTGGGTCGGGAAGATTCCCTGGAGAAGGAAATGACAACCCACTCCAGTACTCTTGCCTAGAAAATCCCATGGACGGAGGAGCCTGGTGCAGGCTACTGCCCATGGGGTCGCAAAGAGCCAGACACGACTGAGCGACTTCACTTCTTCACTTCATGAATTTGTTTGCTTAAAGGTTGTACCAGTTTTAACTCACATAAGTAGTGTATAAGAAAGTCTGCTTCCTTATATGATTAAAAATTAACATTCTTTGCCAATCCAACAAGCTATAAATAACTCATCTTTTTTTGAAATTTCTATTTCTCAAAGGTGTATTAAGAGAACAAAAATAAATAATTCACCCTTAATGTTTGGTATTGAACTTTCTCCTTTTAAAATTCAAGCTTTAAAGATTATGATGATTTTAATGATTTTTATTTCTTCTGCTAAATATTATTTCTCTTTTAACTGATTATGTGAATCACAAATACGCAGGATAAAAAGAAAGTGCACATTTTCCTTCTATTAAATTTGAATGTGTATTAATTTTGCACTCAATGCAGTAGGTTTGTTCAAAATATTACCTTTGATTCTGTATTGAACATTCGCCCTAAGGACTTTGGTCTATTGATTGAAAGTTTTAATCCCTCTAATAAAATTATGTTGCATATGCCAAATGAAAAACATTCAGGGAGAATCTCAGGAGTCCATATACTTCTAAAGGCTGAGGTCTCCACTTAGAATTTCCAGAAGTATGGCATAGCATCCTATCAATTCTCACTAAGTACTAATAACTGCACATCTGATGTATCAGTGAATCCCATCAGCTTTGGGATTTCAAAGATTACCCAGAATCCAACTACTTCACATCAAATTCAGCTTACTGCCCTAACTCACTGGCTTGTTGCAAAGGATTCCTAACTACTCTCCTAGATTCTGTCCTTGGCCCTTCTAGCTTTCTTTCAATACCATCAACTGTCTTGAAAACTGTTAAAACATAGCAGATCACACACCCCCTCTGCCCAGAGCCCATCAGGCTGCCCATCTCAGTCAAAATAAGAGCTAAAGTTGTCACGGGGCTTAAAAGTACCGTTGAAGCTCCACTGGACACACACCTGTTATCTCTCAGATATTTCCTATCTGACCCTAACTTCCTCGGTTCCTACCACACCAGCGTCCCTTCTATCTCTCAGTCATGTCAGAGAGATTCCTGCTGACACATTTACACTTACTCTCTTTTCAGTCTGAAAGGTTTTTCTAAAGAGGCTCTTCCTTGAAGGTACAACACTTTCTCACATGCTCTTTGTCCTCAATATTTATTTAATTTTCTCCCCACGTTCTTATCACCTGACATAACATAAACAGTGCTTATTTTGTGTATTGTCCACCACTCCCATTAGCATGTAGGTCTACAAGGATAGAGAGGTCTGTTCATTGTTGGCTTTGTTCATTGCTGTGTTCTTAGCATAGCATTGCCTAGCATTAACACTCTTGAATGACAATAGATACATGAATTTCTGCTGTTTTTCTGTAATAATATTATTTTGGATATATATACCACTAACTTTAAGCATTTCAAGTTTAACTTTTTATTGTATTCTCATATTTAATTAGCTTCATTTGATATTTATTAAACATCCTTATGTCCTGACATAGACTGTCTAGACATAAAGCTTATGTCCTGGACATGGACTGTCTGGACATAAAGCTCTGCTGACAGTGCTAACAGGACTGTTATTGACAATATTTTTATAGGACTATGACTGTATCAACCAGAGTGTTTGTAAACGTTATCATCATTTGGAAGTCAGATGTTACCAGGTTCTTGAGTTAAATATGTGGTAGAATTCTGACATTTGGTGAAGCCAATCACTTTTTGCAGCTGCAATATTCTATATCTCAAAACATACTTTTGATAGTTTTATTTGACATGACTGCACTTACAAAGTCTTCTGCACTAGTGAACTTTTGACAATATTTATGGACTAGAATTGACTCTTGTATGTGGCTGTGGCCTTGTAAGTTTCATGTGAGTGTTGAATTTTAGCAAAATAATGAAGACAGGGCCCAACAAACATTAAGTATTACCCAGCACTTATATTCAGAAAGCAAACCAAAGGTCTAATATTTCTAAGTTTATATATGGTAATCTTGTGGCCTATAAAATCTAAGCCTCCTAAAATGTATTTTCAAATGCCTGTGAGGGAAAACCAATAAATGAAAACTAATGTACTCAGGATTGTTGTGATCACCCATTGTCCTTGATAACCTTGTATTTCCAGTTACAGCATCTTATGTTTCTTTCAGATCCTCATAGAAACAAAAGAAACATATTTTTTGGTTTTGCCACCCTCCATTAAGTCACTAAAATATAACCATTTCATGTTTTGAAAGGAATGTATAATCAAACATGTTATTGTGAAAATGAATTACCTTGCATACCAATAGCTTTGTGTTCAATTTAAAATATCTTTTTGACTTTTATAATTGCTTACAAAATAGGAGTCAGAAATAATATGTAAGGTATGGTTTTAGGAAGTTAGAGTGAGTAAATATTTTTATTTACTGATATTTATAATTTGAATCTTGTCTGATAAATATGTTTGAGCAAAGGTAATATATTGTCTGATAAATATATTTAAGCAAAAATTCGATTACTGCAATATTTTCTAAATCTTTGTTCCTGCATAAAATCCTTCTGCGGAAGCCCTTTGAAAAATGTTTTCATTGCATATCCCTATGAGCCGGTTTTCTTCTCTCCATGCAACTCAGATGTTTTTGTTTTTACAACACCTAGATTGTTTGTTCCTCTTCTGATGTTTTTTATTTTTGTTTTCCTGTCCTGGTGTTTCAATATCTTTTTAATAACCAACTCCATACCTTTTACCTTTTTAAACGTATAGTAGTTTCTAATATTTTGTATATGGTCTATAAAAATAATGAGATTTTTCCAAGAAGAATGATAGTCATTAATTCTGCATATATCACAGTGGAATGTGTCATCCCTAAGCAAAATATAAGCTCACACTGTGCGTGAAGACAGTTCTTGTTTGCTTCAGCCAGGAGCATTGTTTATGGGGAGAAGTTTTTAAACAGGTCATTAAGAAATATTCTTATTCTCTAGTTAATGTCTTTGAGCTGCACATGTGAGCAGAATGGTAAGGAATTTCCAGTGACTGATTCCAAGTTTTGACCAGCCCGGCATTCTGTGAAGTAATGCATATTTTAACTTCTATAAAGCCCTCAATAAAGACTTCACAGTAGAGCTTGTCACTTACACCTATCAAAAATGTCAGATGCTTTTTCCAAACTCTATCACTAGCAAACAGTATTGCATAGCTATTAAAATATGGGGATTTAACAACAAAGTCTGCAAGTTGCAAACATTGTTGTAAATCAACTAAGCAATTAACATGAGATTTTTTAAGTGATTGGGTACAAGTTCAGAATTATGAAGTTATTATCTAATAACCTAACAAGTGATGTGAATAAATCCTTGCTAATATGAAAATTACCAATGACAGAAACCCATTTTTCTATAAGCAAGTGTATGGATCCTCATGCTAACACTAAGATTGATAAACTACAGGCATTCAGTGAAAACGTCATTTGTTCCAGTTGCTGAGAATTGTGTTTAGAGATTCTTTCATCCAAATGATCAGCAAATCGAAGTCTGCAATTTGTTTTCATTTAATAGGCAGACACATTTTTACCAATTTAGACTCAGTCATATTAATACTCTTTGAAACTAATTGCTGGGAAATGAATTTTAAAGTCAGGGTTTTATAATTTCTTTTTTCCTTTTTCTGTCCCTGTAATAGAAGATTCCAACCCACCTGTATACAACTTTCAAATCTATGTTTAACAGGTGTGGGCTATAATCCCCTGTCATCTGTATGGTTACAAAGGACACTTATTCCCCATCCTGTCACAATCCACTCTACACTCTTCTCTCAAAGTTACTTTCTAATTATGCTGTTTCCCTTCCACAAAGTTCTGGTTCCCTGACAGATAAAAGACAGTAACCTTAATCTGACTTCAACATCCTCCATTATCTTCTCCCACTTAATGTACTTTATTTTTATTTATATTACAATTATAACACCCATACACAAAAAAAGTTTAAACCATTAATTAATGCATAGTAGAGTAATATCTAGATAACCACTGCTCAGAACAAAAGATAGAATACTGTCATTACCTACAAGAGGCAGCTATCCTTGTGCATCTTTCTTATCACACCCTCTCTAGCAGCCAAAGCTGATTCCTTCCTTGATTTTCTTTATAGTGTCTCCACCTATTTAAGGTGTGACTCCTTAAACACATAGCTATTTCACCAGATTTTTAAATGTTACAAAAATGGAACCAAGCTATTCCTTGGAATATTGCTTTTTTTCACTCATCATGATTCTTGTAAAGGTCCATTCATGTTATTGGATATCACTCTAATGTCTTCAGTTTGAAGCTGTTTAATACTACATTGTATAAATATACCACAATGTATTCACTTTTCCATGTGGAAGTACATTTGGATTTTTAGATTATTTCTCAATTCAGTCACTCAGTCATGTCAGACTCTTAGCAACCCCATGGAATGCAGCACACCAGGCCTCCCTGTCCATCACCAACTCCTGGAGTTTACTCAAACTCATGTCCATTGAGTTGGTGATACCACCCAATCATCTCATCCTCTGCTGTCCCCTTCTCCTCCCACCTTCAATCTTTCCCAGTATCAGGGTCTTTTCCAATGAATCAGTTCTTCACAACACGTGGCCAAAATATTGGAGTTTCAGCTTCAGCATCAGCCCTTCCAATGAATATTTAGGACTGATTTTCTTTAGGATGGACTGATTGGAACTCCTTGCAGTCCAAAGGACTCTCGAGTCTTCTCCAACACCACAGTTCAAAAGCGTCAATTCTTCAGTGCTCAGCTTTCTTAATAGTCCAACTCTCACATCCATACATGACTACTGGAGAAACAATAGCTTTGACCTGACGGAACTTTGTCAGCAAAGTAATGTCTTTGCTTTTTAATATGCTGTCTAGGTTGGTCATAACTTTTCTTCCAAGGAGCAAGCGTCTTTTAATTTCAAGGCTGCAGACACCATCCGCAGTGATTTTGGAGCCCCAAAAAATAAACTTTGTCACTGTTTCCATTGCTTCTCCATCTCTTTGCCATGAAGTGATGGGACAGATGCCATGATCTTAGTTTTCTGAATGTTGAGCTTTAAGCCAACTTTTTCACTCTCCTCTTTCACTTTCATCAAAAGGCTCTTTAGTTCTTCGCTTTCTGTCATAAGGGTGGTGCCATCTGCATATCTGAGATTACTGATATTTCTCCCAGCAATCTTGATTCCAGCTTGAGCTTCATCCAGTCCAGCACTTGTCATGATGTACTCTGAGTATAAGTTAAATAAGCAGGGTGACAATATACAGCCTTGACGTACTCCTTTTCCTATTTGGAACCAGTCTGTTGTTCCATGTGCGGTTCTAACTGTTGCTTCCTGACCTGCATACAGGTTTCTCAAGAGGCAGGTCAGGTGGTCTGGTATTTCCATCTCTTGAAGAATTTTCAACACATTTTGTGATCCACACAGTCAAAGACTTCGGCATAGTCAATAAAGCAGAAGTAGATGTTTTCTGGAATTTTCTTTCTTTTTCGATAATTCATCAGATGTTGGCAATTTGTTCTCTGGTTCCTCTGCCTCTTCTAAATCCAGCTTGAACATCTGGAAGTTCATGGTTCACATACTGTTGAAGCCTGGCTTGGAGAATTTTGAACATTACTTTTCTAGCGCATGATATGAGTGCAATTGTGTGGTAGTTTGAGCATTCTTTGGCATTACTTTTCTTTGGGATTGGAATGAAAACTGACCTTTTCCAGTCTTGTGGCCACTGCTGAGTTTTCCAAATTTGCTGGCATATTGAGTGCAGCATTTTCTTTCACAGCATCATCTTTTAGGATTTGCAATAGGTCAACTGGAATTCCATCACCTCCACTAGCTTTTTTTGTAGTAATGCTTCCTAAGGCCCACTTGACTTTGCATTCCAGGATGTCTGGCTCTAGGTGAGTGATCACATTATTGTAATTATCTGGGTTGTGAAGATCTTTTTTTGTACAGTTCTTCTGTGTATTCTTGCCACCTGTTCTTAATATCTGCTGTTTCTGTTAGGCCCGTACCATTTCTGTCCTTTATGGTGTCCATCTTTGCATGAAATGTTCCCTTGGTATCTTCAATTTTCTTGAAGGGATCTCTAGTCTTTCCCATTCTATTGTTTTCCTCTATTTCTTTGCATTGATCACTGAGGAAAGCTTTCTTATCTCGCCTTGCTATTCTTGGAACTCTGCATTCAAATGGGTATATCTTTCCTTTTCGCCTTTGCCTTTCACTTCTCTGCTTTTCACAACTATTTGTAAGGCCTCCTCAGACAACCATTTTGCCTTTTTTCATTTCTTTTTCTTGGGAATGGTCTTGATCCCTACTTCCTGTACTATGTCACAAACCTCCGTCCGTTGTTCTTCAGGTATTCTATCCGATCTAGTCCCTTGAATCTATTTGTAACCTCACTGTATAAATGTAAGGGGTTTGATTTAGGTCGTACCTGAATGGTCTAGTGGTTTTCCCTACACTTTCATATTAAGCCTGAATTTGGCATTAAGGAGTTCATGGTCTGAGATTATTTCTAGATTTGGGCTACTATAGACAATACTGCTATAAACATTCTTGGGGATATATTCTGGTGCCCAACATTCATAGTGTTCATATTCAGAGTGAAATTGAAATTTGTTAATATCTATTTGGCAAGGCCAAGTCTTGGTTGGGTCAAGTAGAATCTTAAACCTTTAGTTGTGGCATGCACAATCTAGTTCCCTCACCAGGGATCCAGCCTTAGCCCCTGCATTGGGAGTGTGGAGCCCACTGGACCACTATGGAACTCCCTATTTCCATTATTTTTACAATTTCCTTTGTATTGCTCTGGTCTTCTGTTCATGCCAGTCATGGTACGTGATACTCAAGTTTTACTTTATGTTTTTTGAGGACATAGCTTTTCCAATACTAGGTTACAATTGTTTTGAAGATGGTGTCCATGACTTTTTACCAATATCTCTCACTATATTGAGTGTAGTAATTTGATGCAATAACTGCTTAATGCATGTTAAATGGATGAGTCAATGAGTGAATAAATTTTGGAAACAGGTACATAGATAAAAGTGATTAAACCAAGCTCAGTATTGCCATAGAGAAGGAGTAAGTATCTTTTCTATTATCAGTCCCAGAGTTTCAGTCGAATTTCTGTTGCTATGTTTACTTGTCCACTATATTGGCTGATTGTCCTCATAAAACACAACTGGTCTGAGGTAGGATTTATGCATAACAATCCAAATGTGTAATAGAGCTTAAAAACAAAGCTTAAGAACACTGATCTAGAGGACAGTGATAAAATGTAATAAAGTTTATTTAGGACGTAAAATTAAAAAGCGTGTTCATCAATAATTCATCAGCTCTCTTTAAAAAACCCTTAGTATAATCATTTTTATTCTGTATCTTTAATCATTTGTAGCTGATGTTGCTAGGAACAGACTTTGACAACAAACTTCTGAAAGGGATCCATTTGCCTAGGGATTTACTTATAATGTTGCAATTAAAAATATTTTCTAGGGGTAAATTCAGCATACTAAGCAAATATGACACAACTTAGCAATTAAACAGTTGTTCTAAAGATATGTTAATAGAATTGAAAAGAATCACTATTTCATACGAAAGCATACATTGGGGTATTATTTTTGCCACATAGAGCAGTTAGCTTTGCATTATTATTAGTCCTCTTAATTTTCCAAATGTCACCCTAAAGACTGGTTTTCCATTTCCTGGTGATTAAATTGCTGCTGAACCTAAGAGATTTGTTAGATTTTAAGTCCATGAATAAATAAAGAAAGTATATGGTCAAAATTATTAGTAGAGGACCAATAAGATCTTTTATGAAGCATCTTTCCATTAGTTTGTCGATGGATAGATGTTCAAAATATAGCAATGAATGAGATGTGTATAAGGAAATAAGTACATGCTCTCTGTTGCCAGCATGCACAGCATAATATAAATAATCAATGCCCAATTAATTCTGGAATTTCCTGATCTTATTTTCATGCTCTCTGAATATGATCTTTATTTTGGAATTTCTTTGACCTATTCTGAACGACTTTGTGACTTCAGGTCACAGATGCATTGTGCAATGTATCATCATTAACTAGGTTATATAATTAACAGTGATAAACTCTGCTATATTAGATGAAAGTTTTAATTTGGAATCAAGAAAATGTTCTGTATTTTATGCATAGTATTAAAGGATGTGTTGAATTTTTACTTTTTATTTAGTTGATATCATTTAGATTAAACGTCAGAATTGTTAAAAATTTTCATTCATTCTCAAAGTTTCCAACCTATTGATATATATCAGTCTATCTTTGTTCATTAGGATCAAATACTGGTAAAAACCAAAAAAAATATCTTGAGCTTAACAACAATAAGAAATTGAGGTTTTCTTTCCTTTTTTTTTTTTTTTTTTTATGTTTTAGAACAGTAGAGAGTCAGTGTGAGCCTTCTATAGCGTTTCAAATGTCAAGGACATACACTTCTGTATTATTTCTCTATTATGTGTGAGCTAAGACAGTTACCAGAACTTCCAGCTGTTAAGTGTTCATGCCAGCTGGAAGAAGTAGAAAGGACACAAAAACAGTTGCACAAAGCACCCTGGTTACATCACACTTCTCAGAACTGGTCACGTGGTCTCACTTTGCCTAAAAGGAGATTGTGGATTGTCTATATTCTCAACTGCTGATTTGAAAATAGATATGTATAATTAATGAAGAGCAATTAATTGTTCCCACTACTGGGGAACAAATAGCAGTCATCTCCTTCATCTAACTGTTCATTTACTGATTTATTTTGCGCTAAGATAAGTTATAAACAGTTAAACAAGACCATTTTTTAAATGAAAAAGTATCAGCAATTTGGAAAATCAAGATTTTTTGAAAATTACAAATACCACAATGTCAACATAGTTATAGATGAGCATCGTGGTCTCCTGGGTATCTAAAGTGAAATAGGATATCTAAATAATTATTTACTTTATTTTCATTATTTTAAAAAAGGCATTACTGAAGCAAAATTAAGCTCTATTGTCTCTGGACAATATAAAAACTTATCTCATGGTAATGTTTATGGAGAACTGAATGTTATGGTCGAAGAAGGCAATGTCACCCCACTCCAGCACTCTTGCCTGGAAAATCCCATGGACGGAGGAGCCTGGTAGGCTGCAGTCCATGGGGTCGCTAAGAGTCAGACATGACTGAGTGACTTCACTTTCACTTTTCACTTTCATGCACTGGAGAAGGAAATGGCAACCCACTCCAGTCTTCTTGCCTGGAGAATCCCAGGGAATGGGGAGCCTGGTGGACTGCCATCTATGGGGTTGCACAGAGTCGGACATGACTGAAGCGACTTAGCAGCAGCAGCAGCAGAATGTTATGGTGAAAAATATTCCTATCATAGATGCAGCTGATTTTATAAGGCACTGACTTAGTGTCTTTGAGTAAGAGCCAAAAGCCAAATATTATTTTATAACTCAATAAAGGCTATTTTGTAAGTCCTTAATGTTACAATCCTTAGGTATTCTGGCTTAGACGGAGGATAGATGATAACCTGCCCACAGGACTAGGTAGATATATACACTGTGGATGGTTATCTGTAAATATTACTGTTGCTGAAAGTTTTCTGAACAAGTTTAGGAAATTAAGAAATACATTATCTAATTTTCTGTAGTCTGCCAGCATGTCAGACCAATTTAGTGCTTATAACACTAGGTGCTCTAAAAAGTGAAAGGGGACCATTTGTTAACTGTAACAGCACAACAATGCAAAAAGATGAAAGAGGTTGAAATGGAAACCAATTTGCTAAATTTACTAAATTACACAGATTACCAAAAAGGTAAGTGAATTTCTCATAACAGTAGTGGAGAAACTACTTTTGCAATGAAATGTGTGTTTATATCCAAGTTTCAAAATTACTTAGCAAATAACTCCCAGTAAATGTGATATTATAAATTTTAGCTAAATTGTAAGTTCTTAGAATTTTTGTATCTTTTCAAAACAATTTGTGTCTCTTATATCTCTTAAAATATTTTCATGTATTTTGACAAATATAGAAAATAACTACCCAGGGACAGAAACAATAAATTCATGGTTTCCTAAATATGATTATATTTTTGATGAATCTTAGGTTTATCCTGAAGTGGCAAGAGAAATGAATTTATGGTTCCTGAAGTTTTGTAATCACTTGCATCTAATTTTTTGATATGATAATAATTAAATGAGAGATGACAAGAAACTGGGTGATTAAACAGTTTGGTAAAATGATGCATTAATAACACATAAGTTTTATTTCAAAGTTATTCTCTCACAGTACAAAATCAATTTTAAACTGTAAGCTGCATTCTTTGAAGAATTAATCTTTGCTTTAAAGGAGCAGCATAGATTGACACCAACGATTTCTTTTAATTTCATGTAGGAAGAACCTTTTGTAATGGTGTCTGAAAATGTCCTGGGTAAGCCGAAAAAATACCAAGGCTTCTCCATCGATGTTCTGGATGCCTTATCCAACTACCTGGGTTTTAACTATGAAATTTATGTTGCACCGGATCACAAGTATGGAAGCCCACAGGAAGATGGAACATGGAATGGCTTGGTAGGAGAACTAGTGTTTAAGGTAAGCGTTTGTTTGTTTATCACACATCTAAAGTTGACTATAACCCTTGGAAGTTAATTTCATTTAAAATAAGTGTAAGGCAAGGCCTTGGGTGGTGGTGTTGAATGCAAGTCTCAGCCTATACTATTTCATGAACTTTGTGGAAAGAAAAATTGATGACAATACAAACCTAAATTTCAAAATATGTCCTAAAAAATATTTAGAGCAAGGATTTACCTTTACCAAAGTTATACTTCAAACATATTATCACTGTTTGGTACATGATGAAGTCACAGTGCCTTTTCCAAACACAATTTATGTCAATGTGTTCTTTTAATTTTAAACACAAGTTCAAGAAATAAATAAGATTCTGACCACTTAGGAACTGATCATTTCATTTTTGGATCTAAATAAGGTAAAGCTACTGTTACTTATATTTTTCTCCTTGTTCTTGCAATTCTCAGAGAAGTGTTTTAAATTTCCCCATTACTATATCCCTGTTCCTGTCAGTTTTTCCTTCCTTTTTGGAAGCTTTATTATTAAGTGCACCACATTTGTAAATATTATGCTTTCCTAATGAGTTGAATAGTCATATTTAGGTCTATAAATTACTATTTGATTTCTGTGTATCTCATTTTTCCCTCTGTTCCTTCATTTCTGGCCTTCCTCTGGGTTAGCTGATTTTTTGTGTGCTTGATTTTATTTCCCTTTTAGCTTCTTATTTGTATTTATTTGGTTTTTGTTTGTTTGTTTGCCTGTGGTTAGTCTAGGACAGTAATGTGCATTCTTAACTTATCACACTTTATGTAGATTAAAATCATATCATTTCTCATTTAAAAAGTAATAAATGTACAGCAATATAATTCCATTTATATTCACCATAGCCTTTGTGTTATTGTGGTTATATATTTATATTTGATGAACTCCAAAGTAAAACTTTATACTTTTTTATTTAATCAATTGACTTTCAAAGGTATAAAGGGAAGGGAGACAGTGTCTAATGTTTTAACTATTTTTCTACTATTTCTGGGACATTTTATTCCTTTCTATACATCTGAGCTTCTAACTGGTATCACTTACTTCAACCTGAAGAAATTCCCTTTAGAATGTCTTGAAGTCCAGTCCTGGCATATACTCTTTACATTAGCTTACCTTAAAATTTCTTTGTTTACCCTCATTTTTGAATAATATTTTTAGCATGTAACAAATTCTGAGTTGATAGAATTATTTTTGGTAGGTACTTTTTGTCTTAGTGTTTTCAAATATTTCAAATAGTGGCACTGCTAATTTTGATTTACGTTTGACAAGAGCACTGAGTCTCAGAACACAGTCACTTATAATCAAAGTATCTTTTTCTTTATACTTTTTATTGTCTGAGAAGAATATTGTAGGTAAAATATTATTATTCCTAAAATCAAGGCTGGTGATTTTAAAGCAAGAGTAACTTTTTATTTCAAAAACAATAAGTAAAATTATCATTCAATAATATTTCATACAATAATAAATGTTTTCATTATTATTTCACAATAACATTGATACATAACCTGGTTAACATACATACATGATGTAGTTATGTATCAATGTTTACAACATAATATAAATACTTTCAAGTTTATGACATAGTGATTTGATATATGGATATATTGCAAAATGATTACCACAATAAGTCTAGTTAACATTCATTACCATACATATTTTTTTTAATGTTCATGACTTTAAATATATCATTCTATTGTCTTTTGCCAAATGTTGTTTATAATGAGAAGTTAGCCATCATTTGTACTTTGCTCCTTTTTTATAGTGTAGGGGTGGTCATCCCTGAGGTCTTATTTATTTTATTATGATATTTTACTCTCTGAACTTTAGATGAGTTAATATATCTTGATGTACTTTCAGATTATTGATTCTTTCTTTGCCATCTCCAGTTTCCATTAAGTTCATTCAGTAACTTTTTTTATTCTAGATAGCTAAAATTATTCTTATGCTTGTGTTGGTTAGGAGTCAACCAATGATTTGGGGGAAGCTTATACATAGATTATGGGGCTTCTTTCTCTGTGGCTCCCTCCTTTATGTGAGTCCCTTTTGATTTCTGGACAGCCTGGATACCTCAAACACCACCCTCTAACACATCAAGCTAATAAGGTTCTGACTTTCTGCTTGAGCTCTAGCTACTTTCTATTGCCTAACTGAGGTGTGTTCTCAGTGAATGAGCTATAGAAAAAAGGAACTCACCCAAAGCAGTTACTGTCTTTAAAGGGTTGAAGAGCCTACAGTTTATGCCTGTTTTTGACTGTTACACAATCTATTCAATTTGTGGGTTTTTAAAAAAATTTGACCCAGAATTTACCATTATTCTTCGTTGGGTTAACCCAATTAAAAAATATTCCCTTATTGCCAGAACTGGAATTATTTATAAAAGTATTCTGAAAATGAAAGGATCTAAGTTGTTTCCAAGAGATGCAGAAGAGAAAAAAATAAGAGATGTTGAAGACAGTGATAGGAAAAATAATAAAGCTGTTTTTCATATTCTTTAAATCTTGAAAAATAGTATCAGTTTATTTAATAAATGCTTTACATATGTAATTTTATTTGCAAAAGGTTAATATAAGTATTTTAATAGGAAAACAGGAATCATCAATCCTCACCCTCTTATTAAATCTATGACTCTTTACCTTATGTTCCTTACTATAAACACAAAACAAGCATCCTATCTTTGTGTTTCTGAGGAGTCCTGCCTGAACTGAACCCAAATAAACAATTATATTTAAATATAAGGAAAAGGAAGAAACATTATACAAGTTTTTTCTGTAGATATAGTAGATAAAAATCTGTAAGAGTTATCTTAGTGGACAAGTAATAGTAAACTTCACTTACTATTAATAAATGCTAGTTAAAAGTAATAAGCATTAAAATTAGTTTGATGTTGCTGCTGTTTTTAATTTGGTTGTGTGCTTGCTCCAGTTAGTTAAATTTTTGAGACTTACCTCCTCACCTATGAAGTGAGGAGTACAAGTATTTTAGTGGGAATATCTCATCCAACTATAACCTTTTAAAATCATTTTAAGACTTGATTACATAAGAATCACACACAGCAATAGTATGATGTTCTTCATCAATTCAGTTGCTCAGTCATGTCCAACTCTCTGCGACCCCATGGACTGCAGCATGCCAGGCTTCCCTGTCCGTCACTAGCTCCCAGAGCTTGCTCAAACTCATGCCCATCGAGTTAGTGATGCCATCCAAACATCTCATTCTCTGTTGTCCCCTTCTCCTCCTGCTTTCCATCTTTCCCAGCATCAGGGTCTTTTCCAATGAGTCAGTTCTTCACATCAGATGTTCTTCATAATAATTTGTTTTTATTTGCATGTAAGAGCATATTATTATATGATAATGTAGAGATCAGCAGGGTCCTTTCACAAAGCAAAAATTCAGGTTTAAAAAAGCTGACTGACAAATGTGTGATTTTTTAGCTGGAAAAACTATAAATGTATTTACTTACTGCAATTAGAACTGCTAACCTAATCCATCAGATCACAGACTTTCAAGGGACTTGTGATCCATGCTGTTACTGTGTACTTTTACTTAGACCCTTCCCCCCGCCAAGCTTGGGCCTCCCAGGTGGCTCAGAGGGTAAAGAAACTGCCTGCAATGCCGGAGACCTGGGTTCAATCCCTGGGTCAGGAAGATCCCCTGGAGGAGGAAATGGCAACCCACTCCAGTATTCTTGCCTGGAGAATCCCATGGACAGGGGAGCCTGGTGGGCTACAGTCCATGGGGTCGCAAAGAGTCAGACACAGCTGAGCAACGAACACTATTTACTACAATTAGATTTTTACTTTCTTCAAAAAGATATTTAGCCATTCTGACTAGGCTTTAAGAAGTACTTATCAAGCAAGTGAAAGAGGAGACGCCTACGTAAGAGTTTGCTGAAACAGGTGTCGAGATGGGAAGAAAACTACGAGAGGGTGGTAGAGGAAGAGAATATTTTCATGAGCAGAGGACAGCCAGCATCACAGGATGACTGTGGTAATGTTATACTGAGGGTTCACAGCGTTCTCTTTAACTGTCTTCTGTTACCAATAGAGAAGTATGCTCTAATTTTAAGCACCTCAAAAATGTCAATTCAAATATACAAATAGTCATGCAGTCAAAATATCATAAAGTAATTTAGATTATTCAAGACTCATCATATTAAAATTTTATCTGGCTTATACACACATCATATTAAAATTTTATCAGGTTTATTTACCCTGGTAGAGGAAAATATCACTATTGAATTGGCATAGTAATGTATGACCGAGCTCCAGAAAAATGAGCTTATTATTGCTATATATATTTTTACTAGTGTAGACATTTTTCATGGATCTAAGTATGCTTTAAGTAACAGTAAATACTGCCATTGAATACCTCTATACATGACATAAGACTTATGAAATTAATAAGGTTGTCTGCCTTCCTAAGGGGAAACCACAATTAAAAGAATGTTTTCTAGAGTCTTTGTCATGATGGTTATGGAAAAATACATTTAAAATGATCCAGAGAGGGAACATGGGAAATTTCTGAGTTCATATGATTGTTCAACAGTGATTTCCAAGGCTGGCACTGAGACATCAGGTTGGGATGACCTCATATTAAAGGGATTTTCCACTATAACTGGATGTCAAGAATCATGTATGTACATAATTCTTAAACTGGAAAATACCACCAGAGAGACCAAGGGATTGAACTATAAAGAAAGCTGAGTGCCGAAGAATTGATGCTTTTGAATTGTGATGTTGGAGAAGACTCTTGAGAGTTCCTTGGACTGCAAGGAGATCCAACCAGTCCATCCTAAAGGAGATCAGTCCTGGGTGTTCATTGGAAGGACTGATGTTGAAGCTGAAACTCCAATACTTTGGCCACCTCATACAAAGAGTTGACTCATTGGAAAAGATCCTGATGCTGGGAGGGATTGAGGGCAGGAGGAGAAGGGGACGACAGAGTATGAGATGGCTGAATGGCATCACCGACTCAATGGACATGGGTTTGTGTGAACTCCGGGAGTTGGTGGCGAACAGGGAGGCCTGGCATGCTGCGGTTCATGGGGTCACAAAGAGTCAGACACGACTGAGCGACTGAACTGAACTGAACATATAGAATTGATTTAAAAACTGACAGTGTAGCAAAATCTCCTCCATTCCTTATCTGCGTCACTACTTTTATAACTTTCTGCAATTAATACGCTCTTAAAATTTATGAGAACACAGATCTGGCCAAAAGATGTTTCAATGTGAAATAGATAAATTAGAGATATGTTCTGTTCAGTATAGGAGAAATTGTTATGAGTGAGTTAATGTGGCTGATAAATTATTTTCTCTGGTGTAAAAGAACAAAAATGAGAAGAACACAGAGACCTTGATACTATAGAAAATAGCAAGTATATCAAGTTTAGGATGGAAGTACAAAAAATTAAGAAAACAATGAAGGAGGACTATGAGTTAGACAGCTGTGTATTGTAGTTTTTAGTTTTTTTTTTTTTTGCGTAGCATTTTTAAACTCTAATGAATCAATATATTGTGTACTAAGGTAATGATGACTCAATCCAGAAGAAATATTTTACACCTGAAACATTATGGTCACAGGTTGTTCAACAGAGACTGAATTTGAATATATACTTTTTGTACAAAGGTATAATTTGGTAAGCAAAAAAAGACTTTCAAGCATGCCTTTTTTTTATATTTGGATAAAAATGTTGTGAAGGTCATGTGGAATATAAACATAGCTCAAAGATGACATGATATAAATATCCCCATCTGTTTGAGAAAAGTGGGGTTCAAATCGCTATAATATTTAGATTCTAATGGGTACATTTTAAAGAATGATCTTGACAACTTTATTTTACATTATCAGCATTTACAACACAACTCATATAAGTCAGGAAAATAAAAACCACTCTTGGAATTTCAAAGAGGAGAGATTTAATCACAGGGATTGATCACAAAGTCATGGGAAGGAATGAAAACACAAAAGAGAAGATGTAACATGCAAGTATCAGGAGCTGGTAATGCTCCAGTCGATTATATGTCTCCCAAAGAGGTACCCCTCAACCAGGGCTGGAATTGCCAAAACGATGCTGCCCAAGCAGGGAAGATGAAAACGTGCATAATCAAGGTTGAGATATACTGGATGAACTCGGCAAGGAAATTTAGTGAGATAAAAGAAAATTTAAAATCTTCAAGGATGTATGGTCATGACTTTGGTGATGGAACTGGATAAAATTTTGGGAAAAGGAATCAGAATATGAATATGAGGTTGAAAAACACGTAAAGTCTAAGTGAAGACATTAAAAGAAGTAGTAGAATGGAAAGAGGTTACCAGAGACTGAAATATAGAAGTTCTAGGGATGGAATGTATTAACAGAAGCTGACTTTGTGGGTCACAGTAGAAATATTATAGGAGACAAAAGGAGCTGGAGTTTAAAATGGCCCCCAACTGGGCAAGATAGGGAGAGACAAATGGGTGAAGCACAGGGTATCTTTAGGCCGTGAAACGATTCTATATGGTACTGTAATGGTGCATGCATGACACCATGCATTTATCACAGCCCATAAAAGAGCAAACCCTGATATAAACTGTAGATTTTAGTTAATAATAATGTATCAGTAGGTTCATCAATTGCTACAAATGTACCATACTGATGAAAGATGTTAAGAAAAATTGTATTGGGGAATGGAGGAGTGGCAGACCAGAGAAAGATATATAGGAACTTTTTGTATTTTATGCTCAATTTTTCTGCAAAAATAATATTTTTAAAAAAATGATTATTGTAAGGGGCATCTATGTTGATACTGAAATTTGTTAGAAAGTTGCATGAGAAGAAAATATTGTGAAGTCTGTCTGGTAGAGATGATAAGACAAGTCCCCCTCAGAAGCACACATGTAACTGGCAAAACAAAAGGAAAGTAGCATTAATCTCACTAATGAAGAACAGAAATCAGGTCCCCGCATGTCTAAAAAAATGGGCAAAATTTCTTGGCCTCTAGTATATCATGAAAGTGATAGAAGTGAATTCTCACTCTGTTGAAACTCAAAATAAGCATATATTTCTGCTCAAGTCATCCACAGCTCTCCATCTTTTTCTGTACTCTTCCTGTGTTCATCCCAATCTCTCTACCCTGCATGTGGCTACTGCTATCAAAGGCCATGAACTTGGCGGACTGAATTCACTTCAGTGTCATACTAGCTAATGTCATCAACAGAGCCTTCACTGATTCTCCATTGTCCTTTAATTTATTAGATATTGATTTTTTTTTTTTATTTCAGTCTCCACAGTGGCTGTTTCAAACATTTTCCATACTTTTCAAGTCTCTCCTCCTAGTCCTACTTTTCATTATTGACACTTCTCATTTCTAGTTGTTAAAGCTCATGGTTTACTCAAAGACTATGTGAACCTAGTGTGAGTCCTTGTTTTCTTGCTCTTTAACCTCAACATCCTTCTACCTCTTCTCTAATCCTTAGTGGCAACACAGACTTTGGAATTGGATTGGAACAGACATTAGTTGTGAACACTGGGAACACAGTTACCAGCCTTGTAAGCCTCAGAGAGTTTTTAACCTCTTTGAATTGCAGTTTCCCCATCGGCAAGATAAAGCTATTGTGAATATTAGCAAATGAATTCAGGAATTCTTTGCAGGGAAGACAAACAGGTTTCATCTTATCTGCTGACTCTGATAGATGGGTAAAATCTTCATCAGGTTTCATGGTTAAAAAAAAAAATATATATATATATATTGTAAGTTCAACATATGTTTTGAATGTGGACTGGTAGAATTTGCTGATAGACTATATAGGAAAGAGCAAAGAGAAGGAGCAAAGTCAATGATATCTTCTTACTCAAAAGCTTTATTTCTTATCTTTTTAGCTACAGCAGCAATAAAAGGCTTCATTTCTTCCCGTTTTCCCACCTCTTTCCACTCTTAACTGCCCTCAGTATATTTTGAACACAGCAGCCAGAGTGATCTAGTCACTCCTCTGCTGAAAGCCATTTGATAGCCTTTTAATCCCAAGAGTAAAAACTGTCCTTAAAATTATCTGCATACTCTGCCCAGCGAACTTTCTTTGAAATCCCATCTCTTCCTCCCTCACCACACTCCAGGCCCACAGACTTCCTCACTCTTCCTCACACTTGCTGAACTTGACTTTTTGTACTTCTGTCCTGTCTTCCTAGATTACTCTTCCCCGGGTATCTTTCTCTCCACCTCATTTTCCCAGTCTCTGCTAAAAAGTTACTAGAGAGACCTTCCGTAGCCACCCTGTAAACTACCATCTACTCCCTTGTCTTGTGTTCTTGTTCTAACACATACCACCATCTTACTATATCTTCTTGTTCATCTATCTTCCACTACTAAAATGTAAAACCTTATTCAGGGCAACTATTTTGTGCATTTGCTTTACTGCTGAAAGTTAGTATCTAGAAAGATGTGACAAAAAAGAATGAATAGCAGTCAAGGGACATTTTAAGACATACGTTAGATAATAACACTTCTGTGAAATTGTTCAATGACATCTCATGGTTCATTAATAAAGTCAACCAACCTCCCAAAGCCTGCTAAGTTTGGCCTTATTTAAAAGAAGTTTCTATCTTTATTGCCAGGTTAAACTTTGGGCTTTTGTTCCTATCACTTTAAGCTTGTTGTCCATTGACTATACAGCTTGTTATATTTGGTCACAACCACTCAGTACAATTGAATTGAGACTGGGCCATTTACTGGCATAGGGAAAACTAAGGAAGGAAATACTTGGCGGAGGGTGGGGAGTGTGGGATCAAGAGTAACATTTTGGAAAGAGTAATAGTAACTAACACTGTAAAATAGCCAGATGATCCCAAAGCTTTATGAGTACTGACTCCTTAAATCCTCCTAACAATTCTATGAAATAGAACTTTTGTTCCTATTACACAGATAAGATTCGAAGCACCTTGTCCGAGGTCACGTAGCACCAGGACAAGAGCTTAAGATATTTGACTTCAGAGCCCAACCCCTTAACCACTGTGGATATGCCCTTGGAGTTATCCAAACAGAAAATGAAATAAGTATTTGATACGTGCGTCTGTCTGTAGGACTCTGGGGTGATCAGATACATCTGAGGCTAATCAGCATAGAGTGAAATTTAAATTGCCTCTCCATCTTTCTTTACTTTCCTTTTATGTCTTTAGTTTCCATCACATCTTTTCTTCCCAACTGCTTATAAACTGATTCAGGGATTCTTTATCTTAAAAATAACCTTTCTGGTTTTTTCTCAGCTAGATTAATTAGATGTTGTTGGTTGCAAATGGCAATCCAGTTGAAGTGAAAAGATAATTTAATATTTCACAGCCATGCAGGGATGAAATCCAGGCTCATGTCCTCAGGCCGTGAAAGCGCTGTCTCTACATCTCAGTTCTGCTTTCCATTGTGTGTCCCAGTCCTCAGGCGTGCTCTCCTTCTCAAGCAGCAAAGTGTTTTCAGCAGGTCCAGACTTAGACTTCATCTTCCTTTCCATCCCAGTATGAACATAGAGTCTTTTTCACCATCAAAATATCAGTTTTATACACAATTCTAGCACTGAGATGGCTGGGAGGAAGCAGTGCTCTTTTGGACAGTACTCAGATGAAGCAAGGGAAAATGCTGATTCCCCAAGAAAGCAGCCAGGTTGTTATCAGAGCATGGAAAAGATGGATACCAGAAAGAAAAAATAAAAGGTATCTTTCAGAAACATAAAAATAATGGAATAAGTGACATGGAAACTATCAATAGTTACACATATACAAAAATTTAAATTATCAATAAGTCAAAACCAATAATAACTAAATTAAATTACAAATGATAGGCTGGAAAATATTTGCAAAAGTATGATGCATTGTTATCCTCACTGCTTCACTGCTACACTAAAAGTGTAAAATCCATAAGAAAATACTTAGATCCCCATAAGTAAAGCTATAAAAGATATGAAGTAGAATTTGAAAAGAAGAAACTGATAGATGATAGAAATCCAAAAGGAAGTCTAATGTAGTAGAGTAGGCAATTAATAAAAAAAAAAAGGTAATAGATTAAATATGAATTTTTAGTATGTTTATAAGGAAAGAGCTAAAACTCTGTGTTATGTAACTTGGAACTCTTTTATATGCTGTGTTTTGTCATAAAAAATAGAATATTATTGGAATTAGAGCCACATATTTCAGTCACTGATATACTTGATGTGACAAGACAGGTGCCATAGAGAATGGAAAAAAAAAAAAAAAGAACATAGTTTAAAATTGACCAAAGAATAATTATTAGCACTTATGTAGAGCTTACTATTGCCAAATCAATTGAACAAACTTTGCATGAATTAGCATTCCGTACTCACAGCAACCTTTTGAGGTAGGTACTCCTATTATAGTAGTGTGGATGATGAAACAGAGAGGGGAAGTGACTTGCCGATGATCACTTAGCCAAGTTGTGGAGAATTCATGACTCAAACCCAGGCATTCTAGTCTAAGTTTGTTTTAAAAGCATTTTAATAAACCAAGTCACAGACAGTGAGGAAGATCATACTCAGAAACAACTCAGCACAGGTTGTGGTTTTTTTTTTTTTTTTTAGATGTGCAAATTCAAAGAAGGTTCAGATGGAGTTTGGTTGGATATAGTTGAAGATCAAAAATAAGATTACATAGAAAAGGATTTGGGGAGTGACTGAAAACATTTGCATCTCTAAACGTCTCAGAAAAATCTCACTTTTTTCTCAAAAACCTGGCTTCATATTTTCCTTCTTTTCTTAAGAAAAATTAAAGCTCCTTAGAAAGGTATACGTTATTTTCTGCAGACTATGTCTCATTTTCCTACATTTTATCACACTCCATGTAGGTCGCATTCAGCTTCCATCTGCTTTGGCTGTCCTCACCCACTTCATCTTCCTATAATTTCAACCCTAGCTAAACTCATGCTTTGATCATAAGGATTTCAAACCATTCCCATTTTTGATAACTCAGTCTTCTCAGTACACGTTTTTCACTTCTTTTCAAATGACCCTTTGGAAAAAAATATATATTAATATATAGAGAGAGAGAT
Organism: Bos taurus; assembly: GCF_002263795.3. NCBI lineage: Eukaryota > Metazoa > Chordata > Mammalia > Artiodactyla > Bovidae > Bos > Bos taurus. Next base: position 31,130,476 of record NC_037333.1, on the reverse strand, counting down.
TGACTGATCTTTTCCTTTTCTTTCCATAGTCCCTATATTGGAGACCAGAGAGCTGAGGTTATATTTATTTTGTATGCCAAGCAGAATGCCCTATATTCATCATTTCATTCCCCTCATGTTTTTGAATGCATGCTATGTTCTGGGCACTTTGCCTAGCATCACGGATGCAAAGGAATGGAAGACATTGTTCCTGCTTTCAAAGACCTCACAGTGTACACAGAAGACAAATGTGTAAATAAATTATTAAAACACAGTGCAATCAGTGCCATAGGGTAATGCATATAGGGTGCCATGGTAACCCAGGGGTACAGTGGCAGCCTCTCTGGGGAGTTGAAAAGCTATGCATAAGAAAAGAAAATCGAGCTAGGTTTTGAAGATGAGTAGGAGTTTGAGGGCAACAATAGGGTTAATTATAAAAGTGTGCTTGCCATGCTAAAGAGTTTGGACTGTATCATTTAGCCAGTGAAAATTATGAAAGGCTTTTACATAAGAGAAAAGTAGGATTTAATTTATGTTTAAGAAAGATAGCTCAGGCTAAGGCCAAGGATGCATTCAAGTGAAGAAGGGAAAAGGCAAAAGTCTTTTTCAACAATCTAAAGAGGAATTAAAGATGTCTAAACTAAAACAATAGCAATAGGTCCCAAAAGTGATTTTGAAAAAGCAATCATTATTCCAAGAAAAACTGACTTGAACTTGATAAATTCAAGGAGAAGAGAAAGGAGGTGTTGAGACTTGATGAAAAATTTAGCAGAGGAACATGAGCAGACAGACACTCAATGACAGAAATAGGGAATACAGAAGGAGACCAGATTGGAAAAGGGCAGCAGAGATACAGAGCTTGACTGTAGACATTTTGATTTTAGGATGGCTGAAGAAGATCCAAATGGAATTGTCTAGGAAAGATAAGTAAATGTATCTGGAACCCATATGAATGATGCCTAGGGCAAAAAAGTTTAAGAAGTATAGGCCTTTTTCTCACCTCCATTATAAAAACTAAATTGGGAGTATTGAATTAACATGAAGATGGTGCACAGAATGGTTATTTAAGGTCCTAAGTGATTGTACTTGAGCTTGGATAAAGGAAGACAGTTATTATTGCTTTTGCTACCAAAAAAAAAACCACTGAAGGAAAGAGAGAGCTCATCAGGAGGAGGGTTTAGAGAACCTGAGAATGTGGTGAGTTGCCCCCTTTCCCATCCATACTGAAGAACAGAGTTGTGGAGCCATCAGGAAGGCTTCAGGCATAAAGATAAGCCCATAGTTGGGTTTGTCTATGTCACAGTACAAGTTGTGGGGAGCACAATGGTTAACGCCACTCTCATCTCCATTCTTTACCAAGTCAGGGTTGAGATGGCTCCTTCAATATGGAGAAGACAGAGGTGGTTAGCTAGGACAAAGGGCAAAAGCTGAAGAAGCCACCCCTTGGATCAGGAGAATGCAGTGGGTGGGGAACTATGTTTGTGGATGAAGAAGGTTCTCCGTTGAGTGCCTGAAGATCATTACATATGTCCCATGGTTCATGCACACACACACAAATCCATATGTATTTCCATTCTGTCTTCCCATGACTACAAACCAGCCTTGAAAATATCAGTATCCACCAATGAAACTTCACTCACCAAAGAACTTCTCCCTCCATACAAACCTACCCCGTGACAATGCTTATGAACCTTGTGAAATGAAAAGGTAGCTTTGGGGACCTTCCTGTGTGGTCCAGAGGCTAAGAATCCACCTTGCAATGTGGGGGATGTGGGTTTGATCCTTGGTCTGGGAATTAAGATCCCAAATGCCACGGGGCAACTAAGCCTATGTGCCACAAGTAGAGAATTTGTGAACCACTACAAAAGATCCTCCATGACAAACAAAGATCCTGCACAACTCAACTGAAACCTGATGTAGCCAAATAAATAAATATTAAAAAAGGAAAGAAAAGGTAGCTTTGCAAAATGAGCCAGAATAAAATGTGTAAAGAGAAGAAAAGTTCTCATAGAGACTTTAAATTGGGTAATAACTAAGATTTTAAGTTTTAAATTATATTAAATAAGTATTAATGGACTTATTGAATATCCCAGAATATGTCAGCTATTGTCAGGCAAGAAGTTGAAAAAGTACATGTGGTCTTAAGAATGCATGTTTGTATGTCTGAACAGTGAATGTTCAAAAATAATCCAATATATTTATATACATATAGAATGGAGTGGAATCACAGATGTGGGAAATCACACAAGCTGAATGTATGTAAGTAAAGGTGAAAAAAAGAGGCCCAAAATATTTGTTGTTGATAAAGAAAGATTTTAACACTGATGAAGGAGAAGGATGAGAAGAGATCTGTGAGAGGAAATAAATTATGTAGATGCAAATGACTTAGTGAATGGTTGTAGAAGCAATTTTCTAAATTTGCAGGTGATATTTAATTGGCAGACATTGCAAACACTAAGGAGCAATTCAATCAGATAAAGGACCTGAATCATTAAGTACTTGGTCTAATAGATGGCAAGAACAGATAAGTGGTGAATAATCAGTCTTGAATCAGAGCTAAAGAATAGAGAATGAGTATTTGCTAAAGGGAATGATGCTGTCCAGGAATGGCTTTAAGGTTTCAAGAGAACTTGCAGGCAAGGACAAACAAAAATTCAGTAAAATATGTGTAGAACTAAAAAGATATGGTGGGTTATATGATATAAATTCGGAGAAGGCAATGGCACCCCACTCCAGTACTCTTGCCTGGAAAATCCCATGGACAGAGGAGCCTGGTAGGCTGCAGTCCATGAGGTCGCTAAATGTCAGACACGACTGAGCGACTTCACTTTCACTTTTCAGTTTCATGCGTTGGAGAAGGAAATGGCAACCCACTCCAGTGCTCTTACCAGGAGAATCCCAGGGACAGGGGAGCCTGGTGGGAGGCCATCTATGGGGTCGCACAGAGTCCGACACAACTGAAGTGACTTAGCAGCAGCAACAGCAGCAGGATATAAATAACACACTACTGCATCAGTCAAAGGCAAGGTGTATAAAGACTGGTGCTATGATGAGAAAATCTCATAAATTGAGGATATATAGATCCTAAAGTCTACCGTTGGCTATTGAAATGCCATCTATTACCAAGATTTTCATCTGTCTCTGGTCATGGTTTAGGGATAAAATTAATGAGTAAAATAACTTCTATGTATAAGAGACTGCAGCTTTGGGCGAGACCATTCTAACTTTTAAAGAGCATTTTACCCATGAAATTTTGTATGATTCTATGAACATAATCTTAGGGAATTGTGTTTAGATTGATTGGTCATTTTTATTTAGGATGCTCATTCTATAAAATAGCCTATGTTAGTCTGGAAATTATAAAGACAGAGGAATATACTACAAATGAAAGAAGATAATAATTTATATGGTCTATGAAGGTAGGCCATGCAACAGAGAATGCACTTTCTCCACTTTTTGCAATGCTGAGAATTTTAACTGCTAAATAAAAAGTTTAACTTCAGTACTGAAAAGAAATGAAAAAATATCTTTTATACAATTTTGAAGCCTATTTGGAATCTTTAAACAGTCACTCATATGAATATACCAACTACATTTGAGGACTTTGTTTTAAATTTGCATACTAATATCAGAAAGAATATTTCAAAGTAGATCCCTGTCTTGAAAGATATTTCTGGGTTTCTTTTTGACTGCCATTTGGTTACTTTGGATTTTATTTAAGTCTTAATGATTCTGAGTTTTCTGTTTATAATTTGATAAATTTTATAGTGGCAAGCATTACAAAAAGTCAAATTCCCCTGATTAAAAAACAAGCAAACATGTGAGCACCTAACAAGACTCAACTGTAATCAAGGGAGAAGGTGACTGCAGATGCTCCACATACAAGTGTGAGGACATCTAATGTATCTCTTATTAATTTTATATTTCATTTAATGCCACACAGAATTGCTTGGAGAACAGCCATTATAGGTTCACTTCTCATAGAGACAAACTGTTTCTGGGAGCTAGTTCTTTCTCATTTAGAAAGGACATACATTTCCCTACTACAGAGCTCTTAAAACATCTTTAAAGAGCAGTCTCAAGTGATTTCTAGAATGATTGAAAAGTTTACAGTAATGAAAATTAAAATTCATTCAACTTTGGTCATTATCCTTGGTTTGCATTTTACTGAAATGTGGATTTACAGTTTCGGCATTTCAGGTAGAGATTGCTTCTATATGCTCTGTTCACAAACAGACTTAAGATGACTTCTCAGAAAGTTTTTTTAAAAAAAGTCTCTCTACATAATTAAAAAGTCTTCTTTGAAGATGGTAGCATTCCTCTTGAGAACTGCAGAAATACTAGTATTTTTAAATCTCTTTTAATGCTGCAGAATAATGCCTGAAACACAGCAATTTATAAATAACTAACTTGTAGCTTGCTTCCCATTTGGCATTCAGTAAGAATTTATTGGGACCTAATGTGTAGCCGGCATTGTGGGGAACACATAAACTATACAACACACAGTTCTTGTTTTCTAAAAGCTAAGTAGCTTGGTAAGAATTAGAAGGGGAAGAGAGATCCAACACATATCCAACACTTTTCTCACTGTCTACGCTTCAACTTCTGATAAAGTCATCCAGTCTCAAGGATTTATTTATAAGTAGACAAATTTTAAAAGTGTTTCTTCATCCCAGCGGAATTACAGACTTACAGTTCTTAGTGCATGCCTCCGTGCCCAGTTGCTCAGTCATGTCTGACTCTTTGCCACCCCATGGACCGTAGCCTGCCAGGCTCCTTTGTCTATGAAATTCTCCAGGCAAGATTACTGGAGTGGGTAGCCATTTCCTCCTTTAGGAAATCTTCTCAACTCAGGGACTGAACCGTTGTCTCTCATGTCTCCTGCATTAGCAGGCAGATTATTTACCACTGCACCACGTGGGAACTTCCACATTTCTTAGTACTACTCAGCATTTCCTCTTAATGTCTAATGGACACCTCAAAGGTAGCATGTTCAAAACTGAATTCCTGATTTCACCACCACCCAACATGCCCACAGCCTTCCCTGTCATAGTGTATGGTTCCCATAGTTTATGTAAGCAAAATTCCAATCTCCAAGTTAGTAAAAAAATCTTTGAATTATCCTTGACTTCTCTTTCCTCCATTATACCTTATACTCTGCATCAACAATTTTCTCTGGCCATAAATCTATAGTAAATCCTATATGATCATTTCTTACTACTCCACTAATACCCAGTGATGCAAACCATTATTTCATCTCTTTAGGGCTACTTCCAGAGCCTCTTAACTATCTACCAGACTACAGCTTTTTCCTTCTGTAATCCATTTTCAATACAGCAGTCAAAGTGATTCTTTTTTTCCCTAATGTCGATCAGATCATACCACACTCTCCCTAAAAGCCTCCAAAGGTTTTCCACCTTATTAGGAGGAAGTGGGTATTCAAATTCTTAAAATTGCCCACAATGCCTTCTTGCTCATTCATACACATGTACATGCTCCATCGTGTCTGTTGATCTCTTCCTCCTGGTTACTTCCCCAAAGTGGGTATTGCTTCAGGGCAGATCAGAAGTTGAAAAATAAGAGTAAGGATTAAAACCACACACATGCCAAAAGAAGAAAAAAATGGAGCAATGAATAATTTCTGGGTAAGTGATTAGTAGAAAGAGATAATACAGAAACCATAAAAGCAAAAGTTTATCAGACATAGCAAGTACAGTGTGATAAGTATGGTCAATTCTGCCAGTTGCTCACCTATAAGCTTTGGCAAGCTACTCACTTTCTCTGAACCTCAGATTGTCCTCTGTACAAGGAGGGTGGTGATTCCTCTGTACAGGGTTGTACAGCTAGTGGATGTGGAGGTTCACCCCACCTATGTGAGCTGAAAACATTAGCATCTGGACTACTAAGGTCAGAAGACCTGGCTGATAGCTTGATATGGAAAAACCTACGAAGTCAATGACTTCTTCATAGTGACAGAGCCCTCTTCAAGCAGTAGACAGCCTTGAAATCTATTCCTTTTCTTTCACAATTTAGGGTTTTATAAAAATACTTGTTTCTCTCACCACTCAGCAAAGAGCAAGTAAGTCAACAAACTTGTTTTGGAATTCTACTGTGAGCAAAGCAGTGTGAAGAAATATTTAGGGAGACAGAACACTATGAAATAAAAGCTCTTAGCTCGAGAATTTTATAATTGAGAAGATTAAAATAGGGATAAGTACTACATAAGAAATACAGAAAACAGAGAAATGAGGGATAAAGCTCCAAGTGAGGGAAAATGTCATGAACTCAGGTAAAAATGCTACACACACACAGGTACACATAGATAAATAGATAATATAGACAGACTAGTGAAAGCTAAACTATTGCTAGAGGGACTTGAAAATTATATAATTATGTGAATATGCATGATAGAGGGTAGGGGTTTGAAGAAAGAGAGCTGTAAGGGATGCCTGTGGCTTCCGGGAAGAGGCTTAGAAGTAAGACTAACAATGACATGAAAACTAAATTAATAATACTGTTTTGTCACAGTGGTGGTGTCAGAGACAAAACATCTATAGAAATAATGAAAAATATTAATTTCTAGAATTAGTGGGGTAAGTTCCAAGAAACAATTTTCAATTGAATATAATCCAAATTGCAAGATCAAATTCTGTTGCTTATAAGAGGCAAGAAAAAGGAAACATTCTGAAAGTTCTTCAAGGGAAAATGATTAAATTTATCAGAATACCATCATAATCATAATCATATTGAGTTCCGACCATCTGTTATTTATGTGCTGAAAATTCAAAGGTGACAAAAATAGCTGTTGCTTTAAACACTGCACAGACTTTAGAAAGACTGAATAGCTCTGTGTGTGTGTTTGTGTGTGTTACTCAAAGATATTATATAATATTATGTAAAGTTTGATCAAATACTGGAAAAAATATGTATACATATATATTTATATATGTGAAATAGAAAAGAATCTAAAAGGACATGCATCAATCTCAGAACAATGGTTATCTATGTGAAGGTGTGGGAAAGACATTGTCCTTAAGTATTTTTTCCCTCCTGTCTCAGAAACATAGCTCCTGAATTATAGCCAAATACAGACTGCCCACAGTATACATTTCTTTGCTTCTCTCCTGATCTAGTGTGGTCATGTGACTAAGTTCTAATCAATGAGAATTAAAACGAAGTTTCAAGAAAAGCTTCTGGGTATGTTTTTAAAGAGAGGATTTTTGTTCTTATTCTGATCCTCTTTTCTTCCTTGTTGGAATGTCAGTGGAATGGCTGTAGATTAAAGAGCCATCTTAAAGCATGAGTTGGAACATTTGTGTTGAGCAGCAGAACGAGAGAATCTAAGTCTGATTTCTAACACTAGAAGCTTTATCAGCCTGGAACTTTCAGCCATGGAACTTGGTTTATATTGACATTTAAGTCAGTGATATTTTGAGCATTCCTTTCACTTATAAGAAGTAGACTGGTTTTATATAATTTAAAAATGAAAATGTATTTGTGTACTGTTTTTATAATATAATTCCCTAGTGGCTCAAACGGTAAAGAATCTGCCTGTGATGCAGGAGACCTGGGCTCAATCCTTTGGTTGGGGAGATCCTCTGGAGGTGGGCATAGCTACTCACTCCAGTATTCTTGCCTGGGAAATCCCATGGACAGAGGAGCCTGGTGGGCTATAGTCCATGGGGTCACAAAGAGTTGGACATGACTGAGAGACTAACACTTTCATTTTCACTTTTTTCTCTAGTTTGCTGTTTTAAATTTACTTATTTTTCACCTTAGTTTTGCTTTTCTATGTTTTATAGATGGCAGTCTTACTCCAGTGCGGAAATATATGTTTTTCTGTTTTGTTTTGTTTTTTTTCCTTTACCTTGGCCTATCTTCCATATTGAGCTAAATGGACTCATATGATTTAACTTACCTGACAAATTTCCACATTTCTTTGGAAATTCAAGTTAGAAATTATCTTTTCTCATGTTTTTAACAACTAAAATCTGGGCAATGTTTAACTTACAAATAAGTAAGTATCAAATTCCAACAGAGCTAACAGTGAAGTCCCAAGTGAAATTGCAAGTCTATGGATGAGAAGAGAGAGGAAGGAAGGCATAAGTGATTTCTTAAGAAAGAAGAAAAGGAAGCAGAGAACTTGCGAGAAGCAGAGCTAAAATAACTTTCAGAAAGAGAAAGTTTAATACCAAGTGTTAATGTGCAGAAAACAAATCTGAAACTTGGTGATCCACAACACTGGCCGAGGGAAAGGGACTTAAAAGAAAGTGCACCAGGACAGTACCCTCAGGAAGGCTTTACTTCTGGAGCAGCAGGAGTGAAGAGGGAAGACACGTGCTCCATGAAGCCATGGTAGTGAATGTAGAAGGCCATTAAAGAGCAAAGTTAAGAATTCTGTAAAAACTAAGCAGAAACAGTACATACCACCCGCCTGCCACCCACCCACAAAATCCTCCAGTAAAAAAAGCACTTGTTACTGCACTGAGAGAAGGGAGCTCTATTGAACAAGGAATCTTGTCTACAAGTTTTCCAGGAATAGAAAAATAATTAGACAAGTTCTATTCAGAGCTACTCTAAGAAGAAAAGAAAGTATGTCAATGTATTTTTAAAGCTGGTTAACGTTTTCCTCACATAAGACAAACCATAGAGCAAAATAAAATTATAACATAACACTTCCAACTGAAGTTAATGCCTCAAATAGCCATTTGAAATGTTTTAAAAAGAAAATCTAACAGAATCATAAATTCAAAAGCTAATCATGGAAATGGTCAAATGACAAAGAAATCCAATAAATCTCAGGATATGTTTTGAAAAACAAAAGACAAAAAGTATAGGACATGAATTACAAATTGCTCAAAGGAGATTAAATTAAATTACACTGAAGAATAATAAAGAAAATAATTAAAATTAAAGAAGCAAAAGGTTCAGAGTGAAAGAAACAAAATGAAAAATAGGCCAAAAATATAATACATGTATTTGAAGTCTCTAAAGAAGCAAAACACACAATGATACAATTAATGTTTAAATCTTTAATCTAAGTAACTTCTGGAAAATGAAACAAATGTACTTAATATTCCTAGAAAGACTAATTCAGGACAATAAACTCTGAACTATAGCTTAGTAAGAATTATTAAACTTAAAAGACAAAGAAAAAAATCCTCAACGCAAAAGGATCAAACTGTTTTTAATGGTAAAAAGTTAAATCACTATCAGACTTCTCAAGAGCTACACACAAAGCAAGCCAGCACTACAGAAGCACTATCAAGATTTGTTTTTTTAAGTGCTAGCCAGAGATCCTATATCCATTCAAGATCTCCGTCATGTCTACAGAGAAAACAGTTTCAAACAAACAAGTGCTAAGAGAAAAGTGGACACATGAGCCCCTCGAAATGAAACTAGCAGAGTATGAGCTTCTTTTGACCAAGAAATAACAGGAGAAACTTAGTAAAATGACTAATCATGGTCCTTTAGTACATTTAAGACTGTAAAACTGATGCTAAAACAAGGTTAGAAACATGGGTTAAATGATAATATGAAATCGTCATATGTTATAAAAGTGAAACAATGGCTTTATTAAACACTGGGAGAAAAAGAAGGAAAGAAAGGGGAAAATAGAATATCATTATTAACTATAGTATGAGTCACCTATTTCATTTAAAACTTAGAGAAAAAAGGTTAAGCAGGAAAGAAAAGTAGTAAAGGCACTATAAAAGGTATAAATATAAAGTTAACCACTATAACAAAAGTACAGATCTTTTTAAAAGTTAAAAAACATCAAAAACACATTACAGAGAAAAACACAGTAAATATAACACAATTCAAACAATAATAAATAACATAAACAATGAAATATTAATACATTTTTGTATATATATCAAACATAACATCCTGATAATACACTGTTTTCTCAAGCAAACATGAAAAATTCACAAAAATCAGTAATAGATTAGGTCTCATGGAAAACACCATTAAGGTCCATTGAGGAGGATATATTACAAATAACTTTCTCTGATCCAAATACAATAAAACTAGAAAAAAAACAAAATTTAAAAAATCTTTCCGTCTGAAATTAATGAAGTCTATTAAACAACTCTTGAAGAGAAAGGAGAGATACAAATATATATATTGCTGACTTTTTTCAAGTAGTGGTAATGAAAACACTACAGGACATCCCTGGTGGTCCAATGCTTAAGAATCTACACAGGGGATCTACACAGGCCAACGCAGGGGACACAGGTTTGACCCCTGATCCAGGAAGATCCCACCTGTCTCACAACAACTAAGCCCTTTTGCTACAACTCCTGAAACTCGCATGCCTAGAGCTGGTGCTCTGCAACAAGAGAAGCCACCGCAATGAGAAGCATGCACACCACAACTAGAGAAAGCCTGCATGCAGCAACGAAGACTGAAAGCAGCAAAAATAAATAATTAATTAGAAATAAATCACTACATATCTGAATCTATAAGGAATTATTTATAGTCTTAAAAACCTGTATCAATAAAAATTAAAAAGTGGAAATAAACATATTTAATTCCTTCTTCAAAAGCTAAAAAATTTTAAAAATAAATAAAATTTTTAAAAATGCCTAAAGCCGATTCATGTTTATATATGGCAGAAACCAACACAACATTGTAGAGCAATTATCCACCAATTAAAAATAAATTTTTTAAAAAGCTAAAAAGTGTGCAACAAATTTTAACAGAAGATATAAGGAAGATAAAAATAAAAGGAGAAAGTAATAAGGCAAATAAATTTTTAAGCAAATTAAATTAATAAATTAAATCTTGGTTCTTAGAAAATATCAGCAAAAGAGACAACATATTAGCTAAACCAGTTAAATAAAAGAGAACTTAGACCAATGTATACGAAAGTTATCAAGGAATTGTCTCATACACAAGGACCTTGCCTAGAGTGGTTCACAGGTGAACTCAACCAGTTCTTTAGAGAATAGATCCTCCACTGCTGCTCCAGATTAAGGGAGACTAAGAGACACAACTACTAAACACAAGACATGATTCTGAACTGAATCGCTAATATGGGACAGTATTAGGACCAATGACAAAGTTGTAATATGGACTGCAGATTAAAGTATGGTATTGATGTTAAATCTCCTCAATTTGTGGTTCTGTCTGCCGAATATCACTGTTATTTTAAAATAATATATATGGTTGTGCTCTAAAAGAGAAAAAATAGACTTGAATAGACTAGAATAAATAGAAAAATATAATGTTCTTAGATCCAAAGACTATTAAAATATTTTTGACCAAAGTAAATTATCTTTGAGTCCATTCAGAATTCCAAAGTGACTTTATGAATTTATGAGAGTCATTTAAAATACATTGGAAGATATATTTACATAGCTTTAGCTTAAATAAACCTGAAGGTAAAAACAACAGAAAGCAAGAAATTCATGAACTGTAGATATTGACAATATTGACATAAAGATAAAAAAATTAAAATTGTATGAAATTGGACCAGTAAAAAAGAAGTCCCAGAACATATGTGTGTGTGTGTGTGTGTGTGATTGTATGAATTAAGCATATGTTAAAAGTCATTTCAAATCAGGAGAGAAATTGGACATTCTTCTAGAGCAGCACTGAGGGAGTGAGCTCATTGTTTGAAGGGGGAAGTGATTATGTTCACAACACATAGACTGTGGAGACAACCTGCCATCCAACCATCTCATCCTCTGTCACCCTCCTTTCTTTCTGCCTTCAGTCTTTCCCAGCATGAGGGTCTTTTCCAATGAGTAAGTTCTTCCCATCAGGTGGCCAAAGTATTGGAGTTTCAGCCTGAATATTAGTACTTCTAAAGGGCTGATTTCCTTTAAGATTGACTAGTTTTAGCTCATTACTATCCCAGTACTGCCCAATCTTAGCAATTTATTTAGTGCTTACTAGCAGCAGCAGTATATAATGGAGAAGGCAAATGGCAACCCACTCCAGTACTCTTGCCTGGAAACTCCCATGGACGGAGGAGCCTGGTGGGCTGCGGTCATGGGGTCGCTAAGAGTTGGACGCAACTGAACGACTTCACTTTCACTTTTCACTTTCATGCATTGGAGAAGGAAATGGCAACCCACTCCAGTGTTCTTGCCTGGAGAATCCCAGGGACGGGGGAGCCTGGTGGGCTGCCGTCTATGGGGTCGCACAGAGTGGGACTCGACTGAAGAGATGCAGTAGCAGCAGCAGCAGCAGTACTATATAATGGTTTCCCTGGTGGATCAGACGGTAAAGAATCCACCTGCAGTACAGGAGACCTGGGTTCAATCCTTGGGTCGGGAAGATCCCCTGGAGAAGGGAATGACAACCGACTCCAGTATTCTTGCCTGGAGAATCCCATGGACAGGCTACAGTCCAGAGGTTTGCAAAGAGTTGGACACGACTGAAGCAACTTAGCACACACACAAGCACTGTATTGATGTTAAATAGTAGTAGCTATAGTATAATGTAGCTACTACTAATATAGCTAGTATAGCTAATATAGCTACTACTATATAGATGTTAAATATTAGTAGCTATAGTGTAATAATGCAATAACAAAATATTCTTAGTACTTGTCTTAGTTGGATTATTAGTTCCCTTATAATGCTCTAAGCTATAACCAAATTAATACCATTCTAAATATTATTCAGCCATAAAAAGGAATGAAATTATGCCATTTGCAGCAACATGAATGGAACTAGAGAATATCATGCTTAGTGAAGTAAGTCAGAGAAAAATAAATACTGTATGTTATCACTAATATGTAGAATCTAAAATATTAAATTAATGTATACAGCAAAAAGAAACAGATATAAAAAATATACTAGTTGTTATAGAGAAAGGGAAGAAGGGAAGAGCAAGATATGGGTATCAGGTTAAGAAATAGAAAGTAGTATGATAAAATAGATAAGCAACAAGGATATGCTGTATAGCATGGAGAATTATAGTCATTATTTTGTAATAACTTTTAATGGAGTATAATCTATAAACATGATCACTATGCTATATACCTAAAACTAATAAAATGTTGTAAATCAACATACTTCAAAAAACAAAAATCAATACCATTTTTTCAGTGAGCTTGCAAATACTCTGCATAGAAGTGTGGTTGTTCAGTCGAAAGTCATGTCCAACTCTGTGACTCCATGACTGCAACAGGCCATGCCTCCCTGTCCCTCACCACTCCTGGAGTTGGCCCAAGTTCATGTCTGTTGCATCAGTGATGCCATCCAACTGTCTCATCCTATGTCACCCTCTTCTTCTGCCTTCAATCTTTTCCAGCATCAAGGTCTTTTCCAATGAGTCAGATGTTCACCTCAGGTGGCCAAAGTATTGGAGCTTCAGCTTCAGCATCAGTCCTTCCAATGAGTATTCAGGGTTGATTTCCTTTAGGATTGACTGATTTGATCTCTTTGCTGTCCAAGCATAGAAGTGTAAAAGTAAATATATAAAAACATTAAGGGAGTTACAATAGTAATCATCCTTTGGGATCTGACTGTTTTCTTTATTTTGTTCCTTAAAAATTCTCTAGAATTTTTAAGTATAATCTTAATTTTAGAATGAAAGTTACTTTAATGACAATCTCATTGGTTTTGCCTGGATATTTATTCACTTCCAGTGGGATATTTGAAAAGTAATGGATATTGTACTATGTTTTTATTAATATGATTGAAACTGAAATATTAATATATAACAGTGACATGTGAAAACTTATTTGTTTCTTTCAAAGAAATACATAAAGTCTTGACATTGAGAAAATTAATCATTTGTGATTACTCTGACAGTTTGATTGGTTTTTTCCCCCAGTAATTATGTTTTGTTTTTTTGTAAGGGCAGTGACAACTGACATATTGTATTTACGAAGAAAGACCGGTTGAAACTTTAAGGTCTTTAATGTAAAGTGTTTAGAACAAGAATGTTTATATTCTCATATTAGCAGAAAATGACTATAAGGTCCAAATAAATGATTTTTAGAATTAAAATTTCCAAGTTAGGAAGGCTCTTATATTACCAATTCAATCTATTCTTTACACAGATGAGTAATCTGAAATGATGAAGGTTTGTCCACTTGCCCAAAGCCATGGCGTATATCATTAAATAAAGGTTAAGACTTGAATACATTGTTTCTTTCTTCTCTGCCACCTTTCCTTCCCCTCCTTCCCTCCCTCTCCAACCCTTCTTTTCATCCTCTTTAGCATTTCTTCAATGCCTATTTTCTCCCAAGCAAGTCTGAAATTTTTACATTAGAATATTATTTCAAGACCAAAGAAATAAAACAATGTTTAAGGAAACTGTCAAGAAATTTTTAAAAAATCTATGAACAGTTCGTTCTTGTGGAGAGTAGGATAAAAAATGTATGATTTTAAGAAGTTGAATAGGCAGGATAGACCTAGCGGCTTGTTAAATATGTGCTAAAGCTCTTCAATAATGATTTTTCTTCCACTTTGTGCAAAAAAAATCTTTAAGGTGAAAATGAGAGGGACTTCCCAGACGGTTCAGTGGTTCAGACTCCATGCTTCCAAAGCAGAGTGCAGGTTTGATCTCTGGTTAGGAGCTAAGATCCCACATGCCATGCAGGGCAGCAAAAAAAAGAAGAATGATAGTGGAAAATACTTAAAGGAATTGAAGGCACCTTTCAATTCAGTTCAGTTCAGTTGCTCAGTCGTGTCCAGCTCTTTGCCATCCCATGCACTGCAACACGCCAGACTTCCCTGTCCATCACCAACTCCCGGAGTTTACTCAAACTCATGTCCGTTGAGTCAGTGATGCCATCCAACCATCTCATTCTCTGTTGTCCGCTTGTCCTTCTGCCTTCAATCTTCCCCAGCATCAGGGTCTTTTCCAATGAGTCAGTTTTTCGCTTCAGGTGGCGAAAGTATTGCAGTTTCTGCTTCAGCCTCAGTCCTTCCAATGAATATTCAGGACTGATTTCCTTTAGGATTGACTGGTTAGATCTCCTTGCAGTCCAAAAGTCTTTAATTAAGGCACTTTTAATGGTTCAAGTTTCCAAGTCTAAATGAATGATATCCTAAGGGAATAAATGCATTTCCTGAGGTGATATACAAGTTACTACAGATAATATGTGCAAAACAAGAAAAAGAGAGCTGTTACATCATTGGAGATTGACATATTCAAAATTAGAAAAGAAAATTCATTCTCACAGAGCAATGAATTTGATTTTATTTTCTGATATGTTTATGGAATGGGTTATTAATCAGATGTGTTATAGGTGGCAATGAAGTAAGCAGTTCATTTTCTTTTTTGGTGGTATTAGCTATTCATAAAATGAATATGATTACTCATATATTTTGAGTTCAATAATGCCTTTTACAAAGCACTTAAAAACTATATAGAGAAAACTGACTGGATGACAGTAGAGTAAAAATACTTGTAGATGACTAAAAAAATTGTATCTGAAGTGTTAACTAATGAACTATTGTCAAAGTGGGTAGCACTATAGAGGCATGTTTCAATACTTTGAACTTTCCCACATACTCTTCATAAGTATTTTGCTAGTAATGTAGATAAAAAAGTAAAAGCCTGCTTCTCAAACTTCTAAATGAGGCAAAATGAGCAGGAAAAGGTGATGTAATTGTTGATAGTAAAGATTCCAAATGTTTTAGAAAGATGTGAAGATCAAAAGAACCAAAGAATGAAATTGGTGAAAGACAAATATAAAATTCAACATGGATCACACCCTTGTAGTGGTAAGCGCCTTGTATAACTCAATGCAGTTATGAGGCATGGCATGCAGGGCCATCCAAAATGAATGTGTCATAGTGGAGAGTTCTGGCAAAAGGGGGTCCACTGGAGGAGAGAATGGCAAACCACTTTAGTATTTTGCCTCAAGAACCCCATAAACAACGTAAAATTAAAATTTTGCTTCAAAGTCAACTGCATAGGATTTCTGAGGACTTCTGATAACAGTATTTTGTTTTAAAATATTTTATAATTTTAAGATCAATAATTTTTATTTAATCCTCAGTTCAGTTCAGTCGCTCAGTCGTGTCCAACTCTTTGCGACCCCATGAATCGCAGCACGCCAGGCCTTCCTATCCATCACCATCTCCTGGAGTTCACTCAGACTCATGTCCATCGAGTCAGTGATTCCATCCAGCTATCTCATCCTCTGTTGTCCCTTTCTCCTCCTGCCCCCCATCCCCCCCAGCATCAGAGTCTTTTCCAATGAGTCAACTCTATGCATGAGGTGGAAAAGTACTGGAGTTACAGCTTCAGCATCATTCCCTCAAAAGAAATCCCAGGGCTGATCTTCAGAATGGACTGGTTGGATCTCCTTGAAGTCCAAGGGACTCTCAAGAGTCTTTTCCAGCACAACAGTTCAAAAGCATCAATTCTTCAGTGCTCAGCCTTCTTTACAGTCCAACTCTCACATCCATACATGACCACAGGAAAAACCATAGCCTTGACTAGATGGACTTTTGTTGGCAAAGTAATGTCTCTGCTTTTGAATATGCTATCTAGGTTGGTCATAACTTTCCTTCCAAGGAGTAAGCATCTTTTAATCTCATGGCTGCAGTCACCATCTGCAGTGATTTGGGAGCCCAAAAAGTCTGACACTGTTTCCACTGTTTCCCCATCTATTTCCCATGAAATGATGGGACCAGATGCCATGATCTTCGTTTTCTGAATGTTGAGCTTTAAGCCAAGTTTTTCACTCTCCACTTTCACTTTTATCAAGAGGCTTTTTAGTTCCTCTTCACTTTCTACCATAAGGGTGGTGT
Source organism: Bos taurus (assembly GCF_002263795.3). Taxonomy (NCBI): domain Eukaryota; kingdom Metazoa; phylum Chordata; class Mammalia; order Artiodactyla; family Bovidae; genus Bos; species Bos taurus. Next base: position 31,113,767 of record NC_037333.1, on the reverse strand, counting down.
CATCTGCATATCTGAGGTTATTGATATTTCTCCCAGCAATCTTGATTCCAGCTTGTGCTTCTTCCAGCCCAGCGTTTCTCATGATGTACTCTGCATATAAGTTAAATAAGCAGGGTGATAATATACAGCCTTGACATACTCCTTTTCCTATTTGGAACCAGTCTGTTGTTCCATGTCCAGTTCTAACTGTTGCTTCCTGACCTGCATACAGATTTCTCAAGAGGCAGGTCAGGTGGTCTGATATTCCCATCTCTTTCAGAATTTTCCACAGTTGATTGTGATCCACACAGTCAAAGGCTTTGGCATAGTCAATAAAGCAGAAATAGGTGTTTTTCTGGAACTCTCTTGCTTTTTCCATGCTCCAGCAGATGTTGGCAATTTGATCTCTGGTTCCTCTGCCTTTTCTAAAACCAGCTTGAACATGAGGAAGTTCACGGTTAACGTATTGCTGAAGCCTGGCTTGGAGAATTTTGAGCATTACTAAGTTTAGTCTAAGTCCATCTTTGCATGAAAAGTTCCCTTGGTGATTGAGTAAACAAATTATTTTTATTTTAAAGTAACTTTTCTAAGTAGAGAATAAACTAGTGTTCTCTAAGTATTTGAAACATTGTCATAGAGGGAGATATTTAGATTTATAATGTGATGTATCAGAGACATACTTAATAGAGGATACCGAGAAATATATATCAGTTCATAATAAAATCAATATGTTATATTAATTAGAATATTTCAAATGTAAATTTTTCATCTTCATAATTGGGCTTGTTAGAATATTAAATAATATAATGTATGTGGAGCATGTAACATGGCACTAGATATATAGTAAACATTACATAAATATATAGCTATTGGTATTAGTAGTATAATGTCCTTAGCATTATGTTCAAGCATAAACTACATGACTATTTGTTGGATGTGCTCATTTATTTCAAATTAAATTTAGAGTAAATGTATTTCAATACTTTGTGTGTAAGTTTCTGAAAGTCAATGAGCCTATGGCTATTAGGCACGTCCCATTGTATTATCCAGGGCTTTGTAGGTGGCTCAGACAGTAAAGAATCTGCCTGCAATGTGGGAGACCTGGGTTCCATCCCTGGGTTGGGAAGATCCCTTGGAGAAGGAAATGGCTACCCACTCCAGTTTTATTGCCTGGAGAATTCCATGGACAGAGAAGCCTGGCAGGCTACAGTTCATGTGGTCGCAAAGAGTCAGACATGACCGAGCAACTAACTCTTTTACTTCACTTTCATTGTATTATCCATCCATCTCTTTATATGACTAGAATAATGTAAATCTTCTATTTCCTGTCAAGGTAAATGCTGCAACTGTGTAATTAAAACAGTTGAAAAATATTTATATTCTACAATAGTTTTAGTGCTAGATCTTATCAAAATTCAAATAAGCACTTTTACATTAAATACTTGACATATAATAATAGTTTGTAATATATTGAATCTGCCCTAGTAGACTCTACCTTAGCTAATGGTAAATAACATAAACATAAGTATATTGATAAAGCAGGAACCTGATTTTAATTATTGAAATAATTAAGATATAAATCTATCACTTCTATCAAACAGTATGTTCTTATATTACCATTTTATTTTTATTCTGTAACATCCCTTCTTTGTCAGTTATGCTGAGAAATAGAAAACTTATAAGAACTGGTTAAAATATCTAGTAAATGTTACACCTTCCTTCATATATGAAGGAAGAACTTATTGATGATGAATCTATTTCAAATAAGTGTGCTGGATACTGTTCAGTTCAGTCACTCAGTTGCGTCTGACTCTTTGCAACCCCATGAATCACAGCACACCAGGCCTCCCTGTCCATCACCAACTCATGTGCATTGAGTTGGTGATGCCATCCAGCCATCTCATCCTCTGTCATCCCCTTCTCCTCCTGCCCCAATCCTTCCCAGCATCAGGTCAACTCTTCACATCAGGTGGCCAAAGTATTGGAGTTTCAGCTTCAGCATCAGCCCTTCCAATGAATATTTAGGACTGATTTTCTTTAGGATGGACTGGTTGGATCTCCTTGCAGTCCATGGGACTCTCAAGAGTCTTCTCCAACACCACAGTTCAAAAGCATCAATTCTTCAGTGCTCAGCTTTCTTCACAGTCCAACTCCCGCATCCATATTTGACCAATGGAAAAACCATAGCCTTGACTAGATGGACCTTTGTTGGCAATGTAATATCTCTGCTTTTTAATATGCTAGGTTGGTCATAATATCTAGGTTGGTCATAACTTTCCTTCCAAGGAGTAAGCATCTTTTAATTTCATGGTTGCAATCACCATCTGCAGTGATTTTGGAGCTCAAAAAAATAAAGTCTGACACTGTTCCACTGTTTTCTCATCTATTTGCCATGAAGTGATGGGACCAGATACCATGATCTTAGTTTTCTGAATGTTGAGCTTTAAGCCAACTTTTTCACTCTCCTCTTTTACTTTCATCAAGAGGCTTTTTAGTTCCTTTTCACTTTCTACCATAAGGGTGGTGTCATCTGCATATCTGAGGTTATTGATATTTCTCCCAGCAATCTTGATTCCAGCTTGTGCTTCTTCCAGCCCAGCGTTTCTCATGATGTACTCTGCATATAAGTTAAATAAGCTGGGTAACAATATACAGCCTTGACGTACTCCTTTTCCTATTTGGAACCAGTTTGTTGTTCCATGTTCGGTTCTAACTGTTGCTTCCTGACCTGCATACAGGTTTCTCAAGAGGCAGGTCAGGTGGATACAAGAATATGCCAATTTTTTTTGTTAAAATGACAGTCCCTCCCTTCACAGGGCTTTTGGTCTAATAGAAAATTTCATTGGTCAAAAATCATACAAATATTGGTAAAATTACAACTGGTATAACTGCTAGGTAAATGAGGGATACTCCTGATAGTGTAAAGAACAAAATTATTATTCCAGTCAAAACAGCCCATGAATAGCTTCCCTGTGGAAGTGATAATTGAGCTGGTTTATGAATATGAAGAAGAGTTCACTTGAAGTTTCAGGAGAATTAATTCAGACAGTATAATCAGCATGTAAGAAGATCATGCATCACAAAGAAGTGCTGGAAAGAAAAATGGTTCAGTAGGAATATGTTGTGATAGATGGAGGATAGTCTATCCAAAGATGTATAGACTTTGTTAAAGATTTTAATCTCTTTTCTTATAAGCGGTACAAATCCACAGAAAGCTTTTAAACTGTGGTAGGGAACAAGATGAGATTTGCTCAACAGAAAGACTGCCAAGATTTAAGACTTAGGTGAAAAGATATCCACTGAAGCAGGAAACATCGGAAGAGGACTGATCTGAGTTGAATATCTCTGTTGTGGTCTTGGCCACATTAAATTCAAAGTGTTTTGGAGACATCTAATAGTAATATCAATTATATAATTACATAAATTATTCCAGACTCCAGAGCTCAGCTCTAAATCTAGAAGTATAAATTTGTAAATCATGTGTGTAGATGGGGATCAATGGGGGTAATGGATATGAATGGGCTTGCCAAGGCAGAGGATCTCAAATAAGAAAAGGGCCCAAGTACAGAGGATCAGCAACATGAAATTGCCAATAAATGGATGTTTAAGCAACTGAAATGGAAGGGAATGGTTGTTAAGTTTATTGATAGAGGGTTGGCTTTAGATAGGAGGACAGTTTCTCCATAGCAAATAAATTTGAATCCAATAGACTGGATGTGGAATAGAGATTGAGAAATAGAAATAAGTATGAATTTTAATTCAGCATCTTCTGTGTCCTCTGTAAAAGAGCAGTGGAGGTCATCTTCTGAGAGTTAGAGGGACTGAGAAAATTAAATATTTTATGAGGCTAAAGATGGGAGAAGTCATTGTAGAAACTGAACAAGTGAGTTGAAATACACATACATACGTACATGCATAGATACATAAATACATAGACAAATGATAGACAAAGAGGGAAGGAAAGAAAGAAAGGCATGGTTGTTTGAGCATTGTTGGTTACTTGGACCTTTTCAAGAAGTTTTAGGAACATCTTTCTGAGTCAGTGGTTCTTGCTTTTTCTTCTGCTACAGTACAGCTTCTTTATTAGAAGTAAAGAATATCACATACTAATAACAAACACAATGGTCTGCTGTATTACTGATTCACAAGTCTGGAGTCAGGCACTTCCTCAGGAAGTTGTATACAAATCCCAGAGACAGAAAAATGTGTGTGTTTTTGGGTATGTGTTGTGTTTGTAAATGCATTTGTGCAGTTTAAAAAGCCCATTTTATGATTCTAATATCCTCTCCACAGGGTGACTGGGAATTTCTCCTTGAGCACAGAATAACCAAGTGTTTGACAGTAGACTAGAATTTAGGAAGTTCTTCATAGAAACAGGAAAGGCAATTATTATTTTTAATAAATATTTTAGCACATGCAAAATAATCAGTTCACTTCTCCAAAAGAAAAAATAACAAACACAACACAATGTCCCCTAGATATTTTTATTACATTACAGAAACTTACTGTGTGATATGTGCAAGTATCTATTATTAAAAATCAGTAGAGTAATTATTCTGATTCATAATCATTAAATGTAAAACATTTAGTTATTTATTATCAAAATATTTGTGAACATTTACAAATATTTAATCAATATGTTTTCAGCAAATTCCTCCTTAGATGGAAATTTTTTTTACTTTGACTCATAAAGTGCTTTGGGTCCCTAGTGCATCAATTCGTAAATTACTGATCCACAGTACTTTAATATCCTGAAAAAGGAAATGTGTTTTCTGAGAATTTAATTGAATCTTGAGGAGTTACTTATTCACCACTGAGGTTGGGATAAGTGAGTCAGCTCACAATAGTCATACTAAAGACAGTTATATTTATTTCACAAATAGGTAAACTGAAGCTCAGAAAAAATTGGACTAAAGTGCTAAGGATCCAGGTTACATTTCTTTCAGAAAAAAACCCGATTCCTAGTAACTAAACAATGCAAAATAAATACATGAGCTTGAAAGCAATAACTATTTCTCTGAAAATTCATTTCCACATAGTGTTACTAAGTTTAATACTTCTCAGTTAATAAGCCTAAATTCATAGTACTTATGATAATATAGCCTTGTTGCAGTGTAAATAGTAAAATTAAGAAAAGCAAATTTCAAACTCTTTCAAAGTAAAAATTTTCCTAAAACTAGTTATCCTAATTACCTACAATATGAGCCATTTGGCAAATGAGTGATTTCTTGCAGTATGGTAAAATGATTATAAGCACAGGCTTTGGAGTAAGAAAAACATAGCTTTAATATTTGGCTTCTGAAAACTTCGTGAGTGTGAGGACTGAAATAAGTTACTTAAATTCTTGAAGTTTTAGTTTCTTCATCTGTGGAATGGATAAGAAAACATGTAATTCATAACTCATTGTAAGGATTAAATGAGAGAAGTTATTCTAATACTTATCACAGGGCCTAGCATCAAAATATCGGAGAAGGCAATGGCACCCTACTCCAGTACTCTTGCCTGGAAAATCCCATGGATGGAGGAGCCTGGTAGGCTATATAGTCCATGGGGTCGCTGAGAGTCGGACATGACTGAGTGACTTCACTTTCACTTTTCACTTTCATGCATTGGAGAAGGAAATGGCAACTCACTCCAGTATTCTTGCTTGGAGAATCCCAGAGATGGGGGAGCCTGGTGGGCTGCTGTCTATGGGGTTGCACAGAGTCGGACACAACTGAAATGACTTAGCAGCAGCAGTAGCAGCAGCAGCATCAAAATATATGGATGAGCTGATACACACACACACACATACAAACACACACACAGCTTAACTTTAGGTAGAGTATCTTTGTAGCTGTTATTACTTCAGAAGCTAGATGTATCTGAGTTGATTTAGCATTCCACTAGGCATGTTACTTTTCATGTCTTTTTTCTTCCGAAAGCATTAAAACCAATTTCTATATTCTTTCATTAAACAATAACAAAAAAAGAACAGTGAAAATATTCAACAATTTACTATTGTTTGTTTGTCTGAAAGAAACTTTCTGCAAGTTTAGTCACAGCTATAGATCATTATTTCAAACAACATGCATAGTTTAGATATTTAAATATTTTTTACATCATAGAATTTAAATGTGAAGTCATTAGTTCTGTGCTTTTACTGCAATTCTATGTGCCTTATTATATAAGCCAAATAGCATATGCTATGATTTTGATTGCTAAATACTGAGCATTTAAGGCACACTCTGAGAAGAATGGTTATTGCTCCAAGAAGAGTATTTGTCTCCTTAATCTAATTGTTTACTAAAATGTTTCTGAGGTTTAAAAAATAAAATTATGGTAGAAATTTCTGGTGTATGATGCTATAGCTTCGTGCCATGAAAGCTCTAATAAACTCTAATATATATAGAACCTAATAATATAAATTTTGATGCAGAGAAGTCTAAACCAAGGATGAAATGCCATGTTGAATGTCTTTAATAACCTAATAGTTTACTCGGTAATAATATATTGAATTTCTTGGAAATATTTTCTCAGGAAGAATTGTTTAGAATAAGTTTTATCTTTGCTATTGTGTTAATGATGGCTTTGATAAAGTTACCCAAGGAAAAAAGACAGTTTCCTTCAGGAGTTACCTGTGTCTGAAATATTCTTCCCTGATTTCACAGGCACTGATAATATGAATAAGGTAATTTGTCTAACTCTCCTGAGCTAAGATTTGCAGTAGGAAATGCAAAATTCACATATGGCTATTCTCTAAGAAGTCTCTGCTGTGCTTTTCAGTTTTTATAAAAACGCTTAAGATGTTGCCTGAGGCGTCTATTTTTTTCCCTCAAGACAAGCTACAGTGCCACAAATAAAGTTGTTTTTCACACTGCTAACATGTTCCTTTCTCTTTCCATTTCTCAGAGAGCTGACATAGGAATTTCTGCTTTAACCATCACCCCAGACCGTGAGAATGTGGTGGACTTTACAACACGTTACATGGACTACTCAGTGGGAGTCCTACTTCGAAGGGCTGAAAAGACAGTGGATATGTTTGCTTGTCTTGCACCATTTGATCTCTCACTATGGGCTTGCATTGCTGGCACAGTCCTTCTAGTGGGTCTACTGGTCTACCTCTTGAATTGGCTTAATCCTCCACGATTACAAATGGGATCAATGACTTCTACCACTCTCTACAACTCCATGTGGTTTGTGTATGGATCCTTTGTACAACAAGGTAAGGATAAAAAATATGGTATAGTATAAAAAAGAAGTGTGTTGTTTCATATGCCATGAATTCAGTTAGGAAGGTTCTGTTTCTTGACATCAATAAATGTTCTAAAAGGTCTTTAGAGTAACACTCAGAAAAGAACATATTCTATTCTTCCCTAGTGGACCTCAAACACCAGATTTCCAGCAAAAAAAAAAAAAAAAAAGGTACAGTATCTTTTGATGTAAATTCAAGTTCATCAACAAAGCCAAAGATAAATGTCAGATGTCAGGTTCACAAGAAACTCAAGATGAGATTTTCCCAAACTGAAATTCTGAGAAATAGTCTTACTGGATGAAAATACTTACTACCAGAGCAGATATTGCTTAATTATTTACATATGTAAGAGATGTTGAGACTTGCTCTTTGTTGAGAGACATCATTTCATGTATTAAAAATATTTATTGTCAGTGAAAAGCCCTCAAGATTCCAATAAGAAATTTTATGCTATGTCTTTCACTTTAATACATAATCTTTACCAGTTGTTTAACTGAAATTTCATTGTATTCTACAGAATGTCTTTGCTGTGTTGTTCGATAGTCAATCTGCCTACTCTTTAAACTTGCCTACATAATTACTTGACTCTGTTTCAGAATAGAAAGAATACTTATTAAATCCCTTATTTGAGACTACTGCCATCATAGAAAATGAAATAATAAAATACTTAGGGCATTATTAGTTTCTTGCAGATGCGTCATATGTATTGAAGAGGAGACATAGGTGTCACAGTGGAGACACATGATGCTTTTGCCTTAATATTTATTAATACAACTCTCAATAGCATCTTATTTTTTAAATATACTTGCTATTGGATCTTCCATTAAATTTCATCCTTTCTATCTCATTTGACCAATCATAAGTTTTACCTAGACTTTTAATCTCTACTTTCTTACTTAAAATCTGTCCCTTAAACATGCTTTTCCCCACTACCTTTCTGTGTCTTCATATATTTATCACAGGAAGTTTTGGTCCATTAAATAATCACTAATCTAGTAGATATTTGCATCCGTGCATGCTCAGTAATGTACAACTCTTTCTGACCACATGGACTACATATAACCCACCGAACTTCTCTCTCCATGGGATGTCTCAGGCATGAATACTGGAGAGGGTTGCCATTTCCTTCTCCAGGGGATTTTCCATACCAGGGATTGAACCTGCATCTCTTGCATCTCCTGCATTGGCAGGCAGATTCTTTACCACTAGCACCACCTAGAAAGTCCATGTAGTAGATATTTAATCCACACCTTTTATTTAATAGAACTTTGCTAGGCACTGAGTATACAGTTGTGAACAAAAGAGTCTTTGCCATCATTGATCTACAAGTCCTTTGGGACACAAACATGTAAAACCCACATGTGGTAGAGATCAGCACAGTCTGTTATGAGATCATAGAGGTAGGGAGGCTGCATATATCTTGATGTGGCAAAGAAGGCTTTTTGAGTTAATACTGTATGAACAGACAGAATTAACTATGCAAAGGGCTTATTGAAGAAGAGGATGGGGGAAGGACACATAGATGGTAGGACAGAATTGAAGACCAAGAAGTGAGAAGGAAAGTGCAGTAAACATTGCAGGGTGTAACCAATAAAGATAAGGCTGAAGATGTATTTGTTAATAGCAGGGATTTGAATTTGATCTTCAGGGAAATTATCAGCAATTTAAAGGCATTAAACAGGAAAATACATGTTTAAATTTTAACTATAGAAATATTCTGATTATCAAATGGAAGAAATTGAAAAAGAACAATGTGGAAAGGGAGAAAAATTATCTGAGTATTATGATAACTAAGTAAAGAGGCACAGTGGCTTGCACAAAGAAAGATGGCGTTGGGAATAAAGAGAATGGTATTGATGAATTGGAATTAATAGAACATGATAAATTATACAGTGGTATGGGGATTGCTACTGAAGGACAGAAAGGAGGTAAAATTTTATGCTAAGTTTCTGGATTGGGAAGTTGTGTATATTGGATGTTGATGTCATTTCTGGGGGGGAAAAATTAGGGAGAGCAGGTGTAATAGGGAAGGTAAGACATGCATTTTGGTGCCTTTGAGTTGTGGTATCTGTAAAATATCCAGGGGTATATTTCTAATGCTTGTTAGTGGTTTGATAATATTTTTCAGAAACACAAAAAAGGCGTCTGGGCTGGATTATATATTGGATATATATTGAGGCGATATTGGCATGTAGGAGATAATTGAAGCCAAGAAAGTGAATCATATCATACAGAGTTGTTGTTCTTAACTGCATACGCCTGGTTGAGGACCACTGCCCAGAAAGGGCCTAGGACAGAGCCCTGTGGAAATGAATGGGTAGAGGAGATTTCAGTGGTAAATTATAAAGAATGACAAGAAAGAAGCAAGTACCATGTATACCATCTAGTTGTACACACACAAAGTAAAGATAATTTTTGAATATGGAAGATTTGGTTGACAGAGTTAAACATTTCAATGAATTGAGTAAAATTAATACTTGAAAGGCTTTCATTGGATTTAGTGATAACCTTTTTATAGGTAGTGTTCCAGTGACTACAGCTGTGTAATAAATTACTTTAAAACCTATCAATTTTGTGCATCACAGATCCAGACAAAACATGGTGAAGGTGGTTTGTCTTTGCTCAATAATCTCCGAACTCCTGCTAGACAGCCCAAAGTTTGCAAGCTAAACTCATCTGAAGGCTTGTTCATTCTACTCACATGTCTGATAGTTAATGCTTGCTGAGAGCTATTTTCCTCTGTGGCTTTTCTCTATAGGATAATTTGGCTTTCTCACAGCATGATGGTTGATTTCTCCATAGAGAACATCCTCAAAACAGAGAAAAGAGTCAATGAAACAGAAGAATTTTGTAGTCCAGCTTGGGGATTACAAATTCGTATGCTGGTGTGAGCTTCTCTTGCAGGAAACACTCTGTATGTGCCACCTCATTGCTTTGGAATGACAATTAAAATGGTTTAAAAATGTGAACTCCTTAGATGCAATAACTCACACAAGTATCACATAAGTGTTTACTAAATAAAAAACAAAAACTTAGGCTCAGCCATGAATAGTTAGGCACATGAAAAAAAGGGTAACAAGGCAAATTACTTTAAATTATTACCAAGACTGTGGTTGAAATCATAGATATTAGCATACATGGAGAAATAAAAAAATAGAAGGACCAATGATGAGTCCAATAGTGAATAAGACCAGAGGGTAATAGAGTAGTAGTGGGAGAGAGTACAGTTTTCAATGAGGCCAAAGAACAATAGTGGAAACAGTGGTGTGAGAGTTCAAAGTTTGCATTTACCAAATGGGACCTGTAGATGTGGATTCCTGAAGAGCTAGTATACAAAAAGATCTTAATGACCCAGATAACCACAAAGGTGTGGTCACTCACCTAGCGCCAGACCTCCTGGCGTGCGAAGTCAAGTGGGCCTTAGGAAGCATCACTACTAACAAAGCTATAGGAGGTGATGGAATTCCAGCTGAGCTATTTAAATCTTAAAAGATGTTGCTGTGAAAGTGCTACACTCAATATGCAAGCAAATTTGGAAAACTCAGCAGCCACAGGACAGGAAAGGTCAGTTTACATTTCCAATGCCAAAGAAAGGCAATGCCAAAGAATGTTCAATCTACCTCACAATTGTACTCATCTTACATGCTAGCAAAGTAATGCTCAAAATTCTCCAAGCTAGGCTTCAACAATATGTGAACTGAGAACTTCCAGATGTTCAAGCTGGATTTAGAAAAGGCAGAGAAACCAGAGATCAAATTGTCAACATTTGTTGGATCATCAAAAAAGCAAGAGAGTTCCAGAAAAACATCTACTTCCACTTTATTGACTACACCAAAGCCTTTTACTGTGTGGATCACAATAAACTGTGGAAAATTCTGAAAGAGATGGGAATATCAGACCACCTGACCTGCTTCTTGAGAAATCTGTATGCAGGTAAAGAGGCAAAAGTTAGAACCAGACATGAAACAATGGACTGGTTCCAAATTGGGAAAGGAGTATGTCAATGCTGTATATTGTCACCCTGATTTTTTTAACTTATATGCAGAGTACATCATTTGAAATACCAGATGGATGAAGCACAAGTGGAATCAAGACTTCAGGGAGAAATACCAATAACCTCAGATATGCAGATGAGACCACCCTTAAGGCAGAAAGCAAAGAGAAACTGAAGAGCCTCTTGATGAAAATGAAAGAAGAGAGTGAAAAGCTAGTTTAAAGCTCAACATTCAAAAAACAAAGATCATGCATCTGGTCCCATCACTTCATGGCAAATAGATGGAGAAACAATGGAAACAGTGACAGATTTTAAAATCTTGGGCTCCAGAGTCACTGCAAATGGTGAACTGCACCCATGAAATTAAAATACGCATGCTCCTTGGAAGAAAAACTGTGACCAACCTAGGCAGCATATTAAAAAGCAGATACATTACTCTGCTGACAAAGGTCTATCTAGTCAAGGCTATGGTTTTTCTGGTAATCATGTTTGGATGAGAAAGTTGAACCATAAAGAAAGCTGAGCACCAAAGAATTGATGCTTTTGAATTGTGGTGATGGAGAAGACTTGAGAGGCCCTTGGAGTACAAGGAAATCAAACTAGTCAGTCCTCAAGGACATCAGTCCTGAATATTCATTAGAAGGACTGATGCTGAAGTTGAAACTGCAATACTTTGGCCACCTGATACGAAGAACTGACTCATTGAAAAAGACCCTGATACTGGGAAAGATGGAAGGCAGGAGAAGAAGGGGATGACAGAGGATGAGATGGTTGGATGGCATGACTGATTCAATGGACATCAGTTTGAACAGCTGTGGGAGTTGGTGATGATCAGGGAAGCCTAGCATGCTGCAGTCCACGGGGTTGCAAAAAGTCAGACACATTTAAACGACTAAACTGGACTGGAGAAGTGGTGAAGGACCTCAAACTTGATCAACTGAGAGTCTAGAGGATTAGATGAACCATCTCTAATGATGGTTGACTTAGATTAGAGAAAAAGAAAATAAACCATGTGTCAAAATTGTCAATAAGTGAGGATAGATAAGTAGGATTTGATAAATATGAGCATTAACTAGAAACAGGTGGTAAAGCTAAATGCAATGAATCTCACTTCTTCGCATTCTAGCCAGTTTTTCTGGGCATGGTTTCAATTACTACCAAAATGCAGATGTTTCCCAAATCTACATCATCCATCCTTAAATTTTAGTTTTGTATACTGTCACTAGACTCTCAGGATATATCAGAGATTCCATAAATTTCAATATGTAAATAACTGAATTTATTTTGTACTTTAAACCTTTATAGCCTCTCATATTCTCTATTCCAGCCTATGCATTAATGACTTAAACAAGTTAGAAACTTTGAAAACCATTTTGATTTCTTCTTCTTTCTATTCCTTATATTTACCTATTATCAAGTCCTTCAAAATTTACCAATTTATTTCTAGGAGTGGAAATCTCTTCTCACCTAGAGAGATAAATCCTAGATTGTTACCTTGATTAGGCCTATCTCATTTTTTTATAGGAACTACAGGAATCTCATAATACCTCTTCCTTTTCCAAATTTATTTCCTGTAATTACGTGGTCCACATACTTTCATGTATACCCAAATTATCACTGTCATGGAAAGCTAACCACATAATTTCCATTCTTTAAATATTTCCTTGGCTCCCCAATGCCCACAATTTAAAAGTAATTTAGAGCATGAACAGTATTCCATCATCTGACCCTTGTCCAGTCTTGATTCTCATTTCCTGTCACTTATGGCTCATCTCTAATTGTCCAGTTTCTCCAAACTGTATTTGTCTCTTGAACATAAGACTGTATCATGTCTCTGCCTTTATGCTTCTCAATTCCTGAAATGCCTTTATTACCAATTTCTTAATCTCTACTCCCACTTTCTGCTTGCACATGGCAAATTCTTGTGCATCTTCTAATTCTTCTTCTGATCTCACTTTTTTCAAGAAGTCTTTGCTGGGATTAAGGACCGTCTTCCATGCTTTGTCAGATATATTTATCATAGTACTTATCAACTGTAGTGTAATTGCCTTTTTTTAATTTGTCTTCACCTGAGTCCTTTGAACACAAGACAATGTCCTATTTATCTTTAAAGCCCCTTTACCTAATTCCATGTCTTGTACATGAATAAAGAGAAAGCATAAGTCATTCAGTCATGCCCAACTCTTTGCAACATATTAGGTGTTTGATAAATGCATAGTGATCAATTATATAAACTAATAAGTTTTAAATACTTAACTCCCCTGGAGGAAGCCATGGCAACCCACTCCAGTATTCTTGCCTGGAGAATCCCCTTGGATAGAGGAGCCTGACAGGCTGCAGTCCATGGGATCACAAAAAGTCAGGCACAACTGAGCACAGCAAATACTTAACTAAATCAAGTGTAGAGTTAACTGCAATACTGTGTTTATTAGAGTACATTCTGTTGCCCAATGACATTAAACTCATTTAAACCGAATAGAAAAGTATCCAGAATGTCTCCCCTAGTGTATTTTCTTAAATAGCTAAGATGAGAAATTTATAAAGTCTCCCATTGGTTGAAGCCTTATTTTTGAGAATGCTGACAAGCTTATAGGCTTTCTGAATTCTTTTCTCCAGGTGGTCCAATTTCTTCAAGTTTTGGAGAATACTCAAAAGAAAAAGATAAAGAAAAGTATCCATATGGTTTAAATTCTTTTCTAGTCTGTAAACAAGCTGCAGATATCAAAAGTTATAAATATGTTAAGCACTTTTCTATCTCAACTGCTCCCTTAAATAAGTTGTACAGCTTGTAGGTTGATTATACATTTATACAAATTCATAATGATGAATCATGCTGAATTGCCTAAGATTAACTACTTCATCTTTTAAATGCTGCTATTCTTCCACTTGCTAACAATGAAAAGGTGAACTCATTAAAAGATACTGAGAGCACCTTTACATTTTGATTAAAAATAAACTAAGGACAGTTTTAAAAAACCCTATGAAAAATAGAATCAATTTATGACAGTATCCATGCACAGGCAGTAAAGTTGAAATTAGTGATAATTTCTAATAAAAATATAGTCTTTTAAGGAGAAGTATTCAAAAGCAGAGACATTACTTTGCCAACAAAGGTTCGTCTAGTCAAGGCTATGGTTTTTCCTGTGGTCACATATGGATGTGAGAATTGGAATGTGAAGAAGGCTGAGCGCTGAAGAATTGATGCTTTTGAACTGTGGTGTTGGAGAAGACTCTTGAGAGTCCCTTGGACTGCAAGGAGATCCAACCAGTCCATTCTGAAGGAGATCAGCCCTGGGATTTCTTTGGAAGGAATGATGCTAAAGCTGAAACTCCAGTACTTTGGCCACCTCATGCGAAGAGCTGACTCATTGGAAAAGACTCTGATGCTGGGAGGGATTGGGGGCAGGAGGAGAAGGGGACAACAGAGGATGAGATGGCTGGATGGCATCACTGACTCGATGGACGTGAGTCTGAGTGAACTCCGGGAGTTGGTGATGGACAGGGAGGCCTGGCGTGCTGCGATTCATGGGGTGGCAAAGAGTCAGACACAACTAAGCGACTGAACTGAACTGAACAGCTATTATTTCATAATTATGGTCTTTATTGAGCCACTAGACCAGATTGAGTAGGAATAAAGAGGCATTTCAGTATTATCATAGAGATGTTTGAAAAAAGTTCAGGGATGGCTAAAAGCATAAAAATGTTAAATATATGTGAGTTGTTTACTAATCCTGATTTTTTTTAAAAATCTGTAACTTCAAACCATTCCAGAAAAACAGCTCAGGGAATCCAACTGTGCAAAAGCAGTATGGTCCATTATAGAGATAAACTTAGTACATCTGTTTGGCTAGAACATTAGAGCTTGTGAATTAGGTAGTTTAATGCATGAATGAGAGACCAATTTTATGCAGGTTTTGTTGCCATTTTATATCCTCCCTTATCTTCATGACTGTGCAATCAACATACCTAAAAAAAACTGAGCTTGATTTTTGAAGATCCCTGATATTTAGTTTATGGTCAGTGACTCATATCATCCTGGCCATGAAGGGCCTCTATGACTTATTCACACATGTGGATATCTGTAATTCATTTGCTGTTTACTTGCAAATGGAAATTTCAGAGTTTACTTCAGAGAGTTTTATCTTGTTCTTTGAACTATAAATATGTATAATCATGTAAACGTTTGAGACTATCACATATGTTTATTTCCAAAGTCTTTGTGACCCCGTGGACTGTCCATGAAATTTTTGAGGCAAGAGTACTGGAGTGGGTTGCCATTTCCTTCTCCACGGGATCTTTCCAACCCAGTGATTGAACCTATGTCTCCTGGCTTGGCAGGAGGATTTTTTATCACTGCACCACATACCAGCAAGCATTTACTATACCAGCTATGTGTCAGGAGCATGAAGAGCAAAAGAAAACAAGGAATAACTATATTAACTGACTTTATAAATATTCCTTGGGTATAGTGTATGGCATTCCCAGCCTAGATATTTTGAATATGATCATAAGAAAGACACAGTCCTTGCAGGAATGTTCAACATCATTTAAGTGGGCCATCGTCAAATTGGGACCAAATAAACCACCTTTGATGGCGCTAGTGATAAAGAACCTGCCTGCCAATGCAGAAGATGCAAGAATGAGGGTTTGACCCCTGAGTCGGGCAGATCCCCCTGAAGAAAGAAAATGGCAACCCACTCCAGTATTCTTGTCTGAAGAACCCCATGGACAGAGGAGCCTGGCAGGCTGCAGTCCATAGCGTTGCAAAGATCAGACATGACTGAAGTAACTTAGCACAGCACAAACCACTTCTGATAAGAGGAGCAGGCAGAATTATTGAAAGGAGTAAAGAAGGAAAATCCCTTTGGTAGTTTTCTTAAGGATTAAATAGTTCTGCAGATGCTAGTGATGAAGAGAAAGAGGACCTTTAGTAATGATAGAAGATAACGTGGTGGCTGCTGCACAAGAGTTAACATGAAAGGCAACCCACTGACTCTGAGATCCCAGGACAATTTTTGGAAGAAAATAAAGAGCTCTTCCCACTGCCAGATGGATCACAGTGTTACAGAGAATCACAACGTTTTCATTTCCACAAAAAGAAGAGTCAGACATTCTTTATCAAATTAGGCAACAGAAAAGATTATTGATGAGAAAGCATCTCTTTAAAACTTAGAATAGGAGAATAACTCCAAAAGACATCCAATTTAATGGTGTAGATTATCAGATATACAAAATTTGCCAGTCCCTAGTCAGAAAACCCCAAAGGATTCAAGCCATGAAATGCAGTAGCTAAAGGCATCCCTTTGTAATGTTATCTGATATTTCACATTCAATTTGACTATAACAAAAATGATATTGGCTGGCTCTGTTGTTTACTGACCCTAATGAACACAGAGAAAATGAGAGTAATTCCCAGTGACAGATTAGCTAGGCTACAGAGACAAGTTCTTTTCTATATTCTCTTCTTACAGATATTAACTCAAAAAGGCTCTCTGTAATTTTTATTTAGGTTCAAACAACATCTCTGTTGTTGCTAATTATGATTGGCAGTCCTTAACGAAGGGAGCGCCAAGTCCTCTGAGTGCTGTCACATCTGCTTGAGAATTTCCCCATGCCAACTTAAAACATGACAAGGCACTTATATTCTTTCCTTTTATAACCAGAATTCTCCAACACTAAAGGAAAAGGTGAATTTTGATACTTTCAGAAATTGTGTAAAGTCTATCATTATGGGTGTGGGATATGAATAATGTAAGTGACCAGAAAACAATGTCATGACTCTAAGATGTGACCCACCAGTTTGTTTACATTCCCAGTCAATCCCTAAGCAATTATTCCATGAACTCGATGCATGCAATATTGCCTGGGATTCATTTATTTTAATACTATCTCTTTATGATTTAAGCCAGAAAATTCTTGCTCTTGCTGAACTAGGCTTTTGAAGAGTTACAAGTAATTAAGAAACATGAAGCACAAATCAGATTTTTGCTTATAAAAACAAGAACTAGTGTGAACAGTATTTTCTTGACT
The DNA here is from genome assembly GCF_002263795.3 of Bos taurus. Classification (NCBI taxonomy): domain Eukaryota; kingdom Metazoa; phylum Chordata; class Mammalia; order Artiodactyla; family Bovidae; genus Bos; species Bos taurus. The sequence continues at coordinate 31,096,530 of NC_037333.1, read as the reverse complement.
ATTCTGAACTATTTATCACCTACTGTAATTAAAAGTATTTTAGTATTTAAAACAACAAAGGAGTTGTTTCTAAGAGACATTTAAAATAATTGAAGGGTGATTTCAAGATGTTCTGAGTTGGTTTTTCTTCTTTCCTAAAATGCTGTAAGAAACTATATATTTTTAAATCCATATTTAAATGATAAAAAGCATGTGTCATAGATTCTTTAAAATGTACTGGTATCTTTGTAGTACCTGGTGTTCTTACAGTACCATACAATACCCTTCAGCTTAAGATTAGGGACAAAATGTACAGTGAGAAGAATATAATCAATAATAATGTACTGTTTCTGTATGGTGATAGGTGGTAATTAGACGTAAGTACACGTAATCACGTGTGGTGATCATTTTGAAATGTATAGAAATATCAAATCACTGTTCACCAGGAACTAACATAGTGTTGTAGTTCAAAACAAACAAGCAAACTCATAGAAAAAGAGATCAGATTGTGATTACTAGAGATGGGAGGTGAGGGAATTGAGGGAGAAGGAATCGCATAAAAGTAGCTAAAAAGTACAAATTTCTAGTTACGGTATAAGTAAGTACTAGGTTCATTATGTACAACATGATAAATATAATTAACACTGCTGAATATTATATATGAAAGTTAAGGGTGGAAATTCTAAGAGTTCTCATCACAAGGAAATTTAAAAAAAAATTTATCTATAAAAACTGATGGCTATTCACTAAACTTATTGTGGCAATCATGTCATGATATATAGAAGACAAATCAATATGCTTTACACCATAAACTTACACAGTGCTGAGTCAATTATATTTCAGTAAAACTGAAAGGGAAATAAACAAAGATGACCAAGAGAAAAATAAAATAAGAGACTGCTGCTACTGCTCAGTCACTTCAGTTGTGTCTGACTCTTTGTGGCCTCATGGATTGCAACCCACCAGGCTCCTCTGTCCATGGGATTTTTCTAGGCAAGAATACTGGTATGGGTCGCCATGCCCTCTTCCAGGAGATCTTCCTGACTCAGGGATTGAGCCTGCATCTTCTCCTGCATCGTAGGTGGATTCTTTACCACTGCTACACCTGGGAATCCCAAAATAGGCAAAGACATCTCCAAAGATAAATTTCTTCCAAAGATGATTTGAGATTGATTAAAGTTGAAGTGTTTGTATCAAAGGATTCAGTCTGTTCAGTTCAGTTCAGTTGCTCAGTCGTGTCCGACGCTTTGCGACCCCATGAATCGCAGCACGCCAGGCCTCCCTGTCCATCACCAACTCCCGGAGTTCACCCAGACTCACGTCCATCGAGTCAGTGATGCCATCCAGCCATCTCATCCTCTGTCGTCCCCTTCTCCTCCTGCCCCCAATCCCTCCCAGCATCAGAGTCTTTTCCAATGAGTCAACTCTTTGCATGAGGTGGCCAAAGGACTGGAGTTTCAGCTTTAGCATCATTCCTTCCAAAGAAATCCCAGGGCTGATCTCCTTCAGAATGGACTGGTTGGATCATGTGATAATAAAGACCATCAGTTTAGAATGTAAATTTGGAAATTCAATTTTTGTTTGAACTGAGTCCATTTTCCTCTTCACCTGTGAATATGTAGTTAGAAATTTAATTATGATGATCACATTTCTAAAAGTATGGAAATCTTACCATAGCTTTTAAAAAAAATTATATTTTGAAAAATAAGACTTTTACCACTTACCCTATCTCTGAGATGCATACTTAGAACACAACTATAACACATATAATGCTAAATTTAGAACTCCTGTCTCCAGTTTGCACAACTGATGAGTAATAACGTTCTGTGATACTTTTGTTAAATACCCTTAAATGTGGCACAGCCTGTACTATACCTTTTCACTATTATAAGGCAGAGAAATTCCAATGCATAATATAAAGTGAAAATTCACATCATATAATGGTTTTATAAAAGGCAGAGGAACCAGAGATCAAATTGCCAACATCCGATGAATTACTGAAAAAGCAAGAGAGTTCCAGAAAACATCTACATCTGCTTTATTGACTATGCCAAAGCCTCTGACTGTGTGGATAACAAAAAGTGTCGAAAATCCTGAAAGAGATGGGAATACCAGACCACCTGACCTGCCTCTTGAGAAACCTATATGCAGGTCAGGAAGCAACAGTTAGAATTGGACATGGAACAACAGACTGGTTCTAAACAGGAAAAGGAGTACGTCAAGGCTGTATATTGTCACCCTGCTTATTTGACTTATATGCAGAGTAAATCATGAGAAACGCTGGACTGGAAGAAGCACAAGCCGGAATCAGGATTGCCAGGAGAAATATCAATAACCTCAGATATGCAGATGACACCACCCTTATGGCAGAAAGTGAAGAGGAACTAAAAAGCCTCTTGATGAAAGTGAAAGAGGAGAGTGAAAAAGTTGGCTTAAAGCTCAACGTTCAGAAAACTAAGATCATGGCATCTGGTCCCATCACTTCATAGGAAATAGATGGGGAAACAGTGGAAACAATGTCAGACTTTATTTGGGGGGGTTCCAAAGTCACTGCAGATGGTGATTGCAGCCATGAAATTAAAAGACGCTTACTCCTTGGAAGAAAAGTTATGACCAATCTAGACAGCACATTAAAAAGCAGAGACATTACTTTGCCAACGAAGGTCCATCTAGTCAAGGTTATGGTTTTTCCAGTGGTCATGTATGGATGTGAGAGTTGGACTGTGAAGAAAGCTGAGCCCCGAAGAATTGATGCTTTTGAACTGTGGTGTTGGAGAAGACTCTTGAGAGTCCCTTGGACTGCAAGGAGATCCAACCAGTCCATTCTAAAGATCAGTCCTGGGTGTTCATTGGAAGGACTGATGCTAAAGCTGAAACTCCAATACTTTGGCCACCTCATGTGAAGAGTTAACTCATTGGAAAGGACTCTGATGCTGGGAGGGATTGGGGGCAGGAGGAGAAGGGGACAACAGAGGATGAGATGGCTGGATGGCATCACTGACTCGATGTACATGAGTCTGAGTGAACTCCAGGAGTTGGTGATGGACAGGGAGGCCTGACACACTGCAGTTCATGGGGTCACAAGGAGTCGGACACAACTGAGGGACTGAACTGAACTGAACTATTAGTGTTTCTTATTTGTAAACTACATTTCTTGATGGCAGTTGCTTTTCTTGAATCAAGATGTAACAAAATATCAGTGCATGATCCACACTTCTACACTGTGGAAATGCAAAATTGCTCTTTGATTTGTGGGTGACCAAACTTTATAGAGTCTCTTTATATTTACAGCTCTGTCTCTCAGACTCTTATCACTCCATTTGGAACAGCTGTACAGAAAACTTCAGTTCCGTCAGCTTCAGTTTTTTTCTAGCAGTTAATAATGATATCCATGGTTTAAATTCTGCTTTAACATTTCTGAAAGGTGTATCTGCTGCCTTTACCATTTAAAATTATTGATTCTCTAAAAAACAAACTATATTAATGTATACGTATGGAATCTAGAAAAATGGTAATGATGAAACTATTTGCAGAACAAGGATAGAGCTTCAGACATAGAGAATGAACTTGTAGACACAGAGGGAAGAAGTGGATGGGACCTATTGAAAGTAAGCATCGACATATACACGCTACCATGTGTAAAATAGATAGCTGGTGGGAAGCAGCTGTACAGCACAGGGAGCTCAGCTCAGTGTTCTGTGATGACCTAGAAGGGTGGGATAGAGGGGGTGGGATCAAGGCTGAAGAGGGCAGGGATACATGTATACATAGGGCTGATTCATGTACAGCAGAAACTAATACAACTTTGGAAAGCAATTATACTCTAATCTTAAAAAATAATAAATTAAAAATAAAATTCTTCATTCTCTAGAAAACATCTCCTTGGATATTAAAATAAGAATTATTTATCTAGTCATGAGAGTGAATAGGACAGCATGTCTGTCTTCATGGAGCTTTAAATCTATGAGAAAAACAAAGTAGCAAATACACAACCACATCATAAAGTCATCATCACACTGAGGAAAGCACAAGTCACAACATAGGCGAAGTGAAGATGTGCTGCTATTTGGTGTATTACAATTAGGTCAAATTCATCCCAAGTCATGACCTATTAAAGAGAGGGACACAGACTAGGAACTGATCTTCTTTTCATCTAGTGACAATGGAAAAAATGAATTGGCCCATTAATTCACTTGATCTTTGTTTCTTGATCTATAAAAGAAAGTGTCAGATTATTTTTAAAAAATTTTTCAGTTATGAGATTGTATGGTTGTATAATACAAGTATCTACGTAAATCTACTCTTTTCATATCTTTGTGTCGCACTAAAAGACAGTTCAGTTTTAAATCCTCCATCTCTCCATTTACGAGCTGTGTGCCATTGGACAGCTTTCTTGGCCCACTAGGAGCCTTAGTTCTGCAAATAAAATTACCTACTACATCAGGTGTTTGAAAAATTAAGAGTTCATGTATATAAGACACTTAAAACTGTATGAAAGACATAAAATAAGCACTCAACATTGTAATTATTATTTTCTCACTGTTTTTGCCACTCACAGCAAGAGATGAAATCAGCCACATTGTTTAATGCTCTAGATATTCATTATTACCACACAGAAAATAAACCGTATTTCAAAGAAACATATTGTAATTAATCATAAGGAAATGTATTAAAAAGGTAGTCCAGCTAATGAAAATATTTATAGTAAAATCATACAATAACAAATTCATAATAACTTTTTGTCATTCAACTAAACCTAAAAAGCTACAGGAACGTTTTGTCCTATGTAAAAACACAGTTACCATGTGTATTTGTAATAAACTATAGAATAATATCGCCAAAGAAAAAAAAGTTAATGAAGTTTTTATTCAGGGTGCTTCCAGGTTATAAATGCAGTTCTTTGGGCTAAAAAAGACTAAATAAACTTTTGGGGGCTAAACTATAAAAATTGTAGACCTTCTAGAACTAACATCTGAAAAAGATGTCCTCTACATTATAGGGGACTGAATGCAAAAGTATTCTCTGGAGTAACATGCAAATTTGGCCTTGGAGTACAAAATGAACTAGGTCAAAGGCTAACAGAGTTTTGCTAAGAGAATGCAGTGGTCATAGCAAACACCCTCTTCCAACAACACAAAAGACAGCTCTACACATGGACATCACCAGATGGTCAATATTGAAATCAGATTGATTACATTTTTGCAGCCAAACATGGAGAAGCTCTATATAGTCAGCAAAAACAAGACCAGAAACTGACTATGGCTCAGATCATGAACTCCTTATTGTGAAATTCAGACTTAAATTGAAGAAAGTAGGGAAAACCGCTTCACCATTCAGGTATGACCTAAATAAAATCCCTTACAATTATACAATTCAGCTTAGTCATTCAGTCATGTCTGACTCTTTTTTAACCCATTGGCTGCAGCATGCCAGAACTCCCTGTCCATCACCAACTCCCGGAGTTTACTCAAACTCATGTCCATGGAGTTTGTGATACTATCTAACCATCTCTTCCTCTGTCATCCCATTCTCCTCATGCCTTCAATCTTTCGCACCATCAAGGTCTTTTCAAATGAGTCAGTTCTTCACATCAGGTGGCCAAAGTATTGCAGTTTCAGCTTTAAATCAGTCCTTCCATAGAATATTCAGTACTGATTTCCTTTAGGATCGACTACTTAGATCTCCTTGTAGTCCAAGGGACTCTCAAGAGTCTTCTCCGACACCACAGTTCAAAAGCATCAATTATCAGATTTCTTTATACCACAACTCTCACACCCATAGATGACAAATGGAACAACGATAGCCTTGACTAGACAGACCCTTGTTGGCAAAGTAATGTGTCTGCTTTTGAATATGCTATCTAGGTTGGTCATAACTTTTTTTCCAAGGAGCAAGCATCTTTTAATTTCAAGGCTGCAGTCACCATCTACAGTGATTTTGGAGCCCAAAAAGTGAAGTTTGTCACTGTTTCCATTGCTTCACCATCTATTTGCCATGAAGTGATGGGACAGATGCCATGATCTTAGTTTTCTGAATGTTGTGTTTTAAGGCAACTTTTTCGCTCTCCTCTTTCACTTTCATCAAGAGGCTCTTTAGTTCTTCTTCACTTTCTGCCATAATGGTGGTGTCATCTGCATATCTGAGGTTATTGATATTTCTCCTGGCAATCCTGATTCCAGCTTGCGCCTCCTCCAGTCCAGTGTGGTGACAATGTACAGCCTTGACGTACTCCTTTCCCAATTTGGAACCAGTCTGTTGTTCCATGTCCAGTTCTAACTGTTGCTTCCTGACCTGCATACAGATTTCTCTGGAGGCAGGTCAGGTGGTCTGGTATTCCCATCTCTTTCAGGATTTTCGACACTTTTTGTTATCCACACAGTCAGAGGCTTTGGCATAGTCAATAAAGCAGATGTAGATGTTTTCTGGAACTCTCTTGCTTTTTTAGTAATTCATCAGATGTTGGCAATTTGATCTCTGGTTCCTCTGCCTTCTCTAAAACCAGCTTGAACATTTGGAACTTCACAGTTCATTACTGTTGAAGCCTGCCTTGGAGAATTTTGAGCATTATTTTACTAGGGTGTGAAATGAGTGCAATTGTGTGGTAGTTTGAGCATTTTTGGCATTGCTTTTCTTTGGGATTGAAGTGAAAACTGAGCTTTTCCAGTCCTGTGGCCACTGCTGAGTTTTTCACATTTGTTGGCATATTGAGTGCAGCACTTTCATAGCATCATCTTTCAGGATTTGAAAAAGCTCAACTGGAATTCCATCACCTCCACTAACTTTGTTCCTAGTGATCCTTCCTAAGACCCACTTGTCTTCACATTCCAGGATGTATGGCTCTAGGTGAGTGATCACATCATCATGATTATCTGGGAGTGAAGATCTTTTTTGTATAGTTCTTCTTTGTATTCTTGCCCATTCCTAATATCTGCTGCTTCTGTTAGGCCCATACCATTTCTGTCCTTTATTGTGCCCATTTTTGCATGAAATGCTCCCTTGGTATCTCTGATTTTCTTGAAGAAATCTCTAGTCTTTCCATTCTATTGTTTTCCTCTTTCTTTGCACTGATCACTGAGGAAGGCTTTCTTAGCTCTCCTTGATATTATTTGGAATGAGGCATTCAAATGGGTATATCTTTCCTTTTCTCCTTTGCCTTTCACTTCTCTTCTTTTCACAGCTATTTGTAAAGCCTCCTCAGAAAATCATTTTGCTTTTTTGCATTTATTTTTCTTGCGGGTGGTCTTGATCCCTGCCTCCTATACAATGTCACAAACCTCTGTCCATAGTTCTTCAGGCACTCTATCAGATCTAATCCCTTGAATCTATTTCTCACTTCCACTGTATAATCATAAGGGATTTGATTTAGGTCATATCTGAATGGTCTAGTGGTTTTCCCTACTTTATTCGATTTAAGTCTGAATTTGACAATAAGTAGTTCATGACCCGAGCCACAGTCAGCTCCCAATCTTGTTTTTGCTAACTGTATAGAGCTTCTCCATCTTTGGCTGCAAAGAATATAATTTCAGTATTGACCATCTGGTGATGTCCATGGTAGAGTCTTCTCTTTTTTTGTTGGAAGAGAGTGTTTGCTATGACCAGTGTGTTCTCTTAGCAAAACTCTGTTAGCTTTTGCCCTGTTTCATTCTATACTCCAAGGCCAAATTTGCCTGTTATTCCAGGTGTTTCTTGACTTCCTGCTTTTGCATTCCAGTCCCTTATAATGAAGGACATCTTTTGGGGGTGTTAGTTCTAGAAGGCCTTGTAGGTCTTCATAGAACCATTCAGCTTCAGCTTCTTCAGCATTACTGGTAAGGGCATAGACTTGGATTAGCGTGATATTGAATGATTTGCCTTGGAAGTGAACAAAGATCACTCTATCATTTTTGAGATTGCATCCAAGTACTGCATTGTGGACTCTTTTGTTGACTATGATGGCTACTCCATTCCTTCTAAGGGATTCTTGTGCACAGTAGTGGATATAATGGTCATCTGAGTTAAATTCACCCATTCCAGTCCATTTTAATTTGCTGATCTCTAAAATGTTGATGTTCACTCTTGCCATCTCCTGTTTGACCACTTCCAATTTGCCTTGATTCATGGATTTAACATTCCAGGTTCCTATGCAATATTGCTCTTTATGGCATCAGACCTTGCTTCCATCACCAGTCACATCCACAACTGGGTGTTATTTTTGCTTTGGCTCCATCTCTTCATTCTTTCTGGAGTTATTTCTCCACTGATCTCCAGTAGCATATTGGCCACCTATGGACCTGGGGAGTTCGTCTTTCAGTGTCCTATCTTTTTTCCTTTTCATAATGTTCATGAGGTTCTCAAGGCAAGAATACTGAGGTGGTTTGCCATTCCCTTCTCCAGTGGACCACATTTTGTCAGAACTCTCCAACATGACCTGTCTGTCTTGGGTGGCCCTACATGGCATGGCTCATAGTTTATTGAGTTAGACAAGGCTGTGGTCCATGTGATCAGATTGGTTACTTTTCTGTGATTGTGGTTTTCATTGTGTCTGCCCACTAATGGAGAAGGATAAGAGGCTTATAGAAGCTTCCTGATGGGAGAGACTGACTGAGGGGAAAATGGGTCTTGTTCTGATGGGTGGGGCCATGCTCAGTAAACCTTTAATCCAATTTTCTGTTGATGGAGCTAATGTTCCCTCCCTGCTATTTACCTGGGGCCAAACTATGGAGCCCCTGGTGGCTCAGACAGTAAAGAGTCTGCTTGCAGTGCAGGAGACCTGGGTTCCATCCCTGTGTTGGGAAGACTCTCTGGAGAAGGAAATGGCAACCCACTCTAGTATTCCTGCCTGGAGAATCCCAGGGCCATGGACTCACAAAGAGTCGGACACAATTGAGTGACTTCACTTTCACTTTCACTTCAAACTATGGTGGAGGTAATGAAGATAATGGTGACCTCCTTCAAAAGATCCCATGCATGTACTGCTACACTCACTGCCCCCAACCCTGCAGCAGGCCACCACCGAACCATGCCTCTGATGGAGACTCCTGGACACTCCCAAACAAGTCTGTATCAGTCTCTTGTGGGGTCACTGCTCCTTTCTCCTGGATCCTGGTGCACACAAGGTTCTGTTTGTGTCCTCTAAACGTCTATTTCCCAGTCCTGTGTAAGTTCTGGCAGCTCTATCATGGGGTTAATGATGACCTCCTCCAAGAAGGCTTATGCCATAGTCTGCTGCACCCAGAGCCCCTGTCCCTGTGGCAGTCCACAAATAGATTCAAGGGATTACCTCCACAAGAGAGACTCAAACACAGTTTGGTCTCAGTCTCTGTAGAGTCCCTGGGTCTTCGTGTGTACAAGGTTTGTTTGAGCCCTCTGAGCATCTCTGGCGGGAATGGGGTTTGATTCTAAACATGAATTTGCCCCTCCTACCATCTTGCTGGGGCTTCTCCTTTGCCCTTGGACATGGGATATCTCCTCACAGCCGCTCCAGGGCCCCACAGCTGCCGCTCCAGCACCAAATGACAAATAGTTTCAAGGGATTAAATTGATAGACAGAGTGCCTGAAGAACTATGGTTGGAAGTTCATGACATTGTACAGGAGACAGGGATCAAGACCATCCCCAAGAAAAAGAAATGCAAAAAAGGCAAAATAGTTGTCAATAAGGCCTTACAAATAGCTGAGAAAAGAACAGAAGCTAAAGGCAAAGGAGAAAAGGAAAGATATACTCATTTGAATGCAGATTTCCAAAGAACAGCAGGGAGAGATAAGAAGGCCTTCCTCAGTGATCAATGCAAAGAAATAGAGGGAAACTATAGAATGGAAAGGCTAGAGATCGCTTCAAGAAAATTAGAGATACCAAGGGAACATTTCATGCAAAGATGGGCACAATAAAGGACAGAAATGGTATGGACATAACAGAAGTGGCAGATATTAAGAAGAGGTGGCAGGAATACACATAACTAGACAAAAAAGATCTTCATGACTCAGATAACCTCGATGATGTCATCAGTCACCTAGAGCCAGACATCCTGAAATGTGAACTCAAGTGGGCCTTGAAAGGATCACTACAAACAAAGCTAGTGGAGGTGATGAAATTTCTGTTGCACTATTTCAAATCCTAAAAGATGATGCTGTGAAAGTGTTGCATTCAATATACCAGCATTTCTGGAAATCTCAGCAGTGGCCACAGAACTGGAAAAGGTCAGTTTTCATTCCAGTCCCAAAGAAAGGCAATGCCAAAGAATGCTCAAACTACTGCATCGTTGGACTCATCTCACACACCAGCAAAGTAATGCTCAAAATTCTCCAGGGCAGGCTTCAACAGTACATGAACAGTGAAATTCCAGATGTTCAAGCTGGATTTAGGAAAGACAGAAGAACTAGAGATCAAATTGCCAACATGCACTGGATCATCAAAAAAGCAAGAGAGTTCCAGAAAAACATCTACTTTTGCTTTATTGACTATGTCAAAACCTTTGATTGTGTGGATCACAACAAATTGTGGAAAATTCTGAAAGAGATGGGAATACCGGACCACCTGACCTGCCTCCTAAGAAATCTGTATACAGGTCAGGAAGCAACAGTTAGAACTGGACATGGAACAACAGACTGGTTCCAAAGTGGGAAAGGAGTACATCAAGGCTATATATTGTCACCCTGCTTATTTAACTTATATGCAGAGTACATCATGACAAATGCTGGACTGGATGAATCACAAGCTGGAATCAAGATTTCTGGGAGAAATATCAGTAACCTTAGATACACAGATGACACCACCCTTATGGCCGAAAGTGAAGAAGAACTAAAGAGCCTCTTGATGAAAGTGAAAGAGGAGAGTGAAAAAGTTGGCTTAAAGCTCAACGTTCAGAAAACTAAGATCATGGCATCCGGTCCCGACATTTCATGGGAAATAGATGGGGAAACAATGGAAACAGTGGCTGCCTTTATTTTTCTGGGCTCCAAAATCACTACAGGTGGTGTTTGCAGCCATGAAATTAAAAGACACTTACTCCTTGGAAGGAAAGTTATGACAAACCTAGACAGCATGTTAAAAAGCAAAGACATTACTTTGTCAATAAAGGTCCATCTCGTTAAGGCTATGGTTTTTCCAATGGTTATGTATGGATGTGAGAGTTGGATTATAAAGAAAGCTGAGCACCAAAGAATTGATGCTTTTGAACTGTGGTGTTGGAGAAGACTCTTGAGAGTCTCTTGGACTGCAAGGAGATCCAACCAGTCCATCCTAAAGGAGATCAGTCCTTGGTGTTCATTGGAAGGACTGATGTTGAAGCTGAAAGTCCAATACTTTGGCCACCTGATGCGAAGAACGGACTCATTTGAAAAGACCCTGATGCTGTGAAAGATTGAGGGCAGGAGGAGAAGGGGACAACAGAGGATGAGATGTCTGGATGGCATCACTGACTCGATGGACGTGAGTATGAGTGAACTCCAGGAGTTGGTGATGGACAGGGAGGCCTGGAGTGCTGCGATTCATGGGGTCACAAAGAGTCGGACACGACTGAGCGCCAAAACAGAACTGAAAAGGAATAAAAGAGCTTTGGATTTTTTGTGGTTAACAAAATGACCAAGTTCCTAAATCAATAATAATTAATGGCCTGAGATAGAATTTTTGAGAAGTCTGCATTTTAAATAGATGTGATCCTAATTTCGGAGAAGGTAATGGCAACCCACTCCAGTACTGTTGCCTGGCAAATCCCATGGACGGAGGAGCCTGGTAGGCTGCAGTCCATGGGGTCACTAGGATTCGGACATGACTGAGCAACTTTTTCAGCCTTTAATTATTCAAATACATAGTATGACTTCTGCAGATGATTAAATTATCTGCAGATTCCTTGGAGATTGTTGATGGCATTCTGTTTTAATTTGGACCCGTCATCATATCATGATGGTCTCTTCTTTTTTTCTAAATACAAACGTAACTTTTCTCTATCAGCAGGACTGTCTCTCAGCACCATGTTTCTGTACTGTTGTGCTATTCACAGAGTTGAGGCCACTTAGTTTTCAGTCCTCTGTCTTACATCACCACCCAAGGAGTACTATAATCTTCCAGAAATGCATCGCCTGGAGTGTGGCACTGCTTAATAAATCACTCTATCTTATTTATCTGTCTCTTGACATATATCTAGCAGCAGGAACCATTATCCTGTGACAGTGTTAAGTTCTATTGACATTTTCTCTTAATTAACTACACTACTGGCTACGAATTTTACATTGGGAATAAACTTCCTTTATTCAATGCTCTCTTGAACAAAGGAGGTGTTAAATTTGTCATGCATTCATTATCATAACAGATATTACAATAAGGGTAACATCTTTGTTACTTTTCCAGAAAACCAGTTTATTCTGCTGAGGAAACAACAACCAGAAGTTTTATTTAGAATTATATTATCGATACATCATTTTTATTAGAAAATACACTTTTTCATTAGACATCTTATTAATTATATGAGTCAGATTACATATGTCTGTAGTCCTCTGTGATATATACCTGTTTAGTCAACTGAGTAACTTTTACATGCTTAGAGAAACATTACTTTTCAGATGAAACATATTTTATGTACTCTAAACTAAGTATTTGTGGCCCAAATTTCAAATCATTTGTTGATTCAACATTTAGAATGTCTACAATATAACATGCACCATTCAAACTCCCAGACTACCTTCTGATAAAAAGATTCAGGCCTTCACAGAACTTATATTCTACTGAAGGGAGACAGTAGGCATGATAAGTAAATAAATAAATTACATTGTATATCAGAACTCAAATATGATAAAGAAACTTAGAGTGAGAGGAAATTGAAGTGTGTGTGGAGGGGTTGTAATTTTCAATTGGCTTATTGAAGTAAGCCTCTTTGATAATTTGATATTGGAACAGTGAGATGGAAGATGAGAAGGATTATGCTATATCAGTATCCGGGGGAAGAGTGGGCAGATATAGGGAACCGCAAATGCTAAGGGCCTGCTTCAAGATGTCAGAAGAATAGCTTAAAAGGAGGCAAGGTCAGGGAAGGCGGTTAATTCTGATGACATCAGGCTCTGTTTACTTGTGCTTCTACTTTGAGGGTGCTGGAGATCACTGGTGCATAGGATTGGTTGTTTCAGACCATGTTAACTGGAAAGCTATTCAGTATCTGTTCTGTGTTCAAATCCATATTTGGGGATTTTGTTATTCTTTAAAAAAAAATTGTAGATTTGTATCTAAGTGAGTCATGATAACATTTTATAGGTGCAGGATGTTTATCTACTTAGGTAGATACATGTTGGTTACAAAATATATCCAATCCATTGTACCTTTAAAAAGCATTAACTCCAAGACTCAGCCATACTGTTTTCTACTCTGCAGATCAAGCAAGTATGGATATTCATTTCAGAAAACATATTAACAGTTAATCAAAAGGCACAAGAGGTACATTTCTAGCTTCACTTGTGGTAGTAACTCCTAAAGAAGACCATTTTTTTCTAAATAATCTTTGTGGGCACAATTTTTTTGTCCTGTATTAAACCAAACTACTACTAATACAATGTATTTCAGAGTAGGATTAAATAAGACCTCTGTTCCTAAATCACCAGAGATAAGGTTCTCTATAGAATATTTGTCAGGTAAAGGAATTGAAGATCTTTCTTATTTTCTTCATTTGAAATGTATGTATACTTCTCTTTACCCAGAAAGATCTTGAAATCTACCAATATCCTTAATAGCATCAGATTCTCTGGCTTCTTTCACAGGAAAAAACAAAACAAAACAGTAAGATTCTATTCCCAGTTTTCCTTATCAAGACCAGTTCTTTGATTTGAAATTTTCATGATTTTTAAATCCACAGTCACTTGGTCACAAAAGGCCATCTGGAGTCTAAGATTAAATAGACACTAATTTCAGTCACAGTAGGAATCTGTACACTCAGCATTATCCTCCAGAAAACCTTCTTTTGAAAATGATGTGCAGTTCATCCATTGAGGCCATACTTAATCTTCAAGCCATAGGAAAAATAAGCTCAAATCTTCTGTTGACACCAGAAAATAGTGTAACTGGTCCCTTTATTGCTGATGTAAATAGTTATATAGATTAGTGACAATTTTGAAAAACTAAATATTTTAAAGTAAGTCTTTAATATTCATTCAATCCTCAAAGTACAGCAAATGGTTTAGGTTAAAGAGTAAAAATTAAAATGTTCACCCTGATGTTCATTGATTTTTAATTTTTTTCTTCTGAGCTAGTATTGACCCAATTGACATTCTACAAATGCTGACTTAAATCAGGTTAAGCAAGTTAGAAATGATATTTGATGACCTGAATAATTCATTAAAAAGAATAAACATTAAAACTTGCTTTAGTAGCACAAATATTTTTTATAATAATGTAAGATAACAAAGCTGACCACATACAAAGTCCAGGATGGACACTTTTAAGTTGGAATGAATAACTTATGTGCTGCTAAATTACATAGAATACAGATTTAACTCATGAGCTAAAAGGGAGTAGTTTGGCCAAGAAAAAGTCATTCTTGGAACAAACAGGCAATTTAACATGCATTTATACCCAGGAAAGCTTAGAAAATGAACAATAATTCCAGAGGTCAAATCTGTAAGCTGGCTGTACTAATTTGTTTCGCTCCAAGACTTGACTGCAATACAATTTTAACCTCTAATCTGTTACTATCTGAGACTGTCATTGAATTTAGGTAGCTTATCAACTGAGGAAAATGTAAATAATGACATAAGCACCATATACAAGGTGTAAGTAATTTCATCTATCAAGTAAATAACACCATGAAGTGTTAGGAGTTTACAAAGTAACATATTACATACATATTAGGTACATATTCTCCTTTAGAAAAATACCTCCTCCTGGTATGTCATTATAGTTTAATAAACCTCATAGCAATAATGACATTGCAAACAAATATTGTATTATGCACAGGTGGCAGAAAATAGACAAAGGTATATGATTTTCCAAAGCAATAATCTACAAGCTTTATTGTAGATTATTTTTTTATTTGCTTTCAAATAGTAGCTAAATAGTCCTAAAAAATACATTTTAATTTTAAATTGCAGATTTTTATATTTTCATTTCATTTATGACATTTTAAAATGCAACTTGATTTTTTGAATGATATAAAAACAAGCCAACAAACACAATGGCTATGAGATGTGCATTTTCTGTCTCCAATTTATTTTACAAACCTTTTAGCAATGCTATAATCAAAAATACTTGAAATAAGAGAATTCACAGGAAGTAAAGAATGAGAAAAGCCAAGTGGAATATTCTCCTTTTTAAAATATAGATTTAATTTTTGAATCACAATGTCTATCACTATTGAAATAAAATGAACCAGACTTTACAGGAAAAAAGACTTAAACATCATTAAAACTTCTTTACTTCTCTCTCTGACTTCTGTGCAGGTGATTTTTTGATAATCTCTCTGAAGGACACAGAGGTTTCTTACAAATAATTTATGAGAAAAAAAAAAAAAAAATACCACTACCTCCAACTTTTAAACTGTCTCTCCGTAAGTTAAGCATTTCCAAAGTGTTGTAGTCTATAAGTCTCTAGTTTGTTTTTCCCATTTTAAATTC
Source organism: Bos taurus (assembly GCF_002263795.3). Classification (NCBI taxonomy): domain Eukaryota; kingdom Metazoa; phylum Chordata; class Mammalia; order Artiodactyla; family Bovidae; genus Bos; species Bos taurus. The sequence continues at coordinate 31,080,983 of NC_037333.1, read as the reverse complement.
ACTGTTGATTAAGTTACCAAAAACACAAAGTGCTGGTAAGCATCCTATACCAAGTCTGAGAGGTTTGAAGACTCAGATGAAGCTTATAGGGATCCTCCTAGGCTGATCTTTAAGTGCTTTGATCTAGCACATTTGATCTTCAATTTGACATATTATTTCTTACAAAGATCCTTTAGCTGGAAAACCTCCCTTTAACACAGAAAATGTGGAGATTTAAGCTTGCAACAATTTTTAGGGTCATACTTCTTTCAAATTTAAGAAGTACTTCTTATTAATCAATTTAAGCATTGTCCTTTCCTCTCATAAATTTAATATTTTATTCATGCTCTTCAAAGTTTTATCAGCAAATGATCTGGCAGAGTGTAACTGTTAATCACAATGAGAGAGTTGTGTTAGATTAGACGTTGTGCTTATAAATATAAAAGTATGATATACAGCTCAATATATATGGGTTCTTTATTTAAAGCAACAAGAACAGCTTCTCATCCAAACAGCCTAGTGATCTCTGCTGTTCAGAGACAGTATAAAGGATGGCTTTGAAATCATGAGACTGTTGAAGTAGACTTAACTGAAGTGATATAGCCTGAAAAACATTGATCACTACAACAACAACAACAAAATGGAAGTAAGACTGGAAAAGAGAGAGTGATTAGAAATATGCCACATTTCTAGAGAGTGATTAAAAGTGCTGCACATGCTAGCACTTAACACTTAAGTGGGTCTTAGTATACAGAAAATATATTAATATATGGATATAATAGTGGTTTCCTACTATTTATAATGTGTTCAAAATTAAACTAACAGTGCATCCTGAACACCTACTTATTTATTTAGGTACTCTTCTGCAGCATTATTTGCTATGTAAGTCTTTATAGTCTATATAAGAATCTATACTATTAAGTGGGGGTTATTGTTGGACAGTTGCTAAATTGTGTCCAACTCTTTGCAACCCCATGCAATGCAACACACCAGGCTTCCCAGTCCTTCACTGTCTCCTGAAGTTTGCTCAAACTCATGTCCACTGAGTTGGTGATGCTATCCAACCATCTCATCCTTTGTCTCCCCCTTCTCTTCTGGCCCTCAATCTTTCCTAGCATCAGGGGCCTTTCCAGTGAGTTGGCTGTTCGCATCAGGTGGGACCAAAGTATTGGAGCTTCAGCTTCAGCATCAGTCTTTCCAATGAATATTCAGAGTTGATTTCTTTTAGGATTGACTGGTCAGATCTCCTTGCAATCCAAGGGACTCTCAGACTTCTTTAAGGTCCGACTCTCACATTCATACATGATTACTGGAAAAAGCATAGCTTTGACTATAACAGACCTTTGTTGTAGTCGACAGAGTGATGTATCTGCTTTTTAATATGCTGTCTGCTAAGTCACTTCAGTCGTGTCTGACTCTGTGCAACCCTATAGACAGCAGCCCACCAGGCTCTCCCGTCCCTGGGATTCTCCAAGCAATAACACTGGAGTGGGTTGCTATTTCCTTCTCCAATGCATGAAAGTGAAAAGTGAAAGTGAAGTCGCTCAGTCGTGTCCGACTCTTAGTGACCCCATGGACTGCAGCCGACCAGGCTCCTCCACCCATGGGATTTTCCAGGCAAGAGTACTGGAATGGGGTGCCATTGCCTTCTCCGAATATGCTGTCTAGGTTTGTCATAGCTTTCTTTCCAAGGAGCAAGCATCTTTTAATTCCATGGCTGCAGTCACCATCCACAGTGATTTTGGAGCCCAGGAAAATAAAATCTGTCACTGTTCCACTTTTTCCCCATCTATTTGCCATGATGTAATGGCACTGGATGCTGTGATCTTAGTTTTTTGTACGTTTAGCTTTTTGAGAGTGAAAAGCCAGCTTTTTACTCTCCTCTTTCACTTTCATCAAGAAGCACTTTAGTTCCTCTTTACTTTCTGTCATTAGAGTGGTATAATCTAAATATCTGAGGTTATTGATATTTCTCCTGGCAGTCTTTCTTCCAGCCTGTGAGTCATAAAACCTGGCATTTCAGTTAAATAAACAGGGTGATGATATACAGCTTTGACATACTCCTTTCCCAATTTTGAACTAGTCTGTTGTTCTATGTCTAATTCTAACTGTTGCTTCTCAACCTGTATACAGGTTTCTCAGCAGACAGATAAGGTGATCTGGTACTCCCATCTCTTAAAGAATTTTCCACAAATTTCTTGTGGTCCACACAGTCAAAGGCTTTATTTAGCATAGTCAGTGAAGCAGAAGTAGATGTTTTTCTGGAATTCTCCTGCTTTTCCTATGATCCAATGGATGTTGGCAATTTGATCTCTGGTTCCTCTGCCTTTTCTAAACCTAGCTTGTACATCTGCAAGTTTTCAGTTCACATACTATTGAAGCCTAGCTTGAAAAAGTTGAGCATTACTTTGCTAGCATGTGAAATGAACACAATTGTACAGTAGTTTGAACATTCTTTGGCAATGTCCTTCTTTGGGATTGGAAAGAAAATTGACCTTTTCTAATCCTGTGGCCACTGTTGAGTTTTCCAAATTTGTTGGCATATTGAGTGCAGCACTTTAACAGCATCATCTTTTAGGAATTTAAACAGTTCAGCTTGGACTCAGAGGTACATGTATATAATTTTCTCACCAAATTCTTTATTATATTTATAGAATAGTGAAAGCTCATTCTAGTGGTTCAGTCTTTGTACACATCCTTGGTTAATTTCTTAAGAACTTATTTTAGGAAGGCAGCTTCTGAGTTAAAGGATGTGCATATGTACACTTTGAAGACTTCTGATATTTTCAGCCAAGTATCATACCATACTACATATTTACGTATTTTAACTATTAGAATTACATAAATTTCTATGGAATTTTAAAGGATTTATTTAGAAAAATAATAGTAACAATAGCATAATTGTAGCTTTACATTCTGTGTTTTACTAGATTAGTTGGGGACACTTTTAACATATTTAAATATGTTAAATATTCTGAATATTTAACATATTCAGAAGAGGAAATTGCTTGGATGGAAAGCATGACAAGACTACAACACTTAAGTGCTGACTAAATGATTTGGGTACAACGCTGACTAAATTATTTGAACAAAGGTGTGATGAAAACCAGATTGAAAGTTAGCTCAGATATTTAAGTGTGTATTACTGATGTTTATAAAGGTACAAATTATACTATATAAAATATGGTGAGGCTTTTAGAATGCTTTAAGATACAACAAAACTTTTATATACCTAACTATAAAAGAGGACTGTGTTGTTCAAAGTGATAATGACCAGGGCAGGGCAGGGAGAAGAGGGGGATTTGACAGCTCCATAAAGAGAAGAGAGGACAAAAGAAAAAGTAGATGATCAGAATTTACCTAAAATTATAATGATCCATATAGTCATTATAATTTTTAAAATTTCATTTGTAAAGAAAAAAATCAAATAACCTTCAAGTTATTACTCCCAGAGTCATCAAAGTTTATTAGGCAGACGAGAACTCTTAAACATGTTGTGAAGTAGTGTATTAAACCACAAAAATGACTAGTTAGTGATTAGTTTGATTTATTTGGAATTCATCATTTGTCTACAAGTGACCAATATTTTATAAAGTATCTGACTGCTGAAAAGTTCATTCCCTATTAGAATTAGAATCTAAGCTTATATCATAAGGAACATGATGAAAGAAGTAAGAAAAGAAAGTTGCAGAAAACTGCATGAGAACTTAGTCATATGACTGTCCTATGCTATGCTATGCTAAGTCACTTCAGTCGTGTCAGACTCTGTGTGACCCCATAGACGGCAGCCCACCAGGCTCCCCCGTCCCTGGGATTCTCCAGGGAAGAACACTGGAGTGGGTTGCTATTTCCTTCTCCAATGCATGAAAGTGAAAAGGGAAAGTGAAGTCGCTCAGTCGTGTCCGACTCTTAGCGACCCCATGGACTGCAACCTACCAGGCTCCTCCATCCATGGAATTTTCCAGGCAAGAGTACTGGAGTGGGATGCCATTGCCTTCTCTGCATATGACTATAATTAATATTAATAACAATTCCTCAGATAATATCATCACATGAAAATCTCCCAGCATATCTGTTTTCAAATAAATCATATCTGTTTTCATATCTGTTTTCAGCCTGAGTTATTAAGCAATGTCAAGGGTCTCTCATATATTGCCATGTGTGCATAGAAGAAATTTCTAAGTTTGTAAATCTTGGAAGAAGCCAAAAAATATATTTATTTTCTATTTTCAATAAACCTATGCAGAGAACCAAGGTAAATGAATGTCTCCAGGAAAAGGGGAAACAAAAAAGTAATTCATCGTTTTATTTGCACATAAAACTTATACATTAAAGTTTTATTCACCTGCATATAACCTACTGTGTCTAAGGTTAGTTACAAAGTTTGTTTGTGAAAGCAATTTACAAAGAAAAATAATAGATATTTATAACTTTAATAATTGGGGCATATAATTTTTTACTGATACAATAAAAAGTTTATACATCACCATAGTGGCTCAGATGGTAAAGAAGCTGTCTGCAGTACAGGAGACCAGGGTTCGATTATTGGGTCAAGAAGATCCCCTAAAGAAGAGAATTGCAACCCACTCCAGTATTCCTGTCTGGAGAATTCCATGGAAGAGGAGCCTGATGGGCTACAGTTCATGGGGTTGCAAAGAGTGGATACAACTGAGCAACTAACACTTTCACACTTTCTCTTTCACTTGCTGAGTTATTCAAACAATGGAATTAATTACATGGAATCAGAGCCTGCCTACTAGAACAAGTCTGAGGAAAGAGCTCTTCAACTACCTGTTTGCTCTATAGTTTATTCCTCATTAGACTCTCATCTTTGCAGTATCACCTTCCTGCTATGTTACATCTTCCAAAGTCTTCTATTAATTATATTGTTTGCATTTTAAGTTGGTTCCTTCCTACTATCATCTAAAAAAGTATCATAGTCTTAGTAAGTTATTTCCAAGACAAAATAAGGAGGATTTTTCCTAATGCTTATAGATATCTAATGGAGAAGGCAATGGCAACCCACTCCAGTACTCTTGCCTGGAAAATCCCATGGACGGAGGAGCCTGGTGGGCTGCAGTCCACGGGGTCACAAAGAGTTCGACATGACTGAGCGACTTCACTTTCACTTTTCACTTTCACGCATTGGAGAAGGAAATGGCAACCCACTCCAGTGTTCTTGCCTGGAGAATTCCAGGGACGGGGGAGCCTTGTGGGCTGCCGTCTACGGTGTCGCACAGAGTCGGAAGTGACTTAGCAGCAGTAGCATAGATATCTAAACTCTTCTTACTCTTTATTTTAATTTTGTTTGAATCTGTCCTAATTTTTTTTTAACCTTGTCTGCCCACAATGAACCTGTTCATTCTTATTACTGGGGAGAACAGAGGAAGAAAATGAACTAGCAGTAATAAATCAGAACCTTTGACATAAGAAACATACTTAGAGGAAGAGATGCCATGATTCTTAGAATCTAGCTTCCTAGATTATCTGACATGTGTCACTCTCTGACTGGTCTTTTCCCTTGTCTTTGAGAACCTGTGAGCATGAATCATCTATCCTTACTCCTCTATGATCTTGACCTTGGCTGATAAAACCCAGTCTTGCTTTCCTAATCATTTCATAAGACCGTAGTGAAGATTAAATAAGAAAATGCTTATAAACTCTTAACACAATGCCTAGTGCATTAGTAAATACTCAACAAATAGAGGCTTTTATTATTTTGTTTCCTGACCTTTGTTTTATAATCTCTTGCTTCCTGCTTTTGTCTTGGTTTTAATAGGGTTTTTGTTTGTTTTGATTTGCAGTTTCACCCTGAACCCTTTACTTCCTGACCTCCCTTCCTACTTTGTTACATCCAAGGTTTTGTTTGACTGCTTAAGTCCAGGAATTTGAACTTATTTCCTGATTTTTCCATTGCTCATCAATTCAATCCAAGTCCCTTACTAAGTGACTAGATTGAAATTTTACTCATTTTACATTTGAGTTTACTCATTTTCTAGATTGAAAATGCCTTTAGAACTTCCTGTTATGACCAACCTAGATAGCATATTCAAAAGCAGAGACATTACTTTACCAACAAAGGTTCGTCTAGTCAAGGCTATGGTTTTTCCTGTGGTCATGTATGGATGTGAGAGTTGGACTGTGAAGAAGGCTGAGCACCGAAGAATTGATGCTTTTGAACTGTGGTGTTGGAGAAGACTCTTGAGAGTCCCTTGGACTGCAAGGAGATCCAACCAGTCCATTCTGAAGGAGATCAGCCCTGGGATTTCTTTGGAAGGAATGATGATAAAGCTGAAACTCCAGTCCTTTGGCCACCTCATGTGAAGAGTTGACTCATTGGAAAAGAGTCTGATGCTGGGAGGGATTGGGGGCAGGAGGAGAAGGGGACGACAGAGGCTGAGATGGCTGGATGGCATCACTGACTCGATGGACGTGAGTCTGAGTGAACTCCGGGAGTTGGTGATGGACAGGGAGGCCTGGTGTGCTGTGATTCATGGCGTCGCAAAGAGTCCGACACAACTGAGCGACTGATCTGATCTGATCTGTTCTGATCTGAAAGAATCTAGAAAATATACCTGAATTGCTCATTTTAAAAAAGAGGAGGAGGAAAAGGAGGAGACATTCTTTAAGTAATATGTTAAACTTCATGTGGAATTCTGAAATGCATTCAGCTTATGTATTCACATTCACAAACACAGAAATACATGAACTGTTCTTTATACACATTTGCTTATTCAATCAACAGTGTTGAAGAAATTACTGTGATATGAATTATTTTATGTTCTTCAGTTACAGATCTATGTTACATATTGAAATCTATCTAAATATAGAGAGCCCATATACTGAATAAATGTCTATATTTTATCTCAATAAATTTCTCTAACACCAGCACACCAAAATCTCATCTCAAAATAATATACTAAAAAAAAAAAAAAGGAGAAAAATTTATTTTTCTTTTCTGCTCCTTAAAATGTCTTCCTAATAATTTAAGCCTAAGAACTCTGGAAAACCGGATAAAGAATTTCAGAATTGAGAAGGCCACTATTATTTCTGAAAGACTGAATTCCTTCTCTATCAAACTGTAAATCTTGCTGTATAGACAATAAAGTAGTTATGATTTTAAAATAATCTCCAGTGGTGATTAACAGGTTACTGGGCATAAATGGCATTCTAGAGCTTTAAAATGTATTTTAGATCTGGCTCTCTTCCTATCATTAAAACTGATTGAATATGCATTAGCCTTTTCTAACCTTGTGGAAATAATGATACACATATGCATAAAGCCTGGTTTAAGACCCAATCTCAGAAATTCCAGAGGTAATTAAAAGCTTCGCTTGGAGATTCATTTTACTTTTGATTTCTGTTGACAACTGCTGCTTACCTTTTGAACTTAAATGCTTGTGGGATTAGTAAAATGGGTGCACTTTTCCTCAGAACCACTGATTGATTGAATCCCTGAAAAGTGGGGTTGATAATGGCCCTAGAATTTATATAGTGGTTTTATATAGTGGCTTAGGCCCTGCTACAATTATTTTAAAACATTAAAAGCTAATGCATCACTGCAGAGTGGCAGGCCTGACTCAACTGCCATCTAACTTCATGCTCTTTGACAAATGACTCGTTATCCAGACAATGTGGCCTGTCTAAGCGCCTGTCCTGTAGACAGTACCAAGACTGTACTGAAATCAGTAGGTGACCAAAAAAATAGTATAAAAACAAAAGTAATCATTTTTGAGACCTCCAGAAAATGGTCTTTGGTATATACTTTAAAATGAATTATTCAAAGAATTATGATATATTCCTTGTTCAAAGCATGCCTTATGTTCCTGGTTGGTTTTTTTTTTGGTAGGGGCGGGGATGTTTTTCCCTTTTGCTGAGCAGATAGGCAATTGATACATATTGATATATTAAAAATAGGAACAAAGCATCTAAAATACCAATCAAATAATTTGGTAAGCAAAAATAAACTAGAAGTGCATGAAGCCAAATATGGTAGATATGAGAAAAACTAAGAGGTGGTATATAAATTGATTTTAAAATTATTAGTTCATCCCTGAGCCAAACTACCTAAAAGCTTCCTGAAGATTTTGAAGGTTTTATCTGGATATCTTTCACCCTTTTTATATTGAATTACTAAAATCTCACTTTACTTTTATAATATCAGATTTTAAAATCTCATGTACTATATGTACACTTAAATCTTTTATCAAAATCTTGGACTTATGTTCTTGAGTCTTATAAACAAAACATACTAGCATATCTAAGAACAAACCAGGAGAGAAAAGATGAGACTATTTGGTTTCTCTTCTTTTTATATATATGTATATATATATATATATTTAATAAGACTGCTAAAATATCACAATGAAACAGATAATAAAAGCATGAATAAAGAGGCTGAAGATACTTCTAGGAGCACCTTTTAAAGTGTGTGTGTGTTTTGTAAAATATAAAAAGCATACAAGTTTTGGGAATTCTGAAAGTCAATGAGGATTTGAGATTGTTTCTCCACAGTTGTTGAAATTTAGTTTTGATATCAATGTTCTGAAGATGCAAAGTCTTATTTGTATCATTAAGATTCACAAGGTCCTAATGGCAGATATTGAGAAAGGAAAAAGAAAAAGAGATAAGTGAACATATTTTTTTGTCATATGTAAAAATGGCAGGAAATTCAAGGAAAATGTGTGTCTGCTGATCCATTGTGGTTTATGCTAAAACTGCTTTCATTAACCATTAGTACCATAAAATGCAAATCTATGAGTTAGTGGAAAGCTCAACAAATACCCATATATACTACCAAAACTTCCAACTAAACTGGTCAATTTCAAATTTATAGAAGCTCCTTTAGAAAAAGAACTTCTAATTTCAGTGTCATTTCAGAATCATTGAACAATTTACTACAATTTATATATCCTGTGATCATTTTTTCCAATATTATTGAGTACCAAGCAACTGGTGCAGGGTAGGGGAAAAGAGCCTTGATTAAATGAGACCTAGAGAAAAGAATTGCAGCAAGGGTTTCTGTGTACCATCACTTGCCACTGTCCGTGGAGAAATGAAAGTAAACCAGTTTGTGGTAGGGACGCATGGCAGACACTGCATGTATTGCTCATCCATGTTCTTAATGTTGCATTTGAGGGAGCTCATATTTCAGGGAAGCCCTTAACCTCAGTTTCCTTGACTATTACTTGAGTTACAACTTGTGTAAAACTAAAATGTAGTCTGCCTTACAAACTGAGAACCTGAAATCTTCTTTTAATTGAAATAGTAACATCTCAAATGTTTTAATTTTGTGGTATTGAATAGGAAATTGGCTTTCAGTTGGCTGCTTTTTATTCCCTAGCTCATTAGAAATAGTGAAAATTTTATAGGAGCTGGAATGGTGCAAACATTATGAAAGTAAAAAGATGCTAAATATTACTTTTAAAGTGTAATGTAATTCAATTTAGTTCTGTAAGTCACAGCAATCAGTATTTTGAACTTAGGTTAAAATCAGGATATAAGGTTTATGTGGTATAACCAGCAACCATTTAATTTGATTATAATTAATTTTTAACTTAACACTTTTCTAATGTGTTCATCAGAAATTAGAAATGCAGTATTGAGTTGCGTAAACCTTAAGTTTCAAACACTATAAAGAGTATCTCCTATTGGAAGTTCTAATGTTGAAATCAAATTTTTTTTTATTTGATCAGAAGAACATTCTTATTTTGGGTAAGTATGTATAGGTGGCATTTGTCTGTATAAAAGCAATTTATTAATTAGGAAAAATGAAATATGTTAAAATCTATTATTCAGTTTATATAGAACTCTTTAAAACAGAAGTGTATAGATAATGTTAAAGAGTTGGAAAGAAGGAACTACTACTTATAAGCAGCTTTACATGTATTATAATTACTGTGAAAATGCAAATAATAAGTCAGAGAAGTCTTCCTCTGTATGGAAAATTGACATTTTGATTACATGGTCTCATGCCTTCTAGCTTACTTTTGTTTAGCTGCAAATGGACTTATCTGCCAGTCCAGAACAGTATTTTGTCATTCAACTGAAATGTCAACACTTCAGAAAGACATTAACGGTAGAGGAGGAACACTATCTATCATTATTTGTTCAATAAATATTGTTATAAAAGTGTGTTTGAAAATTTTTAACATTTGTATAAGACATAACAAAATTCATTTTTTCACCAAATCACTTGTTCTCATGGATTCCATCCAAAGAAGATGTTTATTACAATGTGGTATATGATGATGTAAAATCCCTACATTTACAAAAATAGGATACTAAAGTAAGCTATAGTGTATCTGACTGGGAAAATGTTCAGCCAGTAAAAATATAATAAGTAAATTACAAAAATATAAGTGTGGCATGACTATTAGCATTAAAAAATTACTTGAGAAAAATTTCCAAAAATATCAAAAATTGCTAAGCTGGTATCCTCTTCAATATTGGGTTTTGGGATCTGTAACCTAGATAAGTTCTAAGAACTCATTCAGTTCAGTTCAGTTCAGTTCAGTTCAGTCGCTGAGTCGTGTCTAACTCTTTGCAACCCCATGAATCACAGCACTCCAGGCCTCCCTGTCCCTCACCAACTCCCGGAGTTTACTCAAACTCATGTGCATAGAGTCGGTGATGCCATCCAGCCATCTCATCCTCTGTCGTCCCCTTCTCCTCCTGCCCCCAACCCCTCCCACCATCAGAGTCTTTTCCAATGAGTCAACTCTTCGTATGAGATGGCCAAAGTACTGGAGTTTCAGCTTTAGCATCATTCCTTCCAAAGAACACCCAGGACTGATCTCCTTTAGAATGAACTGGTTAAGTGGCTCCAAATTCCCGGTCAGCAATTTAGACTCGGTTTTCTGCTTTCAGATCTAGAATTGTTTTGTCCATACATATCAAGAAGTACCTTAGTTGGCTGCCTATTCCACATTTTGGAACCCTGGGATAAGCTTAGTCTTCAAGAGATGGGAATACCAGACCACCTGATCTGCCTCTTGAGAAATTTGTATGCAGGTCAGGAAGCAACAGTTAGAACTGGACATGGAACAACAGACTGGTTCCAAATAGGAAAAGGAGTTCATCAAGGCTGTATATTGTCACCCTGTTTATATAACTTATATGCAGAGTACATCATGAGAAACGCTGGACTGGAAGAAACACAAGCTGGAATCAAGATTGCAGGGAGAAATATCAATAACCTCAGATGTGCAGATGACACCACCCTTATGGCAGAAAGTGAAGAGGAACTAAAAAGCCTCTTGATGAAAGTGAAAGTGGAGAGTGAAAAAGTTGGCTTAAAGCTCAACATTCAGAAAACGAAGATCATGGCATCTGGTCCCATCACTTCATGGGAAATAGATGGGGAAACAGTGGAAACAGTGTCAGACTTTGTTTTTCTGGGCTCCAAAATCACTACAGATGGTGACTGCAGCCATGAAATTAAAAGACTCTTACTCCTTGGAAGGAAAGTCATGACCAACCTAAATAGCATATTCAAAAGCAGAGACATTACTTTGCCAACAAAGGTTCGTCTAGTCAAGGCTATGGTTTTTCCTGTGGTCATGTATGGATGTGAGAGTTGGACTGTGAAGAAAGCTGAGCACTGAAGAATTGATGCTTTTGAACTGTGGTGTTGGAGAAGACTCTTGAGAGTCCCTTGGACTGCAAGGAGATCCAACCAGTCCATTCTGAAGGAGATCAGCCCTGGGATTTCTTTGGAAGGAATGATGCTAAAGCTGAAACTCCAGTACTTTGGCCACCTCATGCGAAGAGCTGACTCATTGGAAAAGACTCTGATGCTGGGAGGGTTTGGGGGCAGGAGGAGAAGGGGACGACAGAGGATAAGATGGCTGGATGGCATCACTGACTCGATGGACATGAGTCTGGGTGAAGTCCGGGAGTTGGTGATGGACAGGGAGGCCTGGCATGCTGCGATTCATGGCGTCGCAAAGAATCGGACACGACTGAGCAACTGATCTGATCTGATCTGATGGATCTCTGAAGGTCAATACACATCAATTACCATTTGCAACATACCTTGTCAGATTATGGTCATTTCACCTTGTCTCTGATAGCTGAACAGATATCTACACTCTACACTTAGCATGTATCAACCTGTACTCATTCTGATACCAAGAAATCCAGTTTCATTGCAGTATTCAAGTGTCATCTCAGGCCAACAGAGGACAAGCACACAGAACTCTTCAATAATACTTGTGTTCCACCCCATCCTCTGCATTTCTTAATGTCTTTGTGGAGAGTGTTCCTCTCACTAATAACCAAGGAGGTAAACTGGTTGTCCAGAACAGATTCATTCTAACATTTCCACCTCCTTGTATCTCTACAGTATAACAGATGTTGTGTATAGGTTATCTACAAAATCCTTTCTTTATTGGTTCATCCTTCAATTAGCCAGTCCAATAAACTGTTATCACCGTTCCCCAAGTATCAAGTCAGCATATTAAATATCAAATTGTAGATCATTACCATCCATGACAATATATCTGCCCTAATCAATACTTACATTTAGCCTATGTGGTATAAAGCTTTTATTAGTAGGCTTTATATGTCTCTGACTTAGTTATGTTGGAATCTAAGTTGTAGGCTAGAGACAATGAGGGGTGATGTTGGTGAGGAGAGAACTATGATTCCTTGGGTCCAGTCACTAAGAGGCATTTATGCTAGAGAAAGCTGATTGCCTCAGAAGGGGTGGTTGCTTCCAATACGAAGAAGTTTCAGAGAGATTCGGAAGCTCAAATTTCTTATCACTGCCCTTGCCTTAACCATGAGAGACCACATTGGGCAGAAGATTCAATTAGTATTTGAAGCACAACTCAGCAACTGAGTACACCATTACAGTCAAGCCTTAATCTTATCCTTAGTCATATCTACCCTGAGACTATATGATTTAAGAGAGCACTTCAAAGCTGCCATCAACATCTCACATTTTCCATTATTTCTGAATTGGGTATTTATTGCCTTCAATTTTTCCTCTAACATTTATATTATTTGAAGACTCCAGAACAGTTTGCTGAAACCACAGTCTTTAAAATCACAGTTATTGCCATAGCCACTTCGTCTCCCAGGATCTTGCATTCCACATGTACTCCATCCTATGCCAACACTGGTACTAACTGAATAATTATAATGTAACCACAAGCTGTGGGTTGCCAGTGTTCCATTTCCCACAAATATACACTACATAGATAAATGAGCAATTCAATCCCAGAATCCCATTATGCACTTACGTTTCATGGGACCTTACATGATACCAGATAGGACATAGATGGTACATTCTGTTTGGGACATTGATGAAAGGTTACTAAAGGAACTCTCTACAGCGATGTAGATGGAGTTTTGAGAAAGTAACAAGGGTTGGTACAGTACCCACTAGTTACAGAGGGAGCTATTATCACTCATGTTTAAAGGGGCAAAGAAAGGGAATAGTTACTAAAACTAGAAGAGAGAGTTATCTGAAAGGGCTGTCCAAAAGGACTGTAGTCTTCAGTAATGGGAAGCAGTCATTGCATTTTTGTCTTTACAATTATGTCACTAATTTGATATTCTTTCAAGTTCAATTCTATCATGGTTTACATTATCGTTGTTTGCTCTTTTAAAATTTAATTTTCTTTTTAATTGTGTGAAACAGATAACAGCTCCACATTTAAAATTAAATAACAAATCAGTCACAGATTTTGTAATTCAGTTCTTGTTTCTTTCACTCTGCTACCTCCTGCTCTCCATATGTATATAGTTTTTGTTATTTTCCAGTTGCTTTATTCTGAAAATATAAGCACATTTTTCCCTCTTTTTTTTTTTTTTACCCTAAAGTACACTCTGAAAACTGTTTTGGATGGTGATTTTCTCTGGAAGTTCCTTGAAATTGCTTGAATTTTCTAAACTAGATAGATTTCACAATCATCTTCTGAGACTGAGAATGGGAATATGGAATTTGTGGTATTAGAAGAGAGAGAAACTGGAATTCTTATCAAAGAGAGTGGAGAAGAGAAAAAATTAGAGATACCAAGGGGATATTTCAAGAAAAGATAGGCACAATAAAGGACAGAAATGGTATGGACCTAACAGCAGCAGAAGATACTAAGAACAGGTGGCAAGATATGCAGAAGAACTGTACAAAAAAGATCTTCACGACCCAGATAATCACGATGGTGTGATCACTGACCTAGAGCCAGACATCCTGGAATGTGAAATCAAGTGGGCCTTAGAAAGCATCACTACGAACAAAGCTAGTGGAGGTGATGGAATTCCAGTTGAGCTATTTCAAATCCTGAAAGATGATGCTGTGAAAGTGCTGCACTCAATATGCCAGCAAATTTGGAAAACTCAGCAGTGGCCACAGGACTGGAAGAGGTCAGTTTTCATTCCAATTCCAAAGAAAGGCAATGCCAAAGAATGCTCAAACTACCGCACAATTGCACTCATCTCACACGCTAGTAAAGTAATGCTCAAAATTCTCCAAGCCAGGCTTCAACAGTACATGAACCATAAACTTACTGATGTTCAAGCTGGATTCAGAAAAGGCAGAGGAGCCAGAGATGAAATTGCCAATGTCTGTTCTATCATTGAAAAAGCAAGAGAGTTCCAGAAAAACATCTATTTCTGCTTTATTCACTATGCCAAAGCCTTTGACTGTGTGGATCACAATAAACTGTGGAAAATTCTTCAAGAGATGGGAATACCAGACCACCTGGCCTGCCTCCTGTGAAATCTGTATGCAAGTCAGGAAGCAAAAGTTAGAACTGGGCATAGAACTACAGACTGGTTCCAAATTGGGAAAGGAGTACATCAAGGCTGTATATTGTCACCCTGTTTATTTAACTTATATGCAGAGTACATCATGAGAAATGCTGGACTGGATGAAGCTCAAGCTGGACTCAGGATTGCCGGAAAAAATAACAATAACCTCAGATATGCAGATGACACCACCCTTATGGCAGAAAGAGAAGTAGAACTCAAGAGCCTCTTGATGAAAGTGAAGGAGGAAAGTGGAAAAAAGTTGGCTTAAAACTTAACATTCAGAAAATTAAGATCATGGCATCTGGTTCCATTACTTCATGGCAAATAGATGAGGAAGCAATGGAAACAGTAACAGACTTTATTTTGGGGGGCTCCAAAATCAGTGTAGATGGTAACTGCAGCCATGAAATTAAAAGATGCTTACACCTTGGAAGGAAATTTATGACATTCTAGACGGCATATTAAAAAGCAGAGACATTACTTTGCTAACAAAGGTCCATCTAGTCAAAGCTGTAGTTTTTCCAGTAGTCATGTGTGGATATGAGATTAGGACTATAGAAGAAAGCTAAGTGTTGAAGAACTGATGGTTTTGAACTATGGTGTTGGAGAAGACTCTTGAGAGTCCCTTGGACTGCAAGGAGACCCAACCAGTCAATCCTAAAGGAAATCAATTCTGAATATTCATTGGAAGGACTGATGATGAAGCTGAAACTCCAATACTTTGGCCACCTGATGGGAAGAACTGACTCATTTGAAAAGACCCTGATGCTAGGAAAGATTGAAGGCAGGAGGAGAAGGGGACCACAGAGGATGAGATGATTGGATGGCATCACTGACTTAATGGACATGAGTTTAAGTAAACTCCAGGAGTTGATAATGGACAGGGAGTCCTGGCGTGCTGCAGTCCATGGGGTCACAAAGAGTCTGACATGACTGAGCAACTGAACTGACCTCAATATGACTGTGCTGCTGCTGCTGCTGCTAAGTCGCTTCAGTCGTGTCCGACTCTTCCCGACCCCATGGACTGCAGCCTATCAGGATCCTCCATCCATGAGATTTTCCAGGCAAGAGTACTGGAGTGGGTTGCCATTGCCTTCTCCGCAATATGACTGTGAGGCTGCATTAAAGACTCTCTTAGAGTTTATAGACATGAATTTAGAGTGAGTTGTACAAAACAGAGCAAAGAAAGAGTTGGATCTGACTGGTGTTTGGGCTCTGCTGAAAGGATTTCCCAAGTTGGGCGGTGGTAAAAGAATCTGCCTGCCAGTGCAGGAAGCACATATTTGATCCCTGGGTTGGGAAGATCCTCTGGAGTAGGAGGAAATGGCAACCCCCTCCAGTATTCTTGCAGGGAAGATGCAACTGAGCATGAGAGGGTTTCAAAGGAATGGAGGAGAAATGCAATGTTGATCTTAACAAATCACTGGATTTAAGCTGGGTAAGAGGGAACTACATGTAATAGAATTAGGGTCTCAGTGAAAACATGGTAGAATAGAATAGATCTTAGATGGAATGGGAATGTCAACTTGATGAGGGGAGGAAACTCAAAAGATAAAAGATGGCATAGGAGCTTGGATTGCTTGAAGTTGAGATTGTAAAGAGGTTAGAGTTATTGTTAATAAAGGTATTTCTACTAAAATAAATATAAAAGGAGTACATTTGCATTAAGTAGAAAATAATCATACAAATAATAAAAATGAAATATTATTAAATTCTAATTAGACTCTGTTGCTTGCCAAAGGGATTTTGAGATTTTCATTCCCTTTATGAAAACAGATTTGAAATTTTAAACAGAATAATTATCACCAAGCTGAGGCTTTGTGCTTGCCATAATAAAAAAAATACTGAAAGATAATTGTAAATAGAATAATTTCCTTGCCATAACACACTGCAATTTTCTGCTGTCCTTCTCTCCCACCTCAAACAATACGTTGTAAAGCCTGCACTGTCTTTAGATAGTGGACATAGTAACCTCACTAACTCCGAACCTTGTGGGCATCTCATGCTCCTCCTTATTACCTCCATTTCCTCCACCAAAAGAAAAAATTATTAAAGCATTTACAAATCTAGTCACAGGCAGTCTATTTATGAATGCACTTCAAGGAACAGATTAATACATAAATATGATTGACATATCTTATGCATTTAGGAGGTATGTACATCATCACCAATCCTTAAATGTAAGACATTGCCTTGACAGTGGCTCATTGCCAATATATCCTTATTCATATTTTCTAAATTGTGATTTTGTATGCATAAAATATTCTAATATTTACTGACATGTCAATTGACCAGCTTATTTGAACATATTCAATCATCCCTAATACTGGAAAATTTCTATTTGCTATAAGGGTTTTTAGCCATTTTGCTAGTAACCTAATTTCAATAAGGATCCAATTCTGGAAAAAAAAATGTTTATAAGGCAAGATAATAATGAATTTTCTTCTATTTTTTTCTTGATCATATTTCATAAAAAAGAAGAATCACAGTCACAGATTATATAATAAACACTTGAGAGGTTTTTTGTTTTTTTTTTTTTAACTTTGTGAGTTTTTAAACCTTCAAGAAGCTGATTTACCAAGCAATGAAATTGGACAATCTTCAACAATTACTTTTCTGTATTTTCAGGCAAACACAAAAATGCATGTATACTCCCACAGAAAAAGACTTAGAACAACATTTTTTTGCCTTACTCAGGTAAAATTATCAGGTTCCATAATCTTGCCTGAGGGAAAAACATTATTTTACTTCTTTAACAACCTTTATAAGTAAGATAATATATACAGTGGTAAGGTTGATGTACTTTTTGAGGTGGGAAATCAGTCACATCAAAATGCAAATCTGTGTAAGGAACATTTCTCTTACTGCAAAAGGGTCACTTTGGAAAATATGAATTCCACACACTTCTGCAGAGTGACACTGTAGGGAGACGTCTAACTCACCAAGGGGTTATAGAATCAAAATGCCCAACTCTGGAGTCAGACCCTTTTACACCGTAAAGTGTCAGGAATGGCCAGCCTAATTTCTGCCATGCTTTAGCAATGTAAGATTGTTTTTTTTAATTTAGCAGGTAATTTTTTTTTGTTTTTTACCTGTCTTCTAGCCTTCAGAATCTATGAAAATATTTTCTTTTTTCAAATTGTGGACAAAAAACAGAATAAAGGGAAAAAAAGTAGTTTTTGTTAAACTCACCATTCTCTCTTTTTACCCTTTTACTTCTTTTATTTAGTTTTTTTCTTTAATTATGAAATACTATGTAAGTACAGAAAGTGCATAGAAGTTAAAAAGTGCAGGTCAGTGAATTTCCAGCAATGGAATCCCAGTATAGCTGCCACCTAGGAAAAGATAGAACAGTACCTGTAACACAACCCCGATTTCCCCATCTCCACAATTAGTCTACAGTTTACCACTCATGAGCCTATCAGCACTACCATTCATGATGCCTAGTTTTGAACAATTATCATACAGTTAGCATTCTTTTACTCAATATTTAGTTTGTGAAATCCATTCATGGTGTTATAAATGAAATCTATGCATTTTCATTTCTATATAGTATTATTTCATTGTTCTCTGTATGTGTGTGTGAGAGAGAAAAATTTAAATCTTTATAATACCGAGTCTTTGATCAATAAACACAATGTATCTGTCCATTTATTTAACTTTCTTTTATTACAATCAAGAAAGTTTTATAGATTTTCATGTATAGATCTTCCACATCTTTATTTCTAGATATTTTATATTTTTAGTATTATTGCAAATAGTGCATATTTTTAAATTTCATGTCTTAAGTGTTACTGGTATATGCATGTCTGATTATTCTTGAACGTTGACTCTGTACCATAGTAAACTGATAGCTGACATTAATTTTAGTAAGTCATTTCATATTCTCTTAGATTTTCTATATACATATTCACATCATCTCTAACCCTTAACTTTTATTTCATTCTCTCTAATTCTTTAGTATTTTTTCTTTCTTTATTTTCTTGGCATATTGTACTGTGCTGTTTAGTGCCTACAATTAAATGTTGAATAGAAGTGGTAACAACTCACAGCCTTTAAGATAGGCTTTAAAAATGCTTTCTTTGTTAGTAAGTATGACATTTTCTGTCGGCTTCCTGAAAATACTCTGTGAAACTAAGAAAGGTTTTTTTTATTTCCAGTTTGCTGGAGTATTTCTAGGTTTTCAGGATTTTTATGATTAGATGTTAAATTTTATCGGTGCTTTTTATACTTCTACCAAGATGATTATAGGGTTTTTCTCCTTTATAGTGCTAATGTAGTGAATTTTAATGATTTACTTTTAGATGCCAAACAACCTTTGCTTTCATTTAATAAACTCATCATGCCTATTTATTTTTGCAATTTTCAGTTTACTAATTTATGTAAGTCTTTTTTACCTACAATTATATGAAAGATTAGCCTGTCATTCTCTTTACTTGGAATAACCTTTTCAGATTTTGTTTACCAAAGTTGTGTCTTCTTTATAAAATATATGGACTAGTGTCTTGCTTTTTTTCTAATCTTAGAAAGAGTTTATGTAAAATTAGACTTAATTATTGCTAAAACATTTGGTAGATTTTTTTCCAGAAAGTCTGAAAACAATCTACTAGTCTTGAGTATTTTGATGAGTAGGTTTTAACTGTGGATTCAAAGTCTTTAATACTTATAAGATCATTGAAATATTCTATTTCTTTTGGTAGCAGTTTTTATACAAATTTGTCCGTGTCATCTCAGTTTTCATATTAATTGGCATTGAACTGTGCATATGATCCTCCTCTTTTATCCTTCTAATATCTGCAACAGTTGTAACAATATTCCCTTTTAACTCCTATTTTTGTGCCTTTGCTTATTTTCTTGATCAATCTTAAGAGCTTTTTTTTTTTTTGCTATTTTTTAATATTTATTTATTTTTATTGAAGGATAATTTCTTTACAACACTATATTGGTTTCTGCCATACATCTACAGCTTTTTATAAATATTTCCAAAGGACCAAACCTCTGTTGGATCATCCCTCTCTATTGTGTTTATCTAGTTTTATCTAGTTTACTAATTTCTGCTCCTATATTTATTATGTCCCTCCTTCTGTGCTCTTTAGGTTTAACTTGCTTTTCTTTTAACTTCTTGAAATTGATGAGTAGCTCATTGATTTTCAGACTTCTTTTCTTATAGAAGTTGTGAATTTCCCTTCAAAGACAAATCTAGCTGCATCCTGTCAGGTATCAAAATGTGGAGTTTTGGTTTGGAGTATTTTTATTATCACCAACTTCAAAATATTTTTTTACTTCTCTTGTGATTTTTCTCCAACCCATGGCATAATAGAATTGTAATTGTTGATTTCCAAGCATATAAGGGTTTTCTCTTTTTCTTAGTTCCACCCCTATTTGGCATGCCCTGGGCCTTAATTTTTATAGCCACCTGATTTTGAAGGCTTTCAAAAACATCGCTCAGCATCTCAGTTTCTTATCGTCTTGTTAAATTGGCATTTATCCCTTAGTAGAAAACAGGCCTAAATACCAGGTCACATTTCTGAACTTCTTCTTCAGAATCTTCATTTTCTAATTTTTTATTGCTTCTTTAGCTCTCAAATGCAGTATTTGTTCTTTTTTTTGTTTGTTTGTTTGTTTTAGTTGCTATCAGTAGGAGGATTGTTTTGAATTTCTTCCTAATTATAAATGTTAGGAGTCAAGATTACCATTACTTTTAGTATTTGATTTCTAAGTACAGATATCAAATAAAATGTGATTTTATGTGGACTTCCCAAGAAATTTGAATTTCCAAATTTCAGACTTTATGCCACAGATGAGGAAAGCTCAACAAGTATTCTTTCTTATGTGTGATAAAAACTCAAATCAAGGGTGAAGTCTTCATGGACACAACCTTTCAATTAGCCTTTTCAGTCATGAATTTTGGAGAAGGCAACGGCACCCTACTCCAGTACTCTTGCCTGGAAAATCCCATGGACGGAGGAGCCTGGTAGGCTGCAGACCATGGGGTCGAGAAGAGTTGGACATGACTGAGTGACTTCACTTTCACTTTTCCCTTTCATGCATTGGAAAAGGAAATGGCAACCCACTCCAGTGTTCTTGCCTGGAGAATCCCAGGGACGGGGGAGCCTGGTGGGCCGCTGTCTATGGGGTCTCACAGAGTCGGACACAACTGAAGCGACCTAGCAGCAGCAGCAGCAGTCATGAATTTATTGTTCTACTTTTGTTACATTTATTAACATCTTCCAGTCTTTAGTAATCATCTTGCTCATGTTTTATTATTATTTTTTCAATTAGTCATTTTCCTAGGAAGTCCCCATTTGGTTTAAAAATGAGCATTTTATTTTTCTTTCATCTTTTAAAAGCCAAGTGAATATTTTTGTTGCTTTGGAGAAGAAAGTATCCAAAATGCATCATAACTGCTTTTGAAAAAATGTGTTCCAGATATCATAAGTTAGCCTATTCTGAGTATATTACATCAGGAAAATAGCTCAAGTCATACCCACAGGGTAAGTTTGTACTACACTGAAAATTTAAAGGTATTAATATTACACAGTGAGAATTAGTGGTTGGCATAAAAATCTGCCTCATATGATAATTAATTAAATCTTGTTAAGCAATTCGCATATTTATGTACCTAGGCAAATGTAGTATTATATCTCTTTATTTTTACACTTAGCAGAAAACTAATTTATTTTAGAAAGATTATTAACTTCATATAAAACATGTATTCATTTAGCAAATATTTACCCACCTAATATGAGGCAGAAACTGTTATGTTAGAAACTGTATAATGAGGAAGAGGAGAAAATAAAAATATATAAAATATATGAAAATTTTTGATTTAAAAAAATAGGGTGGCTGAAAGAATGGGGTTGTGGGAATTATTTTAGAGAGAATGACAAGTGTTTGTGAAGAAGTATCATCTAAGCAGAAAGTTAAATAAATTAAAAGGAGAGTAATTTTTAAGTTAAAGAACAGAGAATTCCAGGCATACAAATTGCAAGTACAAAGGCCCTAGGACAGAAATCACTGTGTCCCCTTATAAGAAACTAGAGGAAGGACATTCAGAGAGTGGGAAAAGGTAAGTCAGAAAGTGGATCTGAGATTAGTTCCTGTAGGACCTGGTAAACTTGGATAGAGATTTCAGATTTTCTTTTTTTTTTTTTTTTGAGAGAGTGACAGGAATCCACTGGAAATTTGGATCAGGTGAATATAATGATTTTGTTTTCACTTTTAAAAAGCATCATGATGAGAGACTTAAGTGTGGTAGCTCCTGGAATGTAAACAAGTAAAGTGGCTAAGTGGTTCAGTAGCAGCACTGATATTTATACAGTACTGTGTGAAAAATAGATAGCTGGTGGGAATCTGCTGTATGTCGCAAGGAGCTCAGCTTGGTGCTCTGTGATGACCTAGAAGGGCAGGACGGAAGTGAGAAATGGGAGGCAGGTTCAGGAGGGAGGAGATATATGTATACATATAGCTAATTCACTTCATTGTACAGCAGAAACCAATACAACATTGTAAAGCAATTATCTTCCAATTGAAAAATAAATAAGCAGCTATAAAAATTGGGGGGAAGCACAACTAGCTATGCTTTTTCTGGATCCTTGAGATTCTTTGTTTACAAGAATTATTTGATCATTAAAAATTACCAAAAAAAAAAAAGTGGTGAACATAAGCAAAATACAGAGATCTACACTGATGTTATATAGAAAGATTCTCATTACTTAAAAGTTAACTTATATTGACTGTGTATGACTTCAGAGTCTCAATAAATACTTGTTCATGTTCTTTTATTCTCTGCTTCCTTCCACAGGTGGAGAAGTCCCATACACAACTCTGGCCACCCGAATGATGATGGGGGCTTGGTGGCTGTTTGCTTTGATTGTCATCTCATCTTACACTGCAAATCTTGCAGCTTTCCTCACCATCACCCGCATTGAAAGCTCCATCCAGTAAGTAGACAAAAATTCCACTTGATGCAAAATATGGGAAGTGACAGAAGAGGCCAGAGCTATTTAAATAAGTATGTGGTGTCTGATAATAAATTTACAACTTCCTTTTGGGTAAAGGCTTAATTTTCTGATGTGCAGACATCATAAATAGTCAAATTCCTGAAAGTACAGTTTTGGTGGAGCACTTTTTTATAAAATACAATTCTGGGTATAATTTGAACTTTGCTTACAACATTTTCTTGGAAGAATAAGACATGTTCAGATTTTTAACCTCCGTAAAATATGACTATGTCTCAGCAGTATTATAAAAAAGAAGGAAAAAGGAGTCATACTAAAATATGTATGTTTATGTGTTGTGTGTGTGTATATATAATATATATATATGAAGGTTGACACTCATAGTCTCTGCCTTGAATCTATCCCATTATGCATTGTCTGAGTAGATAGTTAGGTAGACACTAGGAAATTGAGAGATAAAAGACAGGTAGGGAGGGAGGGAAAGAGAGAGAGTGCTAACCAAGAAGTAAAACCACATTCTGTCTCTTCATTGCATTAGAGCTAACACGAATATTATTGCTGCTGTTTTTCCAGCTGCAATGGTGGTACATTTTCATTAACTATGGTGTACTTTTGAATCCTGAAAGCTACCT
This sequence comes from Bos taurus, assembly GCF_002263795.3. Taxonomy (NCBI): domain Eukaryota; kingdom Metazoa; phylum Chordata; class Mammalia; order Artiodactyla; family Bovidae; genus Bos; species Bos taurus. The sequence continues at coordinate 31,057,654 of NC_037333.1, read as the reverse complement.
GAGTCAATGCTGCATTTCACAAATGGCGTTCCTTGAGCCCTGAGAATCCAAAGGCCTTTGGTTTACTGTGGCCAGTTTCACTCTGTGTGATTTCATGCCATAAAGTCTGGTCAGTGCCACAGTTCAACTTGTGCCTCATAATGCTCTATATCTGGTTTTCAGAAAATGTTTTCTGAAAATGTTTTATTAATCCAAAAACAAAGTAGTTTGAACTTTTCTACAGTTAAAAAACATTTATTTCCCAGCAAAACTGACAGTTTGAAGATTAGAATAATTAGCTTTGTCAAGGAATTCATTGGAGATTTAATCCGTCCTTAAGAGTCAATGTGAGTTCTTCTTGCCTTCAAAAAATATGTAAATGAATTCCATTAGTAGGTACAAAATTATTATAGCACAATACTAAATATAAAATCAAGAATTAATGATCTAAAAAGAAATAGGGTATTTTTTTCAATTGCTTATGGTATATAAATTGAAAACCCCCAAATTAAATTCATGAGTCAGTTATTTAATCCATTTATGAAAATGATGTTTCCAACTTCTCTCATCAAATCTTAGTCTTCAAGTCGTTTTCCTAGTTATTTCTTTGGTGCAGAACCTCCATATCCTTTCAACTGACTACCTTTGTGTCATAGCCAGTTCTGTGTGTGATATATATTATAAGTGATGCAGAGCGAAGCTCATGGAAAATTTAAACTGGTGACCCCATCATATTCCTATTTTAAGCAATAATGAAAATGATTATAATGTTCCAGCCTAAGAAATCAATGAATTAGTAAGATTATGCAAGTAAAAAACATTTATTGAGCACTCACAAGATGACAAACTTTTTTCTAGATGTTTGACATGCGTTGGCTCATTTAATGCTTTAATGGTTAGAAGCATTAAATACGTACTACTTATTAATAGCCCATTTTGCAACTGAAGTTGAAAAGATAAATAACTTCCCTCAAATTGTAAATGTAATAAGTGATTGATTAAAGGTCAGACCTTAACTCTGCCTCATTCCTGAGTCTGTGTTCTAACTGTACCACACTAGTCCCCATCCCATAATCCTTGTGCATTTGTATGACCAGTTGTTTCTAGGGAACATTATAAAGGATGTGTCATAGCCTTGTTCATTGTTAAGTATAGTAATGTAAATAATGACATTCTTCAAATGCTCGCTTTGTTTGAGGAAATAAAATATCAAAAGTTAGGAGATCTTTGTGTTGAGTCAGTTCTGTAGGTGAATATCCCAACATGAGCTAATTACATCTATAACTGATACCTGCCTTTCAGAGTAAGATTGCTTGGCACAATCAGTCAATAGAAATTGCACTGAAAGAAACAGTTTTTAAAAATCAAAATGGGGTATTTTATCTCACTAATATACTTCTCATCAACTTTAACATGCTGTATTTTAAGAGTACTTAAAGCCGAAAATTTGTGTATCTCAGATTTAACTTTGAAACATTTTAAAATAAGTAAACAAAGAAAAATTTAGATAACTCATTTGATACAGTGTACAACAATAATCATAAATAATAAAAATTATGGACAATATTCACTGAGAATTTATTATGAATTTATTAAGCATATTATATATACCCCCTTCAGTGTTCAAAATTACCCTAATAATACAATTACTACTATTATTCCTACTTTGTAGATGAAAAAACAGCAATTTGGAAGTTAAATGCTCACTATCACATTGTGAATAATGTCAGAGCCGAAACCCCACCCCATGTTAGTCCAATACCAACTCATGACTTTACCTACTGAAGTTTTTCTTTATTTTACAGTTTGTCTCTGATGATTATTATAATTTGTTTGCTTGATCCACTGTTTCACTGGGTTTGTAGGCCTCATGGTGTGTTTGTATCTGAGCTATTTGGTCATTACCGACTTTGCGAGCATTTATTTGTATCTAGACTTTCATGTAATAGCAGTGGGAGCAAAAGTCTCTATCAAATTTTTACACCCATAGGTTTCTCTAAAGTAAAATTTAACAGAAACAGATCGTAATTGCACATGATGTTTCCCTCAAGTGTAGTTCCACAATCCAAAATAACTGAACGTTCATTTTTTTAACAAATTATTTCTTTCAAATGCCAACTCACATTATTAAAAGCCAACCGTGAGTATAATAAACCTCCCCTTCCTTCTAATCTTATCACTAGACTAATTATGAAAGGGGAAAACTGGAGCCAAATAAGTTAAAAGAAGCCTGAGTCTCTCTCCAAACTTAAAGATATCTTCTAATTTCATGCTTCAGCTGTGTTGGTAAACATAATTGCAATGTTTCTTGGAAATACTCAAAGTTGCATTTATAATTGATGTCAAACTTTCTTGGAAAATTCTAATTTTTCTTAGAAAAGATAGAAACTTTTTTCAGAAAACCATCCAGTGTCATGCTTCTTAATCGTTTTATATTCATGAGATTTGCTCATCATTAAATGAAGCAATCCTCATCAGAGTACCTTTTCCCAGCCCAATTGCTGTGCTATTAGCAAACATCTACTATCCACGACTTTATTCCCAAAATGATAAACAAATATCATATATTAATGAATATATATGGTATCTAGAAAAACGGTACTGATGAACCTATTTGCAAGGCAGGAATAGGCATGGATGTACAGAACAGACTTGTGGACACAGCGCGCAAGGAGAGGGTGAAACAAACTGAGAGAGTAGCACTGAGGTTTATACACTACCACGTGTAAGATAGATGGTTAGCAGGAAGCAGCTATATACACAGGGATCTCAGCTCTGTGTTCTGTGATGACCTAGAAGGGTGGGATAAGGGTGTGGGAGGGAGGCTCAAGAGGGAGGTGATGCAAATGGCTGATTCGCCTTGTTGTACAACAAAAGCAAGCACAACATTATACACCAAAACAAACAAACAAAAAATCAAAGTCACTTCTTGACACCAGGAGAGGTAAAGGTGGTTAGAGGACTGTCAGTGAGAGAAACAAAAGCTGCTACTTTTAAACAGGTGGTTGACAGAAACCCTGATATTTTGGTAGGAAAAATCCAATAGATTTATTCTTAGGAAACTGAATACATTTTATAAAATGTACCTGTTTTTCAAAATTAGATATTTATTGTCATCTAACCTTCCAGTTGGCACTTGCCTTTAATAAAAATATTGAAAGAGAATTTTCTCTGGAGAAGAAAACTGACAAGTTAATTTCATATCCCTTCAGTGATGGGACAGCCCAACATAGCTATGTTCTGATATGATGTAATATGACAGATTGTGACACAGTTGATGTATACAGTTCAGTTGCTAAAGAGAAAATTATATGCAATTTCTGCAAGACTCTAATGACATCTAGGCCTTTTCTTGTCACTGAACAGTAATAACAAATAACTAAATTATTTGCAAATACTTAAAAATTGAAATATACATTTTTCTGTTGGGCTAAAAAGTTGTTGTTTAGCCGTTAAGTTGGATTTGACTCTTTTTGTGATCCCATGAACTGGGTCCCACCAGGCTCCTCTGTCCATGGGATTTTCCAAGCAAGAATACTGGAATGGATTACCACGCCCTCCTCCAGGGGATCTTTCCAACCCATGGATCAAATCTGAGTCTCTTGAGTCTCCTGCATTGGCAGACAGAGACTTTACCACTGAGCCACCAGGGAAGCCCTGGGCTAAAAGTGAAATGATAAGATGGAGCATGTGAAGCTTTGAAGGTATTTTCAGAGTAAACATTGGGTAATAATATCATCAACATTAACTATATTAGTCTTTGCATGCATGCTAAGTCGCTTCAGTTGTATCTGACTCTTTCTGACCCTGTGGACCATAGCTTGCCAGGCTCCTCTTGTCCATGGGATTCTCTGGGCAAGAATATAGGTGTGGGTTGCCATTTCCTCCTCCAGGGTATCTTCCTGACGAAGGGATTGAACCCATGTCGCTTAAAGTGTCCTGCATGGCAGGCAGGTTCTTTAACACTAGTGCCACCTGGGAAGTCCATATTAATATTTACTGTGATGCAATTTTCAAAAACCAACTTATTTCACTTGTAAAAATGAAAATAGCTATAGGGGAATCATAGTTGTATGGTGCTAGTCATCAGTAACTTTAGAACCAGATAGGTCTGTGGTGATAAAACTTGAGGACTTTCATTTCCTGGAGCTATACGTAAGCTTGAGTCTCTTCAAATGAACCCCAATATCCCACCATATTTTTATGTTTAATGCACTCACTTTTCATAGTGGTTGAGGTTGGACTAAACAAAATATTGAGTTAATGCAGCCACTGAATCAAACTAATTTGAGATAAATTTCTTTCTAAGCATGTGCAAAAAGAAATTCATAGGTATTCTATTCACTAGAAGAGACCACTTTTTTGCTACCATACCAATAACTGGAGATTTACATTTGTTTTTGTCTACATTTGGAAAGGGAAAAATTTATTGAGCAGCTGTTTTTCTAAGTGCCATACAGTGAGTATCACTGGGCTTAGAAATCTAAGCCTGTTCCCAAGTCTAGGGAAACAGAGAATGGTGCAAACTGCTGCTGCTGCTGCTGCTAAGTCGCTTCAGTCGTGTCCGACTCTGTGTGACCCCATAGACGGCAGCCCACCAGGCTCCCCTCCCCGTCCTTGGGATTCTCCAGGAAAGAACACTGGAGTGGGTTGCCATTTCCTTCTCCAGCAACTGCTAGGTACTCTCTAATGAAATGATTTATTCTTTTCCTTTGCTCCCATGGAGCTATGTAACTATCTTTGATAAGGCAAAAGGCAAAGCACTCGCTCAGTCATGTCCGACTCTGTGACCCCATGGACTGTAGCCTACCAGGCTCCTCCATCCATGGGATTCTCCAGACAAGAGTACTGGAGTGGGGTGCCATTGCCTTCTCCAGGAGATCTTCCCAACCCAGGGATCGAACCTGGGTCTCCCACATTGCAGGCAGACGCTTTACCATCTGAGCCACCAGGGAAGCTCTAGTTACTGTTAATAATGGCCATTACAAGCATACTTTTAGAAAGGTCATTACAAGCATTCCTAACTATAACAAATTCCTAAATAGATACATTAGTTTCTTTTAATTAATTCAACTAATTATGTATCTGGGTTTCCGAGGTGGCTCAGCAGTAAAGAATTCACCTACCAGTGCAGGAGATGTGAGTTCAATCCCTGGGTCGGGAAAATCCCCTAGAGAAGGAAATGGTAACCCACTCCAGTATTCTTGCCTGGGAATTGCCCAGACAGAGGAGCCTGGGGGCTACAGTCCACGGGGTTGCAAAAGAGTCAGACACAATTTAGTGACTAAGCCACCACCACCATCAACCCCTTATCAGATATGAAAATGAAAGTCTCTCAGTTATGTCCGATTCTTGTGACCCCATGGACTATACAGTCCATGGAATTCTCCAGGCCAGAATACTGAAATGAGTAGCTATTCCCTTCTCCAGGGGATCTTCCCAACCCAGGGATCAAACCCAGGTCTCCCACATTGCAGGCAGATTCTTTACCAGCTGAACCATAAGGGAAGCCCCTTATCAGATATATTATTTGCAAATGTCTTCCCCATTTAGTAGGCAGCCCTTTCTTTATGTTGATGGTTTCCTCACTGTGCAAAAGCTTTCTAGTTTGATGTAGTACCATTAGCTTATTTTTTCTAATCCATGTATAAGCATGGATCTCCCAAAGCTTAACTAATAACTGCCTACTGTTGACTTGAAGCTTTACTAAATTGTGGATTAACACATGCTTTTGTGTTGGTCTTTAAAGATATTTAGGTATTATCATTGAGTCACAATCTATTTGAAGAGATAACAATGTAGAATTAAATGACATAGGGCTAAGATAAATTTATTTATAAAATATTGTAAAGCATAGGGAAGGATTTAAGTCAACTTGGAGAGAAGAGGAAGAGAAAGGGTAAAAACTATTAGGCATCACAGAGGTTCTCTGATGTATCATCAGAAAGTTTGGTCTTAAAGAATAAATTTCAGTAGACTGAAGGAGTGGCATATTGCAGAGGTATGAAACTCCTAGGAGAATATCTAGCAAAGGGTAGATGATCAAAATACACTCATTTCCTCCTGGTTTCAAATAGGTGATGTGAGAGTGGCAGAAAGTGAAATAGAAATGGAGGGTAGAACCACATCTTACAGGACATGATAAACCTTGTTAAGGAATTTAGACTTTTTTTTCCTGGAGATAATGAAGACTGACATCATCTAAGAAAGACAGCTTTAACTGTGGAGAGAAGGATAAGCAGGAGAGAAGAGATGGAGGAGCCTATGGAATATCATTGGAGGTGTCTAACACACATGTATCTATGGCATTTAATAGTATGTCTTTACTTGATATAAACCTGATCCACATATCTTCTTGTTTCAAGTGGTCTTTGTAAATATATAAGGATTAAACATAATTTAAGAGAAATTTGCCTTGAAAAAATGTATATCTCTAGGCTAACATTCATATTCCTTGTGAATGCAGGAACATTGCTTCAGATTATTCTCTTTTAAGATATTTTAAAATAGGTGTGGTTGACTACCTTCTAGTTACACAGATAGAGAAGAAGAGAGTTACTAATGTGAGGAAATTTTAGGAATTACTCTGACGAGGCTAATTTTCAGATGCAGCTTTGCCAAAATTTGCATCTCAAAGTTTGCTATTCCTAGACCACATTCTGCTTATTAATTAATTTTAGCCTTGAGCCATCAAAAAGGAAATCAGACTTATTTTTATTCCATTTTAATACACTTTCTTCTTATGAAAGTAACACAAGGCTATTTTGAGAAATTAGAAAGTAAAATCTTGAAGGACAAAGCATTAATAATCCATAATCTGTCATAGAGTAGTGTGTCCTAAATTGCTTCAGTCACGTCCAACTCTTTGTGACCCCATGGACTGTAGCCCCCCAGGCTCCTCTGTCCATTGGATTATCCAGGCAAAAATATAGGAGTGGGTTGCCATGCCCTCCTCCAGGGGATCTTCCCAACTCAGGTCTCTTCCCAAACCCAAGTCTCTTGTGTCTCCCGCATTGGCAGTCGGGTCCTTTACCACTAGTGTCACCTGGGAAGCCCATCATAGAGCAGTGTTTTGTCAATATTTAAGCAAAGTTTGTTTATTTTGAAGTAATTATACACACACACACACACAAACACGGGAAATTGCTAAATCAGTAGTGTTACAACACAGAGATGACAGAGATGTCCAATATGCCCTTCACCAAGTTCCCCACAATGTTCTTGCTTAGTCTGACAGTTTGTGACCTCATGAACTGTATCCCACAGGCTCCTCTGTCCCTGGGATTCTCCAGGCAAGAATACTGGAGTAGGTAGCCTATCTCTTCTCCAAGGGAACTTTCTGACCCAGGAATCGAACCAGGGTCTCCTGAATTGCAGGTGGATTCTTTACCAGCTGAGCTACCAGGAAAGCCCCCCACCCATGCATGATGGTTACATCTTAGTAATTACAGTATAGTATCAGAATCAGGAAACTGACATGGGTACTATGTACACATATAGTACTTAGCCATTTTATCACCGGTATAGAATCATTAACTACCACTGCAATACAGATACAAAACCATTAATCATTACAAAATCTCCCTCATTCCACACCTATATGCTCACCCTCACCCATTCTTCCACTTCATCCCCAGGTCTTGGCAACCACAGTTATTCTCCACTCATTCTAACAATGTTATTAGGTTGAATTGTTTTGAAATTGGCTTTTATGTCATTCAGCAAAATGCCCTTGAGGTCCATTCAAGTTGTTCCATGCATCCATGGTTCGTAGTTTTTTTTTGTTTTTTTTTTTAATTGTTAAGTAGTATGAAGCAAAAGGCAAAGGAGAAAAGGAAACATATATGCATCTGAATGCAGAGTTCCAAAGAATAGCAAGGAGATATAAGAAAGGCTTCTTAAGTGAAGAATGAAAAGAATAGAGGGAAACCAAAGGATGAGAAAGACTAGAGAATCAGCAATACGAAGAGAACATTTCATGCAAATATGGGCACAATAAAGGACAGAAATGGTTTAGACCTAAAAGAAGCAGAAGATACTAAGAAGAGGTGGCAAGAATACACAGAAGAACTGTACAAAAAAGTTCTTAATGACCCGGATAACCATGATGGTGTGATCACTCACCTTGAGCCAAGTTCCTAGAGTGTGAAGTCAAGCGGGCCTTAGGAAACATTACTATGAACAAAGCTAGTGGAGGTGATGGAATTCCAGCTGAGCAAGCGAGCCTTAGGAAACATTACTATGAACAAAGCTAGTGGAGGTGATGGAATTCCAGCTGAGCTATTTCAAATACTAGAAGATGAAGCTGTTAAAGTGTTGCACTCAATATGCCAGCAAGTTTGGAAAACTCGGCAGTGGCCACAGGACAAGAAAGGTCAGTTTTCATTCCCATCCCAAAGAAGGACAATGCCAAAGAATGTTCAAACTATCACACAGTTGCCCTCATTTCACACGCTGGCAAGGTAATGCTCAAAATCCTTCAAGCTAGACTTCAACAGTATGGGAACTGAGAACTTCCGGATATACAAGCTGGATTTAGAAAAGGCAGAGGAACTAGAGATCAAATTGCCAACATTTGTTGGATCATAGAAAAAGCAAGCGAATTCCAGAAAAACGTCTATTTCTACTTCACTGACTAGGTTAAAGCCTTTGACTGTGTGGATCACAAGAAACTGGAAAACTCATGAAGAGATAAAATTACCAGACAACCTTACCTGCCTCCTGAGTAACCTGTATGCAGGTCAAAAAGCAACAGTTAGAACCAGACATGGAACAAAGGACTGCTTCAAAATTCAGAAAGGAATATGTCAAGGCTGTATATTGTCATCCTGCTTATTTAACTTATGTGCAGAGTACATCATGCGAAATGCTGGGCTGGATGAAGCACCAGCTGGAATCAAGAATGCCAGGAGAAATATTAGTAACCTCAGATATGCAGATGACACCACCCTAATGGCAGAAAGCAAAGAGAAACTAAAGAGCCTCTTGATGAAAGTGAAAGAGGAGAGTGAAAAAGCTGGCTTAAAATTCAATGTTCAAAAAATGAAGATTGTGGCATCCATTTTCCATCACTTCATGGCAAATAGATGAGTAAAAATGGAAACAATGACAAACTTTATTTTGGGGAGCTCCAAAATCACTGCAGATGGTGGATGCAGCAATGAAATTGAAAGGCCCTTGCAATGGTCCATATAGTCAAAGCTATGATTTTTCCAGTAGTTATAAATGGATGTGAGAGTTGAACCATGAGTAATCTGAGCACCAAAGTATTGATGCTTTCAAACTGTGATGCTGAAGAAGACTCCTGAAAGTCCCTTGGGCTGCAAGGAGATCAAACCAGTCAGTCCTAAAGGAAATCAGCCCGTGAATACTGACTGGAAAGACTGATTCTGAAACTGAAACTCCAGTACACAGGCCACCTGATGCAAAGAGCCAACTCACTGGAAAAGACCATGATGCTGGGAAAGATTGAAGGTTGGAGGAGAAGGGGCAGACAGAGGATAAGATGATTGCATGGGATCACCTACTCAATGGACATGAGTTTGCGCAAACTCTGGGAGATAGTGAAGGACAAGGAAGCCTGGCATGCTGCAGTCCACAGGGTCACAGAGAGTAGGACATGACTGAGCTACTGAGCAACAACAGTGAATTCACGAACTTGTTTAAAACTTACTTATTTGATGACATCTATGTTGTTTCCAGTTTTTAGCTATTTTAAATAAGGCTGCTCAGAACATTTATGTGCAGGATTGTTTTTTTTTTTTTTTTTTTCGCGTGTATGTTTTCATTTCTCTGGCATGAAGGTCCATGAGTGTGATTGCTAGGTAGTCTGGTAAGTGTATGATTAGTTTTTAAGAAACTGCCAAATTGTTTTACAGAGTAGTTGCACTGTTTTACATCTCCACCAACAATTAATGAGGTATCCAGTTTGTTTGCATTTTTGCCACCTTTGGGTGCTGTCACTTTTTTTTTTTTTAATTTTATCCATTCTGATAGAAATGTAGTAATACCTTACTGTGATCTTAATTTGCATTTCCCTAGTGATTAGTGACATTGAACATCTTCTCATGTACTTTTTGCCATCATTATATCCTCTTAAGTGAAAGGTTCCTTTGTGTCTTTTGTCCATTTCCTAATACGATTTTTTTTTTAAACCATTGAGAGTTATTTAGGGTTTTCCAGGTGGGGCTTCTGATAAAGAAGCAGCCTACCAATTCAGGAGACTAAGAGACATAGGTTTGATCCCTGGGTCCAGAAGACCTCTTGGAGGAGGACATGGCAACCCATTCCAGTACTCTTGACTGAAGAATCCTATAAACAGAGAGCATAGCAGGCGATAGTCCATAGGGTTGCAAAGAGTCAGACACAGCTGAAGTGACTCAGCATGCATGCAGGCACATGAAAGGTTCTTTTATGTCTTTGTCCATTTTCTAATTGGATTCTTTGCTTTTTTACCACTGAGAGTTCTTTACATATTCTAGATACCACTTCTTTGTCTGATATGTGGTTGGCAAATGTTTTTTCCTAGTCTATTGTTTTTTCATCTTCTTTACAGGGTCTCACATAGAACAAAAGCTTTTAATTTCGCTAAAGTCAAGTTTACCACTTAATTTTTGTGCGTTAACCTTTCATGTCATGTCAAGACTCTTTGAGCAAGTTCTAGGTCTCTAAAATACTCAACTGTTTTATGCTAAAAGTTTTATAGTTTTATATTTCCCATTTAAATCTATAATCCATTTTGAGTTTAGTTTTGCACTAGGTGTAAAGTTTACACTGAGGTTCAGTTTTTGCCTATGAATATTCATATGTCCAGGAGCTTTTGCTGGGGAAAAAAAAAACAAACTCTTTCCTTTGTTGAAGTGCTTGTGCACCTTTGTAAAGAATAATCAGTTGGCCTTCTGTGTGAATCTCTTTCTGGGTTCCCTATCCTGTCCCATTGATCTATGTATCTGTCCCTCTGCAAATAACATAGATTTGATTACTGTGGCTTGAAATTAAGAATAGGGATTCCTCTCACTTACTCTTGTTTCTTTTTGCGGGGGAGGGGGGAGGGGGGTAATTATTTTACCTATTCTACTTCCTTTGCCTTTCTGTATGGGTTTTAGAATAATTTTGTCTACATTAGCAGAAAAAGTAATGCTAGAATTTTAATAGGAATTGTAGTAAGTCTGTATATCAGTTTGGGAACATAGTCACATCTTTACTATGTTGAGTCTTCCAATTTATTAATAAAGTATATCTTTCTGCTTACTTAAATGTTTTATTTCTTCTATCAGTATTTTGCAGTTTATAGTACATCAGTCTTATATATGATAGAGTTAAATCTAGTATGTCTTTTTATCCCAGCAATTATAAATGGTATTGGATTTTTAATTTCAGTTTTCACATATTTATTGCTAGTATAAAAATACAATTTTTACGTGCTGATTTTATCTTGTGATCTTGCTGTTATTTCCAGCGGTTCTAGGAGTTTTGGTAGAGTCTTTGAGATTTTCTATGCAATCCTTTATGTCATTTATAAAACTGAACAGTTACGTCTTTTCTTTCTCATCTGTATGCCTTTTATTTCCTCTTGTTGCCTTTTCTGTGCTGATTACAACTTTGGGTACCAGGTCAAATAATAGTGATGACAGTGGACATCTCTAGATTGTTCTCCATCTTGTGAAAAGCGTTGTCTTTCTTTCACTAATAGGTATAAGGTTACCTGGAGGGTTTTTGTAGCTATTCTTTATTGAGGTGAAGATATTCTTTTCTATCCCTAGTTTTCTATGTATTTTTATCATGTTTGAGTGTTAGATTTTGTCAAATGCTTTGTTTCCCATCAACTGATGGACTCAGATGATTTTTTCTTCTTTAGCCTGTTTGGCAGATTATATCATTTGATTAGCAATCTATTTTCAAAATGAGGTAGAGGCCAACTCTGTTTCCCTCTATTTCTTCTCCACCTTTTTTTCCCTTAATCTTGCTTTTTTCCCTAATTTTCTTCCCTCTATCAATAATGAGGCAGTAAAAGATCCTGACTTTCCCTGCCTGCAGCTTCATATCTTACTCTCTTTTCTTCTACCTCAAATATTGCTTCCCTCTATCCATTATCTTCTCATTCAAGTTTACCCTCCAGAGTGAAACATCCAGAAAGTGACCTTCTTCAATCCTTAAAATTGGCTCTAAGCCCCCTTTGTTACCTCATGCTATCAAAATAAGGTTCAATTCCATCGGCAGAGCTTATTAAATTCTTCAAAAGCTGATAAGTTTCTTTCTTGTTCACGGGCACCAATTGGGCTTCCCTGGTGGCTCAGATGGTAAAGAATCCACCTGCAATGTGGGAGACCTGGGTTCAATCCCAGGAAGATCCCCGGAAAAGGGCATGGCAACGCACTCCAGTATTATTGCCTGGAGAATCCCCAAGGACAGAGGAACCTGGTGGGCTACAGTCCATGGGGTCGCAAAGAGTCAGACATAACTGAGTGACTAAGCACGCACAGCACATCAATTAATCATTCCTCACACTTGTTCATGCCCCATTCAAGCCATAGCCTTGGAAGACATGTCATGCTTCTCTGGAGCTTCTGCGCTGTTCCAACCTCCTGAAATGACCCAGAATTCTGTTCTCATCTGGCATCTTTTGTTTGCTCAGGCAAAATTAGACATGTGTCTTCTCTTTGAAAGTGTACTTTCTTCAAATGCAAGGACTATGTTATATTCCTATTTATGCCCTTAATGCCTCATAGAGTCCCTGGCACAGAGTATTAATAAGAGTAGCTAACACTGATTGAGTGATTTCTATGTGACACACTTTCCTAATGCTTCATGTAGATTTTCTCATTTAATCCTCATAACAGTGGCATGAGAGATATATTCTTTTAATCTCCTTCTTGAAGATGACCAAGCTAAAACCTGGGGTAGCAAACCCAGGCAATTGGCACTAGAACCTGTGTCTTCACCAATGGGTCATATCCTCTGCAATTAGCAAATGCACTAAATTTTTACTGAATGAAATAAATAAATAATATATTCATGAATACTTGAATGAATGAAAATCATCAGGATCATTATAAGTTTCTTTGACAAAGAGTTTTTCAGAAAAGAATTAATGGCTGAATTATATTTAGCCAAGTTAATTCCAGATATTTCTGAGTTACATGGTATCCTAGAAACAGGCACCAGAGACATCGATTTAAGTAAATTTGCATTTAAAATCTCTCCCACTTAGTAGCTGAATGATCTTGTCATTTTCCATAATAATTTTAAGCCTTATTTTCCCTAAGGGTAAGGAGAGAATGGGTTCAACTTTGTTAACTCCAGTATAAAGAATAAATGGGGGTTAAAAAAAAGATATGAATAACAGCATGATTCTCAGACACACACCTAGGATTTGCTTCCATTTTTCTACTTGTTCCCCAGAACTTCATGCAGATTCTTTGGACTGTTCTTCCCTCCACTCCCATTTTTGGGGGTACTAATAACTATTCTTTTTACCATTCTGTCCCCAGTTTCATACCCTGAATTATTTCTTTTACCTGGTTCAACTAAACCTCAAGTTTTCCCTATTGCTACTGTTATTGCTCTGACACAGCTACCAACACCCTACCTTATGAGTGTTGTCTTCCTGCCCTGCCCCGCTAGTCCTCCAAGCCACCAGAGGTAATAATAAATGAAACAAACCAAAAAAAAAAAAAAAAAACACACTATAAACAAGCCTCATCTGATCTTAAGCATAAATAAATACTTAGCCAAATGATTAGCTCTATTGTCTGATTAACAGTCACTTTAGCCTGATTAAGAATGAAGATTAAGCTGCTAATGATAGTGACTAACACTAAACCTGGGTCAGGATATTTACTTATCAAGCAAGTTTTCTTTTTTCAATCAATTCAGTTCATTTGCTATGGCGTGTCCAACTCTTGGCAACCCCATGGACTTTTTTCTTTTTTAACTCATCTTTAATGACCCCCTCTTGTAACCTGTAGCTTGTATACCACTTCCTCTATGTAGATTTCCACAGAGTTTTCATAACTAAATTTAGTGGCTCCCCTTTTTGAATGCCTTTACACTCTGAACAATATCTAGTCTTGTACTGGAGTATTATTCGATTTGTTTTACCTTCCTTATTATGATATATGTTCTCAAGGATGGTTTTATCACCTGTGTACTAATACAGTGCTTTATATAGTACCTTACTGAGTACACAGTTGGCTATAAGTAAATATTCATTGAATGAATGAACCAGAAAGGAATTTCTCAGACTCTGGCCTGAGACTATGGAACTCCATGACTTGTTTATACACCTCATAAAAAGTCAGAAAGAAATATGAAAGTCATTTTTTGTCTTGTTATTCCAGGATAAAACAGGGGGCCTAGAATGTATGTTCCCTCAGTTTCCATTGTCTCTCACCCACTTCAGTCCTACTGTAGGAGGCTATTTCTTAGCTCTCGGCAGGGAATTGCACACTTTATTAGGAACAACCAAATTCAAGGTGGCTGGAGTGAGCTGGACCCGATTCATACTGCTTTTTATGTTTTGGTTTAGTACAGAATTGTATAGGCTTAGCTCTAAAGTGCACAGGCACTGCAGACAGAGGAAGACATTCATCTCCTGACTCTATATTGTTCAATGTCGAAATGGCTTACTTGTCAAAGAACTTAAGTACTACAGTGATGGATGTGTTATAAACACATAGCCATCTAGATGTTATAGACAGTTTTGTCTTTCTTTTGGAAAACAAAAACAGAAACTTTCAGAAGTATACTATTCTTCTAAAGCCACTGAAAGTACGCATTTAATTAAAAGTTGTCTCCCAATTTAATATTTGTGACTCTCAGGAACAGGGCTCTTTTAGCATTGTATAGACTCTGTTTACACTGAGCTCACTAAGATGAGAACTTTGCCTCACTAATAAGCTCCCATAACCTCTAAAGATGATCCCCTTCTTCTGGACAAGCTGAATCATCCAAACAAGTCAAATCCTTCTCTTGTTCTCTCTCTCCAACCTTAGTCAAAAACCACTAAGTACTGAAGCATATAAATGCCTAGTCTCTCCTCTATTTCTTGTTATTTTCCTTCATTATATGAAGTCAACCTAATAAATAAGTTATGTTTATCACAAGTATGATAATATGTTAAAACATTTATACTTGAGAGCAATGCGTTTAGTCATTTTAGAGAAGCCAGTGTGCATGGGGCGGGCTTTTTTGAAGTTAGTGTAGAAAAGTTAGCGATGGACAAAAGTGGCGGCAGACCATGCAGGCAGAGTTGTTCGTTCAGCAGAACCACTGCTGAAGAGGACTGGAGACCTACCTTTGAGTGTTCAAGTCTCTTTCCTGCTGCTAGGTAGGAAGGTTTTTAAACCACTTTGTATCTTAGTTTTCCATCTTTGAACATGTGATCCATTCTTTCTCTCACTCCCCAAATATATGTCCTACAGTTTGAATTGTTATTTGCAGTGTCCTTTAAACTGTAAATTTCTGTATCAACTATAAAATTGAGCTATACTATTAAAGAAGGTCTGAGGAAAATGATTTTAAAATGTGTTTGCATACATTACTAAAAAGAAATAAAGAAGTCCTAGATTTATTTATTTCTTCTTTCTTTATTTTTTTAATAAAAAGAAATCCTAGATTGAAAGGCAGAACTGAAAGGAAACATTTTTTTTTAAACCATTTTTCTCATCCTGTTTTTCTTGACCCACCTTTCTTTGCCATCATGCCAGCAATCCTGGTGTGCTGACCTCCACCCTCCACTAAATATCTGTTTGACCCCATTAGTTCTCTGATCCTCTTAGCTCCTCCACAAGCTCTTGTCATCTAAAGATAGTCAATTTATTTTTAATGGCTTTCTCCTCCACCCCTACACACACACATGCACACACTCACTACACACACCCCTACTATAGGCCCTATTTCTCCAACCCTGATCTTTTAGCCTAAGGACAAGGTTGGAAATCACCAGATGCTCCAGATCATGGCAAGTTTCCAAGAAGGCAAAGAATAAGATCTACAGCCAGCTGGCTTGGCTGTTTTTTTGGGTGTTGCTATTGTTGTTGTTGTTTTTTAATGACAATTGTCATTTTCTGAGAGGGATGCAGAACTCTCAACATTTGCTAATGAAAGAGCAAATGGATGGAGAGAAAATTTTTAAAATAGTTTGGATATTTGTAATCTGCTGCTGCTAAGTCACTTCAGTCATGTCCAACTCTGTGTGACCCCATAGACGACAGCCCACCAGGCTCCCCCTTCCCTGGGATTCTCCAGGCAAAAACACTGGAGTGTAATCTGAGTGACTGTCGATAAGACCTGACTCTGAGCATTAGGACATGCATTTTATATATGCTTTTAGTTGACATTTTTCAAAAAGGATATATACCTAATTGGGAATAGAGGATAGTTTCTCTGGACAATTACCCAAAAAATCTTTTTTGGAGAAATCCACAGACCTACTGTACTAAAAAAGAAGGAAAACATCTTTGATATTTAGGAAATTTTAAGTTATCAATAGAAACTTGGTTCCCTGCTCTGTATTATGAAGAGCCAGGATTTTTGTTTGAGTAAGATTCATTAGACGCTTTACTGAAACAGTGACCTTTTGCCTTATTTTGACAATAGCATATCACTGGGTCTTTAAATAGGCTATTAAAGTAACCCTACTGTTATTTCTGATAAATTCTTCCTCTCTAGTTATTTCTTTCACTATGAATAATTTGATACTTGATTAATGTTTTGAGCTCCTTAAAAAACCTTATAGGGAAAAAATAGCAAGTTACTATTGATTCCTCATTTGAATCCATACTATATTTTATTTGGGTCATTGTTCTGTGTAGTAATATTGTATATTATTGTATCATAGCTTGTTAGTAGCCCAATTGTGAGGTACTGATCAATGGTTCAATGTCATCCTTGGAGGGTATATTGAATAAAGTTTTTTCCATAACTCAGTGCTGGCCCTGATTCTAATTAACATCTTTAGTGTTGATTTGAAGTATGGAATAGGGAGTAAAGTTATTAAATATGCAGATTACTTTATATTGAGTAGGGGTGATTATTGCCTAGAACCACACTATAGGAATTCATAAGGACCTTGACAAATTAAACAAAGTGATTAGAAGTGAGGTGAAGTTTAATAGGGACAAATATATGATAATTCACACAGAGATGGAAAGAAAAAACAGTGTATGTGTATGTGTGTATCTATAATAGTTCGAAATTGTGGGATATAGGCGGTTTAAGATTAAATCATCTATCAATTATAAATTTGAAATGTAGCGTTGATGTTTATAAGGAAAATGACCAAGGTCACCTAGCAGTGTTAAAGTTGTTCAGGACTTTTAAACTACCATAATCTATTTATAAGATCCATAGATTATGCAAAAATTGCAATAGAGAAGAAAAAGATGGCTCAGTTAATTACAAAGCAAAAAAAAAAAAAAGCAAGGGGGAGTAGTAGATCCTGGGAATAAAACAAAAGGAATTTAGTATTTAATTCAGCAAGGAGAAGGCTGGGGGTGAAAATGAAAAGGCAGTGTTTTATTAAAGAAAGAAATAGAGGCGTCCTAGAGATGATGAGTAACTATTGCCCATGGGACTGAGAACAAAATGAGAGGTTTATTTGAATAGGAGGGATTTAGGTTAGGCATGAGTAAGGACTGCCTGGTGTTAAATTTTCGAAGTCATAAAAATGCCTTAGGAAGAAAAATAAAGTCAGTTTTGGAGACTGGCTTATGTGCCTTAAAGAACGTAATCGAATTATGTGATACCTCCAGGAATTCTCTCAACTCTCTGATGTTACGATTTTATAAGGATTCTTTCTTAACATCATTTAGAAATTTGTTGATCCTCAGGGAAATTCTTGGGAATTAGTCAAGTCCTTCCTGTATTCTCAATGATAGAGGAACATAAAAATCTACTGTTCTAATACTGAAGTGTATTGGTTTATTTAAGGATATTGTCCTAATGAATTTTATAATTAGCTGACCATCAGTAGCAAATATAATGAAATGCTGACTGTACAAATTTAGGATAATTCCATATTTGTTCATATTGTCCTGTGTAAACAAATATTGCATCTTTTTCAATAATGTATAAGAAAGTACACAGGAAAATTGCAGAGTAATTGAATTCACAGGATATTGAGCCTTTTGCAACAGAGTTTTGCTTAATTAGTGTGTATATATGCATAGATGTGTGTGTGTATAATAAAAGACTACTTTAACTAATAGGCCATTTAAAATAGAGAACAGAGTCATAAACGATCATTCTGTCAACATGTGGAAAAATATAATGTCTGCCACATATCAAGATTCATGACATGACAAAATTAGTTCCTAGCTTATAATATGGGACAACAAGTTAGGCAAGACAATCAGATTTTCAGATGACTGTCTTTTCACATTTATATAGCATTGTCATTTTGGAGAGAGTTTCACCATCATCATCATTAATTATTGCTTAACAGCAGCCAGAAGGACAGAGTGTTTCCTCCTCCCTCTGGGTTCTCTAAAATGACCTATCGTATCCAAGTCCAAATCAACCTCAAAAGTGTACAGGAAAATGCATCTCTCTAGTGCAGGAAGATGTTCCATACCTAGTCAGTGACATCCCTCTACCTCAACTGCATCTATGTTACCTGAATTTCTAGTATTACCTATGACCATCCTGTGTATACCATGTGGCAGATGGGGTGCTCCTGACTGCTCTTGGAGGGAAACATTCCTAAATCTCTCAGGAAAGACTTGAAAGGCATCTCCTGGGATATAGCCCTCCATGCCTAGTAATCCACCTTGGAGGGACAGTGTTTGGAAGGGAGCAGTGTGCTCCACGTGACTACCTCTACTTTTTCTAGACCAAGGACATTTGGAATTCTGATGGATGTTTAAATAGTTTTTTTAAAAAATAAAGATCAAATAAGTATTCTAAAGAAGTTCAGAGCACAAAAATCTGAAGCTGTCTTTTATGTCATATGCTCTGCTGTACCACAGAAAGCTGGGTGTGTGGGCATGTGAAGGGTATAGGACAGGAGTGGGGAAGAGGCCAGAACAGAGGGGCTGGGGAAGGAAGCACCACCCCAGCCTTATTTGAGCATCCACCACAGGGAGCCATTCTCATCTGCTGACCCTCCTCTCTACATCCTCAGTCCATTTTGGTCCAGTTAGGGCTCCTCTTATAAAGCACCCTCTCCATCCAGGGGACATCCCCTGAGTCCACCCTGCAGGGATCCTTCAAACTTGTTGGCCTCAGACTTTAGTCTTCTGCTTCTGTCTTGAGAAGGGAGAAGTGTTGGCACCATGAGAGGAAGAAAGGCACAAACACATTCTCTCCACTAGAGACAACCATGGCTGGGTTCCTCCTAAATTAACTGGTCCCATAAATTATACTTTCTTAGGCTATATAGTCTTACCTTCTATGAGAGAATTGTATTTCTGCCACTACTATGACTTTAACCTTAATCTTTTAAAATAAGAAACCTAGCATCATTGATGGAGAAGGCAATGGCGACCCACTCCAGTACTCTTGCCTGGAAAATCCCATGGATGGAGGAGCCTGGTAGGCTGCAGTCCATGGGGTCGCTAAGAATTGGACACGACTGAGCGACTTCACTTTCCCTTTTCACTTTCATGCATTGGAGAAGGAAATAGCAACCCACAGTGTTCTTGCCTGGAGAATCCCAGGGACAGGGGAGCCTGGTGGGCTGCCATCTATGGGGTCGCACAGAGTCAAACACGACTGAAGTGACTTAGCAGCAGCAGTAGCATCACTGGGCTAAAGAACATTCAACTCTTTCCTGAGCTTGCTTTCATTAAATAGCAGTTGCCTTCATTCACTTAAAATAGCTCATCAATATGGACTGGCACCCCACCCACTCCAGTACTCTTGCCTGGAAAATCCCATGGACGGAGGAGCCTGGTGGGCTGCAGTCCATGGGGTCGCAAAGAGTCGGACACGACTGAGCAACTTCACTTTCACTTTTCACTTCCATGCATTGGAGAAGGAAATGGCAACCCACTCCAGTGTTCTTGCCTGGAGAATCCCAGGGATGGTGGGGCCTGGTGGCCTGCCGTCTCTGGGGTCGCACAGAGTCGGACACGACTGAAGCGACATAGCATAGCATAGCATAGCATATGGATTGAGCCATCTGCAAACCAAATTTTCTGACATCAGGGAGTGTTAGAGTCCTGCTTACCTCACCATTTACCCTTGATACCCTTATGTTTCATCAGACTTCCTTTCCAAACTTGTATCTGAGGAGTTGGGAGAAATTCACTGAGAAGGAGCTACTAAGATACAGAATGTGGTTTCTCAAGTGACAACTGGCTACACTGGCAGATAGGACACTGGAAAGCCTTTTTCTGCTTTTCTGCTCTCCTATAAGTAGAGCATTCCTCTTCTTGAGACTACTTCCTCTTTATGTAAATACTTAACCTTTGAAAGAAAGAAAAAATAAAACTCCAGTATGACCAAAGGGTTTCCCAGGTGGTTGTAGTGGTAAAGAACCTGCCTGCCAATGCAGGAGACATAAGAGAAGCAGGTTCCATCCCTGGGTCCGGAAGATACCCTGGAGTAGGAAATGGCAACCCACTTCAGTACTCTTGCCTGGAGAATCCCATGGACAGAGGAGCCTGGAGGGCTGCAATCCACAGGGTCGCAAAGAGTCAGACATGACTGAGTGGCTGAGCACGAGCACACATTTCCAAAGGTGACTGTTCTTTGTTCTGGTTTGTATCTCTGCAATGGCACCCCACTCCAGTACTCTTGCCTGGAAAATCTATGGACAGAGGAGCCTGGTAGGCTGCAGTCCATGGGGTTGCGAAGAGTCAGACACGACTGAGCGACTTCACTTTCACATTTCTCTTTCATGCATTGGAGAAGGAAATGGCAACCCACTCCAGTATTCTTGCCTGGAGAATCCCAGGGACAGCAGAGCCTGGTGGGCTGCCGCCTATGGGGTCGCACAGAGTTGGACACGACTGAAGCGACTTAGCAGCAGCAGCAGCAGCTCCTAAAACCATAGATTCTTTTATATATGTATATATTTTTTTAAGTATTTCCTTTAGCAGAGTTAGTTGAGCAATTTTCTTCATCATTTCAGTTTCTTTCTGATATTTTAATCAGAAATAATTCATCACATCTACCACTAAATTGTCAGATCTGTTTCCACACTGCTTAAATAAGTATCTGTCTCAGGAATAGACATCCCAGCTTGTACTGGACCCCGTGTCTACCAGAATCTCGGACTATACCTGAGCTTTTTCCGATATTTTGTTTCAGTACTATTTGTTTAAATTTTCTTTTTATTTGTCTTGCCTCTGAATTCATTTATGGCAAAACATCTTGTCACACAACTCACTGGTGGTCCAATAAAGCTTTTGCAGCTGATTGTAATACAGAAAGGCTTTCTAAAGTTCTCTTTTTATAAAGTTTTGTTTTCTAAAAAAAGTTTCTTTTTTTTAACTACACAATACTTCTGGCCACTATTAATCACCCACAAAATGGCTAGTAATATATAGTAAAAATTCCATTTTTATGCAACACTGGTTTAATGGGAATGCTGGCTTTCCAAGATGAAAGCATTTTCCTAGTAAAGAAGTGCAGCCAAAACAAATGAACCTCATTAACTGCTGTTTTCCAGACCCTGGCTAGGTTCTGAGTTTCAAGATAAATAAAAAACAAATAAATAACATTTAAAAAAAATCTCATGAGAATCAGTAACATGTATTCTAATGAGGTAAACAAAGAAGTAAAATTTCAAAACACAATGCTAAGATGTGAACATATATTTTAAGTATTAGAAGAGCACAGAAAAGACATCAGAATTTGATCTTGAAAGGAAGAAATTCACCAAGAAGATAAGCAAACATGCTGGGAGAACACCTACCAAGCAAGGAATGATGAAATAGTCTGTTTGCCCTGTAATGTGAATATGAATGAGGCAAAAGGTTATTTCTGAAAATGGGGAAAAAAATTTTTAGGGCAAATTTTTGAAGGATCTTGAATGCTATGGAGTTTGAACCATTTTCTAAGGGCAGTGGGTTATACAGGAAGTATTTAAATAAGGCAGAGGTAGGATCGGATTTGCATATCAGAAAGAACACTGTTGGCTGTGAAGGTTGGATTAGAGGTAGGTGGGAGTAGAGATAGGGGAAAAGCTTAGAAATAATTTTCAAGGTAGAAATGATGAGGGTACTAGCAATGGGAAGGCAAAGGTAGTGATAGATTTGCAAGATTTAGGAGGTAAAATTTACAAAACTTGATGAGAAGTTAGAGTGAGGTGTTAGAAAGAAAGGCCACCGGTGAGGAAGAGCTTTAGCTGAGAATGAGTCTATTGGTGGGAAAAATAAAAACATGGCGATCCTTGAAATCATAATAGAGGACAAAGTAACAGTAATAATAATAATAATTGCAAGGATCAGTAACTGAGCGCTTAAAGAGTACCTTTTAAGGGAAGTGTCTTCTATCAAAATCTACTACAAACCTCCAGATATTTTATTATAAAATTATTATTTCTCCTATTTAACAGGGAAAGGAACTGCAATTTGGAAAATTTTTATTTGCTCAAGGATTGACACTTCAATCTTTATATCTTCAAAACCTGTGTTTTTAGAAGCTGAGAGGTTGCCCAGTGCAGAGGTTGGCAGTACCTCACCATGGTAGGCCTGCCTTCTCTGACCACCTCAGTCTAGTTTCCAACTCTTTTTTCTGTTTCTTATGTCTCAACATCGCTAATGTTCACTCTGCTGGCCCTCTATTATGGCGTGTAGTTGTTCATTAAGTTGTTAAATTTTGGAGCACTTTTCCTGCCTGGAAAACCTGCCTCTGTACCCTGCCAACGACAGTGCTCAGCCACTGCAACCAGTGAACCTCAGTAGGCACCAGTGGGCTCCGTGCGGTTGCTATACTGGGCCCTTGGAGTTACAGTAAAATTTGTCCTTTGGCAGATGCTGAAATTACCATCCAGAGGAGGAAACTGGGCAGAGTGTGGGAGGAAAAGCCTGAACTGAGTTGGAGGGCACTTTTCATGCACCCCTGCTTGTTTGTCTCTCTTCCACCATCAGCCCCTTTGCCTGCAGCATCCAGCGCCTATCCCATCAACCACGTTCCATTTTTCTCTCCCTGAAGAAAAATCCTTCTGATGGGATAACTTGAGTCAAGTGTTCCATTCTATTAAAAATGGGATTAGACTTAAAATTCCCCAGAACTAGAGCTGGCAGCTCACTCTTGTCATTTGTTGGTGAGCATTCTACACAACAAGGCTCAAATGTGAAACAAAAAAGAGAGAGAAAGAAAGAGAGGGAGGGAGGAAGAAAGAAGGAAAGAGAGAGAGAAAGGGAGAGGAGATGTAAAAGAAAGGCCTATGAGAGTTATTTTAAGTTTATATGGATAAGATCTATTTGCCTATTGAAAGAAAATAGGTAAAAATATGAGTGAAAGTTCACGGCAGTGGGGATGGACATTAGATTTTTAACTGACAGCTTAAAAAAATCTAAGCAGCAACACATTCATTATAATTACACTAATAAAGTCATGTAAATGTCATAAAGAATTTGCTATGAAGAAAATTATGACCATTTAGTATCCTAAGTTCATACATTCTTGTACTTGGAAAGGTGATAAGGCTTTAACTCAACTCCAATTCACAAATCTCCTTGTTAGTAGTATAAGGGGTCCTCCTGCCACACACACCAAAAAAAAAAAAAAAAAATAGTCCATTACAAATCATTAAATAGTGCATTATAAGGTGAAGAACTATTATAATAATAATCTTTGTATGAAAAGAATAGATAGCTTGATCAAATACTGATGTGACATGTCCTAAAATCATCACTTTTTGAGGACACTGTTACTCTCCCCATTTATAGATGAGGAAAGTAAAGTTAACAGGGGTACCTAACATCACACGGCTTACAAATAAGAAAGCTGCTTGACTTTAAAATCTAACCTACCCAATATCAAAGCTATTGTTATCAGATATAGCTAATATCAGACAATCACATGTATCAAAATTAATTTTCAATGCTTGAAGGGTTTTAAGTATTTTTCTTCTCATGGAAAGAGTTTGTAATCAGCCTAGATCCACCTTAAAATTTAATTTCACAGACATGCCCTAAATTACAATTTCTTAATATTTGTAATGTTCATGTAACTAAATACCACTTATCTATCAGATAGTACTGTTTAGTATAGAACACAGGTATAATAAATAAAAGAAGAATTTCAGTAAGATGTAAGATGTTGAGAAAATAAGGCTGATTAGACTGGGAAAACATTGGCTTTCTTTTATACATATAGCTATGGACATTCATTTTTACTGTGTGTATGAGTTGGGGTGTGGGTTGGGAGAGGAGGGCTCACGGCTCACGGATTCTCAGAGTGATTGTTTGCCGAGTTTTGTGTGTGTTCAGGCTTCCCAGATGGCTCAGCAGTAAAGAATCTGCCTGCAATGCAGGAGACCTGGGCTGGATTCCTGGGTTGGAAAGATCCTCTGGAGGAGGAAATGGCAACCCATTCCAGTATTCTTGCCTGGAGAATCCCATGGAGGGAGGAGTCTCGCGGTCCACAGTCCATGGGGACACGACCGAGCACCCACAGCACAGCGTGTGCATGTTTTGTGTGGTTAGGTGGAAAGACAGAATATATCAGTATGAGTATATTCACAGCTAACACTTCTCTAAAACACTCTAGATTTTCCCATTTCTTCTGTGTCCTGGGTAAACGTTGCCAATTGTTAGAAAAGAAATATCAATATTTGCCAAGGTAAATTTATGTATTAGGTGCTTGTGGACTATTTTATAATTGTGTAACATTTTAAAACAATGATTTGGCATGTCTAAATACTATCTACTCAGATGTTGACTTTAAGATAGAATGGTTTTGAGGATTACCACTTGTGAAATAACCTACTTGATTTGTTTGCTGCTCCTGCTGCTAAGTCACTTCAGCCGTGTCCGACTCTGTGCGACCCCAT
Organism: Bos taurus; assembly: GCF_002263795.3. Lineage (NCBI taxonomy): Eukaryota > Metazoa > Chordata > Mammalia > Artiodactyla > Bovidae > Bos > Bos taurus. The sequence goes on along the minus strand of NC_037333.1, from coordinate 31,032,726 downwards.
AGATGGCAGCCCACCAGACTCCCCCGTCCCTGGGATTCTCCAGGCAAGAACACTGGAGTGGGTTGCCATTTCCTTCTCCAATGCATGAAAGTGACTCCTAGCGACCCCATGGACTACAGCCTACCAGGCTCCACTGTCCATGGGATTTTCCAGGCAAGAGTACTGGAGTGGGTTGCCATTGCCTTCTCCACTTGATTTGTTTAGGACCTTATAATATAGACCATAGCATTGCTTAGCAGAAAATCTTATAAGCATGAAAATAACAAAATTAGTACTTATAATAGGTCCTTTCTTTCTCTGTTGGGCTCCTAAAACAGCTTTATTTTTCTGTAATAATTAGCTATTTGTGTTCACTTCATTTTGCTTCATTTTATTTTTGTCACCTTTCGTGTGCTATCTTGGTGTACTATGATGGAATGATACTGAATCAGACAAGCTGTAGTTTTTATTGCAAGCATATCTCACAGCACATTTATAAGCTGAACTTGATATCAGAAGTGAAGCTAGAGGGAACATGCCTTTGTTCTAAGTTATAAAATGTTCTGCTATTCTAAATTTGAAATATGTTGAAAATAAACTGCCTCTTTGTGACATCAAGAACCTCACATAGGAAACCTATCAAGATGTTGCTTTAAAATTTCTGTGTGTATAAAACAGTTTTGCCAGCTAAAAACCTGTGTTATAATTCTATATTCACATTTAAAGCTAATATTCAAGGTGATACCATGGCACAAAATTTTGATTGAATTAAAGATCCAAGCAGTTGATTTCAATTTTCTTTTCATGGAAAGCTAAGAAGGAGCATTAATTTATTTAGCAGTATTTTACTAGTATGACTATTTGAACAAAGCAGTTACATATTTCAGTTCAATTCAGTTCAGTCGCTCAGTCGTGTCCGACTCTTTGAGACCCCATGAATCACAGCACGCCAGGCCTCCCTGTCCATCACCAAGTCCCGGAGTTCACTCAGACTCACATCCATCGAGTCAGTGATGCCATCCAGCCATCTCATCCTCTGCCGTCCCCTTCTCCTCCTGCCCCAAATCCCTCCCAGCATCAGAGTATTTTCCAATGAGTCAACTCTACGCATGAGGTGGCCAAAGTACTGGAGTTTCAGCTTTAGCATCATTCCTTCCAAAGAAATCCCAGGGCTGATCTCCTTCAGAATGGACTGGTTGGATCTCCTTGCAGTCCAAGAGACTCTCAAGAGTCTTCTCCAACACCACAGTTCAAAAGCATCAATTCTTCGGCACTCAGCCTTCTTCACAGTCCAACTCTCACATCCATACATGACCACAGGAAAAACCATAGCCTTGATTAGATGGACCTTTGTTGGCAAAGTAATGTCTCTGCTTTTGAAAATGCTATCTAGGTTGGTCATAACTTTCCTTCCAAGGAGTAAGCATCTTTTAATTTCATGGCTGCAATCACCATCTGCAGTGATTTTGGAGCCCCTAAAAATAAAGTCTGACAGTTTCCACTGTTTCCCCATCTATTTGCCATGAAGTGATGGGACCGGATGCCATGATCTTCGTTTTCTGAATGTTGAGCTTTAAGCCAACTTTTTCACTCTCCACTTTCATCAAGAGGCTTTTTAGTTCCTCTTTACTTTCTGCCATATTTAGATATATGCATACACATTTTTTTTCACCAATACACTATCATCTTGCCAAGTGGAAACCTTCGGAAAGTTATAATCGAGATTGATTGCCAGAAACTACTGAGCAGAAAGTGGCCAGTCATATCCAGGGAGGGTTTCTGATGAATCCTAACGTGGCTTTCTCCAGCCCTAACATCACCTTCAGGTTCTAGAAAGCGCAGGCTGGGTATGACTACCTAACCTTGCTCTTGCATTTGTAGATATTGAGTGAATGAGATCTGCTATCATAATCTATATTGACAAGTTTCATTTCTTCCCCCTGTGTAACCAGTTTAAAGCATCACTAAACATTGGGAAATATGTTAGAATGTTAGTTTTGAATATAGTTTTACTTCTACTACTAGAAACAGTAATAAATAAGAAATAAACTGTTCTTTGGAAACAAAATTCTTATTGCTGTACTAGTACCAAGATAATTTATGGCACATTCCAGGAGCAGATGCCCTGTCACTCTGGTACTAGGCTGCACTCTAACTATGGGTAACACACTCATATTCTTGCTTCCTCCTCAATTATTTATCTATACTGTCACATTTTCTTTTAAAAATGGCAGAATTATCTCAATAATTGTAGGATATTCCAGAAAATTCTCCCCTTCAAATAGTCATTTTTACTTTCTTTATTTTACCTCCTTCAAGGAATGAGCAAGCAAAGGAATCTGTTGTTTGTTCTTGTTTCCCCTTGCTGCAGCAGGGGCCCCAATAAAGCTTTGCTTGCAAAAAGAAAAAAAAATGGTAATTTTTAAATTCATCATTTCATGAAGCAGAAGTGTAGAGCAAAAAGGAATTACCATGGTATCACTCATTTCCATAGAGTAGATTATACACATCAACAATGTAAAACTCAATAAAATGCAGATTAAATTTTGCTGAAAGTTATCATTAAAAACTGGCACAAATATTTAACAAACATGGCCCATATGTATTGTTTGCAACACAATTTTGCACATGATGGAAAGTGGTGACCTGCAAGTGTATTCCCAATACCCTTACCCAATGTTAGTGTTGCTTGCAAAGACCCCCAGGAAATCATTAGCAAACTCCAGCTAGAAACGAACCAAAAGGTCAGAGGTATACATAACATGACATTCATGGCCCGTGGTTTTGGAGGGCTGTGGGTATTTGTTCTTGTTCAAAATATGGTATAGTGCTTCAAAGCATCTGCTCCCATTCTCAGAGGTTAGTGAGTTTGAAGCATGCCAGCATCTAATTTTAAACAGTATGCCAAAGACACATATTTGTTCTTAAATGTCAGTCATTAGAGTTGGGTGCCTACACAAATTCAGTGAGTTCCAGTGAAGTGGTAATTGGTTCTCCAAGTTAGAAAGTATGAGTGTCTTATCAGAAACTCACATATAAGGAAATTGACCATCAATTTAGAGACGAATAACCTGGGACAAGTAGATACCGTCTGTAACTTACAGATTGATTTGAAAAGCCTGGAACATTATTCTGTAAAAGAGAAAGCTGAAAACATATTCAGCTTTGCAGAAGCATGAAATTTACTTTATTTTAATACAAATAGAAAGCTCTCTCTCTCTCTCTCTCTCTCTCTCTCTCTCACACACACACACACACACACACACACACACACACACACACTTAAAGCAAATCTAACAAAAATAAATAAATATAGAGATAAAAGTCAGCATCTTGCAGTAGAAATATGGTTTTCGGAGTTGGTCAGATCTGCATTTGAATTCTGTCTTTATCCTTCAATGACCGTGCCACACTAAGCTAATCCTTTATTCCCTGTACCTAAGTTTTCTTATCTGTAAAATAGGTGAAATAGTTCTGAACATGAGGCATTGCTGTACGGATAGTGTATGCCAACTGCATGGCATGTATGGAGTAGCAACTCAATAAGTAATGACTGTTACAAATACTAGTTTTTAAGTATACGCCTACCCAAACATGTTGTTTATACAAAATGTAATTATTTTATAAAAATGTTGAAGCCTTGTCACCTAAAAGAACATAAGCTTAAAGCTTGCAACATACTGAAATTTTTAAAAACTATATGATTATATAGCAATATAATTTCATTTTTCTTTGCTTTGATAGCAATTGCTTGATTTTTTTTCTCACAGCAGCGGAAAAAAAAATAGCCTTGCTCTATCACTCGAAACTTTCGCCTTTCCTTTAGTAATGATTTTTGTCTTCTTGTGATCCATGTAGGTTCTACACACTGTTACAGCAATTCTCTTTCTATATTGTATCTTAATGTTAAGAAATAGCAAAAGAAAAAAAGCAATTTGACATTTGTATTTACATATATTACTTTTTGCTTCCTTTATTTCCACTTGAAAGTATTCAGTACTCTGTCCTGTGTCTCTCTGCTCTCCCAATAATCAAGGTCTCTCCAGGACCTCTCCAAGCAAACAGATATCCCTTATGGCACGGTCCTGGACTCTGCAGTGTATGAGCATGTGCGCATGAAGGGAATGAATCCTTTTGAGAGGGACAGCATGTATTCCCAAATGTGGCGGATGATCAACCGAAGCAACGGATCAGAGAATAACGTTCTGGAGTCCCAAGCAGGCATTCAAAAGGTACTGGCCACAGTTCTGCCGTCGTAGTCTCCCATTCTGTCCCTAATATTGGAATTGCTAAACTGAGGTTGATACTTCCTTTTTGTAAGTTTAACTTTGACATAGAATTTTCAATTAAGGCTTTCCAGGTGGCTCAGTGGTAAAGAGTCCACCTGCCAGGAGATATGGGTTTGATCCCTGGGTTGGAAAGATCCCCTGGAGAAGAAAAGGAAGGAGTTTTCAGTTAAATTATGCCTTTTATTGATTTAAGAAGATTTTGAGGTGACTCACCACACCAGTAGAGGGAATTCACAGATTTCTGTGGTATGGCTAAGGATCCTTTTCAACAGAATTTCAAAACTAGAGTATATGAGCTGGTATTTTGTTCAGAACAAGGTCAGGGAGTTATACACATGAAGACTGGAAAAGGCTTTTACAAATCCCATTACAAATATCATTCAGGTTATCCAAGTTTTTCAAACAACTCTGGTTATTTTCTATACTACATTTGTTTTTAGATGAAAACTTTATCTTATATGATTATGAGAAGTTCTCTGTGAGTAAAAGTTAATCTTGTCCACAAATATGATTTCTATGAATGTCTATTTCTATTTCCAAAAATGAAAATCTTTATTAATAGCTTATTTTTATAAAATCATCATTTAGAAGTTATTTAAAAAAAAATACAGAGAGCCATCCTTTGTATGAAAAACATGAAATTAGTTTTTATTCTGGGCTGTGGCTTATAAACATGTACATAGAAGTAATTCTTTCTTCCTCAGGCCCCATCAACCTCCATGAGAGAACTGAATGATTTTTGCTTAAAATTATCCCAGTGGCTTTCCCAGTGAAAATCACAAGGGCTGACTTTCAATAAGTAATTGTGGGATAAATGAATGAATAAATATCCAATAACAGCATCAATGGTGGTATATACTTTTTTCTGTCACCTTTCACGCATGATAATTTGAACTCCAAGTCTGAGTTCCTTGTTTAGAAGGCAAACTTAAAACTACCTTGTTGGAAAATGTTTTGTTGACTGTTAATATTATTCTGCCATGTGGGTGTATCAGTCATGTCCAACTCTTTGCACCCCTATGGACTGTAGCCTGCCTGGCTCCTCTGTTCATGGGATTCTCCCAACAAGAATACTGAAGTGGGTTGCCATGCCCTCTTCCAGGGGATCTTCCCGACCCAGGGATCAAATCCGCGTCTCTTATGTCTCCTACATTGGCCGGCAGATTCTTTACCACTAGCACCACCCGGGAAGCCCACATTCTGTTACAGGTTCTAGGATTATTCTATACCCTTTCATATGTTGTCCTTTACTACTGCTCTTGCTATGGTTCCCTAGTGTCACACTCATATTTTTTTCAGTCACTACACTGATACTATTATTTAAAAACTACTAATGCTGACATAAAGGTCTTTCTGAGTATAAATGATGCCTTTAAATAATGTCCTTGAAATGATGTCCTTGAAATGGTAGTAATGGCTTCTAACTCCTTCACCTTCATTATTGAATCCCAGTTTCCCATGGCTCAGGTACCGATCATGAAAAATGTGTTTCTTTTTGTCCAGAGGCCTGTTGGTTCTTAGAATTTCAACATAGTACCCTCCACTTACTGGGGACATGGGGGAGGCAGGTGAGATTTGGTGGGTGAATGAACTTAGATGTTGTACTGGGGAGAAAGGAGGATAGATTTTAGGATTTACTAGGTACTCACTGGATGTGGATGAATTTAAGCCTCACAATAGTTTTTGAAAGAGTTCTTTTCCTTCATATTGTCTATTGTTAAGAAAGAATTTTGCTTTCTTGAGTATAAATTGAAGTTCAAAATTTATATTTTCATCAATTTTAGATCTAAAGCTCTTCATACTTTCCAAACTCTTTCTATACCATATGCTCCAGAGAAAATTCAATTTCTGATCTCCACAGATACAAATTCCCAATAAAAATATTTTTCAAACATACATATTCACTCCATTCATTCATTCATCCAGTACTTGCTAATTAACAATTATGAATCAGGCGCTGAGGTGGGAACTGGAGGTAAACTCGACCTCAGGGGAATGCCTGGATTCATGAAATATACAGTCTGATGAGACCGATTGAAAAGGAAACTAAAATACATGATCAAACAAAATGATTTAAATTATGATAAATGCTATCGGAAAAACAAATAGGATGCCACTGTAGAAATTTGCTTGAGAAGCGGTGATCAGGTAAGTTTCCTAAGGATATAAGATATTAACTATAATCTGTCTGATCAAGAAATGGTCATGTGGAAGAGAGGATGACAAAGTGTTCAGGCAATGCTTAGCATAGGCTAAGGCCCAAAGATCCATTCAGAAACCAGTTTTAAAATCTACATGAAGTGGACACTGTTGAATGAGAAAAAGTGGAGAATGAGGCTAGTAGGCAGGGGACAGATCATACAGGACCTTGCCCGTGGTTAAGAACTTGGATTTTATTTGAATTAAAAAAAAAAAAAAAGATGCTGCTGAAATAACAGAATGTAATGGTTGATTTTTATTTGTCAAGAAGATCATTATAACTTCCATGTGGGAATTGGGTAAGAATAAAAATAGTGAGACCATAAGAAACTTGTAGCTATCTAAGGTAGCCAGCTAAATTAACACCTTGTTTCTTATATATATATATATATATATATATATATATATATAAGAACATGGGAATATTATATATATTTATATATATATGTACACACACACACACATACACACAAACATACACACACACTATTACCCGTCATTCTTTGTATTATTATAAACTGGTTACACTTCTGACATCCCAGTATTTCCAAAATAATATAGAAATCTAGAGATAGCATCAGTTGCTACATAGATGCTTTATGTTAATCACTCAGTCATGTCTGACTCTTTGCAACCCCGTGGACTGTAGCCTGCCAGGCTCCACTGTCCATGGAACTTTCCAGGCAAGAATACTGGAGTGGGTTGCCATTCCCTTCTCCAAGGGAACTTCCCAACCCAGAGATTGAACCTGTGTCTCCTGCATTGCAGGCAGATTCTTTATTGTCTGAGTCACCACGGAAGCTTTAGGATATATTTATATATCATCTAAGGTCTTCAGTGTTCTTTAAGAAAACCTCTTCTTTTTTAAGTATGTACATAGAATTTCCTGCATTTTTGAAAAAATTTATGCTGTTTAACTATGTGTATATGTAAAAATAAACTGTAAATATTCACACTCAGAAAATTCCTATTCAAGAGTCTATGAAATAGAAGTGTTTTAGACTCAGCTATTGACTTTTGTAGTATGTGCTATGAAATTTAGTTAATTATTTTTAGGCTTTCATATTTATTTTTCTTTTAATACATAACCTTCCATTGCTTTTCAACTTGGGCTTGTGTTTTTTATACTGTTGTTAAATGTAATAATTTTTTTTTTTTTTTTTTTTTGTATGAAGAGTGGAAAGAACTCTGGTCTTAGAAAAAAGCTCTCTGGTTTTCATTCTTGTTTCTTCCAGTTCTCAGCTCTATACTTTGGACAAATTACTTGGTTTCTCTAAGATTTACTCTTCTCATCTTTAAAATTATCACAGTGTGAGAATTAAAAGCCTGGATACAAATTAAAAGTAGGCATACAAATAGGTTTGAATCCAGTTCATTTTTTTAAGTAAAATGTGTAAATGTGACTAGCTACTTAACATTTCTGGGACTCAGAATTGTTATCATGATATTAAGAACTTCTGCCTCTTATGGTTTTGATCATTATTATATATATATATATATATATATATATATATACACACACACATACATATATATATATACACATATGTAGAAGCATCAATAGATAGCATGATTAGAATAATAAACTCTTAAGATGATTCTAAAGTTTACATGAAAGAATGTATATGTGAGTGATTTCTTATTACAAAGCGTTATTATTTGGTATTTCCTAAGGTTAACCTACGGAGAAGGCAATGGCACCCCACTCCAGTACTCTTGCCTGGACAATCCCATGGACGGAGGAGCCTGGTGGGCTGCAGTCCATGGGGTCGCTAGAGTCGGACACGACTGAGCGACTTCACTTTCACTTTCATGCATTGGAGAAGGAAATGGCAACCCACTCCAGTGTTCTTGCCTGGAGAATCCCGGGGACGGGGGAGCCTGGTGGGCTGCCGTCTATGGGGTCGCACAGAGTTGGACACGACTGAAGCAACTTAGCAGCAGCAGCAGCAGCAAGGTTAACCTAAAATTATGGCATAATGAAAAAAGGTAATGCAATAAAAGAGGTAGAGAAAAATTTCTATTTCTATTCCCTGATAGTCTGCTGATAAAGATGCTTACAAGTTTAAAACTGCCAATCAAGTCCCCAAGTGTTTATTACACCCCATATATTCAGTTTTCCGATTTAGTAGAGGAGTAGTGAAAAATGTTATTAATTTATAATGGGAAATATCAAAGTGAAATTTGCTTATTGTCTACATTTCTTTCAACCAGTATCAGAGACAGCTAAAAACTGATTAGACAGAGGCTAAGTAGTTATAGTAAAATGTATTTTGGTTCAGTTTTCAAGGTCTTGGCCAGCTTTTATTAAAACACAAAATCAACCAACCAACAAACGATAACCTCTTCACCTGCTATAGCTCGCTGGGAGTTCATAAGTTTGAGAACTGTAACACATGAAATGTTTCTGGTGGATTCTTCCTGGAGTAACCAGTCTTGCACATCTCACACAGAAACTCCCTGTTCTCTGCCATTGATTTCTAATTTGTACAGGCAGAAAAGACCCCCAAGGTCTTACAAGTCAATATTCCACAAAAGGCCAAACTTCCTCTATAGTATATTTGACAGGAATTCATATATATAGTAACTCCCTACCAGAAAAGCCTGCATCACTGTGAGAACAATCCTCCCAGTCTAATTGCAATTTTAAATGGATCCCATTAATGCCTTAGGTTGTGCTTGTTCCTAACTGTACCTCTAGTCTCGTTGTTTTTCTTACTTGAAGGTAAATTCTGATCCCTTCTAACAGCTTTGGTCTGCTTATACCAAAGATACCTGTAAAAATGAGGGTTAGGTAAACAAGTTCTAATCTGCTGTTCTTCAGAGGCGTTCACCTGTACCACACTAGCCTAATTAAACTCGAACAAATGTGTTTCTGCCTTCCTCTTCTTAGGACTTTTTGCATAAGCAGGAAAAAATGTGATTTGAAAAATATAACTGAGTTTTTTTTTAATGAATTCATCCAATAGTTATTTATTGAGCATATTCTATGAATCAGTCAGTGTTTGGGTCATTGAAATGAACATAAATGAAAAAAAAATACCTTCATGAAGTATACATTCTAGAGGAGAAGGCAAACAATAAACCAGATAACTAAAATATGTTGTATTTCAGGAGTAATAACAGACACTGGAATAACTATTAATACATAAAGTAAGTGAGGGGTGGAGGTAGAAGAGAAATATACATGTGGATAAAGTTTTTCCAGGCACAGGATCAGCCAGTGCAAAGGCCCTGAGGTGGGAGTATGCCTGGATGTTCTAAGATTGTGACGGAGGCCAGCATAGCTCCAGAAATGCAGTGCAATATTATTAACTATGGTCACCATGCTGTATATTACATCCCCATGACTTGCTTATTTTATAACTGGAAGTTTGCCCCTTTTGATAATAAAAGGGTATAACAGAGTCAGGGAATGATCAGCCAGTGAGGCAGGAGAAAAACCAGGAGCGGTTGTTTAGAAGCCAAATGAAAAAAGTGTCTCATGGAAGCTCAAATGAACGACTGTCAAATGATGCTCATGGATCAAATATGACGAAGACTAAGAATTAATGATTTATTTGGTTACCAGTAGTCACTGGTAACCTTGACAGGAACAGATATGGTAGAGTGAAAGGAGCAGGAATTACATACAATTCAATTGGAGAGAAAAAGAAAAGAAAAGAGACAGTGTTGACTATGAGAATAGGCACTTTTTAAAGGTGCTTTCCTAGAAGGAAATAGTGAATAATAGGACAGATTTCTGGAGTGAGATGTGAAGTTCAGGAAGTTTTTTTTATGAGAGAAGATATACAGTCTCTGTATATTTATGGGACAATATAATAAAGAAAGGGCTTCCCTAGTGGCTCAGAGGGTAAAGTGTCTGCCTGCAATGCAGGAGACCCAGGTTCAATCCCAGGGTCAGGAAGATTCCCCTGGAGAAGAAAATGGCAACCCACTCCAGTACTCTTGCCTGGAAAATCCCATGGATGGAGAAGCCTGGTGGGCTACAGTCCATGGGGTCGCAAAGAGTCGGACACAACTGAGTGACTTCACTCACTCACTCACTCGTAATAAAGAAGGCAATACTCATGATGCAGGAGAGAGACAGGAGAACCGCCAGGATCCAGTGTACAAGTGGAGGGTCGGATTTAGGAGCACAATTCAGCCATAGTAAGAGGAGGGAGGCTAGAGCATACAGGAATACCTTCAGATAGGTTGGAAGATATGGTGATGGGAGCACATGAAAGTTCGTTTTTGACTGTTTATATTTACTCAAAAAAACAAAACAAAACAAAACAAAACAGGGACCAGGGTCATCACCAAAGCAGGATAGAGATTCTGGAGATTTAAAGAAAGAAAAAGTAGGGATGGTTGTTCTGGAGAATGGGAGGAACCATTAGACTGCTGCTGCTGCTGCTAAGTCGCTTCAGTCCTGTCCGACTCTGTGTGACCCCATAGACGGCAGCCCACCAGGCTCCCCCGTCCCTGGGATTCTCCAGGCAAGAACACTGGAGTGGGTTGCCATTTCCTTCTCTAATTCATGTCAGTGAAAAGTGAAAGTGAAGTCGCTCAATGGTGTCCGACTCCTAGCGACCCCATGGACTGCAGCCTTCCAGGCTCCTCCGTCCACAGGATTTTCCAGGCAAGAGTACTGGAGTGGGGTGCCATTGCCTTCTCCAAACCATTAGACTAATGAAATGTAATAGATTCCTAAACAAGACTAAAGACCCCTTTGCAGTAGTGGTCATGACTGTAAATTGGGACTAATCTGCATGATTGTGGGGTTTTCTCTGGCCTCTCTATCTTCAGCTGCCAGTTTCACCAGAATGGTGTTTGCCAGATAAGTACGACAGAAGACAGTGAGGTGAGGAAGTTTAGAGTACATGTAAAGAAATGCTCTCTATTACAAATCATGGAATCTGAGCTGTATAGGAAGGAAGTCAAAGCACAAGGAAATTGAGGCTAACAAAAGGATGGCATGAACAGTGGACTATAGGTCTAGATAGGATTGGAGAATTGTTGGAGTTAGTGAACCAGAAAGATAGGATTGGAAATAATATGAAGTTTGGTTCTAAGATGACACATCTGAAATCGAGATGATGAAGACAGTGCTGGCATCAGAAATGATATGACATGAGAGCGGGTGGCTGAAGTGGGAGAAAAGACACGATCTTTGGAGAAGTAGAAGCCAAGAGACTGATAAGCCAAGTACTGGGAAAGGATGTCTATGTGAATAATCGAATCACCAAGAATAACCACAGAAGTGGAATTTGAGGGTGACAGAGAGGCGTCTGGAGTTTGGAGGAGTGACAGAATTAGCAGATGTCTGCAGTAAGAATGAGTAGCATGTAGTAGTCTGATAGCATGAGTTTCAAAGCTGAAGGACTTCAGAGACAAAGGTCTAAAACTGGTTCAAAGGGCAAGGAAAACACCTAGCCCTGATCCAGTAACAGTGGTATGAATATTGTAGAAAAGAAAAATAGTCATCACTTGAGAAGACCAAAGGCACTGCGGTATCTCTTGAGGAGAAGCAGGTTCTACTTAGCAAAAGAAAGGAAAAGGATATTGTGGTGGTGGTGTTCAGTCGCTAAGCCGTGTCCAGCTCTTTTTGACCACATGGACTGCAGCATGCCAGGCCTCCCAATCTCTCACCATCCCCTGGAGTTTGCCCAAGTTCATGTCCATTGAATCAGTGATGCTATCCAACCATTTCATCCTTTGCTGCCCTCTTCTCCTTTTGCCTTCAGTCTTTCCCAGCATCAGTGTCTTTTCCAATGAGTTAGCTCTTCAGATAAGGTAGCCAAAGTATTGGAGGACGAAAATTTAAAAAAAAACAAAAAAGGAAATTTAAAAACAAAAAAAAAAACAGCTTGAGGGTATAGGGAGAATAACTGTATGTCTTGGTTTGGAACAGCATTAATTTTGCCAGATGTTCCATTCCACTCTCAAGAGTATTCACATTAAAACAATAAATTGTATGATCTCCCTAGATATATGGGTCATGGTGATGATAGGGTTCCGTAGACCAGAATGGAAGAATCTAGACAGTTGGAAAGGGATGGGAAAATCGGTCAAAGCCAGGCAGCACACAGATTCAAATCAAGAAGTGCTGAGGAGTAACCTAGAAGTCAGATTTTTTATGATGCTGGGCCCTCAGAGATTTAGAAACAATATGGACTTTAGGCTCTAGATCAATTAGCTAAGTTGGTGAATATGAGGTGACAGGGTGGGTGAGCATGCTGCCCAGATTGTGGTGACATTGGCAGAGAGGAGTCCTGACAAAGAGCAGTCCTACCAAGAGCCGAGAGATTTGAGGGCATCACTTCCTACAACTGAGGGACCAATGGGAAAGGTAGCAACTGACAAGTGGGAACCAAGTTACATAAAAGAAAAAAAAAACGTTGTAAGTAGAAAACAAACTTCAACTGTTATTTAGTTTTACCTATAATAACTTTTGGTCTTAGGGACTTCAAACCTATGAACCACACTGGCCATATTCTCTGCTGGTTGTTCCATTCCCCGTCCTCTTAGAGCACTATCCCTTCATTTGCCATTGAGTAAAAATGCCAGAGTAGATGACAGTTCAGGAGCCAGCAGCAGAGAAAGGGTAAGAGCTAGCTTGAGCTTCAGTAAGTGTCATGGTCATATACTGACTAGGGACATGACCCTAACATCGGGGTCAGGCCCCTATTACAGAAATGAATAATCAGACTGAATACAACTTGGAGAGAAAAGCAAGGCAAAATACTAAACAGCTCGGGTCTATGAAAATGCCAAGCATCCTGGGCTGTCATGCCGCAGGGTTTAGAGGTAGCAGTCTATTTGCTACATGTGCCCTTTTGCCAAATGATTCAAACAAATATATGATTCACTCGAGCACTTTGCCCTGCAGCTGGGAGCTAAGATCCCACTGGCCTATTTTCTGCTCTCCAGAAACCAGAGTTTTTAGGTATGTGCCAGTTATCACACAATAAAAGAACAGAACCAGTGAAAGAACGAAAAAACATATAGAGATAATTTCCAGCAACCCTGCTAATGCATTTCTGATGCTTGAGATTGGGTGCTGTTGTTGTTGTTTTTAAACTAGTATTATTTTTTAAAGAAAAAGACTTATTTTTGAAAATAAGAAAAGACTTTTAAAACTTATTTTTGTTTCTAATAATCTTCATGGATGTTGAAATCAATTAGCCTTGATTAGATATTTTCTCAAAGAGGAAAGGAGAAATCTAAAATCATGTACTTCTTAGGCAGTCCTGAGCATTTTACGTTGAGTTAGACTATGTCAGGTCTTATAGAACAAAAAGAAAACTACAAATAAAGATTTTTTTCTAGATGCCCAGAAAAAAAATATGCATAATTCTCTAAAGTAAAAGGAAAATAATAGTGATGTCTTATGTGTGTAAAGATGACACTACTCAACCACCATACACAGAGCATGTACTTTTAAAATTGCTATTTTTATATAGTGATTTACTCTACGATGAGAACTATACCTACTCCAATTCTTTTAATTAGTTACATCTGATTCCAAGGCATGTATATATTCACTCAATCCTATAACATACATATATTTAGTCTAATTTGGAAAACTAGTCTAATTTAGTCTAGAAATTTAGAAATTAGACTCAATTTAATTAGACTAAATTTAGAAATTTAGTATAATTTAGTCAAATTTGGAAAACTCAGCAGTGGCCACAGGACTGCAAAAGGTCAGTTTTCATTCCAATCCCAAAGAAAGGCAATGCCAAAGAATGTTCAAACTACCGCACAATTTCATTCATCTCTCACTAGCCTAATATATTTAGGCTAATAGGTATAAGAAACTATTATTTTAGGTACACAGGATGAAGAGATGGATTAGTTTAGTGAAGGTGGCCAGTAAAATGAAGAATAGCAGCTACCCCACAGAGAGATATACGAGGTATTAAGAGGACACAGAGAAAGGGGACCTATTGTAGCCTGGAGGATGAGGCTGGTACACATCACAAAGGCTTCCTATAGGAATAATATCAAACTTAGAATAAGCAGGATTTAATTAAGTTAAAGACAGAGAGAATTAAGTAGCAGAGGGAAGAGGTAGCCTGAACAAAAATGTTGAGGTAAACAGAACAATGTATGTGCAGAAACAAAGAGCAATTACAATTAGATATAAACTCTTTGTGTTAGTTTATTTCTAATATAGATATATATATAATAGAGAAAAACAATGGGATGGGAAAGACTAGAGATCTCTTCAAGAAAATTAGAGATACCAAGGGAACATTTCATGCAAAGATGGGCTCAATAAAGGACAGAAATGGAATGGACCTAACAGAAGCAGAAGATATTAAGAAGAGGTGGCAACAATACACAGAAAAACTGTACAAAAAAGATCTTCATAACCCAGATAACCACAAAGGTGTGATCACTCACCTAAAGCCAGACATCCTGGAGTACGAAGTCAAGTGGGCCTTAGGAAGCATCACTATGAACAAACTAGTGGAGGTGATGGAATTCCAGTGGAGCTATTTCAAATCCTGAAAGATGATGCTGTGAAAGTGCTGTACTCAATTTGCCAGCCAATTTGGAAAACTCAGCAGTGGCCACAGGACTGGAAAAGGTCAGTTTTCATTCCAATCCCTAAGAAAGGCAATGCCAAAGAATGCTCAAACTACCGCACAATTGCACTCATCTCTCACACTAGCAAAGTAATGCTCAAAATTCTCCAAGCCAGGCTTCAACAGTACGTGAACCAAGAACTTCCAGATGTTCAAGCTGAATTTAGAAAAGCCACAAGAATCAGAGATCAAATTGCCAACATGCATTGGATCATCAAAAAAGCAAGAGAGTTCCAGAAAAACATCTAATTCTGCTTTATTGACTATACCAAAGTCTTTGACTATGTGGGTCACAACAAACTGTGGAAAATTCTTCAAGAGATGGGAATACCAGACCACATGACCTGCCTCCTGAGAAATCTGTATGCAGGTCAAGAATCAACAGTTAGAACTGGACAAGGTAAAACAGACTGGTTCCAAATTGGGAAAGGAGTATGTCAAAGCTGTATATTGTCACCCTGCTTATTTAACTTATATGCAGAATATGTCATGCAAAAAGCCAGGCTAGATGAAGCACAAGCTGAAAACAAGATTGCCAGGAGAAATATCAATAACCTGAGATATGCAGATGACACCACCCTTATGGCAGAAAGCAAAGAAGAACTAAGGAGTCTCTTGATGAAAGTGAAGGAAGAGAGAGAAAAAGTTGGCTTAAAACTCAATATTCAGAAAATTAAGATCATGGCATCCGGTCCTATCACTTCACAGCAAATAGATAGGGAAACAATGGAAACAGTGACAGACTCTATCTTCTTGGGCTCCAAAATCACTGCAGATGGTGACTACAGCCATGAAATTCAAAAACACTTGCTCCTTGGAAGAAAAGCTGTGAGCAACCTAGACAACATATTAAAAAGCAGAGACATTACTTGCTAAGAAATGTCTGTATAGTCAATGCTATGATTTTTTCCATTAGTCATGTATGGACTTGAGAATTGGACCATAAAGAAAGCTGAGGGGTGAAGAATTGATACTTTTAAACTGTGTTGTTGGAGAAGACTCTTGAGAGTCCCCTGGACTGCAGGGATATCCAACCAGTCCATCCTAAAGGAAATCAGTCCCGAATATTTATTGGAAGAACTGATGCTGAAGCTTAAACTGTAATACTTTGGCCACCTGATGCTGGGAAAGATTGAAGGCGGAAGGAAAAGGGGACGACAGCGGATGAAATGGTTGGATGGCATCACCGACTCAATGGACATGAGTTTGAGTAAGCTCTGGGAGTTGGTGATGGTCAGGGAAGTCTGGCATCCTGTAGTCCACGGGGTTGCAGAGTCGGACATGACTGAGTGACTGAACTGACGTGTGTTAGAGTCTTCTAGATAAATAGGACCGATAAGATACAGTAGATATAGACATATCCTAAATTAGTTATCTCACTATATACAAATAATCCTATACATCTATACATATTTTATATATAGTGATAAATATCTATAGCCTATATATATTTTATATACATATATACATACATATATGTGTATATGTATATATACATACACACACACAGAGAATGAGATTTATTTTAAGAAACTGGGGCCTCATGAGATTACAGTGGCTGACAAGTCCCAGAATCTACTGTCTAAAGCGGGAGACCTAGGAAAGCCAACAAATATCCAGTCCACATGCAAAGGCCTGAGAACTAGGAATGCTGATGGTATAATCCCAGCCCAAGGGAGGGAACAGACTAGGGTCTCGGCTCATGCAGTCAGAGCCAAAGAGAATTCAACTTTCCTCTACCTTTGTGTTCTGTTCTGGTCCTGCACAGGTGAGATGGTGCCCACCCACATCAGGGAGGGCAGTCTGCTTTACTTAGTCCACCAATTCACAGACACACTCAGAAATAGTGTTTCACAAGATATCTGGTTTTTCTGTGGTCCGGTCAATTTGATGCCTAAAATTAACCAACACGGAACTATAGTAAAGTGGAGGGGATAGGAGGTGCCGTTTGTGCCATGGATCAAAGATGCATCCTGGACCATGTATCATCTGAACCTGCCAATCAGATGTTAATTGTATAGTTTTAGCTAAATGAACAAACAGATGTGAAAAGAATAACCAAAAATATTTGAAATTTCTGGATTGAAAAGAAGATAGAGTCACTTTGGGCCTCAAAATCGTGGAAAGGGAATAGATGAGTTCTGAGATTTCTTCTAGAGCTAATTTCAATGAGTCTTTGGACCCTGATTTCAAAGTGTTTAGAAGCCACATGAGAGGAGTGTGCCTCCCAGGAAATGGCAGACACCCCTAGTGGGAGTCTCAGATGTCAGTTTTGATTTAACACATCCTCATTCTCATGCCGAAATATTCTACAAAAGAATTCCAAGTTTGTAGCTCCCCAGGATGAAAACAAATGGATAGGCGCATATTTGTTTCCTGGTGGTTCCATTATGTTCCAAAACTTCTTTATCCAATAAACAGTTTAAATTACACCTTGCCTTGGCTTAGTTCTTACCCTAAAGTTCCTTCCCAAATTGGAATGTGCATATACATTTTTTTAATTTCTATTGGAAAAATTCAAAAAATTAAAAATTATAATTCCACTGTAATTTTTAAATTAGCCCATTCCACCCATCCAATTTTGCTTTCAGTTTACTTCTGTTTAATAGCAGGGTGATAATCTTCATGACTGTCTTCTGTGTTTAATAGGCACAAACATGCATGCTTTTATTCAGTTTCCATTTTGACATTTTATAAAATGAAATGTTTTCTTGCTTTTGTCTTTTTCAATTTCTGTCATCAACATCTTTCAGGTTAGCATACATATATATATGTATATTATAATATATAAATTTAAGACCTTCAAAATATTCCATGAATTATTATTGTTGTTCAGTCGCTCAGTTGTGTCCAACTCTTTACAACCCCATGGACTGCAGCATGCCAGGCTTCCCTGTCCTTCACCATTTCCCGGAGTTTGCTCAAACTCATGTCCATTGAGTTGCTGATGCCATCCAACCATCTCATCCTCTATTATCCCCTTCTCTTACCTTCAGTCTTTCCCAACATCAGGGTCTTTTCCAATGAGTCAGCTCTTTGCATTAGGTGGCCAAAGTATTGAAGCTTCAGCTTTAGCATCAGTCCTTCCAGTGAATACTCAGGACTGATTTCCTTTAGAATTGACTGGTTGGATCTCCTTGCTGTCCAAGGGACTCTCAAGGGACTCTCCAGCAACACAGATGGAAGTCATCAGTTCTTTGGCGCTCAGCCTTTTTTATTGTCCAGCTCTCACATCCATACATGACTACTGGAAAAACCATAGCTTTGACTAGATAGACTTTTGTAGGCAACGTAATGACTCTGCTTTTTAACGTGTTGTCTAATTATAGCTTAGTTAGTTATAAGTTAGTTACAGTTATAGCTATAGGTTTGTTATAGCTTTTCTTCCAAGGAGCAAGTGTCTTTGAATTTCCTGGCTATAGTCACCATCTGCAGTGATTTTGGAGCCCAAGAAAATAAAATCTGTCACTATTTCCATTGTTTCTCCATCTATTTGCCATGAAGTGATTGGGACCAGATGCCATGATCTTCATTTTTCGTTTGTAGAATTTTAGGCCAGGTTTTTCACTCTCCTCTTTCACCTTCATCAAGAGGCTCTTTAATTCCTCTTCACTTTCTGCCATTAGAGTGATGTCATCTGCATATCTGAGGTTATTAATATTTCTCCTGGCAATCTTGATTCCAGCTTGTGCTTCATCTAGCCCAACATTTCTCATGATATACTCTGCATATGTTAAATAAGTAGGGTGACAATATACAGCCTTGACATAATCTATTTCCAGTTTTGAACTAGTCTGCTATTCATGTCCTTTTCTAATTGTTGTTTCTTTACCTACATACAGGTTTCTCAGGAGACAGGTGAGGTGGTGTTTCCATCTCTTTATGAATTTTCCACTGTTTGTTGTGATCCACACAGTCAGAGGCTTTTGCATAGTCAGTGAAACAGAAGTAGATGTTTTTATGGAATTCCCTTGCTTTTTCTATGATCCAACAGATGTTAGCAATTTGATCTCTGGTTCCTCTGCCTTTTCTAAATCCAGCTTGTACATCTGGAAGTTCTCGGTCCATATACTACTGAAGCCTAACTTGAAGGACTTTGAGCATTACTTTGCTAGCATGTGAAATAAGTACAATTCAGTGATATCAAACCATTGCCACTGATAAACACTTTTAATGCTTCATACATTTTCTCCCAAAAGCAACCATGATGAAAATTTATTTTTATATATTTGTGGGTTTTTTAAATAAATACAGTAACAAAAGTGGGATTCTAGGTTAGAGTATGTACATTTTTGAATTTAATTACCACTCCCAAAGTAGTCTCTAAAAATGTACCAATTTCTACAGAAAAGAGAGCTATGTTCTCCCACTTTCTTGCCTGAGTTGCTAGAGTTAAATTACCTTACTCTTTTATTGTTCATTTTTCCCAAAATGATGAATGGAAAGTATGTTATTTTTATTTTCACTTTTCAGATTCATTAGGTTGAACATTTTTTTAAATGTGTATTAGCTTTTGCACATCATCTATATATTGCTAAATTTTATTTCTTTTGCTTTTCTATTGACTTAATTATAATTATCAGTTTCATGCTACTTTAAAAGCTATTGGTGATTGTACTTTGTCTTTTTCATTACCCCACCTTTAACCCATCAGGCTTTTCTATTTCAATCCATGCTCGCATCTGCATTTACACTGTTGGTTAAGCAGATGTACTGGCAAGCAAACATGATTTAGTCAGGTCCTAATATAAATCCACATGCCCAAGTGTACACTTCATAAGACAACATTTCTTTTGCCAGACAGTACTTTCAAAGAGCAGCATTTACTTTTCAAAAAATGGGAAAAGCTAAATGGTTTTGTAAATATGACTCTAAGCTGTCCACTGTTTGCTGATTTTCTCTTTACCCCAACATTATTAATACAAATAAGAGTTTTATAAAGCTAAGTTTCCTGGTGAAAGATATATACTGAGAGGAGTCTAAGTTTTTGAAATGTTTTTCTATGGACATTTTTAGTTAAGATATTGGACTTTCATGCCGATATATTTGTTTCCATCAAATTAAGCTATAGACCTTAACACATAGTTTGAATTTTTAGTTTGTTATGAAACGTACCTTTCCTCCGTAGGAGTTGTAGGAGCTTTGTAGGCTATGTATGGAGGCTACTTATGTAGGCTTTGCTTGCCAACTCGTGGCTCCCCGCCTCTGGGTGTCCTTCATATCTTCATTGGATCCTCTCCTCTCATCTTACTTATGTGTTCCATGTTCCACTATGATTTTCTTCTCTTCAACAGCTGAATTCACTTCTCCTATTAAAGCAGAAATGCCACGATTCCTACCATATCCTTCTGCTTCTATGTTTCTTAGATTAATTGTAATTTGGGGTACTAAAGCTTATGATTACAAATTCCTCCTTTCTTGTTAAATACTCATAACTCTATTATTTCCCCTATTTAAATCAATAATGTTTTGCAAAATCCTTTAGGGCTGTGCCATCTGGTACCAACTCAGCCTGGGAAATAAAATTTCAATGCCTTGATAGTATTTTGAGCCAATAAACACATTACAATATCAAACCAAACTTGTGTTTGGTAAAAAATAATCTTCTTTCAATCTTCCTTTTATTTCTTTTGTTATTCATAATATGAAATACTAGAATCTAAAAGTGAAAAATAGTTTTAGAAAACTCCATAACTAAGAGTTAAGCTTCTCTTTTTACGTCATAAGGAATCGATTTGTGATATACTCTAGACACATCATATTAATAGTTTCCATGTTTAACACTGAACATATACATCCTGGAGAAGAGAATGGCAACCCACTCCAGTATTCCTGCCTGGAGGATCCCATGGACGGAGGAGCCTGGTGGGCTGCAGTCCATGGGGTCGCAAAGAGTCAGACCCAACTGAGTGACTAACACATATATACATTTTATTGAAATTTAAATTTGTATTTACTTATTTTAAATTGTGGTAAAATGCATGTAACATAAAACTTATCCTCTTAATCATTTTAGATGTACAGTTAAGTAAACTGTCTTGACTATACATGCCTCACCATCATCCATCCCAAAAACTCTTTTCATTTTGCAAAACTAAAATTCAGTAACCATTCAACAGTAACTCCTCATTCCCTTCTTCCCCAAACTCTTGGAAAGTACCATTCTGCTTTCTGCCTTTATGAATTTGACTACTTTAGAAACCTGATATAAGTAGAATCATACAGAATTCGTCCTTTGTGACTGGCTTATTTCACTTCATATATAATGTCCTGAAGGTTCATCCATGTTGTGGCACATGTCGGAATGTTTATCCTTTTTAAGACTAATATTATATTGTATGTGTATTTTTGGGCTATTGTGAAGAACACTGCTATGAACATGATGGTACAAATATATTTGAGTCCCTTCTTTCAATTAAGTATATCCACAGAAGTGGAATTGCTGAATCATATGGTAACTTTATTTTTACTATTTTGAGGAACCACATACTGTTTTTCATAGTGGCTGTACATTCCTACCAATAGTGCACAAAGTTTCCAGTTTCTCCACGTCTTCCACCATCACTATTCTGATATTTTTTTTAGAGTAGCCTTCCTAATGAGTGTGAGAGGGAACATATAAATTCAAGTTCTATTTTAATATTCATTTTTTAAGAGATACTATTTTGGCTAAGAAACTTGAATCACTATAATCTCTATCATTTACTCCAGTAGAAATTAGACTGTGCTGGCTAATCATATAAAGCCCAGCATTCATGAGAAGTAGAACTCAATCCAGCACACAAAAATAGCTCACCCAATAGTGATTCTCAAAGACAGAAGAGATCAATAACCTAACAACTACCTCCATCTAGTGAGGCAACTCAAAGGCATGTATAGTACAACAAAACAAAAGCAAACTATGTCTTATCTTATTCTTACACAGCCAGTTGAGAAATGCTGCTGCTGCTGCTGCTGCTAAATCGCTTAGTCGTGTCCAACTCTGTGCGACCCCATAGACAGCAGCCCATGAGGCTCCCCTGTCCCTGGGATTCTCCAGGCAAGAACACTGGAGTGGGTTGCCATTTCCTTCTCCAGTGCATGAAAGTGAAAAGTGAAAGTGAATTCGCTCAGTCGTATCCAACTCTTAGCGACCCCATGGACTGCAGCCCACCAGGCTCCTCCGTCCATGGGCTTTTCCAGGCCAGAGTACTAGCATGGGTTGCCATATGAGAAATGCTCGTTTTCCTAAACTCTCTGGGAATTACCTATTACTGCTTGTTATCCCCAGGATTCATCATAGATCTGTCAGTTTAATCATTTTTCTTTGTAGATGAGAAAACTGTACCTAAAAAGCTAATTTTACCTAAGATTTACCTAAGGCCACACAGCAAATTAATGTCAAGATTTATGACTACAGTTCATATCTCTTAACTCCTGGTCATTTGTCCTTTCTTCCACAATAATAGAACTTTAGTCTCTAATGTCCTTCAAAGCTAATTAAAATTCACATTATAATTTGAGTGGTTCTCAAAGTTTAAAAGGTACTTGAAATTACCTGGACAGGTTGCATGAAAGGCTTATTTCCTAACTCTAAATGCAGATATTAAAATTCACTGGGTCTGGGATGAGACCAAAAGAATTAAATTTTTAACAAGCAATCCAGGTGTTTTTGATTGTTCACAGATTATCTTCTGATAATCACTTTTTGGACATTATTTAAAAGCCCTTGTCCTCCAGCCACTGATCCTCAAAGTGTAGGCCTAGATCAGCAGCATCAACGCCATGTGGAAACCTGTGTGAGAACTATAAATTCTTAGACAACTCCGCAATTACTTAATCAGAGACTCGTGGGATCGGGCTGGGAATGTCTACTAACAAGCTTCTCAGATGATTCTGAAGCAACTAGAGAACCATGGCCTATGCTCTAGTTTAGCCCAAGCAAGCCACTCACTTTATTCTCACTTTATTTTTTGCATTCCAAACAGAGGATTTAAATATCCAGAGCTTCAGGTACATGTAGGTAATCTGAAATCTTTTATCACCTTAATTGATACAACTTGGCTTTTCTAAGTGTATACATGATTTTTGTGAGTGTTTCAGCACTAAGAAACAAAACCTTTGCTATCTTTGCTCCTTCCTGCAATTAATCAGAAAGTAGAGGTTAAGTGAGGGGCACATCGAGGGGCAAGTGTTGCTTCTCCCCTTGTGACAGCATTCATTTTTTTGGAACAAGACAACATTTATCTGCTTGCTGCACATCTCTACCCGGATGCCCTGCCAGTGCCCCTGCCAGCCGTATGTCTAACTCTGAACTAATTATCTTTCTTTGTAAGTTGATGCTTATCTTTCTGTGTTTCTTAGTTCTGTTAAAAGCACCAATACCCTCCCTGTCATCTACCCTGGAAATTGAGGAGTCATTATTATTGCTTTCATCTTTCTTCTCAGAGCCAATTAATTACTTTAACTATCAATTCTGCCTCTACAGCATTTCTCCCATTCGTCCCTCCTTTCACTTTTCTACTTCCAGTTTAGTAATTCCTGTCATTATTGCTACCCTCCTGGACTATACAAATAGCTAACTGATTGGCCCCCTCCCACCAGTTAATCTTCTCTCAGCATAATTCTGATAGTGATCCATCTTTGCTCAAAAGGCTGTAAGTGTTCCATTCTATCTCGAGTGCAATTTGTTTATCCTAGCATTCAAAGGTCTCGACAATTTGGCATTATCCTGCCTTTCAGTCTTAACTTATTCATTATTTTCATTTAAAAAATATTCACTGAACACCTGTTCTGTACTAAGCATTGATCTAGGTATGGTCTTTTCCCTATCATATGCCTATGTTCCTATTAAACTAAGGTACTGGGTTTCTTTTATATGTCTCAATATTCTTATATATCAAGTGTTGTGCACTTCTTTCCTCTCATCAGGAACCCATGCCTTCCACTGACTTCTTTTTCTCTTCTTTGCTGTTGATTTCCCAGGTCTTTCGCAGCTGTTACTAAAGATCTTTCTTCTTAGTATTATAATGTTCTCTGTCTATCCTTCTAGCTGTATACTGTTTTGACTCAGGGTTAATACTTGATTCATCTGTTTATCCCTATGTCTCTTAGAGATAATTCATATATAAATGTTCTGTAAATCTTAAATGAATTAAATAGTGCAGTTTCAAGCTAGATTTTGAACCTTTTTCTCCAACTTGAATGACTGAAATCGTCTTTTATAGTAACTGATCTCATATTGCTCATGAATTCAGACTGTAAATTTCTAAGTTTGGGGCCTGATAGAGAGTTCCTAAAGGGGCTTAGATATTTTTGTTTTTCTATTATATTCTGGATGGTACAGCTTATTCATTATCTTTAAAAGCTCTCAGTAAAATCAGATCAGATCAGTCACTCAGTCGTGTCTGACTCTTTGCAACCCCATGAATCACAGCACACCAGACCTCCCTGTCCATCACCAACGCCCAGAGTTCACTCAGACTCACGTCCATCGAGTCAGTGATGCCATCCAGCCATCTCATCCTCTGTCGTCCCCTTCTCTTCTTGCCCCCAATCCCTCCCAGCATCAAAGTCTTTTCCAATGAGTCAACTCCTCGCATGAGGAGGCCAAAGTACTGGAGTTTCAGCTTTAGCATCATTCCTTCCAAAGAAATCCCAGGGCTGATCTCTTTCAGAATGGACTGGTTGGATCTCCTTGCAGTCCAAGAGACTCTCAAGAGTCTTCTCCAACACCACAGTTCAAAAGCATCAATTCTTCGGTGCTCAGCTTTCTTCACAGTCCAACTCTCACATCCATATATGACCACAGGAAAAACCATAGCCTTGACTAGACGAACCTTTGTTGGCAAAGTAATGTCTCTTCTTTTCAATATGCTATCTAGGTTGGTCATAACTTTCCTTCCAAGGAGTAAGTGTCTTCTAATTTCATGGCTGCAGTCACCATCTGTAGTGATTTTGGAGCCCAGAAAAATAAAGTCTGACACTGTTTCCACTGTTTCCCCATCTATTTCCCATGAAGTGATGGGACTGGATGCCATGATCTTTGTTTTCTGAATGTTGAGCTTTAAGCCAACTTTTTCACTCCCACTTTCACTTTCATCAAGAGGCTTTTTAGTTCCTCTTCACTTTCTGCCATAAGGGTGGTGTCATCTGCATATCTCAGGTTATTGATATTCTCCTGGCAATCTTGATTCCAGCTTGTGTTTCTTCCAGTCCAGCGTTTCTAATGATGTACTCTGCATATAAGTTAAATAAGCAGAGTGACAGTATACAGCCTTGACGAACTCCTTTTCCTATTTGGAACCAGTCTGTTGTTCCATGTCCAGTTCTAACTGTTGCTTCCTGACTTGCATACAGATTTCTCAAGAGGCAGGTCAGGTGGTCTGGCATTCCCATCTCTTTCAGAATTTTCCACAGTTGATTGTGATCCATACAGTCAAAGGCTCTGGCATAGTCAATCAAGCAGAAATAGATGTTTTTCTGGAACTCTCTTGCTTTTTTGATGATCCGGTGGATGTCGGCAATTTGATCTCTGGTTCCTCTGCCTTTTCTAAAACCAGCTTGAACATCTGGAAGTTCACGGTTCACATATTGCTGAAGCCTGGCTTGGAGAATTTTGAGCATTACTTTGCTAGTGTGAGAGATGAGTGCAATTGTGCAGTAGTTTGAGCATTCTTTGGCATTGCCTTTCTTTGGGATTGGAATGAAAACTGACCTTTTCCAGTCCTGTGGCCACTGGTGAGTTTTCCAAATTTGCTGGCATGTTGAGTGCAGCACTTTCACAGCATCATCTTTCAGGATTTGAAATAGCTCCACTGAGATTCCATCACCTCCACTAGCTTTGTTCGTAGTGATGCTTTCTAAGGCCCCCTTGACTTCACATTCCAGGATGTCTGGCTCTAGGTCATTGATCACACCATCTGATTTTCTGGGTTGTGAAGATCTTTTTTGTACAGTTCTTCTGTGTATTCTTGCCACCTCTTCTTAATATTTTCTGCTTCTGTTAGGTCCATACCATTTCTGTCCTTTATCGAGCCCATCTTTGCATCAAATGTTCCTTTGGTGTCTCTGATTTTCTTGAAGAGATCTATAGTCTTTCCCATTCTGTTGTTTTCCTCTATTTCTTTGCATTGATTGCCGAAGAAGGCTTTCTTATCTCTTCTTGCTATTCTTTGGAACTCTGCATTCAGATGCTTATATCTTTCCCTTTCTCCTTTCTTTTCGCTTCTCTTCTTTTCACAGCTATTTGTAAGGCCTCCCCAGACAGCCATTTTGCTTTTTTGCATTTCTTTTCCATAAATTTGCCCTATAAATAGAATAGGTCTCAACTTTTCAACCTAATTTAAATGATCTGTCTCATTGTGTGTATTTATGTAACTGAGATCTGTTACATTGGTCAGAGAAGTTTGAATGTGGAATTCTGTGTGTTTAGGTTGGTAAAATGATCAGTTGTATGTATTTGTTTTATACTTTTGTCTGGAAGGCCAGGAAGCAAAGCAGGAAGGACAGCACAGTGCCAGGCTAGGGTCAACCAAGTTTGACATAATTTAAGGGGTGGGGTGCCAGAAAAACCCTCAGTAAACAGGATATATATCCATGGATCCACATGACACTGCCTGGTAGAGAGTAGATTATCACTAATTACCACTTCCCTTTCCTTGACAATAAAGCCCACAATGTGCCTTTGTTTGCTGATTCTCATTTTGTACGTTAAACTTGAGTGCCCCATCTGCTGAGCAATATGTAAATATGATAGAAAGTTTCTGCCTCAAATTATATTACTGTCAGAAATATATTGCATTTAATACTTTTGTGTACTCAACTGTGCATATAAAATATTCAGCCTACTACAGAAAAGTTATAAATTATAGTCAAGTGAAATATTGCACTTGAGTGTGAAGCATAGGAAGCTTTTAACAATTTTTCAACTCAAATATCAATATTCTTCTTCACCATGTTAACACATAAAGGACACACACCTCTATATGATTACAGCAACAGAGATAGTCTTACTTATCATTTCTTCATTTGGGATTTTGGACTAAATAATTACGTGCAAATGTAGACAAATTCCTTTTCTGTGTTAGGAGAATCTAATTGTTTGCCAATCTAGCTGCTTTCAGAATTAATTTGCATATTAAACACAAAACTTTGTGACCCAAATCCCTTTTTCCAACCATGCATTCCTTAGAACTGTCCACACTATTTCGTATATGTTTTGGTAATATTCTGTTTGAAAATCGGGAGTTAAGTATCAGGTCTTAGAATTGTGTCTTTGTCCTGTTTCTGTGTTTGTCTGTAGTATGAGTACATTGTTTTAGTGATACATGCTGTGAGAGCCACTGAACGATCTAATTGGCAAAAAATATTTATCCATTTGAGCTTCCCAGGTGACTCAGTGGTAAAGAATCTGCCTGCCAATGTAGGGAACAGGTTGGATCCCTGGATCACAAAGATCCCCTGGAGGAGGAAATGGCAGCCCACTCTGGTGTTCTTGCCTGGAAAATCCCACAGACAGAGGAGCCTGGTGGGCTACAGTACAGGGTGTCTCAAAAAGTCAGCCATGACTTAACACCTAAGCGAGCACACATTTATCCATTTGATATTCTCTACTCATGACTCAGCTGCTGAATATATATTTTTTCAAACTAGTTATAACCAACACTCAGTAGTTTCTCCTCCTTCCAAATTTTCTTTCTTCAGCTCAGTTCAGTTGCTCTGTCGTGTCCAACTCTTTGCGACCCCATGGACTGCAGCACACCAGGCCTCCCTGTCTATCACCAACTCCCGGAGTTTACTCATACTCATGTCCATTGAGTCAGTGATGCCATCCAACCATCTTGTCCTCTGTTGTCCCCTTCTCCTCCCACCTTCAACCTTTCCCAGAATCAGAGTCTTTTCAAATGAGTCAACTCTTCGCATCAGGTAGCCAAAGTACTGGAGTTTCAGCTTCAACATCAGTCCTTCCAATGGATATTTAGGACTGATTTCTTTTAGGATGGACTAGTAGGATCTCCTTGTAGTCCAAGGGACTCTCAAGAGTCTTCTCTGACACCACAGTTCAAAAGCATCAATTCTTTGGCACTCAGCTTTCTTTATAGTCCAACCCTTACATCCATACCTGACTACTGGAAAAAAAAGTAGCTTTGACTAGATGGACCTTTGTTGGCAAAGTAATGTCTCTGCTTTCTAATATGCTGTCTAGGTTGGTCATAACTTTTCTTCCAAGGAGCAAGCGTCTTTTAATTTCATGGCTGCAGTCAACATTTGCAGTGATTTTAGAGCCCCCAAAATTTAAGTCTGTCACTTTTTCCATTGTTTCCCCTTCTATTTGCCATGAAGTGATGGACAAGATTTCTTCCTTAGTTGGTAGCAAATACATTTTTCTAACTAATATGTCAGCAAATTTGGAAACTCAGCAGTGGCCACAGGACTGCAAAAGGTCAGTTTTCATTCTAATCCCAAAGAAAGGCAATGCCAAAGAATGCTCAAACTACCACACAGTTGCACTCATCTCACACGCTAGTAAAGTAATGCTCAAAATTCTCCAAGCCAGGCTTCAGCAATACATGAACCATGACCTTCCAGATGTTCAAGCTGGTTTTAGAAAAGGCAGAGGAACCAGAGATCAAATTGCCAACATCCACCGGATCATCGAAAAAGCAAGAGAGTTCCAGAAAAACATCTATTTCTGCTTGATTGACTATGCCGAAGCCTTTGACTGTGTGGAAATAAACTGTGGAAATTCACAGTAAACTGTGGAAAATTCTGAAGGACATGGGAATACCAGACCACCTGACCTGCCTCTTGAGAAATCTGTATCCACGTCAGGAAGCAACAGTTAGAACTGGACATGGAACAACAGACTGGTTCCAAATAGGAAAAGGAGCTTGTCAAGGCTGTATATTGTCACTCTGCTTACTTAACTTATATGCAGAGTACATCATAAGAAATGCTGGGCTGGAAGAAGCACAAGCTGGAATCAAGTTTGCCAGGAGAAATATCAGTAACCTCAGATATGCAGATGACACCATCCTTATGGCAGAAATTGAAGAAGAACTAAAGAGCCTCTTGATGAAAGTGAAAGAGGAGAGTGAAAAAGTTGGCTTAAAGCTCAACATTCAGAAAACTAAGATCATGGCATCTGGTTCCATCACTTCATGGCAAATAGGTGGGGAAACAGTGGAAACAGTGGCTGACTTTATTTTTTTGGGCTCCAACATCATGGCAGATGGTGATTGCAGCCATGAAATTAAAAGACGCTTACTCCTTAGCAGGAAAGTTATGACCAACCTCGACAGCGTGTTTTTTTTTTGTTTTTTTTTTTTTATGCTTGGAAGCTATTTTATTTATTTATTTATTATTTTTTTTAATTTTATTTTATTTTTAAACTTTACATAATTGTATTAGTTTTGCCAAATATCAAAATGAATCTGCCACAGGTATACATGTGTTCCCCATCCTGAACCCTCCTCCCTCCTCCCTCCCCATACCATCCCTCTGGGTCGTCCCAGTGCACTAGCCCCAAGCATCCAGTATCGTGCATCGAACCTGGGCTGGCGACTCGTTTCTTACGTGATATTTTACATGTTTCAATGTCATTCTCCCAAATCTTCCCACCCTCTCCCTCTCCCACAGAGTCCATAAGACTTTTCTATACCTCAGTGTCTCTTTTGCTGTCTCGTACACCGGGTTATTGTTACCATCTTTCTAAATTCCATATATATGCGTTAGTATACTGTATTTATGTTTTTCCTTCTGGCTTACTTCACTCTGTATAATAGGCTCCAGTTTCATCCACCTCATTAGAACTGATTCAAATGTATTCTTTTTAATGGCTGAGTAATACTCCATTGTGTATATGTACCACTGCTTTCTTATCCATTCATCTGCTGATGGGCATCTAGGTTGCTTCCATGTCCTGGCCATTATAAACAGTGCTGCAATGAACATTGGGGTACACGTGTCTCTTTCCCTTCTGGTTTCCTCAGCGTGTATGCCCAGCAGTGGGATTGCTGGATCATAAGGCAGTTCTATTTCCAGTTTTTTAAGGAATCTCCACACTGTTCTCCATAGTGGCTGTACTAGTTTGCATTCCCACCAACAGTGTAAGAGGGTTCCCTTTTCTCCACACCCTCTCCAGCATATATTATTTGTAGACTTTTGGATTGCAGCCATTCTGACTGGTGTGAAATGGTACCTCATAGTGGTTTTGATTTGCATTTCTCTGATAATGAGTGATGTTGAGCATCTTTTCATGTAAATACAAAAAACCTCAAATAGCCAAAGCGATCTTGAGAAAGAAGAATGGAACTGGAGGAATCAACCTACCTGACTTCAGGCTCTACTACAAAGCCACAGTTATCAAGACAGTATGGTACTGGCACAAAGACAGAAATATAGATCAATGGAATAAAATAGAAAGCCCAGAGATAAATCCACGCACATATGGACACCTTATCTTTGACAAAGGAGGCAAGAATATACAATGGATTAAAGACAATCTCTTTAACAAGTGGTGCTGGGAAAACTGGTCAACCACTTGTAAAAGAATGAAACTAGAACACTTTCTAACACCATACACAAAAATAAACTCAAAATGGATTAAAGATCTAAATGTAAGACCAGAAACTATAAAACTCCTAGAGGAGAACATAGGCAAAATACTCTCTGACATACATCACAGCAGGATCCTCTATGACCCACCTCCCAGAATATTGGAAATAAAATCAAAAATAAACAAATGGGACCTAATTAACCTTAAAAGCTTCTGCACATCAAAGGAAACTATTAGCAAGGTGAAAAGACAGCCTTCAGAATGGGAGAAAATAATAGCAAATGAAGCAACTGACAAACAACTAATCTCAAAAATATACAAGCAACTCCTACAGCTCAACTCCAGAAAAATAAACGACCCAATCAAAAAATGGGCCAAAGAACTAAATAGACATTTCTCCAAAGAAGACATACAGATGACAGCATGTTTTATAAAAAGCAGAGACATTACTTTGTCAACAAAGGTCCATCTAGTCAAGGCTATTGTTTTTCCGATGGTCGTGTATGGATGTGAGAGCTGGACTGTGAAGAAAGCTGAGCACCAAAGAATTGAGGCTTTTGAACTGTGGTGTTGGAGAACATTCCTGAGTCCCTTGGACTGCAAGGAGATCCAACCAGTCCATCCTAAAGGAGATCAGTCCTGGGTGTTCCTTGGAAGGACTGATGTTGAAGCTGAAACTCCAATACTTAGGCCACCTGATGCGAAAAACTGACTCATTGGAAAAGACTCTGATGCTGGGAGGGATTGGGGGCAAGAGGAGAAGGGGACGACAGAGGATGAGATGGCTGGATGGCATCACCGACTCAATGAGTATGGGTTTGGGTAGACTCCGGGAGTTGGTGACAGACAGGGAGGCCTGGCATGCTGCAGTTCACGGGGTCGCAAAGAGTCGGACATGACTGAGCGACTGAACTGAACTGAACTGAATTTCTTAGTCCCAAAGCCTTGAAGTCATTTGACCTCTCTTTATCTCATATCCTGTGTCTGGTTCTTTAGCAAATTTTATTGGTTCTTTATTTAAGAACACATGCAATTTCTCACCACCTCCACTGCTATTATTCTTATCTATGTCACTGTTCTCCCTGTCCTGGATGGCTGTAGTAACCCTCTGCCTGGTCTTCCTACTTCCATTTTATTCTGCCATGGTCTGTGTTCAGGCTTCCCGTATGACTTGGCAGTAAAGAATTTGCCTGCACTCCAGGTGATGCAAGAGATGTGGGTTCAATCCCTGGGTCAGGAAGATCCCCTGGAGAAGGAAATGGCAACCCACCCCAATATTCCTGCCTGGAGAATCCCATGGACAGAAGAGCCTGGAGGGCTACAGTCCACAGTTCCAAAGATTCAGATATGCCTGACTGGGCATGCACGCAGTCTGTGTTCAGTGTAACAACCTAAACATACTTGTTATTCTGTTCAGTACTGTCCCATAGCGCCCCAGCACATTCAAGGCAAGAGCCAACATCCTTCAGTGGCCAGCAGCATGGGACATGATCTGTGTCTTCCCATCGTATCTTTCTGGTAAATGATTCATCTAACTTCTTTGCTGTTTCCTGAACATATCAAGCACACTCTACCCCACAAAACCTTCTCACTAGCTGTTTCGTTTACCTAAATTATTTTTCCCCATGAGGCTCCCTGTCTTGTTTCTTCACCATCTTTGAATCTTGACTCACTGTCACTGTCTCCCTGGGACCTTTCCTTGTCCGCCCTATTTTTCAATGCAATATCCCTCATACTTTAGCATTTCATATACTCCTTCCTTGATTGATTTTTTTCACCATAGCCTGTGTATCTTTCTAACACATAGTTTACTTACATATTTTATGTATTAGCTATTTTCCTACAGTAACTATAAACTTTATGAGGGCAAGAATTCTTGTCCTTTTTGTTCACTAATGTGTCCAACAAACCTAGAATTGTACCTGAAATATAGACCATTTTCAATACTTGTTAGTAAATAAAATTTTTGACCAAAAAAACCCAAAAAAACTGTTACTTTGATCATTGAAAAATGATCAAAGAAAGTTGAATTGGTCAAAAGGAAATTGCCTCTATGATTCCCTTCTTATACAATAAGAAATTAGTTAAGCAAAATATTTTAAGTATATCAAATTATCAATTATTAGAATTTATAATTAAAAATATACAATCCTGGGAAAATGATATTTGTAATATTAATTATTTCTCCAGCCCATTTCATTACTCAGTAATAATTGTTATCATACTTAAGAAACTATTACTTGGGACATTTGCTAGGGAATGCTAATTTTGTATAAAATTGTCATTTCTTAATCTATCTTTTTCTTTATTTGACTAATATATTTTATAATTAAATATCTCCATATATATAGCTATAACATAGCTATATATGTTCAGTGAGAACTTTGCTAGGCAGCTCTGTGCCTCAAGAATGTTATAGGATAATTTAGCAGGTTAGCTAGTTTACTTCCAAGCATCTGAATCAATGAGATATGATTTCACTCTAAAATCAGCTCAGTAATAACTCTCAGATGGTTGTGTGAAACAAAAAGTCTTGACTGAGAAAGCTAGGACAAAGGCATATGTGCATGGGGCAAAGCATCCAGGAATAAATGCTGGAAGACATTGTGGTGAATGAAAATGGGATTATGGAGACCACTTTCAGTGAGAAATCTTGAGTACAGCAGAGTTCTCTTGAACGTTTGCTTCTATGATTAGGCCTGACTTTCATTTAGGATTTATAGAAGGGTACCTATAAAATGTGATTTAGGAAGCTTTTTAAGATGATTTATTGACTAAATGGCAAATCAAAGAACATTAAAACTAAGAAAGATCTCAGGAGTGTGACTATAACCTCCCAGGATAAGTGGAAACCTCTTTTCCAAGTCTCACAAGCCCACTCATTTCACTTTTGAAAAAGCTGATTTTTAAAAGGAGCTTCCCAGGTAGTGCTAGTAGTGAAGAACCTGACTGCCAGTGCATGAGACACAGGAGATGCAGGTTAGATCCCTCAGTTGAGAAGAGGAAGAAGGAAATGGCAACCCACTCCAGTATTCTTGCTGGAGTAACCCCATGGACAGAGGAGGCTGGAGGGCTACAGTCCATGGAGTCACAAAGAGTTGAACACAACTCAGCAACTGAGTACAGTTATTAAAAACCTTTCTCACGTTATGTCAAATATCTATCTCCCTATATCATCCATCCACAGCTTTTGTTTTCCTTCTAATCAAGCATAAACCCTTCACATATTTAACATAAATTTTAAATTGTTAGTTTCTGAATCAAGTATCTCTTTATTGTTTCTCAGATAGATGCCATATTTTTATGAAAATTTAATTTCTTCTGAATTAACTGTTTTATCAATGTCTTTCCAAAATTATTGTTCCCAAAGCTGAACACAGCACTTTTAATACATTGGTTTGACGGACTCAGTCTTGTTCTGCTACACGTTGAAAACCACATAACAAAGGTGACACATATTGGGGTTGTGTATCAAATGCTTGGATCTTCTTTAGTAGGAATGCTTGTCCAGCCAGTTCCTCCTAAGCAAAAAGTATATAGATTTATATCCCTAAAATTGCTTCTTGGTTTTTCTGTTGTCTCTAGCTTAAAGTCATATGCAAATTTGTGAAGTATATCTACCAAGTATTCTTTGAAGCTGTTAATAGAAACTTGAATTTGAGAATAGGGTTAAATAAAGAGACCTATAAAAAACAAAGTTTGACATACATGCATGAAATAATATGTTTTGCATGCAGTGCTTAATTTACTTTAAAAGCTATTCCATCTTATTATCCAACATATGTTATTCCCTTATTGATAAAAATAATTTAAAGCACTATGTTAAATTAATACAAATTTATATTATATCCTACTGTTTACACATAAATACTACCACTTTCTCCTTAACTTCTGGTCTGGTAACCATATCACTAAGAAAATGATATTAATGTGTCATCATTTGCTCTTTATGGACCCAAGATGCACTAATAAACACTATTATCTTTTCTAAGACTCCAGACATGAAATATTTGGTCACCACCAGGCCCTAGAATATTGTTCATGAGTCATAGTGTGACCCTTTATGGGGAAAAAACAGAACACTTGCCCAATTATCAGAAAACATTATTCTTGGAAGTTTCCACTTCTATCATATCCTGACTTCTCACAGTTTGCCAACAGTGCTTTCTGGATCACATCTGCAATTTATTCAATGTGTAGGAGGTCTCCAGATTTTACTGATTTTACATTGTTAGAAATAAAAGTTATTGAGTATATTTTCCCAAGGTATTTATCTTCCCTCATAATTGTTTACATAATCTGAAAGGTATAACAAGCAATATTTTTTTTAAAAATTCTGAATTTTACCATATTCATTGTAAAATTTTTCTCACTAAAAATTGTGTCTTAAAACTTTTAATTAACTCAACATTTCACTATTTTTGAAATGTTGACTTAACTTTTTGATATATGGATATGGGATTATGTTTACATATTCTCTTCGTTTTTAATTTGCTCTCTTGAGTGCTAAAATATTTACATGATTCAGCCTAATATCTTTTCATATTTATTAAGAATTTGCCAATAGCAACATTTCATTCTCCAAGGTTCCCATGATTTCTGTCTCACCAAGTAGTAATTGCTTGATTTATTAATTATACCTTTATTTAGAGTTTATTTAGTTCAATAATGTGCTTTGTATTGGCCGAGTTTTGAAAAAGTATATTAAGGTGAATAACACATAGATTGCACTATCAAAGAATTTTGCCTGCTGATAAGACAAGTCATGTAAACAAATGTCTGTGGTACCTGGTGAAAAGTGCTAATTATCATCAAAAAAGGACAGATTAAGTTGTATGTGAATTGGCAAAAGAAAATATAATTCATTTTTATTTTAATATTTCCAGAGTTAAATCTAGCATCAGAGTTTCCTCATTATTTGCTTGGTTCCTGTGAGATAAAACTGGCTAAAAGGCAAATCAAGATTGCACTCACAAGTTATATTTGATTGAATAAAAATTGCAAAAAGAAATCTGGAAAGTTAATGCCTTCTATCATTATTAAATCTTATTTCTGCATTAGTTTTATAGTCTATATTAGAAAAATTTAATCCTTATTCTTTGTTGACCAAACAATAGAGAATAAGCCCATTAAAAATAATATTTTAATACTAAATATTTACCTCCTTGTTCCAACCATTGGTTAATATCAGAATATATTTATTTTCTCCTGTTATTAATGTTTTAATCTCATTTTAATCTCTGTAATAGTTATTAAATAAAATTTCACATATCACTAATTTCCAGATGGGGTTACATGAAGGCTTTCTGTCTTAAAATATTTCTACAACATGAAACTGTATAAATATTTTTTCTTAAGTAAGAAATTTCAAGTTTACTTTAATGCCTATATGATCTCTTTTGTAAATAATAAAATTTTTTATTTTTAAAATTACACCCCTAGATCCTGGTTTCCAAATATAGTTCTCCAGTAAAAGGAACCAGCGTTCCTAGAGAAATGGTTGATTTTAAGGCTAAGGTAGGAAAAATAGAAGGTGAATTGGGAACATTTTGTCATCCAGAAAGAAAAGAAGTGTTCAAAAAACAGAAGGAGCAGGGTATGTCACACAAGTCAATCTGAAACAACTTCCAGTTGCCAAAACTGGAACAATTCAGAAACAAAAAGGAACAATGCAGTATTAGATTTATAATCCAAACTATAAAATAAATACATGAGTCATAATGATATAACTGAGTAAATACAGAAATAAGTAAGGGAGAAGAAACAACCTTCCTAAAAGAGAATTCTAAATAATCCTTGTATGTGCTACCTTCCCAAAGTTTTATCCTCCCCTACTCCCCATTAGGTGTGTGCTGGACTTAAGTGACTGGTTTCCAAAGAAGAGAGCATAGAACAAGAGAAAAGAGGAGAAATCTGACAGATACAACCATAATCAGTGATCAGTGAGGCTCTGTGGATACCATGTGATCCCATCATAGTCCACCACCATGATATTCTTTCCAAAAATCCATAATCCCAGTCTAATAAGGAGAAAAACATCAATTAAATAAAAATTGATATACATACTCTAAAGTACCTAATTCAGTTCAGTCACTCAGTCATGTCCGACTCTTTGCGACCCCACGCCCCAGACCAGGGGCGGCCACCAGGAGGACCAACCCCACGTCCAAGGAGCAGTGGGTGCGCGGGCGCAGGAGGGCCTAGAGGAGCTTTCCCATGTTGAAGGTCAGGAAGGGTGGTGGTGAGGAGATACCACTCATCCAAGGTAAGGAGCAAGGGCTGCACTTTGCTGGAGCAGCCGTGAAGAGATACCCCACGCCCAAGGTAAGAGAAACCCAAGTAAGATGGTAGATGTTGCAAGAGGGCATCAGAGGGCAGACACACTGAAACCATACTCACAGAAAACTAGTCAATCTAATCACACTAGGACCACAGCCTTGTCTAACTCAATGAAACTAAGCCATGCCCATGCGGCAACCCAAGACGGGCGGGTCATGGGGGAGAGATCTGACAGAACGTGGTCCACTGGAGAAGGGAATGGCAAACCACTTCAGTATTCTTGCCTTGAGAACCCCATGAACAGTATGAAAAGGCAAAACAATAGGATACTGAAAGAGGAACTCCCCAGGTCAGTAGGTGCCCAATATGCTACTGGAGATCAGTGGAGAAATAACTCCAGAAAGAACGAACGGATGGAGCCAAAGCAAAAACAATACCCAGTTGTGGATGTGACTGGTGATAGAAGCAAGGTCCGATGCTGTAAAGAACAATATTGCATAGGAACCTGGAATGTCAGGTCCATGAATCAAGTACCTGATTAGCACGCCTCAAAACTCTCAAGGTCATGGGAAAAAAACAGGAAGGATAAAGAATCTGTTACAGACCAGAGGAAACAAACAATCCATGACAGCTGAATACTCTGGATAGGGTCTTGGAACAGAAATTTTAAAAGGCATGAGTGGAAGGACTGATAAAATATGAATAAAATGTGGGGTTTGGTTACTAGGAATGTTCTTCCTTTTGCCCAGTGTACTCTAGTATACACGGTATTAACATTAGGGGAAACCTGGTAAGAGGCACAACAGAATGCTGCAGGGCTACCTGTGCACCTTTTTTGTAAATCTGAAATTGCTCCAAAATAAATAGTTTATGTAAAAGATCATAAATGAATTTAGAGATTTCCTTTTAGGCATTAACTATGATTTCTGACTATGGAGGACCAAGAGTTTAATTTCTTTCTGTCTCTTGCCTCTGCTATACATAAACAACCTTCCCTATTATAATTTTATTTATATTAATATATTGTATAGTTGAATTCACAGCCGACCCATTTAACAAAACTGTAATTACTTTCCTTTTCTTGTACAACATCTTGTTTCCCTGAACTTAATAATTATCTTAATTTTTCAGCTGTTTAATTTCTATGTACTTAACATTTATTCAGCCTCAAAATTTTCTCCATTGTTTGTCTCCTTTCAAGATGCTCAAATGTATCCAGTGTTCTGTTTATTTCTACCAATATGGTAAAAGATGTCTTCATAGATTACAGACTTTTTCAAAATTATTCTGTTTGACCTCAGCCTGTCTTAGGTCCCTTCATCCTTTATTTTATATTTTTCCTTGGTTTACTCCATGCCATGCCAAGAAGCCATGCCATCCTACCAAGGGATCTTCCTGATCCAGGAGTTGAACCTGCATCTCTTAAGTCTCCTGCATTGGCAGTCAGGTTCTTGACCACTAGTTTAGTTCAGTTCAGTTTAGTCACTCAGTTGTGACCTACTCTTTTGGAGCCCATGGACTGCAGCACACCAGGCCTCCCTGTTCATTGCCAATTCCCGGAGTTTACTCTAACTCATGTCCTTTGAGTCAATGCCATCCAACCATATCATCCTCTGTCATCCCCTTCTCCTGCCTTCAATCTTTCCTGCATCACAGTCTTTTCAAATGGGTCAGTTCTTCACATCAGGTGGCCAAAGTATTGGAGCTTCAGCTTCAGCATCAATCCGTCCAATGAATATTCAGGACTGATTTCCTTTAGTATGGACTGCTTAGATCTCCTTGCAGTCCAAGGGACTCTCAAGAGTCTCCTCCAACACCACAATTCAAAAGCATCAATTCTTCGGCACTCAGCTTTCTTTATAGTCCAACACTTACATCCATACATGGCTACTGGAAAAAACCATAGCTTTGACTAGACAGAATTTTGTTGGCAAAGTAATGTCTCTGCTTTTTAATATGCTGTATAGGTTGGTCATAACTTTTCTTCCAAGGTGCAAGCATGTTTTAATTTCATGGCTGCAGTCACCATCTGCAACGATTTTGGAGCTGCAAAAAATAAAGTCTGTCACTGTTTCCACTGTTTCCCCATCTATTTGCTCTGCAGTGATGGAACCAGATGCCATGATCTTAGTTTTCTGAATGCTGAGTTTTAAGACAACTTTTTCACTCTCCTCTATCGCTTTCATCAAGAGGCTCTTTAGTTCCTCTTCACTTTCTCCATGAGGGTGATGTCATCTGCATATCTGAGGTTATTGATATTTCTCCCAGCAATCTTGATTCCAGCTCGTGCTTCCTCCAGCCCAGCATTTCTCCTGATGTACTCTGCATATAAGTTAAATAAGCAGGGTGACAATATACAGCCTTGACACACTACTTCCCTAATTAGGAACCAGTCTCTTGTTCCATGTCCAGTTCTAACTGTCATTTCCTGACCTGCGTACAGATTTCTCAAGAGGCAGGTCAGGTGGTCCGGTATTCCCATCTCTTGAAGAATTTTCCAGAAGTAGTTGTGGTCCACATAGTCAAAGGCTTTGGCATAGTCAAAGCAGAAGTAGATGTTTTTCTGGAAATCTCTTGCTTTTTGTTTGATCCATCAGATATTGGCAATTTGATCTCTTGTTCCTGTGCCTTGTCTAAATCCAGTTTGAACATCTGGATGTTCATGGTTCACATATTGTTGAAGCCTGGCTTGGAGAATTTTGAGCATTACTTTCCTAGCATATGAGATGAGTGCAATTATGCGGTAGTTTGAGCATTTTGGGGCATTGCCTTTCTTTGGGATTGGACTGAAAACTGACCTTTTCCAGTCCTGTGGCCACTGCTGAGTTTTCCAAATTTGCTGGCATGTTGAGTGCAGCACTTTCACAGAATCATCTTTCAGAATTTGAAATAGCTCAACTGGAATTCCGTCACCTCCACTGTCTTCATTCATAGTGATGCTTCCTAAGGCCCACTTGACTTTGCATTCTAGGATGTCTGGCTCTAGGTTGGTGATCACACCATCGTGATTATCTGGGTCATGAAGATCTTTTTGGTATAGTTCTTCTGTGTATTCTTGCCACCTCTTCTTAATATCTTCTGCTTCTGTTAGGTCCATACCATTTCTGTCCTTCATTGTGCCCATCTTTGCATAAAATGTTCCCTTGGTATCTCTAATGTTCTTTAAGGGATCTCTAGTCTTTCTCATTCTGTTGTTTTCCTCTATTTCTTTGCATTGATCGCTAAGGAAGACTTTCTTATCTCTCCTTGCTGTTCTTTGGAACTCTGCCTTCAAATGGGTAGATCATTCCTTTTCTCCTTTGCTTTTCACTTCTCTTCTATTCACAGCTCTTTGTAAGACCTCTTCAGACAGCCGTTTTGCCTTTTACATTTATTTTCCTTGGTTATGGTCTTGATCCCTGCCTCCTGTACAATGTCACGAACCTCCATCCATAGTTCTTCAGATACTGTCTATCAGATCTAATCCCTTGAATCTATTTGTCACTTCCACTGTATAATAATAAGGGATTTGATTTAGGTCATACCTGAATAGTCTAGTTGTTTTCCCTACTTCTTCAATTTCAGTCTGAATTTGGCAATAAGGAGTTCGTGATTTGAGCCACAATCAGCTCCCAGTCTTGTTTTCGCTGACTATATAGAGCTTCTCCATCTTTGGCTGCAAAGAATATAATCAATCTTACTTCAGTATTGACCATCTGGTGATGTCCATGTGTAGAGTCTTCTCATGTGTTGTTGGAAGAGGGTGTTTGCTATGACCAGTGCGTTCTCTTGGCAAAACTCTGTTAGCCTTTGCCCTGCTTCATTCTGTACTAGTGCACCTGGATGAAACACTGCATCCAATTATTTTCTTAGGAAAATTGGAAATAAAATGTGAGAACTACAGTCTGGAAATGTCTTTACCACATTTACAATTGATGTACACGTTGGTTGAAGAATTCTTGTCCTTTAGATTTTTTTTCAGTGTTACCTTATATTTTTTACTTTAGAACATGGTTGATTACCAGTGTTGCTGGTTTCAGGCATACAACAATGTGACTCAGTTATGCATACACATGTATCTATTCTTCTTCAAATTCTTTTTCCATTTAGGTTGTTAGAAAATATTGAATAGAGTTTACTGTGCTATATAGCAGGTCCTTATTCATTATCTATTTTAAATGTAGTGTGTACATGTCAATCTCAAACTCCCAATTTATCCCTCTCTACCTTTCCCCATTGGTGCCATAAGTTTGTTTTCTAACTCTGTTTAGTAAATAAATTCTGTTTAGTATTTGTTTCTGTTTAGTAAATAAATTCATTTGTATAAATTTTTTTTAGATTCCACATATGAAGTGATAGCATGAAATTTGTCTCCCTCTACTGGACTTATTTCATCTAGTATGATAGTCTCCAGGTCCCTCCGTGTTACTACAGATAACATTATCTCCTTCCCTCTAACGACGGAGTAATATTCCATTGGGTCTGTGTGTCAGTGGACATTTCGGTTGCTTCCAAGTCTTGACTGTTGTAAACAGTGCTTCAGTTAACATTTAGAACCGTGCCCAGGAGTGAGGTTGCTACATCATACGGTAGCTCTATTTTGAGTTAGTTTTTTTTTTTTTTTAAGGAATTTCCATACCGTACTCTACAGTGGCTGTTCCAGTATAGATTTACATGCACAGGTTGGTTGAAGAATCCTTTTCTTTTAAAAATTTTAACACACTGTTCTATGGCATCAAGTATTGCTGTTGAGAAATCTGAAACACATCTGACTCTTGATCTTTTATGTTTGGCCTCTTTTTTTGTTCTAGAAGTTTGTGATATCTCTTCTTGATCCCTTGTGTTCTGAAATTTTACTGTAGTGTGTCCATTTCCACCTTTTGTCCCTGGCACCTGTTAAGCCCCTTTCATCTGTAAACATATATATTCTTTAGTTCTGAGACTTTTCTTGCATTACTTTTCTGATGGATTCCTTCCTTTCATTTTCTTGGCTTGTATCTCCTTTCTAGAATTGCTAGTATTCATATTTGGGGCCTTCTGAATTAATTCTTATTTCTATATTTACTTACTTAACAATTTTGTATGCTTTTATTCTTGGAGATCTTCTATACTTCCAAAGGCCCTGTTTTTCATTTCTACTATCATATTTTTTAACTTCCATAGTTCTCTTTGTTCTCTAAGTTCTGAATTTTCTATAGAATCCAATATTTTATTACTTCAATGTCTTTTAACCCTTTAAAAGTATAAGGATATTTCTTTGTTGTCATTTTTTAATTTGCCTTGAACATTTTCCTCTCCTTGCATATTTTGTTTCTCTCAAATAGCTTTTTCTTTTGATCATTTTAGTTGCTTTTGCATTAGAAAATTTTCTTTTTGATATCTGATAAAGTTTGAATGCTGACTCATACTTAAAAGTTAGAAACTGAGAAACTACCTAGATGCTGTGAGAAATAGTCAGATGCAAGAAAGGAAAGGGCTTCTGTGGTGGCTCAGTGGTAAAGAATCTGCCTGCAATGCAGGAAACTCAGGAGACGTGGGTTCAATCCCTGGGTCAGGAAGATCCCTGAAGAAGGAAATGGCAACCCACTCCAGTCTTCTTGTCTGGAGAATTCTATGGACAGAGGAGTGCAGGGGGCTACAGTCCATGGGGTCGCAAAGAGTCGGACACAACTGACTATGCACACACAGAAGACAGGAAAAGGAGCATTCCAGACAGAAAGAAAAATAGGTGTGAAAGACCTAAAGCAATACTGAACTTGGCCCACTGGAAAATCAGGTTTAAAAATGGGACATAGGAGCTAGAAAATGTTGCGGAAGGGAAAAGAGATGAGGGATTAATTTTACCTTCCAGAAAGAAAGCCTTAGGCTTAAACTGGAAGCTCAGGGTTTAGGCCAGAGGGCTTCATAATTTATACCTGGAAAATGCAAGGCGTCCAGGCAGATGTCCGGTTGCAGCTGTCTCCTGTAAACCCTAAGAAAGCACCAACAGCCACTCTGTGCCTTCAGCTCCTTTTATGAATGCTATTTTTATAAGTCACTTATACCTTTGTCTCTCACTGCACGAAGAATTTTCAGTTCATTAAATAGCAACTTCTGCATTTCGTTGGTGAAGAAAAGGAGGCCCTGAGCCATAAATGTATTAGCATTTTTATCACTAAAATTCTCTACTGGTACTTACAGTTTCATCGAGAATATAAACATGCTGTTCTTAACATCATTTAGAGTTCCCCAAACCTGAGTGAAAATGAACACGATGGCTCAGCAGAGGAAAGGGATTGAGTTTACCTAACTGGAGGAAATGTCATTGAGAGACACCATGGAGGAAACCTAACCTAACTCTGTGAAACTTAAGTCTATTTGATTTTAACAGACAGAAGGAAGTCAATGTTTCCCCAAAAGGCAGTTAGTACATGAAGACAATAAATCCCAAGGTGTCAGTCTGCCTTTTGTTCAAAGCATTGAGATATTTTCTTGAGAGCTGTAGAATTATAAAAGTTAACAACATGATGGTAATGATTCCCAGCAATACACCCCATAAGGTGACCCTTAAATTCTAAGTACTCAGTGCTTTTAGGATATAAGTATATTCCACTGCAGAATAAAGGGATGAGAGGTAACTGACTCTGGGGTTTTTAATCTGTTCACATGCAAGCTGTAGCTCCCATTTCTCAGAGAAAGAATAATAATAATAAAAAAAAAAAACCCTCAAGTGGGAGAATAAAAATTCTCTCTCTGTTCTGGTTACACTTTATTTTAAAAAAAGAAAAGAAAAAAAAAAAATCTTGCCAAAAAATATTGATGTTTTCTCAAACACTCTGTAGTCATTTACAGCCCTTCATGGCATTTATACCCAGTCTTACTAGGGCAACCTTATGAGCTACATCTCTCATTTTTCTGAAGCCACTGTTGGGAAAGTTTCCATATAATGCTGTTTGTGGAAATCACTATTCGCAAAATGACACTTGGTTTTAAAAACCAAATGACAAGACTTTTAAACTTAACTTAAAAAAATTAACTGGTTGTGCATTTTCGTTGTTGCTCAGTCATTCAGTCCTGTCTGACTCTTGGCAGCCCCATAGACTACAGCACACCAGGCTCTCTGTCCTTCACTATCTCCTGGAGTTTGCTCAAACTCATCTGTTGAGTCAGTGATAGCATCCAACCATCTCATCCTCTGTCATCCCCTTCTTCTCCTGCCTTCAATCTTTCCCAGCATCAGGGTCTTTTCCAATGATTCGGCTCTTCACATCACATGGCCTAAGGATTGGAGCTTCAACTTCAGCATCAGCTCTTCCAATGAGTATTCAGGGTTGACTTCCTTTAGGATTGACTGGTTTGATCTCCTTGCTGTTCAAGGGACTGATAAGAGTCTTCTCTGCACCACAATTCAAAAGCATCAATTCTTCAGCACTTAGCCTTCTTTATGGTCCAGCTCTCACATCTGTAAACGACTACTGGAAAAACCACAGCTTTGACTATACATACACCTTTGTTGGCAAGGTTTGTCATAGCTTTACTTCCAAGCAGCAAGCAGCTTTTAATTTCACCATCCACAGTGATTTTGGAGCCCAGGAAAATAAAATCTGTCATTGTTTGCACTTTTTCCTCATTTCAGTTCAGTTCAGTTCAGTTCAGTTAATCAGTCGTGTCCAACTCTTTGAGACCCCATCAATTGCAGCACACCAGGCCTCCCTGTCCATCACCAACTCCCGGAGTTTACTCAAACTCACATCCATCGAGTTGGTGATGCCATCCAACCATCTCATCCTCTGTCATCCCCTTCTCCTCCTACTCCCAATCCCTACCAGGATCAGAGTCTTTTCCAATGAGTCAACTCTTCGCATAAGGTGGCCCAAGTACTGGAGTTTCAGCTTTGACATCATTCCTTCCAAAGAAATCCCAGGGCTGATCTCCTTCAGGATGGACTGGTTGGATCTCCTTGCAGTCCAAGG
Source organism: Bos taurus (assembly GCF_002263795.3). Lineage (NCBI taxonomy): Eukaryota > Metazoa > Chordata > Mammalia > Artiodactyla > Bovidae > Bos > Bos taurus. The sequence goes on along the minus strand of NC_037333.1, from coordinate 30,987,932 downwards.
GACTCTCAAGAGTCTTTTCCAACACCACAGTTCAAAAGCATCAATTCTTCAGCACTCAGCTTTCTTCACAGTCCAACTCTCACATCCATACATGACCACTGGAAAAACTATAGCCTTAACTAGACAGACCTTTGTTGGAAAAACAATGTCTCTACTTTTCAGTATGCTATCTAGGTTGGTTGTAACTTTCCTTCCAAGGAGTAAGCATCTTTTAATTTCATGGCTGCAGTCACTATCTGCAGTGATTTTGGAGCCCCAAAAAATAAAGTCTGTCACTGTTTCCACTGTTTCCTCATCTATTTCCCATGAAGTGATGGGACCAGATACCATGATCTTCAGTTTTTGAATATTGAGTTTTAAGCCAGCTTTTTCACTCTCTTCTTTCATTCTCATCAAGAGGCTCTTTAGTTCCTCTTCACTTTCTTCCATTAGAGTGATATCATCTGCATATTTTTTCAGTTCAGTTCAGTTCAGTTCAGTTGCTCAGTGTGTCCGACTCTTTGTGACCCCATGGACTGCAGCACGCCAGGCTTCCCTGTCCATCACCAACTCCCAGAGTTTACTCAAACTCATGTCCATCGAGTTGGTGATACCATCCAACCATCTCATCTGTCATCCCCTTCTCCTCCTGCCTTCAATCTTTCCCAGCATCAGGGTCTTTTCCAATGAGTCAGTTCTTCACATCAGTATTGGAGCTTCCAATACTATTGCATCCAAAGTATTGGAGCTTCTGCTTCAGCATCAGTCCTTCCAATGAATATTCAGGACTGATTTCCTTTAGGGTGGACTGGTTGGATCTCCTTACAGTCCAAGGACCTCTCAAGAGTTTTCTCCACACCACAGTTTAAAAGCATCAGTTCTTTGGTGCTCAGCTTTCTTTATGGTTCAACTTTCACATCTATACGTGACTACTGGAAAAACCATAGCTTTGACTAGATGGGCCTTTGTTACCAAAATAATGTCTCTGCTTTTTAGTATGTTGTCTAGGTTGGTCATAGCTTTTCTTCCAAGGAGCACGCATCTTTTAAAATTCATGGCTTCAATCACCATCTGCAGTGATTTTGGAGACCAAAAAATAAAGTTTGTCACCGTTTCCATTGTTTCACCATCTGCTTGTCGTGAAGTGTTGGGACCGGATGCCATGACCTTAGTTTTTTGAATGTTGAGTTTTAAGTCACCTTTTCACTCTCCTTTCACTTTCATCAAGAGGCTCTTTAGTTCTTCTTCACTGGTTGATATTTCTCCCAACATTTTAAGACACTAGTAATACTGAATCATAAAATAGCATAAATCAAAATTGTACTTAACTTGGGACTACCCACCATCCTGATTTCTCACTGTAAAGACATTATGTGCAATAGTTATGGGAGAGTTTAACAGACATCGTATCATATGAACATCCTGGGAATATCACATTTTCCTAAACTGAGCCACAAGAATACTTCTTATATTACTCTAGGTTACTGTTCAGGCTCAAATATCTTCTCCATTCTGCCCAACCTGAGTCACTACCTCTCATCTAACCCTCTTTAATTTCCTTCAGTTCATTTACCACTATGAAAGTTAACTTATTTTCATGATAATTTCAGATTATATCTCCTCTCATTAGCCTGGAGCAGGGGTTTCAGAGCCCTTATCTGTCTCCTCTATTGTATTCATTGCTGTTTTCAGGACCTGTAATAGTGCCTAGCAGCACTCAATAAATATTGAGTGAAATATTATATCATCCTGGATTTAAACTTTGATGGCTCATCAGAACTGAGCCATAGCTTGAGAACTTTTTCTCCTTTTTTAAAGTAATTCTTCGGTTGAAACCTGCTGAAAGACAAAGCAAATGTGAAAGAAATTACTGAAGCTAGCAATAGTGTGTTAGTGTTAGTCATTCAGTCATGTCTGACTCTTTGTGACTCCATGGACTATAGCCCACCAGGCTCCTCTGTGGAATTTTCCAGGCAAGTATTTTCCTGCTCCGGTATTGAGTTGCCATTCTCTTCTCCAGGGAATCTTCCTGACTCAAGGACCAAACCCAGTCTCCTGCAGGCAGATTCTTTATCATCTGAGCCACCAGTGAAGCTAACAATAGCTCCAACAAATAGTCACCATTCTGATGATGTTGATAAAATATATAAGCTTAGTGTTTGGCATTAGCAATGTGCCCATATAATAGAATAAGAAAGTTCACTCCCACTGTTTCTATCTTTTCCCACCAGATATAAAAAGAGAGAATGGGTAGGATAAGAAAGTCAATGAGATAGGGGTAGTGACAATTTCTTTGGCTTCATTTTCACCAAAGGAAGATGCTGAAACAAGTGTGAGGGTTGGCCTCACTGCCCACCAGGAAGAGGTGGATGGGGTTGGAATGCTTAGAATGCAGGAGGGGCTCAGGGCATGCTAAGCCTCTGCCTTCTTATACAAAGCAGTGGGAAAGCAGAAAGACCTTATGTTCTTCATCCAGTGTCCTGTCCCAACCAGTCTCCTGGCATAAATGAAATCCTCTTCCCAGCCTCTATTCCTTTCCTAGGACCAGTGGTCTTAGCCATCTTGCTTTCTGATACCACACTTACATAGTTGCAGAAACCTAGAGGTTCTCAATGCCATCACTCAGATGACAAGCCAACCATCTGGAGGTGCTGCACACTCATTTCTGCAGTTTACTTCATCTTGATATTGGGCATTTGCCAAAACTCAAGCAGTCCCCTCATAATGGGTCCCAAATTCTCATGGCATCCCTTCCCAAGAGTCCCTTCTGGAAACTAAAAAGAAGGAGTATATCTTAATGAAGTGAAAAACACATTTTTGTTATCAGCGTTTCCTAGAGTATTTGGATATTATTCTTCTGTGATTATAGGGCTTCCCTGGTGAGTCAGTGGTAAAGAATCCACCTGCAATGCTGGAACCGCAGGAGATACAGGTTCAATCCATGGGTAGGGAAGATCCCCTGGAGGAGGGCATGCAACCCATTCCAGTATTCTTGCCTGGAGAATCCCATGGACAGAGGAGCCTGGCAGGCTACGGCCGATAGGGTTGCAAAGAATTGGGCACAACAGAAGCAACTTAGCACACACACATTTGTGATTATAAGATGCTAAACTCTCAGATAGTTGGGGAGCAAAGTAATATCTATAGCCTTTGGTGTAAGGGGAAAGGAAGGAGGAAAGAAAATAAAATAAACCTTTTATATTTCCAATATAAAAAAGAACAGTTTTAAAAACTGACTTATTTTTTGAGATACTAACAGACAAAAAGCCTTAGATGGTTGGTAAACATTTGGGGTATTTTTCAGTTATCTCACTGATTTTTATGCATTAACACATTATACACAGCCCTGAAGAAACAAGAGGAAAAATGTATCCAAGTTATGGGTGTAAACTAGGTTTGTCAGCATGAGTGAGTGAAAATAAAATTGCTGAAAATATTTGTTTATTCAGTAACAGCCAGTTGACAATAAAATGGAATGTATTAATGTCTCAGTAGACAGTAACTTCAGCTTGTGAGAATATCAAGTGGACTGCAAATAAGAGAGAGAGAGAACTAGAGCAAGACAGCGTCAGGAAGAGAGAAAGCGAAGAGAGGCGCTCCCTGTATCGTGGGGAGCCTGGAAACAGAATAGTGCAACATCCTGAAGTCTCAGCATCTAAACTGACATGACTATGGGGTGAACTTGAAACAGTGTTTTATTACCAGGAAGACAAGTTATGTAGATGCTATGCCGCCGCTGCTGCTGCTAAGTCGCTTCAGTCATGTCCGACTCTGTGCGACCCCAGAGACGGCAGCCCACCAGGCTTCCCCGTCCCTGGGATTCTCCAGGCAAGAACACTGGAGTGGGTTGCCATTTCCTTCTCCAGTGCATGAAAGTGAAATGTGAAAGTGAAGTCGCTCAGTCGTTCCTGACTGTTAGCGACCCCATGGACTGCAGCCTACCAGGCTCCTCTGTCCATGGATTTTCCAGGCAAGAGTACTGGAGTGGGGTGCCATTGCCTTCTCCATAGATGCTATAAGAAGAGCCAAATCACAGAAACACAATCAATAAAAGAACTATAAGCTTGCCTTATAAATTCTTCAGCAATTATCATTAATACTCTCATCTTCTGACATCTACATATATAGGCCCTTGCTTATTATTTTTACAACCCTCTCTGTTACACCAAGTGCTATTATGATGTTTTTATGCTTAACGCATTTCAGGGGAAAGCACACCAAATTAGATATAGATTGCCTGATTTCTTAAGACCAGCTCTCCCAGTGATTTGTTTTGTAACCACTGGGGACATAGTATTTCTGTTTTCATTTCCTCATCAGTAAAATCAATATTTATTCTCAGATATTAAGGGATGTATGAAAGAGATGATAAACTATTCTGTCTTCTTTCAGAAATACTTTGTAAAAACCTAAGGTAGTATTAGCATTTAAAATGAACAAATATGAAGCCAAATATAAGTGATTTTATATAATATATAATTTCATATAACTTTTATATAATTTATAGACTAATTTTGCCTATTCAGCATTTTAGAGGGTTTTGCTGTTATTTAGAGTAAGTAGAATTCCTACAATAGATTAGGGACTTTAAAGAAGAGGTGGCAAGAATACACAGAAGAACTGTACAAAAAAAATCTTCACAATCTAGATAATCACGATGATGTGATCACTCACCTAGAGCCAGACATCCTGGAATATGAAGTCAAGTGGGCCTTAGAAAGCATCACTACGAACAAAGCTAGTGGAGGTGATGGAATTCCAGTTGAGCTATTTCAAATCCTGGAAGATGATGCTGTGAAAGTGCTGCACTCAGTATGCCAGCAAATTTGGAAAACTCAGCAGTAGCCACAGGACTGGAAAAGGTCAGTTTTCATTCCAATCCCAAAGAAAGGCAATGCCAAAGAATGCTCAAACTACTGCACAATTGCACTCATCTCACATGGTAGGAAAGTAATGCTCAAAATTCTCCAAGCCAGGCTTCAGCAATACGTGAACTGTGAACTTCCAGACGTTCAAGCTGGTTTTAGAAAAAGCAGAGGAACCAGAGATCAAATTGCCAACATCTGCTGGATCATCAAAAAAGCAAGAGAGTTCCAGAAAAACATCTATTTCTGCTTGATTGACTATGCCAAAGCCTTTGACTGTGTGGATCACAATAAACTGTGGAAAATTCTGAGAGAGATGGGAATACTAGACCACCTGACCTGCCTCTTGAGAAACCTATAGGCAGGTCAGAAAGCAGCAGTTAAAACTGGACATGCAACAAGAGACTAGTTCCAAATAGGAAAAGGAGTACGTCAAGGCTGTATATTGTCATCCTGCCTTATTTAACTTACATGCAGAGTACATCAGGAGAAACACTGGGCTGGAGGAAGCACAAGCTGGAATCAAGATTGCCGGGAGAAATATCAATCACCTCAGATATACAGATGACACCACCCTTATGGCAGAAAGTGAAGAAGAATTAAAGAGCTTCTTGATGAAAGTGAAAGAAGAGAGTGAAAACGTTGGCTTAAAGCTTGACATTCAGAAAACGAAGATCATGGCATCTGGTCCCATCACTCCATGGCAAATAGATGGGGAAACAGTGGAAACAGTGGCTGACTTTATTTTTCTGGGCTCCACAATCACTGCAGATGGTGATTGCAGCGATGAATTTAAAAGATGCTTATCCTTGGAAGGAAAGTTATGACCAACCTAGACAGCATATTAAAAAGCAGAGACATTACTTTGCCAACAAAGGTCCATCTAGTGAAAGCTACGGTTTTTCCCGTGGTCATGTATGGATGTGAGAGTTGGACTATAAAGAAAGCTGAGCACCAAAGAATTGATGCTTTTAAACTGTGGTGTTGGAGAAGATTCCTGAGTCCCTTGGACTGTGAGGAGATCCAACTAGTCCATCCTAAAGGAGATCAGTCCTGGGTGTTCCTTGGAAGGACTGATGTTGAAGCTGAAACGCCAATACTTTGGCCACCTGATGCAAAGAACTGACTCATTTGAAAAGACCCTGATGCTGGGAAAGATTGAGGTCAGGAGGAGAAGAGGACGACAGAGGATGAGTTGGTTGGATGGCATCACCCACTCGATGGGCATGGGTTTGGGCGGACTCCAGGAGTTGGTGATGTACAGGGAGGCCTGGCGTGCTGCAGTTCATGGGGTCACAGAGTCGGACATGACTGAGCAACTGAACTGAACTGAATACTAATGTACCAGTATTATACGTATTTTGGGGAGGACAGTAATCTACCTGCTTTTATCTAAAATCCTAAAGTCTTACGTTTCTAAAGGTCTTAATATTCCCCATTTATATACCCAAAAATGGTTTTTAACTTGGCACTACATTTATGTAGTAAATTTTGACCAATTTTCAAATATTAATCAGATTTCTTAAGTGACTTTATTTCGCCAAGTGGTCAAAAGTTGTGGAATTCATAGAATGGCTATTCCTCTGAAATGTACACTCTTACCGAGATGTGCCTCAGTAAACATGACAAAGTCCTAACTCATCTTCTTTTGTTTTGACCTCATTTCAGGCCACATATAAATGGTACCTATATATTCCTCTTCATAATTTTCACAAAACTTTTATGAATTTACCACCTCTGTCATCCAATTATAAAACTGAGGTTTGAAAATAATCATGTGACTTGCTCAGAATCATATAGCCAACAAGTCACAAAAGATTCAAAGCCATAAATCCCAGTGCTACATTTCCTGACCCCTATGTTGGCCTCCTGGCTTCTGAAAGCTTGTCTTTCAGAGAGCCATAGTAAAACTGTTTGCAATACCGTAATTGGACCATTAACTAGCTTGGTTATATACTTTCTAAATGCAAAGAGATAGTAATTTATTTTTGAGGAAAGAAGAAGCACTCTTCATTTTGAAAATTGATGACAATTTCAAGACTGGAAAATACTACTGTAGCAGAAACATTTTAAATAAAAGAATGAATAGTCCAAGGAATGAACTGACACTCAATAAGTACATATTAGGAAATGTTTTAAAACTGGAAGCACTTGACTGGAAATAGCACTCAACAGGGAAGCATATCATGTGAAGTTGATTCCAGTTCTAACAGTAAATTTCCATCTTGACCTTGAACAAGGTTTTTTACATTTTTAAAATCTCAGTTTCTTATATATAAAATAAAATCAGAGATAGCAGTTTTTGTGCCAAGGGCATATTTGTTATGGAAGAGATGTTATCTGTTTCAGTATTTTGAGCTTCTAGAGAACAGTCCTCAATAAAGGTAAGAGAGTAATAGTATGTAAAATAATCAAAGCCATAATCAGGAAAATTCTATGCCCTTATATACCATGGCTCTCAATAAGATTGACTGTCCTTGTCACAGCCATTTTCAGAAGAAGCAAAACTATCCAATTCTAATAATGCATTGAATCCCATTTCTAAGTATGTCCATTTTGTGGTATATATTAGCCTCATTGCTAATATTTCTTTAAACAGGTATAAAAGAACTAATGTATTGAAACATGGGTTTCATTTATTTCCGATTAATTTTTGTTATACTCAACAGCAAATCACATGACTAAAATACCAGATCTGGATTATGACCTTGTTTTCTTGACTTAGAAAAGTAAAAAGAACAAAATTTAATTTTTTTCATAAAGTCTAGGTAGAAGAAACAAATTATTACAGATATGGTATGCCAAGTCCCTTGAAATTCATATGAACTTTTAAAATATTTTTCTTATCAAATAGAAGATCAACCAAAAATCAGTCTATTGCACAATGAAAAACTAAAAACCTGTTTTTCTTTCTTTAACAGATAAAATTGGTCACTTCAGGGAATAACTCAGCTTTCATCTCACTGAAACATGTCACATCAGCACCACAATATTTTTTTTAGGGGAAAAAAAAGGAACTGAACCAACAGGGAGGAGCAGTTGGGTTTGCTTTTACTTACACCAAAGGGCATGATGAAGGGAATATAGTTTGACGAAAATTAACACAGTAGCTCTAAGCAGAAAACATCCTTAAGTAAAGGAGAAAGAATTTACAAATATAAAACTTGTTGTAAGAATGTACAAACTGAATTGACTTTATCTTTAGCATCATTAACTAAAACACATTTTCACACAAGCCTTAATATTTCAAATACCTGTTGGGGTTTTCTGTTTGTGTTTTTTAATTGGAGTATAATTGTTTTACTGTGTTCTGTTAGTTTCTGCTGTAGAACAAACTGAATCAGCTGAATATATACATATATCCCTTCCCCCTTGAGGGATTTTGTGTTTGAAGAATATTCATTGTTTCATATGTCATATGTCAAATACTATAGTAATGAGGAAAATATTCAAAAATCAAATTCAAGCTACCAAACTTTTGAAAAAATTGTTTAGTGCCTGCTGATCAGATGTACTCATTGGGGAGAAATTTGACTGAGGATAAATATATCCATAAGGTGGGGTTTTTGTGTGTGCTCCACAGAGTTTTATTCATCCAAAGGAGTATTTTATCACACTGAATTTTTGAAGTTCTTATTCATGTAGAGAGAGAGGTTTTCTGCCAAGCTAATTAATATAATTAGAGAAACCAAAATGTGTCAACCTACTGCACTAAAGACTATGAGTAATTCTATTTTGTTATTCCTTCCAGAAAAAAAAAATAATTCTATGTGGTAGATGAGCACATATTTTCAATCAGTCTGACTTGTAGTCAAACTACTTATTTGCTTTTATTTGCTCTGCAACCCACGTGAATAAATTATTCTATTCCTCTGGACCTTATACATGAAATTGGAATAACACCTACCTCGTAGACTGATGTGAGGACACAGTGAAAGAATGTCTAACCTGTTGGTTCCCTTTCTTCACTCATTTTTTATTTCTCTGACTCTTTCAGAGGCTTATATATATATAAGGATTTCTGCACATTTTATAAAGAAAAGATACAAAAACACCTCTGATGACAGAGTACTCTCATAATCTGGTAAATCTAAGGCAAAGGCTATGAAAGTAGATGTTCTTACAGTGGAATTTCAGGTAGCTTCCTCTAATACTAAGCTTATCCATAAGGATTTTATGGAGGAGATCACTATTTTAAAAGACTGCCCAGGACACTTTGATCTTCAATATTTATGAGAAAATTCATCTTTGTAAGGTACTAAAAAATATACCTTCTTATAACTTGTGTTCAGATGTCTTTTTTCTACCCTCCGGGGGCATTCAGAAATTTTAAGACAACTAGATGCTTACATTAAGCCTTCATCAGCTTGAAATTCCCAAGCTCTACAAACCTTTTATGAAATGACATAATTTCTAGAACTTTCATCATTTTGAGCATTCCTTAAAGGATGTGCTCCAATATGTCAAATGATTCTTAAATATAACTGAAGATTACATCCCCAAAGTGTTCTTACCAGTGCAGAATAATAATAATAAATATGTTGTTATAAACTTTTATTCATACTTACTCTATGCATGCACAGACCTAGATATTTGAGATGCATACTTTTTAATGTATGATTTTATTCCATTTTTATACTTAGTTAACTGTCAAAATCTTAGCTAGAACATACATTGAGGCTCTACAGACTAGTTGTTAAAGGTTTGGTCTCCAAAGTCGGAGTTCCTAGATCTGAATGCAGATTCCACTATTGACTTGTTCTGTGACATGGGGAAAAATAACTCGGCCTCTCAATGGCTCAGTTTCTTCCATTGCAAATTGGATTTTAAGATTTGTCTTAAATAATTTTAAACTAAGTATGTGAAACACTTTAAGTTGTGCCTCATGTACAGTAACTGTCATAGGAGTGTTCATAGGGTACCATTGTACTCTAGATGCCTGGTACCCTTGTGGAGGACAAGGGCAATGAACACAAATTAATATAACTTAACATTGAGATAAATGCTGTTAAAAATGAAGTGTATGAGGTGCTAAAAATGAATGCTGAGGTGGAAGGTTGAGAGGATGGAGTTTTGATTTGCAGGTCAACAAGTCTCCTTTAGGGAGGTGACATTTGAGCAAACCTGAATGAAGTAAAAGAATGAGCCAAGTGAGGCCTGGAGGGACAGTGAGCCAGGAAGAGAAAATGGGCCACAAAAAAGGCCTGCGGTGAGATGAGCTTGGAAGAGTTATGGAGAGCAAACTATCCAGTGTACCTGAAGACAACTTTGCAAATTTGGCCGCTGAATCAGAGTTAGACAGGGGCCAGAGGACCTAGAGCGTTGTAGGCTGGGGCAAGAGGCACATAGAGGTAAAGCCTCTTGCCTAAGGTGACAGAGCTAATACCAAATTTCTCTGAATATAAGCCTTGTAGGTCTTAATCACTTTGCCTCTTTTTATGAACAAATATATTTTGCTCATATTAAAGTTCCATCCAATTTTTTAGAAGTCACACATACTGATGGCTTATATTGAGCTTCCTGTCAACTGAAATGTTGGCATGTGTTTTATTTTTTTGTATGGGAATGCTTATTAATTTGATTCTAAACCCTTCTTTTTTTATAACTGATTTTTGAAGAGGTTTTCATTTCATCTTATTCTTTTTGTTAGAAGAAAATTCAGAGAGCTTTATTTGATATGAGCAATTGAGTGAGAAGCAATCTGTTCACAAACAGATTTCATACTCAAAACTGATATTAAGCTCAGAAGCATAACATTGCAAAATGGCTTATAAAGTGAAAGTGAAGAAGTTGTCTAATCACTACAATGATTGTTACAACAAGGGTTACCACAGCAGATTACTTAAAAGTGACTATCTCGGGACTTCTCCGGTGGTCCAGTGTTTGACTTCACCTTCCAATGCAGGGGTGCAGGTTTGATCCCTGGCAGGGGAGCTGATATTCTGCATGCCTCCTGGCCAAAAAAGCTACAACATGGAACAGAGAAAATATTGTAACAAACTCAGTAAAAACTTTAAAAAGTGATTATCTCATATCATTTGAAAGAAAATGATTTAAATTTAATATATAATTATCAAAAGTATTTATAAGAATTAACCTAAGTTGTACTTCCACTCAAGAAATAAGGTAGACTAAGTTTTGCTTATGTGGCTTAATTGGTTTCGTCCACTCAGGGGATTTTCAAAGCGTGGTCTCCATTTTATTTTATTTTAGCATATTTCATTTACCTTGCTCTTTTCAGTCTTATTTACTGATTCTTCCTGTCAGCTTTATGTGTTCTAATAAACTTTCTTTCTATATCTTCATGCAAGATTCTAATAAAAATGATGGACAAAAAATAGGACAAAATCGTTTGTCTGACTAATACAAATTCCCACAAGATGTCAGAAGTCTATTAAATTATCTTTAAAGCAGACTAGCCCAAATTATAAAATGCTTTCATTCTTAAAAACCTCTTCTATGAGTTTATTAAGGAAGATTTATCTAAGGACCCATAACATTTTCATGAATTCCTAGCTTAGTCTTCTATTTTTTTTTTTTTAAGGGAAATTAGTTTGGTATGACATGTTTATCAAACAAAAGAAAACTACAAGTACTTACCATACGTATTTCTATGATGTTACAACTGTCCTAAAATTTTGTTATAAATAAATAGCATGCTTATTCAAGTGTAGGTTGTAGTTGTTATCTGTTTGAAAAGTGAGCCAGCATTTATCTATCTCACATCCCATGGAACCAATACTAATCCCTATAAATTCTTGAAATGTTAATGATGACAGTTTTATGACTTTATCTGTAGGATATGAGATGTCCGAATCTAAGATATGCACTCTGTTACCGTAGTAAGGTTTAGTCTTACAATCTCTCAACAATCTTGAGCTAAAAAATTCCCTGGTACCTATTTGTTTCTGCCATTTCTTTCTTGAATTACTACTATTAATGAAGAATGTAGAAGCCAAAAAAAAAAAAAAGGAACTGGAAATCCACGCAATTGCTTTTACTTGTTCGTCATGACATCCGTCTGCCAGAGGCAGAGCCTAGTCGCTCTTTGTTCTCTTTGATGCAAACCTGATTATAAAAGTCTTTTTTGTCTCCTTTAGCTTTTATCTCAGTTCCCATTACATTTGGATTTTAACCCACTTGACACCATTCTCATAAGTTCAAATCTTTCTTTTCTCTCTGACTTTAATTAAATTTTTTTTTATTTCTTTCTTCTATGTGTATCTTTAAAAGACAGACTTACTCTGGACTATGCTATACCATTAAATTGTTTTCTTTAGATATCCTTCCCATTTTCTTCTCTAATTACAGAGTGTTGTTGTTGTTGTTTTGTATTATAAGAACAAATGTTTTTAGAAGGTTGTTCCTCTTGAGTGATCTTTATATGGTGATTGGCCTTAGAGTTATGCTTATGTTTTCTCTGAGCATTTAAGAATATGCTTTTTACTGTTTGCAATGTTTGGGATTCCTCAAAATATTCTCTGAAGGAGGGAGGGGACTCATGGTAGAACAAATAAAATAAGATTGGCCAGCTTTGATAACTGTTGAAGGTGAGTGATGAGTACATGGTGATTTTAGTACCCTATTTTCTCTACTTTGAAATTTTCCATAATAAAAAATTTTAAACAAAAGAGATTGTAAATTAGCACCAGCTTTCTAAAGAGCACTAACAGAAACCCTACTAATGCACACATCTAAACCACCAATTTCATGTCTAGAAATCATGAACATGAGTCAAACTTTTCCTTGTATGGTGTTTCTCATATTATTTTTATAATTATAAAAAATGCAAATAATGTAAATGTTCAACTATAAGATACTAATTAAAGTTGGTACTTATGATGGAATATATTGAATCATTAAAAAGAAACTGATAGATTTATGTAAGTATAGGTAAATTTAAAATCTTTATTAAACATATATGTATTTATTGATATTTTATGTGTGTGTCTATATAGACTTAGACTCACCCGTTTCTTGGCTTTCTAAACGATGTGTTGACATCCGACACGGGTCCTCTTGTCGTAAATCTGTTTCTTTCTTTTGAATGTATTGTACAGTGTCCTCATTTTGGGCTTGAGTTGTGACTGATCCCTTTCTTTAAAGTTAACATTCAGCCATAAAAGCAAAGTAAACAAGCTTATCATTTCTGAACATACCATATAGATCTATACTAGAAATAAATCTAGCACAACAGTTCTAATGTTGAAAATATTTATCAGATTACTTTATTTTTTATGAACTGTGTTTGAGTTCCAAGAAAAAACCTACAACATGCTTTGAACTGAATGAGACATATCAATAGTAATTTTTTTAAAATCTCATTTTCACAAAACAGATCCACATCTAGAGGGAAATGTAGTCATGAAGTTCTTTGTAGGCTTGTTTTACCTTAGTTTTTCAGTGTCTTGGTGCACAGGTTAGTTAAAACATTTGAAGGAATATGTGCCATGAGGAAAAGCTTTGATTATGTTGGATTGTACGAATTTATTTCTATCTATCAGGTTCAGTTTGATCAAGTTTACCATTTTTATAAGTTTCTTATAGTATTAGAAATTGTGTGTAAAAAATGTTACATTTTAACATTGTGACACTGATTTCAAATCTATGAAATAAATTTGTTTTAAAACAAAATCTTACAGTACTAAATGAATATAGGGAAACCTAGCCTACTCAGCTACTATTCTTTCAGGAATTAATATAAAAAATAGAAAATGTTATTATGACAAATTCTGGAGAAAGAGTTTTTTGAAATTCTGTATAAATTTAAAACTGTCCCATAAAAAAATTGTCAAAGGCTAAACTTCCCTGACTTTACTCTGCATGATTGACATTCTTTAAGGGAAAAACCAACACTCTGATGCAATCTGCCTAATGGATGTCTTTTTATTTGTTTCCATTGTTTCATTTTTCTATCCTATTTTTCAAACACTCCCAACTTGAAAGGTCTATTCTATTCTATAGGTTGGGTGGTCTTCAGACAACAAAAAACTTGGAAAAGAAATAAAGTTAGGGTTGCACTGTGTGAACTTTCCAGCAGTCAGCTTAGATATTTGTCAAAAGAAGTGTGACATTTGCCAAGGCAATCGACAGTAACATTGACTTGATTGTCTTAACGTGTCAACAGCACACAAAAGCTCGAAATCTGCTTTTTAATAAGTGGATGGTACCCCCAGGCTAAAGAATAATGAGTGTACTCTCTTTAGGTATCTTTTTCTTTATTTAACCTGCCATTCTGTACTGTATGTATTAGAAGTAGACACCACAGTTCCCTGGTTTGAAAATATAGCTCTTATAAATCAGTGTCTCTCTGCATAACACAGGTGAGGTAGTTTTTGCACAAAGAAAATGGGAGGGTGAATAAAAGTATAAGAAAAACTGGAAATCTATTAATAAATTGGTTGATTTCATCAATAGCAATATCCTAATTGTGAATATTGTAGTATAGTTTTGCAGAATGTGACTATTGGTTTGGGGAAACGATACAAAGTGTACAAGGAAATAATCTGTATTGCATATAAATCTACAATTATCTGTAAAAAGTTTAATTAAAAAGAAAAAAAATCCACATTTTTAATGAGTATGCATTTAAATTTTCAGGTAACAAAATATGGATTTTTGTAATTGAAATCTAGTTGGTATACAAAATTGTTAGTTTCAGTATGCTATAGTGATTTGAAATTTGCATATATTGTGAAATGATCCTGATGAGTTTAATAACCATCTGTCGGGAAAAACTAGAGTTTTCTTTAAGAAAATTAGAGATACCAAGGGAACATTTCATGCAAAGATGGGCACAATAAAAGAGAGAAATGGTATGGACCTAACAGAAGAAGAAGATATTAAGAAGAGGTGGCAAGAATACACAGAAGAACTATACAAAAAAGATCCTCATGACCCAGATAACCAGAAGAGTATGATCACTCACCTAGAGCCAGACATCCTGGAATGCAGGTCCAGTGGACCTTAGGAAGCATCACTGCGAACAAAGACAGTGGAGGTGATGGAATTCCAGTTTCGCTATTTCAAATCCTAAAATATGATGCTGTGAAAGTGCTGCACTCAATATGTCAGCAAATTTGAAAAACTCAGCAGTGGCCACAGGACTGCAAAAGGTCAGTTTTCATTCCGATCCCTAAGAAAGGCAATACCAAAGAATGCTTAAACTACCACACATTGCACCCATCTCTCACACTAGCAAAGTAATGCTCAAAATTCTCCAAGCCAGGCTTCAACAGTACATGAACTGTGAACTTCCAGATGTTCAAGCTGGTTTTAGGAAAGGCAGAGGAACCAGAGATCAAATTGCCAACATCCATTGGATCATTGAATAAGCAAGAGAGTTCCAGAAAGACATCTGCTCTATTGACTACTCCAAAGCCTTTGACTGTGTGGATCACAACAAACTGGAAAATTCTTCAAGAGATGGAAAGTCCAGACCACGTTACCTGTCTCTTGAGAAATCTGTATGCAGGTCAAGAAGCAACAGTTAGAAACAGACATGGAACAACATACTGGTTCCAGATTGGGAAAGGAGTGTGTCAAAGCTGTATATTTTGTCACCCTGCTTATTTAACTTATATGCAGAATACCTCATGCGAAATGCCAGGCTGGATGAAGCACAAGCTGGAATCAAGATTGCCAGGGGAAATATCAATAACCTCAGATACGCAGATGACACCACCCTTATGGCAGAAAGTGAAGAAGAACTAAAGAGTCTCTTGATAAAAGTGAAAAAAGAGAGATAAAAAGTTGGCTTAAATCTCAACATTCAGAAAACTAAGTTCATGGTATCTGGTCCCATCACTTCATGACAAATAGAAGGGGAAACAATGACAGACTATCTTTGGGGGCTCCAAAATCACTGCAGATGGTGACTGCAACCATGAAATTCAAAAATGCTTGCTCCTTGGAAGAAAAGCTATGACCAACTTAGACAGCATATTAAAAAGCAGAGATAATACTTTGGCAACAAAGGTCCATCTAGTCAAAGCTATGGTTTTTCCTAAAAGAAAAAGAGAACTGAGTGCTGAAGAATTGATGCTTTTGAACTGTGGTGTTGGAGAAGACTCTTGAGAGCCCCTTGGACTGCAAAGAGATCCAACTAGTCCATCTAAAGGAAATCAGTCCTGAATATTCATTGGAAGGACTGATGCTGAAGCTGAAACTCCAATACTTTGGCCACCTGATGTGAAGAACTGACTCACTAGAAAAGACCCTAATACTGGGAAAAATTGAAGGTGGGAGGAGAAGGGGACAACAGAGGATGAGATGGTTGGGTGGCATCACCAACTCAATGGATATGAGTTTGCGCAAGCTCTGTGTGTTGGTGATGGACAGGGAGGCCTGGGTGCTGCGTCCATGGGGTTTGCAAAGAGGTGCACACAACTGAGCGGCTGAGCTGAACTGTTCCCATTCAAAGTTATAACAGTATCATTGACCAGATTCCTGTACAGTACATTACATCCACTTGGCTTATTTATTTTATAACTGGAGGTTTGTACCTTTAACTCCTATTACATACATCTCCCCACCCCCATCCCCTAACCTTTGGCAACCAGCAATTGTTCTGAGTCTCTTTTCATTTTGTTTCATTTATTTTGTTTACTAGATTCCATATATAAGTGTAATCATATGGTGTTTGTTTTTCTCTGTCTTACTTAATTCACTTAGGATAATACCCTTTAGATTTATCCATGTTGTCACAAATGGCATGATTTAATTTTTTGTGGCTGAGTAATATTCCATTATATGTATATATGTGTGTGTGTGTGTATATGTATATTTATATATATTTTCCATGTTATTTATACATTCGTCTGTCAATGCATACTTAAGTTGTTTGCATATCTTGGCTACTGTAAAATAATGCTGCAGTGAATACTGTTGTGTGCATATCATTTTGAATTAGACTTTAGTTTTCTTCACGTAAGTACTTAGAAGCGAAATTGCTGGATCATTGTTGTTCAGTCACTCAGTTGTGTCCGACTCTTTGCAACCCCATGTACTACAGCATGTCAGGCTTTTCAGATCATAAAACAGTTCTATTTTTCTTTTATTTTTTTGAGGAAGTGCCATACTGTTGTTTATAACAACTGTACCAATTTATAGTCCGCCTACAGTGCACATGGGTTCCTTTATTCTACAGCCTCACCAGCATTTGTTGTTCGCTGTCTTTGTGATAATAGCAATTTTGACAGGGTGAGGCAGTGTCTCATTCTGGCTTTGATCTTCATTTCCCTGTTGGTTAGCAAAGTTAAGTATCTTTTCACGTGTCTGTTGGCCATCTGGATGTCTTCTTTGGGAAAATATTTATTTAGATCTTCTGCCCATTTTTAATGGAGTTATTTGGATTGTTTGATGTGGAATTGTATGAGTTCTTTGTATACAGTTGTCCCTTGAACAACACAGATTTGAACTGTGTAGATCCACTTACACCAAAATTTTTTCAGTATTAAATACTACGGTACTCTGTGATCATGGTTGAAGTTGCAGTTGGTTAAATCTATAGATGCAAAACTATGGATACAGATGAGTTGTGTATATAGGGGGCTGAATATAAGTTATATTCAGATTTTAAACTGTGTGAAAGGTTATTGTCCCTAAACAACACATTGTTCAAGTCAACTGTATTCTGGATATTAACCCCTTATCAAATATATTGTTTGCAAATATTGTCTCTCTTTCAGTTAAGCTTTTTAATTTAATATAGTCCTATATGTTTATTTTTGCTTTTGTTTCCCTTGCCTAAGGAGACAGATCCAAAAAAATATTGGTAAGACTAATGTCAAAAAGCATACTGCCATTAAACTTCTACGAGCTTCATGATTTCAGGTCTTATACTTAAGTCTTTAATCCATTTTGAGATATTTTTGTATGTGGTGTGAGAAAGTAGTCCAGTTTGATTCTCTTGCATAGAGTTGCCCAGTTTCCCCATCACCATTTACTGAAGAGGTTCTTGCCTCCTCGGTGTAGACTGATTGACCGTCTAAATGTAGATTCACTTCTGGGCTTCTCTGCTCTATCCCAGAAAATTTCTTTCTCACTCATCTCAGAGGCCGATATAGTAGTAAGGGACATATTTCCACACAGTCATTCAGGAATGAAGGCTTTTTCTTTCAGTTGATTTATCTGTCTTCTAAAGCATCAGTGTTCTCTACCATACTACCAAACTTGGCTGGTCCTAAGGGTGGTGGGGAGGGGGGTGGCGGGGATGGGGGAGAAGGGGGAACATTGGGGAATGGTGGAAAAGGAGGTAGTCAGGAAGACTTGGGAGGTCCAGTGAGATTAGGAAACGTGGAGATAGCTGCTCCTGACCACATTAAGGTAGCAAGAACTCAGTAACACAGATACACACCAAGGGAAATGAAACAATATACTTTAACAGTACCTCAGAGGAAGAGGAACCAGATTGGGGTGGGGGAGAAAGTGGAGACAGGGAGAAGCAAATAGCAGGTCTATCTGCATTTCCTACTGGTTAAGCATGTGTTCTTTATTGGTTCATAATTGAATTATGCATCTCCTCAAGTTAAACAATTGATTTAGAAATTCAGATAGAAGATTTTGATTCAGAGACATTTGTTGCTAAAGTGACACTTCTTTATGATATAAGTAAGTCATAGCAACTTGTACTAGCTTTGATGACTCTGTGACTTATTACAAGAGCTTTCTCACATTTGTATCAGCATGTGTTCAGTCACTAAGCCAGGTCTGACTCTTTGCAACCCCATGAATGGTAGGCCACGAGGCTCCTCTGTCCATGGGACTTCCCAGGCAGGAATACTGCAGTGGGTTGCCATTTCCTTCTTCAAGGAAATCTTTCCAACACAGGAATCAAACCCACATCTCTGCATCTCCATTGACAGATGGATTCTTTACCACTGAGCCACCTGGGAAGCCCTTTCTGTCATTTAAGCTGTCTTTTTTTATATTTCCTGATGTGATGGTCAATGACATGTGATGGTCAATTTTCTACTCATGTAACGAAACAAACAATCCTTTTTCATGTGCCGTAAGAGCAGTTAAAAGAAAAAAAAAGACATTTATCTCTGTAGATACCTGTCACTAAGTTCAATAACTTGTAAATTTCTCTACTTCTCAAAATGGTGTAATATGCACTCTTCACGGTATATTTAAAATTAAATGAGCTCATTTACTAGGTGTGTATTCTAAAGGACATGATGGTAACAGCATTCATTGCCCAGGGTTTCCATTGCCCCAACCCTGTCCTCAGACCTAGCAATTCTCATTGATCCAGGCATGTTGCCTCTCAAGAGGGGTAGGGCTAGCAACAGATGTAATATTGATGAATCCTGAAGGACAACAGTTCATTTGACTTGTTCCTTACTGTTCCTGATAGGAAGTGTTAAAAAAAATAAATGAACTTAGGACTCAGCAATGCAATGGATTTAAAGTTACCTGACACAGCCTTGCTGTATGACCAGATCACAGAATACTTACAGAACCTCTCTTAATTTCTGATTTTCAGAGCAGAGCCAGATTTTTTACAGTACATTTCTTCCAGTATTTGAATATAAGACATACAGGTGGCTGGTTTAGTGCAATTATTCTAGAGCCAGACTACCTGGATTCAAATATTTCCTGTGCCACTTATTAGCTATATCACTTGGGCAAGTTTTGTGTCTATATGCCTCCATTTCTTCATATGAAATATGGAACTATATTAATACCTAGTTCATAAAATCATTATGATGTTTAAATAAGTTACTATGTGTGTGCTTATTAAACAACTAGGACCTATTTTTTTCATTGGTTTACTTTATCTTCAAACCTAAGCCAAAAACCAAGGATGTAATTGACATTCACTCACGACTGAAGCGACTTAGCAGTAGCAGCAGTAGCAACATCTTATCCTATTTTGGGAGACTATCCTTCTGGTTGGGCCCTGCTGAGCAGTACAGAGTCTTCTTGCAATTCATGATGCATTTGAAATAGTACATATTCACTGCCTAATTCTGGGTGTTTTTGTAATGGAATAAAAACATTTTTAAAGATTTCTATTTAAAATTTAATATCACACAGAGAGCTGTATGAAGATAAGCATAACAGTTCTAATCACAACAGCCCATACTGGAAACAACCCAAACACTCATCATTTAGATAATAGAAAAGTAAATAAATGACAGACTACTGCTTAACTATGAAAAGAAACAATTTATACATGCAACATGCAATTTCATGAATGAATCTCAAAGCATTAAACTAAGCCCAGACTCATAGGTTACATACATTGTATTTCCATTTGTAGTATATTCTAGAAAAAGTATAACCAGGGTGACAATTCAGTAGTGGCCAAGGACTAGAGGTGGGAGAAGGGAATTGAGTGCAAGGGAGGGAGGGAAGTTTTGAAGATGATGACATTTTTCCATATCATGATTGTGGTCATGATTATGTAGCTGTATACATTTTCAAAACTCATCAAAGTCTACAATTAAAAAGGGTGAATATAATATAAATGAAAGATTAGTAACTGAAATTTTTAGTACTTTCTTGACACTTTCTATCTCAACTTTTAAGATTAGATAATCAGAAGCATACTTAAGAAGTATCTGCAAAAATATCTCCCTTCCTCAGCACTGGAAGGTCTGGTCTACAGAGCAGCATCACTGAAGCTTTTCAGAAGCTGTCTTTCAGAACTGTCTCATGCCCCATCCTCTCCCTCCCCCTGTAGACCTCTGAGCCAGAATATCTAGGAGTGGCACCTAGAAATCCGAGTTCTTACAAGTTATTTAGTTCATGTCAACGTTTTAAAAGCACTGATAGCTTATAAGAAAATGACGTATGGTCATTATTCCAGCAATAAATATACACTTATGGTATATTTAAGTCCCGTATCTTTATTTCCCCAAATTCTAATATAAACAATAACTTTTTGGTTGATACACAGTTGCATTATAATGACATTTTACTGTTGCTGTTGTTTAGTTGCTAAGTCGTGTCCGACTCTTTGTGAGCCCATGGACTGCAACACGCCAGGCTTCTCTGTCCTTTACTATCTCCATGACTTTGTTCAAACTCATGTCCACTGAGTTAGTGATGCAATCCAACCATCTCATCCTCTGTTGCCCCCTTCTCTTGCCCTCAATCTTTCCCAGCATCAGGGTCTTTAAATAACTTAAGCTTAAAATCTAGCCTTCATTGTGTTAGCAGTGCATTTAATAACACTGCTACAAGGCAATAACAGCTAAATTTCCAACTTCTCTGCCAAATGAGTAGGGAAAGTTGTCTTCCTCTGACCTCAGAGGAAAGCTGCAACCACATTTCACAAACACTAAAACATTAAAAATAAAAATTTAATTGGTTTTAGAAGTGTATATCGCTCATAAAATCCCCTTATCTAGGATAAGAGGAAATAATTATTAACTGAAGAAAAGGTTAAAGTGAGACAAGAGAGTAATGAAAAGTGTGCATGCACTATGTTGGGAAATAAAAGGCACAAACCTAACAGATACTCTTTCACTTTTTTGGAGCTAGCCTTCCTTGGAACATTGATGTAACTTTGCCTGTGGCTATCTGAGTGGTCCACTTGTCTCCTAGGATGGAGAATAGCACATCAACCTTCTGGCCAGGGTCACTGCCACCTTCCCAGCATTGTTGGTGGATTTTGGAGGAAGTCCACACTAACTCTATGAACAGCTAAAATGTGTTTGCAATTTAAATGTATAGGCTGTCTATGATCTGTCTTCCAGAAGTTAGACTTTACTGTACTTCATTACACCAACTGACAATAGACTGGCATTCACAGAAATGAACTCATTCGATTTTTTAATTCTTTCTTCATTCAGATATCTTGACAGATTACAAAGGTATCAGCCAGGAACCACACTGAAATAAGATTTAATCTCTGACTTGGGACAATGTACGTAACCTCCTCCAGATTCAGTTTCCTCACCTATAGAGAAGAGACTATAATGACCTTGCAACTATGGTCATTATGAAAAATCAACTGAGATAATGGGATATCTGAGATGGTTTGATTATTTTTATTATTATTTAATAAAAGACTCGTGTCTGTGTTGAGCAGTGTATTCCCCAAGAAGAGAAGGGCATGCAATTAAATTAAAACATGATCTTCCCCATGAAGAGTTCCATGGTTCTCAAGTGGGGGGTATTATTGCCTCTTTAGGAATTTTTTTTAAACCATGGTGAGTATTAATAGCTATTAAAATGACAGGGTGCTGCTGACACTGCATGCCTAGGGATTCTGAAGCTTCTAAATGCAAAGGACTCCCGTCTATCACCAAAAATATTATCTCACCCAAAATGCAAATGCCACCACTATAAAGAGTCTAGCAGAGGAGACTGACAAATGAAATAGCTAATATAGTAACAGGAAAGTAAATGCTGTAATAGATGCAGTAAGAGCATCATCGTCATCAGTATCATCACCATCATTATAATACAGTGACAGCTATGCACAACGTGTCTTACAACATCATTTCATTTAATTCTTAAACCATAAAGGAGAGAATTATATATCAGTGCTCCAACTTTATTGTGTATAATAATCAAATGGGGATCTTGTTAAAATGAAAATTCTGATGCAGTCCGTTTGGAGTGGAGCATTTAGAACAAGTCATCAGCTGACCATACTGAATAGCATGAATACAGTAGCATATTGAATGCATACAATTGTACCTACCCTGATGGTGCTCTGCCCACAGCCCCTGAGACACTTGTTAGCACTGTGGTGCTTCCCTGCTCTCCCACCCCCCACCCCACCTCTAACCCTACCCAGGATTGACTCTGAACCCTTGTACCTGCCCTTTCCTTAGAAAGATGATTTAAGGCTCCTTGGAAATGCTTTGCCCAAACCCATTTCAAGCTGGAAGTGCCTGAAAGTTTAGATCTCCCTGGAATAAACTTCAGTGAAGAACTGATTAGTATAAGAGCGTAAAAACCCATTTTCTTTGCCAAGTCAAGAAAGACTGTGAGGCATCACTTTGTAAATTGAGTCCCCTTATAGGACTGAGCTAAAGTTCCTCCCTTCTGGACTTTGCCTAAAATCACACCCTCACTTGCCTTTTCCCCACCCCACTTCTGTTCCTGCCTCTGAAGTTTTTCATGTAAACACTTCCTTAATAAATCCCTTGCACATGGAGCTTCCCCTCAGTTTCTGCCTCTGGAGAACCCAATCCTGACATGTCCTCAGCTCCTCTCTTTTCCTCTATTCATACATCCTTTTGGCTCCTCCTTCAAATTACATCCCCAATTTACCTTCATTGGAGTAGCCCAGTTTCCATGAAACTGACCTTGGACATAGGTTTCGGAAATTGTGTCGAAAGCGTTGAACTCCTACCTGAAATTGTAAAGCCTTAAAATGAAAAATTCACTGGGCTTTTAGGATAGTCATTCAGAGGAGCAAAGCTTAGGCACATCACAACATCTGTAATAAAATTTTGATTATAAAGTTATTAGGGAAGAAAAGTTTAAGTCCAGTTGAAAATATGCTTCTTTTAAAAGCTAGTTTTTATTTTATGGGAGAGACAATAATACATCATAATGCATACCTCGATGTGCAGAGGCATAGAATGAAGAGTTAGAAAAGTTTAACAAGACACATGAAGAATGGCACACTGTGTTACAGAAAACATACAGATGAATTTGTGACAATAAGGAGGCTGCAAGCAAATTCTAGGGAACATAGGTGAAGAATCAGACTCTAAACACCTGTTAGCCTTCTAGGTCACTGGTGAAAGGACAAAGGAAAGTGGGTGATGGGTCAGTCTTGATGGCAGACAAGATTTTGTGCTATTTGGATACATTAAGATTATTCAAGGTAATTTTAAATGACTTAAATATCAGAGAGCAAATGAGAAACATAGTTACAGGTTGACCTTCCTCTCTGGATAAAGGTCAAGTTATATTGCTTGAAAGATCATCTGACTTGAACTATGAAATGGTATGTTTTCATTTTATTCAGAACTTATTCATGTGTCAAATTTTAGAAAATGGTATAAAGATGTTGGGAAAAAAATCTCGATATATATGTTTCATATTTAAAAATGTAAAAACAGTGAAATGCACATTCTCAAAGAGTTGTAAACATTTATAAGGTAAGATATGAAGCGTTTCATCTAACCTATCAAGACGATCTGAGACAACGTTAGTTTAGATGTATGACTATTTCCTCTAACATTTTCATGGTATACTCTGAGTTCCATTGTGGGCATTTGGGGTATAAATTCATTTTTTATTCATTTTCTTCACTTTTTTAGACATATAATTTAATACAATTTCAGAGACCTCATTATGTTATCATTTTGTCCTCTCTGCTCCACTTTTTAAGTGTTACATCTTTCCTCTTTGAATACAGATGAACCAAATAATAACGAGCTTGTCAGTCTTCTGATTGACATATATCTAATGTCTTATTTTAACTAGATCTGAATCAGTGAAACAATTCTAATAAAGCATGTATGGTAACTATGATAAATAGGCTCATTTTAGTAGAGGAAACTTGGAAATGGAGTTCATTTACTCATCACCTGGTTTCCTTGTGCTACGTCTCAGGCACATCACCACACCCACGGCAGTAACTTAGCTCATATCTCTGCATCTTTTATCACTAAAAGATAAAAGGCCCCTATTGCACAATTCTTTTAAAGTACTTTGAGTAAAAATGAAATATTTAGATGCCTTTTCTTATCCCCTTCTGTTTGAAACGAAAGAAAACTTGTGCTGACCGAGCGTCTGTTATGTGCCATGCACAGTGTTAAACAATGATAGTATTAAACAAGGCAGACTGGAGTTGGTCTAATGCGACCGGACTCTGTCCTCCCTTTATCTTCATAACAAAGCTGTCAGCAGCTGGGACAGCTGCAAACAAGATTGCTACAGGGTAGCCATGAATCTATTTAAGAATCAAGACTAACTTGATAGATGAAAGGGATTCTTTCTGCCAGATCCTGCTTAGAAAAGCAGAGACTATCCTTTAATATTACTGATGCTGGACTTCTTTATTCTACAAAAGGATATCCAGTTCCCCTTTATGTGATTGCTAAGAATAGGGTGTGCTAACTTTTTAGTATAGCTCTAGAATGCTAAATCAGAAATAACTCTCCTTCTGAACAGAACTTTGGGAGCTTTGCAACACTGATGGAGCCCTGTACCACTGCAGAAGGTTAGAGTTCCACGTGTAGAGAAGGTATGATGGAAACAATTCAGGGGTTAGAGCCAAACACATATAGAAATGAATTCCAGTTCTACAATTTGCTAGCTAAACTTAGCCAGGCCTTAGTATATTTATGAAGTAGTGAATTTTTTTTACAGGACTATTTTAAGGATTAGAGAAATCATGGGCAGTTCCTTGGAATAGAAGTGAAGAAGTGAAGTCGCCCAGTCGTATCCGACTCTTTGCGATCCCATGGACTGTAGCCTACCAGGCTCCTTTGTCCATGGGATTTTCCAGGCAATAGTACTGGAGTGGATTGCCATTTCCTTGGAATAGAGTACATACTTAATGTACTCTAATGTACTGTAATGATTGGAAGAGGATAAAGGTAGGAAATCGTAATTGTGTATCTTTGGCTGTGCATTGCCCACCTGACCATGTGCACAAGATAAGGAAATTTGGACAGTGCCTTCAACTCACAGCTCCTATTTAATGCCTACCTTTTCTTCAAGGAGGAGCTTCTCAGGTGGCACATTGGTAAGGAGTCATCTGCTTCCTGCCAATGCAGGAGGCTCAGGAGACATAGCTTTGATCCCTGGGTCAGGAAGATCCCCTGGAGTAATAAATAGCAACCCACTCCAGTATTCTTGCCTGGGAAATCCCAAGGACAGAAGAGTCTGGCGGGCTACAGTCCAAGAGTCGCAAAGAGTCAGACATGACTGAGCCCAGACGTTTCCTTCAAGGCTCTGGCTTTGCCACCCCACACTGATCTCTTGCAACATCAGTTGGCTTTCCTGTAGTATAAATTGAATGCAACAACATGTCAGGAAGCCTGTGTTAAATATAGATTTTGCTGTTTACCATGTGACCTTGGTCGTCACCATATGACCTTGGCCAAGTCAGTTCAAGTTCCTGAGTATCAAGTTCCTTTTTATTAAAAATTATTGTGAACTTGTATTGAGGATTAAAAACAATAAAAATGAAAGGTGTGACAGACCTTAAAATGCTTAATAGATTGTCTCAGTTATTCATGGCTGTGTAACAAATCACCACAAAAAAGTCATGAGTTAAAACAATAATGATTTATTATGTCTTGCAGTTCCAAAGTATAGGCTGAGACCAACTGTGGAGTCCTTCAGCTCAAAGTGATGTCTGGGGCTGGCTCCTTCCTTCACTCACCAGTCTGATGCCTTAGCTGATGTAGAGGAGCAAAATTTGCCACCCAAAGTGTGTCTCTTTGGGATGAGAATTAATTTAGGCTGATTTTTTTTTAAGAAACAGAAGACTGGGGAAGTCTTTTTTTCTTTCAACCTCCCTCTCAGCTGCTTTAAGAATTTAGATGAAGGCTTCCTTGGTGGCTCAGACAGTAAAGAATCTGCCTGCAATGCAGGAGACCCGGGTTTGATCCTGGGTCGGGAAGACCCCCCTGAAGAAGGGAATGGCAACCCACTCCAGTATTCTTGCCTGGAGAATTCCATGGATAGAGGAGCCTCGTGGGCTACAGTGCATGGTCTCGCAAAGAGTCAAACACAAATGAACGACTAACACATACACACCTGTTCTGGAACAGAGCTGTCCCAAAGATACCTACAAAGAATAAGGGCTAGTTGTGGTGGAGGAGAGACCAGAGTCCACTCTCTCATTGTTATTGCATGGCCCAATAAACATTTGTTTACCACACAGTTTTATTTTCTATCTCCATATGAATTGCCTTTGCCCCCTTTGAAATCCCTAAACCTCTACTCCCAAGATTCTCTTCGTCTTTAGCTGAAGATGATGTTTAAAACAAGGATTCTGGCCATTTGGGTGAGTTACCCAGTTTCTCTGGGTCTCTCTCATGTGTATATGTTATTAAACTTATGTTTACTTGTCTCCTATTAATCTGTCTCATGTCAATTTAATACTTAGGCCAGCCAGAAGAACCTAGAAGGGTAGAGGAAAAATTTCTTCCTCCCTGACACTGGCATGGCTGAAATAGGCAGGGCCTAACTGGAAGGGGGATATATTTATTACCATGAGTCTTCTCTGGTAGGATAGCCAGGCCATTTCACATGGTGGCTCAGGGGTCCTAAAGAGGCTCTTCCAAGAGAACAAGCTTCAAGCCTCTGCTTGCATCAAGCTTGATGAAGTTCTATCAGTCACAGGGCTGGTCTCACAGCCCCCGTGTGAGGTGACTGCACAAGAACATGGCCACTGGGAAGTGTGGGCCATGGGGGACCCCCAGAGTGACACACCAGCGTAAGTCTACCACAGCGTTGTAGACAGCCACTGCTATTCTCACCCCACTTCTACAGCACTGCTTTGCTTTTCTTTGTGGTGGAGGGAGGGGAACGTGTGTTGTGTATATTCTGCCATCTTATTGTTCCAAGGAGATTACAAATTGCTTGGTGGCAGTCACTATGCTCTTGGATTATTTCGTGTTCTCACAAAGACAATATTGTAGTATGTTGACTTTGGAGCCTCTGCACACTAGGTCCAACTCCTTCCTGAATCTGCCACTTATCAATTATGTTGTCTTAGGCAGGTTACATAACCTCTCTAAGCCTCAGTTTCCTCATGTGCAAAATGGAGTAATAATAATTTCTTCCCTCACATGATCATATGAGAATTAAATGGGCTACTACGAGGGGACAAAAGAACAGCTTCCAATCCAGAATAAACTTTTGTTGTTGTTCTTGTTCAGTCTCCAAGACATGTATGATTCTGCAACCCTATGGACCACAGCACACCAGGCTTCCCTGTCCTTCACCATCTCCCAGAGTTTACCCAAGTTCATGTCCATTCATTAGCTTTTCAATTATAATACTTTTGCATAACTATTTTAATACATATTTAACTGTTAAATAAACTTTAAATGTTAATGTTATGATATTTTATCAATCTAAAGATAGCCTGGTGAACTGGTTTAATTTGTGTCTGATTTCTCATCCCTGAACCCTACCCTAACACCTCATGAAAGGATGAATTTCTTGAGTAATTAACATGGAAATATTTTACAGCCTCAAAAATTGTGAGAAGAGTTTACAAATAAAATTAAATAAATTCTGTATTTTGACATTACATTCTGACAATTAAGTTAAGGCTTTAATATTTTTGTTCACCACTTTTCTCAATTAAAAAAGGAGGAAACTACACTCTGATTTCTCCTCAGATTGTGTGAATCTTTCACCATTTTTTAAAAAAGGAGGAAACTGTTTTGGTTATATCCTAATCTTTAGAATTTGAGTAGTCGTATTCGATAACGTTCAGTTAAATATGTGTTAAAATAATTATACAAAAGTATTATAATTGAGAAGCTAATGATATTTATTGAAACTTTTTTGTAGACTTTACTTGCCTGTAATGCTCCATGATACAAAGTTAACAAAAATATTTTGACTTTGTTTACATGTAAAATTTTTAGTGTGTATGTTGAGACCTAAAGGTACTTTCTGAATTATATTCAGGTTATTCCTGCCAGTATGCTGCCCTCTCTAGAATTTAACAGAATTACTTTTGAACAAGGGATATAGCTGGCAGCATGGAACAATCGATTTTCTACTCACATTCTCTCTTTTCCACCCAATGAATTTTACTGCCTATGGGCAGCAACAGTTGTACCCTCTAATTCACTCCACTATTCTCTTCACACCCACAAACAAAAGTCTACTGACAAAGAAAATAGCTTCTTTTAGGAGAAAGATAGGTGAGGTTAGGACACAAAGGATCACGACAATTAAGAAACTTAAATATTAGATAAATTTATTTAGCAAACTAGCTTAAATAACTTTTGCTTTGCCATATGTATTTGAAAACCTTTAAAGTATTAATTTTCTGTTTTGCATTAAGAACTATTAAATTCTCCATAGATTTTTCAAGTCCATGTAAGGTACAAATTAGTTAGCAAACATGTTTGCCCTCCTTGACTTTTTAATGAACCTGTATTGCCAGTCATTTGCTGTAAGCACACTTCCTTTTATTTTTTTCTCTTGATCCAAGCATTTTCTTTAAGATGTATGCTTTCTACAGGAAAAATAACATACATCCATTTTAGTGTTCAATGTATATTCAAATGATTCATGTATTGCTAGAGGGGGCAGAAGATCAGATGGAAAGTGTTAAGAAAAGAGGAAAGATACAATTTTTTCTGGTAAAGGAAGCATGAAAGAGAAGGAAAATGATGAAACAGATTGTTTCTATTTTTCTCATTGATCTAGGGAAAATGGAAGTGTGTTCAAATAGCCTAGACCTATGTTTTAAAATAGGAAAAATGGTACAAATCAGAAAATTGCTTGTCTTCCTCCAAAAAATGCATTTTTTAACCATTATTGATTTAGTATATATAATTAGATGATGCTATTTTTTCTTTTATCAAGCATTTATTCGGTATGTCCTATATGCTTAACGTACAACCCTTCAAATATCTTAAAACCTGGTGTGACAGAGAAATGTAAATGAATGAGTATAAAAGCAGTTACAAATTTTGTGATAAGTGTCTGTGCTTTGTGATGGGGAAATGGACATCAGAGAATTGTCATAAAAACATTTATAAAGGAAAAAGTACTTTTAAATTCAAAGGTAGCCACTAAAAACCCACAATGATTAAGGAATTCTTTTAGCTTAAAATATTAAGCAAAAGAGAAATTCGAGTTAACCAAAGATAAAGTAAATGATAATTTTCCTCCGAATGAAGTCAAGCTTTATCATATTAAGGATGATAATTGAAAATATTTTTCATGCATTTGTCAAAGACTGTTTGAAATGTTATCAGGAAATGTTTTCTAATTTTGTAGAGAAAAAACAGTAACAGAACCCCCAACTTGGCACCTATGGGCTTCCTTGGTGGCTCAGATGGTAAAGAATCTGCCTGCCATGCAGGAGACCTGCGTTCGATCCCTGAGTGGGGAAGATCCCCTGGAGAAGGGAATGGCAATCCAGTCCAGTATTCTTGCTTGGAGAATTCTCTGGACAGAGAAGCCTGGCAAGCTGCAGTCCATGGGGTCGTAAAGAGTTGGACATGACTGAGTGACTAACACTTCCACTTTCAATTTAGTGCTTGTTTATTCATTAAACAAATACTCATGTGACTTCTGCTGTGTATCACCTACCACATGAATTATTGGGAATAAAATGTTAAGAAAGAAACTAGAGTCCCTGACCTCATGGAACTTAACCGTGAACGTGAACCAAATGTTAACCTCAAGTCTTCTGTGGTCCCTTTATGAAATCAAATAATACGGGCCAAGAAAACTCCTGTGCTTTATAAAGTGTGCAAGCTGTTTTATCAGCTTTCTGGAGAAGTCCTAATATTGTCAGGGAGCACATTTGCATTTAATATCTACTTAACTCAGGTCATATTGTTTTCTGTTTTGACTTTAAGAAGAAAATGTGATCGGTAATAACAATAAAATGGGCAGTTATTTAGCAGGGAATGTTTATGCCAAGAAAATTACAGAGGCAGATTAAGATTTGCAAAGAGATGGCATTTTTCCAGTAATTGCTCTCTGGATGTCTGTGCAGCAGGTTTGATTCAGGGCCGGCTGCTGTTTGAGAGCTTCTTTGCCTTGCAAAGAGAGGTCTGCTGCATCACCTAATGATGTTTTATCTGCTCTTCTGTGGTTTCACTTAACTACCATAGCAACACTAACAGTGCCAGCCCACACCGCCATCAACATTCCGGGGAAGGCTTGTCTTGCCTTCACAAGACCGCTGCCACATCTGCTGTGGGGCTTTTCCAATTCATCAGATGTGTATTTTTAAAAAATGCTCTCCCAGGGAAGAAAAATAAGTGTCTGGGAGAGGGTTATGGTATTTTTCAGCCTACTGTGCAAGTCTTGATTGCTTTATCACAGGGGCATTTCCAGGTTTTGTGGGGCCTAAAACAAATTACGGGAAGGAACACTCTTTTTAAAAAAATTCCAAATTATATATTCAGAATTAGATACAAAAGTGAATATTAGAATTTAAAAGATCACATCACGTTACATACATCTCTCATACAAGAGAGCTGATACACACCCGAGGTATCACAGAATCCAGGAAGGTAAGCTTGCATTGTTTTAATTGACTGTCAGACACATTTCTGTAATAGCTTTCCCCTCTAATTTCCTATGTATATACTCATTGATTTCCTCTTTATGAAGGACTTTATAAGATAATTTTCTGTAGCAAGATTAGAAAGATAACTCAGTCTTTCCACTACCATGGTGATGAAAATCAATTTTTTTTTTTTTTACTATTGACAGTCTAAAATAGCTTCTAGCTTCACAGCTCATTATTGGTTATGACATGCAATTTTTAGAACTTTTGCAAAATTTTGGAAATCCTCAATCAAGTTCACTTCACATATGAGCTGTCAGATTTAGAAGAACATTTCACAGACTGATTGCGGGTCTGAATATTTTGAATATTCTCCTCAACTGCTCACATTGTTCTTGCCTGGGAAATTCCTTGGACAGAGGAGCCTGGAGGGCTACAGTATATGGGGTCCCAAAGCACTTGGACATGACTTAACAAGTAAACAACAGCAACAACTCACATTGTTACAGTGTCAAGCACCAGAGGATACCATCTTATCACAGTACAGCTTCTGACCCTGCACCATTTAGTCAGGAGCTTAATAGTTCACTCTGATGGGAGGTCAGAGTATTCCAGGCCTGAAAGCTATAACTTAACCATCTATGGAAATGTCTGAAAATTACCTTTAAAATGTTCCTTCTAAATTTACTTAAAATATTTCCAAGTCAACTGCCCCATGCTGCTGCTGCTGCTAAGTCGCTTCAGTTGTGTCCAACTCTGTGCGGCCCCATAGACGGCAGCCCACCAGGCTCCCCTGTCCCTGGGATTCTCCAGGCAAGGACACTGGAGTGGGTTGCTATTTCCTTCTCTGCAACTGCCCCATAGCCTGATGCAAAAAAATACCTAGGCTACTGACCAAAGGAAAATATAATAGAGGGATAAGTCAATATAGAAGGCAATAATGGTCTTAACTGACAGCAATTAAAATATTTTCATTTTGCCGGCCCACTGAGGGATCCTGACCCCTGAGCTCTGTTAGTTTCCCAGTGAATCTGCTTCTGCTTGTGATGCATACACTAGACCTCTGCACACCCTCCCTTAGACTCTGTCTGGTCCAAAAGAAAGTCACCATCTCACAAGGTTTAGTTAACATTCCTCTCAGGCATCCTCACTCCATCCTGCCTTCATTTCCTTTAGCCCAGTCACTTCTTTATCAGACCAAAGACTGATTGATCATAAGACAAATAAGACTTAGAGGCTGAAAAGATGTGCATGCATCATTTGGACCCTCACCAACGCTCTGATCTATGTTCTTGAGTATTAAGGCTTTCCAAAAATTATCTTGCAGAATAGGCTGAGCTTATATCTCTGAGATTTCAGATGTATTTCTTCCTTTACATTTTATATTTGTAGAAGACACATACAGAACTGAGATGTACAGTGAATATGAAAGAGAATGAGTGCCAGTGACTTCAGTGGATATTGATCAAAACATTTTTTATTTTTGCTGTGTGTGGTGGTAAGATTCCTCAGTGAAGTGCTGCCAACATTTGCTCAGCACAGTCTCTAAAACATTAAATGAAACATAATACTGCCTTATCACTGAGTGAATTGAACATGCAGAAGATGGTGGGAAGCGTTCATTAAACTGTACAAATGGACTGTTAGTTTATTCTCTCCTCTAGTTTTCTACCATCAAAAGCCGAGGGAGAAAGATACTAATATGATGATGCCATAGCATCCACTGACAGCACAGCAATTGTTCCATTCTGAGCATTTTGAAAAAGAGCCCCTGTTTTTCAGGCTTGTACTTCAGCCACATATCTTTAATTGTCTGAAGTGTGGAGTAAGACTTACAAGACAGATGTGAAACAGTATACTATTTTTTGTGCCTGGCATGAATGCTTTAGGTGGTTTTTATGTTCACATGTAATACAGTATACTATTTTTTGTGCCTGGCATGAATGCTTTAGGTGGTTTTTATGTTCACATGTAATACTGTCATATTTTAAAGGAATGTCACCACTTTCCTTGGTGCCTTTTACAATCACTCTAAAAAGCATTGAATGCTTAATTATTAGAAAGCCAACAATGAGGAAAGTGGAAAGTGAGTTATGTGAATCAGGGAGGAAGAAATTTTTCTCTGCCCTTCTGGGTTCTTTTGGCTGGTCTGAAAATTAAATTGACATAAGTTAGATTAATAGGAAAAAAGTTACATCCAAGTTTAACAACACATACACATGGGAGAATAATATAAATACATGGGAGGGCCTCAGAAAACAGGATCTCACCAAGATGGCTGAAACCCTCACCTTAAATACCATCTTAAGTTAAAGTCAAAGAGGATTTAGAGTAATGGTTTGGGACTTCAAAGGGGAAGAAGACAATGTACATGGAGATGGAAAACCAGATACTTTGGTGAACAAATATTTGCTGGCCTTGCAGAGACAATAATACACAGAGAGGAATTTTGAAAGTCTTTGCCGGTTTCCCCACTAACTACATACCTAGTTCCTGCTGTAGTTATCCGGGGTAATACTGTCTTCCTAGGGCAGGTCTTCTGTCTATGTTCTTTTAAGCAATTAAGGGAGAGGTCCAAGATTCTCCCCAAGTCTTTGCATTATTGATTGTTCTTAGTGGGAATAATCTGCATGACAAAGAGACATTTTGAAGTAGTGAATTTTGTTCCGCTACAGGGATATCATAAACCAGAACTCAGTGTGTATCCCAGGGCCTCTGTGTTATAGTTGACCAATCAATCCCTAAACTATACAGCTTTTATATCCATAAATATGTCTTAGTAAGTCTGGAAATATAAAGTATTTTAAATTGGCACTGTTATGAAAAGCAAGTGTTACAGAGTAATAGAACTAACTCTAAACTCTATTTTTGTTTGTTGTACAATTGTTTAAACTGGAAAATATTTAATGTCCGACCTACTTATATATAGATGAAAAAACTGAAATCTAAGGAAGTCAAGAGACTTGTCCTAAACCTGCTACTGATAGTCAGGGCTAAATTCCAGGTCTGCTTATCAGACCAAGGTTTTTTTCCCCTGAAATAAATTTTTCTATCAAATCTATATTGATGACTAATTGTATGTGATGTGACAGTCAGCTTATAAATCACACCAGGCAGTGTTTATGATTTTCTTAGACATTCCTGTTTTAAGATGGTACCTTATTCTCTTTTGCTTATAATAGATGAATATAGAAATTCCAGCTCTTAAAAAAATAAGATTATGTGGTTGAAATGTTTCATAAATGCCTGTATAAATTCCCTGCTTATTTTTGTGCTGCAAGTATTGGTTTGCTACTGTTGCTATAATAAATCATCACAAAAAGTGATTTAAAACAAGACACATTTATTAGTTACAGTTCTGTGGATCAAAACCGTGAATGGGTCTTACAAGCTAAAATTAATATGGTGCCAGAGCTGTGTTCTTCCTGAAAATCTTGAGTGGAGTTCATTACTCATCTTTCCCAGTTTTTGCAAGCCACCACATTCAATGGCTCGTGGTCTCTTTCTCCATCAACATAACATCTTCCAGCCTCTCTTTGTCCCCAACTCTTCTCACAACCTCTCTAAAAAGGCCCTTGTGGTTGCATTAGACCCAGATGGATAATCTCACACCCCATCTCAAAATCCTCAATTTAATCACATCTACAAAGTTTCTTCTGTGTATTCTTGCCACCTCTTCTTAATATCTTCTTCTTCTGTTAGGTCCATACCATTTCTTTCCTTTATTGTGCTCATCTTAGCATGAAATGTTCCCTTGGTATCTCTAATTTTCTTGAAGAGATCTCTAGTCTTTCCCATTCTATTATTTTCCTCTATTTCTTTGCACTGATCACTTAAGAAGGCTTTCTTATCTCTCCTTGCTATTCTTTGGAACTTTGCATTCAAATGGGTGTATCTTTCCTTTTCTCCTTTGTCTTTAGCTTCTCTTCTTTTCTCAGCTATTTGTAAGGCCTCCTCAGACAGCCATTTTGCTTTTTTGCTTTTCTTTTCCATGGGGATGGTCTTGATCACTGCCTTCTATAAAATGTCATGAACCTCCATCCATAGTTCTTCAGGCACTGTCTAGCAGATCTAATCCCTTGAATCTATGTGTCACTTCCACTGTATAATCATAAGGGATTTGATTTAGGTCATACCTGAATGGTCTAGTGGTTTTCCCTACTTTTTTCAAGTCTGAATTTGGCAATAAGGAGTTCATGATCTGAGCCTCAGTCAGCTCCCGGTCTTTTTTTTTTTTTTTTTTTTTGCTGACTGTAAAGAGCTTCATCTTTGCCTGCAAAGAATATAATCAATCTGACTTCAATGTTGACCATCTGGTGATGTCCATATGTAGAGTCTTCTCTTGTGTCGTTGGAAGAGGGTGTTTGCTATGACCAGTGCATTCTCTTGGCAAAACTCTATTTGCCTTTGACCTGCTTCATTTTGTACCCCAAGGCCAAATTTGCCTGTTACTCCAGGTATCTCTTGACTTCCGACTTTTGCATTCCATACCCCTGTAATGAAAAGGACATCTTTTTTGGGTGTTAGTTCTAGAAGGTCTTGTAGGTCTTCATAGAAATGTTCCACTTCAGCTTTATCAGCATTACTGGTCGGGGAATAGACTTGGATTACTGTGATATTGAATGGTTTGCCTTGGAAACGTACAGTTGATTCCTCCAGCTTTGTTATTCTTTCTCAGTATTGCTTTGGCTATTCAGGGTCTTTTGTGTTTCCATACAAATTGTGAAAAAAAAATTTCTAGTTAAGTGAAAAATGCCATTGGTAGTTTGATAAGGATTGCATTAAATCTGTAGATTGCTTTGGGTCATATAGTCATTTTCACAATATTGTCTTCCAGTCCAAGAATATAATATCTATGTGTCATCTTTGATTTCTTTTGTCAGTATCTTATAGTTCTACATACAAAAGAAAGGTCTTTTGTCTCTTAAGGTAGGTTTATTCCTAGGTATTTTATTCTTTTTTTTTTTGCAACGGTGAATGGGATTGTTTCCTTCATTTCTCTTTTTGATTGTTCATTGTTAGTGTATAGGAATACAAGGGATTTCTGTCTATCAACTTTATATCCTGCTACTTTACGAAACTGATCAATTAGTTCTAGTGATTTTCTAGTGGTGTCTTTGGGGTTTTCTATGTGTAGTATCATGTCATTTGCAAGCACTGAGAGTTTTGCTTCTTCATTTTCCTGTCATTATTAATATTGCCCCAGTTCTTAGAAATTCTCTCAATGCTAAGAGGAAAAAAGATAATAATGATTCTCATTGGATGTGTTTTCCTCTTTGCTTGACAGACATAGTCCTTGATACTTTACAAACCTTGAACCCCACAACAATCAGATGGTTTTATTATGCATATCTTACACATGAAAAAACGAGGTTCAAAAAACCTCAATAATTTGAGCAAAATTACCTGCATAGGAAGTGGCAGAGGTCAGAATCAGACAATATCCCCTTTTCTTCCAGTTTTCTGAAGTCTTCATCACAAGGTCCATTCTGTCCTAACCTGTTTTCCAAACACAGCTCTTCAGTTTTCAGTTCTGGATTCACCTTTAGGCTGTTGCACTAGCAATTAACAGTTAATTCATTTCATTCAAGCTTTTTGTATGCAAACTTCAGAAATAACAACAATAGCAACAACAATTAGAACTTCAAAAGTTTGACAAGTAGTGATAAAAAGAGAAAACAAACCAACCAACAAACAAGACATCTGTAAACAGTGCTATTGGATTTAGGAACCACAGGAAGCAGATGGAAAATGCTGAAACATTTCTAGAGACAGTGCAAAAAAATCCTCTATTAAATAGAAGGTTTTAGGATTCTGGTCTTAGATCACAAATGAAACAAAAACAATTATAGGAAAACATAAATGTTTCTGAGTAAAAATATGTCCAGAAATTCCTTGAC
Organism: Bos taurus; assembly: GCF_002263795.3. NCBI lineage: Eukaryota > Metazoa > Chordata > Mammalia > Artiodactyla > Bovidae > Bos > Bos taurus. Next base: position 30,951,036 of record NC_037333.1, on the reverse strand, counting down.
TTATTAAATGGCATTTCCTTGGGAAGTACATATTTTTGTTAAGTATTTTGAATAGAAGGTGCTAGCCCTCTAAAGTCTCTTGACCTTATAAGGTAACTATGCAAGTAATCAAAAAAAAAAAAAGTAAAATAGAATATTGTTGCCATGTTTACTGATAAACAAAACTAGGAAAAAATAAAATGAACATTTGAATAATGGCCTTTAATACAGGAGAGCTTTTAAAAATGTTTTCCTCTCTTCTTATTCTTTTATATTTTCTTCTGCTGATTTAAAATTTTGCTCTTTTATTAATTTCCATTCTTTTATTAATTGAGCTATTTTCTAGTGTTGAACTTTTTCCTTTTAATTACTTTGTAAGAGAAAACAAAATTATTGCAAGGATATACATGGACTATGCATCTTTAGTAAGAACTGATAGAAGATTCTCTGAAATTTTTGCATGTGCTAGGACTCTCAGCCTTCTAATCTTACTTTCATGCTTTCCTTTGGTGATTTTATATTAAACAGTGAGTTCACTAACATCTGTTAAAATAGTGATAGCCAAACCTACAACTCCAGAGATCCTGCTCCTGAGCATTTTTCTAATCACCTATTGTACTTGCCCACTTGGACCACTTGAGTTTCCCTAGTCACCTTAATTTCCACACGGCCCAAACTAAAACCATCACTCTTCATCACAAATCTGGCCCTCCTATAGATAGTGGCCAATCTCCCATTCTACCAACAGAAATTCCAGGGTCATCCCAGATGGTTCCTTCATTCTCAGAATTTAACTGGTTGCCAAATCTTAAACATTTCTCATACCCTTCTCCTTGTCTCTGTTTCTTCTGTTCATTTATATTATCTCTATGTCCAGACTCTGAATTCCTTTCAAATCATTATCCCTCCATCATTAAGTAGTTTTCTTAAAACTAATGGATGCTTGGGGCTAGCGCACTGGGACGACCCAGAGGGATGGTATGGGGAAGGAGGAGGGAGGAGGGTTCAGGATGGGGAACACATGTATACCTGTGGTAGATTCATTTTGATATTTGGCAAAACTAATACAATTATGTAAAGTTTAAAAATAAAAAAATAAAAAAAAACTAATGTCCTTCCATGGCTTGCCCTAGCTTTCAACATAAGCTTAATAATAATGATGGTTGCCATTTTATGTTTATTACATGTTGTATGCATGTCTAGAATACTAGACACTTGATGTATTAGTACATATCTTTGCATTACTTCTCATCTTTCATGAATCTTGTAAGACTGATATTACTCTAATTTTACATACGGAGAAGCTGAGGTTAGGAAAGCTTAACTAACTTGCCCATAGCTAGTGAGCCCAGTTCGTGGTTAGCTAGGGCTCAGTTGTAGGATGGCTTGGCAGCAAAGCCTTCTGTTCCACTGGTGTGGTGTTTAGTCACTCAGTCATGTCCAACTCTTTGTGACCCCATAAAGTATATAGCCCACTAGGCTCCTCTGCCCATAGGATTCTCCAGGCAAGAATACTGGAGTGGGTTGCCATTTCTTTCTCCATATTCCACTGGACCTGTTGCTAAATTAAAATTCACAAAATCAGCACCTGGGCTTTTCATAATCTGTAACAATCAATTGCTGAGCCTCCCTAGCTTGGGTAGTTGCTTCAGCAAGACCAAGATGTTTGATATGCCTTTTTGTTTCTTTCTTCTCTATTTTTAAATTTCATACATATGCACCTTTTTAAAAATTACTCAAGAATACATTCAAGTTATTTTAAAAATTCAAATAAAGAAGAAGTAATTAGACTAAATGATCCCTCCTCTACACAGTCTCAGTCTTCCCCCAAGAGACCTAATCATTCTCACACTTCAGTCTTGACTGTGAATTCATTTAGTCTAAAGACTTGGATCTTGTCTGCTCTGGGAAGTTTCCTTCTAGTATTTCTCTTTATTGATTTTGCTCTTTACCTCTGGAACCCCTGTAGAGCAATCTCTGTGCCACAGATTACTCTGGCATCTGGTAAAGCTTCTGGAACTACACTTAAAAATGTATAGTTATAGGATTATAAAGAAAACCAATTATATTAAAATTCAGTTATCAAAATACTAAAAAGCATAATATAGTAATATAATTCTCTGTGAAGGCATCAGTAAAATGATCTAGCGACACATTTAATAAGTATCTAAATTCTGAAGTAGTGATAGGCATAAATTACACTTTGAGATTACCTGCTGTCATGTAAAAATATCCATATTTTCTGTTGATGATAAATTCACATGTACTCCCAATACTACTGTGATTTTTGCCTACATTCATCATTGAAGAAGGAATTATTAAATTCAGTTAGAGTATATTGAAAAGGAGGTAATTCCTTTTCCTATCCAACGACTCCTTGAAATCCATCCACATCCTTATGTTAGTATCAGCTGGGATTTAGAATCTCTTTCTTACATTTCCTCTGTACTTCTCCATTCTCTGTCTTTTTATACTATGTTCTAGGATTAGCTTTCTTTTTAGATACTTTATTCCATTGATAAAGAGAACTTATAACTATTTTTGTTGTAACCACGCGTTCCGGGAAACAAACTCACTCAGGACAATGCAGATAGTGGAGTGCAGTTTATTACACCAGCGGGCCCAAGGGAGAGTCTCCTCTTAGCCAAGGACCCCACCAGTCTTTGTGAAAACCTTATATGTATAAGGTTCCCTGAAACTAGTCTGAACAAAGGAAAAAGAAAGATACGATCAAAGTTAACCCATGATTCATATGCCTTAAGCCTAGGTAGGTAACAGTGGACATTTATCAATAGCTTGTGGTCATACCCCAAAGAGCATAATAGAATGTATGATTCTATTCGGTTACACAGATAATTAGGGTATTCTTTTAGGCGATGGAGAGCCCTGGGGGTCTTCCTTCCGGGGGCCTGGTTTGCCAGTTGGTATGTCATTTCCATAGATACTGGGCATATAGCTCAAAGTCCAGTCCGGCCCAAGATGGAATCCTGCTTTCAAGATAGAGCCTGTTCTGTTTCCTTCTTCATTTTTTCTACCAATTATGCTAAAATTTAATGTTTAAAATAATGAGGAAGTTACAGATAGAAGCATTCAATCATTCAAAGTGAAGTTTCCAAAGGAAAGAGAAATTGCATTGAGGTAGATATAGATTTTTTGAGAAAAGTGGTGTCAGGAACATTTTTGCATATCACTAAAAGGAGTTATTAAATTCTTGTGTGTAAGACTAGACAAATCTGGAGAAGATCCAAAAATCCAGAGATAGTAATCCTAATTTAGCCTTTGCTATTACTTTATGTTTAGTCTAGAAAACAATTCAGTAGTCATTCAGTTTGGAAATGAAAATATTCATGAAGCTACCTTCATGAAAATACTGAATAAATAATGATCAAGAACTCTATAATAGAGTTATATTGATGTTATATAATGAATGATAAGGGGTGATTTGTCCAAATAGAATTACTGCATAATGAAGAGAAGAAGAAGATGAAGCAAGAAAGAGGTTAGGGAGAGAGAGACATGGTTTTTAAATGAATAAAGCAAGAACATTTGCAAAATAAAGCAAAACCCACAGGGACAAATTGAAATTTCCTTTGCCATTGGAATGGCAAACATGTTCTTTATACATGTTCAATATGTTCTAAACATTTGCCTCATCTTTCGTTTCCACTGATATCATCAGTTCCGATCAGTTCAGTTGCTCAATCCTGTCCAACTCGATATCATACCAAACTACAAAAGATCAGACTGCAAAGCTGAGGATAACCTGTCAGCCTAAAGCTGACAGACAAGGCTGATCACCAGTGTCTCTCTCCCAATGACAGCGCCTATTCTTCACATCCTGTGCTTCACAATAGCTATTCAAGGAAGAAGGCAAACAGGAAATTCATCAAACCCCAGAGTCATTATCCATTTTTTCCCTCCTGGCCATCAGCTAATGCTCTCCTTCTGATCCATACTCACCCATCAGCGCCACTGAAATCAGTGAGCGACTTTAAAGGCTGCAGTTACACTCACAACTGCCTTCCTCCTTATTCTCCCAGTGCTGTTGCCAGGAAGCCCAAGGCCTGAGCAGAGGTTTAAAATATTTACAGTCTTTGACAGTAAAGAAAAACAAAGATAGTCTCCCTCAAAGGCATAGATTTGGGGCTTCTCTGAATAAATCAGGAAATCCAAACTACTTTATAGCTCGACAACGCTCTGCCTTATCCAGGCTTTGCCTGAGTTTGATGCGGGATGAACTCTCCAGCAGTTTCATCTTACACATTATATATGAAATGGAGTCCCAGTTTTTCAGCTAAGATTTCAACGATGTTCTTAATTGTGTCATGTTTTGCTTTGTCAGAGGTGCTGTTCATTCTTCTCCCACGATGGTGATGTCATGTCATATCCTTTGGGATCTAACTTGACTTTCATCTCTTAGGAAGCCTTACAGGAGCACCCAGCCTACAGTGCCCCCCACAAACCCTTCACTGTCAGTGGTGGGAGATGCTGAGCAGTTAGTTATGGTCCTTCTTATGATACTCTGTTGTGGTTATCTTGACATCTAATGAAATATTTAACTTTTCCCGGGTACAAATAATTTTTTGCCTTCTTTTCACTCATCACATAACTTTTCTACAACTGGAACAAGTTCCAGTGTCTGTTACTTAGGAACAAAGCCCAGGAGCACTGCTGTTTACTTGCTGCGTTGAATTTGGGCAAAATATTGATCCCCTCTAATCTTCACTCAGTTCTAATATTTGTAAAATGAGGATAAGAATAATACTTCCTCTAGAGGTATTGTAAAAATTAATGAGACGATGAGTGGTAAGCATTTTGCACAGAGTCCTACTGCCTGGGATACAGAAAGAACTCAATAAAAATGTGTGTGTGGTTATTATTACTCTACCATTGTCATTCTCTTGAGAGCTCTAAAAGTGACTTACTCCTGATTTCTTTATACTTGTAAGCCTTTCACTGCCCTAGAAGTTTGCAGAGCTAACTTCCCTCAATTCTTCCTGGTGATTAATATCACCATAAAATATTCTTCTAATATTCTGCAATTCCCCTGCTGTGGTAATAGAGGAAGGAATTTTCCTCTATGCTTCTAGGTTCTTCTACCTGGTCTAAAAATTAAATCGGTATGAGACTAACAGAAGGAAATTAAATAAAAATTTAATAACATATATACATGGGAAAGACCTAGGAAAACTGAGTAACTCACCAAAATCATTGAAGCCCTCACCTGAAATACCATCTTCAGCTAGAAAACAAAAGAGAATCTTGGGACAAGTGGTTTGGGACTTCAAAGAGGAGGAGAGCAATTCACATGGAGTTAGCAAAGCAGATGTTTGGTAAACAAATATTTGTTGGACCGTGCAGTGACGGTGGGAGTCAGAGAGGAATTTTAACAGACTTTGCTAGATTTCCCACTATCTACATACCCAGTTTCCCGCTGTCTACATACCTAGTTATATCTGATGAGAATTCTCTTCTTGAAACAAGTCATTTATCTACATTTTTTAGGCAGTTACTGGGAAAGTCAAAGTTTCTTCCCAAGTCTTTTGGGTCTTGATTGTTTTCAGCTTGAAATAATCTGCACACTAAAGAGACATTTTGGGATGGCAAGTTTTGCTCCCCTCCATTCTTATGCCACTTACATTTCCATGATAAGATTATATAGAATACAAGTAAATTGTGCAGATAATTGTTTGCTAACCATATAGTGATGTTAATAGGGAATACATCTATCTCTTTATTGATCATCTGTTATGTGGCAAGTCTTGTGCTACATATTTGTTTTCCTTGCTTTATCTCTAATGTTTGAAACTCTACAGGATGTATGTTATGACATTAATTTAACAAATGAGAATACTTAAATCCCTGGTAGTTAAATAAGCTATTTATTTTCATTGAAAATCTATGCGGCAGAAAGGAGTTTGTAATGAGATCTGTATCCAAAACCTATGCCCTGCTCTCTAATTACCTCTTACCTGGTATACATCATCTACTCCAGTATTGAGCCATTCAGAGGAAAATGGACTCTAGTAAATCTTTATACTATACTTTTTAGAAATATAGTAATAGAATATGTTTAATGCATAATAAATTATTCTTAGGATGCCACTAGTACTACTCCTGTGATTCTAGTTTGGATCTCCTAAAAAATAAAATTTACTTAAGAAGGCCCAAATTACCATTTTAAGGTATTTTTCCAGATGTAAATAAAAATCGCGATGCAGTGTTTTGTTTTGTTTCACAGTATTAAGTAGTACTCAGTGTTTTATTTAGGAAGTATCCAATTTAATGTAATCAGTTAGGTGTTACTGGTGAAAAAGTGATCTGTCTCATTCTTGGATGTTAGTTTCAATTAGATCAGATTTAATATATCACATGGATGTTTATTAAGATTTCTACATACAATATACTTGAATATTGATCTAATTTATAGCTGATAAATTTAATTTTTAAATATATATCAGTATTTAATGTGCTTGGTTTGATAATTGCCATTTTGGTTCAATTTTTAGGGTAGAATTTGATTAAAAAAATAAATCACTCATAGGCATGAAGAAAATTACAAAAGAAAACTATCAGTAGGCAGTGAACAGATGTATCATGATACAGAAATAATCACATTTTTTACAACAACAATCTAAAATGAAAATATGTTTCAAAGAGATATGTTTTGTTTAGGTAAACATGGGATTCTCAGCTTCATTTAATTAAACAAACAATAACAAAGAACAGGCATATAAGGCTTCACAAACTCAAAGATTTTTAAAAATGGAATATTAGTCTACTGAACCTTTGCTTTTGTCATAGAAACTAATTTATGTGTTTTTGGATCAGCTGTTACTTATATTCCTATTTATGGTTTTTATGTTTCCATCTTGAAAGTCTGTAGCTCCAAAATAGGAGAAGGCAATGGCACCCCACTCCAGTACTCTTGCCTGGAAAATCCCATGGGCGGAGGAGCCTGGTGGGCTGCAGTCCATGGGGTTGCGAAGAATCGGACACAACTGAGCGACTTCACTTTCACTTTTCACTTTCATGCATTGGAGAAGGAAATGGCAACCCACTCCAGTGTTCTTGCCTGGAGAACCCCAGGGATGGGGAGCCTGGTGGGCTGCCGTCTATGGGGTCGCACAGAGTCAGACACGACTGAAGCAACTTTGCAGCAGTAGCAGCAGCAGCTCCAAAACATCATGATGAATGTTTTCTGATTTTCTTGTTGATAGGGAAGCAGAATGCAAGAGACTCACTAGTTTCTCCAAGGATGTATTAGGAGTTGATATATTTTAAGCTTATACAGAAGATTATTTTTGCGTGACTCATCCATAGAATGAATTTGAATACTTACTTGCTCCCTTGCAATTTCTCTTTTCTAGGAGGAAGCTTCCTGTAATTCCCTCACCACCATCTCCATTGTTCATCATCCTTATCAGGGCAGTTACTCCTGCAAATCTCCCTATCACACAACCCAGAAATCCCAAGACATTCTTCACTGCCTATCTTCCTTTGCCTCCAGAATGTGTTAGCTCATAGGCTCAGCTGCTTCTTTCCGGTTCTTTTGAATTCAGATATGTCTCTGCCTCAGTGGAAATCTTTGCCTAGGTACTTATTTTGGAGCCAAATTTTAGTCACTTAGTTCTTGTTATATTCTGTACTTTGAACCTGAATTTCCACCTACTGCATTTCAATATATATATATATTTTTTTTACTTTCCCTACCATGAGAGACAACTCTCTGGAGTCATGCAAACTGCTACATTGAAAGTTTTCTATTAGTTAGCCCTAACTTAATGGACCGAAGCCTTATTTCCTGATTATACCAATAAGAAAGACTAAAGAACATTGACAGTTTACTGTGAAAAGACAATGGCTTATTAGATGCTATATGCATTCCCTTGCATAACCTACATGACAACTGCCTCAATTAGGGGTTATCATCCAACTCCCTAGAAAATGAAACTCGTCAAAGTTATCAGTCTAAGGAGATGGATGTCAGGATTCACATTTCATACCTCAACAGCCTGACTCCAGACTCCATGTTCTTAGATACCAAACAATATTATTTTCGATTATAACTTCCATGTCACATAAGTTAATCTGCAACTTTTACGAAATTATTCAGTCCCTACCAGCAGCCACCTCTCTCCCCATAACTCTTTCTCTCAATTCTCTCTCTTTTTCCCTCACATACTCACTCTTTTTCAGCATTCCTCCCTAACTCATTCTCTTTAGTGTTTCTTTTGCTCTGCTAAGCACAGAAGGATATTTTTCTTAAATCATAGTGTCTATGAAGTTTATAATTGGTCTCTTGCTGACAAAACAATAAGTAATAACCTTTCCCTCTTTCTTATAATTACTTTTTTTTTTTGCTTCTTTTCCAACCAAATTTCTCCTGAATAGTCTTGCTTATTCTCAAAGATCTAACCTAATCCTAAACAGTTTTTCCCTTATGAGTGTAATTATAATTGTTATTTATATTTGCATTTTAATATGTGCTTTATATATTTTTGCTGCTTCTACAAAAATGCATTCTCCTCGAAGGCAGGGTAATATTATGGACCTCTAAATGCAAACTAAGTCTATCTTATGTCTTATTCAGACAAAATAATGCAGATTAGTGTGTGTACATGTGCCTGTTTAGAGAAGAGATACAGCAAAAAATTGGATAAGATGTAGCTTCAGAATGAGTATATATTTTGTGTTTTATTTAAATTACTTCAAGGCATAGAACAAAACTCATTCTAATAAATCACTGAATAACTCCAACTCTTTCTGATAATTTTCATTTCTCGATGACTAGGTATACAACCTGACTATAAAAATCATATGCGGGGATAAATATTGCTACAAAATTTTATCCCTAATTCAATTCCAGGATTTTCATGATGCTGTTTCCTTTCACTTCTAGTCTAACATCCTGTAGCATGCTGGTACACAGTCCATATCCAACATGTGTTATTGGATTGGGTTGAATGTAAACCACCCACAGTTCTCTGTTCAATGGTTCAACATCTTTTCTGCAGCTTTGGAAAAGATAAAAATTTTAAAGCACTGTCATTAATGGGCACTTATAAGCATAAGGAGGGTTAAAAGTGTTTCACCTAAAATATAGAGTTAGACCAGCCACTTCAGGTGCACTTCAGGTAAATAGATTACTAGTAAATTGCAGCCATTTCTTTAAGTGAAAAAGCTTTTAGATGATTACATAAGCCTTATGAAACTAATTTTATCATCACTGAAGCTCCATATAATTTTCTCCAAAGTATATTTTACTTCCAAATATATCACTTAAATCTGTGGTGAAATAATCCCAAAACTATGGCTTCCATTTGTTTCCATCAATCTTCTGGAAAACATTGTGATTATGTACATACAAAAAAAAAAAAAAAGTTATGCTCCATTTCCAGTACTGACTGAATATCTTGCATCAGAATGATCCTGTCACAAAGGCAGGCAGAGACTGGAGGGGATGTGATCCTTGAAAGAAGGAAACTTGACAAGAAGAGTCACATTTATATGGCTTTCCCCCTATGCATACTTCCAAGTTCATGCACAGCTCAAGACTCCTAGGACTCAAGAAAGTTGCAGTTTTATTGGCTTACACTGTCACAGATAGGAGTTTCTGGGTTGCCAAAACACCTAAAAATTAAGAGGGTGTCTTAGAAACAAGGGGACTTCCCTGATGACTCAGCGGGTAAAGAATCCACCTACAATGCAGGAGACACAGGTTTGGTCGCTGGGTCAGGAAGATCCCCTGAAGTAGGAAATGGCAACCTACTTCAGTTTGCCTGCCTGGAAAATTCCATGGACAGGAGCCTGGCAGGCTATAGTCCAGCAAAGAGTCAGACATGACTGAGTGACTAAGCATGCACGCACGCTTAAAAAGAAGAAAATCACAGAAGACAGAACCACAAAATCTTCATACAAACTGCCCTCAGATTCTTGGTTGACCCTGAACTGTGTATGCAGGGGGAAGAACCAAGAAAACAGTAGACAGTAACAGCTAGAAGGAAAAAAAAAAAAAAAACCTCACCATAACTTAACTATCATACATCACAGAATAAATAAAGTTTGGAATTTGAGTCCTGCCAAATTAGAAGGGCTAGGTAAACACATTGGGTATTTCATCAAAGTTCCAGGAAGACGTTGTAGAATTAAAGCTACGTTTCAGGACAAATGCAGCTTCCTTAAACAAGGAATAAAATTTATATGTTGGATGTTATCAAAATGAAAAAGTATTTCTACTTATCAAAGACACTGTTAAGAAAACTTTAAAAGGCAAGCCACCCAACAAAATATTTGTTTTACATACATATATTTGACCACATATCTCAATATATGAAGAACTACTAAAATCAATAATAAAAAACACAACACAATAAAAATTAGCAAAAGACTTGAATGGTTACTTCACAAAAGATGATACACAGATTTCCAATAAACACATAACAATATGCTAAATTAGCATCATTAGTCATCAAAAAATGCAAATGAAAAACACAATAATTTACATTTCATATCCACTAGAATAACTAAGAGTACCAAATATTGGCAAGAATGCAGAGCAACTAGAACTTGCAGATCCTGATAGTGTAAAACATGTAGAAACTACTTTGGAAATCTGTTTGACAGTTCCTTGCTGAAATAAACATATACACAGTCCGTGACCCAGCAGTTCCAACCCTAGGTATTTGCTAGAATAGATGAAAACATTCATCTGTAATAGACATACAGTCATGTTTACAGCAGCTTTATTTGTAATAGCTCCAAGCTGAAAGCAACCCAACTGTCCAACAGCAGAGAAATAGAAAAACAAATTATGGTCTATTCAAACCATAATATTACATGAAATTATAAAGAAAAACTACTGATACACAAACCAATGTGGATATATTTTAAAAGCATTGTGTTGTTCAAAAGAAGCCAGAGACAGAAGAGTACAAATGTTTGGTTTCATTTATATGAAACTCAAAAATTGGCAAAAAGTATTCTATTATGATGATAGAAATCAGAACAGTTGTGTCCAGGGGGTGAAGTTTGACTGGAAGAGTGCAAGAAGGATTTCCAGGGTGATGGAAATATTCTGTGTCTTAGTTAGGGTGGTGGATTCACAAGTGTATTTTTTAACCAAAATGCATTGAATTAGACATTTAAGATTTGTGCTCTTCATAGTACAAGTGGTTGTACTGTGCTGTTTGGATTGGATTTGGATTAAATATAGTGTGATGATGGTTTGTGTTGGACTGAGTGATTTGAATTAAATATAGCATAGCCAGATGTTAAGCATTAAAAAGAGTCCATACTGATTCAAAAAAGTACCTGACTCACTCCTCTATGTACCTCATACTCTATTTACCATAAGTACATTAGTATCCTGGAACCATATTTATCATTCCTATTCCCTCGGCTTATTTTCTTTCCTCTTTCCTTGCTCTTTTCATTTACTGGTAACTGCTCCAATAATTGAGGGCTATTTTTAGCTAAGGCATTCCTATAACACCAACCCCAAGTGCTGAGATATTTTGCACGCTGGTAGGTTCCAAAACTTCATCTATAAGAAAATCTCTTAACTGAATCTATACAAGATTAAACCAACCAAGATATGAGTTTTAGCTTTGTTTTTCAGCCTTCAATGAAACTTCAAAAGCATTCCTTGTAAACTGCTTATTGGAATTTTTCTGTTTCATTTGTTACCAAAATTTGAACTCTTCCTTTGTTCACCTGTCTGTAAATCTTGATGGAGATACAATATTTTTTTTTTATCAAGCCACTTTATAGAATTTCATCCCAATCGAGGCAAAAGCTGATTCTCCAGATTCTTTCAAAAAACATCTACTCTTTTCTGGGTAACCATATCATTACAAACAGGCTGTGATATTATATCCTTATTTTCTTACTGCTGGGCCAAGAAGTTGGTGTGATAGTGAAATGTGACAACTGATCACCATATAAATTCCTTTTTAATGCTCTTCTGTAATGTGTAATAGACTGTGAACTACCATCATCCTGAAATGTCTTCATGTTTCTACAACATGACAAAGTAATAATGTGAAAATTCTGAATTTAGTAATTTAAAATCTGCCATGAGCCATGAGTGATATCACCCACACCAAGTTCTAATCTAAGAGTTAGTTTACTCATTTTCCACTTCATTTTATAAGGAAATCTTCCCATTTAATTTTTCAAGGAGAATTGTGGCATTCCACTGGCACTTCTTCTTAGTATTAAGAAATAGTAAAATACTGAATTTTCCCCTTAACTCTTATATAAATGCTCCTTCTTAAAGCATTTAATTCAGTTTTGTCTATACAGTGAATCTGGGAAGATACCCTGGAGAAAAGAATGGCAAACCACTTCAGTATTCTTGCCTGGAGAATTCCATGGACAGAGGAGCCTGGCAGGCTACAGTCCATGGGGTTGCAAAGAGTCAGACACAGCTGAGCGACTAACACACACACACACACAGTGAGTGTGCCCTCAAGGTGCTTTTGATATACTCAGTAATCACAGTGCATATGAAAGAGCTAATTAGAAACTGAAGGCCATCTATTGTTATATGCCAAAAATGACTGTTCTTCAGACTCCAGAAGGGATAAAATCATACTCTCCCATAGACGGAAGTATCTTTTAATTCCTGACATCCAGTATTGTACCCTCTAGCCCCATGTGACTATTTAAGTTTAAGTGAATTAAAAATTAAATGGAATTTAAAATTCAGTTTCTTAGTCACATTAGCTGCATTACTCAGTAGCCATATGTGGCTAGTTGCTACCATATTGGACAGTACAGATAGAGAACACTGTCAATATTTCAGAGCTTTCTATTGGATAGTGCTGATGAGTCTACAGCTATGCAGCTTCACAAAATATGGTTTAACTTAACAAACTTTTCCTTATACTCTTTTATCCTGACAGAGCACTATGATCCGTTTGTATATGGTAGAAATTTTGAGCTGTCACAACTTTCTGGTATTACTTGATCCTTCCTATCAATGTTGGAGAACTGGAGAATACTGACTGTTGAATAAATGGGATGTTCAATGCATGGCAATTGGACTTCCCTGGTGGCTCAGACGGTAAAAGCGTCTGCCTACAATGTGGGAGATCCAGGTTTGATCCCTGGGTCGGGAAGATCCCCTGGAGAAGGAAGTGGCAACCCTTCCTTCTAGTACTCTTGCCTGGAAAATCCCATGGACGGAGGAGCCTGGTGGGCTGCAGTCCATGGAGTCGCAAAGAGTCGGACACGACTGAGCGACTTCACTTTCTTTTTCTTTCTTTCTTTCAATGTATGGTAGTCCTAGTGACCCGAAGAAAGGAAATGAAGCATTGCTGCATAAATGAGAAGTATCTATTAGGTGCCTACTCCTGATAATATTGGACCCTAAGTTAGGCTGAGGGGAGGCAATGATACTAGGATGAAAAGAATGTAGTCCTAGCCACCAAGGGTTTAAAATTACAAAGGGTGAAACAACATGAAAAGACCCAAGGATACTACATAGTGCTAAAGTGCTGTTACGAGAGTACACACAAGCCTGGAGGTCAAGGAGAACATCCAGGAATAAATGACATGTAAACTGATCACCGACGCAATTGACATAAACTTGAGCAAACTCTGGAGATAGTGGAGGACAGGGAAGCCTGGCGTGCTGCAATCCATGGGGTCACAAAGAGCTGGACATGACTTAGCAACAGAACAACAGCAAACTGATCTCAGCTCTGAAAGGATTAAGCGGAAGGTAAAGAGGATAGAGGAGAGTAGGGCAGAGAATGGTGGATAGGAAAACATTCCTTGCCACCACCAATTCCCCCCGCTCCTGCCACACCAAAAAATAAGTAACTAAGAACTACGGGCAAGAAAGAGCATAAACCATTTAAGAAACTCTATGAAAAATAAAATCAAATTCTGTTAACATAAAAAGTAAACCCAATTGAAGATAAAATTAACTTCTTTACTAAGTAGAGTGAAAAGTGATAATCACTCAGGTGACCCCATGGACTGCAGACTGCCAGGCTCCACTGTCCATGGAATTCTCCAGGCAGGTGGGTAGTCATTCTCTTCTCCAGAGGATCTTCCCGACCTAGGGATCAAAATGGTCTCCTGCATTGCAGGCAGATCCTTTATTGTCTGAGCCACCAAGGAAGCCCATGTGATGTTAAACTTATTTTAGGATTTAGTTTATTTTGCAATATCATTTCAAAAAGTAAACTTTCTACTTAACATTCTGTCAGAATTACACACACATAAGCGGAGAAGGCAATGGTACCCCTCTCCAGTACTCTTGCCTGGAAAATTCATGGATGGAGGAGGCTGGTAGGCTGCAGTCCATGGGGTCACTAAGAGTCTGACATGACTGAGCGACTTCACTTTCACTTTTTACTTTCATGCATTGGAGAAGGAAATGGCAACCTACTCCAGTGTTCTTGCCTGGAGAATCCCAGGGACGGGGAAAGCCTGGTGGGCTGCCATCTATGGGATCGCACAGAGTCGGACAAAGACTGAAGCGACGCAGCAGCAGCAGCAACAGCAGAAAGAAGGGTTGGGGAAGGGAAGTGTAGATGGATAAATGGTTGTTGCTGTTCAGTTGCTAAGTCGTGTTCAACTCTTTGCAACCCCATGGTCTGTAGCACACCAGGATCCATGGGGTTCTCCAGGCAAGAATACTAGAATGGGTTACCATTTCCTTCTCCAGGAGATCTTCACGGACCAGGGATCAAACCCACATTCCTTGCCTTGGCAAATGGAATCTTTACCACTGAGCCACCAGTGAAACCCAGATAGATGGCAAGACTTAGCAATTTTAGCATAAATTTTATGTGTGAGAGGTTTAGATGTTTGTCAATGGCTCTTCCAGCCTGAGTAGAATTAAATCCGTTATTACAGCAAAGCAACTATGAGTATGTAATTATGAATACCCAAGTACTTATAAATTTATAAATCAACATAATACTCGAAAACTATTATTTTACTATATATGTTAACAATGCCATTTAAAAATTCAAAGCATAAAACAAAAATACTTAAGTTTTTTATTTAAGATTTTCTTTAATGTATATGTAAAAATGATGAACTTAACTTCACATAAATAGGATCTCAATAAATCTGACCTTTTAAAAAAATCTTATTTTATTACATATTTAAATTACATATTACTTACTTAATTAATTACATATGTAATTTTCATAAAGGCAGGTAGCTAGGCATGCCATTTTTAGAGTATTGCATGATGCTCAGTTATATCCAACTCTTTGCAACCCCATGAACTGTAGCCCGCCACACTCCCCTATCCATAAGACTTCCCAGGCAAGAATACTGGAGTGGGTTGCCATTTCCTTCGCCAGGGGATCTTCCCAATCAAGGGATCGAACCCTCGTCTCCTGCATTTGCAGGCAGATTCTTTACCAATGAGCCACCTGGGAAGCCCCTTTTATAGCATTAGTTTTACTTTTACTTTTCAATTTGTCTTTCTGCCCTTCTCCTCCCCTTTACCTCCACTTACATTTTTTATTCTCAAAAAGTAACCAATGGTAAACATTGTGTTCTTCCATACTTTCCCTAAGCATTTCCAATAATACAATAACACACATGCACACATATCCACAGATTTATATAATTAAAAGTAGGATTACATAATAAATTATTTCTTCACCTTGCTTTTTCTCATTCTGCAAATTCGTCAAAAAAAGAGCACCTTGTATTGCTCTAATAGATTCTTTTTAATGTTTCCATAATGTTTTATGACAAGAATACATCATTTTTCCATGGCTGATAAGCATTACAACTGTTTCCAATTTGCTGCCACAATAAACGATGATGCACTGAATATACCTATATGTTAATCTGAAATTTTTATTTCTCTTGGATACATTCTTGGGAATGGAACTGATGGACCAATAGTCATCTGTATTATCTTCCTTTTTTTTCTTTTAACCATCTTTCTTTTAACCCACTCCCCCCAGCCCTATCCCCAAATACCTGATGACTGAAGGTCATTAAAAGTCTACAATCTATATTTTCCTTAATTTGAATAGATGTTACTTTTGACAAAGGCTATAACATTTTCCATTTCCACTAGTGATGTGTGAAAATGTAGTTTTCAGTGCATCTCCACCAGCAATATACATCTGTAAAATGTTGCCAAATCAATTGATATAAAGTACTAGCCTTTATTATCTTATTTTCTTTTGCACTTGCTTATCTACTTACAAAGTTGTGTCTTTTTTATATGCTTGTTGGACATTTATATCTGTTCCATTTTGAACTGCCTCTTCAGATGCTTTATCTATTTTTCTCTTGCTTTTCCTGTTCTTCACTAGAATAAAGGATGCTTATTTAGAGAAGCACCTGTATATTCATAAGTATTAACTTTGTCCTCTGTGTTCTACTTTTTTTTTGCAAATCTATTTTCAATCTGTGTATATGTGTCTTTGGACATACAACAGTGTTTACAAATGTTTTGTGTTAAAAAGTATGCCTAACTTATATATTTCTTGGATTTCATATCACATGGTTAAAAAATCCTTCCTCACTTATGTTGTTATATTCTTCTCTGGTTTTTTTTTTGCAGGGGTTTTGTTATTTTATTTTGAACTATTTAGTACAAATGGAAAATATTTTTATTTAAAGTTAAAAAAAAGTTATGATTTGATTCTCTTCCAAACAGATATTTTATTATGCCAATAACATTCATTAATATGTTGACCAACATGTGAGAAAGACAACCCAGAATTCAGCTACACCAGACAAAAAAGTCTTTATAATTTAATGTGTGATAAATTATTATATGTGTTATTACTTTAACATAAAAAATTAAACAGGAATTTATCGATATTGTATATATTTAAATTATGTGTTAGTCTATATGATTCATCTCATCGCAGAATGCTATTAGTGAAACAAGGCAATAATAGTGTTAGTTAACTGTCAGAATAGTAACTGATAATAGTACAAATAATAAAAGTGCCAAATGTATAGCAAAATTTTAGTAAGGTGTCTTTTTGTCCTCTGATAAAGTTAATTTTACTGTTTTTAAACTCTGTGTTAGATATTTAAATTTTATAGGCTATATTGAAGACATATAAATATAAAACTTTTTCAAAAAGGAATATGAATAAAATAGGACTAATTTAACAGATATTAACTGTATTTAATAATAAATAATAGAGACATGTTTCTTTCTGTCCCATAATATGGTAGGATAATTTTACTGTTTCCTTTTTCAATAATTCTTCTCTGAAGTGCCTGCAATCTGCAGAACATCCTTCTTGTCTTTTATGCTGAAAATAGTCAAACATCAAATTTACTTTGACTTGAAACTTTGCTCTTATCAAGCCCTTGTAACACGGATTCTAGTATCATTCCTATGGGATGACATCAAGCTCAATATGCTCTTAGAGGAAGTATTTGGGCAAGAAATAGTTAGGAGTTTACTTATTATCAATAGCAGGTATTTCAATGTGTAGGAATTTTTTTCCCACTCTCCAAAAAGATACACATACATTTTTTGTTGTTTTATTGGAGCATAATTGCTTTACAATGTTGTGTTAGTCTCGTCCATACAACAAAGTGAGTCAGCTACACGTGTACGTATATCCCCACCCTCTTGAGCCTCCCTTCTAGCCCAGCCACTGTACTAGCCCTCTACATGGTCACAGAGCGCCAAGCTGAGCTCCCTGTGCTCTACAGCAGGTGCCCACTCACCATGTATTTCACACGTGGTAAGATGGCTGGATGGCATCACTGACCCGATGGACGTGAGTCTGAGTGAACTCCGGGAGTTGGTGATGGACAGGGAGGCCTGGCGTGCTGCGATTCATGGGGTCGTGAAGAGTCGGACACGACTGAGCGACTGAACTGAACTGAACTGAGTGCATGATTGTCAGTGCCACTCTCTCAGTTCGTCCCCCTGTCCCCTTCCCACTCTGTGTCCACATGTCTGTGCCCATACACTTTGATTCTACAAGCTTGTTTTTAAAGATTTGTCTTGTGTCAATCATAGTTCTGCACCTATAAATTCATCATATAGCCTAGTATGTCCAAGATGTCCATCATTTTTAAAGACTTTAAGGTGCATTGCATGTCCTCATAAGTTAATGCTTGCTTTCTTAGGAAAATGGTTTTAAAACAGAGATAATTTGAATTTGAGAAATCAATACTGGAATCTAAAGAAGTTATAGTTTTAGTAAAGAAATTGAGTAAGTCCAGCCTAACTCAGTTTCCTTTTATGGTGACTTTTTTGGGAGAGGGAAGTTAGAGTAGTCTTGGGAGGAAATAGAATAGTCTTATTTCAAAAAAAGTGTTATTTTTTTGCCATGAGATTTTGTCATAATCTACACATAAAATTGAAAAACTGAGTTGTGTTCAGTTCATCCTTCCCCAGCTATCCCATGGTTTCTTCAAAATCATCAAACAAGTTTGGAAAAACAGCATATAAAGTTCTGTTTATTGTAATCGTTTTCCCCACTGACATCCTCAGTGTGTTTCCAAATTAATGAAAGACATTCTTCTTGTCCCACACTTTGAAAATGTGATTTTAAGGTAATCCACATTCTCACCCTTTAATAGCTCTCTTTTAGGCATATGTTTATGGAGGCATGTCCTTCCATTTCTATTAAATAAAAACTATCATTAAGTGTCTCTTCACATTTTGAGGAAGCAAAAAGAACCAAAATGTTTCATTATGAAAGCTTCAATATCACCTGTCAGCAAATCTTGACCATTTTTTATAGTGTTGCTTACAAAGTATATAGAACATTTTGCAGATAAGATCTTTTCACTTTCCTTAATAAGAAGTTTATCCACTGAATAGAATTTGCCAAAATTTTCATTTGATATATTTGCATAATTTGCAGAAAGATGATTAAAGTCTCTGTATTTGGACAAGGTATCAGTAGATTCTAGTTTTGTGCTTTATGTAGCTTAGTAAAATCTTCACAGAAATCAAGAATATGATTTGACACTATCTTTTTAAAATTAAAGTCTCTAAGAACAGGAGGGATCATTTTTCATTGCCATTGGGTGACATAGAGTTTTCTTGTAAAAAATGTGATCAGTCAGGTAAAATCTGAAAGAATTAGCTCTACACTGTAAAGAACCAACTCATCCATTATCAACATTTCCTGCTTTTGTTTTCCCATAGTACATTCACGTGAAACCTCAGAATTGGGAAAAATAGCTTTATTGGTTTCATAGAGCTGTCAGGGGAGCAATTCAGTGAAGTGTGCTTGTTCATGCGGTGTGCCCAAACCAATTCAGCAGCTGCTATTTTCAACTGAACATTGGTGTCTTCGGGGAGACACAGAAACTTTTGATTGATTTAGAAATATTGCATGTCTCATCCCCAACTTGTGAAATTCACTCTCCCCGTTGTGTGCCTTCACATTTCCTTTTCCATTGTAATTAATTCCAAGTGCTTTTCTGCATATTACACAGTAGTGTGCTGTTTTGCTTATTTACCTCCCTAATTCAGTTACTTGTGTTCTGCCCTCTGTAATAAGACAGCCTAGTCAGTTAGGCTTCTTTTTCATTGATGTTTGGGGTCAGGTGGGATTAGTATTACAATCATTCTCATTTTCATCATCTGAGCTCTTAAAAAAATGATCACAGGATTCACAATGTTAAAAATATTGGCATCATCTTGATAATACCAAGAATAACAGTCAATCCACAGGTGAAGGACTGTTAACACTCATGATTACCATGCACTTAAATTGCACACTTAAGTCTTAGTATTCACATTGATACAAGATTGGTGATTCATTATTATGAATAGCAAGTTGGAAACATCCACAGTTGGGGGGGAAATAGTTACAGCAACTGCAGAAGGCAAATAATGTCTGTCATATTCATCTGCTACAATCATAGTAGTTTGCAACCCCTATCTTTTAAGCTGCTGTATGGATTTTGTACTTTTCCCCAAATCTCCTGTATTCACTACCAAAAGCCTGGACTTTTTGTCTCCCAAGATAGCTTCCCTTGACTTAGAATTTTCGTTGCTACAACTGAAGCATCTCAGGTGATCTGGGACAGTTGTCACCCTAGTTAATCCATTTGAGCTTGCAGGACGTTTATGAGCAGTTTTTCTTTCCATTCATCTGGTCAGTTTTTTGATTGAAAAATTGAGGTTTGTTTGTAGTCACATAAATCTTTTCAGACTCACAGGTTGAATTTTGTCAAGTGCTCTTTTTATTCTTCTTTTAAAATTGGAAACTTTCTGTCACCGCAGTGTTATTTCCCCCAAATATGTTCTTCTTATTCAGCTTCATCTTTCCATATCTGTAGTATTCACTATACAAAGTTATTTTTCTTTGTCAGTTCATGGGGACTCAGGTTAGATTGTTGGATTATCATATTTATTGGCAGTCTTGCTAACTGCAGGTGAAATGTCCTCTCCTCCTCATAGGCCAGCAATAGAGAAGAGAGTGATTCACAAATCCTTCTTCTAAGACACATGGAAAAGGCAGTGGGTTCACCAGTCTCCTGTTCTGTCCCAGGCTCCAAGACTGGGAGGTCTCTGCCAACCCACTTGACTCCTTCCTGACCAGTTTAAAGGCAACAGAACAGATATATTCATGAGGACAAATATTTAAGGAAGAGGACAGGAGAACTCAAGGACCCCAGATCTCTGTGAATCAAGCATTTGCTCACACTTGTTTCTTCATTGCCTTCCCTAGAGGTCCCACTGGTTTTCTCAGGCACTCGCCCAGCCTGAAGAGGAGAATTACCAGTTCTTTTGCACACACAATTATCCAGAACCACAAGCCCTACTAGCCTTCTATCTTCAGACTCTAGCAGTCATTGGTTTCAGGAGGAAGCTGTCACTGACGGGAAGGAAACTGGGTTTAGTTTTCAAATTCCCAGAACACTTCAAAACACCACTGAAAAAAAAAAAAAAAACAGCATTCTAGTAACCTCAAAAAAGAAAAGCAGAAGAGTGAGAAGTAGACTTACTGCTTCTTTTCTAGGTTAAAGAAGATGTTTTATTAATAAGCTGATATTTATTTTAAACATATTCATATTTTTCTTGTGAACATTTGTGCCATGTGATGACTATTTTGGAGCACAAATTCAAATTTCAAAATAATACAAGAGAAAATATAGTAAACCAACAATTAAGGCAGTAAACAAAACCATATATATTTTAGAAGTCAGTGTTAAGTGCTAAAATATGGAGTTGAGCATGATTTATTGTGCTGGATAAATTCAGAAGACCTGATGAATGATGTTAAATTATTAATTTGCCCAAAGTGGGAGAGGCCACCACCTAGAACCATATGTCATAAATATTAAAGCTATCCCATCTAAAGGACTTCTGTGGGCAATGAATTATAAGGACCAGTATAGATCAATGCTGGGTTAATCATAACTCTTTGTGCCTGTAATTCACAATAATTTTATCCCCCACCAACCATGAGTTTAAATTGTAAAGAAGTTAGCAGCTTAGAGCGCAAACGTAGCATTTATTTCTCCCACATTGTTCTCAGGCCTTTTAATTTTTATTTCATGAGCAAAAATAATACAGTTCCAGCCTTCAGCCTTCATTTTAATTATGAAAAGCCCTGCTTCTGTTTCAATCCTGAAAATCAGAAATGCTTACATAGCAGTAGTCACAAAATCAACAGGCTTAAGGGCTCTGGAATCATAGAAACCAGATTATTTTCATTCATTCCAGCGGTTTTAACAAATAAGCAACCTGTTTTTTAAAGCTTGAATCTTATTCATCTTAATAGTGTGATCACATAGAAGTTGCATGCTTTCCATGGCTCTCTCTGGCTGCACACTGTGTTGAGTTATTTTTATTTATGTAAATACTACTTCTCCGACTAGATAGGCTGTGCCTTGAAGACAAAGGCTGCTATCCCTCGAATGTTTTTGCATTCTATGGCAAATATCTCCTGGGAATTTATCTTTAATGTAGTGAAAAAGGCAAAGAAGGTGGCCTTGAGCTTCAAGTTCCAAATCTACCGCAAATAATTGCTACAACTCAGAGCAAGTTTCCTTACCACGTCTATGAATTAGGTATCATATCAGCTGCCTCACAGTATTGCAAAGAACACATTTATGTGTAAAGGTATTTTTAAGAATGAAAAAAATGCTTTCTAAATGTTAGCAACTGTCTATGGCCATACCACCCTGAACGTGCCCAATATCATCTAAATGTTAGCCATTATCATGAGAAAGAAGTGGAGGAGAGAGGGAAGATATTCCTTCTTCAGTAAAGGGAATTCTTTTCTTCCGCTCTGGTTTAAATGTCATCTTTCCATAATTATTTCCACCGAATGTTTTTTTAATAAAAAGAGATCATCATCACTGTCCCTCTGTAGCTATAGATTTTGAAGTGAACTTTGAAGGAATTTGATAGATTAAAGACTTATGTGAGAAAGGATATAGTGTCCTAATTAAAACCAAGGTAATTGGGGTAAAAAGTAGTGATAAGTGTATTTGCTTGCGGCTTGGACTCCTGAAGTTATTACAGGAGAATGCTGCCTAATAAACTGAAAAGTGCTTTCAGCATTAGGTCATGATGGAGATGTGGGTACAGGGACATTCAGGACAAGGGCATTCTTCAGAGGAACAGAAATATGCCATAATCCACAACACAGTGACGAGCACAGGTATAGGTTTTACTAAAAATAATTTTCCCACTTTTCACTTTACATGGCAAGAAATGCAAATATTTGAGAAAATAACATTAAATGTTTACAGTTCTTCACCTGACAAATGGAAAATTCCAGAAAACTGGAAGGTTAAAAGAGTGTGCATGAATAAGAAATGGTCACCAAAGACTATCTCTGTTCAATCAGTTAAGCATAAAAGATAAGGAACTACAATATTTGGGGTTTTCTTGTAGTTACCATAATATTTGAGCAAATTGTGCTGACTTCCTCAATGACAATTAAGTTCCCCTTGCTTTAAACTACTTTAACACGTCAAGCTTCTTCTGTGGAACTTACCACAATATACTTTGTGTTACAGCAATTTAGTGTTTGATTTATCTCCACTACTGAATTATAAACGGCTTGAGGGCAGAGGCCCAAATGTTATTCATGTTTACATCCCCTACAGATCCCTTCAGGATCTTAAAAGTAATGTATATCCATTCATCTGTCGATGGACATCTAGGTTGCTTCCATGTCCTAGTTATTGTAAAAAGTGCTACAGTGAACACTGGGGTACATACATGCATCTCTTTCAATTATGGTTTTCTCAGGGTATATCCCCAGCAGTGGGATTGTTGGGTCATATGGTAGTAGTTCTATTCCAAGTTTTTTTTAAAGAAATCTTCGTACTGTTTTCCATAGTGGCTGTATCAATTCCCAACAACAGTGCAAGAGGGTTCCCTAGATTAATAGATACAAAAGTTGTGGTACATATATATAGTGGAATATTACTCAGCTATAAAAAAAATGTATTTTAGTCAGTCTTAATGAGGTGGATGAACGTAGAGCCTATTATCCACAGTGAAGTAAGTCAGAAAGAGAAAGACAAATATTGCATATTAAGGCATGTGTATGAAATCTGGAAAGATGGTCCTGGTGAACTTATTTGCAGGGCAGTCATGGAGACACAGACACAGAGAACAGACTTGTGGGCACAGTGGGGGAAGGAGAAAGTGGGATGAACTGAGAGAGCAGCATGGAAACATACACATTACCGAATGTAAAATAGAGAGCCAGTGGGAATTTGCTGTGTGACAGAGGGAGCTCCACCCAGCACTCTGTGACAACCTACAGGGGGTGGGGTGGGGCGGAAGATGAAAGGGAGGTTCAAAAGGGAGGGGACATACGTGTACCCGTGCTGATTCATGTTGATGTAGGGCAGAAACCAGCACAATTTGTAAAGCAATTATCCTCCAATAAAAACATTATTTCAGAGTAATACATAATTATTAGTAAAATGAAATTCAAAGAAAGATTTCTGTAGAAATATTGTAGAAGTGGAACAAAACCTAGCTTCTAGCATGATCTCAGTGCTGAGAAATCCATCACAAGCTTTTGGCATCTCAGCCCTATTATGAGGACACAGGTGTTGAGTATCGATAGCTACCATTGTCTGTCAATCACTACAGCATTCTAGGGACCAGGAAATAATACTGGAGGTAGATGCCACTTTGGATTCCTTTCCTTTTTTACAATCAAGGCCTGAAATGTGTTGACATGGATACACTTTTGCCCTCTGGTTTGACCTGTATAAATTACTCTACTGGCATGGAATTCAGTGTAAAATAATGACCCATAGTTTAGCTGCTTATCCAAACATGACCTCAACAACAAAGACTAGTTGAAAATTTTTAAATAATACCCATCACCTATTCAGATGACTTGAAAATTCCCATGCCAAACCTTCAATTATTATTCTGTTAAAAAGTGATTTTAGGTTTTGTCGATGAGTATTTTCTAGATAGTTTTAATTTACTGGTTAAAAATCATGTAAAGGACAGTGATTGTATGTTTCAGTAGATGAAAAAGGCCAGGGATATTTTTAAAAGCTAAAATAGTTTGGGTTACTATGCAACATTTCAAGGGCCTTGCTGTAGGCTATAATCATACTGTTTTAATGGTTCTCTTTTTAAAATGCATTCATAATGCTTTGTAACATTAGAATTACTAGAAGCATGTATATAATGGCAATGATAATGTTACTGTACATTTAAATGGAGCTCTACAGTTCACAAAGCAGGAACAGCAATGCTAGAACACTTTTCTAATAGCAAAGCAATATGTCTCCAACTGGGGAGGTCCCTGGATGGTTGTAAGGAAGCTGCAAGGGGATCCAGGAGGGGTAGCTGCTTTAAATGGAGGAAAGTAGCAAAATCAAAGTAGGTTGCTAGAGAAGGCTTCAAGGCCACTGCTATCTCTCTTGTAAGTATCGACCCAGAAAGTTAAAATGACCGATACAACAGTTGGTGATGAAGGGAAACAGAATAAGCCACTCCAAAATATACAACACTGACATATTATTTTGAACTGCAAACACTTGAAAAACAGCAAATGCAGGGAGAGGCTTTCTCTGAACTGCTTTTATTTGCCTAAAGATAAATCTTCTGAAAGTAACTTAATCATCATAAATTCTGTCTTCGAGAGTTTCATCATCCAAGGAATATTGACTCATCACAGAAGAGATCGGAAGTCAGCACCATACAACTTTGTCACCAACTATCATACTACCCTTCTATTCTTCTGAGGGTCTTTGCTAAAAATCATTTGTGTCTGTGCCTAGTCACTCAGTCGTGTCCGACTCTTTGCAACCCCTTAGACTGTAGCCCGCCAGGCAATAATACTGGAGTGGGTTGCCGTGCCCACCTCTAGGGAATCTTCCCAACCCAGGGATTGAACCCAGGTCTCTCACATTATAGACAGATTCCTTTTACCGTCTGAGCCACTGGGAAAGCCCAAGGAGGAGGGGATCTTCCCAACCCAGGAATTGAACTGGAGTCTCCTGTGTCTCCCGCATTGCAGGCGGATTCTTTACTTTCCCCAAAATGACCATAACCCCCTCCCATTCCCTATTTAAATAGTATTGCATCCTGAATTCCAAGCCACTTCTTTGAGTTACTCAATTTTCCCTGGACATCTCCCTTGTATGCACAAGGCACACATGTCGATAAACTTCTGTTTTTCTCTTCTTAATCTGCCTTTCATTATAGAGGTCTCAGTCAAGAACTCCTTCCCTAGTGTAATTAATGCAAAAGATCAGAGATAGCAAGGGCTTCGGGCTGACCATGCAGATACAAGTAATCAATACAGAGGGAACTTAACCAAGTACTTCCCCCCTCCCATACTAATATTGCAAGAATCTATCAGTTTTTATAATTATATCAAGCCTCAAGTTCAAAAATTCTTCCTGATTATATTATTCATTTTTTTTCAAAACAATTTTATTTAAAAATTGTGGTGTTCATAAGATTGTCTACTATCAAGATTTTGTACCCCAGGTCTCAAACACCAAACGTTCCAATGCAGTAAATTTAGGGTCGGGTCTGGAGTTTACATTTTTTAAGACAAGAATACAATGGTAATTCTAATTCTAATAGCATCACATTTTAAGGAGCACTGAACCATAGTACCTGACATATTGCCTAGGGTACAGGAGACACTCCATGAATAGTTGCAATGACTTATTTATCTGTTTTGAGATCCCATGGGTTTGGTTGGGGTAGTTCACTCCCAAAAAAAGTATCCACTGTGCACAGTAAACTGGTCTGAAGTTTTTAGACCATATTTCATGCAAAACTTTTTATCAAGTATCTGATATTAGCCCGACCTAAGCAAATATATATAAAGGCAGTATAGTCGTCCTTCAGTATTTGCAGAGGATTATTTCCAGGAACCCCCAAATCCAGGGTTCTTTGTATCCCCTGTATAAAATGATGTAATATTTGCATATAACTTACACATATCTTGCCATATACTTTAAGTCATTTCTAGATTACTTTTCATACCTGATACAACATAAATACTATGTAAAAAGTTGTAAATACAGTGTAAATACTATGTAAACAGTTGCAAGCATGCAGCAAATTCAACCTCCAACTTAATCTGGGATTAATCTTTTTGGAACTTTCTGGAATTTTATTTTTTGAATGTTTTCTGTCCATAGTTGGGTGAATCCATGGGTGCAAAACCCATGGATATAGACGGCTAACTGAGTTAAGGTGGCTTCCCAGGTGGCTCAATGGCAAAGAATCCGCCTGCCAATGCAGGAGCCAAAAGAGACGCGAGTTCAGTCCCTGGGTCTAGAAGGTCTCCTGGAGGAGGAAATGGAAACCAATCCAGTATTCGTTCCTGGAAAATCCCACTGACAGAGGAGCCAGGTGGATTACAGTCCACAGGATCTCAAAGAACAGACACGACTGAGCACACACACACACACACACAACTGAGTTAAATATATTAAATATTTACTTACATTTTCTTCCCCTATATTTATATTTGAATGTCCCATTCTTTTTCCAATATAAGATTTTTCTAGTTTTGTGGATTTTTAAAATTTTGATTCTTTGTTCATTTTAATTAATGTATTGCACTATAGGAATTTATTTTGTATATAATGTGACTGCAGTCATGAAATTAAAAGGCGCTGCTTGGAAGAAAAGCTATGACAAAACTAGACAGCATATTAAAAAGCAGAGACATCACTTTGTCGACAAAAGCATCACATTGTATACAGGACATCACTTTGTATAGTCAAAGCTATGGTTTTTCCAGTAGTCATGTGCAGGTGTGAGAGTTGAACCATAAAGAAAGCTGAGCACCAAAGAATTGATGCTTTCAAATTATGGTGCTGAAGAAGACTCTTGAAAGTCCCTTTGACTGCAAGAAGATCAAACCAGTCAATCCTAAAGGAAATCAACTCTGAATATTCATTGGAAAGACTAATGCTGAAGCTAAAGCTCCAATACTTTGGCCACCTAATGCTAAGAGCTGACTCATTGCAAAAGACCCTGACAGTGGGAAAGATGGAAAGCAGGAGGAGAAGAGGATCACAGAAGATGAGATGTTTGTATGGCATCATTGATTAAATGGACATAAGTCTGAGCAAACTCCAGGAGATAGTGAAGGACAGGGAAGCCTGGCATGCTGCAATTCATGGGGTCACAAAGAGTCGGACTTGACTGGGCTACTGAACAACAACTTGTACTCTCCAGGATTTTCTACACATATGGTCACATGATCTGCAAATAGAAATAATTACACTTCTTCCTTTCACATGTATACAAATTTGAGCGTTTTTCTTTGTCTAATTACTCTGGCTAGAACTTCCAGTACTATATTGAATAGAAGTGGTGAAAATGGACATCCTTACCTGTTATCTTCACAGATGCTGGAGCAGAGTCCACAGGGAAATAGGGCTGCTTTTAGGACTGCAGCCAGGACCACAGTGGGCCAGCTGGCCACTGGGGTACATGCCTCCTTCTGAAAGCATCCTATATCAGCCTTAGACTCTGCCTGAGTTTTTCAGCAGAAAACTGGGTCCCAAGCCTCCCGCAAAGGCACTTTTGTTTATGGATGGCTACTACATTGATATTTTTCTAGGGATATGAAGGCCCTGGTGGCTCAGATGAAAAGAATCCTACAACGCAGGAGACCCGGGTTCTATCCCTAGGCTGGGAAAATCCCCTCGAGAAGGGAATGGCTACCCACTCCAGTATTCTTACCTGGAAAATTCCATGAACAGAGAAGCCTGGCAGGCTACAGTCCTTGGGGTTCCAAAGAGTTGGACACAACAGAGCATCTAACACACTTGAAGCGGGGGGAACTTCCTATTCACCCATTTTGTTAACATCATTCCCTCTACCTATACTTATATATTTTTTTCTTTTTCCCTAATCATATTTACCAAAATATTGCTTTCCCCTCAAATAAGTAAATAAGCAAACAAGCAAATAAACACACTGAATATTTGATTTAATTATTAGTTCCATCTATTTTATGAATTTAGTTTTATGTTATATATAATAATTTTCTAAATTAACTTTATTAACATCTGTTTTTATTTTTGTTAAATTTGTAACTTATGAGTGATTACTAATAGAAAAAAGGGATAATCATTGAAAGATATTATAAATAACCCAGAAGAAATCATGTTCCCTATATGGTAATAGAGAAGGTTGTATAATTATTTTTTTTCCCTCATTACAGCACCTACCAAGTTTGACTACAAGATTACCATAGGTCACACTTGACAACAGATTAACTTAGAAGGACATAGGACAAGAAATCTTGCCAGCCAGGCAGTGTTAGCTATTTTTCTTCAATATGAGTTGTACTTACAGAATTCATTTGGAGTACAGGTCACAGACAGGAAGATATTAATTCTTTTTTTTCTAAATTTTTAAAAGAAAATCCATCCTGAACCCTCCTCCCTCCTTCCTCCCCATATTATCCCTCTGGGTCGTCCCAGTGCACCAATCCCAAGCATCCAGCATCGTGCATTGAACCTGGACTGGCATCTCGTTTCATACATGACATTTCACATGTTTCAATGCCATTCTCCCAAATCTTGCCACCCTCTCCCTCTCCCACAGAGTCCATAAGCCTGTTCTATACATCAGTGTCTCTTTTGCTGTCTCGTATAGAGGGTTATCGTTACCATCTTTCTAAATTCCATATATATGCGTTAGTATACTGTATTGGTGTTTGTCCTTCTGGCTTACTTCACAGGAAGATAATACCCATGTTGGGTGGTACAAAAGCCTACCTGGCTTAGAAGCCTAATAATCCAAAGGAACCAATATCTCTTATAACAACTCCAAAAACAAGCACAATTTCCAGGGTCCTGAAAGACACAAGGCCAGCTGTATAAGGATTACTGCACTCAAAGAAGCTCAAAGACATGGCTTCCTTCCCTGCATTTACTGTTCTCCCAGTTCAGATGACATTTACTACTCAGGGGTCATTTTACTATAAGTGGGGTGCCTGGAAACATAGTTAACATTCCAACTTCATTGCATTTCCAAGAGAACAGAGCTATAAATTAACCAAAAGCCAAATTCTCATTCAGAATAGGTGTTTAGTTTGAAATATAGGCCCTATTATTGTTTACACTGTTAATTGTATGGCAATGTAACATTTTTTTATCCTGTCTATATGACCGAATTCCAACCTTAAACCTTTTTCCTCTCATGTTCTTCATATTTGCACAGGTGAAATATGGAAATTATGCTTTTGTGTGGGATGCAGCTGTATTGGAATATGTGGCGATCAATGACCCAGATTGTTCCTTTTATACCATTGGGAATACCGTTGCTGACCGAGGATATGGAATTGCATTACAGCATGGCAGTCCTTACCGGGATGTTTTTTCACAAAGGTAAGATTTGTGTGCAGTTCAAATAAGAAGAGAGAAAATATAGAAAAAGAAAATTTACTTGGTTACTCCATTTAGTTTATTACATTTTGTTTCTTTATTTGGAAAACCACAATAAACAACAACATAAAAGGGAAGTTATGAATGGTTCTACAATAAAACATTCATTTCCTAAAGCATGTACTAAAGTATTATTTTCCCATTAAAAGGGAAAAGTTATTGCTGCATATAACTAGTTATTCTCAAAAAGATGATATAGAAAATAAAATAAAAATGTAATTGAGTTTAGTCTCTGAATTTTTAGGGACTAAAAATGTCATAAAGTAAGCAAAATTAATTCATTTCTAAAAACTGCAAAGCATAAAATAAACTTCAGGACCAAGTTAAAATTCTGAAGCACATGCTGATAGGGATGTTTCCATCTCAGTTTTGCAAAGGGAAAACGTGGGAATTTTAGTCTTGTCATTTGGTGTCAAAGTACACATGAAACTTTGTCATGGAAATTTAGGAGACAATTTATTAAGAAGTTATATTCATCCTGAAATCAGAATTTTCTGTGTTATTTAAGAAAGAAGATTTTGAAATATATATTTTGGATTAACAGTGCAGATGAGAGTGTTGAGCCTGAAAGGTATTTTAAAAATCACTGCATTTTATTCTATCTACTACCAAACAAGCTTGAACCTAAAAGAGTGTAATATCTTTCAGGTAGAAGTATGTCCCATTTGACACTGATAGTTCGTTTGGTTTATTACTAGATATTCTTTAGGTAAAAGCCAGACAAAAGAGAGCAGTACTGGGTAGTAGTCTAGGTAGTACTAAGGCCCCAAATTTGAGTGACATTCCCCCAAATTTCAAGATAACAAAAATCTAGGTATTTAGTGTTTAACAGAACAAGTCAGTAGTTCAAATATTTGTTGTGATTCTTCTGTTAGCTACTAAAAACCTAGATATCTCTCCTTATCAGCAAATAAGGATGTTAAATCAACTCTAAGGTCCTACATTAGTCACCTTTTCTGTGTAGCAAACAACCCAAAGTACCAATGACTTGAAAAAAGCTATTTCTCATTCATGGAACATAAGGACTGTGATTTGACTGAATTCTGCTGTGAGTTGTGGGTCAACTGCAGGTCCCTGTACAGCTTCTTGTCCCAGGGACCAGGTCAGAGAAGCAGTCCTGTCTGGGATAAGTTGTTTTCATTTCAAAGAGAACTTGTGAAAGAGGCCAGCAGAACCCTGGCGCCTCCTGCGCTTCTTGCATGAGTGTGGCATACATCACCTCTTCTCACAGACCACTAACTAAAAAGAGTTTCATGGCCAAGCTCTGAATCAGTGGGGTATGTAAATATCAGATCAGATCAGATCAGTCGCTCAGTCATGTCCACCTCTTTGCGACCCCATGAATCACAGCACACCAGGCCTCCCTGTCCATCACCAACTCCCAGAGTTCACTCAGACTCATATCCATCGAGTCAGTGATGCCATCCAGCCATCTCATCCTCTGTCGTCTCCTTCTCCTCTTGCCCACAATCCCTCCCAGCATCAGAGTCTTTTCCAATGAGTCAACTCTTCGCATGAGGTGGCCAAAGTACTGGAGTTTCAGCTTTAGCATCATTCCTTCCAAAGAAATCCCAGGGTTGATCTCCTTTAGAATGAACTGGTTGGATCTCCTTGCAGTCCAAGGGACTCTCAAGAGTCTTCTCCAACACCACAGTTCAAAAGCATCAATTCTTCAGCACTCAGCCTTCTTCACAGTCCAACTCTCACATCCATACATGACCACAGGAAAAACCATAGCCTTGACTAGATGAACCTTTGTTGGCAAAGTAATGTCTCTGCTTTTGAATATGCTATCTAGGTTGGTCATAACTTTCTTTCCAAGGAGTAAGCATCTTTTAATTTCATGGCTGCAGTCACCATCTGCAGTGATTTTGGAGCCCATAAAAATAAAGTCTGACACTGTTTCCACTGTTTCCCCATCTATTTCCTATGAAGTGATGGGACCGGATGCCATGATCTTCGTTTTCTGAATGTTGAGCTTTAAACCAACTTTTTCACTCTCCACTTTCACCTTCATCAAGAGGCTTTTTAGTTCCTCTTCACTTTCTGCCATAAGGGTGGTGTCATCTGCATATCTGAGGTTATTGATATTTCTCCCGGCAATCTTGATTCCAGCTTGTGTTGCTTCCAGTCCAGTGTTTCTCATGATGTACTCTGCATAGAAGTTAAATAAACAGGGTGACAACATACAGCCTTGACGTACCCCCTTTCCTATTTGGAACCAGTCTGTTGTTCCATGTCCAGTTCTAACTGTTGCTTCCTGACCTGCATACAAATTTCTCAAGAGGCAGGTCAGGTGGTCTGGTATTCCCATCTCTTTCAGAATTTTCCACAGTTTACTGTGATCCACACAGTCAAAGGCTTTGGCATAGTCAATCAAGCAGAAATAGATGTTTTTCTGGAACTCTCTTGCTTTTTCCATGATCCAGCGGATGTTGTCAATGTGATATCTAGTTCCTCTGCCTTTCCTAAAACCAGCTTGAACATCAGGAAGTTCACGGTTCACATATTGCTGAAGCCTGGCTTGGAGAATACCCTACATAAAGGGAAGAGGGAAGTAAATAACTCTGAACAATAATATAAATTACTAATGGTCCTTTCTGGGGACAATTTTAAGTGTAAGATAACCAAAATATACATAAATTGGCAAGTAACATATTAAGGTATAAATGAAGTTTATCAATTAAAGTGTATTTATGATGAGTATATACTAAGGGAATCTACTTGAAAATCACTTGTGGTCTCAGTTTAGTTCAGTCACTCAGTGGTGTCTGACTCTTTGCGACCCCATGGACTGCAAGCATGTCAGGCTGCCCTGTCCATCACCAACTCCCAGAGCTTGCTCAAACTCACGTCCATCAAGTCGGTGATGCCATCCAACTCTCTCATCCTCTGTCATCCCCTTCTCCTCCAGCCTTCAATCTTTCCCAGCATCAGGGTCTTTTCCAGTGAGTCCGTTCTTCTCATCAGGTGGCCAAAGTATTAGAGTTTCAGCTTCAGCATCAGTCCTTCCAGTGAATATTCAGGACTCTTTTCCTTTAGGATGGACTGGTTGTATCTCATTGCAGTCTAAAGGACTCTCAAGAGTCTTTTGCAACACCACAGTTCAAAAGGATCAATTCTTCGGCGCTCAGCTTTCTTTATGGTCCAACTCTCACATCCATAGGTGACTACTGGAAAAACCGTAGCTTTGACTAGACAGACCTTTCTTGGCAAAGTGATGTCTCTGCTTTTTAATATGCTGTCTAGGTTTGTCATAACTTTACTTCCAAGGAACAATCATGTTAATTTCATGGCTGTAATCACCATCTGCAGTGATTTTGGAGCCCAAGAAGATAAAGTCTGTCACTGTTTCCATTGTTTCCCCATCTATTTGCCATGAAATGATGGGACCGGATGCCATGATTTTCATTTTCTAGCTGGAGATAAAAGACCTTAGCACATGAAACAATGAACAATACAGACATTTCTATAAATATGTACTGGTGTTTATCAGTATTGCTTATTTATACTGGGTTAAATTGTGCAGTTGAGATATTGAAAAAATTGAATTCCATACAGAATAAAGAGTTAATCCAAGGAAATATAAATGAAAGGTCTTCAAAGGATGTGAACCTTGGACTTGACCTTGAAAGAATAGTAGAGAATAATTAGGCTGAAGGAAAAAAATGAATTCTTGGAGAAACAATGAAAACAAAAGAATAGAAGTGGGAGAGATCAGAATGTACTGGGTAACAATAAAGACATCAAGTTAATCCGAAAGAAAATTTGAAGTTTGAAATTCATATTGTAGGCTACAGGCGGCTACAGGCGGCTATTGTTCATTCTGGAGCCCGGGGTAAAATGGTGATGATGATATTTAAGGGAAAGTTAATCTAGTTTTGATGTGAAAGATGGATTTCAGCAAAGACTAAAACAAACCAGGATGCATAAGGTAATGAAGGCTGATCTAGAATGGGGCCAAGGGAAATGAGGAGGAAGGACCAAGTAGAAGAGATGCTTCTGATCAAAAAGGCACACCATTATTTCTAATAAATATAGAAGAGAGAATGGAAAGCAAAACGGAATGAAGGGGATGCCAGGATTTTATGGTATAAGCCCAGCAGAAAAGTTTAAGGGATGCTAAACATAAACCAGGTTTTCAAGAAAAAGATTGTTTATTCACTAGCTGCAGTTAATTGGCCTTTTCTTCACTACAAATATTTTTTGTTTCTATATTTGATTTCTAGGTCTTTTATGCAAAACAAAAAATGAAGCCAATAAAATCACTACACAAACATAATAGCAATTAAAGAAATGTTTAATCAATCACACCAAGTGTTCCATTTCTTACTATCCCTGTGGCACTTTACCTTATGGAGATTTTAATTCTGAGTCAATATCTTTCAGTGATCTACTGGAAAACAATATTAAGCATTGAGCATTATTTTTCCTTTGTTTGATTTGCATTATGGATGCTGACAGTTTAAACTGTCCTTTTCTGTGGAGCTCCTTAAATAATGACACTCTGCATCCTGGTTACCTGGACATCTGGAAGAAGAGAGAGCCAGGAAAGAAACATAACCTGGCTGCCTCTCTCTGTACACATATGCCATGTTAAGCTGCCACCCAAACTCTCCCCTAGAACCCAGAAAATGTCTGTATTCATTCCCTTTCATTCTAGCCACTAGGGAAAAGAGAACTCTTTTTTATTAACTGATTTAAAAGTTATAAAGACCATCACACTTAGTAATTGTGTTATACTTTACAATTACTATAAATAGTTTTAATACAGCAACTTATCCTGGACCACTGATTACACTGAATCACTGATTGCTCATGTCACTATATTCAATGAAATAATAATATTCACAGTGATTTTTAATAAGTAAATACTAATTAGTTCTCAGGTGACTATGCTCCTGAACTACATATATAAGATATAAAGTACTTTAATATGTAATAAATATGAATATCTTAAATAAATATTATATAGTGGTTTAGTAACTATATTTATAGTCTGCTATCTGACCAATATCTTATATGCTTATACAACTTCAGACCAATCACATGAATGTTGTGTATTTGTTTATTACATACTTACATATTAGTGCACAGCTGTTAGTCCACAAGTACATACACTGAGTGAATGAGCCTGAAGTTGGCAAGCATCCTCTTAGGCACCAGCGTCATGGGTTGTATTGACACGCTCACTTGTACAGTTGCATGTGAGTAGACGTGCAGAGGACCAGTAAGTGCTACAATAGATGACTGTAGATTTGGATGGAAGAGTTTGTTTCCTGTTGTTGTTCAGTGGCTAACTCGTGTCTGACTCTTTGCAACCCCATGGACTGCAGCACACCAGGCTTCCCTGTCCTTCACAATCTCCCGGAGTTTACTTAAACTCATGTCCATTGAGTCGGTGATGCTATCCAACCATCTCATCTTTATAGCTCTCTTCTCCTGCCTTCAATCTTTCCCAGCATCAAGGTCTTTTTCGACAAGTTGTCTCTTCACATGAAGTGGCTTCAGCTCCATTACTTTGGAGTACAAATACTAGGTAACTTGGAAGCAGAGTCCTAGTGTGGCCAGTAATTTTTGTAATGATTTCTCTGAAACTATTTGTGCATCAAATGTTTTGTGTGGCCTTTGTCTTATAATAGTTCTTAGTGTAAGAAAATCATCAAAAGTTGTTACATTAAAGATATTTAAGAATGGAAGAGAACTGAATTTTTCACTGATATCATTATGCCATTACTAAAATTAATTCCAGTGTATCTTAGAACCTTAACCAGTCATAAGGCTAAAAAAATAACAAAAAATATTTACTGAGGATTTAGTACAAGTGCACCTCTGTTTTCAAGCCTTAGGGGGTGTCAAGGAGTCCCTTTTTGCCTATTGGCTACTAATCCTTAACTTTGGGAATAGAACCACGTAGTGGCACAAAAACAAGGACATATTTCAAACTACATCGAGAATGATTGTGTTGAATTCATGGGTAGTGGCAAAGATGCATAAACAATATCTCAACCACATCACAGAGTTTCAGAATTTTTAGAAATAGAATGAGCAGTAGTTCCCTTTTCAGCAGGGTTGTAACCAATCCAAAGGGGTACATGATTTGCTCAGAATCACAAAGAAATCAATAAAACTGGAAATTGTTCGATTTTTTTTACTTCTGTGTTTAGTTTTATGGTGATTATGCACCCTGTCTTCCCTTATCTTTCTGTTAAAAGCTTACAAAAACAATATAAAATATACTGTATAATGCTTACTGGGTACAAGACCCTGGTTCTTACATGTAGCAGTCTTTGAGGTAAGTACTATTATTATCCTCATTTTATAAACACAGAAACTGAGATCACAAATCTTTGGGGTATTAGAACTGAGATTTAAATCCAGACAGTCTGGCTACCAAAATTGACATACAGTTTTAACAAGCTGTGGTTTTTTGTTTGTTGTTTTCTTCTGTGATCCAGTATCTCTTTATTGAGCACAGATTAGATTTACAGGACAGGTTTTCCGTATCACATACTCTAATTTGTCAGACTAAAAGCTATGTTTTAAATAAACACTGAGAGATTGCTCTCTTATTCCTCTCTCCCTCTCTCCCTTAGGGCCACAGAATAGATTAATCATAATCTTTGATTTATAATATATTTTCATTATTTGTCTATAATTGACTATTTTTGTTTCATTTTGAGCTCCTTGGATATAGGCTTTTTCCTAGTGCCTATTTCATGCCTACATAGAGTAAGCATTCATTAAATATTTGAGGAATTAATAAAAGACCTATCTAACTTTATGCTCAAAGATCATCCTATTTACTTGTAATCAAATATATTGAATACCTATCCTTTGTGCTCACTTGATATTTAAAAAGTCTTCTATCCTCTCATCAAAATAATTTTCTTTTTATCTTGATTTCTCCAATGTTTTATATAATGAGTAATAAAAGTTGAAAAGAAAACAAACAGCACAGCTCCACCTTTCTTTCTACTTCCTACTGTAAGAAATTTTATGCGTCCAAGAAATTTTATGCATCCATTCCCAAAAGAAAGGTAGAAAATATTCCTTTAACTAAAAAGCATAGATCTGTAATCCTTTTATTTTCCAACTTTCTAAGCCCTTTGTTCCCTTTCCAGAAAGAGAAAAAAGCAACCTCCATTGATTGCCTATTAGCAGCTCCAGAATCAATCACCAACTGGCTTAAAGCTCTCTACTCAGTTGGCTGGAAGGATATAACCAGAAGCCAAGGAGACAACTGTTTTCCCTTTTGACATGCAAAATATATACAGTCCTTCTGCTCTGAAAGCAGCGGTGATATTCTCAAGATACTTCTGTTGGTCAGTCATTTAGTCATGTCCGACTCTTGGCGACCCACAGACTGCAGCACACCAGGCTTCCCTGTCATTCACTGTCTCCCAGTTTGCTCAAATTCATGTCCATTGAGTCTATGATGCCATTCAACCAGCTCATCCCCTTCTCCTCCTGCTCTCAATCTTTCCCAGAGTCAGGGTCTTTTCCAATGAGTCAGCTCCTCACATCAGGTGGCCAAAGTATTAGAGCTGCAGCATTAGTCCTTCCAATTATTATTCAGGGTTGATCTCCTTGCTGTCCAAGGGACTCAAGAGTCTTCTCCAGCACCACAGTTCAAAAGCATCAATTCTTCAGCACTCAACCTGCTTTATGGTCCAACTCTCATATTCATACAAGACTACCAGAAAATCCATAGCTTTGATTATATATATAGACATTTGTTGGCAAAGTGATATCTCTGCTTTTTAATGTGCTGTCTACATTTGTCATAGCTTTTCTTCCAAGGAGCAAGCATCTTTTAAATTCATGGCTGCAGTCACTGTCCACAGTGATTTTAGAACCCAAGAAAATAAAACCTATCGCAATTTTTTCACCATCTATTTGTTATTAAGTGATGGGACCAGATGCCATGACCTTCGTTTTTTGAATGTTGAGTTTTAAGCTAGCTTTTTCACTCTCCTGTTTCATCTTCATCAAGAGGCTTTTTAGTTCCTCTTCACATTCTGCCATTAGGGTGGTATCATCCATATAACTGAGATTATCAATATTTCTCCCGGCCAACTTGATTCCAGTTTGTGCTTCATCCAGCCCAGATTTTGCATGATGTACTCTGCATATAAGTTAAATAATCAGGGTGACAATATACAACCTTGACATACTCCTTTCCTAATTTGGAACCAGTCTATTGTTCCATGTCCGGTTCCAGCTGTTGCTTCTTGACCTGCATGCAGGTTTTTCAGGAGGCAGGTAATGTGGTCTGGTATTCTCATCTCTTTATGAATTTTCCATAGTTTGTTGAGATCCACACAGTCAAAGACCTTAAGGTAGTCAATGAAAGAGAAGTAGATGTTTTTCTGGAATTCCTTTATTTTTTTCTATGAGGTATTATTTTTTTAATTATATATACAGTTGACCCTTGAACAACGTGAGTTTGAACTGCACAGGCCCACATATATGTGGATTTTTTTGTTATCCAATAAACACTATAGTACCACATAGCTCAATGTTGCTTGAATCCAGGGATGCAGAATGGCAGACATGGAGGAACCTCAGATAAGAAGGAACCTAGGATGTATCAAATTTGTATATAAATTTGATACTATGAGGAAGGTCAGTGCTTCTAACCTCTACTTTGGTCAAGGATCAACTGTACACATAAACACTTAAATATACACACAAATACATACACACTGTGAAAACCAGCTGGTTTCATCACATGCACATTTTCTGTTCTAGATGAAGAAAAAGATAGTTTAGATGTGCTATTTATATAAAATAAGAAAAGAAGATGTTTCAGAAGTTGCAAAACCAGGGGGATGTCAAAGGTTCACATTCAAGGGGAGATAGTAGAAGAAAATAATAATATATGTTTATACATACATTTTTGTTTAATATAACATACATTTTAATATTTAAATGAAGGAAAATATTTTCTTTTCTCATATAACATGCATATATTAAACAAAGAATAGCCTCTAGAAACCATTGAAAGGAATGTAAATAGAAATGTAGAAACTACTATTCCTAGCTCAAAGCACCTCCCCCACTTTAAAACATTTGTTTTAAATTTAGAATGCTGAATTTAGGGAACATCAACAAAAGAGAAAAAAATTAGGTAGTTTTTTTGTCATCTTTTCTGTTTTGTGAATCCTGATGGAGCTATTTTTATGACTAATATCCTGTGGGCTTTACCAATCACTTTGCTGCTTCTAGTGGAGAACCTGTCATTTACATTTCTTTTAGTATTTGGTCAAAATAAATTTGAGTATAAGTGCAGTTGATATTTCCAGTTTGTGAATGTTTCAAAAACATTTATCGTATGTGCACTATATGATTTGCAATCAGTTTTATTAATCTCATAAAGCAGGAGCAAAATTTTAAGAAAATGATAAGACTTTGCACTTAAGAAGTATGTAGTGTTCTCACTGATGAATACAAACCCGGCATCAGACAGTGCAGTCCCATGGAGTAGATTCTGAAGTGTTGCATGATTCTGATTTCCTTGTACTTACATCACACTGCATTTGGGGAACACTTCAGCCAAGGTATAAGAGAGTGCCATTTATAAACAAGCATCTTTATTAGACTTTTCTGAGAAAAGTACTGAGATATAGAGAAGATAAATGACTACTGCAAGGCACAGAGCAGTATTTCAGTTGGATAATGAGCCCACAACATTGGACCAAGCTGCTTTGCAAGAAGCAAGTTGGATTAGCCTTTTTAAAAAATAAGATTTGTGCCCTTTTTGGATCTCAGTAAGTATCGCTTCATTCAAAAGGCAGTTGTTTTGCAAAGAGCACAGTTATTAGAGTGGTATAAATTTGATGAGAAAGAAGGCTGGGTTTTTAACAAAACATTACAGAACTTAAAACGATAAATGTGTATTACACCTCAAAGCACACATTCATGCACACACGTGGACACACGTACATACACACACACTCATCCCCTCCAGAGTCAATTATAAGCCTCTCTCAAAAGCACCCTTATCCCATTGTACTTACACCACAGTTTTTCTATTCAAACGACCCCATTTTACTCATCAGACTTAGCCTCAAGACATTTTTTACTGTTTTCAAAATTCATTCTCTTTTAAAGGGAAAACTTGATGTCACTGAGGATAATAAAAAATGTGTTCTTTCTTTATAGACCCTTAAAATATTTTAAGCATAGTAACAACATGGGATTAAGCACATGAGCTCTCATGATAACTATGTTGATAGAAGAAACAACCTTAGAATGTAAGACATAAAGAAACTTTGGTGTGCATTTAGATGAACTCCCTAATTTTACATCTGTGAAACCAGGAAGGGAAGTTGGGTGACCCGCCCAGCGTCTAACCTTGGCCAGAACATGCCCTGGGGATGACGAGTCCAGGCAGCCAGTCCAGTGTTCCATCCCCACCCTGCCAGTTCTCTTTGTTACAATTTTTATCTCTAAAATTTACTAGTAAAATAAGTGTTTTAAGAAGCCCATTTATAATTTACATAAAGGAGCCAGGAGTATTACTTAGTAAATATACTTAACA
Organism: Bos taurus; assembly: GCF_002263795.3. Classification (NCBI taxonomy): domain Eukaryota; kingdom Metazoa; phylum Chordata; class Mammalia; order Artiodactyla; family Bovidae; genus Bos; species Bos taurus. Next base: position 30,910,652 of record NC_037333.1, on the reverse strand, counting down.
GAGTCGCAAACATGACTAGTACATCTGTTTTTAAATTACCATTTCTTTATAGACATATAGAGAAAGTAGCACAAAAGATGGATAGAATGCTATGGATTGTGTTATCCTTAACTTATAAGCTATACCATAGCCAAAAATAATAGCTAACATTCATTAAAGACTTACTATGAGCCAGCCAAGTGCTACATAAGTGCCCTAACTGTAGTAAGTCATTTAATCCCCACAATAGCCATAAGAGGTAAATACTATCATTAACTTCCTTTTATAGATGAGGAAACTGAGTCACAGGAAAGATTAGCAATTTTCCAAGGTCATAAGGCTAATAAGTGACAGAGCCAGGTTTGCACTCATGCTACTGACACTATACTGCCCCAGTCCTACTCCCAGAGCTCTAATCACATGCTCCTCTGTGAACCAGGGTAACAGGTAACCAAAGTGTCTTCATGCCTGCTCAGGGAGCTGCCTTCTCTCACATTAAGATGCTGAATGGCATTTTAGTTTACCCAAAATTCAGGTGACTTTCAGAATTTTAAGCATCATGCCAACAGGAAGAGTCTCCCAATAAAAGGGGACAGATCCATTTGAAATTGAAGCTACTTTGCATCAGCTGATCAAAAATAAACAATAAAAGTATTGAAAATTGAAAGCTGTAGGAAGACACTGTAATTACTTTCTCTCCCTCTTATCTTCTTTTGCTGCAAATAGCTGAAGACTGTACTTGACCAAAACTTTAATCTTTCCTTCATGGAAGTTTTCATTCATCATGACTTTTTAATTGGATGAATCCATAATTGCCTTTTATCTATCTCATTTCATAGTTCTTTGAGCAGCTCAAAAAAACCAACTTCGTAATTGGCCAGACTGACTAATTACATAATGAACACTTACTAACATGAAACTAAGCCTATAGTAATCCCCTGGTATCCACAGGGGATTGGTTCTAGGACCCCCATGAATACCAAAGTCCATGGATGCTCAAGTTCCTTATATAAAGCGACATAGTGTTTTCAAATAGCCTACACACATCCTCCCATATACTATCTTTTCTTTTTTTCTGTATACTTTTTCTGTATAATCATCTCAGGATTATTTATAACACCTAATACAATGTAGATGCTATGTAAATAGTTGTAAATAAAATGTAAATGTTATGTAAATAGTTGCTGGCATATGGCAAATTCAAGTTTTGACTTGGGGAACTATCTGAGAATTTTTTTCAAATTTTTTAATCTTTGATTGGTTGAATCCATGCATGTGGAACCCACGGATACAGAAGGCTGGCTGTACTATTTCTAGAACTAAATTATGGCTAAGATAAAAATATAAGATTTCCATATTCAATAACATTTATGAGTCTGTATAGTCTAGAATAATGTCTAACAGAGGCACCAATGATTTTTGTTCTACTGAATATAGTTCCTTGCTTTAACACCAACTTCAGAGATTTATCTCAAAATATGCATTCATTTTTTTAAATAATCCACTCTACATCTATTATTTTATGAAGCTATTTATGTTTGAAATAATGTTAGTAAAAAAAAAGAAAGAATGTTAGTGACTATTTTAAATGATTGAAATCCAGCATGTTTTTATTTTACATATTACTAGTCTCAGAAAATGTACATAAAAATTATGCCTTGATGATATTCTTACCAACGTTCCATGGTGAGTTATGGAGACATGATAGAAGGTGTGATGGAATTTCTGTTCTGATAAGATTCTCAGTCTTTTTCCAATACAATGTTTTCTGTAGTAATATTTTTATTCTGATCATTTTAGTCTACTTTTCACTTCTTTTCTGTTAATTAACCAAGATCTCTGTAGTACTTCCTATAAAAGTCAGCATGACCCTTCTCGGCAGTCTTTCATATTCCTTGAGCTAATCAACACCAGTTTTACTAATATGAACCTCTTCTGTGTTTTTTAGCAGCTACAGAAATTTGCCAAACAAATTACCTCCCAGCCAAAATATATTCAGTAGAGTGATGTTGAGTACTTCATTAAGACTGATGAGAGAGAACACAGCAGAACCCAGGGGCTCTGAATATCAGCCAAGCCGTGTGGATTATTATGATATGGGGAGTCATTGAAGAATTTAGTGAAGACTAGCCAGAATCAGAAGTACGCTTTTTGATTAGTTGAGAAAGAATGTGTGCAATGAAATAGGAAAGATATTAACTAGAAAAAAGGATACCAGTAGGGAGCCATTACTATATCTATAATATAAATTCCAAGAATCCATGGATTTTTGTCTGTGTTATTCAGAGATTTCTTCCAAGCATCTAGAAAAAAATCCTACCACATGGCAACTATTTGATAAATATTAGTTAAATGAATGTGTAAATGAATCACTAAGGAAAAAGGAAACCATGTTTTTGTTGATCAGTTGTTCAATCGTGTCCCAACTTCTTGTGACCACATGCACTGCAGCATACCAGTTCTCCCGGTTCTTCACTAGCTTCCCGAGTAAAACATGACCTAAAGACAATAGAAATGAAAGGAAACAGAGAGATATTCTAAGAGCAATATCAACCATCAACTAGACACAGAGATGAAGGAATGGGCAACCAAACATGATTTTGAAAACCTTTGCCTTGCTTGAAGACGGGGAAGTTTTTCTCAGAAAAGAAGCCAGAAGAGAAAACTGATTTGAGAGTGAAAGTGCTAATTTTGATCTAGATATCTTGAGTTTGAGACACCGGAAGATGATGTATCCATACAGGGAAATGTAAAGACTAAATGTAAAGCATGCTAAGTCACTTCAGTTGTGTCCAAATCTGCGACCGTATGAACCATAGCCCACCAGGCTCCTCTGTCCATGGGATTCTCCAGGCATGAATACTGGGGTGGGTTGCCATGCCCTCCTCCAGGGGATCTTCCCACCCCAGGCATCAAACACACATCTCTTGCATTGTCTCCTGCACTGGCAGGCAGGTTCTTTATCAGTTGTGCCCTGGGAAGCCCAATGTAATGACTATGACATGCAAATGACAATACAGGGTGTGAATTTGAAGGAGAGGCAGGAAGGATAGATATGGACTTGGGCAAACTCTTCACTAAGGTATTAAAGCCAGAGACATAGCTCATGGAAAGGGTACAGAGACAAAGGAAAAAAGGTTGAGGCCCAAACTTGCTTTCAAATGTCCCCTTTTTGCTTTCCTCTCCTTTCCTTTCCACAGTCACAACCTAATTGAATCGCTTAGTACATTGTGTCATGATTATCCTTGCTCTCCAAACCTATTCAAATTGCTTTAATGATTTCTTTTTTTACTGAAGTATAGTTAATTTACAAGGTTGTTGTATTGGGCTTCCAGTTATTTTCAAGTATACAGCAAAGTAATTCAATATATACATAGACCTATACGAGTATTTATTCTCTTTCAGATTTTTTTCCTTTATAGCTTATTGCAAGATGTTGAGTATAGTTTCCTCTGCTATATAGAGTAGGTCCTTATTTTTTACCTGTCTTATGTACAATACTGTGTATATGTTAATCCCAAACTCCTGGACGGAAGAGCCTGGTAGGCTGCAGTCCATAGGGTCGCTAGAGTCGGACACGACTGAGCGACTTCACTTTCACTTTTCACTTTCATGCATTGGAGAAGGAAATGGCAACCCACTCCAGTGTTCTTGCCTGGAGAATCCCAGGGACGGGAAGCCTGGTGGGCTGCCGTCTCTGGGGTCGCACAGAGTCGGACACGACTGAAGCAACTTAGCAGCAGCAGCGGCAGCAACCCCTACATTCCCCGTTAGTAACCATAAGCTTGTTCTCTATGTTTGTGAGTCTTTTTCTGTTTTTTAAATGAGGTCATATTCAAATCTTACGTATTCTTTGTGTTCTGGCTCCTAACCAATCCTCAGCATAAGTTTTCCTTAGCAAATTCAGCTCTACTCAAACCCTTCACTGTGTTTCTATAGTTTATCTTCTGTGCACCACATATGTCACTTTTTTGTTTATCATTTCTTGTGTTCATATTTTGGCACTACAAGTATGTTCTAAGTTCTTCACTTGCAAAGAGTTGCAAAAGCTATCTTACACCTTTTTAAATTTTCTATAATAAATAGTTATATAGGACATATTCAGCAAGTTCTCAAGTAATGTTTGAGAGTGGGAAGAAGGGTAATCCTCTTCTTGCTTGCAAGTTCTCACAGGCAACTTACTCCAGAATAGGATTCATGTTTATTCATTCAACCAACAAATATTTGTTAAGCAGCTACTTAGTGATTAATACTATTTTGTTTTTCTAGAGATAAAATAGTAAATAAGAATAACAAGTTTTTTGCTTTCCTGGAGCTTACATGATACTGTAAAGTTGAAGGAAAACACATAAATAAGAAAGCAAATAAGTGGGACAATTTCATGTTAGGAAACATGCCATGAAGAAAACATAAAAAAGAGAGGTAATAAAGATGAATCTGTGTGAGGAGAGTCACAAAAGACCTTTCTGAGGAAGCAACATCACATTACATCCTTGAATGTAAAATGTGAAGGAAGAGTATTATGTGCATCAGTCTGTTTCAGTTCAGTCGCTCTGTAGTGTCCAACTATTTGCAACCCCATGAACCACAGCACGTCAGGCCTCCCTGTCCATTATCAACTGCAGGAGTCTACCCAAACCCATGTCTATTGAGTCGTGATGCCATCCAACCATCTCATCCTCTGTCGTCCCCTTCTCCTCCTGCCCTCAATCTTTCCCAGCGTCAGGGTCTTTTCAAATGAGTCAGCTCTTTGCATGAGGTGGTCAAAGTATTGGAGGTTCAGCTTTAGCATCAGTCCTTCCAACGAACACCTAGGACTGATCTCCTTTAGGAAGGACTGGTTGGATCTCCTTGCAGTCCAAGGAACTCTCAAGAGTCTTCTCCAACACCACAGTTCAAAAGCATCAATTCTTCTGCGCTTAGCTTTCTTTATACTCCAACTTTCACATCCATAAATGACCACTGGAAAAACCATAGCTTTGACTAGATGGACCTTTGTTGCCAAAGTAATGCCTCTACTTTTTAATATGTTATCTAGGTTGTTCATAACTTTCCTTCTAAGGAGTAAGCATCTTTTAATTTCATGGCTGCAATCACCATCTGCAGTGATATTGGAGCCAAAAACAATAAAGTCAGACACTGTTTCCACTGTTTCCCCATCTATTTGCCATGAAGTGATGGGACCAGATGCCATGATCTTCGTTTTCTGAATGTTGAGCTTTAAGCCAGCTTTTTCACTCTCCATTTTCACTTTCATCAAGAGGCTCTTTAGTTCCTCTTCACTTTCTGCCATAAGGGTGGTGTCATCTGCATATCTGAGATTATTGACATTTCTCCCTGCAATCTTGATTCCAGCTTGTGCTTCCTCCAGCCCAGCGTTTCTCATGATGTACTCTGCATAGAAGTTAAATAAGCAGGGTAACAATACACAGCCTTGACGTACTCCTTTTCCTATTTGGGACCAGTCTGTTGTTCAATGTCCAGTTCTAACTGTTACTTCCTGATCTGCATACAGGTTTCTCAAGAGGCAGGTCAGGTGGTCTGGTATTCCCATCTCCTTCAGAATTTTCCAGTTTATTGTGATCCACACAATCGAAGGCTTTGGTATAGTCAGTAAAGTAGAACTAGATGCTTTTCTGGAACTCTCTTGCTTTTTCGATGATCCAGCGGATGTTGGCAATTTGATCTCTGGTTCCTCTGCCTTTTCTAAAACCAGCTAGAGCATCTGGAATCACGGTTCCCATGTTGCTAAAGCCTGGCTTGGAGGATTTTGAGCATTACTTTACTAGCGTGTGAGATGAGTGCAATTGTGTGGTAGTTTAAGCATTCTTTGGCATTGCCTTTCTTTGGGATTGGTATGAAAACTGACCTTTTCCAGTCCTGTGGCCACTGCTGAGTTTTCCAAATTTGTTGGCCTATTGAGTGCACTTTCACAGCATCATCTTTTAGGATTTGAAATAGCTCCACTGGAATTCCATCACTCCCACTAGTTTGTTCATAGTGATGCTTCCTAAGTACCCCTTGACTTCACATTCCAGGATGTCTGTCTCTAGGTGAGTGTGAGTGATCACACTATCATGATTATCTGTGTCGTGAAGATCTTTTTTGTACAGTTCTTCTGTGTATTCTTGCCACCTCTTCTTAATATCTTCTGCTTCTGTGAGGTCCATACCATTTCTGTCCTTTATTGAGCCCATCTTTGCATGAAATGTTCACTTCGTATCTCTAATGTTCTTGGTGAGATCTCTAGTCTTTCCCATTCTATTGTTTTCCTCTATTTCTTTGCATTGATCGCTGAAGAAGGCTTTCTTATCTATCCTTGCTATTCTTTGGAACTCTGCATTCAAATGAGTATATCTTTCCTTTTCTCCTTTGTTTTTCACTTCTTTTCACAGCTATTTGTAAGGCCTCCTCAGACAGCCATTTCACTTTTTTGCATTTCTTTTTCTTGGGGATGGTCTTAATTCCTGCCTCCTGTACAGTGTCACAAACCTCCATCCATAGTTCTTCAGGCATTCTGTCTATCAGATCTAGTCCCTTAAATCTATTTCTCACTTCCACTGTATAGTCATAAGGGATTTGATTTAGGTCATACCTGAATGGTCTAGTGGTTTTCCCCACTTTCTTCAATTTAAGTCTGAATTTGGTAATAAAGATTTCATGATCTGAGCCACAATCAGTTCCCGGTCTTGTTTTTGCTGACTGTATAGAGCTTCTCCATCTTTGGCTGCAAAGAATATAGTCAATCTGATTTCAGTATTGACCATCTGGTTATGTCCATGTGCAGAGTCTTCTCTTGTGTTGTTGGAAGAGGGTGTTTGCTATGACCAGTGCGTTCTCTTTATTATGTGCATCAGTTCAATTCAGTCGCTCAGTCATGTCTGACTCTTTGCAACCCCATGAATCGCAGCACGCCAGGCCTCCCTGTCCATCACCAACTCCCGGAGTTTACTCAAACTCACGTCCATCAAGTCAGCGATACCATCCAACCATCTCATCTTCTGTCATCACCTTTTCCTCCTGCCTCCAATCCCTCCCAGCATCAGGGTTTTTTCCAGTGAGTCAACTCTTCACATGAGGTGGCCAAAGTATTGGAGGTTCAGCTTTAGCATCATTCCTTCCAACAAATACCCAGGACTGATCTCATTTAGAATGGACTGGTTGGATCTCCTTGCAGTCCAAGGGACTCTCAAGAGTCTTCTCCAACACCACATTTCAAAAGCATCAATTCTTCGGTGCTCAGCTTTCTTCACAGTCCGACTTTCACATCCATACATGACCACTAGAAAAACCATAGCCTTAACTAGATGGACCTTTGTTGGCAAAGTAATGTCTCTGCTTTTGAATATGCTATCTAGGTTGGTCATAACTTTCCTTATAGATTACAGCAAATATGAAAGCTCTGAAGTGAGTCCAGCTTGCAGTGTTTAAAGAATTACAAAGAGTTTAGGATGGCTCAGAGTGAATAAACTAACAAGTAGTGTGAAAGGAGATTGAAGAGTTAGTTGAGCCCAATTGTATTATGGGACCTTAAAAAAAAAAACACATAGTAAGGACTACAGATATTTCCCTATTAACAAAGATAAGACATTGGAATTTTTAAAAGGTTGGTTTATTGCTTCTATCTATTAAAGATAAAAATTTTGGTGGGAGGGAAGGCAGCAGAGACAGTGAGCAAAAGTGAATGTAGGAAGTTAGGACCAGTGCAGACAGCTCAGGAGATAAATGACTGTGGAACAGTCTAGGGTAGGTTACCTGAGATTGGGGAAAGTGATAGGTTCCATTCTGCCATAACTATAAACTCATAAGCCTGGCAAATGGTATGGATGTGATGGGTGAGACAAACAGGAATCAGTATAACTTTCTTTTCTGATGGTGGTACCATTAACTGAGTTGGTCAAGCATGAACCAAACGTAAGTTAAAAGCCAGGAGAATTAAGACTTTTGCCTTGGATTCAGTAAGCTTGACCTCAGTAGACTGAAACTTAGGTATATAAATGTGAAATTTAGGAAAGAAGACAAAATAAGAATTACAGTTAAATAGGTAGAAGGTGCTAGTTATGAAAGACATACACTGGTTGGATTATTTAGGGTTTGATGATTTCAGAGATTACTTCAGTAGTAATTAGAAAAAGATGCTTAAATGAGTTGTGATATCCACTGAAATGGGTGGGAAAAGAATAGAAGCAGAAAAAGATAGGCATCTTTTATAAAGATCCTAAAATCTAGTAATAAGAATAGCAAGTGATTTACTTATATAAACTCCAAGTTATAATTTCTCAAGGAAAGAAATTTATCTCACATAGCTGTATCTCACATAGCAAATTTATACCATCTAAGAGTAGATATCTTCAAACACGGTTGATTCACAAGGATAGTGTTTTCAAGGACCAAAGTTCTTTCTACCTCTCCACTCTCCATCCTTGGTAGAGTGAGATGGGACTGTCATCAGGCTGACCTGCCTTGTGATGAAAAGATGCTTACAATAGCAATAGGACCAATGTGTTCCCCTGTTTCCACTGAGAAGAGCATGTGTAATCTCTCTTCTCAAGCACGAATACAAATCTGACCCTTCTGCTCAATTAGTTCATCTTAGGTCAGATGTTTACCCCTGAAATGAGCAGATCCCCTGGAGAACATATACTCATAGCTTAAATCTATCTAACAGGGTGGAAGAGATATTGGAGAGTCAACTATAACATCCCTTACAACAAATCTGAAAGAAGAATTATTAGATACTGGAGAATATAAGGAACAAAGGAGAGTCATAAATATGCATAATAATGCTATCATTTTTTACACGTCTGTTTCAAGTTAGTCATTCTTCTGAAAGTTTCCCAGAAACTCCTTTAATCTTCACAAAACCACAAGAGATAGATATTGTTATCATCCTATTTTATAGTCAAGGAAACCAATATGTAAAAACATTAGGTAAACTGCTCAAGATATAGTTAATAAACTCCTGAAGTGGGATTTGAACCCTGGCTCCAGAGGTCATGCCCGTAAACAGAAAGAGCCATGATACCATCTGTGCATGCATGCATGCTAAGCTGCTTCAGTCATGTCTGACTCTTGTGACCCCATGGACTCTGTCCATGGGATTCTCCAGGCAAGAATACTAGAGTGGGTTGCCATTTCCTATTCCAGGGAATCTTCCTGATCCAGGGATCCAACCTGAGTCTTCTGTGTTGGCAGGCGGATTCTTTACAACTGAGCCACCAGGAAAAGTACAGATTACTTACAATCTATGTTATCTCATTTAATTATTGTAAAACTTCATTGAAGGAAGGATTATTGTACCTTTTTTATAGGTTAAGCAATTTAGGCTTAGAGAGCATAAAGGAAAAATACTTTAGTGGTGAATCTATAAACATAAATTGTATAGCAAGCTAACCAGTTAGAGTTATAATGTCCTTTTGCACGTCTTCCTCAATTCCACTTATTTACTTTCTTCCACCTCATCAACCATGAGCTCTTCCTAAACATCCAACAGCACTTTTTCAACTGCTGTATTGATCATATCATACTATTTTTCAGATCCCTTTGTGATGGTCACTCCTTTTGTCTCTTTAGAATCTTTGTTATTAATCAATTGTTTTCTCTATAACTTGATCCAGTATTTTGAACAGTGCTTTGCCTGCAGGGACTTAATAAAACAGTATTAACAGGTGTATTAGATAGAAGTCTTCCACATTTTTACCTAATTGGCCAATTTCTCCTAATTAGCCATTATCTTTATCCCAATAAAATATATTTTTCTTTTACAAGCAAAATAGCTCCTTGAAATTAGAAATTCTGTCTCTTATAGTCACTAAATTTTATCCAGTTTTCATGTAGGGTGAAAAAATTTTACTAATAAGATCTTTTGCGCTTGTAGAAGAAAAACAAGTTCTCTACTGTATCTCCAAAGCTATATTCCTAGTGTTTTCCCTCTCCATGACATCATAAAGTACACAGATCCCTTGTTAACATAAAATCACATAACCATATACTCTTGAAACTAAGAGTTGTAATTTTTTATCTGTTTCACAGCCATCTTTATCAAGGTCATTGTAAGGAAAGAAAATTCTTTAGATGAGAGATAAATGGGACATGGTCAAATAGCTATATTCTGGCAGAGTTTGAATGACATAGAATTCCAGATTTTCCTACTATCACCCTTGTGTACTTTCTTCTGCCCCTAAAATCCTAATCTAACTCCAAAACTTTGAGATTTCTGAAGGCAAAGTAGATATGTAAGCTTTGAGTCGGTCACTATGTAAATGGAAGAGATACAAAGGACCCCATAAAGTTCTTCTTGTCTAGCTTCTCCCAGCCCCTCCCAGCTCATCCTGTACCACCCACCCTCTTTTCCAGCACCTGTAACCCAAGGTACAGGTCTAGTCCTGGTGCCTGCTTCTTCCCCGGGCCTTCATTCTTGCACCCACCTCCTCTCCACTTAACTCCTACTCAACTTCCCACCTCAATTTCAATGGCCTATTCATAAGGTGAAATCTAGTCACTTTTTTCAACTTCCATTGCCTTTCCTTCAACAGATACTAGCTCTGAATAGATGTTTACCAGCCCATCTCAAGGTGAGGGAGTAAGGGGGACAATGTAGACAGATGTTAACTTGAGGAATTAAGTTGAAAGAATTTTTTGTTCTGAGATTATAGCCATCTTATATTTGGAGAATTATATATCCTATCATTTAGGAAATGAGCGCAGATTTCTTTTAATATCCTCACTTAAAAATGGAGCAACCTTAGTCAAACTCCCTAAATAGTTTTTTCTGAAGTCTGGAAGTGTTGGAATTACATATCCCTTACTCAAAATGACTGTGGAGGAGTGAAGGTGGGGAAGAGAGATTAAAAAAAAAAAAAAAAATGATTAGTATGTAAGCAACTTGCTATACAAGATCTCCATTCCAGTTTTATTTCCTTTTTTAAAGCAACTCGGTGCTTTAAAAACTCAGTATTATTTCACAGTTCTATGTGAAACAGGAGTTTCTAAGCTGATGCTGCTGACACTGCTTTCAAATTTCTTACCTTTAAAAAAAAGTCTTTGGGGATGTTTTACACAGAATTCTATGTCCTACTTTAAATCTAAGAACTTTTTGACCTTCAGTATATGGAGAAAAATGTAAAAAAAAATAAATGAGAAAAGTGGCTTGTTCAAAGAGAAGCTTTTTAAACATCTTCAAGCAAAGCTTTTTTTCATTATCACTGATTAAAATTAAAGGAATAACAAACAAAGCTTTAAAAGGAGTTGTTCCTTGAAACCTTTCATAAAAGGAATTGTTCCTTGAAACCTTTCATAAACACACTGCAGAAAATATTCCGTCCTGAAACAAAGACATGTTGAGCCAACTTACTGAATACAAAATTATCAGACTGTGTCTTACTCAGATGGAAGGTGAACATTTGAGGTCTCAAGTAGCCATTGTAACCACCATCTGTAAAATCATTTCTCTGAAAACCAGCTACCTCTAGGATACAGATTCTGCATAATCTCACAAAAGATAGTAGAGAAATCCCTTCAGGAAAGATGAAAAAATAAGCCATTGCATACCACCTTCAGAGTTTCTCACATCCTTTGCCAACATTGAAAATTCATCTTAACTCAGTCGGCAACCAATTGATGCACTCCCACAGGTTAGAATATTCCTTTTCTTCTCCACCAAAAATGACCTTGTGTACACCAGTAGTTTTGCAGGGAGCACAAGGGAGTCATTCTTTTGATAATACAGGATTTAAAATTCAGAACTGTGAAATTGCCCAGGAAGATTTCCAAAGGAATTCGGTCACTTGATGGAGCTTATGCTGTACACAACAGAGAGGCTCCACAATGAAACACCTGGTTAAGAGCAGTTTTGAATTCCTAAGCTCTCCTTTCTTCTGTATTTTTACACTTTTGAAATCCATGAAATGGCTGTTAGGCAGAACATGGAATGAAGGACCTTGCATTACCTCAATTTCCTGGTTGTATGCCTGTTTTGATGCAGTCACACCACAGGGCCAATATGAAAGATAAACTTAAAATGCAATAAAAATTAAAATTGAACTAAAAGGGCAATTCATGCCACAATCAGTGAAATCAGCCATATATGGTATGTGGCCTAATGTGTTTCAGGTTAATGTAAATGGATTTGAAATTAGAAGAAATAAAACAAACTAGCAATGCTACGTCCCATTCAACAAGTATTTTTTAACCACTTGCCATGTGCCAGACAGTACGCAGGGCAGGATCTACAGCTGTGAACTAGACACAGTCCCAGCCTCGAAGCCACTTACTCTCTAGCAGGAAAGATAAACCCGCGAAAGGAGTATTTTCTGTTCTGTGTGATTTGTGTTCTGAGAACACAAGCAATAGATAAAGAACTCTGGTGAAAAGGATCAGGAAGGCTTCCTAGGGAAGCTGATACTGAACAATTTAAAGAGCAGTTGAAGTCAGTTGATATTATGGGCTGAATTGTGTCTTCCTAAAATTCCTTTCTTTTGGTTCTAATCCCCAGTACCTCACAATGTGACTGCATTTGAAGATAAGGTCTTTAAAGAGGTAATTAAGGTTAAGTGAAGCCACCAGGGCAAATGCAATGCAGTCTGATCGATGTCCTCATAAGAGGAGGCGATTAGGACTCAAACACATACAGGAAAAACTACACGAAGAGACAGTAGAGAAGCCATCTACCGAGACTCGGAAGAATCAACTTGCTGACTCCTTGATCCAGGACTTCTAGCATGCAGAACTACAAGAAAAGGAATTTCTGTTCTTTAAGACCCCAGTCTTTGGTACCTTGTTATGGCAGCCCTGGCAGATTAATACAGTTGCTGAAGTAAAGCACATACTATACCACTGAAGGAACAGGAGGAGGAGGTCCCCTGTGGACGGAGTGTGACTGAGAGGATGGCAGCAAATGGACCTAGGGAGGCACATGGGGGTCAGGGGAAGAAACCTCTGCCTCCTTCACCAAGTCCTGGTTCAGACTCCATCCTGAGGGTGACAGGACACCATCAGAGGTCCTTTTACATGAGATTAGATATAAAAAGCTTACATTTTATAAAAGTTACTCTGCTGCAGTGTTGATTATTGATTATCTGGAAGTAGACTCTGGCAGCTGGGAGACCAATCTGAAAGTTCCTGCAGTCATCCAAATGAGAGATGTTACATTGAAAGGGAGAGAAAAGTAATCTTGAGACATGAAAGAACAATGTGGAACAGAGCAAACAAACAAAAAATAGCTATCAGACAAAGCACAAGGACAGAGGTGCTAGGATGATCTCTGAGCCTCCCCCACACCATCGCATTTCCACCCCAGTGGTTAGTCTTCACAAAGTAGCCACATTTCTACCCGCAGAGAAGGCAAATTCCATTTTTATGAATTAATATATTTGGCAACATCTCCTAAGGCACCTGCCAACACCAGTGTATCTCAGGCTTGGACTCTTGAACTCTGAGTTCTGTGAACACTAAATTCATCCACACTTTTGGAAAGGAGCAGGGATTGAGGCAAATTCTATGATACCTATATTTATAACACTGCCTACAAGTGTTTCTATTCTGTATGTGTGAAAATTGCCAATGGGATACTCACGAACCCTCTTGATGTGTACCAATAGCCTTAACATCCCTGAGGAAGAATAAACTATCTTCTAAATATAGTTAGGTAAGAAAACGAAGTGGAGAGGAAGGGGGCAGAAGATGGGGAAATGGAGGAAAAGAGAGAGACGTTTTGGGTTTGGGGTTTTTCCTCACTATTTGACTGCTTAGTTGAGCTCTCTCCAAACAACTTACCTTTAAGTGCATAAGGATGCAGCTCATCTCTTGGAAGAGAGACCAGTCCCTGCTGGAGCCTAGATGAAATCGATGTGTCTCATTTTATTAGGAGCTTTGCACAAAGGCAAACAGGAGTTGACAAGAAATAAGGTAAAGTCAGGGAGTCTTACATACGTGAAAACTTTATTTGCCATCTATGCGATGTTCAAATATTAGAAGGATTTATTTTTATTATCCCTTTCTTCCAAGTGCTCCATTTTAAATGTCAGTAAGCTTTTAAAAATAAGGACAGGTTTTAGCAAATTGTCAGTCAAGGCTTATTTTCTTTTATTTCCCCAGTGTTTCTTAATAAGTGGGTTTATTGTAGCCCATGTGTCTGTCTGTCCAGTAGCCAACCTTTCCACGTCCTCTGTTCAGTGTTCACATCCTCTCTCATCGTATTTCCCAACTGCCCCTTAGTGCTTTATCTTCTTCTTCAACACTCTGTGACTTCCCAAACCAGAAGGCTTTCAAGGGAACATCACTTTGTGCTTCCTGCGGAAGCCTAAGCACAAAGAAATGATAAAACTCTGGCCCCTGCTTTATTCATAAAACACTTTGCAAAGTACATTTAGTAATTTGCCATTGTAAACCAATGGCATGCAGAGCTTTCAGGGCCCAGTTCTGACACTGTATTTAGTTCATTTTTGACTGCTCAGCTAAAACTTCCATTTGTATGCATTTATTCTGCTTCACACATTATGTTATCAGTCACTTTCAATATTTCAAAGTCACAGCAGGCTTTTTCTGACACACATTTATCAGAATGAACTGCCTTGATTGCTATTATTACAGACTACCGTGCCTGAGTAAGGGGAAAGGCATATGTCGTACCAGAATATTGAAACTGCCTGATAAAACAATAGATACAAGAGAATAAAAATAGAATAAATGCATATAAATGGATGCTTTAAAAGGCCAGCAAAATGTAGGAGTATAAAATAGGCATATAGAGTTCAAAAACCCGTGAAGAAAAATGTAATAAAAATTTTTTGAAGAAGATGAGGTCCCAATTGAAAATTTCACTGTCCCAGTGTCAGAAAATAAGTGGGTATTACATACTTCTTTTCAGTAATCATGGATTCAAATAAGCTCTACTTATGGATGTTGCCTTTGAAATCCACTACTGAATAACAAAGAAAATAATAAAAACACATGCTCCAACCAAAACTAAAGTTAGTGAAAGCTATAAGGAACTAATCAGAACTCCAGACCCATTACTCCTTTATTCTTGATAGGTTACTAAATATATCACCCAGCAGAAGACCTGGGTCCTATTTGCCTGCTCTTTACTTCACTTTTCGTCTTTAATCAGACTTCAGAACTGCATACCAAAGAAGAACCATAGAAATCAATTTTAGAGTCAGAGAACACCAATGTCTATGTGTGGGCCTCCTTAGAATTTCTTAATTTTCAAGAAAGTTTGTTTCATGCATAAAGCATGAAATAAAAAATAAGCCACAGTAATTGGTATACCAAATATCTTTCTAAAAGTGAATTAGGGACTTCCCTGGTGATCCAGTGGCTAAGACTTCACCTTCTAATGCAAGGAGTGCAGGTTCCATCCCTGGTCAGGGAGTTAAGGTACCACATGCTGCTGCTGCTGCTGCTGCTATGTCACTTCAGTCCTGTTCGACTCTGTGCAACCCCATAGACAGCAGCCCACCAGGCTCCGGTGTCCCTGGGATTCTCCAGGCAAGAACACTGGAGTGGGTTGCCATTTCCTTCTCCAATGCATGAAAGTGAAAAGTCAAAGTGAAGTCGCTCAGTCGTGTCCAACTCTTGGCGACCCCATGGACTGCAGCCTACCAGGCTCCTCCATCCATGGGATTCTCCAGGCAAGAGTACTGGAGTGGGGTGCCATTGCCTTCTCCGAAGATACCACATGCCTTGTGGCCAAAATCCCAAAACTGTAAAACAGAAGCAATATTGTAATAAATTCAATAGAGACTTTAAAAATGGCCCACATCAAAAAAATCTTTTTTAAAAAAGTAAATTAATAGAATACAGAAATCTGAAGCATTTTAATTATTGCCAAAGATGAGGAAAACAGAAAAAGCTCTTTTCTTTAGGACATTTATATAGCTTTATGAATTTGCCTCAGTTCATATATTCCTTAACATGCTCTTCCAAAGTAATATTCAAGAAATTATGGTAGACGTAGAAAACTTCCATCTAACAGACCCACAGTTTGGAAACGCAAAATTAAAAGAAATTGTAATCCCACTCAAGAAACAACCAAAATATCTAGGTCATAACCTGCTTACTCTATTACAGAAATAATATCTAATCTCTTCTAAAGAAATTGTTTAATTTGAATGTTATTTAAAGCCCTGAAATGAAGACGTGCTCTTTTAATTCTTTTGAATCCTTATAATTAAATGTCAATATCACATTTTAAAAATTTTAGGCAGATTAAATTATTCTGTCATCATCTCACTTATTCATTGTCCTGGCCTTCTTACAAATATTAATAGTTTTTAGGTATGTATTGACTCTTCACAGACCATCTGACCAGTAGCATAACTCTAGATTTATACACAGAAAAGATTATGGTGAAATACACAGTAATTCAGAAAAAAAAATTTAATTTGAAAAATGTTTATTAGCATAATTTTATTATTCATAAATAGGTATTCTTTTAAAATAATATCTACCAATATAGAAAACAAACATGGTTATAAAATGAGAAAAACAAGAAAGGATAAATTAGGAGTTTGGGATTAAAATATACACACTCACTACTATATATAAAATAGATAACCAACAAGTACCTACTTATAGCACAGGGAACTATATTCAGTATTTTGTAATAACCTATAAGGGGAAAAAATCTGAAAAAATATATATATATACTATATATAACTGAATCACTTTGTTGTACACCTAAAACTAACACACTGTAAATCAACTGCCCTTCAGTTTTAAAAAATAATAATAATAATTTGATGCTTTCAAATTGTGGTGCTGGAGAAGACTCTGGAGAGTCCCTTGGACAGCAAGGAGAGCAAACCAGTCAATCCTAAAGGAAATTAACCCTGAATACTTATTGGAAGGACCAATCCTGCAGCTGAATGAAGCTCCAGTACTTTGGCCACCTAGTATAAGAGCCAACACATTGGAAAAGACACTGATGCTGGGAAAGACTGAAGGCAAAAGGAGAAGAGGGTGGCAGAGGAAGAGATGGTTAGATAGCATCACTGACTCAATGGACATGAATTTGAGCAAACTCCGGAAGATAGTGAAGGACAGGGAATCCTGGCATGCTACAGTCCCTGGGGGCACAGAGTCAAATACGACTTAGCCATTGAACAACAACAACAATAGTAACAAAGTGAGAAAAAAGAATACCATGTAGAATAGTAAAATGTCTTGAGATTTTAAAATAAAAAAGACATGACTCAAAGTATGCAGAATATATCATATTTTAAATACATATCTTTACTGTATCTAGCAAAGTCAAAGCACTAACAATTTTGTTAAAATATCTATTTTTTTCTAATAATAAGGATAATCATTTCTAGACAGCAATTATTTCTCTTTGAGGGAAAACAAAAAGGTTTACTGCAGTCAGTAGTCATTTTAGTAAAGTGTTTCTCTTCCTAATTAATGTGTTAGGAGAGATAAATATATTCTGTTTTTGTGTAAAAATTTTGAATCCATTTTCCATTGAGTAACTAAATATGTTCAATCTTAGTTTTATTCCACAATCTATGGAGACATTAAAAATAAGTGCCATAAAGTGTAAAGATTGGGAGACTTGGAAAACCTCTAACATATATTAAGCAATTTATTTGTATTAATTAACCCAGTTACTAATTTGGAAAAATCTTTATGTCAGCTTAGAACTGCTACAAGTGATTATATCTGTTAGAAATAAAACTAATTTAGTCTGTTCATCAACATGCAAGGATACCTTTATTGAATACAGCAAAGTATATGTAGATATTACACAGTGGAAGTTTTAAGGTAGGTCACCAATAAACAGAGAATTTATATTTTTATCAGTTTATCAAATCAAATGAGATTTGCTTATTACAAAATTAAATGCTTCATCTGCATATACACATCACATTTTCCACAAACTCATACATCCTTCTTCACACACACACACTCACTCACACACTGCTCACTACATTCCGCACTCCCAGTCACTCATTTCCTTCCTCATATTTGACTCATAATTAGCATACCAAAAAGGACAGCTGTGAAAAGGTGAGGCAACTAATTCTAGCTGTCATTTCAATAAAACACCCCTTAAAAAGTTCAATTTTTATTAGACCTTTTTATAGTTCTCACTGCTTCAGAAAAGTTCATATGATCAGTTCTTTGTTCGGGTAGTTTTAAAGGTGTCACTTTTCTCATAGATGTTTTACTGCTCTGGGGGAGAAGGGGTTCGGTATCTTGTCACTTAGTGTGCTGTGAGCCTGTGGTGGGTATACAAGTCTGGCTTCTGAGAACCTTCATCTAGGGAGTATACATTGATAACAATAACACCTATTTAAAAATGAGAAATTCTTCTTTAGCTAGCTAGCCCTTCTTTAGCTAGCTAATTCTTCATCTTCAGGTGAAATTTTATTCATATTCTTACCCTTTTTATTTACAGTTTCCTTATAATTTTGAGCTTCTACTTCTTTCTTATTTGTATCTTAATAAAAGCTCATTTCAATTTATCTTTATAGTAATTATAATACTTTAATTTGTTTAGAATATTGTATATCATATACTTAGGACATTGTATGTATTTACAGATATTTAGTGAATGCTGATGTTAAATGTAGATCAACCAAATGACTTTGAACCACTCTTATGGATGAAGAGTTCCCACCAAACCATAAAAATTTTCTCTACTCTTAGTATTCCACCATAGCAGTGTTTGATTTTGTAGGATAGCAATGCCTTCTAACATAGTGTCTTTCCTAGATGAAAACAAAACAGAAGTAAATATGGCACACTTGTTGGTTCAACCATACATTCAAAAGCTCAAGCACAAATTTAGGGGAAAATATCTTCTAAAATATCATTTAGGGGAAAATGACTTCTCATTTCTAATCAGCTCTGCCCCAACTTCAAAAACCTCATATCCAGAGCACCAGTTCTTATTTGTTTATTTACTGTGATAGAGTTCTTATTCAAAGTATTCTACTTAAGTCTTTCTTAGGAGGATTATCTGGAAGCTACACTGAGGGTGGAAATCTATAGTTGGATTGCCTAAGATACAGATTTCTTATAGAACCTAACACAGCTGCCAATTTACTTTTGAGGGCAATCAGGATGCTCATTAGTAATTGAGTTGAAGCAGAGAGGAACTTCATTTGTACTGAGTCAGTGACCTGGATCGTTTTCAGAATGAGTATTGAGCTGAAATGGCCCATTCATTTCTACTTCCAGTGGGATACTGTACCAAAAGGTTATGGCTCTTACCTTCCTCCAGCAGTGACAGGGATTTTCAGGAGCAGAAAACGTCACTTTATGTTTGCAATTTATAGCTCAGAGTAATTTTTAATATGATTTTTGATTACTCTTACAGCATGAAATAAGCCTGTATTTTCAGCTAACCTATGGGACTGAGTCCAACACCTTCATTTAGTAGGTAATTGAAATATGACAGTTCATGCTGATGAATCAAAGGTTTCAGAAGTGAGGAAGGAGATTAAAATAAAAACAGACAAATCTGGAGCATGATCAACAGAAGTGGGTATAAAGTTATAGGGAACTTCAGTGGTTTATTAAAGTGGTGTTAAATAAATAAATTAAAGTATTGAAATAATACCACTTTAATCATTTAATAGCAGAAGCCTGTATAGGACATATGATAGCCAGGCACTATTCAAATAGCTTTAAATATATTATAATTTTTGTCCTCACAACTCGCCTATTTTACAGATGAAAAAACTAGAGATTACAAAGAGATTAAGTGACTTTCCCAAAATCATACAAGTAGCAAGTGATGGAACTAGTATTCACACCTCAACAGTCTGGCTCCAGAGTCAGTAATCTTAACCACAATACTCTATTACTAAGGCTATCAGTATGCACTGTGATACCCTCTTGTGATGCCAGGCAGCAGCATCAAGCCACAGCCCCCAGTCAGCCATACATTCATGACAGTAAAAAATCAACACATTTAGAAACATTCTGTAATCATACAACCATTCTATTTTTCATTTTCAGTGTAGTATTCAATAAATTACATGAGATATTCAACACTTTGATATATAATAGGCTTTATGTGAGATGATTTTTCCCATCTATAGGCTAATATAAGTGTTCTGAGCACATTTAAGGTACTAGATTAAGTTAGCTGCATTAAATGCATTTTTTACTTAAAATATTTTCAACTTAAGGTGTGTTTACCAGGACAAAGCTCCATCATAAGATGGGTAAGATCTGTATTGCGTTCATATTCTAAGTTGCTATTATGATTTATAATTGAGAAATAGTATTTGGTCTTCATCTGGCATAGATTTGCTAAGAATCTTAAAATTTCATAAGTAATGAGAGCAACGAAGGTGACTTTTATAATGTTAATGACGTGTGACTTTTGGACTGTACCTACTGATGGGGAGGGAATGGAGGAGGGGGTGCAAGGAGAACAAACCTGTTTGGACGACTGATATCTGAGGAGAGTAGAGAAGCTGGTGGTTGAATGAATTACCAGTGCTCAATGAAATGATCATGCCTACAAAATAAAGCCTGCCTAAAAACCCAAAAGTACAAGGCTTCCAAGTTGCTGAACATTTGGGGAGAGTGACATGCAGGAGAGACCAAGGAATCTCATGACCCTCCCCCATACCTTGCCCTAAGGTTCCTCTTCCATTTGGCTGTTTCTGAGTTATATCCTTTTCTAATAAGGTGATCCAGTAAGTAAACCATTTATCTGACTTCTGCCAGCTACCTTAGCAAATTAATCAGACCCAAGGAGGGGAGGGGGGTTATTGGAACCTCCAATCCAGTTGATCAGAGGCACAGGTGACAACCTGGACTTGCAGTTGGCATCTGAAGGGACATGGGGAAGTCTTGTAAGACTGAACCCTTAACCTGAGGAATCTGATGCTATTTCCAGGTAGATGGTGTCAGAAGTGAGTTGCACTATAGGACACCCAGCTGGTGTTTGAAAATTGCTTATTGGTGTGGGAAACCCCCTACACACACAGACACATATACATCAGAGTTGCTGACCAGAATCATTCAGTTACCTCCAAGTAAAGAATTACTCATCAGGGATGTGGAGTCCCAGCCCAGTAGCAATGCCCTCATTGCTAAGAGGCCAAGAACAATTTTAATATTTCATCATTCTCAACCTCCAGTGAATTTTTTCAAGTAGGAAATCTGAGCAAAGCAACTCAAATAACTATTTTTACCCCAAATTTGTGCAGGAATTCAAGAGCACATGTTAACAAAGGTTTTCAGCCAGTTAACTGAGAATGATACAGTGGATAAGGTGTTCTCCACACTTCTATGGCGACCCTAGGGCACTGGAGCCTTCAGTGAAACAGGGGCACTGACACACATAAGACAAACCCCATCCCGCAGCAGCAGCTAAGCTCATAGCAGAGACAGTCCAGCACAGCAGCCTCAGCAGCACTCTGGCAGCAACAGCCGGGTGCAGGAGACACGTTTATCCAACTCTAAGTCCAAAGGCCTTAGGGTCAGGCGAAAAAAAAAGTGCCAAGGATAAGAGAACTGGAGGAAAGGGGCCACATGGCTGCTGAAACTACAGAAGTCCATGTAAAACTTTCACAGGTGAGTCCCAAGATGAATTAAAGAGCCTGGAGGTCCCACAGTCTTGGGTGGGGATGAGCCGGATGGTGGCTACTGCTTGTGTCCAAAATTATCACACCTTCCTCCCTTGTGGGTGTAGGCTGAAAAAAAAAAAAAAAAGATAGATTACGTATGCATCCACAAATCATTAATAATCTTTTCTGTATATTTGGAGGGTAATGTCATCATATCATATTTAATTTTAAATGTTATACATACTAAAATTCAGTTTGTCAAAAAAACTTCTGAAATGAAAAGAGAAAATATTAATTTGATAGATGTCATAGCTTACAAAAAAAGGGATGATGGATAGGTTATATTCCATTTTTTAAGCTTTTAAGATTTTGCATTTTGTCATAAATTTCTTTGCACTAGATGATTGGTAGCCTTGACTAAGACATCAGGAAGAGGAGATATAATGAAGATTCACAGGCAAAGTGCAGACCCAAACATAGCTGAGTCATCAGTGGGAATTTCTATTACTTTCTCAATCTCTTTTAAATTTTATGTTAGACTTAACTGTTAAAAAGGCTCAGTACTGAGGATGCTGACACTAGTTCTCAAATTGAAAACCTTATCAAGATAAGAAATTTGACCCTTTTGTACTATATGATTTTAAAAGAAGACTATCAGTCATGTCTGACTCTTTGTGACTCCATGAACTGCAGCACGCCAGGCTTCCCTGTCCATCACCAACTCCCAGAGCTTGCTCAAACGCATGTCCATCGAGTCGGTGATGCCATCCAACCATCTCATCTTCTGTCACCCTCTTCTCCTGCCTTCAATCTTTCCCAGCATCAGGGTCTTTTCCAATGAGTCAGTTCTTTGCATCAGGTGGCCAAAGTATTGGAGTTTCAGCTTCAGCATCAGTCCTTCCAATTCAGGACTGATTTCCTTTAGGATTGACTGGTTGGATCTCCTTGCAGTCCAAGGAAGGCTATAATGGCCCCTTTTGGTAATAGAATCTCTGATTTACTAAAAAAAAAAAAATAGCTTTAATATATAACTCATTATTTTACATTTACAATAGCAGCATTATTATGATGATCATGTGAAAAATAGTACCAGTGATTCTTTTTTGATGATCCAGAGTTGGAGGTCTTTGTTAAAAAAAAAAAAAAAAACAAGGACTCTGAAATAACTAAATTTGAATTTTAGAACATATGCATATGAAGTATTTCTAACAAAGGTATTCTCATGTGACAAGCAGGGGAAGCTTGTATTTCTAACTATGTTTACTTAGTGTTTTAATGTCAGTTAAAATGCTATCTCAGTCAAAATAGCTCCTATATATGTAAAATTATGGTTACTTCCCAAATTATACTATTTTTTTATTCAACTAATACCATGTTTAAATGGTGTTATTTTGACTTGCCAGTAGATACAGGTAGTAACCTAAACAAGTTTTTTATATTGCAAGACATTGCTTACAGTCAGAAAAAAAGAACATTTTCTATAATTTTATATTGAGAGTAGAAAGTAAGACTCTATTTAGTTCTGCATTAGAAATAACTGTGGACTAAATAACTTACTATTTCAGTTGAAACAGCCATCACACAATGGGAGAAATATTCTGTTTTGAAAGGGCCAATAGATATGCACCTGCCCCTCAATTTGTAAGCAAATGTTTCTAAAAAATATTTTAAGAATCAAAATTTTAAATTGTGATTATGTCAAGAATTGTGAGAGATCTGAGATTTTATACGACTTGCAAGTGTCAAGTTAGCCCTATCACAGTTTCAGAAATGCTGACAGAAGACATGAGACTCCTGGATCAGAAATGAAGAACTTTATTCACGGCAGACTGAGCAACGTGCGCTTCATTTTTTCAAGTTTTCCCTGCCCTCAGGTCTGATGGAGATAATGCAGAGTAAAGCCCAGAGAGATCCTGCTCACATAGTGTGTCTTACACAGGGACTGACCTGCCCAAACTTTGCCCAAGATGGAGACATCATCTTTATTATTCAGTCAGGAAAGAAAATCTGCCTCTATCCCAAGGCTATTTGCTAGACAAATATCCTTGAAACGAGTCCAAGACAAAAGGCATCACAAGACATGTAGAGACAAAGTGGAAAATTGTCCCTCAACAAAATATTTTAGTAGAACCTCATTATTCACAATTCGGTACTTGAGAACTCACTTGAAGAATTTTTGTGCAACCCTAAAATCAATACTTGCCACACTTTCACAGTCATATGCACTCATGAGCAGAGTGGGGAAAAGCTGAGTTGCCTGACACTCAGGTTCCCAGCTAAGGCCAAATTTATTTTAGTTCTTGTACAGTAAAGTATCTTTTCTGTAGTCCACTGTCAAGGTTTTTGCATTTTTGTGAAGTTTCCTTTTTGGTGATTTTGTTATTTAAAATGGACCTGAATAGTGCTGAAGTACTGTGTAATGTTCCTAAGTACAAGAAGGTCATGGCATGTCTTAACAGAGAAAATGTTAGAAAAGTTTCATTGACGTACAAGTTATAGTGGCATTGGCAGTGAATTTGAAATTAATGAATCAAAAAAATGTGTGTTTAATAAGATACATGAAAAATGTGTATTTAATATGACTTTTCTTTGAGCAGAAACAGTCATAAAACAAAGTTACGAACTGATCTTTTGATGAAAATGTTGTGACCAGAGGCTCACAGGAACCTAACGTGTATTTCACCTAGGAGCAATGGTTCAGGAGTCACTAATTCAGTGTTTGCTGCCTCTTTATGGCCCATCACTGCTGTGAATAATGAGAATTAACAGTATAGTCAATCACAAATACAGCAACCCCACTTCCACTCTTGCTCCCTTATAGCCTCTCCTCAACAAAACAGCAAGAGGGATCTTGTAAAACAAGCACAATTATAGCTCAACTCTGCAGATGTTCTCCAGTGACTTTCCCCTCTCAGAATCAAAAGTAAACTTACCTCAAAGGTGCTCCAGCATCTGCATTCAGCACCTTGCCTCTGTGGCCTCTGAACTCTCCCCCTTGCTCCTTCTGCTTCACCTACTCAGGCTTCCTTGCTGTTTATAGAACAGGCCATTTCCTGCCTCATGACCTCTGCACTTACTTCTCTGTCTAGAAAACTCTTCTTCTTTTTCCAGAGTTCTGTATGACGTAATCCCGCATCTCTTTCAGATCATTGCTAAAATCCCAGCTTCCCATTGAAGCCATCACCAACCAATCTGTTTAAAGTTGGAAGCCTGTCCCTCTCAACCCTGGTACCCCCCATCCTCTGTCTGTTTCATTGCTGTCCATGGCACAACCACCATCTGACCTAGGCTAAATATTACATATGCATTTTGTTTATCATGGTCCTTCCCCAAAATATGCAGGAATTATTATTGTCTGTTTTATTTATGGCTGTGTACCCAAAAGACTTTGATGCTGGGAGGGATTGGGGGCAAGAGGAGAAGGGGACTACAGAGGATGAGATGGCTGGATGGCATCACTGACTCGATGGACGTGAGTCTCAGTGAACTCTGGAAGTTGGTGATGGACAGGGAGGCCTGGCGTGCTGTGATTCATGGGGTCGCAAAGACTCAGACACGACTGAGCGACTGATTTGATCTGATCTGATCTGACCCAGAGCCTAGAACAGTGCCTGAATCACCATAGATCTTTAATAGGTATTTATTGAATAAATGAAATAAAAATCTCCTGAAGTTTTCAGGGACTTTCTTTTTTGCAGTAAGGTATGATTTGATCCTAAAGAAAGCTCCTGCAAATATTTTTTCAAAGCAGATAAATTAATAGTGAGAGAGGCAGAGCTCAAAAGCCTTGCTCAGGCTCAGCAAGAGAAAGCTAATTGGGAAAAGGTAGCAAGAGTGTTTTCAAGCTGTCTTGAGAAGAGAGATATGGGTGAATTCTTCATTTTTCACATGATAACAATGTTTTTAGCAGCGAGAGAATTGATACTAGGTTTAAAAATAACAATAATTTTTTTTAAAAAACCTAACTCACTGGAAAAAATGTTCTTGTCTCCAGTTTCTTTGTCCAATGATATCAAATCAAATGAATCCCTCATGAAGTAAAAAGAAAGAGCTTTTTCTTTAAAAAACAAAACAGTTAGAGTTTAGGTCAGCTGCCCACAAAACATGAACTGTTTCATTTAACTAACCGAGAGCACGGTTTAATTCCTAAATAAGGAAGCAATTTCCATTAATAAAAGGGAAGCTCCTCACAAGCATGTTTCTCTCTGCCCTAAACAGCTGTGGAGAAAACTCATGGCGCTTCTGCATGTTGCCACAGACAACCACAGACAAATGGAACAAATACTAGTAAACTTGAAAACAGACGGTTTGGCACTAAGGCTAATTCTGAGTTTTACCATCAGGTGGTTTTCTGTGCTATTATAATCCAAATTTCTCCAGACCTCACCAATTAGGGAATGGGGAAAAGAACTATAAGCACTTCTGATTCACTCGCTTAATGCTCCATAGACCATAGGACCTCTAGCCTCCCTTAGTGTTCACACAGTTACTTCATGGGATTCTTTAGGTGGGTTATTTTGGGTGTTTGTAAAGAGTAATCTCAAGGTTTTCAATCTGCTAATGGCCCCCAAACTACTTGAGAGTAGCATTTTGGCTGCCCACGCTCAACCATAAGAACACACATCAACACAAAGGGTGGTAACCCTTGAGAAGCAAAGCAGAGCCAATTTTTCCAAAATCCTCACTACCCTGGAGTCATGCTGCAGCCCAAGTAAGAAAGCTGCTCTTCTGAGCTGGGTCACACTGGATGCGATGTGAGAACAGCACTTGTGTCTGTTTCCGCTGGCAAAATGTCTGTGTAAAGGACTCAAACAGGCATGCACTTTGGCAGACTCAGGAACAAGCATACATACATACATACATATGTACATGCATAATATAATATGACGGTGAAGTAGGAGCCATAGGATACAGACAATGCACTACTGGAATGCAAAATAGACTAGAGGACTCTAGAAAGGAAGGCTTCATGATGGAAGGGGCAAGTATGTAGACCTCAGTCCATAGGTAGTCTATGATCATTCAGTTCAGTTCAGTTCAGTTCAATTCAGTCGCTCAGTCATGTCCAACTCTTTGCAACCCCATGAATGCAGCACACCAGGCCTCCCTGTCCATCACCAACTCCCAGAGTTCACTTAGACTCACGTCCATCGAGTCAGTGATGCCATCCAGTCATCTCATCCTCTCTCGTCCCCTTCTCCTCCTGCCCCCAATCCCTCCCAGCATCAGAGTCTTTTCCAATGAGTCAACTCTTCACATGAGGTGGCCAAAGTACTGGAGTTTCAGCTTTAGCATCATTCCTTCCAAAGAAATCCCAGGGTGATCTCCTTCAGAATGGACTGGTTGGATCTCCTTGCAGTCCAAGGGACTCTCAAGAGTCTTCTCTGACACCACAGTTCAAAAGCATCAATTCTTCGGCTCTCAGCCTTCTTCATAGTCCAACTCTCACATCCATACATGACCACAGGGAAAACTATAGCCTTGACTAGACGGACCTTTGTTGGCAAAGTAATGTCTCTGCTTTTCAATATGCTATCTAGGTTGGTCATAACTTTTCTTCCAAGGAGTAAGCGTCTTTTAATTTCATAGCTGCAGTCACCATCTGCAGTGATTTTGCAGCCCAGAAAAATAAAGTCTGACACTGTTTCCACTGTCTCCCCATCTATTTCCCATAAAGTGATGGGACCAGATGCCATGATCTTCGTTTTCTGAATGTTGAGTTTTAAGCCAACTTTTTCACTCTCCTCTTTCACTTTCATCAAGAGGCTTTTGAGTTCCTCTTCACTTTCTGCATCGGTGGTGTCATCTGCATATCTGAGATTATTGATATTTCTCCCGGCAATCTTGATTCCAGCTTGTGTTTCTTCCAGCCCAGCGTTTCTCATGATGTACTCTGCATAGAAGTTAAATAAGCAGGGTGACAATATACAGCCTTGACGCACTCCTTTTCCAATTTGGAACCAGTCTGTTGTTCCACGTCAAGTTCTAACTGTTGCTTCCTGATCTGCATACAAATTTCTCAAGAGGCAGATCAGGTGGACTGGTATTCCCATATCTTTCAGAATTTTCCACAGTTTATTGTGGAAAATTGATCCACACAGTCAAAGGCTTTGGCATAGTTAATATGCTTGTTTAATTCCTGGATAGCAAATCTCTTTCCTCAGTTTCCCTGAGCACTGTATTTCAAGAAGACAGAACTCTAATATATAGTGGACTCGAAAAATTTTCGCATGTTTAAAGTAGTTATCTATGGTGTCTCATTGAGAAGATACAAAAGGTTGTTTTGATCTGTGCTAACCTTTATTCATGTATCACCTAGTTTGACAAATATTTCTGACAAAAATTATCCCCACTTTTATGGAACCTGCATTCCTATGCTATAAAGAATGATAATGCAAGGTAGGGGGGGAAATGAGGGGGGTAAGATATTGGTCCATGGTTAATAATTTATATACATCTATAAATATATATATCTCACGTTTTGTTTATCCACTCATCCATTGATGGACACTTGTTTCCATATCTTGGCTGTTGTAAATAATGCTGTAATGAATGGAGAGTGCAGACATCTTTACCAATTAGTGTTTTTATTTTCTTCTGATAAATACCTAGAAGTGGAATTGCTGGATAGTATGGACTTTGCTTTTACTTTGAGTGAGATGGAAAGACATTAAACAGTTTTGAGCCAAGAAATGCTGCTGTCTGAATCAAGATTTAAAAAGATTGTAGTGAATGTTTTGTTGTGACAAACTACAGTGGACAAAGTGAAAGCAGAGAGACTAGTTAGGAGGCCTGTGTTACGTATGAAGTGACTTGGACCATAATGGAGGTAGCAAAGGGTACATGAAGTCATCTGACTGCATAGATAAGACAGAATTTGCTGACAGATTGGATGTGGGGTTTGAAAGAAGAGTCAAGTGCGACTCTCAGGCTCTTGGTCTAAACAACTAGAAGGGTAGAGCTGTCCTTTAATGAAATGGGAAACTTACGGAAGGAATGTGTTGGGACAGGTGAAGACATGAAAATAGAGAAATCAGTTTTGGAAGGTAGGACCTTTGAGGTTTTGGAGTTCACCTGATTTGCATTAGATCTGCTCTTGCACTGGTGGCTCAGATGGTAAAGAATCTGCCTACAATGCAAGAGACCAGGTTCAATCCCTGGGTTGGGAGGATCCCTTAGAAAAGGGAATAGCTACCGTCTCTCCAGTATTTTTGCCTAGAGAATTCCGTGAACAGAGGAGCCTGTCAGGTTACAGCCCATGGGGTCACAAAGAGTCGGACACAACTGAAATGACTAACTCTGTTCTTGCACTGCATTTTTTAAAATTATACAATCTTTAACTCAGCTCTTCCAGGGCTCAATTTCCTCACCTGTATCATGAGGATAATAGAACCCAACAAGTAGGATAGGTGTCATGAGGATTGAACAGAGAGCAGATGTCAGTGATGTATCTTTTTAAAGCTGGTTTTGATAACTGTTAAGTGTTCTGAGGTTTACATTCATTAAGTTGCTTGAGTGTACCACATTTCTTTTTATCTTCTTGAAGATTTCTCTGCTTAAATGTCCATCTTAATTTACTACCATGACCACACCTGTTTTACCCTTGACCCCACCTTTGGGATACTCCCAGAATTTACATGTCACCATGATTTTTTTTTTACTTCTTCTTTCACCCATATAAAGTTTGACTCAGTTTCCAAGACTCAGTTCTAATACTGCTCCTTCCTTTAGGTCATTTCATTTTGCACTTACCTGACTGCGCTTATCAGAGTAACTATTCTTACAACAGAGTGTGCAACAGAGTACTTGTGTACATGTCCCCAGTTGACCATTAGCCCAGAAAGGGCCGGCACAATAACTGGCTTATGTTGTAGTTTCCAAAAGTCCTTGAATGTAGTAGACAATCAATAAATGTCTGTTGAAATAATATGCTTCTTTTCTTAATATGTCTTTTTTATCTGCTTTGTCTTCATTGTCAGCATTGTTCTAGCATAACAGTTTATGTCAGTTTTTTTGCTGCTAAATGCAGCTTCAGTAATTCAACAAAAGTTTGAGCATCTTCCATGTAACTTTTTAATGAATTTGAACTTAGGAATGCAGTGAATTAATGCACAATTAATGCCCTTCCTTAGAGGAGCTTACACTATGGAAGGAAAAGCTGACAAGTGAATAGCTAGTATATTGTGTGACATGTATGTTTTGATGGTAGTGATACTTTTCCAAGTGCTATTTAAATGGCTAAAGAGTTTCAGAGGGTCTCATTGTGTGGGGTTTGAGTGAATTGAAACCTAGTAAATACCTTAAGCACCTGGAGTAGTGCTCTGCATGTGGAAGGCACACAGTAAATGCTGTTTGTTGGATTAATTACGTGACGGCAGCTAGAAGGCAAGTTCAGAAGACAGCAACAGGGCGTGGCTGGTAAGGCACTTTCGGTACACTGTGATGTCGGTAGGATTTTCCTGCCTTATTGTAACCCTCAGCTTTCAGTCACTTACACCCCCAGTTGAAGACTCCCTGGGTCTCATTTAAACAAGACGATGAAAAGAGTAAGACTGAATAGTTTTCCAGGTAACTAAGATAGGTAACAGCAATTTCCAGAATCTTGCCCCAGAACATGACTACCTGTAAACATGGGCTCACAGCATTAACGTAAGAAAGAAGGAAAGAAACAAAATTATTATGAAACTGCTTTTAAATATTAGAACACTTCTTCAAAAGATTGTCAAATTTTAGGTTGGTATCAGATGTTCTAATTTTATTTGTAAGTATATAAACTTTGCATTCATCAGTTAGTAATTAACTTAATTGAACAAGCATCTGTTGAAAACCTATTGCATGATGGTTTCTTGCCTAGGATCCAGAGATACAAAGACAAATAAGATGACCGTTGCTTCCAATTAGCTTATTCCAATGGATGAAAAACAAAATGAATGAAACAATGTAGTATATCATGGTAAGAACTGTCAGAGGAGTTCATGGGTTTTTGAATAGAACAGAGAAAAAGACCAATCTAAATCAGGCTCAGAAGCATAAGGAAGGCTGTTTTGAAAGAAATGATGTGTTTAAACTGATTTTGAAGGGCAAAGACAGGCTAATGCAGCAGAACTACTGGATAAGTAGAACCATTTGACCAAGTACATCCAGGTTCCCATTATAACTGTTAGCTTTTCTTCTTTTTTTTAAATTCTGTGCTCTTCCTGGCCTTAAGAGATAACCAGGAGGTAGTACCTATGGAGAAGACTTATCCCTACGGCCTTTGACGAAGCGTAATTCTAACATGAAGTACCTTTTATGGGCTTAAGTGATCAAAAAAGAAACCTGCTGAGATGGGTTTCATAGGGAGCAATGGCTTTAAGAGTCAAGAGTCCAAGGATAAACCATCTGTTTGTCACCAGACAGGTGCTATGAAAATAAATCACTGCTTATTCTTTCCTGAAAATGCACTGTTTTACCAGGTTGTATGTGAATGTGCTGATTAATATTTTAGGCATAAAGCTTACAAGATAACATTCTCATATACATATCATAATAGCTTTTATTCTGTGACAAAGATGGGATTGAGGAACTAAGTTTGAGTCACATAACCATAGTTTCTTTTGTTTAAATTCACCATGTGAAATAAGATTTAGCATAATACCATGAAAGACTAACACACTGCTTTGAGATGGACTCCAAATATTTCTCACTGAGTAATTTAAAACCAGTGCTATATTGTATGCCTATTTCTTTTCAGAATGATCAAATATAGCAATGCCTTTCACATTTATTATCTTTAAGACCTCTCCTTAAAGTTTAGATAGGGCTTCCCAAGTGGCTCTAGTAGTTAAGAACCCATCTGCCCATGCAAGAGACATAAGAGACACGGGTTTGATCCCTGAGGGGTCAGGAAGATTGCCTGGAGAAAGAAACAGCAATCCACTCCAGTACTCTTGCCTGGAGAATCCCAGGGGCAGAGGAGCCCGGCAGGCTGCAGTCTATAGGGTTGCAAAGAATCGGACACGACTGAAGCAACTTAGCACACACACACAAACTTTAGATGCCTAAAAAATTAACATTCTCCTCTTTATTCTTATATAAACCAGAGACATGATGAATTGTTATGCATTAACTATGGAAAATAATAGCTTTGTAATGTTTTAGTGCTCTGCCACCATGAGGTAATTTTTATAATTTTTCATATACCTAAAGCTTTCCTCTCAAATAGGATACACTTCCCTGCCTTTATAAAGACAATATTTTAATCTCAGATGATAATTATGAAGATCTGTTCTTTCACTGTGCTTTGATACTATGATAACATTAGGTATTACCAAGATGTACATAATTATTTTCTCTTACACCCAATGACCTTTAAATTCTATTATCTGATTTTCATATTGTTTCTTTTTTTTTTTGCTATCAGACTATTTGCCCTCACGTTTTATAATTTCTATTTTCACCTCCCCTTTCAATGCTTCCTGTTGTGCTATTTCAAATGTAATTTATTTCAGAAAATATTAATTGAGGATATACTATGTATTAGTCACTGCACTAAGTGTTGGGTAGTCAAAGATAAACAAAACATGGCCCCAGTCTTTAAAGAGCAAGAAAAAGTAGAGAGCAAATAAGTAATTAGAATTCTGTGTGAAAATTGTGATGAATAGAATTTTATTCTATGGAAAATGTGATTAGTTTCTCCTGGGCCTTGCCAAAGTAGGATGGCCCAAGTCAGACTGAAGGGCTCAGCATCAGTGATGCATGTATTCTAAGTCGCTTCAATTGTGTCCAACTCTTTGTGACCCCATGGACTATAACCCACCAGGCTCCTCTGTCCATGGAATTCTTCAGGCAAGAATACTGGAGTGGGTTGCCATTTCCTTCTCCAGGACCAGGGAAAATTTCAAAACAGAGTCATTTGTAGTGAATCTCCCATAGATAAAGATATGTGCTATTTAAAAAAAAAATAGATAAATTTATAAAAATTTTGTAAAAAATAAGAAATTACTCTTAGATCTCAGACACTATTCTGGTTTATGAACTTTGCGTATTTACTTGTGACATCTGACATTTGATCATTTGGGGTCTTATTTTGCTAGCTTTCTGTTTCTACAGCAGGTACAAAATGATTTGGAGTGCTCAGTGAGTGAAATCCTAGTGAGAGAAATGTTAATATATTTATTATGATAATTTGTTTTGTATTATATTTTTGCATATCACATTTTATTATAGTCCATCATATTTTATTGCCCTGACCTTTCCACTATCACATAGCATTTCTAATGAGAAAAAAATTCAAAAACAATATAAGACATGCAGATAGCCTCTGAGTTAATGTGGGGTAATATTTGTAAATAGTTATTCTGTATGAAAAAAAGTGTGTTCATGATAGAATCATATATTTGAAGCTTATAATCATGCGTAGAAAATACGTTTCTAAGCATTAAATAGTCAACCTACCAAAAATTTCTGGTAGCAACCACATTCTTGTCTTTTCATATTTAAAATAGCATTCTTTGCATAATGTATACTGCAGTAAATATTGGCTAGATTATCACTATCATAATCATTAAAAATAGTACACTACCAGACATACTTTAGAGCCCTGCAGAAATTCCTATGTATTTTGAAAAAATTTTAGTGCCATGTGTGAGATTAACTACACTATCGTTAAAGTAAAAATTAATACTGAAACGGCAATACAGTCACTCTTTGAACTGGCTGAATTTCAATTTAACTCCAAGGTTAGACCTCTGTCTACTTCACCCCACTCCCCTGCATAGCAGTCACATAATACTCCCACCAGTTACATGTTTTATTTCATGTGATGATTATCAAGAAGATGGGTGCAGAAGGTATACCTCAGTTTCCACAGGTAATGTATATAGTTTGAAGTTATTACTTCTCCAAATTTTTGTATTTCCTCTCCACATTTCTTCCACTGGGGGCCCACCCTCCTTGCACCTCCCCTATTACATGTGCAGATAAGCAAAGTTTTCAGTGCTGTAAAATTTGAAGATGATTTCCGGCTGGAAAATTTTCAAAGCACTACTCACTAATTGGCTATTCTGACTGTTTTCAAATCCCAGTGAAATCTAATTTCTAGCAGTATGACTTTTTGATGAACTCTCCAGGATAAATTAAGGGAACAATGTTACTTTGGTGAATAGAGTCGTGTAGAGATTTTGCATACAAACCAGTAAAGATTGCCCAAAATAATGATTTTTTACATTTACAGCAGTTATCATAAACCATTCTTCCCTTGGGGCTAGTTATAGTTCTGAAACAATTATTTATTGGAACCAATGATGGTACGGTTTTGTTCTTCTCAGCCTTAATACCTGATTATGTCAGGAGACCATTTCTATGATGGTCTTAGTATTGCCTGAAACCCAAGGTGATGCTAAGCTGAATTTAAGGAAGCTGAGATCCTATAATGAATTCACGTCTGTTAGCAGGATACTGTTTCCTGTCCAATAACAATGACTGAGGAGGGAGAAGCAAAAGGTATAAGATTTCTAACATACTGATCCAAAGAATAGCAACTATCTGAAGTGGTCAAAACATACCACACTCCATTTGCACCTCATAAAAAACCTTGGCCCCATAAGAGCTGGCTTTATGATTTATCAAAAACAAAACTTTGAATTTCCAGAAGCTGACTTACTTGCTTGTTTAATAAATGGGTTACAATGACGCTTCCACATAGTATTCAGAGTTCTGGGGTGCTTCAGTATCTGCTCCTAGAGTCAGAGGAAAGCTGCTGTATTGATCAGGGTTCTCCAGAGAAACAGAATTCATTACATACATTAGACAGATTTTGAGGAATTGGCTCATGCAGTTGTGAAGGCTGAGAAGTCACTGTATCTGCCATCTGCAAACTGGAGACCCAGGAAAGCCAGTAGTGGAATTCAGTCCACATTCAAAGGCCTGAGAACCAGGGGATCTAATGGTGTAAATCCCAGTCCAAGAGCAGAAGAAGATGAGATGAAATGAGATGCCCCGGCTCAAGCAGCGAGGCAAGAAGTGAGGCCTTCTTGTTCTCTTTAGACTTTAGTGGACTGGACGGTACCCATTCACATTGGGAGGGCAATCAAATTCACATAATCCACTGACTCAAATGCTGATCTCACCCAGAAACACATTCACAGATACATCCCAAAATAACGTTTTATCTGGGCATCCTGTGGCCACTCAGGTGATACATAAAATTAACCATCTCAGATGTCAATGGTGAATTCCAGGCAATTCATCCACATGTTTCTACTAAAAACCAGTCTGTTTTTATTTATTTTAGATGGACTACCTCATTTTCAACATAGATATAATTTTTAAAAGAATTCACTTCTAGTATCACTTGAAAGTCTCTGAGTCTATACAATGGGACCACACCATTAGAACAAACTCTTTAAAAAAATTAGCAAGCATCAGAATCTTTTAGACAGTCCAGTCTTTAATGAAGGAAACCCAGTGTGCATTTGCTTTATAACCCAACATTCCAAGAGAGTAAATATAAATATGTGAGTAATGTGATCTAAGATGGAACAGTTAGATAGCAATAAAAGGCAATTATTTTGGTTTTGATTTTGCCACAGAATCTAGGGTAAAAAAAAAAAATCAAAGTACCTGAGGCAAATATACCCCAAATTTGAAGCTATATTTCTGTCTTTTAATAGGGAAGATGCTGAGTTGTTGGCAAAAGGGTGTAACAGACCTGGCTTCAGAATGCCTCATTGTGTTTGGCTGTTGCAAAAACTTGTTTAAGTAGAGTGAAATCCTAAAACTCTGTGTATTGACGAGGAGGGTTTATGTCCAAACCTCAGACTAGACAGTTTGGTGTTTGTGGGTGGAAAGATTTTCCTTCAATCATACCAGCCTAAAAGTTAAATGTGTTATCCAAAGGCTTCACCCCACCCCCCGACCCACCATGTAAGTGTTCAAAAGTCTCAGGATATGAGCTCTACACTAATTGCATGGCATAGCAGCCTATTGCAAACTTGATCAGCCTTTGCCAAGATAGCACAATGGAAAGAACCCTAGACTAAGAATACTACTGTTAATACCACTAGAGAGTGCTAAGTCGTGTCCAACTCTGCAACTGCAATGGATTGCAGCCCACGAGGATCCTCTGTCCCTGGGATTTCCCAGGTAAGAATACTGGAGTAGGTTGCCATGCCCTCCTCTAAGGGATCTTCCCAACCCAGGGATCAAATCTACGTCTCTTATGTCTCCTGCGTTATCAGGAGGGTTCTTTACTACTAAAACCACCTGGAAAGCCCAAAGAATACAAAGTGTTAGTTGCTCAGTTGTGTCCAGCTTTTTGCAACCCCATGGACTGTAACTTGCCAGGCTCCTCTGTCCATGGGATTCTCCAGGCAAGAACACTAACATGAGAGCTGAATGTAAACAGAAAAACACTATATACATTAGCTCTTATTAAACCCCTGCCCTGAGCCCTGATCTTTCAAATCCCTCTTCTGACCTTCTTTTTGCCACTTTCCTTCCCACCAATTGAAGAGTTTGCAGAGTCAAGGGAACATGTCCACCAGGAATCCATCCATGCATTCCCTCTAGACCATACTGCAAGTGTCCAGATCCCATAATAACTTAACTCTTAACTCTTCTGATCCCATTTTCTGGACCCATAGACCACTTTGCCCAGTCTGTTCCCTGAGGGGGAGCCAAACCACTGATGTAACTCCCTAGGCCCTAGGGTGGCCAAGGGATAGCTGTCCAGCAGTGTGGATAAAGGGTGGATATGTACCCAGTGGGGCCACATGCATGTCAGCAAGGCCCTCACAGTGCAGAAAAGAGCTGGAAGTAGAAAGAGAAAGGGATCATGAAGCTTCCATTAAAAATATATTTTAAAATTTGATCTCTTGGCATAACAAAATATTTAGAAATGCAATATGCCAGGCTGTGCTTCTACTTTTGCCTCAAGTTCCACAAATATTAACTATTTCATGGTTGAAGTCATTCTGTGGATTTGCAACTTACTCCCACAAATACTTTTTCCTAATGTTAAGACTAAATATTGTTGTTAAATATTTTACCCTGGAGAGGAAAATATACTACTATGTGCTGAAATCTTTTGAGTTCTTCAGTTTGGGCAAAATCCCAACCATTTCGCCATAATTATGCCACCTGCTGGGCTCTTGCTTACACTGCAGCTGTCTAACCACCTTGTAGGTATGCTGGAGGTCTCATACTGGGCTGGTATTGGCGGAAAAACACAATCCTCTGCTTGCGTCAGCTGAAAAATAATATATATATATATATATTCTCTTTTTCTTTAGTAGCCAAAGATAACCTCCTTTTTAAAAATGTTGAATATATGGGATGATAAGGAGACTACATAGTTAAAGCTTTATATCTAAAACTGTCTCTATGTTGAATCTCTGTAATGATTTTGTATAATGATTTTGTGTAGAAGAACCAGTTTAAATTACTTTCAGCCTTGATGAGAAATGTGAAGAGACTGAAGTACTCTGCACATTGGCTTTTGTACAATTGGCAACTTGGCAAATAGCAGCAACATCCCCCTTCCTATATTTATCATATAGATTACTAACCTGAGATATTAAAGAAAGCAGATATGTCAGGTAATCAGTTTTTTTTTTCATTAAAATTGATAATATAATTTGTATTCTTCAGTGCTTCCCTACATCCAGAAGTCCTTTGTATACTAGAAGCACCCAAAGAATGTAGAAAATCTACTACAGGTTTTTTATTAGGAAGAAAATTATTTTAGTTGCCCCAGTTTGACTGAAAAGATGATATCAAAATGTTAAATACTTTTCCATATCAATGCAAAAACATCACCTGCATGCTAAGTCACTTGAGTTGTGTCCAACTTTTTGTGACCCTTTGGACTGTAGCCCACCAGGCTTCTCTGCCCATGGGATTCTCCAGGCAAGAATACTGGAGTGGGTTGCCATTTCTTTCTCCAGGCAATCTTCCTGACCCAGGGATCTAACCCATGTCTCTTATGTCTCCTGCATTGGCAGCAGGTTCTTTACCACTAGCGCCACCTGGGAAGCCCCAAACATCGCAACTGTTGCCACATCCTGCCTTTGTAAGAACTGTTTCGTTCCAAAATTGTACTTTCATATCTATTTGCTCATTTTTGCATCACCACGGTCCTACATGTTAAGTAACACGTAGCACAAATGTCTCAAAGTCACCTTAATGTTTTCACTAATCCATCATTCCTTAGCAATTGAGCCATTCCACATAATTCTAATGAATACAGACAGATCTTGTCTTGTCCAAATCTTTGAACTGTCTTTTAAAGAAGGCCAACTCATACATGAAACAAGATAAGATATTCAATTAAAACCAGTCCTGGATATTCTAATCCTTCGTTAAGCAATGGTCCACAGGGGTTTCACAGTCAAATACCTTCAAGTTGCAGCAGTTAACAAAACTTAGGAGTACACCATAGAATCCAAGGCTGTTTTTTTATGATCAGACTCCACATTTGCCTAGTTATTATATTGCTTTTAAAATTCTTTGGTTCGTACACATCTCTCAGAATACCCACTAGTGACCCCAGGCCTTCTAGCTGTCCTTGCCCTGACTTTTCCTTGCATCTCCTTTTTCAACACTATATTTTTTTCAAATTCATGGCTTTTGGCTTTATCTTCCATTCTGGACTCCAGAATCGTCCCTTAAATTGTGCAGTATTTGGATTCTACAGTTTTGACATTTTGGCTCTCTCAGACAGAATTTGCAAGTACCCTCTAGCTGCATTCCTATTTTTGCTATTGGGTATTATCCTCTGAGGTACAGAGCCCATCTGTCTTAATTATAGGCATCTGGTGGGTCTGCTCTATGTTCTGACCCCCGGTCCACCACCCATGCTTGTGAGAGAAAGATTAGATCATCCTAACTCTTATTAAAATACATCACTACTTTAAGTATTCATGTTCATTTTCAATTAATTATATTTAAGTGCCAGGCCGTGTTCAAGTGATATATTTTAGCATATAGCAGTCAGGTACAATGGCCTACAGTCTCCATGATCAAACCTTTTTCTTTAAAAGAAAAAAATTAATGGGCAGAAATTTTGCTCTGTTCCAGGCTTCAAATCCTTCTATAATCAATGATCAGTATGAATATACAAGAACTCTTTAACATTTCATTCCCTGTTTTGATTTGAATTTAAACTCTTCCATCATAGATTATCAGTAGAATGTCTGATCATATTTGACCTTTCAGGGTATAAAAGTTAATTTTTTCAGATTCCTCTAAATATTATAAAGCATAATAGATCACCTCACTGTTATTTTTTCTAAATAAGAAGTTTAGTTCCTTTAAAGAAAAATGTCCAAATGATTTCAATGATCTTTGAAGAAATCAATGAATATATTTTCTTTATTGCCAATAGGGGACCTAAAAAACTAGTATGCAATTTCTAAAAATTTTTTCAACCATACACAAGTTGTATCTCCTATATAATTAGATCTTCTATGCTCAAAACTTTATGAGGGTTATGTCAGAGATAATTGGGTGGGTGGAGGGATAAATAAACTTATCTCAATGTATCAGTATGTTTTTATATTAAAAGGGGTCTTTTATTATATAAAATATAATATTAATAAAGTCAAACTGATTTTTGTCTAATTTTTCAACTCTTCTAAACATCTCTCAAATAGCATGGACCTATCCCATGTTGTGTGTGTGTGTGTGTGTGTGTGTGTGTTTTCCTCCTACAAAGTCAAAGTAATAAATTGGTTAGAGAAGGAAATAAAGTCTGGAGTAACATAGAAAAGACCTTGACTGAAATAACTGAAAATATATCATACTATCTAATAGTTTTTTAACAGATGGCCTATCACCTGAATATCATCCAGGGCACAACAGCAATTTATGAATAGTAGTTATTAAGAGTACCTTATACCATAATGATGACTTTTCTGGAAGTATTTTAATAACAAAAGATATCTGGCTCTTGTAATTTTACTGATAACTGAGATGTACTGAGCACTTACTATGTATTAAATACTTTTCTAAGTGCTTATCAGGTAGGAATTTAATTTTCACAGCCATCCTCTGAAATAAGTATTGTTATCATCCACTCATCTTGTGGATAAGGGTAGTGTTAGTACTTATTTCAGTAGGTGGTTCAGTGGATTCAGAGCTCATGTAGCTGTCCACTCTGCTCTACTGTTTTGAGGGAACAGTGAAAGATTTAGGAGGGAAAGGGGATGGGGGCTGGGGAAGTGGCCCGTTTCTCCAACATTGTTTTAAGCATTACTCGCTTACTAAGCTTCTAAAGATTTTATACCTGTTTGTGGATTATATGTTATTTTTCCAAGGTTAAATTGAAAAGTAAAAACAGTATTGTACAAGCAAAAATAATAGCTTATACTTTCCACCCCAAAGCAATTTCCTAACCAGAAGTTAGAAACAGTTTTCATGCATCACTGAAAAATAGCTCCCTTCAACTGAATAATGCTAATGTTTATTATTAGCTCTTAATAGCCTCAGAAGGACAGTATCTTGAAATTTAAGAAGTAATATGAAGTAAGAAGAATGTGAATACGCCAGAGAAGAGTTGCCACATTTCAAAATAAAGTGTTCAGCACCTTGCAGACCATTGTTCCTTAGTATCGACTGCTACTAATGCCAAAGCAGTTTGATAGGCCAGTAGAACTTTTGTCTTTATGTGTGAAAATGGGTCTTGAAAACTATGGCTTTGGACAAGTCAGTTAACTCTCTATGTACCTGATTCACTTAATGCCAAGAAATGTGTTGAGTAAACTAGTGCGTGTAAAAGTATAATGAGAATTTTAAAAACTACTTACTTTAGGAACCAAATGGAACTGAAAATCCATGATCAGTTTCTAGAAATTCCTAAACCATCATATATAAGAAGATAGAATAGCTTTGTTGATTTTTGTGTATATAAAGAAGGTCCTGTGCTGTTGTTAATGATGTTGGAATCTGGGAAATACAAACTCAATGCAGACAGGGCAGTCCAACTCTGCCAGGTTTGAATGGCTTCTGTTCACACACAAGTTGCATTCCCTGCCGTCCCCTTGTTAGGAACAGTACACGTTGTGGAGTTTTATGAGATGGAGCTATGATAACCTAAATTACATTTTTTAACTCTCAAAATAAAATCACTACTAGCTATTTCAGAGGAAAAAAATCTCTAGTTAAAAACTTAAGAAAATGTGATTTAATATGTCTCTCCCATTAGTAAAAACATACATTTCTAACATATTTAAGGTAATAAATTTCTAAAATTTTTAAGATATTACCTTTAAAAAGCTCTCTAGTTCATGTTCTCATCATCGTAACTTCCCCCACCCCTGCTTCTCTTCGACATTTGAGTTTTCTAACATTGCCACATGTGTAAGCCTACTCCAATCTTATGTTCTAACCCTGCTCTGCTCTCAAGTCATATCCACAGAGCATCTGCGTGCTTGAATAATTAATGTGCTTTCATGATATTTGAAGCTTTGTCTATTTAAATAAAACAAAGATATGAGACTAAAAGGAAGTTTTGCTCTTTGACTAAAAATCCTCTGAAGATAAGAAAAGCAAGTTCTTAAATATGATCCTATTAAACTAGGAAGGTAAACTTAGCAAAAATATTTTTATACGATGCTTACCCTAATCACATTGATGCACATGATTCAATTCTTTCTGGGAAACAGATATTTTAACTTATTTTCCCATCAGAATTGGTGTTTTGGTACTTAAGGCATTCTGAATGGTAAGGCAAGATGCTATTTTAGGAGAAAATTTTGATTTTGTTTAAACTACATACAATATCACTGCCTTTTCTCCTAACACCAAAATTTTACAATTGGTAACTCTAGCATTTTTAATATTTATAAATAATAGTTTTGTTTTAGTAGCCTTTACTGAACATGTCAAAATATATGCTTTTGTACTTTTGAATTTCTATGGTGGGAAAATCATTTACTTTATTTGAAAGAAGAATATCTGCAATCTCTCTGTGTTTCTGAAGATTACAATACATAAGATTATTCTAAATTATTATAAAGCTGACAAAATTGTTTTGTATTAACATATTGTGAAATAGATTTTGAATCTACAGGAAATAGCACAAAATAAGTGAGTAGGAGTGGAAAAGACTCTTTTTGAAGAGG
Source organism: Bos taurus (assembly GCF_002263795.3). Lineage (NCBI taxonomy): Eukaryota > Metazoa > Chordata > Mammalia > Artiodactyla > Bovidae > Bos > Bos taurus. The sequence goes on along the minus strand of NC_037333.1, from coordinate 30,869,038 downwards.
TGAATAATCATTTCTGAGAATGGCAAAGCTTTGGGGATTTCTTCCACATTTGTCCAGGCTATTTGCAAACAGAGTAATACTTTATGAATTAATAAACAGACCAAAAAGAGCAAACCGTCTCTCTTGGCATATGAATATAAAGACTTTGCCCAGAAAATAAATTCTCATTCATAGCTTGTATCATGTGAAGAAGAAGAAAACAAATCCTTCAATATCTGGGTGTATGTCAGGTAGTGAACAAAATCTTTGCATCCCTGTTCTGACCACAACCTCAAACCCTTACACATTCTTACTACACCTTTCACTAACCTGTTCTTTGATCTCGCTGCTGCTGCTGCTAAGTCGCTTCAGTCGTGTCCGACTCTGTGCGACCCCATAGACGGCAGCCCACCAGGCTACCCCGTCCCTGGGATTCTCCAGGCAAGAACACTGGAGTGGGTCTTTGATCTTAAGGCTCCATTTTTATCAAAATTCATCAGCTTCCTCTGACTAATTTCTTTCCTTCCAGTTCAGGTGTTGCTCATAGATCTTTTGCCTGATCTATAGAACTGGGAAGGATTTTTATGACGTATCTTCCCCCAAATCTTTGAATCTGCCCACCATAAATCTCATCACATGTTAGTATTACTCTAACAACAGTACTACTGTTAACTGTTGCTCATTTCCAAGGGATTAGAGGTCAGGCTGATCTTGTCCACCGTTGGAGTTCAGTGTCTAGAGAGTAGTAGATGCTTCATAAATGGCATTAGTAAATTGTGATGGTAGTAGCAGTAGTCCAGACTCTCCCTAGGTAGTTTCATCTTAAGGATCACTTATAAAAATAGGCACTCCCAACTCTGCTTATCACCTGTTTTTCTCTGCAGAGTCTTGGGCATTTATATCCAACTGTTAAGGTCACAGACTTCAGAGTCAGGCTGCCTGGGTTTATAGTTTTTACTTTACCACTAACTAGTTCCATCAACCATTGCAATCAATGTACAAATTTGATTCAATCAAGTTGTTACCTTGTGCAAAGTGTCCTTAATTTCTCTATGTTCTCAATTTCTTCATCTCTAAAAAGGGGGAGAAATTTTAAAGAGTTAATATACATAAGGCCTCCCTAGTGGCTCAGTGGTAAAGAATCCACCTACCAATGCAGGAGACGCAGGTTCAGTCCCCGAGTCAGGAAAATCCCCTGGAGAAGGAAAAGGCAACCCACTCCAGTCTTCTTGCCTGGGAAATACCATGGATAGAGGAGCCTGGTGGGCTACAATCTGTGGGGTCACAAAAAGTCGGACACGACTAAGTAACAAAACAACAACAACCAATATACGTAAAGCATTTAAACAGGGCCTGACGTATATTAGTAGTTAATTTTCGATAAATGTTAGTTTTTACATTACTACCCTCACCACTACTGCTGTTGCTGGTATAGTTGTCATTCTGAGGGTGACATTTCCTCAGCTATTCTATCTATGTCTAATACAAAGTATCTAAAACTGAACTCATCACCACAATGTTCTCTGCTTCTAATTCACCTAATTCATCTTAATCACCATCCACCCAGTTATCCAAGCAGATGCTTACAAATCATACTCACCTTCTCTCCCACCACCTGAACTGCTATCCAGTACCATCTAATGAATCCCTAAACCTTTCTCTGTTTCCACTGTTTCCCCATCTATTTCCCATGAAGTGATGGGACCGGATGCCATGATCTTCGTTTTCTGAATGTTGAGCTTTAAGCCAACTTTTTCACTCTCATCTTTCACTTTCATCAAGAGGCTTTTTAGTTCCTCTTCACTTTCTGCCATAAGGGTGGTGTCATCTGCATATCTGAGGTTATTGATATTTCTCCCAGCAATCTTGATTCCGGCTTGTGTTTCTTCCAGTCCAGCATTTCTCATGATGTACTCTGCATAGAAGTTAAATAAGCAGGGAGACAATATACAGCCTTGACGTACTCCTTTTCCTATTTGGAACCAGTCTGCTGTTCCATGTCCAATTCTAACTGTTGCTTCCTGACCTGCATACAGATTTCTCAAGAGGCAGGTCAGGTGGTCTGGTATTCCCATCCCTTTCAGAATTTTCCACAGTTTATTGTGATCCACACAGTCAAAGGCTTTGGCATAGTCAGTAAGGCAGAACTAGATGTTTTTCTGGAACTCTCTTGCTTTTTCCATGATCCAGCAGATGTTGGCAATTTGATCTTTGGTTCCTCTGCCTTTTCTAAAACCAGCTTGAACATCAGGAAGTTCACAGTTCAAGTATTGCTGAAGCCTGGCTTGGAGAATTTTGAATATTACTTTACTAGCATGTGAGATGAATGCAATTGTGTGGTAGTTTGAGCATTCTTTGGCATTGCCTTTCTTTGGGATTGGAATGAAAACTGACCTTTTCCAGTCCTGTGGCCACTGCTGAGTTTTCCAAATTTGCTGGCATATTCCCATCACTTCATGGGAAATGGATGGGGAAACAGTGGAAACAGTGTCAGACTTTGTTTTTCTGGGCTCCAAAATCACTGCAGATGGTGACTGCAGCCATGAAATTAAAAGATGCTTACTCCTTGAAAGGAAAGTTATGACCAACCTAGATAGCATATTCAAAAACAGAGACATTACTTTGCCAACAAAGGTCTGTCTAGTCAAGGCTATGGTTTTTCCTGTGGTCATGTATGGATGTGAGAGTTGGACTGTGAAGAAGGCTGAGCACCGAAGAATTGATGCTTTTGAACTGTGGTGTTGGAGAAGACTCTTGAGAGTCCCTTGGACTGCAAGGAGATCCAACCAGTCCATTCTGAAGGAGATCAGCCCTGGGATTTCTTTGGAAGGAATGATGCTAAAGCTGAAACTCCAGTACTTTGGCCACCTCATGCAAAGAGTTGACTCATTGGAAAAGACTCTGATACTGGGAGGAACTGGGGGCAGGAGGAGAAGGGGATGACAGAGGATGAGATGGCTGGATGGCATCACTGACTCGATGGACGTGAGTCTCAGTGAACTCCGGGAGTTGGTAATGGACAGGGAGGCCTGGCGTGCTGCGATTCTTGGGGTCGCAAAGAGTTGGACACAACTGAGCGACTGAACTGAACTGAAACCCATTTCTTGCTGCCTTATGAACATCTCATACTCACCTCTTCCTTTCTATTCTCATTGCTTTTATCCCAGCCCCATCATTGCCAGGATAGCTTCCTAAACTGTCTACCACTTTCCATCTCCTACTTTGCAGTATACGCATTCTTTCACCAAATGTTCATACTCTATGTCAGGTGCTGCTTTATGGTCTTAATATTATATCGGTAAGTGCTTCCCAGGTGGTGCGGTAGTAAAGAATGTCTGCCAATGCAGGAGACACAAGAGATGCAGGTTCAATCCCTGGAGTAGAAAATGGCAACCCACTCCAGTATTCTTGCCTGAAAAATCGCATGGACAGAAGACTGGCAGGCTACAGTCCATGGGGTCTCAAAGAGTCAAACATGACTCAGTATGCATGCATATTGGTAAACAAACTGACTCTTTGCTCAGTCATGTCCAACTCTTTGCAACCCAGTGGAGTGTAGCCTGCCAGGCTCCTCTGTCCACTGGATTTTTCAGGTGAGAATACTGGGATGGGTTGCCATTTCCTTCTCCAGGTAAAAAGAAACAATTAATTTAAAAAATTCTCACCTTCCTAAACTTATATTTCTATAGGAAGAGACAGTAGATAAATTCCAAAAAGCACAAGTAAGTAAACTATATAAAACATTAGAAGATAAAGTGCTGTTTAAAAAAAAGAAAAAGTAAAAGGTAGGGAGTTATGAAATGGATGGATAATTTGCAATTTTTAAAAGAGTATTCAAGGGAGGTATGCTTGATAAAATAGCAAATGAATGAAGTGTTGAAGGAAGTGGGAGGATGAGCCTTGCAGACATCTAACAGAAAACCATTCTAGACAGGGCTCACCCAGTAAGTTGGGAGTACAGCTGGTGTGCTCAAGATAAAGCAAAGAGACTAGCACAGCTGGAGTGGAGAGAGCAAGGAAGAGAAGTAGAGAAATAGATCAGAGAGGTAATCACAGGCCAGACAGTATGGGGCGTGACCACTGTAAAAACACTGGATTGTACTCTGAGTAAAATGAGGATCCATTGTGGGGTTTTGAGCACAGAGGAGACATGATCTGGCTGCTGCATTGAAAAAAAAGGCTGAAAGTGGAAAGGATAGAGGCTGGGAAAACAATTACAAGGCTATTATAATCTGAATGAAAGATGATGTTATCTTGGACATGGATGGTATCGGTGGAGACAGTGAGAAGTGCTCTGAGTCTGGATGTATTTGAATGTTGATAGCTGATGGCTTGGATGTGGGGTCTGAGAGAGAAAGAGATGTGTGTGATGAGATAAGAGAAAGGATGTCTCTCAAGTGCTGGTCTTCACACATGGAGAATGGAGTGCTATCAGAAGGGCTAGGGAAGAATGCAATAAGACTGGGTTGTGGTGGGGCTAAGAAAGAAAGACCAAGAGCTCAGTTTTGGACATACCAAGTTTAAGATGCCTATTAGACAACCCAATAAAGATATCTTAGGCAGTTGATTAAATAAGCCTGGAGTTCTGGGGAGAGGTCTCAACTAGAAATGTAAATGTGGGAATTATCAGGAAAAGAGATGAGGGCCAAAGACGGAGCTGTGAGGCTCCCTTGTAGTAATAGGTCAGATCTAAAACAGTACAAAGACACCAAGAGGGAACAGCAGGGAAGCAGAAGGAGAGCAAGTGGTGTAGCATCCTCGAAGACTGGTAAAAAAGGAAATTCAAAGAAGGATTGATTTAACGAGTAAGATTTAAAATTGACCCCTGGATTGCTAATGTGGAGGTCATTGTTGCCCTCAACCAGGGAAGTTCTGGAAGAATGGTGAGGATGAAAATCTTAGTCATCTGATTAAAATGAGTTTAAGAGAGAATTAAGTGTAGACTTTTTCAAGTATTTCTTTCATAAAAGGAAAAAATAGGGTGGTACCTGTAAGGAGAATTGGGATCAAGAATACATTTTAAGGGGACTTCCCAGGTGGCACTAGTGGTAAAGAACCCACCTGTCAGTGTAGGAGACTTAAGACATGTGGGTTTGATCCCTGGGTTGGGAAGATCCCCTGGAAGACAGCATGGCAACCCACTCCAGTATTCTTGCCTAGAGAATCCCATGGACAGAGGAGCCTGACAGGCTACAGTCCATAGGGGCATAAAGAGTCAGACATGACTGAAGTGACTTCATGCATGCATACATTTCAAGATGAAAAAATGTTCATATGTATTTATGCTACTGGAAATTGCCGAGGTCCAGCCCCAGCTGATCCAGGGAGTTTGAAGAGGGGACTGCGTCGGCGAGGATCAGGATATAATAGCTTCAATTAGGTATTAATTAGAGATATAAAGAGTAATAGAATAAGGATAGCTCAGCAGGAAAATTCAGTAGATAAAAGAGGCTGAGTAGTTTGGTTTACGTGGGAAACCAATAAAACTTCAAGACAAGAAGCTTGCACCACTTACGTAGGCCGCAGGCGTCCTTCCATTCTCCCGAAGGAGAGGAGACACTGAGGCCTCCCCGGTCAGATCTTAGAAGCCCAGGCAAATAAAGTTACATTCCTATAGGGTGAGGGTGTAGTGGGTTTTAGTTAAGGAAAGAATTTGCTTAGCCTAAGGTCTAACGTGATTTATATCAAAGGTTAATACTTATTTCTTCTATATATTCATTAATGTGTATAAGGGCAGGGGATGTGGAGACTTAGCAGTAAGCATTGGCTCAGCAAATGAAAAACCCTTCACCAATACAATTTCTAATCAGCCCACTATACTTATACTAACAGTTTTCTAACTTCTCTAAAGAACCTGTTTTTAGAAGGTTTAAAGCATCTCATGCCTCTCATGGTTGGGAGGCTGTGAGCAATCACATGTGGCCGGACAAGCCTGTCAGGCAAGCTAGAGAACCTTCAGAGGAGTTTTTAAGTTTGGAACACTCCTGTCCCAGGAATTATTATTAACTGGAGCTCTAAGTTAACACCTTCTCTGAAAGAGGTGGTGGGGGAGAAACCCCCCATAAAGTCAGAGGTGTAGGTGAGAGGACAAAGTAGTAAAGTAGGCAGGCTCTGATTATGGGGGTAGATGCTCGAGAATTTCCAGGTGGACTCCTGAGGCTCGATCCCGCCTTTGCATATGTCGAGCCTCCTTCCTCATGACCTTTGCCATGGGTGGAGGTCCTCCCGCTGGCTCCCCGCAGGAAATGATCTCATTGAGAGGGAAAGACTGATGATGTAGGAGAGAAAAATAACCAGGCAAGGAGAGAAATCGTTGAATGACATTTGATGGAAAGAATGACATGTCCTCAATTGTACGAGAAGAGAAGAAGGGGGATTTATGCAGGTGTAACTGATCTGAATGGCAAAACAATGAAGAAGTCCACTTCTGACAGTTTCTTTTTGTCAATAAAGTGAGTCAGGAGCTAAAGATGAGGGGATAGTCTCATACGTTTGACTATAAAATTGTTGTCTCAGAAATTTTTTAAAATTTGTAAATTTTTTTAAATTGAAAAAAAAAATCTGTTTTTCCTCTTCTCTTTAAAGTCACAATATAGATCCCTAAATTTGACGGTATAGTTCTTCAACTTCTGGTGGAGTAACAATAAGGTTGTGTCAAATTTTCTTTGGCCAAAACATGTATTTCCAGGTTTATGTCTGCAATCCTAACTCCAGCCAGTGGTACTATTATCCTGTATGCTAAACACATCATGCTGCCTTTGGTGCCTCCCCATCTAAGCTCTCACACTGTGCCATCAGCCTGATCTGCCCTCCCAATGCCTTGTCCATCTGGAAGTGCTCTTCTGCTTCCTGCTGCATGTCCTCATTGCTACTTGATATTGCCTAGAATTGATTGATAAGTCTTTATTCCTGGCACTACGAGAGACATTTTACATGTTATCTCATTGAATCTTTATAATAACTTTGAAAGGTAAATTATTTTATCCTAACCTTGCAACACATTTCAGTACACTGATTCAGTAATTCAACATCTTAATACTTTGTGTAAGGAAGTGGAATGCTTTGTTCTTCATAGTGACAGAGGTAGGGTATTAGTTTTCTAGGATTGCCCTACCAAATACTGGTGGCTCAAACAGCAGGAATTTATTTTCTTCCTGTTCTGGAAGCTGAAAGTCCAGGATTAAGGTGTTGGCAGCGGTGGATTCTTTTGACGCCTCTCTTCTTGGCTTCTAGCTGGTTATCTTCTCCCTGTGTCCTCAGCTGGATTTTTTTGTGTGTCCTAACTTAATCTTCTTACAACAATATCAGTCATATTAAGCTAAGGTCCATCTTAATGACCTCATTTTAACTTAAGTACACCTTTAAAGATATTACCTCTAAATACGGTCATGTTCTAAGGTACAGGGGGTTATGACTTCAACATATGAGTTTGGGAGGCACAACTCAGTCCATAAAGGTGATAAGAGCATGAAAATTAGAATACCTTAGTATAGTGTTGTTTTACTGTGGAGTTAGTGTAACAAACTTGGTCATTTATTCCAGCTTGCTGTAAGATCATGAGTCTGTTATTTTAGCCTCAGTATTTTCATCTGTATGATGGATAGAATAATGTTATTGTGGTGGTTAAATATGATCTTTCCATGCTTTATTCTTTCATTCAATAAATGCTTATTGGGAGACTACTCTCTTCCAGATATAACACTAGATATCCATGGAGGCACATAGCTAGTAACTGCCTTAAGGAACCTCTGGCAAAGAATTCAGATGTTGCATGCAAAGCTCTGAGAGGGTCATGCAGGGCTATTTGACCAGTTGCCTCTGGTTGGCTTGTAGAGAGCATGCTCAGTTCCATCTCTGCCAGCAGTAGGGACCTCAGCCCTAGGGTCTGCAGCATCTTTACCACCCACATTCCCAAGTTCCTGGTCTTTCTGACTCATCCTTTGCCATGGGGCCTACCTGAGTGGCATGTTCCAGTCCTTTGTCTGGTATCTTGGAGTGTTGTTCCAGACTGTGGGTACAAAGCTGCATGACCTTCCATCTCTAATGTGATGTGACTGATGTAGGCCCTGAATGACTTGCCCAGGTTGCCCAGTTACTCCACAGAGCCAGGAGCAGGATCTGCATTTCCTGTCCCCTCGTTCCACATTCTTTCCACTGACCAGGCAAGTCATTCCCATGGAAAGTGGCTCCCAAGACTTGACTTAGAAACGCAGGGACAAGAGGACAGTTAAGGTGTGACAAGATCCTTAACACCCTCTCCCCGGGGGTGGGGGTTGGGGGCTGCTTCCCTCTCAGCTTCAGTTCTGCTGACCACTGCCAAGGACAGACCCTCTAGTCATCTGTTGTAATCCAAGGAGGCCTGTCCATGTGGCAGGCAATACAGAGTTTCCACTGAGTCAGACATCTCTCTTGTGTTCTTCTGCACTGACTTTTGGAACTCAAGTAAAGGCCCTTTCATTTTGGGTGAAATTCCTTTTGGTAGATTGGACCTAGCTAGTCTTTAGGGAGAGATCAAGCCCTGAGCCTTTGGAGTGGGAGCACTGACTCCAAGACCTTAGACAACCAGAGAACTAACCCTGCTGCTGCTGCTAAGTCGGTTCAGTCATGTCCAACTCTGTGCGACCCCATAGACGGCAGCCCACCAGGCTCCGGTGTCCCTGGGATTCTCCAGGCAAGAACACTGGAGTGGGCTGCCATTTCCTTCTCCAATGCATGAAAGGGAAAAGTGAAAGTGAAGTTGCTCAGTCGTGTCTGACTCTTAGCGACCCCATGGCCTGCAGCCTACCAGGCTCCTCCATCCATGGGATTTGCCAGGCAAGAGTACTGGAGTGTGTTGCCATTGTCTTCTCCGGAGAACTAACCCTATGGAGTATCAAATAGTGAGAACTTACACAAAGGAAACCACTTGAATACAAGACCCAGCATCACCCAAGGACCACCCAATGAACACCCAGTGACCCTGTATAGGATGCCTCATCTAAACAACAAACAAAACAGAAATACAAACCCAATTATCAGCAGACAGGATTACCACTTCATTCAGCCTTGCCCATCAAAGGTAAAGTAAACAAAAACTCAGCACAAATCTCACCCTATACAAAGCTTACACAAACCACTGGACCAAGCTTAGGAGGGCAGAAACCAAAAGGAAGAAAGAATTCAACCTTGAAACCTGGGGAAAGGTGACCTCAAACACAGTAAGTTTAAAAAAAAAAAAAATGAAAAGGCAGAGAAATAAACACAAACGAAGCAACAAAATAGAAACACAGAAGTCCAATAAATGAAGAAGAAATAGGCAAACTATTTGGAAAAGAATTCAGAATAATGATAGCAAAGATAATCAAAAACTTTGAAAACAAAATGGAGAAAATACAAGAATCAATTAACAAAGACCTAGAAGAATTAAAGAATAAATATACAGAGACAAACAATGCAATTACTGAAATTAAAAATACTCTAGAAGGAATCAGTACCAAAATATCTAAAGCAGAAGAATGAATCAGTGAGCAGGAAGATAATATGGTGGAAATAACTTCTGAAGAGCAGAATAAAGTAAAAAGAATATAAAGCACTGAAGACAGTCTCAGAGACCTCTGGGGAAATATCAGCTGCACGAACATTTGAATTATACAGGTCCCAGAAGAATAAGAGAAAAAGAAAGGATATGGGAAAATTTTTGAAGAGATTATAGCTGAAAATTTTCCCAGCATGGAAAAGGAAATAGTCAATCAAATCCAAGAGGCTCAAAGAGTCCCATACAGGATAAACCCAAGGAGAAATATGCCAAGACACATACTGATCAAACTAACAAAGACTAAACACAAAGAAAGAATATTAAAAGCAGCAAGGGAGAAGCAACAAGTAACATACAAGGGAAACCCCATACACTTAACAGCTGATCTTTCAGCAGAAACTCTGCAGGCCAGAAGGGAATGGCAGGATATATTTAAAGTATTGAAAGGGAAAAATCTACAACCAAGATTCCCGTACCCAGCAAGGATCTCATTCAAAATTGATGGAGAAATAAAAAGCATTTTAGACAAACAAAAGTTAAGAGAATTCAGTACCACCAAACCAGCTTTACAACAAATGTTAAAGGGACTTATATAGTCAAGAAATACAAGAGAAGAAAAAGTATCTACAAAATCAACCCCAAACAATTGAGAAAATGGCAATAGGAACATATATAACAATAATTACTTGAAATGTAAATGGAGTAAATGCTCCAAACAAAAGATACAGACTGGCTGAATGGATACAAAAATAAGACCCATATATATGCTGTCTACAAGAAACTCACTTCAGACCTAAAGACAGATATAGACTGAAAGTGAGAGGATGGAAAACTATATTCCATGCAAATGGGAAGCAAAAGAAAGCTGGAGTAGCAATCCTCACATCAGACAAAATAGACCTTAAAATAAAGATTACAAGAGATAAGGAAGGACACTACATAATGATCAAGGGATCAGTCCGAGAGGAAGGCATAACAATTGTAAATATCTATTCACCCTACATAGGAACACCTCACTACATAAGATGCACACTAACAGACAGAAAAGGAGAAACTGACATTAACACAATAACAGTAGGAGACTTTAACACCACACGCACACCAATGGACAGATCAATCATCAAAACAGAAAATTAATAAAGGAACACAGGTTTAAATGATACGTTAGATGAGATGGATCTCATTGGTATCTTCAGGACATTCCATCCAAATGCAAAAGAATACACCTTCTTCTCAAGTGCACATGGAACATTCTCCAGGATAGATCACATCTTGGGTCACCCATCAAAACTCAGTAAATTTAAGAAAATTGAAATTGTATGGCGTGTCTTCTCTGACCACAACACTATGAGACTAGATATCAATTACAAGAATAAAACTGTAAGAAACACAAACACATGGAGATTAAACAACACGTTTCTAAATAACCAACAGGTTACTGAAGAAATCAAAAGGGAAATCAAAAAAATTCTAGAAACAAATGACAATGAAAACACAACTCAAAACCTATGGGATGCAGTGAAAGCAGTTCTAAGAGGGAAGTTTATAGCAATACAATCCTACCTCAAGAAACAAGAAAAACATTGAATAGACAACCTAACTTTACACCTAACATGACTGGAAAAGAAGAACAAAAAAACTCCAAAATTAGTAGAAGGAAAGAAATCATAAAGATCTGAGTAGAAATAAATGAAAAAGAAATGAAAGAAACAAGAATAAAGATTAATAAAACTAAAAGCTGGTTCTTTGAAAAGACAAACAAAATTGACAAGCCTTTAGCCAGACTCATCAAGGAAAAAAGAGAGAGAAGAATCAAATCAACAAAATTAGAAATGAAAAAGGAGAGGTTACAACAGACAGTGAAGAAATACAAAGGATTGTAAGAGACTATTATGAACAATTATATGGCAATAAAATGGATAACCTGGAAGAAATGACAGATTCTTAGAAAAGTTCAATCTTCCAAGACTGAACCAGGAAGAAATAGAAATTATGAACAACCCAATTACAAGCACTCAAATTGAAGCTGTGATCAAAAATCTCACAAACAAACAAACAAACAAACAAACAAAAGCCCAGGACCAGATGGCTTCACAAGAGAATTCTGTCGAACATTTAGAGAAGAACTAATGCTTATCCTTCTAAAACTCTTTCAAAAAATTGCTGATGAAGGGACACTTCCAAACTTATTATACAAGGGCACCATCACCCTGATACCAAAACCAAAGACAACACAAAAAAAGAAAAGCACAGGCCAATATCACTGATGAACTTAGATGCAAAAATCTTCAACAAAATTTTAGCAAACAGAATTCAGCAAAAAAAAAAAAAAGAATTCAGCAACACATCAAAAAGCTCATATATCATGATCAAGTTGGGTTTATTCCAGGAATGCAAGGATTCTTCAGTATACACAATTCAATCAACTGATGCATATTAACAAATTGCATCCATATTAACAAATTGAAAGATAAAAACCATTTGATAATCTCAATAGATGCAGAAAAAACCTTTCACAAAATTCAGCACCCACTTATGATGAAAACTGTTCAAAAAATGGGCATAGAAGGAACCTATCTCAACATAGTAAAGGCCATATATGATAAGCCTAAGCAAACATTATTCTCAATAGTGAAAAACTAAAAGCATTTCCCCTAAGATCAGGAATAAGACAAGGGTGTCCACTTTCCCAACTATTATTCAACATAGTTCTGGAAGTCCTAGCTACAGCAATCAGAGAAGAAAAAGAAATAAAAGGAATCCAGATCAGAAGAGAAGAAGTAAAGTTCTCACTGTTTTCAAGTGACATGATACTGTACATAGAAAACACTAAAGATAGTATCAGAAAATTACTAGAGCTAATCAATGAATTTAGCAAAGTTGCAGGATACAAAATCAATACACAGAAATCACTTGCATTTCTAAAAACTAACAATGAAAAATCAGAAAGAGAAATTAAGGAATCAATCCCATTCACCATTGCAAAAAGAATTAAATATCTAGGAATAAACTTACTTAAGGAGACAAAAGAACTGTACACAGAAAATTATGTGACCTTGATGAAAGAAATCAAAGACAACATAAAAAGATGGAGAGATATTCTGTGTTCCTGGGTAGGAAGAATCAATATTGTGAAAATGACTATACTACCAAATGCAATCTACAGATTCAATGTGATCCCTATCAAATTACCAGTGGCATTTTTCACAGAACTAGAACAAAAAATTTCACAATTCATATGGAAACACAAAAGACCCCAAATAGCCAAAGCAGTCTTGAGAAAGAGAAATTTAGCTGGAGGAATCAACTTTCCTGACTTCAGATTATATTACAAAGCTACAGTCATCAAGACAGTATGGTACTGGCACAAAAACAGAAATATAGACCAATGGAACAAGATAGAAAGCCCAGAAATACACTGATGTACCTATGGGTAACATTTTTGACAAGGGAAGCAAGAATATACAATGGGGCAAAGACAGCCTCTTCAATAAATGGTGCTGGGAAAACTGGACAGCTACATGTAAAAGAATGAAATTAGAACACTTCCTAGCACCAAACACAATGATAAACTCAAAATGAACTAAAGAACTAAATGTGAGACCAGAAACTATAAAATTCTTAGAGGAAAACATAGGCAGAACACTTGATGAAATAAATCAAAGCAAGATCCTCTATGACCCACCTCCTAGAATAACAGAAATAAAAACAAAAGTAAACAAGTGGGACCTGATTAAACTTAAAAGCTTTTGGACAGCCAAGGAAACTATAAGCAAGGTGAAGAGACAACCCTCTGATTGGGAGAATAATAGCAAATGAAACTGACAAAGGATTAATTTCCAAAATATACAAGCAGCTCATACAACTCAATGCCAGAAAAACAAACAACCCAATCAAAAAGTGGGGGAAAGACTTAAACAGACATTTCTCCAAAGAAGACATATAGATGCCTAACAAATACATGAAAAGATGCTCAACATCACTATTAGAGGAATGCAAATCAAAACTACAGTGAGATATCCCCTCATACCAGTCAGAATGGCCATCATCAAAAAGTCTACAAACAATAAATGCTGGAGAGGGTGTGGAGAAAAGGGAACACACTTGTACTGTTGGTGGGAATGTAAATTGATACAACCACTGTGGGAGATGGTATGGAGATTCCTTAAAGAACTAGGAATAAAACCACCATATTACCCAGCAATCCCACTCCTAGGCATATACCCTGGAAACCAAAATTGAAAAAGACACATGTCCCATTATTCATTGCAGCACTATTTACAATAGCTAGAACATGGACGCAACCTAGATGTCCATCAACAGATGAATGGATAAAGAAGCTGCGTTACATATACACAATGGAATATTATTCAGCCAGAAAAAGGAAACACATTTGAGTCAGTTCTGATGAGGTGGATGAACCTAGAACCTATTATACAGAGTGAAGTGAGTCAGAAAGAGAAAGATAAATATCATATTCTAATGTATATATACAGAATCTAGAAAAATGATACTAAAGAATTTATTTTCAGGGAAGCCATGGAATAACAGACATAGAGAATATAGACTTATGGACATGGGGAGAGGAGAGGAGAGGGTGAGCTATATGGAAAGAGTAACATGGAAACTTGCCAAAAAAAAAAAAAAAAAGAATTCAGTTGTACGACCGTACTTGGCATAGGATAAGTACTTAATAAATCATTTTTGATAAATATATAAGTAACAAATAAATTTGCATACCAAAGGTAATTTTACCATTTCAGTTCAGGCTTCCCTGAGTTTGAGAAAAGGTATAGTGACTCTTCATCCACCCATGCACTGACCCTGATAATACAAGTCACACTCATCAGTTTAGCATTTCCTCCTTGTCCCCTACAAAGGAAATTCAAAGTAGAATTATCTCACATAAACGTAATTTTAAAATCAGAACACATGTATTTCTTTTATTTTTTTTAATTTGTTTTAATTTTATTTTTTAACTTTAAAATATTGTATTGGTTTTGTCATATATCAACATGAATCCGGCACAGGTATACACGTGTTCCGCAACCTGAACCCTCCTCCCTCCTCCCTCCCCTTACCATCCCTCTGAGTCGTCCCAGTGCACCAGCCCCAAGCATCCAGTATCGTTCATCGAACCTGGACTGGTGACTCATTTCATATATGATTATTATTCATGTTTAAATGCCATTCTCCCAAATCATCCCACCCTCTCCCTCTCCCACAGAGTCCAAAAGACTGTTCTATACATCAGTGTCTCTTTTGCTGTCTCCTATACAGGGTTATTGTTACTACTTTCTAAATTGCATATATATGCATTGCTGCTGCTGCTGCTGCTAAGTAGCTTCAGTCGTGTCCGACTCTGTGGGACCCCATAGACGGCAGCCCACCAGGCTCCCCCGTCCCTGGGATTCTCCAGGCAAGAACACTGGAGCAGGTTGCCATTTCCTTCTCTAATGCGTGAAAGTGAAAAGTGAAAGTAAAGTCGCTCAGTCGTGTCGACTCTTAGCGACCCCATGGACTGCAGCCTACCAGGCTCCTCCGCTTTTCCAGGCAAGAGTACTGGAGTGGGGTGCCATTGCCTTCTCCAATATATATGCGTTAGTATACTGTATTGGTGTTTTTCTTTCTGGCTTACTTCACTCTGTATAATAGGCTCCAGTTTCATCCACCTCATTAGAACTGATTCAAATCTATTCTTTTTAATGGCTGACTAATACTCCATTGTGTATATGTACCACAGCTTTCTTATCCATTCATCTGCTGATGGACATCTAGGTTGCTTCCATGTCCTGGCTATTATAAACAGTGCTGAGATGAACATTGGGGTACACGAGAACACATGTATTTCTTTTAAAAGATTGAAATTCAAAATTTCTGATTCTGGATAAAGAAATAAAAATCTTTACTGCTCACTGTTTGATATGACATGAGCTCTTCCTCCCCTTTTTCTTAACAAGCTTATTCTTTAAATCTAACTAAACATTGCATTTGCTACCACAAATTTGAAAACTCTAAAAGAGTCAGAAAGGTAACAGCCAGTAACCTATCACTCAAATATAACTGATAATACTTGAATTTATTTCATTCTAGAATATATATGAATGTGTGTGTGTACATAACTATGTGCTATGCTGTGTTTAGTCACTCAGTTGTGAGTCGTGTCCGACTCTTTGCAACCCCGTGAACTGTAGCCCACCAGGCTCCTCTGTCCATGGGATTCTCCAGGCAAGAATACTAGAGTGGGTAGATGTTCCCTTCTCCAGGGGATCTTCCCAACCCGCGGATCAAATCCAGGTCTCTGACTGCAGGCAAATTCTTTACTGTCTGAGCCACCAGAGAAGCCTATACATAACTATAATTCCATATAATTTTGTATCTTGTTTTTCTCTTAGTATAAGAAGTGTATCTCTTACAGAATATACATATTTTATGTTATAAATTCTTGCAAGCATTTTAAAGTCTACATAACTGTTTGTACAGTGGTTATACAAACTTTAAGCATTCCTCTTTTTTGCTTTTATAAAAATCCTTGATCTTATGACAAGTTTGAGTGTTTTTGAATTTACGTGAAACAATGTTATGGGCATGCTTGTGTATACTATCCTTTCTTAAAATTAATGCCTGAAGGCTGTAAAAATTGAGTTGTTGATATGATAGCTTCTAAAGGAGGGTGGGGATAAAAAGGCTACTGAGAAAATGCCAAATCACTCTTTGCTATATACACTTCTGCATTATTTAAGGAGTATGCTTTAGTTTTGTAATTCAAAATATTTTAAAATAAAATAACAACATAGCAGTGAACATATTTGTGTATAAAATTCCCCCTAAATTTCAAGTTATTATCTTGGCATAAATGGCCAGAAATGTATTACTAAATCAGAGGGTCTAAACATTTTGAAGCCTTTTGATAAAAACTGGCAAATTGCTTTCCTAATGAGCTGTCATGAATACATTCTTGAGGAAAATAGTAAACAATTGAACCAGAAAGAAATATTCTCATCACAAATTTAAATGAGCTTGGCTCATCAAAGTTCAGTTTTAAGTATGCACCCTTAACTCTTTCCAGGCTTTTTTCTCACTAAGAAAGTTAAACCAAATATAAATCATTATAATAGAATGCACTAAATACATACTATCAAACTGTATTTTTAAAATATGACAATGTATAAGAGTTTTTTATAGAAATAAGTATTAACCTGTTTGACTTCCAATAAACTTCTAATAAAAATTAGAAAAATTTTTTTCTAATTACAAAAGACTTGCACAATAGCTTTACTATCAAGTAACTTTGTTTCAGATGTGAAATACAAATGGATGTCATCTTTAATTTATCCCAAAATATCTATTTTCATAATTGGTTTAATCACTTTCTTTAAAATATCCAAAAAGAAACTTTAATGATGATCATCTTCTTTAAATGTTGACAAATGACAGATTGATTAGAACAAATTTCATTTAGAGCATGAGATAATTAGAAGTATTGTTTTCTGTTTGCTCAAAAGATAATTATCAGAAAATTCAAAGCATTTTATGAATTTTTTTCATTTTAATATGATTAATTAGTCTGGGTGCAGAAGTTTTTTTTAAAAAAAGCAGAAAATAGTTAAAATTTTAAAAGTTCATTACATTTAGAATGTTAAACCAAGAAGAAGTAGCAACATGTTTTATAAAATAACTAGCTACAGACAGACCTGAGTTCAAATACTAGCTTTGTGATCTAGAATAGGTTGCTTAACTTTGCTTATGTTCTGTATTTTTCATCTATAAAATAAATAAGGAAATATTTGCAATGATGTTTAGCATCATAATTTATAGATGCTTAAAAAAATAGCTATTACTATTACGTTGAAATAGAAAAAGATATGTGCTATTTCATATTTTAAGGTAGAAAATAAATCATAATATCCATTACCTGAACAGGATGCCTATGCTAACGTATCAGAGATTATTTATTTTCATTTTCATATAAGGATATATATAAGATAGATAGATATATTTATTTATAAATTATATCATATATATCTTACATAAGATACATCTCAGAATATTCAAATAAGAATGTGTATGTGTGGCATACACATATATATACAAATGGATAGATATATGTATCCCAGAATATCCTAGATGTACCCTGAAATATTAAAATAAGAACCTCTGTATGTGAATGTATATATACACATACAACTCATGAGATATAGCTTATATAATTTTATATGTTTATATCAAATATAAATGTACATTAAAATATAAAGATTCCTATTAAATGTAAACTGTGTTGTGATTATAACGGTGCTTACCATGTTCACTGATTCAACAAATATCATTGAACACTTACTATATGCACAGTACTGGTCTAGAAACCAAAGCTATAGATGTGAAAAAAGAGAAAAACATTCTTACTGTCACATAATGCACATTCAAATGAGGGGGAAAGGCAATAAATGGACAAATGAGTAAAATACACAGTTGCTAATAAATAACAGATGCTAAGGGGAAAAGATAAAAAATTAGGGATTGCAAATTTAGAATAGAGGGCAGGGAAGAAGGCGTTACTGAGACTTCGTTTGGCTAATGACCTGAAGAAAGTGAGGGAGCAAGCATGGATATCTAAGGTAGGAGATTTCTAGGCCGAGGAACGACAAATACAAAAGTAGAGAGGGGAGGACACTCCTGGAAGAGGTCCTGCCATCGCCCCCATGGCAGTATTTTGAGAATTCAATCAGGATGATATTAATACATGTAAAGCACCAAGGAATGCCTTTGCTGCATAAAAAAGTTCAATGAATATTAGCTGTTATTATCCATAGTTAGCAGTAATCATTTTATTTAATAATCATTAAATCACATTTTTATATTTGTTTCAGAGTTTTCAGTTTGTATTCAAATATTTGGAGTCAGGTGTATTCAACCTCATGCCATTTAAGCCATTGTGAAAATAATTTCTAATTTAATCATATGTAATATACTAACATAATCTTATGACATGTTCTGTCTTTCCTGATATATTTAAAACTCTTGATTCCTCCTGTATTCGGCACAGCAATAACTTAAACATGATAAATATTCAGAGTTTTCTTCATTGAGTGAGAGAATGAACATAATGCTTTTTATAACTTTTATAGTTTTTGAAGATTGGCCTCATTCATTAAACCAGAGCTAACTGTGTTTCCTCATGCAGATTATAATCTGGAATGCCCTCATTAATCTGTTTATTAATTTTTATGATTGTCTACAAGCACCATTACTTAGTATAATATAAATATGGTGAAAGATTCATTTAGGAAGAGCAGTTATAAGTTAGACAGCTTGTTAGTGGTTTTCAGTTGATTAAGATCTGCTATATTATGCTGTACATTTCAATAAATCAATCCATCTGTCCCTGAGTTTGCCATTTCTTTTAAATAAGCATGCAAAAAGTTTCTAAATGATTGATTTTTCATTAACAAGAAATTTTTAAAGTATAGAATTGAATATGTGTAACATTTTGAAGTTGTTTACTTATTTTTATTAACTTCCAGAAGCACAGGAAAACTCATAAGGCAAAGCTTAGTGTTGCATTTAGAAACTGTAGGGTTCACAGTATTATCTGGATGAAGCAAACTGCATATTTGTTTAACATCTTTGACATCTGCTTCACTCAACTAGACCCTCTTAATATAATATTAGAATCCAAAAAGACAGAGATGGATCTGTGTGACTCAAATGAAAACTGGTTGAAGCATTATGACCTGGAAACTAGAGAGCCCCCTAAGGGTATGTCTTGTGTAAAATTACCAAGCTGTTTTGATTGTTTTGTTTTGTTTAAAATGTTTGACATCAGAAAAGTCTCCATTTTATACAGCAAAAGGCTGAGGAAGCAGTCTAAATAATTTTTTTAGAAGAAAGTATATATATTTTTAACAGTACTCTTCTGAGCATAGTTAAGAATAGTAGCATATAAATTTTTTCTGTACCCAAAATTCCACACTCAAAAATTGGAATGATGCAGCAAATTATTATGAATACTATATTGCTCTGTGGAACATTTTGAGAGAACAAATTTTTTTTTACTGTTACTCAAGGACCACAGTAATGCGTAAACATAGACTCACAGCACCAATAATTTGGAATAATAAAAAACTGAAAAAAGTATTGTGGAAATATTTCCTTACTATAGAACTTCTTACATAAGTATGTTAAGTACAAAACAAACAAGTTTAAATCAACCTTTGAAAGATAATCACTCCCAGCACATCCAAGAAATATAAAGACAGGAAATATGCTTGGAAAACAAGAGCAAAGAATATGTAGATTAAGGCTGGAAATGGCTAGACATGCCCTAAAAGAGAGACATGAGATGCCCTGGTAGAACTGTAGTCAAAGGGAAGGAGAGGTTTGGACTAAGAAGGAAAAGAGTAGAGCTAAAATTTGAATATCAGAGAGAGAAAAAACAATTCACAAGACATTTGATTTTGTGTTCACCAGTCACTGTATACGTTTCTCATCTGCACATTTACCCATCGCCCTTCCTCTCGATGGCACTTTATTTCTGACGCACTGCTGTGCACTCACTCCCACGTGCTGCTGCTGCTGCTAAGTCACTTCAGTCGTGTCCGACCCTGTGCGACCCCATAGACGGCAGCCCACCAGGCTCCCCCGTCCCTGGGATTCTCCAGGCAAGAACACTGGAGTGGGTTGCCATTTCCTTCTCCAATGCATGAAAGTGAAAAAATAAAGTGAAATCGCTCAGTCGTGTCCGACTCCTAGCGACCCCATGGACTGCAGCCCACCAGGCCCCTCCGTCCATGGGATTTTCCAGGCAAGAGTACTGGAGTGGGGTGCCATTGCCTTCTCCGGTGTCCTGCCCTATTCCCTAGCCATAGGCCCACTGACTTCCTCATTTGTCTCTGTCCTACAGTCCCCAAAAGCTTCTACTTTATTATTATCAAAGTGCCATCTTTACACTTTCACTTCAGTCTTCCACCTCCTCACTGGTTAACAGCTTACTTCCTACAAATGGCACCTCTTCCTTTGAAGCACTCAAGCAGAGGCCTCTGGGTCTTTCAATCCAGACAGGAGTGTAATTTCAATCCTTTAGACATATTCCACCAATTTACCTCCTTGGCTTTAACAACTTTTGAAGTCCATGATCTTACAAACATCTGGTCATACCGTTCCTTCCCAATCCTTGTCACCTTAAAGATGTTCCTCCACATTCTAGAGTTCATAGTTGTTGTGAGTGAATCAAAATATTTCTTTTCCTCTTCCATTTTCTTACATGACGTTAATATTGATGTCCCATTAAACTGTCCTCAGAGTAACGTCATCTCTTAAATCTGGTGACCTTCTTTGTTATATCACCTCAAGTACTCACACATACATGGCAGTATCATCAGTTCATAATTATCTGGAGATGCTCACCTCTGAGATCTCAAACTCCAAACATTTGTGTCACAGAAATGTCAGAAATGGTGACCAAGTGAATGCTATGAAGGAGCACTGAAGGCTGGAAATACTTTGGTGTATTGTTCATAAGTGAGGCCCTTTAGCCTTAACTGTACATTTTTTAAAATCATGCAGAATTTACCTAACACTGTTCATCTAGGACTGGATTATATTGACATAACTCAAATATAGAGTAAATCAAAATTCAACTAGAATAATTTGTGTTAAGAAGAAAAAAACTAAGAAGCCAGAGTACTTAAGTCCACTTGTCAATGCTCATTTCTTATGTACAAATCAAAGAATTTACTGCAAGTTTGCTCTTATAAATACTTCTAGAGGAATCAGAAGAAGGAAATGGAACAATAATGATCATCATGATGGAATTAAGTTAGCTTCGTACACCATTTCCTGCCATTTTCTGTGTTAGACTGTGCTGAGAATCATTAATATGGTGTCATTCTTTGTTTCTGTAAATATGTCAGTCATCCAACAGATTGTTACTAAAGAAAGGGTCAAGCCAGTTGATCAGGAGAGCGTTGGAGATCAGAAGAGGGGATGAGAACTGCTCACTCTGCCATTTCTCAGATTTGTGTCCCTCAACATGTCACTAACCTCCTCAACTGTTAAGAAGGAGATAATGCCATCTTCTTCTTACTGGTTATGTGGCCATTTGATGAAATTAGTTGGAAATGCACTGTAATTTTCAGAGCTCAGAGAAGGAAGCAAGAAGGTAATTTGACTGTTTCATGGAATGCCTGCAAAGACTCTTGAGCTTTTCTCCAAAACATTAAGCTATAGAATATCTTAGACAAAAGTGTGTGAGGAAATGCAAATATATGCTGTCTTTTTCCTATGCTGTTAGGTAATAGGGGCAAATTATAATTAAATATCTTTATATCTAACCAACTGTTCTTTGGTCATTAGACTAGTTAAACTTAAGGAATAATGGATGAATCTGGCAATATATTTCAGTTTAGTTCAATCGCTCAGTCATGTCCGACTCTTTGTGACCCCATGGATTGCAGCACGCCAGGACTCCCTGTCCAACACCAACTCCCAGAGCTTGTTCACACTCATGTCCATCGAGTCAGTGATGCCATCCAAGCATCTCATCCTCTGTCATACCCTTCTCCTCCTCCCTTCAATCTTTCCCAGCATCAGGGTCTTTTCCAATGAGTCAGTTTTTCACATCAGGTGGCAAAATATATTCCAGATTTTCCCCCACATCATGGAGTATAACCTAGTTGAGATCTATACACTGAGCACACCTTTCACCCTCTGCATCATTCATTCTTTCCCTCAGCTGAGCTTGATCTTTGCCCTCTTCCAACACTAAATCTCTTAATTTCTTCCCCTTGCTTT
Organism: Bos taurus; assembly: GCF_002263795.3. Taxonomy (NCBI): domain Eukaryota; kingdom Metazoa; phylum Chordata; class Mammalia; order Artiodactyla; family Bovidae; genus Bos; species Bos taurus. The sequence goes on along the minus strand of NC_037333.1, from coordinate 30,846,756 downwards.
TCTTGGTTTCTCTTTGAAACTACCATTCCACTTCTGCATCAGCTCTCATTTTCTCACCTCACATTCAGTTCCTTCCACTCAATAAACAGTTTCACCATGGCAAAGCTTCTAAAACTTCTCTCTGCAGAAATAGAAAGGGCTTCCTAATTGTCTCACCTAGGGCTCTCTTTCTGCTATTCATGCTGTTTGACATTGCTGCAGGATTTGTTACTTCTTGAAATGTTCTCCTTTCTTGGCATTTACAACAATGAATAGAACTGAACTGACACTCACATAAAAGAATGAATGAGGTTAAGCTCTTTGAAATTGTCTTAAAATGCTAGTGAAACCTTTCAAATAATTGCCAAATTCCATGTCCACTTTTCATATCAAATTTGAAAGTTAAAGTACAGCTCTCCCCAGTATCCCCTGTCAAAATCCCCTCAAATCTTCTGCCATCCTCCTCAAAATGTCACTTGTAGCCACAAAGCGTTTCTTGTCCCCATTAATCACTCGCTTTTCTGTAATCCCAAATTTTTACTTTTTGCTCATGGAAAAGCATTTTAAATATAGCTGTGTGTACATGTCAGTTCCAAACTCCCAAATTTTTACTTTTATTGCAATATATATCATTCCCCAAACTATGATATTTTAATTGTGTATAAATCTGCCTTTACAGGCTTATACAAAGACCATGCAGACACAATGCCCTGTATACTATATTCAAGGATGGATTTTTGAAGAAAGAACTCAGATTTCATTAACCCACTGTACCTTATTCTTTCTAAGCATTATGGCATGCAAAAAACCCTAAAGTTATTATAAGAAAATGAAGACATGAATCTCAAGACTGTTCAATGATTTTATAAATGATCAACAACTCAACTTCGGATATTTGAAGTACTCTGGGTTTATGGAATTTGGAGATAAAAATTTTAATGTGATCATTTTAATGAAAGTTAGTACGAATGCTTCTAATATTTGTAGGATTTCATGACTGAGTTAGAGTAAATAATTGTTTCTATAAGCAATGAAAAGCAATTATTTTCTGGAAAGTTAACTTGTTCTTTGTCTCTTCAAAAATCCGTCAGCATCATAGCTGAAGAAGGCACATTGATAGGTTCATCATTCTGTTTCTTATGAACAAGAAACAGAAACTTTGTAGGCTACATAGCAGGTTTAAGAACTCAGGTTAAAATCTAGTGCCAAAACAGACATGCCAAATGACCGTCACATTTACTTGATACTTCAGGAATTTGCTCTGTTGTGTTCATTTAGCATCTAAGCGCCTTCATTAAGAGTCAAGGTGAATTCATTCTAGGCCAGAACTCAGTTACCATCCATATTTTAACTTACCATTGAGAGGAAGATACAGTAACAAATGCTATAGTATATGTCAGTTACTTGAAAAAGAAACACCACTCTCTCTTCTCTATTTTAAATTTTTCTGGATTCTACTCATTAAAACTATGCTTACTATAAAAGCTCACCAAGTATTTTTGTTCACTCTACTTTCAAAACTCTTAATTATGATTTTCTTATACATATCCCAAGAAAAGCAATTAGTCAAATATTTCATGTTCACTTTTCAACTTTTAACCGTATGTTTTTATAAGCTACTATATAGATCATTTCTTTTTGCTTTCCTCAAAAATGCTTATTGGAATTACTTTGAGCCTTCAAATGCATGTTTGTTTTATTCTGTTACATTAGATATTTATACCAACAACCCATCAATACAGTAAATTAGCACATGTAACTAACAAGCATATACAAGCATAACTGACTTATAACAACATTTTACAGACCAGCACAACAGCTTGTCTCTGTGGGATTTAATAAACCATATTTATCCACAGTTCTTCTGAGAAAAACAGAAGAGACTCTGATATATATTTATTATTTCTATAACAAGAACATGAAAATACATATGTGGAAGTAAATGTGGGCTCTATTTCTATTCACAAGAGTGAAATGTGCTAACTGAAGTGATAATTTCAACAGAAGTTTCATTAAAAACAAAGGCAGTTTGGTTTGGGGGTTCTGAAATAGGTCTGTTAAGAAAGCAAAATTATGAGTAAAGGTTAATAATAGGCTAACATAAAATGTCATAAATCTCAACTTCATTAGAAACAAGCTAAGTTTCAAAGTTCTTCATTTTAAACTTTTTGTTTAAAGTTTAAAGAAGTTTGTGTTCGTCTGTTTAACTTCAAAAGTATTCATCACCAGGTTAAGGATCATAATTATAACCATCCTCTAAGAGAATCCTGTTTAGCAGAAGTAAAATGACATGATTTGCTAGAAGCAAATATTTTATTAGCCCGCAGACCTGGTTTCAAACCTTACTTCTGGCACTTACTGTGTGACTTAAGGAAAGTTCTTAGGTTTCACTAAGGTTTAATTCCCTCAGTTGCAAATAAGTGACCATAACAACTCCTGCTTTAGTGGTTGTTATGAAAATTGCATGAAGAAATGAGAAGTAAAAGTAAAGTGGTAAGTAGAGTGACTCTCATGTAAGTATGAGTTTATCAGTTTGTCAACATGTTACTATTATTTGTCAATATCTGTTACTATTCTTATTGCCTTTTTACTATTTTTTATGCAGTACCAATTAAGAAGTAGTCAATCAGGAGAAATATTGCAGTAAATTCTTGCAAGTATTGCAAGAATACTATCATTGCAATAAAGTATTTGAGAAACCAACTTGAAAAAATTGTATAGAGAATTATCTTTTTAAACATACATATAAGTTTAAGTCAAGGAAGATACAGTTAAAGCATTTGGAATGAGTTCAGTAGCTTTGGTGAAATAAAATCAATTCAACAGCTAAAACACAATTTGACCATGCCAAAATTTTTAACCTTAATGTAACTATTTTTTAATAGATTGATTAAGGTATTGTTACCTTTAAGGAGGGTGAAATATATGTTCTCCTCAAGCTTCTTAAAGAGTGAAATTGTGTGAAGGACACAGGTGCTGAGCATTTCTTATACAAGAACTATGCTGGACATTGATTCCTCAGAAGCATCCCACAATGTATTACTGTCAGTATTTTGAAAATGAAATCCTGAAGTTCAGAATAGCTAAGTAGCTTGCCCCGTCACACAGCTGGTCAATTGAGGAAGCCAAAATTAAAAATCCAGATTTTTCTAAGCCTAAAGCCTTTCATCATGCTGTCTTTAGCTGCATGATTCTGAAGATGAGAACCCTGGTGATGCAGAGTGGAGTCCTGGAATAGGAAAGTTTACATGTTAAAGAAGCCTCTTGTGTTTTATTCAAATTTTTTTCCTTTTTTTAAAAAATTTATTTATTTTAATTGGAGACAAATTACTTTACAATATTGTGGTGGGTTTTGCCATACATTGACATGAATCAGCCATGGGTGTACATGTGTTCCCCATCCCGAACCCCCCTCTCACCTCCCTCCCCATCCCAGCCCTCTGGATCATCCCAGTGCACCAGCCCCGAGCACCCTGTCTCATGCATTGAACCTGGACTGGCGATCTATTTCACATATGATAATATGCATGTTTCAATGCTATTCTCTCAAATCATCCCATCCTCGCCTTCTCCCACAGAGTCCAAAAGACTGTTCTTTACATCTGTGTCTCTTTTGCTGTCTCGCATGCAGGGTCACCGTTACCATCTTTTTAAATTCCATATATATGTGTTAATATACTATATTGGTGTTTTTCTTTCTGACTTACTTCACTCTGTGTAATAGATTCCAGTTTCATCCACCTCATTAGAAATGATTCAAATGCATTCATTTTAATGGCTGAGTAATACTCCATTGTGTATATGTACCACTGCTTTCTTATCCATTCATCTGCTGATGGACATCTAGGTTGCTTCCATGTCCTGGCTATTATAAACAGTGCTGCAATGAACATTGGGGTACACGTGTATCTTTCAATTCTGGTTTCCTTGGTGTGTATGCCCAGCAGTGGGATTGCTAGGTTGTATGGCAGTTCTGTTTCTGGTATTTTAAGGAATATCCACACTGTTCTCCATAGTGGCTGTACTAGTTTGCATTCCCACCAATAGTGTAAGAGGGTTCCCTTTTCTCCGCACCTTCTCCAGCGTTTATTGTTTGTAGACTTTTTGATAGCAGCCATTCTGACCAGCGTGAGATGGTACCTCATTGTGGTTTTGATTTGCATTTCTCTGATAATGAGTGGTGCTGAGCATCTTTTCATGTGTTTGTTAGCCATCTGTATGTCTTCTTCTTTTGTTTAGTCCTTTGATCCATTTTTTGATTGGGTCGTTTATTTTTCTGGAATTGAGCCTCAGGAGCTGCTTGTATATTTTTGAGATTAATTCTTTGTCAGTTGCTTCATTTGCTATTATTTTCTCCCATTCTGAGGGCTGTCTTTTCACCTTACTTATACTTTCCTTCATTGTGCAAAAGCTTTTTAGATTAATTAGGTCCCAACAAATATTTTTTTCCTTACTGTTATAATTTTTGATGTAAAGTCCAAGACATTACAAGATATTGAAATTTTCTCTCTTTTGATATGGTTCAAAACCTCGTGATCCAGGAGTCCAATATCTCAATATCAGCTAGACATGCATTCTGAAGTGTGACGCATTCTAAAGTACACACGTGCTGGAGTACTAACTCAGATTCAATAACTTTATACCTATAAGTCCTTACTCAACTGGATTGAATTTGTCAGGCTGAAATTTATAACACGGTGGAAGACAAGAGATTTTTTAGCAGTAAGACTCTAGAAAATCAACAGTATTAAGTATACTATTCCTTTTAAAAATTGTTCAAAGCTAGTTTAAAGTCTGTGCTCTTATTGTAATTCCCCCAATGTCTCACTTTATATTTGGATAACTTTCAATTCTTGAAGTGTATGACATTATGAATTACTCTAATAGTGAATGGATTTTTCTGCAACTTCCCTAGACAGAAAAGTGGAAAAAATTCTACATATAAACCATAATATATATATAGCTTCATCAGTATATACAAATAAAACTCATTCTAACCCTGAAACGATCTTTTGGTAATTTTTTTATTAGTAATAATTTCTTCAGCAATTTCAGTTTAGCTATGAAGAATTCCATCTTAAACATTTTAATTAATGCAATTAATTGTCATTTTTAAAAATCATCTTAGAGAACTTCTGAATAAGAAACTTGGCTATTGTAATTTGTGAATGGCACAGCTAGAGTTGCAAAGAGTAGCTCATGTCATACTTCATCATTCATTCTCCAGGGTACATTAACAGTGTCTTTCCAAGGGCTTGATTAAAAAGATAATTTTTAAAAGAGATAATCCTAGGAAGAAAATATTTTTGCTGTAATTCCTCTCCTTTTTCTCACCCTAGGCTCCATGCCCCCAGGCAACTTTATCTAAGGATCCAGCACATGATCTAAGGATGTGAAATAGTCTTGCTGCTTAAGCAAATGAGGCATTAAGGCTGTTTTGTGTTTCTGTGGGTGATCAGTATTCATACTGACAGTGCAGCAGTACCTGCTGCTTGAGATGGAGTAGGAAGGGTGGTTGGGAAGGGGATTGTGTGGGTGTGCCATAATGAATCTGTTTCATCTTTGAATGACTCCATATGCTCTGGTGAAGCTACCAATTCTTTCTCTTGCTTTTTTTTCCTTTTCCTTTTAATGCCAAGATGAATTGATTCTGAACTGCTGCTCCAAACGCTGACACCATTGAATATGAAGGTGTCATTGTAAAATGAACCATAGGAAATTCTTAATAAGCAACCTTCACAGAGAGTTATCATTTTTGACATTTAGATATAGACTTACAGTGAAGGGAGCTTCTTCCTTCAGTCCGTGCATGCTTAGAAGAATAAGGAGTAAAAAGGAATATGTTTTATTCCTTGCTATGGTGAGCAGTCATATCACATCCCTTCTCTCCTTGAGTCTACCAAGAAAATTGGAAAAGGAATTCTTTGAAATCAAGAACTTTTATTTCTGAAAGAGTATAAATGGTCTTAAAGCTAAAGCTTACAGTGCTGAGATTTAAGATCTGATTTCCATGAAAACTTCCTTGAAATCATTTTTGTCTGGGGAAAAAATTATAAATCCTGTAGAATACATGCTAACTACAGTTACTAAAATGCACTAAGGGAGTCATAGACTGATTCCTTTGATAAAAATCAGTATATCCCAGGAACTCACTTTCTAGATTAGAGCAAGTAATGCTTAGAAACCAATTTTATATTTTCTGACTTTGTTTTAAAAAAAGAAATGAAAATTCTTCAATTGGTATGGCTTTAAAAATGTATAAAGACTCTGCAAGGTTAAGACATTTTATTAATCTATATTCTACAAAGGAAACCTACATATTTAGAAGTGCATTAAGCAGTCTGACATAAAATTTGGTCTTAGAGTTCTAGCTGTAAGCAACTTGTGTATGGCATTCATTAACTTTATTAAATAGAGTATTCCCAAAGAATACATTTGCTGCCACATTGATATTGTATTATACTTTCATTATTAAATTGATTCTTATTTCTCCAAATGAATACTAATAATGTCAACATTTCAAAAGTTTTAATTCTAGATATATCCTACTCAATGTAATTGAACTGTTATAAATAAACTGACTTCTTTTGAATAGATTCCATACACCAAAGATGCCTAGATTTAAAGGAATCCTGCTTTCAGTTATTTTATAAAACATGATTCTTTTCCATAGTAATTATTAAATTGGATATGTGTTTATTTAGTTTAGATATTTATTATTTATTTAATTTAAACTTGAATTAATTAGAATGTTTAAATCTCTTTCACCTACCAATCCATTGCCAAGGCCTGTTGATGGTACCTCATACATATTTATCAGATATATCCAAAAAGTGGAGAGAACCAAATAAAAAAGCCTATATACTCAACAGCCTGCTTTAAAAATCAAGCATCGTGAATAAAAAGCCTTAACTGTAGTCTTATATGAATACTCTTCTCTTTTCTCTCCCTAGAGGTAACCTCTATCCTGAATTTGGTGCTTTTCATTGCCATGCATATGTATAAACTGGCACTACTTATTAATGTATTCATAAACAATATATTCTGCCTTTGAAAATTGGTACCAAACTGTATACACAGTTGTGCAACTTGTAAATTCCCCTCAACATTATGTTTTTCAGATGTATCCATGTTAATATATAAGTATGTTAGTTCATTTACATGAACAGTTCTGTAGTATTCCAATGTAGGGATGCATTAAAATGTGCTTGTTATCAATGTTTTGTTGATGGGTGCTTGTATTGCTTCCAACTTTTTGCTATTACCATAATGCTGAAATGATCATTATTGTACATATTTCCTTTGGCAAGTGTACAAGAGTTTATCTGAGAGCATATACTTGAATTGAAAACACCAAGTTCATGGCAGTCATATAACTTCAACAGTTTTGGCAAAGGCTTCCCAAAGCCTATGAATAGATACTGCCTCAGTGATTTATGGTAGTAAATTTCTCATTTATATTGTGTACTTCCGTATTCCAGGCACTGAGAATATATAAATAAACCAAATATATAAAACTTTCTGCCTAACTGGAGCTTGCATTCAAATATGGGCATTAAAGAGTTGGGGATTGACATGGACACAGTGCTATATTGAAAACATACAACCAACAAAGACCTACTGTATAGCACAGGGAACTCTGCTCAATGCTCTGTAATAACCTAACTGGGTAAAAGAATTTAAAAACCAGATATATATATATAGATAGATAGATAGATAGATAAAACTATAACTGAATAGCTTCATTGTACACCTGAAACTAACACAACATTGTTAATCAACTACTTTAATATACAATAAAAAGAAAAGAAAAAACAAATATAGTATTAAAGAAGTAAATAAAATACACCGTATGTCAAATGGGAGAAGTACTGTAGATAAAAATAAAGCAAGAAAGAGGGATAGAGACTGCTGGAATGAGAGATGCAACTTTAAATAAATCAAACTGTCCTGAGAAAGTAAACAAAGAAAGAAAAGGGGTAAGGAAAAAGCTACAAATCCTCACTAATATCACTACTATCACACTTTTTAATTTGTATTAAGTGAAATGAAAAGGGAAAGATTTCTCACTGTGATTGTTTTTTCTGAGATTGAGCAGATTTCCATATGTTAGTTTTCCATGTAGATTTTCTCTATTGTTAATTGCTTATTAATGTCTTAACCCATTTTCATACTGGGTTGCTTTCTTATCTCTTACTGAATAAGAGAGTTCTTTTCATATTTTAGAGGCGCTCTTCCTTTGTTGTTATTATGTGTGTGTGTGTGTTACAAATAATCTTCTACCATTTTGTGATTTAACTCTTGATTCTTTGAAATTATCTTTCATGCACTGAAGTTCTAATTTTATTGTCATTTTTTTCATTGAATGTATACATCTTTTCCTTTATGCTTCATATTTGTCTGAAATCCTACCCTATCCTAAATATTTCTTCTAAATATTCTTATTTTTATTGATCTTGTGATGTGAGATATTAATCCAATTTTGTTTCTTTCTATGTGCATAAAAAAATCATCCTGTAATGGTAACTTTTTAAAATAAAAATTGTATCTCCACTTAAATGTCAGTCACAAACAAATTTCTTGACCATTCCTTCTAAGTTATATCCCACTTTTTTGTGCAATCCCACCCTATAATTCTCCTTCTTGGAATGTAAAAATGATTTTAAATAATTGATTACTCATTTAATTAAGTAATTTCTGGTCTCACCCTGCCTCCTGTCCAAAAGTATAAACTTCATGAAAGTATAAATCACCTCTTACTTAAAACTATAACCTCAGTTCCAACATGGTACCTAGTTCCGAATAAGTGACTATAAATGTCTTCAGTGAATACATAAGCAAATTTCATTTCACCACTATGTGAGATAAAAATTGCATTGATTTCTGGCACCCCAATTTTTAATAACATTGAAAATAACCATAAGCTTTCCAATATTTATGTGATCCTGAATAAACTGTCTACCACATGTAGCTCAGTCAGTAAGTCAGTTCAGTTGCTCAGTTGTCTCCAACTCTTTGTGACCCCATGGACTGCAGCACTCCAGGCCTCCCTGTCCATCACCAACTCCTGGAGTTTACTCAGACTCATACCCATTGAGTCGGTGATCATCCAGCCATCTCATCATCTGTCATCCCCTTCTCCTGCCTTCAGTCTTTCCCAGCATCAGGGTCTTTTCCAATGAGTCAATTCTTTGCATCAGGTGGCCAAAGTATGGGAGTTTCAGCTTCAGCATCAGTACTTCCAACGAATATTTAAGACTGATTTCCTTGAGATTGGACTGGTTGGATCCCCTTGCAGTACAAGGGACTCTCAAGAGTCTTCTCCAACACCACAGTTCAGAAGCATCAATTCTTTGGCTTTCAGCTTTCTTTATAGTCCAACTCTCACATCCGTACATGACCACTGGGCAAACCATATCCTTGACTAGACAGACCTTTGTTGGCAAAGTAATGTCTCTACATTTTAATGTGCTGTCTAGGTTGGTCATAACTTTTCTTCCAAGGAGCAAGCATCTTTTCATTTCATGTCTGCAGTCACCATCTACAGTGATTTTGGAGCCCCCCAAAAATAAAGTCTGTCACTGTTTCCACTGTTTCCCCATCTGTTTGCCATGAAGAGATGGCTTCGTGTGGCTAGTGGTGCCCATATTAGTCAGTGTGGTTCTATAACTTAGAGGCACAGGCGTCACCTGGAAGCTTGGTAGAGATGCACACTCGTGGGCCTCACCCCAGGTCTGCTGAGTTGAATCTGCATTTTATCAAACCCCCAGCACTGCATCCCCAGAACACACATTAAAGTTTGAGAAACACTGGTTTTGAAGGCCTACAAGTGGCCAGACCTCAAGTCAGTATGGCATGACTACACACCATTTATGTTTCTTTTTTAAACATAAACAAATGTTAATATAAATAATTTATTTTGAAGGTGGGGCTCCCTCTTTTCTTGTTCCATCCTTTGGCCCTGGTCTCTTGGAAGAGTGATGAAGTAATCCCTGGTTTGGTTTTTAACTGGACCAGTTTAGTTCTACCCCACTCAGAGCTTTGTAGTAGGTGGTACAGTGAGAAGATGAGCACATGTCCCTTGACTGTGTGGACTTTGAGAGACAGTACTATTCCGGTGTCTGTCACTGGTTGTTGTGTCTCCATGTTAGAGAATGTGAACCCGCTGGGTATATTTCCCCATCTGTATATAGCACAGTAGTACCTGAGATCCCTTGTGGATATCTCATGAAGATCAAATGAACCATATGTAATTGTATTTTCCCTTTCTTACCCTTCAATTATAATTTTTTTCAAAAATGTGAACAGGTAATACACTCACATGTTGTGATGCTCCAAAGATATAAAAGGGTATATTATATAGTGAGAAATAAGACTCAGTCTCCAAAGAGGTACCAGTGGTACCAGTTTGGGGGGATTTTTCAAGAGACAGTTCATGCACACACCAGGAATTACATCTAAATGACCTTCCCTTCTTCTTTTCACACAGCACAATCACCTTGCATTTTGACCTTTCCATCAAAAGTGTGCCTCAAACATTGGCTGTGTCAATATATAGAGTTTCCTCTTTTCTTTTTCACAATTATACAACATTCCTTTGTATTAATGCACTACAACTTATTTAACCAATTTTTCACAATTATCCAGCATTCCTTTGTATTAATGCACCACAACTTATTTAACCAAGGCTATTCTCAATTTTTGTTTCTAATTTTTCCTATTTAACAGTGATTCAGTGAATATTTTACATATATATGAGGACATCTCACAGGTAACTTGTTAATTTAAATCATTTTATTATAAATACTTGACACATAAAAAAATCAATATAAATATTTGACTTTTTCTTAAAGACTACCATTCATATAACCTTTCCCCCACCCTAAAAAGAGGTAAGAAATATGGTAGGGCTGGCAAATCAGTAAGACATGTAAACGCTATGATCTAAGCAGTATGTCTCTGCCTCCTACCTAACCAATGTATCTACAGTTACATAGAACTGTAAATGCACCACTAAGTTTCTTGACCCCTTCGTCTCTAGAAATCAATAATCAGCCTTATATAATCGAATGAGTCAAACTTAGGGAAAATTGGAAAGTCTTTTCCAGCTGGACAAGGATTCTTTAATGATTCTGGGGGTATTATTTCTGTAGAGTTGAAACAGAGTATGCAATATATAATCTTTTCTTTTCAATAAATATGTTTATTTCTCTAACCTAGGGTACAATAATGTTTCTGGAATTCTGGGATGTCAATTTTGGACATTTGTAACCTCCTTGTTAGTGCTACTTCTTTTTCATGTCCTGCCTTTTAAAAAATAGCTGGGGAGTTGAGATGACCTTCATAACTTTAACAAACTTTAACAGAAAATAAAACCAAACTTTTAAATGTGGAATGTATTCATTGATTCATTCAGTCAACAAATAGTGGATGCTGTTGTTCAGTCACTCAGTTGTGTCTGACTCTTTGTGACTCTATGGACTGCAGCACACCAGGCTTCCCTAACCTTCACCATCTCCTGGAGCTTACTCAAACTCATGTCCATTGAGTTGGTGATTCCATCCAATCATCTCACCCTCTGTCATCCCTGTCTCCTCCTGCCTTCAATCTTTCCCAGCATCAGGGTCTTTTCTAATGAATCGGCTCTTCACATCAGATGGCCAAATTATTGGAGCTTCAGCTTTAGCATCAGTCCTTCCAATGAATATTCAGGACTGATTCCCATTGACTGGTTTGATCTTCTTGCAGTCCAAGGGACTCTCAAGAATCTTTGCCAACACCACAGTTGAAAAGCATCAATCCTTTGGTGCTCAGCCTTCTTTATGGTCCATTGTTTTAAGCGGTGGGGACAAAATGATGGGGAAGAAAAGCATGCAAAATCCCTTCATTGATGAAGTTTTCATTGTTCCAGAGAGGTACATTATAAAAGAAATAAAATGACCATATTCTATAGTGTTTATAGTAGTAAGAAAAATAAGCAGGGTAATGGGATGGTGACCAAAAGAGTGCTATTTTAGATGGAGCTACCCATTAGAAAAAGATACACCTTAGACATTTACTCTGTTTTACTTTACAAGACTCAAGAGTGAATCTGGTGAACAGCCTCAATTCATTTGGATCAAACTTTCCCATTTAAAGGTCTCCTTTAACTCACTCCTGTTCTTTCTCTACATTTTTTTCACACAATTCCAGTTTCTCCATCTGTATATTTTTATGAGTTAATACTGAATCCTCATCTGTTGGTATCCATATACTTTGCCATCTTTTTAACCTTCTTACGCTTAAATACATGCTAATTTGCATACAATACATAATGCTGTACACATGGAGTTATGTAAGTGTGCATATACAAGCGTGTGATTCCCAGGTGGCGCAGTGGTAAAGAATCTCCCTGCCAAACAGGAAATGCAAGTTCTATCTCGGGGTCCGGAAGACCTTCTGGAGAAGGAAACGGCAACCTACTCCAGTATTCTTGCCTGGTAAATCTCATGGATAGAGGAGTCTGGTGGGCTACAGTCCATGGGGTCGCAAAGAGTTGGCCACAACTTAGCGACTAAACCCAGCCCACCAGTATAAAGGGTATGAGAGAAAGTATGTGTATGTAAACATGTAGACAAAAGACACAGAACTTTGTGAAAGCACACCCGTGCACTAAGGAAGCAATGAGGAAAGCAACTATGCTGAGCAGTGTTAGATGTTTCTAAAGTAATTACTTAGTAAAATTGATTTATCATTGTGGAGCCAAAACACAATTGAAACCACAGTCAGAAATGTTCCTGTGGGTCAGCTGTGGCTATGCTGTAATCTATAAAAAAAATCACCCCACATATTCCAGTCACATAATTAAATATTTCAGCACTACCGTCAACTGTATTAAACATTTAAACAACACTGGATTTTTAAAAAAACAATAATTATAATAATGGGATCAACTTTATACTGATCATACTCAATGCAGCTTTTAACTATTATCTGTTTAAAATAGGCAGCCATTACTTAAAATATATGTAAATACTTTCACCTTTTATTTATTTATTTATTTTTTTTTACTTTTTTTTTTTACTTTCACCTTTTAAAACCAAGTGAAAGTGAAAGTTGCTCAGTCGTGTCTGATTCTTTGAGACCCCATGGACCGTACAATCCATGGAATTCTCCAGGCCAGAATGCTGGAGTGGGCAACTGTTCCCTTCTACAGGGGACCTTTCCAACGCAGGGATCCAACCAGGTCTCCCTCATTGCTGGAGGATTCTTTACCAGCTGAGCCACCAGGGAAACCCAAGAATACTGGAGTGGGTAGCTGAGGTTTCCCAGGTGGCTCTAGTGGTAAAGAACCTGCCTGCCAACGCAGGATACGTAAGAGATGCGGGTTCAATCCTTGGGTCAGGAAGGAGAAGGGCATGGCAACTAACTCCAGTATTCTTGCCTGGAAAATCCCATGGACAGAGGAGCCTGAACCTGGCAGGCTACAGGCCATAGGGTTGCAAAGAGTCAGACACAACCAAAGCGACTTAACATACATGCACACACATACTTAAATATTAGTAGAGCTTTCCCTCTATCTCTCATAAGAGTCTTTCTCCCAAGCCTTATATCTACTGAACCTTTTTATTTCAATATGAATTTAAAATCTATTGCTCAAAAGGAATTTTCATATATACAATGGAACTTTATAAATGTATTAGATTATGACTAATAAAACCTGGTTCAGGTCAAAATAAAACTGAAGTCCTTCTTACCTATCCTTAAGAAGTATGGCCTGAAACTATTTTGGCTCAACTAGATAAAAGATTCTTTATGAAGTGCTTTATCAGCTTCAATAATTAAAAGATTCCCTGCTAACTCTTCAGTGAGTCTTCTTTGTAGCTGTGCTTTGCAAAGTCAGTTCCTCCTATCTCCTCCTTTGAAATGTCTAATTAAATTGAGAAGCTTTTCTTTTCTATTCATTTTGTTTTTGCCATATTGGACATAGATACAAAAATAATTAAATTACAATGCTGGTTTTTTTTTCATTCTTGTTTTCTTGGGACTATAAGGAAGGCTGCTGCTGCTAAGTCACTTCAGTCATGTCCGACTGTGTGACCCCATAGATGGAAGCCCACCAGGCTCCCCCGTCCCTGGGATTCTCCAGGCAAGAACACTGGAGTGGGTTGCCATTTCCTCCTCCAATGCATGAAAGTGAAAAGTGAAAGGGAAGTTGCTCAGTCGTGTCCGACTCGTAGCGACCCCATGGACTGCAGCCCACTAGGCTCCTCTGTCCATGGGATTTTCCAGGCAAGAGTACTGGAGTGGGGTGCCATTGCCTTCTCCAAAAGGAAGGCTAGGAGGAGGTATGTTTTCCCAGCTTGAGGTTTTTAAGTTGGTCTTTTATTGGCACCTTCAGTGTTAAATATCTTTGGGGTTAATGGATGTAACAGGAATAGCTTCCCTGATGCCTGTATTGATGCTGTAATTATTTTTAAGAATAATCGGCTAGTGAAGAATTGAAACTGAACACTTCAGAGCCCTTGCATTTCCTTTGTAAGCATTGCTTAAGCACTGTTACAGTATCTTTTCTAAAATGTGTTTGCTTTAGTGTTAAAAGAAATCTAAATGAAAAAAAAAGTCTAAGGCCTACCTTCCTGGTACATTTTTTTTTCATTTTTATGTGCCTATTTCTATTTATTTTCACAAACATATTTAAAAGCATCATAATTATATGTTTTATCAGTGTTTTGGCTCATTATTGCAAGTGTAAATTCCAGCCAGTAATCATCTGAAAAGGTGATTTATGCCTTTTATAATATCAGGTTCTGGGATGAAGACTCTTAAAAAGTTATTTCGATTATTAGAATGGAGGGCAGATGAAGGGTTAAAACAACTCAATCATAATTCAGTGAGAACCTTCTGGGCATTGCCACTAGCTATTTTGAGGAAATATAATTATAGAGTAAGAGACAGATACATATGCAAGGGGCTTTTCAGTATAAGAACATGATAGTTGTTAAAATAGAATACAAAATATTTCAAAAGCACAATACTTTGTAGTTGAGTCATGTAAAACTTCTAGAAGATTTCAAAATAAAATGCATATAGGTGCATGCTCGTACATGTGCACCTGTATGTATTAATTATTTCCAGAGGGAAACCTTCATGAATGAAGTTACGGAGATGCCATGTTCAGTCATGCTCAGGCATAGAGAAGGAAGAGAGACAGTTTAGCATTCTACCAATGGTTCTCTGTCAGTCAAAGAACCACTCAAACAGACCTCTGAGAATAACCATTCTGAATAAAATAGCAAATGGTTGAGCAATATTCCCTGCTCAAGCAAAGTTCCTATAATTTAATGGTCAGAAATCTTAAGTTGATGCATTTAAAGAAAAGCCAAGTATACCTCCCTGGATAGTATAGTTTGCTTTAATGTTATCCTAAGTTCCATGAAAGCAGAGACTTTTTCTCTTTTGTTTATTTATTCATTCAAAGCACTTATAACAGTACATGGTACAGAGTAGATACTCAATAAATACTGGTTAGACAGATTTTGAAATTCCACACAGAGGTTTTGGTTCCATTTCATGCCTCACAGTCAACCAAGAAAAACTACAACTGGTCAGAGTCACTGAATCTTTAAAAATAGATCTATAGGCATCAGTGCAGTACAGAGGATAAAAGTCAAAACTGGAAGTCAAGACACAGGTTCTGCCTTTAATAACCACCTGTAAAATGATGGTCAAGTCACTTAATCTCTCTAATATCGCCATCTGACTGACATCCTTTCTAATTCTCAAATTCTATGAATCTATTCTGAATCTAATACATAACTCTTTAAAAGTCATAGATGATTACCCAAGCTTTTTGTGCATCAAATCGACTTTGTGCTAAAGATAAATCATTGCTGATCATGGAAGCTTAAATGAGGAAATATAAAAATTCTTTTAAAGCCTTTGGATGATATACAGTTAATATTAATATACAGTTGAAGAAAATGTGACAATTCCATTCAGTAATATAATACTTTTCTTTCCCAGAAGTTTTCAAATTTGTAACACATTGCAAATATTTAAGATTAGTGTAAGCACTTTAAAAAGACAAGAATGTTTAAGGTTTATTTTCCTCCCTATGGTTGTGGTGGTTTTAGTCACTGAGTCATGACCAACTCTTTTAAACCCAAAGACTGTAGCCCACAGGCTCCTCTGTCTATGGGATTTCCCAGGCAAGAATATTGGGGTGGGTTGCCATTTCCTTCTCCAGGGGATCTTCCCAACTCAGGGATCGAACCTGAGTCTCCTGCATTGTAGGTGGATTCTTTACCATCTGAGCCACCAGGGATTCCCATAGATCTAGCTAAATTTTATGTACATTGGATTGAACCTGCTTAACCCAATCTTCTAAATTTGACAAGAACAGAAGAATTTGATGCAAATTTATGTGGATTAAGGAAATGCACGTTTTTTTCCTAGCCTTGGGTTAGAATAAAACCAGAAGACAATGGTAGAATTTATTTTAATCCAAAGGATTTGTTTCCTTAAATGTGAAAGACTGCTGAACTCTCTAAAGCCTGCTGCTACTGGTGCTAAGTCGCTTCAGTCGTGTCCGACTCTGTGCGACCCCATAGACGGCAGCCCACCAGGCTCCCCCGTCCCTGGGATTCTCCAGGCAAGAACACTGGAGTGGGTTGCCATTTCCTTCTCCAATGCAGGAAAGTGAGAAGTGAAAGTGAAGTCGCTCAGTTGTGCCTGACTCAGCGACCCCATGGACTGCAGCCACCAGGCTCCTCCATCCATGGGATTTTCCAGGCAAGAGTACTGGAGTGGGTTGCCATTGCCTTCTCTGCTCTAAAGCCTAGTCTTGTTATAAATAAAGCAAATAGTTTTCCTTGCCCACATCAGAGCTGTTGTAGTATTTCAAATTTTCATTCTCCATTCACAATAGGGCAATTTTCACTTACAAGGTAGTATTATTATTAATATATATCTTTGGACAGTGAAAAATTATAAAGTATTGGTCAGATCCATAGGGAGATTAAGGTTCTACCATGAGACTTATAGTTTTAACACACGTTTAACAGGCACAAGTAACACTAATGATGATGTCATTAATCATTAGGCCTACAAGCAAATATTCATATTAGTTAGGATACCCTCTACTTGACTCTGATAATCTGGGTAAGATGCACAAAAGCCAGGTTACTAACCCAGATACATTGTTCAGTATGCCATGGGCAGTTTAGGTCTAGCAGACAGAAAAATCATCCTTTCCTGGGCATTCCTGCCTAGGCTGATTGGCTCCCTGATGTTTCCCATTCACTCTCAGCTGCTCTTTCCCTGCTTCATTCGAAACTGTAGATTTCTCTCCCTGGCCTCAGCTGCTGTCTTTATTTCCCAAACTACATGTTTGACTTCCCACCACCACATATTATTCTCTGGTGAAGTCTCTTTCACCACAAGATCATTAAAGACCAGATCTCTTAGAAGGAAGTCTACCCTGTTTTTGAGTATAACATTTTGTTTTAATGATACAAAAGAACAAAGTCCAGTAGTTGGTTTGGAGAGTCAGAACCCAGCAAAAATAACTACAGGAAGAAGACAAAAGAGTACATGAAAGAACTATCGGTTGCAGGAAGTTCACTCCCTAGTAGCAGTCTATCGTATTTATTCTAAACAGTATGCAGCCTCAATCAATTGTTGATCTAGTATTAATGAGGACAGGGAACAATGATCTGTATCAGTCAAGTCTATAGATGGTCCAAAAACCTTATAATAATCTCATCTCCTGCCAAAATTTTTGACCAAATATGCTCAAGGACTGTATAATTTGCTAATTTCATTTTATCTCCTGTCATTTCCTCTGCTCATCCTCTGAATAGAATAATAATTAGTGAAATTGCCAGGAAGTAGTTACAGAGCAAGAGACAGGGAAATGGCCATGGACACTTGGGCATTTTCTATGCAGCAGGCACTGTACTGAGAATTTAGAATACATTGGAATTAGGCATCTGGACACTTCACAGACTGACCTCATTATATGGACTCTGCTTGCAGGAGACAAACTCCAAACACTTTCATGTTTAGTCACGTAAGAATCAGCCAAACCTGACCTTTCTTTGTTGCTCAAAGTCAAAAGGGCAAAAAGAGAGAAGTTTAACCACTTCATTATAATCTCTTAAGACACAGAGTTTCACTTAAACGTTAAGTTACCTCAAACATCTCTACAGGTGCTGAGATAAATGATATCTTTGATGGGTTTATACGCCTCATCGAGTGCTTTGTGTTTATAGACCATAGCAAGAGCAAAGTGATTGTTTTTTTTCCTCCCAGCGAACTGTCTGTCTGTGGGATTTACAGGGTGAACACAAGATGTAATGTTTGCATCCTAAGATTTGCCAGTAAAGCAAACCTCAAGTCCTTTATTATTACCCATTTTTTAAAAGTTCAGATCATTGTGATTACACTCCATTATTCAATGGAATCTTACAAGAAACCAAAGGCTTTGTTTTCAATGATTGATGACATTTCAACTTTCTTGAGTCTTTAACTTTATAGTGTATATTTCAGAGGTTTTTCTCAATGTTTTACAGTGGTGGTACTTCTGAACCTAACAAAAATGAGTTATGTAGCTCTTAAAATTAGCACAGTTAAAGGGACAGATTGTAACAAAAAAAAAAAAAATTTTTTTTAAGTAATGGATTGAAGTGTAAAAAAAAAAAATTGAAGATATTTTTCATAAACTTAAATTCTCTGAATTGGATAATTGGACTTGGTTATTGGGCAGTAATCAAGATAGGGCAGTTATCACTGTGCACTAAGAATTTTTATTTTTCAGGCAAGTCTAGGTTAACAATTGCCAAATATTTGAGATATAATAAAGGACATCATTTTTAGTCCTCAGTTCTGAAGTTAGGATGCATAGTTTCAAATCTCAATTCCACCACCGGTAAGCGATTGATCTTTTCAAGTCTTTTATGCTTCAATTCCTTTCTCTGTAAAATGGGGATAATATTGGTATCTACTCTGTAGGGTTGCTCTGAGTAAATTCAGAAGTTTGACTAGTCAATCAATGTAGCAACAACAAATGTTTATTACCTGCCTTCTCTGTGTCAAGCACTCTCTGAAATACCAAGGATTCCGAGTTGAACAAGACACAACCACTGTCTCTAAAAGTCATAGGATATAGAATCTTTTCCATTTTTATTACACCAACTAAAATAAAAGCCTGGCAACCAATTAAGGGCAGCCATGAAATCAGAAGACGATTGTTTCTCAGCAGGAAAGCTATGACAAACCTAGACAGTGTGTGCTGAAAAGCAGAGACATTACTCTGCTGACAAAGGTCCGTATAGTCAAGGCTATGGTCTTCCCAGTGGTCACATATGGCTTGTGATAGCTAGACCATAAAGATGGGTGCTGCTGCTGCTGCTGCTAAGTCGCTTCAGTCGTGTCCGACTCTGTGCGACCCCATAGACGGCAGCCCACCAGGCTCCCCCGTCCCTGGGATTCTCCAGGCAAGAACACTGGAGTGGGTTGCCATTTCCTTCTCCAGTGCATGAAAGTGAAAAGTGAAAGTGAAGCCGCTCAGTCATGTCCGACTCTTAGCGACCCCATGGACTGCAGCCTACCAGGCTCCTCCATCCATGGGATTTTCCAGGCAAGAGTACTGGAGTGGAGTGCCATTGCCTTCTCCGATAAAGACAGCAGAGCGCCAAATAATTGATGCCTTCGAACTATGGTGCTGAAGAAGACTCTTGGGAGTCCCTTGGACAGCAAGCAGATCAAACCAGTCAATCTTAAGGGAAATCAACTTTGAATATTCTTTGGAAGGACTTATGCTGAACCTGAAGCTCCAGTATTTTGGTTACCTGATGTGAACAGCCAACTCATTGGAAAACGCTCCGAAAAAATAGCAATGAGGAAAACATGAGGGCAAAAGGAGAAGGATGAGATGGCTGGATGGCATCACTAATGCAACAGACATGAACTTGGGCAAACTTTGGGAGATGGTGAGGGACAGGGAGGCCTGGCATGCTGCAGTCCATAGCGTTGCAAAGAGGCAGACACTACTGTGCACTGAACAACAACAACCCTCTTCACAATGTTTGTGATTGGATATTTCTTTGAAGGGAGAATCCATTTTAAGAACTTACTACTACCACTTCTTATACTGTCCATCAACAGATAAACATTTCCTCCACTAGAATTAGCCTCCATGCTAAAGGCAGTTTCAGCAGTTTAAGAAAATGCTGTTGAAATGTAAATAATAAAGGCATGGTATATATATTTAAAGGAACCAAAATGGGTCCCACAGAAATTTGTCTATCATCCAAACTCACTTTGTTCTCAAACTTCTGTAGTACTCAGAAAGGAGAAATAACCCTGGCTTTAAACCACTACCGCCACTACCACCCCCCATGCTATTTGCAAGAAGCCATGTCTGAGAGGTAGAATGTTCAAGCAGGTGCTTGACTGCTGCAGAAGCAGAGAAAGGCCATCTCTGCAATGGGAAAGCAGAAAGGGCAGCCAACCTCCGTTACAGAAATAAGATGATTTGATGGCCTATTTGGGGGCTTCCCTGGTGGCTCAGTCGGTAAAAAATATCCATCTGCAATGCAGGAGACTCGGGTTCCTGAGTCAGGAAGATCCCTGGAGAAGGAAATGACAACCAACTCCAGTATTCTTGCCTGGGAAATCCCATGGACAGAGGAGCCTGGCACCCTACAGTCCATGGGATCGAAAAGAGTTGGAACGACTGAGTCACTAAACCACCACCACCAATTTCTACATTGGGTGGTAGGTTTATATGTGGTTACACATTATGCTTTTTAACTTAAATATACATTGCACATATTCTTTTGTAGATATCAAATATTTTACAGTAAAAATTTTTGAAAAGATTTATATACCTAACTCATGAAATATACTGTTAGAAAGCCATCAAAATAACCCAAAGTTGTATGTCATTTTTCTGTTCTATACTGGATTATCTCTTGATCCTTTAATCAAAGCCTTGTAATTACCAGGAAAGAGACTGTGGATAAATGAAAGAAGAAACAGAGAGGAACCAGTGTGGAGATAAGAAGGATAAGAACTGTTGTTGGTGTAGTTCTCCAGTGGGGGAGAGAGACATCGTCACTGCAGGATGTTCTAGGGTCCCCGAAAGAATGTCTGAGAGCTAAAGCAGAGGGCATTTAGGCAGTGACAGGCCTAAAGATCCACTAATAAGATAGCAAATTCTATTAGTATATTTTAGTCTATGGGCTAGAGATCCAGGCTGCAACAAGACTGAAAACCTATAGGTTTAGGTTCAGTTCAGTTCTGTTCAGTCACTCAGTCGTGTCCGACTCTTTGCGACCTCATGAATCGCAGCACGCCAGGCCTCCCTGTCCATCACCATCTCCTGGAGTTCACTCAAACTCACGTTCATCGAGTCAGTGATGCCATCCAGCCATCTCATCCTCTGTTGTCCCCATCTTCTCCTGCCCTCAATCTTTCCCAGCATCTTTTCAAATGAGTCAGCTCTCCACATCAGGTGGCCAAAGTATTGGAGTTTCAGCTTTAGCGTCAGTCCTTCCAAAGAACACCCAGGGCTGATCTCCTTTAGAATGGACTGGTTGGATCTCCTTGCAGTCCAAGGGACTCTCAAGAGTCTTCTCCAACACCACAGTTCAAAAGCATCAATTCTTTGGCGCTCAGCTTTCTTCACAGTCCAACTCTCACATCCATACATGACCACTGGAAAAACCATAGCCTTGACTAGACGGATCTTTTTTGGCAAAGTAATGTCTCTGCTTTTCAATATACTATCTAGGTTGGTCATAACTTTTCTTCCAAGGGGTAAGCGTCTTTTAATTTCATAGCTGCAGTCACCATCTGCAGTGATTTTGGAGCCCAAAAAAATAAAGTCTGACACTGTTTCCACTGTTTCCCCATCTATTTCCCATGAAGTGATGGGACCAGATGCCATGATCTTGGTTTTCTGAATGTTGAGCTTTAAGCCAACTTTTTCACTCTCCTCTTTCACTTTCATCAAGAGGCTTTTGAGTTCCTCTTCACTTTCTGCCATAAGGGTGGTGTCTTCTGCATATCTGAGGTTATCGATATTTCTCCCAGCAATCTTGATTCCAGGTTAGAGTTTAGAAAAGAAATGAAGAAAACTTCTGGATTCCCAAGTATTGCCAGAATCACACCATCTCTGTGTTCCAACCGTGTTATATTTCTTCTTCAATACCATTTCTCCTGCCAGAGACACTCTTTTCTCTTCCCATGCCCTTTATTATTGTTGGTGTTTGTTCAGTCACTAAGTCATATCCAACTCTTTGCCACCCCATTGGACTGCAGCACGCCAGGTTTCTCTGTCCTTTATCATCCCCCAGAGTTTGTTCAAACTCATGTCCATCGAGTCAGTGATGCCATCCAATCATCTCATCCTCTGTTACCCCTTCTCCTCCTGCCTTCAATCTTTCAGGGTCTTTTCCAATGAGTCAGCCCTTTGCAACAGGTGGCCAAAGTACTGGCATTTCAGCTTCAGCATCAGTCCTTGTAATGAATATTCAGGGTTGACTTCCTTTAGGATTGACTGGTTTGATCTCCTTGCTGTCCAAGGGATTCTCAAGAGTCCTTTGTTGTCAACACCTATTAATTTCACTTCCTCGTGCATGTGTGCTCACTCAGTTGTGTCCAACTTTGCAATCCCATGGACTGTAGCCTGCCAGGCTCCTCTGTCCTCTTCCAGGGGATCTTCCTGATCCAGGAATCGAACTCATATCTCTTGCATCTCCTGCAATGATAGACCAGTTCTTTACCACTGAGCCACCTGAGAATCCCCCACTTCCTCAGAGAAGCATTTTCCAAAGCACTAGGCCAGGCTAGGAGTTTCTTTTGAAAGCCCTTTACAGCACTCTATACTTTGATTCCTGACACTCAGTCCATGTGTAAGTAAATGTTCATGCTTAACATCTGTCTCTACAATTGTGTGTGGGTGCAAGTTTCCAGACATCAGAAACTGTGCTTTCCTATTTACCCCTGTACATCTAGGCCTAAGACAGAGCCTGACACATAAGAAGTACTCCAGAAATATTTATATTAAATTCATGAATGAGTAATGAGTAAATGAAGGAATAAATGAATTTGTTGTCTCTGAACCATCCAAGCAGGTATTTCTCAGAGACAGAATTATCATTCTGAGCTCAAAAGAGAGATTAGGGCTGGCAATAAAGATTTAAGAGTCACCAGCTTCCATGTGGTGATGAAATTCATAGGGGAGAATAAATCTAGGAAGAGTAAAAATTGCACAAGACTGAAGACAAACAAGGAATGTGGATCCTGGGAAAGTAATTCAGAAACTTGCTCAAAAGTCTGTTGCAGTCTGGATAGTGATCAAGAAGAGCTCAGATTGTTTTACTCAAACAGACTTTTAATCTTTGCACTAGGAACTTACCTGGTTGTCTGGTGGTTAGGATTCTGCGCTCCCAATGCAGGTGGCCCAGGTTTGATCCTTGATCAGGGAAATAAGATCCTGCAGGCCACAAAGCGCAGTCAAAAAAAAAAAATCCTAACTCCAATTCCTACTGTGAACTGAGTAGGTGTCAAAAGCTTAGCAAGCTGGAGAAAGCTGAGCTGCCTGGAGTGAGAATAGCTGGTTGAAACAAGAAGTCAAAAATGAGAGTAGCCAAGCCTTTAAAATCACTTACTATAGTAGCACAAGCAAGATGCTAAATGGGAAAAAGGGCAACCCTCTCCCTCCTCACCCAATTTTCCCACAGGGAATGGTTCGCAGGTCAGGAATCAGCTATATCAGCATAGATGCTGGGTCGGCTTACTGCTGAGGGGTCCCCAGGTAAAAGGCTCCGAATGTTTTATGGACCTGGGTGCTGGGGAGAGGGTGAGGGAAAGGGACTAGGAGTGGAAGGCACTGAGAAGTGAGTTAGGGTGGGGGAAAGTGTCCTCAGGGTTCCTCCTCCTTCTCCCAGAAGGAGATTTCAGCAGAGAAGCTGGAGGGAGGCTCCCAAATGAGAGCACTGGGCTAAGGATGCAGAGATGCACAGGAGCATGGCCAGCCCCGGGAAGCTGAGCCCTCAACTACAGTTCCCCTCAGAGGCTGCAGTATGTTGGCTGTACACCAGGTCTGTTGTCTCAGAGGGCACCTTTCCTCTGTGAAGCCTGCAAGGTAAAGCCTTCATGACTGCCAATCCTGGGCCATAGAAATGACTCATTGGTCTTTGGTCAGGAGCCAGAATCCTCAGTAAGCTTCTTGTTTTAATTTTTTTGAAGATTTTTTTATGTGGACTATTTTTAAAATAATTGTATTTACTTACTTATCCTTGATTGCACGGGTCTTTGTTGCTGCTGCGCAGATTTTTCTCTAGGTGTGGGGAGGCGGAAGGGGGGCCACCTCCAGCCAGTGCCCGGGCCTCTCACTGCGGCGGTCCCACCCGCGGGGGAGCACAGGCTCCAGGGCACTCGGGCTTCAGCAGTTGCGGCTCCCAGTTCTAGATCAGAGGCTCAAGAGTTGTGGCTCACAGGCCCGGCTGCCCCGTGGCATGTGGAATTTTCCGGAACCCGGAGACCCAACCCCATGTCACTTGCTCTGGCAGGCGGACTCTCCACCACTGGGCCACCAGGGAAGCCCTCAGTAAGTTTCTTGAACTATAAGTCGCAGTTTCCTGACCTACTCCCACCTCGTGGATCGTTGCAGAAACTTAGCTGTACGCCTGACCTCTCTGCCCTGCTCCACAGATGAGAACAACACAGGAGCAAGTCAGATGGGAGGGAATTCACTGGGGCTAAGAGAGAAAAGGCCAAGGAGGTCACGACTGAAAATTATCTGTTTCAGTCAACAGTGGAGTCATTAGTGCCCTCAGCAGAGTAATTTCCACGGAGTAAAGACGATGAACATCAGAGTGCAAAAAGTGATGAACAAAGGCGAGGTACGGAGGACAGACAGCAAGTACCAAGAAGTCTGAGGCGACGCTGGTGACACTGAGCGCCTGTATACAACTGATGAAGCTACACAAGGAAGGCCAGGAAAGAGATGTCCCAGGACTGAGGGTGAGGCCCTCTGATCTGGACCCTGGGCGGAGATAGCTGGAGTCGTGCAGGGACGCAGCGCGCATGAAAGCCCTGAGCGAGCCAGCCGTTTGGAGCCTCCTTCCAGGTGTGCAGGCTTTCTTTCAGGATCCTCCATTTAGCCTTTATTCTGCCTAAATGACTGTGCACTTTCCATCACCACCAGCCCTCTTTCTATTCATCTGTCAGCTTTCATCCCCCAGAGTCTGAGCTGTGAGGGCCCTCATTCCTGTCAGCTCGCTGTCTCTGTAGCAAGCTTCACCACTGCTGACAAACTCCGAAACATCACAGGTTCATGTTCACGTGGGAATCCGGCAGGGAGCGGTCTCTTCTCTCCTCCTGCCCTAACCACGAATAAATGCTTCAGAATTTATTAAATATTTGTGCTTTTTGAGGCTGGAGGCAAACTGTGGTTCATCTCTAAACACTAAGCCTTCAAGAGTAATCAGCTGTTATTCCAAGGAGACAAAAAACCCATCAAATTCCACCTATGGTCCTAAAACCAAGGAAGAATGCTAACATGTATTTCACAGACTTTCCATGGAAAATGTGGATCCGTAGCCTAGTGAGGCCCATGTAATGGGATTTATTACACTTCTTACATGAGAATATTTCCAGGGCTTTCAGGTACATTTAATACAAAGGCTTTTCCTTGTACTAAAACACCAAGAGACACATGAAGCTCAGTAACCCTTAAAGTTGTAGCTTAGATGAGATTTTTGCATGAGAAAGGACTCAGAAAAAAGCAACAGAACTACTGTAAACTATTACATGAAATAATTTATATCATGTTCAACTCAGTAGGTTTACGCCTGTTGCCATTTCTTGGCTGTTTCTTGAGTAGGCTATCATTCTTGGCCTCTGCTGTTTACAGGAATACACATTATTTCAAAAGCAAGATTTTTCCTGGCACTCAACTCACCCATGACTTTATCGTTGAATATTTTTTAATGTTATAACTCAACTCTTTGTGTGGCTAAAATGGCCAAGGCTCTTTTATGTTGTTGTTCTTATTTTTCCCCCCATCAAGCATTCTGACTGCCGCTGTCAAAATCTGATAATAAATGAAGATTTCTCCCACAGTGGACCTCTTATAACCATGGCAACTCCATCAGCAGCTAATGGCCACATTGCAAAAAATGTTTTTGAAAAGCACAGCTTCTCACACTGCTGTAGTACAAATGTCCTGTTCTTACCTTTTCTTCATAATGATGCTAGGAAAATACACCCCAATTAAACATTTGCTTTCTCATGCACATGTGGGGCCACTTTTTAAAAAATGAAGACTGTGGAAGAAACACTACAATTAAAAGGGAAAGATCTGCTTGAATGTAGGGAAAGATGCAGGTGACTTGGCAGCATTAACAACATATCTTTACTACATTTACAACTGAAACCAATGTGCTTATTGATTCCTAAGGATCTGAGGGGTTTTATTGCTATTACAACACCCCACCATCAACCAGAGAGGATTTCTAGAGTGCCTTTTTGAGATTCATCGTATTTGTCTCTCTGAACAGTTGGTCACTTTTAGGTAATGCAGCTATGTGCATCGATGTACAGATGATGCTGTATCTTGTTTCCCTAAGATGGGCACTTTTAGACTCTTCTTTATGTTTTGAACCCCAAACAGAATCAGCATGTGGGTCCTTCAGCTCACCTTGCATGTACTCCCATCGTACCAAAGTAACAGGAATTCTCTGCCTGGGCCCTGCTATGAGACACTCAAAGATGCTCTGGCTTTCTTGTTTACAAGATAGTCCCAAAATAGTCTATTGGAAAAATTTTCCCTAAATACCTGCTTCCAGAGTAGCCTCCCTATTGAAATAAAGAAGGATATTTTCCACTTTAATTTCCAGTAATGAAAATACAGACATTTAGATAAATCTACCTTTCTGTCTCTACCTACCTAGCTACCTATTTACAAATATATATCCATGGGAAAGGATTTTCCCAAATCCCCAAAAAATTCAGAGATGTTTTTCTTTTTAATTTTCTTTCAACTATTAATAATGATCAATAAGTATCCACAGATTAGAACCCAGCATCAAGTTTCCAAATGTGGCAGGATTTGTCAGTGCCATTTGCACTGATACCTGGTAGATTTCATCAATGCATAATCCTCACCCTCTGAAGTTTTCAGCAGTAAATGGTCTGTGTAGGGCTGACATGACAGTAAGGATGTCCCAGGCCAGGAAGCAGGAAAGCTAATTTCCATTAACCATTACTGCCATTTGAATTTTACCTTACCCAAAACCATTTTTTTAACTTTTCCCAAAGGTATTCACTCTATATAAAAGTCTTTTAATCATGTGAATAGGCTTAAGAGTTAAGACCTCCTTAGATCTGCATCAGAGCTCTGCTTCCTTCTACTGGGAAACTGTGGGCAAGTTATTCAAACTAGCTTAATCCCAAGGCATTAATTTGTAAAAACCAGGCCAATAATAGCTCTCCCTCAGAGGATAGCTGGAAAGAATAGTTGACTTAATACGTATGAGAGCACCCAGCTCTATAACTGGAAGAAACTAAATTCTTCATGAATCATTTTTCCCCTTTCTTTTCTCTCATTACTGACTCTCGTTCTTGCCTGTTCCTTAAAAGAACTAGTCATAAGATTAGGCTCATATTCCTGATTTGCTCATCTATTTTATAAGCCATTTTCATAAGTGTATAGAATTATTTGCTTTCTGCTAAGATTAAGACAAGTTGAACCATAGACATTGCCAGACTGTCAGTAGTTTTTGGTTTTCCTTAATCAAATAAAATGTTATAAAATTTGATATCTATGAAATCACTACCATAAAAATCTCACAGCCTTTCTCAAGTAAAATTAAATTTGAAATCACAAAACATTGTTTCCTTTTTGAACTGGATTCACCAAGTTTCTGCAGAGGGATAAACTTGGAGAATCCTGTCACTGACAGCCCAGACAACAGGCTGTGGCCTGATCTTATTTATCTTGGTGTGGGAGTGTATCAGGCTAGTAGGAAAACAAATTGTAACAAATAAAGATGTCAGGATGCTCTACAGGAGGTTTATTTTAAATCTTTTTTTAAGGCAAACTTCAGAGAAAGTTCAACAAAAAACATTGCCAACAATTAATTTTTGCCCTGACAAAGAAACTTTCCTCCTTTGGAAGATAGCAGAATAAATGTGAAGCTTTGAATAAAAACTTTTGTATGGCTAAAAAGCAACACTAAACATCAATAAATAAATCTTTGCCACCAACTCATTTTGAAGTGCAGTCATCCAAGTACTGAATACAATGATGCTGCGATATGCAGGTATGTGTATAACTTTTGAAAACACCAATCGAGTTTGAGTTCATGAGATACCCCCCTACCTGTCATCTTGAGACTAAGATGCACTGTCAAATCACAAGCATTGATTGTCAAATCAGAG
The DNA here is from genome assembly GCF_002263795.3 of Bos taurus. Lineage (NCBI taxonomy): Eukaryota > Metazoa > Chordata > Mammalia > Artiodactyla > Bovidae > Bos > Bos taurus. The sequence continues at coordinate 30,818,340 of NC_037333.1, read as the reverse complement.
ACCAGGGCCGCTGGCTCAGTGAGAGGCAAAGGGTGAATGATGAGTTTGGGAGGAAAAAATAAATGAAGACCAGAGGAAAAAGAATATTGTTCTCACACTAAGTTAATCGAATCAGTGTACAAAGCTACCATTTCTCTCAGTATTCATCTGATTACACAAAGGAATCACTGTTTGTCCAGTGTTTCCTAGTAGTGTCGGGCTTTAGTTAATCAAACGGAATTTTCCCCCTTCTGTCATCACTTCAAACTCCAAAACTTAAGATAACCTGAAAAAAGCGGCATGTGTACAACCAACAATTTACTTTTTTTTTTTCATTTGGCGGCCAAATCTGTTGGAAGAAGAAATAAAATCACCAACAATTTATTTAAGTCCTTCTGTTTCCTAAATATGGAGTCCTAGATACAGAAAATCTAATATTGCTTCCTTGGGAAATGTACTTTAATTTGCATTAATATACATAGACTGGGTTTTTTATAAAAACGGTGAAAATGTTCCCAGATCAAATTATGATTTAAAATATGAAAAGCATTAAATGATAGGTCCTTTTAGAGAATATGAGCACATTTTCTTCATGGCAATGTTGGCACTGCCTGGTCGATAGAATACTGCTTTCTTCTATATTAATTCATTTGGTAAAAACACAGTCAGGATGGGGCAACCCACTAGTCCACCATAGTGAAAACCTAAAACGTGTTTCTTGTTCTCTGCTAAATATAGAGGAACAGTAAACATTTCCTTTTCTATCTTTTTTGTTGTTGACAATGATATCCGCTGACATATTGCTTGTGTTTCGTGCACTGCGCCTCGAGAGAACCAACTCCACCAAGAATGGGGAAAAGAAAGAGAAGTAAAACCATCTCTCAGTTTAGAATAATCTGAGTGCTGAAATCATATTTCTGTTTCAAAAAAAAAAAATAAAAGGCATTAGTTTTCTGGGGGAAAATGCTGTTTGTTAAACACACTTATATAGTACTTTCAAAAATGACCTTTCTTAGAGGTTCCTGAGCTTTCCTGTTTTGGCCAAAGTTATTGTATAACATTGTATAACAACGATTAGCATATAGTGCATGCTCAGTTGTTGCAGTTGCGTCTGACTCTTTGTGACCCCATGACTGCAGCCCACCAGGTTCCTCTGTCCATGAGATTCTCCAGTCAAGAATACTGGAGTGGGTTGCCATGCCGTCCTCCAGAAGATCTTCCTGACCCAGGGATTGAACCCTCATATCCTGTGTCTCCTGCGTTGTGGCAGATTCTTTACCACTGGGCCACCGGGGAAGCCCCTAGCATATAGTAGTTACTCAATAAATAATAAATCAGTGAGCATGACCTAAGAGAAATGTTGTTTATTCTTCAAGACCAAAACCAGCATTTACTCTTGTGCTAACACACTGCCCTAGGCACCCTATAAATGTTATAAATATTAACTCTTATACTCCTTTTAACAATTCCAGGGAATGTGTTTATTCATCTTGCAAATGAGGAAATCAGAGCAGAAAAGCTGTTTGTCCAAAGCCACACAGCCGATGATTGTAGACCCAGACATTTGAATTCTGGTTCCGGAGTCAAAATGCCTTAATTCCCATTCATCATGCTGCCTCTGTATACTGTTTTGCAGGAGTTAGTCCTGCTCAAATTGCAGTTTGATTCACCTTTATTAGGCTCCTGAAAGTTATCTTGGTAGGCATTCAAAATTTGAGGTAGTCTGAGAAGGCGATGGCACCCCACTCCAGTACTCTTGCCTGGAAAATCCCATGGATGGAGGAGCCTGGTAGGCTGCAGGCCATGGGGTCGCTGAGGGTCGGACACGACTGAGCGACTTCACTTTGACTTTTCACTTTCATGCATTGGAGAAGGAAATGGCAACCCACTCCAGTGTTCTTGCCTGGAGAATCCCAGGGACGGGGGAGCCTGGTGGGCTGCCGTCTATGGGGTCGCACAGAGTCGGACACGACTGAAGCAACTTAGCAGCAGCAGCAGCAATGGGGCTTCTAAAATAAGCATGGATTTCACTCTCCCCTTTCACTTGATACTCTCTGCCAACGCAAAGGATATTGAATTTTTTCTTTAGTAGTTTAGATTTATATTAAATCTAAGAGAAATAGGAGCCCAAAGAGAATAGCTCTAATTTTTAGGTTGTGTTTATGGTAAACCTATAGGTTGGGTCCTTATTATTACCCTTGCGTGCATGCTAAGTTGATTCAGTAGTATCTGACTCTTTGAAACTCCATGGATCACAGCCTGCCAGGCTCCTCTGTCCATGGGATTCTCGAGGCATCAATACTGGAGTAGGTTTCCATGCCTTCCTCTAGAAGATCTTCCCATCCCAGGGATCGAACCCAGGTCTCTTACATCCCCTGCATTTGCAGATGGATTCTTTACCACATTCTTTGCTGCCACCTGGGAAGCCCAATTATTGCTCAGATTTGCTTAAAAAAATATATTAATGAGCTCAAAAACTGAGACTGTGGATGAACTTTGATTTAGGGAACTTAGGAGGGCCACCAGATCACTGTCATCATTGAGGTAATGGATTGATCTTTGGAGTCAGACAAATTTGGGGTAGTATTCTTGCCCTGCCACTTACCATCCTGTGTGGCTTTAGGCACATTTATAATTTCTCAGCACCTAATGATCCTTAGCTGTAAAATGGAGATAATAGTGTAATTTCTTAACATTATTTGGAGAATTTTGTACATGGGGTCATAGTAAAAGCTTGAAAAATGTTATTTCCTTTTCCTTTATAGTGATGCTATTATGACTGTAATTATCTTTCCAAGTAAAATAAAGGCTTCGTGACAAGTTATCTCTGTCTGCAAATTTCCACAAAGAATTATTTTAAGATACCAAAGATTTTATCAAATGACTTTCAATAACCTTCGATATATATGCTCTCTCTACATGTATATTCTATATTTAGATATAGGGGACAGAATGGATTGCCAAGATCCTACCTTCTACATCTTAAATCTCCACCACTATGTTTGAATTAGAAAAAAACACAAATGGTATTATCACCAGAAGGTCACATTTAAAATGTTTGAATTTCCATTAGCATGTTAAACATTAATCAAATGTTTCAGGTTATTTAGCTAGATAATAGAAATTTTCACCCTGTAAAGGCACTTTTATTAATGTTTCTTCCATTGGCCCTTGTTTTGAAAGATTTTTCTCTCTCAAGAAAACTGAATTTTCCAGTAATACTTATTTTGGTCTTCATTTTCATTCACTGAAATATATATGCATACAAAATCAAGTTTCTCATCAGCATAAAGCCACTGTTTCTACACTTAGTCCATGTAATTCCAACAAAAAGCAGAGAAACTTGACAGATTCATTCTTCTTTATAGTCTTCTTGAAGTTTAATTGTTGTAAACTGGATTAATTTTATCAATATTCTGTTTATATCTCTGATGAAAGATAATGTATCCCAGTCCCGTTGATATGGCCATATGACTTGCTTTGTTGATATTTATCAATAGTTTCAGGTGGAATCTCTAACAGAAGAGCCTTGAGCTGAAAGCTAAAAATTTAATAGATACTAGCCAAGCAAAGAGTGAAGAGAACTTATTCTCTGCCTAAACCTAAACAGGAAAAAAAGTTGAGATTATCCCAATTTTAAGGAGTAATAAATTAGACATGCTGTCTCCAGTCTGGTCACTTAACCTTCCTCGACTTGATACAAAGCACATGCTTTGGATGACTCCTAATTTGGAGGAAAAGTAGTCACTCTTCCCTAAAATGTTACCACTTCTCCCACCCCACCCTGCAAAGTGAGCAGCCCCTAGAAGCAAAGGTATTTCAGGAAATTGACCCCATAGGAAACATGTTGATAATTGCCTCCGACCCTGGCCTGTTTGACACAACAGGAACACCTCTGATTTTCCCTTGGCTATATCCACTTATTTCTCTGCCATAGTCTGCCCTGGTCTCCTTGCCCTAGCCAGGACCGTCAGAGAGCAGAAGTCATCAGTTCAGTTCAGTTCAGTACAGTCACTCAGTCGTGTCCAACTCTGCGACCCCGTGAATCGCAGCACGCCAGGCCTCCCTGTCCATCACCAACTCCCGGAGTTCACCCAGACCCACGTCCATCGAGTCGTAATGCCATCCAGCCATCTCATCCTCTGCGTCCTCTTCTCCTCCTGCCCCCAATCCCTCCCAGCATCAGAGTCTTTTTCAATGAGTCAACTCTTCGCAAAGTCATAATGCCTAATAAATGCCAAGAGCATAACAAATATTAGTTCCCTCCTCTTCTGCCTAGCTGCAAGCCTACATCTCAGTTGACCTGATTACTCTCCTAATTCTGATATGTTATAAATGCTGGTAATAAAATCCATTATCATATTCACTATTACATTTAATAATCATAATAACTCTATAAAGTTCACCTTCATGAAGATGTCATCCTACCTTCTGTTACAGCAGAAATTTTCTTGAGAGGTAGGTTTTAAGTTACTTTTTAAAAAATTGGAGTATAATTGCTTTACAATGTTGTGTTAGTTTCTGCTGTACAAGAAAATGAATCAGTTATATGTATACATATATCCCCTTCCTCTTGAGCCTCCCGCCCACCACCCTACCCTACCCCTCAAGGACAGCACAGAGTACCAAGCTGAACTCCTTGTGCTATACTGCTGCTTCCCACTAACTATCTGTTTTACACATTCTAGAGTGTATATGTCCATGCTGCTCTCTTAATTTGTCCCACCCTCTCCTTCCCCCTCTGTGTCCACAAGTCTATTCCGTATGTCTGTGTCTTTATTCCTGCCCGCAAATGGGTCCATCAGGACCATTTCTCTAGCTCCCACATGCATGTGTTAATATAGGATATTTGTTTCACTTCCTGACTTACTTCACTCTGTGTGACTCTTGATTGAAGCTTTATTCACTGAAATATTTACTTCAGAGCTTAGGCAGCAGCCCTACCAAGCAAAACCTTGAGAAACTGTTGAGAACTAGCCTCTCCACTGTCTACCTTTGGGTGAGACTCACTTCTCTAACCCACTTAGAGCAGCCGTCTCCTTTGGCTACTTCCATTGTCCCAATCACTTTTCTTTAAGATAAAGACTTTTAGAGATGTTATTCAGGGTCAGTCTGGCTATAGTCCCAGCCTCAGATCTTTTGAGACAAAATGTATAGATATAGATGTTTATTATTTATGCTACTATCAGACGACTGGTTGTCTCAAGGTCTACAGGTGATGCCTGAACTGTCTTAAAATCAGACATCTCATTTCCCAGGGTTAGCATGCATAGATTTCTAACAGGACAGAACAATACAGTCATAATTCACTTTGCTATATAGTTTAATGGGAGGGAGCAAGGGGAGAAATTTCCTATTCTAAGGACCTGAATTTTAGTCTTGGTTCTATCATTTTTTGTTTGTGGAAGCTTAAGTTTTTAGAGCTTCAGTTCATTTTTCTTTCTGTTCTACTTACCTAAAAGGAGTAGTCATAATGCTGAATTAAGATAAAATATTTGGAAGCAATGGAAATATAAATTGCTGATAATTTAGTGATTTTATAATTTCAACTAACTTCTTCTGCATGTTAAGGCTTACTTTAGTTTCCATCTCACCCACACTTTGCCCAAAAAGAAGAGAATGATCTAGATCAGTGGTTCTCACACCTGACCGATTTCACCTGGAAAACTTTAAAATATATAAAGATACTCAGGCTCTACTTACCAAGGTTTTGTTTCAGTGAACATGGATATGGGCCCAGGGAGACTATATTTTTTTAAAGTTTCTCAAGTAAATTGCTACAGTTTTTTTGGAAGGAGTTAGCAATGGGTGTTAACCTTTTTTCCCTAAGACCTAGTAATTTTACTCCTAGAAATTTATCCTAGTAATGTACTTGAACACACGTAGAAAGATATAGATACAAGGAGTCTTACTACAGCTTTGTTTATACTTTAAAAAACCATTTGGATGTCCAGCAATAGGAAACTTTAAGTAAACCATGGCATGTCTGTTCAGTTGAATGAAACACTGACTTTGGCAGATGTCCAAGACATACAGTATTCTTCAGTTTTAAAAAGCAAATCATATAACAGCTTTTTCATATGATCTTCTTAAGTATAAAAAGTGCTTCTGGTGTGTACATATTCATGTATAGGTTTATAAAAGTTACACATTGAACTGTTAATAAAGTCAAAACTGAGAAATAAGTTTGGGAAAGAAAGCAAAGGAAATGTAGAACTTTTACTTTTTTATGTATACATTTCTTTTTATAGTGTTTTTTTTTTTTTTTCCTTACAGCATGAAAGTATTCCATTAAAAAAATCTCCAGATGAACTTTAAAAAAAAAATCCCCAGGTGATGCTGATGAGCAGTCAATCCAAAAAACTACTGATTAAGAATCATTTTAATCTCCTCTATCTGTCCTCCTTTATTACTACTCTTATCATTTTAAGCTATTATTCATTTTATCATCATCAGTTTCATCACTCAGTCCTTCCTGAATCTCCCTAATATATGTCCCAGGTATGAATTTGTTCATTCATACAGTTTATGAATGTATGTGTGTTCAGTCACTCAGTCGTGTCTGACTCTCTGTGACTCCAAGGACTGTAGCTCGCCAGACTCCTTTGTCCATAGCATTATCCAGGCAAGAATACTGGAATAAGTTGCCATTTCCTTCTCCAGGGGATCTTCCTGACTCAGGGATCAAACCTATTTCTCCTGTGTCTCCTGCATGTCAGGCAGATTATTTACCACTAAACCATCAAGGAAGCCCCTTTATGAATATATATTGAGTGTTTATGCCCAGCAAGTGCCAAGTGGTGTTCAAGACACTAGCAACAGACAAGACCAAGCCCTGCCCTCATAGACTAAACTCCCTAACTTCTCTGCGCCTCCATCCCTTCATCTGTAAATTGGATATATAATTTCAAATATACTTTTTCATAGGGTTTTCTGGGAATGAAAATAAATAACATATGTAAAGCAGCATAAAGTCTAACATCATAGAAGTGCTGAGTAGTACTAAGCTATAGTAATTTCCATTGTTGTCATCATCATTATTTTTTCACAGCCAACTGTTTGATCCAATGTAAATTTTCTGGGGGAAAAAACCTACAAAAACTAAATTTCACATCAAGAATTTTATTGTTGGTGTTGTAAACAATTTGAAGGCCATCTGCTTTAGTAAACCACAGCAGATTTTAGAAGGCTTAGAGAAAAACAGAGCAGAAGTCAATTCAATAAGAGGGAAAATGTTGCCTCCTAGTTATTGAATACATTCCTCAGCCCCAGAACTCTAATTTCCTCGTTTCAACAAAGCAGATTACACAGCAGATGCACATTTGTAACAGTATATGACACTTTGTTCATGTCAGTGAGGATGGGATCTCTTTTGAGGGTGAGGTTACCAAAGAACGGTGGGTGACCCCTTAGTCTGTGAATGGAAACCACAGGTTGGGAAGCTTGGGAAAGGAACTTCCCTTTAAATTTGCACTTGATCTTAAAAAAAAAAAAAAAAAAAGTATAAAACACAGGCTAAGCCAATCTGAGCTTCTCTTTTTGTGTTGACTCAGAAGCTAAACATGGAGCCACATTCAACTATTCAACTAAATGTATTGTTTTAAAAAGAAAACAATTGTATTTTCAATTATAGTGAAGATGAAAATTGCAATTGCTTTAGCTGTATATGTTGTTTTTCTTTTTTCCTTTGCATTGTTCCTGACAGAGCTAACTCTTCTTTCAGCAAAGAAAAGAAAAACATTAAACAGTGATTGTTAGTGGACGCGCTGGCACGGTCGGTCCCCAGTTAGGTTAGTCTCCCCTGCACTGACAGCAAGACCTTGATTGGTCCTGTCAGCTCTGAAAAGAAACCCCAATAGAAATACTGAGAAAAGCTCTGCCTCTGTTCAGCAGTGCCAAATAGAAATGCAGAGAGAGAGAGCTTTGGAGGAGTAAAAACGAGTAGCTTTAATACTTTGTCAGGCAAAAGAGGGACACAGCAGGCTAGAGCTCTCAAGACTGTGCTCTCCTTCTCAAGACTGTGAAGCTAGAAGAGGTCTTACAGTTTTAGGGTGGAAAATAGGGCTGTAGGTAAGGATGGGGGCTGATGTACTCTTGCATTCTTCTTCTTCTTCTCCTCCTGGGGGGCATTGAGATCATTACGGCTGGTGTCAAGTGATTCCAGAACAAGTTCTGGTGGCCCTCAAGGTTATCTTCTGTGACCTTCTTTCTGGAATGAAGAATGCTCTCAGGAAAGGAGTGTAGGGAAGTGTTGTCTTGGAGAGGTAAACATCAGTTTACCTCAATGCATAATATTGATACAACTTTAGCTACAGGGCAATCATTTTCAGAATTTGATTAAGTAAGAAAGAGAAAAGGAGAAAGAACTTATCTGTAGGTTAGATGGGTGGAGAGAATAAATGCTCAGTAAGGGCTAACATGGGCCTCCCAGGTAGCACTACTGGTAAAGAACCCACCTGCCAATGCAGCAGATGTAAGAGATGCAGAAGAGATGCCAGTTCAGTCCCTAGGTTGGGAAGATGCCCTGGAGGAGGGCATGGCAACTCACTCCAGTATTCTTGCCTGGGAAATCCCATGGACAGAAGAGCCTTGTGGGCTATGGTCCATAGAGTTGCAAAGAGTGGGACACGACTGAAGAGCCTGAGCATGCACGCATGGGTGCGAGGGCTAACATAATGGGGGTACCTCGAGTGGTCTCTGCTACAGCAAGTGTAGTGAGCAGCAGGTGATCTTGTGCGAAAGGACCGGAAAATCCTCCATGTCTTTTGTATATTCTAAAAGCTAATGTCTAAATTGAGAAAGAATAAAGGGCAAGCAATATCATGAAGTTCATAGGTCATAAAAATTATTTTCTTGTGGAAAGGGGGATTTGCTGAGTATTCACTTAACAGTTTGCAACAAAATGCGTAGTGCTTACTCTAGGAAATAGCCCCACAAGTGAATACAATGCAGTGGCTGCTCTTCAAGAGCTGTATTGCTACAACCAGTCACATAAAGCCCTGGCATAAGAATGCTTTGCTCCATGCCTTATGTGCGGAACCCTAGCTGGGTTCCTCGGATGACTTGATTAAATAGTAGCCACAAGGTAGAATAGCCAACTGTCCCAACACGTATAGGCCAGTGTGCATTTTGGTGGTGGTGGTGGTTTACTCACTAAACCAAAAAAGAATCATGTCCAATTCTTGCCACCCCATGGACTATAGCCCTCCAGGCTCCTCTGTCCATGGGATGTCCCAGGCAAGAAGAATGGACTGGGTAGCCTATTCCTTCTCCAGGGGATCTTCCTGACCCAGGGGTCGAATGGAGGCTCCTGCATTACAGGCGCATTCTTTACCGCTGCACCACCAGAAATTCCCTAATAAACATTTTGTTTTCTACAGATTCTTGAACCTCAGGTTTTTCATTTGAGTTGCAATTGTCTCAGGAACAGTTGTATCAAGGTATGTTTTCACTGCTGGATTTACAGACTACCAAGATATAAAGAAAAAAAAAAAAAGAATGAAAAAGACTCAACACATTTTGGTAGTGTCAGGAGAGGAAGAAATTTCCCTCAGCCCTTCTAGGTTCTTCTAGCTGGTCTAAGAATTAAATTGACATGGGTTAGATTAACATAACAAAATCACCCGAAAAGCTTAATGACGTGTATACCTGGGAGAAACACAGAAAAACCTGAGTGAATCACAAAAATGGCTGAAATCTTCCCCTTCACTACAAAAAGAGGACATTGTAGGTAATTGTTTGGGACTGCAAAGGGGAAGAAGTCAATTCACATGAAAATAGAAAAGCGTGTATGGCAAAAACCAATACAATATTGTAAAGTAAAAAAAAAAAAAAAAGAGTCAAACCTCTGGGCTCATACAGACCTGAGTTCAAATACTGGCTCCCTTCTCACCAGTCTTGCAAACATTAGCAAACCAGTTAACCTCTAAGCCTTAGTTTCTTTATGTGTAAAATGGGATAACAGTACAGCAGATGCATAAGGTAGTTGTGAAGATTAAATAATGTAAATTGTTCAGCACATAATAAAAAAAAGAAAATAGAAAGGCAAATATTTGGTAAACAAATGTGAGCTGAGCCTTGCAAAGACAATAAATGGGACCCAGTGGACTGATCTCCTGAGGCCCTGCCAGCCTGTATTCTTTGCAGATGTCTCTGGTAATAGGTATATCCCAGAAACAGACCCTCTATCTAAATTTTTGTATGCAGTTATGGGGACAGTCAAAGTTTTTTCCTGAGTCTTTTGGGCCTTGATTGTTTTCAAAGGGAAATAATCTGCACACTAAGGAGACATTTTGGAGTAGCAAATTTTGCTCCCCCCATGGTAGTCATGACAACTTTGCTTTGCATTTGTGGTGAACATTATTTAAACCAATCAGTGAAGTATATTACAATAGATCATTTTCAACTAAAATTTTCTCTTCAGACCTTTTCTGTTACATAATGAGGCTATTTCATTTGCTTAGTCTAGTGATTAAAATGGACTTTTGGTCTAGTGGTTATATTCATTGTTGTTATTTGATTTGATCAATTCTGTTTCTCACTTGAAAATTGCCTAAGAAAGTAATGCTCTTTGATTGATGCAAATGTTGGCAAAAAGTCCCAGATTTTTCACAAGGGCATAGAAGAGATTCTTTTGCACTCTTACCTTGTTTGTGTGTGTGTATATGTGTGTGGATTATGTAAGACAAGAGTCTGTCCTTCTCGAGCTGTATCTCACAAAAGGTACATAATCCTTAAAAAAGGAAAAAAAGCAACTCTGACATGATATCCATTAGATCTGATCATAACACTCATAACACTTTTTGATAGATGTATCCAAAGTCCTGTTATTCCACTGAAGTAAAGTCAAAAGCAGTTGTTTAAAAGCATATGTAATTCAGTAGGGAGCCAAAAAATGCCTCTGTCTGTAAATAACTTTTTCTTCCATTCTGCTCTGTTTAACTATGAAAGCAATCAATTTGTTAAAGACTGGGAAGACTACTCTAAAATATATATCTCCTTCTAACCCCTGGAATCTCTGAGCAAGTCATTATCGACTCCACAAATGACTCCCATGTGTAGCTCTTCTCTCAGCCGCAATGTTAGGTTTGTGTGACTATTCAGTTAACGCCAGTCTCCCCTGGCCATGAGGCTGTATGCTTGGTGAGGGCAGGGACCATCTTTCATTGCCTGTTGTTGTTCCCAGCTTAGTACTTGGCATGTAGTAACTGCTCAGTGATTACTTGTTAAATGAACTTTATGCCATATAAAGTACTTTGGAAAAAGTGGATAATCACCCTTTGTTTGACTTGTCTTACTCTTTCTGTAAAGACTATTCACCTTATATACCAAAAAATTGCTCTACATATCTGTTTTTTAAATAGAGTGTTATATGTAAAATGTTTTAAGTCATTCAGAGAAATTGCATACTAAAAATCAAAGTTAATTTGTTATATTATCAAGTGTAAAATTACTAAAGGCTATCTGCTATTTGAAATCATTTGTCCTAAAAAATTCAAAAAATTGAGAAACTTTATTAATGTTCACAGTGTTACCATGAGGTAAGTATTGCTTTTCAGGCTGCAAAGGAAATGTCTTCTACTCTATAGAAAAGACTGTTTGCTTATGTTGGTTACTGGATTGATAGGTTTTCTTGGGTGTATGATGTCTAACAACTTAAAAATTGTCATGAATGTTTAGAGAAATCAGTAAGTATAGAAAGTATTATAACCAAGAGCATCATTTATTTGCCATCAAGAAAAGATGATCTATGAATGAATCACAATTTCACCAAAACAGTAGTTGAGTTTCTTCTGAAGTCTGAGTTGAGACACTATAGAGATGCTGTGAGGGTCTGTATCTAGCATGAGCTGTCACCTAAGAACTTGGTAACTGATGTACATAAAGAGTGTCATGGGCCTGCATCCTAATTATAAGTGTGGTTAACAGTTCATTTGTTTGTGGGATTTTTTTAAGTGTAAATTACCGCTGTGAAAAGCAACATCAATAGAATATTTTAGAGTCTGTAAGACTCTACAAACTGAAAGGCAGAATGGAAGTTTGGAGCAAGAGCCTCTCTCCATCATCCAGATTACTCCTTGGGGAGCACTGAGGAGGCCAGTTGTAATTAGTTGGAACTTGTCTCTGAACAGGATTCTGGAGCCACTTCTGCCTGGGAGAAAACTGCCTAAAGGCGTTAAATGATTATAAACATCTAAACGAAGATTTTTTTTTTTAAGTCATGTTCATAAGATAGCAATCATACTTCCTTCAAAATGTCCTATGGTTTTTCCATTTCCATCATTTTTTAATCCCCCAAAATAATTTCAATGTGTGTCAAATGACCCATTCTACTGCTTGCAAGGTCTGACATAATGTAGAACCTGACAGAGAGAAGGATACAAGGTGAGCCAGAGTCCTGAATTACTTCTTTGAGGTTTTTGTTTTGTTTACTTTTCTGTCATGTTAAAGAAAAAGCCCAAAGGAAAGCATAAGCCACTATGATAAATTTATTGTATCTTCATATTTCATTGTAGTTGTCAAGAGTTCTTGCCAAGTAATGAATGTTAAGTAAACCAGAGCAACTATTGGATAAAGTGTGTTTCAGCTCCAGTCACACTTGGCCTCAACTCAAAATATTCCCTTTGCTGACAGTTTTCTTCCTTCTGTTAGGTGGATTAAATAAAGTGGGTAGAGGCAGGGTTGCCAACCTTGTACTTTTCCTTAATTGTGTGTGTGTGTGAGAGAGAGAGACAGAGATAGATTGGTGAGATTTTTAATATCATTTCAGTTTTATTTTAAATTTGCACTTTGGTATTATTCAAAATGTACTAGTTTCCTCTATGATACAGGGCTTTCAGAGGTTTGGCCAAATTAGAAGACAGCTCATCAAAGTTGCAAGATGAGGAAATCATCCTTTACAAAATAAGATATGGATCAGAAAGGAGGGAGAGGTGTGGTTGAGATGATTTTCAAGGGGGAAGATGAAAGTTTAGTGACTGCTAGGATAATAGTCACTGTTAGTTTCCATGCTCCAAAGAGCTGGCCTGTCAACCGTCTCTCTTTTCTTCTCGCTCTTGGAATCAAGTAAATGAGGGGGAAGGGGGTGAGGAGGGAGTGGCTCTGAGCCTCCTCCAAATGAAGAATGGACCAGAGAGGCAGGCAGAAGCTACTATCCTAGCACCAGCATGCTTCCAGGGTGCTGTTCCTTCTCCTGAAATGCTGTGTACTCTTGCTGTATGTATCAACAACTTGGAGCTTCAGTTCAAATAACCACCTCCTTTATAACATTCTCTTTGATCACATTTGCCAAAGTGAGCTCACCTCCTTCTACAGAATTAAGTCATGGTTTGGGTGTGTTTTTGTTTTTGTTTTTTCTGCATAGCTTGCCAGATCTCAGTCCCCTGACCAGGGATTGAACCCGGGCCATAGCAGTGAAAGTGCCAAGTCCTAACCACTAGACCACCAGGGAATTCCCTAAGTCATGGTTCTTCAATGAACCTCTAAAAGATTCTATTTCTACAGGCTGTATATTTTCCCATCCCCCTTCCAAAAGTAAACCCCAAAACAACAGTCTTTAAGCTGTATGACCTTACAAAAAGTACTCCACTTGCCTGTTCTGGGTTTCTTAATATCCAGAAATGAACATAAAGTCGGTAACAACCTCAGAGAATGGTTTTGAAACTTATGTAAGTGAATCACTGTAAAGTGAACATGGCAAGTCAAGAGGTGGGTCCTCAATAAATGTGAGAGGCTGTTACTATTATTACTGCCTGCAGCCGCCTGGTAACCACATATTCTATAGTTTTCCTCCCTAAATTTTACCTTTTCCTCAACATATTGGTTGATGCATCCTATGCCTGGTGGCTCAGTGGTAAAGAACCTGCCTGCCAATACAGGAGATGTGGGTTCCATCCCTGCTTCGAGAAGATCCTCTGGAGAAGGAAATGGCTACCTGTGCCAGTATTCTTGCCTGGAAAATCCCACGGACAAAGGAGCCTTGCGGGCTATCGTCCATGGCATTGCAAAGAGTTAGACATGACTTAGAGACTAAACAACAATGAGCAAACTACAGTGAAAAGTATTGCCAAGCACACAAAAATCCCCAAGACACAACCACCTGAACTGGGGAACTTGCAGTCGTTTGGAAGAAGTAAAACAAATCACTTTAACAAGAGTCCTTAAAAATCGTAAGCACGTCTACAGAGAGTTCAAACGACAGATAAATCAGTGATTTCCCCCAAGCCAGCATGATTATGTGGAATCTCCTGAGGAGAGTGCTGTTTAGAAATATTGATTCCTAGATCCCAGCCCTGAATGAGTAAATCAGAATCTCTGGTTTGAGGACTTCCCTGGTGGTTAAGTGCGAATTCGATCCCTGGTCAAGGAGCTAAGATCTCACACGCCTTGTAGCCAAAAACCAAGACATAAAACAGAAAGGATGCTGTAACAAATTCAATAAAGACTTCACAAATGGTATTAAGAAAAAAAATCTTAAAAAAAAAAAAAAGAAATCTGGTTTGTAGCCAAGGAAATGCAAGTGATTTAATGCTCATCCAAGTGAGGAATCCCTAGAATTCAGTCACATAGAGGTGGACATTAAGGCTTTCTGTTAAAAATAGCCTAGACTGGAATGGGGACACTTTCTAAGAGTCAGAATGAAGCAGGAGTGATGTTACTTATAAGTCATGAGAATCTTTCTACCCAGTGGCTTAACCTTCTCAATAAAATAGGAAATAAAGTCCTCAACTGAGAATGAGACAGGTAAATTTGGTAAAGGGTTGGACACAAATGGGGGCTTTCCTGGTAGCTCAGATGATAAAGAATCTGCCTTCAATGCAGCAGACCTGGGTTCAGTCCTTGAGTTGGGAAGGTCCCCTGGAGAAGGGCATGGCACCCCACTCCAGTATTCTTGCCTGGAGAATCCCCATGGACAGAGGAGCCTGGTAGGCTCCAGTCCATGGGGTCACAAAGAGTCAGACATGACTGAGTGACTAAGCACACTTGGAAACATATGGAGAAGATTGGAAGAATTGCCATGGGGATGTGTTACAGGGATAACTAAAGCTGAATTAAGCTGAGGGTCTATTATGTTGCAATATTTCTTTTTTTAAAATCATTTAATTCTTTATTCAACAAGTGTTTCTGGAGGGTCTACTGCAGCCTAACCATACGAAAACAGTGAAGAAAAGTGAAAGTGAAGTCACTCAGTCGTGTCCAACTCTTCACGACCCCATTGATTGCAGCCTAAGAGGCTCCTCTGTCCATGGGATTTTCCAGGCGAGAATACTGGAGTGGGTTGCCATTTCCTTCTCCAATTTTGCAATATTTCTTACTGAATTTCCAAGTCCAGTTTACACCTTGGCTAAGGTCATACTTTTCAAGCCCCCAAAAGTTTATACAAATGAAAATTGACTGGCATTGCGAATACAGGCACATTTCTAATATTACTAACAATAAGATCAAGTATTGTGAATTCTGAGTATCAATTGACAATTTGGTTTCTTCCTGCTAGTATAAAACCTAAAAAACTGATCTTATGAAATGTCTAGGATTCAGATTCTCATAAATAACAACAAATCTCCCCATTGTGCTCTCTGTTGCTCTGTGGCTGGCATCTGAATATATGAACTCCCTAAGGGTGAGAATAAGACTTAATAATTAAACTCATGTTGGTGTTGCTTTTCATGTATTTTTCTTTTTGGTGAGCGAACTATTTTATTCCTCTCATTTTTCCACATCAAATTCTCAGTGCTGTAATGGGCCTCCCACAGTTCCAGGCAGTTATTGGTTCTTGGGGGGAAAGGCTCCTGTGGTATTATTGATGGCAGCCTTCGTGGGAAGGACGATGATTTACTATGTTGCTCCCTCTGCAGCTGTGAATTTGCTGCACGGTGATGGCCTTCAGTGGCCCCCTCAGTCTCAACTTGACAAGAGACCTAGGGAGTGATCTAGTTCTATTGAAATGAAAGTGTCCTCACCCCAAATCATATTCTGTCCCTCAAACTAAAACCAGGTCAATGAGAGGTTGGTAGAAACATGGTTAAGAACATAGTGAATGATGACCCTGAAACTGAGACTGAACTTGCTGTCTCCACAGGGCCTCTGACCCCTGGCTTGGCCTCCTGAAAGCTTCATGCTGTCTCCCTCACCACCTTCCTATTTTCCTAGGCTTTTCACAGCTGCCTGCTTTGTCACCCACAGTCTCAATACTCCACACTTGAGCATTCTGCTTCTTTTCTTGGTTAAAAGATCAGAATGGGCATTGGACCCTAAGCAGCCCTGCGGTTTGGACTTAGTCCCTGTCCGTGTCGGTGCTCAGTTCTGAAAAGGCAAAGTGGACACCTGGAGCAGGTGGACTCCACAATGTCATCATGGAGGCTCACAGGAGTCTGTAATGATTAAGACAGCTACCCTGTGTCGAGAGCTTAATACATGTCAGATGACATGCTGAGCACTTTGCATAGACAATACAACTTAAGATTGGAGTTATTTCATTAGAAAAACTGAAGCTCAGAGAGGTCATATCACTTTGCCAGTACCAACACAAGAGGTAATGAAATGAGGATTCCACTCGTTTGTCTAACCCTAATACTCATACTTTCAACTGCTACACTCCTGCCTTCCAGAAATCTCAGCCCAGAAATTGTTTCCCTTCCTTCACATGTCCTAAACCCTTATCTCTATGTCACTGTCATTCTTTAACTTCTCTTTGATCACCAATTATGTACTATGTCTATGCTTTTCACACACCTGCATATTTGCAAATAGTTTTGGAGTTAGAATTCATATCATCCACTTATTTGTGCCCACTGAAACACCTAGTGTGTTGGTATCCTCAGCTTGTTACAGGAATCTTATCTGTAAATAAAAGTGATAAGACCAGCATGGGGTGAAAGGAGATGACAGGAGAGACTGAATAGTTACCACTGATCTCAAGAGGATGCTGGAACTCATTGCCATAATTTATTAGGTATCCTCTCTTAGGATATTGTTTGCCCCCCTTCCTATCTGCATGTTTACAGGCAGCCTTTGCCCAGAGCTGAAAGAAAAGAGAATCCAAATATTAACAAGAAAATTCAGAAACCTAGGAACTCTGCCCTGTGATCTTCGGTAATGATGAGTGACAAGAATAGGTAACATCCTTGCTCCTCTTTCTTCTGCACTCTACCTGAGATGCTGACCCCAAAACCAGCTTATCTTGTTCATGCATCTTAGACTAATTCTCATGTACGAAAGGTCCTGGGGGATCTCCAGGGCTCTGTAAACCACCACTGAGACTCACTGAGAGGTATGTGGTGTTTAATGTAACAAGGACTCTGGAAGCAATTCTTAGATCTTAATTTCATCTGATTCATGGTGCAGGTCATGCCTCACTGTGAGAACTAGAGATGTGCACAAATGCTCTGTTTCTGTTATGACTCCAGGAAAATCACTTCAAAGCACCCTTCCTTTAGCCTTGTAGAGTGTAGCCTCTCCTAGAAAGTAAGCCAACAAGGGTGTAAATAACCATAGAGTGGATCTGTTCCTCACAGTACCCTTGTTGCTATGGAGTGTGCCTCTTTATTGTATGTGGAATGCCATTACTTCCAGTGAACTATATAGCTTGAGTTTTAGCTTGGTGATCCCTTTATCATAGGGTTTTATCCTTTTTATTCACCTAGAAGTGAATAGACACAGCATAGAATCCAGTATTGGTAAAGAATCTTCACAATCTGCCAATATTCTGATGAATTTAGTTGCTGAAAAATATAACGGGCTATCCAAACATGGGTAAATTGTACCCCATGATCATTCATCAAGGATCTTAGAAATATCTCACATCCCCACTTAGCTAGGTTGCTTTCATTTCTAATTGGATTTAGAATAGATATGAAAGGTTGATTATGTCAGGTTTAGGGTAGAGAAATAGCAGGCTTTGCAAATGCTTCCATTTAGTACGTTACATATGCATGATATTACAAAACCTCTTTTTGCCTGAAGAGACCAGCCACACAGTCCCTCTCACAATTGTTATCAGAATTGAATGACACTCAATTTTTATCAAGCCTCTTCCCTTAGTTATTGAAGCCTCCCATAATATCATTAAGTGAGTAAACATTGTCTGCATAAAGCTCTTGCTATTATGGAAAATAACAAGCAGCTCTCATGAGCTTGCACGGGAGCTGTGGGTGTCCACCTCCCTATCACAGCAGCGGCATATACAGCCCATTTCATTTTATCTAGACACCTAGACTTGTGGAAAGATAGACTTTATATCTATTGGCAAATTTTCTTTCTAATAACTGCTGAAAACTTCACTCCAGTAAGCAGTTAGTCCTGCTGGTTGATGAAAATAGATACATTATCTGAGGTAATAGATAAGTCTCATTAAGAAGATGGAATAGACTAATTCCCAGCATATCTCCCATGCGTGGGAAAACTAAATTGTGAAATAGAGCAGTAACACATCAATTATCCTTTCTGCACAGAATTAGAGTCTCACTGCTACATAGCATATTATGTAATTTTTTTATAAATTACCATTTACATCAGAGTATCTCTGCTGCCTCATAAAAAAAAAAAAAGACAGCAGTCATCTATTCAAATAAGACTTATCCTAAAACTACTTAAGGAATCTAAGTATTCTTTAAATCCAAGTATTTAAAATGTATGTTCTTATTTATTAACATGTGCCCAAAGAGTAAGTATTTAGTATTCGCCTAAAAACAAATGCCACACATCTGACCATATTACACTTTGAATGAAAATTGCCTACCACCAACTAAAGTAAAACTAGCTATTAGGATTCAAAATAAAGGTTTTAGAGATCCTGTGTTGAATAATGATCTATAGTCAGTTTTAGGTAGTTTCTCCGTTTTTCTCAATTTTGTCATAACGATGATCATATGTGATTTACTTGAAACAATTTCACTTCTTTAAATATCTCCCTTATACTTGTTTACACTACTTTTATTTGCAAATATTTTTATATGGCTATAACCCCCCCATACACAGAAATTTCACAAGATAAGAGTTACATTGATAGAGGTTTATAAATAAAAAACTTTATTTAATAAAGTAAATGATTGAGGATTTGTTTGTTTTAATTTGTGGGCTGTGTAATAAAAACAAAGTAATGACAGTAGAAGTGTTCTGCAAATTATAAAGTGATATCTTAAAGAAGAAAGATATTTGTATGTAAGATGTTTTAAAACATCTGATAGGGAGAGAAGCAGCAGCATAAATTCTGCAGGTTCTGAGACTGAGAACAGTTTGATCCCAAACATGATTCAGAAGGAAAAAGGGCAGACATTCCAGAACTGGAAGAGCAGCTAAATAAGAGAGTTGTTCTTAAGTGACAGTCATAGTCTGAAACATGACTCTTGCTACTGTGCGGTGTTCCACAATCCATGTGTATTAGTCTGCCCAGGCTGCTGTAACAAAATACCACGCACTGGGTTGCTTGATCAGCAGAAGCTTATTTCTCGTGGTTCTGAAGGCTACAAGTCCCAGATCAAGGCACCTTTAAGGTAGGTTTCATTATGAGACCTCCTAGACAACACTGACCCAAAAGGTTGTCCCCACGGTGCCCATGATTCCAACACCAAACTTTGGTGACCCTTTTTCACAGTGTCTTTCACCACACTGCCCTTTGGGAACACATAATCACTCTGCAGCTCAATCATACAGTCGTGTAATTGCAGATAATCATCCAAGAAACAGCTTGGGCTTTTATTTTTCCCCCATTTATAGAAATATAGCATGTTCAGGCTCCTGATAGAAAGAAGTTAGAAAGTAGAATTCACTCTCTAAAATGTTTAAAATGGAGAGCCTTATTATTTTTCTGTGGTTCTAGTCTTTTGAGAAAACTTTATGTTACACAACTATCTGAATGCTTTCTACTTTAAAAAATTGAAGCAATTTCCTGGAAAGCTGGAATAATGCTAAATATAACACAATACACCTATAAAGTTTGAATAAGTTTTAATCCTTTAGACTTTCCATCTATGAAAATATGGGCAAAATGTAGTAAAATTAGTTTTTTTAAGTTGTACTTTTATCAATGATCTAATTCTTAGCTGAGAATTTTATATGCTGAATTTATCCACCAACTTTAATACAAATATACCTTGAGGATTTTTAAGTATATGTCAATATACAACCTCTAAGTTGCTGCTGCTGCTGCTAACTCGTGTCCGACTCTGTGCGACCCCATAGACGGTCCCTGAGATTCTCCAGGCAAGAATACTGGAGTGGGTTGCCATTTCCTTCTCCAATGCATGAAAGTGAAAAGTGAAAGTGAAGTTGCTCAGTCGTGTCCGACTCTTAGTGACCCCATGGACTGCAGCCCACCAGGCTCCTCCATCAATGGGATTTTCCAGACAAGAGTACTGGAGTGGGGTGCCATTGCCTCTAAGTTAAGCATCATAAAAGAACTAGCATGGGTAGCCATTCCCTTCTCCAAGGGATCTTTCCAACCCAGGAATTGAACCCAGGTCTCCTGCATTGCAGGCAGATTCTTTACCATCTGAGCTACCAAGGAAGTGCCAGTTATTAAAGTACCTACTACTAAAACAGGTCTTAGAAAAACAACTTACTTCTATATATTTAAGTTGTTATTCAACTTACAAAAACTTCAATGTTTATGAAAATATTCATGAAAATGTTTGCTTGGTCAAAAGTTTCCTTTTCCGTCATCTTCTGTCTCCTAGGCTATGCCAAAGAAACATATCACAGCTTTATCTTTTTATACACAATGCAAATATCAAGATCCCACTTAATTTAAGGTTTAGTTGTCAGACTCAAAGACATGAAAATATTCATGAAATGTATACAATACACTAAGCAAAATAAGTTTGACTTTATGACCCTTTTTCATAAACAAGCATTTGAAAGGTCTGGATGAGAAGATTTTTTATTGCCTGAAGAGCGACTGTAAGCAGAGATGATCACTGCCAGTTTCTCACTGCAGAATGAAAGAATTTTTCCCCTTTACCCTATAACCTAAATATCACATTGAGCTTAAGGATGATGCTGACATTTTAAAAGATCACCCAAAGTGTTCTCTTTCCAATTGCAATTATGCCCTCTATCTCAGTGGGAGCCATTGTCAAGGGTCTTTTCAGCTCTCCAACGTCTTTCTGGCTTGCTTTCATTATCCTGATTATCTATTCATTTGCCGCCCAGCACTCATTTTATGAAAGATCATGTCTGCCATTTCTGTAATGAGTGCTTGACTTTTACTGCCAGCATAAACACATAAAATATATAATAATTAAAGTTCACTAGTCACCAAAGTCTTGAGATCCATCATGTTACTAATTTGATTTTTCAAGCAATTGCTTCTCTGTGAACAAGACTGGTTTTGCCCCCTTAGACAGTGCAAGACTTGAGGTGGGAGGAGATGACTCTACCTAGAGAAAGCGATTTTAATGAGCATCATATATGTCAACTTTAAGGTTCATCTTCAACCAAATAGCATGTCTATAAAGTATGATTATTCTTAGCCACCACAAAAATCTCATCAGTACAGGAACATAAAATTATTTTAAGTGCTAAAGCTTAAAATGCAGTTTTAAAAACAGTTAAATGTTATTCAATAAGTATTATACCCTTGGTAGGCTATTGTTTAAGGAAAATTTTCAATGAGTTAATGACCACAGAAGTTTGCCTAACATAAATAGAAACTTCACAACATGTTGACTTATGAGTAAGGACTTACTTATTTTGAACACACTGCCTCGTTTTGATAACATTGGCAAAGTCCCTGAAGTGCCTCATGATAATGAATTCATCTGACGTTTATTCTAATCACAGAGAGATTAATGAACTCATGTGATATTCATGGAGCTCTCTTGGGACAACAGGATGTGTTACACAAACTGTAATGTTTGTTAATGGATACAATGGAATACATGTTATCCAAGGCACTTGAGTAGTCAAATCCTCAGCTAATAAAGTGCCCGGAAATCAAGAGGCAGCTTCCAATTATACAGGTTTTCTTTAGGGATGCCAGAAATCTTGACAGCAAATTCAAAAACCATGCAGAAGTCAGAAGACCCGAGTTTGAGAGCTGGCTGCATCACTTACCAGCCCTGCAACCTTAGGAAATTTTCTTCACCTCTTAGTCTCAATCTCCTCAGTTTTAAAATGAGAAGTTAATAGCATCAGACTTCTGAAGGCCTTAGAAAGAATAAGGAGTAAGGCGGGGGGAGGGATCAATCAATCATTCAATCAGTCACTATAATTCCTCACAAAGTTATTTTAAGTAAATCAAATGATAGGCAATGTTTTTGCTAAGTGCTTTATAAACTTTGCAGCCTTGTGCATGCGTTTATTATTGTTGTTCCTTTGGAAAATAGGTCTTCTGGATGAATTTACACTTTATTTCCCATACACAGAGAAATGGATGCCTTAGTTACTACATAAGGATATGAACACTGCTTTCTTAATAAGAAAACCAGATCTGACCAATTAAAGATTTTATCAAATTACACTCTTCAAATTAGAAAGTAAGATAACAGGTTTGAACCAAGACAGGAAACTTCTCTTTTTATGCAGGTCTCTGATATGCAGCAGTCTTCAGCAATAACTGAGCTTGTGATTAAATCCAGCCCTGTTGACTCGGCCCTGTAGTGGAGAGGTGGGCAGGTCACTTCACCTCACTGGGCAGGAGTTAAATGTGATCTCATGGCCCTGAGCCCTTCTGGTCAAGCTTTAATTCTCATTTATTGTCTGTAGTAACTCTTTACCAATGCTGAAAAAAATTCTAATTAGTTTACAGTATTTCTAGTCATGAATAATTAAAAAGCATTTTTATATCTTTTGATTAAAAGAGGCAACACCTTTTCTGCCTCATTCAGTTGTCTTTCCCATTCTTCGTTAATCATGGTCACTTCCCTGGTGTTTCTTTTAGTGGTATAATATCTGTTCATATCTCTTTGACTTCAGTTGCTCCAGTTGCCTGAAAGATTAATCAGCAAATGTTGACTCAGTCAACAAATACTACATGATCTTGAATAATTAAGGCAGTCAGTCTTGGAACCTGTGTGGTCCCAGTCTCAGGATAAATGTTCACATGTATGTTTTAGGATAATCAGAAAACCAGGGATATCCAAAATTCACTTGAATTCTTTCTCAACGTGGTGGAATACAAAATCAATACACGATAGCTCTGTATTCATTTAAAGACACACATGTATTAACAGCAAGTATTACCACTTATTCTCATATGTAAATATACAGTCTAAAGAAATGGAATGAATCAAAAACTCTGGTATTAAAACGGACTCTGATGCTTTCTAATGATGTGACTTTGGCCAAAGCATTTAAGCCCTCTGAACTTCAACATCTTCATCAGTGAAGTGGAAACTTGTTGACTTCATGGAGTTATTTGCTATGGGGTTTCTAAAGCAGTCAGCAATTAGAACCATCAAGCCAAACCTGTCTTGGGTCTGTTTCTGAAACTACAAAGGCACTGTTGAGTAGCAAAGTCTAAAGCATTAACTATCCCGCCCCTAACACAAAAGTTTTGCTGATCCCTGCTCTGCATGCATATGCAGTCATGTCCGACTCTGCAACCCCATGGAGCCCACAAGGCTCCTCGTCCATGGAATTCTCCAGGCAACAATACTGGAGTAGGTTGCCATCTCCTACTGCAGGGGGTCATCCTGACACAGAGATTGAACCCACGTCTCTTGTGTCTCCTGCATTGGCAGGTAGATTTTACCTCTGGGCCACCTGAGAAGCCCCAACCCCTGCTCTGAAAGGGGATATTTGTGAATTCATTTGAAATGCTGTATTCCCGTCTATGATTTTAGGCCATCTCAGTGGATTGAATAAGCAACTGGCATTTAATTCAACTAACTGGAAGAACTAGTTAATAAAGTTCAAATTAAACAAAAGAAATCCTTCCAATAGCCTCCTTTAGGCTATTGGTATTACTGAGCTATTAAATGTTATCAATAAATATTTGTTGTATCTAATACTCCTAACTGATCGTTTAGAGATTTTACTTTAAAAAAATCAACTAATGTCTGATTCATGGGAAGTTGAATTTGTTTTTACAACTCTGATCTTTAAATAGTGATAACAAACATGCCAATCAGAGGGTCACTCCACTTAATCGAATGCTAAATCTGAGTCTTTGATAAGTGTTTTGGCTTTAGTCCAAGTTCACCTACATTTTCCAAAACCATAACTAAAGAAGAGATGGATGAATGAGAAACCTTTTGAGCTCCTATTTTTTGAAAATCCTCTGCATGCTATTGTTAATTCTTTCTCAGTATCCATAGAGAGGAAAAATTTGTGAACACGCAGCAAATGGTTTAGTGTGTGTGTGTGTGTGTGTGTGTGTGTGCGCGTGTGTGTGTGTGTGTGTGTGTATGTGTATGACTCTTTGGGACCCCATGGACTATGGACTGTAGCTCACCAGACTCCTCTGTCCGTGGGATTTTCCAGGCAAGAAAAGAATCCTGGAGCGGGTTGCCATTTCCTACTCCAGAGGATCTTCCTGACCCAGGGATCAAACTCACTTCTCTTGCATCTCCTGCATTGGCAGATGGATTCTTTACCACTAGTGCCACCTTTTCCAGGTCAAAACAGATGTACTTGCTGTGTCAAAAAAATACTTTTTTTTTTCAGTTAGTCCCAAATTTCTTTCTCAGTGACAAATAACATTAACATTACTAAGAGACTCCTAAGTGTATTTTTAATTTGGTTACATCAAACTCAAAGTATGTAACAAATAAATGTTTTGAGATATTAAAAGATGTATTTTCATCCTCACCAATCCCTATCTCTGAGTACTTGCAAATTGAGGAAATGCCTAGAGGTATAGATCAAAGAGTTTCTATCATTATGTAGCTAAAACTCCCTTTTACTATGGTGAAACACCAAGAAAATTTTAGTCCTGGGGGATAAGAAGAATATCCAGGGAATCTGTACCTCTTCTGGCCGGGGGTTTCCAAGAGAGGGAAAGGGAAGGGAAAGGAAATGGGCAAGTGGAGAGACAGACATCTGGTAGATTAAAAGGCACAAGAGTAGAGGGCTTGATACTTCTCTTCCCATTAGAGTTTTCTTATTTTTCGTTCAAAACATTCATTTTTAAAAATTTTTTAATTGGAGTATAATTGCTTTACAATATTGTATCCGTTTCTGCTGTCAGTTTAGTTCAATCGCTCAGTCGTGTCCGACTCTGCGATCCCATGGACTACAAAAAGCCAGGCCTCCCTGTCCATCACCAACTCCCGGAGTTTGCTCAAATTCATGTCCGTTGAGTCAGTGATGCCATCCAACTATCTCATCCTCTGTCGTCCCCTTCTCCTCCCACCTTCAATCTTTCCCAGCATCAGGGTCTTTTCCAATGAGTCAGTTCTTCGCATCAGGTGGCCAAAGTATTGGAGCTTCAACTTTAGCATCAGTCCTTCCAGTGAATATTCAGGATTGATTTCCTTTAGGATTTACTGGTTTGATCTCATTGCAGTCCAAGGGACTCAGGAATCTTCTCCAACACCACAGTTCAAAAGCATCAATTCTTTGGCATTCAGCTTTCTTTATAGTCCAACTCTCACATCCATACATGACTACTGGAAAAACCATAGCTTCAACTATACAGACCTTTGTCAGCAAAGTAATGTCTCTGCTTTTTAATATGCTGTCTAGGTTTGTCATAGCTGTACAAACAGCTAGTTTCTGCTGTACAACAACAAGAATCAGCTATTTGTACACATATCCCGTCCATCTTGAGCATCCGTCCCACCCTGTGTTTCTTAGGGGTGCTCCCTGGGCCCATCGGGTTCTGCACCAACAGAGAAGACCTCAGATGTGTGAGATGCCACGGCCACACTGTCAGGAGACAGCGGAAGTTCCACCTTCATTCCCAGGCCTCCCTTCCTCCCATGTGGGAGATAAGTTAAGGAAGAGCACATAGACCACCCTTGGCACCCCCAGTGATGACAAGGTGACACTAAAGTACTTGTCTAAAGGACTACAGAATAGTCAGGGGCTGGGTGAAGAAAAGGGTAGAAGCTGAGAAAGGCTATAGCATGTCAGAGGCTGGGTGAGTAGGGAGGAGGCTACAAACCCTAGAGAAGCTGAGAAAGACGTTAGCCAAGTTTAACAGACTCAACACGCTTCCCTGGTGGCTCAGTGATAAAGAATCTGCCCACAATGCGGGAGACATGGGTTCAGTCCCTCATTTGGAAAGATCCCCTGGAGAAGAGAATGGCAGCACTCCAGTATTCTTGCCTGGAGAATCCCATGGACAAAGGAACCTGGTGGGCTGCAGTTCATGGGGGGGGGTCACAAAGAGTTGGACATGATTGAGCGTGCATGCGCGCATGCATGCGCGTGCACACACACACACACACACACACACGCCTTGGCTGACTTTAGCAGCAGTCACCAGTCGGTATCTAAGGGCTGGGCCCAGCCCCAGGGAATCTCTGCCAGGGCAGGTCCAAGCACCAGCAAGAGGCCAGCAGCCCCTCATACCAAATACCCACATAGGAGACATAATGTCATCCCCCATGAACCCTGATGCCATCTTGGAAAAGACCAAAGGAACCGGGAGGAATGGGGAAGATGCAGTAATTCATTCAAGTAAATTGAGCTGAAGCTAGAGACATGTTAAATTATTAGAGCAGATTAACTCCTAGAGCTAATTTTAGTTTGGTTCCCACTGCTCAGCAGGCCCATTCCTCCTTAGGAAAATCAATTACGTTCTAGAGAAATGCTGTATTTTTTTGTACACCCAAATTGTAGCATGAATAAATTTGCAATCATGCTACAATTATATCGTGTGATTTGAAGGAACATATTGATGAAAATTTTACTCGGCGTCTAACACATCTCTGAAACTAAAAGAGATGGGTCTTCTCCAAATAGTTGCATATTAGAGGCTGTATCGGAGAAGGCAATGGCACCCCACTCCAGTACTCTTGCCTGGAAAATCCCATGGACGGAGGAGCCTGGTAGGCTGCAGTCCATGGGGTCGCGAAGAATCTGACATGACTGAGCGACTTCAATTTCACTTTTCACTTTCATGCATTGGAAAAGGAAATGGCAACCCACTCCAGTGTTCTTGCCTGGAGAATCCCAGGGACGGGGGAGTCTGGTGTGCTGCCGTCTATGGGGTCGCACAGAATCGGACACCACTGAAGCAACTTAGCAGCAGCAGAGGCTGTGTAGTATAACAGAGGGGAAAGTAGTGGGGGACAAACCTGAGTTCTAGCCCCAACTGAACTATTTACTCTGTGTCAATCAGTGAGAAAATCATTTAATCTCTACAGCAGTGCTTCCCAACAGATGTGTCTTAGATGATGCACAGAATATTGCTAAAATATCAATCCCTTCAGCCCTCAGGACAGCCAAGGCATGGACTGCAGTGGCTGGAACCATGGCATTTTTACCTCTGGCTGCAAAGAGCCTCTGATGACCGTAATATGTAAATTATTTTGTGTGTGTTGAATGTGATGATTTGGGAGTATGACTGTTCTCTCTGGTTCAGTTTCCTCATCCATAGACTGAGTGGAGGCAAGTAGAGAGAATAAAGGATGTCTTCAGTCTTTGGGGAACTTCTCTGGTGTCTCAGATGGTAAAGAATCTGCCCACAGTACAGAAGACCCAGGTTCGACCCCTGGTTTGGGGAGATACCCTAGGGAAGGGCATGACAACCTACTCCAGTGTTCTTGCCTGGAGAATTCCATGGACAGAGGAGCCTGGTGGGCTACAGTCCATGGGGTAGCAAAGAGTCGGACATGATTGAGCAACTAACACTTTCACTTTCAATCTTTTTAGTTTAGTAGTTTATACTTCTGTGAACATGAGAGGGAAATTCCAATTGCAAAAGAATCACAGAAATTCCTGTGTACATAGCCTAAAAAAAAAGAAATCCTGCCTTTATTCTTTTTAATTTCTGATTACCTCTAAATTCTTTCCCAGCAGAAGCAACTAAAAAGTCAGCTGTCCTCTAACCAGTATCTTTTTTAAAGCTCAGCAGGAATTTAAGAGCCAGAAACCTAACAAAATTAGAAAGGACACTATAGACTACTACTATAGTTTTCAAAGGCAAAATCAAAGTTACCTATGCAGGATTAGAAATTTGCATCTGTCTTTCAGCAACCTGTTCTTTCACAAATATATTATTTTGAAAATCAATTTCTAGAGTAGTGATGGAGGATGTTAAGTGGTCAATAGTTAATGCAATTCTCACACACAAATGAGGTTGTTATCTTCAAAGTAAGTAAAAAGCTTTTCAAGATAAATGCTTCAGACCTGTGGGGTATTTTTATTTGAATATAAAAGAAGGCTGTTTTGCCTTCTCCCTGAAATTTGTACACTTATATCGATAATGCAAGCAGGATTGATCTATTAGCCATTTTCAAATTCAAGTGAAGTTTTATGGACTCCTGAGATTTTTCTGTTCAGTGAGATTACAAATGCTTTCATACTTTTGGACAAAAGAAGGAAATGCAATATTCTTGTCTGTGGATCATGAATCATGCACTGACTCATCTGGGAATATAATTCGCCATTAAGAAGATGTACCAGAACAGGTTCAGAGAAAGAATGGTTGTCACACATGCTGGCAATAATAATTCTAGCTTTTGAGGTTTGGTAGCCTACTAAGTGCCAAGCAATGAACAAGATGCTTTTGTTTATGGTCTCATTAATTCTCGACATAACTCTCCAAAATCAGCATATCATCACTCTGCAGTAAAATGGCAGGAATTTTCCTGACTATACTCCAAGAAGAGGTTTTAGGTATCCAATCATCACAGTCTAAGACCCAACTTTGTTTTCATTAATTTAAGTGTTTACAGCACCAAAAAGTTTATACTTTCATGTTTCAAACCCACAGGTTAACTGTGACTAGTACTTTGCTCTCTATGAGCAAAGACTGCCATCTTGTGGAAATTTCACATATAACAAGAACAATCATTCCATGGGATTAAACTTTGCCTTTGCACTAGAAGTTTACAACTAGATATTTGCGTTATTACATACACACACGAAACATCAGTGTTGCTTATAAATAAATGGCCAATCTCTCCTTTAAGTGTGATTTTTAAGTCTCTTTTAAACATGCCAGAGCTTTTGAAGCTTTGAAAAACAGAATCTTATTAATTGTAAGGACTCATCCCATCGTTCTTTAAGGCAGTGCATTAGATTTTACTAAACTTTCTTTACCTAATCCTTAAATAGTTTTAGTTATATAATAGAAAGGAAAGTGTAGTATAACTGTTCTGAGGGAATTTCCAAGATCATTGGATTGTGTGGGAAAAATGTATAGTAGCACTCTGGGCTTAGAGAACACTTCTGTTTCCTCAGAGCCCTGTAATCCAGGTCAGTCTGTGTTCCTGGAATTTGCTGTGGGCTGGTCAGAGCCTGACTGAGGAATTCTTTGGCCCAGTTTGTCTGTATATCCCCAAAGACAGGGTCTTCTGCAATGCCTCAGTTACCTGTGCTTTATGAGAACAACCAATAAAGATATCTTTGCGATGTGATGGTACTTGAAGGTGCACAGAGAAGTCTCTTTTTTTTTTTTTCTTTAACTAGAGTGTGTGTGGAAGGTTAACTTTTTTTTTGACTGGCCTGGCTCTTCATTGCTTTGCGCAGGCGTTCTCCAGTTGCAGCATATGGGCTCTAAGGCACATGGGCTTCAGTAGTTACAGCTCACAGGCCCAAGAGCACTCGGGCTTCAGTTCAGTTCTTGGGCTCTAGATCATTGGCTCAGTAGTTGTGGCCCACATGCTTAGCTGACCTGCAGGATGTATAATCTTCCCAGACCAGGGATCGAACCCATGTTCCCTGTATGGGCAGGCAGATTCATATCCACTGCACCACCAGAGGTCTCAGAAGTCTCTTTCTTTTCCCCTCAATAACTCCTACTACCAGTTTGCTGAAACTAAAAAACTCCTACCACCAGCTTGCTAAACCTAAAAAATTATACCGTTTTAAACACATTCTTTAGACTTGGTAAAGGCCCTTTACTCCTATGGAAATCAACATGGGTGATCTAGAATATGTATATCTCGATGATTATTTTAAAAACCAAGTTATTTTCCAGGTGTTGAAATAATAAGGACACATCTTAAGTGGTACAAGATAGCACTAAGAAGAAAGAGTAAGCAACAATCCTTTCCTGAATGAATATGTGAACGAATGAAAGAATAAATTAGCATGAACTGAGCACTGAAATGATTTCAGTGTTGACCAGGGCATGCTAGCTGAATGTACAGTTGTGGTTTAACGGAAATTTTGTACCCAACTCAATGCCTGAAGTGAAATCACTATTTAGATATTTATTGAATAAATAGATGAATCGGTGGGAATGGAATAAATTAGAAAGTAGGATTAATGATAAGAAATAATAAGTAGACTCTGGAGGTAGGGTTCATTTACCAAAAACTCTGTTGAGCATATTCAATCCAAAAATATATGCTTGCTCCATGGGGGGTAAGGGAGGGAAGCTCAAGAAAGAGGGTAGATATTGTATAATTATGGCTGATTTACATTGTTGTGTGGCAGAAACTAACATAATATGTAAAGCTATTGTCCTTCAATTAAAAATAAATTTTTAAAAGTAAAATTTAAAAATTTTTAATTAAATTAAAAATAAGTAAATATGTGCCTGCTCCATGTTGGGAAGTATGGAAGATGGTGAGTACATATTCTTGGAGGGGAACAGACATTAATCAAGTAACCACAAATAATTACAAATGATGATAAGTGCTGTCTGTGAAGGAAAACCCTTCCACTTCCAGACACTGACCAATATATATTGTGTGGCAGGAGTAGAAAGACAGGGAAATTTGGGAGCTCATTTTGTACTCAGATATGTTCTCATTAAGAAGATACTGTTGTAGTTTCTTTTCATTTTTACAGGTACCTGTAAATTCACATTTAAGAAGAAGTTATTTCTTTTAGGGATACTATTTTTTCTTTCAATATATTCAGTAGTGCCCTGACTACCTAGTGTCTTTAGGTAGGCAAATACCTACAGTGTCAGTTTACTAATGGTATCTGAATGATATTCATAGATAAGCCAAGCAAGTGACGTTGAGGATGTGGGTGGTGGTGCCTCACAGGCCCACAGAGAGTTGCTCCTATGGCTCAAGCAACTATTTCTCAAGTATATTCCTCAAAATTTTAGCTCTAAAGAAAATAAGAAAGGGGGATGAAAGTCTTATAAATTTAGGAAATGCTGGAGTAAACAAAAATCATACACGTTTTCTTTTCTACAGGTCTTCTCAAAGCCTTTAATAGACTGCCTTATTTTGGTAAATTTCCAACAGAGTGTTGCTCAGAGTTGATGACCACAAGACCGCCCCCCCACACTTTTTTTTTTTTTTTTTTCCGCAGAAACCCTCTAGGCACTAGGGTCCCTTGGAACACACTTTTGGAAATTCTGGAAATGCGAATGACCTTATCTGGGATGGAGGCTGGAATAAGGGTGAAATAGAATCCATTAACACTCATAATCATTTTCATAAATTCACATTTACTGCCCTTTTTGAGCAACACTCTGAAGCAACAGAACTTTAGACCCATCGATTTCATAAGGAAGATGTCCAAGTTGTGAGGGAAGCTCCAATGCAATGTTGATCCCAGAGTGTCAGCAGGGTCACTGGGGCTGAGGCTGTGGGAAAACCCAAAGGTAGATGACAGAGACGTAATTCAGAGAAAGACAAATATCATATGATATCACTTATATGCAGAATCTTTAAAACATGGTACAAATGAACTTGTTTACAAAATAGACTCACACACATAGAGAATGAACTTTTGGTTATGGGGCAGGAGGGGAGAGGTGGATGGATTGGGAGTCTGGGATTGACATGTACACACTGCTATATTTAAAAGAATTAACCAACAAGAACCTATGGTATAGCATAGGAAATGCTGCTCAATATTCTGTAATAACCCAAATGAAAGAAGAATTTGAAAAAGAATAGATAATATGTATATGTATACCTGAATGACTTTGCTGTATACCTGAAACTAAGACAACATTCTTTTGGAGTAACTATACTCCAAAAGAAAATGAAAATTAAGAAATAGAGGCTTAACTCTCCATCGTAGCCCTTAGGGCTGGTATTACTCTTGTTTAGCTCTGGTTGAATGTTGATTATCATCAAGCTCATACTTATAGACATGTGGATGACATGAACAGATAAAAAAGGTGAATGCATCACCGAAAGTGAGTTATTTATTCTGTCCAGATTGGCTTCTCTCCAAAGTTTTAAGCAGCCTGTCATCAGATAATACAAGAGCTGGGACAAGAGTACAATATGGGTCCACATATCCTAAGTCTGGGAGAAGGCAATGGCACCCCACTCCAGTACTCTTGTCTGGAAAATCCCATGGACAGAGGAGCCTGGTAGGCTGCAGTCCATGGGGTCGCTAAGAGTTGGACACGACTGAGAAACTTCACTTTCACTTTTCACTTTCATGCATTGGAGGAGGAAATGGCAACCCACTCCAGTGATCTTGCCTGGAGAATCCCAGGGACGTGGGAACCTGGTGGGCTGCCGTCTATGGGGTCGCACAGAGTCGGACACGACTGAAGTGACTTAGCAGCAGCAGCAGCATCCTAAGTCTGGGCTTCCCTGTGGCTCAGATGGTAAGAATCTGCCCGTAATACAGAAGACCTGGGTTCGATCCATGGATTGGGAAGATCCCCTAGAGGAGGGCATGGCAATGCATTCTGGTATTCTTGCCTGGAGAATCCTAACTATAAGAATCAGGTTAAATTCTGCTAGATAAAATATGTTCTGTCCTCTTATCTTGATAAATATACCTTCACGACCCCTAGGACATCAGGTTTGGGTTTCTAATTCATGACCAGCTAAGAGTTCCGTGCTGATTCAGTGGCACAAGGAATTGACCTCTGGTTCCCCTTCCACCCACACAGTGAGGGATTTCCCACACATAGGTGTGTGTGCCTGAGCTTGCACGTTGAACTCTATTGGCACCCCCCAAATACCACCACAGAGACCTGTATGTACCCCTCGCTTTGAGACCTGCTCTCATAATCAGACATGGAAATAGGCCTTTATGGACCCTGGCGGGGCACTCGGAGCTGCCTGGGCAGGAAATGTCAGGGAACTATGCAGATGGTACCCACTCTGGAATGCTCATGACCTTGGCCCTGA
Source organism: Bos taurus (assembly GCF_002263795.3). NCBI lineage: Eukaryota > Metazoa > Chordata > Mammalia > Artiodactyla > Bovidae > Bos > Bos taurus. The sequence goes on along the minus strand of NC_037333.1, from coordinate 30,785,242 downwards.
CTGTTCTCACCCTGTGAGAAGGGGCACAGCTGGAAGAGGGCCAGAACTAGGCAAGTCTGAGGTAGAGCCCAAAGAGTTTGGAATTGAGAGTAAAAACTCTATGAAAAGTATACATTTTAAAAGCTGCAGTCTTTGCAGCTACCCCCACCCCCACCCCAGACTCCGGAAGTGAGTAAAAGAAGAAAAAGGGTACTTCTTATTTGAATTTAACTACTTCTGAAAGCCTCTGGTCAACTTTTCTTCTTGTTCCCCAAGGTAAGATTACTTTGCCTTTGGCATTAAAAGGAAACTAGATCAGTTGTGTGAAAAACCCAAAATGATGTATTTTATCAACTTCAGACTTGTCCCAAGGCTTTCTCTCACACTGTGTTAAATAATAGAAGTCTGTTTAATTGAATTCCTTTGTCTGTAGCATATGCTGGGTGACATTATGCCAGCATCTTGCTCTAAGCAGCAAAACGTTCTTCGTAAAAGCATTAAGATCCAGAGCGTCTTTCTGGATATAGGGTAGGAACACAGAACTGCAGCAGCTTGAAACCACATAAAAACAGTGCCTCCGAAATGTAATTGCAAAAACACATCACCATAAACCAGGGCGGGGGGTAGGTAATATTTAGGATTCTAAAATGAATATTAAAGAAAAAAAAAAGAGGGGAGAGGGAAGAATATAAGAATGGAGAGAGGAAAGCATTTGTGGCACAAATCTTATCTAAAGAACTTAACTTTATAATGTTTTGCATGTCCTAACATTCTGCCCATAGGCTAATCTATATGTTTATTTCCCCTTGACAGACACCATCCTTTAGAGATGGGGTTATTAACGGATATATTGTGGACTGAGGCAGTTTACCATGTCTGCAGTAACACGTGATTGTGTGTTTCACCCCAAGGATCCTGGAGCTTCAGCAGAATGGTGACATGGACATTCTGAAGCACAAATGGTGGCCCAAGAATGGGCAGTGTGACCTGTACTCCTCAGTGGACACAAAGCAGAAAGGAGGCGCCCTGGACATAAAGAGCTTTGCAGGGGTTTTTTGTATCCTCGCTGCTGGCATTGTCCTCTCCTGCTTTATAGCCATGCTGGAGACGTGGTGGAACAAGAGGAAAGGCTCCCGGGTTCCATCAAAAGAGGTACTTGATTGAAAGCTTTTGCACTATGTTGAGCGAACACGCGGGCTGTGTTTCCAGGGAGGGTCATCACAGGGAAGGGGATGGTGGTTGGGGGTGGGATTTGTTTCTTCTTTCCTTGAAGAATGAAAATAAACTTATGAAATGTAAAAATTGGTAAGATCAATACCAATTTTCATTTTTAAGACATCCCAGATCCATGAAGAGGAAACGATAGCATTTGAAAGACTGACAGTTTCATGAGCCATAATGGGCCTTGAAATTCTCCTGAATCTTAGGATAGACTAGGTCTATGATTTTTCTAAAGGCTGTGATTCCCTTGACCATTTAACGAAGACACTTATTATTTTATTTCAAGTAGCTGTTTAACTTATAGGTAAATTACTAGTGTCTCTGAGATTCGGCCTAAGAAATGCAATGTTACAGTAAAATAATCAGTTTTCTCTTCACTGCCAGAGACTGCATCCCTCTGTCTGCATGTAGACCTAGAGAAGTGATCATATGTTTTCAGCCCTTTGATGACTAAGTTTAATAAATCCATACCATGGAATCATGTAGAATTCCATTTTTCATCTTTCCTCCTGGATCAGCTTAACTCCAGGGCCATATTAAAATTTTTCCAGAGATTTGAAAGAAAAATTTCAGAGTTACATATATCTTTTAAAGTGCCCTGTGCTTTATTTTCATCAAAAAAAAAAAGTGGGATTTATAAATTTTCAGAGACTATCTGAAGTTAAACTACTTGATTTATTTATCTTACTTCCACTGGATCAAAAGGTGAAAAAAGAATTTAATAATGAACTCATATTCACTAAAGCTTCACAAATTGAAATGAAAAATGACCTGAATTTGCTGAATAATTTGATTTGCTGGATAGTTTCAAAGAAAGACAGTTTTAAGCTTTCTGTAACTAGACCTTGGCTAACTTACGCCTAAGTAAATCCTAAGAGGATCTGCTTTAAGGTGCAAATAAAAATGACTTCTTATTTGCATGATTTTTGCATGTTAATATATTCTTTCAAACAGATTGTTTCCTAAAATTTTCTGAGGATTCCTTCCTACCACCTTATACGAAAAATTGATCAGCACCATATAAGGAAAAGCTTGGCTTGGCAAAGATAAATTTTAGCTTCCTACCTGTCTGAGTGATCATACATTCTAAATTAGTGGGGTATAAACTAAAAATTAATCAGATTTTTCTGTAGTGTTTTCTTTGTGGAATAAACTTCTGGTATCTCTACTGACACTGATTCAGTGCCAAAGACCACATTAATGCAACATTATAGCCGAGACATCATAGTCTCAAAAATCTGAAAATTAAGGACTCCCCAAGCTCCTTATATTTTGAATTACTATACATGATATTAAATTTTTGCATTATTATATCTGTTGATGGATGACTACATTATAGTTGCTGTGGGAACCATAAAATTCTATCTTTCAACCCTCTAAAGTGTCAGTGATAATATTGCATTAATGGATATTTTTATTGGATTTTGAAATGAGAAAGGAGAAGGAAAAACAGTGATGCACATCAAAATATTTTTCACTGAGGAGCACTTTAATTGCACAATGAAAAAAATACACCCTCCTTTCTAATTCATAGCAGCTAATCCAGATCATATGAACAAATATTTTCTTTTATGATTAATAGATATTTTAAATTTTAATTTATTAGATATAATTAAATCCTCATAAATTTTGTTTATTGAACTTGGCTATAAAGAAGACTGATGAAAAGGACAATTTTCTTTCCTGCCAGTTTTATTTTTCAAATATTGGGCTTTAATGCTCACTTTTAGTGAAAGTCCTAAGAAATTTATAAATTAATTTCAACTCCAGAAATATGAGATTTTACTTCCTTTTTCTTCATTAAGCACCTTCTTACTAAGATTCTATTAGCGTAGCTCAAAGTGTCTTTGATTTAGAGGCCATTTAGTATTAAGCTGGCCCTAAACTGAAGCTGTCACTCACATATCATGACTTGAAGGGGTCTCTAAAGCTTCTTTTGCTGACCTCACAATATTGAATCATTTAGGCTCTAGGTAACTTGAGTGTATGAAATCCCTCAATCAGAAACTGATTCTCTTGTGTTGAATGTTGCTCTCTCTAAACAATCTCACATGTTTCTAGCTGAAAGAGAAATAACCCTTTAACAGTCACTAACACTTTAGTGTGAACTAGCATATCAACATAGTATGACTTATCTCCAAGAATGGAAAGTTAAGGTTAGGAGTGAATAGAGGAAAGAAACAAAATCCAACTTGGAATGAGACATCCTGAAGAAGGAGGAAGCATGCAAATAGAAGAGGGGTGGGGGGGGGAATGTGCAGCCCAAACCATACATTCTGTTTGTATAACTTTGCCTGGGTCTGTCCCTGCTCTCGTAGAAGGCAATCACCCATCTACTACTCCCATACTTTGTAGTTGCATGTGGCATTTGCTCATTTAAGAACTTTCATTGCAAGAAAAAGATAGATAACCTTATCTTAGAATCATATGGGTACCCCCATAACCTAGCACAGTGCCCGGCTCATATTAGGTGCTCAATAAATATTTGTTAACTGAACAAACCCCAAAGTTCAGTTCATTACCTATCATGTTTGCTGAACTACTTTTTATTTTTTTAACCATGGAAGCTAGTACTGATGAGAACCTTATCTTCTTTTTCTTCATCTCCAGGATGACAAGGAAATTGACCTGGAGCACCTCCATAGACGTGTAAATAGCTTGTGCACAGATGACGACAGCCCCCATAAACAGTTTTCCACCTCGTCAATTGACTTGACCCCTCTGGACATTGACACTTTGCCAACACGACAAGCACTGGAGCAAATCAGTGATTTCAGGAACACTCATATTACCACAACAACCTTTATCCCAGAGCAGATCCAGACTCTTAGCCGCACACTGTCAGCTAAAGCTGCCTCTGGTTTCGCTTTTGGCAACGTGCCTGAGCACCGAACTGGCCCTTTTAGGCACAGGGCACCTAATGGGGGCTTTTTCAGGAGTCCTATCAAAACAATGTCATCTATTCCTTATCAACCAACTCCTACCCTGGGGCTCAATCTGGGTAACGATCCAGACCGAGGCACTTCCATATGAGAATCCAACAAAATCTCTCCACTGTTTCTCTTGTAGGACTCCCTTTGCAAGGAGCAACTGTAAGATTGTGGGACTAACATGGATGTAACTTTTTTTTTAAATCAGGATTATTAGTAACAGTTCTAGTTCTTTCTCTCTACCCTCTCCCTCTTCTCTCTCCTCTACTTCTTTCTCTCTCTTCTTCCCTCTCTTCCCAGACATCTTCTTCCACGTTGTTTCATTACTCAATTTGTTCCCCCAGAAGGTAGTATACTAGGATCCTATTAGACTGCTTTTCATATACTGTACTTCAAGAATAGGAAACATGCACTGAGTATACTAGGAGTATATGCAGGATTAATTTTACATAAAGGCCTCTTCTGTAACATTTCTCTATTTTTAAAACTATAATTGCAATAACTTCAGTCTTTTTACATTCTTCTGCTGCATCCATAAAATGCTCCACTGCTGTCGAGTGTCCTTTGACTATGGACCAAAGGCAACCCCTGCAGTGTTTATAGAATAATTTAAAGACCATTCAGGCCACATAATATGAGAATGCAATTTTGTAGGATTACAAAAAAGCCATTAATATGCCAGTCAAGACTACAGTTAAAACTACTCTTGCACTGCAACAGTGCATATGACCTTTATGTGATTGTACAGTATTAAAAAGGTTTTTTTGCTTATGTACAGTAAACTTTATCATATGGCAGCAGCCTCTATTGTGTTAAATAAATTAGTATCTCATATATACATATATATGCACCTATATAATGTGTATATATATTCAAAGGCGGCCATTGCTATTGCAATTCATTTAATAAAGCTTTAGTTTAAAAAAAAAAAAGTATTGTATACAGGAACTATGTATAGTGCAGGGGGTCTTTTCAGTTAGAAAAGGCAGGTTGCTTTAATGTTATTCTGACTCGCATTGTTTGCCAACAGAGAATATTTTATACTTTTGTTATTAAAACATCCAGGGCAATTTAATATTTGTTCCTAGATGTAACTCATTTGAATAGATTTCTGCATTTGTTATTCAGCAATGTATAAAGCTAACCTTGATAATTTTACTTTTAATTAATTATCTAAATGGAAAATGTTGTTAGCCGAACCACATCCACCACAGCACAGAGAGCTCTATCCGAGTTTAGATGTAGATCATTGGAGGTTAATAAATTATCTTCCAAAGCAGTGAGCCAATCAATACAACTGCAGTTGGGGAGAGATGGGAGCCCTGAAGAAATATTGATGTGGCCTTAATTACTGTCATACATTATCCTAAAGAAGAAAATATAACAACCCTACCGGGCTCTCACCTTCACCCCCTTTTTTATTCAGTTCTATTTGGAGGAGTCATGTATTTTTTACATTAGTGCCAAGTGTGTAGAAGGATGACAACAAAAACAGTGCCTCTGTGCACAATCCTTTGAAAGTAGCATTCTCACCTTTTAGAAATGTAGAAAGAGTTTTGTTTGTAATCCTTCAATTAAAATGTGGTAAGTAGGAAGCAAGAACTTATCCCGTGTTTTTACGCAGCCATAGACTTACTTTATTCTAATTCATTCCGTGGCTAGGATTGATATAGGAATCAACCTATGTGATTTGCTTTAGGAGAAATTAAAAGATATATTCTTAAGGTATATTATATTTTGATGCTAATTCTGTTCTGGGGAGCATCTTGTCCTGTCACTGTTTTTGTACTAAATTGTCAAATATTGTCTACTGTGTAAGGCAGAAAATTTTCTTATCATGCGAAACCATTTTGTTTCCAGGGTAACAAGTATCTAAGTGCATGCACAACTTGTTTTCCCTTGTAACATCCATGATCTCATTCACGACTCTGATTTTAAAACAAAAAACCTTTACAACAAGCTATATAGGGACATACCAGATGTTGCAGTGATTTTAGCTATCAACAAACTGTTAACCATGTACAATATTTAAAATAGGCCTATTTTGATGTATTGCCTATTATACAAATACACAAACCACTTTTTGAAGGCCTCAGTTATGAGTGACAGAGCTTTCTGTGTATAATTTGTCTAAATAATTTGTCTAATAAAAATGTTTTCTAAACTTGCTCTCCTACCATTGAAGTCTTAACTATACAATTTGAAAATGCTTACCCTCTCACAGATAGAACTGAATTTTTCTAAAAATTTATCTTGAACTAAAGCATAACACACATTAAGTTTTGCTAGAAGAACGATACTATGAGTGGCTTTCTAGAAACAGTACCAACTGATGTTCTAAACCGATTCAAGACTGCCTTCTACTATTAGAGACTATTTGAATCAATGATATATTTGTTTTCCTTTGTGAACATCTCATGAGCACCTTTTTGGGAAAGATTTATCCTGTTTCATGTAAACAATGCAGCCATTATAATAATAGTAGGATGAGGGTTTGTTACTTTTAAAAAAAGTTAAAGGTAATTATTAAACTTAGAATTTGTGTATTAATATTTGCTTTGCTGTTGGGGAAATATTCATTATGCTGAATCTATTAATTTGGAAATTGACTCCCACGTTATTTCTAATAGAGTGTTATTTTCTGCATTTGAACTACCATATTTAATTCTTCTAGCATTTAATTCATTCAATGGAGATATATCTGAAAACATTCAATTTAGCTTAAAATCTCTACTTTTCTATGATTTTTAAATGTTGAAACTAGAAGGAACTGTAGCAAGCTAGACTATTTTACAGATAAGAAAACATAAGATGCTGAGAAGCTGTGACTCTCCCCAATATTTGACAATCTGAGTCTTTTTAAACTCTGCTGTGCGTCAGTCACGCTCACTCAGAGCCTAATCGGTGGTGCATTTGAGGAATGGCTCAGGTACAATGACTCCACCCACTCCTCTCTCGCCAAGCTTAGGCTGCAAATCTCTAGAACCTTCCTTCCTCTTCGGGGACCACTTAGAGCATCTGATTCACCTTCTCATTTTACAGATGGGAAAGTGAGGACCTCAAGCTGCATCAGGTCGCAGCTAGTGGCGGGACTTGGGGCATCTTGCTTCCGCCCTGTGGTACTTCCGTTAGCCCAGTGCTCACCCTGACCCTCACCACTTCCACCAAACTTGCTTATTTCAAAACAAGACAAACACCCTACATACACATACTTTTATTCCACTCAGATGTCAAACTTATTCCACTGGTGAATTATTAAGAGAATTGGTTGTCCCTTTCAACCCCATCAGAAGTTATGTACAGGGTTTTGGTTTAATTCTACATTAGAAGATTGTGAGACCTTCTTTCTTCCTCATACATAATGAACTACAGGCAATTTGTCATTTTCTCAATTATGTTATTTTTCATCTCTTTTAGTTTGGTTGGTTGTCAACTGAATAAATACTTTAAAAAATAGACTTTGCTGGACGGTACTTTGCTTCATCAATTAGAAAGAAAGATGAGAAAAATCAATTTATCCTACATAATACCTTTAAAGCTACAAAATTGGATAACAAATTATAAGTATTCTATAATCAGAATTTTGGGATGGTGAAACACATTTTGAATTATGAGAATAGTAAATGAATCAGAGCTAATAACTTTTGTGCTAGTAAACATAGCTTTTATTCTTAAATATACATCTCATGATAATTGATAAAACTCAATGGGCTCACTAGAAATGGGCTTCCCTCTAGAGTGTTTTTATTTCTAAAAATGAATCTTTTATCCAGTCCTTGTGATCAGATATTAATAAATGACTAGTAATTGTGACATTTTATAAAAATCATTTCGATTTTTTTGCAAAACATTTATTTATTTGGCTGCACCAGGTCTTAGTTGCAGCATGTGGAGATCTAGTTCCCTGACCGGGAATCGAACCTGGGCCCCCTGAGATGGAAGTACAGTCTTAGCCACTGGACCACCAGGGAAGTCCCTCAGCAAATTTTAATAAGCACCATCTCATGAGGTAGCATCTATGAGCTCCCTTGGATGGAAATGACTTACCTGACATTGAAAAATTAGGAGATAAAGCTTCTTAGATTTGATAGATATAATTCAATTCTGTTAGTGTTGACTGAAAACCTGTTACGTAAAGCCACAGTGCTAAGCAGTTACATATCACACAGATGAAGACATTTTCACCAATGGGTCTGGATGTGTTCGAGGGCACCGGCCTTTCCTTGTCCTTACTCAACATGCAGGATGTGGGGGCCACCTTACAGACTTTCTAGGGTGGCAGAATTAGTCACCCCAAACCAGTATCTCCTCAGGGGCCTGGACAGTCCAGCTGACTGGACCAGTCCATCCTGGAAGTTCTCATGCGCTGACTGAGTCCGCCATCTTAGATTCAGATTCCTTCCACAAGGAAGACTTGGAAATCTCCCAAAATGCCAGACCATGAGGCCAAATTTTCAAAAACATGAAAATCACCCTGCGACACGGGGAAACTGCTGTCTAACCCGTGCTCCTGGTCCATAGGACTCGAAGACTGATTCCTTCCCTCAGGCATCCGCATCAGAGTGGCACAGACCAGGACGCTCATTTTCTGTCCCTGCAGATAATCCCTCGGGATGATTAGAGCACTGTAGACTTTCCAACAACTTGCTTCAGAGGGACCAAACACAAGAAATCTTATTAAGGCTACTCTTCAACTTTCATAAATTTTTATTTGAATTGCAAATAAGGCTCCTAGTTACTGTTCCTGTCTCCTAAGACACAGGATACACCGTGACCTAGGATCCGGATGAAAGTAAAGTGTTTTACAGGCTGCCCACCACGAGGACAGCCTCCAATCCACACACACCCCCAGGAGAACAAAAAAGACGTGGTTTTGTTGCATTTTGCAGAGCTGCACAGAGGCACAGAGCGCCCGCACCACCTAACGATTCAGCCTGCCGTGGGAACAGAAACACTAAATGAGCTGCCGCTGGTTTTCTCACCTGACTTTGCCTACTTTCTTTTTTTCAGTAGCTTTTGTTTGTTTCCATGGAATATTAGTGGAACAATGGAACAAAGCAAATATTGTTCAAAGTTGATAAATTTTTGCATATCTAAAAGCTCTACCCTAACTTGCTATTACACACCATTTAAGACAAAGGATCGTCTTTGGACTGATTTTGCGCGTTTCTGGGATTTATTCCCAGTGGAGATGATAAACTGTTGTGTCTGCACTTGTTACCTACCTTGTGCCACAAACATACCTTTCTGGACTTCGTTAAGAATGAGGCCCCTTTTTCCTTTCGGAAAAACTCTATAGGTTCCAACCTATTGAATTGGCAACATATTTCAAAAGTCTCAAATTGTCTGTGATATGATAGAAAATTCCAAAATTTTTACACTAATTATCATTAATTAAAAACTAAGCTTTCATAGCAGCTATTTCAAAAGAAGAAGCATATGTCACAAAATCAAAGAACAGTAAAATGTCAGAACCAGAGAGGGACAGAATAATAAATACAAATATTTTAATAGGTAATTTTCCTGCCATAAAATTTGAAGTAGAAGTAGAGGCAAACTTTAATTTTTAAAGTTGTTTTATTTTTAAATTGGTGCTATTGAAAATTCTAGGAATCAAGTAGCCTATACTTATGGCTATTTTTAATTTAAAAAATTAAACATCAGTATTGGACAAATTACAGTTTGCTTACTCACTACCCAAAGGGTTCATAATAGGGGGCCTTTAAGAATTATTCTAATGTGAAATAAAATGAGGTTCAATTTGCAAAATTTTAAGTTATATAAAACTTTCCAGAATCATAGCCATTTCATTGAGCAAGGGATACCTCTATCTATTTCACACTAGATAAATAAGGAGTTGATAGGTGATATTTAATTCCTCTTCAGAACTGTGTTAAAATTGACTTTCAAATAGTTAATGCTATTTGAAGTTAATGCTAGCCCTCTGTTAATATCCATTTATAAAAGTTGGCTATAAGACTCATTTTTAGATATCAAAGCACAGTAAAATTAAGCTGAAAATAAAGGTGTCAACGTGCCCAGCTGTTTAGTTTGATTTTTTGTTCTAAAAATAGGTATTGATACCCAATGTGCTATAGAAGTAACTTCATCTACTTTTGTAGGTGATGTTAGAAAACACTTTGAACATTAGTTGTTAGATGGATTAGAGCCCCGTTATAGGTCTAATTGACATAATTGACACTAGATATCAAATGCAGAACTTTCATTCACACAATGCTTTTAATGAATATAATACTTTTTTCCAAATTAAGAATAAAAATTAAAAATAAGCAGTGCAGACCTTCCAGATTCAATTCTGCATAACCAAGCATTTTAAAACTTATTGCTCACTCACTCAGATTTCTCCATGGAAATGTCATGGTAAAAACAATTGTTCATAATCTGAGCAACACGTGAACAAAATCACCTCTCACACATGTAGTCTTTATAGTTTTTGGTGTGTCCAATTAACATGGTAAGTCCTATACTGCTTAATCACCAATTCATATATATTTAATTCTTTTTTGTTCATCATCATTAAATGACATTTTAATGATGTATTTTTTACTTCATAATAATGATTTCGTGTCTCTTTAAAAAAAATGAGTATTAATACATAGGCTGCAGAGAGAATATTAGGAACAAAACAACCACACAGGATCAATCGGTCCATTGATGGACACTGTCTGAGCACCTACTATGAGCAAGGCACCTAGGACAGAGCTTTCCTAAGTGGTGCACTAAGGCATACTCCTCAGCAGCAGGAGGTGGGAGGTGCTGAGGTATTGGTGCCCGCATCATCAGGGCATAGGGTGGGCCCCTGGCCAAGAGCTCTGCCCATGAGCTGTTTTATTCACTTACACCAAGACTTAGCTAAGAGAGCTTCCAAAGCTGGAGAAACAAAATAGACACATTTTAAACTTTGAATAAAAACTCATGGTTTAAGTAACATCAGAAGACAAGAATATGAATTATGATACACAGTACATTTAATTGTCAGATTAGTGCTATCAAGAGAATATTCTATGAGAAGAGAAGAAGAATGAGGCTGTGTGACTTGGGATGGTTTCATGGAGTAAGTAGAAATTTAGCCTAAGCATAGAGGAAAGGTCATGCATGTATGCTAAGTCACTTCAGTCATGTCTGACCCTTTGCGATCCCATGGACTGTAGCTCACCAGGCTCCTCTGTCCATGCAATTTCCCATGGCAAGTGGGTTGCCATGCCCTCCTCCAGGGGATCTTCCTGACTCAGGAATCGAACCACGTCTCTTATGGCTCCAGCATTGGCAGGCAGTTTCTTTCCAGTGGTAAAGGAAAGGTCAGAAGAATGCAAAAGGGCTTCCCAGTGGAGGGAACAATGCAACCAAAGCACAAGAAAGGGAGAGAATGCCCAGAAGAGCAGTAGCCCGCGATGTATAGAATGTGGTTTCACATCAGGAAGTAGCAGGAAGTGAAGCTGGGATGAGACTATGGGAAGATGCCTATAGACTGGGCACAAGAGATCATACTCTCCTGTTCATTCATCCATTCATGTATTCAGTGTATCGTCACTGAGATCCTACTAAGTGCAGGAACTATCCTACGTGCTGGGGATACAGCAGTAAACAAGACAGAAATCCCTGCCCTCATGGCATTTACAATCAACTGAAGGATGAGATGGCTGGATGACATCACCAACTCAATGGACATGAGTTTGAGTAAACTCCGGGAGTGGGTGATGGACAGGGAGGCCTGGTGTGCTGCAGTCCACAGGGTCACAAAGACTTGGACACAACTGAGCAACTGAACTGAACTGAAGGATACAACTTATAAGCAGGATAAAAAAGTGAAGCACACTGTCTAATAGATGATTAAGTGCAGTAGAGAAAGACAAAGAGGAGGAGCAGGAAGGCCAGAGTGAAAGTGGGATTTGCTATATATTAAATAAGGTAACCAGGGAGGTCTCCCTAATAAGTCAATATTTAACTGAAGCTTTAAAGCAGCGGTCCCCAGCCTTTTTGGCACCAGGGGCCATTTCACGGAAGACAGTTTTTTCACGGACTGGGATAGGAGTAGGGGGACAGTCTCAGGATGATTCAAGTGCATCACATTTATTGGGTACTTTATTTCTATTATTATTACATCAGCTGCACCTTCAGTCATCAGGCATTAGATCCCAGAGTTTGGGGACCCCTCCCTTAAATGGAGTGAAAGAGTTAGTCATGCTGCTCTCTGAGGAAAGAACATCTAGACTTTGGGAACAGCTAGCACAAAGGCTGTGAGGTAGGGGTGTATGGGCACATTTGAAGAACAGTGGGAAAATCAATGTAGCTGGACCGGAATGGGTGATGAGAGGGAACGGAGTAAAAGAGCCCAGAGGGGAACACAGAACCCACTTATAAGGCTTTACAGAATGCCATGAGATTTTGGCTTTTATTCTGCGAGAGATGGGAAAATCATTGGTGTGTGTTGAGCACAGGGGAATGTTTGTTACTTATCCAACATGTTGATCACGAAGTCAGAAGTAAATCAATCTTGGGATCAAAGTGCTGCCACTTTCCCACCCTCCCTGGGGCCTAAATATTTGCCCGAAATTCAAGTGTTATGGGAGAGTGACATATGGTGCCAGTTGCTGGCTGTGCCTCCCTTTGAATTTCAGTCCTTGAACCATCAGAAGGAGATTGAAACAGGGCTGGTGTTCACAGAGGCTCATGACAATGGTGTGCTGGCGATCTCCATGGGCATTGGAGAGCCCACTGAAGAATTTAACTGAAGGAAAGATCAGGCTCTTAAAGAGGTGGTTTAAGAAGTTTAAGCTATTAGTGGTTCAGGGAATGGAACAGAAAAGAGGCCAGTGGAAACCTTGGGCAATGTAGTTCAGGTGTGAGCTGAGCTCAGTGGTAACTGAAGAAAGAGGTTACAGATGGCAGATATATTTTGAAAGAAGAATTAAGAGAACTTAATGGTTCACTGAATATAGAGTGTAAAAGAGAAAAAGAAATCATATATGACTGATTTTTCAAGGTTAGATGCTAGAAAAGTGGAAATAATTTTATCAGAAAGTGCTGAAGTCAGAAGAATATTTTCTCTTTTTTTAATCTTCATTTTTTCTTAAGTTGGGAAGTTTAAAATAGAAGAAATCATAGGATTGAGAACTGTTTATTTTCCTTTGGTTGAAGCTTGAGTGACAGACTCCTAACTGGTGTGGTGGGGGGAGGGGGACCTGAGGCATTGTCTAGAGTCCATGATTTTTCATCTGCGCTCCCCAGGTGCCTAAGAGTTCTCCTCAAGATTTCAGGGGATGCTGGTCTGCTGAGGTGGGGCCCCCTGGGCTTCAGTCAGAGCTACTTTTGCTCTGATCTCTTTACATATTTGACTTTCAGTGATATTTCCCCTACATTTCGAATAACACATTACTGACAGGTGACCAAGATTTCAAGTCAGATGTTTTCTGAGGCAACTCACTGCAGCAGTCAACATTTTCCATTGCCTCATTGTTACTCTTGCTTATAGTCTCCCTTTGTATTGTGTCCGAAGTTGCCCCAATTGGTTCTTTAAAATGTTACAGAACAAGCTCCATCCCTTGCTCCTCCATGACACTTATCATTTTGCCCACTTCCCTGGTGGCTCAGATGGTAAAGAATCTGCCTGCAATGCAGTGCAGGATACCCAGGTTTGATCCCTGGGTCGGGAAGATCCCCTGGAGAAGGGAATGGCTACTCACTCCAGCATTCTTGCCTAGAGAATTCTTGCCATAGACAGAGGAGCCTGGTGGGCTACAGTCCATGGGATTGCAGAGTCGGACACAACTGAGTGACTAATTCTTTGACCGCACAGTGAATACCCAGAATTGACCAAACTGTGACACTGTGACAGAGACTCAAATCCCATCATGGCAGCTTGACCCAGACCCAATACCTCCAAAGTCCTAACAGAAGAACAGGCTGGAACCAAGTTCCCTAGCTAAAAAAATTTAGGCTGGCTAGAACAACCATGGAGCAGACATACCTGAATAGAAATTCAAAGAAAATGTTCCAAATACAGGCTTGTCTTTTAAAAGAACAAACTAAAATTAGCCCAAACGTTACAAACACCTGCTATGTGAAAGCCAGTGTACTTGGCATGAGTCAAATCAAATACTTGTAGAACTAACTGTGTTTGGTTCCCGTAATTGCTGTGTGCTTTGAGTTCTGAGTCTATTTCAGGAGAGTTCAGAGAGGTCAGAAAGCATCACTAGCACAGTTAAGTGAACTACAAGAGAATAAAAAGTCAGGTCTGAAATAGTCATCATTGCCAATCCTATCCTTTTTGAGTGTTTCAGAGGTGAGCTTTCAACAGGCAGGTGCCATCAAAAAGACTAATTTTGTTCCAGATGTTGTCTGCCAGCTTTATCTCTCAACACTGAGGTTATGATGATGGTTCATTTTTAAGAGGTCAAAGGCGATTTTCCAGGTCTAAGGGAAAAATGCCTTTTATCAAATATAAAACCAGAAATTGGTAGTATGTGCCTTTATAAATTTAGAATAACCCTGATTAAGCCTGTTTTTCAAATTGACAACGTAATTCCTCACAATTTGCTCTTGCTCCGGTCTCATTTTTAAAATATAAGCTATGATTCACACACACACATACACGCTAATCTTTCTTTCCTAGAAAACAGCACACAAACTATGTACACAGGTTGTATTAAACATCTACACAGTGTAAGGATTTCAAGGCAGTTGCCCAGGCATATATTCTGAATCGCACTAAATGAAATACATGGAATATAGCCTCAGGTAGAATTATTTCAAATGCAGGAAAGTTTAATCCATGCTCATCTCAAAATTAAGTTGCCAATTTCTGCTACAGTTCTTATCCTTTGCAGGCCAATATTTATGTCCTCCTGAGTATAGCAACTATGGCGGGGGGTGGGGATGCGGATGGAGGAGTGGGCATGGCACGGGGTGGGGGGGGGGGGCATGCAGACCACATACCAGACACAGGACTGGGCTCCATACATGTTTTTCACTCTATTCTCATCATATCTCTGCCAACTTGATATTGCTGATGCTAACTGAATAGTTTAAATACAAAACAAACTCATACCCTGTGGACCACAGCAGACTGCTCCTGGGATCAAAGAGAGATGGGAGGGAGAGGACCCTCTTATGATCCCTCAGAGCTGTAAGAAGCTTTGTACACTATGGAGTTTCATAAAAATCAACTGGTTCTCACTAGCTGATATATTTTTGATATAGATATTTCAAGCTGTAAATAAAATGTTCATAAAAGATGAATATAAATGCCACACACATTATAGTTACCTAGAAAACATAAACAGATTCTAAGAAAACCCTGCTAGATCAGCATCTACACCAGAGGGCCAATCAAAACCCAGCAAACCTGTCCGTCCTCCCACCAGTGGTGTGTCAGCAAACTTTCAGGTCCCCTTCTCCTCTTTCTTGGAATTCCTTAGATGGAACCATTAGAAAAACAAACCCCTATTGCGTCAGCTTATATAACGCTCCATCTCTTGACCTCCTTTCTCCAGCCCTACAGCTAGGAGGCAAGTGTAACACACAGTAGCGTCTGTCTGGAAACACACACGAAGGTCTCCTAAGCATCACTCTTTTCCAGCTCACCTTGCTCCTACCCATCTTACTAGGGAAATGCACATGATTTCCTAAATCAGGATACTGACTTAGTTTTTTCAAGGTATTTCTGCGGTCTACTAAGCCATGACCAAAGACCCTGGCCAAAAGTCTCTTCTGCCAGATAGCACTAAGGCAGCCTTCACAGAGAAGCGATATTTGAACCAAGGAGGTAGGATTTTGACAATCAGAGATATGAATGTATGCTGTAAAAGCAATGTGCAAAGAGGAAATGGAAAAATACACTTGATGAGGATTGGACTAGGAATGAAACTATTTCCCTTGAAAGCCAATGTGTGGGGACAGGGGCAGGCAGCGGCTTATGGAGACAGACAGAAGATTAAGTGGTTGGTAGAAGCATTCAACAATTTTATTTTGAGAGTTCATATACATGACAAGATTCTAGGCACTGCAGTACATATAAATCTGCAAGACTTCCAATGCTATTAGGAAGAGATGTCGTGTATATGCATAACTACCACATAAGGCAGAGTATAATGTGTTCCATAAAAGTGACATAATGTATTACAGGAATTCAGAGAAGGGAGAGAAGATTCTCCCCAAGAAACCCTTTTGTTGAAATACAAAATGATTTTAAATGACATATGACATATGATAAGTACTTTAAAATAGTCTGTAATGTTTTCAAATTCAGAGAAAAGCAAGCAAGAAGTTTCTCCAGGGTGATAAAATAGCTTCGTGGAGAAGACAGTTTTGGAACCGGGCTTCAGAAAGAGTATAATTTTCTACAAACATAGAGTAGAGAAAGACATCATTAGGTAAACGGGAAAGATACGATCCAACTCACAGAGGAGAAAAACACAAAGCACGTTTGAGAAAGAGCAAATCATTTGGTTGCAACACATGGCCCATGAAGAGCAGTAAAAACTTAAGACGACGAAGCTATAAACATCAAGCCCAACCACCAACCTAATGTTTGAGTCTCAGCCTGTTCACAATCTATCCCATTTTTGAACATCTGTGAATTTTAGAAATATGACAGTGTTTACAGTCTACTGGGGAAAACAGACAATTTAACAGACAGTGACAATAAATTGCAGGAAGTGCTGTGGTCATGGAAACGCAAGGTGATTTGCAACCCAGAGCGGGAATTGGAAAGCTCCCCAGCTGGGACTCCCAGCTAGACCTGCAGGAAACTGAGAGTTAGCCAGGCAGACGGGACCAAAGTTGTTCACACCAGGTGACCAGCATAGGTGCAGACCTGATGCCGGAGGGCAAGATTCGTTCTGGAAACTGCAAGAAGTTCCCCGAGCTGAAACTTAGAGGGAAAGGAGACTATCGAGGGATTAAAATGAAGAGGTTGAGGGCTGGCCTGGAAATGCTTCATTAGCGACATTAAAGAATTTGTATTTTTAAGGAATAAAGTTCTAGGCAACACGAGGGAGCCATTAAAGATGTCAGAGTGGAGAAGTGGCCTGATCATATAGACTCATTCCAGCTGCCCTAGGAGAAAGTTTTGGAGAAAGACAAGATCTGAGAAAGGTGGACCAGTAGGAACCTCATGTGGCAATCAAGGTGGAGTCCTTGTGTCTGGTAGTAACAGCAGGAAAGGTAGGAGGTAGAAAGGTTCTAGAGAGAGTTGTTGCAGGAATGGGTCTGAGTTTGGGATTAGGGTATTTCTGAAGTATTTAGTGTAGGTGGAATCATGAGACTTTACAAAATCATCCAAGGAATAAGTGGGTCTAGTTAGCAGAAAATAATATCTGGACATAGAACCCTGAGGAAGATCAACATTTGATCAAAAGATGGAAGGGTATACTGCCTAAACAATCAAGGAAGAAAGCTATTGGAGCGAGCGGTCTCAGAAGTTATGGAAAGAGAGTGTTTGGTGGAGAGTGGCCAATATTGTCAGGTGCCACTCAGAGAAGGAAAGCACCCATTAGAATTAGCAACGTGAAGGTTCTCCCAATCACGGCAAGAAGAGTGCTCAGGAGACTGAGGGAGCTGAAACCAGACTGCAGTCAGAGAAAGAGTAAGTGGAAGGGTAATACACTTTCTTCCAAGGAATATGGTGATGAAAGAGAGGAGGGGAAAGGAGCTGTACCCAGAGGAGAGACTAGGATCCAAGGAGGATATTTATTGCCAAGACAGGAGAGACACATTTAAATGCAAGAGGAAGGAACCAGGATAGAGGTCAATGTTGAGAGTACAGTGCTGTGCTCAGTCGCTTCAGTCACATCGGGCTCTTTGCGACCCCATGGACTGTAGTCCGCCAATCTCCTCTGTCCGTGGGATTGTCCAGGCAAGAATACTGGAATGGGTTGTCGTGCCCTCCTCCAGGGGATCTTACCAACCCAGGAATCAAACCCATATCTCCAGCATCTCCTGCATTGCAGGCAGTTTCTTTATTCACTGAGAGTACAGTAGCAAGCAGGGTATTCAAATGACAAAAAGAATTGGATCCAGGGCATAATTCATTTTCAATAGGAGAAGGGATATACATTTTACTGTAACTGCATGAGAGGGCGAAAGGATGAGTGTGAATGCAGGTAATGTCTAGGCTCAGTAGCAGGTTTTAGTGAGAGCTCTGTCGGATTCCAGTTTTTTTATAAGATAGAGGAAGCAAATCATTGGTGAGGGTCAGGTGTCATCTATTTTAGAAGAACAAGGAATGGAGGGACCATGAGAGCAACACAGTCGGACTGGCATTCAGCTTTGAGGGCTCAGCTGAGGTTAGAGGCCACCATATGGTCTGTTTAGTCGTGAGTTTTTTCCAGTCATTCTCAGCAGCTTCTGTTTAGCCACAGGGAGATAGAGTTGGATTTAACCACAGCTGTAGATTTTACCTAGGTTATGAATAAACAGCAGTGATGACTCAGTGTAGTACTACAAAATGTTCATCTAAATGGGGTGTCCCAGTGGTATAGGATGTACAGAAGGAAGCCATATTAATTAGGGTAAGTAGTGATACTTGGTGTAAAAAAACTCCCTCTTCCAACCTGAGTGGCTTAATACAATAGACTGTTTTTCACGCCTATAAAGTTCAAAGACAAGCAAAGGGTTGTCTTCCATGTGCTGCTTTAGGAGGGGGTTCCTCCTATCCAGTGACTCTCATGCCCTGGGAATTTGGACCCCCAACCCCACTCCCAGGGAGGGACTTTTGCATCCGGCTGGCAGACCAAGTAGGGAGAGAATGCAGAGGATTCTGGAGTTTTAATGCTCTGGCTCTAGAGGTAGCCCTCACCATGGCCACTCACAGCCCACTGGCTTACCACAGGGTCTCGTGGAAACAGTTTCACTAAGCATCTGCCCTCACTGCGATAGAGGCACAGAGTCAAGTTAGGAGGTTTCATAGGCTTGAGACTGAACAAGACAAAAGGTAGTCCAAACGAAAATGAACGCACAATGATTTTTCTGAGAAAATTAATAGAATTGGTGATTACATAGTTCAAGGATGATAAACAAGGTTCTGTGTAAAGCATGAGATTAAAAGGAATTATGAGGTCAAAATCCAGGGTCAAAAACAAAATTAAAAAAAAAAAAGTCCAGGGTCAGTGAGACCTACCCAAACCATCCTAATTAAAGATATGACCCCTTCCCCCAACATTTTCCATCTCCTCTTACATGGCCCAGTTTGTTTTCATTTTTTTTATATATCCTTTTTTTTAATTTTTTATTTTGTATAGGGATAGACAAAGGCCTGGTGTGCTGCAGTCCATGGGGTTGCAAAGAGTCAGACACAAATGAGCTACTAAACAATAGCAACAACATAGGATATAGCCGATTCACAATGTTGTGATGTTTCAGAAGAATAGCAAAGGGACTCAGCTATACATACACATGCACCCATTCTCCCCCAGACTTCCCTCCCATCCAGGCTGCCACGTAACACTGAGCAGCATTCTGTGTGCTGCACAGTCGGTCCTTGTTGGTCTTCCATTTTAAATACAGCAGTGTGTACATCTCCATTTGTTTTCATATCACTTATGATTTACTATGTCCGTGTACTACCACTAGGTAATTTACTGATCTGGTAGAGTCTTTCTCCTTCTGCTCTAATGTGAGCAGGGATTTTTCAGTATTATTTTTCAGTTTCCTCAGTGCCTGAAACAATGTCTGGCATGAGGATGGTCATTCTTGAATGACCAAATGTCAGGAGATTTAACAAGGCCCTTCACAATGAAGTTGGTGCTTCTCTTGTGGCTCAGCCGGTAAAGAATCCACATGCAATGCAGGAGACCAGGTTTCAATCCCTGGGTTGGGAAGATTCCCTGGAGAAGGGAAAGGCTACCCACTGCAGTATTCTGGCCTGGAGAATTCCATGGACTGTATAGCCCGTGGGGACGCAAAGAGTCGGACATGACTGAGTGACTTTCACTTTCACTTTCATGGTGAGGTTAAGTTGACGTGGGACATGCACACATGTAATTTGGCTTAGCTGCAGAAAGGGAAGAAAGACTCAAACATCCCGACAGATTCAGAGTTGGCTCTCTGGAGGAAGAGTAGACTCAGGGAGATCATATATGAAGTAAAAGGACATATTTGGTTTTAGAAATATCATTTGAAATGAAGGTAAAATATCCAGGTGGAGATATTCAGCAATTCACTGAAAACCTAGAGCCTGGGTTTAGCTAAAACATTCAGAATTGAAGTTGCAGGACAAAGATAAGTGCCTAAGGGTAAGAAGATAGAAAGTCATTCAATGGGCAACAAAATTTGGGGGAACAGAGAAATAATCATTTTACTCCTCACAATCTTTCCCCTCTTCACATCCTATCTCCCAAGTGATAGCTAAAACACAAGGAAAATGATGTTGTTGTGCTCAGACAATCGTGCCCACCAGGGTTCTCTGTCCATGGGATTTTCCAAGTAAGAATACTGGAGTGAGTTGCCATTCCTACTCCAGGGGATCTTCCTGACCCAAGGATTGAACCCAGGTCTCTTACATCTCCTGCAGTGGCAGACAGATTCTTTACCACTAGCGCCACCTGCAAAGCCCATGGATAATGATAATACTGGGGTTTCCCTGCTAACTCAGTTTGTAAAGAATTCACCAGCAATGCAGGAAACCCTGGTTCAATTCCTGGGTCCAGAAGGTCCCCTGGAGAAGGGATAGGCTAGCCACTCCAGTATCCTCAGGCTCTTCCCTGATGGCTCAGATGGTAAAGGATCCGCCTGCAATGCAGGAGACCTGGTTGGATCCCTGGGTTGGGAAGATCCCCTGGAAAAGGGCATGGCAACCCACCCCAGTATTCTTGCCTGGAGCATCCTATGGACAGAGGAGCCTGGCGGGCTACAGTCCAGGGGTCTCAAAGAGTCAGATGGACAGAAGAGCCTGGCGGACTACAGTCCATGAGGTCTCAAAGAGTCGGACATGATTGAGCGACTAAGCATGCAGCACAATGATAACACTTGGTAAAAATCTGAGTCAAAGAAAGCAAATACTAGATGACCCAAAGTGTCTACAATTCGAACTTTCAACAAATAACCATTACTTGATGTTTAATTGCTATTCTAAATGTTTTCTTTTGAATTTAATCTAAATTAGATATTATGAAATTTAATAGAAAATAAGCAAAAATATTAATGCCGTATTTACATGTTAAAATACTTAGAAATACTGAAGATAATAGCCAAGCTCCACACCAACTGACAATTAGGGATTTTTAATAAAGAAATGTCCAAGTTCCAGTGATGACTTCTCTTCATAGAACAGTTAAGTTGATACTGAGCTCATGCTTCCTCCTATCTCATCATCAGATGGGAACTTACCCAGTGACCCCAACATGATTGTGATAAAAATCAATTTTTCAATCCATATTCAATCCATAAGACAAAAAGGTATGTTCTTATATTTTTGATATGTTTTTCCAATTTTTCTTCATGAAACATTGACTGGAATGACAGTAAGACACTGCACATAGCCCCATATTTTTCTATCCCCATTAGAGTAATATGGGACATATTATACTTTTTAAAAATTCAAATAAGATCAGTTTAAAAGTAGTTTTGGAGGCTAATTGTTATGTAAAACTTTAATATCCACAGACTTTCCAAAATTGATAGAATGTAAGAATCTGAACCTCTAGAGAGTTTTAGAATATTTCAAACACTTTAACAAATATTAAAAAAAACTGAACAGTTTTCTTGTAGATAACCAAAATATAAAAATGATTTCCCTGGTTTACTTTTTATAATACATTTCAATCAAGTGAGTGTGGATAATTCAGTATAATTATCTGAAGTGATTATTTAGAACCTAAGATAGAAAATAAGGTAAAATAAAAGTTTTCAATTTACAAAATTCTCATTTTCAGAAGTTCATTTACAAGTCATTTATTTTGAATGCTTGGTGTATGACTCCATGGTGGGGAAAATATACACAATGGTTGTTTTTCTTTTTTTTTAGGTTAGCCTTCAAAAAATGTTTAACCAACAATTATTATTGAAATATTTTTAATAAAAGGTTTAAAAGGCATTATTTTTATGTTAAATAGGTTCTTTTTTCTTTTTTAATTAATTATTTTTATTGGGGAATAGTCTCTTTACAATGTTGTGTTCGTTTCTGCTGTACAATGATGTGAATCAGCTATACATACACATAATCCCCGTTCTTGTACAAGGAGAAAATACAGTAATACAAAAGAGTATAACATTTTAAATAGTTGGAAAATACTGGTCTCCTAAGAAAATAGGTTAGTGTCGTCATCAAGGACACGGAATCTAAAGGTCAGGGTTCAGATCCATCGTTTGTCACTCAAGGCAATTTACTCAACGTCTCTGTGTTTCATTTGTTCATCTATAAAATGAAAATAATAACAGGACATTCTTCATAGTTTCCTGAAAGAATTTTAATGTCTTATATTAAATGGAAAGCACTTGAAACCTTTTCCTCATTCACAGTAGACTCAAAAGAGTCATAATATTATTATTCTGCCCATATTTTTGTGTAATGAAATGCACAAATTAATAAAAGATAGATGCTGCTAGAATGAAAATATGGTGAAAGCTAACACTTATCTTTCAAGCCAATTCTATGGAAGCCAAGAGATACCCAAATGAAAATACATGTACCACTGTGCTGCTTAGAAATTTTGTGCAATCTTATGAAACTCTGAAATAGAAAGCAAAGCAAGAAAAAAGCATATTTTTTAAAAACATTCCAATTTTAGATGTATAAGCTTCATTCCAAAGAAAGCAGGCTTTTAAATATACACTAAATTATCTCACCATGTCTTCAGGGTCAAATTGTTCATCTGATTATGTATTCAGTTCAGTTCAGTTCAGTCGCTCAGTCGTGTCCGACTCTTTGCAACCCCATGAATCACAGCACACCAGGCCTCCCTGTCCATCACCAACTCCCAGAGTTCACTGAGACTCACGTCCAATGAGTCAGTGATGCAATCCAGCCATCTCACCCTCCATCATCCCCTTCTCCTGCCCCCAATCCCTCCCAGCATCAGAGTCTTTTCCAATGAGTCAGCTCTTCCCTGAGGTGGCCAAAGTACTGGAGTTTCAGCTTTAGCATCATTCCTTCCAAAGAAATCCCAGGGCTGATCTCCTTCAGAATGGACTGGTTGGATCTCCTTGCAGTCCAAGGGACTCTCAAGAATCTTCTCCAACACCACAGTTCAAAAGCATCAATTTTTCGGTGCTCAGCTTTCTTCACAGTCCAACTCTCTCATCCATACATGACCACTGGGAAAACCATATCCTTGACTAGACAGACCTTTGTTGGCAAAGTAATGTCTCTGATTATGTATTAGAATATGCTTTATCTTAAATATCTCTGAGCTTTAAGAATAAAAAGAAGCCTCAGAAACATTATAAAAAGACCATATCCAAAGACAAGTTAAAAATCAGTGAGATAAACCTGTTTATAGAAGGTTTATAGAAGGTCTACCAAACTAACACTAAAATTACAGGCTTTTAACACTTTAAAAAAAATGTTCTTCTGGTTGGTAGTGGTTTAGTCACTAAGTCATGTCCAACTCTTGGGACCCCATGGACTGTAGCCCTCTGGGCTCCTCTGTCCATGGGATTCCCCAAGAAAGAATACTGGAGTGCGTTGCCATTTCCTTCTCTATGGCATCTTCCCCACCCAGGGATCGAACTCATGTCTCCTTCATTGCAGGCTGATTCTTTAACACCAAGCGACCAGGGAAGCTCGATAAAATTAAAGGCTTTTAACATTTTTAAAAAAAGTCTTTCTATTTCTGTCAAAATGAAAAGAAAAAAGACCTCTAACATTAGGGAGATTTTCATCTTTTAAGATTTGATCAATTAAAAATATGTTCATTCTTCAATTTAAAATGGAAACAGAAAAAAGAGATCAAGGCAGTTTCTGACACCACAGACCTCTGGTGTCAGCTGTTGTAGTTCAGTTGCTAACGTTTTTCAGTCGCTCAGTCATGTCTGAGTCTGCGACCCCAAGGACCCAGACTTCCCTGTCCTTCACTATATCCCTGAATTTGTTCAAACTCATGTCCATTGAGTCAGTGATGCCATCCAACCATATCCTCTGTCATCCCCTTCTCCTCCAGCCTTCAATCTTTCCCAGCATCAGGGTCTTTTCTAATGAGTCAGCTCTTAACAGGAGAAGGCAATGGCACCCCACTCCAGTACTCTCGCCTGGAAAATCCCATGGACAGAGGAGCCTGGTGGGCTGCAGTCCATGGGGTTGCTAAGGGTCGGAACAACTGAGTGACTTCACTTTCACTTTTCACTTTCATGCATTGGAGAAGGACATGGCAACCCACTCCAGTGTTCTTGTCTGGAGAATCCCAGGGACGGGGGAGCCTGGTGGGCTGCCGTCTATGGGGTCGCACAGAGTCAGACATGACTGAAGTGACTTAGCAGCAGCAGCAGCTCTTAACATAAGGTGGCCAAAGTATTGGAGCTTCAGCTTCAGCATCAGTCCTTCCAATGAATATTCAGTACTGATTTCCTTTAGGATTGACTGGTTTGATCTCCTTGCAGTACAAGGGACTCTTAAGAGTCTTCAACAGCACAGTTCAAAAGCATCAATTCTTCAGCAATAAGTTGTAATTAGTGACAAATGTAGAGGTATTCTGAGAGAGTCCCATCTTTTCCTTTCTCCAGTCTCTTTTTAGGGAAGAGAAAACACTAACTTCTGCTCCTTTATTATTAATATGGGGCTTCCCAGGTGGTCCTAGTGGTCAAGAAGTGGCCTGCCGATGCAGGAGACTTGAGAGGCAGGTACCATCTCTGAGTCAGGAAGATACCCTGAAGGAGGGCACAGCAACCCACTCCAGCATTCTTGCCTGGAAACTCCCATGGACAGAGAAGCCTGGAGGGCTACAGCTCACAGGATCACAAAGAGCCGGAAAAGACTGAAGCGACTTAGCCGCAGCAGGATTAATACATTGTGACTACCTGCTCTCTTCTACATGGCCAGATGGTGGCGCTGTGGTACCATTTGTCGAGATTTTAGCTTCGTTGGTTCAGTCTTGTATAAGCAATAGTATTTTGTGGAAAACTCTCAAGCCCTCTTTTAAAAACTATTTTAAATGTACTTTATTCTTCTCTTTAGCGATACGTAAGGTTGACATTTAAATTCATTGGTTATTTTATTTTTTACTCTCTGTACAAGGAAGTTTCTAAAACCTATATGTAGAGCTGACATAGTGTACTTTCCAAAAGATTGACACTAGGTGGTCTTAGGGTATATTGTTTTTCTCTTAGTTCATGAAAATAAAAATGAAAAGAAATGAGTATATTTTGTCCACATTATTTTCAGATATCCATAATTAGTATTTAAAGCCTTACAACACCTCCTAACAATATACTGCCCAAATCTTCAGAAAAAGACAGGCTTTGCTCGGCAAAAGTGAACAATTTTAGTTCAATACTCTTTCTAACCTCTCAGTGTTTGGTGAGAAAACTTGTTCCTGCTGATGGTGATGTTATGTGATGCACACATCCTTGCCTCTAAGTGTTCCTAAGAGCTGACCCCGTTGATCGCATTAAACCATCTTCCTGTAAGTTTGGGTTTCATCTGACATCCTAAGGATGAAAAGGGAAAACTGAGTTGGCTGGTGCAGAATTGTGAGCTCAGCTTTCACTTTCTTCCCCATCAACACTGCTCTCAATATTCTCCTCCTTTTACCTTTGCCCCACCCCAAGACAAAAATCATGCTGGGAAACCCTACCTTACCCCTTACACACACACACCCCTCTGGATGCTGAATAAAGTGACCATCAGAACAGCAGAAATCAATGCAGCCATTTCTGCAGGTCCAAGTAGTCATATTGCAGGTGAAAAACAAAGCCCAAGAAGGAAGGCACAGCACAAAAAAGCAATACACTCTTTTAGAGTTGATGTAACAAGGGCACTTGCGACCCATGTAATCTTAGTGAATGGGCAAGGGGAGGAGAGGAGTCACAGAGTTCCCTACCAGTGCCCCACTGGAGAAGCCACTTCTCCATCCACTCTGCCACATCTCCTCTTCCAGGGAAGGCCTTCAAAGCACTGGACTTCCAGTTTCATAGATTTTTTCCCACCTCTTCTAGGTAAATTGTGAAGAAAGATATATGTATTTAGCTATGCTGCTGCTAAGTAGCTTCAGTAATGTCCGACTCTGCGACCCCAGAGACAGCAGCCCACCAGGCTCCCCCGTCCCTGGGATTCTCCAGGCAAGAGCACTGGAGTGGGTTGCCATTTCCTTCTTCTAATTTAGCTAGTCTTCTATAATTACTATTTTAACCTTTTTTCCCTATGGAAATTATATTAGTTTCCAAAGAAAATCTTATGCTGATTTCCAATATACCAAAAAAAAAAATCAAAGCAGTATTTTAAACATATTTTGAAACTTAAAATTTGTGAAATTTATTTATTAAAAGGCAATAAATGAGGAAACTGGGCAACTGTTCTAGACCAAAGTCTAAGCATTCAGCTTATTTTGATGAAAAGATGGACCACATGCAAAAGTAATATAAGAAAGTGTCTACACCACAGAATGTGAAGGAAGCTATTCCTAACTTGTTTTGATCATGTCTTATTTCCCCATGAGACCAGAAAAACTACAGTTGGAGTAACTGGATTCTATTTTAATAATAAAAATAAAGACATTCATCTGTAACACACTTTAAAAGCCATTGTTCTAAAACAATGCCCTGACATTTTTTTCACCTGAATTCCATTCTGTTCAGCAACTTCCAATTTCTCCTATGTGTTGAGTTGGTCATAAATGAGACAGAGTATATTCCAACTTGGTTTTATGGAAATTTCAACCACTTATTGATGGTTGTCTGTAATTTAACGCGCCTTTTCTATTTCTACTATCCTAGTTCTAATCATCTTCTGAAATCATAACATTGAGGTGCCCTTAAAAACAAATGATTTGAGAGACATCTTTCCAAATTCCATAATGCTACTGAGTAGTTTTGTGAACAGGACATATAATTCAAAAAAGAATTTTCTGATGAACAATGAGATGGGGCTGAACCTCAAAGCCTCAGAAACTCGAAGGATGCAGGAAAAAGGCAGGCAGATATGATGAACCCCACCTCTGCTCGGCACACTTTCCTCACCCAGGTTTCTCATCTTGGTTTTCCCCCAGAGCCTTTCAGATCAAAAGGGGAAAAGGAGTTGGGAAAAGGGGAAATACCAAGAATCCTGCCTTTTGTCAGGGACCAGTTCTGGGTTCTCATTCTACACTAATGTGAAATTCTCTTTAAAAGAGAAAGGCTTTCTGATTTTTCCCATCTACAGAAAAATAATAATTTACCTGATTGCAGATTTTCTTTAGAGAATGAGACGTTAGACTATAACTTGTTTCCCTCATAAATGCCTCTCCAAACTATAAAATCAAACCCCTAACAGAAATTCTATCAGGGTGTCCCTAACCTCAAGCCTGAACGTTGGGTTCCTTTTTACATGGCAGTGATACGTCTGCGGAGTTTTATTTCCAGGGAGACAGGGCAGGATTTGCTGCTATGCAGACTGAATAATGTTGGAAGCCAACATCATGTCACATTTTGTGTGCACTTTCCAAAGATTAATCCAAGCGTTACAAATGGGACACAGACTGCCATTGTCCCAGGGACACTTTAATAACCCACACCTACAATATTCAACCTGTTGTTTGCATAGGGACAACTTTGGGACACAAAAACCCACCAGAACGACTTGGGGACAGGAGCCATGGAGAGGCAGAGACCCAGGCGCCACGCACCTCCACAATTCACCCTTCGTGGCAAATGAGTCTGTTTGGAGTTTATTTATGCTTGAGGATGGGGGTCGTGCAGCTCACTTTCTTCAAAGCACCTCGACAAGCATGTCTTAAATGTGTTGCTCGCTAACACGGTTTCTTCCTTGCCTTTTACTTTTGGCAGGCTCTGCCAACTTGCGGATAATTTTTGTTTTGTTTTGCATCGTGCAGCTCAAATTAAGTAACGTGGCACACTCCCTCAGCATTTAAATTGTGCTTGGCCCGTTTCTTCTTTTATTTTTTCTCCCCATCCCCCTCCTTTCCTTACAACTCCCAGCATCTGTTGTTCTACTAGGATATTCTTTGAGAATGGAAGTCAGTTCAGTCGCTCTGTCCTGTCCGAATCTTCACAACCCCATGGACTGCAGCACAACTTGGGAGAAAATTTCAGTAGGAAAAGATTGTGAGAGGTGGACAAGAAGACCTAATAATTTCCATGGTTCCTGGTTCATCATCTTTAAGTACTCTCATAAAATATTCCACTATTATTACAATCTTATTTACTTTAGAAAAGATTCTAATGACCCAGTAGATCAGAATTCATTGAATTTAAAATATCAGTGACATATTTTTCATATAAGACAGTTTTGATATGGAGAGAAATAGTTGAGATTATAATGAGCAGAATCATAAATAGTTATGATACATTTAATCCTAGACATTTTGAACAGTATCATGAAAATAACTTTTTTCTTTTCATAATACAGTACTACCTTAGTATATGGTAGCATGTCTGTAACATGAAAAACTTCAAAACCAAGAGACTTTTTTTAAGAAAAATGTTTTAGGGAAATTGTACTATGGTCAAATGATTTATATGTGTATATAATACATATAACACTTTTCAAAAGGAAACATATATTATTTAATTTCCACTTTAATTACAGGTTTCCATTATGTGAAAAATGATGAGAAGACAGAAACTTAAAGCTAGCAGCATGAGGATTTTTGCTAAAGGATTTCCTGCTGTAATTTAAACTTAAACTTGACACTTATTTAAATAAGTATCAATAAATCCACAATAACATAATATTTCAAATTTACCTTTAGTGCTTGATATAATTTTTTAATTAAAATTACTACATTTCTTTAATATTTTTATTATCTTTCTAATAACCAGGTGAGTAGGTACAGACTTCTTCTCGACCTCTGTAGATATTATTAACTTTGAGATATGAAAATAATATGATTTACATAGGAATAGGAGTATGGTGTCTTCCCCTGCAAGTCTCAAATATTAATAGCAGGAGTTCACGTGAAATCATATATGGATTGTTTCACCTTTATAAGCTTAGTTTCAGTAATGTGAAACTAAGTAACGTGAAAACATCTGCCTGGGAAAAGCCTTAAAGGAGTGTGTTTGAGTTTGCTCGGTGTCTCCCGAAGCTGGAATAAAGCTGCAGACTGAGCGGCACTCCTTTCCGGAGCCAGGGTTCCCTCCTAAGTTCACTTGTTCGGAGAATCAGTTTTTGCTGCCCCAGTTCCTTTCCACTTGGCCACTCTTATGGGTTCCCTCTGACTTCTGGAGGCACCCGGTCCCTTTTAAGGGCTCACCTGATTAGGTCAGCCCTCACCAGGTCACCTGACGTTTGATTACCTCTAGTTAACTGGTCAGGACTCACAGGAGGGACAGCCCATCCGTCACAGTCACAGGTCCCACCTACATGCAGGAGGAGGAATACACGGAACTCACAGCCGCATGTGGGGACTGTGAAGGCCATCTTAGAATTCTGCTGGTCACACAGCTAAATACAGGTAGTGAAAGAGTTTTGAAGGACATAAAGTCAAGGATAGAGAAGGGAGGAACTTATTTAGATAGAGTGGTCAGAAAAGCCCTCCCTGGGCAGTAACGTTTGATCTGAGACTTGTAGGCAACGAAGGAGGCTTCAACAGCACCCACTTGAAAAAGGTATTGTGTCCCTTGCTGTCGTTGTTCAGTCGCTAAGTCGTGTCCTACTCTTTGTGACCCCATGGACTGCAGCACGCCAGGCTTCCCTGTCCTTCACTATCTCCTGGACTTTGTTCAGACTCACATCCATTGAGTCAGTGATGCCATCCAACCATCTCATCCTCTGTTGCCCCCTTCTCCTCTTGTCATCAATCTTTCCCAGCATTGGGGTCTTTCCTAAGGAGTCAGTTCTTCACATCAGGTGGCTGAAGTATTGGAGCTTCAGCTTCAGCACCAGTCCTTCCAATAAATATTCAGAGTGGATTTCCTTTAGGATTGACTGGTCTGATCTCCTTGCAATCCAAGAGACTCTCAAGAGTCTTCTCCAGCTCCATAGTTCAAAAGCAATTCTTTGGCACTCAACCTTCTTTATGGTCCAACTCTCACATCCATATATGACTACTGAAAAACCATAGCTTTGATTATACAGATCTTTGTCAGCAAAGTGATGTCTCTGCTTTTTAATATGCTGCCTAGGTTTGTCCTGCTCTTCCAATGAGCAAGTGCCTTTTAATTTCATGGCTGCAGTTACCATCCGCATTGATTTTGGAGCCCAAGAAAATGAAATCTGGCGCTGTGTCCACTGTTTCCCCATCTGCTGCTGCTACTGCTAAGTCACTTCAGTTGTATCCGACTCTCTGCGACCCCATAGACGGCAGCCCACCAGGCTCCCCCGTCCCTGGGATTCTCCAGGCAAGAACACTGGAGTGGGTTGCCATTTCCTTCTCCAATGCATGAAAGTGAAAAGTGAAAGTGAAGTCTCTCAGGCGTGTCTGACTCTTAGTGACCTCATGGACTGCAGCCTACCAGGCTCCTCCGTCCATGGGATTTCCCAGGCAAGAGTACTGGATCGGAGTGCCATTGCCTTCTCTGTTTTCCCCATCTTTTTGCCATGAAGTGACAGGACTGGATGCCATGATCTTTGGTTTTTGAATGTTGAATTTTAAGCCAACCTTTTCACTCTCCTCTTTTACCTTCTTCATCAAGAGTCTCTTTAGTTCCTCTTCACTTTCTGCCATTAAAGTGGTATCATCTGTATATCTGAGGTTACTGCTATTTCTCCCAGCAATCTTGTGTCCTCTATGTGATGCATATATGTGGAATCTAGAAAAACGATACAGGTGAACCCATTTGCAGGGCAGGAGTAGAGATGCAGATGTAAACAATGGACAAGTGGACACGGAGGGATGGAGGGAGAGAAGGGAGGGTGAGATGAATTGAGAGAGTAGCATTTACATATATACACTACTGTGCGTAAAATCGAGTGGGTACTGCATATAACACAGGAAGCTCAGCTCAGTGCTGTGTGATGACCTAAATGGGTGGGCTGGGGGTGTGTGTGGAAGGGAGGCTCCAAAGGGAGAGGATATATGTACACATACCGCTGGTTCACTTCCTTGTACAGCAAAAACTAATAAATACCACATTAGAAGTAATTATACCACAATTTTTTTAAAGGGTACGTGTTGCCATTCAAATTCAATGAATTATTATTATATTGTTATAATTCCACTTTTATGTCAAAGGACATACTATTTTTTTGAGATTTTTATAACAAAAACAATTTCCTACTTCCAATGCACAGTTTTAAGCAAAACATCTCTTTCTAGAAGCTCTAATGTAAAGAGTTCATCCAAGTCAGAGAACCTGTGATACAACTGAGCTGTGAGCTGCCTTTCCTAGAAGCCCTGCAGAAAAATGTCTCAGTAGCTATAGGTGGGAAGATTCCAAGGTGATTTGCTCTTGGAGAGATGCAAAGAAAGTCCCCTACACGCTAGCAATTATAATTTTACAATAGCAGTAATGCATCAAAAATATTTATTCACTATTTCAAAAAGCACTGTGGTAAGATACTTTGGAAATACCAATCTGTGTTCTACTTTCTGCAATTTTCCCTTCCTCCTGACTCCAAGCTCAGTGCCAAGCCCTTTATATTTCTTTGCAAACTAGAGAGCAGGTGCTTTTTCTGCTTTTTGTACAAACTTAAAGTTATCCGAGAGATAATGTTAAGAGGTCTGGAGAGGCAGAGATACCAGGGAGTTACTCTGAGAGCATTAAGAAGGAAAGGGGCCAGAAATTTCCCCAGAATACAAACAGGGAGAAGAGATGGGTTGAGGTGAGGGAGCCATCAGTGAAAGAGGCTCTGAGCAGAGGCTCCATCATGTGGGACCACAGTCTTTCCCAATAACCCTTCTTCTAAGGCAAGTACGGAAACAGCAGAGTTTTGGACGTGACAGGGCCCCTGCCCTCAGCCTGAGACATCTTGTTAGAAAACCAGTGTGGATCCATGGCTAGAGGAACCACCTAGACCCAGTGGCTGTGCTTGCAGACCCAGGACCAGGGTGCAAACTCAGTTGGAGAGCAGGTGGGCGGTGGGGGAGAGCCTCAGGACTGACTGATTGGACCCCACAAGAATGCTGCTAAGTCGCTTCAGTCATGTCTGACTCTTTGGGACCCCATGCACTGTAGCCCACCGCTCCTCTGTCCATGGGATTCTCCAGGCGGGAGTACTGGAGGGGGCTGCCATTTCCTTCTCCGGGGGATCTTCCTGACCCAGGGATGGAACCCATGTCTCTAACGTCTCCTGCATTGGCAGGTGGGTTCTTTACCACTAGCGCCACCTGGGAAGCCCCTGGGCTCCCCAGGTCAAGTTTAAATCATGTATGGACCATATGCTATATGGGCCATATGGAGTACTTAGACATCAATTGCATCAGGAAACTGCCAGCAAATTCTGTCCTCATTAAGCCACATTCAAGAAGCAGAATTGCTCTTATTGACAATGTAGAATAAATTCTGTTAAAGTGGTTTGAAGCATTTCTATACCTTAGAGAGTTCAGTCTTCCTCTGTCTACTTCCTCTGTCTACTTCCTCTGTCTACTCAAATCCCACCAGCACTCTAAATGAGCTGAAGTGTAGAAGAGACAGCTGGACCTGTAGCTGGATCCTGGGTTTATTCCTGCAGCAGTCATTCACTGAACACTCTTTTATCATCCAAGCATCCTGGACTTATGAAAATTAACAACAACAGCTCCTGATTTTTACCTGAGAGAGGAAAAAAGAACAACAAAGAAAAACAGGTTATAGGCAATGGCACAGTGATTACTCACCAAGCTCAGAAGTCAGAAAATAAGAGGAGTTTAGATCTCATTTCTTCCACTGCTTAGCTGTTGGATCTTGGCCAAACCATTTGATGATCCTTAGACTCTGTTATTTCACCCGTTAAATAGTTTATACAATCATTAGGATCTACTGAGATTCCTGTCTCATAGTGTCGTTGTGTCTATGAGGTGATTAAAAGTTTATTATTCTAAATGAATCGTTGCAATGCAACGTCTTAAGTACTGTGGTACTGTATTTATGTGGACTCTACATCAGCCCTTCATCTTCATTAAGCCCTACTGTGGCACTGTATCGGAGTGATGAAACTCATGTAAACTCCCCAAGACCGCCTCCTTTCTAAAATAAGAGGTTTGGAATATTGACTGATGATCCTTAACATCTCTAAAAAAAATGGTAGTGAGCCCAAGGGGAAACTGTACAGAACATCAGCCCATTGTTCTTTTAGAAAAATATTTAGATAATATCCACATAGACTTGGGGTGGGAAGTAGAATAGAAACAAAAGAGTAGAAAATAGTCAATCAAGCCAAGTAACTACTTATTTTAAATACATAAATATTTGGAAGCTAGCTAATAACTAAAATTTTTAAAAAATGAATCATTTCACAATTCTAGTAGTAAAATAGAGATGATATGGTTATCTGGTAACCTTAATCAATAAAAGTAACTAATCAGTATGATTTGGGTAGGTGTGGTGTCTCCAGTATACCCTTTAACTCTTTATTGTAATTAAAAGTTTAATTTAAAATTCAATTGAATTCAGTCAACTAATTTCTAATCAGTTGCTATGTCTTGCTTTTGTTTCAAAAGAAAAATTCACAGGTGTCTGTTTTCCCAAGTGGATTCTATAAACATGGCTGGAAAAATGTTCAGTGAGACACTAAGGAAATCTTATTTTAGTCACCCGTCAAATAAACAGAAACATTGCTAAGGCTGGAACCCATCAGTCCATCTGAAAAGGCTCAATTTCTCTTACATTTTGCATATTTTTAAAAATAAAAAGCACTTGTATTTCCTGGTTTGGGGTTAATACACAGTACGCATGAGTCACGTGCCTGGCATACCAGACTTCTACTTATAGGTCAAAGATACCACCTCTGCAGAAAAGCAGGAGAGGCAGAAAACAACTGCAACTATGCAAAAACAGGATTTCTAGCACCATTAAAATACGTGATGTGACAGCTGATGTGCTGCGCCGAAGCAGAGATCCTGCGTAAACTGGGGCTGCTGTGTGCTGCTCCTTCAAAACCTGTGGCTTCCCCTGACCTTTATAAACTGGAGGAGGACATTGCATGGCCCTTCACATGCAGTCACTGCCGCAAAGCTGGAAAGTGTTGCTATGGCCATTATGCATCTGTGTATCTTATCAAAGTTAGGATCAAATACTTTGGAAGCCTCCGGTTTCTAGAAATGCTATGCAACAATAAGTAAAGGTGCAGGATTAGTATATGTGCATCAGAAAGATAAAAGTCCTTCTTTTGCAATCTTCTATGTACTTTTGTATTGTATTTAAGATTTGGTTTTGGTTTAAATAAAACAGCCCCCTTAAACCGGTAGCATTTAAACATGTTTCATGAGTCTCCAGTATGTACTATTATCAAAAAATGTATATGTTATTTATAGATATTTATACAAATATTTACAAATAGTAACCCAGATACATGTGGAAAACACTCGAGAGATACTGTGGTTATAGAAGTTATTTTATAGTATTCCCAATTTGTTAAAATTATCCTCCCATATTATTGTTAAAAGTTTGCATTTTATTAATATAAGAATAACTAAATCATTTCATAACTCACTTCCTCTCTTTCTTTAAAGGATATAAAGACCAAAGTTAAAAGAAATTGTGGCAATTAGTTGGTTGATTTTTGCCGTTTAAGCATAAAATATGTTGGAAAATGCTGAATGAATTCAGTGATACCACTAATTATTTTCCTAGAAATCAATAGATAATGTCATTAGCACAGACATAAACAGTGTTCAATACATTTATTAAACTGAATCTAACTTAGTTGAAAATAATCAACTGTTTCCTGGTCAGATTTTTATTATTCAGTTAGTAGCATTCTGTTTTTCAGTAGGCGAATGAATTCCTTTAAACAGAAGTAAACAACACACCTAATTAATGTAGATTGGTTTTCTAAATCAATAAACTACCAATTTGATAGATGTTCGCTTTTCCAACAGTTTTGATTTTATAAATAAAAGGCTTCTTTTAGAGACTTGAGTAAATTTGAATTTAACTATTATTTGAAGGTCTTAAGTTGATAAGTTGGTGTTTGTGTAAATTTAAACTGCACTGTTTTTCCTTATTTTCTTTTTTGTTTTTTTTTATTTTCAGTTCCAAGTTCTAATTCAGTGACATAGTCCTGAAAGATTTGCCACATAAAGTATAATATGTGAGTAAACAGAGATATTTTAAATAAAACATAACACAATTCATTTAAATCATTTTAATCAATGAAAATAGAAATACTGATATAGCATATAAAATAATTAACTTCTTCTATCTAGACTTTCTGTTACTAATAGAGATGGTGCCTTCTAACCAGTTTTACAATACTTACAGCAGCGTTTCTCTCAACTTCTTAAATAAATAGGAAGTTAAAGCACTGCACTTTCTCACATCATTTTATAACAGGACCATGTGCCATGGAAAAAAATCAGATACATTGATGCCATAACAGCAGTGAAACAAGATAATTTATAATCATAGGGGGAATTTGGTTAAATGAACAAATGTGCAAATGCATATAGACACATTTCAAGTTAAATTACTCTCATGGGCTCAATCCAGGTTAAAAATCTCACCAAATGCCTAGTTGGCATTTAAATTTCACTGTATGTGTTCCTTTAATACAATCGCCTGTGTAGGCTGTATTGGATGTTCGTGTTCTGATGTATTCTGGTGCTGTTTTGGAGAGAGAAAACCTAGCTTCTGGGCCCGAATCTTTCTATTACACAGTGACTGTTTCAGACCTCTGTGCTGATGTTTCCGATTCCTGGGAAGTTCTCTTTGCCACAGGGCGTGCCCTGAAACACATCAAAAGAACAAAGTTCTACAAAAGAAAAAAGAAACTCAAGTAGGCTTGAACATACAAAGAGAGCAAGAAAGAGATGAGAAAGGGGCCAGGCAGAGTGTTGAATACAAAATGAGTTCAACCAGCCCCAGGAGCTCTTCATCACTTACATTTATCTTATTCCGGGAGAGGGGCGTCAAAACCAGCCCTGACATAAACCACCCACTGCCATTGACTTTGACTCTGTGTGTGTGTGTGTGTGTGTGTGTGTGTGTGCGTGTGCGTGTGTGTACTGTGTATTATACATAAAAAGGAACAGATCTCATGAAGTATCACTGTTACCCCACAAGAATTTTTTTGAAAACACTTAAAAACACAAATTAATAAAGTCCTGAAGAAATAAATTTAGCATGGTTTTCACTTAACTAATCTATAATGCTTTCATGGAAATCTTCTAATTGTGCATTGCTTTAACATCTTTGCTGCAGTATTTATACTGTATACCTTCTCTACTTGTTATCATAAAGCATGTGAGATTTTCCATTCCTACTTGGAATATTTTGTACATGTTTAATATTTCAGGGTCAAAACTCTTGGTTAAATCTCTGCAACAAGATAGATTCTCTATGATAAATAAAAAAATTTAAAATGTAAATGGTCTGAAAAAGGAAGAAAATAAAAGAAATATTTTCTGAGCCTATGCTAATTCCAACTTTGAAATGTCCCTAAATTCTGACTCTGTGTTCTTCAGAAGTATTTCCAATTAATAAATCGTTCCGACAAATTTTACTATCCCACTGGAATCGTGATCTTAAATGTTTGCACAAATTTTCTATAGATAGAAAGTGTAATGTCAGGTCTGACAACACTTAGTCCTGCAACGGAACGTCATTTAAATTTTGCTGGTTCAGAGGTAAGTAAATTAACACTGAATGGGAAGAGATAAACTTCAAAAAGAGAGAGAGAGGGAGAGAAAGTACTATCAAAAAGACTTTTTTATTAGCAAGATTTAGAAATATTACATCAGGGGCACATTTAGAACTTCAGTATGAGTTTTTTTTGTCAAGAATGACTATTATAAACAGTAGGCTCAAGACTGTTTCTGATGCATAAGAAGTTATAATCTAACATGCTAATGTTAGCTTCCTAATACAAATCAATTGAATAGTAGTGTGTGTCTATCAATATTATGATATTTTATTTTGTGCTTACCTGAGACTTTCTAATTTCTCTTTTACTTGAGTGGTTCTAGATGACTTGTATGCTATCATTATAGTATAATAATTATTATGTGTTTCTTTTGTTAATTGAT
This sequence comes from Bos taurus, assembly GCF_002263795.3. NCBI lineage: Eukaryota > Metazoa > Chordata > Mammalia > Artiodactyla > Bovidae > Bos > Bos taurus. The sequence continues at coordinate 30,747,900 of NC_037333.1, read as the reverse complement.
ATTCAATATAAAAACTAAACCTTTTTTTAAAAGATGTTTCAAAAGGTCATAAGCACATGTAGGTGTCAGGTTTGCTTAGTGGGCAATGCCAAGCATGGCTCCCACATGGCCTTACTTGAACAAAGGCTTTCAGTCAGCCAGCAGTCTGGATGAAAAGGTAGAGTCCCCAAGCCCTGTTTACATGTAGCAGAGTGTGCAGCCAGAACTTCAGTGGCTTTTTCAGCTCATTCATAGATGCCTTCTCTGTTTCAGTTTTCTCCCATTTTCTTAAGAAAATAAAATCATTCAAAATTTCAAACAGCTTGGAGTTTGAGGCAATTGTGTGCTTCTCCAATGCACCAGTATTATCAAAATAAAATTATACGATTCCACTCTCCTGTCAACAATAAATTACCCAGAAAGACCGTCTTGAGATAGAGCTCGAGCAAGAGAGAGGAAAATAGAAGTTTTAACGAAAAATCAAACAGGAGTTACAATTCTGAAAGTTGATAGTCTTGATCCAATTTTTTTTCTACCTTTAAAAATCAGCCTTATCTCAAATACACCACTCAAATTTACCATCTGATTTTATGTGGTTGAATTTTGGTTTTGCATACCTTGTTTGCGGTTGGCATTTAAACCACAGCAAAGTGTAAATGCAACAGTGGAATGGACACTTTGCTGAAGATTAAAAACCACAACAACATAAAACTCTACACCAGGGAGTGTGTGATATCTCCAAGGCAAATAGTCATTAGAGCTTCAGTGAGTTGGTCAAAGTGAAAAGAAAGAAAAGCACCACACAGCCTCAGCGTGGCCCTCAGAATCCTACAGTTCAAACAATTGACCTTTAACTGCAGGCTTTGCAAGCTGAAGCTCAGGCTGGTCCACCGTGACGCCCCTGGATGCGATGGCCCTCTTAGCAGACAGTGACTTGCCTTCAGGTCACAAGTCCAGGCCAGTCAGTGTCTTAGGGGGGCCCTCTCTAGGCATCTCCTGGCTTCCTAAGGCATTATTCTGTCCTCACAGAGGGACGTCCTTCTCCACAGGACTGACGAGGGTACAGTTCAAACAACACATTAATAAACCATTTGAAAAGTCGACCATTTACTAAATCAAGGTCCAAGCTGCAGGAAATAGAATGTTGTCTTCTCCAATAATATATCTCACAATCATCTCAAAAGTCAAATATCTAAAACCCATCTCTTCTTCAAATGTTTCTGTGAAAACAATAAACATCCATCTCTTCTCCAGAGATGACCAGGGCTGAGAACACAGGCTCGGAGGTGGGATGCTACTTACTAACAGTGTAACTTTGAACAAATTTCTGAACCTGTCTAACCCATTTTCTTATCAGGAAAACAGAGACAATAATAGTTCTTATCTCAGGATTGTTGTAGGGAACAAATGGGATTGAACCAGAGACTAAACCAAAGTGCCCAGCATAACCCTTAATAAATAAGCTTTAGCTATTATTATACTTTAAAAAATCATCTTTCACTCGTGCTTCTTGATCTTTCTTATCAGTCAGGTTCAGAGATCCATCCACTCAACACTGTGCCCTTTTCTCTTCCATTCTTAGAGCCTTGGTCTCAGAACCTTACTTCTTTGTAACTAGATTGCTTTAACAATAATTTCAGTTGATCCCCTGACCTAGTTTTACTTCAGTTCACCCTGTACATCACTAATAGTTTGATTTTGCACAAACAATGCTTTCTGTCCACCACTGTTAAAAATCTTTATTGATTCCTTCTTCCCCACTCCTCTGCCTGGTTTGCAATAGCCTACACATTCTAATTCTACCCAGTATTTCCTGATACAATATCTAGAGGGGTTTTTTATATTCTTTTTAAAAATTTTTTAATTGGAGTATCATTGCTTTACAATATTGTTAGTTTCTGCTGTACTACATAGTGAAACAGTCTTTATGTACACATAGAATCCCTCCCTATTTTCTATTGTATAATTTTTTCATTGATTTCCTCACATAGTCAAAAAATATTCACTGCAGGCCTACCATGGACCAGACATCAGGGATACAACGATAACTGGTTTCCAAAGATATGCAAATAAATAATATATTCTCCCTCTCATCAATTAGATTTATCCAGATAATAGATAATTAAGCAGCTTATTAAAATATACCAGGTAAGAACTCTGAAAGTATAGGAGACATTTTTTTTTTAATTATACTGCTGTCCAACATTCTGTCTTTGAGCAGGAAGGCCTCAAGATATATTAAAATTAAATGACTGCAGTGTAACAAGTATTGTTGGTCACACTATTTCATGCTTCCAGGAGCCATAGGGCCTTCAAAGTTTGTGTATTTTTGCCCTTAAGTAAAATTGCTGTTGACCTGTCAAAATTCTAGCTATCACCACCACAAAACCAGTCTCACCTCTTCCATGGTTTTTTCCTTCATTATTCTAATACTTCATCTTCATCCCTAGAACGATTATACCTATTAATCTGCATTACTTAACTTAGTACTTGGTTCTGTGGATTTTTCTGGTGTTTGATATTGTTTTGTGTATCATAGACTGATCTCTAATCAGATTCTGAGCCTGTTAAGGGCAGAATTCATGTTTTAAGCAAGTTTATTTCCTGTTTTCCAAAGAAGCCAACTTGATTTTAAAACAATTGTAGTAACAGATAATTAGTAATTAATTTATTTTTAATGGGGAAAGTGTCGATTTTAAAAATAAGTATTTTTTACATTACTTTCTAGTCCAGAATTCACTAAAAGTTGTTCCACATAGCAAATGGAACAATTGCTTTGTTCTACAAGTTCTATAAAATGCTAATAAAAATTGCTCAAAAACTTAGAAGTATTGGTGATATACTGAATTAAACATCATTGAATAAGATTATTTACTACAAGACTTCCTAGAGTCTGTAAAATGAGTCTACTCAAGTCTTCGAAAGAGGTAGAAATTATTCAGTGTACCCCAAATCTACTTAATGACAAAACCCATTTCTTGGAATTAGTGTTCACTGAGCTTACTTTGGGAAAAGTCTTCAAAAGTCTTTGGAGCTGATTTCTATTTTAAGCTTAGTCAAACCATGTGAATTGCTGAAATAACTGGTTATTTAACTCAATTAACTGGTAAGTGCTAACAATTCACTAATAATTTTTAGAAACATTTACTCTTCTCTAAATTCTATAACATTAGCAAAGATTTTGATAAACAAAAAATTGGGGCACAAATTCTAAAAAGAACATACAGGAAAGATCACAGTGATCCCTTGAAGCTGCCCAGAGTTAAGCTTCCTGATTTGTGCCTTTATTCAAGGATCTTTCTGTTGATCTAAATTTATATGATTCTGCTATTCAAAGGCTGAATTATGAGGTCTACACCCTTGGATTTTAACAAAAAGGGAAGTTCTTTTCTTTAAAGCATCTATTTAAGTGGGTTGTTTAAAATGCATTTAACAACATCAAATTGATTAAAGGTTACAACTATAATAAGATTTATATATTTATCATTAATTGTGCTTAGTCATTTCCTATTCTTTGCGACTCCATGGACTATAGCCCGCCAGGTTCCTCTGTCCATGGGTTTTTCAGGCAGGAATACTGGAGCAGGTTGTCATTTCCTACTCCAGGGGATCTTCCTGATTCAGGGATCGAACCCGGGTCTCTTGTACCTCCTGCATTGGCAGGAGGACTCTTTACCACTGTGCCACCTGGGAAGTCCCATACTAATCACTAATTATTAGTGTTTTAAAGTTTATGCTGTAAAATTATAACTATAATTAAAAGTCAAGATCAGAGATTCAAGATTTAAGGAGACAGTTAAGATTTCTACCAGTAGAAATCTCTACTGACTCTCCTTTGAGGGTGATGATGACTTTATTTTCTGGTGAAGATATCCAAGGCCTCATCTAGTTCACCCAATGTATCCTGGGTGAACCCCAAGCCCCTTCCTGAAACAGATTCTATGGAACCAGCAGGCAATATGCTCTGCTTTCTTTGGGTGCTTGGAGTCCTGTGAGTTTTGCAATGGCTGTCATTAAGCTCCACTTTCCTTACGAGGGACCTTTAAAGTGGAGCCAATGCAGTATTCCTAGAGGTAGGACCATGGAAAGCCAGACCTTATCTGAACTCTACCTTGATGTGCCCTTATGCTTTATTTCCCACAGGCTTCATCCCTGCAGAATGAAACAACATCTGAAAGAAGGAATGCTTGGCCATTAAGACCATGTTTGAAGCTTGGCACCAGCACCTGGAGAAGCCAGGCATCCAGTCATGGCCTGCACCAGTCATCACAACTGGGAGGACCTCTAGATGACCCATAACCTCTAGCAGCACCAGGGCTGCTGACCTTTTTCCCACCTATTGTTTTCAGGACCCACTCGATCCTGAGTGCCCTAAACTGGTGAGCTGATGTATTATATCCTAAGTTAAAAATTCTTACTCAGTTCAAGGAAGTTGAACTCACCAGCTTGTGACATCCACAAATTTTTGCTGTAATCCACTCATAGAAGAGCAACAAGGTGACTACTGCTTTTAGCCACAGGTCGTGGGGTCTTACCGGAGCCGACCCACTCATCTTGGAGGGGTGCTTCTATGCAGTGGACTTCTTGCCTATGTGTCCTCGTCAGGAGCACTCACACTGGGGTCCAAGTCTGGACCACAGCAGCTTTGTCCTCCAGCTTCTACCTGTTCAAGGTTAAACGGTGTAAACTGTGGGTCCTGGGACTTCTGATGGCCAAGTGTCAAGAAGACCGACATGGAGGACTGAGGAGAATGTGCCTTGGCAGAACTGAACCAGAAAAAAAGACAAAGGCCTCTCCCAGACTTTATTGAGCCACTGGTGATTGTGATTAAATATCTTTGGAGAATTTTATCACTGAGCTCTCTCCATATTACTAAAACAATAGTATCTTCATATTTACCAAAATGAACCATCTTTCTCCATGACAAGAGACATTGCCTTTACCCCTAGTGCCCATCAAAAACCTACATCTGCATGGATTTCTGACTAATGTAGAGCTACCAGTCTGAATCCACATCTAGTAAATTTGTCATTGTAGACAAAGATCATTTGGATCATGAGATGACACCCCGGAATAGCAGTGCCTGTGCGTACTACCCACCATCGAAATAACTGAGTTTTCCCTATACCCAGCACCGCTTTCATCTATAATACCTCTTCTGGGCAAACCAATCTCTTACAAGTAAAGTATGGAAACATCTCATGAAGCATCTTAATTCCCTGTGAATTCAAACAATTCTTATGATGATATGTTATGTGCCCAGAACAACATTGACTTCTGAGTGTTCAGTGGTGACTGTGTTACAGTGCTTGCCCCTCAGAACTTTACATTCCAATGGGGAAGTCCGACAATTAAACAGAATGGTGAGTGCTAGACCAGGATGGGGATGACCACGAGAATTCCCACATCTCTGATCTTGGACCACCCAAGAAGCTCCTAGCTGCCCAGGTTGCCTCAGATGATCTCCTAATATGCCAAAGCAACCCAAAAAATTCAAGCCAACAAGCAGCAGTCCCCGGGGGAACCCCTGCAAGGGGTGATCATATGGATTCTGGTTACTAATGAATTGTTTCTAAGCCACCTGACTTTTTAGTAAGTTCGGTACTCTCTTACTAAGCGCCTTCCCCATTCTGTCATCAAACTGGTAGCCCTCAGGTTGTAGCTGCTCATAGGTGGAATCAAGCTATGAAGTTGGAAGACATGGCTTGGAGTCTGGGTCCTGGCACTTACCATGACTATGGACAAATCACTTAAACTCTCTAGTCTTTGGTGTCTTTCTTTGCAAAGTAAAATTGGAAACATGTACTATACCTACCTCACAGGGTTGTTGTGAGAATCAAGTGAAAATGTATGTGAAAATGTATGTAACTTTGTTATTTTTATCACCTCCATTTTCCATGGGTTCTTCCTCCTCCCTACCAAATACAATATTATACTTTAGCAGAAAAAGTTTTCTTACCACCTTCATGCAAGTGAATGGTACAAAGATGATGAAGTGTGTGCCCTCCTGGATATTTGGCTTCAGTCTAAGGATTTTGATGCCTCACAAGATGACAAGGATATAATTCAGAGGACCAAATCCAGGGCCCTATTGCCATATAGCCATTCCACCATTAACACACCACTGGACTTAGACACCAGTCAGCACTCTTGATGGAAGGCTTTCCCCAAGGCCATAGTAGAGAAGTCTCTTGGCCCCAGAGAACTAACCAGATAGCCATGATTCAGGGAGTCCTTTGGGCTTTGGCTACTAAAGGAATCACCAGCCAGGCCAGTGGAGAGCTTATCTCCTAAGACAGAATGAGAAGACTTTGTTACAAGGAGGCACTGACCCACTTAAACAAAACACAAGCAACCCCTTACTGCTCAACCTATTATAGTTGAGCTGGCAAGGGAAAATTCTAGACATTCATTTATAGCAAAGATTTGGTGACACATCCCTTCCTTAAGCACACTTTATCCTTAAGGCCAACCTGGCTCTTATCTCTCTGATTTTGACTTGTTTACTCCTTGTCTGTCTAACAGACCTGTGATAAACTGATAAACTGGCTTACAAGTCTCATGTATCCCCCTTACACACACACACGCACACACACACACACACACACCAGTGAGGAATCCCACCCCTGTTTCTTATCCTACCCACATGGCCAAGCCCTAGCCTAGCCTTCTGTTTCTGGTGATTCAAAATGGATTTTGGATTGACTAATCTAATTGGAGTCCAATCTCAGTGAAGTAGTCTATCCCAGTTTGAAACACTGACTCTATTTTGGTCCTGAGTAGAAGTCTAAATAAAGTATCTATGGAGCCATTGATACCCAGCCATCTTCTAAGGGGAAAAAAAAAATGATTTCATCTTTCTACATAAAATATACTTCTCCTAAACTAAGAACATATTAGCATGTACCTCCAGGGACAGCATAAAGTTTCTATAAAAGATCTCTTGAGTGAAGGGAATGATGATTATATACCAAAAGATGAGACAGGATTAGCATCCCAGAATCTCTGAAGTAAGATCTTAAGTCTGAAATAGGAAATTTCAACTATAACTCATTCCTCAGGTTCTCAAGGCAAGGAAAGAGGAATTTTAGGGAAAACACTGATTGTGTCAATTTCCAAAATGTTTTTAAATGTGATGAAAAATAATTCACAGTCTTCTCCTAGCTATATGTCCAGAATAGCTGAATCTAATATGCCAACTCAGTGAACTGAGAAATTCACAAATCCTTTCTTTAGGCGGTAACATTAAAATTTAAGACTTAAAAAAAAAATCAAAGATAATTATAACAGTGTTTTATAGTTTACAGTCACCACTTGCTATGGGAAGAGAGCCAGGGAGACTCAGAGTCCCAGCCACCCAAGGTCAGAGGCACTGAGCCAGAGGACCCAGAGGAGAGCAGGCCCATGCCAGGAAGAAAAGCTGTTGCTGAAATGACAGACCAAGCATATGAAACAAGATGATCTTCAGGTCATGGTAACTGAGAAAGAAGAATAGACTGATCCAAATTGAGAAGCAGATTAAGATGTTGGAATTGGTATCAGGACAAATACGACTGGGCAGGAAATGGAGTCACCTACAGCCGCGCCATGTCTATCTTACAGTAGCCTTTCTTATGAGTTGCAATATGACATCCTAGTTTTGTTTGGTTTGTTTTTTTCAGAAGTAACATCCTGAGTATCACTGATCTCTCTTACATAACCAGCCCAAAATAGAAAACCCTTCCTTACCTGCAGACATACCTTTTACCATCTTGGTTGAAATAATTTGCTTTCTTGGAGAGTTTTAGTTTTTTCATAAATCTTTGATAAATTATTTTATCAATAAAAATTTCTCATTAAATAATTTCCCTGGTTGAATTTTAATTCCTTCTTTGGTGATTAAAATTGGTAATAAAAATGAACGACTTTAATAGTTTGTCTGTCCTTGCCTGTCCAAGGCTATGTGAGAGGGAAAGGATATCCCCTCATAGGTTACACGTTAGTGAGCTGGAAACAGTTAAAGCCAAACACCAGGGGAGGACAGCCGAGGGGATGTTTACTCATGACACACAAGGAGCATTGCAGTTTAACCTTCATCTGCAAACTGTATCTCTGTAAGAGGCACTCAGTTCTCTCACTGCCCCGCATCAGGATGCAGACACACTGCCGAGTGAGATACAATGCACGGGACAGAAAAGAAAAGTGTAGGCAGCGTTTCGCAGAAAGAGGTATCTGAATGCAGAGATCAGCCACTCCCCATTGCTGGCAGGAATGCCAGGCTTTTCAGAAAATCACATTAGAAGTTCCAGCAGTAGATGGAACCCGGCCAGTACACACAATGGTGGGGAGCTGGGGGAAGCTTTGTAATTAAACACTGAACTCTGAATACTTGCAAGCAGACTAAGAACCCTCTCCTGTTGTCAACAAGGGCTGATTTTTTTAACTGGACCTAGTAAGACACGAATACGTGTGGGAAATAAAGGAAGTCAGTGGATTGCAGCCGTCAGGTTAAGAATGAAGAAGATAGTCTGAATGGTACTTAGAGAGATCACAAGCTCCCTAGCATGAGAGACTGGAAGTGACTACAGAGGAGCATCACTGTGTGTCCTTCCCAAGATGATGTATATATATTTACACTGAAATTGACTGCCTAGTAAATTGCAGTTGGCTCTTGTCTTTTGTGTCAGTTCAGTTCTTCTCTATGGAGTCTTTTCATGGTCTTTATAAAGTCCAGAATTTATAAAGAACTCTTCAAAGCTAACAGTTACCTGTTAGTATCTGAACCAGATACTGATGATTACTATCAATATTCTAGAATGACCAAGCCAAATAAGCAAGCAGATCTTTACTTAAATAAAATATATTTCAAACAAAATATATACAAATTACAACAGGAAGATGTAGTACCATCTCTGTCACAGCAGTCCCTAATGGAATTATAATCTCAAATTTCCCATCTTCACCACAACAAAGCTAAATTTCTGTAAACTGAAAATCTGCATTTTTTTTACTAGATCAAAATTTGGCAGCAACTAAGCAGTATTTTGAAGGAACTAGTAAAGTTAAACTCCTTGAAGACATTCTTTCCTTCAATTTATATAGATTGAAAGCCATCCATCTTCTAGATACTATGATAAGTGATAGACATCACATAGCAAAATCATGGAGTTCACACTCCAGGATGAGAAAAATATATCAAACCAATAATCTTACCAAGGATTAATTCCCTGAAGGAAAGGATAAAATGAGTGTGTATAACAAAGAAAACTGACCTAGTTGAGAAGGTTTACAGGAAGAAGTAAAAAGCTTTTGCTAAAATAAGAACAATGAGAAGAAGTTTGGGGGATAGAGATGGGGAAGATAGAACACATCAGGCAGAGAGACCAGCTAGCATCCTTCATTGCTTCATAGAAAGCAAAGTTCATCTGAGAACTAAAAGCCAATGTGACTGATGTAATGAAGACAGGTCCAAGGAACTGGAGCTCTGAAAACAAAGGTAAGAAAGGTGGAAGGAGAGTCCTAGAGGTGGATACAAACCACCTATGCAGAGTCTTAAATGCCACACTAAGGAAATTTATCTTCAACCTAAGAGACTCCAGAAGCCGCTGCAGATTTTAGCAAGAGTCAAGTCATACGGTTGTGTGCCTTGTTGCTTTGTTGCACACATAGAGAGTGCTCAGTACATACGCATTGAATAAATTCCAGAAAGTTGTCTTCTCCACAAAGTATCCCAGAGAACTGTTATTGTGTTTTCCTAAATTAAACTGCTTATCAGAATCGTAACTCAGAAACTTCCCTGTAAAGAGGCTTTCTGAAATTTATATTCAAATGGTGCCAAGAGTGTCATTATTACCACCTGATCATGTGCATAATGCATCCAGGGATACTGTCTTTAAAACAGATACAAAAATTGTCTCAGTAACAGTCATACTGATGAAAATATTTTGGAAGCATCCATAAAAGTAAATGAAATGTCCATTACTCTTTACTTCTCTACTGGGGGGAAGCTCAATTTGGAATGAAAAGAGGTGTTACAAGAGCCTCAGAAACATCGAGATGCCCTGACTTGCCTGCACGCCAATAGCACAGTAGGTTGTGTCTCCTCTTTCAACCCTGCCTTTACATATACCTGGTGCCTCCAACAACTTCACATGTGGGGACTAGGGCAGAATCAGTCTTCTCCTTGGCTTTCCCTGCAGACTAAGTTATAGGCTTCCTCAGTTCTGCTAAATCAATGATCACTGGTCCATCTATTTCCAGTTGACATCTTTCATTTGTTATTGTCTCTTTAGCCGTTCTCTTCGTTCCATGGGTTTATATATTTTGTGTCCTTTTTCTGTTATATTAATGATGTTTGAGGGAGGTATCTGTGTGTTCAATCTGAAACAGTTAACTGGAACTTTCTTATTGTTCTAACTTGCATTTCCTGGTTGAATATGTTTTTCATCTTTATGAATCATTTTTACTACTCCTGCATGAACTACCTGCTCTTATCTTTTGGCTGTTTTTCTATCAGGAACTAGACATTTTCTTATCAAGTTTAGTAATTCCTTTTTATATTATGTCTATTAACTCACTGTGTGTAAAACTTGTTGCAAATACTTTTTCCAATTTATCGTTTACTTTTAACTTCTATGATTTTTTGTATGTGAAAAATGTTCCTTCAGTTTTTATGTACTATTGTTTGTGGAACTCTTTTATTATTAAAATTACTGTTAATTTAACATTTTAAATTATTTCATTAATTATTGAATCTTCCAGTGATTTTATGCATAGAATGCTTACTTAGCCTGATGTCAGTAAAACACTTACTTGCATCACTTTCTAGATATGTTTATAATTTCCCATTTTTATTTTATTTTATTATTTTTTTTTATTTATTTTTTTTTTTTAGTAGAGTCTCTTGTCTCCAACCGAAAATCCAAGAACACACAAATAAATCACAATACCCAAGGGGCAGCAGCCTAATCATGGTTGTACCCAGAATACTTGGGAGATAACAGACACTCAGTAAATACTTTTAAAACTAATTAATCCAGTTAAGTATTCACACACACAAAAAGGCTATTCCTCTCATATACAAATATATTTTTGAACTGACCCAAATCCATAAATCACACACTTATTTGCTACAGATAGGCACTTTTTTTTTTTCTGCTTGCATTCTCTATCATTTATTAGTTGTTAATTATCTTAATAGTTTACTTTTGCTATATAACCTTTGTTTAAATATTATTACATTAATGCAATATCTTTTATTAACCAAAATCTTTATCATTTTCAGAACAATTTTACATTTATTATCTTTTTTTTTTAATTTTTTTTATTTTTTAAAAAATTTACCACCACAGGTATACATGTGTTCCCCATCCTGATCCCTCCTCCCTCCCATTTTTATATTTAACTTTTAATTCATCTCCAACTTATCCTGTCACATAGGACAAGGGGAGATTTAAGGAATTAATTGAGAAATATAGCACATATACATAAAACATAGACATAGATTATGAATAATTTAACAAATCATTTAAAAACAAACACTCATCCTACCGCAATGTGAATTCTTGTCTAAAGATCTAACTTTTGGGAGAATCAAAACTAAAATAATCCATACTGGAAATGGTCTAGGAAGCATAACCTCAGATGGGTTTCTGGAACTGGATCACTCCCTGGCCAGATAGCAGCCAAGGGTGTATTGTCAGCAATAAGTGGGTTGTGGTGACCCCTGGCAGGCTGTAGGGTCACTATTGCTAACAGTCTCATCTGTGATGAACTGGAACCAGATGCAGGAAGAAGAGGAGACACTGAGCTTGTGCAATATCTCTGCCATTTGAGAGATATGGTAACAGTGATTGCAGTAAAAGACTGCAGATATATCGGGTGAAGTACCACAGATATACCACCGAAAGAAAATGGGGGGCTCAAGTTAGTCAGCCATCACCTCAGGACACAATGCAAAATCCAGAAAACTCTGATATCCACAGTTAATGCCGGTACAGGCTGAGAATTAGACCATATTATAAGAGTAGCTGAATTGCAGAGTATTGTTACTACACAGCCCTGGCAAGCTGACTAATGCTAAACTTGAGACCCTGAGAGAGAAGTAAGAAACTGAGGATGAAAAGCAGACATATAGAACCCTTTATGTTCTGCTGAACCATCTAGGTCTCCTCAAGTGACCCTTTATTTCACTCAAGAACAGTCACCTCCCCTTGCCTGAGGACCATTCAGAGACCTCACATGAGTAAGATGACTCACCAGATAATACTTGCCTTCATCAAAATTGGCTCCACCTTTCTTATAGTTTGTAGGCATAAAGCTAGGGTCAAGTCTCAGCATGGCCCACTTGGGGAAGTACTGTTCTTATTTTGGAAGCAAAGGAACTACTCCAGAAGTTCTGCAATACTGAGGGGGAATTTCCATAACTCAGGATTTTACATCCTAGAGGTCCAAATATTATGCTGAGATGGATTTTTAAACTTGGAAGAAATGTTGACCTACAGTAAATAAGGTGGAAATGCCAGAACAGCTTCATCACAGTTTGAGGAAAGGGAGGAAAGTCTTATAAAAGAGGGATACACTTGAATGGATTTAATGCTTAAGACCAGAGAATTCATTAGCTACTATGCTTCTCAGGGAAGCCAAAGAAGAAACTCTCTTCACTAAATCAAAAATGAATGTGTTGACAACACAGTACACAGGGGAATAATAAGGCTACAATAATTATTGAGACTGTGAAATCTGGTTTAAGGCAGGTCTTCCCATGCTGGGACAGGGGTGGAGGTTGACTAGGGCTAGGGAAGGGTCATGATGTAATAATTTAGAGTAAACAAAGGAAAATGAGAGTTTTGAGGTGAGGAGCTCAGTCTAGGGTGCACTCTGCCAGCTGATGCTTCCTATTGAAGCTATGAGGCTATGAAGCTGGTGGGTCCTGCAGGAAGCTCCTGGAATAAGCAATACAGTCAATTTGTTTGTTTTAAACAAAAAGGAAGTGCCAATGTGGGGATAGTATCATTGTTAAGAAATGCAGTGAATCTGTCCTTTTCTAGCTAGGATATACACTCAGGAAATCTGCCATGGAATAAGCTCATCGGAGTTGACAAAAAGAGAGGATTCCAGAAGAGCAGAGGCCAGGTGGTGCCACTTACCTGTCAGTGTCAAGGTGGGTGTAATTCCTACACCAGGAAGTTAAGCCAGAATGAAAATCGGGGACCCTGACCCCCAGGGGTCTGTGGCAATAGATGACAGACCACAGTATTTCCAGGGACACAGTAGATGGATGGTGCACTAGGATGATCTGGAAAAGGCAATGGCACCCCACTCCAGTACTCTTGCCTGAAAAATCCCATGGATGGAGGAGCCTGGTAGGCTTCAGTCCATGGGGTCGCTGAGTTGGACATGACTGAATGACTTCACTTTCACTTTTCACTTTCATGCATTGGAGAAGGAAATGGCAACCCACTCCGGTGTTCTTGCCTGGAGAATCCCAGAGACGGGGGAGTCTGGTGGGCTGCTGTCTATGGGGTTGCATAGAGTCGGACATGACTGATGTGACTTAGTAGCAGCAGCAGCAGCGCTAGGATGATTAGTGGTCCCTCCCAAGGTGCCCACATCCTAATTTCCAGGAACCTGTGAATATATTACCTCACCTGGCAAAAGGGACTTGCAATGTGATTGAACTAAGAATCTCAGGATGGGGAGATTATGCTGGAGTATCTGGGTGTGCCCAGATTAATAACAATGTTCTTTGAGGTGAAGGAGGCAGGAGTCAGACTCATATAAGGGGATGTGACAACAGGCACAGAGGTCAGAGAGGAAGAGGTTTAAAGATGCTATAATGCCAGCTCTGAAGGCCAAGTGAAAGTCTCTGAAAGTACACTCCCTCCTAGATAGTAAATGAGAAAAATACCACACACTGGATGGAAACTTGGAGATTGAGTATCACTCTCAGAGGTGTGCACCACCAGATGGAAGAGCAGCGGTCTCCACCATGTCCCTATCTCATCGGTCACTCTGACACCTGCAAAAATCAGATGAATCACAGTAGATGATAATAGACTACTGTGAACCTAACTGAGGGGGAGCCCCATCTCAGCTACCTGGCAACTGTTGCACTCATCATGCAGCTATTGATCCGGAGGATTTAGCAGGAAGGCTGATAAGCAGCAGTTCACACTCACCTGGAATGAATAATAGTGCATTCCGTTTTTTTTTGTTTTTTTTTTTTTTTTTACCTAAGTAAGTGGCTTTATTTATTTTTTTAAATACAAATTTATTTATTTTAATTGGAGGCTAATTACATTACAATATTATATTGGTTTTGCCATACATCAACATGAATCTGCCATGGGTATACACGTGTTCCCCATCCTGAACCCCCCTCTCACCTCCCTCCCCGTACCATCCCTCTGGGTCATCCCAGTGCACCAGCCCCAAGCATCCTGTATCATGCATCAAACCTGGACTGGCGATTCATTTCATATATGATATTGTACATGTTTCAATGCCATTCTCCCAAATCATCCCACCCTCTCCCTCTCCCACAGAGTCCAAAAGACTGTTCTATACATCTATGTCTCTTTTGCTGTCTCGCATACAGGGTTATTGTTAGCATCTTTCTAAATTCCATATATATGTGTTAGTATACTGTATTGGTGTTTTTCTTTCTGGCTTACTTCACTCTGTATAATAGGCTCCAGTTTCATTCACCTCATTAGAACTGATTCAAATGTATTCTTTTTAATGGCTGAGTAATACTCCATTGTGTATATGTACCACAGCTTTCTTATCCATTCATCTGCTGATAGACATCTAGGTTGCTTCCATGTCCTGGCTATTATAAACAGTGCTGTGATGAACATTGGGGTACAAGTGTCTCTTTCAATTCTGGTTTCCTCTGTGTGTATGCCCAGTAGTGGGATTGCTGGGTCATAAGGCAGTTCTATTTCCAGTTTTTTAAGGAATCTCCACATTGTAGGGTCATGTTAACATTCTCAGGATAAAAGGACTTGGTTTACCTGGAACTTCTGCAGAAACTCATGGTGGTCTGTTCTAGTGATGACATCACTTTAACTGGAGCAGGAAGTAGCTTTAAAAGAAATACCCTTGTGAGGTACATTACAAAGATCCAAGATCCTGCCAGAGTGGTGAAGTTTTAGAATTTCAGAACTATGTGACATACTATTAATAAGATACTCCCAAAGGAACAGGCATAATGCCTGGTAGTCCTTTTTTGATTTTGGAGAAAGCACATGTCATACAGCTCTGACTTATTTATCAGTTGACAACTGACTCGGAAGCAAGTAGTTCTGAGCAGAGCTTACAGCAGATCTAAGTTGTGGAATAAACCTCCTTGTCCATGACATCATGTGATTCAGCAGATTCTATGGTGCTGGAGCTATTTGTGGAACATAAGGTTGCATTTAGGGTCTTTTGTAAGCCCCAGTAGAAGAGTCATAGCACAGACTTCTAAGGCATTGGAACAAGATTATGCCATCTGAAGCACAGAACTAGCCACGATTCCAAACAGATCTTGGATGCTACTAGCCTCTAGCAGAGACTGAACTCTTAATGAAGGAATATTAAGTGCTGTGCAACTGAGGCTGTTCACTTTGATCTGGATATCTCATTAATTACAAGTTCGACAGGGGGAGAGGGGAGTGGAAAATATCCATCCATCATATCATGGAAATAGTAATTCTGGATCAGACCCAATAAGTTCAAGAGAGCATAAGTAAGTTACATGAACAGGTGTCCCAGACTCTTTTATTACTCCATTTCATCAATGTCTCACCTCTAATGAGGTAACAGAAAAGGAACAGCTAACAAAGAAGGAAGAACTGAGGCCTGGTTCGTGGATAGGGTGACTCATTATGTCTGCAAGCCAAAAACAGGCTGCTGTTGCAATAAGACAGTGTTGAGAGGAAGTCCTGTGCGTTTCACTTTCGGTGAAGAAAAAAATGGCCTAAGATGTGCGCGTGCTCAGTCGAGTCCAGTTCTTTGCAACACCATTGACTATAGACCTCCAGGCTCCTGTGCCCTTGGGATTTTCCAGGCAAGAATATTGAAGTGGGTTGTCATTTCCTTCTCCAGGTGATCTTCCCAACCCAGGGATCGAACATGCATCTCCAACGTGGCAGGAGGATTCTTTTCCACCAAGCCACCTCAGAAGCCCTCTTCAAAGATACTGAAGCTTGCATTTTTCTCCCTTGAATCATTTCCTCTGAATGAGCAAGGTGCTCATATGCCATAGGACACTCAAACAGCCGTATGAGAAGATCCACATGGCAAGAAACTTGGGCCTACTGCCAACAGCCAGCACTAACTCTGAAGCCTTGTGAAGGGACCATCTGGGAAGTGGCCCTTCCAGTCCTAGTCAAGCCTTCAGATACTAAAACTTGAGCTGATATTTTCAGTAAAACCTCTTGAGAAATCTTGAGCCAGAACCACCCAACTCAGCAGCTCCAGAATCTCTTACCCACAGAAAGTGTGATGTAGTAAATGTGTGTTGTATAAACCACTGAGGCTGAGGCTGGGGGTGGATTTATTATGGAGCAATAGATAACTGATACAGATACTATAAAATTGTGAAGGAGTTTACAGTTCCTGGTGGTCAATGAAACTTAAGCAAACCTAGGAACTGTAACAAATGTAATTGCGAACAGCTCTAACAAGCCTTTAGTGTAATAGTAGACCCTAAGTCACCTTGCTTTCATCTCCTTGCTGAAAGATGAATGGTAATCCCAGAGGTGAGAAGAGAAGAATTCTTAGAGGATGAAGCATTTAGTCTAGACTTTGAAACTTAGCTTACCTTCTAGTAAGTAGGACTAGATAATAGGTGTCTGGATTAGCATGTTTGTGGTGACAGGAATTACAAGTTCTGAGAACTATAAACTAGCTGAATAGAGTACAGGAAATCTTCTAGAAAAATAATTCTCAAAGTGGGACAACCCTTGGGGTGCTTATTTTAAATACAAGTTCTGGGATCCTTTCAAAAATGTGATTTGGTAGATTTAGTAGGGGCCCAGGAATCTACCTTTTTAATGAATATCCCAAGTGATCTTTATGTACATAGATGATCCTTGAAATAAATATGAGAAGCTGTGCAAAAGGAATAATGAAATCTCAGTCTAGAAACATAGGTTAGGACATAGTTTTAACTGAGAATTAAAAGCTGGACTCTGTGGTTGATGTATGATAGACAGTGAGATGCCACTGAACTTCTAATAGAATTTTATTATGAAAATTTTCATGTTCAAATAATGGTCTACTGACTTATTATATCACCCATATTAGTGATTATCAAGATTTTTGTACATGTGCTTCATTATTCCTTTTTTATACTGTTGATCTTGTTCATAAAGTACTTCAAAGCAAATCATAGGCATGTTATTTTACCCATATATATATATATATATATATATATATATATATATATATATATATAAGTGTGACTCTGAAGGTATGCACAACTTTTTAGATACCACATTGCCTTTATCATACTTAGAAAAAATTAACAATAACTCACTGGTATCACATAATACTGCATTTATATTCATATTTCATCAAGTGTCTTTAAAATGATCCTTTTACTATTGAATCTGAATCCAAACAAGGTCCACACATTGCTTTTGGTGCTATATCTTGAGACTGTCTTAATCAAGAACAGTCCTCACCTCTCTCTTTTCTTCATGCCACAGACTTGGGAAAACTGAACATTTGTTCTATAGAATGTTACACGAAGTGGGTTTGTTGTCTCTTTGCATTTTTCATGATGTCCTTTAAACTTAATATGGTGTGCTATGCTGTGCTAAGTTACTTCAGTTGTGTCTAATTCTTTCTGACCCTATGGACTATAGCCCCCCAGGCTCCTCTTATCCATGGGATTCTCCAGGCAAGAACACTGGAGTGAGTTGGCAGGTCCTTCTCCAGGGAATCTTCCTGACCCAGGGGTTGAACCAGTGTATCCTGTGGATCCTGCATTGCAAATGGACTCTTCACCACTGAGCCACCGCAGAAGCCCAATATGATATCCCCCATATTTTAAACTCAGGTTCACTTCTTTTTTTTTTTTTTTAAGGATACTTCATAGAAGTCTGAGCACTTCATCAGTTCAGTACAGTTAGTCGCTCAGTCATGTCCGACTCTTTCCGATCCCATGGACTGTAGCACACCAGGCCTCCCTGTCCATCACCAACTTCCGGAGCCTGCTAAAACTCATGTCCATTGAGTTGATGATGTCATCCAACCATCTCGTCGTCTGTTATCCCCTTCTCCTCCAGCCGGAAATTTTTCCCAGTATCAGGCTCTTTTCCAATGAGTCAGTTCTTCTCATCAGGTTGCCAAATTATTGGAATTTCAGCTTCAGCATCAGTCCTTGCAAATAATATTCAGGACTGATTTCTTTTAGAATGGACTGGTTGGATCTCCTTGCAGTCCAAGGGACTCTCAAAAGTCTTCTCCAACACCACAGTTCAAAAGCATCAATTCTTCAGGGCTCAGCTTTCTTTATAATCCAACTCTCACATCCATACATGACTACTGGAAAAACCATAGCTTTGACTAGATGGACCTTTGTTGGCAAAGTAATGTCTCTGCTTTCTAATATGCTATCTAGGTTGGTCATAACTTTTCTTTCAAGGAACAAGTATCTTTTAATTTCATGGCTGCAGTCACCATCTCCAGTGATTTTGGAGCCCCCCAAAATAAAGTCAGTCACTGTTTCCATTGTTTCCCCATCCATTTGCCATGAAGTGATGGGACCAGATGCCATGATTTTAGTTTTCTGAATGTTGAATTTTAAGCCAACTTTTTCACTCTTCTCTTTCACTTTCATCAAGAGGATCTTTAGTTCTTCTTTGTCATCTGCATATCTGAGGTTATTGATATTTCTCCCGGCAATCTTGATTCCAGCTTGTGCTTCATCCAGCCCAGAGCTTCTCATGATGTACTCTGCATAGAAGTTAAATAAGCAGGGTGACAATATACAGCCTTGGTGTACTCCTTTCCTGATTTGGAACCAGTCTGTTGTTCCATGTCCAGTTCTAACTGTTGCTTCCTGACCTGCATACAGATTTCTCAGGAGGCAGATTCGGTGGTCCAGTATTCCCATCTCTTGAAGAATTTTCCATAGTTTGTTGTGATCCACACAGTCAAAGGCTTTGGTATAGTCAATAAAGCAGAAGTAGATGTTTTTCTGGAATTCTCTTGCTTTTTTGATGATCCAGTGGATGTTAGCAATTTGGTCTCTGGTTCCTCTGCCTTTCTAAAACCAGCCTGAACATCTGGAAGTTCATAGTTCATGTACAGTTGAAGCCTGGCTTGGAGAATTTTGAGCATTACTTTACTAGTGTGTGAGATGAGTGCAATTATGCAGTAGTTTGAACATTCTTCAGCATTGCCTTTCTTTGGGATTGGAATGAAAACTGACCTTTTCCAGTCCTGTGGCCACAGCTGAGTTTTCCAAATTTGCTGGCATATTGAGTGCAGCACTTTCACAGCATCATCTTTTAGGATTTGAAATAGTTCAACTGGAATTCCTTCACCTCCACTAGCTTTGTTTGTAATGATGCTTCCTAAGGCCCACTTGACTTCTCATTCTGGGATATCTGGCTCTAGGTCAGTGATCACACCATTGTGATTATCTGGGTCGTGAAGATCTTTTTTGCATAGTTCTGTGTATTCTTGCCACCTCTTCTTAATATCTTCTTCTTCTGTTAGATCCATACCATTTCTGTCCTTTATTGTGCCCATCTTTGCATGAAATGTTCCCTTGGTATCTCTAAGTTTCTTGAAGAGATCTCTAGTCTTTCCCATTCTATTGTTTTCCTCTATTTCTTTGCACTGATCACTGAGGAAGGCTTTCTTATCTCTCCTTTCTATTCTTTGGAACTCTGCATTCAAATGGGTATATCTTTCCTTTTATCCTTGTATTTCACTTCTCTTCTTTTCACAGCTATTTGTAAGGCCTCCTCAGACAGCCATTTTGCCTTTTTGCATTACTTTTCCTTGGGAATGGTCTTTTTTTTTTTTTTTTTTTATTCTTCCAATTTTATTTTATTTTTAAACTTTACATAATTGTATTAGTTTTGCCAAATATCAAAATGAATCCGCCACAGGTATACATGTGTTCCCCATCCCGAACCCTCCTCCCTCCTCCCTCCCCATACCATCCCTCTGGGCCGTCCCAGTGCACCAGCCCCAAGCATCCAGCATCATGCATCGAACCTGGACTGGCAACTCGTTTCCTACATGATATTTTACATGTTTCATTGCCATTCTCCCAAATCTTCCCACCCTCTCCCTCTCCCACAGAGTCCATAAGACTGTTCTATACATCAGTGTCTCTTTTGCTGTCTCGTACACTGGGTTATTGTTACCATCTTTCTAAATTCCATATATATGCGTTAGAATACTGTATTTATGTTTTTCCTTCTGGCTTACTTCACTCTGTATAATAGGCTCCAGTTTCATCCACCTCATTAGAACTGATTCAAATGTATTCTTTTTAATGGCTGAGTAATACTCCATTGTGTATATGTACCACAGCTTTCTTATCCATTCATCTGCTGATGGACATCTAGGTTGCTTCCATGTCTTGGCTATTATAAACAGTGCTGCGATGAACATTGGGGTACACGTGTCTCTTTCCCTTCTGGTTTCCTCAGTGTGTATGCCCAGCAGTGGGGTTGCTGGATCATAAGGCAGTTCTATTTCCAGTTTTTTAAGGAATCTCCACACTGTTCTCCATAGTGGCTATACTAGTTTGCATTCCCACCAACAGTGTAAGAGGGTTCCCTTTTCTCCACACCCTCTCCAGCATTTATTATTTGTAGACTTTTGGATCGCAGCCATTCTGACTGGTGTGAAATGGTACCTCATAGTGGTTTTGATTTGCATTTCTCTGATAATGAGTGATGTTGAGCATCTTTTCATGTGTTTGTTAGCCATCTGTATGTCTTTTTTGGAGAAATGTCTATTTAGTTCTTTGGCCCATTTTTTGATTGGGTCATTTATTTTTCTGGAGTTGAGCTGTAGGAGTTGCTTGTATATTTTTGAGATTAGTTGTTTGTCGGTTGCTTCATTTGCTATTATTTTCTCCCATTCTGAAGGCTGTCTTTTCACCTTGCTAATAGTTTCCTTTGATGTGCAAAAGCTTTTAAGGTTAATTAGGTCCCATTTGTTTATTTTTGCTTTTATTTCCAATATTCTGGGAGGTGGGTCATAGAGGATCCTGCTGTGATGTATGTCGGAGAGTGTTTTGCCTATGTTCTCCTCTAGGAGTTTTATAGTTTCTGGTCTTACGTTTAGATCTTTAATCCATTTTGAGTTTATTTTTGTGTATGGTGTTAGAAAGTGGTCCAGTTTCATTCTTTTACAAGTGGTTGACCAGATTTCCCAGCACCACTTGTTAAAGAGATTGTCTTTAATCCATTGTATATTCTTGCCTCCTTTGTCGAAGATAAGGTGTCCATATGTGCGTGGATTTATCTCTGGGCTTTCTATTTTATTCCATTGATCAATATTTCTGTCTTTGTGCCAGTACCATACTGTCTTGATAACTGTGGCTTTGTAGTAGAGCCTGAAGTCAGGTAGGTTGATTCCTCCAGTTCCATTCTTCTTTCTCAAGATCGCTTTGGCTATTCGAGGTTTTTTGTATTTCCATACAAATTGTGAAATTATTTGTTCTAGCTCTGTGAAGAATACTGTTGGTAGCTTGATAGGGATTGCGTTGAATCTATAAATTGCTTTGGGTAGTATACTCATTTTCACTATATTGATTCTTCCAATCCATGAACATGGTATATTTCTCCATCTATTAGTGTCCTCTTTGATTTCTTTCACCAGTGTTTTATAGTTTTCTATATATAGGTCTTTAGTTTCTTTAGGTAGATATATTCCTAAGTATTTAATTCTTTCTGTTGCAATGGTGAATGGAATTGTTTCCTTAATTTCTCTTTCTGTTTTCTCATTATTAGTGTATAGGAATGCAAGGGATTTCTGTGTGTTGATTTTATATCCTGCAACTTTACTGTAGTCATTGATTATTTCTAGTAATTTTCTGGTGGACTCTTTAGGGTTTTCTATGTAGAGGATCATGTCATCTGCAAATAGTGAGAGTTTTACTTCTTCTTTTCCAATTTGGATTCCTTTTATTTCTTTTTCTGCTCTGATTGCTGTGGCCAAAACTTCCAAAACTATGTTGAATAGTAATGGTGAAAGTGGGCACCCTTGTCTTGTTCCTGACTTTAGAGGAAATGCTTTCAATTTTTCACCATTGAGGATAATGTTTGCCGTGGGTTTGTCATATATAGCTTTTATTATGTTGAGGTATGTTCCTTCTATTCCTGCTTTCTGGAGAGTTTTTATCATAAATGGATGTTGAATTTTGTCAAAGGCTTTCTCTGCATCTATTGAGATAATCATATGGTTTTTATTTTTCAATTTGTTAATGTGGTGTATTACATTGATTGATTTGCGGATATTGAAGAATCCTTGCATCCCTGGGATAAAGCCCACTTGATCATGGTGTATGATCTTTTTAATGTGTTGTTGGATTCTGATTGCTAGAATTTTGTTAAGGATTTTTGCATCTATGTTCATCAGTGATATTGGCCTGTAGTTTTCTTTTTTTGTGGGATCTTTGTCAGGTTTTGGTATTAGGGTGATGGTGGCCTCATAGAATGAGTTTGGAAGTTTACCTTCCTCTGCAATTTTCTGGAAGAGTTTGAGCAGGATAGGTGTTAGCTCTTCTCTAAATTTTTGGTAGAATTCAGCTGTGAAGCCGTCTGGACCGGGGCTTTTGTTTGCTGGAAGATTTTTGATTACAGTTTCAATTTCCATGCTTGTGATGGGTCTGTTAAGATTTTCTATTTCTTCCTGGTCCAGTTTTGGAAAGTTGTACTTTTCTAAGAATTTGTCCATTTCTTCCCCGTTGTCTATTTTATTGGCATATAATTGTTGATAGTAGTCTCTTATGATCCTTTGTATTTCTGTGTTGTCTGTTGTGATCTCTCCATTTTCGTTTCTAATTTTGTTGATTTGATTTTTCTCCCTTTGTTTCTTGATGAGTCTGGCTAATGGTTTGTCAATTTTATTTATCTTTTCAAAGAACCAGCTTTTGGTTTTGTTGATTTTTGCTATGGTCTCTTTTGTTTCTTTTGCATTTATTTCTGCTCTAATTTTTAAGATTTCTTTCCTTCTACTAACCCTGGGGTTCTTCATTTCTTCTTTTTCTA
This sequence comes from Bos taurus, assembly GCF_002263795.3. Taxonomy (NCBI): domain Eukaryota; kingdom Metazoa; phylum Chordata; class Mammalia; order Artiodactyla; family Bovidae; genus Bos; species Bos taurus. Next base: position 30,724,705 of record NC_037333.1, on the reverse strand, counting down.
GTTGCTTTAGGTGTAGAGTTAGGTTATTTATTTGACTTTTTTCTTGTTTCTTGAGGTGTGCCTGTATTGCTATGAACTTTCCCCTTAGGACTGCTTTTACCGTGTCCCACAGGTTTTGGGTTGTTGTGTTTTCATTTTCATTCGTTTCTATGCAAATTTTGATTTCTTTTTTGATTTCTTCTGTGATTTGTTGGTTATTCAGCAGCGTGTTGTTCAGCCTCCATATGTTGGAATTTTTAATAGTTTTTCTCCTGTAATTGAGATCTAATCTTACTGCATTGTGGTCAGAAAAAATGCTTGGAATGATTTCTATCTTTTTGAATTTACCAAGGCTAGCTTTATGGCCCAGGATGTGATCTATCCTGGAGAAGGTTCCATGTGCGCTTGAGAAAAAGGTGAAATTCATTGTTTTGGGATGAAATGACCTATAGATATCAATTAGGTCTAACTGGTCTATTGTATCGTTTAAAGTTTGTGTTTCCTTGTTAATTTTCTGTTTAGTTGATCTATCCATAGGTGTAAGTGGGGTATTAAAGTCTCCCACTATTATTGTGTTATTGTTAATTTCTCCTTTCATACTTGTTAGCATTTGTCTTACGTACTGTGGTGCTCCCGTGTTGGGTGCATATATATTTATAATTGTTATATCTTCTTCTTGGATTGATCCTTTGATCATTATGTAGTGACCTTCTTTGTCTCTTTTCACAGCCTTTGTTTTAAAGTCTATTTTATCTGATATGAGTATTGCTACTCCTGCTTTCTTTTGGTCCCTATTTGCATGGAAAATCTTTTTCCAGCCCTTCACTTTCAGTCTGTATGTGTCCCCTGTTTTGAGGTGGGTCTCTTGTAGACAACATATGTAGGGGTCTTGTTTTTGTATCCATTCAGCCAGTCTTTGTCTTTTGGTTGGGGCATTCAACCCATTTACATTTAAGGTAATTACTGATAAGTATGATCCCGTTGCCATTTACTTTATTGTTTTGGGTTCGAGTTTATACACCGTTTTTGTGTTTCCTGTCTAGAGAATATCCTTTAGTATTTGTTGGAGAGCTGGTTTGGTGGTGCAGAATTCTCTCAGCTTTTGCTTGTCTGAAAAGCTTTTGATTTCTCCTTCATACTTGAATGAGATCCTTGCTGGGTACAATAATCTGGGCTGTAGGTTATTTTCTTTCATCATTTTAAGTATGTCTTGCCATTCCCTCCTGGCTTGAAGAGTTTCTGTTGAAAGATCAGCTGTTATCCTTATGGGAATTCCCTTGTGTGTTATTTGTTGTTTTTCCCTTGCTGCTTTTAATATTTGTTCTTTGTGTTTGATCTTTGTTAATTTGATTAATATGTGTCTTGGGGTGTTTCTCCTTGGGTTTATCCTGTTTGGTACTCTCTGGGTTTCTTGGACTTGGGTGATTATTTCCTTCCCCATTTTAGGGAAGTTTTCCACTATTATCTCCTCAAGTATTTTCTCATGGTCTTTCTTTTTGTCTTCTTCTTCTGGAACCCCTATGATTTGAATGTTGTAGCGTTTAATATTGTCCTGGAGGTCTCTGAGATTGTCCTCATTTCTTTTAATTCGTTTTTCTTTTATCCTCTCTGATTCATTTATTTCTACCATTCTATCTTCTAATTCACTAATCCTGTCTTCTGCCTCTGTTATTCTACTATTTGTTGCCTCCAGAGTGTTTTTAATTTCACTTATTGCATTATTCGTTATATATTGACTCTTTTTTATTTCTTCTAGGTCCTTGTTAAACCTTTCGTGCATCTTCTCAATCCTTGTCTCCAGGCTATTTATCTGTGATTCCATTTTAGTTTCAAGATTTTGGATCAATTTCACTATCATTATTCGGAATTCTTTATCAGGTAGATTCCCTATCTCTTCCTCTTTTGTTTGGTTTGGTGGGCATTTATCCTGTTCCTTTATCTGCTGAGTATTCCTCTGTCTCTTCATCTTGTTTAAATTGCTGAGTTTGGGGTGTCCTTTCTGTATTCTGGCAGTTTGTGGAGTTCTCTTTATTATGGCGTTTCCTCACTGTGTGTGGGTTTGTACAGGTGGCTTGTCAAGGTTTCCTGGTTAGGGAAGCTTGTGTCGGTGTTCTGGTGGGTGGAGCTGTATTTCTTCTCTCTGGAGTGCAATGAAATGTCCAGTAATGAGTTATGAGATGTCTATAGTTTTGGGGTGACTTTGGGCAGCCTGTATCTTGAAGCTCAGGGCTGTGTTCCTTTGTTGCTGGAGAATTTGCTTGGTATGTCTTGCCCTGGAACTTATTGGCCCTTGTGTGGTGCTTGGTTTCAGTGTCGGTATGGAGGCATTTGATGAGCTCCTGTGAATGAATGTTCCTTGGAGTCAGGAGTTCCCTGGAGTCAGGGTTTGGACTTAAGTCTCCTGCTTCCGATTATCGGTCTTATTTTTACAGTAGTTTCAAAACTTCTCCTTCTATACAGCACCATTGATAAAACATCTACATTAAAGATGATAAGTTTCTCTACAGTGAGGGTCACTCAGAGAGGTTCACAGGGTTACATGGAGAAGAGAAGAGGGAGGAGGGAGTTAGAGGTGACCCAAATGAGATGAGGTGAATCAATAGTGGAGAGAGTGGGCTAGCCAGTAGTCACTTCCTCATGTGCACTCCACAACTGGACCACTCAGAGATGTTCACGGGGTTATACAGAGAAGAGAAGAAGGAGGAAGGTAACAGAGGTGGCCAGAAGGATAAAAGAGGGGAATGAAAAGGAGGGAGACAGATCCAGCCAGTAATCAGTTCCCTAAGTGTTCTCCACCGTCTGGAACACACAGAAATTCACAGAGTTGGGTAGAGTAGAGAGGGGTTAGGGAGGAGACACAGGCGACCTGGTGGAGAAAAAGGAGGGTCCAAAGGGAGAGAGAGCAGTCAAGCCAGTAATCTCACTCCCTAGTGAAAAATGGGTCCTGAAGATTGGGTCCTTAAAGGTACAAAATTGGTAACAAATACATAAAAGCAAAAATTAAAAATCTAGAGTAGAGTTTGGAATTTCAAAAATATGATGTTAAAGAAAAGAAGAAGGAAAAGAAAGAGAGAAAGAACGAACAAACAAAAACAAACAAGGTCGCGAAAATTATAAAGAAAGTACAGGTACAAAATTGATAACTAATACCAGAAAGCGAAAATTAAAAATCTAGAGTAGAGTTTGGAATTTCAAAAATACGATGTTAAAGAAAAGAAGAAGGAAAAGAAAGAGAGAAAAACGAACAAACAAAAACAAACAAGGTCGCGAAAATTATAAAGAAAGTACAGGTACAAAATTGATAACTAATACCAGAAAGCAAAAATTAAAAATCTAGAGTAGAGTTTGGAATTTCAAAAATACAATGTTAAAAAAAAAAAAAAAGAATAAGAAGAAGAAAAATAAAGAGAGAAAACAAACAAACAAATACGAACAATGTCACAAAAATTATAAAGAAAATACAGGTACAAAATTGATATCAAATACCAAAAAGCATAAATTAAAAATCTAGAGTAAAGTTTGGAATTTCAGATATACAATGTTATATAAAAGAAGAAGAGAAAGAAACAGAGAAGAAGAAAGAAAAAAAAAAAAAAGTCACAGAAATTATATAAAAAAAAACCAAAAAAACTATAGGTACAAAATTGATAACATATACCAAAAAGCGAAAATTAAAAATCTAGAGTAGAGTTTGGAATTTCAAAAATACAATGTTAAAGAAAAGAAGAAAAAAACAAAAACAAACAAACAAAAAAGACAAGGTCAAAAAATTATAAAATATATATATATGAAGTTTGCTGAAGAAGAAAAAAATAGGGTCTTTTTTTTTTTTTTTGCAAAGTAATAGGTTATAAAAGTGAAAATTAAAGGAACAATAGAGGACTTAAATTTTTTTTTTTTTTTAAAAAAAAGAAAGAATGATCGTAAAAATAATAAAAATATATCTAGGATTTTTTTGTTGTTTTTTTTTTTTGTGGGTGTTGTGGGTTCAGTTCATTTTTGGCTAGTTCCTTGGTCAGATTTATATTTCTCAAGATCTATAGGCCCCTTCCTATGTAGTCCGTAGTAACCACAGGGTTTTGATCTATTGCCTGTAACTTCCAAGGCGTTTTGGGAATGGTCTTGATCCCTGCCTCCTATACAATGTCACTAACCTCCTTCCATAGTTGTTCAGGCATCCTGTCTATCAGATCTAATCCCTTGAATCTATTTGTCACTTCTACTGTATAACCATAAGGGATTTGATTTAGGTCATACATGAATGGTCTAGTGGTTTTCCCTACTGTCTTCGGTTTAAGTCTGAATTTGGCAACAAGGAGTTCATGATCTGAGCCACAGTCAGCTCCCAGTCTTGTCTTTGCTGACTGTATAGAGCTTGTCCATATAATCAATTATATTAATTATATGAGTACTTCATAATACATGAAAAATCAGGAAGCACATAATATCATGTGCTACTCTGAAAGATGCTATGATTGATGAATGGGTTCCAATGGTGACAGACTGATACATCCATTGTCAAATTCCCCCAACAAACCTTGATCTAATTGTTTCATTTATTGCTATCGATTACTTAAATAAAAATTTTCATTAGGGGTTGTGAAATGATGAATTTTCTAAGTCTTTTATTTCTTCTATCCTTATTAGATGGAATTAGTTTGAAAAGAAATTTTCCTCATGAACTAAGGCAATACCATCTGATTGCTCTGAAATGCCATTCACATAGGAATGATGGGATATGCTTAATTCTTCCTCATAATTGCTATAAACAGTAGTGAAAACAATACTTCTGGGGGCTATGGGAATTCCTTTGGTTGCTTGCTTGATTTTTCTTTTTTTTCTTATGTTTGTAAACTGATCACAACACTGCCTAGGAGAATTTGTAAAGATTTAAAATTTTTACTTTAAATAACCTGTAAAAGAATACATTTCAAGTTAATATTCAATTTGGGGCACATCTTGAGAAATATTTTTTGACTTTTATGAATTGAATAGTCATTAAAACTTGAGAATTCATAAACCCATTGAATACATACTCTACTGCAGCTGGGCAGAACAACATTTAACTTAAAGTTTCAGCAATAACTACAGGCCCCAGCACTCGTATAATGCTTGGCTAGACATGAACTGGTAACTCTAGACATGCAAAGAACAAATTAAATATGCCTATTTGGTGTGTTTACTTTTTATTCAAGAGAATGTCAAACTTAAAGAAAAGTTGAAAGCATAATGCAAGGAACCTTTTTATCTAAACTATTTGAGAATAAGCTGAATATTTTAGTGAGTAGTCCCTGAAAAGGAGAACGTTCTCTTCTCTTATATAACCACAATAAAGCCATCAAAATCAGGAAATTAACATTGCTACCATCCCTGGAATTAGTTCATTTTTCCAAGAACCCTGGTCTGTTTAGTGGGCAATTTATTTGGAAAGTAAAATTTGATAGCTAGATATGCTCATTGCTGATCCCAAGCCCTGAGAATGAAAAGAACTAGGGAATATATATATATATATGAATGCACATACACTCCACATTTATATCTATTCTATTCCGGTATCTATTTATACATATTGAAAACCATAAATTCATAGCAAAATCTCCAATTCAAATTCAACACTACAGCTTTGTCCATTTCCGTATTTGTGATTCCCTTCTCTGACAGTGAGAAACCTTACTCCTATTTTCCTCAAATGCTTACTTTTTTTTTATTAGTCCTTCTGTATTTAGCTAATCGGGCTTCCCAGGTGGCTCCCTGGCAAAGAACCCACCTGCCAATGCAGGAGCTGAAGGAGACTTGGGTTTGATTCCTGGGTGGGGAAGATCCCCCGGCGGAGGAAATGGCAACCCACTCCAGTATTCTTGCCTGGAGAATCCAATGGACAGAGGAGCCTGGTGGGCTACAGTCCATGGGGTTGCAAAGAGTTGGACACGACTGAGCAGGCACACATATTTAACTAATCCAGCTGTCCAGCACAGAAAAGCCCTCCTCTTTCTGCTTAAACTGCCATATGCAATACTCAGCTGCTTCTGTCACTCACTATCCAGCCCCTACAGACACTTACATTAGGTAGTGTTTGACATCCCAAGACTGAAAGCCTCTGCAGAGGTACCCAGTTCATGAAACTCAGACTCCAATCCCATGCCCTGGGCCTCATGCTTCCACCTCCAACTCAGATGTCTAGCTTCCTCTGCCTACCTGATGGAAAAAAAGCTACAGAAGATAGATGATAGATCAATCGATCTATCTATCCATCCATCACTCAAAACTAAATCTAGTCTAGTCCCAGAGATTCTTTTGTCCAGGGAGCTCTAAATGGCAGGTTAGATCAAGTCCCTGTGAATACTAGCGAGAACAACTTTCAGTCATTTCTCGGCACTTGCAAAACCATGTTCCAAGGGCCATCTCTGCCGGCATTTCTCTTCAGCATCTTTTCCAGAGGACGAAACTCCTTTACGGAGGACAGCCACCGCTAAAGTGGATAACAGCACTAGCCCGAGCTGGCTGCGTCCCACTCGCTTGAGGAAGGTAAGGTGCAGAAGAGAGTGGAGGAGGGTTGGGCGCCAGCATGGGCACGCCTGGGCCCGGGGCGTTTCTGATTGGCTTTTTGGCATGATTACCCGAGGCCCCAGCTGCGGGCGCGGAGGGAGGGTGATATTCACCTGGGAGACAGCCTCCAAGCTTCGCCCAGGACCTCCCGGGTTTCAGCGCTCCGCCAGGCGGCGGCTGCGGCTGGGGTTGGGGGTTGGGGAGAGCACACCCTAACTGATCTGAGGAGCAGTGACTTAGGCTGTGGTTTCTAGGTGTTTGCCAGAGAAGCCTCGTGCCGTATTAAACTTGGGGCTCCTGAGTCAGATCAGACCACTCCGGGCTTCTTTACCGTGAGGGTGTTCCGAATTGCCCGGAACGCAAGAGCCTGTTCTTTCGCCACTCCCCTCCCCTTGCTCCGCATTTAGTATGAAGTCCTACTGTGGGTGTTCAAACGACACAATATCCCTTCCCTAAAACTACTCTGATTTCTGCAGACTACCATCCTATCTGGCCTCGGGGTGCTGGGAAAGAAGAACGGAGAGGATTTGGGGTGGGGGTGGGGTTTTGGAGTTTGGTACATTCTATAACCGTACCAGAGCTTTACTTTCCATTAAGAAAGAGACTACATAATGTCGATCTGGAGCGAGAGGTGAAAAATGAAAAACATATTCAGAGACAATATTTAAAAAAAAAAATTCCAACATTGATTTTAAATGGTGGATGACATTTAGCAATTATGTATCTATGAATACATAATGAAATATTTATACATAGATACATGTATGTATTACATGCATATATATGCATGCCATATTCTATATGAGAGATTTTAAACGTGTGGGCACAAACGATGCGAACTGCGATCCCAGAGTGAAGAAGCAAAAGGCAAACGGATTTCTCTCCTTTCCGCGAGAGCCCTCCTCACCCCAGGCGCGTCTAGCCTCGTCCGGGGACGCTCACCCGCCCGGTGGCTGCGCACTTCTAACCCGAGTCTGCTCGGGCTCCAGCCAAGAGTCCGCTCCGCAACCGCTCACGCACCCCAGCCCCTGGCGGGGTGACACAACACTGGAGTCAAATTACAACCCTCAATTAACATATGAATCTAAGAACTTTACAGAGAAGGGGGAAAAAAAAAAAAAAAAACCTGGAGCCGCCGCCCAAGCGCTCCACTAGCAGGAACTTTTCTCCCGGTGTAAAACTCTTTGATTGGCTGTTCGCACGCGCCTGCCCGCGCCCTCCATTGGCTGAGCAGACACGCGACCGGCGCGAGGAGGGGGCTGGGAGAGGAGCGGGGGGAGACACACTGGCGCGTGCCGCTTTTTAAAGGGGCGCAGCGCCTTCAGCAACCAGAGAAGCTTCGTTGCACGCGACCTGGTGTGTGATCTCCGAGTGGGTGGGGGAGGGTCGAGGAGGAGGAAAAAAAAAAACTAGACATTGCAGTAGAGACCCGGGAAGGGGTTTTTGGTTGAGCTTGTTTGCCAGTGCCTCCTCCGACCCTGAGCCGCCGAGCCTCTGCAGTGCAATGTCCCGCCTGCTGCATGCAGAAGAGTGGGCTGAGGTGAAGGAGTTGGGGGACCACCATCGCCATCCCCAGCCGCACCACCTCCCGCAGCCGCCGCCACCCCAGCCTCCTGCGACCCTGCAGGCAAGAGAGCATCCGGTCTACCCGGCCGAGCTGTCCCTCCTGGACAGCACCGACCCACGCGCCTGGCTGGCTCCCACTTTGCAGGGCATCTGCACGGCACGCGCCGCCCAGTACTTGCTCCATTCCCCAGAGCTGGGTGCCTCCGAGGCCGCCGCGCCCCGGGACGAGGCGGACGCCCGAGGGGAGCTGGTGAGAAGGAGCGGCGGCAGTGGCAGCAGCAAGAGCCCGGGACCGGTGAAAGTGCGGGAACAGCTGTGCAAGCTGAAAGGCGGGGTGGTGGTAGACGAGCTGGGCTGCAGCCGCCAGCGCGCCCCTTCCAGCAAACAGGTGAACGGCGTGCAGAAGCAAAGGCGGCTGGCGGCCAACGCCAGGGAGCGACGCAGGATGCACGGGCTGAATCACGCCTTCGACCAGCTTCGCAACGTTATCCCGTCCTTCAACAACGACAAGAAGCTGTCCAAGTACGAGACCCTGCAGATGGCCCAGATCTACATCAACGCCTTGTCCGAGCTGCTTCAAACCCCCAGCAGCGGAGACCAGCCGCCGCCGCCACCAGCATCTTGCAAGAGCGACCACCACCACCTTCGCGCCGCCGCCCCCTACGAAGCAGGCGCGGGCACCGCGACCGCAGCGGGGACGTCGCCAGCCTCGGGTGGGGCTCAGCGACCGACCCCTCCCGGCAGCTGCCGGACTCGCTTTTCGGCCCCGGCCTCCGCCGGCGGTTACTCTGTGCAGCTGGAAGCTCTGCACTTCTCGACTTTCGAGGACAGCGCCCTGACGGCGATGATGGCGCAAAAGAACTTGTCGCCTTCGCTGCCTGGGGGCATCCTGCAGCCAGTGCAGGAGGAAAGTAGCAAAACTTCCCCCCGATCCCACAGAAGCGACGGGGAGTTTTCCCCCCATTCCCATTACAGTGACTCGGATGAGGCAAGTTAGGAAGGTGTCCAAAACCCGGAAAACTGAGACAGAAACAAAATCACCCTTTTCCAGTGCGCGGAGAGCCCCGCGGTAAAAGATCCCCGCACCCTTTTAATTTTTGCTAAGTGATGGTCGTTGTTTAGCAACGACTTGGCTTCAGATGGCAGCTACATTTGATGGTTTGCAAAAGCCGCAGCTATCCCAAACTTCCTATCGTCCATGTTGTTCGGTGAATGCTTGCTGTTAAAAGTTGTGTTCTGTTCTCCCACATTCTGCTCTTCCTGTAGATAGATAAGGTTTAATTATATGTACTCATACATAACAACATTATTCTAGTTCTCTGCTGCCAATACGCTGCTAAAACATCGACTCTACTTCTTTGTCGCTGGTTTGTGTTTAATTTATTTTATGCCCTGGGCATCCATCCTTGTGTGTTGCGCGCACTCGCGTGTGGCAGAGTGAGTATTCCGAAGTTGTCTCCCAAAATTCATTGTGAAACGCAAAGTTAATGCTTCCAAGGTGAATGAGTTTTGACTATGGAATTGTTGGAAAACAATGAACTTTGAGGTTTATATATTGCATAAGCATACCCAGTATATATATCGGACCGCGAGAGAACCTTGGCGTCTTTTCGGAAACTTGGCGCACGCACTTTATCAGCCGCCACTACTGCGGCTCTGGGACAAACTCAACTGCCAATTGCAGACCAGTTTTTTATTTTTTTTTAATACAGCCACTTATGATCCTTATGCTCTTTACAAATGTTTGTTTTTAAAAAATAAATAAATAACCTACATCCAGTAGTGTCAAAAGCATTTGGTCAATTTTATTTTGCTTTAATATCAGAAGACATATTTATTATTGAGTGTTTGCTACCATTTCTACATATCTTGATTCATTTTTTTACTTTTTTCTACTCGAGATCATTTTATTTTAATTTAGCAAAGCCAACTGCCATTGTTTTATGTATTCCTTTTGCAAAATGATAAAAATAAATGTGAAAATAACTTTCACTTGTCAGTTACTTATTTCATTCTAATATAAGCATAAAAACAGTTTAAAATGACCTTGAATGTTTGAACTGTCTTCTATTAAATGTAAGTTTATATGAACCACGAGTTTTGAAGAAAAATTCCGTTATAAACCTTGTAGCATCAAGTAATCCAATACAGAAAAGCGATTGGGTCAATAATTAAATGGTGAGATAAAACCTTTCCCAAATTTTCAATACAATTTTGCCTCTAGAATCTTCCCAGGATCTTTCCGTGCTCCTTATTCCCATTCCCAACAACCTCTGCAAGGAGTCTGAGATCTCCTAGGATCTAGCCAGTAGTGAACTTTACCAGGATTAGCTATTTCACTTCATAAAAACTTTAGCCAAGTTGAAAGCTTTCCCCTCCACCCCGAAGTTCAAATACACAACACAAGCTTTCTCTCCTTCCTCCCTCCTGCTCTCTCATTCTCCCTTCTTTGTAGGGGGCGGGGGCAGGGTTGGGGGGAGTAGGGAAGCCACTGAGAGGAAAAGAGAACAATGGAAAAGAACTTGATGGGAAAGGGGTATTGGGGCCCATTGATTCAAAAAATAGAAAACTGCAGTCATCCTAGGAAATGGTTGTGCTACACTTTTTTGTTTCCAAACTATTCTGTTTCTTCCAGTGAAGATGATATTTGCTTTAATCTTGTCCTTCTAAATTAATGCCTATGTTGAAAATGTTTAACTACATTTTTTAGTCAGTGGCAGAAACTAAAGACTGCACTCACACTCACCTCACCATTCTTAGGAAAAATATATCCTCGGTCTCAGGATCATAGATTTAGAAAAAGCTAATATGAAGTATGTGTGTAGAAAGCAGACTTTTTAAAATGTTCTTGGCAAACGTTGAGAGTAAAACTATTTATTAAAGATTGGGTGAATTTCCACTGGCTAAACTCCGCCGGATTGGAGAGGTTGATTTTAAGCCAAATCCTTTGTATTTTGTGTCTACGTTGAGATAAATTGTGACAACAGGGAAGCCGGCTGGAGGAAGGGGGGAAGTGAGAGAAGGTTAGTTTAACTGCTCCTGAATTCTCTTCCCGCCAGCACCTTGAAAAAAGGAGAGCACCACAAACTGGGTTTGCAGGAAAAGGAATGCGCGCGCGAAGGGACAAAGTTCTGGTCTTGAGCAGGGAATCGAGGAACAAACTATTAACTGACCACCTAGGGATCCATGGCTTTCGCCTGAAGCTGACGACCAAGGGAAGCCAAAGACTCGCCAGCTCTCAGAGAAAGTGGTGGCTCGTGACACTTTCCAGAGGCAGAAACAATGCACCTGACCCTTAGATAACCTTTGGCACCCAATGAGTTTGCTGTGCTCCCTGATAAACATCAGGAATCTTCGGACTGTTGAATAAATCAAGCGATTGCTTCTAACACATTTCCATTTTGTTCTCAATCAGCAGACTCAACAGGCATAGACAGACGGCAAACTTGCAGGATGAATATACACATATTTTTATAGTTATTTGGCTTGGTTTGTTTGCACGCAGGTGTGGATGGAGAAGAGAACCTAGAATTGTTTTATCCGTTATGAATCAGTAGGGGAAGGACAAGACGAAGAAAAAATAAAGCTGCGGGTTTTTTTCTCAAAGAAAACAGTCTGTATTTCATTTTCCAAAGCTATTTATGCTTCTTTGGTGTTAACCAGAGTTAAAAGACTCTTAAAAGTTATTTCTTTTCTTCTTATGGACTCCTGGAAATTTCAATGGAAATGACACCAGGAACATCTTCCTCCACATCGTTTATAAAAGAGGAAACTATTGTCCCTGACTCGTCCCAAAATTACACAGCTAGAAAATGTCAATATTCAGAACTGGAGCTTTCTATTCCCATCCACTATGTCAATGTGCCCACAGACTTTCTCTAAGAAAATAGATGGATAGGCACTACAGCTATGTAAATGTTCAGGGATCCCCACCTACTGCCCCTTGTACCACAATGACAGTCAGATATTTATACTTTTAAATGTTAGTGGCATTATATATGAAGTGGAGAAAATGCCAGCTTCATTCAGTGGAGTCACTTTCCATTTCTGCTCTCAAGAATAGCCATACAGAATATCAGATTGGAAATTCTATATCACACTGATTGAAAAGTGAGGATGAATTCTTCTGACCCATCAAGAGATGCATAAAAAAGCCAAATTACTTTGCAATAAATTAAGTGCTCAAAGTTAAAACGAGGACTTCAACCTCTTTTCTTTCCTTCATTCTATTTCTTTCTTTTAACGCTGGCATTTCTTTGAAAGAGATGTCCAATCACATTTCCATTTTAAGGTTCTGCTATGGAGTTTGCATAACAAACGTTTGGCAGCTCGCTCTCTTACACTCCATTAACAAGCTGTAACGTATAGCTGCAGGTTGCTATAATCTCATTAATATTTTGGAAACTTGAATATTGAGTATTTCTGAGTGCTCATTCCCCATATGCCAGACCACTCCTGCCATGCTGACTGGTTCCTTTCTCTCCATTATTAGCAATTAGCTTCTACCTTCCAAAGTCAGATCCAAGTATCCAAGATACTAGCAAAGGAATCAACTATGTGTGCAAGTTAGACATGCTTAATATCACCCAAACAAACAAAGAGGCAGCATTTCTTAAAGAAATGAAGATAGATAAATCGGGTTAGTCTTTTGCGACGCTGCCCGTGCTTTCTAGAATTTTATATGCTTTAAACAGCTTGCTTTGTATTTTATCTTACATTCTGTCTTCACACCACCACCACTTTTATTGGGTGGAGGACTTTGGCTCACCACACTTTGTGAAACTTATTTGATTTCACAGAAAGCTGAAGAAGTTTCTTTTTGGCAACCAGCAAGTTTAAACACGAGTCCAAGATACTTTGCTAACTAGGGGTCCAGCCTGACCAGAAAAAATGTGGGGTAGTTAATTTCCTTAATCTTAACTAAAGCAGGAGCAATGCTTTCCTTAGGCCTTTCTATTGATTTTAGAGATTTAAACCTGAACCAAATAAGCACTCTTTCATTAAAAGGATATCTTATAATTACTTCTCTCCTCTGTTCATTTGAAAGTTCAAGAAAGACATGATCAACTTCCTCTTGGCAGTTCCAGAGCCCACTTGGAGATGGAAACGAAAAGCAGCAAACCCATTTGGCAATGGCAATCTAGATTTGTCAACTGCAATCTGGAAAAACCAGCAAGTCCTGGGGAGAGTTAAACACGACCTCTAGCAGTTGAACCCATGGCAGTTGGTGCTGGGTGAAGGGGTGAGAGATGGGAGGTGGGGTAGCTATAATAAAGGTGAACTTTTCCTCTGTTTTTTGACATTGCTCTCACCAGCCACCCTCACCCCCGGCGGAGCAGAGTCCCCGAGAGAATCGCAGACCACGGAGGTCCCTCCTCTTCTGCTAGGCCACGAACCAAAAAAGGCCAACGGAGAGGAGAATGGGTTAAATCCTGGGACGCAGGGGAGAGTCAGGGGAGGAGAGAAGTCGGGGGGAGATAAAGAAAAAGACAGGAACCAAGAAGCGTGGGGGTGGTTTGCCGTAATGTGAGTGTTTCTTAATTAGAGAACGGCTGACAATAGAGGGGCTGGCAGAGGCTCCTGGCCGCGGTGCCGAGCGTCTGGAGCGGAGCACGCGCTGTCAGCTGGTGAGCGCACTCTCCTTTCAGGCAGCTCCCCGGGGAGCAGCGCGGCCACATTTAACACCATCATCACCCCTCCCCGGCCTCCTCCACCCCGGCCTCCTCCGCGTCCACAGCCTTCCTCGGCCCCCCGCCGGCAGAACTCACAGAAGCGAGCGTCTCTCGCCGCCTCCCGCGCCAGGCCCGGGCCCCTCGCCTCCCCCAGCTTCGCAGCGGGAGCCGCCACTGCCCACTGCACCTCCCGGCAACCGGCCGGGCGAGAAAAGAGGCCGCGGGAAGGGAAAGCCAAGCAATGCCAAGGGGAGGGGAAGCTGGGGGGCGGCGGCGGCGGGCGAGCTGCGGGGTCGTCCGCGAAGAGCCGGGCTGGGGACTGAGGCACGGAAGCTGTGAAGCGGCACCGCGCCGAGGGCCTCGCAGACGCGCTCCGCGACTGCCCGGCCCGGGCTTGCAGGGGAAGATGCGTTCCCCTTTTCTAATCAAAATTAGAGTTCTTCAAGCCCTCCCTTATGCTTAAAACATCCTCTATCCTGTGGATATACGGATGCTGTTACAGTTCTTAGAGTTCAAGCTCTGATTGGAAAGAGCGCGGCCACTGGCTCTCACAACCCAAGGCCCAGACGCAAATCTATGACTTCTTTCTTTCAGCGCCGTAAGAAAGACAGAACTAAGCACTGTGGTACCAAGATTTGAGGCCTCTCTACATCCCATTTCCTGTTTCAGTCCCGCTTCCAAAACCAAGAGAGAAACAGAAGAGGTTTTGGCTGCCTAGTCTGCAGGAAGTCAGGCCCATGAGGCAAGTTCATGCCGTTCTCCAGGGAAACCAGAAAATTCCTCCAAAGACATGAAACAAAAGATGCTCTCCAATACAAGCGTTTGGTTTTGTTTTTAGCTTTAACAATTCTGTTAAAAGTGTTAGTCGTTCAGTCCTGTCCAACTCCTTGGGACCCCACAACTGTAGTCCACCCCGGGCTCCTCTATGCATGGAATTCACCAGGCAAGAACACTAGAGTGGGTTGCCGTGCCCCCCTCCAGAGTACCGTTCTGATCCCGGGATCGAACCTGGGTCTCCCACGTTGCAGGCCCGTTCTTTACCATCTCAGCCACCAGGGAAGCCCCACTGAAGAGTTAAGTGATCTAATAAAGGAAATAGTGTTCTGATGCGGGGTTCACCAGGCCCAGCTACTGTCAGGATGAGGCTGGAAGGTGTGAGCTAGGTCTTCGGTGACTGTCTTGGGAAGACAGCAGATGTAGTCGTTCTTAAGAGCCACTAGCCACCTATTTGTCTCTTTCAGAGGCCTTTCCTCACGATCCTTGTTGCCTTCCTGCCCCTACAAACACTTGGCCTTGGAATGTTGGTATGGGAAGGACTAGGACTGGGAGGGGTCCTTAGTAGGCATCATTTTTGGTCTTTGTGTCTTAAATGCCACAAAAGTAAGAGAGATCTGAAAACATAGGGCTACCTGTTGACCAGGAAGGTAGAAGTTCAGTTCCTAACAAAAATATACAGGATTTCTTTTCTTAAAATTTCTTATAACCCAAAAGACATTGATTTGGTAGGTCAAAGAATAACTCCAGGAAGCTTCCTACAGCATTCCCAGCTGAATCTGATCCAAATGGAGGCAAGGACCACACCATGAAGAGCACCAACCTACAGGAGTCTATGGTAGACTTCTTATTGACATTGCCTGTGGAAATGGACAGGAAAGGATACTGGCTATAGTAACCCCCTTTTGCCTTCTTTTTTTATAACACTCATATTTCCAAGAAAAGAGGAGAAGACAGCTTAGATTCTTAAAGCCCATGAACCTGACTTCATTGTTGCTTTTAGCCTATGAGGCCACGACCATATGCTCCAGGCCTTAGGTACTTCAACTCTAAAGCAATACCAGCTGCCTTTGGTGGCAGAAGGGCATCAGTCCAGGAGGGGCAAGAACTTTGCCCCCTGTCTCCGTTAAGTGTAAGTGTTAGTCGCCCAGTCATGCCTGACTCTTTGCGACCCTATGGACTGCAGCCCACCAGGCTCTTCTGTCCATGAGATTTTCCAAACAAGGATACTGGAGTGGGTTGCCATTTCCCAAAATCATAACCAGTGAATGCTTGTGAAAAGCAGGGAGAAAGAATCCTCTTAAGCTACACAAACTCTAAGAGAAGTAGGGAGATAGAGTCAGGTTGTCATGATGCCTCTAAGGTCGGTATATGAAGTTGCATCACTCTGTAATAATTCAGTATGCGTTTAAAGGACCACTGACTTTGATGGAAGGCACACCCACCTATAACCCGAATGAAAAAATAGTTGTTCTCTTGTGTTGATATTCCAAGAATAAAGAGAAAAGCAATTTTATTATTTAGAAGGCAGTGACCTCATGACGAGCGAGACTTCCTTTGGTGACTACCTCTCTTATTCTTTTCAAACTCTTGCCCCACTCTTTCTTATTCATATTCCCTCATCTTCTCCTCCTTTTACTCAATGAATGAGTACTTCCTGGGTGCTGATGGTAGCATAGCACTGGGGTTCACCACCCTGAGAGAAATACACACAAAAAATCGAGCCTCTGCCCTTTACAGAACTTAGAACTTGGTGGGATCTCAGAGTAAAACATGGAAAAGCAGCTTTGTGGTACTGCAGATGAGAGTAGCATTCTTGCTTCAAATGGGTCACCCACCTTTGGAGTCTTATGGTAGCCATCAAACTATTTCATCCACAGTTACAAGGGTACCCTGCTCATAGCCTTCATTGTTTTCTTTCAAAAACAGCAGAGATTCTGAGTGGTTTGAAACCCTCAGTGCCAATCTTCAAATCAACCACAATTCTAGTCTCTTCCTTTTGAACTGAGGATACCTTTATTTTGTTTCTTATGAAGTGATTAGTGAGAGTGTAGTCATAAATTCATACCAGAAGAAACTGAGGCTCAGAGAGATTAAATGGCCTGCTGAAGGTAACTTGGCCTCAGCACTGCAGAGACCATGATCACAGGGGTCTCTGAGTCTAGGATCAGAATTCTTCCTGCCACATTTCACCTGCCTCAGCTGCATATTTTCAGCCAGTCACCTTATACCTACTCCTCCTATTCTTGGTCAAAGTTGCTGGTGATGATAATAGAGATTCCTAAACTCATCCACTTTACATTTGCTCCAGAGAGATAATTTTCTGGAGATGATCATGGATCAGACTCCAATATGAGGTGACAGATTTAAGAGATAATTGTTTAGAATAATTTTTCATTTAGAATGCCAGCTTTGCTCCTCTGATTCAGCTGATACTGGACACAAGTGCTCTTATTCTGTATAGAAATTCATTTATGCTCTCATCTGGAAAAATCCATCCAAATACTAAACACACATGTAGGTTAGGGAATGAGACAAAGAATGTTATATGAAAGTGTGTCCTGAAGAGTAATGGCCCAAAGCACGTCATTTCACAAAATTGTCCCTTTATGAAGGATGGGAAGAAAATGGGGCTATAATTTTTACTGTTTCTCTTGGAGGGTGAAGTAAATTAACCTGCTACATTTGTAACTGTGGATACATTCAATGATAGCATACATTTTTTATTCCCCTAGTCTTCTGAGCTATTGGCTTTTTCCCCTTAAACCTTCCTCCAGGTAAATATTTACCATTGCCTGACTGGTTCAGTATCTGAAAAAATATCTCTTTGTTTTGAAAAGTTCTGTTCTCTACATATCAAAAATCAGTATTCCCTTTTATAAATCTTTATTCATTGGTTTTGGGCTTCCCAGATGACTCCGCAGTAAAGAATCCAACTGCCAGTGTAGGAGACAAGGAAATGTGGGTTCAGCCTCTGGGTTAGGAAGATCCCCTGGAGAAAGAAATGGTAACCCATTCCGGTATTGGTATTCTTGCCTGATAAATCTCATGGACAGAGGAGCCTTGCAGGCTACAGTCCATGGGGTCACAAAAGAGTCAGACACAACTTAGAGACTAAAAAATAGCAATTCATTGGTTTAAAGCAAGCTCTTCTATACTGCCTGTGACCTAAGTGTTTTCACAACCTGCCCCCCTCAACACACATAAGGAGTGAAGTGGAGAGTAGAGGTGTTTGAAATGCAGAAAATATTTCTAATCAAAAAAGGAAAGTTTGCAAGCAGTTAACTGGGTCACGCTTTAGAAACAAAAAATAAACTTTGTACTTGCTGTCTTACCTATATAGTTTCCCTCATTGCTCCTTCCTATCTGCATCCCAGGACAGCACCTGAGAATTTAGTTCAGAGCCCTTTTTGCCAAAGCCTAAACCCAGACTGACTCTTAACCTGTCCCTCATGACTATACATGTGACCTACCTGGCCAAACTTCCCCTACTATTTTGGACTGTCTCTATACCTCCTGTTTCCAGAAAGGGAGTTCAAAGCTGTGACAAAGCATCTTTCCTACTTAGCGTTGCTCTCAAAATGACCCTAAGGAATTCACTGTAGGCCAGGAGGCTACTTTCCCAACATTTTGTTGTATGTATCTGTCCTTGTCCCTCCAGTGCATCCATTTTGCTGTCAACAAAGAGAGGTCTGACCTACTCAAACCAAGGCCACTGGCTCTGTTTCAGTGTTTTCTCATATGTGCAAGGACTGGAGGGTGGGGCTAGGAGGCCTGGTTGCTCAGCCAAAGACTATATTAATGAGGGAGTCCAGGCCTCCTTCAGGGCTGTAGAAGGGGGGGTAATCTATTTGGTCCATTTGGGAGAGTCTCTGGAGCACTTTCCCAGGTGCCAGGCATTTTATATGTAGGTCCCTTGTGGTGGGCCCCTCTCCACCCTCACTGTCTTAGGAAATAAAGAAGAAAATAATCAATCTTGTTAACTAGGACTTGTCCCCAAAATCCTGCTTTCACCTCTGAGCTTATCTCTTCTGGGTGACTCACCAATCCTCCAAGGTCTAGTGAAGATTCATCTTGCTTTCTTTTTTCCTGGGACCTCAAGGGAAGCTCTAGATACTCCACTGAAACTGCTATTTTAAAAGGGCCAGCCCCTTGAGCGTAGGTAGCCATGTCTACTTTGACTTTGCCACCCTCCCAGTGGTGGACATACAGTGCCCATGGAGGAAACAAGTGCGGGTCAAGGTCACTCAAGCCTCTGAGTGCTCTGCCGGCCGCAGAATCCATCCCTTGTCTCCTTTCTCTTTAAATTAGATGGACTCATTAAATTGATTGCAGCCGACACCAGAACCTCTTTCTGCCTTGAAAACTCCTACAAGGCCTAACAGGTTCTTCCCTCCATTTTTTGACTTTTGTCCTAACCCTTGAACTCCCCAGGCTGGGGTAAGTGCTCCCAGCTGTGTGCTATGGTCCTCTTAAGTGGTGTCGTTAACTATTTTGGAAGCGCTCTTCCGTGAGCCCCTCGAATGAGGGCAAGGTCTTAGGCACCTGTGCAGCCGAGCTCAGAGACCCCCCCCCCCCATATGCCTTTCTGTGCTTTATCTGGAACGATCGATACCCGAGGTCGGTTTTGGAAAGCGGCTTCCCGCGCTGATCCGGTGCGGTGGGGACCTGAAGATGCGCGGCAGCCTCCCGGACCACCGCGCGATCCCTGGAAGGCCGGCGCGCCCAACCAGCCTCTTCCCCGACTTTCCCTCGCTGCTTGAGTTTTCTAGAGCCTCTTTCCCTTCCACTCTCAGTCTTCCCTTCCTTTCTATGAGCTCTCGCGGGCTCCACATTCATTTTCTACTTTGAGTAGCCACGTCTCTTTCAACCCGCGCTCCCTCAACCCTTAAGTCATCCATTAAGTTCCTTTTTCACTTTTTTCTTCCATCCCCCACGCCCTCGATCTTTGGTTGCCAATACTGATCTTTCTTAGCTAGTGATTGTATTTCGCGTCTCTGCTCCTTAACCAAAGGCGCCCTAACCTCACGGCTCTCCATGCCTCGGGTTTTCCCTCTTGGTCTCTCGCCTCCCATCGTCAGGGCCAGACCTGAGCAGACACTTCACTGCCTGGCGAGCAAGACCGCTCCGCCACCTCCCAGCGGCGGGGCAGGAGCAAGTTAACATCTTGAAAAGATGGAAAAATCTGCAGCGCCCCCTTAGGAGCAGCTTCCGGCATCGGCCCTTAACCCTGGCCCGGGAAGGGAGCAGAGGTGGGAGGTGTGGGTGGGCAGAGCTGGGGAAACCGGATCTCGTGTCGGTGTGACCGGCCCTGAAGGTTTTCTCTCCCAGGGTTTTCTTTCCCCTGTTCTTTCCCCCTCCCCCCTCTCTCCAGACAAAAATACCCAGCAATGTTTCTTTGGCTGCGCTGTCGACTTTCGCCTCCTAATCTCGGTTAAATCAACTCGGGATCACTGATGCAGGTCAGCATCAGCCCATTTGTGTGATCAAGAGTCAGAGATCTCTATTTCTTTTGCGGTCAGAATTCTTCCCCGGGGCAGGCACCTTGCTATAGTAACCTTCATTTAATACTTGCATTATCGTTAGCATCTGAGCTCATCAACATGTCTTTGAGAACGATCCCTCCGCCAGCCTTTGGGACTTCACTCGGGTTCAAGGATCACCTTTTTCAAATTCACCTTGACTGCAATCTAGAGACTTGCAGGTACTTTTAATACCAAATAGCCACTAAGCAATACTACAGTTTTCAGGATGATTTCTCTCTAAAAACAATCCTCAGTTCTTTCTGTCCCCGCCCCCCACCACCACCTTTGTGTACTCTTTTCAATTTATTTTCGCCTAGCCAATAAATGAAATTCTCCCAAAGACTCTTCAATCAGTGAGAGTTTTTGGTTCATCATGCTTGTTAACAGGTTTGCAGGACACTTATAAAGAACAGTAGAAGGAATGAAATGAGCCATTCAGAACTGTGTCCTGAAGTTTACCAAGGTAATCGATCCTTTTACTGGGTCCTCCTGAATTTTTCAACAGTAAACTAGTTTCATCTCTAACAGATGGTTTCACCATTAGATGTTTAACAGATAGCAGAAGATTTACATAATTTCTAAATTTACACAATAAGAAAGATAAGAATGAATACTTAAGACATTTGGTTAAAATAATAATACTTATAGAAATCAGAAGAGAGGGAGGGAGGGAGAGCACACACACTACTGCAGAACTTGCAGAAGGATTTGCACCGGTAGGACTTGTGGTTGCTTAATGTCTGCCCAAGTCTAGAGGTATTCACCAGGACAGCTGGCAAGTAGGGGGTTAATCATTACAGAAAGTGATAACTTTCCAGTTTGCTTTATACAGAAGGGCAGTAAAGATTTATGCTTCAATAGAAGGATAAAACATATTTTCAGAGTGTAGCTGTCTCCTTTGAAAGTTTAATTTCTAAGGAAATGTAGATCATCTGTGTTATGGAACATCCCTTGCTCTCCCTAAAAGAACTATGATTTTGTAAAAGATTATCTTGATATTCCTAGGCTATGTGAAAACTTCTTACGTTTCTGAAAAGTTCTAACATCTAATGCTTGTTAAGAATATTGAACCACAGCTCAGTGGTAAAGAACCTGCCTGCCAATGCGGGTGGGAGAAGTGGGTTTGATCCCTGGGTCAGGAAGATGCCCTGGAGAAGGAAATAGCCACCCACTCCACTTTTCTTGCCTGGGAAATCCTATGGACAGAGGAGCCTGGCGGGCTACAGTCCATGGGGTCACAAAAGAGTTGAACGCGACTTAGCAACTAAACAACAATATTTTTAAAAGAGAAAATTCTCCAGATAGTTCAATAAATTAGGTAATATTGCTTGGCTAAATTAGTTTCCTTTCTTGCAGTGCTTAAAAAGAGAGTGTTTTATCCTCAATAGTCCTAATTACTGTTAATCACATTTTAATTTAGATAAATTTATCAAATGCTTTTTTTTTCATAGAGATGATGCTTCTTTCTTATATTTGTGGAAAATAATTCATAGATATAAATAAGATAGGTATATCTTATTACTATATATCTCTCTGGCATTGTGTTTTCCAGTTCCAGTAAAACCAGGTTGAAAGCGTGTTCTGTCACCAGCTAGTTATTAACAAAAACAGTATTCATTGCCATCCTGGTTTTAGGCAGCATCTGAAGCTCCCTGCAGTTTGATTCTGTGATTATTAACTCACTTCCCACCAGTATCTTATACAGGCCCATTATCTACTGTCAATATTTTTATAGCCTATGAGGAGAAATCCTGCTTACTTCCTGTTAGAAGGGAGGGAACAGGGTTTTTTCTTCTTTTTTTAAGTAGATAAATATGTACTCTACAAATATGTTTGACTGAGGAGGTAAAAAGGGAGGGAAAGGAGAGCCTAGCATCTGCTGTCTCACGGGCTCATTGTGTGGTTAATAATTGCTCCAGAATAGTTTTACAGGGTGTAGGCTTTCAGAAACAAGGGTTACTGAAAGATCCAGGCCTGAAAAATTTTTTCAGTTCTGTTCATACCCCAAATCCTAGACAGTAGGTAAGGTTTTTGTAATTATTGATGTTGTTTTAACTAACTTACCTCAGTATAAACCGTTTGTTTTCCTTGCTTTGAGAAATCTCTTAAGGTATATTTTCCTGAAAGGAATGAACTGGTGTATGGTTTCCCCATTCAAGAGAATGCAGCTTCAAAATGTAAGACTGTCACAGGGATATACTATGAATACAAGCTTAGTATTGTCAAGGCTCTACTTTGTATAAATAAACACTTTTTAAAGAGTTTATGCAAATATGTCTTTAGCTCAAAGTATACTTTAAAAAGTGACATTTATAACCTTCCTGTATTCTTTATCTCATGACTACTCTGATCAACTAAAAGACTGAGGTAAGTGATCACGGATAAGGGATAACAAGAAATATTGTGGTGAATCATGATATTTTTAATATAAATTGACACATAATGTTCCACTTTGAAAATTTTCAAGTTGAAAATGTTTCGGTCAAGAATTAGAAGACTCTGTGTTTAGAATTATATCTTTTTAAAAGAGCAGAGATGTGAAGTCATTCAATCCAATTTTCACTCCTAGTTTTCTCATTAGTTCTGTGCACCTGCTGCTGCTGCTGCTGCTTCTAAGTCGATTCATTTGTGTCCGACTCTGTGCGACCCCATAGACAGCAGCCCACCAGGCTCCTGCGTCCCTGGGATTCTCCAAGCAAGAACACTGGAGTGGGTTGCCATGTCCTTCTCCAGTGCATGAAAGTGAAGAGTGAAAGTGAAGTCGCTCAGTTGTGTCCGACTCTTAGCGACTCCATGGACTGCAGCCTACCAGGCTCCTCCGTCCATGGGATTTTCCAGGCAAGAGCACTGGAGTGGGGTGCCATCGCCTTCTCCATCTGTGCACCTAGGGCAAAGTATTTACTTCTGTGAGCCTCAGTGTCCTTATCTATATAGGAGGAAAATCAATTTAACCTGAGCTTCCTACCTTATAGGTTGTTATGAAAATCATATGTGATCATATATGTTTATATATGTATGTATATATGTATATTTAATATATGTGTATATGTATATGATAACACGTAGGAATCATATAAGATAACGTATGTGTCAGTCAGGTTAGGCCATGTTATGCTGTGGAAACAAGACAAAAATCTCAGTGATCTAAGCAACACAATTTTATTTTTTGTTCAAAATAAAAAACCATAACAAATCAGTTAGTGCTTAGCTTGTTATCTCTTAGGAACCCAGAATGACACAATAGCCATCATCTCAAACATTGTTAATACCCAGATACAGACGGAAAGAAGGGTCTAGAAGCAATTATATCATCTGCTTGGGACTGACACATATCACTTTAGTTCCTAATTCATTGACCTGAGCTATTCATAAGGCCCCATCCAACCACAGCGAAAGCCTACTGTGGAAGAGACCTGGGACTATACGGAGGACAGCATTAACTACCACCACTCTTCATGGGGGGAAGTTGTAAATGGCAAAGTGCTTTACAGCTGAGAAGTGTAGAAGTAGACTGAGGATTTCTAATAATTAGAGTCAACATGAATTCATTTAAAATCAGCACCGGTTTGTGATTTAACCCTCTAAAGTGAACTTACTTGGAGGTCATTAATTTAAATGGTATGGATATATTTCCTTGGAATTACAGAAAACATTGGCCCAGAGCTTCCAGAGATGAAGCTTGACATTTTACTTCACCCCAAGCTAGATCAACGTTTTCCTAATATATAGGTCTTTAGACATTCACTGAAACGTCTAATTAAAAAATATATACAGGTGTGATGTAACAATAGAATCTGTTTCTATGCTCTTTAAGGAGCAAAAATCGTCAGAAATAATTGCTGTATATATCATTTGTGGATAAACCAGTCATTTCCAAGATTAAATAGCAGTCAGATATAAGGGAGTAAGAAAGAGCCAATTTTAGCTAATATTACAAAGTGGAATGAATATACTAAAGTGCCAATAACCTCTCTTTTGAGAATATTTTTCATTGTGAAATTAGGTCTCAGTTCAGGTGGACTCATTTTGCTTAGGATTTAAGAGCTGGGATTGCAAATTGGTGAGAGATGACGATGACCTGGGGCTTCCTTGTTAGCTCAGTGGTAGAGAATCTGCCTGCATTGCAGGAACTGCAGGAGACATGAGTTCCATTCTGGGTGGGGAAGATGCCAGGAGAAGGGCATGGCAACCCACTCCAGTATTCTTGCCTGGAGGATCCCATGGACAGAGGAGCCTGGCAGGCTAGAGTCTATGGGGTCGCAAAGAGTTGGACACAACTGAGGCAACTTAACACGCATGACAATGACCTGGATCAGGTAAGTAGTGTGAATGGTGCTGCTGCTGCTAAGTCGCTTCAGTCATATCCGAATCTGTGCGACCCCATAGACAGCAGCCCACTAGGCTCCCCCGTCCCTGGGATTCTCCAGGCAAGAACACTGGAGTGGGTTGCCATTTCCTCCAATACATGAAAGTGGAAAGTGAAAGTGAAGTTGCTCAGTTGTGTCTGACTCTTAGTGACCTCATGGACTGCAGCCTACCAGGCTCCTCCATCCATGGGATTTTCGAGGCAAGAGTACTGGAGTGGGGTGCCATTGCCTTCTCCAAGTGTGAATGGTGAGGACCTGTCAAATTTTGGACCTAGTATAAATGTATAGACAACAGAATTGGCTGCCATATGAAAGTGAGATATGAGGGGAAAAAAAGAGGTATGAGCAATTGGAGGAATGGTGTTGCCATTAGCTGAGATGAGAAAGAGCAAAAGAAACAGCTTGATTGTGATGGGCAGGAGGATCAGTTTGGACACGTTAAATCTTCTTTAAGGAGCTCTTAGTGACTTAACTGCAGAGTATCAAGAAGGATGAATCTGTTAAAACAAAAATAGAATGACATTTAATTAACTTTAAAGAAGGAGTAGTGGAGAGAAGTCAGTGTATCATTTGTTGTTGTTTTGTCACTAAGTCATGTCCAACTCACTGCAACCCTATGGACTGTAGCCTACCAGGCTCCTCTGTCCATTTGATTTCTCAGGCGAGAATCCTGGAGTGGGTTGCCATTTCCTTCTCTAGGGGATCTTCCTGATCCAGGGATCAAATCTGTGTCTCCTGGATTGGCAGGTGGATTATTTACTGCTGAGCCACCAGGAAGCCCAATATATCATTAGGAAATCTGAATTCTAATCACTTAATAGTTAGGCATATGGGTTCAAATCCTGGCATCTCTACTTACCATATGGTGTGACCTTGAATAAGTTATTTAACCTCTCTAGACAGTTTTGTTTCTTCATTCGTCAAGCAAGTGTAATCATTTTACTACTTTATAGATTTATCCATACTGTGGGTTTAACACAATGCATTGCACATGATGAGCAGACAGTAAATATTTGCAAATATTTTCCAAAGCAATAACATGGCTTGTCTCTTTTGCTAGATTTGAGACATACAGAGATATCTCTCATTCTCCCTTTATTTGCTAGCCCTAGCAAAACATTTGAAATAGAGTAACTGTTAAATTAATGAAATGGAGAAGGCAATGGCACCCCACTCCAGTACTCTTGCCTGGAAAATCCCATGGATGGTGGAGCCTGGTAGGCTGCAGTCCATGGGGTCGCTAAGAGTTGGATATGACTGAGCAACTTCACTTTCACTTTTCACTTTCATGCACTGGAGAAGGAAATGGCAACCCACTCCAGTGTTCTCGCCTGGAGAATCCCAGGGACGCTGGAGCCTGGTGGGCTGCCATCTATGGGGTCACACAGAGTCGGACAGGACTGAAGCGACTTAGCAGTAGCAGTAAATTAATGAGAACCTTCAGCTGAGTGGAGCTAAGAAAGGCTGGAACATGAATCCCTTTCCTAACATTGGCCATTAGTCATTGTTCTCACTAAATCCTGGTAGTAATGATGGGAACAGTTTTATATAGGTGATAGAGATTGAATAGATCTTTGACTACAGAGTGGTAAGGAAAGTTATGTCAGTTAAAAGGAAGAGCTCCCAAAAAAGCAGAGAGATAGAAAGATGTAGGATATTCTCTTAGCTCAGATTCCTCAGGAATTAATTAAATCTCTGTTATGGCCTAAATATGTTACTCCTGTATATTTTCACACAAGACTGGTACCACCAAAATGGAAATATAAAAGAAAATGAATCAGAGTAAGCTAAAAGGATGCCACCTCATGGTATAAAGAACTCCCTTTGGAACTGGGAGATCAGAGCTCTCCTCATTTCTGTGATAAGCATGGACTCCTTGAACCTTGCTTCCCTGGTGGCTCAGACAGTAAAGTGTCTGCCTGCAATGTGGGAGACCTGGGTTCGATCCCTAGGTCGGGAAGATACCCTGGAGAAGGAAATGGCAACACACTCCAGTACCCTTGCCTGGAAAATCCCATGGTTGGAGGAGCCTGATAGGCTACAGTCCATGGGGTCACATAGAGTCAGAAGTGACTGAGCGACTTCACTTTTCTTTCCTTTCCTTGAGCCTTAGTTCTTACATCTACTCAAACTTTCAGGCTTATTGTGAGGATTAGATGAAATTGTTCATGTGAAATTTACTAATACATTTATAAACCTATTTGTAAACTGCAAAAACCTATTAATGCACAATGGAAATCCCAAATTTGAGCAATAAATTGTGGATTAGAAGTACTTGAGAGGGACTTAAGACTTCATATTTCCACTACAGGAGCACGGGTTCAGTCCCTGGTCAGGGAACTAAGATCCCTCATGCTGAGCAGTATGGCCAAAATTAAAAAAAAAAAAAAAAAAAGATTAACAAATACAGAACAAATATACAAAGTGAGGAATTGACATGTACAGTAATAGTATGTCCAAATTAATTTGAATTGAAGATATGTGTAACACATAAAACTACAAAATTTTTAGGAGAAAATCATTGTGACCTAGAGTTAAGCAAAGAATTTTTAGAGTTAACACTAAAAACATGATTTATAAAAGGAAAAAGAAACTGATAAATTGGAGTTCATCAAAATTAAAAGTTTTGCCTTTCAAAAGATACTATTAAGATAATGAAAAGGCAAAGTAAAAGCTGGAAGAAAATACTTGCAAATCATACATCAAATAAAGTATATTTGTGCAGAATATATAAGAAACTCTCAAAACCCAACAATAAGAAAAGAAACAATTTAAAATAATGAGTGTGATGAAATCATTCTGCATGCTGATTGTGGGAATGGCTATATGAATTCATACATGTGTTAAAACTCATAGAAATGCACATCAGAAAGTCAATCATTTCATTTAAAAAATAAAATAAGAAAGGGAGTGCTTAAAATAGTAACTGTGATTCTAGAAGAATAAAATTGCTACCAGAGAAAGTAAATGAAGAGAGATGGTCAACTCATCTTGATGATTCAAAGTGTATGCACTATGAGTACTAAAGAGAAATTATGTCATATATCATGACTTTATTGTCATAACTCAGACCCAGTGAGAGAGAACAAAGATTGGAGTCAAAGTCTAGAACATAATGCTTATTCATCTTGAGGGTGACATTGCTTGGAAGAATCCAGGTTTTAATAATAGATTGGCCAACACATATATCGTTGTAATTTAACACGTAAGTTCTAAGAAAATAGATTTTACCAAAATCCCATAATTAAAAAGGATATAGAGAACAAAGAAGAGGTTCAGAAGAAACACATCCAAATGGCAGTTAGAAAACGAGAAAAGTAGAAAAACACATTCTGTTTTATATTCTTTTATATCAAAAGGTGTGTGTGTCTGTGTGTGTGTGTGTGTGTGTGTGTGTATACACTTGCTTTTTGTCTCTTACTAAACTCTAAATTTGTTGAGTGCAGGAGCCAAGATGGATGAGACTTAGAGGTGGCAATCTTGTTAGGAGAATGAGGTAGAGGTGGAAAGCTCCTAACAGCATATGTGTGTAGAAGGTACTTTTAAATGGTACATATAGTGCTTTCCTTAAGATGGTATGCTTATTTGGGATGGGAGATGGTGAATAACAGATATTGTGGTAGATCTAACCACAGTCTAACCACCTACTGACACTGTCAATTATGAGAAATATTCTGTTCACGTTTGTACCCCTTGCAACACTGAACATACTGACTGGTATTCCATAAATGCTTAATTAAAATTGTTCATTTGAAATTGAGTAGAATCCTTCCTTCAATTCTCAGCTGTTACCTAAATTGTCCAAGAAAATCAAGTCCTTTGAGATAGGGTGCAAAAGATGTTAAGGAAAAGGTCAATCACAGAATAATTCTATCCCTTGTGCCAAGTATTTAAGCTCACTTCTCAATTAAACAAAGATACCGTTTGAGGTGAGTGCAGAAAACTGAATTTTCCACACCCTTAGAAGAAATTTCAACTGCACGAAAAGCACAGCATCTTAAAATGTTCTAGGCTGATATTTACCAGTCAGACTCCTCAGAGAAAAAAAGCTTATTATATTAGCAAAGACATTTTATTTTGAGAGTGAATGTGATTGTTATACTAGAAGTCACAAAAAGTTAATCAATTATAATCCCAAGTTAAAATTTTTGAAACATGAGCACAATTTTTAATCAAGGCATTTACTGAAGTATGTAAGTGAAGAAAAAAATGACCTTTGGATCTGTCCTTGCTTTGCCTGGATGATTAATTTCAATTTTTTTTTGCTCTACACACCCTGCCATAAACTTTTTTATTTACACTTTATTGTAACTGACTTCATGTCATTTGCTCTTGCTTAATAATAATCGGTTAACAGCAAGTGCAGGTGTTCTCAAGGATGTGGCCCTTCCAGAGAGCGGTACTAAACAGTTTTTTTGAAAAATCATTATAAAAAGCATAAAGATAAAACTCTCATTCCAGTGTCTGGCAGGGGAAAAGATCTACCTATACCTATGCAAAGAAAAAGTCAAGGATGGAGAAATTGAATGGTAAAAATTAGTAGTAACTTACCTGTTCTAAATTTATTTGTTGCCCTTCTTCTTAAGGTTTGATCAATCACACCCACTGGTGGCCACCCTAATTTGCCACCCTAATTAGTGGCTAGCAGCCTAATTTTTACATGGCGATTGTTCTATGTTTTCAAGTTATGTTTAGATGTTAAAAGCTATAATTAAACTTTTGGTTGGCTTTCTGCAGAGTTTAATTGCTGATTTTCTGAGATCATGACACTAATCCATTTTCCTACCCTCTCACCAATGAGCAAAATTATTTCTGCTTCCCTACTCATGTTAGAAGTACATTCTCTCTCCTTTCATTATTTCATTTCACACACTTGGGTGCCAAATTCCTCCAAACTGTGATCCACTTCCATCTTCCACAATTTCTCAGTCCAGT
Source organism: Bos taurus (assembly GCF_002263795.3). Taxonomy (NCBI): domain Eukaryota; kingdom Metazoa; phylum Chordata; class Mammalia; order Artiodactyla; family Bovidae; genus Bos; species Bos taurus. The sequence goes on along the minus strand of NC_037333.1, from coordinate 30,695,341 downwards.
CTCCTGGTCACATCAGCTTCTTCGGGATGATCTGAAGCTGTCCTCAAAAGTTGCCCCCATTCTTCGCTCAGCCTTTCCTCCCACCAAATTACCACCATTGTGAACAATCTTTAGATTAAACAAGGAAGATTCTAGGATGGTTAGGAATTAATGTGTAATCTGGGAGAGCCTGTCTACCCATTAGAATATTGACTTGGATTAATTTATTAGCTGTTTAATATCCTGAAGGCATAACATACAGATGCTAAAAGGAGAGGCTTAAGCTAATATGATTCTCAGGTCAACAGTGAGGCTCAGGATTAAAAGGAGAAGCAGAATAAGGGGAGAGAGAGAGAGAGATGAAGATAGATTGAAAGAGTCTTGGTTGCTGATGGTTAGGATAATGTAGGGCTTCCCTGGTAGCTCAGCTGGTAAAGAATCTGCCTGTAATGCAGGAGACCCTGGTTCCATTTCTGGGTCAGGAAGATGCCCTGGAGAAGGAATAGCTACCCACTCCAGTATTCTTGGCCTTCCTGGTGGCTCAGATAGTAAAGAATCTGTCTGCAATGCAGGAGACCTGGGTTTGATCCCTGGGTTGGGAAGATCCCCTGGAGGAGGGCATGGCAACCCACTCCAGTATTCTTGCCTGGGGAATCCCTATGGACAGAGGAGACTGGGGGGCTACAGTCCATGGGGTCCCAAAGAGTCAGACATGACTGAGCCACCAAGCACAGCACAGCACAGAGTAATGGTGATAGTTGGAAGAGGAGCATCATTATAGAAGTAATAGAAACAATTGTCAAAAGGAAGGCAGATTCTACTGGACACAAAATAGAGGCCAGATGGATCTTTGGAGTGTTTTCATTTGAGAAAGCCCCTCTATCCAAAATCTCAACCCTAATAATCTTAGGACCATTCACTTTGTTATTATTCTTAAATGAACTTCTTTGATTGCAGGCAATTCCCTATTTAAAGTTAGACATCCTGAGGATATTGTTTATTATGCCAAAATATTATATTGATCCTTAATTTCACTTTTTAAAATTAACCAATTAAAACAAATTCCACATATAATAGACAAATTAATTAAGATGCTTTTGTATGCAAGGAACAGGAAGTGTCCTTCAAAATGATTAACTCACCAAAAAGTAAATATGAGCTCACCTATCAGAGAAGCTCTGCAGTCAGTGAGGGTTTGGGCATGAGCATTTGAGAACAATTTTCGCAATTTTGTCAGGAATCTTCATCTCATCCTCTGCAATTTTCTCAGCTCTGTCCACCAACATGGGTTGACTTTGTTCTCAGCTTGGTGTCCCTAATGCAAACTATATAGTTCTCAGCAATTCACAGCACTGCCTGCTTCCTTATTCACATCCAGAGGGAGAAAGTGTGTTTTTCCCAATAACAAAGTAGAACTCTTGAGCTCCACATTGATTGGGCTGAATTAGGACATACACTTACTCTTAGACCAATCATTTTCTCAAGAGAAATGATATTACCCTTAATGACTTAGAGTCTATGTGTGCTACAGTAAGAAGAACTCAACTATAGAGGAGACAAGTACAGTGTTCACTATGCTGAACGCATGGTAGACTTTAATAGATGGAGAGAGAGGTCCAAAGCTTGGACATTCACTAAGGGTAGGCTTGAGTAAGTTCTTTTAGAGCTAAGTCCTATTTTACAGGGTATCTCCTGGGGACAGCAGGCATCGAGCAGTGTAGGTGATACCATGAAAGGAGAGGAGAAGAGATCTGTAAATGGCATATTCCACTATGGGACTCGTCCTTTTTCAGCACTAAATTCACGTCATGGATGCAACCTGCTACGTTGTCAGCATAATGAACAGGGTGATTGTTCTGGGTCACTGAAAATCTGTTCATCTACATCTACAGAGAAGTTTTATTTGCCAGTCCAGTCCAGAGCCTTCTGGTAGATTTTGCTGATCCTCTGCACAGTGGTGGAAATCACCACCCCCACCATCACCACCATCTGCTACAAACAACCCTTTTCCAGAAGAGATCTCTTTGGTTCTGAATATAGTTCTACAGGAATTCTGCCTTTCCTTCTTGTCTGAAATTAGCTATTTCCATATCACATTGAAGTTAGTTAAAGATAACTAGGTGGCTTTCTCTTACTTCTGAAGAATTTTACCCTTACATCATCATGAAGGCTTATAATCAAGCTAAACAAAGTTAGAAATCAAAACTGTTTTGCTTTTAAACACTTCATTTGCCAGAATAAATCCCCAAAATAATGAATGCTAGTACTTTTTTTCGCTAAATAGAACAAGCTCGATAGTGGTTTTATCCTCAGGCTGTGAGAATCACCTGGGTGTGTGCCTTGATCTTTCCTCAGATGTCTTAGATTTAATTAGTCCAGAATGATAACTGGGCACCAACATTTTCTAAAATACACCTTTTGAGATATAATTCACTTATTATAAAATTCACCCATTTCAAGTAATACTTATTACATCCACAGAGTTGCATGTGTGCATGAGTACTAAGGGGTTTCAGTTGTATCTGATTTTTTGTGACACTATGAACCATAGTCTGCCAGGCTCCTCTGTCCATAGGATTCTCCAGGCAAGAATATTGGAGTAGGTTGCCAGAACCTCCTCCAGGGGATTTAATCAACCCAGGGCTAGACCCATATCTCATGTCTCCTGTATTGGCAGGCGGGTTCTTTACCATTACTGCCACCTGGGAAGCCCCCACACAGTGGAGGTATCTACATTTAAATGCCCCCCAAGAGTTCTAATACTTGGGTAGATAAGAGTTGAAAACTACTGAGCTGAAACAAAATTTTTAACCTCTGAAACAACCTAATAATCACCTGAACTATAAGTTAAAAATTATTCTAAAAATATTCCAAAATTATGTAGTTTTAACAAATTAATATACTTTATTTTTTAGAGCAGTTTTAGGTTCAAATAAAATTGAATGGAGAGTTACAGAGCTAAAATTATGTTTTTGAACTATCAAAAGCTCTAGTTTAATTGGGATTCTTTGAGAGGTAAATAGAAAAGTCTTTAATAAGTTCAATGTTTTCTTAGGAAAAAATTCATAAAATAGCTATTCTCCTTTTAGAGCTACTGGGTATTCATTTAAAATACAAGGTGAACTAGAATAAGGTTTTTTCTCTTTTTTAAAAATCTATTTTGAAACTTATTGATTGACACTTTCCTGGCTTTCCTTTATTGGAGAAATAAAACACTCAAACAAAATTTTGGTGATAAATAACTGAAAATATCCAATATTAATCTAATTCCTATACATTCTTTTCTACTTTGCTATAAAAGATTAAAAAGTTTAATGTATGTGTGTATATATGTATGTATACAAATGATATTGTCATTTGCTTTGAAAGAAGTATTGATCATCCTCAGCTAAATTTGATTTACAGAAAACATTTGTGAACAGAAAAGTTTTAATATGGACTATTTAATATGAACATACACTGTGATCTAAACTGTCATAAAGAAAAGCATCATTACACTAGCAGTTTCTAAGCCATATTAAAGCAAATAGAAGTTTTGTAGCCGTTCGGTGAATTTAGACTCTGTGTGTGTGTGTGTGTGTGTGTGTGTGTGTGTGTGTGTGTGTGTGTGTGCGCGCGCGCGTGCGCAAGCGCATGCAAGTGCGCTCAGTTGCATCTGACTCTGCAATGGTATAGTCAACTAATTAAATCCAGGCTTCTTACCTCCAAGAGGAAAACATGCCCCAGGTTACTGCTACTCTTCAGTTTGGGCCCCAGAAACTCATGGAACAGACTTGAACTTTACTCACAGCCTGAAGCAGAAACTGCCTACTAACAGATAAACACATAAGTGAGAAGTACATGTGTGTTGTATGCCACTGAGTGTTTGTGATTATTTTTATGGAGAAAAAGCGAAAACAGAACCATACACTAAGATAGGGAACAACAGCAGGAAAAATACATACTTGGTGGGGTGGGGGTGGTGGATAGAGAATGATATGGATGGGAGTGAGCTCAGTTCTGAGCATATTGAATATGAGGTGCCAATGGAATTTCAAACAGTGATGTATGAAGGCTGAGGATGTCATCTGAACATGTTTCAGAGTAAAAGCCATGGAAGGGAACAGGATCTTTAGAGGAGACAGAGTGCATATGTGCATACTCTTATTGTCAGCTTATAATTCTCCTCTTGTATCTCTTTGCTCTTGTTTTAACACACACACACACACACACACACACACACACACACACACAATCTTTCCCAGGTAGTGCTAGTGGTAAAGAACCTGCCTGCCAATGCAGGAGATGTAAGAAATGTGGGTTCAGTTCCTGGGTTGGGAAGATCCCCTGGAGGAGGGCATGACAACCTATGTTCTTGCCTGGAGAATCCCACGGATAAGAGGAGCCTGGTGGGCTACAATCCATAGAGTTGCAAAGAGTCCAACATGACTGAAGTGACTTAGCATGAACAAATGCATTCCATTTCTCCCTGAGAATTCTTCCCGGTTAATCACAACAGAGAAGTTTCAGGGGCCTTTGTCACCTTTTAAGACAGAACCACAGGCAAGGATCATAGCCCCTGATCATACCTGGGGAGCAGCTGGGACTTTAGTCCTAAGCTCTTCAGCCCCACAGCCTAAGGGCTGGGATTCCTCACCTGGAATACAATCCTCAGCCCTCCTAGGTCCCTAGGGTTGCACTTCCCCAGAGGGTGATGGGGACCAGCTACTGCATATTCCTTTAGATTCCCCTCAATAAATGCTTTTGGAGGCTAGTGTGTGTGTGTGTGTGTGTGTGTGTGTGTGTGTGTAATTGAATCATTCCACCTTTACTTGCTCAGCACCCACTCTTCTGCTTTTCCTCCTACCTTACGGGCAACACACTTTCAACCTTCTTTGCTTGTTCCTAATTATCTACCTGATTTCTAAATATCACAGCGTCCCAGGATTCAACCTTCTTAATCTTCGGACTTCTTTATCAGTGTTCACTCACTTAATGAGCTCCTCCAACCACTGCTACTGCTACTGCTAAGTCGCTTCAGTCGTGTCAGATTCTGTGCGACTCCAGAGATGGCAGCCACCAGGCCCCCCATCCCTGGGATTTTCCAGGCAAGAACACTGGAGTGGGTTGCCATTTCCTTCTCCAATGCATGAAAGTGAAAAAATAAAGTGAAGTCGCTCAGTCATGTCCGACTCCTAGCGACCCCATGGACTGCAGCCTACCAGGCCCCTCTGTCCATGGGATTTTCCAGGCAAGAGTACTGGAGTGGGTTGCTATTGCCTCCTCCGATCACAGGACTTTCAATACTATTCGTAATTGGTAACTTCAGTATAGACCTCCTCCTTAATCCCCAGCCTCACCTGGAAGAACTTTCTACCTGACATTTCCATTTGGACAACTGATGGCCATCTCAAGGTAACATGTCAAAGACCTACCTCCTGATTGTCTCTGCCTAAGCATGCTATACATGTAGGCTTCCCTCTTTTAGGCAATCTTTCCAGTTGTTCAGATTAAAAATCTTGCAGTCCTATGTGACTCTCTTTCTTTCACACTTCATACACAATCATCAAACAAATCCTGTTTGCTCTCCTTTCATAATATACCTGGAATACAACCACTACCATCATCTCGTGTCTGAATTAAAGTGATAACCTCTCCCTATTTTCGCCCCTGCCTCTGATCATCTATTCTCAACATCACAGCAGAGTGATCCTTTTTTCAAACACAAGTCATATCATTCTGCCCCTGTGCAAAACCCTCTAATGGTTGTTTGGTTTGGTTTTATTTTTCACTCAGAGTAAACCTAAAGTTACTAGAAAGGAACCAGGCCCTACACATTCTAACTTCCAGTTACTGCTCTGATCTAGTCTTGGACCCCTCTCACCCTGCCCAGTAGTGAAGAGCCCTGAGGGTGGGCTTCGTCCTATGGGTCTGTCTTATCAAAATCCCCATAGAGATTTCATACCTTCTTAATATGTCTGTAGCATAAGAATGACATCTGGTCTCAGAAAATTTATTGACAAGAATTATTAACCACATATTATTGTGTATTATTGTGCTGTTATTATAATTATGGAATTATGCAAGAAGGGGTTCACTGTGGATGGCTGAGAATACAAATGCTTCCAAGATTCCTAATTTATAGTTTGATTCAGAGTCAGAGCCCATGAAAAGATGGACTGCTCAAACTTCTGAACATTAATTTCTCCTAGTTGATAGCATGTAAGGGAGTTAAGGGAGAAGGCAATGGCAACCCACTGCAGTACTCTTGCCTGGAAAATCCCGTGGACAGAGGAGCCTGGTAGCCTGCAGTACATGGGGTCGCTAAGAGTCAGCACAACTGAGCAGCTTCATTTTTGCTTTTCAGTTTCATGCATTGGAGAAGGAAATGGCAACCCACTCCAGTGTTTTTGCCTGGAGAATCCCAGGGACGGGGGAGCCTGGTGGGCTGCTGTCTATGGAGTCCCACAGTGTCGGACACGACTGAAGCGACTTAGCAGCAGCAGCAGCAAGGGAGTTAAAGATAGTCAGGATTGGAAGATAAAAACATTTTCAATAATTTCTCTATAAATGTGGACTCTTAAACTTGATTCAACCCTTGCCTACAATCTTAAGTTGAATCTAAAAAAGTTTTAACTCTGAAGGGACAGGGTCAGAAAGAGTACTTCTTACCACTAGTTTCTACCAATATTAGATTTGGCTAGGAGGGGTAGGGTTAAAATGAAGTGAAGTGGAAGTCACTCAGTCGTGTCCAACTGTTTGTGACCCCATGGACTACAGCCCACCAGGTTCCTCTGTCCATGGAATTCTCCATGCAAGAATGCTGGAGTGAGTTGCCATTCTCTTCTCCAGGAGATCTTCCTGGGGACTGAACCCAGGTCTCTTGCATTGCAGGCAGATTCTTTTCTTCCCTGAGCCACCAGGGAAGAAGTTTCTACAGATGTTAGATATGGGTAGCAGGGGCAGGGTTACTGTGCAACTGATAAGGCTTAAGTGTCAGGGCCCCTCATGGGCATGGGCCCTGTGAGCACTTGGAGTTGCTGGGAGTGAAGGAGAGTTCCAGATGGAGAAGGAAAGCCAAGTCACAATCAGGAAGCATTTCTCTGTAAACGTTTCTGAAAAATTGCCTAAGGATATCTTAGAAGTCAATAGGCTAAATCTCCAAGTCTAAATAACTGATTCTTGTTGTTGTTCAGTTGCTTAGTGGTGTCCAACTTTTTGTGACCTCATGAACTGCAGCACACCAGGCTTCCCTGTCTTTCACTATCTCTCAGAGTTTGCTCAAACTCACTTCCATTGAGTGGATGATGTCATCCAACCATCTCATCTTCTGTCATCCCCCTCTCCTCCTGCCCTCAATCTTTCCCAGCATCAGGGTCTTTTCCAATGAGTTGGCTCTTCCCATCAGGAGGCTAAAGTATTGGAGCTTCAACTTCAACATCAGTCCTTGTGATACATAGTCAGAGTTAACTTCCTTTAGGATTGACTGGTTTGATTTCCTTGCGGTCCAAGGGACTCAAGAGTCTTCTCCACAGTTTGAAAGCATCAATTCTTTGGCACTCAGCCTTCTTTATGGTCCAACTTTCACATCCATACATGACTACTGGAAAAACCATAGCTTTGACTATATAGACCTTTGTCAGTAAAGTGATGTGTCTGCTTTTTAATATGCTATCTAGGCTTGTCATAGCTTTTCTCCCAATGAGTAAGCATCTTTTAATTTCATGGCTGCAGTCACTATCAGCAGTGATTTTGGAGCCCAAGAAAATAAAATCTGTAACTGTTTCCACTTTCTCTCCATCTATTTACCATGAAGTGATGGATGCTATGATGCCAGACGCCATGATCTTAGTTTTTTGAATGTTGAATTTTAAGCCAACTTTTTCACTCTCCTGTTTCACCCTCATCAAGTGGCCTAATCATTCACTTTTTAAATCTGATTTTGTATTTATGTTTTTAAAGAGGCAACTCCCAACGCTGCTGCTGCTGCTGCTGAGTCACTTCAGTTGTGTCTGACTCTGTGCGACCCCATAGACGGCAGCCCACCAGGCTCCCCCGTCCCTGGGGTTCTCCAGGCAAGAACACTGGAGTGGGTTGCCATTTCCTTCTCCAATGCATGAGAGTGAAAAATGAAAGTAAAGTCACTCAGTCATCTCCCACTCCTAGCAACCCCATGGACTGCAGCCTACCAGGCTCCTCTGTCCATGGGATTTTCCAGGCAAGAGTGCTGGAGTGGGGTGCCATTGCCTTCTCTGAACTCCCAACCCTACCAAACTGCAAATTCAATACTTTGTAAAGCCTGCTTCTACCACAGTGAAAGGGAAGCCCTACTAGCTCAGCTGGTAAAGAATCCACCTGCAATGCAGGAGACCCTAGTTTGATTCCTGGGTCAGGAAGATCCCCTGGAGAAGGGATAGGCTACCCACTCCAGAATTCTGACCTGGAGAATTCCATGGACAGAGAAGCCTGGCAGGCTACAGTCCATGGGATCGCAAAGAGTCAGATACTACTGAGCTACTTTCACTTTTCACCCCAGTGAATGGCTATATCTTATGAATGTTGTAGATAGTTCACTCAGTTGCTAAATAATAAAAAATTGCCTGAGATAATCAGATTTCTTGTCTTTTATTTATGAAGTCGAATAAAATGCCAAAATTACCCCATGTATTTAATTGATTATTTATTTTGGCATAATTTGAGGATTTTAACATGTCTTTTAGCACCCTGAATGGGAAAAATATTAATATATTAACTATAAAAATATTAGCATTTCTACTGCAGTTAGCATAACATTCTACCTCCAAAAGAGAGCAACCTTGTTATTATTATTTGAAAAATGTGGTACTACATGAGGCAACTGAATGATTCTAACCTGTACGAGACAGCAAAAGAGACACCGATGTATAGAACAGTCTTATGGACTCTGTGGGAGAGGGAGAGGGTGGGAAGATTTGGGAGAATGGCAATGAAACATGTAAAATATCATGTAGGAAACGAGTTGCCAGTCCAGGTTCGATGCACGATGCTGGATGCTTGGGGCTGGTGCACTGGGACGGCCCAGAGGGATGGTATGGGGAGGGAGGAGGGAGGAGGGTTCGGGATGGGGAACACATGTATACCTGTGGCGGATTCATTTTGATATTTGGCAAAACTAATACAATTATGTAAAGTTTAAAAATAAAATAAAATTAGAAAAAATAAAAAATAAAACTATTTTCAAGAAGATTATATGACTATTCGTCATATCCTCAAATCTTTATAATCAATCCATTATGAGAAAATATTTAGAGCCTAAGTAGTTCAATAAATGATTTAAATGGTTTGTAATTGCTATTTGGTTAAGTATTTCAGAACAAGGTTATTATTGATTCACTTATTAATAATAATATTATACACAAAGTTTATATCCTTATTGATTTACATTTTGTCTTCTGGAAAAGCTTCCTAGTAGGTACTGTATGTTCCTTTAAAATTATTGCTGGCTGTAAAAGTGGGCGCACACACGCCAGGGTGTGCGTTAGGCAGCTTTTACAATGCTCCCTGGGTGTGCTAGGCCTCTGGGGCATTGAGCCAAAAGTGAAGCTGCCATCATTCAACAGTATAAAATGCACACTGTGGTGTGTCATCGCAATTATTCCTTTTTATGGCTTTGAAAGAAGGCTTCACCTTCCCTTCAGTGATTTTAAACATTAACCTTCCAGTTCTCAGAAGTACTCAAAATGGTTCAACTCTATATTTTCCACAAACAAGATGTGGTTCATTAGCAACTAATGCTTCCTCACCATGCAAACATTTTCATCCATGACAAATCCCAACTTCAAAATGTACAAGGTTTTGTAAGAAAAATTTGTGGAAGAAATTTTCAAAAGTATATATTTTCTGTTAAACTGGAGAAACAAATCTTATAGGAGTATTTCCCAGTGTAAATATTTTCTAAAAACTTGGGCTTTTCTTGGGGTGTTTCCATGTCATACATTAATAGCTTTTATTCATAAAATTTTTTAAGATGAATACATTTTCTAAATTGTTAGAAATGAAATCATTTTAAAATGAAATCATTACTTCCCACAAACTTAACATCTTAACATCCTTTAACATCCCTTAATAGTTGAGGGATCATCAAGACAAACACACAAAAACATTAATACTAGCCATGTTTTCTAGGACTTTGAAGTTTATACATATTCTTCAAGTTAATACATATTCACAAATATTTTCCAGTACAAGCTAGAAAGATATGCAACAAATTACATTTTTTAAATTAAATTTTATTAGAGTATAGTTGCTTCACAATGTCGTGTTATATATATATATATCACTCTTTTTGGAGAAGGCAATGGCACCCCACTCCAGTACTTTTGCCTGGAAAATCCCATGGACGGAGAAGCCTGGTAGGCTGCAGTCCATGGGGTTGCTAGAATTGGACACGACTGAGCGACTTCACTTTCACTTCTCACTTTCATGCATTGGAGAAGGAAATGGCAACCCACTCCAGTGTTCTTGCCTGGAGAATCCCAGGGACGGGGAAGCCTGGTGGGCTGCCGTCTATGGGGTCGCACAGAGTCAGACACAACTGAAGCGACTTAGCAGCAGCAGCAGCAGTCACTCTTTTTGGGTTTCCTTCCCATTGAGGTCACCACAGAGCCCTGAGTTCCCTGATGCTACACAGTAGGGTCTCATTAGTTATCTCATTAGTTACCCATTTTATACCTAGTAGAATATATATGTCAATCCCAATCTCCCAATTCATCCTGCTTCTCCACTTCCTCCCTTGGTGTCCATACGTTTGTTCTCTACATCTGTGTCTCTATTTCTGCTTTGCAAACAGGTTAATCTGTAGTGTTTTTCTAGATTCTGTATACATGCATTAATATACGATACTTATTTTTTCTCTTTCTGACTTATTTAACTCTCTAGGTCCATCCACGTCTCTGCAAATGACATAGTTTTGTCCCTTTTATGGCTGAGTAGTAGTTCACTGCATATATGGACCACATCTTCTTTATCCCTTCCTCTATTGATGGACATCTAGGTTGCTTCCATGTACTGGCTATTGTAAACAGTGTTGCAATGACCATTGCGGATGCATGTGTCTCTTTGAGTTATGGTTTTCTCAGGGTATGTGCCCAGTAGTGGGGTTGCTGGATCATAAGATAATTTTATTTTTGGTTTTTTAAGGAATCTCCATACTGCTCTCCACAATGGTTGTATCAATTTACATTCCTAACAACAGTGTAAGAGGGTTCTCTTTTCTCCACACCCTCTCCAGCATTTATTGTTCAAAGGTTTCTTGATAGTGGCCATTCCAACTAGCCTACCTAAGGAGGCTGCTGCTGCTGCTGCTGCTAAGCTGCTTCAGTCGTGTCCGACTCTGTGCAACCCCATAGATGGCAGCCCACCAGGCTTCCCCGTCCCTGGGATTCTCCAGGCAAGAACACTGGAGTGGGTTGCCATTGCCGGAGGCAAAAGAACTCTATTCAGAAAACTATAAGACACTGATAAAAGAAATAAAAGATGACAGAAACAGATGGAGAAATACACTGTGTTCTTGGATCAGAAGAATGAACATTGTGAAAATGACTATACTACCCAAAGCAATCTACAGATTCAATGCAATCCCTATCATATTACCAAGGCAGTTTTCACAGAATTAGAATAAAGATTTTTATAATTTGTATGGGAACACAAAAGACTCCAAATAGCCAAAGCAATCTTGAGAAAGAAAAATAGAACTAGAGGAATCAGGGTCCCTAACTTCAGACTATGCAACAAAGCTACCATAATCAAGACAGTACGGTACTGGCACAAAAACAGAAATATGGATCAAATGGAACAGGATTGAAAACCCAGAGATAAACCCATGCACCTACGGTCACCTAAGCTATGACAAAGGAGGCAAGAATATACAATGGAGAAAAGACAGTCTCTTCAATAAATGGTGTTGGGAAAACTGGACAACTACATGTAAAAGAATGAAATTAGAACACTCATTAACACTACACACAAAAATAAGTTACATTTTGAATAAGAGGTAAATCCCAGGGTTGAAATTATTAAAGAAGGACTTGATGATATTTATAAGAATGGGGGAGTGATTTTGTGGATGAATCAAGATGTAGAGAGCTTAGAAAATTTTATAGAAATACTACTGCTGCATAGAACTTAAAAGGATGTCATATCAGGATGAGGAATGATTATAACATTCTTAATAGAATTTATCAGGGGAAATTATAATTGGGTGAGAAAGAAAAAATTTATACTGTGTTAAAGTTTGGAAGGCTACTAAGAAATCAGTTGTTAAATTTTCTTATACAAGACAATCAGCTGAGTATTTTTCAACAATTTTTTTGGATAGACTCCTTTAAAATGGTCATCTGGCTATCCGTTGAACATCTATTGTCGAAAAAAACAAACAAACCTAATTATTTTGTGTAACATCCCCTTCCTCTGTTGAGCAACTAACTAGGTTGGTATTCACAGTGGGCTTAAATTTACTCTACTAGAATTTGGACCTACCAGATTTTTTTTTCTCTTCTATAAAATAATACAAAGTCTGCCCTTTCAAGAGATTTACACCTCTCAAACATCTCTGCATAATTTCTCCCTCACTCATTTTGCCCTCAGACCAACAAGTCCATCTGCTGAATAATTTCTCATTTGACATTGTTGTGTGATCTCTACTGTACTCTTTGTACACATCTTAGATTTATAGTGTCTCTAAAGTGGACACCTAGAATTAGCCATAATTCTGCTTGGCACAATGGACTTTTACTTCTGTTGACATTATCAACCTCTGTAATATGCTTTTAAAGTAGCCAACATCTACATTGGCTTTCTAAGATCTTATTTATGTTGTTGGATTAAATTGAGTTTTCAGTCAGATAAAATGACCAGGGCATTTTTTTAATTTATTTTTAATTGGAGGATAATTGCTTTACAATATTGTGTTGGCTTCTGCCATACAACAATGTGAATCAGCGTAACCATAAACATCCCCTCCCTCTTGAACCTCCCCCCACTCACTCCCTACCATATCCCACACTTCTAGCTTGTCACGGAATACCTCATTGAGCTCCCTGTGTTATGAAGCAACTTCCATCAGGGCATTTTTAAAGAAACATTTTGTGTGGTAATATTAGGTCATCTATACCTTATTCATGTGCAATTGATTTCTTTAACTTTGGTATAGGATTTTATATTTAGGCTTGTATTAGGTTTTTTTCATTCATCCATCGCAGCCAATAAATTTTTATTTAATCATTGATAAATTAGCCAGACCACCTAGATTTATGCACTTGCAAACATAACAGAACTGTTTCTTATTGTAATCAGATATATAGACACATGGAGCATGAATGTTAGAAGCAATTTATCTGAGACTCCATAAAAATAGGAAAAACTGATGCTTACTCTATGGAATCATAGTGAAATTTAGATGAGATATTGTATGTAAAGTACTTAGGACAGTTTGTGGAACCTAATTTATCTATTTTAAATATCATTATATCCTGTAGGAGTGGAATGTATGTTGAAGCAAGAATATAATAGTAATAGTGGAAGAAGCAAATGTGTTTATTTCAAAAAACAGGAGAATTCAGAAACACTTGAAAATGAAAGTAAAAGTTATGACTAGTATTGATTAAACATTGATACATGTTAAAATTCATGGGCATCCATTTTATTTTTACAGAATGAGTCATTAAAACTAACTACTGGATTTTGAGTTTAACAACAGGATTAAAACCATATTTGAAGTTGATTACTGGTAGTGTATATGTAACTTAGGACTTCCTAGGTGGTGCTAGTGGTAAAGAACCCACCTGTCAAGGCAGGAGACCTAAGAGATGTGGGTTTGATCCCTGGGTTGGGAAAATCCTCTGGAGGAGGGCACAGCAACCCATTCCAATATTCTTGCCTGGAGAATCCCCATGGACAGAAGAGCCTGGAGAGCTACAGTCCATAGGGTGTCAGAGAGTTGGACATGACTGAAGCGGCTTAGTGTGCACACACGTATGTAATTTATTAAGACGAAATGAGGTTGGAGTTCATACAGGCGGGTAGCCACATTGAGCACACCTCAATGTGTTTGTAGCCAGGCGGGGAAGCAGAAGGAATGGAAAAGTTATTTTTTTCAGAAATTAAAAAATGGCCAAAGGTGAATATGCATATAACTAATCCCTAAACAAATATCAATCCATATATGAACACAAATCAATCCATATATACACAGCAAAACCTTCATTTGATATCAGAGAGGCTAAGATCAGAATTAATTCTCTTCTGTCTCCTTTAACTTTGATAAAACTTTAACTACTTCACAATATTGAGTATGGAATGAAGATCTGAGCACACAGTCTGATTTTCCTTGTTTGTATTTGCCTCATCTCAGAATGGCCTTGGGCCTTAGATATCATGACCCAGAGAGCCTGGCATGGCCAAGAAGACAAAACATTCATCAATGCCTAGTTCTGCTTCAGTGGAGAATTTGGGACTTTAATTCTTTCACTCTACTCTACTCTCATAATTACCAGAGTGAAATGATAAGGAAGCAGAAGAGATTAAGAAGAGGTGGCAGGAATACACAAAAGAACTATACAAAAAAAGGTCTTAATGACCCAGATAACTAAAATGGTGTGGTCACTCACCTAGAGCTGACCATCCTGGAGTGTGAAGTCAAGTGGGCCTTAGGAAGTGTTATTATGAATAAAGCTAGTATAGGTGACAGTATTCCAGCTGAGTTATTTCAAATCCTAAAAGATGATGCTATTAAAATGCTGCATTTAATATGTCAGCAAATTGGAAAACTCAGCAGTGATCACAGGACTGGAAAAGGTCAGTTTTCATTCCAATCCCAAAAAAGAACAATATGAAACAATGATCAAACTACCACATAAATGAGCTCATTTCACATGAGATTATGCACATGTGAGCAAGGTAATGCTCAGAATCCTTCAAAGTAGGCCTCAGTGGCACATGAACCAAGAACTTCCAGATAGAAGTACAAGTTAGATTTTTTAAAAAGGGCAGAGGAACCAGAGATCAAATTGCTAACATTCATTGGATCATGGAAAAAGCAAGGGAATTCCAGTAAAAACATCTACTGCTTCATTGACTACACTAAAGCCTTTGACTGTGTGGATCACAACAAACTGGAAAATTCTTAAAGAGATGGGAATACTAGACCACCATACCTGTCTCCTGAGAAACCTGTATGCGGGTCAAGAAGCAACATTTAGAACTGGACATGGAACAACAGACTGGTTCCAAACAGGAAAACGAGTAGGTCAAGGCTGTATATTGTCACTCTGCTTATTTAACTTTTGTGCAGAGTACATCATGCAAAATGCAGGGCTGAATGACTCACAAGCTGGAATCAAGATTGCCGGGAGAAAGATCAAGGGCTTCAAATATGCAGATGATACCACTCTAATGGCAGAAAGTGGAGAGGAACTAAAGGGCCGCTTGATGAGGATGAAAGAGGAGAGTGAAAAAGGTGGCTCAAAACTCAGCATTCAAAAAACTAAGATCAAGGCATCCAGTACCACCACTTCATGGCAAATAGATGGGGAAAAAGTGGAAGCAGTGACTGATTTTATTTTCTTGGGCTCCAAAATCACTGTGGATGGTGACTGCAGCCATGAATTTAAAAGATGCTTGCTCCTTGGAAGGAAAGCTATGACAAACCTAGACAGCATATTAAAAAGCAAAGACATAACTTTGCCAACAAAACTCCATACAATCAAAGCTGTGGTTTTTCCAGTAGTCATGTATGGATGTGAGAGCTGGACCATAAAGAAGGCCGAGTGCCAAAGAATTGATGCTTTCAAACTGTGGTGCTAGAGAGGACTCTTGACAGTCCCTTGGACTGCACGGAGATCAAACCATGATCAACCCTAAATATTCACTGATGCTGAAGCTGAAGTTCCAATACTTTGGCTACCTGATGTAAGACCCAACTCACTGGAAAAGATCCCGATGCTGAGAAAGATTGAAGGCAAAAGGAGAAGGGAGCAACAGAGGAGGAGATGGTTAGATAGCATCAAGGACTCAAGGGACATGAATTTGAGCAAACTCTGGGATATAGTGGGACAGAGAGAGAAAAAAGCAGTCATTATGGCATTCAGATCCTCTGTTCTACGTGTTTTTGACCTTTACACAATTTGCCTAGGTAAACCAATAAATTTACTTTCTGCTTAAACAGTTTGAGTTTAATTTCTGTCTCTTAAACAATCAAATGAGTCTTACTACAAATATCACTTGCTAAAATAGCATTATTCTCAGGCTTATCTAGGGTCGTATCCTTGGGCTAAGTAGAAAGTAGCAGTAGAAAGCTGCCTACTTGAATAACAGTGTCTTGACTCCTTTTCAAATTCATTTTTATTGAGTTGCACTCCAGTGGTACGTCCTTAGATTTAATCAAATGTTTAAAGCAACTTACAAATAAATCATTTACGACACTGATGTTGTTGAGGATATTGTGTATCCCTAGTCGTCCCCATACAAAGCCCCACGTGAGAATTTTTTTCTGAAATATATACTGGTACTTTGCTTCTCTTAAAGGAACTGCTATGCTTTCATCTTATGAAAAAGAGGGTCATGAATTAAAAGAGATCATATCAACCAAAATGGGATGAACTAGGTTATTTTAGGAGACTTTCATAATATAGTGAAAGAACATTGATTTGAAGTTGGAGACAGAGACCTGGGTTTGAGTCCCTAAATTCATGCTCCACATTTACCAGCTGAATGGTCTCTAGCAGATTATTTAGTCTCTCTGGACAGAAGTTTTCTCTTCTATAAAATAAGCCTCTTAATATTAGTCTTAACTAATGGAGTTATGTGGTTAAAAGTACTTTGTAAACTGTAAAGCACTGCATAGACTTTAGTTATATTGTTATAATAATTATATTTATAATATATAATTATATATATATAATATAATATATATAATATATAATTTATAATCCAGTTATATAATCAAACTGGAATTTTCTCTTACACACAAGACGATTTCTTTAAGGAGAAATCCTTTTATTTTTCACCAGAAGTTTATACTGCTTAAAAATACCATAATCCTACCCATCTTTAAAGAGCTTAAATTACATCCTTATCAGAATCATGAGTTGTAGTTCCATTTTACACTGGAGGCAAATAGAAGATTATGGAGAGGAAAAGGCAAGCAAGTCGTCAAAGGCTGAAAAAGGACAAGACTTTATGCAAATGAAAATCTGGAATGCTAGGCAGCCCGGTCTTTACTAGAAGGCAAAACTACAGCAGTGAGTCGACAATTCACTGTCTTTTTTCCTACTGTTTTTCAATACCTCTGCCCTGAGCCTACCCTAAAATGTAAGGGTTGAAATTTTAAAAGGAAGCTTCCTCTGTTTGGTAAAGATCAATATTGAGAGTGAGGGATAGTAATTGGCAACAGCATCATTGATTTAGACCCCAAGCCACACTCATTGTGTATGCATCTATTGCTGATCCGTGGGAGAGAGGGGCACAGAATTCACTTTCTTCGTCTTTAACTGAGTGTTGCTCAGTTTTTCTGCCAGCGTTGTTAGAACATTGCTAAAAGGCACAAAAGCTCACGGAGGTGTCAAACAGCAGGGATGAGAGGCTGAGCTTTCCCTCATCCGTGAAGGAGTCAATTAAAGAACAAAGACAACTCTTGAGTTTTAAGATCAACAATCCAAGTTGTTCCAGAATTCTCGTGTGTATTTCAAATTCAGTCTCCGTATACTTCTTCTTTATTCCTAAAAACTGTATTTATGTGGTGCCTCTTGTGCTTTTAAGAGCACAGTTATAGAAGCAGTTAGTTTTTTCCTTATATTTTGTTCCCCTGTGTGATTCCGTTTAGTCCTATCCCCAGAGGAACTATTCTGAGATTAAACAACAACCAGTATCAGGAAAACTTAAGAGGCACCCTCCAGTGCTTCACCATCATTTCAATCTCCTAGACACGAGACGTTCTAATCTTTATCTTTCTTTCTGCTAATGATTTCTTATGTGTTCAGGCACCAGGCAGCTGAGGAGGAAGGGACAGTAGGAACAAAGCAAACCCCCGGTCAAGAGCTCTTTCATTGTTGGCTAGATTAGGAATGACTTCAACTTCTTATGTAAAGTGCACACTGTAAACCAAGCTTTATTTCTACAATTTAGATAAGATTATTTCAAACAGACGTCAGTTTCAGTATTGGATTTTCTTTCTTTCTTGGTGTTCTTTTCAGCCAATGATCTATGTGACTGGCATTTGACATAAATTTGCCATATCTGAATTGTATCTTGTGGGTTTATGCCAGGAACAAAACATTATTTGTGTTTATATCAATAGGTGAACTTTAAAGGTGTGTCTGTTGACTCTTTTGAACATCAACAAACCAAGTGCAGCAATATTCTTTGGGTTAGTTAATAAAATCCCAACTGAACACATGTGATGTGTGCAAAGTACGTATGATAAGACATACATATGTGTTCAATTCATTTCTACTTTGCTCAAATTTATATGTCGATTTTAAACAATATACTGGACTATCATTTGATGTCAATATACTGACTTAAAGTTTAAGTTGCACAAAGATAAATTCTATTTCAATTTAAAGGAAATGTCAAAAATATATTTTTATGTAGGCCAAGATTACTTTATATACTATTCATCCCATCACATATATTATCCATCATATTATACCTGAAGTAGAAAGTATGCATGCCATTCAACATATTTATAAAAATTAAACTAAAAGAAAAATTTTAAAGCAAAAAATTTTAATTTTCAAGGTTTTGCTCGAGATTTCAGCTGGTCAGTGAAGCCCCAAATTATTACCTATTAATAACAAAACTATTATCTATTAGTAGAACTAAATGTCTATTACAGATTTCAGGATTAAAGCATTTTGGTCACTTCTAGGTTCAATTCCAAAGACAAAAATGAATCAGAATGCAAAAAATGTAAAATAATACTCTAAAGATTAAAGGTGGGGGCTACTAATATTCCTAGGCAGAAAATCTGATTTTAAAAAGATATATATAATGTAAAGTGGAACATAAATGAAAATGTTTAAATGTCATAAAGAACCTACAACTTAGTGTTTGAAATTACTTGCTGCCTTAGTTGCTTATGATTTTGTGTAAATTATATCATGTGTATGTGAATCTGAAATAGTGTACTTGGAAATGCACATAATTTTTTTATCTACTACAGGCATCCGGTCCCATCACTTCATGGCAAATAGATGGGGAAACAGTGGAAACAGTGGCTGACTTTTTATTTTTCTGGGCTCCAAAATCACTGCAGATGGTGATTGCAGCCATGAAATTAAGACGCTTACTTCTTGGTAGGAAAGTTATGACTAACCTAGATAGCATATTGAAAAGCAGTGACATTACTTTGCCAACAAAGGTCCGTCTAGTCAAAGCTATGGTTTTTCCAGTGGTCATGTATGGATGTGAGAGTTGGACTATAAAGAAAGCTGAGTACTGAAGAATTGATGCTTTTGAACTGTGGTGTTGGAGAAGACTCTTGAGAGTTTCTTGGACTGCAAGGAGATCCAACCAGTCCATCCTAAAGGAGATCAGTCCTGGGTGTTCATTGGAAGGACTAATGCTGAATCTGAAACTCCAATACTTTGGCCACCTGATGCGAAGAGCTGACTCATTGGAAAAGACACAGATGCTGGGAAAAATTGAGGGCAGGAGGAGAAGGGGAAAACAGAGGATGAGATGGCTGGATGGCATCACCAACTTGATGGACATGGGTTTGGATGAACTCCGGAAGTTGGTGATGGACAGGGAGGCCTGGCGTGCTGTGGTTTATGGGGTTGCAAAGAGTCAGACACAACTGAGCGACTGAACTGAACAGTCATGTTTGAAAGCTACAAAACTGTCATCAGAAAATTGGATTCTTATGAAAAGATTTTTCCAAAATTATCTACTTCTAGAAGTTAAAATCAGATAGCCTGGTCACATTACCAGAAGCATCAAGAGATGAAAATTAAATGGGTTTGGGAAATAATTAATGAATAAATTAAGAATCTTTCTACCTATATTCTAGATCCCATCTCATTTTTTCAGAGATCCTGATCCATCAGCTATCATCTCCTTCCTCAAATTTCACATCTAAATAACTAAACAAATAGATAAAAAGCAGCATTGCACATTCTTATTCTTTTCTATGTACTATTCTGGTTTTCCCTTAATGTAAGTCCTGTGATCATGGTGTCTCCCCTGCCTGGTAGGTATTCTCATATCTAAGTCTTAATAATCTATACCCTTTAACTTTCCTCCACTTGTACTTCACTTCTCGACCCAGTGCAACCTGACTTCCATACCATCACTGTGGCAAAAGTTCGCTCTAAAGTCAAGGTAACCCTCCAAAGCGACAAAGTTAGTGAATGCTGTTCATCCTTAAATTCCTTGACCTCCAGAGAGCTATTAAAACTCTATCTAGGTTTTCATGTCACTGACACTCACTCCATTATTTTCTTCATCTGCAGAGGACTTTTCATTCCTTGTCCATTTTCTCTTCTTACACAATCTAGTCTCCTTGGGCAATTTCATTTATATCAGCAATTTTATTTATTATGCATATGCTGTTGACTCCCACTTTCGTACTTCCACCCTCATCTTACTCAGGATGACATAACCTTATTGAGCTGAACTCGCCCAGATTTAGTGTTTGTTCTCAGCTCCCTTCAGAGCGCTTTTAACTTCTATCCCCAATCTCTGTCAACAGTTCTCATCTTTGCAATGTTCTAAGCCAGAAAATTGTGGGTGATCCTTGATTCTTTTCTCTCTCTCAAATTATTAATTAGATCACTAAAATCTTACTAAATATCACAAATGTAGTCTTGACTTTGTCTAGGCCCATACCACAGAACATACCGTTACTGTTTATTGTAGAGAAAATTGCCACAGCCACTGAACTGATCAGTTTTCTTCATTTCCTCATATTCCTATCTACCTCCACATTAATGACACTATTATTTTTCTAGAAAAATAAAAGATGAGAGCACCACAGTTCCAGGCTCCCTTGCTACCAAACCTGTTTATACCACTTCGGCATTCTTATGCCTGCAGGGAGAATAGCCAGTATTTCTGCTTATCACATAAATGCTTTACAATTCATCAGGAATTTGCCTATACTTCCAGCCTCATTTTGCATCTCTCTGTATTTTCATCCTATTCTTTTACCTTTCTAAAATATTCTTTGTTCTCTAAACTACCATTGGCAGCTCTAGATTTATACTATCCTTAAGCTAGCAATCTCAGAGTAGAGAAAACCTCCTGTCGTATTTTCTCAGTCAGGTCTTGGATAAGTTCTGAGTGGCTCTTTGCATCACTTGAATGATGAAGCAATCCCTGTGGCCCTGGGAATTCAGAGTTCTGATGAGTCAGGTTGGCTCGTGTGTCCACCTTTGTGGGGAGAGGTCTGCTCCACCTGTTTCATGTACCCTCATCATGAGAAGCCCTGTTTCCAGAACCATGGGAAGAAAATGACTGCAAAGGAACTGCTATAAAACAAAAGGAAGAGGTTGGGGAGGCCACATTATGTACTTTTTGGAAGCATGGGATGACCTCTTAGGGAGGCATCTCCAGTTCCCTCTTCAACTCAATAGGCATTCAGCCAGGTATAGGAAGTAAACTCCAGCATTAATCATTTTCTTCTTGAAAATCAACATTTCCAGCTGAGGCATATTGTGGTGAAGGGGACTGTATTGCATAA
This sequence comes from Bos taurus, assembly GCF_002263795.3. Lineage (NCBI taxonomy): Eukaryota > Metazoa > Chordata > Mammalia > Artiodactyla > Bovidae > Bos > Bos taurus. The sequence continues at coordinate 30,673,665 of NC_037333.1, read as the reverse complement.
TTCTGTCTTTATGTTTCCTTTCAGTATAATGGTTCCACATTTCCGTGGAAATGGAGCAAGCTCCTGAGCCAGGTAGGAGTGCATGCGAAGAGTTGACTCATTGGAAAAGACTCTGATGCTGGGAGGGATTGGGGGCAGGAGGAGAAGGGGACGACAGAGGATGAGATGGCTGGATGGCATCACTGACTCGATGGACCTGAGTCTGGGTGAACTCCGGGAGTTGGTGATGGATATGGAAACCTGGCGTGCTGCGATTCATGGGGTTGCAAAGAGTCGGACACACTGAGAGGCTGAACTGAACTGAACTCTTTCCCGACTTTCTTCCTTCCTCCTTACTATCACCTCCTTATTCTAATTCCCTAAATAAACAAGTTGGCAAAGAGTTCAATCAAGTGGTATTTAAATTCAGATTCAACAAATGTTATTGAGGACCTAGCATGTACTACATGCAGAGTCTCAGAAACAGGAATTACGTATTACTATTGTTGTTCAAATACTGAAAGATGATGCTGTGAAAGTGCTGCATTCAATATGCCAGCAAATTTGGAAAACTCAGCAGTGGCCACAGGACTGGAAAAGGTCAGTTTTCATTCCAATCCCAAAGAAAGGCAATGTCAAAGAATGCTCAAACTACCTCACAATTGCACTCATCTCACACGCTAGTAATGCTCAAAATTCTCCAAGCCAGGCTTCAGCAATATGTGAACCATGAACTTCCTGATTGATGTTCAAGCTGGTTTTAGAAAAGGCAGAGGAACTAGAGATCAAATTGCCAACAACAATAGGATCTTTGAAAAAGCAAGAGAGTTCCAGAAAAACATCTATTTCTGCTTTATTGACTGTGCCAAAGCCTTTGACTGTGTGGATCACAATGAACTGTGGAAAATTCTTCAAGAGATGGGAATACCAGACCACCTGATCTGCCTCTTGAGAAATCTGTATGCAGGTCAGGAAGCAACAGTTAGAACTGGACATGGAACAACAAACTGGTTCCAAATAGGAAAAGGAGTATGTCAAGGCTGTATATTGTCACCCTGCTTATTTAATTTCTATGCAGAGTACATCATGAGAAACGCGCTGGACTGGAAGAAACACAAGCTGGAATCAAGATTGCCGGGAGAAATATCAATCACCTCAGATATGCAGATGACACCACCCTTATGGCAGAAAGTGAAGAGGAACTAAAAAGCCTCTTGATGAAAGTGAAAGTGGAGAGTGAAAAAGTTGGCTTAAAGCTCAACATTCAGAAAACGAAAATCATGGCATCCGGTCCCACCACTTCATGGGAAATAGATGGGGAAACAGTGGAAACAGTGTCAGACTTTGTTTTTTGGGGCTCCAAAATCACTGCAGATGGTGACTGCAGCCATGAAATTAAAAGACGCTTACTCCTTGGAAGGAAAGTTATGACCAACCTAGACAGCATATTCAAAAGCAGAGACATTACTTTGCCAACAAAGTTTCGTCTAGTCAAGGCTATGGTTTTTCCTGTGGTCATGTATGGATGTGAGAGTTGGACTGTGAAGAAGGCTGAGCGCCGAAGAATTGATGCTTTTAAACTGTGGTGTTGGAGAAGACTCTCGAGAGTCCCTTGGACTGCAAAGAGATCCAACCAGTCCATTGTGAAGGAGATCAGCCCTGGGATTTCTTTGGAAGGAATGATGCTAAAGCTGAAACTCCAGTACTTTGGCCACCTGATTCAAAGAGTTGACTCATTGGAAAAGACTCTGATGCTGGGAGGGATTGGGGGCAAGAGGAGCAGGGGACGACAGAGGATGAGATGGCTGGATGGCATCACTGACTCGATGGACATGAGTCTGAGTGAACTCCCAGAGTTGGTGATGGACAGGGAGGCCTGGCGTGCTGCGATTCATGGGGTCGCAAAGAGTCGGACACGACTGAGAGACTGATCTGATCTGATTGTTGTCCAGGTGATGTACCAGCTTATCAGAGGCCTAGGGGCGGGGCAAAGAGAGAGAAAGAGAGTTCTGAGATGTACTTTTGCAGCTCTGAGGTGACAAAATAGATGTTCATGATATTCAGATAATAAAATAAATTTGTATTTGGGTTTGTTTAAAATCAGTTTTCCTGTGAACAGCACACAACTCACGTGACTTGCTCCCATATTTCCCTCGCATTTGTCTTTCTGCTTCATTCCTTTTCTTCTTCTTCTTTCCCCCCCTTTCAGTTTCACGGGAAAGCAAAAAATATATAGTCTACCCTTGATTTTATTATGACTGTTATATCCTCCTTTCCAACTCATTTTAAAACAGACTGAGTCCTCTTCCATTGTATATAAAGTCCCCTATTTTTTCAATATTTTTGCAGGATGACTTATCTGGAATATAACTCAGCATCAAGGACATCTGTCACAGTGCACCTTTCTCCAGCGGGGGAAGCTTGTTTTCTCATCTTTCATGAGAAACAGGACAAGAGGTGTTTATCCTTCTCGAGATTCCCCATTGCCATCATAGTGGCATTATCGTATCATCCTCATAAAAAGGTACATAGGGGTTAAAGTTGAAGGCTTTAGAGCCAGCCTGCCTGAGTTGCAATCCTAACTCTGGCAAGTACCAGCTGTCTAACTTCAAACAAGCAATAGTCAAAATTCATACATCTGTGTTAATGACTCATCTAAACACCCAGACTAGGCCTGGATCTCTGCAATTTCAATGACCTTTATTTTAATTTATTCCCAGGACTTACCCTGAATCTTATCATCTCTCATCCTCCTCAAAAATTTGAAACTTCAAATACCCAACTTTTTACTTCTTTATACTCACTACCTGCTCTCATACAATGAAAGACCTTTACAGTGAAAGTTATTTGTTCTACTACTTCTTCTAGCCTTTCAGTCTTTTTCTAGCCTCTTATCCATCCCTGCATGGTTGGAAACTTCTGTTTGATTGTGAAAAATACTGTTGCACTACCAAAAGTGATGTCTGGGGAATTTTTAAGAAGATAGAGTGTCAGCCAGAATGTTAATCTTATTTTATTTTCATGTATCTATTTTGTCCCCAAACTTGTACTTAATATAAACTTAAGTGCGTGTGTGTGTGTGTGTGTGTATGTGTTAGTCACTAGTCATGTCCGACTCTTTGTGACCCCATGGACTGTAGCCTACCAGGCTCCTTTCTCTGTCCATGGAAATCTCCAGGCAAAAATACTGGAGTGGCTTGCCATTTCCTTTTCCAGGGAATCTTCCCAATCCAGGGATTGAACCTGGGTTTTCTGCATCATAGGCAGATTCTTTATTGTCTCAGTTCAGTTCAGTTCAGTCACTCATTTGTGTCCAATTCTTTCTGATTCCATGGACTGCAGCACACCAGGCCTCCCTGTCCATCACCAACTCCCGGAGTTCACGCAAACTCAGGTCCATTGAGTCGGTGATGCCATCCAACCATCTCAGACTGTTGTCCCCTTCTTGTCCTGCCTTCAATCTTTCCCAGCATCAGGGTCTTTTCAAATGAGTCAGTTCTTCGCATCAAGTAGCCAAAATAGTGGAGTTTCAGTTTCAACATCAGTCCTTGCAGTGAATATTCAGGACTGATCTCCTTTAGGATGGACTGGTTGGATCTCCTTGCAGTCCAAAGGGCTCGCAAGAGTCTTCAACACCACAGTTCAAAAGCATCTATTCTTCAGTGCTCAGCTTTCTTCACAGTCCAACTCACATCCATACATGACCACTGGAAAAACCAAAGCCTTGACTAGACGGACCTTTGTTGGCAAAGTAATGTCTTTGCTTTTTAATGTGCTATCTAGGTTGGTCATAACTTTCCTTCCAAGGTGTAAGCATCTTTTAATTCCATGCCTGCAGTCACCATCTGCAGTGATTTTGGAGCCCCCAAAAATAAAGTCTGACACTGTTTCCACTGTTGCCCCATCTATTTCTCATGAAGTGATGGGACCAGATGCCATGATCTTCGTTTTCTGAATGTTGAGCTTTAAGCCAACATTTTCACTCTCCACTTTCACTTTCATCAAGAGGCTCTTTAGTTCTTCTTCACTTTCTGCCATAAGGGTGGTGTCATCTGCATATCTGAGTTTATTGATATTTCTCCTGGCAATCTTGATTCCAGCTTGTGCTTCTTCCAACCCAGCGTTTCTCATGATGTACTCTGCATAGAAATTAAATAAGCAGGGTGACAATATACAGCCGTGACATACTCCTTTTCCTATTTGGAACCAGTCTGTTGTTCCATGTCCAGTTCTAACTGTTGCTTCCTGACCTACATACAGATTTCTCAAGAGGCAGATCAGGTGGTCTGGTAGTCCCATCTCTTGAAGAATTTTCCACAGTTTATTGTGATCCACACAGTCAAAGGCTTTGGCACAGTCAATAAAGCAGAAATAGATGTTTTTCTGGAACTCTCTTGCTTTTTCAAAGATCCTATTGTTGTTGGCAATTTGATCTCTGGTTCCTCTGCCTTTTCTAAAACCAGCTTCAACATCAGGAAGTTCACGGTTCACATATTGCTGAAGCCTGGCTTGGAGAATTTTGAGCATTACTTTACCAGCATGTGAGATGAGTGCAATTGTGAGGTAGTTTGAGCATTCTTTGGCATTGCCTTTCTTTGGGATTGGAATGAAAACTGACCTTTTCCAGTTCTGTTGTGTGTACTTAATATAAATAGAAAAAATATAATCAAGGCAGTTAAAGGAGATACAAATGGCATTTCTAGTGGAAAGGCAGTAAAACTAGGAAAGGAAGTTCTATAGCTCACCATTTAATTATTTATTCAATAAAGAAATATTAAAGCTCGTAGGACCATGTTAGTAAAAGATTAGGTAGTAAGCAAATAAAGACTTGGAAAATTAAAAAAAATTATGTGTCATTCATAACTGTCACAGGCTATACTTAAAATTCAGTGAATTATTAATTGGTATCATTGTTAATTGTGCCAGCATTTGACAGCAGAATGTGAGATGGACCATTTTTGGAAAAACAGAAATTTAATAACCTTTTGTGACTCATCCATTGCACTTGAACTCAACAGTCTCTTCAAAGACATTATACCAAAGTAATATTTCAAGTGATTTTTAAAAAACTAGACATGTAGTTTAAAATAAAAAGGTGTGACTATTTTAGTTAAAAGTGAAAACCTTCAATAAGAAGCTTTTCTTCAAGCTCATGTTTTCATTAGGATACAAATGATGGTCTCTGACATGAATAGATGGGGCAGAGAGAATTGTTAGGGCAGTGAAAATACTTTGGATGATACTATAATGATGGGTATAAGTCACTATAAGTCCAAGCCCACAGAATGGACAATACCAAAACTGAACCATGGCCTTTGGGTGATGATGCTGTGAAAATATATGTTCACCAATTATAGCAAATGCACCACTCTGGTGGGGGGGATATTGATAACAGGGAGGCTATGCATGTGTGAGGACAGAGGTTTATGAAAAGCCTTGTGTCTTCTGCTGAGTATTACTGTGAGTCTAAAACTGTTCTGAAAATGCCTTTGCTTTGTTTTAAAGGCCAATGGTGAATCCACCAGAGACTTAAATGCACTGTGATGTCACTTCTTTTTTCTTTTAGAAAAGGTGGGTTTCACTAAAAAAAGAAAAGAAAAAAAGAAATGGCCATACAAAAACCAAAACTAAGTTATCATAAATCAAAAAACAAACCAAAAAAAAGTAAACATAAATCTAAAAAGCAAGCAGACCATGATTTCTTCCGTAATTGCCATGTCACTAAAATGCATTTAGAAATCTGTGAATGTAGTTTTATAACAATAGTGGTGACAGCATCAATATTTTTTGGAAAGTTCTTCATTTTAGTTATTTCCATGGTGACTTCTGTGTCAGGTTTCATGTAATACAAACATAAGTAGATTCTTTTTGTGGTAACAAACTAGTTCATTTTTCACAAAATTGGACGCGAAAGTTTCTATGAATTCTCAGTAGCTGTGGTTTTCTTCTACCAGGGTTCTGACAACCAATTATAGGATTAAACAATCTTGTTTACAAGTAATTTTTGACTGATGACATGTTTTAGAATATGGGACTAGATCTGTAAAGCAACTTGTTTGTTTCAAACCTCTATTGGAATCAAATGACATCAGAAAACCTGCTTTGAACCTGGTTTACCAGTGTCAGACTATTTCATTTAACTCTGCTTCAAAGTACAGGTCCTAATCTGTTTTTTCTTCTACCAAATTGCACTACTTGTTGCAAATATGTTGGCACAACCAGACTGGGGTCCTTTTTGCTAAAGGTCACTTCCAAAGCTTATGAATTACAGTAAACACCTGCCTTCATAGAAAAAAAAAGTTAATAAATAAATTGATTAAACAGATAATTCTTTCAATAATTAGTAGAAACCTGGCTATTGTATAGATAATAAAACTATACCCTAATTGTACCATTTTATCTTAAATTTCCATTTTTATATGTATTAGGGATGTAATCCAGCTCTAGTATTTAAACATGGGCCAAAACATTTAAAAATTAAATCTATATAAGAAACAGAAGATACAGGTCCCAGGGTAGGAGGGTGAACATTGATATGAAATAAGCTGTTAAAGTTCTCTGTGACTGGCTTTTCCATCTAAAAAGCAGAAATTTGTGCCTTCACAGAGGTGCAATTTTAGTAAAAAAACTAATATTTCCAAATGCAAGTTCTGAGAAAAAAAAATCACGAATTCAAGGTTTGTAATATCATGTAAAATCGTCAATATTGCCTACCTATTCTAAGTTGGTTATCTAGAAATAAAAAAAATTGAAATCTAGAAAAACTCCAAAGTTCTCAAACCAACTGTAGAAATATTGATTTGAAAATTACATAGGTATTAGAGCTGATTTAGAATATAAAGATAATATAACTATAAATTTAATTGTTTTATTTAAACTATAAATATAAATTCTGGATCAAATAAAATTTTCTGAGATCTAAAAATTTACTAAGCACAAAACATGGGCACAAGAAGCATGGTTCCTAGCTGTCCTCAGGTAACTTATAGTCTAGGATAAATGAGAATACTGAATGCTGGGAATGGAAGTCGTCTGAGCAATTAAATTCATAAATAAAACAAAAAACCCTAGTGTCAGCTGTCGTGAGAAGAAAGACAAAGCAATGCCTATCACAGCTGGTACTGGTTAGAATTATCTTCAAGTATTATATCTTGGAAGCCGAAGGCATTTTTTTTTTAAGTTTATCTCACAGAAGTTAAATACAGTGCAGAAACATTCAATTGATAGATTCAGAGATTACATTGCACTTAACATATTTTCAAGTGATATTAGAAATGACCACCCTGCCAATTTGCTGAGTACTAGGGTAACTGAAAACCGCTAATATATGAAGAAAAAAAGAAGTAAATTCTCTATTTACTTATTAGGGTTGAAGACTGGAATAACCATCACACACTGGAACACTGTCAAGAAGTACAAATTTTGACAAGTAAATGAGGGTAAAAACATGCACAATGACAGTAAAACAATATTAGAATTTCCTTTTTCATTCATTTGTAATTTGGGCATCTTTGCTTATTTGATTCTTAGAAAACTATGGCAAGGTTTATGAATGCCAAACAATCTACATAGCTTTTGCAATTAACCTGAAATTCTGTAGTACTCTCTATTTTAATTACTCTCTTAAAATCAAACATATTACAACTATTTTGATTTGAGGTAAATGCATGTGAAACTCTAGTGTTGATACAAATAAATCCTAGTCTTGGCTTTCAAATTGTGTATTTTGAGTAAATGGCAATAACTAGCACAAACCAAATCTTAAAATGGTTTTCTGATAAAATATGTCATTACATAGTATAGTTCATCTGTGCTACACTGCTTGTTTACCTAATGAATGTCACACATGCTAGAGAATAACAATAATATTATCTATTGATATTTTAATCACTCTGCTTATCTTTCCCATCCCCACTTCTCCTCCCTATCTCTAAAGACTGTTTTAGAGCAGTGAAAGGGTTAGACTAAGAATGATGACTCCCAGATAATGTTCTAGTCTTTTATAACCAAATAACTCCTGCATATATTATCAAGAGGGCTGGGTTGTGGTCAAATCATGATAGTCAGTTGATCTAATATTTTTCTTCCTTGATACGTTAGCTTCTCTCTGTTGGAAGCAAAATGAAAACTTGCTTATATTCTCAGCTCTTTGGAAACCTTCCTGTGAAAGTTTCACAATAATCTAATTTTCATCCTGTAAATTGTGTATAGGAGAACATTTTTAACCTTGATAAAATTTCAGAGATGACTTTATGATCTAACGGTAACAGGAATGAATATATTTTGAAAATTAAAAAAAAGATCTCTTAATTGTAAAGAGATTCCATGTATTTTCTTTAAAGATTCTGATGAGGTCTGGCTTCTTGGTTTCATTAGACGGGAATGGGAATCAAAGGGGCTTGACAGTTGGTTGATGTGTGCGCCTAGCTACTAAATCACTGCATTCATGCGAAGACCTCCTATGTGCCCCCATTAAATCCCATTCAGCTCATGAGGTAATATATGTACTGTAGCCTATGTCTGGGTTTTTGCTGTTTTTTTTTTCTCCCTTGTTAAAGTCTCACAAACTCAGTCCTCCAGGCTTTTTTTTTTTTTAAGTTTTATATTTACTATGGTTAGATCTCAAATCACAAATGTTGAGAAGAAAAGAAAGTTGTAGAAATATACTTACACTGTGATATCATACTATATACATTTTTTAAAATATAAAATTGTATTTTAAAATACATACCAAATTCATGATGCGGGTTGCCTCTGGGAAGATTCAAGGGTAATAGGATGGAAGTTGATTGTCAGAGGGGACTTCACTTTCACTGTAAAGTGTTGTTTTTGTCTTTTCTAAGGCATGTTGTCTTTTGGGAAGGGAGTGAGGTATCCTTTGAATGTAAACTGCATGGTTTAAAAATAATGAATAAACCGTTAGTAACAGAGTACTGGTTAAATATACAGGGTCTGGAGAGAGACTGCCTGCTTTTAAATCTGCCACTTATTACATGACCAGGGCAAGGTCAATGAACCTTCTAGTGCCTCAGTTTTCTAATCAATAAAATGGTGTTTAACAATAAACAGTACCTACCTCACTGGCTTGTTGTGAGAAGTAAATGAGAATACAGGGAAAGTATTCAGAATGGTTCTTAGAACATAGTAAGCACTTAATAAATTAATTAGCAATTAATTTTGAATATCTTGAATTTTTTCTATGGGCTTATCATTTTTTACTAAAAGAACTTTCATGAAGTATATATATTACTGGATAAATATAGAAATAATGTGCATATAAAACAATTATAGACATGCTTAATTATTTAATGAAGCTGCAGAACAGGAACTTCAGCAACGTTCCCATATTTCACTTCAAGTATTAAGAGGCCACTTCCTTCCAGTTTGCTCTTCTTTTCTTATGCTCTAGGATTCTCAGTAATTCAACTGTCTGATCTTTCTGTCTTTACTTTGCACAGCATCTTTCTTCTTATTTCTGTGTCTGCATAGTACAACACAAATAGCTCTGAACGCAAGCACAGCAAGTCTACATTTCTTCTTTTGGCGACAGTAGCTTTACTATTAACTGAAAGGCAGGGTAGATAATGTGACACACGCTTTACTTTCAGCAGACTTGTTAATATCAGCTCTGAATTTTTCATGACGGCTTCGGTAACCTGTAGCCTGGAGCTGAAGCTCTGGGGGTTTCCACCACAAAGAGGTGGATCAGCTGAGCTCTCACTTCCCATCTGGCTCTGGGTGACAGGGACAGTCAGGGGGGCTGCCGGAAACCTGAAGAAGAAGAAAGCTGACGTGGGACACCCATTGTAGCTCATCAAAGGCTAAACATGTGCCGTTGTATGGATGTATCTTTGAGACACTTGTTTATCACTGGCTTCAGAATCTACTTAGCCAATGTGTCTAACGTTAGAGTCACAAGAACAGCTGCCGCCCGTGTAAGTAATACCCTCATACGCAGTGGCATCCTGATTTGCCAAACCAGATTCAGGACCTCTCTCCAGTGAAGGTTTTATGTTGTCTGGCATGGTTCTTATTTACCCACACAGGCAGGCGTACACGTGCAGGCACACACACAGACCATCACGATCATGATTCAGAGCTGAAATTGTAAACCATTTTAGCTCCATCCCCAAAGTAACACGATGATCTCAAAGTTCTCACAAAAGCTGGATTTTATGTCTGAAGGTCAAACACAGAAAGTGTTTTTAAAGGGTGGGAGGCTCAAATAGAGTCATATGTGAAAAGTTAATCATAGTAAAAAAAAAGTTTTTGAAGATGAAATTTGAACATTTATCTTTCTTGAGTCTTGTGGTGTTTCTATCATATTTACTGAAATATATAGTTACCCTCTAATTTTTAAGAAGTTGGGTCCCTATGTACTTGATTTTAGTTTTCATAACTATAATAATTGAGATTTGCTCTGAACACACCCAATCCACAATTCTTAGGAGGCAGGAGTATTTACAAGCACACCAGGAGGAAGGCGTTCTCTTAATTGCAGTATTTTCTGGTGACACCCTTGTCTCTGCTCTATCAAGAAAGAAGTTAAATAAATAAATGCCAAGTTTGTACACAGAAAAAAATTTTTTGTAGAGCTAATTTGTATTAGCTCTACAAATACTCCAGCCTTGAATGAGAAACAATGAAGAAGAGAAAATATGTATGTTGCTACCATGATTTTTTTGGTAATTTTTCATCAGAAACAGGTCAACTTTTTGAGCTAATTTTTACTTCTATTTTCTTCTTAAATTCTGTTTCATTATTCCAATCTGCCACTCCAATATTTCTCTAACTTGTACACGCATTTCATTGTTGTTTCTTTGTATGTGACAGGGTGTCATTTTTAAAAGTTTATTAACATTTACTAGTGTTCTAACCTTTTCAAGGATCTAACAGAAGGGTGACTTTCAATATTAACATTAAGATAGTATCATAAGATGTACATTTATAGATAAGCATTGATAATCAAAAAAGTTGTACAGATTTATTACAACAAAGCCCTTAAAATACTAAGCAGTTCACTTTAATTACAATTATGAACTCAATACACTTTGAAGATGTTCTCCAACTATAGAGTGACTTTGCTGCAAAAGAGTCCTTATGTTTATGCACAGAGTCCTGCATGTTCACAATTTTGTAAAGGATTAGGATTGATGATTCAATAATTTGAAGAGCTTTTCACTCTCTTTTTAAAATTATTTTACTACAAAATAATAATAAAAAGTTTAACCACTGAAACCAAGCTATGTTTTATATAGCAAATGGAGAACTGAAGAATATACTTTTAGCTCTTGAATAAAAGTTGGATTCTCTTGGCCATTATCCCTACCTGTTTGGTTATTTTTGCTAAATAACTAATTACACCAAACTTGGTGGTTTAAAACAGTCATTTTATTTTGCTCATGATTTTGTAGATCAAAAATTTTGGAAGAATTTGGCTGGTCAGTTCTCATTTGGGGTCTCCCATGTGCTTGGATGAGAGGTAGGTGGGGCCAAAGCTATCAAGGCACCCCTGGGCTGGACATCCAAGGTGGCTCACTCTTGGGACTGGCATTTGATACTGTCAACCGGGATCTCAGCTGCCCTGCCAACCTATGCAACACCTATGCAAGGTCTCCTGAGCATGGTCTTGGCTTCTGCACAGCATAGAGGCCTAAGGATAGTTGAGTTTCTTACATGGCAGCTCACAGTTCGAAACACAAGTGTTCCAGTGGCAAAGGTAAGAGCTGCCTTGGCATTCACAAAACAGCACTTCTGCTGAATTGTACTGATTATGAGTGAGTCTCTAAAGCCACACTATCCCCTTAAGAGGAGGAAACAGAGTAGGAAGATTGTAAAAGATTTGTGGATATATTTTAAAACTACCACCCTACCCTTTTTATACTACAGATCATTTGAAAGACAACATGAATGCAAACTAGTATAGCCACTATGGAGAACAGTGTGGAGATTCCTTAAAAAAGTGGAAATAGAACTGCCTTATGATCCAGCAATCTGGATCATAAGATCATGTAAGCTGGGCATACACACTGAGGAAACCAGAAGGGAAAGAGACACGTGCACCCCAATGTTCATCACAGCACTGTTTATAATAGCCAGGACATGGAAGCAACCTAGATGCCCATCAGCAGATGAATGGATAAGAAAGCTGTGGTACATATACACAATGGAATATTACTCAGCCATTAAAAAGAATACATTTGAATCAGTTCTAATGAGATGGATGAAACTGGAGCCTATTATACAGAGTGAAGTAAGCCAGAAAGAAAAGCACCAATACAGTATACTAATGCATATATATGGAATTTAGAAAGATGGTAACAATAACCCTGTGTACGAGACAGCAAAAGAGACACTGATGTAAAATCAGTCTTATGGACTCTGTGGGAGAGGGAGAGGGTGGAAAGATTTGGGAGAATGGCATTGAAACATGTATAATATCATGTATGAAACTAGCCGCCAGTCCAGGTTCGATGCACGATACTGGATGCTGGGGGCTGGTGCACTGGGACGACCCAGAGGGAGGGAGGAGGGAGGAGGGTTCAGGATGGGGAACACAGGTATAGCTGTGGCGGATTCATTTCGATATTTGGCAAAACTAATACAATATTGTAAAGTTTAAAAATAAAATAAAAATTTAAAAAAATAATAATAAAGAGAACTTGGGACTTGAAAAAAAAAAAAAAAGACAACATGGAAATCCTACATGTTCTCTATGAGCTCTATCAAAGGAATCTTATTTTAATCATGAAGAGCCAGAATCACCTCAAATACCTTGTAACATCTGTGACAGTTTGCATGTTCCCAAAATGACCATAACAATATTCCTACTCTCAACCGTTCTTTCAGAATCCTGCCAGCTCCCCATCAGGAGGGAAAATCTCTTTCTACCTTGAAATCAGACAGGCCTTCGTGATAGCTTTGACAAAGAGATGCAGCAAAAGTGACGCTGCATGATATTCTAAGGCTGCTTCACAAAAGGTGATTCGACATCTGCTTGCGCTCTTCTCTTGGGAATGCTTACCCTGGCAACCCAGCCACCCTATGGTGAGGAAGCCCAAACCAGCTGTGGAGGCATGTCAAGGTGTTCCAGATGGGAGCCTCAGCTGAGGTCTTGAAGTCAACTGTGAGCCTTTAGGTGAGTCCAGCCCCAGTCTTTCAGCCAGTCTAGATGATGCTAAGTGTAACAGAGATAAGCTGCTTCTGCCAAGTCTTTCCCCAATTGAGATTTACAAGCAAATTAATGTTTTGTAGTGATTTGTTACACAGCGATAGATAACTGGAATGGTTGACTTCTCCTTTGAGAGGCAGTACTGCATTGAAACAACAAAAGTAATATCCAGTTTGCAAATCAATCTTTGCTTGCTCTCAACAATGAGGCAGAAAATTCATTTCATTAAGTATTTCTCGAAGTCAATATAAATAAAGACAGAATGGAATAGTTATCAATTCATAGATCCCCAGGCTGGTCCTCAATTACTAAAGAAATCTAATGTAGTAAATTTAGTAGTTTTCAAGCTCTATGACACCAACAATAGTTTTGTTTTGTTTTTAATCAGAAACATGACACTACACACCCAGCTAATCAGAGAAAAAGTTCTTTCCTTTGAGGAATTATGTTGTGTGATGCAGCTACAGATAATCATTTGCTGAGTTTTTATTATGCTTGAGGCACTGTTTTATGTGCTGGGAATACAGCAGTAAACAAAACATTTGTCAGTCTCCTCATGGGACTTCTAGTATCGAAAATGCGTGGAGATAAACAAATAATGAACAAATACATAAGTTTTATTGTTCATTATTTGTTTATCTCCACGCATTTTCGATACTAGAAGTCCCATGAGGATATATATATATATATATATATATATATCGGAGAAGGCAATGGCACCCCACTCCAGTATTCTTGCCTGGAAAATCCTATAGATGGAGGAGCCTGGTGGGCTGCAGTCCATGGGGTCACTGAGGGTCGGACACGACTGAAAGATTTCACTTTCACTTTTCACTTTCATGCATTGGAGAAGGAAATGGCAACCCACTCCAGTGTTCTTGCCTGGAGAATCCCAGGGACGTTGGAGCCTGGTGGGCTGCTGTCTATGGGGCCGCACAGAGTCGGACACGACTGAAGCGACTTAGCAGCAGCAGCATATATATATATATATCAGTTGGGGATAAATGGAGGAAAATTCAGAGAAAGAAGATGGCAAGCCCAAGGATGGATACAGAAAGAACCATATGTAGGAATGGACAGGGAGAGCCTCACTGACATGATGAGATTTCAATAAAAAGTTGAAAGAAATGAGAGAGGTAGTAAAAATGATTTCTGGGAAAAAGATGTTCCAGGCAGAGAGAAGATAAAGGTCAGAGGCCCCAAAGCAACAGCAGTGTGGTAGAGTCTGGGAGAAGCGAGAAGGCCAGCTTTGCTAAGCAAAGAAGATCACATGCGTGTGTGCTAAGTTGCTTTAGTCGTGTTCAGCTCTTTGTGACCCTATGGACTATAGTCAGCCAGGCTCCTCTGTCCATGGGATTCTCCAGGCAAGGATACTACAGTGAGTTGCCCCTCCTCTAGGGGGTCTTCCCAACCGAGGGACTGAACCCACACCTTTTACATCTCCTGCATTGAAGGGTAGGTTCTTTACCACTAGTGCCACCTGGGAAGCCCAGAGAAGACCACAGTGGAAGATAAAGGAAGGAGAGAAGGAATCAGAACATCTAGAGCCTCCTAAGAAATTGTAAGAATTGACTCTGCATGAGAAATTAATCTTTTGGAAAGGTGTGAGCAAAAGGCTTATATAATATAATTTAGGTTTAAAAGGAGTCTTCTCCTTTTAAATGAGATTACGTAGTAATGAGATTACATAGTAAGTTAAAGAGAGGAATAATCAGACAAATGAAAATAGTGTCTTGGGCAGAGATAATAATGACAGAGCGGTAAAGGGTGATTAAATCAGGATCTATTTTGATGGTGAAAGACCAACAGATTCACTGATGGACTGGATTGGATATGGATATGAGAGAAGAAAAGAAGTCAGGGATAACACAAGATTTTTTAGAGTGAGCAGCTAGAAGAATGAAGATGCCATTTATTCTGATGGTGGACCCTATGAGAGAAGATGCTTTGGTGGGCAGATCAGAAACTCTTCGGACATGTTAAGTTTGAGATGTCCACTAGGCATCCAGTCAAAGGATAGTTAATTACAGTCTGGAAGTTAGTAGAAACATGGAATTGTCAATTGCGGAATTTTCACTGTTCAGGTGGTTCATCAGGCTGGAAAATTCCATCAAGGAGTCTTTTGCTTTTTATGGGAACTGATGTAAACAGTCATGAACTGATGTAAACAGGCAATGGATACTAATCCTGATCCACTATTTCACAGATTAAATATACCTGGAAAAAGAACTCCTTATCCTCCAGAAGGATTAAGAGATAATAAAATGACTTATTAGTATTGATTTAGTCTTTGAACTCCACAGCATGGCCTATTTACAAAATGGGGTCTGTATCTAGTATTCTCTTTGTCTGAAAACAGTCACAATGTAGTGCTGTGGAAACAGGACCTCACTGTTAACATGCAGTTCAGTTGCTGGAATACACAGTTTGTTTCTCTAACTCTCAAATACAGTGTTTCTCTTGGTAAGTGTATCTACCACAAGTAACATGCCCTGACAGACAGCAAGAAAGAAAGCAGAAATTGCAGCTTCCTGAAGTAAGCCAGTGAATGTGCTTATTGGAATATACTTAAATATAACACATTACAATCGGAAATATCACCAGTTCAGCCTGATGCTTAGATCATCTTCAACTTGGACACACAAGTGCAATTGCTGCTACCTGAACCACGTTTCTTTTCTAGACTCAACAGTGCAAATTAAACTAGATGATCTAATATAAGTTATCTGAGTGCCCAAAGGATAGAAAACACAAGGTTAAAAGTCCCTTTATGATAGACCGTTATCACAGGAGTTCTCTATCAGCCAGCATTTACAAAGAGAGCAACTGTCAGAGAAGTTTAAGAAATGGGAACTGCCAAAGCGATCAGTCTCCTGACTGCTTTCCAATCAGTGGGAAAAAGTGCAAGTTGAAGGATAGCATTTAAAAACTCTATGGAGCTAGAACATAATTTCTCAAGGAATCTTTGTCGCTTATATATCTGTTCTCATAGTTGTCTCTTTGTGTTTGGAAAGCTTTTCAGAGTTGCTAGGGTTGCTAGCCCTCACGATGGGGAGGGTGGGGGGTGAAGTGCACATGGACAAATCAAGGTCATTATTAAACCCCCTGAGCGCAAGACCAAGATTCACCTAGTCACCTTTCCCTCTCCATTTAGCCCCGGTGGAGTTCAAGAGGGCAAGGAATTAAATTTATTCCAGGCGGCCTGGGGTTTCAGCTACTGTGAGTGGTAGAAGCAGCTCTGAAAGAGTGTGCCAGTCTGAGCCTATACTTCATCAACACGAGGAAAATGAGCGAAAGCTAAATACACATACATTTAAAGCCAGCAAGTTCATGGTAGAGTGACAGAAAGCTCAAGTTTAAAATATAAAATTGGATACTCTTATCTGAAACTTTCAAACTTGTGAACAGGTAAAAATATGTGACATTTCAAGGAATGTACCCAGTTTAGAAGGAATACTATGGTAAAAGGTAATACGTATGTTTATTTTGTCATGCACAAAGCCATGTTTTAATTCTATTTAATTATGGCCTGGCTTTGTACAAAAGATGCCAACAGCATTATAATAAAAGCCACCAGATGTCACTATTACAGATTATATTCAGTCATATGCTAATCAGAAAATTTGTTAATTTTCATTACTCAGTTTGAAGAAATTCTGGGTTATAATTTTGCCATCAAAGAAATATTGCACTTGGGCTTTCTTGTAGGGAATTTTCCCCATGGGTCTTAACTTCTTGATGATTCTTTTTGGTTAGGCTGAGCGCCGAACAATTGATGCTTTTGAACTGTGGTGTTGGAGAAGACTCTTGAGAGTCCCTTGGACTGCAAGGAGATCCAACCAGTCCATTCTAAAGGAGATCAGCCCTGGGATTTCTTTGGAAGGAATGATGCTAAAGCTGAAACTCCAGTACTTTGGCCACCTCATGTGAAGAGTTGACTCATTGGAAAAGACTCTTATGCTGGGAGGCATTGGGGGCAGGAGGAAAAGGGGACGACAGAGGATGAGATGGCTGGATGGCATCACTGACTTGATGGACGTGAGTCTCAGTGAACTCCGGGAGTTGGTGATGGACAGGGAGGCCTGGCATGCTGCGATTCATGGGGTCACAAAGAGTCGGACACGACTGAGCAACCGATCTGATCTGATCTGATCATAGTGGCTCCAGACTCCATTAGGGAATAGGAGAGATTCTCCCACCAGGAAGATCTATTATATATGAGCTGCTGTCAGAGGTTTTCTGTCAGAGGACAACTTCTTACCTCCTCAAAAAACTTGAAAAATGGATTGGTTTGAAGGCGGACCAATCATTTCACAGTTCTCTGATTCTTTGATTTCAGCAAGATCAAATATTCAGTAGAGAGCTGGGCTTGGAGCTCTTCCTGCTGCTGGCCTCAATTTCGTAAACTAGCTTTTCCTTACAGTGTGTTGTGAAGAAGATGATTAGTTTTCCACATAACTTGGTACAGGTTTCCACACTCCAGAACACTCCTTGTTATACAGGCTGGATTAAAGACAAATGGATATGATTTGAACAAAATTTTACCTATTCTATGTATCTTATATATAGGCTATGTTTCCCTTTACACAGTAGCCCTATGTAGACAATGTTCCTACCTATTTAGTCTGAGTCAAATAAAGGATTTAATAATGAGAACTTCAGTCTGGGAAAAACATTAATGAGAGATTTTGGAGTATACTAGAGTTTGAGACATCTGGCAATTTACATCTTATAGAGGAGAATTTATACTATTTATAAATAGAGGCTTATTTAATGACATGATTGTGGTATGTTCTAAATCCAGGTTGACTGATTAAAATAAAGATCTCACAGGACCTCAGATGTAGGACCATTTTAAAGAACTCCCCCCTCCCACTTTTTTTTTAAAGAAAGGATCATGCACAATATATGGAAAAAGATTTCATGTCTTTATAAGTACTCATTAAATCTCATGAAAATTATGTTGCTCTGCTGCCATAGATCAGCAAACTCTATATAGAAAAGAAAGAAAAAGTCCAGGAAAGCTTTGAGAAGTGAAAATGCCCCTCTCTGACATAGAAACAAGTAGCAACAGCCACAAACCTGTCTGTGTGCTTATGACATTGTGGAATGTTGTTCAACATATGGAGAGCTTGGCCCTCTCGCTGTCAGCCCAGGGCAAGGGATGAATTATCCAGGTAAAATCAAGTTCCTTCTTCAGTAGCAAAATATTTTCCCCATGAGATGTCTAGTAGTTCAGGCAAAAAGCTGTTGTGCAAAGAAACTGGCCTGATGTTGTTATATACGATTTTTAAAATAAGTCTTAATAGCAGTTTAAAAGAAAACAGGGTAGGTGGGCTTCTGATTTTTCTTAGAAACATTGTCATGAGGAATGTTAGTAAAAAATCTCCCACTCTATAGTCTTCTTTATTTCAAGAAATACAGGCAGTAAAGAGAAGGAAGAATCCACCAGAGTTTACCCTTTTCTTTGCTTTTCTTTAAAGTCTTCTAATTCTAAGCCAGCTATGCTTAAATTCCCCAAATAATTATTTTCAAAATTCAGTAATCAGGAACTGGGCTAGATATAAAATTACTGACCTACTTCTATTTCTTTTGGTTTCCATCTTTTCACTGGGGGAGAGAGGAAGCAAGGAGAGCAGTACTGTTCAATCTAAAAAGGGACAAATGTCTCTGATCTCACTTGTATTCCCAATGTCTTTTTGGTTATAGCTGTTGTTTTGTTCAGACCTAGTCTCAATGATACTGATTGTGACAAATTAGGAAAAATTTACAAGACTGGAAATTAAGCTGAAATGCTTCCCAGATTAACATCTGTTTGGCTCTTAGGAGATAAATTTCCTTGCAGAAAATCAGTCACTTTATAGCCAACTGCTTTCCATTTTTACATCTATTCCTTGGTGGGTGCATGCTCAGTCATGTCTGACTCTTTGAAAACCCATGGACTATAGTCCACCAGGCTCCTCTCTCCAGGCAAGAATACTCGAGTGGGTTATCATTTCCTTCTCCAGCAGATCTTCCCAACCCAGGATCGAACCCATGTCTCCTGAATTGGCATGCGGATTCATTAGCACTGAACTACCTAAGAAGCCCCATCTTGCTTGGTACAAAACACAAAACCAAATGTGCACCCAGTCATTAAATTGTACTTATTTTATCTTATCATGTCCTCTCAACTGTCTTTGCTGTGCTTTTCCATTGGTCTCCAAATCATAATAAGGGCTTCCTTGGTAGCTCAGTTGGTAAAGAATCTGCCTGCAGTGCAGAAGACCCAGGTTCAACCCCTGGGTTGGGAAGATCCCCTGAAGAAGGAAATTCTTGTCTGGAAAATCCCATAAGCAGAGGATCCTGGTGGGCTAAAGTCCACGGAGTCACAAGAGTTGGACACTACTTGGCAACTAAACCGAAAACCTAGTTCCACACTCAGCTCATTTCTTTGAAACTCATCTACCTTTGAGTTATAAATGCAGATTAACAAGACAGAATAAAGAAAAAAGATTTCATCCACAGGTGAGAATGAACACTGAGGATATTCTGCTGTGCACATGTCTGCATATATTAGATTCCTGCAAACTGTCTCCATTCAATTTGTAGTTCAAATTTAAAATTTTCCACATGATTCCGTTGGTAATGGAATTTTAGCAAGTATAATATTAAAGTATTTTATTAATTATATAATTAATTATCATCCTCTGTTTTCCCAAAACTCTTGATTACAACAAAACTATCCCAAAATATCTTATTGGTAAAAGTATTCGGAGAAGGCAATGGCAACCCACTCCAGTACTCTTGCCTGGCAAATTCCATGGACAGAGGAGCCTGGTAGGCTGCAGTCCACCGGGTCGCTAGGAGTTGGACACGACTGAGCGACTTCACCTTCACTTTTCACTTTCATGCATTGGAGAAGGCAATGGCAACCCACTCCAGTGTTCTTGCCTGGAGAATCCCAGGGATGGGGGAGCCAGGAGGGCTGCCGTCTATGGGGTCGCACAGAGTCGGACACGAACTGAAGCGACTTAGCAGCAGCAGTAGCAGCAGCATTCCTCATCTAGACTCATTGTAAATATCTAGTTTCTTGTGTTTTAGAAACAGTCTGTTGCCCACTTTGTGAACCAGTTCTTGTTCATAAATCTCTTTAGCTGCTATGGGAGGCTGTTTTTTTTTTTTTTTTTTTTTTTGCCCAGTTGTCGGTTACTAACATTTGCTTCTAGGATTAATTTAAACTACAGTGATGGTAGAAACTCTAAATAGATGGATACTGCACAGCAATGAGGTTAGGAGTCTCCTCCTACCTATGCTGTTTTATTTCTGGCATCAGTTTGCTGAGGGGAGCTGATGGAGATTACTGGTGGGGAAAGACTAATTGCCCCCTCCCAGATCACTCACTAGATTATCTTAGAAAAAAGAAGGCTGTGTCTACACTTTCCAGTAAGCAATCTGTTTATATATTCACCAAATAAAAGGGTGTTAGGTAAGAAAAGAAAGTCTGAAACTAACACTGAAAATCGCTAGTGCCCAAATTCCAAACTTCTCTAACAGATTTAAGGCAATCACTAACCCCCCTAGAAAAGAAAATTCCAGGATGTGTGATGAAGCAGGAGCAGCTAGATCTAAAATCCCAACTTTTGTCCCTTGCTTTCACCTTTCCATTGGGAATTCCTAACTAATTTCATCTGCTGCCATTATGATAGCCACTAGTAGAGATGGGGAAGGGTACTGATCCCCACCTTTGAATTCCTCACAACACATCTGAGGCCAAGATGGATCATTCTAGTATATAATTATTCAAGGCTAGAAGAATCTTACAGGTGGGATAAAATGGCACGATCCAAGATAGTCTTTAAAACATGTTACCTAAATGTAGGTTTGAGGTTTTTATTCAGTTGTGCTGTGTAATATAGTAGCTGTTAGCCACAAGTGACAATTCAGTTCAGTTCAGTCGCTCAGTCGTGTCTGACTCTTTGTGACCCCATGGACCGCAGCACGCCAGGCCTCCCTGTCCATCACCAACTCCCGGAGTTTACCCAAACTCATGTCCATTGAGTCGGTGATGCCATCCAACCGTCTCATCCTCTGTCATCCCCTTCTCCTCCTGCCTTCAATCTTCCCTAGCATCAGGGTCTTTTCAAATGAGTCAGCTCTTCACATCAGGTGGCCAAAATATTGGAGTTTCAGCTTCAACATCAGTCCTTCCAATGAACACCCAGGACTGATCTCCTACAATTAAGCACTTGAAATAAACGCAGTCCTAACTGACATGGCTGAAAGTATAAAATGTACACACTGGATTTCAAAGACTTAATGCAAAAAAAAGTAAAATAGATAATTTTTATATTGATTACATATTAAAAGAATACTTTGGACACATTAAGTAGGTTAAATAAAATATACTGTTAAAATCATTTTCATCTGTTACTTTTACTGTAAAGAAACTGTAATCAGTTTTGTTTATTTAAGAAAATAAATAAATACTTTTCTAACATTTAATCACTAAAAATATCAGTTTTTTACTGTAAAAAGTGATTACTAGAAAATTTTGCATATACAATTTATAATACATTTCTTTTGGACAGTGCTTTAAAGAAATGTTCTAGCAGTGTTTTTGTCTTTCTCCCAATCTGCCACATTTGCAGAAACTTTTGGCTTAGGCTGGGAATATATTGGCTTAGGCTGGGAATTTTAGGCTGGGAATATATTGGCTTAGGCTGGGAATTTTGAATGTACACAGACCTGAGTTTATACCCCAGTTTTCTGCTACTGGGCTTCCCAGGTGGTACTCATGGTGAAGAATCCTCCTGCCAGTACAGGAGAGGCAAGAAATTGGGTTCAATTCTTGGGTCGGGAAGATTCTCTGGAGAAGAAAAAGGCTCCCTACTCCAGTATTCTTGCCTGGAGAATCCCATGGACACAGGAGCCTAGCAGGCTACAGCACAGCTGAGCATACACACACACTCTCCACTTAATACCTGAGTGACTTTGGACATATTACTTAGACCCTCTGTCTCATTGCCTCAGCTACAAAATAAGGATAATAATATAGAATCCACCTGCATTATATGGTTACTGTGAACATTACATGAAACTAAATTTATTAGCCTCACACAAAAAATCACTTAGTTATGACTAGTGTTATTTTTACTCTTTTTTAAAATTAATTTTTATTGGATTATAGTTGATTTACAATGTTGTGTTAGTTTCAGGTGTACAGCAAAGTGAGTCAGTTATACATATAAAAATCATCTTATATTGAAGAGGGAATTTGACAAAATATCATCAACTAAAGAGACTAAATATTTAGTTAAAAAACGGTCTTGTTTTTTAATGGAATTTTTGAAATAGACCAGTATTCAAAATCAGAATCAACAGAAAGAATGCATATAACAGGAAATATTATTTTACCTTTATAGAAACAAAACAAAGCAAAATGATGGCAGATCTGCATTTGGAACAGTGCATGCAATGTTGGTTGCCAAGCCTAAAGCAAGCATAAGAGAGTATTAAGCTCATAGCAACTGAAATAATCAAGAAAAGAAAAGTGCTTCTGAGTCACTGTAGAAAAACCAACCAGTATTGGAGCAGAAAACCTGTGAAGGTGATAATTAAATATCGGAGGTGCAGGCTTGAGTATGACTAAGGACATCACTTTGCTTACTAAAATCCTAAATTCTAAAACTAGTACACAACTCTAGAACTTGAAAAAGGCACTTTATTGCATATTAAATATTAATATTAAACGAGGTACTACTTTATTGGATAAACTTTCCTCATAGCTCAGTTGGTAAAGAATCCGCCTGCAATGCAGCAGACCCCGGTTCGATTCCTGGGTTGGGAAGATCTGCTGGAGAAGGGATAAGTTACCCAGTCCAGTATTCTTGGGCTTCCCTTGTGACTCAGCTGGTAAAGAATCCGCCTGCAATGTGGGAGACCTGGGTTCAAACCATGGGTTGGGAAGATCCCCTGGAGAAGGGAAAGGCTTCCCACTCCAGTATTCTGGCCCGGAGAATTCCATGGACTCTACAGGCTATGGGGTTGCAAAGAATCGGACACGACTGAGCAACTTTCACTCACTTTATTAGATACATTGGTCCAAGGATATAATACAGAAAATAAAGTTTGGAAAGCAGTTTAAACAAATTGATGGATGCTTAAGTAGGATTTTTAAAAGCAAAGTAGAGACACTTTGGAGAAGGCAATGGCAACCCACTCCAGTAATTTTGCCTGGAGAATCCCAGGGATGGGGGAGCCTGGTGGGCTGCCGTCTCTGGGGTCGCACAGAGTTGGACATGACTGAAGCAACTTAGCAGCAGCAGCAGCAGAGATACTTTGGAAATTGTCTAGAAGGTTGCTATGAAAGTGAAAAAAGTGTTAGTCACTTGGTAGTGTCCAGCTCTGCAACCCCATGGGCTGCTAGGCTCCTCTGTCCATGAGATTTTCCAGGCAAGAATACTGGAGCAGGTTGCTACTTGCTTCTCCAGGGGATCTTTCTGACCCAGGGATCACACCTGGGTCTCCTGCATTGCAGGCAGATTCTTTACCATCTGAGCCATGTCTAGAAGGCTGCTACACCCTCTTCCTTAAAATATGTTTTTGTGTCATAATTAGTGTTACAAAGGCTCCTATCTTGGAGTGTGGATAGAAACTTCCTAGTTAACCATAACAGAAGAGACAGAAAGCAGGTATTCAGAACTTAAAGTAGACTTTTTAGAGAGTTAGCCACTTGGCTGCAGGAAGAAATGCAGTTCAGCAACAGATTGGGGTTGACATAGATGCTGCCAAGGCCACCAGGTGGGATGCTTTAAGTGGTGTAACACACTTTTCCCTGCAGGCAGGTAGAGTCCAGAGGCAGAATATCCAGGAGAAGGCTACTAGAATCCAAGTCAGAAGCCAGTGGTGATTAGATGGGAGCATCATGACAACGTGCCCAGTGGTCAGGGACTGATGCCAGGTTCTTCACAGAGTGTAAGAGGAGGAGAGTAAGGCTGGTAGGAGTAAGGAAGAGGATCAATCCTAAATGGTTGTTCCTCTAGTCTAGTGGTTCTCAACTGGGAGTGACTTGCCCCCTGGGACATTTGGCAATGTGTGGAGACATTTTCATTGTCACACTTGGGGTTGGGGGATGGGTAAAACTGGCATCTAGTGGGTAAACGCATTGGACAGCCCCCACCACAAATGGCCATCAGGCCCCAAATGTCAGCTACTAGTAGTGCCGTCTACTGCTCTAGACAGACTTCCCGGACAAAACTTGGATGGAGAATGATAACACTGAAGTCCAAACTGGGTTATAAGTTGGGAACGGGGTGCTGCAGGGAACTTGACTAAAAGGAGGTCAGGACCAGCCTTAAAAGAGTTATGATTTGATACAACACCCCCAGGTTCTGGGCTACAACTTCTATGAGGCAGTGTAGTATAGAGGGAAAAGGGACACCAACACCCAACTACAAGTCTCCATGGTTCAAAACAAGTTTTGTAAGCTTGACGTCCTTTCGTGTAAAATTAACATCACAGTTTCAAATCTGAGGGATATTGTGACGATCCCATAAGGTAATGTAGCTAAAATGCCTCCCACAGGACTTAGAACATCATGGTGCTAGAATGGCAAGAAAGTTGCTGCACCTAACGTATAATACAGAAATCATATATTCCCTTGTCAAATCAACCAACTAGCCTGTGTCTAAATCTACTGAACATTTATATATATTCACATTCATCTTATCTGGCCTCTCAGCAGTACTTACTATTGCAGTTACCATGCAACTGTACTCTAGTTACTGCTCCCTTATCTGATTTCCCAACTAGACTCACGTAAGCTCCACAGGTGAAGGAATGGCAACTCTCTCATTTACTTGCAACCTCACTGCCCAGCATATAAATAAACAAAAATGTTTCTGATAAATAAATGAATAAAACCTAGTTAAATAACCTCTAGCAACGAGAAGTCAGGAGCGCTATTGATTTTATATATACTGCAGAATTCTTTTATGATGCCTACAAGCATCAGAAAGTTCTAAGTCGATCTCAATTAATTAATCAATGACTCCATTCCACCTTAATTGTGGAGCCCACTGAGTTGAATGCATATGCCCAGGGATTTCTCTAGGAAACAGAGCTGTACCCATAGAGACTCTCTGCTTTTCAGATCAATAATTCTAAACACTAGAGAGAGTTGGGGAGATGGAGCTTCAATTCTGTTCTCAAAGAAAAACACAGGGTCCTACATGTTTGGATCTATAGTAGTGCCCTTATTCAGCCTGATTGTCTTAAATGCTTGACACCATGCCAGGCATGTAGTAGATACCATAAACATTTGTTTTAATAACATTTAGTAACATTTGTTATTTAAAAGTCAGAATATATTCAAACACTTTTTTCATAGAGTTTTAGAGATCTTTCTTATTTTCCCATATTCTTAAGCTAAAGTGCACAGAAGACATAGCTTCTTATCAAATTTAATATGACATTTCCAAAGCTCCCAGGTTCTTTGATAGCAAATTTATTTGAATTATTGTAAGGATGTCAATGGGCTTCCCTGGTGGCTCAGACAGTAAAGTGTCTGACTGCAATGCAGGAGACCGGGGTTCAATCCCTGGGTTGGGAATATCCCCTGGAGGAAGAAATGGCAACCCACTCCAGTCCACTTGCCTGGAGAATTCTATGGACAGAGGAGCCCGGTGGGCTACAGTCCATGGGTTCGCAAAGAGTCGGACACAACCGAGCAACTTCACTTCACTTCACTTCACTTCAAGGATGTCAATTGTGTATGCAAATTTAAGACATTTAATCTTTAAATTTATTGCATTAAATTTGTAGTTAAGTAACTGAATATTACTATGCATTATCAGATTTAATTGTTTTTTTTTTCCTTGTGAGGTCAGTAAACCTAAATCTAGACCATAAAGTTGTCATCAATGAATAAGTACTGATCTCTCTCTATATAGAAATGACTCCTGAATCCATATTACCTTGGAAGAATGTGTATCCTTGAATAAAGAAATGTTTTAATTAAAAGGGAGTAACAGATATATAAAAGTTACTTATGCATTTAAAGCAGCAGTTTGATTACCATTAAATCATCTTTCCATACAAGTAGAAAGTAAAATATTAGAAACTTTTAATTAAGTTTTAAGAAAGTTTTTTAAAAAGCATTATCATAACTCACTTGTTGAACCTTTTATGAACACTCATTCATTACATCATTTTAGACATTTAATACAGACATGATTCCTTATTAACTAAAATCGAACCACTGTATTATTTAAAACATTTTTGTTTTTTGTTTGTAAGGAGAAGTCTGTGAGTTGGACGGAGTTAAAATGAGACAAGTTGTGAAATATGGTGCTCAATATTCCAAAGAAATGCATAATTAAAACTGATAAGATTAAAATAGTTTTCCATTGTAGTTGTTCATATGCCATATGTTAAGGAGTTCCCTATAGTGGAACACATAGTTTAAAAGAAGTTTGTATCTTATTACAACCCTCTTAAAGTTTTCATTTAACAAGCAAACACATAAAATGATATCTGATGCTTGAATTAAAGGTCAATGAGACAGTGAAGGCCCGCGGGTCAAGCACAAAGAAGTCCCAGTGAAGTTGAACTTCACTGGTCTGAGTCTAACTCGCCGTACATAACCATAGTTAGCATACGCTTTCTACACAGTTGGTAGCAATCAGATACATATTTAATGTGGTTTCATTATATCCTATAAATGCTGGCAATAGAATAATCTCCCCAGGGCATTCGGTGGATAATAGAGAAGAGAAAATGATGAGCACGTTCAGCACATGCACCCACAACCTCATGATGAAAGGCCCTGCTTCCCCATACAGCACCTGTTGTCATAGCTGCTTTAATTACTTTTCATTGTAGTCAGCAGCCTGAAATATTTATCACGGAGCCTATAATTTCCCAAATCCAAAACTGACATCTACCCGAGCAACTACAGGAACTGAAATGTTACTCACTCCTGCCTCTATGCTTAACTTGCAACCTCAAAAGTGCTAAACAAAACATTTTCGAGGGAGACCTCATACAGTGCAAGATTACAAACCGTTTACACAACAGGCAAAAGGCAGTGTATCTTATCACATTTTGATTGAGATAAAGACAGAAATCATCTCATTATTAAATATTAAAGCATTCAACGTGCTAAAATAAAAAGCAGATTTAAAGATTTCTGTAAATAGGTATCAACTAAGAACATATTCAGTCAACATTTCTAGGATTTATTCTCCCAATCAGTGTACTATAAAATTAGGCTTGATTTTTGCATCTCTTTCTCCAGTGAATTATTGGTTATAAATCCCATGCTTTGGCTATATTCTTTTGATTGTGAAATATGTTGTGATCTAGAATAAGGTTTTGTTTTTTTTTAATCTTATTTATTTAATAAAATGTATTTATATATTACTTACTATAGTATACAGCTGTAATGCTAATACGAATGTTAACTCATTTAATCTTAATAACAGTCCTATCAGATAGCAACTATTAGTTTCTTTACGTTACAACTGAAAAAATTGAAGCACAGAAATGTAGAGTGATTTGCCCACAGTCACTAACGCCAGTTCCTGGCAGATCAGGGATTCAAACTTAGATAGTTTAGCTCCAGAATCTGTTAACATCTACACAGTAAAAGCTAATTTCGTTTCCTAGGAAGGTCCTTATGAATAGAAAAATAACTTCATATAAATCTCATTAATTCATTGTGTAAGAAGATAATTTCTAACACTTGGATTAGCATAATCCAGAGTCAAAAATATACTTTGCATAGCAACCAAGTAAATATTCATATCCACATACCAACACAAACATAACCAATGCAAAAGTTTCACCAGTTAAGATTACCCTTATTACATACATACTGTATTTAATTTTTAAAATGTTGCTTATGATCAAGTAATTTGTTTTCACAATGTGCTAACATAGTGATTCTCATACCAAGTTATTCATTAAAATTGTCTGCAGAGATTTTAAAACTAAGGAATGTGTGAGGCCCACTCCAATCAGTTAATTTAGAATCTCCGCTGAAAGCTTCTTAAAAGCTATACAGGTGATACCAAGAAGCTGCCATGGTTCAGAATTTCTGCACTATTGAATCAAATATATTTAATGTGAAATACATTGGAGTAGATGAAACTGACAAGATATAGTGTTATTACCTCCAGTTGAATACAGGTCTTTTGTGTGGCAGGACTGTTGGATTATTTTATATTAGCATTAGTTTTGTGTCTGTAAAGACCTATTAACTTCTTGAAGAATTGTTAAAATATTTTCACAAGTAGCTTAATATTCCTTCTTTAATGTTATTTATACTGTTATCACCTAACAACCTTTCTTCATTGACAGCCTTAAAGATATTTAAAGCCAGGACACATCTGACTGTTATCAATTAGCAGATTTTGAATCAACAAGATCTTGTTTAAAATGGGCAGTTAAATTGTGGAAAGAAAACAGTGGCCCTTTGACCAAGATTAAGATAAATAATTTTTACTGCTACTGCTAAGTCACTACAGTCGTGTCCGACTCTGTGTGACCCCATAGACGGCAGCCCACCAGGCTCCCCCGTCCCCGGGATTCTCCAGGCAAGAACACTGGAGTGGGTTGCCATTTCCTTCTCCAATGCATGAAAGTGAAAAGTGAAAGTGAAGTCGCTCAGTCATGTCTGACTCTTAGCGACCCCATGGACTGCAGCCTACCAGGCCCCTCCATCCATGGGATTTTCCAGGCAAGAGTACTGGAGTGGGGTGCCATTGCCTTCTCCAAAATAATCTTTAGCTCGACACAAAACATGTTGCCTGGTTAAATTCTATATCCATATTTCCCTTCTTGTATTCCCATCCTTTCTCCCCTAAATCTTGTGATTGTCTACAAGTGAAAAATTAATATTACAAACTGAGGTTTAGAGTTTGAGCAATGAACTGCCTTATTGAAAAAGCGCTGCAGCTGCCAAGTTTGATGTGCTTATAACAAACTAATTCTGAAAAGACGTGACCAGGGTGTGCTGCCGCAGTGTGGTGGAAACAGAGGTCACCTCACCTAGTGCTGAAGTGGAAGGAAGCCACAGATGCATGTGGAAGATGGCTAAAATGGCACAGATCGGAACAAGATTTTGTTTGCCTCAATGGATACAGGTCCCAGATGTGTTAACATGATTTTATTTTTTGTTTTTGATGTCCTGTCATTGGTTCTTTTTTATTATTGTGGTTTTATAGTTTTGAACCTCAACGGGCAATACTTAAATTTCTCCAGTCAGCATTCTTCTGTGTTCTCCAACCGTGAATGTTCCAAATTTATAATTCTCATCAACTTTTTTTTTTTCATTCTCATCAACTTTAAACTGACTATATTAGCTTCACCTCCCCAGATAAAACAATGGCCATCACTGGCCTCCATTTTCAGCCTCCTCCATCTCAAAATTTCACTTTTACTCACTTCCCGGGTCTCCTCCCCGTTAAATTCCATTCAGTCCATGCGAGCCTCATTTTCCTTTTTCCTAAAATCATCCATAACTTCTGACTTGCCAAGTTCAACATCCTATTTTCAGTGGTACCTCTCTTTTGCATAGTGTAATGTCTTATTAATTATCAGCTCTTCTAATTTCTAGTTATCAATTATCTTGATCTGAGCTAAAATTTCCTTCACCCCAATCTACAAAAAAAGGGTTTGTTTGATTAGCAGTAAAAATACCACATGTAAGGACATTTTCAGATCAGATCAGATCAGTCGCTTAGTCGTGTCCAACTCTTTGCGACCCCATGAATCACAGCACGCCAGGCCTCCCTGTCCATCACCAACTCCCGGAGTTCACTCAGACTCACATCCATCGAGTCAGTGATGCCATCCAGCCATCTCAGCTTCTGTCGTCCCCTTCTCCTCATCCCTCCCAGCATCAGAGTCTTTTCCAATGAGTCAACTCTTGGCATGAGGTGGCCAAAGTACTGGAGTTTCAGCTTTAGCATCATTCCTTCCAAAGAAATCCCAGGGCTGATCTCCTTCACAATGGACTGGTTGGATCTCCTTGCAGTCCAAGGGACTCTCAAGAGTCTTCTCCAACACCACAGTTCAAAAGCATCAATTCTTTGGCGCTCAGCCTTCTTCACAGTCCAACTCTCACATCCATACATGACCACTGGAAAAACCATAGTCTTGACTAGATGAACCTTTGTTGGCAAAGTAATGTCTCTGCTTTTGAATATGCTATCTAGGTTGGTCATAACGTTCCTTCCAAGGAGTAAGCGTCTTTTAATTTCATGGCTGCAGTCACCATCTGTAGTGATTTTGGAGCCCAGAAAAACAAAGTCTGACACTGTTTCCACTGTTTCCCCATCTATGGGAACATGAGGTGGTGGGACCGGATGCCATGATCTTCGTTTTCTGAATGTTGAGCTTTAAGCCAACTTAATTACCACAGAAGGGCTTTCCTGGTAGTTCAGCAGGTAAAGGAATCTGCCTACTGTGCAGGAGACCCCAGGTTTGATCCCCGGGTTGGGAAGATCCCCTGGAGAAGGAAATGGCAACCCAATCCAGTATTCTTGCCTGGAAAATCCTATGAACAGAGGAGCCTACAGGGCTACAGTCTATGGGGTCGCAACAGTCAGACACAACTTAGCGAATAAGCCACCACCAATTACCACAACTATTTTTACGACTTTAACACACTACTTCTGTATTAAGATGAGGGCTGCTGACAATGCCTCAGAACACCAAAACAATTTTCTGGAAGGATCTTTCTTTAGAAGGTTTCATTAACATTATTACAAGTGGTGGTAAGTCCTTGAAAGTCAGGGCACTACTTTTCTTCTAAGTATTTCTTTATTACCGGCCTTGCCGATAACTAGTCCATGTCAATGGCGTTTACCTGCATTCACAAATGTAAAGCTTTTAAACAGAACCACTTGGTATTTAAAGAATTATTCCAAGTAAGAATAAATTTATTTCATGTTTCTTCTCTAACCTACATGGTGAAAGATAGAGACATCCTTCAGAGGGTCTCCAAATATGTGTGAAATTTCATATCAACTACTGCCCTAAAGAGGAGGGCTACAGCTAGTTTTTTTCCCTGACTAAAGTCTAAATCACCTCCCCAAACTTGAATATATTTGGAGAGGGAGGGGAAAAAAAAGGGGGGGAAACCACCAGGTGAGCCGGGTTGTTCTGGTTTATTTTATGTTTGCCAGGTTTGTGAGGACAGGGTGAGGTCCTCTAAAGTCAATAGAGTCTATATTAAGGCAGCAAGAAGGTACATGTTGTGCTTCCTTCTATTGTGAGTTTACACTCACACGATTCTCTTCTCTAATCCCAGAGTAGCTCTAAGCAAAACTGTAGACATGTGGGACCTCTAGGTGTTATCTAACACCTCTGAAACATCAGGGAACGCTTGGCAAGACTGTGGGACACTAAGAGACTCCGGGTTTCTTCCCACCAGCCCCTATGGTTGTGTGTGGTTGTGATCACCCAGATCACTACCCTTTAGATCACTGCCTCTGTTCACACACATGTTTGGGGATTTTCCTTTGCTGGGAGCAGATTTCTTCATTTACGTCACTTTTGATGACAGAGCTGATAAAGATGTAAAGACCTTAGAGAATATCTGGCAATTGATGCTCCATTCTGCAAACCAAGACTGGGAATAAACTAGGAGGGCAGAATAACTGTAAAAGTGATGTTGGTTTTACTGCTTTAACAGATAATGTAATAGACACAGGAGAGTGACACATTTCTTTAGTGGCACACTGACAATAGGAGCAGTGTAACTGCAAATTGACAACTGGGTTTATTTTATTTCCCCTACTTTGTAGTGGTTTCAGTTACTTTTCTTTGGCATTGTTTTGATTTGGATTTTAACCTCAAATGAAGTCACATTAAAAAATGAAGCCTGAAATTTCATAATCTAAATTAGAGTTCCTCAACACTAGTGACATTTTGGACTGAATTGCCAAAAAGTCCTCCCAGGAGCAAAACTGCACCTTTTGAGAACCACTGATTTAAGTCATAAGGAAGACAATGATCACTTTCCCGCCATATTCCTTCAAAATCAAAGTAGTTATCAAAAACTACTTAGGAAAGTAATTAAGTATGTACAGTATCTAGATTATTTCATTTTGCATGAATTACATCACTATTATGAATGAAACTGACCTTTTCTATCTATGTCAGCATTGACTGCTTGAACAACACCCCTCCCCTCCCCAAAGATAGGAGGCAGTTATGATTTCACTTTGCACAGGTTCCAGAGAAACAGTCTGAGATGGCTCACCTGATGATGGTCACTGTTGATAATGATGGTTATGATAATTTTAGTAAATTCAGGATAGAACAGACTACATAATTATAGCTATAAATATTACTATGCCCATTACTGGGCCTATCATTTTATATTTTGATATTACAACTTCAAAATCAGTTGTGCATAGGCTGAGACTAGGTAAATATCAGTTGAGTTGCACTATGGCTTAATTTTCATGTAATTGTTATTTTGAGCTTCTGCAAAGGTGACTTTAGCTCAGAGCTTTGGTTTTGGTGAAGCACTGCATTACTAGTAACACTAGCTAATTTAACAAATAATGCCCTAAATATTCAAGGACTAAAACACAATAAAAGTTGGTTTATTGTTCATATAAAATCCAAACCAGATATTACTAACCAGTAAATGATCTCCTTCATGTGATGTTTCCGGTCCTTACATCATATGACTTTGAGATATTTAACATACACCTTCTAAAGTCACTATGCCATTTTAAATGAAGCAAGCAAGAGAGGAAAGAACATGGGAAGTCACACAAGTAGTTTATATGGGCCAGCTGTATAAAATGAAGGAATGGCAGTTGAAGACTCAGATAAGGTGGCAGCTTAAGGAACATACGTTGTAGGACTTGGACTCTGCTCTCCAGGATGCATATATGCATTGAACCAAGGGTAGATAAATGATGCTGTGTCCCCAAGAGCTGGAATATACAATTCTGGAAAACTAAGATATAGAATTTAAGACTTTCCAGGGTTTCTCTTGACATTTCCATAGCCATTGACTGCTGCAAGTAGGCAACAGCAGGCTCCTTATTCCAGAAGACCAGCAAGAAGACACTGGAGTAACCAAACTCAGTTGTGATGAGGAACTCAGGGGAGGCACCGTGGGGTCTCTTCATCCTTCCATGACCTGATAGCTGTGAGTGGACAGCAGTAGAAACCCAGCCCTTAAGAAAAAATAACCAAGGGCTCAAACCACTTGAAGCTGCAGGTCACTCCATGGCAAGCAATCCAGGCAGCTGAAGAGTTATTTGAAAAGAGAGGAATCTAGATAGGTGGTACAGGAAGAAGATATGGGGGATCATTACAACTCTGGGACAAACTACAGAAGATGAACAGTAGCTTCATTTGTTAATATTCTGGGAAATTGCATCTGGCCGCTAGTCTGAAAAATTGGACTTGCGTGTTATACCTCTGAGGGAAGGGATGGACTGAACTAGTTCTGTTTAATGACTACTCTAGATTCATATATACATGTTGTTTTCCTGTCAGAATGGCTGTAGAAGCAGCTTGGGTGTCACTGAGCCCATTTGCTGCTACTGCTCTTTCCGCATCTTCACACTGAGATGCAGGACCACCACATGGAGAGAGATCACCATAACCATGCACTGGGTCTCCCCCGAACTGCTGTGCCTCTGGTTCCCCTGGGTGGCATCTGCAAGTCAGTGATGCAACCAGACGCACATGGTAGTCAGTACGCCATGGGGACGCTTTGACCCATGGGGGACAGTGGGTAGGAAGGAGTGCTTTCTCTCCCAGAACAGTGCTCAGCCGAGCATTAGTTGTGCATGGCCACTCTGACACTATCCAGTGGGACAGACCATCACTGGGGCTTCCCAGGTGTGCTAGTGCTAAAGAACCCACTGCCAACGCAGGAGAAGTAAGAGACGTGGGTTCAATCTCTTGGTAGGGAAGATGCCCTGGAGAAGAGAATGGCACCCACTCCAGTATTCTTGCTTAGAGAATCACATGGGCAGAGGAGCCTGGTGGGCTACAGTCTACAGGGTCACACACAATCGGACATGACTGAGGTGACTTAGCACACAGAGAAGTTGTGGCATTCAGCTTCCTGTTCTATATTCTCTTCCTGTTTCTCTTTGTCCTTTTCCACCTCTCAGTCTTCTCCCTTTCTTTCTCATTTCTTCCTCTCCCATCCCCTCCCTTTTCCTCTCTTTTTCTTCCCTTCCTAAACAATTCGATCCAAAATCCACTATTTGGGGCTGAGCAAGATATGTGTCCACACTACGAGATGGTGGGGGGTTGTTGGGGAATAGGATAAGGAGAAGGAAGCAAATCCACAATGGCCCAGAGTGGAGTGTGGAAACTGAAACTGAAAACACCAGTGAGGAGGCAGCAGCAGGCAGTAGCACCATTAGGATTGTCTCCACCCAGGGAAATTGCTCACCTAACTATATTAAAGTGCAGGGTCCAGGTTTCTCACTCTCAGAGAAGGGAGGCACAAATATAGAAAAGGAGAAGACTAGATTAAACCCTGTGGTGTTGGACTGAAATTGGAAATATAGGGATGAAATCATGGCTTTGAAGCTGTATAGGTAGATAGATAAATAAATATAGATGTGAACAAGTATATGTATGAGTGTGTGTGTGTGTGTGTGTGTGTTCTCTAGCTCTGGCCATTGAGAGAGTCTAGGAGTTGAAACACTCAAATAAAAATATAGACATTTAGTGGACTAAAGATCTAAATGTAAGGCCAGAAACTATAAAACTCTCAGAGGAGAAAAGGCAGGTCACTCTTTGACATAAATCACAGCAAGATCCTCTATGACCCACCTTCTAAAGTAATGGAAATAAAAACAAACAAATGGGACCTAATTAAACATAAAAGCTTTTGCACAGCAGAGGAAACTATAAACAAGGTAAAAAGACAATCTTCAGAATGGGAGAAAATAATAGCAAATGAAATAACTGACAAAGG
Source organism: Bos taurus (assembly GCF_002263795.3). Classification (NCBI taxonomy): domain Eukaryota; kingdom Metazoa; phylum Chordata; class Mammalia; order Artiodactyla; family Bovidae; genus Bos; species Bos taurus. Next base: position 30,638,560 of record NC_037333.1, on the reverse strand, counting down.
ATTAATCTCCAAAATATACAAATAGCTCAGGAAGCTCAATTAAAAAAAAAAAACCCAATAAAAAAAAATGGGCAGACGACATAAACAGACATTTCTCCAGACACATAGATGGCTAATAAATACAGGAAAAGATGCTCAATGTTGCTCATTATTCAGTTCAGTTCAGTTCAGTCGCTCAGTCGTGTCCGACTCTTTGCGACCCTACGAATCCCAGCACGCCAGGCCTCCCTGTCCATCACAAACTCCTGGAGTTCACTCAGACTCATGTCCATTGAGTCAGTGATGTCATCCAGCCATCTCATCCTCTGTCGTCCCCTTCTCCTCATGCCCCCAATCCCTCCCAGCATCAGAGTCTTTTCCAATGAGTCAGCTCTTTGCATGAGGTGGCCAAAGTACTGGAGTTTCAGCTTCAGCATCATTCCATCCAAAGAAATCCCAGGGCTGATCTCCTTCAGAATGGACTGGTTGGATCTCCTTGCAGTCCAAGGGACTCTCAAGAGTCTTCTCCAACACCACAGTTCAAAAGCATCAATTCTTCGGTGCTCAGCCTTCTTCACAGTCCAACTCTCACATCCATACATGACCACTGGAAAAACCATAGCTTTGACTAGACGTACCTTTGTTGGCAAAGTAATGTCTCTGCTTTTGAATATGCTATCTAGGTTGGTCATAACGTTCCTTCCAAGGAGTAAGCGTCTTTTAATTTCATGGCTGCAATCACCATCTGCAGTGATTTTGGAGCCCAGAAAAATAAAGTCTGACACTGTTTCCACTGTTTCCCTGATCATTATTAGAGAAATGCAAATCAAAACTACAATGAGGTATCACCTCACATTGGTCAGAATGGCCATCATCAAAAAATCTATAAATAATAAATGCTAGAGAGCATGGGAAGGAAAGGGAACCCTCTGGCACTGTTGGTGGGAATGTAAATTGATACAGCCACTATGGAGAACAGTATGGAGATTTCTTTAAAAACTAGGAATAAAATTACCATATGACCCAACAATCCCACTACTGGGCATAAACCCTGAGAAAACTATAATTGAAAAAGTCACATGTATCCCAATGTTCACTGTAGCATTATTTACAATAGCCAGGACATGGAAGCAACCTAGGTGTCCATTGACAGATGAATGAATAAAGAAGCTGTGGTACATATACACAATGGAATATTACTCAGCCATAAAAAGGAACCATTTGAGTCAGTTCTGATAAGGTGGATGAACCTAGAGTCTACTATACAGATGGAAGTAAATCAGAAAAACAAATATCATATATTAATGCAAAATGTGGAACCTAGAAAGATGGTACTGATGAACCTATTTGCGGGGAAGCAATGGAGACATAGACATAGACAGCAGATTCGTGGACACAGGTCAGGAAGGAGAGGGTGGGATGAACTGAGAGAGTAGCATGGAAATGTATACATCACCATGTGTAAAATAGACAGCCAGTGCGAATTTGCTGTATGACTCAGGGAACTCAAACCGGGACTCTCTGATGACCTACAGGAGTGGAATGGGGTAGGTGGGAGGGAAGTGAAAGGGGGAGGGACATATGCATACCTATGGCTGATTCATGTTGATGTATGGCAGAAACCAATGCAACATTATAAAGCATTTATCCTCCAATTAAAACCAAATAAATTTTAAAAAAAACTCTGCTTTTTAAATATCATTCTTCACTGTAAGGAAGCAGCCCTCTTTAGAAGAATGCCTGGTTTCAGACTGAGGCTGAAAAGAAGTGAGATGAACCTAGAACATCCTATTCTGCCAAAAAGTGAGAAAGTTCTTAAAAGTGGTGATGTTTCACCAAGTCACGGGAGCCAGGGTGAAGGCACAGAGCACAGGCCAAATCTGGCACAATTTTAGCAATAAAATAAATAACATTAAGGAATTATAACCCACTGGAAAAAACACATTCATGAGTCCATAATGACATAATACATCAATGAAACATTTAAAACATTATTTTAAAATAACTCACAAGAAAATATTTATTAATTACAGAGTAAAAAGTGGAGAATGTGGTCCACTGGAAAAGGGAATGGCAAACCACTTCAGTATTCTTGCCTTGAGAAACCCATGAACAGTATGAAAAGGCAAAAAGATAGGATATTGAAAGATGAACTCTCTAGGTCAGTAGGTGCTCAATATGCTACTGGAGATCACTGGAGAAATAACTCCAGAAAGAATGAAGGGATGGAGCAAAAACAAACAAAGCAAAAACAACACACAGTTGTGCATGTAACTGGTGATAGAAACAAGGTCTGATGCTATAAAGAGTAATATTGCATAGGAACTTGAAATGTTAGGTCCATGAATCAAGGCAAATTGGAAGTGGTCAAAAAGGAGATGGCAAGAGTGAGCGTTGACATTCTAGAAATCAGTGAACTAAAATGGACTGGAACGGGTGAATTTAACTCAGATGACCATTATATCTACTACTGTGGGCAGGAATCCCTTAGAAGAAATGGAATAGCCATCATAGTCAACAGAAGAATTTGAAATGGAGTACTTGGATGCAATCTCTGAAATGACAGAATGATCTCTGTTCGTTTCCAAGGCAAACCATTCAATATCACAGTAATCCAAGTCTATGCCCCAATGAGTAATGCTGAAGAAGCTGAAGTTGAATGATTCTATGAAGACTTACAAGACCTTTTAGAACTAACACCCAAAAAAGATGTCCTTTTCATTATAGGGGACTGGAATGCAAAAGTAGGAAGTCAAGAAACACCTGCAGTAACAGGCAAATTTGGCTTTGGAGTACAGAATGAAGCAGGGCAAAGACTAATAGAGTTTCTGCAAGAGAATGCACTGGTCATAGCAAACACCCTCTTCCAACAACACAAGAGAAGACTCTATACATGGACATCACCAGATGGCCAACACCAAAATCAGATTGATTATATTTTTTGCAGCCAAAGATGGACAAGCTCTATACAGTCAACAAAAATGAGACCAGGAGCTGACTGTGGCTCAGATCATGAACTCCTTATTGCCAAATTCAGACTTAAATTGAAGAAAGTGGGGAAAACCACTAGCTCATTCAGGTATGACCTAAATCAAATCCCTTATGATTATACAGTGAAAGTGAGAAATAGATTTAAGGGACTAGATCTGATGGACAGAGTGCCTGATGAACTATGGACGGAAGTTTGTGACATTGTACAGGAGACAGGGATCAAGACCATCCCCAAGGAAAATAAATGCAAAAACGCAAAATGGCTGTCTGAGGAGGCCTTACAAATAGCTGTGAAAAGAAGAGAAAAGTGAAAAGCAAAGGAGAAAAGGAAAGATATAAGCATCTGAATGCAGAGTTCCAAAGAATAGCAAGGAGAGATAAGAAAGCCTTCCTTAGCGATCAATGCAAAGAAATAGAGGGAAACAATAGAATGGGAAAGACTAGAGATCTCTTCAAGAAAATTAGAGATACCAAGGGAATATTTCATGCTAAGTTGAGCTTGATAAAGGACAGAAATCGTATGGACCTAACAGAAGCAGAAGATATTAAGAAGAGGTGGCAAGAATACACAGAAGAACTGTATAAAAAAGATGGTGTGCTCAATCACCTAGAACCAGACATCCTGGAATGTGAAGTCAAGTGGGCCTTAGAAAACATCACTACAAACAAAGCTAGTGGAGGTGATGGAATTCCAGTTGAGCTATTTCAAATCCTAAAAGATGATGCTGTGAAAGCACTGCACTCAATATGTCAGAAAATTTGGAAAACTCAGCAGTGGCCACAGGACTGGAAAAGGTCAGGTTTCATTCCAATCCCAAAGAAAGGCAATGCCAAAGAATGCTCAAACTACCACATAACTGCACTCATCTCACACACTTATAAAGTAATGCTCAGAATTCTCCAAGCCAGGCTTCAGCAATATGTGAACTGTGAACTTCCAGATGTTCAAGGTGGTTTTAGAAAAGGCAGAGGAACCAAAGATCAAGTTGCCAACATTCGCTGGATCATCAAACAGCAGGAGAGTTTCAGAAAAACATCTACTTCTGCTTTATTGACTATGCCAAAGCCTTTGACTGTGTGGATCACAATAAACTGTGGCAGACTCTGAAAGACCTGGGAATACCAGACCACCTGATCTGCCTCTTGAGAAATCTGTATGCAGGTCAGGAAGCAACAGTTAGAGCTGGACGTGGAACAACAGACTGGTTCCAAATAGGAAAAGGAGTACGTCAAGGCTGTATATTATCACCCTGCTTATTTAACTTCTATGCAGAGTACATCATGAGAAACGCTGGGTTGGAAGAAGCTCAAGCTGGAATCAAGATTGCCAGGAGAAATATCAATAATCTCAGATATCCCTTATGGCAGAAAGTGAAGAAGAACTAAAGAGCCTCTTGATGAAAGTGAAAGTGGAGAGTGAAAAAGTTGGCTTAAAGCTCAACATTCAGAAGACTAAGATCATGGCATCCAGTCCCATCAGTTCATGGCAAAGAGATGGGGAAACAGTGGAAACAGTGTCAGACTTTATTTTTGGGGGCTCCAAAATCACTGCAGATGATGATTGCAGCCATGAAATTAAAAGACACTTGCTCCTTGGAAGGAAAGTTATGACCAACCTAGACAACATATTAAAAAGCAGAGTCATTACTTTGCCAACAAAGGTCCATCTAGTCAAGGCTATGGTTTTTCCTGTGGTCATGTATTGATGTGAGAGTTGGACTATAAAGACAGGTGAGTGCTGAAGAATTGATACTTTTGAACTGTGGCATTGGAGAAGACTCTTGAGAGTCCCTTAGACTGCAAGGAGATCCAACCAGTCCATCCTAAAGGAAATCAGTCCTGGATGTTCATTAGAAGGACTGATGTTGAAGCTGAAACTTCAATATTTGGGGTACCTGATGTGAAGAGCTGACTTATTTGAAAAGACCCTGATGCTGGAAAAGATTGAGGGCAGGAGGAGAAGGGATGACAGAGGATGAGATGACTGCATGGTATCACCGACTCAATGGACATGAGTTTGGGTGGACTCTGGGAGATGGTGATAGACAGGGAGGCCTGGTTCATGGGGTCAGTAAGAGTCAGACATGACTGAGTGACTGAACTGAACTGAACTCAATATTCCTACCAAAGACTAGAACCTGAATATAATCATGAGGAAACATCAGACATGGATTAAGGAAACTTCTACAAGATAACTGACTTGTAATCTTCAAAAATGTTATGGTCATGAAAATCAAGGAAAGACTGGGGAATGACTCCAACTGAAAAAAGATAAAGAGACACGGTAAGTAACAACAGCAAAGTAAGATGCTAAACTGGATCTTTTTGTTATAAAGGTTATACCAGTGGTACAACTGGTACAATGAGTAGAGTCTTGGGATTAGATGACTATCATGCATCAGGATGGATTTTCTTGGTTTTGACATTTAAGTTATGGTTATGAAGGAGACTGTCTGTGTCAGATGTATACACTAAAGCATCTAAGGGTAGTGGCCATTATGTTGGCAATTTACTCTCAAATAATTTTGAGATGAGGGGTCAATCCTAAAGGAAATTAGCCCTAAATATTCATTGGAAGGACTGATGCTAAAGCTGAAGCTGTAATACTTTGACGACCTGATGCGAAGAGATGACTCTCTGGAAAAGACCCTGGTGCTGGGAAAGATTGAGGCCAGGAGGAGAAGGAGATAACAGAGGATGAGATAATTGGACAGCATCATGACTCAATGGACGTGAGTTTGACCAAACTCTGGGAGATAGTGGAGAACAGAGTCAGATACTACTTAGTGACTAAACAACAACAACAATTCAGGGGTGGGGTTGGGAGGGAAGTAAATCCCTTATTCCAGTCTTGCAATTTTTGTTACTTTGAATTGATTTTGAATTAAGAGGCAGAATAGCAGCAACAGCAGAAGCAGTGGCTGGGCTAATTACTCCCTTTCCATTTGCTCTTCTCTCTTCCTCCCTGACTCACTCCCTTTCCCCTTCCTCCTGCTTTCTTTATGCTCTGTAGTCTAGGGAACCCTTTCTAACTTAGTGGGCAATTCACAGAATCTACACTGATTACCAGACCTATGGAATGTGAAGTGTTACAGTATTAGTAGAAAGTAAAATCGAAAGCCTTTATATCTACATATTTGTACCAAAATAATGTGTGTGTGCATGCTAAGTTGCTTCAGTCATGTCCGACTCTTTGCGACCCATGGACTGTCACCTGCCAGGTTCCTCTGACCATGGGATTCTCCAGGCAAGGATACTGGAGTGAGTAACCATTCACTTCTCCAGGGGATCTTCCCAGCCTAGGGCTTGAACTTGCCTCTCTTATATCTCCTGTGCTAAATAGGCGGGTTCTTCACCACTAGTGCCAAATAGAAAGTCACAGAAATATCTTATATCTGGTGAACTGCCCATAAGGCAACAAAGTAACCTTGCAATCAAATATACCCATCATAAATGTGGGGATATCTAATCCACAAAGCCATAAAGGTAGGCACACACAGCAATATTTCCTTTTGAGTGGTAGTGATACACGAAAGAAGGCACTTACGCAGACCCTGGAGGCTTCATAAGCAGATGGTTCCCACTTACCAGAGCTTCCATTCCTGGTACACTGTTATTTCCCTTTTAATCCACAACAGTGGTCCCTGGAGGAGGAAATGGCAACCCACTCCAGTACTCTTGCCTGGAGAATCCCACTGACTGAGGAGCCTGGCAGGCTACAGTCCATGGGGGTGAAAAGAGCTGGACACAACCGAAACAACTTAGTATGGTCATATGATGATTTCATCATGACCAGCTGATTAGGAAGAAACGGGCTAAACTATGGGCTGTGAATAGGTTTATATGATTTGAAGATGCACAGTAGAAGCAGGGAGGCCCGAAAGTACATAGGGAAAGAAATATTTCTGGTGAGAAGAAATTTTCAGGGTTACATTTGGCTATCACTCTACCTAGGAGAGTTGGCTAGAGTTATCCACATTAGTTCATAGACAGTGGTAGATGATTTCATCAGATGATAAGGGACTTGGAAAGGATGACGTTGAGGGGCTGAGGAAAGGGAGATCCAAGGAATAGTTAAGTGCAGGGACTTTTCAAAATTTGGGAGTATGGCTTTCCCATCAGAATTCTCACCTACCACTCCTGCTCTCTCCCACTGAAATGACTTGTTGAGGACTCAAAGCCATAGCATTTAGGGCTTTGGATGCTGGAACACGGAGCTGGAACACTTAGTAACGCACACGCACACCAGAGGGCAGGAGACAAATCCCTGAAAATCTATGGAAAACCACCTCAGGGAATTTCCTGAGAGAAGACTCAAATTACTAAAATCAGGAATGAAAGAAGGAACATAACTCTCAATCTTATAGAAATAAAAAAGATTATAACGGAGTACTATGAATTTGGGCTTCCCTGATAGCTCAGCTGGTAAAGAATCCGCCTACAATGTGGGAGACCTGGGTTCGATCCCTGGGTTGGGAAGATCCCCTGGAGAAGGGAAAGGCTACCCACTCCAGTATTCTGGCCTGAAGAATTCCATGGACTGTATAGTCTATAGGGTCACAAAGAGTCGGACACGACTGAGCGACTTTCACTCACTCTCACTATGAATTAACTTAGATAAAGTAGACAAATTCTTGCCGTTCTTGTTGTTCAGTTGCTAAGTTGTGTCAGACTCTTTGCAACCCCATGGCCTGTAGCACAACAGACTCCCCTGTCCTCCACTATCTTCTGGAATTTGCTCAAATTCATGTCCATCAAGTCGGTGATGCTATCTAACCATCTCATTCTCTGCCACCCTGTTTTCTCCTCCTGCCCCCAATCTTTCCCAGAATCAGGGTCTTTGCCAATGAGTTGGCTCTTCACTCAGGTGGCCTGACTGGAGCTTCAGCTTCAGCATCAGTCCTTCCAATGAATATTCAAGGTTGATTTGCTTTAAGTTTGACTGGTTTGATCTCCTTGCAGTCCAAGGGACTCTTAAGAGTCTTCTCCAACACCAAAATTTGAAAGAATCAATTCTGTGGTGCTCAGTCTTCTTTACGGTCCAACTCTCACATCCATATATGACTAATGGAAAAACCATAGCTCTAACTAGACAGACATTTGTCAGCAAAGTGATGTCTCTGCTTTTTAATATGCTGTCTAGGTTTGTCGTAGCTTCCCTTCCAAGGAGTAAGCATCTTTTAATTTCATGGCTGCAGTCACCATCTGCAGTGATTTTGGAGCCCAAGAAAATAAACTCTGTCACTGTTTCCACTTTTTACCTATCTATTTGCCATGAAGTTGTGGGACTGGATGCTATGATCTTAGCTTTTTCATGTTGAGTTTCAAGCCATCTTTTCCACTCTCCTCTTTTACCCTCATCAAGAGAATTTTTAGTTCCTCTTCACTTTCTGCCATTATCTTGGTATCATCTGCATATCTGAGGTTATTGATATTTCTCCCAGCAATCTTGATTTCAGTTTGTGCTTCTTCCAGCCCAGCATTTCCCATGATGTACTCTGCATATAAGTTAAATAAGCAGGATGACAATATACAGCCTTGGTCATACTTCTTTTCCAGTTTTGAACCAGTCCATTGTTTCATGTCCAGTTCTAATTGTTGCTTCTTGACCAGCATACAGGTTTCTCAGGAAACAGATAAGGTGGTTTGGTATTCCTATCTCTTTAGGAATTTTCTACAGTTTGCTGTGATCCACACAGTCAAAAGCTTAAGCATAGTCAATGAAGCAGAAGTGGGTGTTTTCTGGAACTCTCTTGCTTTCTCCATGATCCAGTAAATGTTGGCAATTTGGTCTCTGCTTCCTCTACCTCATCTAAACCCAGTGTGTGCATCTGAAAGTTCTTGAAGGATTCAGAGCATAACCTTGCTAGTATGTGAAATGACCACAACTGTATGATAGATTGAACATTCTTTGGTGTTGCTTTTCTTTGGGATTGGAATGAAAACTGACCTTTTCCAGTCCTATGGCTACTGCTGAGTTTTCCAAATTTGCTGGCATATTGAGTGCAGCACTTCAACAGCATCATCTTTTAGGATTTGAAATAGCTCAACTGGAATTCTGTCACTCCATTAGCTTTGTTTGTAGTAATTTTTCTAAGGCTCACTTGACTTTACACTCCAGGATGTCTGGCTTTAGGCGAGTGATCACAGCATAGTGGTTATCTGGGACATTAAGACCTTTTCTGTACAGTTCTTGTGTGTGTTCTTGCCACCTATTCTTAATTTCTTCTGCTTCTCTTAGGTCCTTACTGTTTCTGACCTTTATTATGCCCATCCTTGCATGAAATGTTCCCTTTATATTTCCAGTTTTCTTGGGTAGATCTCTAGTTTTCTCCCATTCTATTTTTTTCCTCTATTTCTTTGCATTGTTCATTTAAGAAGGCCTTATTTCTCCTAAGACAAATTCTTACCCCTCCTAAGAAAAATTCTTAGAAAGACACAAACTATCAAAATTGGTTCAAAAATAAGTATGAAATCTGAATATACCTATATTCAGAAATTGAATAAGTAATTTTAAAACTTGCTATAAGGACAAAGCTGGAATCAGATAGCTTTACTAGTGAATTCTACCAACAGTTAAAGAAGAACTAATATCAATCCTTCATAAATATTGCAAAATACAGAAGAGGAGGGAATACTTCCTAACTCATTCTATGATATCAGTATTACCCTGATACCAAACCAGACCAAGATATCACAAGAAAAGAAAAACTACAGACCAATATCTGTTATGAATACAGCTGTAAAAATCTTTAATAAAAAAACTAGAAAACTGAATCCAGCAATATATAAGTATTACACACCTTGACCAAGTGGATTATCTTAGCAATGCAGTTTGCTTAACTTACAAAAGTCAGTCAAGGTAGTATACTGCAATATTAGAATAAAGAACGATAATTACATGATCACCTTCGTAGGTGGAGCAATATGCTTGACAAAATGCAAGACCCATTCATGATAAAAACTCTCAGAAAACTAAGAACAGAAAGCAAACTTCTCAACCTAATAAAGGGCATCTATGGAAACCCAGAACTAACATCACACTTACTGGTGAAAGACTAGAATACTTTCCCTCTAAGATCAGGGAAAGATAAGGATGTTTGCTCTCATCACTTCTATTCAACTTTTTACTGGAGGTTCTATACAAAGCAATTAGGCAAGAAAAACAAATACAAGTCATCCAGATTGAAAAAGAGAGTGAAAATTCTGGCTTAAAACTCAACATTCAAGAAACTAAGATCATGGTATCCAGTTCCATCACTTCATGGCAAAGAAAGGGGGTGGAAATGGAAACAGTGACAGACTATTTTCTTAGGCTGCAAAATCACTGTGGACTGCAGCCATGAAATTAAAATACATTTGCTACTTGAAAGAAAAGCTATAATAAAGCTAGACAGCATATTAAAAAACAGAGACATCACTTTGCTGACAAAGCTCCACATAGTAAAAGCTATAGTTTTCAAGTAGTCATGTACAGATTATGAGAGATGGACCATAAAGAAGGCTGAGTGCTGAACAATTGATGCTTTCAAACTGTGGTGCTAGAGAAAACTCTTGAGAGTCCCTTGGACTGCAAGGAGATCAAACCAGTCACTCTTAAACCAAACCAACCCTGAATATTCATTGGAAGGACTGATGCTGAAACTGAAGCTACAATATTTGGCCACCTGATGTGAAGAGGTGACTCATTGGAAAAAACCTTGATGCTGGGAAAGACTGAGGGCAGGAGGAGTAGGGGCAACAGCAGATGTAATGGTTGGATGGCATCATCAACTCAATGGACATGAGTTTGAGCAAACTTTAGGAGTTAGTGAAGGACAGGGAAGTCTGGCATGCTGCAATCCATGCGATTGCAAAGAGTTGGACATGACTGAGTGACTGAACAACAACAAAAATTGAAAAGGAAGAAGTAAAACTATATCTGCTTACAAATGACATCATTCTGTATATAGAGAATTCTAAAAAGGCCATTAAAAATAAACCGACAAAACTCTTTGAATCGTTAGATGAGTTCAGCAAGGTCATTCTGACATGTGTTGTTGAAACAACTAGGTAGGTACATGCAAAAGAACTAAATTGCAGCTTTACCTCATATTCAGAAATTAACTAAAATGAGTCAAAGACCCAAATGTAGGAACTAAAACTCTTAGAAGAAAACACAGGAGTAAAACTTCATGACCTGGAATTTGGCAAAGAATTCTTAGATATGACTGAACAATTTTGTTTTGATAAATGTTACTAGTTTCCCTTCACATTATGTCCTGGTAATTTACATACCCAACCACCCACCTATTTCCCTCTCTCTTGCAAAATCTAGATATAATCTTTAAATTTTTGCCAGCCTGGTGGACAAAGGACAGAGACAGAATTCATATTGTTTCCACTGCATGTTTTTACTCTTTAGCGAGGTAGTATATATTTCCCTGTGCCTATTTTCTTAATTGTAGAAGAGCTATTCATGTTGTTCATCCACTTCGCTATTAGAATTCTTTGTCCAAATATTTTTAGCAACAAGGAACAAAAATTCTCCTGAGCCCCAGATTAAGTATGGGAAAGAGCTTATAGAAAGGACTCACGGGCCCTGAAGGCAGGAAAGGCATTCTGGTCTCCTGGATCTTGAACAAGTGTCTCCATCTGTATTTGATACACACCTTCTTTCTCCTGGGGGAAAAAAAAAATAATACTAATTGCCTGGTATCATGTATATTTTCTTCTCTTACTCAAAGATCATTGAGTAAGGATGATCAAATAGCGAACTATTATAAAAGTAGTCCTGCAATCTGGGAAGATACCTGCTGAGGCCAGCATAATTAGGTGTATTTAGATTATAATGTTTCTTTATGGCTGACTCTTCATCTTACACAGCTTTATTTCCTATCCCCATGCCCTCTCTTAATGAGATACAAATACAAAATAGAAAGTAAAGAGAATTATAAAAGTTGGATGGAGTTTTAAAGATTATGTAGGCAGATACAAATATAGAATAGGTAAATAGAATTACAAGATTGTAGAGCTGGATGGAATTTAAAGATCATATTTTCATGATAAAGTTAGGTTTAAAGAGGGCAAATAACTGACTCAAGCTTTCATTTCAAGTAAATGAGTATATCTGAGCCCTCAATTCCTCTGCTAAGTCCTGTACATGCATTCATGCTCAGTTGCTAAGTTGTTTTTTTTTTTCTTCTGTTTATTTATTTATTTATTTTACTTTACAATATTGTATTGGTTTTGCCATACATTGACATGAATCCACCATGGGTGCACACGTGTTCCCCATCCTGAACCTCCCTCCCACCTCCTTCCCCATCCCATCCCTCTGGGTCATCCCAGTGCACCAGCCCCGAGCACCCTGTATCATGCATCGAACCTGGACTGGCGATTCATTTCACATATGATATTATACATGTTTCAATGCCATTCCCCCAAATCATCCCACCCTCGCCCTCTCCCACAGAGACCAAAAGACTGTTCTATACATCTGTGTCTCTTTTGCTGTCTCACATACAGGGTTATCGTTACCATCTTTCCAAATTCCATATATATGTGTTAGTATACTGTATTGGTGTTTTTCTTTCTGGCTTAGTTGTGTCCAACTCTTTGTGACCTCCTGGACTCTAGCCCACCAAGTTCCTCTGTTCATGGTATTTCCCAGGCAAGAATACTGTAGTGGGTTGCCATTTCCTTCTCCAGGGGATCTTCCTGACCAAGGGATCGGACCCACATCTCCTGCTTGGCAGGTAGATGCTTTACCACTGAACCACTAAGGAAGCCCTCTAAGTCCTGTGCTCTTTTCCAAATTCCAAGAATTTCTGATGATATGTATATCAATTTATTCTGATTTCTTATGTAAAGGCTATAGTCAATAAAACTGGCACAAAGTATTTGAACATATATAATTCCTCATTACATAGAGTTGTATGCTTAATCTCACTTACTATTTATATTAATCAATATATACCTGTATAACTAGGAGCTTCCTGGATGGCTCCGTGGTAAAGAATCTGCCTGCCAATGCAAGAAACACAGGAGATGCAGGTTCCATCTCTGAGTTGGCAAGATTCCCTGGAGGAAGAAATGGCATCCCACTCCAGTATTCTTGCCTGGAAAATTCAATGGATAGAGGAGCTTCCCAAGCTATAGTCCGTGGGGGTCACAAAAGGTTGGACACAACTGACCGAGCATGCATGAGTATCCACACACCTATATAACTATGAAAATTAGAGCTTATTTACTAGCCTAAGATCCAAAAAAAGAAAAAAAAAAAACAACTCTATAAGACTGTGAAGTTTCTTGATCTAATTTCAAAATTACAACTGTTCAATAATTTATACAGCTGGAACTAAAATCTACCATACAATTATTTAATTGAAATAATATAATAAAATTCTTTGGTGAGTTATCATACTTAAATCGATTGTCCCAATTATTCAGTTTTACTTCATCTCACAGTTTTTTGCATGTGCTTGTTAGTAGTTGAATTAGCCATATGGAATGCCTAGAACATTGCTGCAGGGGACAACACGGAGAACATCTGTAGTTTGCTGGAATGAGACATACCTAGTGATCTGAGTCCTTAAATTTCAGCAGTTAAATCTCACAACAAAAACAATTTTCTTCTGAAAAAAGTTCCATACTCTAATAATATTTAGTTTTGTGACATGGATAGTTAAATAGAAAAGCAAGTTAACTTCACAGTTGTAATTAATGTATCTTCAATTTGGGGGAAACCACTCTCATTAGGGTAAGATTATACCATTTTGATTAAAGAAATATACTGATAGCTCACAAAATATTTCTTAAAATATAAGCTCACATTATAATGGATTTAAATTGCTTATTTGGATGAAAAAATGAGCACTTTAGATTTCCATAGGCCATCTTTTTTTCCAGTAAATTTTGTGGTCAGTATAGAAAAATTGTCAAAATTGCCCCATATGTCATAAAATTTGACAAAGATTTACACTGAACACTTTTACTGTTGTGTATAAATTACTTTTGCATAGTATATTCCAGCAGGCAACTAATCACTGAGGTTTATGAAGACCCTTATTTACATTTTACATTACCTGTATTTTCTATCACCCAAATAAAAAGTTATGTTTTCATAAAATATGAGTTGTTTATAATTTATGAGTTTTTACTGCAGGTCCTCTACATAAGCTACTTGAATGCAGGTTAGAGCCTCTTAAATACAAACTTGGGGTATATGTAGGCATTTTTTTTAAAAAGCCACTAGGAAATTAGGCTTCTAGATTCTTTCACAAAGATAGGTCTTGTTGGGCTCCTCTGAGAGTATGTTGATTTTCCAGCTATCTAAAATTGGACTTGTTCCCAATAAGCTTCTAGGTCTTTACCTGATGGTCTTGGGATACCTAATATTGGTTTAGTTGCTCATAAATGACTGTCAAATACCTGTAGGGGGTTGTAACCTTGGTAGTTCAGTGTAACGATTTGCCATTATGGAATTTCTCTGACCTCCTTCATGGAAATAGTCCAGTCCTTCATGGAGTTTCCCTTAATGTGTATGTTTTTAACAGATGGATCACTAAGCTTTTGATTTCTGAGGGCTAACCTGAGGCACAGAGGCTCAAGACTGTTCACTGTTATAGTGCACTGATGTCTTTAGTGGACTGGCTGAGTGGTACTATGCCACAGCTCACAAAATCTATGCTAAATTAGTGAGGATATTCATATATCATACATTCAGAGTAGACATATATTCTCTCAAAGCACCACAAATTAAAACATAAGTTCGCTAACATTATTTGTCTTTCTCTTCATTGAGCATGTGTGCAAACCTATAACTGAAAAGGATTGGATTACAACAGGTCCACAAATTCGCGATACAGAAAACTATCTGGGGACTCCCCTGGTGATCCAGTGGTTAAGACTTTGCCATCCACTGCCCTGCAGGGGGTGTGGGTTCCATCCCTGGTAGGGGAGCTAAGGTCCCACATCCTCAGGCCCCAAAACTCAAACGTAAAACAGAAGCAGTGCTGTAAGAAACTCAGTAAAGAGTAAAAAAGGTCCACATCAAGCTATTACATGTTTCTTTTTTACAGAGCAACTTATTTTGTAACTGTGATTTAATTACCCGCGTCTATGTTCTTTTGTGTATTTGTTCCGTGCGCCAGAAACCTCATCTTGTATGGTGCTGTGTACATTATGGGTGCTAAATAAAGGCTTACCACTGGAAAAAAAAAAAGTTTTTTAAAAAATAAATAAAAATAGCACCTAGTCAGATGTCCTTACCATTTCTAGTTATTCGAGGACCATGCATATGGAAATAAAGTAGTAGCCATAAAATAGACTTTGCCAACAGAGGAACTGAAATCTACATTTCCAAAATACATTTTTTTCATGAATCAGAACACAATATTTTAGTTTTTGACCACTAAAAATTTTTTTTCCTAACTTTGCTTCACTAACTTGCTTTAATTGTTGGAGATTTAAATTTAACCATAGTTTTTTCCCCATACAAACACACATTTGAGGGCAAAGAATATGCAGGATTATTTATAATCAGAAGACAAAATAAGTAGTGTATGCTCTATGATATAATATTGGACATAGTATTTATATTCATAAAATAAATTTCTAGAAATTTACTGGTTTGGAAATTTATTTCAAATAGTTGCAAAATGTCTAGAAGACAAAGAGTGCTATACAAATGTTTGTGTGAATGTTTCAGGCCCTGTCACATCTTAAGGAAGAAGGAGAGTTTTTGGAAAAGGATGTTCGCCTTGTGTAGGTAAAAACCACGAATATACATTATGACTCACTCATTAGGAAACTGTTAGCAATTTATTCACAGGACTTTCCAGGCAAAGAATCATGTAGAATTGCCCAGGAGATTTCTAGAGGAAGTAATAAGCATTATTTCCATATTTATTTACAAGATGGACTTAGTGAACTCCAGTCAAGAAGAGTATTTGTCTCTTGTAGTAACCATTCCAATATAACAATTTACTGTTCTGACCTCTTTTCCACTGTGTAATGAATGGCCTAAAGCAACAAAGAAAAGAAGTATATAACATATAGAGACTGATTTTTCTATGCAAGATTGTATATTGTTGTTCAGTCACTCAGTCATGTCTGACTCTTTGCAACCCCATGGACTGCAACATGCCAGGCTTCCCTGTCCTTCACTATCTCCCAGTTTGCTCAAACTCATGTCCATTGAGTCGATGATGCCATCCAACCATCCCATCCTCTGTTGCTCCCTTCTCCTCCTGCCCTTAATCTTCCCCAGCATCAGGGTCTTTTTCAATGAGTGGGCTCTTCACATCAAGTGGCCAAATATTGTAGCTTCAGCTTTAGCATCAGTCCTTCCAATGAATATTCAGGGTTGATTTGCTTTAAGAGTGGCTGATTTGATCTCCTTGCAGTCCAAGGAACTCTCAAGAGTCATCTCCAGTACCACAGTTGGAAAGCGTCAATTCTTCGGCACTCAGCCTTCTTTATGGTCCCACTCTCACATCCATACATGACTAATGGAAAAACCATAGACTAGATGGAGCTTTGTCAGCAAAGTGACGTCTCTGTTTTTTAATATGCTGTCTAGGTTTGTCATTGCTTTTCTCCCAAGGAACAAGCGTCTTTTAATTTAATGGCTGCAGTCACTGTCCACAGTGATTTTGGAGCCCAAGAAAATAAAATCTGTCACTGTTTCATTTTCTCCCCACCTATTTGCCATGAAGTGATCGACCAGATGCCACGATCTTAGCTTTTTGAATGTTGAGTTTTAAGCCTACTTTTTCACTATTCTCTTTCACCTTCATCAAGAGGCTCTTTAGTTTCTCTTTGCTTTCTGCCATTAGGGTGGTATCATCAGCATATCTGAGGTTATTGATATTTCTCCTCCAGATTGTGCTTCATTCAGCCCAGCATTTCCCATGATGCATAGAAGTTAAATAAGCAGGGTGACAATATACAGCCTTGTCATATTCCTTTTCCAATTTTGAACCAGTCCACTGTTCCATGTCCAGATCTAACTGTTGCTTCTTGACCTACATACAGGTTTATCAGGAGACAGGCAAGATAGCCTGGTATTCTCATCTCTTGAAGAACTTTCCACAGTTTGTTGTGATCTACACAGTCAAACACTTTAGCATAGTCCATAAAGCAGATGTTTTTCTGGAATACCCTTGCTTTTTTTCTGTGATCCAATATATGTTGGCAATTTGATCATTTGTTCCTCTGCCTTTTCTAAATCCAGCATGTATATCTGGAAGTTCTCAGTTCACATACTAGATCTTTAGTTTTTTTCCCATTATATTGTTTTCCTCTATTTCCTTGCATTGTTCACTTAAGTGAAAGTAAAATCACTCAGTCGTGTCTGACTCTTTGTGACCCCGTGGACTGTAGCCCACCAGGCTTCTCTGTCCATGGGATTCTCCAGGCAAGAATCCTGGAGTGGGTTGCCATTTCCTTCTCCAGGAGATCTTCCCGACCCAGGGATCAAACCCAGGTCTCCTGCATTGCAGGCAGACGCTTTACCCTCTGAGCCACCAGGGAAGCCCTGGTGTTCACTTAAGAAGGTTATATTAAAATGATTCATATTCTTATGTTATTGCAAAGTCCTAAACTGCAATAAGTTACTTCTCCATTGCCAATTTCCATCACTCTGAAGGCTTTTATTTCTTTTTAATTTAAAAAATCTTTTATTGGGGTCAGAACACCTGTTATTTATCTATTTAAGTATTACTCTCTACTCTAGGTATCCTTCTAAATGCTTTACAAATACTAATCCAATTAATCCTTAGAAAAACTCTAAGGTAAATTCTGCTTTTATCTCCATTTCACAGACGGAGATGGAAGAGAGCATGGCAACCCACTCTAGTGTTCTTGCCTGGAGAATCCCATGGACAGAGGAGCCATGGCAGGCTAAAGTCCATGGGTTGCAAAGAGTAGGACACAACTGAGCAACTAATACTACAGATGGAGAAACTGAGGCATAACGAGGTAAAGTAACTTTCTCAAGATATCTAGATATTAATGGCAGACCCTGATGCTACTCAGGTCATCTGGCTTCAGAGTCTGCTCTGAACCTTCCATGTGAATGCTCAGGTTCTCTTCCTTCCCTCTTCTGCTCCTCCCTGCACTTGAGAACCCCAAATTCATTTATGGACAAGTGAGAATTTCTTTGATAGACAATGAAAGAAAATGGGGAAGGGGAGGGCACGAGAGTGAAAGTCTGATAGAATGACGCACGTATGCAAGGATTTTCCTTATCATTGAATGCTAAAAATGAAATCTCACTAGGGACACTTTCAATCACAGCCTAATGCTAATGTTTACTGGGGGTAATAAATATGTGATATAACTTCACACATAGAAGAAGTGAGAAAATCAGCATACCTACAAAGATAAGTGTGGTTCATGGGATGGTACTATTGTCAAATATCGGACAAATGCTTGGGTTATTTTATAGGAATGTGGGAAAGTTGCAGACTGTTTTACCAGGACACATATTGCCATAAACTGGAGACCAGAGATAAGCATAAAATAGATTAAATGCAGTAACCATAAAATAAAGATAACGATACCAACCTATATCTGAAAGATATTGTCATAGCAACTAATAAAATTACTATATCCAAAGGAAAAACATTCTATTAAATTGAAAAATAGATGTCTTCTGATAATAATAAAAAACAAAAGTAATGCCTTTCCATTTAAGGAGGAGCCAAAACAAAAAAATAATTTTATATACAGCTGTAACTTTATTGGCTCTTTCTCTATATGCATTTCAAGAGATATGAAGAATATTTATAAATGGACTAAAGTTACACTAATACAGCCATCTATTCATGAACTGGGAAGAATAAAATTTGTAATTAAAGCAAATTAATCTTTGAGCCTTAATCCAAAAGAAGGAATTCTTGGTAAAACTTATGATAGTCACTGGTCTAAGTGGGTCTTAGAGACTTGAAAAAGTCTGTGCATCTCCAGAAATATTTACTGCAAAAAGAGGTGTGAGTGACAGTCTGAAGTCCACTGACTGTCTTCTATTACCTACTACAATAGATTTAAAGCCCTTCCTCCTTGTTAGAGAGAACCCACAATTTACTGCTATGGAGATCCATTAAACCTTAGAGAGCCACACACGGCATTCGGGTGCTCGTATAAAACATCCCAATTGATAAGCAACAAGACAATAGAGGAAGTGTCCTTCGCAACTGACCCCATGGAAGCTCTTCTTTGAGAGAGAGGCCTCTCTAAATTTTTACTTAAATTCTAAAGCCAACTAGGACACGAGCATTTATTCTAACAGTTATCACTCCTTCATGGGTCAGAATTATTTTTAAATTCTAAAATCTAGTACAGCTGATTTTGTAAATAAATAATTTAATTTGCAGTTCAGTTCAGTCGCTCAGTCATGTTCAACTCTTTGCGACCCAATGGACTGCAGTATGCCAGGCCTTCCTGTCCATCACCAACTCCTGGGGTTTACTCAAACTCATATCCATTGAGTCAGTGATGCTATTCAACTATCTCATCCTCTGTCATCCCCTTCTCCTCCCACCTTCAGTCTTTCCCCGCATCAGGGTCTTTTCAAATGAGTCAGGTCTTTGCATTAGGTGGCCAAAATATTGGAGTTTCAGCTTCAACATCAGTTCCTCCAGTGAATATTCAGGACTCATTTCCTTTAGAATGGACTGGTTGGATCTC
Source organism: Bos taurus (assembly GCF_002263795.3). NCBI lineage: Eukaryota > Metazoa > Chordata > Mammalia > Artiodactyla > Bovidae > Bos > Bos taurus. The sequence continues at coordinate 30,618,916 of NC_037333.1, read as the reverse complement.
CTTGCAGTCCAAGGGACTCTCAAGAGTCTTCTCCAACACCACAGTTCAAAAGCATCAGTTCTTCGGCCCTCAACTTTCTTTTTTTCTTTTTTTAAATTTTATTTTATTTAACTTTACAATATTGTACTGGTTTTGCCATATATCAAAATGAATCTGCCACAGGTATACATGTGTTCCCCATCCTGAACCCTCCTCCCTCATCCCTCCCCATACCATCCCTCTGGGTTGTCCCAGTTCACCAGCCCCAAGCATCCAGTATCGTGCATTGAACCTGGACTGGTGACTCGTTTCATATAAGATATTATACATATTTCAATGCCATTCTCCCAAATCATCCCACCCTCTCCCTCTCCCACAGAGTCCAAAAGACTGTTCTATACATCAGTGTCTCTTTTGCTGTCTCGTACACAGGGTTATTGCTACCATCTTTCTAAATTCCATATATATGTGTTAGTATACTGTATTGGTGTTTTTCTTTCTGGCTTACTTCACTCTGTATAATAGGCTCCAGTTTCTTCCACCTCATTAGAACTGATTCAAATGTTTTCTTTTTAATGGCTGAGTAATACTCCATTGTGTATATGTACCACAGCTTTCTTATCCATTCATCTGCTGATGGACATCTAGGTTGCTTCCATGTCCTGGCTATTATAAACAGTGCTGCAATGAACATTGGGGTACACGTGTCTCTTTCCCTTCTGGTTTTCTCAGTGTGTATGCCCAGCAGTGGGATTGCTCGGTCATAAGGCAGTTATATTTCCAGTTTTTAAAGGAATCTCCACACTGTTATCCATAGTGGCTGTACTAGATTGCATTCCCACCAACAGTGTAAGAGGGTTCCCTTTTCTCCACACCCTCTCCAGCATTTATTGCTTGTAGACTTTTGGATCGCAGCCATTCTGACTGGCGTGAAATGGCACCTCATAGTGGTTTTGATTTGCATTTCTCTGATAATGAGTGATGTTGGGCCCTCAACTTTCTTTACAGTCCAACTCTCACATCCATACATGACCACTGGAAAAACCATAACCTTGACTAGATGGACCTTTGTTGGCAAAGTAATGACTCTGCTTTTTAATATGCTGTCTAGGTTGGTCATAACTTTCCTTCCAAAGAGCAAGTGTCTTTTAATTTCATGGCTGCAGTCACCATCTGCAGTGATTTTGGAGCCCCCAAAAATAAAGTCTGTCACTGTTTCCACTGTTTCCCCATCTATTTCCCATGAAGTGATGGGGCTGGATGCCATGATCTTAGTTTTCTGAATGTTGAGCTTTAAGCCACCTTTTTCACTCTCTTTCAGTTCCATCAAGAGGTTATTCTTGCTTTCTGCCATAAGGGTGGTGTCATCTGCATATCAGAGGTTAATGATATTTCTCCTGGCAATCTTTATTTCAGCTTGTGCTTCTCCCAGCCCAGCGTTTCTCATGATGTGCTCTGCATAGAAGTTAAATAAGCAGGGTGACAATATACAGCCTTAACATACTCCTTTTCCAATTTGGAACCAGTCTGTTGTTCCATGTCCAGTTTTAACTGTTGCTTCCTGACCTGCATACAGATTTCTCAAGAGGCAGGTCAGGTGGTCTGGTATCCCCATCTCTTTCGGAATTTTCCACAGTTTATTGTGATCCACACAGTCAAAGGCTTTGGCATAGTCAATAAAGCAGAAGTAGTTGTTTTTCTGGAACGCTCTTGCTTTTTCGATGACCCAGCGGATGTTGACAATTTGATCTCTGGTTGCTCTGCCTTTTCTAAAACCAGCTTGAACATCAGGAAACTCACGGTTCACATATTGCTGAAGCCTGGCTTGGAGAACTTTGAGCATGACTTTGCTAGCGTGTGAGATGAGTGCAATTGTGCGGTAGTTTGAGCATTCTTTGGCATTGTCTTCCTTTGGGATTGGAATGAAAACTGACCTTTTCCAGTCCTGTGGCCACTGCTGAGTTTTCCAAATTGGCTGACATATTGGGTGCAGCACTTTCACAGCATCATCTTTCAGGATTTGGAATAGCTCAACTGGAATTCCTTCCCCTCCACTAGCTTTGTTCATAGTGATGTTTCCGAAGGCCCACTTGACTTCACATTCCAGGATGTCTGGCTCTAGGTCAGTGATCACACCGTCGTGATTATCTGGGTCGTGAAGATCTTTTTTGTACAGTTCTTCTGTGTATTCTTGCCACCTCTTCTTTATATCTTCTGCTTCTGTTAGGTCCATATCATTTCTGTCCTTTATCGAGCCCATCTTTGCATGAAATGTTCCTTTGGTATCTCTAGTTTTCTTGAAGAGGTCTCTAGTCTTTCCCGTTCTATTGTTTTCCTCTATTTCTTTGCATTGATCACTAAGGAAGACTTTCTTATCTCTCCTCGCTATTCTTTGGAACTCTGCATTCAAATGGGTATATCTTTCCTTTTCTCTTCTTTTCACAGCTATTTGTGAGGCCTCCTGAGACAGCCATTTTGCCTTTTTGTATTTATTTTTCTTGGGGATGGTCTTGATCCCTGTCTCCTGCACAATGCCACAAACCGCCATCCATAGTTCCTCAGGCACTCTATCGGATCTACTCCCTTAAATCTATTTCTTACTTCCACTGTATAATCGTAAGGGATTTGATATAGGTCATACCTAAATCAGGTCTAGTGGTTTTCCCCATTTTCTTCAATTTAAGTCTGAATTTGGCAATGAGGAGTTCGTGATCTGAGCCACAGTCAGCTCCCAGTCTTGTGTTTGCTGACTGTATAGAGCTTGTCCTTCTTTGGCTGCAAAGAATATAATCAATCTGATTTCGGTTTTAACCATCTGGTGATGTCCATGTATAGAGTCTTCTCTTGTGTTGTTGGAAGAGGGTGTTTGCTATAACCAGTGTGTTCTCTTGGCAGAACTCTGTTGGCCTTTTAATTTGCAAGTTTCATATAAATAGTTGTGTGAACTGAAGTTCATGGTAGCAAAATAAAACTCATTCTTTATATATTCTGATTTTCTTTTTTTTTTTAATTTACAGAGTTCTCTTTATGTATTTATTTTGGCCACACTACAAGGCATGTTGGATCTTAATTCCTCAATCAGGGATGGAACTAATGCCCCCTGCATTAGAAGGCAGAGTCTTAACCACTGGACCACCGGGGAAGTTCCTAGGGTTTCTTTTTTGAGAATGACATCTTCTATCTTTTTCTTACCTTTTATTCTTGGCTTAAATAAAGGAGAAAAAATTTTGTATGGTGCATTTCAGACTTATTCCAATGAGACTCCTGCTTTAAGTATTCTTAACAACAGATTTTAAAAATCAGAAAGTTTAGCAACAGTCTTGACAGATTTAATTATTCAATTTAAGTATTTACTAATAATATAATTAATGATGGACAGGTGCTATGGCAGAGGATATGGAGAAGATAGAATACTTTTTGAAATTTCAAATTTAATGAGAGATAAAATCTAATCAAAAGCTGTAATAGTATAGCATGTGTAGATTAAAATACCCCTGGACCAGACTAAGAGACCCAATGGCAAGTGGTTCTTCTGTGTATTAAAGTTTGAGAATCTCTGAGAAACCAAGATATAATGCATGATACTTTCAGTCTATAGCAGATCATTGATGTAGCTTGCTGATAGTTAAAACACTGTCTCAAAATGAGTAAGGATTTATTGCCATTAAAAAGGTTCCCCCTCTACCTTGGTAAAATTTTTCCCAAGGTAGAACTTCTAATAGGCTTGATGGGAGAGTAGAGCTCAGTATTATCCATAGATAATCTTCATGCTAGCAGTATCTGATTCAGTGGCAGATAAATGGTTCCACAAGAATTTAGTGAAGAAAGATAACTGTATGATTCTGAGATGGGGAAGGCATCATGATAAATGTGTACCATATAGTTTGATTTCATCCAAAGGAAAAGAGAGGCCACTGCAGGTGGGAAAGAGTGTGGGCAAAGACTTGAAGTTGGAACTGCCCAGGGGATATAAGCAGAAGTGTGCCATTGGATGAGGATGGGGGCAGGGAAGGATTAAGAATGAGAATTCACATCTGAGGAGAAGCATGTCACTTATAATACATCTATACACACACACACATTTATGTGTGTATAATATCTTCATTTATTTATATCTATGATGAAGAAACCAGAGTAAACTATTGATTTTCCAATATATTAGGAGTAAGTAGGGTGCCTATTAAAATGATGGATTTCTAGACCCTAACTTGTAAGTAATAACTGCAGGGAATAGGGCTTGCGATCTTCAATTGTATGAATTTCCTGATTCTGTAGTTCTAGCATATTTGGAAACTGTTGGAACTTAATGAACTCTTCCAGCTTTAATATTTAAGATTCTGTGTTAAATCTTAAAATAGGAGCTAAAAGAATTCTGGAACTGAGCATTTGATATAATTTTGATAAGACTAAAAAAGAATGTTGAGGCAAGTTTATAAAAAAACAAGCTAAAGAGGTTATATACATTCTGGGTACTACCAAAAGCCAAAGTCTCTTAGAAATTTTATTGTTCTTAACATACATTTTTAATAAAAATATATAAATCCAAATGAACTACTTTTTAAGATATGGAGAGGCAGAGTGTACTCTAAAGTTATGTTTTTGTTTATTTTGGATACTACTGAAATTAATTAATTAATATTATTTGTCCAACCTGCATTTACATATATATATAGATGTGTGTATATATATATATATATATAGAGAGAGAGAGAGAGAGAGAGGTGTGTGTTTGTGTATATATATATAATATATATATATATATATATATTTATATCCACAAACATATATAAAAATGCAGGTTGAACAAATAATATTAATTATATATATACATATATATGTATATATATATATACATATGTATGTACCAATGATGTTTTGTTATCTGCCATTTGAATTTTTTTAATTATATGTCAATACATTGGGTGGTATGTCTTGTTGAAACCACTCTGCACATATCTTCTACATAATGCTGTATATGTATGCTTCCTAAAGACTTTTTAAGAAAAAAATATACGTAACAATGATATTGAGTGCATCATAAACCATATTTTCCAAAGCTAGACATGATTCTGTCAGTGAAAATATCATTTAATTGAGTGCCGCCTTCAAATGGAATGCTCTACTGGATGTCATGGAGATATGCAAATGAAGTTCAAGACATTGTCCTCATTCTCAGAGAATTTACAATATAATAGGGGAACAAAATGCAGATGAAAAGATATAACAACACAGGCAAAGATGACATGAAAACAGGTACAAATTAATGTAACACAAAACACAAGTGCTAAGAGAAATGGAATAATGAAATGATCAGTGTGGAGCAGAACTATTCAAGTGGCCTTGATGGAGAAAACTTATTTTAAATGGATATTTGATAGAGGCACAAATATGGATCAGGAGACATATAATGGAAAGGATATTCTATTCAGAAAGCATGGCAAGACCTCTGGGGAAGAAAGGGTTAGAAGAAAGATACAGTTGCTAAAAGATATAAAAACTTGTGCCCAAATATAAATATTCTCCGTTGATTCTGTTTAGAGTAAAACCTTTTTTATCAAACCACATATTTTCCATTTCATGGGGGATAGGAAGACCTATTATCAAGGATTCTGTGGAACTTTAGGGTTTCAACATCCACTGAAAACCGGTGGCTAAAGAATACTGAAATATTGGTAAAGTTATTTAAAAAAACAAGTGATGGGCTTTGACCTAAGGTGAACATTTTTAAAAGTTTACCTACACCTTAAAAATACAACTGCACCACTCCTGCTCTTATGCAAGAGTCTTACAGTTGGATCAACATTGCAATGATTAGTTCTAAAAGCACAGACAGAAGTTTTAATCTTAAAAGATTATTCTAAGAAAATTTCTGGAAATCTAATGCAAAGTGTCTCCTGGTTGACCACTTCCAATTTACCTTGACTCATGGACCTAACATTCCAAGTGAAATGGACAGGAATGGGTGAATTTAATTCAGATGACCATTATATCTACTACTGTGGGCAAGAATCACTTACAAGAAATGGAGTAGCCATCATAGTCAACAAAAGAGTCTAAAATGGAGTACTTGGGTGCAATCTCAAAAACGACAAAATTACCTCGGTTCATTTCCAAGGCAAACTATTCAACATTACAGTAATCCAAGTCTATGCCCCAACCACTAGTACTAAACAAGAGGAAGTTGAACAGTTCTGTGAAGACCTATAAGACCTTCTAGAACTAACACCAAAAAGAGATGTCCTTTTCATCATAGGGGACTTGAATGCAAAAGTAGGAAGTTAAGAGATACTTGGAGTAATAGGCAAGTTTGGCCTTGAGTATAAAATGAAGCAGGGCAAAGGCTAACAGAGTTTTGCCAAGAGAATGCACTGGTCATAGCAAACACCCTCTTCCAATGCAAGAGAAGACTCTACACATGGACATCACCAGATGGCCAATACTGAAATCAGACTGATTATATTCTTTGTAGCCGGAGATGCAAAAGCTCCATACAGTCAGCAAAAACAAGACTGGGAGTTGACTGTGGCTTAGACCATGAACTCCTTTTTGCAAATTCAGACTGAAGTTGAAGAACATAGGGAAAACCACTAGGCCATTCAGGTATGACCTAAATCAAATCCCTTATGATTATACAGTGGAAGTGACAAATAGATTCAAGGGATTAGAACTGATAGAATGCCTGAAGAACTATGAATGGAGGTTCATAACATTGTACAGGAAGTGGTAATCAAAACTACCCCCAAGAAAAAGAAAGGTAAAAAGGCAAAATGGTTGTCTGAGGAGGCTGTACAAATACCTGAGAAAAGAAGAGAAGCAAAAGGCAAAGGAGAAAAAGATATGCTCATCTGAATGAAGAGTTCCAAATAATAGCAATGAGAGATAAGAAGGCTTTTTTAAGTGAAAAATGCAAAGAAATGGAGGAAAACAATTGAATGGGATAGACTAGAGATCTCTTCATGAAAATTAGAGATACCAAGAGAACATTTCATGCAAAGATGGGCACAAAAAAGGACAGAAATGGTATGGACCCAACAAAAGCAGAAGATATTAAGAAGAGGTGGTAAGAATACACAGAAGAACTGTACAAAATAAGATCTTAATGACCCTGATAACTCCAATTGTGTGATCACTCACCTAAAACCAGACATCCTAGAGTGTGAAGTCAAGTGGGCCTTAGGAAGTCTTACTACGAACACAGCTAGCAGAGGTGATGGAATTCCAGCTGAGCTATTTCAAATCCTAAAAGATTTTGCCATTAAAATGCTGCACTCAATATACCAGGAAATTTGGAAAACTCACCAATGGCCACAGGACAACTGAAAAAGGTCAGTTTTCAATCCAATCCCAAAGAAGGGCAATGCCAAGGAATGTTCAAACTAACACAAAATTGCCCTCATCTCACATACTCGCAAATTAATGCTCAAAATCCTTCAAGTCAGGATTCAACAATATGTGAACCAAGCATTTCCAGATAGACAAGCTGGATTTAGAAAAGGCAAAGGAAACAGATATCAAATATTCAACATTTGTTGGATCATAGAAAAAGTTAGAGAATTCCAAAAAACATCCACCTTTGTTTCATTGACTGTGCTAAAGTCTTTGACTGTGTAGATCATAACAAACTATGGAAAATTCTGAAGAGATGGGAATACCAGACCACCTTACCTGCCTCCTGAGAAATCTGTATGCAGGTCAAGAAGCAACAGTTAGAACTGGGCATGGAACAATGGACTATTTCAAAATTGGGAAAGAAGTATGTCAAGGCTGTATATTGTCACCATGCTTATTTAACTTATATGCAGAGTACATCATGCGAAATGCCAGGCTGGATGAAGCACATACTGGAATCAACATGGCCAGGAGAAATATCAATAATCTCAGATATGCAGATGACACCACCCTAATGGCAGAAAGCGAAGAGGAATTAAAGAGCCTCTTGATGAAAGTGAAAGAGGAGAGTGAAAAAGCTGGCTTAAACATTCAGAAAACAAAGATCATGGCATGCAGTCCCATCACTTCATGACAAATAGATGGGGAAACAATGGAAGCAGTGACAGATTATTTTCTTGGGCTCCAAAATCACTGTGGACAGTGACTGCAGGCATGAAATTAAAAGACGCTCCTTGGAAGAAAAGCAGAGACAAACCTAGACAGAGTATTAAAAAGCTGGGACATTACTCTGCCTAGTATAGGCAAAGCTACTGTTTTTCCAGTAGTCATGTTTGGGTGTGAGAGCTGAACAATAAAAAAGGCTGAGTTCCAAAGAATTGATGCTTCTGAATTGTGGTGATGGAGAAGACTCTTGAGAGTTCCTTGGACCATCAGGAGATCAAGCCAGTCATTCCTAAAGGATATCAACCCTGAATATTCATTAGAATGACTGATGCTAAAGCTCAAGCTCCAACACTTTGGCCACCTGATGCAAGGAGCCAACTCAATGGAAAAGAACCTGATACTGGGAAAGATTGAAGGCAGGAGGAGAAGGGACGACAGAGGACGAGATGATTGGATGGCATCACAGACTCAAGGGACATGAGCTAGAGCAATCTCCGGAAAATGGTGAAGGGCAGGGAAGTCTGGAGTGCTGTAGTCTACGGGGTCACAAAGAGTCAGACACGACTGATTGAACAACAATGCAAAATAGGGATATATTCATGCCCATAATAAATTTATATTTTATTATACAAATTCATTCATAGTTTAAGAATAAAATTAGCACTGAAGGTCAGTGAAGATTTTGTAATCTCATAGACACATACCTCACCGCCATTCTTCTTTCTAATATATTTGTAACTGTTTGGTGAAATCAGTCGTCAGAGTTTATGGCTTGTGACTGTAAATATTGTATGCTGCCAAGTATACTATAATTATGTTTTTGTTGCATAAGATTATTTTCCCTAGTTAATACATTACTTTTTTTAAATTGGTCTGTAATGTGCTTATCTCTAGTTTTCCCCAAAGATTCAAACAGACCTAGCAAATTGTTTTCCAAATTTTCAACTACTTCAGATCATCTGTGCTGGAGATGTCAGTTCAGCTCCTCCTGCTCCATTGAAGACTGTCTGCTCTCTCCATCTGGTACACAGTCTTCATCCTAATAATTCCCTTCACAATGTCTTCCCCTCTTTTCAGGACTCCACATTTTCCTTTTTCTTGATCTAGTCCTTCATTTTAGCTGAACATATCCTCCTATCAATTCCTACAGGGGAAAAGGGTGAATGAGAGGTCAGTTTTTGAGACCCGCAGAGTTTGAAAATATCTTTATCCTCATACCTGAGTGAGAAATTTTTCTTTCGATTGTAAGGGCATGACTCTATTTTCTTTACACTTCAGTTTCGTTCTTGAGATGTCTAATGTCATTCTTATTTCTGATCTTTTATTCATGACCTGTTTTATCTTCAGGAAGACTTTAGGATTTTTTTTTCTTTATTCCTATTCTGAAAGTTTATGGTGATATCCCATTATATGGGCTTTCATTACATTAGGCACTTTTCATGGCAAGAAATTCAAATTTCAGTATTTTAAGATATTTTCTCTAGGGTCATTCACTTTTTAATACACATTGCTTCAGAAATGCTAGGGATAAAGGAAGTGACTGAGGATCCCACAGTTCATATTTTCACTAAATACCATGTTTTCAGCCCATCTCACCCTTGTACTCTTAAATGCCAAGTACCCCATGGTTCTGATTAAAACTCTCCTCTCCTGAGACATGAGAAAGGATCTATGTTCATCCTTCATAATACTTGATACTGTCAACTGATGTATCTCTTACAGGTTCTGCATGGTGATTAACTTACATCAGCAGGCCCCCACTATAATCACTTAGATCATGGGTCCCCAGTCTGCTGGAGAAGCAGCATGAAAGAGGATGAAATGGTTGGATGGCACCACCAACTCAATGGACAGGAGTTTGAGCAAACTCCAGGAGATTGTAAAGGACAGGGAAGCTTGGCATGCTGCAGTCCTTGGCATGGAGTTGCAAGAAGTCCAACACAACTTGGCAACTGAACAACCACTCCAAATGCTAGGCCAGTGCTGGTCCATGGTCTATTAGGAAACGAGCTGCATAAACACTAGGCCAGTGCCGGTCCATGGCCTGTTAGGAACCGAGCTGCACAGCAGGACATAAGTGGAGGAAAGCAAGCAAAATTTCATCTGTATTTATAGCCACTCCCCATTGGTCGCATTACCACCTGAGCTCCACTTCAGATCAGCGGCAACATTAGATTCTCAAAGGAGTGTGAACCCTACTACACTTGAATCAACGCGAAACCATCCTTATCTCCTCCCCTTTGGTCAGTGGAAAAATTGTCTTCCACCAAACTGGTCCCTGGAGCCAAAAAGGCTGGGGACCACTGACTTAGATGATAACCCAACTAATTCAGTTTTCATTCCTTTAATTTCCAGCTTCCAAAAATTTATTGAAATATTGCTTATGTTATTGTTCCATCTCCAATTCTTTTAGCAATACAGCAAAAAGAAGGAAATGACAAAAACAGATAGATAATCTATAACACTTTTCTCATTCTTCTTGTGGTTTAAAGTTATAGCTCTTAGATTTATGTGTCCTTATTAGTTCCCGAGTATGAAAGCTATTTTAAATCATGGAAGGTCTTGGAAATTAATACTACAGATGAATTAATGGCAGAAGGACTCTCATTAATATCATTATGTATATTAGCAGAGACTATTTCACTAAGTAAAATGAAGAAATGTGTTGGTCATGATACCAATATAACTGAGAAATGTAATTGCCTAAGAAGAATCTGAAGGCAAACGAAATTATATACAACAAAGGACTATTTATATAATGTACAAAGAGTTAATTCAAACCCATTAAAGAAATTTATAATATAAATCCAGCAAATAATTCAAAATAAAATAAAATAAGTACATAAATCAGGGTAAAACCAGGCTGATGTAACAAACAGGCCCAAAATAAAGTAGCTTAAGGAAAATAGAGGTTTATTTCTCTCTTATAACAGTCATGGGTGACAAAGTCCAAGTCAGCTAGTGGTTTTGTTTCACACTGTTGTTCAGAAATACCATTTTCTCCCATCCTGTAGTTCTGCAGTTCCCAAACCCATGGTCATAGGCTCACCCATGTTTCAGGGGAAGCCGGGGAAAACGAAACATGGGGAAATAGGCATTCAGTGTTTTAGGGCCAAGTCCCACAAGTGGCACACGCCCTTCTGCTTATACTACCATAATCTGGCCACACAGTGAAATCCAGCTGCAAAGAGGGCTGGGGAATGAGGCCTGTAACTGAGCAGACGTAAGGAAAAGAGGGAAACTATGGCCTCATGCTGCAGAAGGATGGAAGAAGGGATTTTGGTGGCAAATGGCTGCCTCTGACACAAGGAGATACTACTTTCCATGGTTCCAATAAATAAATGTCTCAAAATGATAGTATACAGTGTTACCAAATAGCTGAAATGAACACATTCATATGTTCATGATGGAAGATTATCTGGTATAATCTTCTTGAAAAGCAACTTGGTGATGCTTATCAAAAACTTGAAAATAATTATGCCATTTGAACCACTAATATTAATTCCAGGAATTTATAACAATGGAAAAAAAATCACAAAAGGTCTCAAATATCCTTATATTAAGCATATTTAAGAATTGCTTGTAACAGTGAAAAAGCTGGAAAAATATGAAGAATTTTACTAGTTACCTTCATCTAAGGTCACTAACTTATGCTTCATCATATAAATATTTCTGGTCATACTAGAGCAGATGCTTTATGATTTCTACCTGTTAACCCAACTACCCTTCCACTTTGAAGAAAACTTCCAGTGTAAATTCAAATCTAAATGTCAATCATTGAGATTTATTTACTTAATAATATAATTTCAAAGTAGATAAAACAAAAAAGCATAGAACTTCAAGGAGAAATTGCCGAGTCCACAATTACGGTAGGAGATTTAAATGGCTCTCCTTCAAATATCAACTGAGCTTAAAAAATTGATGATTTTAATAAGATAATTATTAAGCTTAATCTAACATACATAAAGTATTTTTTCAAACACTTTATGGAACATCTGCCAAGATTTTCCATATGCTAGACTAGAAAATTTAAACCAACTAACATCATGCTTCATTACCCTTAGAAAATTGAGCTTAATACTTATTTACTTTTGATTAAGTAATTATACTGCATTCAATGTTGATAATTTGGAAAATACAAATAAAATACAAAGGAGATGAATTGCAAATCATTCCAACTTTCTAAAATGTACACATCCATATTAATGAATTCACTTCTCTAAAATAAAAACCTAGTGTAAGTTGACAGTTCTTTAAGTAACAACATGTTTCCTGTCATTAAATATTCTTTGAAATTGTGATTTTTTAATAAATATGTTGGCATAATAGTCCATTATATAGTTGTATACATAATAGCACATACTAATCATTCCTTTTTGAGGACATTAAAATTTTTCTAATTGCTGTAGTTTATAAATAAAAAACAAACATAATCAAAAGAAAGAGAGGAAGCCTCAGCAAAGCCAAATCCAGTACAATTAGAAATAAAAACAAAAGATAATCCCCTGTTTTCCACTAACCAATAAAGAACCTTTTATATCTGGAAATTTAAAAACTCACTTCTAAAAGTTCATTTGTTGTTCAGTCACTAAGTCATGTCCAATTCTTTGCAATCCCATGGACTGCAACACACCAGGCTTTTCTGTCCTTCTCTATCTTCCAGAGTTTGCTCAAATTCATGTCCATTGAGTCGATGTATTAAATCAAAATGAAATTTATAATATAGTTACAGCCAAACTAGTATTATGGTACTGCTCTGCTGTGCTTAGTCACTCAATATGTCCAACTTTTTCTGACCCCCATGGACTGTAGCCCACCAGGCTTCTCTGTCCATGGGGATTCTCCAGGCCAGAACACTGGAGTGGGTTGCCATGCCCTCTTCCAGGGGATGTTCCTAACCCAGGGACTGAACCCAGGTCTCCCACATTACAGGTGGATTCTTTACCATCTGAGTCACCAGGGAAACCTGAAAATAATGGAGTGGGTAGCCTATCCCTTCCCAGGGGATTTTCCCGATCCAGGAAACAAACTAGGGTGTCATGCATTGCAGACAATTCTTTACCAGCTGAACTACCAAGGAAGCCCCTAGTCTCATGGTCAGATCAGATCAGATCAGTCGCTCAGTTGTGTCTGACTCTTTGCGATCCCATGAATCGCAGCATGCCAGGCCTCCCTGTCCATCACCAACTCCCGGAGTTCACTGAGACTCACGTCCATCGAGTCAGTGATGCCATCCAGCCATCTCATCCTCCGTCGTCCCCTTCTCCTCCTGCCTCCAATACCTCCCAGCATCAGAGTCTTTTCCAATGAGTCAACTCTTCACATGAGGTGGCCAAAGTACTGGAGTTTCAGCTTTAGCATCATTCCTTCCAAAGAAATCCCAGGGCTGATCTCCTTCAGAATGGACTGGTTGGATCTCCTTGCAGTCCAAGGGACTCTCAAGAGTCTTCTCCAAAACCACAGTTCAAAAGCATTAATTCTTCGGTGCTCAGCCTTCTTCACAGTCCAACTCTCACATCCATACATGACCACAGGAAAAACCATAGCTTTGACTAGACGAACCTTTGTTGGCAAAGTAATGTCTCTGCTTTTGAACATGCTATCTAGGTTGGTCATAACTTTCCTTCCAAGGAGTAAGCATCTTTTAATTTCATGGTGCAGTCACCATCTGCAGTGATTTTGGAGCCCCCCAAAAATAAAGTCTGACACTGTTTCCACTGTTTCCCCATCTATTTGCCATGAAGTGATGGGACCGGATGCCATGATCTTCATTTTCTGAGTGTTGAGCTTTAAGCCAACTTTTTCACTCTCCACTTTCACTTTCATCAAGAGGCTTTTGAATTCCTCTTCACTTTCTGCCACAAGGGTGGTGTCATCTGCATATCTGAGGTTATTGATATTTCTCCCGGCAATCTTGATTCCAGTTTGTGTTTCTTCAGCATTTCTCATGATGTACTCTGTATAGAAGTTAAATAAACAGGGTGACAATATACAGCTTGACGAACTCCTTTTCCTATTTGGAAAGAGTCTTTTGTTCCATGTCCAGTTCTAACTCTTGCTTCCTGACCTGCATACAAATTTCTCAAGAGGCAGATCAGGTGGTCTGGTATTCCCATCTCTTTCAGAATTTTCCACAGTTTATTGTGATCCACACAGTCAAAGGCTTTGGCATAGTCAATAAAGCAGAAATAGATGTTTTTCTGGAACTCTCTTGCTTTTTCTATGATCCAGCAGATGTTGGCAATTTGATCTCTGGTTCCTCTGCCTTTTCTAAAACCAGCTTGAACATCAGGAAGTTCACGGTTCACATATTACTGAAGCCTGGCTTGGAGAATTTTGAGCATTACTTTACTAGTGTGTGAGATGAGTGCAATTGTGCAGTAGTTTGAGCATTCTTTGGCATTGCCTTTCTTTGGGATTGGAATGAAACCTGACCTTTTCCAGTCCTGTGGCCACTGCTGAATTTTCCAGATTTGCTGGCATATTAAGTGCAGCGCTTTCAAGGCATCATCTTTCAGGATTTGGAATAGCTCAACTGGAATTCCATCACCTCCACTAGCTTTGTTCGTAGTGATGCTTTCTAAGGCCCACTTGACTTCACATTCCAGGATGTCTGGCTCTAGGTCAGTGATCACACCATCACGATTATCTGGGTCATGAAGATGTTTTTTGTACAGTTCTTCTGTGTATTCTTGCCATCTCTTCTTAATATCTTCTGCTTCTGTTAGGTCCATACCATTTCTGTCCTTTATCGAGCTCATCTTTGCATGAAATGTTCCTTTGGTATCTCTGATTTTCTTGAAGAGACCTCTAGTCTTTCCCATTCTGTTGTTTTCCTCTATTTCTTTGCATTGATCACTGAAGAAGGCTTTCTTATCTCTTCTTGCTATTCTTTGGAACTCTGCATTCAAATGGGTATATATCTTTCCTTTTCTCCTTTGCTTTTCGCTTCTCTTCTTTTCACAGCTATTTGTAAGGCCTCCCCAGACAGCCATTTTGCTTTTTTGCATTTCTTGTCCATGGGGATGGTCTTAATCCCTGTCTCCTGTACAATGTCACGAACCTCCACCCATAGTTCATCAGGCACTCTATCAGATCTAGGCCCTTAAATCTATTTCTCACTTCCACTGTATAATCACAAGGGATTTGATTTAGGTCATACCTGAATGGTCTAGTGGTTTTCCCTACTTTCTTCAATTTAAGTCTGAATTTGGCAATAAGGAGTTCATGGTCTGAGCCACAGTCAGCTCCTGGTCTTGTTTTTGCTCACTGTATAGAGCTTCTCCATCTTTGGCTGTAAAGAATATAATCAATCTGATTTCCGTGTTGACCATCTGGTGATGTCCACGTATAGAGTCTTCTCTTGTGTTGTTGGAAGAGGGTGTTTGTTATGACCAGTGCATTTTCTTGGCAAAACTCTATTAACTTTGCCCTGTCTCATGGTACTTCACATCAAATTTATTGGTAGAAACTTCCTAGTTGAAGAGAGTAGCATAGTTTTGTCACTTTCTTCTTTCTTATATATCATTTAAAAATAACAAAGGGGACGTGGAAGAGAAAGCCTTATACGAATCTGCAAATCATAAAACTGATAGACAGGCTTCCAAAAGCAGTGACAATCAAGGCAGGCAAGAGCATTGGATGAGGGGAGCCTGTGCTGTGCCCCGAGCAGGGCTGACTCCAAAGAACATTTTCCAAGCTGGAATGTTTACTTCAAGATCCAAAATCAGATCCCTTTTTAGTAACAATAGGGAAAAAAAAGTATAGGCTGGTGACAAGGAGCTTCCCTGAGCCTGACAGAGTTCCAGAAGCAGAGATATACAAATGAATGAGGGATCAACTGGATAGGGCACCTTTACAGAATGAAGTGTGCATAAACTTACATTCCCTGTCTTCTTACAGGCTGGCTAGAAAGGAAATGGCTGTCAGAATGCAAATTCACAAACTTTGTTAATAATGAAAATTTCTTCTATTCTGTAAACACAACCCTATATTCTCAATACACAAGTTTCCTATAATAATAATCCAAGAGAAACCAGTGTATTTGTTAAGATAATAAAGTGTGAGGATGGAAACAAAAAAAAATAAGGGAGATAAAATGCCTGATGAAAGGATTACCACCTCACTCATCCTTGTCCATCAGAGGAAAAGCAAATAAACAAACAAAAACTCAGCACAAATCTCACTCTATATGAACCTGACACAAACCACTGGACCAAGCTTAGAAGGGCAGAAATGAAAAGGAAGAAAGAATTCAGCCTTGAAGCCTGGGAAAAGGCAGCCTCAAACACAGTAAGTTAAAAAAAATAATGAAAAGGCAGAGAACTACTACACAGATGAAGGAACAAGTTAGAAACACACAAGTCCAAATAAATGAAGAGGAAATAGGCAAACTACCTGAAAAAGAATTCAGAATAATGACAGTAAAGATGATCAAAAACCTTGAAAACAAAATGGAGAAAATGCAAGAATCAATTAACAAAGACCTAGAAGAATTAAAGAATAAACATACAGAGACAAACAACACAATTACTGAAATTAAAAATACTCTAGAAGGACTCAATAGCAGAATATCTGAAGCAGAAGAATTCATCAGTGAGCTGAAAGACAAAAAGGTGGAAATAACTTCTGAATAGCAGAATAAAGTAAAAAGAATGAAAGGAACTGAGGACAGTCTCAGAGTCCTCTGGGACAATGTCAACTGCACCAACATTCAAATTATACAGGTCCCAGAATAAGTAGAGAAAAAGAAAGGGTATGGGAAAATTTTTGAAGATAGTTGAAAATTTCCCCAACATGGAAAAGGAAATAATCAATCAAGTCCAAGAGGCACAAAGAGTCCCATACAGGATGAACCCAAGGAGAAACATGCCAAGACACATACTAATCAAACTAACAAAGACAAACACAAAGAAAGAATATTAAAAGCAGCAAGGGAGAAGCACCAGGTAACATACAAGGGAAACCCCATACACTTAACAGCTGATCTTTTAGCAGAACTCTACAGGCCAGAAGGGAATGGCAGGATATATTTAAAGTATTGAAAGGGAAAAACCTACAACCAAGATTACTGTAGCCAGCAAGGATCTCATTCAAAATTGACGAATACAAGGGATTTCTGTGTGTTGATTTTATATCCTGCAACTTTACTATAGTCATTGATTAGTTCTAGTAATTTTCTAGTGGAGTCTTTAGGGTTTTCTATGTAGAGGATCATGTCATCTGCAAATAGTGAGAGTTTTACTTCTTCTTTTCCAATTTGGATTCCTTTTATTTCTTTTTCTGCTCTGATTGCTGTGGCCAAAACTTCCAAAACTATGTTGAATAGTAATGGTGAAAGTGGGCACCCTTGTCTTCTTCCTGACTTTAGAGGAAATGCTTTCAACTTTTCACCATTGAGGATAATGTTTGCTGTGGGTTTGTCATATATAGCTTTTATTATGTTGAGGTATGTTCCTTCTATTCCTGCTTTCTGGAGAGTTTTTATCATAAATGGGTGTTGAATTTTGTCAAAGGCTTTCTCTGCATCTATTGAGATAATCATATGGTTTTTATTTTTCAATTTGTTAATGTGGTGTATTACATTGATTGATTTGCGGATATTGAAGAATCCTTGCATCCCTGGGATAAAGCCCACTTGGTCATGGTGTATGATCTTTTTAACGTATTGTTGGATTCTGATTGCTAGAATTTTGTTAAGGATTTTTGCATCTATGTTCATCAGTGATATTGGCCTGTAGTTTTCTTTTTTTGTGGGATCTTTGTCAGGTTTTTGTATTAGGGTGATGGTGGCCTCATAGAATGAGTTTGGAAGTTTACCTTCCTCTGCAATTTTCTGGAAGAGTTTGAGCAGGATAGGTGTTAGTTCTTCTCTAAATTTTTGGTAGAATTCAGCTGTGAAGCCGTCTGGACCGGGGCTTTTGTTTGCTGGAAGATTTTTGATTACAGTTTCAATTTCCGTGCTTGTGATGGGTCTGTTAAGATTTTCTATTTCTTCCTGGTCGAGTTTAGGAAAGTTGTACTTTTCTAAGAATTTGTCCATTTCTTCCATGTTGTCCATTTTATTGGCATATAATTGTTGATAGTAGTCTCTTATGATCCTTTGTATTTCTGTGTTGTCTGTTGTGATCTCTCCATTTTCGTTTCTAATTTTATTGATTTGATTTTTCTCCCTTTGTTTCTTGATGAGTCTGGCTAATGGTTTGTCAATTTTATTTATCCTTTCAAAGAACCAGCTTTTGGTTTTGTTGATTTTTGCTATGGTCTCTTTTATTTCTTTTGCATTTATTTCTGCTCTAATTTTTAAGATTTCTTTCCTTCTACTAACCCTGGGGTTCTTCATTTCTTCCTTTTCTAGTTGCTTTAGGTGTCAGAAAGAGAAATTAAGGAAACAATTCCATTCACCATTGCAATGGAAAGAATAAAATACTTAGGAATATATCTACCTAAAGAAACTAAAGACCTATATATAAAAAACTATAAAACACTGGTGAAAGAAATCAAAGAGGACACTAATAGATGGAGAAATATACCATGTTCATGGATTGGAAGAATCAATATAGTGAAAATGAGTATACTACCCAAAGCAATTTATAGATTCAATGCAATCCCTATCAAGCTACCAACGGTATTCTTCACAGAGCTAGAACAAATAATTTCACAATTTGTATGGAAATACAAAAAACCTCTAATAGCCAAAGCGATCTTGAGAAAGAAAAATGGAACTGGAGGAATCAACCTACCTGACTTCAGGCTCTACTACAAAGCCACAGTGATCAAGACAGTATGGTACTGGCACAAAGACAGAAATATAGATCAATGGAACAAAATAGAAAGCCCAGAGATAAATCCACGCACATATGGACACCTTATCTTTGACAAAGGAGGCAAGAATATACAATGGATTAAAGACAATCTCTTTAACAAGTGGTGCTGGGAAATCTGGTCAACCACTTGTAAAAGAATGAAAGTAGAACACTTTCTAATACCATACACAAAAATAAACCCAAAATGGATTAAAGATCTAAACGTAAGACCAGAAACTATAAAACTTCTAGAGGAGAACATAGGCAAAACACTCTCTGACATACATCACAGCAGGATCCTCTATGACCCATCTCCCAGAATATTGGAAATAAAAGCAAAAATAAACAAATGGGACCTAATTAATCTTAAAAGCTTCTGCACATAAAAGGAAACTATTAGCAAGGTGAAAAGACAGCCTTCAGAATGGGAGAAAATAATAGCAAATGAAGCAACTGACAACCAACTAATCTCAAAAATATACAAGCAACTCCTACAGCTCAACTCCAGAAAAATAAATGACCCAATCAAAAAATGGGCCAAAGAACTAAATAGACATTTCTCCAAAGAAGACATACACATGGCTAACAAACACATGAAAAGATGCTCAACATCACTCATTATCAGAGAAATGCAAATCAAAACTACTATGAGGTACCATTTCACACCAGTCAGAATGGCTGCGATCCAAAAGTCTACAAGCAATAAATGCTGGAGAGGGTGTGGAGAAAAGGGAACCCTCTTACATTGTTGGTGGGAATTAAAACTAGTACAGCCACTATGGAGAACAGTGTGGAGATTTCTTAAAAAACTGGAAATAGAACTGCCTTATGATCCAGCAATCCCACTGCTGGGCATATACACTGAGGAAACCAGAAGGGAAAGAGACACGTGTACCCCAATGTTCATCACAGCACTGTTTATAATAGCCAGGATATGGAAGCAACCTAGATGTCCATCAGCAGATGAATGGATAAGAAAGCAGTGGTACATATACACAATGGAGTATTACTCAGCCATTAAAAAGAAAACATTTGAATCAGTTCTAATGAGGTGGATGAAACTGGAACCTATTATACAGAGTGAAGTAAGCCAGAAGGAAAAACACCAATACAGTATACTAACGCATATATATGGAATTTAGAAAGATGGTAACAATAATCCTGTGTACGAGACAGCAAAAGAGACACTGATGTATAGAACAGTCTTATGGACTCTATGGGAGAGGGAGAGGGTGGTAAGATTTGGGAGAATGGCATTGAAACATGTAAAATATCATGTATGAAACGAGATGCCAGTCCAGGTTCGATGCACAATACTGGATGCTTGGGGCTGGTGCACTGGGACGACCCAGAGGGATGGTATGGGGAGGGAGGAGGGAGGAGGGTTCAGGATGGGGAACACATGTATACCTGTGGCGGATTCATTTTGATATTTGGCAAAACTAATACAATTATGTAAAGTTTAAAAATAAAATTAAATTAAAAAACAAAAAAAGAAACTTCCTAAGGAGAAAAAAAAAAATCTATAAAGCAATTATCCTTCAATAAAAAAAATAAATAAATAAAATGGCTTATGAAGCCAACAAAAAAAATTTTTTTTAAGTCACAGATCAAATATTAGTGTGACCCATCATTTTGCCATGAATTATAACAGTAATAATAATAAAGTATCTTTATAAAACAAAGCAGAGAGCATAGGTACAAGAGCTTAGGAAAGAGAAGAGAAAAGTTGACTGAATCCAGGAATAAAATGGAAGAATAGCACAAAAATAAAGTGAAAACTGGAAGCATCACAAAAGAGAATAGGTACTGCTAAAATGCCAATATAGTAGACCTAAGTGAGAAAATTAAATATGTAAAAAGTAAAAAGGATTACAAAGAAGAAAAAGGAGGAGAAGAAAGAAGAGAGAGAAGGGTAGGAAGGAAAAGGAGGAGGAAGAAGAGAAAGAAGCAGAGAAGAAAAAAAGGAGAAGAAGAAGGGGAAGAAGAAGGAGGAGAGGAGGAGGGAGAAGGGAAAGAAGAAGGAGAAGGAGGAGGAGGAGGGGAGGGGCAAGGGGGGAAGAGAGGGGAAGGGAAGAAGTGGGGTAGAGAGGGGGAGGGGTAGGAGGAGAAGGAGGAAGACAGAAAGGGAGAGGGAGAGAATAAGAGGGAGGATAATAGGACTTTATCTACTGATTGAAAAAGCCTATCACACCTGAGGAGGAAAAGTATATAAACTGGTCAAACTGAGTTATAGTATAATTCAATTTAGTTGCTGAGTCGTGTCTGACTCTTTGCGACCCCATGAATCGCAGCACGCCAGGCCTCCCTGTCCATCACCAACTCCTGGAGTTCACTCAAACTCATGTCCATTGAGTTGGTGATGCCATCCAGCCATCTCATCCTCTGTCATCCCCTTCTCTTCCTGCTCCCCAATCCCTCCCAGCATCAGAGTCTTTTCCAGTGAGTCAACTCTTCGCATGAGGTGGCCAAAGTACTGGAGTTTCAGCTTTAGCATCAGTCCTTCCATGAACACCCAGGACTGATCTCCTTTAGGATGGACTGGTTGGATCTCCTTGCAGTCCAAGGGACTCTCAAAAGTCTTCTCCAACACCACAGTTCAAAAGCATCAATTCTTCAGCACTCAGCTGTCTTCACAGTCCAACTCTCACATCCATACATGACCACTGGAAAAACCATAGCCTTGACTAGATGGACCTTTGTTGGCAACGTAATGTCTCTGCTTTTGAATATGCTATCTAGGTTGGTCATAACTTTCCTTCCAAGGAGTAAGCGTCTTTTAATTTCATGGCTGCAATCACCATCTGCAGTGATTTGTGAGCCCCCCAAAATAAAGTCTGTCACTGTTTCCATTGTTTCCCCATCTATCTGGTCCCATGCCATGATCTTCAGATGCCATGATCTTCGTTTTCTGAATGTTGAGCTTTAAGCCAACTTTTTCACTCTCCTCTTTCACTTTCATCAAGAGGCTTTTTAGTTCCTCTTCACTTTCTGCCATAAAGGTGGTGTCATCTGCATATCTGAGGTTACTGATATTTCTCCTGGCAATCTTGATTCCAGCTTGTGCTTCTTCCAGCCCAGTGTTTCTCATGATGTACTCTGTGTATAAGTTAAATAAGCAATTGTTAGACTTGAAATATAATGAAATACTTATTTTAACATCCTTTAACATCCTTTAACTTATACAATATTGTTAAAAAGAATGCATGGACAATAGGCATGAATTGGGACTAATCCACAAGTCAGTAAAGGAGAACAAAATCAGACAGGTCTCCAAGTCAAAACTCTCCATGAAAGTCATTGAGCACTGCCTACAGATCACTGAAAAAAGACAATGCCACTTCATAAAAAATTATACCTGACCTTTATATCATCCAAGTATAACAGTAAAACCATTTTGACATGGAAAAAAAAATAGATTAAAGAATTTCATTCAAGTAAGAGATGAAGGGGGAGAAGGAAATGGCAACCCACTCCAGTGTTCCTGCCTGGAAAATCCCATGGACAGAGGAACATGGCAGTCTGTGGGGTCGCAAGAGTTGGACACAACTTAGGACTAAACTACTACTAATAAAATTCACATTGGAGAAGGAAATGGCAACCCACTCCAGTGTTCTTGCCTGGAGAATTCCATGGACAGAGGGGCCTCGTGGGCTGCAGTCCAATGGGGTCACAGAGAGTCAGGCAGGACTGAGTGACTAACATACACACAAGATATGAAGGAAACCTGACAGTGAATATTAATCCTATATAACCATAGAACCAAGAGTAACACAAATGTTGGATTATGGCTATATTGTCAAGTGAAAATGGTATAAACTTTGGCAATATAGAAATGAAAGTGAAGTGAAGTGAAATCGCTCAGTCATGTCTGACTCTCTGCGACCCTGTGGACTGTAGCCTACAAGGCTTCTCTGTTCATAGGATTTTCCAGGTAAGAGTACTGGAGTGGGTTGCCATTTCCTTCTCCAGAGGATCTTCCTGACCCAGGGATCGAACCCAGGTCTCCTGCATTGTAGGTTGAAGATCTCTCATAAAAATTATAAAGTACACTGATATCTTATGCAACTAGGGTTTAAGATATATCACTTAAATGCAGAAAATAGTATATATTAAAAAAATACTGTCAAGTATATTTGCCTCTAGGTTTATATAGTAAAAGTTAAACATAAAGAAATGTATTATAATTAAGCAAAATGAATGTGAAAGAAAAATGGCTTAAAGAATTGGAAGGAAAAAGAAATACCTAATTTTGCTTATCCACAGAAGGAAATTAACAGATAACTATTTAAAATAATAGAGGATTAAGAGTATTATTATGTAAACTAACAGTTATAAATGTAATAAATAGAACACAAAAACAAACCTTCAAAACATACAATTAAAATAGTAAAAACAAAGCAAAACACTTTAAACCCACAAAAATATTCTAAAGTATAACATAATATTATAAAAGCATGACCTCAAAAGTACTTGTTATATCAACAAATGTCTAACCTAATCTAGTATAAAATAAGAAAAATACTTTCAAATATATTTCACTTTGGATGATTTGTCAATTATGTCTTTTTAAAAGTCTTGAAAGGCAGTATGGACACACCATTCTAGGAACTACATCACATGGCAAGTGAAAGTGCTTGTCTTCATGTGTCTTTCTGTAGATACATAAGGCCATGCTATGTGTGTGATATGACCTTTTTTTATAATATTGTTTGGGGGGACACAATGAAATCTCACTTCAGAGATAAGTACATATTTATGTTTGAAGGAGAGACTTAATTGGTTTGACCTATAAAATGCCTGAATCCATTTTAAAATGAGCCATTTTATGTACTCTACATTTTTATCCAATTATTTCAATCAGTAAACTATGTATTCGAGAAGCCAGTTGAGTCAATTATTCATCATCAGTAAAACTTTGGCAATAACCCCTTTTAGGAAGTCGTAACATTGATTGGGAAACCCCCTGAAGTACTTGAACCCACGTTGGCCTTGCACAGTTTGCTCTTAGTATCATTACACTGGTTTTCATCATGGGAATCATCTTGGCCCATCCTTCATAATATCCTTTATTTAAATATTGAAGATTAATTCTCATGGGTGACTGAGCTCAGTTAAATGGCTCTGATTTCAGATGTTAAAGGACGTCAGCTTCTTAATGTGAAATAAAGAATTTCTTGTTTTAACTGTAAAACAAAAATTCCAAGCATTTCTTAAGGGAGTCTAGATCCTTTAAGAAATCCTGGAGAGGCTCTGAGTTAATTTGCCTCCAACATTTATTTCTTTTTCATTAACAAGGTTGGGACAACACCAGGTAGGTGCTTAAATCTGTTTTTGCTTAACAGATCACTGATCCTTCATGGTATTTTCAAATCCAATCTACCAGTTAACTTTTCAAAAACAGGTTCTCAAAACATCCACATACACATGCAGATGTGGACTCTCAAAGGAAAAACACAGCTACTACAGAATTTCATGCACAAAATGAGGCCCAAGACTGAGGGAATGTAGGCGGCAAGTTGGAATCAGTGTCCAGGACCCATTTAATCCAGAGCATTCCTTGATGCTGCAATCATTTTGCCAAGAAGCTCTTATTCTGAGGAAAGAAATAATTAAGTTGTTTAGTATTAACATTTTGACCCATGTTTACTGTGTTAAAGAGTAGGGGAGGTAGGAGCGGGGGTTCAGGATGGGAACACATGTACACCCACGGCTGATTCATGTCAGTGTATCGCAAAAACCACTACAATATTGTAAAGTAATTAGCCTCCAATTAAAATAAAGAAATTAATTTTTTTTAAAAAAAGAGTAGTATTCTATGGTTTTCTTAGAGCATGTATAAAATTGCTAGGTGATCAGTATGAACAATTTAACCATATCACACAGAATTTTTTCCTGTTATTGATAAAGTATAAGCATAGTCATAAAAGTTATCACATGCTGACTTTTCAATTACATTAGCACTAACTTTTTCACGTTGAAACTTACAAAGTTTTCGACTCTAGACTAGTATTTTACATGGACAGAGGAGCATGCTGCTGCTGCTAAGTCACTTCAGTCGTGTGCGTGGTGGGCTACAATTCATGGGATCACAAAGAGTCGGACATGACTGAGCTACTTTCACTTTCACTTCTTTGTAAGGCAGGGAGAACCAATATTGTTCTCTCCATTTACCAGTGAGCAAAAGGAATCTCTTGGAGCTCAGTAGATAAAATTCAGCTTCCTGAGTCTCCTCAGTCTGGGAGCTTTTCCCCAGTATTGTCTCTCCTGAAGTTCACAAACCCATTACCATCTATTTAGGAAGTTCACACATATTACAAGTTTGAAACAATTCTAGGCTTCTTGGGGAAATGAAGAAGGGAAGCAAAGCAAAATAAAGCACTATCTGTTAAAAACGGCAAGTTACTTTACAAGCAAAATAAGTTTATTTAAAGATAGCTGCTGCTGCTGCTGCTAAGTTGCTTCAGTCGTGTCCGACTCTGTGCAACCCAATGGACGGCAGCCCACCAGGCTCCCACCTCCCTCGGATTCTCCAGGCAAGAACACTGGAGTGGGTTGCCATTTCCTTCTCCAATGCATGAAAGTGAAAAGTCAAAGTGAAGTCGCTCAGTCGTGTCCAACTCTTCGTGACCCCATGGACTGCAGCCTACCAGGCTCCTCCATCCATGGGATTTTCCAGGCAAGAGTACTGGAGTGGGGTGCCATTGCAGAGAATTGCAATTAGGGACAAGCATGCTGTGGGAAAAACTATAGGCAAGTCCAGCAAACAAAGGAAAGTAACTGTTACTTTATAAAGAAGAAGGAAAGGCTGGGAGGAAGTGTTTTGAATGAAAGTCCATTGGAGGAAAGAGAATTTAAGTTAGTGATGGCTTCCCATTGGCTGAATTGCAATGTTCTCATTGGTGGCATTTGTCACTGGGCAAGGAGAAAAACTTCCTCCTGCTGGGGTAGTAAAGTAGTGACCTTCCTCCTGTTAGAAGGTTAGACACAAGGTATGTCTCTTCCTTTGGGGGTCTGCAGATGGTAGTGTGTGAGAGCTTCCCCTTCTGGATTCCCAACTTCAATTTAAATGAGGTTTCCTGTATTCAGTGTCACACTCCCAATTGAAGAAATTCAGTATGAAAGAACCTTTGAAACAGACCCTCACAAACCCAACTTTTATGTTCCCTTGCCATAAACAGCACCCAGGCTAATTCTTGCTAAAAATCCACAGAGGGAAAATTGTTACAGACTAACTGAGGACTGAAGCATTCTTTGGCTATTCACTTTGTGCAGAAAGTTAAGTGAAAGATTTAACCAGAAACAAGGCTGTCTCTAAGCACAGAATATATAAGTGCTTGCTGAAGTTTTCTTGCAGATATTTGAATATATATAACAAGTATATACCTGTTGCACTTTCACCTACTAAAGATTTGCTATAAATTTGTTCATTTTCAATTCCAATTTCATAATGGGGAAGTAAGATTTTTCTGTCAAATAAGTATATTTAAATAATAATCTTGTATATCTTTGTTTTTACTTCTTATAATGACTCCCTATAAGAAATGAATTCAAGTTTATCAAACTGTTTAAATCTGGATAACAGGGTATTAAAGTAAAGATTTACCTCAAGTGCAAGTTGAGGGAAACTTCTCATATTTAGAGAAGCTGTTCTTATGCCTAAAGGTGAGACTGCTTTTGACCAGACCTTCTTTGTTTGGGGTTGAATCACTTGAATGGCCCCACTGAGTTATGTAAATGCAGTGTTATCTTTGTCCTTCAGGAAGTTGTAACAGGACAATTCATTTGTTTGTTTAGTGATTTACCAAAACTAATCAGTAGAGTTGATTGCTAGGGTGAGGTACGGGAATTTGTATGAAGAGGCTTCAGCTTCCTGGGAAAAGAAAAAAAAAATGGAAGTTCCAACCTCCTCTGTTGTGACAGAGGATGAGATGGTTGGACGACACCAATCAATGGACATGAGTTTGAACAAACGCCGGGAGATGGTGAAGGACGGGAAGCCTGGTGTGCTGCAGTCCGTGGGGTCACACAGTCAGACACAACTTAGTGACTGAACAACAACAACCTCTACCGTTCCTATTTCTCAAAGTTCAGAGTTGAGGAGTATTGTTGGCATAGAGTAGAACAGAGGGGTACAGAATATGGCCCAGATGTAGGATAGATGAAAGAATAAAGCAAAAGAAAATTTTCCTGAGAAAAGTAGGATTCTGGGCCAAATACTAGAGTTCACAAAATGCCCAAAGATATTTTTTCAAGGAAAACATCTTCTGGATGATAACAGAAGCTCTGCTGGGCATACTCAGTCTAGCATGTTTCTGGCACTGGAGAGCAATGGCTGAGTGCAGAAATGTGAAACAGCTATAATGTTGGAGCTCAGTGTGACAACCTGTGGCCCAAATAAGATCTAGATCAGCAGTGGACAAACATCTGTTGAAATCCACCTTTAACAATGACTACTCCATGGCCAGGGGAAGTAAAAGCAAAAGAAGACTGATCAGTCTTGTTTTTTTCTTTTCACAGTGTTTGGATGAAAAGTGACTCTGACTGAGAAAGGCCTTAGAGTTCTTAGGCAATTCAAGAGTTAAGGGAGTTTCAAGAGAAACTCACAGGCAAATTAGTTACTAACATTTAAATATGAGAATTTTCTATCAGCACTGTTGTCTATATCATCTTCCTATAAAGTTTTGGTAGAATAGACTATTGGCTTTTTCTGATTTGTTTGAACTTACTAATAGTAAATTAAATGTCTGTTACATGAAGTAGTTTGAACTTTTTCTATGGCATTTGTCTTGTACCTATTATAGGACCAGGGAGTAGAAATTAGTCACTTAGATTTTGAGTACACTTAAGGGGTTTCCCTAATAACTCAGTTGGTAAAGAATACGCCTGCAATGCAGGAGACCTGATTCGATCCCTGGGTAGGGAAGCTCCCCTGGAGAAGGGAAAGGCTACCTACTCCAGTATTCTGGTCTGGAGAATTCCAGCGACTTCATAGTCCATGGGATTGAAAACAGTTGGACACGACTGAGCAACTTTCACTTCACTTCACTTCAGCAGACCATCCAGCAGCATCTAGATGTATTTAACTGAGACTCACATGCATATTTTATGGAGAAAATTTAATGCTATAACTTTTGTGAATGTAAATCTCATAAAAATATTAAAAACAAGAATTTTAAAAATAAGAATTTTCACATAAAATTCTTTTGGGGAAAAAAGTTCTCTTGTAAAAAAGCATATGAGAATCTTGCAACACTGGACTCAAATTCTGATTGTAAATTCCAAATGGAGCTAAATACCAACTACCAGCTTTAAGTGACATGCGTCCTCCAATTCACCACACCCCATTTTATTACTGACTGAGCCAGATGATACTTGCCATTTTTTTCACTCATTGTGTCTTTATCATGACACAAGTCCTGGATTTAGTACCAATTCCAGTTATTCACAATACTTACCTGGCACTGGAGTTCGTAAATTCTATCCTAGACTCTTTCAGATGGTATTTGTAATCTCAATTCCTTAGTATATTTCTAGTCTGCATCAGCAGAATGTCCTGCTGAGTAAAGTCCACCTGATTTTTTTCCTCTACTCCTCTACTCTTCTATCCTTGTTGACAGTTGTTGCAATTTGTCAACTATAAAGGTGTCCACAGATTTTGAATGTTCCCCTCAAAATTCTGCAGGAATTAAATCCAAACAACACAAAGCAGTTATTAGAGAAGCCCAGGTTGTAGGAAAGAGAGTGGTAGGTCTTCTCCCCCATTAAATACAGATTCTTACTTCCTTTTCTCGGCTGTGCTCTGAAAATGGGGAAGGACCCAGAAATAGCAATACTACTATTAATAATCTAAATTTTAACTTTTAACATATTTTTCTGATGACAGTAAAAATTTCCTCTTTTTTCACAATGGAGGCTAAGGAGACATGACAAATAAACACAATGAGATCCTGGAATTGATATTGGGACAGAGAAAGGATATTAATGCAAAAAAAAAAAAAAGAAATTTGAGTAAGACTTTTAGTTTAGTTAACATTGTTGTAGTAATGTTACTTTCCTCATCTGTATCACTGTAGTGTATTTATATAAGAAGATACCATGAGGGGAGACTGGCCAAAGATTATATAAGAACTCTGTACTATTTTTGCAACTTTGTCTAAAATTATTTCAAAGTAAATGTTTTCACAATTTAAAATAAATTTTATATTTTTCTTTATGGGCTTCCCAGGTGGCACTAGTGGTAAAGAACCTGCCTGCCAACGCAGGAGACGTAAAGAGATGTGGGTTCAA
Organism: Bos taurus; assembly: GCF_002263795.3. Taxonomy (NCBI): domain Eukaryota; kingdom Metazoa; phylum Chordata; class Mammalia; order Artiodactyla; family Bovidae; genus Bos; species Bos taurus. Next base: position 30,589,787 of record NC_037333.1, on the reverse strand, counting down.
ATCCCTGGGTCGGGAAGATCCTCTGGAGGAGGGCATGGCAATCCACTCCAGTATTCTTGCCTGGAGAATCCCATGGACAGAGGAGCCTGGCAGGCTATGGTCTATAGGGTTGCAAAGATCAGACACAACTGAAGCAACTTAGCCCGCAAGCACACAAACATTTTCCTTTAAATGCATCTGTTAAAACATGTATCTATGATGTCAAAAAGAGTGAATATGTCCAATACTAATCTCTAAACAGTACTGAAATATTTAGAAAAAGATATCTGTACATTTGTGTAGAAACCCTTCTGTGATGTATATACATTCCCATGGCACACACTATGTCAACAGTTGTTAGATTATCCATGGTCTGGCTATCTCCCTGGTTATATTGCTCTATTTTAGTCTCTTACTATCAGCTTTGCCTCTTACTATCATCTTTGGATTAGGTCCAAAGATAGCCAGTGTTCTTGAACATTATGTGTTGTGTGTTCTACTGTAACACGTGCAGTGGGTCAGTTGCCCAAGCACTTCTCTTACCCTAACAGGAGGATCTAACTGAGTCTGGCCACTTTCATTTGTATGATACTCTAAGGGCCACTGTGCTGTGCTTAGTTGCTCAGTCATGTCTGAATCTTTGCGACCCCATGGACTGTGGCCCACCAGGCTCCTCTATCTGTGGTGATTCTCTAGGCAAGTATACTGGAGTGGGCTGTCATGCCCTTCTCCAGGAGATCTTTCCAACCCAATGATCAAGTCCAGGTCTCCCACAGTCCTGCAGGCAGATTCTTTACAGTCTGAGCCACCAGGAAAGCCCCTAAGGGGACACTACTTTCTCCCTTAGATTCTCTACACCATTATGAGTCAAATCTCTTTTTCATCAACATTGGTATTTGCTACCCTTGTGTCTTAATTCACTCAATAAATATTTATTAAGCATCTGTTATATGTAATGGACTAGCTAAGCCATGAAAGCTGACTCTTTGGAAAAGGCCCTGATGCTGGGAAAGACTGAAGGCAAAAGGAGAAGGATGATGAGATTATTAGATAGCATCAGTGACTCAACGGACATGAATCTGAGCAAACTCTGGGAGATAGTGGAGGACAGAGGAGCTTGGCATGCTGCAATCCATGAGGTCACAAAGAACAGACACAAATTAGCTACTGAACAATGAAAACAACAAAGCAATGAGACTACAGAAAGAAAACATTGGATATTAATCTTATCTTTATGGAACCAGACACATACTTGGTGTGTATACTTAATGAATGAATAATTGGCTGTTTTCTTCCTTCCACTTTCTTCTTCTTCTTTTTTCTTCTTCTCTTCCATTTCAGATCTTGAATGATAACTTCTCTCTGGCTCCTAAAAATATTTTTTTAAATCTATTTCAGTTCACCAATTTATTGTATAAAAGAATCTTGATTATATACAATTAGCTCAACTCTGCTATATTAGCATCTATAACTTTTGTTTTTGAAAAATACTGCATGGTCAACAGGTTTCACAGTATATGGTTTGTCATTCAATCTAAAATTTATATATTTGTGAGCATAGGTATAAACATGCAAAGAGTTGGAGGTTTTGAGTCTTGCTCTTTTCAACAGCCTGCTTCCATGGCAACAGAATCTATTAGAAGCAACCTTGTCACCACAACTTTAGGTTCAAATAATTTCACAGAAAAGATAAAAAGGTATGTGGCAACTCTATCTTGCTCCATCTTTTACATAAAGTAATTTCTCAGAAATATGATCAGCATTTGAGACAACCGTGATTAAAAATTTAAAGGCCCCGAGAGAGAGAAAAAGACTATCCATAACAGGGATTTTGAAAACTTAATGAAAGGTAGAGAAAACATGGGAGGACTGCAGTCTTTAACGTTTTCTGCACAGTGAACAATTGATCCAAAGTTTAAAATGTGAAGCTTTAGATCATCACTGGGAGACTAAAATGTTTATCCTAAAAAGTTTATACTTAGACGCTCATGAAGAACAAAAAATTTTTATCCATTAAGGTTGAAGAAATCCTCAATTTATAGTGTCACTTATTACTTGGATCAGAAAATTAAACATGAGTGCAAATATATCATTATGTCCTTTGAATGTCAGAGGACTTTTTCCAAACCCATTGTACAACAAAGGCAGAGGGGCCCTGTGTGTGTGTCTGTGTGTGTGTGTGTGCTCAGTCATGACCAACCCATGGCCTGTAGCCCTCCAAGCTCCTCTGTTCATGGGATTTTCCAGGCCAGAACACTGGAGTGGGTTGCCATTTCCTACTCCAGTGGATATTCCTGACCTAGGGATCGAACCTACATCTCTTGCATCTCCTGGACTGGCAGGCAGATTCTTTACCACTGTACAAACTGGAAAGCCCTAAGAGGGCCTAGTATGACACAGAATTGTCAGCCCAACATTTTTGTCCTTTCCAAATCACTGTGCTCTAAAACACTCTGCGTCAGTTTTGTTGACCTCAATAGGTCACGGAGTCTTCTCATGAGGTCTCGGTCATAGAATTCATTCTGGGATGTATTAAGTGTTATGGTCACAGACAGCACCAAAATTTCCACTAATCATAAGAAAAGGTGGGCCAACCAGCAAGACTAAAAACTCCATCTTCAAAACTGTTTACTGAAGTTATTATAATGATTAAATATAATCAAGTACATATTACCCATTTGTATTTAGTTTTATTAGGAGATTTAGCCCAGGTTGCGATTGTTTGGTCAATGAAGCCCCTTCAGAGATAAAGACAGAGTAATTTCTGTAAAGAACAATAGATACAGTCTGGTCACTGGATATAAAATTTAAAAATTTACTTATAACTTAGATAAATGTAACATGACTATATGTGTAATCAACATCTAATATTGTCTGATGTCCATAGCAATATACACACACATATACAAATTTGTCAATTTGCAAATTTTAAATTCATGATTTAAAGTTAGAATATTAGGGACTTAAATTTATAACATTAGAATAAAATTTCTGGTGCTTTTAAATTCTGCCTCAGCCTAGTTCATGGAAAATAGTCTGGCAAAAAAATCTATTTGCATTCTTGGTAAGGCCTAGCGTGCTACAGTCCATGGAGTTGCACAAGAGTTAGACACAACTTAGTGACTGAAAAATAACAACAAAAGTATTTTTTTTAATAAATATCTTTCCCCACCAGAATACAAACTCCAAAAGCCCAGAGACTATCTACACTGAACCCAGCATAATCACCAGTGGGCAGTAAGCCAATTGTAGACTAGTTGAAGAGAGCAGGTGAAGTTCAAAAGCTACTTTCTGTTAAATTTCTTTTAATTTTTAAGCTTAGAAGTTATAAGAATTTAATTTTGAGATAATTCTATACTTACAAAAAGTTGCAGAAATACTATAAAAAATTCGTATACACCTTCCACTCATATTCTATAAATATCATCTTACATGACTCAGATGGTAAGGAATCTGCCTGCAATGTGGGAGACTCAGGTTCAATCCCTGGGTTGGGAAGACTGCTGGAGAAGGGAATGGCAACCCACTCCAGTATTCTTGCCTGGAGACTTCCATGCACAGAAGAGCCTGGAGGGCTACAGTCCATGGGGTCAAAGAGTCAGACATGACTAAGTGATTAACACTTTCACCTTCTATATAACCACAGTGAGTGCTAGAGTTCTAGTCACTCAGCCGTGTCCAACTCTTTGCAACCCCATTGATTGTAGCTCACCTGGCTTCTTCTGTCCATGGGATTTCCCAGGCAAGAATACTGGAGTGGGTAGCCATTCCCTTCTCCAGGGGATCTTTCCAACCCAGGAATCAAACCCAGGTCTTCCAAATTGCAGGCAGATTCTTTACTGTCTGAGTCACCAAGGAGGTTCCATATAACCACAGTACTATCATTAAAATCAAGAAATTAGTATTAGAATCAATCTTAACATTAAGTAACACTATTATCTAATTTACAGATTTTCTTCGAATTTACCAATTTACCCACTAATATTCTTCATCTGGTTTAAGATCTAACCTACGATGCATGTAGTTGTCATGTCACTTTACTCTCCTATAAGCTGAAGTAGTTCCTCAGCCTTTCTTTGTCTTTCATGACCTTGACACTTTAAAGAATGCTAGCCAGTTATTTTGTAGAATGCTGCTCAATTGGAATTTATCTGATGTTTCCTCATGATTAAATTCAGATTATTCATTGTTGGTAAGAATACCACAGTAGTAATGCTGTGTCCTTCTCAGACCATCATATCAGGAGGCACATGATATCAGTTTGTCCCATCATAGGTAGTATTGACTTTGATCACATGACAAAGGTAAAAACAGCTGGTGGAGAACAATATTTTGTTACAGCAGCCCAAACAGATTAAAATAAAGAGATCTACAACATACACAAAATACATTAAGACACTCTGTTTAAAAAAATCAGGCATGAAATAAAGAGAAGAAAAAACACTACTTTTCTAATCAACCGATAAATCTATTACAATATTGGACTCTTCCAAATTTCTGTTTTATCTTGTGTCAGTTTTGGTAAGTTGTACTTTTCAAAGAATTCATTGATTTCACCTAAGTGGTTAAACATATGAGCATAAAGTCGTCAATATATTCTCTTACTGGGCTTTCCTTGTGGCTCAGCTAGTAGAGAAGCCATCTGCAACGTGGGAGACCTGGGTTTGATTCCTGGGTTGCGTAGATCCCCTGAAGAAGGGAAAGGCTACCCACTCCAGTATTCTGGCTGGGATAATTCAATGGACTGTATGGTCCGTGGGGTCACAAAGAGTCAGACACAACTGAGCAACTTTCACTCACTCACTCGTATTCTCTTATTATTCTTGTTATGTCTATAATATCTATAATGATAGTCCCTCTCTGTTCTTTAGAGCAGCAAATTTTATTTTCACCACCAGGTACATCCACAACTGAGTGTCATTTCTATTTTGGCCCAGCATTTTCATTCTTTCTAGAGTTATTTCTCTGTTCTTCCCAAGTAGCATATTGGACATCTACCAACCTGGGAGGGCTCATCTTCCCGTGTCATATCTTTTTGTCTTTTCATACTGTTTGTGGGGTTCTTGAGGCAAGAATACTGAGGTGGTTTGCCATTGCCTTCTCCCTGAACTGCCTGGTTCATAGCTTCATTGAGATACACAAGGTAATGCTCAATATCCTTTAATCTAGGCTTCAACAATACATGAACCAAGAACTTCCAGACATACAAGTTGGATTTAGAAAAGACAGAGGAACCAATGATCAAATTGCCAACATACACTGGATAATAGAAAAAGCAAGGGAATTCTAGAAAAAATATCTGCTTCATTGACTATGCTAAAGCCTTTGTGTGGATCACAATAAACTGAGGAAAATTCTTAAAGACATGAGAATAAATACCTGACCACTTTACTTGCTTCCTGAGAAACCTACATGCAAGTCAAGAAGCAACAATTTGAATTGGACATGGAACAACAGACTGATTCAAAACTGGGAAAGAAATATGTCAAGGCTGCATAGTGTCACCCTGCTTATTTAATGTATATGAAGAGTACATCATATGAAATGCTGAGCTCGATGAATCAAGAGATTCAGAAATTAAGAGATTTCTGGGAGAAATCTCAATAACCTCAGATATGCAGATGATACCACTTTAATGGCAGAAAGTGAAGAGGAGCTAAAGAGCCTCTTGATGCGAGTGAGAGAAGAGAGTGAAAATGCTGGCTTAAAATTCAACATTCATAAAATGAAGGTCATGGCATCCAGCCCCATCAATTCATGGCAAATAGATGGGGAAAAACTGGAAACAGTGGCAGATTTTATTTTCTTGGGCTCCAAAATCACTGCAGATGGTGACTGCAGCCATGAAATTTAAAATTAGTATTTTAAAAGATGTGTGCTGCAGTTTGCAGGCCCTGCCCCTCTGCCCTCTCCCTATCTCCCTTTGCCAACATGGTTGCTCCCTGGGTGTCCTGCCCCCTAGCTGCCTCCTTCTGTCTCTTTCTTAGGGTTAGGATTAGCTTTGCCCCCAGACAAGGCCTCTGGAGAGCTGCCACTGCTGAGCTACAGACAAGGACCAGATGCCAGTTATCAAGGCTAAGAAGGGCTTCCCTGGTGGCTCAGATGGTAAAGAATCCACCTGAAATTTGGGAGACCTGGGTTCAATCCCTGGGTTGGGAAGATCCCCTGGAGGAGGGCATGGCAACACACTCCAGTATTCTTGCCTGGAGGATTCGCATAGACAGAGAAGCCTGGTGGGTTACAGTCTGTGGGGTCACAAAGAGTCGGACATAACTGAGTGACTAAGCACAGCAAAGGCTAAGACACACTGCAGTTATAACAAGAAAAATGTTGCAGCCTTAACACGTGAAACTTACGTAGCAGATTTTAGAATTCAACATAGGAAAGAGACATTTAACTAACATGATGGGAAAAGATTCAGAAAGTTTTACCCAAGAGAATATTGACAGACTGATTACTTTCCTTTTCCCCAGGGGTTTGAGAAGTGAGCCCAGCCAATAATGAAGCATCCTGAAGAGATTTTTCCAAAACAAAGAGCATCCAGTGGGGAGAAGATGGCCGCCCATTTCATTTTCTTTTTATACTGGCAAACAAGCATATTATTCATGAATGCATGAGGCACACAGAAAGCTACTACATGTGAAGGAGAAAGAAAAACAGCCAAAACCACTTGTGAGCTCAAGGTCTGTTTTCAGAAAAAACTAAAAACCAAAGATCCAATTGGCAGCAGATGACTGATTAAGGAGGAACTAGAAGAAATGTTAGTGGAAAAACTGTCAGATCAAGAATAAGCTCAGTCCATTTGGCTGCTGAAAAGATTATCAATGTTGCCCTCTGGTGCTATTGAAGAAGAATTTGTGTTCATAAGCAGAAATAATGACAAACCATAAAAATAATCTCAGCCTTTAGATAAAATGTTGATCTTGATAGTTTCCTCTGTTTAAAAAAATAGCAGTATGTTATTTACTTTCCAAATTTTGAGGGATTTTCTAAATATCTGATATTTTCACTGAATACAGAAGTCTAGTCAGACAGTTTTCTTTCAGTGTCTTAAAGATATTGTCCCAATGTTTTCTGGAAACCATTATATCAATATTCAGTCATTTATATTCTTGTCCTCCTGTGTGTAATGTGTCTTTTTTTCCTCTTATAATACTTTCTCTTTCTCTTTATTTTTCATCAAGATGTGCCTAGGGTGATTTTCTTTTTTTTCTGTAGTGAGACATTTAAATCAAAAATTAAGATTTTTTTTAGCTATTATTTGTCATATATTTTCCACTAAAATTAACCATATGTTAGACTTCTTGCTATTGCTCCACAGATATTGAGGCTCTGTTCATTTTCTAAATAATCTTTATTTCTTCTGTTCTTCCGATTGACTAATTTCTGATGATCTATCTTTAAGATTACTGTGATTTCTTTGTCACCTTCAGTCTTCTGCTAAACTTCCAGTATTTTTAAATTTCAGATATTCCACATTTCAGTTCTATAATTTTTTAATGGTTCTCTTCCATAGTTTTTATTTTTTGGATGAGATATCCTATTTGTTCACTCTATGGAGTCACATTTTTCTTTATGTTCTTAAAAACAATTAAAATAGTTGCTTTATAATCCTTATCTGGTAATTTCAATACCTGTGTCATCTAAGAGTAAAGAGATCATCTTTACTGACCATATGTTTTCTTGAGTAAGAATTGCAATTTTCTGTTTCTTCATTTGTTGAATTATTTGGAATTGCATTATGTTATTTATATTTTATAAATATATATTTTATCTTTTGAATTATATATTATAAAAATGCAGGATCTTCTTATAGTCTCCCAAAAGCATTGTGGGTTTTGTTGTTGATGTTTCAATGGACAGTTAATTTGACTGAACTTGAACTCCAAATTCTGTATCCCTGTAGAGTGAAGCAGCTGAAAGTCTATTCAATTATTTTAGCCTTAGTTTCTCCATACTTGTGCTATTCAGGGGTCCGCCAGAGATAGTGGCAGATTTTATACTCAGAATTTGGGGTATCTGGTATTGACTTTCTCTTTCCCTGTGTTTTCTCTCTGTATTAGTTTCCTAGAGATGCTATAACAGAGTATCACAAACTAGGTGGCTTAAAACAAGAATTTGTTCTCTTACAGTTCTGAAGGCTAGCAGTCCAAAATCAAGGTATTGGCAATATTAGCTTGCTTCTCTGGAGGCTCTGAGGAAGGATCTGTTCTATGCCTCTCTCATAGGGTTTGGTGGTTGCCAATAATAGTTGGCATTGATTGGTTTGCAGCTGCATATTCCAATCGCATAGTAGAGAGTTCTGACAAAACGTGATCCACTGGAAGAGGGAATGGCAAACCACCCCAATATACTTGCCGTGTGAAAATCAGAAATTGTATAAAAAGACGAAAAGAGATGAAACCAAAAGATGAGTCCCCCCGGTCAGAAGGTATCTCATATGCTACTGGGGAAGAGAGGAGGACAGCTACTAATAGCCCAGAAAGAACCAAGTGGCTAGGACAAAGCAGAAATGCTGCTCACTTGTGGATATGCCTAGTGATGAAAGTAAAAGCCAATGCAAACAACAGTATTGCATAAGGACCTGGAATGGTAGGTCCATGAACCAAGGTAAATTGGATGTGGTCAAGCAGGAAATGGCAAGAATAAACATCGACATCTTAGAAATCAGTGAACTAAAATGGATGGGAATGGGAATTTAATTCAGATGACCATTATCTACTGTGGGCAAGAATCCCATAGAAGAAATGGAGTAGCCCTGTTAATTGACAAAAGAGTCCAAAATGTAGTCTTGGGTGCAACCTCAAAAATGACAGAACGATCTCAGTTCGTTTCCGAGGTAAGCCATTCAACATCACAGTAATTTAAGTCTATTCCCCTACCAACAATGCTAAAGAAGATGAAGTTGATAAGCTCTATGAAGACCTAGAAAAAACTCTTAGAACATCAAAAAAGATTTCTACTCATTATTGGGGATTGGAATGCAAAAGTAGGAAGTCAAGAGATACCTGGAGTAAGAGGCAAGTTAGGTCTTGGAGTACAACATGAAGCATGGCAAAGGCTAACTGAATTCTGCCAAGAGAATGTATTGGTCATAGCAAACATCATTTTCAATAAAACAAGAGATGACTACACATGGACATCACCAAATGGTCAATGCCAAAATCAAATTGATTACATTCTTTTTAGTCAAAGACGAAGAAGCTGTATATATTCAGCAAAAACAAGACCTGGAGTTGACTGTGGCTCAGATCATTAGCTTCTCATAGCAAACTTCAGATTTAAACTAAAGAAAGTGGAGAAAACACTAGGCCATCTAGGTAGACTTAAATACAATCCCCTATGAATATGCTTATTTAACTTATATGCAGAGTACATCGTGTGAAATACTGGGCTGGATGAAGCACAAGCTGGAATCAAATTGCCAGGAGAAATATCAATAACCTCAGATACAGATGACACTAGTCTTATGGCAGAAAACAAAGAAGAACTAAAGAGCCTCTTGATGAAAGTGAGAGGAGAGAGAAAAGCTGCTTTAAAACTCAACATTCAGAAAACTAAGATCATGGCATCTGGTCCCAACACTTCATGGCAAATAGATGGGGAAACAATGGAAACAGTGACAAAGTTTATCTTATTGGGATCCAAAATCATTGAATATGGTGACTGCAGCCATGAAATTCAAAGACACAACCTAGACAGCATAATAAAAAGCAGAGACATCACTTTGCTGACAAAGGTCCATCTAGCCAAAGCTATGGTTTTTTTCTGGTAGTCATATATGGATGTGAGAGTTGGACTATAAAGAAAGCTTAGTGCCAAAGAATTGATGCTTTTGAACTGTGGTGTTGGAGAAGACTCTTGAGAGTCCCTTGGACTGCAAGGAGATCCAACCAGTCCATCCTAAAGGAAATCAGTCCTGAATATTCACTGGAAGGACTGATGCTGAAGCTGAAACTCCAATACTTTGGCCACCTGATTTGAAGAACTGACTCACTAGCAAAGATCTTGATGCTGGGAAAGATTGAAGGCAGGAGGAGAGGGGGATGACATAGGATGAGATGGTTGGATGCACCACGGACTTGATGAACATGAGTTTGAGCAAGCTCCAGGAGTTGGTGATGGACTGGGAAGCCTGGAGTGCTATAGTCCATGGGGTTACAAAGAGTCAGACATGACTGAACAACTGAACTGAACTGATGAATATGCAGTGGAGGTGATGAATATGCAGTGGAGGTGATGAATAGATTCAAGTGATTAGATGTAGTAAACAGTGTCCCTGAATAACTATGGACAGAGGTCTGTACTATTATACAGGAGGCAGTGAGCAAAACCATCCCAAAGAAAAAGAAAGGCAATAAGGTAAAGTGGTTATCTGAGGAGGCTTTACAAATAGCTGAAGAAAGAAGAGCAAGAGAGAAAAAAAAAGAGCAAGGGAGAAAGGGAAAAGTACATCCAACTAAATGCAGAGTTCCAAAGAATAGCACGGAGAGCCAAGAAGACCTTCTTCAATGAACAGTGTATAAGACCAGAAGAAAACAACTGAAGGGGAAAGACTACAGATCTCTTCAGGAAAATTGGAAATATCAAGAGAACTTTTTCCCCCAAAGATGGGCATAATAAAGAAGAGAAATGGTAGAGACCTAGCAGATGAAGAAGAAATCAAGGAGAGGTGGAAAGAATACGTGAAAGAGCTGTACAAAATAAGATCTTAATGAACTGGATAACTATGATGTGGTCAGTAACCCAGAGCCAGACATTATAGAAGTGGGTCTTAGGAAACACTGCTGTCAGTAGAGCTAGTGGATGTGATGTAATTCCAGTAGAGCTATTCAAAACCCTAAAAGATGATGCTATTAAAGTGTTGCACTCAATATGTCAGCAAATCTGGACGACCCAGCAGTGGCCACAGGACCAGAAAAGGTCAGTCCTCATCCCAATTCCCAAGAAGGGTAGCACTAAAGAATGTTCAAATTATTGGACAGTTTTACTCATCTCCCATGCTAGTAAGGTCATGCTTAAAATCTTGTATGCCAGGCTTCAGCATTATGCAAACCAAGAACTTCCAGAGGTCCAAGCTGGATTTAGAAAAGGAAGAGGAAGCAGAGATCAAATTGCCGACATTCACTGGATCACAGAGAAAGCAAGGGAATTTCAGAAAAACGTCTACCTTTGTTTCATTGACTATGCTAAAGCCTTTGATACATGTGGATATTAAAGAGATGGGAATATCAGACCATCTTCCCTGTTTCCTGATAAACCGGGTCAAGAAGCAACAGTTAGAACCCTGTATGGAACAACTGATTGGTTCAGGATTGAGAAAGGACTATAACAGGGCTGTCCGCTGTCACCCTGTTTATTTAATCTATATGCTGAGCATATCATGAGAAATGCCAGGCTGCATGAGTTACAAGCTGGAATCAAGATAGGTGGGAGAAACATCAACAACCTCAGATAACCTTCTGCCACTCTAAAGGCAGAAATGAAGAGGAACGAAAGAACCTCTTGATGAGGGTGAAGGAAGAGAGTGAAAAAGCCGGCTTAAAACTAAATATCAAAAAAACTAAGATCATGGCATCCCGCCCCATTACTTCAAGGCAAATAGAGGGGGAAAAGGTGGGAGTAGTGACAGATTTCCTCTTCTTGGGCTCTAAAATCACTGCAGACAGTTACTGCAGCCATGAAATCAGAAGACAATTGCTTCTTGGCAGGAAAGTTATGAGAAACCTAGACAGTGTGTTGAAAAACAGAGACATTACTCTACCGACAAAGGTCCATATAGTCAAGGCTATGGTCTTCCCAGTGGTCATGTATGGTTGTGAGAGCTGGATTGTGAAGAAGGCAGAGTGCTAAAGAATTGATGCCTTTGAACTGTGATGCTGGAGAAGACTCCTTAAAGTCCCTTGGACAGCAAAGAGATCAAAGGGAAATCAAACCTGAATACTCATTGGAAGGACTAATGCTGAAGCTGAAGCTCCAGTATTTTGGTACCTGATGCGAATGACTGACTCATTGGAAAAGTCCCTGATTCTGGGAAAGACCGAGGAGGGCAGGAGGAGAGGGCATCAGAGGATGGCTGGATGCATCAGAGGATGCAATGGACATGAACTTGGGCAAACTTCGGGAGATAGTGAAGGACAGGGAGGCCTGGCATGCTACAGTCCATGGGGTTGCCAAAGAGTTGGACACAACTAGGGGACTGAACAACAGCAACATTCCCATCTCTGCCACCATCTTCATGAGGTAATGTCCCCTCTTGTGTGTGTCTATGTCAAAATTTCCCTCTTCTATATAAAGATACTGTCATTGGATTAGCACCCACTCTAATTCAATATGATCTTGCCTGAATTAGACCTGCAAAGTTTCTATTTCCAAATAAGATCATATTCACAGATTCTGGATGGACATGAATATTGAGGGAACATTATTCAACCCAGTACTTTCCCAGTGCCCTGCTATGGTGCCCTCAAACTCTGTTGCCTAATTCTTCAAGCCACTAAGACTACAGATTTCTATACAAGTATTAGTGGTGGCTCAGATGGTAAAGAATCTTCCTGCAATGCGGGAGACCTGGGTTTGGTCCTTGGGTTGGGAAGATCCCCTGGAGAAGGGAATGGCAAGCCACTCCAGTATTCTTGCCTGGAGAATCCCATGGACAGAGGAGCCTGGTGGGCTACAGTCCATGCATGCGGTTGCAAAGAGTTGGACTTGACTGGGAGACTAACGCTTTCACTTTCTATGTCACTGAGTGGGCCTGGACTCAGGTAAAAAGCTACCAAAAAAAGAAACTCATAAGGCTTTTCTCTTCTTCCAAAAATCATGTCCCTTCCAGATTTTGCCTGCTTTTATTTACTCTATAGTACCTTTGGTAATTGGGGCTTCTTAGGTGGCACAATGGTAAAGAATCTGCCTGCCAATGCAGGAGATGTGAGATGTGGGTTCGATCCCTGGATTGGGAAAATCCCCTAAAGGAGGAAATGGCAACCTACACAGTATTCATGCCTGGGAAATCCCATGGACTGAGGAGCCTGGCAGGCTACAGTCCATGGGGTCTAAAAGAGTCAGACATGGCTGAGCACACATGTATGTACCTCTGGTAATTTTTAAATCTTTTCTGTGGTTTATAGTTACTCTCAATAGGAAGGTACATCTTATAGGAACTACTCAATCACAACTAAAGTAGACTCACCTGTTTTTCTAACAAGTTTAATAGAAAAAAAAGTAAGAATTAACATTAAGTTTCATGTTAAATAATGTATATGAATTATGTTATATTTTTTACTGCTATTTAATACCTTAAATATTTCTACTTTATCATTGTGAAGCTGTTTTTCTCCATCAGAAAGCATGCACAGTGTCCAATGAATAAAACATTAATAATAACAGCATTTACTACTTAATGTTTCAATTACTCTTCTAAATGCCTTATATATATGTTGTCTCAGTAAATCTTCACATCAACATACAACTTAAGCAGTAGTTTTACAGAAGAATAATTCTCATTTTACAAACAAGGAAACTGAGGTTCCAGGGATTAATCTGTACCTGTCCCACGGGTAGTATATGATGAATTGTAAGAGTTCATGCCTATAACCATTATGCAGTACTGCCTCCTAAAAGCACAAATTGTTATCTCTGGCACAAGTTTGGATCATTATTAACCCCAAAACTTTGTTATTTATAAGGCTTCATTTGTCTAATTTTGCCTAATTTCTAATGTAATGTATGAAGTAAATAGGAAGAATAAATAAACATTGTAGATACACGATTTTATTAAATGGAATAGTTTAATATCAGCATCAGTTTATTTCATTATTTTTAATTTTTTTAATTTGTATGAGTGATAATCAGAAATTCTTTAAGTACTAAAGCAAGCTTCAGAATTCTCAAACTTACACATTTTAAAAATTTATCTACAAAGTAAGAACTATGGGAAAATTAGATTCAACCTAATTAGTGCATAATCTGCAAATAGCTGAATTATATTTTATATTATAATGTTAACTTTTGTCATTAATAAAAATCCCTTTCTCTCTCTCCTCTCTTTTTCCTCTCTCCTCTCTCTCTCCCTCCCTCCCTCCCTCTTTTTCTCTGTCTCATCTATTTGCTCTTATCATAAACATGATAAGCTGTTAAGACACGAACAAGTGTGTACTTAAGCAAAATAGTTATTTCCTTAACATGACTCAGCAAGGCACCCTAGAGATTAATACTGTTACTGATTTCACAGGTCTCTTGTGCATGTGAATTTCCACGAGAGTCTATTCAACTGGTGTGACTAAGAAGAAAGAACAATGTTCCTCTATACAAGGTGGGTTTTGCATTGTCCCACACCTAGCCTGCTGATGGCCGTGGGATGGCAAAGTCATCTTCATTAGACGGAATTTAATAGTGAATCAAAGTTCTTGTGGAGAATAGACTGATCTAAACTTTAGCCTCCCTTGGGTCCTGCTGAAAGATTAGAGGGAAAGAGTAGGGCCTTGGTAAGTTGAATGTATCAGATTGTTTTTCACTAATAGTTCTCTTGTAAAACTCTGAAAACCACCCAGTTTAACCCTTAAAAAAAGGAGAAAGAAAGAGGAGTGGGATGGGGGGAGGGAAAAAAACTCAAATAGTATACCACAGGCATTGATTTCATTGGTTTCTGAGGCATGCTGTTATTCCTGTAGCAATTTCCACAGTTCGGATTATGTACACATGACCAAAATTTGTCCATCAAAAGTAAACCAGTTTTCTTGCTCCATTTAATAGTCCATGCCAAACGCAGCAATACTAAGACTTTAATAGTTTATAGAATTTAATTGCCTTTAACTTTTGTTCTACGTTTGGAAATTCTAAGACAACCTAAAAGTGCAGTCCTTCAATAAAATCTTTTCAAAAATATTCTGAATCTGAAAAGAGTTAATGGTGGAAGAAAGAGGAGGCGTGACACAGGTGAAATGTATCAACCACACCTGTACAGCAGGATCGGACATAGTTAACGAGAAAAAAGGAAGGAGAAACAAACGTGTTAGATGATCTTCGGTCTAAAGAAATCTCTGTTGGGCAACGGGGCATTTTGCTCCTTGCCTTTTATTCCAACTTCCTTTCAAACAATTTGTTAAGTGAAAAGAGAGATGATGGCAGCTCAGCATATCAAAGCTCAGTTATCAGTTGGCTTATTCTAGCATCTTTGGTCTTTTGTGGATGCCTTATGATGTGTTGTGTGGTAACACTGGAAAGTCAATCTTATACCGTGATTGCCACATAAATGTTAAGGAGTCTGAAAAAAAAATCACAAAATAGAAATTGTTGAGCTCTCAGGTATAAAGTGGCACTGATAAGAATTAATGTATCCAAAAAGATTTGGGTAGGTTTCTTTTTCCTTTTATGGGGGGAGGATGGGGGTGTGTGAAGAGGGACTGACTTATTTTTCAGTAGGGTGAGAAGGAATGTCTAAGAGAATGAAAAGGCATAATGGAAACTCTTTCATTATCAACTCTTTCAGAACTGGCTGTGAGCATGCTGTCCCAATTAATGAAAAAACTGAATTAAAAAAGCTCACTGTCATGACAAAGAAATCTTTTTCCTTTCATGCAATATTTTGATTTTTAAAATTCAGAGAAACTCTTAAAAAATAAGTTGAACTTTAAAATCAAAGTACACCTTTTGGGGGACAAACATACTTTTGCTAAATCTATAATAGGAAGATTTTTAAAACCCTTGAAGGATAGCGTACTGTCAGCAGGAGACACCTTCATAGGGATAGTGAAGAAAACTGAATGAAAGAAGGTATGATTTCAGAGCTCTGTGTAGGAGTACGGGAACCAGTAAGAGACAGCGAGTCAGCCAGGGACAAGTCTCAGGAACCCATCACCAGTGGAAGGGGACTGGGCAAGCGGAAGAAGCAGCATTTCCAGACGAAGTGAGAGCTCAGCCACGTGAGAGGGACACAGCCACTGAGCCAAAGCCAGAGAGAGGGAAGAAAGACCTTGATCTCTTTCTCCTCCTGTCCACATATCTCCTGCTGTGCTTCCAGAAGCCTGAATGAACTAAGTGCTGCTGTCTTCAGGATCAGACCTCTTTCACTAGCCCAGGGCACAGCTCAGAGCAGAGAGAGGAAGAAAACTGACAGTGGGGATTACAGAGGCATGACCAATGGAGACAGTGAAAGAGAAATCACTTGTTATCGAGAGCCAAGAGAGCCTGAATCACAGTCCTTAAAGCATGAGGAGTCAATTTCCTGTGACTAAGACTGTATTTCCGACTATAGCCTCAGTAATGATCTCTTAACTGTGATGGATCACAGGTTTAATGTAATCTTCTTTCAGAAAAAAAAAAAATGTTTTTAAAAGATAAGGTAAAAAGGAAAAGGAAAAAGGTACATGAGATTTTCTTTATGGACAACTTTATCCATAAAAATGACAAGTGTAATCTGTTTTATTCTGGTTAACCATACTAATTCTTATTTTTATTTTTGTATAACTATATGAATTAGTGTCTTTATTTTTTTGTAGCTGTATGAGATAGCATGACATATTTTCTTCAAAATCAATTTCATCTAGCCCTTAGAATGTTTTAACAAAGACAATGGCACCCCACTCCAGTACTCTTGCCTAGAAAATCCCATGGACGGAGGAGCCTGGTAGGCTGCAGTCCATGGGGTCGCTGAGAGTCGGACACGACTGAGCAACTTCACTTTCACTTTTCACGTTCATGCATTGCAGAAGGAAATGGCAGCCCACTCCAGTGTTCTTGCCTGGAGGATCCCAGGGACCGCAGAGCCTGGTGTGCTGCCGCCTGTGGGGTCACACAGAGTCAGACACGCCTGAGGTGACTTGGCAGCAGCAGCAGCAGCATAGTATATTGACTTTAGTCTGCAAATCTTCTCTAAAAGGGAAGAAAACTGCAACAAAACCAGTGTTTAGATGAAGTGCTTCCTTAGGAGATCAAAAATACATCATGTATCATAACACTTCAGAGTTGAAAGGGACTTTAAAAATTAGATATAAACCTTTTATTTTACAAGTGAGGACAAAAGTCTAGAGGTAATTGTAGCTTTGCTATTATAATACAGTAATGGGTTTTAGCAATTGGGATCAGAACCCAGATTTCCTGACTCCTTATCTGGTTTTCCCATCTTCTCATGGTATGCATGTGTGCTGTGTCGCTTCAGTCATATCTGACTCTTTGCAACCCTATGGACTGTAGCCCTCCAGGCTCCTCTGTCCATAGGATTCTCCAGGAAAGAATACTGGAGTGGTTGCCATTCCCTCCTCCAGGGGATCTTCTAGACCCAGGGATCAAACCTGCATCTCATGTCTCCTGCATTGGCAGGTCAGTTCTTTACCACTAGTGCCCTGGGAAGCCCCTCCCATGGTACAACTCTCATTTATATTCTTATTATATAGTAGAGTCAATTTTATTTCAAGGAAACAAAACATTCCTTCCTGAAACTGGCTGCACAAAAGTGCACCAGGAAGATGTACCTATCACGTTAATATTTCTCAACCAAGATATGAAGAGTCCATGCAGAGGAGAAATGATGTCCTTGTGGATTGCCAGAAGCTCTGAGAACTTCCCGGGCTCCTTATCTCCCCAAGGACCTCAGATCTATCATAAGCCCACTGGCCAATTGTGCATGCAAAGTTTCAAGCTCCCTTGGCCTCACATTTTCTCCAACAAACCCGGTTCATTATTTTGCAAGACCTATAAATGAAAGAATTTTACCTTGTGTGTTTTAACTCCATGAAAAAAAAAAATTAGCAGGGCTCAAAAGGAGTCTCCTGGATAAAAATCAATTCATTTGACTCTTGGTTCTGTCTTATCTTTTCACTTTCACACTCCTATTGCTTAATCTGATCATTTACTATTCCTGTTTCCTCTTTAATGTCTGCAATTTTTAACTATGTTGTCTTGCTTTATTATGCTTCCCTGCAGTGACCAATGATGTATAAAAAGAGGACCCAGCCTTTTAGGCAGGTGTGTGCTTGCTGTGTGCTGATAGATAGGTCACTGCAAGTCCATGCAAATTAGAGCACTTCACAGGGAAGCAAAACTTCATCTGGAGTAGCAGGTGTGTTGTAGAAGAGAGCTGTAAATGCCTCCGTTTGAATGATGGCTGTTGCTGTTTGTCTATGCTTTATTCTTGCAGTTCAGCTAATGGGTCAGGTTATTGACATCTGAACTCTACAGAAATGATCATGGTAAGCTCTTCTGTCTTATGTTCCACTAGTATGGGGCATTGATCTTCCTAGGACAAGAAAATCACCAAGTGTTCTGCCTCCATTCCTCTCAAAAATAAAGATTTGCAAATTTCAGCAATAAAATAATTGTTCAAGGAACATAGGAATATAAGTTGTTTATTTGGCCTCTGGGAATAAAAGCTTTAAAAAGGTTTAGTCTTCTACTATGAGATTATAAAAGTAAAACAAATTAATTTGTATTAAAGCAGGCAGTATTTGGAATTTGCTTTCCAAAAACTTTCCACAATCACAATAGTATTACACTAAAAATACCCATCATAAAGATTTTAAGGAGTGAAATAGACTTACATCTTTCTAGAATATCTTAAAACTCTTGCTTTTTTATAAAGTAGGTTGGAAAATCTGTTGTTCTCAAATGTTTATTTTTGGACTAAGGCCAGTCTGTGACAAAGATTTAACCAGTCTATACTGAAAAGAGGAAAATAATATTAAGGGCAAAGGAAAGAGAAAGAGAGAATTCTAAAATGCCAAGTTTTATTTCCTGAGGGAAGACCCTAGTTTCCTGTAGGATTTTGCCATTCTTTTCTTGGAGAGTTAATAATATAATGATAAATGATGGCGATCTTTTTTTAATGTCCTTACATAACAAAAAGCATTTGGCAAACCCATGTCAATATTCTTCACTTTTTTCTTAATTTAAAATTGTTACTGATCTGTGAAATGTACATGTCTAGGAAGGTTCTTATAAACCCTATGATGCCAAACCTGATTCTACTGAAGAGCTGGACAATCAAATGTAGCTGAACTATTCTATTTATGAATTATAGTAACTGTTGTTATCAATTCCAAATGCTGCAGACAGTGAGAAGGTATCAATCCCTACCAACTGAAGGTGAACTGCAAATTTTAATCTTGTTAAAAAATACCCGCACCTAGTTGGATTTTCCTCATTGTTCTTCCTACCTCTATTAACTTTCTCCTTATACTTCAACATGCCCACTTAGCTGTCTCTTCTATCGAACTGACCCTGAAATTTTCTGGATGACTCCATATCACTACATGCTGCTTATATTACCCAACAGGCCAATCCTTAAAAACTGAAAAATTATCTCCAAACCTCCTGCACAGGAAAATTGAAAGCATTGGTGAAAAGTTAATAATAACAATTCAAAGAAGCAGGTGATATGACATAAGAAAGTGGCTTTTTTATTAGGGAAAAAAAAATGAACTCCTTATTGCCAAATTCAGACTTAAACTGAAGAAAGTAGGAAAAACCACTAGATCATTCAGGTATGACCTAAATCAAATCCCTTATGATTATACAGTGGAAGTGAGAAATAGATTCAAGGGATTAGATCTGATAGAGTGCCTGAAGAACTATGGGTGGAGATTCATTGTACAGGAGGGGTGATCAAAACTACCCCCAAGAAAAACTAATGTTTTGAGCTGTGGTGTTGGAGAAGACTTTTGATAGTCCCTTGGACTACAAGGAGATCCAACCAGTCCATCCTAAAGGAGATCAGTCTTGAATATTCATTGCAAGGACTGATGCTAAAGCTGAAACTCCAATACTTTGGCCACCTGATGTGAAGAACTGACTCATCTGAAATGACCCTGATTCTGGGAAACATTGAAGACAGGTGGAGAAGGGGACGACAGAGAATGAGATGGTTGGATGGCATCACTGACTCAATGGACATGAGTTTGAGTAAACTCCAGGAGTTGGCAATGGACAGGGTGTGCTGCAGTCCATGAGAGTCCAACATGACTGAGCAACTGAAATGAAGAAAAAGAAATGCAAAAAGGTGAAATGCTTGTCTGAGGAGACCTTACAAATAGCTGAGAAAAGAAGAGATGTGAAAGGCAAAGGAGAAAAGGAAAGATATACCCATCTGAATGCAGAGCTCCAAAGAATAGTAAGGAGAGATAAGAAAGCCTTCCTTAGTGATCAGTGCAAAGAAATAGAGGAAAACAATAGAATGCGAAAGACTAGAGATCTCTTAAAGAAAATTAGAGATACCAAGGGAACATTTCATGCAAAGATGAGCACAATAAAGGACAGAAATGGTATGGACCTAACAGAAGCAGAAGATATTAAGAAGTGGCAACAATACACTGAAGAACTAAACAGAAAAGATCTTAACAACGAAGATAACCACAATAGTGTGATGACTCACCTAGAGCCAGACATCTTGGAGTGAGAAGTCAAGTGGGCCTTAGGAAGCATCATTATAAACAAAGCTAGAGGAGGTGATAGAACTCCAGCTGAGCTATTTCAAATCCTAAAAGATGATGCTGTTAAAAGTGCTGTGCTCAATATACCAGCAAATTTGGAAAATTGCAGTAGCCACAGGACTGGAAAAAGGTCAGTTTTCATTCCAGTCCCAAAGAAAGGCAGTGCCAAAGAATGTTCAAACTACCGCACAATTGCACTAATCTCACGTCCTAGCAAAGTAATGCTCAAAATTCTCCACGCTAAGCTTCAACAGTACATTGAGTACAGTTTCTCATCTTCTTCATCATCATGACCTTTTCCTTTACCTATTCTACAGGCCCTCAAGTAAAAAAGTTAATGTCGCTCAGTCGTGTCCAACTCTTTGTGACCCCATGGACTGTAGTCTACCAGGTTCCTCCGTCCATGGGATTTTTCAGGCAAGAATACTGGAGTGGGTTGCCATTTCCTTCTCCAGGAGATCTTCCCAACCCAGGGATTGAACCCAGGTCTCCTGCGTTGTAGGCAGACGGTTTACCGTCTGAGGCACCTGCTCAAATAGTACATTCCCAGGGAAGCCTTCTGAGAATCCCAGCTAGATCACTCTCCTGTCCTGTACTTCATAGCATCTCTGCTGCCCATTCAGAGCTCAGTGCCAGTTTTGAAAGTGTATGTTTGACCATGTTACTTGACTATTATCTTCTAGGGACAAATAAGTCTGTTCTGCACTTTTCTTTATTCTTAGCATCTACAAGGTACCTGGCATGTTCTATTCAGTAGATTTTTTGTGTATGTAATTAAATGACTAATGACTAAATAAATGAATGAGTAGATTAGAATTGAGTTGAACTGAATAAAATATGTGAATGAATATTGTTGATAAGGCTTATATCTGAAGTATATATAGTTATTAATGTAATTTAAAATTTTTGAAAAATTAAAAAACTTTTTTCATTATTTTATAGCCTATTATATGTTTTATCATTTTAAATTATGCTTTACTTTATCATCTAAATCACTTTACATTTGCTTTTTATTTTAAACTATAACCATCTTAACCACAAAGTTCTTTACAATTCATCTAAGGCTTCCTTGAAGTTCATAGGCCAGGGTCTTACACGTAATAGAATTTACTATATACAGCATTAACTTGCTTTTCTAAATTCCGGTGTTTTGTTCTGCCTAATGAAACTTAAGCATTTGTCTGATTTATTTTCACTGAGCGATATAACATAGCTAACTTGACTTTTACTTTTATTTTGGGATTTATTTTCATCATAAAACCTTTGTAAAGAATGTATTCATTTCTGATCTTTTCTTTTTGCTTGGTTTTTCTTAGTTATTATGTCTTCATTTCTTTTTTGTGTTTATTTTTTCAGGATTTAATTATAATCAAGCTTAAGGACTTAAATGTACATTTTCTATGAGTGCTTCAGGAAGTTTTTTAAACATGGTGGAGTGGAGCACTATCTAAAGGAAAGTATACTATTTTGATCAGGTTTCCATATTTAATTTACATTTCTGTTTGAACTTGGCTTTTTTAAAAGTAGTTTACATGTTAAATCTAATATGTAATTATAAATATAATTGGCATCTCAGAAATTTTGCCTTTGAAATGAAAGTGTTCTGATCTTTATTATTCTTGGGTTTTCCCTCAAGTTTAATGCTAAAATTATTGTTTTATCTTACTATTTTATTTTAACTTATTTTCTCCTTTAATTTAGTCCAGCATTTGTCAATACTTTTGTTCTCAGGACCTGTTTACAGTCTTAAAAAGTATTGATGATCCCAAAGATCTTTTGTTTGTGTGGATTATATCTATCCATATTTATAATATTAGAAATTAAAACAGAAATACTAAAATATTTATTCAGTCACTTAAAATAACAATAAACTCTTCATATGCTAATGTAAACAATTTAATAAAATAAGTCGTATTTTCCAAAATAGAAAAAAATAGTGATAAGAGTGACATTGTTTTATATATTTGCAAATCTTTTAATAGAAAAGACCTGTTTCAAGAAACTAGCCTGGTTGTTGGTTAACAGGAGTGAGAGGGTGGGAGTGACTGGAGATATGAATCCAGGAGTACAAACTTCCAGTTATAAGATCAGTAAGTTCTGGGAATCTAATATACAGCATAGTGCTCATAGTTAATAACACTGAATTACATACTTGAAAGTTGCTAAGAGAGTAGATCTTAAATATTCTCACCACAAAAACAAAATGGTAATTATGTGACATGATGCAGGTGTTAGCTAATCTTATGGTGATAACCATTTTGCGATATATAAGTGTACCAAATCAACATGCTGTACACCTTAAATTTACCCAATGTTATATATCCACACAGAGAAGGCGATGGCACCCCACTCCAGTACTCTTGCCTGGAAACTCCCATGGATGGAGGAGCCTGGTAGGCTGCAGTCCATGGGGTCGCTAAGAGTCGGACATGTCTGAGCGACTTCTCTTTCACTTTTTCACTTTCCTGAATTGGAGAAGGAAATGGCAACCCACTCCAGTGTTCTTGCCTGGAGAATCCCAGGGACGGGGGAGCCTGGTGGGCTGCCGTCTATGGGGTCGCACAGAGTCGGACACGACTGAAGCGACTTAGCACACATATACCCACATCATCACAATAAAGCTGGAACTTTTTAAAAATTTTAAGTAAGTAATGTATAAATATAAAAAGAGAACAGCTCTTTCAAGTCATGCTGAAAGGTCAAATAAAATTAGGAGTAAGCATTGATCACTGAACTTAGCAATGTGATCCTGGATCACACTGGTGACTCCTCACTGTTTCACTCATCTGAGAAATTAAATTTTTAGTTAGACATCTCAAAAATACGAGAGCTTCTATTCTAACATAATCCACACACCATATTAATCTTAATGGTGGTCTGCCCTTGGTGCTGCTATTGTTCAGTCACTCGGTCGTGTCCGACTCTGTGGCTCCGTGGACTGCAGCATGCCAGGCTTCCCTGACCCTCACAATCTCTGGGAGTTTGCCCAAGTTCATGTTCATTGCACTGATGATGCTGTCCAGCCATCTCGTCCTCTGATGCCCTCTTCTCCTTCTGCCCTCACTCTTTCCCAGCATCAGGGACTTTTCCAATGAGTCATCTGTTCACATCAGACGACCAAAATACCAGAGCTTCAGCTTCAGCATCAGTCCTTCCAGTGAATATTCAGGGGTTGATCTCCCTTAAGATTGACTGGTTTGATCTTGCTGTCCAACAGACTTTCAGGAGTCTTTTCCAGCACCATAGTTTGAAGGCATCAATTCTTTGGCATTCTGCCTTCTTTATGGTGCAGCTCTCACAAGCGTACCATGACCACTGGGAAGACCATAGCCTTGACTTATACGGACCTTTGTTGTCAGAGTAACGCCTCTGCTTTTCAATACACTGTCTAGGTTTGTCATAGCTTTCCTGCCAAGAAGCAATCATCTTCTGATTTCATGGCTGCAGTCAGCATCCGCAGTGATTTTAGAGCCCAAGAAGAGGAAATCTGTCACACTTCCCCCTTTTCCCCTTCTATTTGCCATGCAGTAATGGGGCAGGATGCCATGATCTTAGTTTTTTTAACATTTAGTCTTAAGCTGGCTCTTTCACTCTCCTCCTTCACTGTCATCAAGAGGCTTTTTAATTCCTCTTTGCTTTCTGGCATTAGAATGGTATCACCCACTCTAAGTGGTCTGTCCTTACTTATCTCTTATTTCACATAAAAATACTAAGTCAGAAAATTAAAATATGATTACCAAATATCCAGATGGTCCTACATTTTTAATAATGTTATTCCTATTCTTATGCAACTCTCCTAGTGAGTTTATTCCTATAATCTTGTTTACTTTTCTCCTACATGTAAATAATAGTGCAACCTTATTTTTCTTTAAGGTATGAAGATGAGTGGACTTTTGATTTATGACTTTCAGATTATTTGAACTTATGAAAGATTTTTTTACAGTTAATCATAAAATAGAATCAGAGATTACATTAAACACATTTGTTTAAGTGCAGAATATCTCTATAAATAATTTTTTAAGTACTAAACTGATACATTTTTAAAAATAAAAATAAGAGAAATTTTAAAGCAACTTCCATTATCATGGATACACTACCAAGGAAACTTTTTCAATAATTCACCAATAAGGTGAATTTACCTTATTTACCTTATTACTTTACCAATGCACTGAAATAATGTAAAGCAAATAAAGGTCATAAAATATAAAATATCTTTTTATGTAATTATTTTCCATTACTATATTATTTCTTGATTATGTTATTTATAAAATTATTTATTCTCCCTATATATTTACCTAGAAAGATGTCCACAATATGTATGTGTGTGTGCTTAGTCGCTCAGTTGTGTCTGACTGTTTGCCATCCCATGAACTGTAGCCTGCCAGGCTCCTCTGTCCAAGGGGATTCTCCAGGCAAGAATACTGGAGTGGCTTGCCATGCCCTCCTCCAGGGGATCTTCCCAACCCAGGTATCAAACCCAGGTCTCCCAAATTGCAGGACGATTCTTTACCAGCGAAGCCACCAGGGAAGCCCATGAATACTGGAGCGGGTAGCATATCCCTTCTCCAGGGGAACTGCCTGACCCAGCTGAGCAAAAAAAAAAGTAGTTTATATAATACTGTAATTAGTATTATTTCATTCAGGATTTTTAGAAATCTACATAAAT
This sequence comes from Bos taurus, assembly GCF_002263795.3. Classification (NCBI taxonomy): domain Eukaryota; kingdom Metazoa; phylum Chordata; class Mammalia; order Artiodactyla; family Bovidae; genus Bos; species Bos taurus. Next base: position 30,564,722 of record NC_037333.1, on the reverse strand, counting down.
TCCATTATGTCTTCAAATATATGGGAAGAAACTGGGAAAATATATGTCAAATTATTGACATTATTTATCGTCCTAGTAAGGGGTTAAAAGAAAGGATTGTGTTTTATACACTTTCATATTGTTTGGGATTTGCCACTAATAAATACTATCTTCTATCTGTTTAAAATATATTAGATTGTCGGAAACAAAGTTTTTTCTTTCACTGTGGCAAAATATTTGTATTAGTATATATAGATGTCTATAAATTAGATTATATATACTTCTTATATATTAATAAATATTTCTGTTTTAGTAACAAGAGGGTTTTTTAACAAATTAGAATCAGAATTTTAGGACTTCCATTATCTAGATTTTTAAATAATCACAGTTGCATAGGTATAAAATCTACAAGACAACAAATCGAGAATGACTGCTAGAGATAACCTGCATATTTCTCTTAATATAAAATCCTATTATGAAATAATACTTTGTGGTTCTCTGAAAATTGAAAAAAATCTAGTTGCCATTATGTAAGTTTTATACGTTTTTGTAGTCAATTGCCTTTTCTAGATATCTTATTGGATTGAGGTAAACCAAGATTTCATTCTGCTGGCTTTAGTTGTATGTGCCTATTCTAATTTGCTGCCATAGGATAAAGAAGAAAGAAAGAGACTTTATGCCTAGTGCCAATTTGTTCTAAACATGAGCCCAGTTTTCACAAATACACACAAAGTACCTCAAATTACCAATGACTCACCAAACATCCAAATACATTTATTACATATTATCAGTAATAATACAGCTCTCATCTTTACTATCCTATATAAGATGGACAGGGAGGCCTGGCATGCTGCAGTCCATGGGGTTGCAGAGTCAGACACGACTGAGCGACTGAACTGAACTGAACTATTTTCTCAACTTTTTTGGCTTACCTGGAAAAAATTGTGTAGAAAGCAAAGGCTAGCAGATCATGTTCACCCAGACAAAGCGGCATCTCACAGAAAAATGTTAGCCTGCAAACATCAGTCTGCATCCCTTCACTTGTGAGAAGAGCCCAAGTGTCCGATGCAAGAAATCTAGCAGGCAACAAGAACCCAGCACAACTGAAATATAGCAGAGAAAAAAGCATGCAGTTGGCTGAAACTAACCATCTTTTCAGGGAAGAATTTCTTTCAATTCCAACCAAGACAGCTCTGTCTTGTAGACTGGGGGTGACTTTGAGGTATGGGCCATGGGAATATTACTAATCCTCTAACTCACAATAGCAAACCTCAATGGTCTAGCCTTCCGTACTATACGGCTCTGACTCAGACATGGTAAATTTACTTATCGTGCTTTAGCTAATCAAAATAAGTTTGTGGTAGCAATTTTACTGAAATTCTAGCTAACTGAAAGCAAAAGGAAATCATTATTTGCAATTTTCCTTATCTACTGAGTAGGAACCAATGCCAATTCTAGATTTGTCAGAGTGCTCAGTACACTCTGATTTGATTATACTTCACAAAGCCAAATAAAAAGACATCTTTTAAATTATTTCACATAAGTAATATTGTTGATACACACCAGATTTCACTGAAAAAGAGCAAGGTAATTTTCCTTTTTTCTTCATATTTAAATCAGTAAGTATTTACTAAATATCTATGATATACAGAACACTCTGCTAACCATTCAATTTAAGCTAAGGATAGGAAGTATTTATTCTTTTCCATTGTATCTTTAAAATATTTGTATTATAAGTATTTTCATCAGCTATACATAGCCTAGATTGCTTTTTCCAAAACATTATTCTTCTTGCAGATAGTCTTGTATTAAAAAATATATGCTTTTCTTATAAATGATCCAAAGAAAACCTATGATATCTTTATCTTTCTCCTAGGGTAAAGATAAGAGGGGGGGAAATGTCCATTTATTTTCCTTTTATGGGGAAGATATACTCCTCCTATTCTGGAGATATTCATTCACACTATTTTCTAGTTGGTAAAACTCTGATTTTAAATATTTGACCATGTCAAAGTCAGAAACAAATATACTAAATGGCATTTTGCTGTCTGTTTCCTTATTAAAGTGTGTCAGCAAGAGTTCCATCAAGAAAACAGCTAGGAAAGCAGAAACTGCTCTAGATACTTCAATCAGGAAACAGGTATTTCTTAGAAAAATGGCTCAGAGACAACTGTAAAATCTCATATCTAGAGAAGTCCACTTCCTGCTGCTGCCAGAAGAAGGGCAATATGGCATTGACTTTCCTTTCACCTTGCAGACTTGATACAAATGCATCTCTTGGCAAAATCTCAAAACATGGCTGTCAGGGATTCTGGGAATGTAATTGCTAAGTGTCCTGCTATCTCCATACAAGGGAGAAGGAGAACAAAGCAGGGGGGAAGTAATGCTAAATTGCCAACCCATAATATGTAGGCAGGAGATAGGATTGAGGCAACTTCTCTCCGAGTGGTAACATTTTAAAGAGATTTAAGCTGTGATTTAACAACTCATTTTACAATTACTGAGGTGAATAATAGTTATAATCTACCCTCAGTTATCCATTTAGGGAATTTTGTTCTTTGACCCTCCAATTTTTATTTCCTTGGCCACTTGGATAAGAAATTTAAATCTCCTAAATATTTTCTAAATACTAATTTCAATGATCTAACAGATAAAATTAAAAGATGCTTACTCCTTGGAAGAAAAGTTATGACCAACCTAGATAGCATATTCAAAAGCAGAGACATTACTTTGCCAACAAAGGTCCATCTAGTCAAGGCTATGGTTTTTCCAGTAGTCATGTATGGATGTGAGAGTTGGACTGTGAAGAAGGCTGAGCGCCGAAAAACTGATGCTTTTGAACTGTGGTGTTGGAGAAAACTCTTGAGAGTCCCTTGGACTGCAAGGAGATCCAACCAGTCCATTCTAAAGGAGATCAGCCCTGGGTGTTCTTTGGAAGGACTGATGCTAAAGCTGAAACTCCAGTACTTTGGCCACCTCATGTGAAGAGTTGCTTCATTGGAAAAGACTCTGATGCTGGGAGGGATTGGGGGAAGGAGGAGAAGGGGACGACAGAGGATGAGATGGCTGGATGGCATCACTGACTCGATGGAGTGAGTCTGAGTGAACTCCAGGAGTTGGTGATGGACAGGGAGGCCTGGCGTGTTGTGATTCATGGGGTCGCAAAGAGTCGGACACGACTGAGTGACTTAACTGAACTGAACTGAACAGATAAAAACCATAAATTCCCATACACCTGCATCTACATTACTCCACGCCTATTGAGAATGTACTAGGTGCAAGGCAGGTGCTAGAAGTCACTCTTTCAGATGCAAAGATGGCCCCTGCCTTTCAAGTGTTCACAATTAGTGAGAAGCAAAAGAAAAACACCATCAATATAACTCAAGGCAGATTGTGTGCGACAAGGGGCAGAGGAAGAATTAGAGCAGGAGAGATTCTTATGAAGTGATAATGAAGAACTAAAGAAAGCCATGGGGAACAAATGCTTTTGAGGTGTAAGTACTCTGACAGATGGAATCGGAGAGAAACACACGCCAAAACAAGAAGCCAGAGTGAGCAAAGTGAGGAGGCTGAAGAACTTGCTAACATTAAACTCACAACAGATACCACAAACTCAGATGGCCAGAGGAGCCAGCAGGAATGGAAATGAAGCAGCCCATGTGGAGACTGTGGCCAGAAAACGCACGCACGAGACACCTAAAGGAGGAGGCCCTGGTGAGAATGTCGGCCCAGTGTTATCAGAGTTTTCAATTGTACAACTGAAGTGAAAACTCATATTCTAAAGTAAAACTCCAGTTTTAAAATGTTAACACCTAATTAAAACAAAAATAAAAAATCTAAAGCCTTGTGCAAGTCAAATATAACACATCTACAGCCTATCTATGGCCCTATGGGTATCCATTTGCAACTTCTGGGTCAGATGCCCTCTACAACCCCATCAAAGGAATTCTTGTTTCAATTATGAACTTCATTCTCATTGAAAAACATATCTTCATCTTTGAAAATTACACACATTAAGCATTACCTCTGAAATTTTTCTTCCTATAAATTTTCTTCCTATAAATTGTGTGTCTTTAATTTTCTTCACAAATCATTGTAGAGCTCTTAAGACTTTCATTTGCAAGGGTCCTAGAGTAACGTGTAGAAGTGACAAGAAAGGGAAAACAGAAAGAAGATAATTAGCAATGCAGATACTATAGACATTTACCAGTGTAACTAATATTTGTCATCTCTTAGGATAAAAGACTTATGATTTTATTTTCAGTAGCTAGGTAGTGTTAGTTAGCTAACTAACTCACTCACTCACTCTTTGAGACCCCCATGGACTGTAGCCGGCCAGGTTCCTCTGTCCATGGGGATTCTCCAGGCAAGAATACTGGAGTGGGTTGCCATGCCCTCCTCCAGGGGATCTTCCTGACCATGGATCAAACCCGCGTCTCTTATGTCTCCTTCATTGGCAGGTGGATTCTTTACCACTCATGCCCCCTGGGAAGCCGCTTAGCAGAGGTATAATCTGCTAATATACCCAATGAATACAGTTGTTTAAAATCCAGCCTACTGTAATATATAAAATATCCCTGTATATTTGTGGATAGTCTTTATTTTTCTCAAAATTGATTATCAACTAATTCCTCCCCCCGCCAAAACTGTGTGTTCATACCACCATCCATAACAGGAAAAATGGTAGTAGTAACAGGGCACACATCAGAAGTAAAACAGGGACTTCCCCCAGGGCACAGTGGGTAAAATCCACCTACCAATGCAGGGGAAATGGGTTCAACCCCTGGTCTGGAGAATTTCACATGCTGCGGAGCAACTAAGCCCGTGCGCCACAACTACTGGGACTGTGCTCTAGAGCCCACAGGCCACGACCACCGGGCCCATGTGCTAGAACTACTGAAGCCCACACCTAGAGCCTCCACAGAGAAGCGACCAGAATGAGAAGACTGCACACCACCAAGAAGAGTGGCCCCTGTTTGCAGCAACCAAAGAAAGCTGGTGCCAAGCAATGAAGACCCAGCACAGCCAAAACCAAAAATAAATAAAGAAGTAAAATAAATGCCTAAAAAGCAGCCTTGGTGTTGTCTTGCTTTGCAAGCAGCTTTAAACTGAGTTGAATGCTGTACCAGTGAAAAAGAGAAAAAAAATGGCAAGAAATTAAATAAAAGCAGCAAATAATATCACAAGCTATTACATAAAGTTTCTACTTTCAATCAAACTGGCCAATGTTAATATTGAAATATCCATGTTACTACTTCTGATTCACATGTCTTCTTTGTGTGATCTGCCACACACGGGGGAAATTGCATTTATCTGAGTTTCAAGGTGGGATGGAACTCCTCAAGAGAACCTCTTTTAATATTGTCGTTATGCATTCAGAAAACATTTCAAACTAGAAACTTGGGTAGATATTTGAATTGAGCTTTTTCCAACAGTGGTGCTTTTTCAATAACACAGTAGAGTACCTAATGGAACATAATGAAAAAGATCAACAATAAAATCACCAGTTTCAGAAAAAGAAAAAAACCACCCGACAATGTTCTCTTTTCTTATGAGTTACCACTTCACAGAACAAGCACTATAGCGTGTAGGTAAGCATACATACTTCCAGCTTCAGAGCAAAGAATGAAAATCTAAAAAGGTAAAAATGAAAATGTGTGCTGTTCTGCTGCAATGTGGCTGAGAGTTATAAAGGTCCTATGAACAATATTGAGTTTGTGATGGCACAATCACATCACAAAAGATTTACCTTCACTCTGCAAACTCAATATAGGCAATAACAGTCTATTACAAGCAGAGCAATACAACATCAAAGGAATGTTTAAAAGAACCAGACAGAACCTTTAAATCAACACAATTGAGTTATCTTCCCCCAAAGGAAGTACCATGGGAGAGTGCATAGCATGGTTTTTCAAGAGGTATTACTAATTTACTATAAGTTATATTTAATACACTTTTTAAATGTGGTTTGTAATCTTTCTCCACTTTTTAGAACACAAAGCAATAAATTAAAAAAGAAACAGTCCCCAAAGAGCAAGAGACTTGGAGGAAAAAAATGATAATAATTTTATTCTTTGGGGTTTAGCATTTCAAATAATTTTTCCACAGCTGAAAAGGTTGTATTGGATCTTTTCTTTCTCAATTTCAGTAAGATTCTTTAACAATGGATCTAGAGGAATAATAGTAAACTTTTACAATTTATATTTATAAAATTAATTAATATTCAAATTCTGTTAAAATAGCAACATTCATCATAACATTTTCAAAAATAATAAGACATTGTCTTTAACACCACCAATAAAGAAGTAAGCAACTGTATTTTGCCTTCTTATGACTGAGATGAATATTAGAGAGGCTGTGTTTTTTATCCAAGTCATGTCAAAAATGGTAGTAGAATTTATTGTAAAGTAGTACTGTTCATTGTCAGTTCTTAGGTATTTTCTCACCATTTTACTATTTCCAATGCATTTCTTAATTTATATAACAGTGTGTTTCATGTAATATTAAAAAGTACTGATATGAAATATTACTTTTCTATGTATAAAAAGATTTTACTTTTCTACAAGCATAGCACAGGTTTTGTTGTTATAAACTTTAGCCTAAATCCATGTATTTGTGTTTCCCATAAAGATAAAGGGAATGCTTGAGTATTACCAAAAATCAAGCTATTAATCATCATCTATTAATATCTGATATTTGCATACATAAAGTCATACATTTCTATATGATGCTAATAGGACTGTTTCTCTAATTCTTTCAAACATTTTTTGCCTTTTGCTTAATATTTTTGTTTTGGCTTAAGTTATCCTGATTCATACTAGAGACATATATGTAAAAAGGCTTTAAATTCTAGATAATTTGTATCTATCATGGCTTTTCAGTAAATGAATTTTTAGTACTAAAAACACACCCACAGCAGGTGCACGAAACTGCCTGTAACACATGGCATATGGGAACGTACAAGGGTTTGTCCCTTTTGATATAGAATGGTTTTATTGGCATCATACTGTAAGAGTTTATAATAAATCAGATAGTATATGGATTTATACTTAAGTGTCTGGTGTTTGAAAATATTTAATTCCTGTTTATAATGCTTTTAATTTTATAACCAGCTTCCTAAATTTTTCAATTGAGCTTTATGTCAAAACCATTTCATTTGAAATTGAAACTATTACCAGATAATCTTTTTCAGATATTTGAGTTGTATTGCTCTTTTTCTTTTTTGAAGCATGTTCTTTTTTAAAGTCCATTCAACTTTTTCATACTAATATTGTGAATTCAGATGCAAAATTCTAAGCCATACCTGTCACATTCTTGCCTGGGCAGCAGCAAGTAACTTCATCAGTTATTACATACCCTTGGGGAGTCTTTTTTGGTGAGTTTTTTTTTTTTTTTGAGTTCCATTATTTGAAACAACTGCTGTGAATGTAATAGAATTTTCATATTTTATATTGATGTGATTAGGATAAGTGTTCCCAACATGTGTTAGTAGGTTTAGCTTGTTAGCTTGTTTACAATCATCAGACCTGCTCCATTCAACTCATAACTAGGAATTCACATTTTCTCCCATCCATTCTATCAATTCTCTCACTAAGATCCAATGTCCAACAAGAAGCTTCATGTCATATGCAGTTCCTATGCTGTAAAGACAACCACACTGATATTTGTCCACTGTCTGACGTAAGCACAGTGGTTAAAAGAATACATACTCTGGAGTCAAACCTGACTTTGAAATTCTGCTCAACTACTTAATAGCTATGTGACTGTGCCTTGTTTCTCTTCTATAATCAGAGATAACAATAATATTTATAGGTTTCTATAATGATTAAATCAGCTTTTGTTTATAAAATGCAAGCATTATGGCATATATTAATAGTATGCCCTCATGAGATGTTAGCTATTCTTATTGAAAAAGTATGTTCACAAAAGCTCTGACATCTTTCAATTCATGTTATGAGTCTCATAAAGTTTATCCAACCATGGAGCCTACTGGCTGTGATAAAACAAAATAAGAATGTTGACTCTTGTGCAGAGATTATAGAACCAACACCTGTTGCCTAACAGTAGTGGGACTCATACCAAATATCAATGAATGAGTAACCACCCTAAACAGCTATCACAGTCATAAGGCAGTTGGTTCTATAGTCTAGACCTGTTTAAGAGTTGAACCAAGTCACCTGCTGACTATAACAGCCATTCAGAGAAGTGATATAAAATTTAATGTTAGTGATTATCTCTTATGATATAACATCATGTATATATTGCCTTCCAAGTCTTGCTTAAAGGACATTTTAGAATTGATACTTGTGAGTGTTTTGGTAATAGGAATGAAGCACCATCCATTTTTTCTAAATCATGTCCTATAAAAAACCTGCAATTCAGTGACATCTAACTCATCAGCATTTTTAATTAAGGTAGAGAGGAGAATATGACTATTGTCAGAAACAGACAATTCATAGCTGTTGGCTTAATATAAATTTTCTAAAAATAGACCATATTTTTTACCAGTGAAGCTTGAAATAAAAATTTACAACAAATGTTTTATTAAAGTTTATTAATTTTCTTCCAACATTGGTTATTAATGGACCAACTTTATGCTTGGATTTTATCTGGGAATATTTCTTTTGCTGGATTGGTGTGTCCCTCTTTGTCCTTCACTACTTTCTACAAAGTAGCAAAAGTAGGTCATCCTTTCACTATTCCTTGCTTGACTGCCATAACTATGTTCAAAAACATTCTTCTTTCCTTCCTAAGACAATTCTGTGAGCAGCACTGAAACAGTTAAAGTTAACACTATTTTGGTAGGTACATTCATAGTTCATTAATATATATTCACTTCTTTTCATTTGTAATTATATGTATTTATTTGAGCTTATTCTGTGTCTACTATTTTCCTTTGAATTCCCTCTAGGCAGAATTTATATTTTCTACTTTCTTTCCTCCAATTTCCTCTGTACTTGGTACAGTGCTCTTCAAAAGCACTTAGCTATGGCATATAGTATGTACACAAGAGCATAACAAAGGATAGGTTTGTTTAGGATCCATTCAAAGATCAAGATGTCTTTAACGATCTGAATGGTTCAAAGTCTTACATTTTATTATTTTTTTAAATTTTAATAGGGATCAAAATCTTTAAAGAACTGATATGACTGGCATATTTTCAGATGTTGCACAGCAAATATGAATAAGTAAATCAATGACTGAATGCATGAGGACAAATAGGAGAGTTCCAGGGTCTTTACATAAATCACAGCCAATTAATGCAAACTAAGAATTTCTAGCCATTAGAAATGTTCTTTGTGGCCTTTTCAAATACAAAACAAAATGTAAGTATTATATTACTTTATATCTCAATGGTAACTGATAGGCAAGGTGAGGTTCCCATGTATACCTAGTCTAGTTATTAAAGGGGATTTACTGTTTTTCAAATTAAAAACCTTTGATGTCTTAATCATATTTCTTCTAAAACTTATGCAATTTTGAGTTATTTCTTAGGTATATATTTCTCATTAACAGTTAATGCGACTATAGAGTTTTAGTTAAGATTATCCTTGATTCATGGGCTAATTTGAGGTTTGCCAAATAAATCCTAATAGGAATAAAAGGCCAAGCACATGTCACCTCATCTTCTAGACCCTTTTTATGATATAGTATATTATGTGTCCTGATTTTTTTTTTCCAGTGGCGTATAGTCCATTGGATAACTCAACTACTGATTATGGAAACAGAAAACCTGTCCCCATAGTAGAAGGCTAAATAATTATATGGGAGGGTTATTATGTGTATGAATATTCAATTATGGTTTTGTGAATGTATGTCTGTGGTATTTTAATTTAAATCATCAACTTTGCATTATGATTGTAGAGCAAGTTTTTCATTGTTCTTTGTACTCCATCCATGCTACAAATAAAATCAATGTCTATGTGGTTTTAGTAATTCAAGGTGGCATTTATAATTTTGTTGCAATATGAATTAGTATGAGCTTATTTAAAGAGTCAGTAGTACTAACACAATTCAAGGCATTGCCATAACTCAGGTATAGAAACTCTATACTTACTCCAGGTTGAAAGGCCCTTTATTTAAAATTCGCCTTAATAAAATCTTCAAGTTGAATATAAGCCAATTACTCTGAGGAAGCTACTGAAATATCCTTTCAAAGAAAATTGACTACTGAAGCAGCCTTTTTGAGAATCAAATTAAGAAATTTGGCCAGAAAAAAAGGCACTGTGTAATTGAAAGTCACATCAGACCTAAGGAGTTGGTGAAATAATGCTGAAAGAACCCTGTTTACCCTCTGTGCACGTGCAACACTATGGGATGGGCTCCAGGAGTCCTGCCTTGGGTGTCATCACTTCTAAATGTGGTCATGTTTCTGTATGCTAGCCATTAATGGGTATTACTATAAACCAAATTAATAAGTTCACAATATTATTTGAAAACCAAGCTTCCTGGTAGTGGTTATACCATAGCAATAAAATAAACCTAGGATGTTAGAGCTGAATGGGTTTCCCTGGTAGCTCAGCTGGTAAAGAATCCGCCTGCGATGCAGGAGACCCCAGTTCAATTCCTGGGGTCAGGAAGATCCCCTGGAGAAGGGATAGGGTACCCACTCCAGTATTCTCGGGCTTCCCTGGTGGCTCAGACAGTAAAGAATCTGCCTGCAACATGAGAGACCTGAATTTGATCCCTGGTTCAGGAAGATCCCTTAGAGGAGGGCATGGCAACCTGCTCCAGTATTCTTGCCTGCCGAGTCTCCACAGACAGAGGAGCCTGGCAGACTACAGTCCATGTGGTTGCAAAGAGTCAGACACAACTAAGCGACTAAGCACAGCACACACAGCACAGAGCTGAATACTTCCTCTTATATTGCTTCATGAAGTTTTAAACAAAATAAGCAAAAAGCATTCTAGATAAGGTGTACATTTATTTGTTTTAATATTTTAAAATTTAAGCTTTATGTCTTTTCTGAACGTGCAGAATTCAACTTGAAATGATTTAATGATATCACAGCTCAACTAAGTAAAATCTCAAGATATCTTTCATCTTATGAGTCTATTAGAAATTGCCCTCTATGTGAAGAGGAACTAAAAAGCCTCTTGATGAAAGTGAAAGAGGAGAGTGAAAAAGTTGGCTTAAAGCTCAACATTCAGAAAACAAAGATCATGGCATCTGGTCCCATCACTTCATGGGAAATAGATGGGGAAACAGTGGAAACAGTGTCAGACTTTATTTTGGGGGGCTCCAAAATCACTGCAGATGGTGACTGCAGCCATGAAATTAAAAGATGCTTACTCCTTAGAAGAAAAGTTATGACCAACCTAGATAGCATATTCAAAAGCAGAGACATTACTTTGCCAACAAAGGTTCATCTAGTCAAGGCTATGGTTTTTCATGTGGTCATGTATGGATGTGAGAGTTGGACTGTGAAGAAGGCTGAGCGCTGAAGAATTGATGCTTTTGAACTGTGGTATTGGAGAAGACTCTTGAGAGTCCCTTGGACTGCAAGGAGATCCAACTAGTCCATTCTGAAGGAGATCAGCCCTGGGATTTCTTTGGAAGGACTGATGCTAAAGCTGAAACTCCAGTACTTTGGCCACCTCATGTGAAGAGTTGACTCATTGGAAAAGACTCTGATGCTGGGAGGGATTGGGGGCAGGAGGAGAAGGGGACGACAGAGGATGAGATGGCTGGATGGCATCACTGACTTGATGGACGTGAGTTTGAGTGAACTCCGGGAGTTGGTGATGGACAGGGAGGCCTGGCATGCTGCGATTCATGGGGTAGCAAAGAGTCGGACACGACTGAGCAACTGAACTGAACTGAACTGAACTGATCCTGTAATATGGAAAAGGATATGAAAAATATTTGTATATATATACATGCATGCATGTGTGTATATATATATATATATATATATATATACATATATACATATATACATATATATCTCAGTCACTTTGCTGTACATCAGAAACTAATACAATGTTGTAAGTCAACTATACTTAAAACAAAATATCCCTCTTGGTATACCCAGTACCTAGATCTTGGTCTCTAATATCATTTTGCACTAAAAGGAATCAAGACTTCTTAGAAAATGGCTGAGTTCAGAGCTGGCACAGGATATACAAGATAAGCTAGAACATCTTGTTAGGCCAGAAGTAAGGAAGTGCTAAAAATACATAAATAATGGAGTATGTTACAAAGACTAGGGAGATTGCTGGAAGGTATTCCACTGGTCAAATAAAGAACAACTTTAACATAAAATAATTAAGTACACTAATGAATTATAAGCAATTCAAAAATTTGAAATCAAGATTCATATCAATTATAAATAGATAAATAAGCAAAGAGTAGAGAAGGGAGTATGCTAGATTACATTAAAATGTTGAATGCCAACTGGCAGATAAGAAGGGAGTTCAAGAGACAGAAAATCAGCATTATGTAATCATCATAGTAAAGACTAGATCAGGCAAGAATCATCAATGAACAATATATATGGGGAGAAATTCTGATGAACAGCACATTATTTGCACTGTCTTAAAGGGTCTTTGGAGAATTACATGTAATTCATGAGAATTACAACCCACTCCAGTATTCTTGCCTGGAGATTCCTTTGGACAGAGGAGCCTCATGGGCTGCAGTCCATGAGGTAGCAAAACATCTGACACAACTAAAGCGACTTAGCGTGCATGCACAAAGGGTCTTAGCATAGATTGCTTATTAGTTCCAATGGGAAAATGACAATTATACAGTGGAGAAATTAGACAATACATTGATTGGGTTATGAAAATTAATATCACCAATGAGGAGTATATAGGCATCACATGCCTTCAGAGGAGGTACCCTGAGAAGGCCATAAAGTCACCTAGGTATCATTCTGGCAAAGAGACTTAGAAAATATAAGCAGCATAAGTTAATATTATTTATATAAATTCCAAATTAGGAACACTCTTTAAAAATAAAAGCTTTTTTTTAAATGGGAGATTGTAGTCTTCAAAATGTCAATAGAATAAAATCACAAAGTAAGGTAATAGAAATGTTCTGGATTTTAAAAGACTACAGAGACTGAAAATCAAAACTACAGTGAGATACCACCTCACACCAGTCAGAATGGCCATCATCAAAAAAATTTTACAAATAGTAAATGCTGGAAAGCATGTGGGGAAAAGGGAACCCTCCTACACTGTTGGTGGGAAGGTAAATTGGTATAGGCACTATGGAGAGGAATATAGAGTTTTCTTAAAAAAACTAAAAACAGAAACACCATCTGATCCAGTAGTCCCATTTCTGGGCATATATACAAAGAAAAACATGGTTCAAAAGGATACACGCACCCCAATGTTCACTGCAGTGTTGTTTACAATAGCCAAGATGTGGAAACAAACTACATGTTCACTGACAGATGAATGGATCGAGATGTGGTACATGTGCACAATGGAATATTACCCAGCCATTAAAAAGAATGAAATAATGCCCTTTGTTTAACAACATGGATGGACCTGGAGATTATCATATAAAGTGAAGTAAGTCAAAGAAAGACAAATAGCATATTATACTGCTTATATGTGGAATCTAAAAAAAAATGATACAAATGAATTTATTTATAAAACAGAAACGGACCCAGAGAACAAACATGGTTACCAGGGAGGAAGGGTCAGGGCAGGGGTGGATAGATTGGGAGTTTGGGACTGACATATACAGATAGTTAAATACAGATAAGTTAAATACAGCTTATTTAACTTATATGCAGAGTACAACATGAGAAACTCTGGGCTGGAAGAAGCACAAGTTGGAATCAAGATTGTCGGGAGAAATATCAATAACCTCAGATATGCAGATGACACCACCCTTACAGCAGAAAGTTAAGAGGAATTAAAGAGCCTCTTGAAAGTGAAAGAGAAGAGTGAGAATGAAGGTTTAAAACTCAACATTCAGAAAACGAAGATCATGGCATCTGTTCCCATCACTTCATGGCAAATAGATGGGGAAACAATGGAAACAGTGACAGAGTTTATTTTCTTGGGCTCCAAAGTCACTGCAGATGGTGACTGCAGCCATGAAATTAAAAGACGCTTGCTCCTTGGAAGAAAAGCTATGGCCAACCTAGACAGCATATTAGAAAGCAGAGACATTACTTTATTGACAGAAGTCCATCTAGACAAAGCTATGGTTTTTCCAGTAGTCATGTATGGATGTGAGAGTTGGACCATAAAGAAAGCTGAGCACTGAAGAATTGATGCTTTTAAACTGTGATGTTGGAGAAGACTGCTGAGAGTCCTTTGGACTGCAAGGAGATCCAACCAGTCCATCCTAAAGGAGATCAGTCCTGAATATTCATTGGAAGGACTGATGTTAAAGCTGAAGATCTAATACTTTGGCCACCTGATGGGGAAAACTGACTCATTGGAAAAGACCTTGATGCTGGGAAAGACTGAAGGTGGAGAAGGGGATGACAGAGGATGATATGGTTGTATGGCATCACTGACTCAATGGACGTGAGTTTGAGCAAGCTGATGGACAGAGAAGTCTGGCGTGCTGCAGTCCATGGGATCACAAAGAGTAGGACATGACTGAGTGACTGAACTGAACATGCAGAAACAGGGTGAGAGAGAACTTGAACTAGTGATTAATCAAATGAGGTCAAATAGCTGTAATAAATGTATCTTTTTAACAAAGTATCAGGATGTTATTTGAACTATACTTTTTCTTGAATCTTTTGAAAGATTGAAATTATTTCCAAATAGAAAGTTAAAAATAAGAAACCAGCTCTGCGATGCAGCATATACAAGAAGAAAAACACTGCTGTTTCCCACTGGCAAATTTATTCCAGCATGTAATGAAGTATGCTTAAAGCTATTATGCAGAAAACTAGGAATTATTGTGTGCCCACATCACAGGTGAACTTGATTCCGATTAATGTAGTGGGCAGTCTTGATAGTTAACTAAACTGCCTTCAAATCAAAGGCAGTGTAGTGCAGGTCATAGGATTGGGTTAACTGTAAAAAGCCTTGCTCTTAAGTCCCTGGGTGATACCTGACACACTCAAGCACTAACTCTGTAGGCTTGGGTACAGAAGATAAGCCAAAAGTCACACAGTGGTTCCTTTGCATTTGCCCCAGCAGCCAAGTTTAAAAGGACAAACAGGCTGTACTGCAAGGAAGGTTAGATGCTTAAATGTCAGAGAAGCCTTGTTAGGACCTATCTGTATGCACAGAAACTATCATGTGTTGCAAAAAGAAGAGAGTACATTTCACGAAGGGAAATGAGAATAAAAGACTGTATCCTGTTTTACCGTTCCCAGAAGACACAGAAAAAAAACCTTTTAACAATTTAGATGTTGTCAACTCTACTGACCTATGTACTGTGTCAGTCTCAAAACCAAGGGAAAACATACAAAATATTTACGTATTTCTCATCTGAGGGCACAAGAGGGAAGCCAAACGGCATTAGTCTTCACTTTTAAAGGTGGCATCTACTTTCAAATATTAATAAATTTCAGAACATCGTTAAGATAGAAATCATGACTCTTTCCCTTGTTTGCTCTCCACTACAGGCTAGTGAAAGATTTATTCCTTTCAAAAACACATTCGTTAAATAAAGCCTTCTCTTATTTTTGCTTGCTCAGAGATAATTTTTTATTTTTCTTTTCATTTCATCTTCTTAAAGTATATTTCCTGTACAAATGGAATTATTTAGCTGAAATTACTTGTAAAATAAATTATTTATTATAAGTGACAAATAGTTGATTTTTAGTCCTTTTCTCAATAAATTGAGATTCTTTCAATGAGATTGATAAGCTGTTCAAACTCAGGTGGAATTTAACACAGAGAAGTCTTAAATAACTGAGAGTTGACGTTGTCAGAGAAGGGGATGAGGAATACCGACACTGCAAGGAGGGAGTTCTCTGGCTGGCTTGGGTTGGGTGGCTCAGCACTGCCGCACAATCTTAGGTACCCCTCTGCACCAATTCTGTATCAGTTTTGAAGTATTTCTCACTTTATAAAGCTCTTTGTTCAAAACAGAAGGCTTCTTTCTATGTGTCATCTTCTGTTCTTTATTTTATTAATGAGCGGGAAGGTGGAAGTTTGGTTAATTCAAGAAGCAACTATAAATGGGAAGAAAAGTTAGGGTCTTAAATTACAGTCCTCTGTGATAAAAATGGGCTTCCCCGGTGGCTCAGATGGTAAAGAATCTGCCTCCAATGTGGAAGACCGAGATTTAATGCTTGGGTTAGGAAGATCTTTCGGAGAAGGAATGCAACCCGCTCCAGTATTCTTGCCTGGAAAATCCCATGGACAGAGGAGCCTGGCGGCTACTGTCCACAGGGTCGCAAAGAGTTGGACATGACTGAGCAACTAACGCTTCCCTGTGGCTCAGCTGGTAAAGAATCTGCCTGCAATGCTGGAGACCTGGCTTCGATCCCTGAGTTGAGAAGATCCCCTAGAGAAGGGAAAGGCAATCCCCACTTCAGTATTCTGGCCTGCAGAATTCATGGACTGTACAGTCCATGGGGCTGCAAAGAGTTGGGCATGACTGAGCGACTTTCACCAAAAACTAAAAGAGCAACTAACAACTATTAAAAATAGGTGGGGGGATTTTACCCTAGGGCAAGTCATTACATTTCTTTAGATTTGTTTATTCTTATTCAAAACTTGTGAAACAAAAGGAATTATATTGGTAAAAGAGATTAAAACTATTTACATGAGTTTCATTTAAATAATAATCAAATCCTAAGGAATAAGAGCACGGAAGAATTGATGCTTTTGAACTGTGATGTTGGAGAAGACTCTTGAGAGTCCCTTGGACTGCAAGGAGATCCAACCAGTCCATTCTGAAGGAGATCAGCCCTGGGATTTCTTTGGAAGGAATGATGCTAAAGCTGAAACTGAACTGAATCAGTGCTAGGCCCTGCTATAAGCATCTAACCTGTCATCTCAAACTTCAGTATTATCTCATTCTACCTCTAGGAGTTAGAGAGTATTACAGTATGATCATAATTTACAGATGAGGAGACTGAGGGAGGTACTGCGATGCTGAAAATTTGATGAAGGTCACACAGTAAAAGATGAATCTGGTGCTTTGACATCAGCTATCTTTCCAGAGAGCCTGTATGGTTATCCATCGTGCATACTGCCTCATGGGGAATGTGCAATATGTATAAACACTTGGACATACCTCTACTCTTGTTAAGTAAATGATAAGATCTTAGCCAAATGGTGTGACCTACTAACCATGTGAAAATAGCTGTACTTTGTTCTAAGTAAAATAAGACAAAAGGATGCTCTTCCCACTAGGTTAAGTAGAGTGTATTTCTTAATGCTAAATGAGAAAATCAAATCCCAAGATTTTATAAAATTGAATCTCTCACTTGATTTGAGCTAACCATCCTCAGGCCAGGGATTCTCAAATTTTAACAAGCACCAGAATTACACAAAAGATTTGTTAAAACACAGATATGGAGAGCATATGCCCAGAGTTTCTTATTCAGTATATCTGGGATAATTGAATTTCTAGTAGATTTCTTATAATGCTGACCTGGAAATCACACTGAAATGCACTGTCCTAGAACAGAGTTCAACTTACAGTTCTATGTAATGTGCCTTCACAATTCCTTGACTCTTTACCTGAAGTCTCATAACATTTATTTAAAAAATTGTTATGCACAATCATGCAGCCAAACATCACAGGTACCTGACCATGATTTCCATTTAAAAATTCTGGAAATGGCATTTCAGGGAGTGATGTCAGCATCATAGTGGAATTAGATGCTCCTCTGTCTTGCCCATTCAATCTACTACTAGTAAAACATCCAAAACTCAACATGTGCCAGGACACCAGAGAGATCCACACACCTGTACATCAGAAATGGGGGTGGGGTGGTGCTGGGACACATAGACGAAGTAGAAATGGGGAACAAGATAGGTGGTGCCTGTGATCCTATCCCCCTTCTGTGATGGATGAGCCTGCAGCCCCAGAGAACCCAGGAGCAGCAGAAAAGGGCACATGTGACTCCAGTCTCCCTGTCACAGCATCACCTATGGCCACAGGGAACCAGCAGCAGTGGTGGCAAGGTTCATCCCTCCACACACAGCAGCGCCCACACTCCAGCCCCTGCCCCTAATCTGTAGTCCATGAAGGTGACAACTCCAGACATGGCAGAGGTGCCCACAAGCCTGGTTCCCCACACCATCCTCTACCACCCTCCACCACAGAGGCAATGCCCGGGACCCAGGCAGCCCCAGATGTCACAGAGGCACCCACCATCCCAGTGCAACAGGTGGCAACATTAGCAGCAGAAAGGCACCTGCAAACTTGGAGGCACAAGCAGCAACAAGGGGACCTGCAACTTCCAGCAGAGGTGGTGGTGGGTGGGAAGTGCCAATTTTCGAATATTGCCAGAGGCAGCTCAGGTTAGGGTGGGGGTGGGGGTGCAAACTTGAGATACAGCGCCACCTACTGGAAAACAGAAAGGCCTCTACCTACCAATTTGCTGAACTGCTAGAATCAAAATTTTAAAAGCTCTACCTAAAAAAGTAGTGGCTGCAGTCCATGGGGTCGCTAAGAGTCGGACACGGCTGAGCGACTTCACTTTCACTTTTCACTTTCATGCATTGGAGAAGGAAATGGCAACCCACTCCAGTGTTCTTGCCTGGAGAATCCCAGGGATGGGGGAGCCTGGTTGGCTTCCATCGATGGGATCGCAGAGTTGGACACGGCTGAAGCAACTTAGCAGCAACCTAAAAAAGAGAGGTGTTCACTACTTCCAATGTTCCAGCAGAGAAAAAACCCATCAAGCACTATGAAAACCCATGGTAACATGGTATCACAAAAATAAAATGACAAGTTTTCCAGAAACCAAAGTTAAAGTTGCAGAATATTATGTTCTAACTGATAAAAAATTCAAAATAGCTCTCATAGAGAAACTCAATGAACTACAAAAAAAACCCAGAAAGCCAGTTCAATGATATTGGGAATAAAATTACTGAATAGAATAAATACTTTGCCAAAGAAATTGAAACTAAAAAAGAACCAAATGGAAATTCTGAAACTGAAGAAGTCAATAAATGAGGTGAAGAACCCATTTAAAAAAACATTGAAAATAGAGAAGACTACATGGGAGAGAGAATTCACATGCTAAAAGAGAAATCTAGAAATGACTCAGGTAGAATTGGAAAGAAAACTAAGTATTTTAAAAATAAAAAATTTCTACAAGAACTATCTGACTGAATTCAGAAGGCAACACAAGGATATTTATCCTAGAAGGAAAAGAGAGGAGAAAGTTTATTTGAAGAAATAATACTTGGAAAGTTTCCAAATCTGGAGAAGAAACTGGATATGCAAATTCACAAAGCTAAGAGAACACCTAATTATCTCAACACAAAAAGACCTTCTCTATGATACACTCAGTTCAGTTCAGTCGCTCAGTCGTGTCCAACTCTTTGCGACCCCATGAATCACAGCATGCCAGGCCTCCCTGTCTATCACCAACTCCCGGAGTTCACCCAGACCCACGTCCATCGAGTCAGTGATACCATCCAGCCATCTCATCCTCTGTCGTCCCCTTCTCCTCCTGCCCCCAGTCCCTCCCAGCATCAGAGTCTTTTCCAATGAGTCAACTCTTGGCATGAGGTGGCCAAAGTACTGGAGTTTCAGCTTTAGCATCATTCCTTCCAAAGAAATCCCAGGGCTGATCTCCTTCAGGACTGGCTGGATCTCCTTGCAGTCCAAGAGACTCTCAGGAGTCTTCTCCAACACCACAGTTCAAAAGCATCAGTTCTTCGGCCCTCAGCCTTCTTCACAGTCCAACTCTCACATCCATACATGACCACTGAAAAAACCATAGCCTTGACTAGATGAACCTTTGTTGGCAAAGTAATGTCTCTGCTTTTGAATATGCTATCTAGGTTGGTCATAACTTTCCTTCCAAGGAGTAAGCGTCTTTTAATTTCATGGCTGCAGTCACCATCTGCAGTGATTTTGGAGCCCCCAAAAATAAAGTCTGACACTGTTTCCACTGTTTCCCCATCTATTTCCCATGAAGTGGTGGGACTGGATGCCATGATCTTCGTTTTCTGAATGTTGAGCTTTAAGCCAACTTTTTCACTCTCCTCTTTGACTTTCATCAAGAGGCTTTTGAGTTCCTCTTCACTTTCTGCCATAAGGGTGGTGTCATCTGCATATCTGAGGTTGTTGATATTTCTCCCAGCAATCTTGATTCCAGCTTGTGCTTCTTCCAGTCCAGCGTTTCTCATGATGTACTCTGCATAGAAGTTAAATAAGCAGGGTAACAATATACAGCTTTGACGTACTCCTGATACATTAAAACTGTCAAAAGTCAATGATAATGAAAGAATTTTAAAGGCAGCCAGAAAAAAAAAGGGATTTCCCAATGACTAAGCAGTAAAAAATCTGCTTGCAAGGCAGGAAACGCAGGAGACATGGGTTTGATCCTTGGGTCGGAAGATCCCCTAGAGTAGGAAATGACAACCCACTCCAGTATTCTAGCCTGAAAAATCCCATGGACAGAGGAGCCTGGTGGGCTATAGTCCAAAGGGTCACAAAGAATCAAATATGACTGAGCAACTGATCATGCATGCACAGAGAAAAAGTCAGCAGCTTACAAAGTAACCTGCATTAGGGTATAAGCAGATTTCTCAGCAGAAACTATAGCCCAGGAGAGATTGGAATAACAAATTCAACATATTGAAAAATTTTTAAAATTGTCAGCCAAGAATACTCTATCCAGCAGAGTTATCCTTCAGAAAGGAAAAAGAAATAAAGGCCTTTCCAGAGAAATAAAAACTGAGTGAGTTCATCACCACTAGACTCACTTTACAAAAAATGTTGAAAGGAGATCCTCTACCTGAAAAGAAAAGGCAAAAATACACAAAACTTTGATAAAGGTGATAGAATCAGAAAACTGCTACTCTATACCAGAATAGGTTGTTAAACGTTTAATTATAGCATAAAGTTTAAAGAGAAAAAAGCAAAAAATAACAATAGTTACTTCAATTGAGTAACAAACTTACACCATAAAAAAGTGATAACTTGACAAAATAAAAGCATAAAAGGGGAAAAGGAAAAGTATAGAACCCATATAGGCAAATGGAGAAAAGATTCTATCAGCAAAAAAAAAAAAAAAAGACTATTTTCTCTATAAGACCTTTTATAAAAACCTCATGGTAACCACAAAACATAAATTAAAGCAGAGACATGAAACATAAAATAAGAGGAAATTGAGAAAAACATCTTGCAAAACCACCAAACTAAAATGGCAGACAGAAACAGAAGGGGGGAAATTTAGAAAAAAAAAAGTCAATACAGAGCAACCAGAAAACAAAATATAGAAGACAAAAATAAGTCCTCATTTATTAATAATCACCCTAAATGTAAATGGATTGAATGCACCAGTCAAAAGACAGATAGATAGAAAGAAAGAAGAAAGATAGATAGAAAGAAGACCCAACTATATGCTGCCCCCAGGAGACTCATCTCAGCATTAAAGACAACCAAAGGTTCAAAGAGATAGGATGGAAGATGAACAAACAAATGGCAGCCAAAAGCAAGTGGGTGAAGCCATACTCATCAACAAAATAGGCTTCAAGCCAAAAACTGCAACAAGAGACAAAGACAGACATTATATAATGAAAAAAGGATCATTCACCAAGAAGATATAACAGTTATTACTATATATACCACCTAACATAACAGCACCAAAATATAAAAAGCAATTAGTAACAGATATAAATGGAGAAACTAACAAGCAAGACAATAATAGCAGGGAACGTTAACACCTCATTTATAACAATGAACAGATCATTCAGACCAAAAGTCAACAAGGAAACAGGGGCCTTAAATGAAACATTATACCATATAAACTTAATAGATATATACAGAACATTCTGTCCAAATCAATAGAATACATAGTCTTTTCAAGCACACGTGGAGCATTCTTAACAACAGACCATACATTGGCACGTAAAACAAGTCCCAATAAACTTATGAAAACTGAAATCATGTCAGGCATCTTTTCCAATTACATGGTATAAAATTAGAAGCCAAAAAGAAGAAAGTTGAAAAATCACAAATACATAGGGACTAAACAAAACGCTCCTAAACCACTACTGGATAAACAAAGAAAAAAAGAGAAATCAAAAAACTCCTGAAGACAAATAAAAATGAGAATCAGTTCAGTTCAGTTCAGTCACTCAGTCGTGTCCGACTCTTTGTGACCCCATGAATCGCAGCACGCCAGGCCTCCCTATCCATCACCAACTCCCGGAGTTCCCTCAGACTCACATCCATCAAGTCAGTGATGCCATCCAGCCATCTCATCCTCTGTCGTCCCCTTCTCCTCCTGTCCCCAATCCCTCCCAGCATCAGAGTCATTTCTAGTGAGTCAACTCTTCACATGAGGTGGCCAAAGTACTGGAGTTTCAGCTTTAGCATCATTCCTTCCAAAGAAATCCCAGGGCTGATCTCCTTCACAATGGACTGGTTGGATCTCCTTGCAGTCCAAGGGACTCTCAAGAGTCTTCTCCAACACCACAGTTCAAAAGCATCAGTTCTTCGGCACTCAGCCTTCTTCACAGTCCAACTCTCACATCCATACATGACCACAGGAAAAACCATAGCCTTGACTAGACGGACCTTTGTTGGCAAATTAATGTCTCTGCTTTTGAATATGCTATCTAGGTTGGTCTAACTTTCCTTCCAAGAAGTAAGTGTCTTTTAATTTCATGGCTGCAGTCACCATCTGCAGTGATTTTTGAGCCCCCAAAAATAAAGTCTGACACTGTTTCCACTGTTTCCCCATCTATTTCCCATGAAGTGATGGGACTGGATGCCATGATCTTCGTTTTCTGAATGTTGAGCTTTAAGCCAACTTGCAACATACCAAAATCTATGGGATGCAGCATGAGTGGCTATAAGAGGGAAACTTATAGCAAACAGTTAGCCCAGGTGGCACTAGTGGTAAAGAACCCACCCACCAATGCAGGAGACGTAAGAGATGCAGGTTCGATCCCTGGGTTGGGAAGATCCCCTGGAAGAGGGCATGGCAACCCACCCCAGTATTCTTGCCTGGAAAATACCACGAACAGAGGAGCCTGGCGGGCTACAGTCCACGGGGTCAACAAAGAGTTGGACACGACTGAAAGACTAACACTTTCTCTTCTACACTAGAAACAAACAAAAATCTCAAGTAAGCAATCTAAACTTAAATCAAAAGGAACCAGAAAGAGAAGAAAAAACAAAGGCCAAAGTCATTAGAAAAAAAGAAATAGTAAAAATCAAAGGGGAAATGAAATAGAGACTAAAAAGACAAGAGAAAAGATCAGTGGATATAGGAGCTGGTTCTTTGAAATGATAAATACAATTGACAAAGCTTTAACTAGACTAAGAAAAAAAAAGAAAAAAGGTTCAGATAAATAAAATCAGAAACTAAAGAGAAGTTTTAACAGATAACATAGAAATGCAAAAGATTACAAGAGAATACTATGAACACCTCTGTGGGCTGTGCTTGTGCTGTGCTAAGTCACTTCCCTCGTTTCTGAGTCTTTGCGGCCTCATGGACTGGAGCCCGCCAGGTTCCTCTGTCCATGGGATTCCCCAGGCAAGGATATTGGAGTGGGGTGCCATGCCCTCTTCCAGGGGATTGTCCCAGCCCAGGGATCAAACCCACACCTCTTCCATCTCCTGCATTGGTAGGTGGGTTCTTTACCACTAGTGCCACCTAGGAAGCCCATGTGAAATATAAAATCAGTTCAGTCACTCAGTTGTGTCTGACTCTTTGCAACCCCGTGGACTGCAGCATGCCAGGCTTCCCTGTCCATCACCAGCTCCAGAAATTTGCTCAAATTCAGTCCATCAAGTCAGTGATGCCATCCAACCATCTCATCCTCTGTCATCCCCTTCTCTTCCTGCCTTCAATCTTTCCCAGCATCAGGTTCTTTTCAAATGAGTCAGTTCTTCGCATCAGGTGGCCAAACTGCTGGAGTTTCAACTTCAGCATCAGTCCTTCCAATGAACATTCAGGACTGATTTCCTCTAGGTTGACTAGCTTGATTTCCTTGCAGTCCAATGGGCTCTCAAGAGTCTTCTCCAACACCACAGTTCAAAAGCATCAATTCTTCGGCATTCAGCTTTCTTTATAGTCCAACTCTTACATCCGTACATGACTATTGGAAAAACCAAAGCTTTGACCAGACAGACCTTTGTCAGCAAAGTAATGTCTCTGCTTTTTAATACGCTGTCTAGGTTGGTCATAGCTTTTCTTCCAAGGAGCAAGCGCCTTTTAATTTCATGGCTGCAGTCACATCTGCAGTGATTTTGGACCCCAGGAAAATAAAGTCTGTCACTGTTTCTATTAATAATAATAATAAATGAACAAAACAAAAATTTAGTTTCCATCTGACACCATACAGAAGGCCCCCTTTACTCATTTTTCCCTTTCCCACCCCTACCCCTCTGGTAATCGTTAATCTGCTCTTTGTATCTATCTTTGTTTTGTTTGTCTATTATTATTATATTATTATAATAAATAAGTAATAATGGGTCAGATACCACTTAGCAACTAAACAATAACAACCCCTTGAGACAAGGCAAGATGCCTCCAAGGCAAAATCATGATGGAAATTAGGGAGGTCTTTCTCCCAAGGCTTAAAAAATCGCTTCCATTGTGGGAGGATGAACCATCAAGAGAAGGATGAGAGCAAAGGCTTTTGGGAGTGCAGAGAAGTGCCCTGTGCCCTGTCCCTGTGGGGCCAGTGAGGAAATGCTGCACAGAGCATTTAAGATAGACCACAGACACATTCATAGATTTCCACATGCTCACACATTTTAAAAGAACCAGAAAGATTTGTACACGGCAAAGCACAGTGGAAAGTGATGGGGGCGGGGGGGGGGGGGGGGGCGGGGTGCGGAGGTGTTATCCAAATTAACAAAGTCTTGTTTGAGATGGTTAGCAACCTGTATAGGAAATAAGAAGATACCATCAACTCCACAAATGATTTCTTGGTCAGATATACCCCACCTCAACACTCTGGACTATGTGACCCCAACTTAAACACATTCCCCACAAGATGACAGAGAACCACAGACTGACCAAGATTAATTGCTCACAGCCCTAGAAATTAGTTTGTACAAATGAATTTGTGACCTGAGAATTATGTTCAATAACAACTTACACAGGAAAGTCCTAAGCATTTATACTTAGTTAAAAAACCCTAAATATCACTTACCATCTCACGGGGGTAAAACGGTTTTAGGAATTTCAAGAAATATTTTTACAAGCCAAAATACTATGGGGAACCCAAAATAGTTTAGATTCTTATAGAAACCCCTACTTGATGGATTGTATTATCTGTAGTATCAGATGTAGTTTTCCTCTGCTTGTCAAAAAGTCATTTTCATTTATGTCAATATTTAACTCTTAGAAAATAACAGAAACATATCTAAAATTCTGAGGGGTTATTTTTTTTTTAAGTGTCTCTGTGATGTTGTTATTTTATGATTCTCCATTTTCTTATATCCCATTCCAGGGTAATAACAGAATATATAACAGAATATAATTAGCACTGTACTTAGAGAATAATATATCTGAAAACTGGGTATAAAATCATATCAAGTTTTAAACATTTTCATTATTAAGGGCAGTAATCCATACTCTTTGTTAAGGCACATAGTTAAATCTTATATAAAAGAATGTAGTCCATTTAATCCTTCTATTGTTAAAGGCTGTGAATTTTATTCATCACAAAATGCCACTGGCATTTAGCTTTCCCTTCTGGATTCATATAGTTTTCCCTTCTAATTTTTCAGCTAATTACTCTCTTCTTGCTGACTGGAGGACTAAAAATATAGCTATTCCCTGGACTCTCTGACATCCAGGTAGACATCTTGGGAACAGAGATGGGACTGATAACAGGCCATTTTATAGGACCTTAAAAGTGACTCAAGAAGTGAACAGGGCCCATTAGACTTTCTGTCATGCATATGATGGGGAAAAATATACCACCGTAAGACCCACTCAGCCGTCCCGCTGTGACAGCAGTAGCTATTGTGTGAGAAGACTGGGGAAGGCGGCTCCACCCTGGAGTTTATGCTCTGCCGGCTAGCGGGAGTTTCAGGTACAGGATTCTAACAGAAGGGGCTTTGTGATAGGCTATCGGTGACAAACAAGAACGACAACATGCAGCCCGGCGGCTCTGACAAGAAGGAGAAGCTCAACAAAAGGGGAATGACCTGGTTCAGTTTCCCATTTCAGTCGAACATTTACTTCCTCACACAAAGCTTACCTTGGTGTGTTGCTGTCCAAAGCACATCTGAACCTGGTACAAAATGATGAGAGTCTAGCTGAGATATTTTAAATGGATTTCTTTTCTTGGTACCCTGCTTTGAACTGCTTTTAAACTTACAGATGCTTGGCAGAAATGTCCAAGCAAAGAAAGTGAGAAAGAGAAACATGGAAAAGTACGTTCCCAGATTACGGGTTTATTTTTACTTTCACATGCATGGTGTGTGCCCTTGTGTGTATTAAATATATCTTACTGCCTAGTCTTTGATGTATATACAATAACCTAATAAAATAAGCTGCCTTTTTTTCTTACCCAAAAGACTGCTTTTTCATCAAGATCTATATATACACTCACTTCAATAAATATTTACTGAGCAGCTACTACTCAATATTGGGCTTCCCAGGTGGCACCAGCGGTAAAAAGTCCACCTGCCAACGCAGGAGACACAAGAGAGGCGTGTTCAATCCCTGGGTCGGGAAGATCCCCTTGAGTAGGAAATGGCAACCCACTCCAATATCTGTGCCTGGAAAATTCCATGGGCAGAGGAGCCTGGTGGACTACAGTTCATAGAGCCGCAAAGAGTCTGACGGAGCGGCTTAGTACACACACGCGCTCAGTATTACATTATATCTTGATGGGAGAGACAGATGCAAGGTAACCAATACATGGAAATTGAGACACGCAGCCAAATGATTACAAAGTATGATATACTGTTATCAGTGCCCCATTCCTACCAAGGCACTTCCAAGCTTTCCCTATATTCATTAACTCAACAGTTTTACCTTCTCACCTCCTTACTTCTGACATATGACATCATCTATTGCCTGAGAAAAACCCAATTTGAGAAAAGTCACTTCACCTGTCATCATATAGAAGTTTAAAAAAAAAATAATGTGTCAGAGAAGCAGTATATGTATATGTACACGCTCAGTCGTGTCTGACTCTGCGACCCTATGGACTGTAGCCTACCAGGCTCCTCTGTCATTGGGATTTCCCAGGCAAGAATATTGGAGTGGGTTGCCATTTCCTTCTCCAAAATATTTATTGAAGTGAGTTTATATGTAGTTCCTGATGAAAAAGCAGTCTTTTTCATAAGAAAAAAGGAAGCTTATTTTATTCGGTTATTATATATACATCAAAGACTAGGCAATATGATATATTTAACACATACAGGGGCACACACCATGTATGTAAAAGAAAAAAATAAAATCTTTAATCTGGGAACATACTTTTCCATGTTTCTCAGTTTCTTTGTTTGGACAATTCTGCCAAGGGTGTCTGTTCAAATGGAACCTGCTGCTGCTGCTAAGTCGCTTCAGTCATGTCCAACTCTGTGTGACCCCATAGACGGAAGCCCACCAGGCTCCCCTGTCCCTGGGATTCTCCAGGCAAGAACACTGGAGTGGGTTGCCATTGTCTTTTCCGTCAAATGGAACCTAATAGACCTTAGTGGAAACCAGAGCTAGTCCTCAGATTTAAAGTTAAAACTCAAATTCAGAGCTATACCAACATGTGATCATTCTCTGGTCTTCCTAATTTCTTCCATGACTTAGTCCAACTTTTATTTCATTTTTATAGCTTCTTGAAAGGGAAAATAAAGAAAATGAGTGAATTTTAGCCACACTATATGCCAAGCCCTGTGCTAGCACTTTAGATAATGTATCTCATTTAATCCTCAGCACACCCCTCTGTGATCTTCATACAGACAGGGACACTGAGGCTTACTTAGCAAGGCCTCACAGCTAGATGGGATTCAAACACATGTCTGCCTGAATAGAATGTTCTCTATGCATGACACCAATACTCTATCAGCTACTTCCATTGTACAAAGCACAGGAAAGGAGTCAGAAAGACGGTAGGTGCTTATGAATTAATTACATCAAATATTTCACACTTTTATTATTGACCTATGTTCAAAAGTCCCTTTTTAAAAAAAATCAGTCCTGAAAAAGTGTCAATCTATTATCCTACAACACTCCTTGCTTTCACTGTTAAATTTTATTTTCAAATAATTTATAGGCATTTTAATGTACAATTTTAGGTTTAGAGAATAATTGAGCAAATAATATCTAACATTCCATATAGCAGCTCCCTACCTCCTACCCCTACACACAATTTCCTTTATTATTAACATCTTGCTTTAGTGTAGTTGATTTGTTAAAATTGATGAAGCAAGATTGATACTTTATTATTAACTACAGTCCATAGTTTAGTGTTCACTCTGGGTGTTGTACAGTTTGATGGGTTTTAACATGTATTCATCATTATATTGTATTAACATATAGAACAGTTTCAGTATCCTAAAATTCCCTGTGCTTCACATACTCAGCCCTTCCAGCCCTTTCTCCCCTTCCTCCCCGTGAGCCCCTGGCAATCACACCCTTCCAGCTCTTTCTCCCCTTTCTCCCCGTGAGCCCCTGGCAATCACAGATCTTTTTACTGTCTCTATAATTTTTACTGTCTCTATATAAATTTCCAAAATGTCATATAGCTGGAATCATACCATATTTACCCTTTTTAGACTCGTTTCTTCCACTAAGCAACAAGCATTTAAGGTTTTGCCTTAGAATCCTTACGAAAAGTCTTTTCAGGACCTGATAGCTCATTTTTTATTGCTCTAAATATCATTTGTTTCAACACAAAATTGTAGCACCTACAATATGTCAGGCCCCATGATGGGTACTGAGAACACAGAGATGGGCAGAGCATAACCCTACTGTCAGGGATCTTACTGTCTAGCATTGGGAGAAAGGGACTTAAACACAAAAAATAATAACATTTTGTAGGTACTATAACAGAACTCTGTAGGTACAAAAGAAGGGCAAAATGGGTAGAATTCAAATTTACTCCTGGCATAGTCAGGAGTGGGCTTCCCAGGTGGGGCTAGTGGTAAAGAACCCGCCTGCCAATGCAGGACACTCGGGCTTGATCCCTGGGTGGAGAAAATCCACTGGAGGAGGGTATGGCAACCCACTCCAGTATTTTTGCCTGGAGAATGCCATGGACAGAGGAGCCTGAAGGGCCATGGTCCATGGGGTCCCCAAGAGTCGGACACACCTGACGCAACTTAGCGCATACGCACGCGTGCATAGTCAGAAATGGCTCCCTACAGCACTCCTGTTTGAACTGAGGGATCCGCGAGAGCCCGGGCAGAGCAGCAGAAGCCTGAGGTGGGAAGTTTTAGGTGGGGCAGCAGGACATTTTATACTGAGAGCGGCAAGAAGCCCAGCCAGGAGCTAGTAGACCTGGACGTGAACACACTAACCCCTCAGGTCCCATCCAGGCCTGTATCCTCTCTCAGCTCCTTTGTGTCTCTTCTCAAATGTCACCTCATCCTCTGAGCATCCTACCCAGAAGACTCTGGAGAAAAAAGCACACTACCCCATACCCTTTTCTCTTTACCCTTCTTTTCTCCACAGCAATTCTCAGCTTTAATATGTTACATATTTATTTGTACATGTAGGGTCTGCCTCCTCTCACCAGAACACGTGGCCCTAGGAGCAGGAACTTTAACTTTGTTCATATCTGGCCCACAGTAGGCCGGTGACAAGCATTTATTAAGTGAATGAATTCATGGTGCTATTTTATCTGTGCCTGAGATGCTTCCTACAGGGAGAAATGCTATAAAAGAATGTATTAACACTTACTGGTAAACAAGGGAACATTCGAACCCTAATTTACATATTTCCAACAACAGCAATTGAATCCACAATACTCTAATTCCCCAGACTTCTATATTGCTTGCTTTCTCTACATTTTATTGGGGAACATAAAAAGGAATCTCAAGAGCTTTCAAAAATATCAGATAACTTTAATGACCTTCACATACTGTAACCCTGACAAAACATTTCTCTAATACTAATTCAAGACCTGCTGTAATAAATACACCTTGCTACGACAGAGTCTGGCACTTATTAAAAACGAGGATCTATTAAGCTAAATACTTAAATAATTACTCCCAAGAAGAGCTGAATATTGGCACCGAATTTATTTTTATACAGCACATCTTATGAATTTCAGGGTATAACATTTTAAAATTCTCTCTTTTGTGGTTAGGTCTTGAGAGCTACAACTAGTACACTTTCCCCTGGGAATGCTGTCTTGGAGGAGAGGGAGTGAGGAAACAGCATGCCGAGTCTACTGTGTGTCAGTCAGTTCAGTTCAGTCACTCAGTCGTGTCCGACTCTTTGCGACCCTATGAATCACAGCACGCCAGGCCTCCCTGTCCATCACCAACTCCCGGAGTTCACTCAGACTCATGTCCATCGAGTCGGTGATGCCATCCAGCCATCTCATCCTCTGTCGTCCCCTTCTCCTCCTGCCCCCAATCCCTCCCAGCATCAGAGTCTTTTCTAATGAGTCAACTCTTTGCATGAGGTGGCCAAAGTACTGGAATTTCAGCTTTAGCATCATTTCGTCCAAAGAAATCCCAGGGCTCATCTACTTTAGAATGGACTGGTTGGATCTCCTTGCAGTCCAAGGGACTCTCAAGAGTCTTCTCCAACACCACAGTTCAAAAACATCAATTCTTTGGTGCTCAGCTTTCTTCAGTCCAATTCTCACATCCATACATGACCACTGGAAAAACCATAGCCTTGACTAGATGGACCTTTGTTGGCAAAGTAATGTCTCTGCTTTTCAATATACTATTCAGGTTGGTCATAACTTTCCTTCCAAGGAGTAAGCGTCTTTTATTTTCATAG
Organism: Bos taurus; assembly: GCF_002263795.3. Taxonomy (NCBI): domain Eukaryota; kingdom Metazoa; phylum Chordata; class Mammalia; order Artiodactyla; family Bovidae; genus Bos; species Bos taurus. Next base: position 30,533,743 of record NC_037333.1, on the reverse strand, counting down.
CTGCAATCACCATCTACAGTGATTTTGGAGCCCCCAAAAATAAAGTCTGACACTGTTTCCACTGTTTCCCCATCTATTTCCCATGAAGTGATAGGACCAGATACCATGATCTTTGTTTTCTGAAGGTTGAGCTTTAAGACAACTTTTTCACTCTCCACTTTCACTTTCATCAAGAGGTTTTTGAGTTCCTCTTCACTTTCTGCCATAAGGCTGGTCTCATCTGCATATCTGAGGTTAATTGGTATTTCTCCCTGCAATCTTGATTCCAGCTTTTGCTTCTTCCAGCCCAGCGCTTCTCATGATGCAATCTGCATAGAAGTTAAATAAGCAGGGTGACAATATACAGCCTTGACGAACTCCTTTTCCTATTTGGAACCAGTCTGTTGTTCCATGTCCAGTTCTAACTCTCACTTCCTGACCTGCATATAGGTTTCTCAAGAGGCAGGTCAGGTGCTCTAGTATCCCCATCTCTTTTAGAATTTTCCACAGTTTATTGTGATCCACACAGTCAAAGGCTTTGGCATAGTCAATCAAGCAGAAATAGATGTTTTTCTGGAACTCTCTTGCTTTTTCCATGATCCAGCGAATGTTGGCAATTTGATCTCTGGTTCCTCTGCCTTTTCTAAAACCAGATTGAACATCAGAAAGTTCACGGTTCACATATGGTGGAAGCCTGGGTTGGAGAATTTTGAGCATTACTTTACTAGTGTGTGAGATGAGTGCAATTGTGCGGTAGTTTGAGCATTCTTTGGCATTGCCTTTCTTTGGGATTGGAATGAAAACTGACCTTTTCCAGTCCTGTGGCCACTGCTGAGTTTTCCAAATTGGCTGGCATATTGAGTGAAGCACTTTCACAGCATCATCTTTCAGGATTTGAAATAGCTCAACTGGAATTCCATCACCTCCACTAGCTTTGTTCGTAGTGATGCTTTCTAAGGCCCACTTGACTTCACATTACAGGATGTCTGGCTCTAGGTGAGTGATCACACCATCATGATTATCTGGGTCGTGAAGCTTTTTTTTGTACAGTTCTTCTGTATATTCTTGCCACCTCTTCTTAATATCTTCTGCTTCTGTTAGGTCCATACCATTTCTGTCCTTTATTGAGCCCATTTTTGCATGAAATGTTCCCTTGGTATCTCTAATTTTCTTGAAGAGATTTGTAGTCTTTCCCGTTCTGTTGTTTTCCTCTATTTCTTTGCATTGATTGCTGAGGAAGGCTTTCTTATGTCTCCTCGCTATTCTTTGGAATTCTGCATTCAGATGCTTATATCTTTCCTCTTCTCCTTGCTTTTTGCTTCTCTTCTTTTCACAGCTATTTGTAAGTCCTCCCCAGACAGCCATTTTGCTTTTTCGTAACATGCTACTGTGTGTAACATGCTTCAGATAGCACCGCTCCCTTACATGGCTAAGGGCTTCCTGGTAGCTCAGCTGGTAAAGAATCTGCCTGAATGCAGGAAACCTGGGTTCAATTCCTGGGTTGGGAAGATCCTCTGGCAAAGGTAACAGCTATCCACTCCAGTATTCTTGGGCTTCCTTGGTGGTTCAGACGGTAAAGAATCCCCCCGCAATGTGGGAGACCTGGGTTCGATCCCTGGGTTTGGAAGATCCTCTGGAGAAGGGAACGGCTACCCACTCCAGTAGTGGAAACGCTCTCACCTTTTTCACATGTATCTCTTCCCTGCTCTCCCCCTTTCCCCATATTCAGTGCCAGCAATTATTCAATTGAGTGGAGAGAAGTGAAGTGTTTTCCAGTCCCATCATCTCACATACCCATTTTTTACCTCTCCCAGTCTAGATTCCATGGATAAGTATTACAATCAATTTGCCTGTAACTCTTTTGTCCCTCTTTCCCATTTAATTATACCTCAACTATGACTAAACTCAACTGCCCACTTTCTCTGCCTCTTTGCCCTAAAGGCTAAACGTTCCTGGAGAAAATCAACAAGCATTGTAGATTGATCTTTCTCTAAATTCATGAGTAATAATTGTAGAAGAGCACTCACGAGTGCCCAGGAAGCCTTCTGCATTTCCCATTATCTGAAACAAGTTTCAGATCTTCTTTCTCTTCAAACCTTCAAAAGCCACTCCCCTCCAGAGCTCATGAACTCACCTCATTATTCTCTGAGAAAAGGATTGCAATCAGATGGGAACTCCTTCAACTTCCCACCACCAACTTTATTAACTTAGCTGCATCTACGTTCACATTCTCTGCCTTCCTCTAATTACAATGCAAAAAAGAAATTTCCCAGTGCCTAAAGATATCAGCCCCTCCCCTCACTTTCTGGATTTCATCTCCTCTTCCCATGTTCAAGAAATTCAAGTCTGCAATGATCCTATGACTCTTCATGTATCATTAGACACTCTCTGTTTACTGGATCATTCCAAGAAACACAAACATACAAATTATCCATTAGGAAAAAACCACTCTTTTGATCTCATATTACCTTTATAACCTCACTTCTCTGACCCTTTCAGAACAAAACATATTAAGAGATGCCTACTGACTTCTTTTTATTATCTCACCTTATATCCTCAGCCCACCCCAGTCAAATCTATCTCCCCTCTAACCACTGAAATTGTACTTGTCAAGGTCAAAATAATGTTCGTGGTGTAAAACTGTGATCTGCCAAGATCTCATCCAGTCCCATGACTCTATTATCTGTGTGCTGCTGACTCTCCATTTTAAAGTCTCCAGCTCTGAACTCTCCCTCTGAGTTTCTAAACTTGTTTCTCTCCTTTGCTTCTCCAGCTAATAAAGAGTATCACCTTCCAACCATTTGTTCAAGCAAAATTCCTAGGAGACATCCTTGAGTCTTCTTTATCCCATACACCTCCTACATCACCTACACACATACTTCCTAAACAAGCATCAAGTTTGGCCATCATTTGCTGTAGATTGCAGTAGCTTCTAACCACTTGCTTCTTTTTTAGAACTTTCAAAATCTTTTCTTTATACAGCAATCCAAGTGAACTTTCTACAATGTAAATAATATAACATTAAGTCCCTTAATATTCACCAATGGCTTCCCTTTCCACTTAGAATAAATTGTAAATACATTTTTGTTTTGCTGATATGGCCTTTTATGATCTATCCAGGTGTATAATTCCATCCTCAGCCCATCGCATTTCTACTCCTCACAAGAAATAAACCCCAAGAGTCAGAGTACTCCTGCCAACACAATACTGAAACCAAAGCTAAATGCTATCATTTTGCCTTAGCATTTTAGTCAATGTCAAGTTGACTTCAAAAATATTTTAGTCTTATGTTTTTGCCTCAATATTTGCTATATGCTCCACTCAAAGAATGACCATTTTAATATTCTCTGCATTGTATAGTAAGAAGTACAGTGAAGAATTAGTATAATATTATAATATTCCAAACACTGAAAATAGGAAAAAAAAACTGAGGAGAGTCCAAAGAGAATTACTAAGAAATAACTACAAGCTACCTTTACATTTCAAATACTATACTCCAGAGAATAATGATATTAAACATAAAATTAGACTAATAATGACTGTACACAATAAAAGTTTGATCTGTAGATCTTGCTTTAAAAATTAAACTTGCTAGAAAGTTATTGAATAGAGAAATAAAGTTCATTAAAGTTATTACAACTAATATCACTTGTGATGGTTCACAACATTATGAATGTACTCAGTTCAGTTCAGTCACTCAGTCGTGTCCAGCTCTTTGCGACCCCATGAATCACAGCACGCCAGGCCTCCCTGTCCATCACCAACTCCCGGAGGTCACTCAAACTCACGTCCATCGAGTCGGTGATGCCATCCAACCATCTCATCTTCTGTCATCCCCTTCTCCTCCTGCTCCCAATCCCTCCCAGCATCAGGGTCTTTTCCAATGAGTCAACTCTTCGCATGAGGTACCCAAAATATTGGAGTTTCAGCTTCAGCATCAGTCCTTCCAATGAACACCCAGGACTGATCTCCTTTAGGATGGACTGGTTGGATCTCCTTGCAGTCCAAAGGACTCTCAAGAGTCTTCTCCAACACCACAGTTCAAAAGCATCAATTCTTCGGTGCTCAGCTTTCTTCACAGTCCAACTCTCACATCCATACATGACCACAGGAAAAACCATAGCCTTGACTAGACAGACCTTTGTTGGCAAAGTAATGTCTCTGCTTTTCAATATACTATCTAGGTTGGTCATAACTTTCCTTCCAAGGAGTAAGCGTCTTTTAATTTCATGGCTGCAGTCACCATCTGCAGTGATTTTGGATCCCCAAAAACATAAAGTCTGACACTGTTTCCACTGATTCCCCATCTATTTCCCATGAAGTGATGGGACCAGAGGCCATGATCTTCATTTTCTGAATGTTGAGCTTTAAGCCAACTTTTTCACTCTCCACTTTCACTTTCATCAAGAGGCTTTTTAGTTCTTCTTCACTTTCTGCCATAAGGGTGGTGTCATCTGTGTATCTGAGGTTATTGATATTTCTCCCGGCAATCTTGATTCCAGCTTGTGCTTCTTCCAACCCAGTATTTCTCATGATGTACTCTGCATATAAGTTAAATAAACAGGGTGACAATATACAGCCTTGATGTACTCCCTTTCCTATTTGGAACCAGTCTGTTGTTCCATGTCCAGTTCTAACTGTTGCTTCCTGACCTGCATATAGGTTTCCCAAGAGGCAGGTCAGGTGGTCTGGTATTCCCATCTCTTTCAGTATTTTCCACAGTTTATTGTGATCCACACAGTCAAAGGCTTTGGCATAGTCAATAAAGCAGAAATAGATATTTTTCTGGAACTCTCTTGCTTTATTAATTATCACTAAATAGTACTTTAAAATACTAGGGAAAATTGAAAATTTTTACCACAAGTGTTAAAGACACTGTACTGTGTAAAAGTAAGTGAAGAGTATAAAAGCCTATCAATTTTTTTAAAATCATAGGGAAATACTTAGATTAACTAGTTCTCTGTTCCAAGTTAATTTTTAACAAACATGGTTAAAAAAGATTATACTAAAACCTAAAAAGAAGAAATAAACCTTCCTTGTAAAATTTACATGAAAAAGATTTACACAGGACTTTCCTGGTGGTCCAGTGGTTAAAGAATCTGCCTTGCAATGCAGGGAACACAGGTTTGAACATTGGTCAAGCAACTAAGATCTCACATGCCACAGGGGAACTAAGCCCATGGGCTGCTGCTAGAGAGCCCACACAACGAAGGGAGAAATCCCACGTGATGCAACAGAGATCTTGCATGCCACCACTAAGACCTGATGCAGCCTAAATAAATAAACTTAAAAAAAAAAAAAAGGTTTACACTATAGAAATTATTTCAGTATAATAAAGTTGAAATGTAAAATAGAGAACATAATTTAACTTCTCTATTAAAAAATGATAAAAGGATTAATTTTACTTGAGTTTTCTTCAGAAAATACTTACACTGCAAGTTTATTTATGTTTTTGTTTTTGACTAAGTGCCAAGTCAAACAGTCTTATGGTCAGAATGATAGAAACAAAACAAAGAGATCAAGTAGTTCTATCCCCAAATATATCTTGCCCTTTGAGAATGAAACAGAAAAGCTTTTAACTTTTGGTCCAAGGAGGTGAAAGCGACATCTCTACTGATGAGGGAGTTGGAAAAGTACCCTGGTATTTTCTTCCCATTCTCTCCCTTGGCCATGGGGACAGGCATAAGTATGTAAATTGTACAGCACAATATGTTAACTAAAACCCACTATTTTAGCACAATGACTAAGGAAAGGAAACTCTAGAAATCAGATGTGCTGGGGAGATCAAGAAGGGAAAGGAAAGAAAGTAACCCAATAGGTTTGGGTATGAATTCCTAGACTTGATCTTGAGCTACACATGTATGGATCTGACCTTAAACAGAATCCCAAAGTCTTTGAGAAATGAACTACAGGGTATAAAACTTCCCAAATTCTAGACTCTCACTAAAAACAGAAGGGAGAATATTTTTCAATTGAACTAATCAGCCTAGAACGACACCGATATGCGAACCAAAGACATTATAAGAAAAGAACACTATGGAATAATTCCCTCATGAAGAAATAAAGAATAGAAAAATAATGTAGAAAATAAATAAAACCAAAAGTTGGCTCTCATCAAAATGGACAAGCCTTCATCTAGATTGCTCAATACATAAAAAGACTCAAATTAAAATCAGGATCAGAAGTGAGAATATTACTACTGAACTTACAGAAGTAAAAAGGATTGAAATTAAATACTAGGAATGACTGTATCTCAATAAATTAGATAACCTAGGTGAATGAAAAAATTCCTAAAAATACACAAATCACTAACACTGAATCAAAAACTAGAAAATACAAATAGACCAATAACAAGTAAAGAGACTGAATCATTAAAAAAAAAAATTTCAAACCAAGGAAAGCCCAGGAACAGATGGCAAATTCTATCAAACATTAAAAGAATTTAATCAAGAGAATGCCGATCTTATATATTGAAACCTATAAAATATTAATATTATTGAAACTAATTATCAAATACCTGAATCTATTGAAGGCATCTATCTATGTTCACAGATTGGAAAACAATATTTAAGATAGCAATATTCCTCAAATAGATCTATAGATTTAATGCAATCTCTATCAAAATTCCAATGGCTTTTTAGTTCAGAAATGGAAATGCTGATCCTCAAATTCATACAGAAATGCAAGGGGCCCAAAACAACGAAAACAATATTGGAAAAGAAATGCAAAGTTGCAGTACTCACACTTCCCAATTTCTAAACTTACTATAAAGTGACAGTAATCAAAAGTGTGGTGCTGGCACCGGATAGACATATAAACCAATGGAATATAATTGAAATCCCATAATAAATTCAAACATCAACGGCCAAATGATTTTTGACAGGAATGTCACACAGACCATTCAATGGGGAAGGAAAAGCCTCTTAACAAATGGTGCTAGGAAAACTGGCTACCCACACAGAAAAGAATGAAACTGGACTTGCACCTCACTTTGTATGTAAAAATTAGCTTAAAATGGATCAATGCCTATTGTTTTTAACAAGAGAAAAAACTATAAAATTCTTATAATAAAACATAGGGTTACACTTGTTTGACTTAGTATAAATAGAATGCTAGATTTTTAATTAAAAAAAAAATGCAACAAGCAGCAAAGGTTTATTGTATAGCACATAGAACTACAGCCAATATCTTATAATGATCTATAATGGACAATAGTCTGAAAAACACTATATGAGTATATGTATAACTGAATCACCCTGCTGTGCACCTGAAACATTGTAAGTCAACTATACTTCAATAAAATAGATGTATTAAGAAAAAAATAAAGTATGTCATGGGGATGTAATGTCAGCATGATGACTATAGTTAATAATATTATATTGCATATTTGAATGCTGCTAAGAGAGTAAATCTTAAAAGTTCTCATTATGAGAAAAAAACTCTGTGACTGTGTATAGTGACAGATGTTAGATTTATTGTGGTGATCATTTTGCAATCACATCACATTGTGATCAATATACAAATATTGAATCATTACATTTTATACGTTTCAATTATATCTCAGTTAGAAAATTGTGTATCAGATATTACCAAGAAGGTAGAAAGACAACCTACAGAAAATATTTGAAAGTCATATATCTGGTAATCATATATCCAGAATATGTAAATAGATTATAATGCAACAACAAAAAGACAAACAACTCAATTTAAAACTGGGCAAAAGACTTGAATAGAGATTTCTTCAAGGAAGATATACAAATGGCAACAAGCCTGGGGGGAAAATGGTCAACATCATTAATCATTCAGGACATGCAAATCAAAGCCACGCTGATATGCCATTTCACACCTACTAGGATGACTAGAATTTTAAAAAGCAGAAAATAACAAGTGGTAGTAAGGACTTAAAGAGATTAGAATCCTTCTACTTTGGTGATGGATATATAAAGTGTTTTTGCTTGCTGTGGAAAACAGCTTGGCAGTTTCTCAAAAGTTAAACCTAGAACCGCCATATGACCCAGTAATTTCAATCTTTGCTATATACTCAAGAGAAATAAAACATGTTACCACAAAGGTTTGAACACAAATGTTCATGGTAGTATTATTCATGATGGCAAAAAAAAGTGGAAGTAATGTGGTATAGCCACACACAGTGAAGTTAGGTAAGGATACATGGAATCTCTCTGTGTTATTTCCTATAACTGTATGTGAATCTACAATTATATCAAAATAAAAAATAAACAAACTAGTCATTTCCATATACCAGCAATGAATAAATCAAAACTGAAAAATACCACTTACAATGTCTCTAAAATATTACTTGATAAATATAATAAAGCATATATACATATATATATGAATCACTTTACTGTATACCAGAAACTAATACATTATAAATGAACTATACTTCAATAAAATAAATTCTTTTAAAAACATAAAACTTTAAAAACTTTAAAAGAAAACACAAGAGAAAATCTTCATGACTTAGGAATAGGAAAGAGTTGTTAGATATTATACCAAAAACACAATCTATAAAAGAATGAATTAGTGAACTTCTTCAGAATGCAAAACTTTGGCTCTGTGAAAGACACTATTAGGAGAACAAAAAAACAAGTTATAGACCAGGAAAATATATTTGCAAATCATATATCTGACAAAGGATTTGTAACCAGAGTTTATTCTAAAACCTCAAAACTCAAGAATAAAACCCAAACAACCCCACTCACAAAAAGTGCAAAGAATTTGTTCAGATATATATATATATATATATATAAACCAAAGAGGATGCACAATGATTAAAAAAAAAATACACAAGATGCTCAACATCATTAGCCTTTATGGAAATGTAAATTAAATCTATATAATGAGATATCACTACACACCTACCAGAATGGCTTAAAAAAAACCTGACCATATTAAGTGTTGACAAGGATGATGACTCATTGAATCTCACACATTGCAAGCAAAATGGTACAGTCAATTTGGAAAACACTTTGGCAGTTTCATTAAAAGCCAAATGTATATTTATCATATGACCCAGGAACTGCATGCTTGGGCATTTATCTCAGAGAAATGAAAACACGAAAACCTGTCCATAAACATTTCTAGTGACTGCTAGAAATTTTTAAATATATTCAAGGTTTATACTGTATTGCTGTTAGATGTGGCACCCCACTCCAGTACTCTTGCCTGGAAAATCCCATGGACGGAGGAGCCTGGTAGGCTGCAGTCCATGGGGTCGCTAAGAGTCAGACATGACTGAGCGACTTCACTTTCATTATTTACTTTCATGCATTGGAGAAAGAAATGGCAACCCACTCCAGTTTTCTTGCCTGGAGAATCCCAGGGACAGAGGAGCCTAATGGGCTGCTGTCTATGGGGTTCGCACAGAGTCGGACACGACTGAAGCGACTTAGCAGCTATTAGATGTGCAACTGTAGACTCCCCCGCTCAACTGCCTGCTATACATCTCCTGGATGTTCCACAAGCATCTCAAACTCAATTTGATTCAATATGTCAATATGCCTCAAATTTAACTCACTATATTTTCCCTAAAATCTCTTTCTGTTTCTTTTTGGCTACTCACAGCATGACACACTTAAGTTTAAGCAAAAATCTTAGTAGTCATTCTAGACTCTGATTATATTCATTAGTCCTCAGGTCCCATATTTTCTACCACCTTAATCATTCTCAAATTTGTATACTATTTTGATTTTACTATCTCTCCATTCCATCTCTTCTTATTCTAATCATTGCATATCCCTAACTAACCTCTTTACCCTTCCTCTCATCAGTCAAATTCCCATCTCCTTCAATCTATTATTCACTCTGATGGTAGATTAGTTTTTCTATAATTCAGTTTCACTTATGTTACTCTTCAACTCAAATTCCTTTAGTAATTTCTTTGAAATTTTAAAAATAAAATTCAGACTACAGAGCTTGACCTAAATTGACCTTATAATCTTGTTCCTTGCCTTTAGACTGCTTTTTGCCTTATCTGGACTATAGTTTCCCAACTTCATCATTTTAGCTCACTTAATGGTTATCTGAAATTTTACCTCCCAAGGATATCCTCCTTAAGCTCCACTCCCCAAATGTCCCAGGATTTATCTGCCATCACTTGAAATAGCTGCTTCTTATTTTTTTTGCCAGTATGTCCTGCCAATCTAGATTCTCTGAAATCAGAGTCATTTTGTTGTTGTTGGTACTTTACACATCCAAAATCTGACACCTAAAAGGTACTAAAAATATTTAATACATTAATGAGACAGAGGCATCTTCCTCTTTCTCTCCTTTTCTTTCTTTCTTACTTTTTCTCTTGTTCTTTAATCGTATCTCTGGAGAATACAATTCATAGCCTGATAGAAGTGTCAGGCATGGGGAAATAATTATAAAACAATGTAATAAGTGCTAAAAGAAGATGAAGTGACAGTTTTATAGAATTTTTGACATATTTTCTATGCAAAAGTTAGAATTGAGCTTTTCCTCTATAAAGGATTTTAAACATAATTTCCTGTAAGTGGAGAGTAATAAGCATTCAGTTCAGAAGAGATGTTCCTCAGTTTTTGTTTACAGACATAAAGAACAAAGTTGGCCTCTTCTTGCCTTCTCTATCTTCCTTCTCATAAGCAAAGGCAATAATTTATTTTAAACATGGACATTATTAGTTATTAGTCCTTGGCAATTTTTCAGTCTGCATTAGTATTACATATCTCATTAAAGCAAAGCTTAGAGGCGAATCTCCAAAAGTTATATTTTTAAGCTTTGCATTCCCATTTTGATAATTCACTTTCAAGACCAGAGTTTGCTCACAGTCCCAATGTGTTCTTATTCAATTTGGGAAGTGTTCTTTTGGGTATATGGGTGCCAAGGTATAGATTCAATTCCCCCCTGGTAAAATTCATAATGATCCTTCAATGTGCACTATGATATTTAATACACCCCCAAACCCCTATGAGGTATAAATTACTATCCCTACTAAATACATAGAAAAATGGAGTCAGGACAGACAAACGGGCTTACCAGTAGTGAGCAACAAACCAGAATCCAAACCTAGATCATGGAATTCCAACTCCAGTGTTTTCTCTACATCTTGTTGTGTGCATTATCAATGCATCTTATCAGTGAATGTGATAGCCAATGCATTTTCACTATTATAAATTCACTGCCACAACAAACTAAGCAATTAAAAGAGCACCCTGGTTGCTAATTGACCTAAATTTCATTCTTTGTAGGTGTCGTTGTTCAGCTGCTCACTCGTGCCCAACTTTTTGCAACCCTGTGGACTGCAGCATGCCAGGCTTCCCTGTCCTTCACCATCTCCCGGAGCTTGCTCAAACTCAGGTCCATTGAGTCAGTGATGCCATTCAACCATCTCATCCTCTGTCATCCCCTTCTCTTCCTGCCTTTAATCCTTCCCAGCATCAGCGCCTTTTTGAATGAGTCAGCTCTTTGCATAAGGTGGCAAAAGTATTGGAGCTTCAGCTTCAGCATCAGTCCTTCCGATGAATATTCAGAAGGACTGATTTCCTCTAGGATTGACTAGTTTGATCTCCTTGCAGTCTGAGGGACTCTCAAGAGTCTTCTCCAACATCACAGTTCAAAAGCATCACTTTTTTGATGCTCAGCCTTCTTTATGGTCCAACTCTCACATCCATACATGACTACTGGAAAAACCATAGCTTTGACTAGATGGATCTTTGTTGGCAAAGTGATGTCTCTGCTTTTTAATATGCTGTCTAGGTTGGTCATAGTTTTTCTTCCAAGGAACAAGCATCTTTTAATTTTATGGCTGCAGTCACCATCTGCAGTGATTTTGGAGCTCAAGAAAATAAAGTCTGACACTGTTTCCCCATCTATTCCCCATAAAGTGATGGGACCGGATGCCATGATCTTAGTTTTTCGAATGTTGAGTTTTAAGCCAACTCTTTCACTCTCTTCTTTCACCTTCATCAAGAGGCTCTTTAGTTCTTCTTTACTTTCTGTCATAATTTAATTCTTTATATAAAATATTACTAAATGTCTCTTCAACAAGGCAAAGACCATTTTTCATAGCCTAGTTAAAGATATTTACATTTATCTTACCATGACCCCTGGTTATGTCTGGTATCTGTCTGGTTGAACTTTTGTACTTACAGATGCATGATAAAAATACAAATGATTAAAACAGAAATGCCACAATAATAAAAATCTGTTGGTCAATAAGAAAGAGACTTGACTGCATCCATAATCTTGTTCAAAAACATACAGGCTTATTTTTGTTACTGTTGAAACTTATCTCAGTAAGTTTTTTTCTGTAAGCTGTCAGCATTTATTCTGAACTGTGAATTACAACTGAAATCTTTGTAGCAAGTAAACAGAGGAGACACTGTCTAAATTGAGACAGGATAGAGGGATAGAAAAGGGAAAATGGGCTGAAAAATTAGATATATTAGATCAAACAGAAGAAAGTATATTTTATCCCATATTTTAAATTGCTGTAACAGAGTTATTCCCTTTGTGATCCTTTGTTTCTTTTATTTCTTCCCAGTATTCAATCACATTTTCAATACAAATCATCGTATTACTTTGCAGAAACACTTTGTGTCCCTTGGTGGATTTATTCAGCTAATTAATGTTAAGAAAAGAATTACTGAAAGCAAATATTGCAAGAAATAATTTCCAAAATGAAATTTATACACTTGAAAGCTGATTCCTACAAAAATGATTTGGCTCTATAAACAAAGAAGCAATCCATCAGCTCCATAGACCCAGGTATGGGCCTGATAGGATTTCTTTTTCAGAGGAAATTACTGCTATGACTGATTCTTGTTAACCCTAGGGGGAAAAAAAATCCAATGGCAAGGTCTAATCCGAGACTGAGACAGAATGTCTGAAATGATTGTCATTGTGTAGTAGTTGAAAGACAAATTAAACGTTAGACTCGAGTGAAATATTCATTTTCCCTCTACTTCACAGGCAACCTCACTTTAACTGAATTACTACTATGTGCCTTTGCCCCTGGACTCCTCTCACATCCTCATAATTAAATTTACATCTGATACTTCATTTTAATTCAGACTCTCAGTGGAAGCCTGTCTGCTGCTGAGTGTTAATGTGCCCTGTTCCAGTACACTTGCCTAGCTGTGCTCACTGCCTCAACCATCCCTTAAACCATCCCATGCTGCTAAGGACTGTGCCAGACACAAATTCCTGCCCTATATTCTTTTCAAAGGTAGTTTTTTCTTGAGAGCTGTTACCAACACCACTTCCACCCTCCCAGAAGGTTCTTGCCAGCCCCCTGCACAGTAGGGACACCATGAGAATATTTATATCTAGTAGCTGTTTTTCTGGTTGTATTTACTTGTCTTCCTACAGGCTTATGAGAGTTGAATAGACCATGTTATATCTTTCAGTTGAAACTGCAGAGCCCCAAAACATTGAAACTGGCTGTTCTTTTTTTCTTAATGAGTTCCCAAGTATATCAACAACATGAAAATAATATTATTAAACATCACAAATTCTTTCCTTCAGCTTTCAATGGGAAGTCTGCTGAAATTGACACCTTTGAAGATATAGTTAAATGATAAATCATGACTCAATGGTTTTTCTATAGCTTGAATAAACTATGCATTTAATTGTGACAGAGCAGTGAAGCACGGGCTCTTAAGTTCAAAACCTGCCTACCCTCCAACAACTGGCTTTATGACCTTCAGTAAAGTACTCAAACTACCTGTGCCGAGTTCCTCATCCAGTAACATGACAATAACAATAGTACCTATTTCCTACTGCTATTATGAGAATTAACTGACCAAGTAAAGCACTTAAAATAGTATCTTTCTTGGAATTAGACCTCCACAAGTGTTACTCCTTATAATTAATAAGAATATTGTTAAATGAAAAATATTTCAGCATATTATTTAGTTTGTAGACACTATGAAGTCACAATATGGATTCCTGGATAATTTTCAAAAAGCATTTTTTGGTTACAGATTTCTTTCAGGTGGGTTCTTGAATTATTTTAATTTTTTTTCCTTCTGTCTCTTAGATCTTATTCCTCAGAACTTGCTTTGCTATCATATTGCTGTTATGAAAGCATGAAGCTTAAGTTAAAGACAAGCTTGTTCTAGAGTCATAGTATTTATAGTGAAGCAGGGCCATTACTTTGCTAACAAAGGTCCGTCTAGTTAAAGCTATGGTTTTTCCAGTAGGCCTGCATGGATGTGAGAGTTGGACTATAAAGAAAGCTTAGTGCCAAAGAACTGATGCTTTTGAACTGTGGTGTTGGAGAAGACTCTTGAGAGTCCCTTGGACTGCAAGGAGATCCAACCAGTCCATCCTAAAGGAGATCAGTCCTGAATATTCACTGGAAGGACTGATGCTGAAGCTGAAACTCCAATAGTTTGGCCTGATGGGAAGAACTGACTCATTGGAAAAGACCCTGGTTCTGGGAAAGATTAAGGCAGGAGGAGAAGGGGACGACAGAGGATGAGATGGCTGGATGGCATCACTGACTCAATGGACGTGAGTCTGAGTAAACTCCAGGAGTCGGTGATGGATAGGGAAGCTTAGAGTGCTGCAGTCCATGGGGTCACAGAGAGTCGGACACGACTGAGTGACTGTACTGAACTGAACTGAAGCCAATATAGGCCTCTATATTAACTACTAATTCTATTACTTTGTGTTCCTCAGTAGTATCTCCCATGGGATGAACACACTGTTTTGAAAAGGCAGGCAATACAATTTTTAAAAGAATTTCTCCTTCTAAGTTCTTCCTTTCCTACCACCACTTTTGTCTTTATTTACTGTTTTAGAGAATGGCTTGATGGCTTATTTCTGTTCACCTGATAAAGATGAAAACACATATGACACTGGAAAACTTTTTGAACATTTGTCAATATACTGTTTTCATGTTTTTCCTGTCTCTTAATAGATCTATAATTTCTTGCTCTTGTTTTTGCTTAAAAAGTAGAACTGGAAAGCACTCCAGTGCATTACAAAGAAAGTAAATGTTTTGTTTGTCCTAACATTTAGATTGTCAAGATAATATTCTATAATATAAAAGTAATTATAGGCATTTTTCATGTGCGTATGCTGAGTTGATCTTGGTGTTGTCATCTTGGCTTAAAATTAATAAGTCTAGTGAAATCAGGTTCTTCCTCTGACAAACAATATTTGTATGGTACAGTGTAATGTTCAGAACCCATCTTTTCAAATACCTACTATTTAGGTTAAGTCTTCTTCATGAAATGAGTAGCTAGTGGTATCATTATTCTTTTTTTATGCTGGTGAAATCAACATTTTTCTCATTTTACCTCCTGAATACAACCCTCATTAGACATTTGAAAGATATTTGCTCACAAAGATGAATTCATTTTCCTCTCAATCATAAGTCAAATCTTCCTGAGAATCTTGCACTTTTTCACTCTAACTATTCCTGTTCTTTATTCAACATTTCAGAAAGAATTGACTTTGATATTATAATGTCTGTGCCTACTGATGGCTGGTTTAAAAAACAAAACCACAGACCTTCTAATGAGAATTTTATAGGAAACAGAATTCAAAGCTGTTCAGTTGCTGACTAACTTCAAGGTTATTTATCTCATAGTGATTCCCATGTCCCTACAAGGAACTTGTTTATTTTGATGTATAAACTATAGAAATTAGATAACTGAAACCGAAGGTGATCATTTAAAGCAAGCCCTTTCGCTTCCCTGGTGGCTTAGTGGTAAAGAACCTGCTTGCCAATGCAGGGCACACAGGTTCAATCCCTGGTTCAGGAAGACCCCATAGGCCTGTGGAGGAACGAAGCCCATGTGCCCCAACTGCTGAGCCTGTGCTCTGGAGCCCACCAGCCACAGCTACTGGAGTTGCAGGCGCATGCTGCGTCTACTAAGGCCCACAGGCCCTAGAGCCCTGGCTCTGCAACAGGAGAAGCCACTGCAGTGAGAAGCTCGTGCACCACAACCAGCCAGGAGCCCTTGCGTGCTGCAACTAGTGAAAAGCCCCTGCAGCAACAAAGACCCAGCACAGCCAAAAATACATAAAGAAATAAATAAGTTTTAGAAAACAAAAATAAAGCAAGCCCTTTCTTCTAGCCCAGCAGGCCATGGGGCGTCAGGCCCAAAGCTGATCTTAGAGGTCCCTATGGTAGCTAGATCTGCCTAGAATTATGTTTTATATTCTCACTTAAATGCTTATTTTATAGAGTCAGCCCAGGCTTTCTTTCCCCCACAATTGTGCACACATTTTTTCCTGGCTTCCTTTGAGACCTTAAACAATATTTCTCCCCAAAGGACTATTTTATAGAAATACACATACCATGATTGTGGCTTTTTATTAGCATTTCTCTAACCTATATGCTCTTTTTTATTTCTTAAGACAGTCATCCACTGGAAATGCTTTGTATTTCACAGACCCCATATACAGGCACAGAGTTTATTGTGTAAGAATTTTTGTTACTTCTTGTACCCAGCAACAACAAAATAACTAACTCACAGAATTCCATACATATGTATTTCTCTCATTCATTGTGACTAGACCAACCTTAAGTTATGTTTTATTTAAAAGAAGAAAATGTGTGATGACAAAAATTAAAAACTGAGAGAATAAGCAGATTATCTGGCAAAAAAAAAAAAAGAAAGGATTTAAATCCTCATTTCTCTTCCTCTCCTTCTGTTAAAAGTTTCCATTGGGGGACTGTTTTTATTCTTATTTCTTGGCATTGGTGGGGAATAGAATAGTTTATTTTCTATAAAATAAAATATAAAACTTGAGAGCAATGTGTGCATACACAGGTACAGTATTTATGCTGTTTGGTGTTAATTTTTGGTGTTTATATAAACATATATATATGTTTGTCTTTAACTGTGAGCAACATTCAGATTTGTAAAGTGCATCCAAAGACACTTGCCATAATATTTTCTCCTTCTTTGCTGCCAACAGAGTTTTGTTACTTAAAATACGTTAAAGGTGTACAACAATTAAAATGAAATATATAACTATAACTATGTATATATAGAGAGAGAATCTATGTGTTTTCATTTCAATGTGAAAAATGTATAGGAATATTGAAAGTACTTACATTGCAAGATGGGCCCATGTTCTCAAATACTTTTTACCATGACTATAGTTAACACACTCATTTACAAAATTCCAGTAAATTTAAGTCAGTGTGATACCTTCTCTGTGCTGTGACTTTCTTATGTCCTAGAAAACTAGACAAACTAAGATCACTCTAATTTTATATACTATCACTAAATTACAAAAATGACATCATCTAATTTAAAAGGTAGGATATTGTAATTAAAATAGTTCTCATTTTTGCTTCAAAACCAAAATGTAATGTGATTTTCTAATTTTATTCAGATTTGACTAAAGTGTTACTTTGAATTTATATGTAGATTATTATCCTATGCACACTACATTTTCTTTTCCTTTTCCACTCATGTTTACATCTTATTTCTTTTATTGCTGCACTTCTTTAAGCCTCTTGGAATGCTTTCTGAAATGAGGGATAAATTAAAATAAATTAATCAAAATACATTTAGAAACAATCACTTTTAAATGAAAAAGCAATAAACATTAAAGTGGACTAATTCTGTAATAGATTTAGGAACTATAGAATAACATACCTTATAAAAGTAATCACCTTTTTAGTAGGAATTTATGTCCCAGGTGGCCCTCGTAGTAAAGAATTCACCTGCTAATGTAGGAGACATTAAGAGATGTGGGTTTGATCCCTGGGTTGGGAAGAACCCTTGGAGGAGGGCATGGCAACCCACTCCGTACTTTTGCCTCGAGAATCCCATGGACAGAGGAGCCTGGTGGGCTATGGTCCATGGGGTCACAAAGAGTCAGACACCACTGAAATGACTTATCACATACAAAGTTGTTATATTTTCCTTCAGAGGGTTCTAGATTGTCCAGACTGTGGCCACACAGTGACAGCCTTCACCCAGACTAAAACCCAGAGCTGTGACAAGGAAACTCGGCCCAATGCTAGTGTATGTGAAGTTCCAGGCATCCTCAGCCAGATTCTATGTTACAGCCACCACATTTCTGAATTCTGTTATAGCAGGCTGGCAGAGAACCCACTCTTCAAGGCAGATGCTTCTCCCCTCCAGAACAGCAGAGTCCACCAAATGACCTTTTGTGCTGAATCACAGCTAAAGAGACGGAGTGATTCCCCCAAGAACAACCAGCAGTCAAGCCCTGCTGAGCTGACCCTCTCATCTGCCATCAAATTCAAGGTATGTGCTGAGCAAAAGTGAAGGAAAGAAAATTTTTAAAAGCTATCAAAACTTTTGAGCACATAAACCGTCTCATAGGGAGATTTTTAAATGTAATCTTCAGTAATAAAATGTTGTAACTGAGCTTCAGCATCTTTCTAAAACAAAAATATATAAACCTTGTTTCAAAAACAACTAGTCTTGGAAAGCATGTAATTTATTTTGTATACCACCTGAAGATTGTTGAAATATCCTGACAATACCAGTTTGGCAAATAATAAGCCTGTGGAAAATATGCCTTTTTTTAAATTGGTATTCATGATAAGGTTTCTATGCAAAAAAAGAAAAAAAAAAGGGGGTGGAAATAATCCAAAATAAATTAAGGTCTGTGATCTATTGAGGCTTTTATTGTTGAGACAATTTGGAATTCTCCTTTGAGAAAATAGTAACCTATTATTTTGTAATTACCTGTTAAATTAATCATTATATTTACTTGGCAAACCTTACTCTGAAGATATAAATCAGTCAGATGAGTCCCAGAAAAAGGCTGAGTTCTCTTTACATCTTGCCTTTTATTGTCAATGCATTGACAACAGATGCTTGCTGCATTTAAGAAAAGAGATCTCTGATTTTGGGAAAGGTTTATGTCGAATTTATTTGCTACAAATAACAGTGTTAAAGGACTTTGAAATGGCTAAAAACAATCACCTTAAACCAGTGCAGCATGGGTTACTGACACCTGAAACTTCCATTGCTTATAAAATCACGATCTTCAAAAGCAATGGCTATGGATCACTTGTCTCTAAACCCCATCACTAAAAACAATAAGCTAGCTTCTCAACTCAGAGTCCTTTTCTTCTTTTGAATCTCACAGAATGAAAATCTGACCCACTATGTAAATACTCACTAGTACATCCTTTAAAATGTACATTGGATTGTATACAGTTTGTGCTTTGAGTTTTTTTTTTTTTTTTTCTTTTCTTTATCATGTCCAATAGAGATCTCTGAGAAGAGTAACTTAGCCCTTACAACACTACCATTTTCCAGGATGTCTGCCAAATGAGTACTTAGGAGGATGGCCTTTGGGCTGAGAGGAGTGTGTTATCCTCTCTCTGGGCACTAGACACAATCCAGGAGGCTCCCAGGAGGATAGGCTCTGTTATCTGATAGCTCTTTTCCATTTCTGACTAAATAGATGTCAAGAGTTTCCAAGGGGTTAATATTTCAATTTAGACCAATAAATATACTCCTGTAGCTGCTTTCTTGAATTGAGCATGTAATATTTTTATTATTTTTAGTTTCTTTTTTTCAGAAATGTGGATTCTATCATTGATCTCTCTAATTAAAAAATAAAATCCAGATTTTTCACCCTTCATTGAATCTAATTAGCAACCACCCAATGTTGCTCCATCTGAGTTTATAAGAAAATAGTGGTTCACTTTTTCCCTTTGCAATTTATCACATTTATAGGATTTGGGGAGCCATGGGAATCCTATTTTGTCATAGTCATAGGTAATGTTTTTAAATAATATTTGTCTTTTCTACATTTTGTCAATTTCCCTCTTGTTTATATTCTTTTTCAAAAGCCACTTTACACAATTCCTATTATATATTATGAAGTGAAGTGAAGTGAAGTCGCTCAGTCGTGTCTGACTCTTTGCGACCCCGTGGACTGTAGCCTACCAGGCTCCTCTGTCCATGGAATTCTCCAGGCAAGAATACTGGAGTGGGTTGCCATTTCCTTCTCCAGGGGATCTTCCTGACCCAGGTTCAAACCCAGGTCTCCCGCATTGCAGGCAGACGCTTTAACCTCTGAGCCACCAGGGAAGCCCCACTACATATTATGACCCCAGTCAAATATGGTGTGAACATCATAGCGACGTTATGATTTAGGCCAAAGTTTGCAACCACTTTGCAATCACTAAAATAACTTGGAGAATTTTGTTCCAATACTGGTGCCAGGGCCTCATCCCCAGAAATTCTAATTTAGTCAGTGTAGGTTGGGGCTCCAGCATCTGTATGTTTCTTAGAAATAACTGTTAAGTGCTCTGGGTAGTGGTAAAGAATCTGCCTGCAATGCAGGAGATGCAAGTTCAATCCCTGGGTCAGGAAAATCCCCTGGGGAAGGAAATAGCAACCTATTCCAGTATTCTTGCCTGGGAAATTCCATGGACAGGGGAGCCTGGTGGGCTACAGCCCATGAAGTTGTAAAAGAGTCAGACACAACTTGGCAACTAAACAACAAACAAGCTATGTATTACATTATCACTACAAGGTTGAGAACCACTGACAAGGGCCTAAAGAGGAACTTAGATGCCTTCCTCTGGGTTGGTAATTACCAAAGGACAGAATAAACTATTAACAATGAAGCTTCACAAACTATAAAAAACAAACAAAAATACTGTTTTAAGATTTAATGATGAAGTTTATAGAGTGTCAAAACATATTCCCCACCAGTATAAGTATATTCTCCCCACTCCAAGCAAGTGTATTTCTCCTCTCCTTTATTTCCTATATTCTGGGAATTTCACAACTCCTTAACAAGTGAATCAAGAAGCTGGGAAGAAAGAGGAGAACTTGTAAGTGGGAGAAAGAGAAGGAAACTAACACCTGCTTAGCTAGATCTACCAGGAATCAGCATTGTCATTTTCTGTGTTTTCTTTAGTCCTTTCAACCACTGTGAGGTGTATGGTATTATATCTGCTTTATGGGAGAGAGAACTGCTTCAGAATGATTGTACAGTTTATCTGCATTTACATCACCAATAAATGGTAGAGGAAGATTTCTAATCCAAGATTCTCTTCATATTATTTCCACTAACTCCAAGGAATGATCGAAGATTTGTTTTGTTATTCTTCACTCAATGGTGAATGTGGAAATAAAAAGACCTCTCCCTGTCCATGGGATTCTCCAGGCAAGAATACTGGAGTGGGTGGCCATTTCCATCTCAAAAATAGCTGCTCAGTCGTGTCCGACTCTTTCCGACCCTATGGACTGTAGCCCACCAGGCTCCTCTGTGGAATTCTCTAGGCAAGAATACTGGAGAAGGTAACCATTCCCTTGTCCAGGGGATCTTCCCAACCAAGGGATTGAACCTGGGTCTCCCACACTTCAGGGAGATTCTTTACCATCTGAGCCACTAGAGCAGCCCAGTTGAAGAGTGGGGACTACATAAAGGAATAGAGGAATGAAGCCACGTAGAACTACCTAAGTATCTATTTGTTCAGGTAAAATTAAGCATATGAGAAGATGAAAGCCAGAAGTTTTTAGTTTAAGGTCTGGCTCTGATACTCTGTAGGTGTCTAACACTGGGCAAGTCAGGTGCTCAGAATTTGTTTCCTCCTTTGCAAAGCTGAGACAATAATGTCTGCAAACAACAGTGTGGAAGTACCCAACCTAAAACAGGTACCCAAGCCAATCCTGGGGAGTGGTGCCTTTTCTTTTTAATTGAAATATAGTTGATTTACAATATCACACTTATAGGTACACAGCATAGGGATTCAGTTTTGTTTTGTTGTAGATTATATTCCATTATAGATTACTAAAAGATAGGAAGTGGTGTCTTTTAAGGAAATGTAAGGCTGAGATCTGAAAGATGAGATGGAGTAGAATGTCCAGACTGAGATAAGGCAAGGTTTGGAAGTGAAGGAGAAAATATGGTGCTTTTGAGGAATTAAAAGTTTAACATGGCTGAAACATAAAGGAACAATAGTGAAAACTGAGGTTGTAGTGGTAAGAAAACAATGAGTTGGGACTTTAGTGGATGGGCTGGTGGTAAAGCACTAAAGATTTTGTGTGTGTTTGTTTACGTTTTGCTTGTTTTTGTTTTGCTTTGATTTTAAAGCAGAGAAGTAACTGGATCGGATTAGCACCTTAGAATCTAAGATGCATTATGCTGAAAAGTTGGGGAGTTAACTGGAGGAGGGTCAAGCGGAACTCTAACATACCAAAGACAGCAGTCTCAGTCCATGAGGTGAGACATGAAGATGGGTTAAAGCTAAGGTAGTGGAAATGGAATACTCCGTTTTCTCTTCAGTCACACAAATCTTTTGCCTTCTCCTTTGAGGTTTCAAATACAGCTACCTCTTCTCACTATTGACTTGTCACTTCACAAAGGTTTTTATTACTTGGCCTGGTTTTTATTTCCTGCTTTTACTTACTCTAACATAGGTTCATTTTTAAAATTTGTTTTTAATATCTCTCATATCAAAGTAGAAAATTATATGAATATTTTCTAGCTACAAAGCATATTTAGAGATGTGTAGGAGTGTCACACTTGTATTGAAAACCAAGAGAAGTACAATATTTGCTCTCACTTACAAAGTCTAGTTGATTGGCTTGGGAAAGTTTTTCCCAGTGTCTGCAGACTTCAACAGCTACCGAGCAACTTTTACACAAAGCAATGTTTTCACATTCTCTACTCCTTAATTTACTTGACAAACTAACATTTTGTGTTTTTATTGCTCTTTAGGGCATGTGCTTTTATACAATAATATAAACTCTTCAAGACAGTAGCTGCATCAGGATTCACTTGCACTGAGAGAGCAAGGTCATCAAGGTTATACCAAACTGCTCGATGATGGATTATCCTAGACAGCATTTCCCAAAATCTTTATACAGTATGTCACAAGCAGGTCAAAGATCATGTAACTCTTCTGCTGGGCCCTCTGTCTTGAGATGCTCACTCCCACTCTCAGTTATGTACTAGAAGAAGGCAGGAGGGTTTGCAGAGGTTTAAAAATAAGTCACATGAGAAGACCTAAGAAAGCAGGCCTCTAAACTGCAACTGGAAAACACTGCTTGAAATACATCAAATCTAAGGCAGGGTAAGATATAAAATAATAGAATGTCAAATGTTAAGTAAGGTGGGTCTCCTTGATTTGGCAAAGTTCAGAGTGCCTTCAGATTGGTTCATGAGCTACAGAAAGCAAAAAAGTTATTTTGGCAAATGAGAAAACAGTGCTAAAACAATGTTTCTTTCATTTCAAAGAATTCTTTTCTATGGTGTGCTGTTTCACTGTGACATACATGATCTCTCCCTCCTAACAATTTCATATGATTTACAGCTCTTCCATATTAAACTTTGTTTCTTAATGTTATGTATAATAGCAATAAATTTTGAAATTAAAGTAAAAGTATTAATTTGACATTTATTAATCATTTCACTTCAACGTTATAAAAATGACATTTTTAAACTATTCTGGCAAATTATTTTTAATATAGTTCTCATAGTTGCTACTTCAGTTGCATATAATAAAATTTTTAAATCCTTGACATATACCACTTGAAGTATACCACATAGTACCACATATATATCTGCTAAATCTCACATAATTCTTACTGAAATAGGAAAAATGCTCTCTCTACTTCTCAGCAACACAGTAGGTAAATTGCTGTGTCAAACACTGTGTCAAAGTTGCTCTTTTATCTCAACACAAGACAAAATAAGTTTTTTTCACCTGTATTCCTAAACAACCAGTGTTTATTTTTATTATGATAATAAGAATGAGTTAAAATCCTTAAACACATAGTTATATATTATTTTATTTTTCTATCATCGAAATAAAGCACAGCATTAGAAAAAATTTTAATTTCATGTTCTTTATTTTTATCATATTTTTCCTGCCAGAATTGAAAACATTTTATAAAGACTACCTATTTTATAAAGACTATATTAGTTTTGCCAGTATAGACACAATCTTAGTGCTTTCAAATTATAAAGAGATTAAATGTCAAAAATGAATCTATAAAGTTATCAAAGCCCTACTTTCTCTTATTTAGGTATTATTAGATTCTACTTTGTTCTTTAAAAAAAAAGTTAAGGCAGCTCTTCAAAATGTGTAAGAAATCACTCATGTTATATATTTTATAGTACCTTATACAGAAGTAAGATACTTGGACAGAAAGGAGATCAAACCAGTTAGTCTTAAAAGAAATCAACCCTGAATACTCATTGGAAGGACTGATGCTGAAGCTGAAGTCCCAGTATTTTGGTCACCTGATGTGAACAGTGACTCATTGGAAAAGTCCCTGATGCTGGGAAAGATTGAGGGCAGAAGGAGAAGAGGGCGTCAGAGGATGAGATGTCTGGATGGCATCACTGATGCAATGGACATGAACTTGGGCCTGCTGCAGGCCATGGAATTGCAAAGAGTCATACACGACCGGGCAACTGAACAACAATAATAGAAAAAAGAATGTAAACATATATGTGTCTCCAACAGTGAAGAATTTCATCATCAAGCAACCATTAAGACAGTGTTTCTAGAAGAAGTTGAACTCCCCTGCTACTATACTCTAGGGCAATCATCCTCCCCTAAGCTTAACATCTGACCTGAGTTGACCAAAGGCTAGTACTGACTAGACACTGCCCAGGAAAAACAGACAGGGGATGCATGGGGGTGTGTTGGGAGATGCAGATATTGCAAACAGAAGCACAGACCAGGAGCGATGAGTACCCCTTCAATCCCCTTCTACATTCTGCTACATGTATGGTCCGGAGCAAATTATGTCAGCTCTCTAAACTTCAGTGTCCTAATCCATAGTTCAGAGGTAATATCTGCACCTTTCTTTTAGATTTATTGTGAAGACTCAATGAGACAGTCCAGGTAGCACACTTGTTATAGTTCTTAGCACTTGTCTCACCATGGTGACACAAGCTGCATCACTGGAACCACCCACTGTGTCAGTTCTAGGTACATCTATTGCACCTGCTTTAAGATATATTTTTTCTTCTTATGACTGATAGAAGAATGACATCAAAGGGAGGTTTGTCTTTATTTGCAAAACAACACTATGGGAAATTTAGCCAAGACCAGAATATTAGTTAACATCATTAATTTTACCTAATTGTGTCATACAGAAGTGTTTTTTTTTAATTTTATTTTATTTTTAAACTTTACATAATTGTATTAGTTTTGCCAAATATCAAAATGAATCCGCCACAGGTATACATGTGTTCCACAGCAAATCCATTTCCAAGATTGATTTAGTCTCTCAAGTCTCCAATAACATACTCAAGTACCAACTGTCTTCATTCTTTTTGTAATTCTGATCACCTGCACTGAAACTAATCATTTCCCTTGGAGAAGGCAATGGCACCCCACTCTAGTACTCTTGCCTGGAAAATCCCATGGACGGAGGAGCCTGGTAGGCTACAGTCCATGGGGTTGCAAAGAGTCGGACATGATTGAGCGACTTCACTTTCACTTTCATACAGGATGCTTTAAAGTTAGAGTTGCTAAAAAAAAAAAATTTTTTTTTGGTCACTTTCATCATCATCTGGGATCTGCGATAGTAACTTAAAGTAGATACAGTGTTATCCTATGTCCAGTCTTTCTGTGTCAATCAGTAATTGCCTTTTTACTTCAGGAAAACAAAATTATAACTATAATTCACATATTTCTAAGTTCATCTCAGCTCATTCACAAACAGTGCAGGGATGATCCTCATCATCAGTGGAAATGAAGTGTGGCATAGTTTACATTTCTTATTATCACATGGACTAGCCCACAAAATCTTTAGCTCATTCTCAATGCTCAAAGCATAGCCAGTTTTGAGGCATCAAGATTTTCTAAAGGTAAATGGAAATGTAACCTAAAGTCAGCAACTGAAATTTCATAACTTAACTTATTCTTTCATATTTTAGATGCTATCCTTTAAGCAGTAAACCAAATATTTATGCAATTGCAGCTGATTAAAAATAAACTGTTATTAATAAGCATATTAATATACAGGTAAAATTATCTGAAGATCTGCATAAGGAAATAACAGGGTTTTTTTTCCTATGATCTGTATTCACCTTCTCATATTTAACATGCATTTATTGAGCCTCTAAAATGAGTCAGGCATTGTACGTGGCACTGAAGATACAGAAATGAATAAAGCAGATGTTATCTCTGAACTCACACTGGACTCCAATGTAAATGATAAAAAAGAAAATGTACTATAAGTAAATTCCTTTATCACAAATAAAATGATGAGAACAGTGAAAATTTTGAAGATGTCACTTAAGTAAACTTACTACCAGAAACTGGAAGTAAAAATCCAATGGGTCTTTATGCACCGATATTTGTACTCATACAAGACTTAATAGAATTTTAAAATTTTATAGTAGAAGACATGTCAAATGCAGTTTAAATTTCTCAGTCAGAGAAATTATATTTTCTTACAAGTGATTATTACATTTTTAGAGACAGACACAACAAATAATAAGAAGTTTTATTTGAGAGGAGAAACAAGCATGGGTTTTGTGTTTTTTTTTTAGATGAAAGAGGTATAATAAATTTATGAGACCTCACATACAGCTATAATATAATAAATTAGAAGGATTAATAGAATTGTGAGCTACAGTAACCTGCACTAGTAGAATGCCTATTTTATGGAGCTTGATAATACAGTTTATCATTGACTCCATGGGAATTCCCACAATATATTAGCTGTGGTGTAACAATAAAGCACACACAGTAAGGGGCATGTCCCTTTTGACACACATTCTCTTCCCACACTTATTTTACCAGGGAAACAACTCTGGAGCAGTTTAATTAAACTCCACTGCAATGAATTAGTCCAGGTCTTAGCCCTCTGACAGAGAGGGGCCTGGCAGTACCACAGGGGTTTGTCCCCTTATGATACCAGAGACACTTCAGAAAACCTGGGAAAAAAAAGTATAGTGTCCCTCAAATGACAGTGTCACCAGGCAAGACTAGAGCTGTCAATCAGGTCACTGAAGGAAGCACTCACCCCCTTTGGAGAAGTGTTTATATTTCCCCATTTGTTGACCATGGAGCAGTCTTTTGGAAAACATCTAAATGCCCTGGG
The DNA here is from genome assembly GCF_002263795.3 of Bos taurus. Taxonomy (NCBI): domain Eukaryota; kingdom Metazoa; phylum Chordata; class Mammalia; order Artiodactyla; family Bovidae; genus Bos; species Bos taurus. The sequence goes on along the minus strand of NC_037333.1, from coordinate 30,506,738 downwards.
AAGGTTATATTCTATTGCAGCAAGACCCACTGATCACTTGAAACAAAAACAGCTGTGTATTTTTAAAGTCCACTGTGTATTCATAGCTAGCTTTGGAAAAGCAAGCGAGAAAGTAATAACTGGAAATAAACTTAGGATGATGATGAGTTCAAATAAACTCTATTAGAAATGCATATGAATAAAAACATTTTCATTCAAAGTAAAACCTCTCCAGCTAAACATGATCTAGAATATCCAAGATGGGAGGGTATTACAGAAGACAGGTTATTTCCCCAGAGTTTCTGATCAACAGTGTAGTAAGGTTACACCCCACCCCCATGACAAAGAAAATCTTACATTATTGATGAATATGCTTATTTTATCTGAACACTGTTTATTAATTCATAAGGGTGTTTGGAATTGAAAAATAAAAATTTACAAAACAATTACATTTTAAATAACTGCTTCTAGCTAGATGCACTGAATACTTAAGTGAATAAACACACAAAGACCTCAAAAGAATTTATTAGACAATGGCAATTAGAGCTCTAATAACCTGGCTCCACTGGAATTACTGAGCTCTATTTAGATGCCAGACATGGCACCTTAGTGATGGGTACGCCATGTCGCCACCCTGCCTCTGGCTGGGGACCCTGAGAAATGACAGCCCCATCAGGTGTCGTATAAAGCAGCTGACCTCACACTCTTAGCACTTGATCTTTGCACTGCAAGTGACCATTTGTCACTGTTGCCCAGAGATGAAACTCAGGTGACTCAAGGTCACCACTGCCTTTTCAAAACATGAGATAATTACAAGTTATTTTGTAAGTCTAAGACACAAGATGCAAATTTACTTAGAAAAATAATAGGCAAATTAAAAGCAAGGAATAGAATTCTTTATTCATAGGGAATATGCTTTCTAATCATTACGAAAATTATTCAGACTTGGAACTTTTTGACCAAAGGAAAGAAAGGAGAATTATGGTTGCCTGAAAACTTCGTCCTAAACAGGTATCAGTGAATAAAAGTATTTCTACCAGAGCAAACACATTAACATAGAGCATTCAGAAGCTTACTCACAAAAATATTTCTCTTTCCTTTTCAAACAAGGTATAGATATCTAAGATTAGTTTTTTTCTATAAATTTGGGCTCACATCATAAAAAAATTCACTATTTGAATTATGACCATTATGACCATAGCATTTTCAAGCATTATATCCTTTATTTGTTGTGCCTCAGAAATTCCAGAATTTGAGCCAGTTAGTTAAGAGATAAACTCCTCATATTTCTAGTCTTCTGGATTCTTGATCACCTGAGGTGATCCTGAAATCTCTGTGATTTCAAAATAGTAAATATTGTGTGTTAGTGATCTTGATCTGCAAGTTAGTTACTTGTAGGCACTGTGCTAAGTGCTTCATTTTAATTCTCACTAGAAGCATAGGAGTTTGGTATTATTATCGTCATTTTGATGATCAGCAAACTGAGAATCAGAAAACATACATTATTTACCCAAAAGCAACAGAGCTAATAGGGAGCAGAGCTTGGATTCAAACTGAGTCTTTCTAACTTTAAAAGAGATGAGTTAAATTCTTAGCTACATTATCTCACAAAATTAAAGTTTTAGAGAGCTTTTCTCACTAGTAAATATTTCCATACTATAGTCTACTTGAAAAATATCTTAATTTTTTTCAACAAGATTCCTAAGAGATTGAGTCAACTCTTCTCTCTCTAAATCCGTCCTATCAAGTAGCGACAGAGGCCAAAATATTGTTATACGGGGGAAGCCGCTTTATTATATAGACTGGACTTAGTTGCTCACATGCCTTGTGATTGTGTCCATTCTTCATAAACCTATGTCTCCATAGGAGGGGAAAAGTGGAAAATTTTCTTTCCACTGGATATGCAACTCTGATACTGAAAATAAAGCATTGCTTTAATTGTCAATGGAAAAGAAAACTGAAACTCGAAGCTATGACATGGCTGGAACCATTTTGCTTCCCATCACTACCTCCCAGCTCCCAGCCTAACCCTTGGTTAGGAGAAATGGGATACATTGAGAATGTATCATTGAATCACTTTTTAATTTATTGGAATTTGAAGAGCATGATGTATATTTTTGTGAATTCAGTACCTCAGTTTTAACATTCATGGCCCTTGTTTTCTTAATTTATATTCCCATATTTTCCTATTTTATAGTATTTATGAAACAAAGTTTAGTATCATCCTTTGAACCTTTTATTCAGAAATGACAAGCATATCAATGAAAAATAAATTTTTTACAATTTTAATATTTCCATATAATTAGAATTAATATTTGGCCAACTTTGAATTTGGTGGTCCATACCAACACTTTTTTAAAAATTAAAACATAATTTTAAAGTATTTTAAAATATTAAAAAGCAAATATATAAAAAGACTTAAATATAGCTGATGTCAAGAGAAAGAAAGAGAAACAACCAGATGCCAGAAAGTAGCCAGAACAGGAAGCTTACAAGACACATGGAATCAAAGATGTGGGCAAGTTACATGACCAGCTGCTAAAGTTTCATTTTCCATGCAGGAACAAGAGATTTTGCCTTCAACCCAGGCTCTGTAAAGAGACAGAAACCAGACTTTGCATGAAATTGAGGTCTCGAAAGAAATGTCTCTTCTGTGTAAGAAAAGGATTCCATCCAAAAGTTCAAGACAAAAAAGGACACTGTCACTTCCAAGGGCTCTTAAAGGTTTAGAAAAATAAGCATTTGTTTTCAAAAGTGAACATTCAGCATGTGGTATCTTGTGGCATAGGAATCCTTAAACTCCTGTCCTAAAAGGATTAAATTGAATAAAATTAAACCCAACTCTAATTTTAAACAAATAGGAGAGGAAAATGCAAAGCTACTCTCTGCATTAGCACTACAGAATTCTAAGATGACAGTTGTTTTCATTCAGCATGATTCTCTGGCCCTGGACAAACACAACACACAATCATCAACAAAGCTGATCTAAACTGCAAAGTACAAATCCTACGAGGAAATGCTCCAACATGAATACAATAAGCAGTACAACAAATGGGGGGGAGGTTTAGAACCCATGGTCTTAGAGTAATAAGGTAATATGAAGGCAACTATAAACTAGGTGCGTTTAAAACTATTGAGGGGATAATAAAAAGAAAAAAACTATTAAAACAGAATAGAATATTATCTTAAAATTAAGATATTGAAAAAATGTGTATAACTTCAGGAAAAAAGTAAAAGGTAATTTTGGAATTAAATATAGTAATTAAAAATATAAAGGGTGAATTATATACACAGCAGAATACATGGAGCTGCAAGTTTAGAGAACTGAAAGATAGTTCTGAAGAAATGCTGCTGCTGCTAAGTCGCTTCAGTCGTGTCCGACTCTGTGCGATCCCATAGACGGCAGCCAGGAGTAATATAGTAAGAAGAGAAGTGAAGAAGTAAGAAACATGAAAGAGAGTAGAAGTAACATGGGAAATAAAAATGTTGAACATATAGGATATAGGAGTTCTAGGAGGAGAGAAATATATTCAGTAAGATGATGCTTGGTCATTCTCTAAATTAATGAATGGCATGAATCATTTGATTTAAAAATCATGAAGAGCCCAAAGCTCAATAGTAAACATAAGTCCACTTCAAAACACTTCTTGCTGAAACTACAGAATATAAAAGCAGAAAGAAAATATTAAAAGCAAACATAAAGAAAAGAGAGTTTATCTGCAAAGGAATAAAAATCAGACTGTCAATAGACTTATAAGGAGATAAAACAGAGTCCAGAAAATAATACTCAAGAAAAATAACTGTCAATCTAGAATTCTATAACTAGGTCAAATAGCACTCAAAGGCAAGCATGAACAGGTTTCAGGAAATACAAAGAAAGAGGAATAAGCTAAATGACAATATGAAGAAGTAATAAAAAAGATTCAGTAAGTGGAACATTCTCAAAAAAAAAAAAAAAAAACCCAAAAAACTGGTCTGGTATCTTAAAAAAAATCAACATCATGAGACTTCCCTGGTGGCACGGTGCATAAGAACTTGCCTGCCAATGCAGGGGACGTGGGTTCAGTCCCCAGTATGAGAAGATTTCACATGCCATGGAGCAACCAAGCCCACGAGCCACAACTACTGAGCCCAGGCACTGCAGCTATAGAGCCCGCGTGCTGCAAACACTGAAACCTACACACCTCGAGCCTGTGCCCTGCAGCAAGAAAAGCCGCTCAATGAGAAGCCCATGCACAGCAGTGAAGAGTAGTCCCCACTTGCTGCAACTACAGAAGGCCCAAACAAAACAACCAAGACCCACCAAAACCATAAATAAATAGTGAATGAAGTGAGAGCCACTCAGTCGCGTCCGACTCTTTAACACCCCATGGGACTATAAAGTCCATGGAATTCTCCAGGCCAGAATACTGGAGCAGGTAGCCATTCCCTTCTCCAAGGAATCTTCCCAACCCAGGGATTGAACCCAGCTCTCCTGCATTGCAGGTGGATTCTTTACCAGCTGAGCCACCAGGGAAGCCCATAAATAAAAAAATAAGTTTTAAAAATCAATGTCATGAAAATAAGAGAGGCATAGACCCTACACTAGATTAAGAAAATTAAAGAAATACAACAAATAAATGTGGTGTGTAGCTTTGGGTTGGATCTTAGTTTGAAAAAAGATTTTTAAAAACTGAAAATATGGACAAAATCTGAATATATAATCTGAGTATCAGTTGATATTACAGAATTGTCAGTAAATGGTAATGAAATTTTATATATATTAGAACTATTTTTAGTTTAGATAGAAGCTTAGAGAAGCATGCTGAACTCTTTGCAATTAGGGATTATGTAGTACATATCTGTAAATTTATTTGGAATTTGTTGAGCTAAAATATGTGTGCACAGAGACAGCAGGCGCAAACATGGCAAAAACAAAGTTAACATTTTTTAGTCTAGATGATAGGCACATGGGTGTATATGGTTCTATTTTTCTATCTGCTTGAAATTTTCATAATTAAAAATAAGAGAGAAATGATGATATATATTCATCCAAAAGATTTAGTAATAAATTTTGGTAAGAAGGAAACTGAACTCAGGAAACAATGGTGAACAAAAAAGGTGGAAAGTAATCAATATAAATGATGAAAATAATGACTACTAGCAGGAAGCAGGCAAAACCAATGATGGAAATAAAACACTCATATGAAAATTTGAGAGGTCACTCAAGAAATGCATCTTAAAAGTTTATAAGAAATGTAAAGATGTGTATTAATGAAAAGATTTTTAAAACAAGTATGCATATTTTAAAAGGTGAGGCATTCATTGGAAGAACAAAAATAAAACTATTACTTCAAAAGAATGAAAAAAATGTCATTCTAGTAGTAAGTAAAATAAAAGTAGAAAATTAAATATAACATAGTATGAATAAATAAAAATGCTCATTATAGCAATAAGCATAAGTGGATTTCAATCACAAGTTAAAAGATTCTCAGATTGAATGTTTAAAATTTTATCTATAGGCTACTTATTAAATCTACCACCAATGATCAATATGGATGAAACTCAAAAACATGCTGTGTTTTCTGAAAGTTGCAAAAGGATAAAATACTATGATACAACTTACATGAATGTTTAATACACACAAAAAACCTAAAACTATAATACACAGAATACTACTCAGCAATAAAAAAATTTGTATCATTTTTGAAAAGATAAAATTACAAAGAGGGTAGGGAGAGAAGCTGGATGTGATTATAAAGGGGGTAATGTGAGAGAGAGGCTTCCCAGGTGGCTCAGTGGTAAAGAATCTGCTTGCCAATGCAGGAGACACAGGAGACACAAGTTCAATTCCTGGGTGGAGGAAAGTCCCTGGAGAAGGAAATGGCAATCAACTCCAGTATTCTTGCCTGGAAAATCTCATGGACAAAGGAGCCTGTTGGACTACTGTCTATGGGGTTGCAAAAAAAGTCAGACATGACTTAGCAACTAAACAACAATGGTAACAACAATATGAGAGAGATCATTGTGAAGATGGAATCATTCTGTACATTGTAGAGGTGGCTATACCAATCTACACTGTGATTAAAATGATAGAACTTTATACATATGCTGTACCAATGTTGTATTCCTGGTGTTAATATTGTATTATAGTTACATAAGAGGTAAGTATTGAGAGAAATTCAGTAAAGGGTACATAGGACCTTCCTGTTCTAGCCTTTACAATTTCTGATGAGTTAATAATTATTTTAAAATAAAGATGTTTTTTAAATACTATTACTGTATTAACTAAATATGTATATAGTGAAAGTATAAAAATATCGTGATTTGTTTTGTTACATGCTTGATACTTAGTATCTACAAAGTAATAATAGCAGTGACCCTGAAGATAAGAATTGTAATAAAAATGTTTGATCCTGTTATGGTATCAGAAAATAACACACACAGGCAAACCAAACAAGATATTTAAAGAGCAATTTTTTGATAATTCCTAATTCATTCCACTCCAGTCTCAGAGACTCAGAAGGAATTATGATATTCAAGTTTGAGCACAGACAACAGAAGTCCTGATTTTGCATGCTTCCCCTACACATGAATTTCAGTTCACCATGGATTGGTTCAATAATCTGTCTCCCAACAACATTCAAATTTCAGTTACCACTGTATCTTCAATGTGAGTGACTGCACAAATTACAAACTTCTCTGCTCACTCTTCAAGCCACAGATCACTTCATAAATAAAAGATGTACATCATGATCAGTAAGCAATCACACCACTTCTTTTCGAAGTCTGTTGGTTGGTGATCAATCACTAAGCATCTGTATTCAGTTCACATGTAACGTGTATAGTTGTGTTGTATCCTTGGCTCGCAGGGACAAACTCGTGACATTTTACAAAAATAGATAATCAAAGAGGATTTTGGCCAATAAAGATGGAAGTGCAGCAAAGAAATGTGGAAATGCTGAAAATGAGAATCAAATATAAGTACAGTTATAGAAGGAATAATTGATTATGTGAATTTAGACACTGTTACCTTTAGCTGCTGCTGCTGCTAAGTTGCTTCAGTCGTGTCCAACTCTGTGCGACCCCATAGACGGCAGCCCACCAGGCTTCCCCGTCCCTGGGATTCTCCAGGCAAGAACACTGGAGTGGGTTGCCATTTCCTTCTCCAATGCAGGAAAGTGAAAGTGAAAGTGAAAGTGAAAGTGAAGTCTCTCAGTCCTGTCTGACTCTTAGCGACCCCATGGACTGCAGCCCACCAGGCTCCCCCATCCAAGGGGCTTCCCAGGCAAGAGTACTGGAGTGGGGTGCCATTGCCTTCTCCGGTTACCATCAGAGACTCTAACAAAAGTAGTTTAGTGAAGGCAAACATAAGTGGAAAATGGCTGTAATGAAAGGCTCAAGATGTCCCTGAGAAAGTGACTCCAGCAGAAAATCTCACATAAAAGGAATTCTCAGAGATACTTCCCCATGTTGAAATGCATAGGATAAAACATTAGGAGTTATTCCAAACTTTAAAAGTATGGCAATTGACTAACACAGAGAAAGGATGCTTACTCTTTATGGCAAGTTATATTTAAGAAGACAAGCATTGTTTAAACTATTGTAAATAAGTTTTTATAAATAAAACATATTAATTTTCAATATTTCTAATGTTTTATATTATAGCATACTAAATATTAGTTTTAATATGTTTCATATGTTGCTATGCATGTATTAATACATATTAATTATTATATATTAATACATATTAACAGCAGAAGAGTCTTTGATGTTGTGAGAAAAATGTTTAAAGATCATAGAACAATCATAATTTCTTCCCACTGATTTTAAGACTGGTCGCACAGTTATTTTTACTGCCTCACACTTCTGTGCAAAGTAATCTGCCTATATGGAAAGGGAATAATGTACTTGTGCATAAATTGAGTAATGACTCCAACCCCTTTTACTTTCTATATAACTTACGAGGTAAATAACACAAACAAGACTTACTTATGATCCTCCTGCTGACCCTGTATGCTGTCATTTGACAGTCAAATCCCCTTTTTAATGGTTCTTCACGTATTTTTAAGAAACAGAACTCTTGCTTCAAATGAAATCTGATGTGAAACAGCTTACTAAACAACAAATCAAGATTTTACTTAAATTTATTTTGTTTATAAAGTTGATTAATGATAATTATGATAATGGTAATTATGATGATAATGATAATTATGATGAATTAATGACTACATGAAAACTTTAGTCATTTTGACCTAAGCACCATGTTTCTCCTAATTTTTTGTTCATTATTCAGAGGTATAAATAGATAAATAGTGGCAAACGCTACCAATTCAAGTTACCACTGAAATCCCTGAATACTCTTCAATGAGGAGCCTGGTAGGCTGCAGTCCATGGGGTCGAGAAGAGTCGGACATGACTGAGCGACTTCACTTTCACTTTTCACTCTCATGCATTGGAGAAGGAAATGGCAACCCACTCCAGTGTTCTTGCCTGGAAAGTCCCAGGGATGGGGGAGCCTTGTGGGTTGCTGTCTATGGGGTCGGCAACGACTGAAGAGTCAGACACGACTGAAGTGACTTAGCAGCAGCAGCAATCAGAGATGGTTAGTTTGTATAGATGAGTACATATGAAATTAAAAAAAAAAAACATAAGTGGCCACTTTATTCCAAAATATGTGCAAAAATATGAAAAAGGGAAAGAACACAAAATAACTATGAGAACTATAATGAGACTTATTAAAGAAAGAAGTTTGTAGTGGCATTCTTTATAATAACTAAAAATTTTTAATGGATTTGACTTAAATATCCCAATTTAGATGAATTACTATGCAAAATATGGTGAGTTCAGAAATACTAAGCATCCATGAAAAATTATGTTTATGAAAAGTTATGAACAATGAGAGAAAATGCATATAATAATAATTTAAACAGACTGTAAGATGATATACATGTGATGCAGCATAAGCATTAAATGACACAAAAGCTGCAGGCAGATTCCATTCTAGCAAAATCTCAATTATAAGTACAAGAAGATGGGGGTAGGAGTGTAGTTGGGGAAGAGTTGCTACAGAATTTACTGGCCACTGCCTTGGTGTGGACATCATGGTTTTCTGACTTTCCTTACTGCACTTTAACTCTGAGGATGGGGACTAAATATGATATAGATAAGATTCCTCAGAAAGTTTCTCACCAAAAGAGTTCCCTGCTTTGTTACCCAAGCTACAAGGGTGTTTTGAGAACCACCTCTAGGTCAGAAAGGGGAGCTTATTTGTTCTATGCAATTTTTATTAGACAAGTATTTTAAAATATATTTATTATAATTTTTACTTTGGAAAGTGTTGGAAACTCTAAAGATGCAGATAAACTCTAAAGACCATGGTCCCTGGAATGTAGAATTGTGAATATTTGACTGATTAATGAGAAGAAGGACTGATATCTGCATCTTTAGAGTTTCCAACACTTTCCAAAGTAAAAATTATAATAAATATATTTTAAAATACTTGTCTAATAAAAATTGCATAGAACAAATAAGCTCCCCTTTCTGACCTAGAGGTGGTTCTCAAAACACCCTTGTAGCTTGGGTAACAAAGCAGGGAACTCTTTTGGTGAGAAACTTTCTGAGGAGTCTTATCTATATCATATTTAGTCCCCATCCTCAGAGTTAAAGTGCAGTAAGGAAAGACAGAAAACCATGATGTCCACACCAAGGCAGTGGCCAGTAAATCCTGCAGAAGAGTAAACTCTTTCTCAACTACATTCCCATCCCAATCTTCTTGTATTCATAATGGAGAATTTGCTAGAATGGAATATGCCTGCAGCGTTTGTGTCATTTAATGCTTCTAACAACTTAACATGGTGGAAAAATATTAAATCACTTCCGAGAAATTTGGTTACAGCTGTATGGATGTGAGAGTTGGACTGTGAAGAAGGCTGAGCGAGGAAGAATTGATGCTTTTGAACTGTGGTGTTGGAGAAGACTCTTGAGAGTCCCTTGGACTGCAAGGAGATCCAACCAGTCCATTCTGAAGGAGATCAGCCCTGGGATTTCTTTGGAAGGAATGATGCTAAAGTTGAAACTCCAGTACTTGGGCCACCTCATTCAAAGAGTTGACTCATTGGAAAAGACTCTGATGCTGCGAGGGATTGGGGGCAGGAGGAGAAGGGGACGACAGAGGATGAGATGGCTGGATGGCATCACTGACTCGATGGACGTGAGTCTCAGTGAACTCCGGGAGTTGGTGATGGACAGGGAGGCCTAGCGTGCTGCGATTCATGGGGTCGCAAAGAGTCGGACACGACTGAGCAACTGATCTGATCTGATCTATATAAGTAAGGAGTGTGTGCCTGCTCAGTTGCTCAAGTCATGTCTGACTATTTGTGACCCTATCGACTGTACCCCACCAGGCTCCTCTGTCCATGGGATTTTCCAGGCAAGACTATTGGAGTGGGTTGCCATTTCCTCCTCCAGGCAATCTTCCCAACCCAGGGAATGAACCTGCATCTCCTGAGTCTCCTGCATTACAGGCAAATTCTTTAGTACTGAGTCACCTAGGAAGCCCTGTATAAATAAGACATCTTTAGAAATAGTATTATTTTATAAGGAAAGGATAAAGACAAATGATTACTCTCTTAAAATACTAAACTAAGCAAATAATCAAATCAAACCAAATGAAAATAAGCAAAACCAGAGAGAACAAAAAGTGATCAAGTATCAATTTACCCCAAGTCATTCTTTGTAGGTAATATATTTGAAAAATATTAGTATTAATATACAGTGAACGTATGTGATATGTTTCTCCATAGTTTCATTATCATTAAGTTGAGGGTCTATAAAATAGTTCAATTTTACTTTTGACTCTAATTATTTGTTTAAAAAAAAAATAGGCACACATGACTTTTAAAATAAATTCAAATAGGTTTAAGGCAGCAAAGTAAAAACAAATAAATATCTCCCTTTACTCCAACCCAAAGTCCTACTCTCTGGATGTAAAATTAATAATTTTTGGGGCCTCATCATAGAAATTTTGGGGACATACTCAAGAAAATACTTGAGTATCCCATACTCATGGGATTTTCCAAGCAATAGTACTAGAGTGGATTGCCATTTCCTTCTCCAAGTCAAGAAAACAAATACACATTAATTTTATTCATGTGAGTAGCATAATACACATACTGTATCATCTTTTCTTCCTTAAAAATATATACTGGTAAATCTTCCAAGTTAGCACATAAAAGCAAACTTCATTCTTTTTAATAGTTAAATGATATTTTATGCATAATTGTACTATTATTTACTTAACAATTTCATATTGATACACATTGAAGTTCCTTCCAGTTCTTATATTATAATCTACTGAAATGAATATGCATGTACTTAAGGATGCTGCTGCTGCTGCTAAGTCGCTTCAGTCGTGTCCGACTCTGTGTGATCCCATAGACAGCAGCCCACCAGGCTCCGCCATCCCTGGGATTCTCCAGGCAAGAACACTGGAGTAGGTTGCCATTTCCTTCTCCAATGCATGAGAGTGAAAAGTGAAAGTGAAGTCACTCAGTCATGTCGGACTCTTTGAGACCCCATGAACTGCAGCCTACCAGGCTCCTCCATCCATGGGATTTTCCAGGCAAGAGTACTGGAGTGGGGTGCCATTGCCTTCTCCAGTACTTATGGATGAATTCTTAGCAATAAAATTGCTGGACCAAAGGCATATGTATTTTAATTGTTGAGAGATATTAACAAATTACTGTATACATATAAGTTTACACTAACTGCATATAGTAATAATTCTTTTCCTCAAACCTCATCTTGCAGCGTTATTCTACGATTTTAAAGCATATATACTATAGACAAATAAAATTTCATCCACAGTTAGCCATCAGACTTTGATCATGTATTCCTCCATGTTATTCTTACCACTGGAAGTGTTTACCTTAGTTGCATAGTTGTTGAGTTTCTGATTTGGGTACTAACTATGGAATCTAGTTCTACTGGATTTTGACACCCTTTTACAATGGAGGGAATAATTGTGTAATCTAATTTCTAGAAACTTAAATGTGTTAAAACTAACGTGAATAGTACACCCAAATGTTGTCATTAAAGAAATATTTTTCAATAATAAGAGAGTAGTCATTAATTTCTGAATGATGTTCTTTGATTTCCACCTATACTCTTTTTTCAAAATATAATATTTAAAAAGTTTTAGCACTCTTCATGCCCTCCAAAATAACTTTACAATGCTTATCAGATATTATATTAACATCTCCCCAAAACACATACATTTCAAGCTTAGCAATATAATGAAAATTAACTTCCTGATTAGTAGCAGTGTAAAAATGAACAATTGCTTACCTTATACTCTTAAAGTTCTCCAATATTTCTCTTAAAAGCTCTACAAAGTAGAAGCTGTGAAACATATGGTGCATCCAAGAAAGAAATCTTTAAAATTTGGACACAAACACAAGGTCGTGGCTCTTTTAGAAGAGCATTTTCTCCACTGAAAACCAGCTGTAGGAACAGTCTAGTTAATAGCCTTCAGAAAAGCTGTGCTGTGATATATTAATTTACACCTACTGTGCATTAAATGAGAAGCCAAAGGCCACGTACTGGGCACGTAACTTACTACCTCAACATAAAACAGATATTACATTTACTAGTAAAAAATTTAAGGTACGATGTCTGGGAGTTTGTAGGCAACAAAAAAGTAAAGAGCCTGAGAAATTATGGTATAATTAGTTAACCCATGATGCCAGATGTCTTCCCTGGTGGTTCAGATGGTAAAGAATCTGCCTGCAGTGCAGGAGACCCAGGTTCGATCCCTGGGTCAAGAAGATCCCCTGGAGAAAGGAAAAGCGATCCACCCCAGTATTCTTGTCTGGAGAAACCCATGGACAGAGAAGCCCGGCAAGCTACAGTCCATGGGGTTGCAAAGAGTTGGACACAACTGAAGCGACTTAGCACACACAAGTATTGTCATAGCTTTCCCTCTAAGGAGCAAGTGTCTTTTAATTTCATAGCTGCAAGCACCTTCCATAGTGATTTTGGATCACAAGAAAATAAAATCTGTCACTGCTTCCACTTTTTCCCCTTCTACATGTGTATGAAAGGGAAAGTGTTAGTTGCTCAGTTCTGTCCAACTCTTGGGTATATACTCTTTAATGTGTCTTTGTGTGTATTTGTGTTTTTTATGGATTTTATGTATTTGTGTGTTTTATATGTCTTTTATGTGTCTGTGTATATTTTCTTTTATATGTGTATACATCTATTAATATTTTATTTTTTGTTAACTGGAAATAGAACTGCCATATGACCCACCAATCCCACTGCTGGGCATACACACTGAGGAAACCAGAGTTGAAAGAGCCATATGTACCCCAATGTTCATTGCAGCACTGTTTACAATAGCTAGGACACGGAAGCAGTCTAGACGTCCATTGGCAGACGAATGGATAAGGAAGTTGTGGTACATATACACAATGGAATATTACTCAGCTATAAAAAAGAATGCATTTGAGTCAGTTCTAATGAAGTGGATGAAACTGGAGCCTATTATACAGAGTGGCATAAGTCAGAAAGAGAAACACCAATACAGTATATTAAAGTATATATATGGAATTTAGAAAGATGATAATGATGATCCCATATAAAAGGCAGCAAAAAAGAGACACAGATATAAAGAACAGAATACTGGACTCTGGGAGAAGGCAAGGGTGGGATGATATGAGAGAATAGCACTGAATCATGTATATTACCATATGTAAAATAGATGACCGGTGAAAGTTCGATGCATGAAGCAGGGCGTTCAAAGCTGGTGTTCTGGAACAACCCAGAGGGATGAGGTGGGGAGGGAGGTGGCAGGGGGGTTCAGGATGGGAGGGCACCTGTGTGCCCATAGCTGATCCATGTCGATGTGTGGCAGGGGCCACCATAGTGTTGTGAAGTGATTGCACTCCAATTAAAACAAATAAATAAATTTTAAAAAATAAACACCTAAAAATTCACACTCAAAAAAATAAATCTTACTTTTTGTTACACACACACACACACACACACACACACATCCCTGTAAGAGGACTGGAAGGAGATAAGCCAAATTCTTAACCCTGCTTTATGGTATGTTCTTCCATATTGCTTCGATTTTGGGTAATAGTAACATAGCTATATATATTTTGTATAATATTAAAATATTAAAAAAGTAAAGTTTAGGCACTGTTTGGAAAATTATTCTTTAATAATTTTATATTTTGACTAAATACTGTAAGACTGAAGTAAAAAAGGAACTGTACAAAAACACTGCACCTAGTCAGCAAAGTCATTACAGGCATACAGATTAGTAATTCTGAAGTTGCTATAGATGTATATTAGGATTGAACACATGAGTAAATTATCACTGATGGTGGGAGCAAGATTCTCATTGTTGGAAAGAAAGATATAGAGGGGAAGAGGGGAAGGTAAGAATGAACCATGTGATACTACATTAGGTTTGAAATCATCAGTATGAATCATTTTAAGTTAATATAAATATAGATGGATTAAGCAATAACTATACATATGTATATATACACAGGTTAGTATACATACCATACATATATTTTCTAGCTCTGACCACTGAGAGTGCCTAGAAATAAAAATATAATAGTAGCAGTGAGCAAATCACGATCCTAGAACTTGATTTCTAATACCATTCTCCAATAAAAGGAACCAGGGATCCTTGGCACAGTGACCAACTCTAGCACTAGATTAGTGAAAATGTAAGCTGATCTTGGAGCATCTTGCAGGGCCAGAAAGTAAGAAAAAGGCCCCCAAAAGTGGGGCACAGGTGGGGACACAGAAGCCAACATGACACAGAAGAAGAATTTAAGCAACAAAACAAATAATGTGGTATTGAACTATAACTCAAAGTATAAAATAAATATCTGAGCTCAAATGGATATAAAAAATGATTAAATAAATAAGTTAAATAGAGGAGAAAAGAAAAATCTCCCATATACAAGAGTTCCAGAGAGTTTGTATGGGTACTCACTACCTCAAGGAGGTGAAGCCTAACTCCTGTGACCCCTTGATTATGGGTTATACTTAGTGACTTGTTTAAAAGAGTGGAGTATGGAAATTTTTTTAAAAGGAAAAAAAAATGTAACTTTATGGTTAAGAAAACCCAACAAACATTACATAGGCTAGGTGAACAAGGTTAACATCACTGGTGATAAGTCAAACTCACAACAAGTATACTTAATACAACAAGTATACTTAATACAATGTGGCAAGAATCATCCTTTGTCCCCCTGATCATCCTCCCAAACAGATTCTTTACCATCTGAGCCACTAGAGAAGCCCCCCAAACACCCATAACACTAGTCTAAACATGAGAAAAACGTCAGACGATGCCAAATTAAGGGATGTTCTACAAAATGTCTGACTGGCACTCCTTAAAAATAAGCAAAGTCTGAGAAAATGCCACAAACCAAAGATGCTAAGGAGACATGACAACTAAGTGTAATGTGGTATGCTACATAGAATCTTGGAACAGAAAAAGGACACAATGGAAAAATCAGTGAAATCTGAATAAACTGTGGAGTTTAATTATTAATTGGGCTTCCCAAGTAGCTCAGTTAGTAAAGCATCTATCTGCTGCAATGAATGAGACCTGGGTTCAATTCCTGGGTCGAGAAGTTCCCCTGGAGAAGGAAACAGCAACCCACTCCAGTCTTCTTCCTGGAGAATCCCATGGACAGAGGAGCCTGGCAGGCTAGAGTTCATAGGATTGCAAGAGTCGGACATGACTTAGCACCATCTTTCTTCCTTCTTAATTACTAAAAATGTATCAATACTTGGTTCACTGGTTTGACAAATGTGAACTAATGTAAGATGTTAATAAGGGAAACTGGGTGAAGAAATTTGTACTATGATACAATTTTTTTCTTTTTAAATTCAAAATTTTTAACACATTAAAATCTTGTTTTTTAAATTTAACATAAAATTTTCCATCTTTAACCATTTCTAAGTAGAAAGTTCAGTAGTGTTAGGTATATTATCACTGTTATTTGCCAAATCTATAAAACTTTTTCATTCTGCAGTGCTAAAACTCCACACCCATTAAACAACTACCCATGTCCCCTCCCCACCCAGTCCCGGGCAACCACCACTCTGCTTTCTGTTTCTATGGTTCTGACTACTCTAAATCCTAGTATAAGTGGAATCATAAACTATTTGTCTTTTTGTTACTGGCTTATTCCACTTAGCACAATGTCGTCAAAGTTCATTTATGTTGTAGTGTCAGTGGGCTGCTATAGCAGAATACCACAGACTGTGGCTTACTCAGCAGGCACTTATTTCTCATTGATCTGGAGCCTAGGAAGTCTGAGATCACATTGCCAGCATAGTCAGGTTCTGGTGAAAGCCCTCTTTCTGGATTGCAGATCTCTTGCCATTTCTTCACACCGTGGAGAGTGAGCTCTAGTCTCCTCCTTTTCTTAAAGGACAATAGCTCCATTATGGGGGCTCCGTTTTCATGATCTTATCTAAACCTAATTTCTTGCCACAAGGCTTCACCTTCTAACACCATTACAATGAGAATTAAGATTTCAAACTATTCAGTCCATAACAGTCAAAGTTTCCCTTCTTTTTAAGGGAATATATATATAGAGATAGATAGATAGATAGATAGATATAGATATGTATGCCACATTGCCACATATTTTTATCCACTGACACAGAGGCTGTTTCTACTGCTTGGCTGTTGTGAATACTGATGCTATAAACACAGGTGTGCAAATTTCTTTTAGGTATATATCCAGAAATGGAATTGCTGAACTGTACATTATTACTGTACAATTTAGGTTTCTAATTTAGGTTTCAGGGTTAGGTCTTTGATCCATTTCAGTTAATTTTTGTATATGATATTAGATAAGGTACAACTTAATTATTTTGGTAGTGGATATCCAGTTTTCCTAAAACCATTTGTTAAAGAGACCATCCCTTCCCCATTGAATCATATTGGCATCCTTGTTTAAAATCATTTGACTATATACATTAGTTTAGTTTTGTACTGTCTAGTGTATTTAATTGGCTTACATGCTTGACTTTATGCTACTACCACAATGTTTTGATCATTATCAGATCAGTTCAGTTGCTCCATCCTGTCCAACTCTTTGCGACCCCATGAATCGCAGCACACCAGGCCTCCCTGTCCATCACCATCTCCTGGAATTCACTCACACTCATGTCCATCGAGTCAGTGATGCCATTCAGCCATCTCATCCTCTGTTATCCCCTTCTCCTCCTGCCCCCAATCCCTCCCAGCATCAGAGTCTTTTCTAATGAGTCAACTCTTCGCATGAGGTGGCCAAAGTACTGGAGTTTCAGCTTTAGCATCATTCCTTCCAAAGAAATCCCAGGGCTGATCTCCTTCACAATGGACTGGTTGGATCTCCTTGCAGTCCAAGGGACTCTCAAGAGTCTCCTCCAACACCACAGTTCAAAAGCATCAATTCTTCGGCACTCAGCCTTCTTCACACTCCAACTCTCACATCCATACATGACCACAGGAAAAACCATAGCCTTGACTAGATGAACCTTTGTTGGCAAAGTAATGTCTCTGCTTTTGAATATGCTATCTAGGTTGGTGATAACTTTCCTTCCAAGGAGTAAGCGTCTTTTAATTTCACGGCTGCAGTTACCATTATAGCTGCATATAAGTTTTGAAATCAGGAATTTTAAGACCTCTAACTTTGTTGTTCTTTTTCAAGAATTTTTGGTTACTCAGTTTCTTGAAATGACATACAAATTTTAGTACATTTTACATAAATCTAAAATTATTCTAAAATTTAAAATTTACCCAAAATGTCACAGATATTTTTATCTATAAACAAATATAGATATTCCTATGTATTTTAATGACTATGAAATATAACATTGTAAGTAACCATTAAACTGACACAATTTCTTATTGATGGACAATTAGGATTTTGCCAATGTTATGCTCTACAAACTAATTCAGTGAACATTATTGTGCATATGTCTTTTCTAACAAGGGCAATTATCCTTTCAGATGTCAGCACTTGGAGCAATCACAAAATCAAAGGATACATTCATTTTAATGTTGATTTATGCCAAACTATACTATAGGAGTAACGGGCAAGTTTGGCATTGGAGTACAAAATGATGCAGGGCAAAGGCTAACAGAGTTTTGGCAGGAGAATGCACTGGTCATAGCAAACACCCTCTTCCAACAACACAAGAGAAGACTCTACACATGGACATCACCAGGTGGTCAATACAAAATCAGATTGATTATATTCTTTGCAGTCGAATATGGAGAAGCTCTCTACAGTCAGCAAAAACCAGACCAGGAGCTGTGACTCAGATCATGAATGCCTTATTGTCAAATTCAGACTTAAATTGAGAAAGTAGGGAAAACCATTAGACCATTCAGGTATGACCTAAATCAAATATCTTACAATATTACAATGGAAGTGACAAACAGATTCAGGGATTAGATCCAGTAGAGTGCCTGAAGAACTATGGATGGAGGTTCATGACATTGTATAGGAGACAGTGATCGAGACCACTCCCAAGAAAAAGAAATGCAAAAAGTCAAGACTGTTGTCTGAGGAAAGCTACAAATAGCTGAGAAAAGAAGAGAAGCAAAAAGCAAAGGGGAAAAGGAAAGATATACCCATTTCAATGCAGAGTTCCAAAGAATAGCAAGAAGAGATAAGAAAGCCTTCCTCAGTGATCAATGCAAAGAAATAGAGGAAAACAATAGAATGGGAAAGACTAAAGATCTCTTCAAGAAAATTAGAGATATCAAGGGAACATTTCATGCAAAGATGGTCACAATAAAGGACAGAAATTGTATGGACCCAACAGAAGGAGAAGATATTAAGAAAAGGTGGCAAGAATACACAGAGGAATGGTACAAGAAAGATCTTAATGATCCAGATACACATAATGGTGTGATCACTCACCTAAAGCCAGACATCCTGGAGTCTGAAGTCAAGTAGGCCTTAGGAAGCATCATTATGAACAAACCTAGTGGAGGTGATGGAATTCCAGCTGAACTATTTCAAATCCTAAAAAATGTTGCTGCGAAAGTGCTGCACTCAATATGCCAGCAAATTGGAAAACTCAGCAGTGGCCACAGAACTGGAAAAGGTCAGTTTTCATTTCAATCTCAAAAAAAGGAACTGCCAAAGAATGTTCAAACTACCACACATATGCACTCATCTCACACACTAGCAAGGTAATGCTCAAAATTCTCCAAGCAAGGCTTCAACAGTATGTGAACCAAGAAACTCCAGATGTTCAAGCTGGATTTAGAAAAGGCAGAGGAACTAGAGATCAAATTGCTAACATCTGTTGGATCATAGAAAAAGCAAGAGAATTCCAGAAAAATACCTACTTCTGCTTTATTGACTACACTAAAGCCTTTGTCTGTGTGGATCACAACAAACTGTGGAAAATTCTTAAAGAAATGGGAATACCAGACCACCTTACTTGCCTCCTGAGAAATCTGTATGCAGGTCAAGAAACAACAGTTAGAATCAGACATGGAACAACAGACTGGTTCCAAATTGGGAAATGAGTATGTCAAGGCTGAATACTGTCACCCTGCTTGTTTAACTTATATGTAGAGTAAACCATGCAAAATGTTGGGCCAGATGAAGCACAAGCTGGAATCAAGATTATCAGGAGAAATATCAATAACCTCAGATATGCAGATGACACCACACTTACGGTAGTAAGCAAAGAGGAATTCAAATGCCTCTTGATGAAAGTGAAAGAGGAGAATGAAAAAGCTGGCTTAAAACTCAACATTCAAAAATGAATATCATGGCATCTGGTTCCATCACTTCATGGCAAATAGATGGGGAAACAACAGAAACAGTGACAGACTTTATTTTGGGGGGCTCCAAAATTACTGTAGATGGTGACTGCAGCCATGAAATTAAAAGACACTTGCTCCTTGGAAGAAAAGCTATGACAAACCTAGAAAGCATATTAAAAAGCAGAGACATTATTTTGGTAACAAACGTCTAGTCAAAGCTATGGCTTTTCCAGTAGTCATGTATGGATGTGAGTGTTGGACCATAAAGAAAACTGAGTGCTAAAGAATTGATGCTTTTGAATTGTGTTGTTGGAGAAGATTCTTGAGAGTCCCTTAGACTGCAAGGAGATCAAACCAGTCAATCCTATAGGAAATGAGTCCTGAATATTCACTAGAAAGACTGATGCTGAAGCTGAAACTCCAATACCTTGGCCAGCTGATGTAAAGAACTGACTCATTGGAAAAGACCCTGATGCTGGGAAAGATTGAAGGCAAGAGGAAAAGGGGACAACAGAGGATGAGATGGTTGGATGGCATCACCAACTCAATGGACAAGAGTTTGAGCAAGCTTCAGGAGTTGGTGATGGACATGGAAGCCTGGCATGCTGCCCCATCCATGGCGTCACAAAGAGTTGGACATGACTGAATGACTGAATTGAACTGATACCATATATTAATATTATCAATTTTTCGACAATGCATAAGAGAGTTTACCCTTCTCTCCCTAGAGTCTTGTTTATTCTTTTCATCTCTCCTAATTGATGGGCTAAAGTTGATTTCTCCTTCTTGCTTAACTGCATTCATTTGTAATCATGCAAACCTTAAAATCGAGTGTTACATCCTCAGATTATCATTTTTTAAATTAAGGAAACAATTCCATTCACCATTGCAACGAAAAGGATAAAATACTTAGGAATATATCTACCTAAAGAAACTAAAGACCTATATATAGAAAACTATAAAACACTGGTGAAAGAAATCAAAGAGGACACTAATAGATGGAGAAATATACCATGTTCATGGATTGGAAGAATCAATATAGTGAAAATGAGTATACTACCCAAAGCAATTTATACATTCAATGCAATCCCTATCAAGCTACCAACAGTATTCTTCACAGAGCTAGAACAAATAATTTCACAATTTGTATGGAAATACAAAAAACCTCGAATAGCCAAAGCGATCTTGAGAAAGAAAAATGGAACTGGAGGAATCAACCTACCTGACTTCAGGCTCTACTACAAAGCCACAGTTATCAAGACAGTATGGTACTGGCACAAAGACAGAAATATAGATCAATGGAACAAAATAGAAAGCCCAGAGATAAATCCACGCACATATGGACACCTTATCTTTGACAAAGGAGGCAAGAATATACAGTGGATTAAAGACAATCTCTTTAACAAGTGGTGCTGGGAAATCTGGTCAACCACTTGTAAAAGAATGAAACTAGAACACTTTCTAACACCATATACAAAAATAAACTCAAAATGGATTAAAGATCTCAACATAAGACCAGAAACTATAAAACTCCTAGAGGAGAACATAGGCAAAACACTCTCTGACATACATCACAGCAGGATCCTCTATGACCCACCTCCCAGAATATTGGAAATAAAAGCAAAAATAAACAAATGGGACCTAATTAAACTTAAAAGCTTCTGCACATCAAAGGAAACTATTAGCAAGGTGAAAAGACAGCCTTCAGAATGGGAGAAAATAATAGCAAATGAAGCAACCGACAAACAACTAATCTCAAAAATATACAAGCAACTCCTACAGCTCAACTCCAGAAAAATAAATGACCCAATCAAAAAATGGGCCAAAGATCTAAATAGACATTTCTCCAAAGAAGACATACAGATGGCTAACAAACACTTGAAAAGATGCTCAACATCACTCTTTATCAGAGAAATGCAAATCAAAACCACTATGAGGTACCATTTCACACCAGTCAGAATGGCTGCGATCCAAAAGTCTACAAGCAATAAATGCTGGAGAGGGTGTGGAGAAAAGGGAACCCTCTTACACTGTTGGTGGGAATGCAAACTAGTACAGCCACTATGGAGAACAGTGTGGAGATGCCTTAAAAAACTGGAAATAGAACTGCCTTATGATCCAGCAATCCCACTGCTGGGCATACACACTGAGGAAACCAGAAGGGAAAGAGACACATGTACCCCAATGTTCATCGCAGCACTGTTTATAATAGCCAGGACATGGAAGCAACCTAGATGTCCATCAGCAGATGAATGGATAAGAAAGCTGTGGTACATATACACAATGGAGTATTACTCAGCCATTAAAAAGAATACATTTGAATCAGTTCTAATGAGGTGGATGAAACTGGAGCCTATTATACAGAGTGAAGTAAGCCAGAAGGAAAAACATAAATACAGTATACTAACGCATATATATGGAATTTAGAAAGATGGTAACGATAACCCTGTATACGAGACAGCAAAAGAGACACTGATGTATAGAACAGTCTTATGGACTCTGTGGGAGAGGGTGGGAAGATTTGGGAGAATGGCATTGAAACATGTGAAATGTCATGTATGAAACGAGATGCCAGTCCAGGATCAGTGCACGATGCTGGATGCTTGGGGCTGGTGCGCTGGGAAGGCCCAGGGGGATGGTATGGGGAGGGGGGAGGGAGGCGGGTTCAGGATGGGGAGCATGTGTATATCTGAAATTAAAAATTTAAAAAAAAAAAAATTACACTTTTTTTCCAATTGTCTTCAGTAGAAATGTATCTTGATGTCAATCCATAGAAATTCACTATAATTAACTTTAGCAGAAGATAACATACTAGAAGCAAATCAATGAACTGACAGTAGCTGAAGGATCAGGTTTTGTAAATAGGAGGTGGGAGCTTCTGAGGGTAAGGCCAAAAGAACCATAGGTATCATCCCTAAAATTGGAGGATTTAATCAGCATATTGCCACACATGCAATGAGTAACTTTCAGCTATTCTTTGTATCTTTTATTCAATATTCCAAAGTCCTGAAAGAGAGAGAAGTGTCTAATCGGCTAGGTATGAATCACATTCCTGCTCTTTGGCTGCACTAGGGAGAAAGAAAACTGAATCCTTCGGTTTCCACAGGGGAAGTGAGTTCAGTGTCTCATCAAGTAAACAAATAGTGGAGATTTTCTGGTAGAAAGATGGGAGTGCTATTAAAGGCAGACTGAGATGCTGAGCTGCCTGCAGACTGACAAATGTCAACTAAATAGAGGCAAAAAAAACCCTCAAGCTTAACACATAATAAATTTTTTCTGTATCTATAATTGATAATTAGTTAAAGAATACTAGGTGAGCATACCTTCAGATTGACATTAATGGTACCCTTAATCTGTGCTTGTAAATTTCTTTAAACATTTTGGACATTTTTCATTTTTAGCAAAAGCTAGTATGCAAACACACACATGAATTCATATTTCTAATGTTAATTTCAATTAAGTATTGAAATTTAAAGTCCCCTATGAATCCAAGTACCTCAAAAATATTACAATGATAAATCCTAATAATACTTCTGAGCAAAGAAACTTCTCTCCTGAAATGAATTCTACAAGCATATGTTTGAGATTCAGTTAACAAAACAAATCATTATGACATTACAAAGTTAGTTGGTCAAAAAAGATAAATCTATAAATCTTTATATTTAAAAAAATGATATGCTTTTTTATGGCTGAGTAATATTCCATTGTATATATGTACCATTATGCAGAATGAAGTAAGTCAGAAAAACAAATATTGTATATTAATGCATATACATGGAATCTAGAAAAATTGAATTGACGAACCTATTTTCAGGGAAGGAATGGGGATGAAGATATAGAGAACAGACTTGTGGACACAGTGGAGGGGGAGGAGAGACTGGGATAAATGGAAAAAGTAGCATCAAAATATATACACTGTCATATGTAAAATAGACACCTTGTAAGAAGTTGCTATATGACAGAGGGAGCCCAGCTTGGTACTCTGTGATAACCTAGAGGGACAGGATGAGGGGAAGAGAGGGAGGCTCTCCAGGGAGGGAATATATGTATAATCATGGCTGATTTGTGTTGTTGAATGGCAAAACCCTGGACTCAGATGGTGAACAATCTGCCTGCAATGCCAGAGACCCAGGTTTGATCCCTGGGTCTGGGAGATGCCCTGGAGAAGGGAATGGCAATCCACTCCAGTATTCTTGCCTGGAGAATCTCATGGACAGAGGACCCGGGTGGGCTACAGTCTACGGGGTCACAAAGAATCGGACAGGACTGAGCAACTAACACACACACATGGCAGAAACCAACACAACATTGTAAAGCAATTTCCTACAATTAAAAAGTAAATTTATAAAATGATGTGACAATTTTGTAGATTTTTTAGCCTTTTTGAGATACTATAAAATACCTAAGTAATTTGCCAGAATTATTTACTTTTCAGCCAATGATTTAAACTTCATAAACACTGTTTCAAAGATGGTAGAGAAAATGTCTAAGATTCCATTCTACTCCTTATCCTAAAGCAATCAGCTGAACCCTTATCAAAACTTATTATAGTTAGCCAAAATGGAAATTACATCTGAGGTGAATATTTTAAATCATTAGGGGAAAAAAGTGCAAGATATTATATAATGAAGATGTCCTTGGGCTAATGAAAATAATGTCAAATATCACAAAAACTACTTTTTAAATCTGAGCTTTTGGCAAATGAAGGGGTGAGAAGTCTTGTTATTTTCAGGCAGGAAGGTGGAAAGTAGACAACTGCTCTCCCAATTCCACTCATTTTTCTTAGATCATAAATTGTAAACACCTTCAGTCAGTTCAGTTCAGTTCAGTCGCTCAGTCATGTCCAACTCTTTGTGACCCCATGAACCTCAGCACGCCAGGCCTCCCTGTCCATCACCAACTCCCAGAGTTCACTCAGACTCACGTCCATTGAGTCAGTGATGCCATCCAGACATCTCATCCTCTGCCGTCCCCTTCTCCTCCTGCCCTCAATCCCTCCCAGCATCAGGGTCTTTTCCAATGAGTCAACTCTTCGCATGAGGTGGCCAAAGTACTAGAGTTTCAGCCTCAGCATCATTCCCTCCAAAGAAATCCTAGGGCTGATCTTCAGAATGGACTGGTTGGATCTCCTTGCAGTCCAAGGGACTCTCAAGAATCTCCTCCAACACCACAGTTCAAAAGCATCAATTCTTCAGCGCTCAGCTTTCTTCACAGTCCAACTCTCACATCCATACATGACCACAGGAAAAACCATAGCCTTGACTAGACGGACCTTTGTTAGTAAAGCAATGTCTCTGGTTTCATTTGGCTCCAAATTACGTTTGCTTATAAGTATTCCCTGAAACAAAATCCACTCTCCAAGAACAAAAATTCATTACCAAGAAGGATATTGGGTCTATAATTCAACCTTTCCCTGAAGCTGTACCTCAATGTATGACTGTAATGGTTATGCTCATGGAAGTATTCTGCTATACATGGATTCTATTCTTAACTTATATGTGAAATTTATAATATCTCTTGGTATAAACATTACTCTTCAATAACACTGGTGCTGCTGCTGCTGCTAAGTCGCTTCAGTCGTGTCCGACTCTGTGCAACCCCATAGATGGCAGCCCACCAGGTTTCCCTGTCCCTGGGATTCTCCAGGCAAGAACACAGGAGTGGGCTGCCATTTCCTTACCCTTAAAAGATTCTACCCCTCAGAACAAGCTGAGTTATTCTGAGATAAATGACCCTTGAAAACCTCAGTGATTACAACATAGGCATCTACAGATCCAGTCCATGCAATCTTGATTGGACTTCATCTGGACTCCCAACCTACAGAATTGTTCCTATTGGAAATATCATTGGTTATCTTTGTAGTGTCAAAGAAAGAGAGCATGATAAAATAAATCTCTGTCCAGAGGTGATATCAGCAAGCCAAGTCACCTCACCTTACCTGAGTTCAACAGGATTACATTAACCTTATTCAGGAAGGGCCAACGAAATGTTGGGAACAATCTCCCAGAAATATGTTCTTATTTTTTAAGAGTTGTCAAAATTACATGTTTGAGCCTGAAAAGTTAAGGACAAGACCCTTAAAATATTTGCTACTTTGGGGGACATCTTGGATGCTCCAGTAGTCACACTCTGCTCTCTTTCAAACTTCTATGGTTATGCTCATGGAAGTATTCTTTCTACAATCTAGAAAGATTGAACATCTTTCTAGTATCTAATATTAACTGTTAATGCTCTGTTAACATCTCTAATGAAATAAGTGGCATCAGTTTACAGTTAAACATCGGAGGTCCCCTGAAGCCGACACTAGACCAGCTATTCAACTCTTCATCTTCAGAGAAGGAGGGGTGTCCTTTTCAGGGTGGAGACTATAGACTACTCTTTCTGTTACTCTGCATCTTACAGTAAACCTAAAGCAAACAATCTAGATGTACTGGGGATCAACCTACTGTGTAGAGGATTGCAGCCTCTCTTCCTCTCTTGCCCAGAAAACTTGCCTACCTGCTATTAGTGCTTGAAATTTTTGATATTGATAGTTTTAAATTTGAGAATGTACCTGCTTAAACCTATTATCATGTTGGTATGGCAAAATTCTAGAATTTTTATATTTTAACTCATTGATATACAAAAATTTCACCATAAAGATACTTGGCTATTAGGATATTTGAAGTTTGTGAATCAGTGAACACATTTTGTAGGGCTTCCCAGATGGCTCAGTAGTAAAGAATCCACATGCAGTTCAGGAGATGAGGATTCAATCCCTGGGTCAGGAAGATCCCCTGAAGGAGGAAATGACAACCCACTCCAGTATACTTGCCTGGAAAATCCTATGGACAGAGGAATCTGGTGGGCTGCAGTCCACAGGGTCACAAAGAGTCAGACTCGACTAAGCGACTGAGCACACATGCACATTCTGTAGATGCCCAATGATTGAAACTAAAATAAGGCCTCTCATAAACTAGAGAATACTAGCTAAAGTCAGGTTAGAAACATACAGATGTGACACTGCATAATAACTCTAAGGAACTACCTAATAGAAGCCATCTATTAACTACATAGCATTTATTTTGTTGTTTACTTTCAGTTCCATACTTTAAAATGACAAGAGGGTGCCTTCAAAAATATTTGCATTAAATTTTATAAAACTGATATAAGTATATTAACAAGTTAATTTGTTTGATGAATAAAAGAAATAACCAAAGAATTCACAAAAGGAAAATATTAATAGAAAACTTTTTACATGATATTTTACTTCATCTGTAATCAACAAAATATAAACTATTTTTTCCTTCTAATTGGCATAGAATTTTTTAAAAATTTTGAGCAAGTCATTCAAAATAGGTGAATGTGTCTTTTGTATACAACTAAAAAAGTATAATTTCAGTGTGAATATCTTCAATATAACCTACATGGCATTCTTGTCAAAAATTATTAACCTGAATATAGCCACAACAAATATTTTTTAATATAAATTTATTTTAATTGGAGGCTAATTACTTTACAATATTGTATTTGTTTTGCCATATATCAACATGAATCTGCCACAGGTGTACACGTGTTTCCCATCCTGAATCCCCCTCCCACCTCCCTCCCCATACCATCCCTCTGGGTCATCCCAGTGCACCAGACCCAAGCATCCTGTATTCTGCATCGAACCTGGACTGGCGATTCATTTCACATATGATAATATACATGTTTCAATGCCATTCTCCCAAATCATCCCACCCTTGCCCTCTCCCACAGAGTCCAGAAGACTGTTCTATACATCTGTGTCTCTTTTGCTGTCTCATATATAGGGTTATCATTACCATATTTCTAAATTCCATATATGTGCATTAGTATACTGTATTGGTGTTTTTCTTTCTGGCTTACTTCACTCTGTATAATAGGCTCCAGTTTTATCCATCTCATTAGAATTGATTCAAATGTATTCTTTCTAATGGCTGAGTAATATTCCATTGTGTATATGTACCACAGCTTTCTTATCCATTCGTATGCTGATGGACATCTAGGTTGCTTCCATGTCCTGGCTATTATAAAAAATTATTAACCTGAATATAGCCATGAGAAATATTTTTTTAAGTCCATTTTATGGAAAAGTCTACAAGACAATTGGCTTGAACTGTTCAAAAATACAAAGGTCAATGTTGTTTAGTTGTTAAGTCTTGTCCGACTCTTTTGCAATCCCATGGACTGTAGCCCGCCAGGCTCCTCTGTCCATGGGATTTCCCAGGCAAGAATACCTGAGTGGGTTGTCATTTCCTTCTCCGAGGGGTGTTCCCCACCCAGGGATTGAATCCACATTTCCTGCATTGTAGGCAGTTTCTTTACCACTGAGCAACCTGGGAAGCCCCCACAAAGGTCATTATAAAGGAAAAAAAAAAAAATAGTGGGAGTAGGAATATTCTAGATTGAAGGAGACTATTTAAATAGGAGACTAAACAGTCTTCCTTAATCTAATGATAACTATATGCAGTGTGTTATCCTTGACTGGCCCCTGGATTGAAAGGGAGGAAAGAAGGAAGGGGAGGGAGGAAGTTAAGTAAAGAGGAGGCAGGAAAGGACAAAGGAAAGCTATAGAGCTATATAAAACGCATTTGGGAAACAACTGAGGACACCTGGACGTGGACTACATTTTAGAAGCTATTATTATACTGTTAAATTCTTGAGAAAATAGTATTGAGATTTTGTAGGAGGGCATCCTTGCTTTTGGGAAACACACAATAAGACACTGAGGAAGAAGATATGATGTCTGAGACTTTCAAAGGGTTCAGCAACAAAAACAACAAAGAAAATTCAATACTAGGCATTAATCACAATATCATCTATAATAATGATTATAGTCTAAATAGTCACAGTTTAAATGTCTATATAATGAGGTTACATATTTTAAAATATGTTTTTAACTAGTTTTTCCTCATGGACTATATATTATTTAAGGAGTGCTTTTCCAAAAGGCTGTATTTTTTCAAATGACATAATTTTTAATGTGACTTCTTTGAAACATAAGAAGTACCAAAGAATCACCAAATTTAATGCAAAGACTAGTAAGGATTTTTTTTTAACTAGTGAGATGGTTGGATGGCATCACCAACAATGGACATGAGTTTGAGCAAGCTCCAGGAGTTAGGGATGGGGGGAAGTTAGGGATGGACGGGGAAGCCTGACATGCTGCAGTCCATGGGGTCGCAAAGAGTCAGACACGACTGAGCAACTGAACTGAACTGAGTCAGTTTCTGAAGTAGCATTCCAGTTTCTCATTGATCAATTCCTTCATATTGAAGGATTCCATGCAAACAAACACACTGGCAAAAATGTGATAAACAAACACATTATAGTTTCAAACTTTGTTCCCTGTTGTCAAAACAAGGACCTGGTAGGAAAGAAAATGGACACAGTGGCCAGTCAGGTATGTACTAGTTTAAGAAGGCTGAAAAAGTAGATTTTAAAAACACTTTCAGATATTCTGGAATAGGTTAGACAATAAGCATTATCAGGTAACACCTTATTAGCAAAATGCAAGAAATATTCAAGAAGAGTAATCATGAGGAAGGAAAAACAAAGTGCTGAAGCATAAAATGTCATAAAGACAAATTTTTCCTACTACTCTTTTTCTAGGATCAGTCCTGGCACCCACATAAAACTCTCTCTCTAGATTCCTTTCCATTGTACCCTGAACAATAATCTTATGTCATCTCTGGCATATAAGCAGAGGTTACTGATTTGTTCTATCTCCCTCTTGCCAAACAACAGGAAGAGTAGAGAGACTAGAATTGCAATGTCTTAAGTCTACCGTCTACCAATGGGATCACTTGGAAAGGCAGTTTTCCTGTGCAACCTGTCTTCTCTGACTGAAACCTACTCAGTAAGCCTGTTCATTCCTGACCTCCTGCCCCCTTGACACTGATCTGTCCTAAAGGGGATGCCAATATATCGTCTGTCAAATTTATATTAGAAAGCCAGAGCCTAAGGTCCCTATTTCTATATTGCACACAATGCTCTATGTCAAACTTTGATAAACATGAAATCACATTTTCAAAGGTTAAAAAACAAGTGTCAGTCAGTCAAAAATATTTGATCACTGTGAGTGTCTCACTGGTTGACCTTGAACTCTTTCGTGACTCTGAGGTCAATGGTATGTCATTAGAAGAGGAATTTCTTACAGATTTATGATAAGCTCACTTCTTTGACTATGATCTTGACATTAGAAACCATTTTAAGTTGTCCATCTTCAAACACCTACCTAGTGAATGAAAGCATAAAGCTATAAAGGGATTGATCATGCTTTCAATTGTGCAATGAACTATTTTCATGCTATGAAATAGATGTTAATAGGAGTTAATATACGCATATCTATGAGACAAAGAATCCTAAGATTTCAACAAAATCTAAGACTCAATAAAAAGGGACAAGGTAGAAGAAAAATAAAACAAAGAAATGTTCAGTATTTACCACACATTCCATTTCCACCTCTATTTTAATTATATATGATAGAAGAAAATTAGCAGGTAGATTATGCAAGTATCTTCAAAGGTCTGAAAGACTTATGAAATTCACTTTCATTATATTATGGCTAGAGAAAAAAATTTAAATATTGCTCTTAGATTGCTAATATGCCACACAAATATATTAATTAATGCTATCAAAAGATTTCAGAGTCAGTTTTTAATATGAAATACTATAGGATTAAATATAACCCAAGACACGGTTACTCCATTTAAATAATAGAAAGTGTCATGTACATTTCTTAAGTACTCGCAAAATGTGGTTCTTTCCTAGAAATAGTTTTGTGGGTTAGTCTTTATTTTTTTGGCTGGTTTTGACTACCTGAAAAATACAAAGAGAAGAAAGAAGTTAATTTGCATCTCTCTTCAGTTTCTCCAAATATCAAAATTATGAGCAATCAGAGTTTATGAGCAATCTGAATTGCACAGATCTGTTGCAGACATAATCACAGATGATTATGATAAACATACTTTTATCTTTTTCATTCTTTGAATATTAAAAGTTAGATTATTACTATCCTTCAGAAATGCTTAATGGAAATAAAATATATCTCATAACTTCTTAACTACGATTTTAAAAAAAGTGATAACCACTTGAGTGTTCTGCAGAAATACAAGGGCACAAATATAGGCTGTTGTCCCTGAATATGAGTTAAGCTGTGGGTTTCAAATGTTTTCAATCATATGATATTCTGTACTGTGTCTTTCATATCAGATGAAATATGAAAATAATGATGGGTAGCTTTATAAATATTTAGCAAACACAGTTCTTTTGAGTTTCCAACTCTGATCATCAAGTTCATAATATTTTTGTCTATATGCATTTCCTTACTGCCATTTACTAAGACTTAAGTAAAGATGGTCACTAAGGGGAAGACAGCCCATAAACCCTATACTTAGTAACTTCAGACTCACATCTACTTGCAGGAGATATACATGACAGATCTATTGTTCTGTATTAGCAGGACACTGTCCCAGTATATGAACACATGCAAACTACTCAGGAAGGCCTTTGAATATTTAAGGCAAGACACTAGTGGCTCATCCCAGTGGGAACCGAAGAAAAGGGGAACCTGATTAAATTTAATGTCATTGTCACTTTTTTTTCATTGCGAAGAATTATATAGGTAGCCATAGCTACCACACTGTTCAGACAGCATGACCACAATATTCCCCTCAGAGGTTGGCGTCAAGGACTGAATTATTCACTCGAAGAATGTGATTCATTGCTGGATGTGGTTCTTACAAGATTAAAAGAGTCATCAGTATATAAAATTCACATACATATTCTAGGGGTGAAAGTAAAACCACTGCAACCTTTTGATCACTGATGAGGTTTTAGAAGAACAATCTGTTAAAAATTATATACTTTTAGTATAGTTTGGACTGTGAATCCAGGTCTGTCTCTATCTCTTTAATTTAAAAATCACTTTGAAGTTAAAAAGTTTTCATATAAACTGTTGAAGGAGTTTAGAACAAGCCCTCTTCTTATTCCTATTCCTTTTTAAAGGGAAGCTATTGAATCAAGATTTAATTATGCTAGTCTATGGTATGTACATCTCTGAGTAAAACCTGCTAATTCACAAAAAATTTTCAGCATCAGCAAATAAGCATTATAATAACCTAACAATGTTTATCACACACACTGTCCTATTTATAATTTTCCTTGTCCCAGGTAAATATTTTCAAATGTCTAGAGTAATTTCTATATACATATTTCACCTAAAGTCAAATAAATATATTTTTAAAAATAAGATAATTGAAGATTTAAATTTCAGATAGTTTTCACTTACTCATCTAATCAAATAATACCTCTCACAGAAGAAAACATGCTATTATTTAGCCATGTATGTTAAATTTCTGATGTTTTTTTACTAATATCAGGCCCTGCTCTTTAAAAGGCTATATAAAAATAAATGAAAGCTGCTGTGTAAGGTAGTCCACCAAGGAAGTAATTGGTGACTTTTGATAAACTCAGGGGACTAGTAACAAGCTTTCCGTTGCAGAATGTCAGTTCATCAGTTCAAACTCAGTCCATACAGGCCTGACTAAAAGCCATGCCACCTGAGTGTCACTCACTGGAGTTTATAATGTGAACTGGAGGCAGACTCCAGTCTGATTAATGGTGGACACAAGTCTACAACCCAGCACCCACCATCATAACTGGCTCCCTCGTTTGAAGTCTCAGGAGACTGAATGGGCAATGGAATTTGAACTACCAACTCATTCTGGTCTCACCAGGGAAGGATGAAGGCTCCCTGATGGGGCTACTTGGCCAAGCTGGTAATGATGCTATTGTGTCCTAGGCCTGTCCTATAGATAAATAGAGAGCTTTCCTCTGTACAAGGACACACTTAAGGACCTTTAAAACACCAAGTCATTCATTCTGCCTACACGGGGTTAAAGAGATGGCCTTTTACGATTACTTTCAAAATAAAAATGTAAATAAGCTTCTTTGTCTCAGTCTACTTGGTAACAATATTTTGAGAGAATTAATTGTATTGCAAAGAACAACTTGTACTCGTAAAACCTAATTATATTATCTTCCAGTAATGAAATTATATCTAGAGTTTTCTTAAATACAATATTATTCCACAGCATGAAAACATACTAACATCAAATTCAGAGATCATAATTTTTTTCTATTTAAAAAAAAATTCTATGTAGATTCTATATATTGATTATTTAAATTAGATGCCCACAGAGATACCACTTTATTGAGAACTGGGTTGATTACCATGGAATTTGTGAGAAGACAACTGTAAGCAGAGGAAGCTTTGGAGATGCAACTTTCCCCCTGAAATACCAAGGGATATTTTCCTCGGTGTAATGTTAAACAATGTGCTTTGAACAATAAACTGACAATGCCTTTCCTGAGGCTTGTGGTGTGGTCACGGTGTTGATCTCGTCTTTTCTTCTTAATGTGCTCCCATACCAGAGACACTACAATGGTCATTCACAAAAACTACAGTACGGAGAAGTTTAAGATGCCTCTTCTGTAATGTTTCTTTCTTCTATCTGCAGCTGGGGGGTTACAGCTGGTGTCTTTTTTTTTTTTTTTTTTTGGTTACCTGAATGGATTTCCGTTTCTTAACTGTACCAGCTTGCCATTCATTATGATGATAGGTTCAATCAGAATATTTTAGTGCCCTTTGGTTTCTGAGTTACCTCTCATTCTTTAAACGGTTTTAAAACAAGTTTTGCTGATGTTGAACATTTTATTATTTAATCCCATCAGTTCTATTCTTTTATAATTATCTGAAACTCTCTCATAAAATGACTAATAGCTGCAAATAAAAATGAGGGAAAAATTTTAACTGAAATCTGGATGTAGGGGATTTTTCTTTTTAAAAGGCTATCAACAGAAAAGAGGTTATTATAAATGAAACTTCAGTTTCTGTTGAATTACAGCTTCTTGATATTACATCTGTAAATGTAAGAAAAATGAGGCACAAAACAATTAAAAGTAGGTTCACTGTTTCTTAATCTAATATTTTCTCTAGGACTAATGACTGAAAAGACTCAATTCAAGGTTACTACCAGCACTGCCCAAAACCAGACATTAAAACACCACAAACTTAAGTGCTTTTAATGACACTGTGATCTGCATGCTTGCAACAACAGCAAATATTGATGATGCCCTTACTATATACGAGGCACCATACATACGACTTTATATTATCATATTAAATTAATTCTCACCTTATCAAATCTATGAGGTAAGAACAAGTATGCTCATTACATAAACAAGGAAATTGGTGATTAAAGAAGCTAAGTAAATTGCCTAAGGTTCGCAATGATCTAAACCTATTTGAACTCACACAGCTTGAGTTTAAAAGTCTTTCTTAAATGCTGCATTATACAGTCTCACCACATTCATGTCACAATTGGATATTCATCAGCTGTGGATTTTTTTATACACTACTATTCAAATATTATCCTTTGGGAGATGTATCCCCTGGAATTCCTTAATATTGGTTTTGATTTGTTTTTGTTGACAAACAGTACTTAGCAGATATGTGACCCTGAGTATGTCATTTTGTCTCTATGAGTCTCAACTCTCTCACCTCAAAAATGAGGTAAGTGAACTACTGTGTGTACTAAGTCACTTCAGTCATGTCCAGCTCTTCATTAACTCCATGGACTATACAGCCTGCCAAGCTCCTCTGTCTATGGGATTCTCCAGGCAAAAATTCTGGAGTGGGTTGCCATGCCCTCCAACATGGGGATCTTCCCAATCCAGGGACTGAACCCATTTCTTATGGCTCCTGCATTGGCAGGCAGGTTTTTTACCAGTAGCACCACCTGGGAAGACCAAATGAATTAGGTCTCTAAAAGTCAGTATCATTAGCTTCTGCTGCATAATAAACTATGCCAAAATTTAATGCTTAAACAAAAACTAACCATGTTTTAGCACATGATTTTGTGAGTGAGAAATCTGGGTTGGGTTCAGATGGTGGTTCTTCTGCTGAACTGGGCTGGGTTCAGTCATGTGTCCAGGCTAAGCAACAATCTCAGTTTTCCTGGGAATGAGGAGGTTCCTAGACCACGGGATTTTCAGTGCTAAAATTCAGAAAGTTCCAGGCAAACCAGGTTGCATCCTATATGTATCTGTGGTCAGCTGGCATTCAAGGTTTGACTCAAATGTGTGAAGACCGGCTGGTTATCAACAGATGCCACGAGGTAAGTGAGCCACAGATCTGATCATCCTGCCAGGTTCATTCACATCATAGTGGGTATAAGATTCTCATGAGTAACAGGAGAAAGTCCCAATGGGAAAAGTCCCTATTTGTATTACATTTGCTACTTTCCCATGGTTCAAGGCAAGTCATATGGCTCAGACTCAAGGTTCAGAGTACTGTTCCAAGCTTACTGGTTATTAGCAGAATGCAATTCCTTGCAAGTGTGGAATTAAAGTCCCGCTTTCTTGCTGGCTGTCATCTGGCATCAGTCTGAGCTCCTAGAAGCATTCCACAATTGCCTGACATAGTCCTCTCCACAGTGTGGCCCTGTGCTTCTTCAAGGCCAGAAGGAAAATCTTTCCACCTTTTTTAGGAGCTCACCTGATTAGGTCAGACTCACCTCAAGTAATCTTTTGATCAACTCAAACTCAATTGACCAGGAACCTTAATTATATCTGCAAATCTTAATTATATCTGCAAAATGAACACAGTCACAGGAGTGTCATCCTATCAGAGTCCCAAATTCTGCTCACATACAAGGGGAAGGGATTACTCAGAATATGTATATCCAGGGGTAAATATACATATTCACCCCTGAGAGATCTAGATCTTATGAGATCTCTTAAGATCTAGATCTCTGCCTACCAAATACAAGAAAGACTAGCTTGGAGAAGTATAAACCTCTATATTAATATTGAACATGTCTTGTGCCTTGAACCCCCAAAGAATTATCTTTATCAGGTCGTACCATTTCTGTTCTTTTGTTGTGTCATTTGCTTTAAATGAAAAATTACCTAAGACACAGAGTTTTTGTGTTATGTAGGAATAATTAAATTATTTTCCAGACTAAACTCTATAGTCCTTTTAAGGAGCTCCATGTGAGAAATTTATTTTAAAGCTTGCTAGGAGATATTTTGATTTCCTTGAAGAAGTAAAAAAAAATTTCTCTCTTACTGTAGAAATATATAATTACTCTAGAAATATATAAATGATTTTATCTGTCTTTTCTTTTGACTGCCATGAACTTATAGCCAGATTTAAATGAGCCTTTGTTCTTTGTATACAGTGGATGGAGAGTCGTCTCCATTCTTAAATTTGAATTCATATTTTTCTAGTTGGGTTGTAATTAAATATTATAATGTTATAACATTAATTATTTTGGAGGTTTTTTGAGCAGCTGATATTCACAATGGAGTTTTATTAATTTGTTCAAATATTCAGGATTACAAGAACAACATATGTTCTTAGAGTCAAAATATGGCCTAAAAATATATCCAAAAATTTGGCATAAAAAATGCACTTGCATTACTTAAAATTTTAGTTAAGATTCACAATATCGTGCTTAATTCAAAGTCTAGGCAACACAGTGAAGGGAGAGAGTATGAGCTTTGGAGTCAGCCAAGCCTAGGTTTGAAACAGGCTCTGCTACTTGTTATCTGAACAACCTCATGTAAATTAGATTTTTTTACACGTACTGGGTCCTTGGCTTTCTCATCTATAAAGAAAATGGATATTCTACTTCAGAATTATTTTGAGGGCTAAAATGAGGTAAATATGTAACGTATCTATCCTATTGACCAGCATTCATTCTGTGTGACAAGCACTGCCCTGGGCCCAGGGACCCAGCAGTAAAGAAAACAGAAAGACATCTACCTTCTCTTGGAGCACATGCTCTAGCAGAAGAACATAATCACACAAATTACTACATAATTATAATCTGATAAATGATAAAAGAATATAACATGAGTATTTAATGTATTCATAATAAACCATTATACATATATATATGCAGTTACAAACACCCATATATAAATATAACTATATACATATTTCTATCAAACAGTCAATCTGACAAATCTGGAACCAGAACTTGGGCCTTTTCTCACTGAAAATCTTTTAAACGTGTGCTTCATTTTATTTATTCATTATTTTCAGCTGAGCTGGGCCTTCATTGCTGCCCGTGAGCTTTCTCGCTAGTTTCAACAAGAAGCTGTTCTCTAGTTGCAGTACACAGGTTTCTCATTGCAATGGCTTCTCCTGTTGCAGAGCACAGGCTTTAGGCACATGGACTCGGAGTTGAAGCTCATGGGCTTAGTTGCATGTGGAATCTGGACTAGGGATGAAACCTGTGTTCCCTACGTTGTCAGGTAGATTCTTAAGAAATAATTTCAGTTTCTGTGTGACATATATGTCTTGTTTAAATTGTTCATATGTATGTATTACTTTTATAATGTGTAATAAATTCTTAAAATAAAATTTACTTTCATTATTAATCCTTACAACTATATAAATATAGAAAGATAGTATCTGTAATATGCACAAAAGATAATGCTGTCAAATGAAAATTTTTTTCAATTTAATTTTCATCACTAATGAACAATAATATAAGAAATAAGGCAACTTAAAGGGGTTGCCAGTAGCTTAATGCAAGTACTTCAAGGATCCTCTTATCAGGGCCCCGC
This sequence comes from Bos taurus, assembly GCF_002263795.3. Lineage (NCBI taxonomy): Eukaryota > Metazoa > Chordata > Mammalia > Artiodactyla > Bovidae > Bos > Bos taurus. The sequence goes on along the minus strand of NC_037333.1, from coordinate 30,469,312 downwards.
TCTTTATACTTAGTGGCTCCTGTTGTTATGGCCAGGACAAAGAAATCTTCTTTTGGAAGTTAGGTCTAAACAAGTCTGTTCAATGCTAATACCTCCAGGATGGATCAGAACGTAGGCAAAGAATCAGAAAAACTTGAGCATTAGACCTGGGATGGAGAGGGACAGAAAGAACTTCACAGAACTAAGGATGATTCAGTAAGGAAAGTATTTCACAAGGTATCTAGGTTCACCTACATATTTCTTAGAGAATTTGGTGAGAATGCTGCCTCATGACAATGTATTGTTTGAGATAAACAAGTTCTAGTTCCAGGAGACAACCTAAACAAACCTGCCTGATACAGGTACAATTTCCTTGAAAATGGAAGGGCCAAAGGTAAAGTTTGTCATTAAGGCAGAGTTGTTTACTCTTAGAATTCCATGGAAATAAATTACAGTATCTTTACCAGAGCAACATATTCACATGAGGGAGAATTTTGTTTTGAGGACTTAGCCTCTAGGTTTCCTTCATTTATAAGTGGGTCTTTGAGTTTTCAGGGCATATTCTTAAAGGTAATCATAAAGCAGCTAGAATTAATGGCAATCTGTTCCTAGAGCAGCTTTTATGAGGTGTCAAACATTATCTTGCTTTGTTTTTTAAGCCCCCTTTACAAAGTCACTTTCTTGTTGATCTGTTTCTCCTAGTTTCCTTTAGAAAGTCACCATCAATAGTGTACATTTCCCAGTGAATGAAATCTTTAATAAAGGATGTTATTTTAAGGCACATGAAAATAAACTACAAATGTGCAACAATAGTAATTTATTTTGCTAGCCTCTTATTGTAGTGATCTATTTGACTGGGGTTTTTTCTTCCCTACAGAATTCATTATTTTCTGGCCAATAAACTTAGTCAATCTTATGTCAGTAATCAAAAAAGAGAAAGAATCTTTTGAATAGGTTATCTGGAAAGTGAATTATATAAAAATTAATTCTCAAAACATATTGAGAAAACAAAAAATTGTAGACCAACTAATAAATTTACTAGTTACTCCAACAACTAAAATTAGCTTAAGTGTGATTTTAAAAATTCACTGCAGATTCCTTGATGATCAGATATAGTGATCATATCCTCAAAATATTTTGAGAATTAAGAAAATACAATGCTATAAAATTACAATTGTCCTAGGGAAGAATGCTTAGGTGACCAGTAATCTGGAGGAACACAGATCATCCCATGGTTAAGTACATCATATATTTCATATCACCAAATGATAACCTCTGATTACACTCCCATAAAGATGCCATAATTGACAATTCACAGGTACATCAAATATTGTGACTCATGCTGTGTAGAAGTATGCTCTATACTCAGTAGCCCTGTGAGGTTTGTCTCATAGAATAGGAGCTTGTAAAATAATGCCTTACACTTGTTTACTTACTAGAGTCTATTCATTTCATAATTGAATCCAGACTATGAAAAATGTCAAAGGAAAGTGAAAGATTTTCATTTTTCTCAGTTTTAATAATCTCTGAAAACAAATGAAAATGCCAATCCCCCTAAAGATAATTCAGTTACATTCATTATGGTTTTCTGAAAAGTTCAATTATAACTCTTTATTATATTTTTGGAAAATTAGCTTTTTTTCTGTTCATACTTGAGAGGGAAAATAGAATAAACATATATGAAAAAAGAGAGCAGAATAAATATACACAAAAAAGAAGATGTAATTTTAAAAATTAAATAATGAAAGGGCCAAATGTAACCACATTCAGCTGCCAGACCAAAAAAAAAAAAAAGCTCCAGAATGACTTGAAAGTCAGTAAATATGAGCTTTCTGTAACTTACAGAAGTATATCAACAGAACATTACAAGCCACCACTACTATGCAAAATTTGGATGACTTAGGCATATTAGTGGGGGAGGGATATCAGAGAGCAAATGTAAGGGAAAAGATAACTGAGTTAGAGTACTGTTACAAGATACAACAGCACCTGTACAACACTTCCCAGAAGCCAGAGGACTGCTTTACTCTGCAAAGGAAGTGTGGCATCTAGTGGACATTTCATTTCTGCAATACCTCTCTGTATTTTACAGAGAAATAGATGCGATGGAGGGTAGATCTTTGTGGTTTAACTGTCTTGTTGTTTCTGCTGTTAGTTTTAAATAAGCCATTTTTCATCTTTCATGAAGTGTGATTTTCTGTGTGTGTGCTAACTTGGCAATAAAATCAAGCTGCCCATATGAAAAAACAAATTGTTTAGAATCTATAGTTCTATAAAGTGATTCTTATCTGAGTGTGTATACATTTTACTTTGAAAAAATATTGCAATATGAGATTATTGAATTATATTTACATGAAATAAAATAATTTTATTTTTCTTGGATATTCAGTTCAGTTCAGTTCAGTCGCTCAGTCGTGTCGCTTCCCAAATGTGAAATGCTTTAAGAAAGCTGGAACAAATATATTAGTATATGAACATACTGCTTCATATCATGAACATCTTTTACAAGTCAGAGATTTCAAGCATAACAGAAATATTGCATTGAAATTCATAGAATTCCAAAGTACATGTTGAGTTTATTTTGGAAACCAATATTTTCAAAATAAGGTATTTTAAGTGATAAGTTAGAAACAAATTTCAAGCTCTGTTGATTTTAGTTATTCCCTGATAAAAGGTAGACATGGTTCCAGTAAAAATTTACTTCTAAATATTCCTCATGACCCAAAATACATTAACATACTACATTATTTCAAAATTCACTTTTGCCTTCTTATTAAATCAAGTGTTTTAAAAAACTTACTTGCTAAAAGTTAAACAACTTCAAAATAGTTTAGTGTTGTTCTATAAATTGACTAAACTCTCAAGTTATCAAAAATCTTAAACACTATTTTACTCTACACTAAAATATTTTTTGTCTACTGTTGATACCATAGATTTGCTTATATGGAGTTGGCCTTTTAGTAACAGGAAACTTTGAAGAATAATTTGTGAATATCAGGTAGGGAGTCTGCAATGGCTTGGGATTTTCACCACTTGGGGGAACAGAGCATATACTTCTGTTCATGGTTTGGTTCCCCCCTAGTGGACATCAAGTAATACTGTAAATTCAAATTCTCACATAATATTCCAATGGTCAAAGTAATAGAAACTAGTGTAGGTGCAGCAGAAAGAACTAAAGTTTGAATCTTACAGTTCATATTTAACTCGGCGTCTAACCATTCATTGTTCAAAATGTGGAAGAATGACCTTTAAAGAATCTGTAAATCCATGAAGAACATTATATACTTGCAAAGTTAATATTTTGATGATTTGAAAAATATTGAAACATTTGGAAACTTTACTTATTTTCATGGTGAAAGTGAAAGTGTTAGTCGCTCAAACCTGTCCAACTCTTTGTGACCCCAAGGACTGTAGCCCACCAGGCTCCTGTGCCCACGGAATTCTCCAGGCAAGAATACTGGAGTGGGTTGCCATTCCCTTCTCCAGGGGATCTTTCCGATCCAGGGATCGAACCTAAGTCTCCCACATTGCAGGCAGATTCTTTACCTTCTGAGCCACCAGGGAAGCCCAAATAATAATCCATACTTTATTCCATAAGAATTTTGTAAATTTAGGAAAACCCCTTCTTCCATTTCTTATATCACTCTGCAATGACTTATAAAGTGTGCAACTTTATAACTTCTTAAAGGGAAAGCCCTTCTTTTCCACATATTGTACTCCTTAGCATATAATACTCCTTCCACACCATTCTAGAATACATGAAGGAAAGAGAAAATGAGTTGGAAAGAATCAATGAATTTTTAGTGTAATATTTGTGTTTAACAGAAATTTAATAAAACTGAAAAAAAAATAGAGACATAAGGAGAGGAGAAAGATGGAAAGGGGAGGAGAAAAGTGAGTGGAGTTGCTCTGCAACCTCAGTGAAAAAGGATTGCCCTGGTATTGGCATTTCAGCACTGTACTGTACAAATAGCCATGGCAAAATACAGTAACTTAACAAAACTGCATTCCACATAACTGCAAACAATATCAGTAGCAATTATAACAGCTTCCACAGATATTAAATATGGAAGTTTTTCACAATGTCTAAAGCACTACACAAATATAAGTACTGCTGTCTTTGGTAGCAGATATAACACCTAAGACTTATAGAATCTTACTTACAAACTGGTAAACATAGTATTAACTGGTATATACACATCACTTCATTTGAGCCTTGCAACAACCCAAAAAGTAGATTTTATTTTATCCTTATTTTGCATAGGAGGAAAACAAGGCACAGAGAGGTTAATTCCCCAAAGCTACACAATTAGAAGACAGAAAAGGAAGGAGTCAGACAGCAATCCTAGATCCTAAATCGGTGTTTAACCTTTGAATCTCTGGAATATTACATTGGTAATGCTAACAACAGTAACATCAATAAGAATCTGGTAAGCAAATATATCAAATACACACATTAGAACTAAATTAGACCTCAATTTGGGGTAAATTCTACTTCAAAATTACAAGCAGAGATACCATACATTATAGGTATTGATACTGTCCTTCAGATTTATTTTCACATTTGAGAAAACAAGCAGCAAAAATGCCCTCTTGCAGCATCAGATTGTTGCTGAAGATTAATCTTTTAAATAAAAACAGAAAAATGACAAGCCGTTGTACCAACTTGTAACATGAAAAAATGTATTTAATCCAAGATATTCATAGAATTATTCTTTAAAAAACATTTTAAAGCAATGAACTACTTATAACCTTTCAAAGCCACTGGATTAAAAGGAGATTTACCTTTTTCTTTAAAAACTGCTTACATAAAGGTTTTGAAGTTCCCCACTTCCACGATAAAAGGTGCAGGTTTATACAAAAGTATTATTCTTCGGGGGATATTTAGAAGTGGGTTAGTTTTATAAAATGTTAAATAAGTATTTCATGAAGCTATAAAAGGTCAAAATATCAAATCTGCCAAATAGTACCACTGATACATTTTAATACCAATCCTTGTAATATTTACCATCATTTCCCCACAACAAAAATAATATCTTATTTCATGATTAATTAAGCTCTCTAATAATGTTAGTTTCAGTGATATGATCTGATAAGAATTACAGAGCTCTAATTATATGAACCTCTTACCACGAAGGAAAGATAAAAATTGATCTTTTATAAATTTCCCCTTTTGCAATTGATATTTTTCTGATCACTTTACAAGAGGGGTTTTTTATTTTTAATAGACCCCCCAAACATAAATATCAATATATTAGAGCCAAACTCAAAAAGTCCCAACAGAGTAGGTTACTCAAAGAGTAAATGACCTATGGGTAATAAAAGAAGTAAACAGAAGCCACAAAAATTAGGTACCCAGAACTGCTTTAGGTGTTTATTTTATTTGAAAGTGAAAGTTGCTCAGTCATGTCCAACTCTTTGTGACACCAAGGGCTATATAGTCCATGGAATTCTCTAGGCCAGAATCCTGGAGTGGGTAGCCTTTCCCGTCTCCAAGGGATCTTCCCAACCCAGGGCAGGGATTGAACCCAGGTCTCCCACATTGCAGGCAAATTTTTTACCAGCTGAACCACAAGGGAAGCCCAAGAAAATTGGAGTGGGTAGCCTATCCCTTCTCCAGTGGCTCTTCCCAACCTAGGAATCGAACCAGGGTCTCCTGCATTGCAGGCAGATTCATTACCAACTGAGCTATCAGGGAAGCCATTATTTTATTTGGGTGATTCTCAAACCTTGGCTACCAGCCCAGCAGCATAATCATCACCTGTATACCTGTTGCTAAGTCACTTCAGTCGTGTCCGACTCTGTGCGACCCCATAGACGGCAGCCCACCAGGCTCCCCTGTCCCTGGGATTCTCCAGGCAACAACACTGGAGTAGGTTGCCATTTCCTTCTCTAATGCATGAAAGTGGAAAGTGAAAGGGAAGTCGCTCAGTCGTGTACAACTCTTCGCGACCCCACGGACTGCAGCCTACCAGGCTCCTCGTCTGTGGGATTTTCCAGGCAAGAGTACTGGAGTGGGGTGCCATCACCTTCTCCATGTATACCTGTTAGAAATGCAAATTCTCAGGCCCACATCAGAACTACTCAGTCTGAAACACTGAAGGTGGGGGCCAGCAGTCAGTGTTTTTGTAAGCCTTCCAACCATCCAATTTAATCCTCACAATGACCCTATAAAATTAATAATTTCTGTATTTTACAAACAAAGATTAAACAACTCTCCAGGCCAGAATACTGGAGTGGGTAGCCTTTCCCTTCTCCAGGGGATCTTCTCAACCCAGGGATCAAACCCAGGTCTCCCCCACGGCAGGCAGATTCTTTACTAGGTGAGCCACCAGGGAAGCCGAAGAATACTGGAGTGGGTAGCCTATCCCTTCTCCAGCAGATTTTCCCAACCCAGGAATTGAACTGGGGTCTCCTGCATGGCAGGCAGATTCTTTACCAGCTGAGCTATTAGGGAAGCCCAAACAACATCCTAATGGTACCAAAAAAGAAAAGACAGAAAGATTCAATTGCATCTTGTCTAAAATGGAAACATTTTAGACTCAAAGACATAAACAAGTTTAAAGCAAAAAGATGAATATATATATATATATAACATGCAATTAATAACCATAAAAGAGCTGCAGAGGGTACACTAATATCAGACAGAATAGACTTTAAGACAAAAAGTATTTCCAGAGACAAAGAATATCATTTTAAGATAAAAGGGTCAACTCATTAAGATGATATAACAATTATAAACATCTACACATTCAACAATTTATAACTGATATAACAGTTATAAACATCAACACATTTTTCCAGTAGTCATGTATGGATGTGAGAGTTGGACTATAAAGAAAGCTGAGTGCCGAAGAATTGATGCTTTTGAACTGTGGTGTTGGAGAAGACTCTTGAGGGTCCCTTGGACTGCAAGGAGATCCAACCAGTCCATCCTAAAGGAAATCAGTTCTGACTGTTCATTGGAAGGACTGATGTTGAAGCTGAAACTCCAATACTTTGACCACCTGATGTGAAGAGCTGACTCATTGGAAAAGACTCTGATGCTGCGAAAGATTGAAGGTGAGAGGAGAAGGGGACAATAGAGGATGAGATGGTTGGATGTCATCACCCACTCAATGGGTATGCGTTTGAGTAAACTCTGGGAGTTGGTCATGGACAGGGACACCTGGCATGCTGCAGTCCATGGGGTCACAAAGAGTCAGACATGACTGAGTGACTGAACTGAACTGAACTGACACATTCAACAACTGACCCTTGAAATATATGAGACAAAAATAACAGAATTGAAGGGAGAAATACATAATTCAAGAATAATAATGGTGATTTCAATACTCCACTCATAATAAAAGGTAGAGGAATTAGACAGAAATCACATGAATACAGAAGTTCTGGAGAGTACTATAAACCAACTTGACTGAACTGACATCTGTAACACACTCCAGACAACAACAGCAGAATAATTCTTTAGTGCATATGGATCATCATCCAGGATACACCATAAGTTAGACCATAAAGCAAGTCTCAACAAATTTAAAAAGATTAACATCATGCAAAGTATGTTCTCTGACTATAAGGGGATTACATTAGATATCAAAACAGAAGAAAATATAAGAAAGCTACAAATATTTAGAAAATTTAAACTGTACCTCTAAATAACCCGTGCATCAAAGAAGAAAAGAAACAAGAAAATATTTGTGAAATGTTGCTAAATAAGTATTTAGAGAGAAATGTATAATTGTAAATATGTGTATTAGAAAGGAAACAGAAAAACTAAATAGATCTGGTAAGTAATGTACCTAGTACTTAAAATCTTCATTAAAATAAAAATCCCATATCCAGATGGCTTCAGTGATAAGTTCTTCCAAACATATAAAGAATAATACCAACCCTTCACAAATTCTTCCAGAAAACAGAAAAGGAAGTAACATGTTGCTAAGTTGCTAAGTCGCTTCAGTCGTGTCCGACTCTGTGTGACCCCATAGACGGCAGCCCACCAGGCTCCCCTGTCCCTGGGATTCTCCAGGCAAGAACACTGGAGTGGGTTGCCATTTCCTTCTCCAACGCATGAAAGTGAAAAGTGAAACTGAAGTCGCTCAGTCGTGTCCGACTCTTAGTGACCTCATGGACTACAACTTACCAGGCTCCTCTGTCCATGGGATTTTCCAGGCAAGAGTATTGGAGTGGGTTGCCATTGCCTTCTCCGAGGAAGTAATATAGCTCATGCTAAAAAGTGAGTATTATCTTTATATTAGAAAAAAGAAAAGCTGATCGAGAAAGGGAGAAAATACAAATTACCAAAATCAGAAATGAAAGAGGAGACATCACTAATCATTTTATAGAAATTTAAATTATCATAAGGGAAGACTGTGAACAACTCTATGTCAACAAATTGGACAATGAAGATGAAATGGACAAATTAAAAAAACAAAAATGTTGTTACTGAAACTGACTTAAGAAAAAGAGAAAAACTTAATATAACCACAACAAATGAACCTGAAGTAGTAATCTGCAATCTTCCTATAAAAATGAAGCTCAAGCCTAAATGGCTTTACTGATCAATTCTATGAAACACTTAAAGAAGAAAGAACACTAATCTTTCCCAAACTCTTCCCAAAGACAGAGGAGAAGGAAATACTTTCCAACTCATTCTATGAAACCAAGATTATCCTGATACCAAAGCCAGACAAAGATATCACTACAAACTAATATTCCTCATGAATATACACTCGAAAGCCCTCAACAAAATGTTAGCAAATCAAACCCAGGAAGATATCAGAGGGACAATGTACTATGACCAGTGCAGTTCAGATGCTCAGTTGTGTCCGACTCTTTGCTACCCCATGAATCGCAGCACACCAGGCCTCCCTATCCATCACCAACTCCTGGAGTTCACTAAAACTCACGTCCTTCAAGTCAGTGATGCCATCCAGCCATCTCATCCTCTGTCGTCCCCTCCTCCTCCTGCCCCCAATCCCTCACAGCAGCAGAGTCTTTTCCAATGAGTCAAGTCTTCATATGAGGTGGCCAAAGTTCTGGAGTTTCAGCTTTAGCGTCATTCCTTCCAAAGAACACCCAGGACCAATCTCCTTTAGAATGGACTGGTTGGATCTCCTTGCAGTCCAAGGGACTCTCAAGAGTCTTCTCCAACACCACAGTTCAAAAGCATCAATTCTTCAGCGCTCAGCTTTCTTCACAGTCCAACTCTCACATCCATACATGACCACTGGAAAAACCATAGCCTTGACTAGATGGAGCTTTGTTGGCAAAGTAATGTCTCTGCTTTTCTTTCTTTTTTTTTTTTTTTTTACATTGAAAGTTTATTTGAGAAAGTCAGGTCCTCATAAATGTGCATAAATCAGTGAATCAATGAATAAGTGAACAAGTAAATGATTATATTTTCAAAATTATAAAAGGATGAAGGTAAAATTCTCTTTAAATTCAATTTTCTCTTTTTTCTTTTTTAAATTTTATTTTATTTTTAAACTTTACAATTGTCTTAGTTTTGCCAAATATCAAAATGAATCCGCCACAGGTATACATGTGTTCCCCATCCTGAACCCTCCTCCCTCCTCCCTCCCCATACCATCCCTCTGGGTCGTCCCAGTGCACTAGCCCCAAGCATCCAGTATCGTGCATCAAACCTGGACTGGCATCTCATTTCATACATGATATTTTACATGTTTCAACGCCATTCTCCCAAATCTTCCCACCCTCTCCCTCTCCCATAGAGTCCATAAGACTGTTCTATACATCAGTGTCTCTTTTGCTGTCTCGTACACAGGGTTATTGTTACCATCTTTCTAAATTCCATATATATGCGTTATTATACTGTATTGGTGTTTTTCCTTCTGGCTTACTTCACTCTGTATAATAGGCTCCAGTTTCATCCACCTCATTTTTGTCATAACTTTCCTTCCAAGGAGTAAGCGTCTTTTAATTTCATGGCTGCAATCACCATCTGCAGTGATTTTGGAGCCCCCAAAAATAAAGTCTGACACTGTTTCCACTGTGTCCCCATCTATTTCCCATGAAGTGATGGGACCAGATGCCATGATCTATGACCCAGCAGGATTTAAACACAGAATGCAAAGTTGGTTTAATATTCAAGTAGAAATTAATATCTTATTAAAAGAATAAAGAACAAAATACACATGATTCTCTTAAAAGATGTAAGGTACCTGAAAAAATTCACTCTTAATGGAAACAAAAAAACAAAGAAATTCTCCACAAGCTAGGAATAGAAGGGAACTTTCTTAATCTGATAACAGGAATTAATGAAAAACTTATAGCTAGCAGTATACTCAATAGCTAAAAGATTGAACGTTTTCCCCCTAAGTACAAGGCAAGGATATCTGCTCTCACCACTTCTTTTCAACATCGTATTTGAGATTCTAACCAGAGTAATCAGGTGCTATAGACTGTTTGTGTTGCCCCAAAATTCATATGTTAAAACCTAATCCCAAATATGATAGCAATTGGAGATGGGTTTTTCTGGGGAAGTGGTTTTTTGGGGGGATTACTGTCCTAATAAAAGAGATCCCAGAAAGTTGCCCTTCGACCCTGTGAAGTCCCGGAGAGAAGAGGGCTATCTGTGAACCAGGAAGCTCGTCCTCACCAGACAGTGCCTTAATCTTGGCTTCAACCTCTAGAACTATGAGAAATAAATTGCTGTGTAAGTCACCCAGTTTGTGGTATTTTTATTATAGCAAACAGATTAAAACATCAGGCAAGGAAAAGAAATAAAGGAAAGAGAGAGAGGAAAAAAAAGGGGGGGGGAGGGAGGGAGGAAGGAAGAAAAGAGTATTTATATAAGAAATGCAGAAATAAATTATTAACAGGCAACATGATCTAATATGTAGAAAATTCCAAAGAATCCACACCCAAACTACAAGAACTCAATGATAAGAAAAGAAATAAATCACTTTAAAAGTAGGCAAAAGACTTGAACAGTCATTTCAACAAAGAAAATATATGAATGACCAATAAACATAAAAAGAGTCAACCCGTTACTAGGAAATGTGAATTAAAAATCACTTCATTCCCACAAGGATGGCTATTAAAAAGACAAAATAACAAGTGCTGGAGAGGATATAGAGAAACAAGAACCTTCAAACTAAGCCACTTCAAAAAACATTTTGGCACTTTCTTTAAAAATTAAACATAAATGTACCCTACGACTAGTATTTCTAGTTTCAAATATCTACCCCTGAGAAATGGAAACATACATCAACACAAAGACAATCATGAATGTTTATAGAACCATTATGCATAACTGCCAAAGGTGGAAAACTTTTAGATGATCACCTGGTGAATGGATAAACAAACTGGTGTGTGTGTATATACTGAGATTCCATTTTGCAGCAAAAAGAAACAAAACTACTGAAACAGATGAAACTCAAATACTTTGCTAAGTGAAAGGCGGCCACAAAAGATCACATACCATAGGATTTTATTTATATTAAATGGCCTGAAAAGGCATACCTACAGAAATTTTAAAAATCAATTACTGCTTGCCTAGGGCTGTGGAATGGGAATTGACTGCAGAGGGACAGAAAGGAATTTTTGGAGGTAAAGGGAATATCATAAAACTGGGTTGTGGGTAATAGCTTCAAAACTCTAAATTTACTCAAAAAATCATTTAATCATACACTTAAAATAGATTTCTATGGCATGCAAATTACACCAAAATCAAGCCGTTAAAAAAAATTATCCTATTTCCATAATAAGTGAAGGGACTGGGATTTAAACCCAGGACTAACTTTCCATCAAATATTTTATGTTTCTTTTTGTGATGAATAAATCCCATTTTTAAAAAAATAGACATTTCAGATTTGGAGCTAGCTGAAAAGTGAAAATATTTTAGCAAGATATCTTCTAACAAGAATTGGCATGTAAGGTTTGTTTGTTTGTTTTTTTCCCACATTTCCTTGCCAAAATACTTGCCTTTAAAATTGTGGCCAATTATTTTTTGCAGGTTATTATCCTTAATTTGCTAATAGTTTTACTAACAAAAAGGCATAGAAAAAATTGGGGGTGTTCAAAACATAATACACTTTAAAAGTGATTTGTTTTCCTTTATTCAATAAAGTAACAGATCATATCAGCAGCCTACACATCCTGATTTCTATTCTCTGTGTTCTTATTTCTCAGAGGCAGAACATCACAGGTTGGGAGTGAGTCACTATCATCTATGCACCTTAACACCTGCATATTAACAGGAGCACCCCAATACTAATTCCACTAAGATTTTTATCTAGCTCATTTCTCTGCACCTCTAATGATCCTGGCTTAATAACTAAATATGGCAATATATCAGAAAAACACATTTCTTTAAAAAAAAAAAACAAGAAAAATTATTCTATTTTTCACAAGACAGAGTAAAGCAAATTTCCAATCCAATGTTCACGACATTTATTCCAGATGGCCTTCCCCTCCTTGAAAGTCTCTAAAAGCCCTTTAATGAAAACTCTCTCCCAAGCTCATTGTGGTTAGAACACAATAAGCAAAATGGAGAAAGGCATCCAGATGAAAGTGAAAACGTAGATCAGGCCTTATCAACCTCCTTGAGGATGTTAGTTTTTATCCTAAGGACAATGAGAAGCCTCCAAGTGGTTTCAAACAGATAAATAAAATCTAATTTACCTCTCAGAAAGATCTACTTATTTCCCAGATGGCTCAGTGGAAAAGAAACTGACTGCAATTCATGAGACATTGGACACAGGGGTTTGATCCCTGGGTCAGGAAGGTTGCCTGGAGAAGGAAATGACAACCCACTCCAGTATTCTTGCCTGAAAAATCCCATGGACAGAGGAGCCTGGCGGGCTAGAGTCTATGGGGCTGCAAAGAGTCAGACACGACTAAGCAACTAAACAAATATTGTATGAAGACTAGATTATTGCTTTTGCTGTTCAGTTGCTAAGTCTTGTACGATTCTTTTCGACCCCATGGACTGCAGCACACCAGTTAACTTTCACCATCTCCCAAGTTTGCCCAAGTTCATGTCCACTGAGTCCGTGATGCTATCTAACCATCTCATCTGTGCCCTCTTCTCTTGCCTTCTATCTTTCCCGACATCAGGGTCTTTTCCAATAAGCTGACTCTTCACAGCAGGTGGCCGAAGTATTGGAGCTTCAGCTTCAGCATCAGTCCTTCCAATGAATATTCAAGGTTGATTTTCTTTAGGATTGCCTGGTTTGATATCCTTACTGTCCAAGGGACTCTCAAGAGTCTTCTCCAACACCACAGTTCAAAAGCATCAATTCTCTGGTGCTCAATCTTCTTTATGGTTCAACCCTCACATCTGTACATGACTGCTGGAAAGATCATAGCTTTGACTATATGGCCTAGATTGGATTAGGCTAATTAAATAAAGAATACTTAAACCCTCAAGGCTTCTCAGGTGGCTCAGTGGTAAAGAATCTGCCTGCCAATGCAAGTTTGATCCCTGGGTTGGGAAGATCCCCTGGAAAAGGAAATGGCAAACCTCTCCAGTATTCTTGCCTTCATAATTCCATGGAGAGAGGAGCCTGGTAGGCTACAGTTCATGCGGTTGCAGAGTCAGATGTGACTGAGCAACTGAGCACTCACTCAACCCTCAGATTATTAAAATAGGCACTTGACTGGGAGTGATGAATGAAGAAAGAATTATTCCTTGTAAACTCTGCTGCTGAGTCCCTTCAGTCGTGTCCGACTCTGTGCGACCCCATAGACCGCAGCCCACCAGGATGCCCCGTCCCTGGGATTCTCCAGGCAAGAACACTGGAGTGGGTTGCCAATTCCTCCTCCAATGCATGGAAGTGAAAAGTGAAAGTGAAGTTGCTCAGTCGTGTCTGACCCTCAGCGACCCCATGGACTGCAGCCTTCCAGGCTCCTCCATCCATGGGATTTTCCTGGCAAGAGTACTGGAGTGGGGTGAACTCTGGGGTCCTCTAATCTCTCCTCCTTAGTATAAAGAGGAAGGTAATCTTTGTACTCTTTCTCTCAGATAGGTATGATCTGTGATGATTGCGATGCTAACAATGTTCTATTTTTTAAAATGACAGATCATGATTTGACTGCTACTGAACCCCTCCCTGGTTATATTCTTAAGAGCACTGGAAAGCACTGATAAGTAAGCAGGCTGCACACCACAACAGTATCACCAGAACACTGTCCTCCAGCAGGGGCTCATCTGACATCTAATACCAAAACCAGGGGTTGGCTCTTCATTGATGTATCTCATCCTCAAGGGAAAGTTTATTTCTCATTCATTAAAGTATCTCTGTTTCCAAGAACAGCAACATCAAAGAGCCATTCAAAAACTGGCATGTTTGGACTTCTTCCCTGGAAGTCCAGTGGTTAAGACTCCTCACTTTCACTTCAAGAGTTGAGAGTTTTAATCCCTAGTATAGGAACTAAGATCCCACATACTGAAACTTATATAATATTGTAAATCAACTATAACTCAAAATTCGTGGGGGTGGGGGGGAGAAACCAGCATGTTATTATCGTTTAGTCGCTAAGTTGTGTCCTTGTGTCTGACTCTTCTGCGACCCTGTGGACTGTAGCCAGCCAGGCTCCTCTGTCCATGGGATTCTCCAGGCAAGAATACTGGAGTGGATTGCCAATTCTTTCTGCTTTCCATTTTCTTCCTGACCCAGGGATCAGATCTGTGTCTCCTGCATTGACAAGCAGATTCTTTACCACTGAGCCACCAGGGAAGCCCCACATGTTATGAGGACCTATAATTAATAATCAGTGAAAAAATAGCATGGAAGTCAAAAAAAATAAATCATGTTTAATCTTTCACTTGCATCCTGAAGTCTTACAGGTCCTTCTATTTTTTTATTATCTCACTTCAAGAGATCAGACTAAAGGAAGAGTAATTAGCATTATGCTTATACATTGTTATCATAAAGCAGAATTAGAGATAATTGAAGATTTTAAATATATTTTACATGAGAGAATGTCAGGCTTGGAATTGCTTCAGAATAGTTTAACAGGAGGAGACAAAGATGAAGTTGATAATTGCTGAAACTGGATATTGTTTTTCCTGGGACTCATTATACTATTTTCTATTGTGCATTTATTTGAAGTTTTTCATAAGAAAAGCTTTAAAAAATCCATGGGGATTGAGAAAGTGGACATTCTCTCACACAAAATTAATAAGAGCATAAATTTTCACAACCTTTTAAAAATTAATGTATAAATAACTTTCAAAAATAAAAATTTTATGCAAAGCAAAGGAAGCCACTAACAAAATGAAAAAGGTACCTCCCAAATGGTTTAAAACATTTACAAAAAAATATAGAAAAAAATATAAAGAACTCAAAAACCAATAGCAAAATCAATCCAGTTTAAAAATGGGCAAGATATCTGGATAGACATTTTTCCAAAGATATACAGATGACAAACAGACACGTGAGAAGATGCTCAATGTCACTAATCATTGGGGAAATCAAAACCATGATGAGGTATCACCTCACACCTGTTAGAATGGTTATTATCAAAAAAGATAAGAAATAACAAGTGTTGGAGAGGATGTGGAGAAATGGGAACCTTCATGTACTGTTGTTGGAAATGTAAATTTGTGTAGCCACTATGGAAAACAGAATGGTGGTTCCTCAAAAACTTTAAAACAGAACTACCATATAATCCACTTGTTCTTTGGAAGGAAAGTTATGACCAACCTAGATAGCATATTAATAAGATAGACAGCATATTAAAAAGCAGAGACATTACTTTGCCAAAAAAGGTCCATCTAGTCAAGGCTATGGTTTTTCCAGTAGTCATGTATGGATGTGAGGGTTGGATTATAAAGAAAGCCAAGCGCCAAAGAACTGATGGTTCTGAGCTGTGGTGTTGAAGATTCTTGAGAGTCCCTTGGACTGCAAGGAGATCCAACCAGTCCATCCTAAAGTAAGTCAGTCCTGAATATTCACTGGAAGGACTAATGCTGAAGCTGAAACTCCAATACTTTGGCCACCTGATGGGAAGAACTGACTCATTGGAAAAGACCCTGATGCTGGGAAAGATTGAAGGTGGGAGGAGAAGGGGATGACGGAGGATGAGACTCAATGGACAAGAGTTTGGGTAAACTCCGGGAGTTGGTGATGGACAGGGAGGCCTGGCGTGCTGCAGTCCTTGGGGTAGCAAAGAGTCAGACACGTCTGAGCAACTGAACTGAACCATATAATCCAGAAATTCCACTTTGGGGTATTTATCTAAACAAAATAAAAACACTAATTTGAAAAGATGCCCCTGTGTTTGCTGCAGTATTATTTATGATAATAAAAATATGGAAACAATCTAAGTGTCTATTGATGGATTAATGGAATACTACTCAGCCACAGTAAAGGGAAATCTTGCCATCTGTAACAACATGGATGGATTGTGAAGGCATTATGCTAAGTTAAGTCAGACAGAAAAAGACAAATACCATATAATTTCATTTATATGTGGAATCTAAAAAATAAAACAAAAGTCATAGATAAAGACAACAGACCAGTGGTTGCCAGAAAGGAGGGGGCGAGGGGGAGTGGGTAAAATATGTAAAGTGAGTCAGTAGATACACACTTTGAGTTATAAGTTCTGGGAATGTAATATACAGCATGGTGACTGTGGTCAATAATATTGTAGGACATATTTGAAAACTAAAAGTTAAGTTTGTATGGTGACAGATAGTCACTAGATTTATTATAATGTCTGCAGTGTATACAAATATCAAATCATTATGTTGTACACCTAAAACCAATATAATGTTATATGTCATTATACTTCAATAAAATATTTTTAATAGATCAACAGCTAATAAGATGAAATACTGTAGCTGTCTTTTTCATGAGATAAACTCGTATGTACTAACCTAAAAATGGTCAATGTTAGAGCATTAAATAATTTTTTAAATTGAAAACCAATATTATTGGTATCATGCATGTGTCTATTATATCTCATGTATATAACTTTGGGGAAAAAAGTTGAAATGAATATAAATGTAGAGGTGCACCTGATCTGAAGAACTGACTCACTGGAAAAGACCCTGATGCTGGGAAAGATTGAAGGCAGGAGGAGAAGGGCACAACAGAGAATGAGACAGTTGGACGGCATCACTGACTCTACGGACATGAGTTGGAGCAAAGCCGGGTGTGTTGTAGGCCATGGGGTCACAAAGAATTGGACAGGACTAAGCAACTGAACTGAAAAGAACTGTAGAGGTTAATGCAGCCAAGGTCTGCTTTCATTCTTTACTGTAAATACTTTGTATTTTCTTAAGTAGTGGGATTATAGGTGATTTTTATTTGTTCTACTTAAGATCACGCTTCATGGCAAAGTTGAGCAATATATCCCAGTAGTCTGGCCCCAGAGGTCTCACTTTAAACTGCTCACTAAACTGTCTTTATGTGGAGCAGTATATAAAATACAAACTAATAAGCTCAGAAATATTTTATTTAGTTCTTCCCTATCATACCCACAGCGACTCTACATTCTTGATTCCAAATATCTCCTACCATCCTTGAATCAAGAGTGGCTTTTGTTTCACATAGTCTTGACCCATAACATTTCAGGCCCTAGTTATTTCCTCAGAGGTCTGCTTTACAGAAAAGAAAGAACAAAGAACTACTTACGGTGTTTTAAAATAAATCATTGTTAATTGTGGTGCCCTCAAAATTACAACAACTTAGTTTGGGTGTGTAATTAAGCCAATTATCTTGAAAATGCTACTGAAGTGTTCAGTAGCAGCCACTCCTCTGGCCTCCTTTGCCCGGCTTCCCTGCCATTGTTTGATGCTTCTGTTGGGGGCCAGGAGGGGGGAGGTGGGAAGAGGGCGAAAGAATAAGCATAATAGTCTCTTTGTTACAGAGTCACAGGTTAAAAAAAAAAAAAAAAAAAAACAACCCTCATGCTCAAAGGTGACAGGATCCCTTCATCATTAATCCCAGGATGACCCCACCCCACCCTCCAGAAGTGCTTAGACTAAAAGGTTCTCGTGTATATACCTGTTATAAACAAGTCCTTTTGCCCAGCTCTTGTCTCTCTCATTCTACCTCCTCTGGAATTTCTTCTTCCTAAGGCACTTTATTTAAGTGAAGACACTCAGTTACATAAAGGAGACAAAGAACATTTTTTTGCCTGCCCAACTAAAAGAGTCCTCCTGAAATGAGTTGAGATAGGATTAGTGAAAAAGAGAATATCTTCTGCCAAAGAAAGCAAAAAATTGTTGTTAATAGAGTCCAGAATTAATTAGATGGGCAGCTACATTGCTAATTTTTTCCCTATTTCCAGAATCTTTGAAAAGACTATGATTCACCCAGCATGTTTCCCTGGCCAAGATTTTTTTTTAATGGAAAATTTTGCTTTACCTAGATAAAGTACATGAAAGGAATTTAAAGTATATGTAAGATTAAAGAGGTCCCATTTTTTTTTCCCAAAGCATATTTTTAAATTATCCTGACCATTTCCATTTCTTTTTAACAACCCATTAGTCCAGAAAGTAGTGCACCAAGTGTGTTTACCAACTTGAATTTGAAAATATTTTTGCTCTTGGAGCTCTGAATAAAACTCCACAACATATATAATGAATTACTTAAGATTTGTTAGTGAGTTAGAATAGTAAAACAGGGTCCAAGATGGTGGTCAGAGGAAGCAGTGACTAGAAGAACCACACAGAGGGCAAACAAAGAAAAGAGAAAACCTGTAAAATAGGGAAACCACAAGTTGGAGTGAAGACTTCCTATGGGAAAATGCACCCAACATGCACCCTTCCTGATTAGTCTCAGTGTAAGCCCTATTTTGCATGAAGCAGAACCAATCAGGCTCGAGGGACGGCTTAGGGGAGGGAACAAAGGACATAAAAAGGGAAACATGGATGACGGAGACCACTCCTGCAGGGGTTGGTCCAAGAGTGTATTGTTTGCTGCTTATTTAGTAAATCTTGCCTGCTTGAGCTGTCCTGGTATGTCATTTCAATTCTTTGCTATGACAAGAACCGAGGGAGAAGAAACGACCCAACAGATTGATACTGGCCTTACTTGTGATCTGAAGAATTAACTCAGCAGTAATATACAAATCCCACGTACACCTATATGCAGATGAAATGTAACTATCTTTAATTAAAAAAATCCCTAAAAAAGTATGCCCCAAGTTAGCACATACAGTGATACTCTGATGCCCAATAATGCTTACTGGATTATTTCATCCACTAAAACTTTTGGGGGGCTTTTGTCTCATAGTGAAATAAATAAACTTTTTCTGATCTTCATATTAAATAATGAAACTGCCTGCCACGGCAGCTGTTCTCCATAACAGTAGTAGTAGTACAATATTCAAGCTAAAATAAATGACTATATGCTAATTTATAATAAGTTCCCAATAACAGATACTCTGAAAGGTAGAGATTTGTTATCCTAGCTAAGAAATTTGAGATTCAAGAAATGAATCACTTTAGTCCATTTGGGCTGCTACAATAAAATACCACGGACTGGGTAGCTTATAAACAACAGAAACTTATTTCTCACAGTCTGGAGGCTGCAAGAATGAGATCAGGGTGCCAGAATGGGCAGGTGAGGGTTCTCTTCTGGATTCAAGGTTCTTGTTGTATCCTTATGGGGTAGAACCAGCTAGCGAACTCCATGGGATCTCTTTTATAAAAGCACTAATCCCATTCATGAGGGCTCCACTCCATGACCTAATCATTTCCAACAGACACACCTACTAACAACCATCATATTTGGTGGTAAGGATTTCAACCTTTGAATTTGGGAGGAGGGACACAAACATTCAGACCATAGCACTAACTGAATTTACCCAAGATCACTTAGCTAGTTAAATAACAGAACCAGAATCTGAACCTAGCTTTGTCAGATTCCAAAGTTCATACTTTGCACTAAATGCCCTACATTATAGCCAAATTAAACTACAGCTAGTTTTTCAATATGCCATGCTGGTTCATACTTCCTTGCCTGTGCACATGCTTGTACTGCTCACATCTTACCAGGAAATTTTCCCTCATTTTCCCTCTCTCCAGAGATGATCATTCACTCTTTCCATCACTGCTTTAGCTGAAGCTTGCCTCTTTCGTTGCCCTTATTAATAATATTATTAGTATTCCATTAGTATTTCACTGGACTTTAAGGATTTATATCAGTAATTCACTAGAAAATAAGCTCTTTGAGGACACATAATTCCATTTCATTTCCTAGTAAAAAATTGTTATTATGACCTACCAATAATAGGAATTTGCAGAGAAGAGAAAACACTTTATTTTTTTATAGTCTATTGGTGCTCCATAGTGAAGGAAAAAAATGAAAATAGTAACTAGTAATTACCTGTCAGGATATTCTGAAAACAAAATCTATTCTAAAATCTGGCTGTATAATAGAACTCCTTAGGGGAATCAGAAGATATATATAATCAGATTTGATGTCACATATTCTGACTCATAATCTGTGAATGGGTAGCTCATGAACCTGTATGTATCCATATCCCCAGTGCAACTAGATTTTGAAACAACAGATTAAATGTTCTAAACTATATAAACTCTGATGATAATGCCTAGCCTATGGTAAATGCTCAATAAATGTTAGAATTTAAATGATAGTACTTTACAAATGCCATCAATTCAGTTCAGTCACTCAGTCATATCCAACTCTTTGTGACCCCATGGACTGCAGCCAGGCCTCCCTGTCCATCACCAACTCCTGGAGTTTACTTCAACTCATGTCCATCGAGTTGGTGATGCCATCAAACCATCTCATCCTCTGTCGTCCCCTTCTCCTCCCTCCTTCAATGATTCCCAGGATCAGGGTCTTTTCAAATGAGTCAGTTCTTTGCATCAGGTGACCAAAGTACTGGAGTTTCAGCTTCAGCACCAATCCTTCCAATGAATATTCAGGACTGATTTCCTTTGGGATTGACTGGTTGGATCTCCTTTTTGTCCAAGGGACTCTCAGGAGTCTTTTCCAACACCACAGTTCAAAACCATCAGTTCTTCAGTGCTCAGCTTTCTTTATAGTCCAACTCTCACATCCATACAAGACTACTGGAAAAACCATAGCTTTGACTGGATGAACCTTTGTTGGCAAAATCATGTCTCTGCCTTTTAATATGCTGTCTAGGTTGGTCATTGGAGAAGGAAATGGCACCCCACTCCAGTACTCTTGCCTGGAAAATCCCATGGATGGAGGAGCCTGGTAGGCTTCAGTCCATGGGGTCGCTAAGAGTCAGACATGACTGAGCGACTTCACTTTCACTTTTCACTTTCACACCTTGGAGAAGGAAATGGCAACCCACTCCAGTATTCTTGCCTGGAGAATCCCAGGGACAGGGTAGCCTGGTGGGCTGCAGTCCATGGGGTCACACAGAGTCGGACACGACTAAAACAACTTAGCAGCAGCAGCAGCAGGTTGGTCATAACTTTCCTTCCAAGGAGTAAGTGTCTTTTAATTTCATGGCTGCAGTCACCATCTGCAGTGATTTTGGAGCCCCCAAAAATAAAGTCTGTCATTGTTTCCAGTATTTGCCATGAAGTGATGGGACCTGATGCCATGATCTTAGTTTTCTGAATGTTGAGCTTTAAGCCAGACTTTTCATTCTCCTCTTTCACTTTCATCAAGAGGCTCTTTGGTTCTTGGCTTTCTGCCATAAGTGTGGTGTCATCTGCATATCTGAGGTTATTGACATTTCTCCCGACAATCTTGATTCCAGTTTGTGTTTCATCCAGCCCAGCATTTTGCATGATGTACTCTGCATATAAGTTAAATAGGCAGGGTGATAATATACAGTTTGATGTACTCCTTTCCCTATTTGGAAACAGTCTGTTGTTTCATGTCCAGTTCTAACTGTTGCTTCTTGACCTGCATACAAATTTCTCAGGAGGCAGGTCAGGTGGTGTGGTATTCCCATCTCTTGAAGAATTTTCCACAGTTTGTTGTGATCCACACAGTCAAAGGCTTTGGCATAGCCAATAAACCAGAAGTAGATGCTTTTCTGGAACTCTCTTGCTTTGTCATACCACCTTAACATTTACAAAGCACTCGCACAAGAATTATTCCGTTTGATCTTGAGAACAATATAAGTATCAACATAATTCTCTATTGCCCCACATTATTCAGTGGATTTTAATCACTTAAATGCTGTCTTCTTCAAATGGAATGAATTAGAGAGGTGGAAACCTCTTAAAAATAAGGTCTTCCGTAGTCTGAAAAATATACATCTGTTCTTCCAATAACAAGTTGTCTACCATGACTCTTCACATTCAGTATTCAGACCTCTAGCCTCTTTCTATAGTTTTTAGGAATCTGGCATTAGGAACATCTTTTTTTTTTTTTAAGAGTGCTCATTAGGCAAACGACAATTCTGTTATAAGGAATATTTTTATGGAAAATAAAAACCAACATTTAACAAAAATGCTAAACCTGTACCTTGCAAGAAGGAAGAGTCTCAAAATGTTGAGAAAAGATGCTGCTAGAAATCTAACACCAAATCATGCAATACTACTCATTTCCTGGTGCAACTCCAGAAAGCACTGAACAAATTCTTCCAGATCTTTCCTTCTGGATGGTCCAGCAGGACAGTCTATGGAGGTAGTACTGAGAAATTAAAAAGCATCTGAAGTAGTGAGTGATCTCTGTCAGTAAATGACTACAGAAAGTAGTTAATAAGACATTAAAAAATAATATACATGGTATGTTTGGTGTCAAATCAGGTGGTAAAGAGTTTGCTGTAATAGGGATGCAGAATCTCAGCAACACAGACATGCCAATTAAAATGTGAGATGGAGACTACTAATACAATGCACCAGTCAGCAAAAAAATGGCATGGATGTGCAAGTCACATTACAGTAAAAAAATGATCTTAACCCAGAGTTTGAGAGGAAATCATCCTCATTGTTCAAGTCTCCTGGAAATCTGTAACTATGTAAAGTCCCCAAATCCTAACCCAGGCATTGACAATGGTGGGCATGCAATATCACATCCCTGATAATCTAGCAAATTAAACATGTGATTTAATATGAAATGTTTAAGTGTTGTTAAATTTATGAATTTATTTTACATATGTAAATAAATTTGACTGATATTAGACTTGTGATTTTGGTTTGAAAATTATAAAATACTTTAGCTTATTTCTAAATATTATTTCAAATAAGAAGAAAATGAAATAACAAACCTCTAAGTTTAAACTTATCAGGTTTTTAAGGAGCATTTAAATGTTCACAAAGATTTGTTTGGTTTGAAAAGCCTTCCTTGATTAGTTGTTTGAAGTACTTGGGGAAATAAAAGTGTGAAATTCATGATTATACTTGAAATTTATGACTTCAGTAAATTGGATGTTCTTTTAAATATAACCATGTGTGACTATTAAAAAACTCAGACATTAAAAAGCTCAACTAACTAGAGAGTAGGAATATGTCAGTGCTAGGGGTAAGACAAAATTAGAGAAAATAACTAAGCATTAGTCGTAGAAGTGTGTCTACCAATTTGTTCTGGATTCTTTACCAATGAGCCACCTGGGAAACCCAACAAGTTAAAATAGAATAGACTAACAAGGTACAAAAGACAAATAGATATTAACTTTTCTAATTAATTTTAAATACCTCTAAAGTATGTTTATATGACCATTATATCTACTACTGCGGGCAGGAATCCCACAGAAGAAATGGAGTAGCCATCATGGTCAACAAAAGAGTCCAAAATGCAGTACTTGGATGCAATCTCAAAAATGACAGAATGATCTCTGTTCGTTTCCAAGGCAAACCATTCAATATCACAGTAATCCAAGTCTATGCCCCAACCAGTAACACTAAAGAAGCTGAAGTTGAAGGGTCCTATGAAGACCCACAAGACCTTTTAGAACTAACACCTGAAAAAGATGTCCTTTCATTATAGAGGACTGGAATGCAAAAGTAGGAAGTCAAGAAACACCTGGAGTAACAGGCAAATTTGGCCTTGGAATATGGAATGAAGCAGGGCAAAGACTAATAGAGTTTTGCCAAGAGAACGCACTGGTCATAGCAAACACCCTCTTCCAACAACACAAGAGAAGACGCTACACATAGACATCACACAGACGTTCAACACCGAAATCAGATTGATTATATTATTTGCAGCCAAAGATGGAGAAACTCTATACAGTCAGCAAAAACAAGACCAGGAGTTGACTGTGGCTCAGACCATGAACTCCTTATTGCCAAATTCAGACTTAAGTTGAAGAAAGTAGGGGAAACCACTAGACCATTCAGGTATGACCTAAATCAAATCCTTTATGATTATACAGTGGAAGTGAGAAATCGATTTAAGGGCCTAGATCTGATAGATAGAGTGCCTGATGAACTATGGACTGAGGTTCATGACATTGTACAGGAGACAGGGATCAAGACCATCCCCATGGAAAATAAATGCAAAAGAGCAAAATGGCTGTCTGGGGAGGCCTTACAAATAGCTGTGAAAAGAAGAGAAGCGAAAAGCAAAGGAGAAAAGGAAAAATATAAGCATCTAAATGCAGAGTTCCAAAGAATAGCAAGAAGAGATAAGAAAGCCTTCTTCAGCAATCAATGTAAACAAATAGAGGAAAACAACAGAATGGGAAAGATTAGAGATCTCTTCAAGAAAATTAGAGATACCAAGGGAACATTTCATGCAAAGATGGGCTCAATAAAGGACAGAAATGGTATGACCTAACAGAAGCACAAGATATTAAGAGGTGGCAAGAATACACCGAAGAACTATATAAAAAAGATCTCCACGACCCAGATAATCACGATGGTGTGCTCACTCACCTAGAGCCAGACAATCTGGATTGTGAAGTCAAGTGGGCCTTAGAAAGCTTCACTAGGAACAAAGCTAGTGGACGTGATGGAATTCCAGTTGAGCTATTGCAAATCCTGAAAGATGATGCTGTGAAAGTGCTTCACTCAATATGCCAGCCAATTTGGAAAACTCAGCAGTGGCCACAGGACTGGAAAAGGTCAGTTTTCATTCCAATCCCAAAGAAAGGCAATGCCCAAGAATGCTCAAACTACCGCACAATTGCACTCATCTCACATGCTAGCAAGGTAATGCTCAAAATTCTCCAAGCCAGGCTTCAGCAATACGTGAACCGTGAACTTCCAAATGTTCAAACTGGTTTTAGAAAAGGCAGAGGAACCAGAGATCAAATTGCCAACATCCGCTGGATCGTGGAAAAAGGAAGAGAGTTCCAGAAAAACATCTATTTCTGCTTTATTGACTATGCCAAAGCCTTTGACTGTGTGGATCACAATAAACTGTGGAAAATTCTGAAAGAGATGGGAATATCAGACCACCTGATCTGCCTCTTGAGAAATCTGTATGCAGGTCAGGAAACAACAGTTAGAACTGGACATGGAACAACAGACTGGTTCCAAGAAGAAAAGGAGTACGTCAAGGCTGTATATTGTCACCCTGCTTATTTAACTTATATGCAGAGTACCTCATGAGAAACGCTGGGCTGGAAGAAGCACAAGCTGGAATCAAGATTGCCAGGAGAAATATCAATCACCTCAGATATGCAGATGACACCACCCTTATGGCAGAAAGTGAAGAGGAACTAAAAAGCCTCTTGATGAAAGTGAAAGTGGAGAGTGAAAAAGTGGCTAAAAGCTCAACATTCAGAAAACGAAGATCATGGCATCTGGTCCCATTACTTCATGGGAAATAGATGGGGAAACAGTGGAAACAGTGTCAGACTTTATTTTTGGGGGCTCCAGAATCACTGCAGATGGTGGTTGCAGCCATGAAATTAAAAGACGCTTACTCCTTGGAAGGAAAGTTATGACCAACCTACATAGCATATTCAAAAGCAGAGACATTACTTTGCCAACAAAGGTCCATCTAGTCAAGGCTATGGTTTTTCCTGTGGTCATGTACGGATGTGACAATTGGACTGTGAAGAAGGCTGAGTGCTGAAGAGTCGATGCTTTTGAACTGTGGTGTTGAAGAAGACTCTTGAGAGTCCCTTGAACTGCAAGGAGATCTAACCAGTCCATTCTGAAGGAGATCAGGCCTGGGATTTCTTTGGAAGGAATGATGCTAAAGATGAAACTCCAGTACTCTGGCCACCTCATGCGAAGAGTTGACTCATTGGAAAAGACTCTGATGCTGGGAGGGATTGGGGGCAGGAGGAGAAGGGGATGACAGAGGATGAGATGGCTGTATGGCATCACTGACTTGATGGACGTGAGTCTCATTGAACTCCGGGAGTTGGTGATGGACAGGGAGGCTTGGCGTGCTGTGATTCATGGGGTCTCAAAGAGTCGGACACGATTGAGTGACTGAACTGAGTTAAAAGTATGTTTTGGGGCTTCCCCAGCAGCTGAGTGGTAAAGAATCTGCCTGCAACACAGGAGATGCAGGTTTGATCCTAGGGTTGGGAAGATCCCCAGGAGAAAGAAATGGCAACCCACTCCAGTATTTTTGCCTGGGAAATTCCATGAACAGAGGAACCTGGAGGGGCTACAGTGAATGGAATCTCAAAAGAGTCAGGCACTGAGAGTCTAAACAGCAATGTTTCAATTATGTACTTTATCAAATTTAACTCTATCCTAATACATCTACTGAATTAAAACTTAAATGTGAAAAAAAACCTACAATGTTCCATTACAGTAAATGACTTTTAACTGGATTTAAAATAAATATTTACACGTTTCAATCTCACAGACTAGTGCAAACTAGTTACTATTATTGAACACAGGGATAAATATAACAGACTATGCTGTTTGGGGAAGTGGTTTTTAAACGGTCACAATTATTTTAGTTTAAGAACTGCTTTATAAAGTTCAGTTCAATTCAGTCACTCAGTCGTGTCCGACTCTTTGCAACCCCATAAATCGCAGCACGCCATGCCTCCCTGTCCCAGATGCATCAAAACTCCCGGAGTTTACCCAAACTCATGTCCGTCGAGTCGGTGATGCCATCCAGCCATCTCATCCTCTGTCATCCCCTTCTCCTCCTGCCCCCAATCCCTCCCAGCATCAGAGTCTTTTCCAATGAGTCAACTCTTCGCATGAGGTGGCCAAAGTACTGGAGTTTCAGCTTCAGCTTCAGTCCTTCCAATGAACATCCAGGACTGATCTCCTTTAGGATGGACTGGTTGGATCTCCTTGTAGTCCAAGGAACTCTCAAGAGTTCTCCAACACCACAGCTCAAAAGCATCAATTCTTCGGGGCTCACCTTTCTTCACAGTCCAACTTTCACATCCATACATGACCACAGGAAAAACCATAGTCTTGACTAGATGGACCTTTGTTGGCAAAGTAATGTCTCTGCTTTTGAATATGCTATGTAGGTTGGTCATAACTTTCCTTCCAAGGAGTAAGCGTCTTTTAATTTCATGGCTGCAACCACCATCTGCAGTAATTCTGGAACCCCCAAAAATAAAGTCTGACACTGTTTCCACTGTTTCCCCATCTATTTCCCATGAACTAATGGGACCAGATGCCATGATCTTCATTTTCTGAATGTTGCGCTTTAAGCCAACTTTTTCACTTTCCACTTTCACTTTCATCGAGGCTTTTTAGTTCCTCTTCACTTTCTGCCATAAGGGTGGTGTCATCTGCATATCTGAGGTGATTGATATTTCTCCCTGCAATCTTGATTCCAGCTTGTGCTTCTTCCAGCCTGGCATTTCTCATGATGTACTCTGCATATAAGTTAAATAAACAGGGTGACAATATACAGCCTTGACGTACTCCTTTTCTTCTTGGAACCAGTCTGTTGTTCTGTGTCCAGTTCTAACTGTTGCTTCCTGACCTGCATATAGGTTTCTCAAGAGGTAGGTCAGGTGGTCTGGTATTCCCATCTCTTTCAGAATTTTCCACAGTTTATTGTGATCCACACAGTCAAAGGCTTTGGCATAGTCAATAAAGCAGAAATAGATGTTTTTCTGGAACTCTCTTCCTTTTTTCACGATCCAACGGATGTTGGCAATTTGATCTCTGGTTCCTCTGCCTTTTCTAAAACCAGTTTGAACATCTGGAAGTTCATGGTTCACGTATTGCTGAAGCCTGGCTTGGAGAATTTTGAGCATTACTTTACTAGCGTGTGAGATGAGTGCAATTGTGTGGTAGTTTGAGCATTCTTGGGCATTGCCTTTCTTTGGGATTGGAATGAAAACTGACCTTTTCCAGTCCTGTGGCCACTGCTGAGTTTTCCAAATTTGCTGGCATATTGAGTGAAGCACTTTCACAGCATCATCTTTCAGGATTTGAAATAGCTCAACTGGAATTCCATCACCTCCACTAGCTTTGTTCCTAGTGAAGCTTTCTAAGGCCCACTTGACTTCACAATCCAGATTGTCTGGCTCTAGGTGAGTGATCACACCATCGTGATTATCTGGGTCATGAAGATCTTTTTTGTACAGTTCTTCTGTGTATTCTTGCTACCTCTTCTTAGGCAAATTCAAAAACAAAAATTCTACTAAATCATGGATATTAAGTCATAAATTATTATAATAGCCTATTAAATGCAATTTTGAGATGCCTTCTATAAAGATTATCACATATAACAGATACAGACAGAAATATCTAAAATCCAAATTACTTAAAATCTCCTATATAATATAAAAAACTTATCCTACAGTTTATAAGATTCTAAGGGAAACCATTAAATGCATACAAAAAAAATCTCAATGTGAATTCTCCTGACTATTGAGAACAGAGAATACATTTCAATTTTAAAATGATTTTTTATACTTGTTCTTTTCTAAGAACTTCACCCATTTTCACAAACTGAAGCGTATAACTGAGTGAAAAGTATAACTGAGTTTTAAGTCCTCCCTGCAAAAGTTGGTCAGAAGCATTCCAAATACACAAAATTTAAAGGGTGAACATAAAAGGCTAATTCTACTATCTTACGTGTAAAAGAAAGATATTACTAGACCAGACTGCAGTCCCTGAGAGTTTTAGACCCACTCTTATTTTTTCATTTCTGTCTCATTCCTTCTTCTGCTTCAATCCTTCAACAACACTGGACCTAGCTATTCTTTAAATACCACCTACCACACTGAACTTGCATTGATTCATTTACACCTTTTGACATCATGGTTTGTTTTTTTTCCTCATGCTGTACCATCCCTTTCCTTTCACCCTGTTAATGCTATAGAAGTGATTTTCCCATAAACTCTAACCCCAATCTTTGTTCAAGAACACGTACACTAAAATTCTTAGTTTACCTTTAGATGTCTCTCAAATAATCCTGTTTTCACTCAAATTCACAGATTTAGTTTGTTTACTGTCAAGCGGAAATACTGGCTGCCTCCTCACTGGCTCTAAAACCTCCAGGGTGCCTCACACTTTTCAAATCATTCCTCAATCTCATTGAGAAGACAACGGCAGCAGTGACTATCAGCAAACATATGTTGCCTTCCAGATCTCAGTATTTCACGTCCCACCCCTGGGACACATGCATGAGCAATACTAGGCTCACACTATTCTGGGTTTCCTACTGCTATCTTTGCTCTTCAAGTTCTTACTTTGTCCTTGGGGAAAGTCTAAAAGAGCTTAAATAGGATTGTCAATCTTGCAGGAAACAGTGCCAGTCTACAGAACCTCCCCCTTAGCCCCTGTCTCTGGCTCTGATTCACATCTGTTGGCTCCTATCCAGTCCAAAAACATACAGGTTTTTTCTCTATTCAAGGTTACATGATCTGGAGTCCAAATAAAAGCAGACAGTATGAATTATTTTATTGATAACAAAGATGAAGCAAGAAGAGCCTATGTGGCAATTTTCAGGGATGATCAAGTATTTCAAGAGGTTCTAGTTATATGTGTTTTCCATCTATTGGTAGTTTTTCATAATGTTCCATTTCAGATAGGATTTTAAATGGCATTTAATTTAAATGTCTCAAAATCAATTAATCAGCTTCAATTACAATTTCTCACACAAAACCTTACAGCAGGCATTACCAAGATGGTACAGAGTTAGTTAGGACATCCTGACACCCAGTTTATAAATATTCCTTAATCAGTTTTGTGCTTGACTTTTTTTCTTAAAATCTCAGGGCAGATATGGAACACTTTGGATATTCAAGGTCTACTCTATTTTAGGAATTATAATATATTTTTACTGCTAACCCTCTTTGTTTAACAGATCTCATAATCCAAAAAGTGTTTAATAATAGTAATTTAATAAAGGTGAATTTGCATTCTTTAAGCTAGTGGGCTGTCTTTCTGGTTAGGCAGTTAAAATTGTCCTGCTCTTTAAAGCCACATTTCAGCTTTATCACAATTTTTATCTCTAACTCATATAAATCAACTCTAGTGTGAAAGCTAAAATAGTGTGAAAGCTAAAATAAAATACTTGACAATCAAGGAGATGACTTTATTCAGGCTACTGTAATAAGGAGATCATTTGTTAATAAGGAACATCTCAAGGAAAAGTAAATGGGACTAGAGTTTTACAGAGATAAAACAGACTTTAAAAAAGAGAATTCACTGAGGGAGGAAGGGGGATGGGTCTTATCTCGGAGCATGTGACAGCAGGGAAGTCTTATTCTAGCCATTGCTTGGAACACAAAAAAGTGGAAAGGAAGGTTCCAGTAACTCAACACTCAAATGAAGTTCAACACTGTTAAGACAATGACAGTTGTTCAAGACAGATGAATGTCATTCATCCTGAACAACTCAGAGCTGATTATAAACTTCTGGAGTGGCAGGAAGCAGTGTATGAGAAACAATCTCTCAAGGATAGTTGCTGGCATTCATTATTCCTATAAAATTAGTTGAACCATTTGTTGAGAGGTGGTATCAAACGTCAATTGTTATAGGGTCCTAAAGGCCCTAAAGACTTAGACATTTTAAAAGAGGGATGTCTGAAAGGAAAAAGAGAAATACTAGCATAAAACTTTATATTAATAAAGAGTCAACAGTTGAAACTTGAGGGTGACAGGGCCCAGGACAGGCTACCCCAAAACGTGCCTCAATGACATTAATTTGAGTTACAGTTACTTAAGAACAACCTGATGCCAGAGGGACACTTTGACCCTCCTCTCTGGCTCCTTGAAAGCAGGAAATAAAACTCTGCTACGAAGGTGCACTCTCTGCACTTAGAGGTAGAAGGACACTCTTATCACCAGGGTTAGGGAATTCTGTAGAGATGACTGTGTAAACAACCCTTGTTACTTCTTTTATTTACTATCCCTAAGCCCAAGCTCTGTTTAGATTCTTAATCAAGCACGCAAAGCCCAAGTTTCTGTGTCCTATCAGTTTCTCACAAATTTATTGTTTCTTTGTCTAAAAAATACAAAAGCTGCCTACTTTGACCACTTCTTAGGTGCCATTCTCTGAGACCTACATACACAGGAATTAGAATTTGTTTCTCTTTCTCCTGTTAGTCTGTCTTGTGTCAATTTTATTATTAGTCCAGCCATAAGAACTCAGAGGGGTAGAGGGGGAAATTTCCCCCTCCCTAACAACAGTAACCAGTCCAGGGAATTCCAAGAGGCTATTAAGGAGTATTTTTTGGTTATTCAGCACTACTTGTTCAGTTTCATGCTCTCAAGCTAGGACACCAATGTTCTTGGTGATGTTGTTCACAGTCCTGGTTACACCTTACATAATAAGGTCATGCTTAGCCCAAGCATCTCTCTGGACTTTCTTAGTGATCCAGACAACAACTTGTTCAGGGAGAAATCTGACCTACACGTGGGCTGTTAGCGTGAGTCCTTCAAGGTTTTTATCAGGTCATCAGGATTCAGCTTGCAGGGCGTCTTCTAGTGCTCTGGAAAGGGTAGGTTGCAAGGAAGCCTAGTGTCCTGGGGATTTGAGCAGTCAATTTTCGGTTCTTCATGATGTAGAGTCAGGCAGAAGGGAGAGAAACTGGAAAAGGTTTGGATGACTACAGTCAGATATTAAAGGATACTTTTAGAATTTAAAATTTGGTAAGAACTGACAATTTCAGCAATGTAATAGAACTGAATCCAACTTACAGGTAGGTACCCAAATTCGTTTATTCCACAGGGAAGGGGTGGAAGTGATTGAAATCTCTGCCAGACAGGACATAATTTGCATATGTATAGCCTATCTGTAATTTACAAAGAGTATGCAAAGAACTCAAAGCCAGGAATGAGGCTTTCATCTGATAGCTGTGAAACATGTGCTATAACTGAGGCAATTTTCCACTGAAACAAAAAATTTCTTTCTACCCTTAACTACTTTTTGATCGAAACTAATCATAAAAGAATTATTCTTGCTCAAAAAATAAAACTGCTATAAACTATATTTAGCTTGATTATTTGCATAGGTATAGTGATATCAGCAATTTCCTATCTCAGTTCAGTCCAGTCACTGAGTCCTGTGCGACTCTTTGCAATCCCATGGACTGCAGAACTCAAGGCTTCCCTGTCCATCACCAACTCCCAGAGTTTGCTCAAACTCATGTCCATCGAGTCAATGATGCCATCCAACCATCTCATCCTCTGTTGTCCCCTTCTCCTCCTGCCTTAAATCTTTCCCAGCATCAGGGTCTTATCCAGTGAGTTAGCTCTTTGCATCAGGTGGCCAAAGGATTGGAGCTCCAGCTTCAGCATCAGTCCTTCCAATGAATATTCAGGACTGATTTCCTTTAGGATGGACTGGTTGGATCTCCTTGCAGTCCAAGGGACTCTCAAGAGTCTTCTCCAACATCACAGTTCAAAAGCATCAATTCTTTGCTGTTCAGCCTTCTTTATGGTCCAACGCTCACATCCATACATGACTACTGGAAAAACCATAGCTTTGACTAGACACACCATTGTCAGCAAAGTAATGTCTCTACTTTTTAATATGCTGTCTAGGTTGGTCATAGCTTTTTTCCCAAGGAGCAAGCATTTTTTAATTTATTGGCTGCAGTCACCATCTTCAGTGATTTTGGAGCCCAAGAAAATAGTCTGTCACTGTTTCCCTTGTTTCTCCATCTCCATCTATTTGCCATGAAGTGGTGGGACCAGATGCCATGATCTTAGCTTTCTGAATTTTGAGTTTTAAGCCAGCTTTCTTTTTTTTTTTTTTAAGCCAGCTTTTTTATTCTCCTCTTTCAGTTTCATCAGGAGGCTCTTCAGTTCCTCTTAGCTTTTTGCCAGAAGGGTGATGTCATCTGCATATCTGAGGTGATTGATATTTCTCCCAGCAATCTTGATTCCAGCTTGTGTTTCATCAAGCCCGGCATTTCTCATGATGTATTCTGCATATGAGTTAAATAAGCAGGGTGACAATATACAGCCTTGACATACTCCTTTCCCAATTTGGAATCAGTCCACTGTTCCATGCCCAGTTCTAACTGTTGCTTCTTGACCTGCATACAGCTTTCTCAGGAGGCAGGTAAGGTGGGCTGGTATTCCCATATCTTTTAAGAATCTTTCAAAGTCTGTTGTGATCCACACAGTCAAGGCTTTGGCATAGTCAATAAAGAAGAAATAGATGTTTTTCTGGAACTCTCATTTTTTCTATGATACAACGGATGTTGGCAATTTGATCTCTGGTTCCTCTCCGTTTCTAAATCCAGCTTGAACATATAGAAGTTCTCAGTTCACATATTGTTGAAGCCTATTTCGAGAATTTTGAGCATTACCTTGCTAGCATGTGAGATGAGTGCAATTGTGGGGTAGTTTGAACATTTCTTGGCATTGCCTTTCTTTGGGATTGGAATGAAAACTGACCTTTTCCAGTCCTGTGGCCACTGCTGAGTTTTCCAAATTTGCTGGCATATTGAGTGCAGCACTTTCACAGCATCATCTTTCAGGATTTGGAATAGCTCAACTGGAATTCCATCACCTCCACTAGCTTTGTTCATAGTGAAGCTTCCTAAGGCCCACTTGACTTCACATTCCAGGTTGTCTGGCTCTAGGTGAGTGATCACATCATCTTGGTTATCTAGGTCATGAAGATCTTTTTTGTATAGTTTTGTGTATTATTGCTACCTCATCTTAACATCTTCTGTTTTTTGTTAGGTCCATACCATTTTTGTCTTTTATTGTACCCATCTTTGCATGAAATGTTCCCTTGGTAGCTCTAATTTTTTGAAGAGATCTCTAGTCTTTCCCATTCAATTGTTTTCCTCTATTTCTTTGCCCTGATCACTGAGGAAGACTTTCTTATCTCTCCTTGCTATTCTTTGGAACTCTGGATTCAAATGGATATATCTTTCCTTTCCCCCTCTGCCTTTAGCTTCTCTTCTTTTCTCAACAATTTGTAAGACCTCTTCAGACAACAATTTTGACTTTTTGCATTTCTTTTTCTTGGGGATGGTCTCAATCACTGCCTCCTATACAATGTCATGAACCTCCATCCATAGTTCTTCAGGCATTCTATCAGATCTAACCCCTTGAATCTGTTTGTCACTTCCACTGTATAATTGTAAGATATTTGATTTAGGTCATACCTGAATGATCTAGTGGTTTCCTCTACTTTCTTCAATTCAAGTCGGAATTTGGCAATAAGGAGTTCATGATCTGAGCCACAGTCAACTCCCAGTCTTGTTTTTGCTGACTGTATAGAGCTTCCCCATCTTTGGCTGCAAAGAATATAATCAATCTGATTTTGGTGTTGACCATCTGGTGATGTCCATGTGTAGAGTCTTCTCTTGTGTTGCTGGAAGAGGGTATTTGCTATGACCAGTGCGTTCTCTTGGTAAAATTCTGTTAGCCTTTGCCCTGTGTCATTTTGTACCCCAAGGCCAAACTTGCCTGTTACTCCAGGTGTTTCTTGACTTCCTACTTTTGCATTCCGGTCCCCTATAATGAAAAGGACATCTTTCTTGGGTGTTAGTTCTAAAAAGTCTTGTAGGTCTTCATAGAACAGTTCAACTTCAGCTTCTTCAGCGTTACTGGTTGGGGCATAGACTTGGATTGCTGTGATATTGAATGGTTTGCCTTGGAAACAAACAGAGATCATTCTGTAATTGTTGAGATTGCACCCAAATACTGCATTTCAGATTCTGTTGTTGACTATGAGGGCTACTCCATTTCTTCTAAGGGATTCTTTCCCACAGTAGTAGATGTAATGGTCATCTGAATGAAATTTGCCCATTGCAGTCCATTTTAGTTCACTGATTTCTAAACTGTTGATGTTCATTCTTGCCATCTTTTGTTACCAGGAATGCTACTGGGATTTGGTGGAGTAGAAGGACGTGCACTCATCTTCTCAAGCAAGAACTCCAAAATTGCAACTCACTGCTGAACAACCATCAGCAGGAGAATGTTGGATCCCACCAAAAAAGATACCCCAAGTTCAAGGACAAAGAAGAAGCCCCAACAAGATGGTAGGAAGGGCATTTAGAATCAAATCCCAGACCTGCCAGAGACACTCAGAGGGCTCAAACGAAACCTTGTACACACCAGGACCCAGAGGCTCCACAGAGACTGAGCCAGACCTGCCTTTGAGTGTTTGAATGGGTC
Source organism: Bos taurus (assembly GCF_002263795.3). Classification (NCBI taxonomy): domain Eukaryota; kingdom Metazoa; phylum Chordata; class Mammalia; order Artiodactyla; family Bovidae; genus Bos; species Bos taurus. The sequence goes on along the minus strand of NC_037333.1, from coordinate 30,433,972 downwards.
AGCAGTGGCCTGCCACGGGGCAGGGGCTCTGGCTGCAGCAAACCTGGGTCACGCAGCATTACCCACCATAGAGCTACCGAGCAGACAACCCACAAACTGCAGAATAATTATACCAAAGAAATTCTCACACTATTAAGAAAGTTCTAGAACCCACAACTGATTTCCCAACCTGGGGATCCAGCAAAGGGACTGAGAACTCCCAGTGAATTTGACTTTGGAGGCCAGTGGGATTTGATTATAGAACTTCCACAGGACTGAGGAAACAGGCCCATGGAGGGCACAGATAAAACCTTGTGCACACCAGGAGCCAGGAGAAAGGAGCAGTGTCCTCACAAGAGACTGAGTCAGACTTGTCTGTGAGTGTCCAGGAATCTCTAGTGGAGGCATGGGTTTGGCCTCAGGCCAATAAACAGGGAGGGAACACAGACTCATCCATCAACAGAAAATTGGATTAAAGATTTACTAAGCATGACCCCACCCATCAGAACAAGACCCAGTTTCCCCCAGTCAGTCTCTGGCACCCTGAAGCTTCCATATAAGCCTCTTATCCTTATTCTCAGAGGGCAGACAAAATGAAAACCACACAGAAAACTAAACAAACTAATCACATGGACCACAGCCTTGTCTAACTCAATGAAATTATGAGCCATGCCATGGAGGGCCACCCAAGACGGACGGGTCATGGTGGAGAGTTCTGACAAAACGTGGTCCACTGGAGAAGGGATTGGAAAACCACTTCAGTGTTCTTGCCTTGAGAACCCCATGAACAGTATGAAAAGGCAAAAAGATAGGACACTGAAAGATGAACTCTCCAGGTTGGTAGATGCTCAATATGCAACTGGAGAAGAGTGGAGAAATAACTCCAGAGAGAATGCAGAGATGGAACCAAATCAGAAAGAATGCCCAGCTGTGGATGTGACTGGTGATGGAAGTAAAGTCCGATGCTGTAAACAGCAATATTGCATAGGAACCTGGAATGTTAGGTCCATGAATCAAGGTAAATTGGAAAAGGTCAAACAGGAGATGGCAAGAGTGAACATTGACATTTTAGGAATCAGTGAACTAAAATGGAATTTACCATCTAGGCCTTGTTAAATTTGCTTTGCTGGAAAATGTCATATGAAATCTCAGATTAAAGATTTAAAAGTCTCTTGAGGCTAGGAAGCCAAGCCAAGAACTTGCTATGAGGTTTCATCAGCAGAATCTATGAATCTGAGGTAAATCCTCTCTTCTCAATATCCCAGAAATAACCTAATATATATAGCACAGGGAACTCTACTCAATATTCTGTAATAACCTATATGGGAAAAGAATTTGAAAAAGAATGAATATATACAGAAATATAAATATATATTTATATACAAACTGATTCACTTTGCTGTACACCCGACACTAATATAACACTGTAAATTAATTATACTCCAATAAAAAAATTTTTTTAACTTAGCAATTTGTAAAAAAATCTTTGAAATATCTTAAGTCTCCTAAGCTTGCCAGGAAGTAACTTCCTTAGTCACTTGTTAGGCAGGCAGAGAACACTATAGCCAGGTAACAGGCTATTTTTCTCAAGAAGGCTTTGTAAGCATTGCTCTATAAAGTCAATCTTAGTTCCTTACAAGTACCTGGTCATACCGACTAAATGACAATCATTCTCAGGCAAGGTCTCAGTTGTATAACCAATGCTTTCAATTATGTTCTTGTAACAAGACAGATTATTTCTGAACCTATGAAAATAACTACATTGCTGTTAAAATAAAAATACTCAATAATAGTTTTCAAGTTCTAGAGAGTCAAACAGGAAGAAAGAGATCATTTACAAATGCTTTGTTTCAAAAATCAGTCTACTAAATTGTTATGAGCTATAGATAACTTAGGAGAAAAGAGAAGGTATTCCTTATATATCATAAAATATGACATTAAAACATTAACAATACTCCAAATAAACATTACAGTCACCTCTCATTTTAGTTCATTTAATCCTATGTAATTAACACTTACACTACTTGATCTAGGGTTACCAGTCTCATATGCTCTCAGCTTCTTGACTGGAGTTCTGGAAATCCCGACTCAGTCTACTGGTATGGTGTCAAAGTTGTTTAAGCAATGTTACCAGAAGCCTGTACCCAATAATACCTGGCTCCATCTTTTTCCACAAAGCACTGAAGACAGTCCTTTAATGCAGTATTCAGGCCTGTAGCTGATATTAAGAGTTTTCAGGGAAGCATGAGAGAAAAACAAAAAAATATTTGTATATGACACACTTAAAATGGTTATACTTAAATTATTACTAATAACTTTCCAAAATAAAAGATCAGATGAGAGTTCTTAAGAATAGGGCAACTGACAAAGAAATTTGGTTGTTTCTGTGGTATGAAAAATAAAATATTAAAATCAATCCAGAAAAAATATTTTGGATAAAATATCTATAAACATAATGATTAACCTATCTTCTAAGAAGAGTGAATACTACATTTAATTTGTGAAAATGGCAAAACATAATCTTTGTAAGAAAAAAACTTAAGAATATATGACAGTTCTGAGACATAAGATACCATAAACACACCAAGCATATAGTTAGCAAATAAAAGGTCAGATGGTAAAGAATCTGCCTGCAATGTGGAAGACCTGGGTTCCATCCTTGAGTCAGGAAGATCCAATGGAGGAGGGCATGGCAACCCACTCCAGTATTCTTGCATGGAGAATCCGCATGGACAGAGGAGCCTAGCAGGCTATAGTCCATGGAGTTGCACAGAGTCAGACACGACTGAAGTGACTAAGCAGCAGCAGCATATCAAGTAAACGGATTTCAAAAGTCCAGAGTAGGTCCTAATCATCGTATGAATGATTACATCATCTTTTACCTCACAAAACTCATCAGTAAGTGATGTGAACTCCCAATTGAAAACCGCTTACCTAGAAGATGTCAGATTCAAATAAAAGTTGTGGCCAATATTTTTTAATAACTTAAATTAGGACTAATAATACTATATTGCTGTTGTATAACTAATATCAAGGAAAACCTGTAATATCAGAACTCTGCTAAACAGAAACATCACAGACAGGGAGGGCATTGCCAATTCTCTTTTAACTTCTCACACAGCATACAACTTCTAAAACATCTGTATTAATAACATTTTACCATACAAATCTAATTTAAGGAAAGCTAAGCATCTCTTCTGATTTGGTAAGTTTCATTCAGCAACTCTATGTCAAAAACAAATGAAGTCTCTGGGGATTCAAAATAAACAAGACACAATCTCTGTCTCCAGATATCCTGGCATTACAGTTTAGTGTGGAAAATACACAGAGTCATGAAAGCACAGAGTAGCTTTTCTGTGCCCAAGCTGGGGAAGAAAGAGGAGAGTGAGAAAAGGGAGGCAGATGAAGGGTTACATATGGCTCTTGGAGAAATAATCCCCAAACTCAGTGGTTTGAAGAATGAACAGAAGATGAAGAATCTGTGAGACTTTTAAAAGAGCTAGTAGAGTAAATAGACAGGAAGGTAATGAAGCTATTGACAAGAGAAGCAGCAAGATCCTTGAAGAGATAGAAATCAAGAGAACAGGTCAAGAACACTGAAACACAAGAGGGGATTTAAACTAGACAAAACAGAATTTTCTCAATAGTGAGACCTTTTGCTGAGTATGAATCATTGTGATTCATACAGGAATTAGAGTATTTGAAGATGCCTGTATTTGAAATAGTTGCCAAAGAAAACAGGAAAGAAAAAGAAAACTGTCCAAATAATATAAAAAGATCTTTCCATTGGCACTCATTCCCTGAGTAATACTGAAGATAAAATATTTCTGGAGGCACCAATCAGTACAATTATGAACCCTTTTCTAGCAGGGTCAAAGAGCCATGGTGCTGGGGTGGAGAAGGCAGACTGTGATTGAGTACAGAAAGACCTAAGATCTGGAGTGGACTCAAGGATCACCAAACTAAGGAGGGGTCAAAGGAGGGGAGGATTTGGCACAGTTAACAGTAGAGTGGTGGAATACCCTGAGATAACTAAAGGAGAGGACCACATCAGCTCTTAATCTGAACCTAAAATATTACAAATAAGTCACTGTGTTACACAACCTCATCCTCACATCAACACTGTGAGGTAAAGTGGCATACTTCAGAAACTGCAGAATCCTAGATTTTGTAGAGAAAAATATTCTTCCTAAAATTTTTTATTGCACAAACTCTTGAACCAACATAGATTAGAGGATATTTAGGTAATTGACTGATTTTATTGTAATTCCATAGTACAGATGGATCTGCTCTCACAGTAAACTTTTTTGTAGCTCATGATTAGGATAATTTACTCAAATATGCTTTTTAAAGTTTATTCAGTCCAACAACTGATGAATGGATAAATAAACAATGTGGTATAACCAAGCAATGCAGTGCTATTTGATAATTAAAAAGAATGAAGTACTGATATACTACAATAAAACCACTGCAGATGGTGACTGCAGCCATGAAATTAAAAGACACTTACTCCTTGGAAGGAAAGTTATCACCAACCTAGACAGCATACTCAAAAGCAGAGACATTACTTTGCCAACAAAGGTCCATCTAGTCAAGGCTATGGTTTTTCCAGTGGTCATGTATGGATGTGAGAGTTGGACTGTGAAGAAAGCTGAGCACTGAAGAATTGATGCTATTGAACTGTGGTGTTGGAGAAGACTCTTGAGAATCCCTTGGACTGCAAGGAGATCCAACCAGTCCATCCTAAAGGAGATCAGTCCTGGGTGTTCACAGGAAGGACTGATATTGAAGCTGAAACTCCAATACTTTGGCTACCTGATGCAAAAAGCTGACTCACTGGAAAAGACCCTGATGCTGGGAAAGATTGAGGGCAGGAGGAGAAGGGGACGACAGAGGATGAGATGGTTGAAGGGCATCACTGACTCAATGAACATGGGTTTGGGTGGACTCCGGGAGTTGGTGATGGACAGGGAGGCCTGGCATACTGTGATTCATGGGGTCGCAAAGAGTCGGACACGACTGAGTGACTGAACTGAACAATATGGATAAATTTTTTAAAAAATTGCCTGCTAAGTTAAGAAGCCAGACACAAAAAGCAACATATTGTACAATTCCATTTACACAAAGTGTCCTGAATAGGCAAATTTGTTGAGACACAGTAGATTAGCTGTCTTTAGGACTGGAGGAAAGAGGGAAGGGGATGGGAAGTGACAAGTGATGGATTCAGAGCTTTTTTTAGGGCAGAAGAAAAGGTTCTGAAAGTAGATTGTGGTGATGATTGCACAACCCAGTGAATATACTAAAAAAATACTGAATTGTATACTTTCAATGTTTTAATCATATGAAATGTGAATTATATATCAATAAAGCTGTTTTTAAAATTTTATTCAATCAACGTTCAAGAGAATGAAAATGTACTAACAACTAGGAAACATAGTTACTAACAATTTAATAACATGCAATGAAATATTACAGAACCTGTATCTTCTATTAAAAATAATTATTACTAATCATGCCACGAAAAGATGGTAAATCAATTATATACCTAAACTGATTTAGGATTATTTTTTATTGATTTATTTTTGCTGTGCTGAGTCTTTGTTGCTGTGCAGACTTTTCCCTCGTTGTGGTGAGCGGAAGTCACTCTTCGTTGAGGTACACAAGCTTCTTATTGCGGTGGCTTCTCTTGTTGAAGAGCATAGGCTGTAGGCACATGGGTTTCAGTAGTTCAGCACATGGGCTCAGGAGTTGCAGCACACAGGTTTAGTTGCTCTGAGTTGCTCCGTGGCATGTGGAATCTTCCCAGACCAAGGATTGAACCCATGTCCCCTGCATTGCCAGGCGTATTCCTATCCACTGTACCATCAGGGAAATCCAGGAAGATTATTTTTAAAATACTATGATATTTTTACATAATACAGTCTGGCCTCTTCTCTTGGAAACATGTTATCATGGAGATTGCCATCAATGTATTTCATGATGCTTGTACTTCTATAATTGAAGTGATTTAAAACCAATTGTATTGAATTTTGCTCTAATACTAAATATAATATTTAGTGCTCTGAAATACTAATACTTTAATGTGACATTAATACTCTAGCCTCTGTTAGAAACAAACTCATAAAATTTTATAGTTATTGCTTATTTTAATTACAAAATACTGCTGAATCATTCATCAAAGACTTAGAATTTTATTCAGCATGGACTCTAACCATTAACTTCAAAATGTCATTTGGAGAGATTATCTCTTTATTTCCTCAGGGCTTTTTACCACTACATCCTAGGGCCAAAACAGGTTTCCAATCAACCTTATATTCTTTGTAACAGTCTCACTTTTTAATGCATTTATTCATTCATCAAATTTTTAGTGAGCAGCTCTTACATGACAGGTGGTGAAAATATGCAACAGACACTACCTCTAGAAGGTCCAGGAAAAATGTATAACTTAATGAATAATTAAAATAGTGAAGGCACTGTGGGAGAACATAGCAGGGAGACCTCAACATATAGAGGAGTCAGGCTAGGGCATTTTAAAGAAAAAGATCTCAAAGTTGAGGCTTGAATAATGAACAGAAATAGCGAAGCACTAAGTAGGGTAGTTCAAAGGAAAAAAGTATATGAAAATGTTCAGAAATGAGGGATACCATCAAGCTGCTCAAAACCTAAAACTTCCCAAATCCTTATAATCATGATTCCTGCAAGCTTTAGCTATTATTTCCAAATTCTTGACATTTTTCTCTCTTGAAAAATATCTATCTCAAAGCAATAATCAGATCTGTTATCTAGCAATCAGTATGCATGGGACTTCTCTTGGTCAAGAGCTTCTAGGTACAACTGGGTCAAGGTCAGAGGAGTAAGAGCAACACTTTTAAAAATTCATTTTGTGGGGAGTAGAGGCAAGCTGGTGGAGTATGGGAATGTACAGCTGGTGTCTCCTTGCAGGTACATCAGGAGTACACAGGTGCAATTTTCTTAGAGCGTCCGTTGGACACTGGGGGAGGACCTCCAACACTCCAACACCTAGGGTGTATAGGAGGGATCCCCACACAACTAGGCAGGATGTTGTGGAGAAAGGAAAGGGGGAAGGAGAATGAAAGCGGGATAAAGCCAGCACCCCTGAGGGACAGGTGGGGGAGGAGAAGTTCCCACACTTGGGGAAGGCAGGCCCACTCACAGTGAAGGTACCAACAGGGGCAGAGAGGGGGACCCTCAGAGGACCAGGGGCTCACAGGGGAGCACAGCAGCAGGTGTGTGAAGGGCAGAGTGCAGTGAGAGCTACATGCATGCTATGTGCCACAGCTTTGAGTGCCCCAGCCAGATTTGTGTGTTTCCTGGTGAGGAGGGAGGCTGGGTGCTGGAGAGTGGGGTTTGGACCCAGGGAGGGGACAACTGTATTGGTGGGGAAAGAACCTGGGGCAGTGAGAAGGAGAGGCTCCACAGCTGAGAGGATTGGAGGGGGAGCCTGGGCCACCTTAGAGGCAAGGTCCATTGTCAAGTGGCAAGGAAAGGGCAGGGCCACCATTCCGCACTGGCCCAGCCTCCATGGGCAAAGGCAGGAGCACACTCCTAAGCAGGATCAGCCACCACTCAAACCAGGGTCTACCTTACCTGCTCAGGCCCTAGGGAGCCTACTAGCACCCTGGGCCTGGGCTCCACTCCTGCCAAAGCCCGTTCTGACCACATGAGTCTCGGGCCTGAGCCCTGCCCCTGCCAGGGACTCCCAGGGCCGCACAGATCATGGTGGCCCACCTGCTGCCCCTGAGAGAGCCATGCCTCAGCCAAGATCTCCTCTGCCCAGTGAAGAACTGACCCCTTCAAAGCCTCTTCCAATAGAGTCAGCTGCTGCAGACTTGCACTTGGGAGCCTCTGCCCCAACTGGCCTGAGCAGTGACACGTGCTCTGGGTCAGCTTCAGAAACAGATGCTGGTGAAAGAAACACACCACAGAAGCAGGGCTGACATAGGGTCCAGAACCAACCTCCAGGTCTTGGAAGGCCTCTTGAAGAGCTTGGGGTTGGGTGCAGCTCCCTGTGGGGTCAAGGACATGGATAGTAAAGGCACCAAGGAATTTTGTTTTTATCTTTTATTTTTTACTTATTCCTTTTTTTTTTTTTTTACTGTTATGTTATTGCTGTTTCATTTTTATTTTTTCCATTATATTTTTAATTCTTTTTCATTATTCCGCTCTTTCTTGTTTGTTGTCTGTTATTTTTGTTGTTGGTGGTGGTGATGGTGATGGTGGTGACAGTTTATGCTTTTGATATTTTTGTGTTAGTTTTTTTTTTTTTGCTTTTAATCTTCTTTTTATATTTTTTCAGTTTTGTTTTTATCATTTTTGTGTGCTTATATTTTGTTCTCAGAGCTTTTCATTTAGTTTGTTTTTTAGATTATGTTTTATTTTTTGTTTTCTGTTTTGGTTACATTTGTTTTTATTATTGGTTTTTGCTTGCGGGCTTTCTTCTTTGGGCAGTGTCTTCTTGGTTTGTTTGTTTGTTTGTTTTTTGCTTTCCTTGTTTGTTGCTTGTCTTTGCTTAGTGGTTTATTTTTAGTGACTTTGATTTGTTTTTGCTATCTGTCCAGTTATATTTGTCTGGTTACATTTGTCTGTTGGTTTTCTTTTATTATGTGTTTGTTTTTGTCTGTGTAGCTTTATTTTTATTTGCCTTGGGCTTTGTTTGTCTCTTTTTAATTTTGCTTTTATTTTGTTTAAGAATTTCGTGGAAAATTCTTAAAGAGATGGTAATACCAGATCACCTGACCTGCTTCCTGAGAAATCTGTATGCAGGTCAAGAAGCAACAGCTAGAACTGGCCATGGAGCAACAGACTGGTTCCAAATAGGGAAAGGAGTACATCAAGGTTGTATATTTTCACCCTGCTTATTTAACTTATACGCAGAGTACATCATGAGAAACGCTGGGCTGGAGGAAGCACAAGCTGGAATCAAGATTGCTGGGAGAAATATCAATAACCTCAGATACACAGATGATAGCGCCCTTATGGTAGAAAGTGAAGAGGAACTAAAGAGCCTCTTGATGAAAGTGAAAGAGGAGAATGAAAAAGCTGCTTAAAACTCAACATTCAGAAAACGAAGATCATGGCATCTGGTCCCATCACTTTATGGCAAATAGAAGGGGAAACAATGGAAACAGTGGCAGACTTTATTTTTGGGGGCTCCAAAATCACTGCAGATGGTGACTGCAGCCATGAAAAAGATACTTCCTCCTTGGAAGAAAAGCTATGACTAACCTAGACAGCATATTAAAAAGCAGAGATGTTAGTTTGCCAACAAAGGTCTAGTCAAAGCTATGATTTTTCCAGTGGTCATGTATGGATGTGAGAGTTGGACTACAAAGAAAGCTGAGTGCTGAAGGATTGATGCTTTTGAACTGTGGTGTTGGAGAAGACTGTTGAGAGTCCCTTGGACTGCAAAGCAATCAAACCTGTCGATCCTAAAGGAAATCAGTCCTGAACATTCATTGGAAGGACTGATGTTGAACCTAAAACTGCAATACTTTGGCCATCTGATGTGAAGAACTGACTCATTTGTAAAGACCCTGATGCTGGGAAAGACTGAAGGCAGGAGAAGGGGATGACAGAAGATGATACGGTTGGATGGCATCACCAACTCGATGGACATGAGTTTCAGCAAGCTTCAGGAGTTGGTGATGGACAGGGAAGCCTGGTGTGCTGCAGTCCATGGGGTCACAAAGAGTTGGACATGACTGAGTGACTGAACTGAACTGACTTTTGTTTTTGTCACACCAGGCAGCTTGCCAGGTCTTGGTTCCCAGGCCAGTGGCCTGGTCTGAGCCTATGGTGGGAGTGCCAAGTCCAAGACCACCAGAGAACGTAAGGCCCCAAGGAATATCAATCAGTGTGAGTTCTGCCTGAGGTCCTCATCTTAGTACCAAAACCCAGCTCCACTCAACTGCCTGCAAGCTCCAATGCTGGACACCTCTGGCCAAACAACCAATAAGCCAGGAACAACACAAATGAGATGACAGAAATACGTTACAGGAGCAAGGTAAATATGTTAAAGGAGCAAGGTTAAAACCTATAAGATCAAATAAATGGAGAGGAAGTAGGCAATCTACCTAAAAAAGAATTCAGAGAAATTATAGTAAAGATGATCCAAAATCTTGAAACTGGAATGGATCGAGAAAATGCAAGAAATGTTTAAAAAGGATGTAGGAGAACCAAAGAACAAACGGTGATAACACCACAATAACTGAAATGAAAAATTTACAAGGAGGAGTCAATAGCAGAAAATCAAGGCAGAAGAATGAATAAGTGAGTTGGAAGATAGAATGGTGGAAATAACTGCCAAGGAGCAGAATAAAGAAAAAAGAATTAAAAGAAATGAGAATAGCCTCAGAGACATCTGAAAGTGAAAGTGGAAACACTCAGTCGTGTCTGACTCTTTGCGACCCCATGGTCGCAATATAGTCCATGGAATTCTCCAGACCAGAATACTGGAGTTGGTAGCCTTTCCCTTCTCCAGGGGATCTTCCCAACCCAGGAATCAAACTCAGGTCTCTCGCATTGCAGGCAGTTTCTTCACCAGCTGAGCCATAAGGGAAGCCCCAAGGACAACATTAAATGCACCAACATTTGAATTATAGGGGTCCTAGAAGAATAGAAAGAGAAAGGGTCTTGAGAAAACATTTGAAGAGATTATAGTCGCAAATTTCCCTAACATGGGAAACGAAATAGCCACCCAAGCCCAGGAAGTACAGAGAGTCCCATTCAGGATAAATCTAAGGAAAAACACACTGAGATACATATTAATCAAACTAACAATAACTAAATTCAAGGAAAAAATGTTAAAAGCAGCAAAGGAAAAGCACTAAAAAGCTCGGGAATCCCCATAAGGTTATTAAGTGATTTTTCAGCAGAAAGTACAGAGGCCAGAAGGGAGTAGTAGGGTATATTTAAAGTGATGAAAGAGAAAAACCTAAAACAAAGATTAATCTATGCAGCAAGGATATCATTCAGATTCAGTAGAGAAATCAAAAGATTTACACATAAACAAGTGCTAAACAGCACCAAACCAGCTTTTCAACAAACACTAAAGGGACTTTTTGGGACAAAAGAGAAGAAAAAAACCTACGAAAACAAATCTAAATCAATTAAGAAAATGGCAATAGGAACATATATGTCAATAATTACCTTGAATGTAAGTTAAATGCTCTAACCAAAAGACATACACTAGTTAAACAGACACAAAAATAAGATCCATATGCATGCTGTTATTTAAGAGACCCACTTCAGACATAGGAACACATAAAGATTAAAAATGATGGGGTGGAAAAAGATATTCCATGTAAATAGAAATGAAAAGAAAGCTGGAGTAGCAATACTCATATCAGACAAAATAAACTTAAAAATACAGATTGTTACAAGAGACAAGGAAGTACACTACCTAATGATCAAGAAATCAATCCAAGAAGATATGACAATTATAAATACTATGCATCCAACATAGGAGCACCTCCTATACATAAGTATAGGAGTACATAAGACGTAATGTGCATAAGACAAATGCTAACAGCCATAAAAGGGGAAATCAACAGTAACACAATAATAGTGAGAGACTTTAACATCCCACTTACACCAATGGTCAGATCATTCAGACAGAAAATTAATAAGGAAACAAGAATTAAATGACACATTTGACTGGATAGACTTAATTGATGTTTATAGGACATTCCATCCAAAAGCAGCATAATACATTTTCTTCTCAAGTGCACACAGAACATTCTCCAGGATAGATCACATCTTAGGTCATCAACCAAGCCTCAATAAATTTAAGAAGACTGAAGTCTTATCAAGCTTCTTTTCTAACCACAGCACTATGAGCTTAGAAATCAATCACATACCAAAAAAAAAAAAAAAAAATCTGTAAAAAACACAAACACATGGAAACTAAACAATATGTTACTAAATAACCAAAAGATGACTGAAGAAATCAAAGAATACATAGAAACAAATGACAGTGAAAACATGATGACCCAAAACCTATGTGATGCAGCAAAAGCATTTCTAAAGGGAAAGTTATAGCAACACAATCCTACCTCAAGAGACAAGAAAAATCTCAAAAAGCAACCTAAAGCAACCTTACACCTAAAGCAACTGGAGAAAGAAGAACAAACAAAACCTAAAGTTGGCAGAAGGAAATAAATCAGAAAAATCAGAGCAGAAATAAATCAAATAGAAATGAAGACACAATAGCTAAGGTCAATGAAACTAAAAGCTGATTCTTTCAGAAGACAAGCAAAATTGGTAAAACCTTAGAGCAATATTCATGAAGAAAAAAGGGAGAAGATTCAAACTAATAAAATTATAAATGAAAAAAGAGAATTTACAACTGACACTTCAGAAATATAGAGAATCATAAGAGACTACTACAAGCAAGTACATGCCAATTAACTGGACAATCTGGAAGAAATGGACACATTCTTAGAAAGGTACAAACTTCCATGACTGAACCAAGAAGAAATAGAAAATATGAGCAGATCAGTGACAAGTAATAAAATTGAAATTGTGATTAAAAATTTTCCAACAAACAAATTCAGAACCAGATGACTTCACAGGTAAATTCTATCAAACATTTAGAGAAGAGCTAATACTAAATCTTCTCAAACTCTTCCAAAAATTTGCAGAGTAAGGAACATACCCAAGCCCATTCTACAAAGCCACCATCACCCTGACATCAAAACCAGATAAAGATATCACACACAAAAAAGAAAATTACAGACCAATATCACTGATGAACATACACACAAAAATTCTCAACAAGATACTAGCAAACAAAATCCAACAACACATTAAAGGATCATACACCAAGATCAAGTGAAATATATCCCAGGGATGCAAGGACTTTCAATATATACAAATCAATCAATGCAATACACCATATTAACAAATTGAAGGTGAAAAAAATGTGATCATGTCAACAGATGCAGAAAAAGCTTTTGATAAAATTCAACACCTGTTTATGATTTAAAAAATCTTTAGAAAGTAGACATTGAGGGAACCTACTTTTTTCATAGACTTATAACAAAAAATTTTACAATTTGTATGGAAACACAAAAGACCGCAAAGTGCCCCAACAATCTTGGGAATGAAAAATGGAGCTGGAAGGGTCAAGCTCTCTGACTTCAGACTACATTATAAAGCTACAGTAATCAAGACAATATGGTCCTGACACAAAAACAGAAATACAGATCAATGGAACAGGACAGAAAATCCAGAGATAAACCTATGCATCCCTGGACACCTAATCTATGACAAAGGAGGCAAGAATACATAGGGGAGAAAAGACAGTCTCTTCAATAAGTAGTACTGGGAAAACTGGACTGCTGCGGCTGCTAAGTCACTTCAGTCCTGTCCGACTGTGCAACCCCACAGATGGCAGCCCATGAGGCTCCCCCATCCCTGGGATTCTCCAGGCAAGAACACTGGAGTGGGTTGCCATTTCCTTCTCTAATGCATGAAAGTGAAAAGTGAAAGTGAAGTCGCTCAGTCGTGTCTGACTCTTAGCGACCCCATGGTCTGCAGCCTACTGGGCTCCTCCATCCATGGGATTTTCCAGGCAAGAGTACTGGAGTGGGGTGTCATTGCCTTCTCTGGGAAAATTGGACAGCTACATGCAAAAGAATGAAATTAGAACTCTCCTTCACACCATACACAAAAATAAACTCAAAATGGATTAAACACCTAAATTAAGTCCAGAAACTATACAACTCTTAGAGAAAAACGTAGGCAGAACACTCTGTGACATAAATCACAGCAAGATCTTTTTTGACCCAGCTCCCAATGAAATTAAAAACAAAAATATATAAATGGACCTACTTAAACTTCAAAGCTTTTGCATAGCAAAAAGAACCATAAACAAGATGAAAAGACAAAAGAGAAAACAAGAATAGGAGAAAATATCTGCAAATAAAACAACTGACAATGGATTCAACTCCAAAATGTACAAACAGCTCATGCAACTCAACCCTTGTCCAATCTAACATCTCTTTCCTAAATTACTGCCATGTCAGTAATGCACTGTAAGCCTCCTAAATGGTCTTCATGATTTTACCCTTCTGTACATTCTCAATACGGTACAGTGACACATATAAACACATAAGTCAGATCATTTAACTTTTCATAACCAATTTCTCCTATACTTGTCCCTACAATTTCTCCCTATCAGACTGTTCCAAAGCCAAAACTTTACAGTGGCCTACAAGGACATACATGACTTGATCTGGTTAGCTCTTTTAACTTTTCGAACTTTTCTTCTTGCCAACCATTCTGCTCCCATTACACTGGCCTCCTTACTATTCCTTAAAAATATCAGTCATGTTTCTAATTTAAGGCTTTTCATTAGTTGTTCCCTCTACCTTTCCCTGATACTCTCATGATTTACCACTTTACCTTCATTTCTTTGATAAATCTCATTTTAACAATCAGACCTTTATCCTAGCACTCCTTGTCCCCCTTAACTCCTCTATCTTATTTTCCATAAACTTATTGTCTTCTAATATGAAACAATTTCTTTTTGTGTTTATTATTTTTTACATATTCCCACTAGAAATAAGCCCCATGAGGACAGAGAACACTGTTTTGTTTATTGAAGCATCTCAAGTGCCTGGAACAGTGCCTTCCACATGAGAGGCACTAAATAAATATGGGTTGAATAAAAACATAAATTACCTACCAACCTATCCATCCATACATATATATGTCCAGCTTAAAAATAGTTTAAAAAGCAAATAACTACTAACCACTCAGGTCAAGAAACAGAACCTTATTTGCACTCCTGAAAATCCTTATGTGGTCACCCAAACATGTCCTTCTCTGACATCATTCTTTTTTTCCACAATATAATTTTAATGCTTGCTGCTGCTGCTGCTGCTGCTGCTGCTAAGTCGCTTCAGCCATGTCCGACTTTGTGTGACCCCATAGACGGCAGCCCACCAGGCTCCCCCATCCCTGGGATTCTCCAGGCAAGAACACTGGAGTGGGTTGCCATTTCCTTCTCCAGTGCAAAGAGAGAAGTGAAAGTGAAATTGCTCAGTCATGTCTGACTCTTAGCGACCCCATGGTGTGCAGCCTACCAGACTCCTCCGTCCATGGGATTTTCCAGGCAAGACTACTAGAGTGGGGTGCCATTGTCTTCTCCGAATTTTAATGCTTAGGATCTCTTAATAAAATATTGATGTATCTATAATCTTTAAAGCTTAGATAAACCATAGCTGAGAATTCACTTGGTTCAGGTGCCTTTTTTAATGTTAGAGTTTAAATCACCTTTCCAATCACCTTTATTGTTAAGTGATTCCTGTATTTCAGCATGCTGTTAAAACACAGATTATGAGGCTTCCCTAGTGCTCCAGGGGTTAAGAATCTGCCTGCCAATGCAGGGGACACAGGTTCAATCCCTGGTCCAGAAAGATCCCACATGCTGTGGCAACTAAGCGCATGCACCACAAGTACTGAAGCCCATGGTCTTGAACCCTTGCTTTGGAATGAAGGCTAGCACCCACCCACTGTCTGCAACTAGAGAAAGCCTGCACACAGCAATGAAGACCCAGTGCAGCCAAAAATAAATAAATCCTAAACACACACACACACACACACACAGATTATAAAGTCCTATTCTCCATTCAGTTCAGTCGCTCAGTCGTGTCTGACTCTTTGCAACTGCATAGACTGCAGCACGCCGGGCCTCCCTGTCCATCACCAATTCCCAGAGTTTACTCAAACTCATGTCTGTTGAATAGGTGATGCCATCCAACCATCTCATCCTCTGTCGTCCCCTTCTCCTCCCGCCTTCAATCTTTCCCAGCATCAGGGTCTTTTCAAATGAGTCAGTTCTTTGCAAAAAGAAACTGTGGCCAAAGTATTGGAGTTTCAGCTTCAACATCAGTCCTTCCAATGAATATTCAGGGCTGACTTCCTTTAGGATGGACTGGTTGGATCTCTTTGCAGTCCAAGGGACTCTCAAGAGTCTTCTCCAACACCATGGTTCAAAAGCATCAGTTCTTCAGTGCTCAGCTTTCTTTGTAGTCCAACTCTCACATCCATACATGCCTACTGGAAAAACCATAGCTTTGACTAGACGGACCTTTGTTGGCAAAGTAATGTCTCTGCTTTTTAATATGCTACTCCCCGGGTTTCTGATTTAGGGCGTCTATGAATTTTACTTCTAACAAGTTTCTTAGTGATACTAATGCTGCTTAATGAAGAGTTACATTTTAGAACCACTGATCTCCATAAATAGTCCATTTTTTTAACTTCTCAAATTTATAGTGATAAAGTTTCATGTAATGGTCTAATTTTTCCTTTTCTACCTCCTGATCTATAGCAATATCTCCTTTTCATGTCTAATTGTATATCTTTGCTTTTTTCTATTGCCATGGCCAAGATTTGTTTTCATGGCTCATCAAATAAAAGTTTATGGGGATTGTCTTATCAAATATGTTTTATTACTATTTAATATTAGCTTTTTATTTAATTTCTTTATAAAGTTTTTTATAATAATTTAATGATGAGTGTGTCAAAGTTGTATTACAAACTTTCTGCAAGGGAAAAGCCAATCTAATGTGGTCCCTTGGTAAAAAATGGCTAGAAGTAATTGCCTAAATAGTCCACAAAAAAATTTTTGGTATAAAGTCACTAGACTCAAATGTGGCAGTCAACTGAGTAGATTAAACTATTAACTAAATATATATATGTGTATATATAGGGAGAGAGAGAAAGAGAGAGCGCGCGCATGTGCGCATGCGTGTGAGAGAGAGCTGACTCATTATGCCAAATGACTTGACTTTGACTGTGTAGACCACAACCACAATTTTAAGAAGAGAAAATTCTTAAAGAGAAGGGAATACCAGACCACCTTACCTGCCAAAGTGAAAGATGTCTGCAGGTCAAGATGTAACAATTCGAACCAGACATGGAACAATGGACTGGTTCAAAATTGGAGAAGAAGTACATCAAGGCTGTATATTGTCACCTTGCTTATTTAACTTATATGCAGAGTAAATCATGCAAAATGTCAGACTGGATAAAGCACAGCTGGAATCAAGATTTCCCGGAGAAACATCAATAACCTCAAACATGCACATGATACCACTCTAATGGCAGAAAGTGGTGAGGAACTAAAGAGCCTTTTGATGAATGTGAAAGAGGGGAGTGAAAAAGCTGGCTTAAAACTCAACATTCAATAAATGAAGATCATGGCATCCAGTTCCATCACTTCACAGCAAATAGATGGGGAAACAATGGAAACAGTGACAGACTTTATTTTTTCGGCTCCAAAATTACTGTGGATGGTGACTGCAGCCATGAAATTAAAACACTTGCTTCCTGGAAGAAAAGTTATAACAAACCTAGCAGCATATTAAAAACCTGAGACATTAACATTACTTTGCCTGCAAAGGTCCGTCTAGTCAAAGCTATGGTTTTTCCAGTAGTCATGTACAGGTGTGAGAGCTGGACAAAAAAATGGCCGAGCACTGAAGAATGTGGTACTGGAGAAGACTCTTGAGAGTCCCTTGAACTGCAAGGAGATCAAACAAGTCAATCCTAAAGGAAATCAGTCCTGAATATTCATTGGAAGGACCGATGCTGAAGCTGAAACTCCAATTCTTTGGCCATTTGATGCAAAGAGTCAACTCATTGGAGAAGACCTTGCTGCTGGGAAAGATTGAAGGCAGGAGAAGAAGGGGACGACAGAGGACAATATGGTTAGATGGCATCACTGACTCAATGGACATAAGTTCAAGCAACCTTCGGGAGAGGATGAAGGACAGGGAAGCCAAGCATGTTGTGGTACATGAGGCCACAAAGAGTTGGACACAACTGAGTGACTGAACAACAACAACAATCTATGTAGCTGATGATTCAAGAAGACCCCCAATGAAATTAACAGTAACACAGTAATAGTGGGAGACTTGAATACCCCACTCACTCCTATCAACGAAACAGAAAATTACCAAAGAAACACAAACTTTAAATGATACAATGGAACAGTTAGACATAATTGATATCTATAGGACATTTCACCCCAAATTAATGAATTTCACCTTTTTCTCAAATGCACATGGAACCTTCTCCAGGATAGATCACATCCTGGGCCATAAATCTAGCCTTGGTAAATTTAAAAAAATTGAAATCATTTCAAGCATTTTTTCTGATCACAATGTAGTAAGATTAGACATCAACTACAAGAAAAAAAAAACTATTAAAAATACAAACATATGGAGGCTAAACCACACCCTTTTGAATAACCAACAAATCACAGAAGAACTAAAAATAAAAATAAAAATATGCATAGAAACAAATGACAAAGAAAATACGATAACCCAAAACCTATGGGATTCAGTAAAAGCAGTGCTAAGGGGAAGAGTCATAGCAATACAAGCTTACCTCAAGAAACAAGAGAAATATCAAATAAATAACCTAACTCTACACCTACGACAGCTAGAAAAAGAAGAAATGAAGAACCCCAGGGTTAGTAGAAGGAAATAAATCACAAAAATTAGAGCAGAAATAAATGCAAAATAAACAAAGCTAAAAGCTGGTTCTTTGAGAAGATATATAAAATAGACAAACTACTAGCCAGACTTATCAAGAAAAAAAGGGAAAAGAATCAAATCAATAAAATTAGAAATGAAAATGGAGAAATCACAACAGACAGCACAGAAATACAAAGGATCATAAGAGACTACTATCAGCAACCATATGCCAATAAAATGGACAACTTGGAAGAAATGGACAAATTCTTAGAAAAGTATAACTTACCAAAAATGAACCAGGAAGAAATAGAAAATCTTAACAGACCCATCACAAGCATGGAAATTGAAACTGTAATCAGAAATCTTCCAACAAACAAAAGCCCAGCTAACACAGCTGAATTCTACCAAAAATTTAGAGAAGAGCTAACACCTATCTTTCACAAACTCTTCCAGAAAATTGCAGAGGAAGGTAAACTTCCAAACTCATTCTATGAGGCCACCATCACCCTAATACCAAAACCTGACAAAGATGCCACAAAAAAAGAAAACTACAGGCCAATATCACTGATGAACATAGATGCAAAAATCCTTAACAAAATTCTAGCAAACAGAATCCAACAACATATTAAAAGAGACCATACATCATGACCAAGTGGGCTTTATCCCAGGGATGCAAGGATTTTTCAATATTCACAAAGCAATCAATGTGATACACCACATTAACAAATTGAAAGATAAAAACCATATGATTATCTCAATAGATGCAGAGAAAGCCTTTGACAAAATTCAACATCCATTTTTGATAAAAACCCTCCAGAAAGCAGGCACAGAAGGAACATATCTCAACATAATAAAAGCCATATATGATAAACCCACAGCAAACATTCTCAATGGTGAAAAATTGAAAGCATTTCCCCTAAAGTCAGGAACAAGACAAGGGTGCCCACTCTCACCACTACTATTCAACATAGTTTTGGAAGTTTTGGCCACAGCAATCAGAGAAGAAAAAGAAGTAAAAGGAATTCAAATTGGAAAAGAAGAAGTAAAACTCTCACTGTTTGCAGATGACATGATCCTCTACATAGAAAACCCTAAAGACTCCACCAGAAAATTAAGAGAGGTAATCAATGAATATAGTAAAGTTGCAGGATATAAAATTAATACACAGAAATCCCTTGCATTCCTATAAACTAACAATGAGAAAATAGAGAAATTAAGGAAACAGTTCCATTCACCATTGCAATGAAAAGAATAAGATACTTAGGAATAAATCTACCTAAAGAAATAAAAGACCTATATATAGAAAATTGTAAAACACTGATGAAAGAAATCAAAGATAACACAAATAGATGGCGAAATATACCATGTTCATGGATAGGAAGAATCAATATAGTGAAAATGAGTATACTACCCAAAGCAAGCTATAGATTCAATGCAATCCCTATCAAGCTACCAATGGTATTTTTCAGAGAACTAGAACAAATAATTTCAAAATTTGTATGGAAATACAAAAAACCTCTAATGGTCAAGGCAATCTTGAGAAAGAAGAATGGAACTGGAAGAATCAGCCTGCGTGACTTCAGCCTATACTACAAAGCTACAGTCAGCAAGACAGTATGGTACTGGCACAAAGACAGAAATATAGATCAATGGAAGAAAACAGAAAGCCCAGAGATAAATCCACTCACCTATGGACAACAAAGCAGGCAAGAATATACAATGGAGAAAAGACAATCTCTTTAACAAGTGGTGCTGGGAAAACTAGTCAACCACTTGTAAAGAATGAAACTAGAACACTTTCTAGCACCATACACAAAAAAGAAACTAAAAGTGGATTAAAGATCTAAATGTAAAACCAGAAACTATAAAACTCCTAGAGGAGAACATAGGCAAAACACTCTCTGACAAATCACAGCAGGATCCTCTATGACCTACCTCCCAGAGTAATGGAAATAAAAGCAAAAATAAACAAATGGGACCTAATTAAACTTAAAAGCTTTTGCACAACAAAGGAAACTATAAGCAAAGTGAAAAGACAGCCTTCAGAATGGGAGAAAATAATAGCAAACAAAGCAACTGTTAAAGAATTAGTCTCAAAAATATACAAGCAGCTCCTGAAGCTCAATTCCAGAAAAATAAACGACCCAATCAAAAAATGGGCCAAAGAACTAAACAAACATTACTCCAAAGAAGCCATACAGATGGCTAACAAACACATGAAAAGATGCTCAACATCACTCATTATCAGAGAAATGCAAATCAAAACCACAATGAGGTACTTTCTCATGCCAGTCAGAATGGCTGCTATCAAGAAGTCTACAAATAATAAATGCTGGAGAGGGTGTGGAGAAAAGGGAACCCTCTTACACTGTTGGTGGGAATGTAAACTAGTATGGCCACTATGGAGAACAGTGTGGAGATTCCTTAAAAAACTGGAAATAAAACTGCCATACAAATCAGTGTGTATACTGGGCATACACACCGAGGAAAACAGAATTGAAAGAGACACCCTAATGTTCATCACAGCTCTGTTTACAATAGCCAGGACATGGAAGCAACCTAGATGTCCATTGGCAGACGAATGGATAAGAAAGCTGTGATATATATACACAATGGAATATTACTCAGTTATTAAAAAGAATTCTTTTGAATCAGTTCTAATGAGGTGGATGAAACTGGAGCCTATTATACAGAGTGAAGTAAGTCAGAAATAAAAACACTTAATACAGTATATTAACACATATATATGGAATTTAGAAAGATGGTAACGAAGACCCTATATGCGAGACAGCAAAAGAGACACAGATGTAAAGAACAGACTTTTGGACTTGGTGGGAGAAGGCAAGGGTGGGATGATTTGAGAGAATGGCATTGAAACATGTATGTTATCATATGTGAAACAGATCACCAGCCCAGGTTCAATGCATTAGACAGGGCACTCAGGGCTGGTGTACTGGGATGACCCTGAGGGATGGGATGGGGAGGGAGGTGGGAAGGGGGTTCAGGATGGGGAACACATGTACACCCATGGCTGATTCATGTCAATGTATGGCAAAAACCACTATAATATTGTAAAGTAATAGCCTCTAATTAAAATAAATAAGTTAATTTTTTAAAAAAGAAGACACCCCCCCTCAATCACCCCTGCCTCCTGGTTTTCATACCCTCAGTGTACTAGGTTAGTCTGTGGGAGAAACAGAATACGCTAGAAGTGATGGCATGTCAGGAATGATATAAGGTTATAAAAGACGCTTCCATCATCCTCTTTTTAGATTACTTGCTCTGGCGGATGTTAGCTCCCATGGTCAGGGTCATTAGTAAGTTCTTGAAGTCCCCAAATAACCACATCAGTGAGTTTGGAAGTGGATCCTCCAGTCTTACTTGAGTCTTGCAATGACCACAGCCCCAGATAGAAACCTCACTGCTATCTCAGGACAAACACTGAGCCAGAATCATCTGGCTAAAGTCACTTCCAGATTCCTGATCCTGAGAAACAATGTGAAAGGATAGATATCTGTTGTTTTAACCTACTATGTTTGGAGGATAATAGGTGCTATGTGGATAATAGTACAGATATTTAAATTATTGAAGTTTTCTACCAAGGCTTTTGGAATGCATAAAAGTATAAATTGTACCAGATAGAATAAATAGAAGAGGATGAAAAAGATGAAAAGTGGAAGATTATTAGAACATTAGAATACTTAGAACTATTGTACATTTTCCTTTGCTGGAATCTAGATACTTGTGCAAGCAAAGGAACAGTAAGATTGCTATAGAAACAACATATATTATATCACCCTCTCTCAAGCCCTCTACTATAGATGGTTAAGCGGGTTTAAACATCTGAGGACTTCTTTTTTTTTTCCTTCTTTCATTTTTTTTTAAAAGTTACTATTCATGTAGAAACTCATCTGGGACTGACTTGGGTCTGGCTTACAATTTACAGCAATGCAGAACACTTACTTTTAATGATGTTCAACAATCTTTGGGGACAGGTCCTAACATATGTGCTACAAACGTTTCCAGGACAATAAAGATAGCTATGTCAATTTCAAACAGGAATGTGTTAGAAGGAGGCTCTGTGCCAGTACTTGTTGAAAAACTTAAAACAATCATGAATCAATGACCAAAAAGATAAGATTTAAGGGAAACTGGCCTGACAAAAACTAGTATTTCATACATATTTTTTTTTCTTAATAAAGGCACTAAATTTTTTGAGTTTGTTTAAACAAACCAGTGTATTTTAAAAATGAATTTGATAATTCCTACATTATTAAGGTCATATTGTTTTATAGAAATCACAAGGAAGACAAACACAAAAAACTCTTAAGCAACAGATAAATAATAACTTTACAAAACCTCAGAAGTTTGCAACAGAGTCCATTGGCCACAAAATCCTGAAATGGAACACAAATATTTTTCAAGCACTAGCAATCATTAGACCTAATGCTTTCATTTTCAGATAAGAACCAGAGTCATATTAATAGCTGATAGGATTTTACTGAAGGCTCATACATGCCACGGCTTCCCTTGTGGCTCAGCTGGTAAAGAATCCACCTGCAATGCGGGAGACCTGGGTTCAATCCCTGGGTTTGAAAGATCCCCCAGAGAAGGGAAAGGCTACCCACTCCAGTATTCTGGCCTTTCACTTTCACTTTCATATATGCCAAGCACATTGTTAGTGAAAGTGAAAGCGTTAGTTGCTCAGTCGTGTCCAACTCCTTGCAACCCCATGGACTGTAGCCTTGGAATTCAATAAAGTAGAAATAGATGTTTTTTCTGGAACCCTCTTGCTTTTTGGATGGTCCAGTGGATGTTGGCAATTTGATCTCCGGTTCCTCTGCCTTTTCTAAAACCAGCTTGAACATCTGGAAGTTCACAGTTCACGTATTGCTGAAGCTTGGCTTGGAGAATTTTGAGCCATTACTTTACTAGCATGTGAGATGAGTGCAATTGTGCAGTTGTTTGAGCATTCTTTGGCATTGCCTTTCTTTGGGATTAGAATGAAAACTGACCTTTTCCAGTCCTGTGGCCACTGCTGAGCTTTCCAAATTGGCTGGCATATTGAGTGCAGCACTTTCACAGAATCATCTTTTAGGATTTGAAATAGCTCAACTGGAATTCCAACACCTCCACTAGCTTTGTTCATAGTGATGCTTCCTAAGGCCCACTTGACTTCACATCCCAGGATGTCTGGCTCTAGGCGAGTGATCACACCATCGTAATTATCTGGGTCATGAAGATCTTTTTTGTACAGCTCTTCTGTGTACTTTTGCCACCTCTTCTTAATATCTTCTGCTTCTGTTAGGTCCATACCATTTCTGTCCTTTATTGAGCCCATCTTTGCATGAAATGTGCCCTTGGTATCTCTAATTTTCTTGAAGAGATCTCTAGTCTTTCCCATTCTATTGTTTTCCTCTATTTCTTTGCATTGATCGCTGAGGAAGGCTTTCTTATCTCTCCTTGCTATTCTTTGGAACTCTGCATTCATATGCTTATATCTTTCCTTTTCTCCTTTGCTTTTTGATTCTCTTTTCACAGCTATTCGTAAGGCCTCCTCAGACAGCCTTTTTGCTTTTTTGCATTTCTTTTTCTTGGGGATGGTCTTGATTCCTGTCTCCTGTACAATGCATGAACCTCCGTCCATAGTTCATCAGGCACTCTATCAGATCTAATCCCTTAAATCTATTTCTGACTTCCACTGTATAGTCATAAGGGATTTGATTTAGGTCATACCTGAATGGTCTAGTGGTTTTTCCCCACTTTCTTCATTGTTCCTTATTTTACAGGAAATATAAAATGTTTTAAGGAATATAATGCTTTAAAAATGATTCTAAACTTTTCTATATTACTTAGAGCTTCGTTAGCTATGAATACATATTGTGAATTAATTTGTTATTTTAACATATCTTTTATAAGCTGTGACTTTCCTAATTTACAGAAATGAATGAAACAAAATGTCCCTTGCAGAATCAGTTCTTTTATCTCAAAATGTTGTCACGTTCACAGTGAACTTCATGATTAGGAACTGGGATTCAGATACAGTAAAGACCTGTTTAATTTGTGACTCATGCTATATAGATCTGGGGTGGCTTGGTGCCTCTGGCAGTTCAGACCTGTAATGACAAATCATTGCTGGAATAATGATTTTTCCCTTCACTTCTGAAATCCTTCATCAAATAAATAAGTACACTTAAATAGTTTCACTTAGGTAGGTTGAATATGGCAAAAACAGATTTGGGATTATGCTGTTTAATACACCTTTCCCAGAATTTTTACTAAGAATTCACATTTAACCAATTACATTTTGATACCTATTTTCCCCCTACAATTTAATTGCCAAACTCAACCATTAAATAATAAAGACATTTGTATATCAAATTGTTAAGAGTACATTTACATATTTTTAAAATTATTTCTCATTTAACCCAGTTAAACTTGGTGAGTTTCGGCCTGAGCTCAAGTCCTTCATTCCTTTGTTCCCAAAATGTTTATAGAGTATCCATTTTGAAGAATGCTTCAATAGGCTCTGAGATGCAGCTTAGAATCTATGAACAGGGACAGAAAGTTATATAAGCAATTATACTACAGTGTGATAATGACATCTGATAGGGAAACACTGTATAATTTAAGATTACTGACAATGATTGCAGGAGGGCATCAAAGTCAGTTAGCTAAATAAAGTAGGTCAAGACATCACCAGAATGCAAGGAGCAGTTTTTTAAGGCAAGAGAACAATTTGTGTAAAGACTGGAGGGAGAATGGTACACAGGAGGAACTGAAAGTTCAGGTTGACTACAGTGAGGATAGGAGGGTCATGGCTAAAGATAACTAGAGAGGAATTCAAAGGTCAAGGGGCAGAACACAGAACCTTGGTGTCATTGTTAAAGATGCGTACCTTTTCCTGGAGCAATGGAGAGCCACATAAGTGTGTAAAACATTCCTATCTGCCCTTCCCCCTTTTCTTTGTCAATTTCTACTACAAAGCTAGGACATCCAAGTTCTCATTTTCCAGGCTTCCCTTTTATCTAAAGGTAGACATGTGACCCAGTTCTGTTCAATAAACTGATAGGGGAAGTCTTCTGACTGGCTTTCTAATAAGGAGATAAATGAAAAAAAAGAGCTTATTGCACTTCTCTTCTTGTGTTTAGAATTGTGCAGCCCTGGGAGCCTGGTAGGCTGCAGTCCATGGGGTCGCGAAGAGCCGGACACGACTGAGCGACTTCCGTTTCACTTTCATGCATTGGAGAAGGCAGTGGCAACCCACTCCAGTGTTCTTGCCTGGAGAATCCCAGGGACAGGGCATCCTGGTGGGCTGCCGTCTATGGGATCACACAGAGTCGGACACGACTGAAGCGACTTAGCAGCTTAGCAGCTGACAAACAACCATAAGATGATATGTGGATGAAATGCTAGGAATGTTGGAGAAAAAGGAAATCTGGGTCCTTGTTGGCAGGCTACAGTCCACGGGGTTTGAGTGACTAAACCAGCACCACCAAAGTAGTGGTTTAACAGTTTTATCATTCCTCTATATTTATTAGCTGTCATTATTTTTACAGAACTAAGCCTTCATTTTTGCTGCACTCCAATTCAATGTTTATAAACACCAGAGTCAATTTTCCTACCTATAACTGTTTAAAACTTCTGATCTTTTCCTCTACCCTGAGGATTAAGTACAACGACCTCTAAAGGACTTTAGCCTTTTCCCTCCTTGTCACCACTTTATCTCCTTCACTGGTATATATGTACTCACTTATTTGTAGCCATCCTTCAGGACTCTGCCATCACTTCTCCCCTAGTTATCTCCAACAAATCATAAGAGCCCATCTAGTACCATATACTTTACTTTCACTATCATAGCCATTTTTGGTTAATTCTCTCACTGACAGAATTTAAGCTATCTGAAGAAATACAAGAATCACATCAGTCTTGTTCATTCTTATATTTCCCAGCACCTCTTATAGTTCTTTGGTACAGGGTAGTGGTTAATAATGATTAATTAAATAAAGTAATGGAAGTTATTTAACATACACAAATCTATATACATTATAATTTATGACTGACTTATAGAATTTATATGGAGAAGGAAATGGCAACCTACTCCAGTGCTTTTGCCTGGAAAATTCCATGGACTGAGGAGCCTGGTAGGCTACAGTCTGTGGGGTCACAAAGAGTTGGGCACGACTGAGCGACTTTTTACTTTTACTTACTAGTATATCAGTATGGAGACGGAACTGGCAACCCACTCCAGTATGCTTGCCTAGAGAATCCTGTGGACGGCAGAGCCTGGTGGGCTGCTGTCCATAGGGTCGCACAGAGTTGGACACGATTG
Organism: Bos taurus; assembly: GCF_002263795.3. NCBI lineage: Eukaryota > Metazoa > Chordata > Mammalia > Artiodactyla > Bovidae > Bos > Bos taurus. Next base: position 30,407,152 of record NC_037333.1, on the reverse strand, counting down.
AAGCGACTTAGCGTGCGTATAGAATTTTTAAGGATAATTTTAACTTAAAATGGTCCATCACATAATTTGACTACTGAAAGCCTAAGCCATTGGGTAAGATGAATTCCACTCTAAAAATAATATTTACTTGACGTTAACTATTGGCCAAGTCTTACCCTAAGCATGAATTATTTCTAATTTAATCCATAGAAACTCTCTAGTATGAGTACTATTTTCTAATATGGGTACTTATATAACATATATTTGAACCCAGGTATCTTTAGTTTCATAATGACTTTGTTAATTTTTATTACTTTCTTATTAAGAGTTCATCTTTCTCAATATAGCTGATTATAAGTTTATTATAAGTTTATATAATCAGTTTATAGCTGATTATAATCCATGACTATTTTTTGAAGTCATGTTTTTGGTTCAATAACACTTCTACTTTCAAGAATACAGACATATGTAACAAAAGGCATTTATACTATTATCAAATACCTAAGTAGGAACAGTCCACAGACAACATACAGTGCATAAAAATGTAAAATAGTAACATGTAATCTATCCCTAGAACTATGTTTTGACTAACATCTGGTGGTAAGAAGTCTCCTGAATTATGTTTAATGTTTATTTAATTTGAAATGGCTAAAGGAAAGAAATAATTTATTTTCTTTTGGATCCTCTTCATAAAGGCCAATTTAAGAAGAAAAAAAATATATGTACAGGATTGATTACAATGATCCAGCCTGACTTAAATCTATTCTGAAGCACAACATCTGCAGAGTGTCAGATAAAAAGGACAACTTCAAGGTAAGAATCACTACAACAAAATGAGATACTGCAAGTACAAATATAATAACATGTGGACTTGGATGTATGATTTGAATGATTCAAAGTATCAAGCACCATTCTGGCAGTGTAGACAACAACAAACAGTGCTAACAAGTGTTGTGAAGAAACTGAACTACACAGGGACAGTGGCAGAAATAGCAACTGTGGATATATTAGTCAGCAATGTGTACATATGAGTGAACTCAAGTTTCTGGCTGAAAGTATACTGACAATTATAAGACATGAATAAATAGGAAAAAAAAAAAAACAGGGGAAAAATTAGGTTGAAAAAAAAATAAGGAAAAGATACAACCTAAGATTTGCTCTTTAACAATAGGTTACTAAAAATGTGCATTATTTAGAGTTTAAATCCTACCTTTTTCCAGAAAAGTAATTACAACAGTTAATAAAATGGCAAGTAATTAACAAAAAGGTGAAAAATATTCATTATTTTTAATCTCTTAAATTGTTAACAGTAGTTAGTAGAGGTTTCAAGTTCTAGAAGTCACATTCAAGGATAGTTTCCCCTGGATTTATCCAAAATTATTTGGATTGAGGATCTCTTTGTCAGAATTTCCTAATGTGATATCCACAGAATACTTGGAGTATGTACAATTATGTACAATCCATTATGTACAATCCATTATGTACATATACAGTTTTCTGGAAGGCATTCCACAGCTTTTTAAAAATCAGGTTCTCAAAAGAGGTTCATGACCATCCCCTGGACCTCCCTAAATTAAGAATGATTAATCTGGGAAAAGAAGTATTTGCTTACAAATAGATAATATTTGTCTGTTTCCTGTTACCAAGGAAGAAAAATCCATTTAGTTTTATGATTTGGCATCTTGTGTTTTCCATTTCATATGTGTGTGGGAGGTAAGATTACACAAGTTTAAATTTCCATTACTAACCAGGTGTGGTTTACATTTTTAAGATATCAAGTTAAGGGATCCAAGTTTGCAAATCCCATTTTAAATCTCTGTTGCTCTTTCTTATTTTGCTTGGTTTCTTACTCAATTCAAATTTGGAAGGGTTTCTCCTTCCCCAAATTGCTTCATGGTTTTATTTTGGTGAATATAAGGCAAAAACAAATAAAAATTAACTTCTCACAAAGCCTTTCCTCCTATTTGATGAAGAAATTTGAAGATTCCAGCAAACATTTTCACTGAGACCATTTCAAAACTAACAGGTAATTAACAGGATTTTGGCAGCTATGGGTTCTATGGTGAAATAGAAACAATAGGATGTATATGTATACAGGAAGAGATTTACTATGAGGAATTGAGTCACTCAATTTTTTAGGCTGAGTGGTCCCTCTGCAAGCTGGAAGTCCAGGAGAGTCAGTGGTGTTTTTCCAGTCCAAGACTCAAATCTGAAGGCCTGAGAACAGATTTGAAGGAAAGAAACGATGGATGTACTAGTTCAAGCAGATTCAGCGAGTGGGTCTTTCTTGCACCATTTTGTTCTATGCAGACCCTCCATGGACTGGGTGATACCCACCCATATTGGTCCAGGCAATCTTCATTAGTCAGTCTACCAATTCAAATGGCAAGTTCTTCCAGAAAGACCTTCACAGACACACCCAGAAATAATGTTTTACCAGCTATCTTAGCATCCTTAGCCCAGTGAAACTGATGCATAAAATTAACCATCACAACAGCACCTCTACATAAATATTTATTTTAATGTAAAAAGTGACTTCTATCTCCATAGGTACCTTTGATAGTAATTTATTTCTGACATCTTAGTCACTACATTTGAGTAATCCTACTGACAAAATTTTATTTTATGGTCTACATTTTAGACACTTTATCTTAACTACCATGTTGAATCATAAATAACACTTTAATACAAATTAGAAATGATAATGCCTTCCTGTGACTAACTATATTTCTAAAGAAGAGGTGTCTTAAACCTCCTTTACATGACTTAGAAAGAATTATATACACTATTGTGGGAAATAATTCTGGCAAAGAAGGCAGAGAGAAAATGTGACAACACATTAAAAAAACCTATCAAATGTTGACTTTTGGACTCAGTTACTCCAAACTTCAGGTAAACAGGAAATGAGCCTAAGATTTCTAGAGTTTCTGAATCTCAGTATTTTGCATGCTAAGTTGCTTCAGTCGTGTCCAATTCTTTGCAACCCTATGGACTGTAGCCTGCCAGGCTCCTGTCCATGGGGTTCTCCAGGCAAGAATACTGGAGTGGGTTGCCATGCCCTCCTCCAGGAGCTCTTACCGACCCAGGGATGGAAACCATGTCTCTTAGGTCTCCTGCATTGGCAGGTGGGTTCTTTACCACTAACACCACCTGGGAAGCCCTCTCAGTATTTTAAGAAGGGAAAATAAGGAACATTTTAGTTGTAACTGAGAGAATCAGTACATTTGAGACAAAAATGTTGGGAAAAGTTGGATATGTTCCAGTTATCTATTCCAACATAACAAACCCATCCCTAAATCAGTGGTTAGCCATTTTATTACAGATTACAATTTTGTAGGTCAGAAATTTGGGCCAGGTGTACTCAGTAACTCAAATTTTATAACTTCTTTGTCATTTACTAGTTGAAACACTTTTATAAGTAGCCACTTCCCTTCATCCATTATTTGATTACTCAGTACAGCCCTTTATAGACAAAGGGCAAGATAAAAGCGTGATTCTTTCCCCATACCTTTCATAATTGTTTCCTTTCATTCTCTAAAGATAAACAGTTGTTTTAAATAACAGGAAAAAACTCATATATTTAAACATATTTAATGGCTTTCAAATAACTGCAATTTTTAACCATACTGAAGTTCAAATTGTACCATCTTTGACCCTTGGTAAGAGCCTCTTCAAGTTGACTCCTGAAACTTTTTGACATGATGTTAGTGGTCTTTCATAATTTCTTTGCTTTTCGCTTTATAAAATCATTCCAGGTTCATTCTGTACATTTCCTATCCTGACTGGAAAAAAGTCCTGGTTTTCTATAGTGGTAAATGATATTTCAAGACCAAAATCTTGGAGGTAGGGAATAATATAAGCTTTCTTATACCTTTCCAGTGGACACAGGTATTATACAGTATGTGTATCGAACCTCATATGTTCCTGCAAATATTTTCAATTCAAATAAAGGTCCATCTGCACTCCAGAAATTGCACTCTAACCTCCTCCTAACATGTGTACTTCTCCTTTCTTTAAAGTCTAAATTTTACTAGAATATGTCTTGGTGTTGGCCATCTGGGTTGATATTCTCAAGTAAATGATATATTCTTTCAATACATAGTTTGAAATCCTTATGATTTTTAGGAAATGCTTTTTGAATTACAGCTATAGTTACTTCTTCCACACCTTTGCTTTGGTTTCCTTCTGTTCAGTTCAGCTCAGTTCAGTTGTGTCCGACTCTTTGTGACCCCATGAATCACAGCACACCAGGCCACCCTGTCCATCACAAACTCCCGGAGTTCACTCAAACTCACGTCCATCAAGTCGGTGATACCATCTAGCCATCTCATCCTCTGTCGTCCCCTTCCTGCCCCCAATCCCTCCCAGCATCAGAGTCTTTTCCAATGAGTCAACTCTTCACATGAGGTGGCCAAAGTACTGGAGTTTCAGCTTTAGCATCATTCCTTCCAAAGAAATCCCAGGATTGATCTCCTTCAGAATGGACTGGTTGGATCTCCTTGCAGTCCAAGGGACTCTCAAGAGTCTTCTCCAACACCCCAGTTCAAAAGCATCAATTCTTCGGCGCTCAGCCTTCTTCACAGTCCAACTCTCACATCCATACATGACCACTGGAAAAACCATAGCCTTGACTAGATGGACCTTTGTTGGCAAAGTAATGTCTCTGCTTTTGAATATGCTATCTAGGTTGGTCATAACTTTCCTTCCAAGGAGTGTCTTTTAATTTCATGGCTGCAGTCACCATCTGCAGTGATTTTCAAGCCCCCAAAAATAAAGTCTGACACTGTTTCCACTGTTTCCCCATCTATTTCCCATGAAGTGATGGGACCAGATGCCATGATCTTTGTTTTCTGAATGTTGAGCTTTAAGTCAACTTTTGCACTCTCCTCTTTCACTTTCATCAAGAGGCTTTTTAGTTCCTCTTCACTTTCTGCCATAAGGGTGGTGTCATCTGCATATCTGAGGTGATTGATATTTCTCCTGGTAATCTTGATTCCAACTTGTGCTTCTTCCAGACCAGCGTTTCTCATGATGTACTCTGCATTTAAGTTAAATAAGTGGGTGACAATATACAGCCTGACGTACTCCTTTTCCTATTTAGAACCAGTCTATTGTTCCATGTCCAGTGCTAACGGTTGCTTCCTGACCTGCATATAGGTTTCTCAAGAGGCAGGTCAGGTGGTCTGGTATTCCCATCTCTTTCAGAATTTTCCACAGTTTATTTTGATCCATACAGTCAAAGGCTTTGGCATAATCAATAAAGCAGAAATAGATGTTTTTCTGGAACTCTCTTGCTTTTTCGATGATTTAGCAGATGTTGGCAATTTGATCTCTGGTTCCTCTGCCTTTTCTAAAACCAGCTTAAACATCTGAAGTTCACGGTTCATGTATTGCTGAAGCCTGGCTTGGAGAATTTTGAGCATTACTTTACTAGTGTGTGAGATGAGTGCAATTAAGTGACTTCAATTATAATTATGTTGGACCTTCTTTGCTTATCTTTAATATTTATTATTTTGTCTTGAAATATATTTAGCTTTATATTTTTAGTTTTCAAATTTTAACATTCTTTTCCTCCTCTATTTCTCTTAAGGCATTATCTGTTATGTTTATCTATATTTTACATCTAGTTTAATCTAAGATTTTTTTTTTTTTTCTTTTACTTCTCTTTCTTGAGATGTGTCAACTCTTTTCTGAGATTTGTAAGCTCTGGTTTATGTTGTTCTTCCATAGCATGCATCATTTTGAAGATTCTCAGCTTATTCTAAAACTTATTTCTGTTTATCTACCTGCTCTGAAATTTTGTCTGGTTATTTTCACTTAACAAATATTTACGAATACGTACTTTGTGCAGACAGTCGTTGTAATCTGAAGTTGACCTACACTAGACAATCAAGCTTATTGTTTTATTCAACTAAAATTTTATATTGGTAATGCAACAAAAAGTTGACTAGTATGCCTTATTTATAATTATTAAGATCTAACTGTGTTTAGTCTCAACAGAATACTTTTACACCATGAATTGGTCATTCTTGAAACCTTCATTTCTTTACCCTGTAAGCTGGATTTATGTCTTTGGGAACATTTTAAGGAAGACGTATTTCCAAGATATAAAATTAAATTTTTTTTCTTGCACAAATGAATAATATTGGGCTGGCCAAAATACTCATTTGGGTTTTTCTGTAATAAATTAATATCTTAACTTTTTGGCCAATCACATACACACACACACACACCCACATACGATCTAGAAAATTGCTGAGTCCTAATCCTTTCCTCCACATCTCTGTAGATACTGCAGAATTACCTTCAGGCATTTAGTTTAATGAACAAGTTTTTTTACTTTTTTTTTTTTTTGTCCCTTTATAGGCTCTATAAAGGGGGTTTTTTGGTGGGGGAAGAAAAAAGGCTTGCACGACTTTTTTTTTGTAAATTCTTGAAATTAAAAAAAATTCTTTGGGATACTTTTAGTGGATAGCCTCGACATTATAAATCAACTATACTTCAATTATTTCTTTAAAAAAACTTAAAAGTAGAAAACAATAAAAAAAAATTAGTTGTTACCATAGTCAGTGAGAATGAGCCAAAAGTTTTAGCAAAATTTACAAATCTAATGAATGTTTTATTCCTTAAAATAACCAAGTAGGTTTGTTCAAATCATCAAGTGAGTTCTTGGAATAAGGTGGACTGCTTTTGAGTACTTGGTTCTCAAAATGCTCTGCTCACATGGCTCCAAAATGGCTAACAGTGACTTTTCCCCAGGTCTTTTCTGTTGAGGGCCAATTGTGTTTCTAGTATCTATATCCTTAGACCAATGTGTACCAAAAAGTCCCTAGGTCAAAGGGGTGATAAAGTGGTAGGGTGAAAGTAAGTTTGCCAAATACAATACAGGACACGTCGTTAAATTTAAATTTCAGACGAACAACATGTAACTGTTTAGTATGGACAAGTTCCAAATATTGCATAGGACATAATTATGCTAAAAAATACTCATTGTTTATCTAAAACTCAAACTTAACAGAGCATACTTTTTTAAAAACTATGCCAACTCCTAGGTAGTGTCAGACTTGGACATTTGAGGTGGGGGTCCATATGCATGAACACAAGCCCCTAATGGTAGCAAAGATGTCAATAGTATCATCAACCACAATTAAAGATGAGGAAACTGAGACTCAGAGATGTTATTTACAATATGACCAAAGTCATCAAGCTAATCGAATCCATTTTCAATGCTAGATCTTTCTGCATGTAAAGCAAAGATTCATTTTTTTCTATTACACATACAGCACAGTGACTACAGTTAATAATCCTGTATTGCATATTTGAAAGTTGCTAAGAGGAGATCTTAAAGCAAATATTTTTCATTAACAAAAAGAATTTACTATTTATAAGTTAATGCATAAATCTAGGGCATTTCATGGGATATCAAGGATAAGTACAATGGAAATCCCAATTGTTCAGTCATTGATCCTGAATCTTATGGACCCAGATAATTAATTACAAAATTAATTTTTGTAATTATGGGTTTACATTACACAATTCAAATTGTGGGTTTACGTTACATAATTCAAAACACTGATTTAAAAACAGTGCTAATTTGTTTACAACGACCAATGTATTTGGCAGAAGAATGACTTATAGAAATTCTTCAAGGTAAATGCCAACCAGGGGATCAAATTACGATTCAAAAACTGTCTGTTTATTTTAATGTTGGAGCAAAGAGAGGAAATATTCTTAATACTTCTATCAAGATATGTGAATTGTCATATTCCACTCTAGGAATAATCCCACCAACAGTGCAGAGGCAGTTAATACGCTTTTAAATTCAACATACCTCGATTTTCCCTCTTCGCTACTTAACATCTGCAGGCCTCAGTTTTCTTGTTTTATAAAAACAGGCTTCTTGAAAGGGTTGCGATTATACGTAATGCCTTTAGAACAACGGTGTTATACTGTTTACAGATTATATAAATGTATAGATTATAATATGTCAGATATTATATTAAATATCCTTATTAGGCTATTTATTGTCATTGTGTTATTTATTATTGTTCTACTTAACAACTTTCTGGCTAACCTGGAGAGACAGGCCACAAGCGCGCTTCCAAGGGAAAGAGGCGGATACAGGTTACCATGACAACGGCGCGCGCCTAGACATTTTTCCCCTCGCACGTCGCTGGGGAAGAGAAAAGCCTAGGTTGCGTGTTGCGTCATCACTGCGCGCTCATTGGGCTTCTCCGTGCTGTTTTAGAAGGTCCCGGCCCGGCTACCGTCGCTGCACGCCAAGAATTATTTTTGCTTTTCATTCTTTGTTAAGCGCACCGAAGTTGCAAGACTGTAAGTACTAGGGGGAGAGTGATAGAGAGCAAGCGATCGTTGAAAGAGATGCCTCAGCAGTCTGCACTTCTGAATCTTCCCTGTGTTTTCTTGATCCTATCAGCTTCCTCTCAGCTGGGCTCGCGCCGCGTCAACTTCCGGGCGGGTGCCCGCCACTACGGCCTCCGCCGCTCCCCTGCTTTGGCCCCTTTGTGTCCCTGCAGTGTCGAGGCACGGGCCCTGGCACGTCCTTTCTCGAGGCAGGGAGCATCTTAGTACAGGGAGTCTCTCTCACTGTGGGCGGGCGCGCGGCCCGCAGGGGAGTTAGCGTGGGGAACGTGCCCGCGCGTGCTGGGGTAAGAGGAGGTTGCGCGAGGGTCAGCGTGTGGTTCTAGGAAGGAAGGGCGGGGGTGGGGGAGAGAGGGAGTGAAAAAAAGCAATGGAAAATTTTAAAAGGATACCCCTGTCCACCTGATTGTTATGGCCTAACAATGAAGCGCAGCCATAATAGTCATGCTGAGCCACTGGCATGTTTGCGGGCACTTAATTGCCTTGGGAATGAACTGCTGTGGCTTTGTATTTTATGTTGTTTTCATGGCCTCTTTTTCTCTTTTTATTTTCTCCCTGCAGATAGTTCACCTATAGCGCCAAACCCCACGAAGTGGTAGTTTATATCAATATGAATCTTTTCAACCTGGACCGTTTTCGCTTTGAGAAAAGAAATAAGATTGAGGAAGCGCCCGAAGCAACCCCTCAACCCTCCCAGCCTGGCCCTTCTTCACCAATTTCTCTTAGTGCTGAAGAGGAGAATGCTGAAGGGGAAGTTAGCAGGGCAGGCACCCCTGATTCAGATGTAACTGAAAAAACAGGTGAGTTACAATGTTAGAAATTGATACAGCATCAAGAGAGTTTCGTGTTTTTGTTTTTGTTTTTTAAGAAGAAAAGCAGAAGAGATTCTGATTTCTGTTCTTGATGTCATACATACTGATGCATTGTCCTTCACCATGCCCTTTTACATGCAGCTTCGGGGCTGCCATAGGCGCCATGTACCTCCAACTGATTATCCGTCCATAGTTGTTTCACTTCTGCATAAGTTCTTAAATATGGCCCAGTGATGGCAGCTAAAATCAGAATTTAGGTCAGAATGGCAGCTATGGGAAAAAGAACTAGGTGATTCAGTCCTATGATAGATTTTGAGGCTGTTACTGCCACACATTTAAATTCATTCCAGTATTTCTCCAAAAAAAATTGATAACCTGCTGTGAGCTAAGACTTGATTCAAGGTTGCCTGAAGAAAACGTCTATGAACAAATGAAGAGCAGGTCACATTCAGATTTTGCCAACCACTGACTTCCAAAGTGCATATGAATAATTTTTTTTCCTTTGAGTTTTTTTTTTTTTTTTTAATATCGACTGTTTTTTTTTTAATCTATATTGAATTTGTTACAATATTGCTTCTGTGTTTCCATTTTTTTGACCTCAAGAGATCTGGGATCTTAGCTCCCTGAGCAAGGATCTGAACCCACACCTCTGCATTGGCATTTGAAATCTAAACCATTGGACAACAGGGGAAGTCCCAATAATTGGTGTTCTTCATGGTGGTTCTTCATTTTTTTAACCTCTTCAGCAAATTGTTACGAACAGTAGGGTTTGAGAAAGCGAAAAATTAGCATCCCCATCTTAATCTGTGTTCTTCTGACAGTTAACTATTAGTATATATTTGAACTGCTGCTATGTTTTAGTCATAATGGTGAGTGGTTCATATTCTCTTATTAAAACAGGCCTACAAGATATTACCCACATTTTGAAGAAATGAGACCTGGTGGGTAAAGTTGGGAAGTTGGTGGAACCGGAGCTCAAATCCAAGCAATCTAATTCTTGAACTTAAACTTTTAATCATTTATGTCACTCAGTTTCTAATGAAGGATGAAAGGAATATTAGAAGTTATATTTTAATGTTTATTTCAGTAATACCCTTTTTAGTGTAAAGCTCAGTATTTCATAAGCACCTTTTAAATTACAGAATTAGTAATATTTGTCTTTACCCTTGATATCCCCATTTTGTTTGCTGTTCTACTTAAATATAACATTGAAAACAGTCCCTACAAGTTATCATTAGAATAACAATTTAAATACTTAGGTGTAATTGGAACTTGATGGAACAATTTGGTAGGTGTGACTAACTGGTAATTAGGAATCAAATTTTGCAAGGCTTTGTTTATTCGAAGAATTTTGAACTTAACCTAAATTCAGAGCACTGAAAGATTTAAGCACGAGTGACATCCCTGTGTGCATTCTTTCAGCAGATAATTTGGTTTGCATAACATGCTGTCATTAATGTCTAAACATCCAGGTACTTTAATATTTTAACTAAATATTTTAATCTGTTTATTCTGTGGTTAGGGAAGGAAAGGCCAGGGTGTAGGCATGGGATGTTGAGTCCTTGGGAGCCTCTGCTTCTTAATTTTTGTTAAATGGGACATCGGAGAAGTAACTCAGATTTTCTGAGATCCACAGTTTTTTCATCTCTAAAATAAAAACACTTTGTAAAGTGGAATTTAATGAAATGTTTCAGTTATTTATCAGTAATGTAAAATTTTTAGTTTCTTTTTCTAATCAGAAGGTGTTTTTTCTGCTTTCCTTTTTTTCTCTAAGGAGACTTCGCTTCTTTTCTCTTTATTTGGACTTTCCATATGTAAATTCTTTTTAAAACTGAGATTGCTTTAGAAATTGTGGGGTAAGTCTTAATGACACTTGGGAATTACAAAAATCAAGTTTGTTCCAGGAGTGGTAAGGATTCATCCTCCTTGGAAGAGAGAGCTTTGCTTACTGAAAAGATTATTTTAATTGATCCTGTAGATTTTTGAGAATCTTGAAAAGTAAGGCAAAGTTTAGACTTAATATTATAGGTACTCCAGAGGTACTTATTTAGTCGCTAAGTCATGTCTGAATATTTGCAGCCCCAGGGACTGTAGCCCACGAGGCTCCTCTGTCTGTGAGATTTCCCAGGCAAGAGTGCTGGAGTGGGTTGTCATTTCCTTCTCTAAGGGATCTTCCTGACCCAAGGATCGAACCCGAGTCTCCTGCATTGGTTTGCAGATTCTCTACCACTGAGCCACCAGGGAAGCCCTTGGGTAAAATAATGAAAGAAACTTGTTTTGTAAAAAAAAAAAATCAACCTGGCAGTCATGAAACCTATGTATTGCTAGAGTGTAGTGTTTAAAGGGAGAGAAATCATTTGGGAAGCTCTTTTAATCCAAACAGCAGTGGCAGTACAAACAGAAGAACAAGGCTTAAGAGTTTCAGAGTAAGAAAGTACAAGATTTTACATCTGGGTCCTTGTGTAGGAATGAGATAAAATGGATGTTAAGGATCTTAGTTTAAGTAATTGAGGGGAATAAAGGTAGTTCTATACATTAGAATAGGTATGAAGTACCCACTGTAAGACCTTGGGTATGCCTTTAAAAATTCAAATGAGAATCAAAGGTCCTGCCCTGAGTTTGAAAGTGAGAATCGCTCATGTCCAACTCTCTGACCCCTTGGACTATAGAGTCCCTAGAATTCTCCAGGCCAAAATACTGGAGTAGTTAGCCTTTCCCTTCTCCAGGGGATCTTCCCAACCCAGGGATTGAACCCAGGTCTCCCACGTTGCAGGCAGATTCTTTACCAGCTGAGCCACAAGGGGAGCCTGCCAGTTAAGCAGTAGACCAAAAGCAGGTTAACTTAGCATGGCGGGAGAGGGGTGCTGAAATAAACATCAGGCCTTGGGCCCCTGGCTTCCCAGGTGGTGGTAGTAGTAAAGAACCCTGCCTGCCAGTGCAGGAGACATAAGAGACCCTGGTTCGATCCCTGAGTTGGGAAGATCTCCTGGAGAAGGGAATGGCAACCCACTCCAGTATTCTTGCCTGGAGAATCCCATGGACAGAGGAGTCTGGTGGGCTACAGTCCATGGGGTTCTAAAGAACCAGACACAATCGAGCGTGCGTACACACGGTTCCGAGGAGAGGTCAACACACTAAAATTGGATTTAAGATCAGACTGAATATGGACATTGGGAAATCAGTGGACGTATCATCAGTGGGATATGAATATTGACCTTTCTTTATCATCAACCGGTAATTTACTCTTATTATGTAGAATTAGGCTACATTTGTTTATTTACATCAGTTTTAGGGTCTGAGTCCACTTACAGGATGGAAATTGTATGTGGTTAAAATTACCTGTTATCACTCTTTCTCAGATAATCCAATTATTTTACCTAAGAGTTAAGATTTTATTTTATACCACTCTCCTTCAGTTACAGTGCCACAGGGACACTGTTCCTTGAATATGCCAAACCCCATTCAATCTTTTCTTCTTCCTATATGCTTTTCCATCTGCCTCCAAGACGCTTTCTCTTGTTATCTGCATGTGACTCTGCTGTTGTATTAGGACTTAGTGAAATGTTAGCTTTTTTTAAGAAGGTCTTTTCTTGATTACTCTCTAAAGTAGCAACCCTCACCCCCTTTACTGTATTTTTCTGTATAGTATCCATCACTAACTTTGCATTATGTATTTATGTTCCACTTATTAGAATGTAAGATCTGTGAGAGCAAAGACCTGGTTTACCTATCTGTCCATCCCCATTGCTTAGAACAATGATTGGTGTATAGTAGGCATTCAAAGTATGTGTTGAAAAAAGGAGTATTGAATGATGAATAGGTGATAATAGTACTTCGTACATATTTTTAAATGTCCCTCTTCCTCTTTATGATCGTGAAACAGTGCCATAGCCATCAGTCATCTTTAGCCTGGGATACTTGAAACTACCTTTGATAGAGGGCAGGCTCCCTTAATCCAGCCTTTGGCTATGAGGGCATACACTTAACCTGTGGGTCGCCTCCCCCCACCTCGGTTTATTTTACTCTCATTAGTGCCTGGAGTTATCAGTCATTACTACTTACATTTTCTTTTTTATTTTACTTTTCTGGGAGCATAGCAGGTTTGGAGAGAATAAAGCAGTGACAAATGAGTGTGAGAGGAGAGAATCTACTGTTTTATGCATAAAGAATAAAACATTGAGCTAAGCATGATCCTCAAGGAGCACCAAGAGGAAAGAACACATAAATATATATGGTTAAAATAGCACAATGTGGTAACTTCTAATAAAGGAAGATATTAAGCAGTGTAGGACCGCAGTCTAATTCACAGTGATTAGATTATTCCTTCTTTCTGCAGAGAATCAGGAAAAATCATAGAGAAATGACTGAGTGAACACTAAACAATGACTCATTGCTTATTCAGTGAACAAGGGATAAAAGCATGTTGCCTTGGAATGTGGTATGTGAATGGAATAGGTGAAGTTATCTATGGAAGAGGAGGTATAGGGCAGTATGCATGAAGCAGAAAAGATTTAGAAACAGAGACTGGTGGGTTTTGAGAGGCCTATTTATATGCTCTCCCAGGGAGAATGGACTTGATTTGGTATACATTATACAGAACATTTCAGTATGGGAGAAATAGCAATGAAACTGTTGGAATAATTGAAGCCTAAATACAGGGAAATGACAGAGGAGGCAGTTTAGAGATGTTTTATATGATATGTATATGATGATATTTGATGATCAGTTAAATGTGGAGGATTTAAAGGTAATGCAGATGTTCCTTGCTTGGACAGCTGAGTTAGTAGCACTATCAACTGAATTAGGCAGCAGGATTAAGAGATAGATACCAAAACATGTTGAATTTGCGTTTATGTTTTAGTAGCAAGGTCTAGTAGAGGGTTGAACATTGGAGTTTAGGGCTCAGAGAATGGTTGGAATATGAGAAATCAACTTTGAAGTCATCCTTGAGGTAGTTACCCACCCCCGCCCCCAGCCAAAAAAATGTCCTAAACAAAATAGATAGTAAGAAGCATCAGTATTTAAAAATGGATAAAGGAAGGGAAACCAATGAAAGATATAAAGGATGACAGAATAGTAAGCAAATGGTAATACCCTGAAAGCAAAAGAAAGGGGAGTTTCCACATTGGTGTTGTATAGTGAACAGTATCAAATGTTGCAGAGAAATCAGTTTGAATGAGATCTGATCAGAGACCTCTTTTCTTTGAAATTAAAGTTCCTGTTGGCCCATAGCAGTTTCAATAGAAAACTAAGCAGATGAAGACTCCTATTCCAACAAGGGAAAGAGAACAGCTTGATGAGGAAATAATGTCAAGAAAAGATGTCTGAGGAACATTGAAAATTGAGCATATTTTTTAGCTGAGGGAAAGAAGCTAGTGGAGGGGGAAAGGATGAAAGACGGGGGATGGTATCTGATGAGAGGCGTCAGGGAGGTAGGAGTGCAACTGTAGCTGGACTGTTTAACTTTGAGAAAAACATGAAGACACATTTTACCCAGGGGAATGGGAGTAAAAGAGAAAAATAGATGATTCATAGGTGGTTCTGAGGTTGGAATGGAGGAAAGCTTTAGTGTATGCTTGATGAATTTCTTAATGAAATGGTCAGTCTTCTATAGTGGCTGCCATTTTGGTGTGGTCATCATGTTGAAAGTAACTGTTGTTAATAAGTAGGAGGAAAAAATTTTTTAATTGTGAAAAGATTTCCAAGGAACAATGCTCTGCCACTTACGGATTCTACAATCTTATCACTTTTGGACTTCACTTCCTTTGTCTATTTGTTCTCTGAAATCAAAATGAATGAGATCATTTGAATGATGAAGCTGCACGTATCATTTTAACCTCACGATTCTTTAACTGTTGAGTGATACTTTAACTACTGAGTCCTCTTAAGTGTGTGTGGCCAAAATGTGAATCCTCATTTTATCTTTGGATAGAAATTCTGGTTTCCTAATGTCTGCTAGTATTAGTTGAAGAGTCGTATTTGTTAAAAAGATTAGTGCTCAATTGTTCTAATAGAAAGTACTGTGAGTCTAAATGTCTTAAATTCATTTTAAATGTACATTTTTTGTCTATGTTTTCCTTTTCTACCTTTTTAGTTTTTGTGCTGCTTTCTTCAAAATAAAGTGTTATATAAAAAATGATTATAACAATTGTGTAATGGAGAGACTCTAATGTAATCTTTTCATTTAGTGTTGGTATTTTCATTTTTTCATTTTTTTCCCTACCTATATGTATTCTAGGTTGTTGGTTTTTTGTGTTTTTTTTTTTAGATAAAATAGTATTATGTATATTGTAATGCAGCTCACTATTGACTAAAAAGTAGATTTGGGGGGGGTTCCCCCAAATGCCATGCTGCATGTGCTTAGTTGCCCAGTTGGGTATTAAACACATGCCTACTGCGGTGGAAGTGCAGTCTCTTAACCACTGGACTGCCAGGGAAGTCCCCTCAAAGTAGATTTTTTTTATGTTTTCCCTGTTCATATAAAATATGTTATACTTGAATTGTTTTTAGTGACTACAGTATGTCTTATACATTGATGTATTATAATTCATATAGTTCCGTGTTAATAGACATTGGTTGTTTTGGTTAATTTCCTCTTTTTGTTTTAAAGAATGCTGTAGTGACCATTCTTTTATATTGATGTTTTTGCCTGTGTACAATCTGTGGAAAAATTCTGGGAAATGAAATTGTCATGTTAGAAGGAATATGAATTAATATTTTAGTAATTGCCAAATAACCCATCATAATAGTTTTACCAGTTTGCACTAGACTACAGGCTGGTTTCAGATGTCTGCTTTTTCATACCAGGCCAGAATATTGCAAACCTTTCTAATCTTTAAAAGGCTAATGAATGATTAAATTACCTTTTTTTTTTTTTTATTCCAGTCTTTTAATTCTGTTTGTTGTTTACAACAGAGAAGTTTTCCATTTTTAAATGGTCAGTTTGTTAATCTTTTTCTTTAAGGCTTATGGTTTTAGGTCCCGATCAGAACTGATAAAAGAAAGCCATTCCCTACCACCACATTATAAATATATCCATCCGTATTTTCTTCTTTCACATCTGTTGGATCTTAGTTCCCTATTCAGGGATTGAATCAGGCCCTCACCAGTGAAAACCCAGAGTTCTAACCACTGGACCACTGGGGAATTCCCTGAGCAGTCATATTTTGAAAGCAGTCGTTTTTTTGAGCAGTAGGTGTAACAACAGTGGGTTTAAAATACTTAGTATTTTAAACAACTGTTTTAAACAACTTTTCTGTCATCCAGGCTTTGTTCCATTTATTTATAGAGCATAGGCAGAGTAGATTTAGCATAATTCTTAAGAGCCTTAAGATTTTCGGGCATGATAAATTAGCAGTGGTTTCAACTAAAGTCACCAGCTACATTAGCCCCTAACAGGAGACTCAGCCTATCCTTTTAAGCCAGACATTGACTTCTCCTCTCTAGCTCTGGAGGTCCTAGATGGAACCTTCTTCCATTAGAAGGTTGTTTGGTTGACACTGAAACTTTTCTTGTTTAATGTAGCCACTTTCCTTAATTATCTTAGCTAAATCTTCTGGATATCTTGCTGCAGTTTCTACATCAGTACTTCTTGCTTCATCATGCACTTGTATGTTATGGAGACAACTACTTTCCTTCAGCCTTATGAACTAACTTCTTCAAGCTTCAAACTTTTTTCCTTGCAACTTTCTCACCTCTCTCAGCCTTCATAGAAAGAAAGAGATAGGGTCTTGCTCTGAATTAGGCTTTGGCTTAAGGGAGTGCTGAGGCTGGTTTAACCTTTTATCCAGACCACTGAAAGTTTCTCCATATCAGCAGTAAAGCTGTTTGGCTTCTTGTTTGTAGATTGACTAGAGTAGAATTTCTAATTTTCTTCCAGAACTTTGCCTTTGCATTCATGTCTTGGCTAACTGCTGCAAGAGGCCTAACTTTCAGCCTGTCTTTGCTTTTGACCTGCCTTCTCACTAACTTTAAACATTTCCATCTTTTTATTTAGAGAGAGGAATGTGCAACTCTTCCTTTCTCTTGAATACTTAGAGGCCATTGGAGGGTTAGTATCTGACCTAATTTATTGTTGTGTCTTAAGGAATAGGGAAGCTGGAAGAGGGGGAAAGTGATGAAGGAAGTGGCAGGTGGGTGGAGCAGTCAAAACACATAAAACGTTTTATCAGTTAAGTTTGCCATTTTATATGTGTGCTTTTGGGGCACCTAAAACAATTACAACAGTAATATCAAGGATCACTGATGACCGGTCGCCGTAACAAACATCACCATACAATATTTGAAATGTTACAAGAATTATTACCAAAATACGGCAGAGAGACATGAAGTGAGCAAATGCTGTTGGAAAAAATGTCAGTAACCTTGCTCAACATATGGTGCCATCAACCTTCAATTTGTAAAAAAAAAAAAAAAGCACTGTATCTGTGAAATGCAAGAAAAGAGGTATTCCTGTACTGTAGATTTTAATATGTTTTTGCTTTTTCTTCTTCTTGGACCTGAGAGTTTAAAGGAGTGGTTTCTTTTGTTTTTCTTGTTTATTTGTTGTTTTAATATCCAAGTAACTGAAATTTTGCTTCAACATTATTATTAACATTTACTTCCAATTTTACTTTTTGTGACCAGAGAATGTAGTCTGTAATATTTCATCTTTGATGAATTTACTGAGATATTCTTTTTGGCCTACTAAAGAATTTCTGTAAAAGCTCTGAGTACTTGAAAATGCATAATCTAATTACACATTTACTTATATGTCAAAAATAATGAGTTATTATTTATATCATTTTTTTCAAACTGGATTACAAACATGTCATAAAGTCAGTTTCTTGGATCCTGGCTGAATGCATATAACTTATTTTTCATAGATACAACAAATAGAAAATTATCAAAGTATAACAGTAAAGCCTATGAGACCTTTGTTATATAACTAGTGATCTGTGTGTTTAGGGTCATAATCTATAATGTGTCTCTTACAGTAGGTACCAATCAAAATAGTTTAAAAAATATCTTTTTATATCTTAATTATTTTGGTGCTGCCTTTTCTATTAAGAGTTTAGACTAGACAGTTAAAGCCTCATTTTTGTCTCTGTTGACTTTTTGTTCTATGTATCCTGCCATGTTTATGCATTTCATTATTAAAATTCATTTGTACATGTCAGTTATGTTTTTAATGTAGATATAAATTCTTATTAAAAAGTACTTTTCAGGTTTAACACTTTGACCTTGTCCATTATAAATCACATGACTCTTTCCTTTACATTTTTTCTGTTTATCTTTACCTTTTCTTTTGGCTTAAGCCTGAAATGTTTCTTCTTTCTCATTTTAAGCTAGTGTATGAGAAACTAATCTTCAATCTTTTAGTGTATTCCTTGTCTTTTTTGAGAGCTTTCATCAGAGATAGTTTGATTTATCTAAGATGCTGAAGATCCCTGTCTACTATGTCGTTCAAATTAGGACTGTCCAGATTATATTTTCTTAATTTTTTTAATTTTTATTTTTTGGCTGCACTGGGTCTTCCATCGCCGTGCAGGCTTTTTTGTGGTGAGCAGGGCCTTCTTTCTAGTTGTGGTGCACAGGCTTTTCATTGTGGTGGCTGCTCTTGTTGCAGAGCACAGGCTCTAGAGCATACAGGCTTGCAGGCTCCAGAGCACAGGCTCAGTAGTTGGGGCACACAGGCTTAGTTGCTCCTTGGCATGTGGGATCGAACCCAGGTCTCCTCCACTGGCAGGCAGATTCTATACCACTGAGCCACCAGGGAAGCCTAAGACTGTCCAGAATTTATGATCTGTTTTTTTGGTAATAAACCTTTTAAAGGGGCAATTGTATGATGTGCTTCACTAGGAATGGCCTTGAAAGGAACGGCCTTGAAAGTCAGTTGCCATATTAGAGAATTGAATCATGTAGAACAGCACACAATTAGAATGTCAAAATGGCAAAAAGGCACACTTACATAAGACTACGGGACAGAATCAAAGGTTTAAGTGTTTTCATTCTACTTTGGCATCACCTTTATTTGTGGATTAACAAATTGATGTAGACTTTTCTGTGTGAATTCATAATCTCCTAGCAGTGATTTTTTTCTTTTGAATAGTTTTTGATCTGGGATCCCTTGGAAAGGTAGAATCAGTGGCAGGTGTTTAAATCCTTCTTTTGTGTGATGGTAGACTTAGGTATGAAAATGAATAAATGTATACTGGAATAATTTAGGATATAAGTTTGTCTTCTGTTTGCACACCACTAATGGAGAACTGAATGGTTCGCCTTGGAAACGAACAGAGATCATTCTGTCGTTTTTGAGATTGCATCCAAGTACTGCCTTTCGGACTCTTTTGTTGATCATGATGGGTACTCCATTTCTTCTAAGGGATTCCTGCACGCAGTAGTAGATATAATCGTCATCTGAGTTAAATTCACCCATTCCAGTCCATTTTAGTTTGCTGATTCCTAGAATGTTGACATTCACTCTTGCCATCTCTTGTTTGACCACTTCCAATTTGCCTTGATTCATGGACCTGACATTCCAGGTTCCTATGCAATATTGCTCTTTATAGCATCGGACCTTGCTTCTATCACCAGTCACATCCACAGTTGGGTATTGTTTTTGCTTTGGCTCCATCCCTTCATTCTTTCTGGAGTTATTTCTCCACTGATCTCTAGTAGCACGTTGGGCACCTAGTGACCTGGGGAGTTCCTCTTTCAGTATCCTATCATTTTGCCTTTTCATACTGTTCATGGGGTTCTCAAGGCAAGAATACTGAAGTGGTTTGCCATTCCCTTCTCCAGTGGACCACATTCTGTCAGACCTTTCCACCATGACCCACCTGTCTTGGGTGGCCTCACAAGCATGGCTTAGTTTCATTGAGTTAGACAAGGCTGTGGTCCTGGTGTGATTAGATTGACTAGCTTCTTTGAGTATGGTTTCAGTGTGTCTGCCCTCTGATGCCGTCTTGCAACACCTATCGTCTTACTTGGGTTTCTCTTACCTTGGACGTGGGGTATCTCTTCACAGCTGCTCCTGCAAAGCACAGCCGCTGTTCCTTACCTTGGACGAGGGTTATCTCCTCATTGCCACCCCTCCTGACCTTGAACGTGGAATAGCTCCTCTAGGCCCTCCTGCGCCCCTGCAGCCACCGCTCCTTGGACATGGGGTTGCTCCTCCCGGCTGCCACCCCTGGCCTCGGGCGTGGGGTTGCTGCATTCAGTATCACAGTAATCCAAGTCTATGCCCCAATGAGTAACGCTGAAGAAGCTGAAGTTGAACGGTTCTATGAAGACCTACAAGACCTTTTAAAACTAACACCCGAAAAAGATGTCCTTTTCATTAAAGGAGACTGGAATGCAAAAGTAGGAAGTCAAGAAACACCTGAAGTGACAGGCAAATTTGGCCTTGGAATACGGAATGAAGCAGGGCAAAGACTAATAGAGTTTTTGCCAAGAAAATGCACTGGTCATAGCAAACACCCTCTTCCAACAACACAAGAGAAGACTCTACACATGGACATCACCAGATGGTCAACACCAAAATCAGACTGATTATATTCTTTGCAGCCAAAGATGGAGAAGCTCTATACAGTCAGCAAAAACAAGACCAGGAGCTGACTGTGGCTAAGATCATGAGCTCCTTATTGCCAAATTCAGACTTAAATTGAAGAAAGTAGGGAAAACCACTAGACCACTTAGGTATGACCTAAATCAAATCTCTTATGATTATACAGTGGAAGTGAGAAATAGATGTAAGGGCCTAGATCTGATAGATAGAGTGCCTGATGAACTATGGAATGAGGTTCGTGACATTGTACAGGAGACAGGGATCAAGACCATCCCCATGGAAAAGAAATGCAAAAAAGCAAAATGGCTGTCTGGGGAGGCCTTACAAATAGCTGTGAAAAGAAGAGAAGTGAAAAGCAAAGGAGAAAAGGAAAGATATACGCATTTGAATGCAGAGTTCCAAAGAATAGCAAGGAGAGATAAGGAAGCCACCTTCAGCGATCAATGCAAAGAAATAGAGGAAAACAATAGAATGGGAAGGACTAGAGATCTCTTCAAGAAAATTAGAGATGCCAAGGGAACATTTCATTCAAAGATGGGCTCGATAAAGGACAGAAATGGTATGGACCTGACAGAAGCAGAATATATTAAGAAGAGGTGGAAAGAATACATAGAAGAACTATACAAAAAAGATCTTCACGACCAAAATAATAATGATGGTGTGATCACTGACCTAGAGCCAGACATCCTGGAATGTGAAGTCAAGTGGGTTTAGAAAGCATTACTACGAACAAGCTAGTGGAGGTGATGGAATTCCAGTTGAGCTATTTCAAATCCTGAAAGATGATGCTGTGAAAGTGCTGCACTCAATATGCCAGCAAATGTGGAAAACTCAGCAGTGGCCACAGGACTGGAAAAGGTCAGTTTTCATTCCAATCCCAAAGAAAGGCAATGCCAAAGAATGCTCAAACTACGACACAATTGCACTCATCTCACACGCTAGTAAAGTAATGCTCAAAATTCTCCAAGCCAGGCTTCAGCAATATGTGAACCGTGAACTTCCTGATGTTCAAGCTGGTTTTAGAAAAGGCAGAGGAAACAGAGATCAAATTGCCAACATCCGCTGGATCATGGAAAAAGCAAGAGAGTTCCAGAAAAACATCTATTTCTGCTTTATTGACTATGCCAAAACCTTTGACTGTGTGGATCACAGTAAACTGTGGAAAATTCTGAAAGAGATGGGGATACTAGAGCACCTGACCTGCCTCTTGAGAAACCTACATGCAGGTCAGGAAGCAACAGTTAGAACTGGACATGGAACAACAGACTGGTTCCAAGAAGAAAAGGAGTACGTCAAGGCTGTATATTGTCACCCTGCTTATTTAACTTATATGCAGAGTACATCATGGGAGAAGGCAATGGCACCCCACTCCAGTACTTTTGCCTAGAAAATCCCGTGGATGGAGGAGCCAGGTGGGCTGCAGTCCATGGGGTCGCTAGAGTCGGACAAGACTGAGCAACTTCACTTTCACGCATTGGAGAAGGAAATGGCAACCCACTCATGTTCTTGCCTGGAGAGTCCCAGGGACAGGGAAGCCTTGTGGGCTGCCACCTCTGGGGTTGCGCAGAGTCGGATACCACTGAAGCAACTTAGCAGCAGCAGCAGAGTACATCATGAGAAACACTGGGCTAGAAGAAGCAAAAGCTGGCATCAAGATTGCCAGGAGAAATATCAATAACCTCAGATATGCAGATGACACCACCCTTGTGGCAGAAAGTGAAGAGGAACTAAAAAGCCTCTTGATGAAAGTGAAAGTGGAGAGTGAAAAAGTTGGCTTAAAGGTCAACATTCAGAAAACGAAGATCATGGAATCCGGTCCCATCACTTCATGGGAAATAGATGGGGAAACAGTGGAAACAGTGTCAGACTTTACGTTTTGGGGCTCCAAAATCACTGCAGATGGTGACTGCAGCCATGAAATTAAAAGATGCTTACTCCTTGGAAGGAAAGTTATGACCAACCTAGATAGCATATTCAAAAGCAGAGACATTACTTTACCAACTCTAGTCAAGGCTATGGTTTTTCCAGTGGTCATGTATGGTGTGAGAGTTGGACTGTGAAGAAGGCTGAGCGCCGAAGAATTGATGCTTTTGAACTGTGGTGTTGGAGAAGACTCTTGAGAGTCCCTTGGACTGCAAGGAGATCCAACCAGTCCATTCTGAAGGAGATCAGCCCTGGGATTTCTTTGGAAGGAATGATGCTGAAGCTGAAACTCCAGTACTTTGGCCACCTCATGCGAAGAGTTGACTCATTAGAAAAGACTCTGATGCTGGGAGGGATTGGGGGCAG
This sequence comes from Bos taurus, assembly GCF_002263795.3. NCBI lineage: Eukaryota > Metazoa > Chordata > Mammalia > Artiodactyla > Bovidae > Bos > Bos taurus. The sequence continues at coordinate 30,384,142 of NC_037333.1, read as the reverse complement.
GAGGAGAAGGGGACGACCGAGGATGAGATGGCTGGATGGCATCATCAACTCGATGGACGTGAGTCTGAGTCAACTCCGGGAGTTGGTGATGGACAGGGAAGCCTGGCGTGCTGCGATTCATGGGGTTATGAAGAGTCTGGCAGGACTGAGCGACTGAACTGAACTGAATGGAGAATTTCATTTGGGCTTATTCCCTTGAACCTTGGAATCTTCTTTCATATGCTAATGATGTAGGTTCCCATTGCCTTTGATAATGGGAAAATACCATCTTCTGTTCCTAAAACAGGATTTTTAAGTTATTTTTACATGAAAGGACAGGCTGTTTTCCCTTACGTTCCTTTAGCATTTTGTTGATTCCTCTCAGGTGGCACAGATTATGATTCATAACATAGCTATTTGTGTACATGGCTATTTAGCTCCTATAATTAGTTTCTTTAGGGCAAGTGGAACTGTAACTTGCCTTTTTTTTTTTTCTTTAATATCCATAACCTCCTGGTACAGTGCCTTAAATACAGCAGGCCTGCAACAAAGTCAGAATAGAGTAGTAGCCAGTGTCTTTTATAATTGTTTCTAGTTGTCACATTGTTTCCCGCATTTCTATCGTTTTCTTTTTTGCTTCCTTCCTGTCTCCTTTGTGCTGTTGCTTAAAAGTGCTTCTTTGCTTTGGTCAAAAAATGTCATTACATCAGGAGTATCTCTTTGGCCATTGGCTATTAGCTATTTTTCCGGTTGTTCTGAAAATAGTCAAACAAATCTAAGCACTTCAGCACTATTATAATTCCAGATTATTGATACTAGAAAGTTGATATTTTATGTAAAGCTCTTACTGTATCCCTTTATTCTTCAAAGTATGACCTGTGAATTTTTGGGTTCCCTTGGACCCAAAAGGGTTAAAACTATTTCATAATAATATTAAGACATTGCCTGCCTTTTTCACTATACTGGTATTTGCACCAATGATGCAAAAGCAGTGATAGGTAAAACTGCTGGTACCCTCGCGTGAATTGAGGCCAAGATTCCAGGCTGTTCTAAATTGTCATTGTATCCTTAAAATTTTTAAATGTCAGTTTCACTTAAGAATGTTCTTGATGAAGCAGTAAAAATAGTTTTTAATAAATCAACCTTTATTAGTAGGCACCATTTTAATATTTTTTGAAACAAAATGTGAACTCCCCTTCGCTGCATGCTGGAATGCAGTGGTTGTCTGAGGAGAAAGCATTTGAGCAGTTGCTTTGAGTTTGAGCTGAGCTTGTCATTATTTCACAGAGCACCATTTTTATTTAAAAGAATAACTGACAAACCACACTATGTAGACAGGTATTTAACAGACATTTTTTTCAAAAAAATGATCTGATATCAAGGAAAACAACTGACAGTATTTATGCAAATGATAAAATTCTAGTTTCAAAGAAAACTTTTGAATTTTGGAAAACCTATCTACAAATGTGATTTTGACAGTCTCCAGATATTTAGAAACCAGTGGTGAGATGAATGAATGTCATTTTTGTAAAAAAATATGACATGTCAACATTGGGAAGATATGCATTATTCAGTGAGTGAACCAATATTTTCCAAAAGATAGTGCACACAATGCTTTAAAAAGATAATGCATGGGTTAAGGGGCTATTAAAGTGCAAGATTGACTGGAACGCTTTAATGTAACAGAATGAAAAGTTCGTTCACATCATTTCAGACTCCACATTGCAACAACCTTTAGAAAAACTACCATCTGTCAAATTTGGGTTCATTGTCAAAAAATACCCACAGTAAAGTAAAACTTTTTTATTTTTAAAAAATATTCCTTCCTTAACTGTGTAACTGTGGTGAGGCATGATTTCCTTTGTAAACCAAACAAAAACAATACACTTCAACAGATAATTGCACAAACAGATATGAGAATCTAGCTGTCTTTCTATTAAACCAGGAATCTTCACAGATTTAAAACAGTGCTACTTGTCTCACTGAATTTGAGGGATGGGGGAGGAAGGAATATAGTTTTCTTATTAATTTTTTTTCTTTTTAAGCATTCCTTCCTTCCTCTTGTTTGCTTTGTGGTTGTGCTGGGCCTTCGTTGCTGCGCTCAGGCTGTCTCTAGTTGCTGCATGCCGCGCTCGTTGCAGTGGCTTCTCTTGTTGTGGCACACAGGCTTAGTGGCCCTGCAGCGTGTGCAGTCCACCTGGACCAGGGATTGAACTGATGTCCCCAGCATTGTCAGGAGGATTTTTAAGCACTGGACCTCCAGGGAAGTCCTAAATAAATTCTTAAACATTTTCTTAGTTACTATTTTCTGATGAGGTAAATATTATAGGTATAACCAGCATAAGCAAAGACTCTTGTGGAGCCCTCATTTTTTTTAAAAGTGAGAAGTTTAAAAGAGGTCCTTAGTTTGAGAAATGCTTTTGTTTTATAATCTTCCCTCATTCCTCCATATTATCAAACCATTTCCTCTGCTGTTAGTCACTTGCCAATCAGGCTTTGGGGGTGCCACTTGGTTCAGGGTAGTATACATGTTTAATGTGTATATGTATATATATATATTTTTTTTTTTCCACAACAGTAAAAGATGTTTATCACTTTTCACAACCAATAGCCAGACAAAAAATAAAAGAATTACAGTTGCAAGCCATAATGGAAACATGATTAACCTAACAGTATGAAATAATTATGTACAATTTGAGGGGTTAAGTAGAGTGATGCGATAGGTGGAAGTGCATACATGCACATCTTTTCATTCATTCAGCCAGTCTGTCTTTTGGTTGGTGCATTTAATGCATTTACGTTTAAGGTAATTATCCATATGTATGGCAAATTAAGTCCCTGGGTTAGGAAGATCCCCTGTAGGAGGGCATGGCAACCCACTCCAGTATTCTTGCCTGGAGAATCCCATGGAGAGAGGAGCCTGGTAAGCTTCAGTCAAAAAGGTCAGAAAGAGTTGGACAAGACTGAAGCAACTGAGCGCATGCACACGCACACATACACACGCATACAATCCTATTACCATTTTCTTAATTGTTTTGGGTTTATTTTGTGTAGATTTTTTTCCTTCTCGTGCATACTGCTTAGAGACATTCCTATAGCATTTGTTGTAAAGCTAGTTTGGTGGTGCTGAATTCTCTTAACTTTTGCTTGTTTGGAAAGCTTTTGATTTTTCCACTGAATCTGAACAAGTGTCCTGCTGGGTAGAGTATTCTTGGTTGTAGTTTCTTCCCTTTTATCGCTTTAAATATGTCGTGCCATTCCCTTCTGGCTTGTAGAGTTGCTGTTGAAATCAGCTAATATAGCCTGATGAGAGTTCCCTTGTATGTTGTCATTTTTCCCCTTGTTGCTTTTAATATTTTATCTTGCTCTTTAATTTTTGTCATTTTGATTACTGTGTGTCTCGGTCTGTTCCTCCTTGGGTTTATCCTGCTTGGGATTCTCTGTGCTTCCTAGACTTGGTTGACTATTTCCTTTACCATCTTAGGGAAGTTTTCAGCTATTATCTTTTCAAATATTTCCTTAGGTCCTTTCTCCCTCTCTTCTCTTTCTGGAAACCCTGGAGAAGGCAATGGCACCCCACTCGAGTACTCTTGCCTGGAAAATCCTATGGATGGAGGAACCTGAAAGGCTTGCAGTCCATGGGGTCGCTGAGGGTCAGACACAATTGAGCGGCTTCACCTTCACTTTTCACTTTCATGCATTGAAGAAGGAAATGGCAGCCCACTCCAGCGTTCTTGCCTGGAGAATCCCAGGGACAGGGGAGCCTGGTGGGCTGCTGTCTGTGGGGTCGTACAGAGTCAGATACGACTGAAGTGACTTAGAAGCAGCAGCAGCAGAGGTCTCTTAGGCTGTCTTCGTTCTTTTTCATTCTTTTTTTCTATATTCTGTTCTGCAACAGTGACTTCCACCATTCTGTCTTCCAGGTCACTTACCCATTCTTCTGCCTCAGTTATTTTGCTATTGCTTCCTTCTAGTGTATTGTTCATCTTTATTCTTTAGTTCTTCTGGGTCTTTGGTAAATATTTCTTGCATCTTCTCCATTCTTTTTCTGAGATCCTGGATCATCTTCACTATCATTATTCTGAATTCTTTTTCTGGAAAGTTGGCCTGTCCCCATTTCATTTAGTTGTTTTTCAGGGGGTTTTATCTAGTCCTTTCATCTGGGATATAACCCTCTGCTTTTTCATTCAGGTTAACTTTCTATGATGTGGTTTTTGTTCTAGTGCTGCAGGATTGTGGTTCTTCTTGCTTCTGTTTGCCTTCTGGTGCATGAGGCTGAGGCTTGTGTAAGATTCCTGATGGGAGGGACTGGGCATGGGAAAAACTGGGACTTACTGTGGTGGGCAGTAAAACTTTAATCCCATTATCTGCTGATGTGTGGGGTTGTGCTTCCTCCCTGTTAGTTATTTAGCCTGAGACGACTCAGCCCTGGGGTCTGTGGGCTTTATGGTAGGGTTAATGGCAACCTTCAAGAGGGCTTATCCTAAGGGGCACCTTCCAGGACTGCTACTGCCAGTGCCTTTGTCCCTGCGGCCATCCGTTGCCAACCCATGCTTCCACAGGAGACCTTCCAACAGTAGCAGGTAGGTCTAGTTCAGTCTCCTGTGGAATCACTGCTCCTTGTGCCTGAATCTTGATACTCTCAAGATTTTGTTTGTGCCCTCCAAGAGCGAAGTCTGTTACCCCCAGTCCTGTGGAAATCCTATAATCAAATCCTGCTGGCCTTCAAAGTCAGAATTCCTGGGGATTCCCAGTCCCTTTACCAGATCCCCAGGTTGGGAAGCCTGACATGGGACTCAGAACCTTCACAATAGTGGGAGAACTTCTTTGGTATTATTGTCCTCCAGATTGTGGGTTACTCACCTGGTGAATATGGGATTTGATTTTATTGTGCTTGTGCCCCCTCCTTCTATCTCCTTGCAGCTTCTTTGTCTTTGGTCTGGGGTATCTTTTTTTGGTGGGCTCCAGCATCCTCCTTTTAATAGTTGTTCAACAACCAGTTGCAATCTTGGTGCTCTTGCAGGAGGAGATGAACATGTGTCATTCTACTCTACTCTCTTGAACCAATCTAATGTATATTTTTTGATGGTGAGCGTTGCATATCCAGTAAAAGCTCTTAGTAATTCAGTACCTATAAGAGAGTAAAGTGAAAGTCACTTAGTCATGTCTGACTCTTTGCAACCCCTGGAGTATATAGTTAATGGAATTCTCCAGGCCAGAATACTGGAGTGGGTAGCCTTTGCCTTCTCTAAGGGATCTTCCCAACCCAGGTATCAAACCCAGGTCTCCCGCATTGCAGGTGGATTCTTTACCAGCTGAGCCACAAGGGAAACCCATAAGAAAGCCCAGCTTTTTTTCCTACCTTATTAATGAAGCATATTGAATGTGAATTTTAAAATTATGTCCTCACCATCTATTTTGTATTATAATCTGTATATAATAAGTAGGGTTTCCCTGGTAGCTCAGCTGGTAAAGAATCTGCATGCAATCCAGGAGGCCCTGGTTTGATTTCTGGGTTGGCAAGTTCCCCTGGAAAAGGGATAGGCTACCCACTCCAGTATTCTTGGGCTTCCCTGGTGGCTCAGATGGGAAAGAATCTGCCTGCAGTGTGAGAGGCCTGGATTCGATTCCTGGATTGGGAAGATCAGAGGAGAAGATTAAAGAAAAGATGAATATATAATCAGTTCAAGAAACTCTAGTGCTCCTACTGCTCACTAATAGAATTTTTACCACCTGCCACCCCCGCTGCCCCCAAACAAACAGTAAGACTAGTTTGAAAAGCTTGTTCTTCACTTTGAATAAGGAAGCTTTTTAAAGAAAAGAGGACAATCCAAATCATTTTGTCATAGCCCTTTTCAAAAAGCTGGACAGTGTTGAACTGTTAAAATTATATGCATTCAGTTCAGTCGCTCATTGTATCCGACTTTTTGTGACCCCGTGAGCCACAGCACACCAGGCCTCCTTGTCCATCACCAAGAGTTTGCTCAAACTCACGTCCATTGAGTCGGTGATGCCATCTAACCACCTAATCCTCTTTCGTCCCCTTCTCCTCCCACCGTCAATCTTTCCCAGCATCAGGATCTTTTCAAATGAGTCAGCTCTTCGTATCAGGTGGCCAAAATACTGAAGTTTCAGCTTCAACATCAGTCCTTCCAATGAACACTCAGGACTGATCTCCTTTAGTATGGACTGGTTGATCTCCTTGCAGCCCAAGGGACTCTCAAGAGTCTTCTCCAACACCACAGTTCAAAAGCATCAATTCTTCGGCCCTCAGCTTTCTTTATAGTACAACTCTCATATCTGTACATGACTACTGGAAAAACCATAGCCTTGACTAGATGGACCTTTGTTGACAAAGTAATGTCTCTGCTTCTTAATATGCTGTCTAGGTTGATCATAACTTTCCTTCCAGTGAGTAAGTCTTTTAATTTCATGGCTGCAATCACCATCTGCTGTGATTTTGGAGCCCTAAAAAATAAAAGCCACTGTTTCTACTGATTCCCATCTATTTGCCATGAAGTGATGGGACCGGATGCCATTATCTTAGTTTTCTGAATGTTGAGCTTTAAGCATTAAGTTTAGGTTAAATTTATGATGCAATGAAGATCTACATTTTTAGTTTTGTTTGTGGTTTGTGATATAGCAGGACCACTGTGTAAAAGCAGAGTCCATAGTACCTTTAATACTTAGTTGATAAGAATTAGACTATCATTTTATTATTTTACATAATTATCAGAATTTATGTCTTCATACAAATGGCAGTAAACATAGCTGAAAAAAAAATTTTTTTTTCAAAGTGATTTTTCACCCCATACATTCAACATTTATAAAATTGTTCTGTTTGAACAGTTTTGTGATTTGCTTTTCGGTAATGTTGCTAGGGATTTGATTTAGGTCATACCTGAATGGTCTAGTGGTTTTCCCTACTTTCTTCAATTTAAGTCTGAATTTGGCAATAAGGAGTTCATGATCTGAGCCAGTCAGCTCTTGGTCTTGTTTTTGTTGACTGTATAGAGCTTCTCCATCTTTGGCTGCAAAGAATATAATCAGTCTGATTTTGGTGTTGACCATCTGGTGATGTCCATGTGTACAGTCTTCTCTTGTGTTGTTGGAAGAGGGTGTTTGCTATGACCAGTGCATTTTCTTGGCAAAACTTTATTAGTCTTTGCCCTGCTTCATTCCGTATTCCAAGGCCAAATTTGCCTGTCACTTCAGGTGTTTCTTGACTTCCTGCTTTTGCATTCCAGTCCCCTATAATGAAAAGGACATCTTTTGGGGGTGTTAGTATTAAAAGGTCTTGTAGGTCTTCATAGAACCGTTCAACTTCAGCTTTTTCAGCGTTACTGGTTGGGACATAGACTTGGATTACTGTGATATTGAATGGTTTGCTTTGGAAACGAACAGAGATCATTCTGTCGTTTTTGAGATTGCGTCCAAGTACTGCATTTTGGACCCTTTTGTCAACCATGATTGCTACTCCATTTCTTCTGAGGGATTCCTGCCCACGGAAGTAGATATAATGGTCATCTGAGTTAAATACACCCATTCTAGTCCATTTTAGTTTGCTAATTCCTAGAATGTTGATGATCATTCTTGCCATCTCTTGTTTGACCACTTCCAATTTGCCTTGATTCATGGACCTGACATTCCAGGTTCCTATGCAACATTGCTCTTTACAGCATCGGACCTTGCTTCTATCACCAGTCACATCCACAACTGGGTATTGTTTTTGCTTTGGCTCCATCCCTTCATTCTTTCTGGAGTTATTTCTCCACTGATCTCCAGTAGCATATTGGGCACCTAGTGACCTGGGGAGTTCCTCTTTCAGTATCCTATCATTTTGCCTTTTCATACTGTTCATGGGGTTCTCAAGGCAAGAATACTGAAGTGATTTGCCACTCCCTTTTCCGGTGGACCACATTGTGTCAGACCTCTCCACAGTCACATTAAACTGTGGAAAATTCTGAAAGAGATGGGAATACCAGACCACCTGACCTGACTCTTGAGAAACCTATATGCAGGTCAGGAAGCAACAGTTAGAACTGGACATGAAACAACAGACTGGTTCCAAATCATTAAAGGAGTACATCAAGGCTGTATATTATCACCCTGTTTATTTAACTTATATGCAGAGTACATCATGAGAAACGCTGGGCTGGAAGAAACACAAGCTGGAATCAAGATTGCCAGGAGAAATATCAATAACCTCAGATATGCAGATGACACCACCCTTATGGCAGAAAGTGAAGAGGAACTAAAAAGCCTCTTGATGAAAGTGAAAGAGGAGAGTGAAAAAGTTGGCTTAAAGCTCAACATTCAGAAAACAAAGATCATGGCATCTGGTCTCATCACTTCATGGGAACTAGATGGGGAAACAGTGGAAACCATGTCAGACTTTATTTTTTTGGGCTCGAAAATCACTGCACATGGTGACTACAGCCATGAAATTAAAAGACCCTTACTCCTTGGAAGAAAAGTTATGATCAACCTAGATAGCATATTGAAAAGCAGAGACATTACTTTGCCAACAAAGGTCCATCTAGTAAAGACTCTGGGTTTTCCACTGGTCATGTATAGATGTGAGTTGAACTGTGAAGAAAGCTGAGTGCCTTGAAGAATTGATGCTTTTGAACTGTGGTGTTGGAGAAGACTCTTCAGAGTCCCTTGGACTGCAGGGAGATCCAACCAGTCCATTCTGAAGGAGATCAGCCCTGGGATTTCTTTGGAAGGAATGATGCTAAAGCTGAAACTCCAGTACTTTGGCCACCTCATGTGAAGAGTTGACTCATTGGAAAAGACTCTGATGCTGGGAGGGGTTGCGGGCAGGAGGAGAAGGGGACGACAGAGGATGAGATGGCTGGATGGCATCACTGACTCGATGGACGTAAGTCTGAGTGAACTCCGGGAGTTGGTGATGGACAGGGAGGCCTGGTGTGCTGCAATTCATGGGGTCGCAAAGAGTCGGACACGACTGACCAACTGAACTGAATGTTGCTGGGACTTCATTGCAGGAAGAAAAATGTTTTTTGTGTCCTCTAAGAGATTGGTTATGTAAGCCTTGGTTAATGTTATTTACAAATATGACTCAGGAGCCTTATGATAGTGATTGGTATCATTTTATGACAGTTAATTTCAGGAAGGTCAAGAATTTTAGCTTACCAGGATTTTAGACTCTGGGTTTTGGATTTTAGGTCTGATACTTTCCCTTTTATGACTTTGGACAAGTTGCTTCCTCTGCATCTAGTTTATCTATAAAATGATGATATAATGTCCCCTTGGGGTTATTGTAAGTATTGAAAATGTGTTTCACTTCTGGAATTGATACTGAATAGTGGCTAATGGTAGCTATTGTTTTTTAAATTGGTACTTTTGAATTAAAATTCATGTGATCATTCCTTTTTAAAATGTATCACTAATTGGCCCTCATATTTATGGATTCTCATCTACAGATCAGGTACAATGGAAATATTCAGAAAGAAAAGTTCCAGGAAGTTCTAAATAGCAAAACAAATCTGCCACATACACACTGCAACTATTTGTGTAACTTTCACATGTGTATCTACAACTCTTTACATAGAATTTACACGAATCAGGTATTAAAAGTAATACAGCTGTGTGCATATGTTATATGAAATTACAGGACCATTTTATTTAAGGGACTTGAACGTTCCCCCATTTTGGGAGTGGGCAGTAAAGTCCTGGAACCAGTCTCCCTAAACCTCCCAGATACTGCAGGACAACTGTATTCACTAAACCAAGACACTTTAATATGAATTCCTTAAATCAGGAATTCCTCCTCCTGTATATAAGGGAGAATAATTTTGAACCTCAGCCCTTGGAGAGAGGAGACCACAATAGAATATTTTACTCACCTGCTTTGGATAAACAAATGATGCTGACTTTATTAGTGCTGCTGCTGCTAAGTCGCTTCAGTTGTGTCCGACTCTGTGCGACCCCATGGATGGCAGGCCACCAGACTCCCCCGTCCCTGGGATTCTGCAGGCACGAACATTGGAGCGGGTTGCCATTGCCTTCTCCAGCCTTTATTAGTGAGGGCTGCCATAACAAAATAACACAGACTGAGTGCCATAAAGAGCAGACTGATTTTCTCCCATATCTAGAGGCTAGAAGTCTAAGATCCAGGTGTCGGTAGGGTTGGTGTCTTGTGAAGGCCTTTCTCTTCAGCCTCCTCCCTGTGTGCCCACGCTGCCTTTCCCCCATGCACATGTATCCTTGGTTCCTCTCTCTCATAGGTTACTAACCTAACTGACTCATTTGAAGTTGGTCACTTCTATGAAGGACCTGTCTCCAAATATGTTACATCTTGAGGTCATGGAGGTTGGAACTTTAGCATAGGAATTTTGGAGGGGACATAATTTGGCCTGTAACACCAATATTTGCATAAGAGCTAATGTATGTTGGATATTGACAGTGTGCCAATTTTCCAAATTAAATTTTATGTGCACATTAACCCTGTGATTATTAGCATCTCTTTTTTATAGAGGACACTGAGACTTAGATTAGGTAACTTGGCTGAGAGATGGGATTGAAATTCAAGTGTTTTGGGCTCTAGTGTCCATGTTGTCTTAGGTACGAACTGAGTACTAGGAAACAAAAGCACAGAGATAAGAGGGTTGAAATATACAAACCGCTGTTTTGCAGTGTCCACTAAGGTCTTGCTAGTAAGTAACCTCTGAAGTGGAAAATCATTTAATGCCAGCCCTGGTTGACTATTAATTTTTTCTTTAAAAATTAGGAGGAGTTTTGGTTTAAGATGGAAACGTGAATGAAGCTAAAGAATTTTGGCACATGATTGTGCTAAGACAGATTTGCACAAACAAAATTTGTCTTATTTTCAGGTTGCTCAAAATGCCTTTCTGCTTTTTGTCTTTTGCAGAAGATTCTAGTGTTCCAGAAACTCCAGAAAATGACAGAAAAGCAAGTATATCGTATTTCAAGAATCAAAGAGGGATTCAATACATTGATTTGTCTTCTGATAGTGAAGATGTTGTTTCCCCAAATTGCTCCAGTACAGTTCAAGAGAAAAAATTCAACAAAGACACGGTGATTATAGTGTAAGCAACTTAATAGGTTCATTATATTTGCATGTATAACACCCCCCCTTTTTTTTTTAGAAAAAGTTAACTTATGTTGAAAATTTTTGATGATTTCCACCCCACTTTTTTCCTTTTCCTGACTGCATCATGGTCATTTTTTCCTAACATAGAGCTGTAAACACATAAGTGTGTGTGTATGTACATGTTTATGTGTATGTGTGTGAGATTGATTCTGGACTGATTTTCTCTATTATTATTTTTTTGACCTCACAAGTTGGCTTGCGGGTTCTTAGTTTCTGAACCAGGGATTGAGCCCAGGACACAGCAGTAAAAGCACTGAATCCTAACTAATGGACCACCAGGAAATCCCTCGGTTCTGATTTTCAGAAAAAAAGTTCAGTTAGAGTAAATATTTAATCTTTTCATTCTCCATAGATAGGGAATTTATTTTAACAAGTACCTTTGATCATTTGTAACTACTTCCTGATTTGTTCTTGAGTCCGATTGACATTTTTGGACATTTTGGGGACACATTCAGTGAGCTAGTACAGAGCTTGTATGATAGATAGAAATGTAGTAAGTAAATAAAAAATGCAATATGCCAAATAATAAATCTGATGGGCAAAGGGAGGGGGGAGAGGGGATACAGGATTTGGGGCCAGGGTTAAGGGCCAAGGGTAAAGTACATGGTTGGAAAAGACTTTATTAAGAAGATGTTGCTTGAGCAGAGATGTGAATGTGCTGGGAGGGGCATTAGGAATATCCTGCTTAGTGACCTTTAGTGGTGTTATGCCTGTTTAGGGAAAAGGAGTGGGTCCCATCATCATGGTCCCATCATCAACAGTGACAGACTTTATTTTGGGGGGCTCCAAAATCACTGCATATGGTGACTGCAGCCATGAAATTAAAAGACACTTGCTTCTTGGAAGAAAAGCTATGACCAACCTAGACAGCATATTAAAAAACAGAGACATTGCTTCCCCAACAAAGGTCCATCTAGTCAAAGCTATGGTTTTTCCAGTAGTCATGTATGGATGTGAGAATTGGACTATAAAGAAAGCTGAGGGCCAAAGAATTGATGCTTCTCAACTGTGGTGTTGGAGAAGACTCTTGAGAGTCCCTTGGGCTGCAAGGAGATCCAACCAGTCCATCCTAAAGGAGATCAGTCTTGGATGTTCATTGGAAGGACTGATGTGGAAGCTGAAACTCCAGTACTTTGGCTACCTGATGTGAAGAACTGACTCATTTGAAAAGACCCTGATGCTGGGAAAGATTGAGGGTGGGAGGAGAAGGGGATGACAGAAGATGGGATGGTTGGATGACTTCACTGACTCAATGATCATGAGTTTGAGTAGACTCCAGGAGTTGGTGATGGACAGGGAGGCCGGCATGCTGCAGACCATAGGGTTGCAAAGAGTTGGACACAACTGAGCGACTGAACTAAACTGACTGACTAGGGCTAATGCTAGAAAGTGAAGGACCTAAGGTCACAAGGTGAGGAGTAGAATAGGGAAAGGACTTTATCTAGTTAATAAGCCCATAGGCTATTTGGCTTTTATTCTGAATGAGAATAAAAGGAGCTAAAGGAGCATACTGAGCAGAGGAGTAAAATGACCTGATTAATATGTTTAAAAGTCTTTAAGGGTATAGGGAAGTGGTAGTAGAATCATGAATACTTTTGTAATAACTAAGGCAAAAAAAAAGGATGGAAGCTTAGACCATTCTCGTACCTATGGATGTGAATGAGAAGTAGTTAGATTCTGGATATACTCTTAAGGTAGAGCAGAGAGGCTTTATTGATGGATTGCAAATGGAATGGCAGAGAAGGGAGTATGGATGACCCTAAGATAATTTGACCTGGGCAACTGGAAGGATGGAGTTAACAGTAACTGGGATAAGGAGTACTCTCTTGAGTGTGATAGAGAACAGCGTTAGAAGGAAAGATTGGCAATTAAGTCTTGGACATGCTGTGTTTGAGAAGACTCTTGGACATCTAAGTGGACGTGTCAGGTAGGCAATTTAGATTTGTAACATTAGGTTCTGGAGAAAGGTCTAGGTTCCACATGTATATTTAGGTGTTGTCAGGATGAAAACTGCAGTGTTAGTTGCTCAGTTATGTCTGACTCTTTGCAACCCAATGAACTATAGCCCGCCAGGCTCCTGTGTCCTTGAAATTCTCCAGGCAAGAATACCAGAGTGAGTTACCATTCCTTTCTCCAGGGGATCTTCCCGACCCAGGGATGGAACCTGGGTCTCCTGCATTGCAGGCCCTTGATATTAAAAGATACACGATTAGATAAAATCACTAAGAGACACGGTAGTATAGCTGGAATACAGACAATGCCTTGATTGAAGGACTTAGGCCAGGGGAACTCTTGATTTTAGGAACGGAGCGACATGAGAAGAAACTGGTAGAAGATTCTAAGAAGGAGCAGTCATTGAGGTAAAACTCAAAAAGTTGTGTGATGAGAGGCTAAGTGAGGAAAGTGATGCAAGAGATCAAGACTGTCCTCTGCTAAGATGAGGACTTTCTCTTAAAATGAATTTCCTCTTGTACATAAGCTTAGGTGAACATGCCTTTGTCTTGAATTTTACTCTGAAATAAAAAATAGTGATGATCCTATGTGGTAGATCCTGAGGAAAATTGATACATTAGCACTCCAAATTTTACTTTTTATTTTGAAAAGAATTTAAATTTACAGAAAAGTTACAAGAAAAACCAGTTTCCACAAGCTTTTTAAAAAGATTCATCCTTTGTTAACATTTTCCCACGTTGCTTGTCACCTTCATATAATAATAGAATTATTGTATTTTTATTTATTTTTTTATGCCTGCACTGGACTTTCTCTAGTTACAGTGAGTGGGGACTACTCCAGTTGTAGTGCTCAGGCTGCTCATTGCATTGATTTCTCTTGTTGCAAAACATGGGCTCTGGGTACTCAGGCTTCAGTGGTTGCAGCTCACAGGCTATAGAGCATGGGCTCAGTAGTTGTGGTGCATGAGCTTAGCTGTCCTACATTACATGGGATCTTCCTGGACCAAGGATCAAACTTGTTTCCCCTTAAAATATAAATTGATGTACTCATTCCTCCACTAAGAATGTCTTGTAATGAAAAAAAATAATTAGCTGAACGAAGCTTTGTGCTTAGTAATGTAGTTGTTTTTCCCTCTGATTTAAGTTCCTTATCTTTTGATGGACAGATTACAAACAGTTTGATTTCAAGGACAGGTGGTTAGTCCATGAATCATATTTTGAGTAGTACTCTATAATAAAATTTTCTCTAGCATCATGCATTGGGTTTAGTTCATCATGTGTCTTTGGTTTAATCTGAAATTATCTCAGCCTTTTTTTTGGTTCCCATGATTTTCGTTACTTGTGAAGGTAATAAACCAGGTTTTTTAGGATGTCCCTCACTTTCTACATGGCTTCCCTGTGGCTCAGACAGGAAAGAATCTGCCTGCAATGCGAGAGACCCAGTTTCGATTCCTGGGTCAGGAAGATACCCTGAAGAAGGGAATGGCACCCCACTCCAGTATTCTTGTCATGGACAGAGGAGCCTGGCAGACTACTGTCCATGGGGTTGCAAAGAGTCAAACATGACTGAGTGACTGACACTTTGATTTTTTCAATTTCTACACCCCTAATGCACCCAAGAATTGATGCTTTTGAAGTGGGGTGTTGGAGAAGACTCTTGAGAGTCCCTTGGACTGCAAGAAGATCAAACCAGTCAATCCTAAAGGAAATGAGTCCTGAATATGCATTGGAAAGACTTATGCTGAAGCTGAAACTCCGGTACTTAGGCCACCTGATGTGAAGACCTGATTCATTGGAAGAGACCCTGATGCTGGGAAAGATCGAAGGCAGGAGGAGAAAGGGATGACACAGGATGAGATGGTTGGATGGCATCACTGACTTGATGAACATCACTTTGAGTAAGCTCCAGGAGTTGTTGATGGACAGGGAAGCCTGGTGTGCTGCAGTCCATGGGGTTACAAAGAGTCAGAAATGACTGAGCAACTAAACTGACTGATACCATAGATTAGTTTATCAATTTTTCAGCAATGCATAAGAAAGTTTACCCTTCTCTCCGTAGAGTTTTGTTTATTCTCTTTTGTTCTCTCCTAATTGATGGGCTTAAGTTGAATTCTCAAGCCTGAAATTAGAATTTGCCATTTCTTCAAGTAGCACCTTTTTAAAGGAATGGCATTTGGCAATCTGGGAGTGAAGTGTGTTCTTTCTTTGCTGTTAGGTGAAACGGGATTGTCATTGCCCTTTCAGCAAGAATGGGCTAGGATATGAGAGAGAATGTTGTGGGGTTTTTGTTATTGTTGCTTTTAAAATCGTAAGTTTGTGATAATATATTTTATTCTGACCTAATACTGTAAGACTCTTCCTTGCCTCTCCTCTGTATTTCCTTCTCTGATAGTGAGAACTCTGCTTCCACCAGTATCATTATATTTGCTAATCTGTTCAGTCACCCAGTATACGTATAATAGTTTCAGAATTGCTGTTGTCATACTGCTTGACTGTAAAGCCCACTAAGAGTTTAAGATTTGTTCATAAGTTTTATGTTGTCTTTAGGTGAAGGTGTATGGTTACAGTACTTAGATTATTTATTGAAAATTTTCTTTGTTATTCACTTCAAGTGTAGTTCAGTATGTTAATTTTTGTTTGTATTCCTTTTAGGGTTTTTTTTCCATTGTCCCTTTTAAAAAAATTTTTTACCTTCAAATATTTAAAATATTGACATGGTTCCAAAAATCAAAACTCTACATAGAATGTGCTTAGAGAATAATTAAAGTAGGAAATGGCAACCCACTCCAATATCCTTGCCTGGAAAATCCCATGGACAGAGGAGCCTGGCAGGCTGCAGTCCGTGGGGTTGCAAAGAGTTGGACATGACTGAGCATCTAAGCACAGAGAAGTAGTAACTTCCTGTCCCTTCTCTACCAGCCTCTTCCTCCTCCCACCTCAGAACTAACCAGTTAGTTTTTTGTCATACTTTGTTTCTCTTTCATGTGTCTTTTTTCTTCTTTGCTACACAGAAGTTAGCACTCTATCTTGTGCTGTCTATGAATAAATAATGTGTATGTATAGATGTATGTGTACATTTATTCTTTGTTTTATTAACTTCAGTTCAGTCTCTCAGTCATGTCCGACTGTGATCCCATGGACTGCAGCACGCCGGGCTTCCCTGTCCACCAACTCCTGGACCTTGCTCAAACTCATGTCCATTGAGTCGGTGATGCCATCCAACCATCTCATCCTCTGTCATACATGATATATATCCTGGAAATCATGTCAGCTCATAAAAATCTTTATTGTTTTTCACAACACTGTTTTCCATAGTTACAATCAGTTACAATCAATGCATGGGCCTTTTTAATTATCAGGGTTTCTTAACCTTGACACTGCTGACACTTTGCGCCAGGTAGTTCTTTGTTCTGAGGGGCTGCTATGTATGTTGTAGAATGTTTAACAGAATCCCTGACCTCTACCAGTTAAATGCCAGTAGCACCTCGCTAGGCAAGACAATCAAAAATGTCTCCAGCCACTGTCACATGTCCTCTAAGGGAAATTGCCTCCCTTTTGAGAACCACAGATAGAGATAATTTTATTTCTTAGGTATGGTCTTGCTCCCTGTCTCCTGTACAGTGTTGCTAACCTCCGTCCATAGTTCATCAGTCATTCTGTCTATCTAGTCCCTTAAATCTATTTCTCACTTCCACTGTATAATCATAAGAGATGTGATTTAGGTTATACCTGAATGATCTAGTGGTTGTCCCTAGTTTATTCAATTTAAGTCTAATTTGGCAATAAGGAGTTCATGATCTGAGCCACAGTCAGCTCCCAGTCTTGCTTTTGCTGACTGTATAAAACTTCTCCATCTTTGGCTGCAAAGGGTATAATCAACCTGATTTCAGTGTTGACCATCTGGTGATGTCCATGTATAGAGTCTTCTCTTGTGTTGTTGGAAGAAGGTGTTTGCTATGACTAGTACATTCTCGGCAAAACTCTGTTAGCCTTTGACCTGCTTCATCCTGTACTCCAAGGCCAGATTTACCTGGTGTTACTCCAGATATTTCTTGACTTCCTACTTTTGCATAATGAAAAGGACATGTTTTTGGGGTGTTAGTTCTAAAAGGTCTCGAAGGTCTTCATAGAACCATTTAACTTTAGCTTCTTCACCATTATTGGTCAGGGCACAGACTTGGATTGCTATGATATTGAATGGTTTACCTTGGAAATGAACAGAGATCATTCTGTTGTTTTTGAGATTGCATCCAAGTACTGCATTGCAGACTCGTTGACTATGATGGCTACTCCATTTCTTCTAAGGGATTCTTGCCCACAGTAGTAGATATAATGGTCATCTGAGTTATTCACCCAACAGTCCATTTTAGTTCGCTGATTCCTAAAATGTCAGTATTCACTTTTGTCATCTCCTGTTTGACCACTTCCAATTTGCTGTGATTCATGAACCTAACATTCCAGGTTCCTATGCAGTATTGCTCTTTACAGCATCGGACCTTGCTTCCATCACCAGTTAGATCCACAACTGGGTGTTCTTTTTGCTTTGGCTCCGTCTCTTCATTCTTTCTGGAGTTATTTCTCCACTGATATCTAGCAGCATGTTGGGCACCTACCAACCTGGGGAGTTCATCTTTTAGTGTCCTATCTTTTTGCCTTTTCGTACTGTTCATGGGGTTCTCAAGGCAAGAATACTGAAGTGGTTTGCCATTCCCTTCTCCTGTGGACCACATTTTATCAGAACTTTCTGCCATGACCCATCCGTCTTGGGTGGCCCTGTGTGGTATGGCTCATGGTTTCATTGAGTTAGACAAGGCTGTGGTCCATGTGATTAGATTGGTTAGTTTTCTGTGATTATGGTTTTCAGTCTGTCTGCCTTCTGGAGAAGGATAAGAGGCTTATGGAAGCTTCCTGAAAATGGGTCTTTTTCTGATGGGTGGGGCCATGTTCAGTAAATCTTTAATGCAATTTTCTGTTCATGGGTGGACCTATGGGATTTAAGGGACTAGATCTGATAGACATAGTGCCTGATGAACTACAGACGGAGGTTCCTGACTTTGTACAGGAGACTGGGTTCAAGACCATCCCCAAGAAAAACAAATGCAAAAAAGTAAAATGGCTGTCTGAGGAGGCCTGTAAAAGAAGAGAAGTGAAAAACAAAGAGGAAAGGAAAGATATACCCATTTGAATGCAGAATTCCAGAGAACAGTAAGGAGGGATAAGAAAGGCTTCCTTGGTGATCAGTGCAAAGAAATATAGGAACAATAGAATGGGAAAGACTAGAGATCTCTTCAAGAAAATTAGAGATACCAAGGGAACATTTCATGCAAAGATGTGCTCAATGAAGGACAGAAATGGTATGGACCTAACAGAACCAGAAGATATTAAGAAGAGGTGGCAACAATACACAAAAGACATGTACAAAAAAGATCTTCACAGCCCAGATAATGACGATGGTGTGATCACTCATCTAGAGCCAGACGTTCTGGAATGTAAAGTCAAGTGGGCCTTAGGAAGCATCACTATGAACAAAGCTAGTGGCGGTGATGGAATTCCAGTTGAGCTATTTCATATCCTAAAAGGTGATGCTGTGAAAGTGCTGCACTCAATATGTCAGCAAATTTGGAAAACTCAGCAGTGGCTCACTGCTACAGGACTGGAAAAGGTCAGTTTTCATTCCAATCCCAAAGAAAGGCAATGCCAAAGAATGCGCAAACTACCACACAGTTGTACTCATCTCACACGCTAGTAAAGAAATGCTCAAAATTCTCCAAGCCAGGCTTCAGAAATACATGAACTATGAAATTCCAGACGTTCAGGCTGGTTTTAGAAAATACAGAGGAACCAGAGGTCAAATTGCCAACATCTGCTGGATCATCGAAAATGCAAGAGAGTTCCAAAAAAAATCTATTTCTGCTTTATTGACTATGTCAAACCTTTTGACTGTGTGAATCATAATAAACTAGAAAATTCTGAAAGAGATGGGAATACCAGACCACCTGACCTGCCTCTTGAGAAATCTGTATGCAGGTCAAGAAGCAACAGTTAAAACTGGATATGAAACAATGGACTGGTTCCAAATTGGGAAAGGAGTACGTCAAGGCTGTATATTGTCACCCTGCTTATTTAAATTATATGCAGAGTACATAATGAGAAATGCTAGGCTGGATGAAGCACAAACTGGAAACAAGATTGCCAGGAGAAATATCAATAACCTCAGATATGCAGATAACACCACCCTTATGGCAGAAAGCAAAAAACTAAAGAGCCTCTTGATAAAAATGAAAGAGGAGAGTGGAAAAGTTGGCTTAAAGCTCAACATTCAGAAAACTAAGATCATGGCATCCAGTCCCATCACTTAATGGCAAATAGATGCAGAAACAGTGGCAGACTTTATTTTGGGGGGCTCCAAAATCACTGCAGATGGTGACTGCAGCCATGAAATTAAAAGATGCTTACTCCTTGGGGAAAAAGTTATGACCAACCTAGACAGCATACTAAAAGGCAGACATTACTTTGCCAACAAAGGTCCATCTAGTCAAGGCTGTGGTTTTTCCAGGAGTCATATGTGGATGTAAGAGTTGGGGTATAAAGAATGATGAGTGCCAAAGAATTGATGCTTTTGAATTGTGATAATGAAGAAGACTCTTTGAGATTCTTTTGCAATTAAAGGAGATCCAACCAGTCTGTCCTAAAGGAAATCAGTTGTAAATATTCTTTGGAAGGACTGATGTTCAAGCTGAAACTTCAATACTTTGGCCACCTGATGCAAAGAGCTGACCTATTTGAAAAGAGCCTGATGCTGGGAAAGATTTAAGGTGGGAGGAGAAGGGGAAGACAAAGCATGAGGTGGCTGGATGGCATCACCGATCAATGGACATGTGTTTATGTAAACTCTGGGAGTTGGTGATGGACAGGGATGCCTGGCGTGCTGCGGTTCTTGGGGTCGCAAAAAGTTGGATACAATTGAGAGACTGAACTGAACTGATAGAGATAGTAGAAACTCTGACAATTGGTGGAAGTATCTCAGGAAACATAATAGATAACAAGGAGCTGAAGGTAGAATCCTAGGTAATCAGTCAGTTCAGTCGCTTAGTCGGATCTTTGCGACCCCATGAACTGCAGCATGCCAGGCCTCCCTGTCCATCAGCAACTGCTGGAGTCTACCCAAACCCAAGTCCATTGAGTCGGTGGTGCCATCCCACCATCTCATCCTCTGTCGTCCCCTTCTTCTCATGCCCTCAATCTTTCCCAGCATCAGAGTCTTTGCTAATGAGTCAGCTCTTCCCATCAGGTGGTCAAAGTGTTGGAGTTTCAGCTTCAACCATTAGTCCTTCCAATGAACACCCAGGACTGATCTCCTTTAGGATGGACTGGTTGGATCTCCTTGTAGTCCAAGGGACTTTCAAGAGTCTTCTCCAACACCACAGTTCAAAAGAAACTATTTTTCGGCCCTCAACTTTCTTTATAGTCCAATTCTCACATCTGTACATGACTACTGGAAAAACCATAGCTTTGACTGGACACACCTTTGTTAGCAAAGTGATGTCTCTGCTTTTTAATATGCTGTCTAGGTTGGTCATAACTTTTTTCCCCAAGGAGTAAGCGTCTTAATTTCATGGCCGCAGTCACCATCTGCAGTGATTTTAGAGCCCGAAAAAATAAAGTCAGATGCTATTTCTGCTGTTTCCCCATCTATTTGCCATGAAGTGATGGGACTGGATGTCATGATCTTAGTTTTCTGAATGTTGAGCTTTAGGCCAACTTTCTCATTCTCCTCATTCACTTCATCAAGAGGCTCTTTAGTTCTTCTTCACTTTCTGCCATAAGGGTGGTGTCATCTGCATATCTGAGGTTACTGACATTTCTTCCTAGGCTCTTGAGTCCACCTTGGAATCCTAGATAATACTGGAGTTCAAAAAGGTAAAAAAAAGGAAGAAAGCCTTCTATACAGATTAAAGACAGGTGACACCACCCTTATGGCAGAAAGTGAAGAGGAACTAAAAAACCTCTTGATGAAAGTGAAAGTGGAGAGTGAAAAAGTTGGCTGAAAGCTCAACATTCAGAAAACGAAGATCATGGCATCCGGTCCCATCACTTCATGGGAAATAGATGGGGAAACAGTGTCAGACTTTATTTTTTGGGGCTCCAAAAAATAGCAGTCATCACTGCAGATGGTGACTGTAGCCATGAAATTAAAAGACGCGTACTCCTTAGAAAGAAAGTTATGACCAACCTAGATAGCATATTCAAAAGCAGAGACATTACTTTGCCAACAAAGGTCCGTCTAGTCAAAGCTATGGTTTTTCCTGTGGTCATGTATGGATGTGAGAGTTGGACTGTGAAGAAGGCTGAGCACCGAAGAATTGATGCTTTTGAACTGTGGTGTTGGAGAAGACTCTTGAAAGTCCCTTGGACTGCAAGGAGATCCAACCAGTCCATTCTAAAGGAGATCAACCCTGGGATTTCTTTGGAAGGAATGATGCTGAAGCTGAAACTCCAGTACTTTGGCCACCTCATGTGAAGAGTTGACTCATTAGAAAAGATTCTGATGCTGGGAGGGATTGGGGGCAGGAGGAGAAGGGGACGACAGGATGAGATGGCCAGATGGCATCACTGACTTGATGAACGTGAGTCTGAGTGAACTCCCAGAGTTGGTGATGGACAGGGAGGGCTGGCATGCTGCGATTCATGGGGTCACAAAGAGTCAGACACGACTGAGCGACTGAACTGAAGAGGTAAAGGAAAAATCAGAAGTAATGATACTGCAGAACCCATGGGTGAGGGTTGGGGGTGGGGCTGCATTTTCAAAGAACAGTGTTTGAGACCACAGAAGGACAGATAACTAATGAACGATTTGGGGGTTTTGTTGTTGTTTTAAATCACAT
Source organism: Bos taurus (assembly GCF_002263795.3). Taxonomy (NCBI): domain Eukaryota; kingdom Metazoa; phylum Chordata; class Mammalia; order Artiodactyla; family Bovidae; genus Bos; species Bos taurus. The sequence goes on along the minus strand of NC_037333.1, from coordinate 30,362,186 downwards.
TTGACTTTATAGAGGATATTATTGCCCTTAGAACAATTACCCTGAGGCGATGGGGCAGAAGATTATATAACAGTAGAAGATATATACGGAGAAGGCAATGGCACCCCACTCCAGTACTTTTGCCTGGAAAATCCCATTGACGGAGGAGCCTGGTAGGCTGCAGTCCATGGGGTCGCTAGAGTCGGACACGACTGAATAACTTCACTTTGACTTTTCACTTTCATGCATTGGAGAAGGAAATGGCAACCCACTCCAGTGTTCTTGCCTAGAGAATCCCAGGGAAGAGGAAGCCTGGTGGGCTGCCATCTATGGGGTCACACAGAGTTGGACACGACTGAAGCGACTTAGCAGCAGCAGCAGCAGAAGATATATAACAGTAAGTTGAGAACCATAAAAGATATGAAGAAATAAAAATGCAATCTTGAATACATAGGCTTGGAGGCAAGCAGTTAAAGAGATAGATTCAGGGGAGAACATAGTAGACAGTTAATTCCTGTAGGCATTAGGCCTGGAATCCCTTAGCCCTGAGTGTGTGTGTAAAGGGAAAGGAATAAATAACTTGATCTGAGACCAGATAAAAGAACACAGAGTGGTTATTCTTGTTCTTGTAGATTTTTTCTTTTATTTTTAAAGCTTTATTCATATTGGAAAATGATAGATAATGAACATATATATGCCACCTACATTTAACAATTGTTACTATTTTCCTGTTGCATTATTTTGTTTATTATTATTAGCTGAAGTATTTTAAAATGAATAATAGATACCCGAACACTCGTCCCCTTAGTACTTGCTCTGTATCCCACTTACATAAATACTACTATCAGTTCTCTACATCGTGTAATTCCCAGTTTATATTTAGGTTTCATGTGTTTTGTAGCTAGTTTTTCAAACCAGAATCCAAATAAGAAACATTTGAGTGTCATGACTCTTAATTACCTATACTTGGATCTTAAAATAGTACACTCCTCTCCTCTCTTTTTAAAGTACTTCAACTTACTGAAGAAATAGAGTCTTCTAGACAAAATAGACTTTTTCTGGTTGCTTCTTCATGATTGACTTGAATTTATTGCTCTATCTTTTCTATCTCCTATAAATTGGACATTAAGTCGAAGGCTTGATAAGATTCACTGTCAGCCTGAAAACTTCCTACATCAAGAGACACATGAGTTTGTCCCACAGAATGGTGATGAATCTGATCACTAGTTTAAGGGTGTGATGGTCCGAAGAGTAAGGACATTTAAAGTGGTTATGCAGTGTGAAAATTGTAAAAGGATTCCAACGTGAAAGCTTCATTTTCTCAGTGAACTCAGAGGCAGAAACCAGTTAGGAAGTGTGAATGTAGTAAGTCAGGGTGAAAATTTAGAGTTGAATATGTAAGGAATGAGAAATCTGGGTGTAATGGAAAGGGAGATATGTGTAATTGTCTTCATTAAAGGAAGAGATTTATTTAACCTTGTTACTTTAGAGCAGTTTTTCAGAGCAAGATTCAAGAAGTCAACCCAGAAGTTTGTTAAAATGGATACTTCTGTTCCTTCACAGTCCAGTTTATATGTTTTCAGGAGATTCTTAGTCATAACTGGTACCCTAACAGGTGCAGCTGAACTAAGTAAAGAGAAGTTACTAAAATACAGGTCCTGGATATGTGTCTAAAAGAACTGTCCAAAAACAGAATTAGCTGCATAGCGAAGTCTGCATTCTCTGGCACTAGGAATATACTTGACTATATTTCTTTCTCTGATCTCTGTGACTTCTACCCATTTGTTATACTTCTGATTTCTGATCTTCAGAATGCTTACTGTGTTAGAAAATCAAAATTTCAAAATGAATTCTGTTGTTTGGGAGAAACATGAATGAAATTTGGCTCACAGTGTCTTTTATGTAAGATAAACATATGAACTGAAATGTAATGAGATTAAAGTTAGTTGCTGTTGGATGAAGCCTTGTGTAAAACAAATGCTCCCTGTCTGCTAAAGAAACATTTTGTTCTTGGTAGACAGTCTAATATTGAATGGACCATTTTGATTTTAACACTTCGATCACCTAGGTAGACTGTGAAAATCCTTTTATATTTTTATTAGTGTATGCATGATAATTTCTCAGGAACAACATGACAACACCCATCTTTTATTCAGGGTACAGGTGAAAAAAGTAGGAAAGAGAAGTTGGGTATGCAATGGATGAGTATATTAACAAAATGGTTCACGTTTTTGCTGTTCTTTTCTATCCTGGCCCAGAGAATTTGAAATATGTTCAAAGTATGCTGACTTTCTCAGTGTAGATGTACAACTGTACTGAAATGGAAAAAATAACAACTTGTTTTAATCTTTAACAGATACAGATTACATTTATTATTGAAAAGAACTGCAAATGTATTGTATTATATATGTACAGTTATATTCATCTATAATGAGATAACATTAGTAATACATTAAAATACTGTTTTTTTCCCCTCCGAAAATACTTTTAGTTCTGAGCCATCTGAAGATGAAGAGTCCCAAGGCCTTCCTACCATGGCCACTAGAAACAATAATGATATTTCAGAATTGGAGGACCTTTCGGAATTGGAAGACCTTAAAGATGCTAAACTTCAGACCTTGAAGGAACTTTTTCCACAAAGAAGTGACAGTGATTTACTTAAGGTTATACCCCTTTCTAGTAATTGGTTATTACAGCTGTAATGATGCTTAAAATGTCTCCTGTATCCAGTGCTATATTCAGTAGATAGTCATTTTTCTAAAAATATCTTATGTTTGAAGATAATTTGATAATAAAAGCAGATGCCAGAGATTTACTTGTTGAATCTTACAGTAGGTGAGGTTTATTCACCTATAAGTAATGAAATAACTTGAGCATCTCTGTATCTCATGTAGGTTGTGAAGTTTTTTGAGTTTGGATGGTTCTGAAATGGGGATAACCCTCTTCTCACTAGAAACATAGAAATGTCCAGAGACTTTTCTTCTTATTTTCCCCGTAATGATTAGGAGTTGCTTTTCACATTTAGTGCCCTGTGACCAGGGATGCTAAACACGCTACAGTACCGAGAACACAGCCGTGTAACAGAAAAGGAGTCCTGCCAGTGGCACCCTTGCTGAGAAATATTGATTGAACTATAGAAACAAAACAAGTGGCTGTAGTTTTACTGTTACAGTTATCTAGCTCTCTTTTTATAAGAGGAAATAAAAATTTACCGTTCAGTTAAGTTGTAGGTAGAGAATAAACCTCTGAAGATTAGTAAATAGTTTATCCCTAGCTCTGCCACTTAGTATTTGATTGAGCTCTGGGGAATCATTTAATTACAGGTTCATAGGTTTTTCACCTTTGTTTTGATCATCACCATCCCTAGCATCACTCCCCCAAGCTAAGGCGTGGAAGGCACCATATCTCTATGGCCTAGGCAGGTAACTTTGAAGTGGTGGATATTGGCACATACTCTTTTTAAGAGAGGTAGCTGCTGCTTCGCTTTGATAGGATATGACCATGTGAAATCAGTGACAGCCTGTTTTTATCAGATAATTCAGATTTTCAAATAAAAGACTGAATTTTTATTTGGTGTTGATCATCAACTTAAGAGCTTTATTGAGATATAGTTTAAATCTGTAAAGATCACCTGATTTTTTGGATTTTAGCATATTTACAGAGTTGTACAACCATCACCATAATCTAATTTTAAAACGTTTTAATCGTTCCAAAAAGAAACCTTGTACCTATTAGCAGTCACTCCCCATCTCCGTTCCCTGGCCAACCACTAATCTCTGTCTCTATAGACTTGCCTATTCTGGACATTTCATATCAGTGGGAACATTACCGTACATGTTTTTTCTCTTTTTTGATCGTATAGCATTTAGGACCTTTGTTTCCCCAAGGAGGGATTGGACCAGTGCCTCCTGCAGTGGAAGCACAGTCTTAACCCCTGGACCACCAGGAAAATCCCAGTGAGATCTTTTATAACTGACTTTCTGTGCTTAGTATACAGCTTTGAAGTTCATTCATGTTGTATCATATTTCATTCCTTTTTATAGTAACTAATTTAAAGAAAGACAAAACCAGAAATACCATTCAAGTCAAACAAAACATGCCTGAAATAGAAGTGATCTAGGCCTGCTAGTTTGAACTCTTTTAAGTTTATATTATTTCCTTTGTTCTCTGATATATTTAATATGAATCTTTCTTTTTTCCCAAATTATTCTGATAACCTTTCTACTGTTAGCTCAGTGAAACTTGAATGGTATCTTGAGTCTACTTTTCCCCTGCAAGTAGTGTTACTTGCTTCCTGATGGGTTTTTTTCCCATAGGAAAAGAAGGAAAGAACGTACTAGGAGCAACACTGAAAGTATTGGAAAGAACTTTCAACAGAATAAACATGATGGAGTATTAAAATAGTCAACATAAATCGCAGTTTAAAAATACTTTAGCTTGAGTGCCAATTTTTCGTGTAGTTCAAGGGGATTTATTCCCTATAAAAGCATTTATCTCTAATTTTATAATTACAGTGGTAAAGTTGAATTGCTACATGAACTTTGTGTGTCTATTTCACTAGTATTTGAAATTTGGGGAATTTAGCATAACACTTGCTCCAAAGCATAGCACTCCCTGGAAGTAATCTGGATTTCAAGTGATCTCCCATCATTTTAAAAGATTTACAGATAACATTTATAAATTACTCTTCAGAGGCTTTTAGACCCATATAAAATAATTCAAGGAGCTATGAAATATAAACTTAGTCCTACACTTGATAAGAATATGCCTTGTCTATTTTGAAAATGAGGAAAGGCTTACAAGATGTTGGAGGATCCAAGAGGAAGAAAACTAGTATAGAAAAGAGCATTATTTTTTTGTTTTGAGGCTTTTAATTTAATGCAAAAATAGCTCATTTTAAAAATTAAGATCTTTTTAAAACAAATAACTCATTGGAAGTACAGAAAACTACGGCAAGAGAAAGTATGGGAGTTCTAAAATCTAAAAGTGTGAATTATGTAAGCCATCTATTAATATGTTCTTGAGTAAATTCAAGCAATTTAGTTTTTAGCAATTTAGAAATAGAGCATATTTCAAGAGTCCTTTATCCCACTCGAGAAGTACTAGATTTAAAAAATAATTCCAGAGTTTATTTTAAATGCCTATCAGTGCCTGTCCTTCCTTCCCTCCCTCCCTTCCTTCCCCTCTCCCTCTCTTCCTTTCCCTCCCTTTCTCTCTCTCTCACACACACACACACCCCCACCCACCCAGTACCTGGACTCACTCATAGGTAGGAAGTTTTTGAGACTTCAAGGCCCAGTCTTACAATTAAAATAACAAAAACCTTGAGTGTACTGTACATATTTGACTATGTTTTATTTTTTCTTTTATAATGGTGATAAGTAAATCCATTAAATACATTTTAAGATAGATAAATTTAGACTTTTTAGACAAACCAGATATTCTGAAAATTTATCATCTGACTTACTGAAATTAAGCTATTATGTAGCTATTTCTCTACTTGTATATTTAATATATTGGTTTATATATTTAATATATTTAAATATTTGGTAAGTTTGTAAAATAATTCTTAAAGTATTGTTTTTAAAACAATCTTTTCTCATTTTGTTAGTTGATTGACTCAACAAGCACTATGGATGGAGCAATTGCTGCTGCCTTGCTGATGTTCGGTGATGCAGGTATGCCTGACTTCGTTTCAAGCCATGTTGAAGATAATACATATCTTCTCATTTTTATTGCTCATCAGTTTACCAAGCTTCTCCATGAATTCTTACAGGAACCTTAGGAAGTATTAATAGCTTCAGGGGTTTTAGATGAAAACAGTGAAGATTAAGAAGGCTTAAAAAAATAAGAAGGTTAACTAACTTACCTGAGGTCTTACTTACCTGGAAACTGAATTTTCTAGGTTCCATTTTCTTGACCCTCCCAAAAAAGGGGAGGGGACAGTTTCATTGGTAGTTTTGCTTGTCCTCTGCAGATGAGATATCTTGACAGTGAAGTTTTGGGAGATATATGTTCTTTAATAAGTGTCCTTTCTAATTCATTGTAGTTTTACTTCTCTAAATGAGAGTCAGGAACTTAAGGAAATCCTAGCTTGTAATTAGCATTCCTTTGGGTACTAAACATTTATACTATAGTCCGGTTTTAGAATACCAAATAAATATTTTTATATAAGCACCTCCAATTTTTTTCAGTAAATGCTGCCTAGATTTTTTTTTGTGTGTACATACCGAGCAAGTAAAACTAACCTATAATCCCACTACTAGATAAGAAATGAAAGCAAGCCTAAATACTATATATAATCATTAGAATACAAAATATAGTATTGGTTTGCATTTTTAAGAAAAGTCATTTGATCATTTATCTTGGATAACTTGTCGTTACAATCAAAATTTATCTAATTACAAAATACCTCCATAACATTCCTCTCTGACACCAGTAGGATTAATTTATTGTTTTTCTACACATAAACATCACCAGATGATCAATACCAAAGTCAGACTGATTATATTCTTTTCAGCCAAAGATGGAGAAACTCTACACAGTCAGCAAAAACAAGACCAGGAGCTGACTGTGGCTCAGATCATGAACTTCCTAATGCCAAATTCAGACTTAAATTGAATAAACTAGGGAAAACCACTAGCCCATTCAGGTATGATCTAAATCAAATCCCTTAGGATTATACAGTGGAAGTGACAAATAGATTCAAGGGATTAGATGTGATAGAGTGCCTGAAGAACTATGAATGGAGGTTCGTGACATTGTACAGGAGGCAGTGATCAAAACCATCCCCAAGAAAAAGAAATGCAAAAGGCAAAATAGTTGTCTGAGGAGGACTTAACAAATAACTGAGAAAAGAACAGAAGCAAAGGAGAAAAGGAAAGCTAAACCCATCTGAATGTGGAGTTCCGAAGAATAGCAGGGAGAGATAAGAAAGCTTTCCTAACTGATCAGTGCAAAGAAATAGAGGAAAAGAATAGAATGGAAAAAACTAGAGATCTCTTCAAGAAAATAGAGAATACCAAGGGAACATGTTATGCAAAGATGGGCACAATAAAGGACAGAAACGATATGGACCTAACAGAAGCAGAAGATATTAAGAAAAGGTGGCAAGAATACACAGAAGAACTGTACAAAAAAGATCTTCACTACTTAGATAATCACGATGGTGTGATCACTCACCTAGAGCCAGACATCCTGGAGTCCAAAGTCAAGTGGGCTTTAGGTAGCATCACTATGAACAAAGCTAGTGAAGGTGATGGAATTCCAGCTGAGCTATTTCAAATCCTAAAAGATGATGCTGTGAAAGTGCCACACTCAATATGGCAGCAAAATTGGAGAACTTATCAGTGGCCACAGGACTGGAAAAGGTCAGTTTTCATTCCAGTACCAAAGAACGGCAATGCCAAAGATTGTTCAAACTGCTTCACAATTGCATTCACCTCACATGCTAGCAAGGTAATGCTCAAAACTCTCCAAGCGAGGCTTCAACGGTACGAGCCAAGAACTTCCAGATGTTCAAGCTGGATTTAGAAAAGGCAGAGAATTCAGAGACCAAATTGCCAACATCTGTTGGATCATAGAGAAAAGAATTCCAGTAAATATATACTTCTGTTTTATTGACTATGCTAAAGCCTTTGACTGTGTAGATCACAACAAACTGTGGAAAATTCTGAAAGAGATAGGAATCCCAGACTCCCTTAACTGCCTCCTGAGAAATCTGTATGCAGGTCAAGAAGCAACAGTTAAAACCGGATATGGAACAACAGACTGGTTCCAAATTGGGAAAGGAGTATGTCAAGGCTGTATATTGTCATCCTGCTTATTTAACTTATATGCGGAGTATATCATGCAAAATGCCAGGTTGGATGAAGCACAAGCTGAAATCAAGATTGTGGGAAATATCAATAACCTCAGATACGCAGATGACACCACCCTTATGACAGAAGGTGAAGAGGAACTAAGGAGCTTCTTGATGAAAGTGAAGAGTAGAGCAAAAATGCTGGCTTAAAACTCAGCATTCATAAAACTAAAATCATGGCATTCGGTTCCATCACTTCTTGGCAAATAGATGGGGAAACAATGGAAACAGTAAGACTTTTATTTTCCTGGGCTCCAAAATTACTGCAGATGGTGATTGCAGCCATGAAATTAAAAGACGCTTGCTCCTTGGAAGAAAAGCTATGACCAACCTAGACAGCATATTAAAAAGCAGAGAGATTACTTTGTCAACAAAGATCTCTAGTCAAAGCTATGGTTTTTCCATTAGTCATGTAAAGATGTGAGAGTTGGATCATAAAGCTGAGCGCCAATTGATGCTTTTGAACTGTGGTCTTGAGAGTCCCTTGGACTGCAAGGAGATCCAACCAGTCCATCCTAAAGGAAATCTGTCCTGAATATTCATTGCTAAGGATGATGCTGAAGCTCCAATATTTTGGCTACCTGATGCAAAGAACTGACTCATTAGAAAAGACCCTGATGCTGGGAAAGATTGAAGGTGGAAGGAGAAGGGAACGACAGAGGATGAGATAGTTGAGTGGCGTCACCGACTTGATGAACATGAGTTTGAGCAAGCTCCGTGAGTTGGTGATGGACAGGGAAGCCTGGCGTGTTGCAATTCATGTGGTTGCAAAGAGTCGGACATGACTGAGTGACTGATCTGACTATTACTTAGCATTGATGTTTACATTATTTCATTACTACAATACAAAAGAAAGTAGCATTACAAGTAAACCTTTCTGGTTTTATTTCTGTAGCCTAAACGTCAAACCAGGATGCTGAGTCAAAGGGTATGCACATTTTGAAATATAATATGTACTTCAATGTTAATTTTAAAGGTTATGCCAATTTATGATTTCATTAGCAGAGTGAATATGTACCCATATTCCTAAGTGGATTTTTTTTTAAATTATATACAAAAATAGAAAATACCATAATGTGTTTTCATGGGTCTATTATCTTTCTTCTGCAATTATCTACCTCATCTTAACCCCCTGCTTGGATTCCATAGATGATATTACTTTATTGACATGAAATTTTTTTAATTTTTTTTTTGAAGGATAATTGCTTTACAGAATTTTGTTTTCTGCCAAACCACAACATGAATCTGCCATAGGTATACGTATATCCCCTCTGTTTTGAACCTCCCTCCCATCTCCCTCTCCATCGCACCCCTCTAGGTTGGTACAGAGCCCCTGCTTGAGTTTCTTAGCCATACAGCAAATTCCCATTGGCTATCTATTTTACATACGGTAATGTAAGTTTCCATGTTACTCTTTCCATACATCTCACCCTCTCCTTCCCTTTCCCCACGTCCATAAGTCTGTTGTCTGTCTGTTTCTCCATTGCTGCCCTGTAAGTAAATTCTTCAGTACCATTTTTCTAGATTGCATATATATATATATGTGTTTTAGAATACGATACTTACCTTTCTCTTTCTGCCTTACTTCATTCCGTATAATCGGTTCTAGGTTCATCCACCTCATTAGAAGTAACTCAAAGGTGTTCCTTTTATGGCAGAGTAATATTCCGTTTTCCACATGAAATATTTTAAATCTCTTTCTCACCAGTTTGAGCAACAGAATGGTATTGTATGGTGTGTCGCTGCTACCCACAGTGAATATTAAGATTCTTCCTTTTGTTTTGCTTACTAGCTGTGTAACCTTGGGCAGCGTTGCCTAAGTTTTCTCTTTCTGTAGTAAAATAGTATATTAATAGTAGGATATTCTTAGGTTGTTATGAAACAATGATCCTTGTTACAAATTTCTTGTTATAGTGTGTGGCGAATAGTAAGTGCATAGTCCATATTAACATTTCTGTGCTTAAGGGCCGTCTGATACTAGAAATGGTACAAGAGAAAGCTGTGTCTTCATTACTGTATCCTACTGTAAAAACTCTGAAAAATTGTAGGCCCTGTTAATATTTGTTGAGTTGTTAAATGGGTTGGGGAGATTTTACATATTCTTGCTTGTCCTCATAATATCTCATATTTCAGAATCTTTCCAATGAAAACTTTGTTAAGTAACTATTCTACAGCAATGCGTGGTCTTTTTTGTCTTGAGCAGTTTGTATTATTCAGCTTTATTTATTAAACAAATACTTAGTATGTATCTACTACTGGATGCCAGATTCTGTTTTAGGCATGGAGGGTACATGCTGGAACGAAATGGACACAACCTCTACCCACATGTAGTTTACAGTACTTATTAAAGTTGAACTTCAGCGGAGTTTTTTACTTGTCATTGTTGTACTAGACTTTGATTTTATTTCTTTGTTTGGAAGATATTGTCAAATGGCAAATTATAAGGAAAGAAGAAATTAAGGTTTTCTTGTTTAAGTAAACTTCCGTGCTGCTTCTTAGAATGGACAGGATAGTCATATCAATCATCTTCAGTATGGTACACTCTTGAGGTAATGTATAGAATGACAGCTTTGTCTCATTAACAGAGGGTCTTTTTAAATGCCTTGGACAGTTCACAAAGAGTCTCCAAATTCTGATGTTGGACATTGGTTTTACCACAAATTATAGTCTTTTATATGCAGTATCATCCTGCATATTAAACAATAATGGTATGTTTTTTACATTGCCTTCTGAATGTTTTCATTTATGAATACTAAGTTAATAAAGACAAAAATAGGTATCCAAAATTTTTACCCTACTTTAAGTGGTAAAAATATGAATTTACTGATGTCATCCGGAATCTAGCTGATTCTTCCACCTCTGTATGTTTGTGCTTAGTCACTCAGTCGTGTCCAACTCTTTGCAACCCCATGGACTGGGGCTCCCCGGGCTCCTCTGTCCATGGGATTTCTCCAAAAATACTGGAATAGGTTGCCATTCCCTTGTCCAGGGTATCTTCCCAACCCCGGATCAAACCTGGGTCCCCTGCATTGCAGGCATATTCTTTACCATCTGAGGTACTAGGGAAGCCCTAGTTCTCTATATATGTGTCAGTGTAAGAGTAGGTAAAAACATTTTTATGTGACTGTGATTCTGTTTTTTTTTTTTTGGTTGTTTTGTAACCATATTTATTTCTAAAAGTCTACTCATTTCTTTATAACAGTGTATTCCGACTTGTCTAATAGCTTATTGACAGGCACTTAAATGCTTAGGTAAAAATTTTTATGTATGCCTAACTAATCATTCTCCCTCAGTTTTTTATAAGTAAATTCCTGGAAAAAGAATTATTGAACTGAAAGACACACACATCTAAAATTCTGAGGTGTGTTATTTAGATTGCCTTCCAGATAGGCTATAACAGTTTATAGTGTTGTAACATGACTGCCCACAGTATGCTGTGACTTCCTTTTACTACTCCTTTTAATCTTAGGATGGAAAAAAAGGTACTGTGTTTTCCCTGTCTTTAGTTATTAATGATGTTGATCATCTTTTCTCTTTCTTTTTCCCCTATTGAATTGCCTGTTAGTGTTCTTTGTTCATATTTTCTTTTTTGCAGTTTCATGTTTTACTTTTTATGTTTTAAATATGCTTTTCTTTATTTTAAGAAAGGATTAAACATATCTAGGTGACATGGTGTAATCACCTAGTTTGAAACTTTTCAGACTTTGAATATTAGAATATTATTATTAATGGTAGTTATTAGTAATATGCCTAATTACTGGATATGACTGAGCAACTGAACTGAATTGAATGGTAGTCACTTAACCCCAGCAAATATGTGGGTAATGATAGAGTGGATGCCAGCAGTTAGTTGGTGTATGCAGAATGCACATTTACTTTATGAAATAAAGTGGGGGAAATTTAAGCATGCATACTTAAAGCATGTAATTATTATACGTTGAAATGTTGATTGCATTCAATTTGGTTATAGCCGTATTATGACATTTTCATGCTTACAGCTTAAAAGCTGTTGTGTCTGTACTTAGTTTGAATATTCCTACAACTTTTATTTCTAACTGCATAGTTAGGGTACTGATACAGTTAATACTGAACTCTTAAACCTTTGTAAGCTTTCAGCAAATACTTTCTTACAAGCACTGCAGTATGTCTCTGGAATTTGCTCTCTGAGAGTGAAGGTACTGAGAAGTATATGAATGTATACAAAGTAAAACATAAGTAACATAGCTTTTCCAAATCATGTAGAAGGAGTTTTTCTGTCAGTCGTGACAGAATGTACACATTTCCTATTACTGTCGTACAGCACTCTCTTGTGCTGTACTCTCTTGTTTTTAGGTTAAAAGCATTCATCTCTTGATTTCTCTGTTTCTCAGTTCCTCCTAATTGGTAAAATGAGTATGTATTTACTTGGTAGATTTGTTGTGGAAAGTAAATGAAACAGCTGTTTATAAAAGCCCACTGCGAAGCCTGGTACATAGTAGATACTTAATTATTGACAATTATTTGATGCTATTCAGATAAGCTGATGGGCTCAATTTTTTTCACTACTGAACATTCAGTCATTGAGGAGAACCTCTTCTTTCTACTATAGAATTACTTGTCAGTTCAAAGATATATATCATTAGCATTAAATAATGTGATAGTTTAGAAATATGTATAGTCTTATAGTGATTTCTACTTTTGAAAGTCTGAAAAGGATCTCTTTATTTTTCCTTCAATGCAGTTAACATTTATTGCATGTATGTCATATGTAGAAGAAATAATACTGTCCTGATATCAAGAGAACTATTAAGTGTACTTTGCCCTTTTTTTTACATTAATGATTCTTGTATTATATCAGTGTGAACTTTGCATGTCCTTGTCTGTTTTAGAAGGTGGTGGACCCAGGAAAAGAAAATTATCTTCTTCTTCAGAGCCATTCGAGGAAGATGAATTTAATGATGATCAATCTATGAAAAAGAAGAGATTGGATCATGTGAGTTACATTTGAATTTCAGCATCAAAATTAGCTACTTAAGCACAGACTATGTTGAATCTGAATTTACAAAAATACATCTCAGTGAATCAGTCTTCTCTCACACAGAAGTATTAATTGCTTATCTCTGAATTATAAAACTGATTTTTAAAATATTCTAGTGGTGTAGTAAAGTAACTTTTGGGAAAAACATACTTTAAATTTTATCTTGTAAAATGTGTGTGTATATACATATAATTATACAATGCTTACATAAAACAGTTGTTACTAGCACCAGCACTATTTCAAACTCCTCGGTGACAACTACTTTTAATTCCTATAGATGACTCCTTTGATATTTAACTGCTTATCTGAAAATAATATTAGTTATGCTTTTACTGGGTTATTGTGGTTTTCTATTAACTTTTACTTTGTGAAATAAATCTACTAAGAGGCCTCCCAGTGAATCTAGACATAGTCTTCCATGTCTGCATTCATGACAGCACAATTTCTTTTTGGCGATCAAAGTCAGTCACCCCAATTAGCACAGTAACCCCTTTCTTTGCCTGATTTAGTCTCCACCCTAATTTAATGGGATAGCTGTTGTATCACTCCATAGGAGGTATTCTTCCCATGGTAGGAAGTAAAAATTCTGAGTTTTAGGTTTGAATAACCACTAGTATAAGAGAGTAGGCCCACATTTTAGTTTATAAACCTGTGTATAACGGCCATGGAAGAAATAGCATTGTATTTATTGATGGCTGATTCAAAGCATTCACTTTGCTTTTACGTCTGTTGAATAGCATGTTAGCCTTGTGGGGTGTTATCAACAAATTCACATTCTAAATTTTCATTAAGTGATACCACTGCTCTGTAAGCCAGCTGCATCTAGGAACTGAGACACATGGTAAGATCAGTGAAACAAGATCTGTTGATGAACACATGCATCAAAGGACTCAAATCTGAAAGACAGAAAATGTACTCTAGAATTTAAAGCTTTGAAAAGTACCAGTGTTGTCATGTTCAGCATCAACTCCAGATAGGGATTTGAAGCTGAAGCCAGAGGTAGTTTGGTTATTGGTGTTTAGTTGCCAGTTGTGTCAACTCTTTTGCAACCCATAGACAGCAGCCCACCAGGCTCCCCCGTCCCTGGGATTCTCCAGGCAAGAACAATGGAGTGGGTTGCCATTTCCTCCTCCAATGCATGAAAGTGAAAACTGAAAGTGAAGTCGCTCAGTCATATCCAACTCCTAGAGACCCCATGGACTAGCTATAGCAAAAATGGATGGACCGGCCAAATCTGCATTGATATATTTACTTAATTCTTCTCTGTTATAGCAAATTATTGCAAAAACAGGACCCAAATGAAAACATTTAGCTTTAAAAATTTTTGAATTTATCAAGCCTGTCCCTCTACAGAAGCTGAACTCAACCCCAGTTTTTTTTTTCTTTTGCCTCCAAAAACCATTCTCTGATACAGTCTTTTAGTAAAAATGTGTTAGCAGCATTTATGACTTACTATTTAAAGTGAGCATTTAAATTACTAATTACTGTAATTGAAGGTGAGGATGCAAATATGGTTTTAGAATTTTGAGAAACTTAACTTTGGAGTGGTCATTGCCACCATTTTTAGAAGCCTAGACTGATGACAAAAGAGTGCATTATGTATTGTGGAAAATTTTTCTTCACAGTGACTTGTGATTTTGAAGAACTTGAACCCTCAGAGAAATGTTTTAAATTCACAAGTGTTGGTTTAGGAAAACAGATTGGATTTGAGGAGATAGAAAATGAGAATATTGAAGAGCTAGGGTCCCAACCTGTTTATCTCACCACAAAAGACTTCCTGCTGATACCATGTGGATGTAGATGATGTTAAGGACAGTGACAGTGAAATTCAAAAAGCTATACCGTGACAGATTAGCAATGTTAACTGGTGTTTTAAACGTTATTGAAAACAGTTGTACTGATGTGAAGATACAAATTTGGTTTTAATGCTGAACATAGTAGGAGAGTTGTGCATGGCATGCAGTTGAATCTTTAGCCTTCCAGGCACTTTTAATATGAGAACAGGAGGCTAGCAAAGTAGCTGAAATTTATTGATTTTATTTATTTGCTTATTTTTAACTTAATGTTTACATTTTCAGCCATATAGTAGAGATGACACAAAGACAGTGAGGCATGTCTTTCCATTGCTGCTCATTTTCAAATAACTCTTCATCTACTATTTCATAGTAACTCATAAACTATAGCCCTTCCAATGCTCACATTCCAAGAAGACTTGAGTTCATACTTATTGGAGTATTTATGCATTTCTTAATCATTTAATGTGTAAAATTGCACTATCCTTCTTTTAAGATTTCCTTCTATTTTTTTAATGGGTCACTAATGAAGTAGGAAGTCAAGAAACACCTTGAGTAACAGACAGATTTGGCCTTGGAATACAGAATGAAGCAGGGCAAAGACTAATAGAGTTTTGCCAAGAAAATGCACTGGTCATAGCAAACACCCTCTTCCAACAACACAAGAGAAGACTCTACACATGGACATCACCAGATGGTCAACACCAAAAACAGATTGATTATATTCTTTGTAGCCAAAGATGGAGAAGCTCTATACAGTCAACAAAAACAAGACCAGGAGCTGACTGTAGCTCAGACCATGAACTCCTTATTACCAAATTCAGACTTAAAGTGAAGAAGGTAGGAAAAACCACTAGACCAGTCAGGTATGACCTAAATCAAATCCCTTATGATTATACAGTGGAAGTGAGAAATCTATTTAAGGGCCTAGATCTGATAGATAGAGTACCTGATGAACTATGGAATGAGGTTCGTGACATTGTACAGGAGACAGGGATCAGGACCATCCCCATGGAAAAGAAATGCAAAAAAGCAAAATGGCTGTCTCGGGAGGCCTTACAAATAGCTGTGAAAAGAAGAGAGGTGAAAAGCAAAGGAGAAAAGGAAAGATACAAGCATCTGAATGCAGAATTCCAAAGAATAGCAAGAAGAGGTATGAGAGCCTTCCTCAGCAATGAGTGCAAAGTAATAGAGGAAAACAACAGAATGGGAAAGACTAGAGATCTCTTCAAGAAAATTAGAGATACCAAAGGAACATTTCATGCAAAGATGGGCTCGATAAAGGACAGAAATTGTATGGACCTAACAGAAGCACAAGATATTAAGAAGAGGTGGCAAGAATACACAGAAGAACTGTACAAAAAAGATCTCCACGACCCAGATAATCACGATGGTGTGATCACTGACCTAGAGCCAGACATCCTGGAATGTGAAGTCAAGTGGGCCTTAGAAAGCATCACTATGAACAAAGCTAGTGGAGGTGATGGAATTCCAGTTGAGCTATTTCAAATCCTGAAAGATGATGCTGTGAAAGTGCTTCACTCAATATGCCAGCCAATTTGGAAAACTCATCAGTGGCCATAGGACTGGAAAAGGTCAGTTTTCATTCCAATCCCAAAGAAAGGCAATGCCAAAGAATGCTTAAACTACCACACAGTTGCACTCATTTCACACGCTAGTAAAGTAATGCTCAAAAATCTCCAATCCAGGCTTCAGCAGTACGTGAACCGTGAACTTCCTAATGTTCAAGCTGGTTTTGGAAAAGGCAGAAGAACCAGAGATCAAATTGCCAACATCTGCTGGTTCATGGAAAAAGCAAGAGAGTTTCAGAAATGCATCTGTTTCTGCTTTATTGACTATGCCAAAGCCTTTGACTGTGTGGATCACAATAAACTATGGAAAATTCGGAAAGAGATGGGAATACCAGACCACCTGACCTGCCTCTTGAGAAATCTGTATGCAGGTCAGGAAACAACAGTTAGAACTGGACATGGAACAACAGACTGGTTCCAAATAGGAAAAGGGGTACGTCAAGGTTGTATATTGTCACCCTGCTTATTTAACTTATATGCAGAGTACATCATGAGAAATGCCAGAAGAAACAAGCTGGAATCAAGATTGCCGGGAGAAATATCAATAACCTCAGATATGCAGATGACACCACCCTTATGGCAGAAAGTGAAGAGGAACTCAAAAGCCTCTTGATGAAAGTGAAAGTGGAGAGTAAAAAAGTTGGCTTAAAACTCAACATTCAGAAAACTAAGATCATGGCATCCAGTCCCATCACTTCATGGGAAATAGATAGGGAAACAGTGGAAACAGTGTCAGACTTTATTTTGGGGGGGGCTCCAGAATCACTGCAGATGGTGACTACAGCCATGAAATTAAAAGACGCTTACTCCTTGGAAGGAAAGTTATGACCAACCTAGATAGCATATTGAAAAGCAGAGACATTACTTTGCCAACAAAGGTCCATCTAGTCAAGGCTATGGTTTTTCCAGTGGTCATGTATGGATATGAGAGTTGGACTGTGAAAAAGGGTGAGCGCTGAAGAATTGATGCTTTTGAACTGGAGTGTTGGAGAAGACTCTTGCGAGTCCCTTGGACTGCAAGGAGATCCAACCAGTCCATTCTGAAGGAGATCAGCCCTGGGATTTCTTTGGAAGGAATGATGCTAAAGCTGAAACTCCAGTACTTTGGCCACCTCATGTGAAGAGTTGACTCATTGGAAAAGACTCTGATGCTGGGAGGGATTCGGGGCAGGAGGAGAAGGGGACGACAGAGGCTCAGATGGCTGGATGGCATCATTGACTCGATGGACGTGAGTCTCATTGAACTCCGGGAGTTGATGATGGACAGGGAGGCCTGGCGTGCTGCGATTCATGGGGTCTCAAAGAGTCGGACACGACTGAACAACTGAACTGAACTGAATGAAGTTCTTGAATGTGATACCTCTAACACAATTTTCCTCAGCCCAGTGGCTTTTTATTTTCATAATTTTGCATGGTGCAATAATTTCTGCAAATGGATGTGTCATGTTATAGTGGAACAGCCTGTAGTTGTCAGCAGAAGGGGACATGACCTTTCTTTGAAGCCATATGGGTCTCTGCTGTGATTTTCCTGTTGGGAATTGCCAGAGACTTTATGCAACATCCTCATGAGCCACAGATTCTTTGATAAGCATTGCATCTACTCGCTGGTTGCAAAACCCAAGTGGCAATTGCATCCTGGACCTACGCCAGAGCCTTCTCTTAATCTAGGCCCCATTCCTAACAGAGCAGCATACACTGAACTGAAGTGTACCTTGCCTCCAGCATCCCAAGAGTCCGACTAAAGTGTTGTACCTTTTTCTCAGAGGCAGCAAGTCCAGCCATTCATTTGTCTTTTGTTTTTTCTTTTCAGAGTGAAATTTGCAGCATGCTTCACGTTGAACCCCCATATAATTAATGAAAGTGGTGGACCTCAGAATTTGAGGGTGGTAGGCTTCCCAGGTGGCGCAATGGTAACAAATCCACCTACCAATTCTGGGAGACGCAAGAGACATGGTTCAGTACCTGGGTTGGGAAGATCCCCTGGAGTAGGACTTGACAACCTGCTCAGTGTTCTTGCCTGAAAAATTCGGAGGAGCCTGGACAGGCTGTAGTCTATGGAGTTGCAAAGAGTCAGACATAACTGAGAGACTGAGCATTCAGCATATTTTCCACTCTAGCATGCATATATCTTACTGCTGCTGCTAAGTCACTTCAGTCGTGTGCGACTGTGCGACCCCATGGACGGCAGCCCACCAGGCTCCCCTGTCCCTGGGATTCTCCAGGCAAGAACACTGGAGTGGGTTGCCATTTCCTTCTCCAGTGCATGAAAGTGAAAAGTGAAAGTGAATTGCTCAGTCGTGTCCGACCCTTAGCAACCATGGACTGCAGCCTACCAGGCTCCTCCGTCCTTGTGATTTCCCAGGCAAGAGTACTGGAGTGGGGTGCCATTGCCTTCTCCATATATCTTACTAAGGCCATCTAAAAACAACCACTACTACCTGCTTGTTAAGTCCAACTTACGTGATGTCTTCAGTGTAAAGGACCAAAGTGATACACTGTGGACTCTGCAAAACTATCAAAGTCCTTGGGTAGTATTTTTTGAAAAAGAGTTGAGAGTTATAGCCCTGAAAGCACGAAGGTGTATTCATCACTTACCCTGCACCTTCATCACTTACCCTGCCCAGGTGAAAATAGCTTCTTCTTGTCTTCCTTAATTACTGCTAGACTAATGTGTAGTTACGTTGATTTTCTCTAGTAAAAATACATCTGGTATAGCAGCTGCATGTGGGGTCATCACCTGTTGTTTGCGTATGATAGTCTAAAATAATTCTCTAAGACTCATTTCACTTTCGTATAGGCCAAGGAGGCACATTACATTGGGATCTGGGATGGTGGTGCCAATCTCTGCAATTCCTTCAGTAATATGGTTGTTGCTACTTTGTCAGAGGGACAGTTCTAGGGCCTTAGATTTAGTATTTTATACCGCTATGGACCTTACTCCATCGGTCAAGGAGCTGATGTGGAATTTCTGCCAGTGCCAAATATGTCAGTTCCGACTCTACATTCTGGAACTAGAAGTGTAACTGCAGGATTGATTCATAACTCTTGGGCCCACTGATATGATTTGAGCCCAGAGTTCATGTATCACCTGGCTTCTGTGAAGCTCCAGAATAACCACTGAACTACATAGGTATTTTCAGTCATCAGGGATTAGCAGAGCTGACAAAAGTGTGGGGTCCAAGATCAAAGAGCAAATGATAGGCACACAACCTCCTGAATGTTTAATATGTGCTTCAATATATTTAATTCGCAAAAGATAGTTTAGTTCAGTGACTCAGTCATGTCCAGCTCTTTGCCACCTCATGGACTGCTCTATGCCAGGCTTCCCTGTCCATCACCAAGTCCCGGAGCTTATTTGAAACTCATGTCCATTGAGTTGGTGATGCCATCCAACCATCTCATCCTCTGTCGTCCCCTTCTCCTCCCGCCTTCCCCTTCTCCTCCCGCCTTCAATCATTCCAGTCTTTTCAGATGAGTCAGTTCTTTGCATCAGGTGGCCAAAGTATTGGGAGTTTCAGCTTCAGCATCAGTCCTTCCAATGAATATTTAGGACTGATTTCCTCTAGGATGGACTGGTTACTATTTTCCAAATAACTTTTTCCTTTAGATGAGATTCACATAGCATAAAATTAACCATTAAAAATTCAGTGGCATTTAGTACATTCCCCATGTTTTGCAAATATAAGTTCTATCTAGTTCCAAAATATTTTATCACCCAGTAATATCATGCTGCATATCTTAAGCAGTTTCTCCCCATTCTCTTCTCCCCCTAACCTCTGGCACCACCAGTTGGCTTTTTGTCGTAGGATTTCATATAAATGTAATCATATGTGACCTTTTGTGTCTAGCTTCTTTTACTTAGGTTAATATTTTTGAGGTTCATCCATGTTGTAGCAGGTATAAGTACTTCATTTCCCCCCTCCCTTTTTTTAGGACAGAGTTATATTCTGTTTTATATGCATATTACGATTTGTTTATCCTTCATCCTTTGATAACATTTGACTTATTTAAAATCATGAATGTGCTGTGGGAATAACTAAAGTTTAGGAAACACTTGCTGCTGCTAAGTCACTTCAGTCGTGTCCGACTCTGTGCGGCCCCATAGACGGCAGCCCACCAGGCTCCCCTGTCCCTGGGATTCTCCAGGCGATAACACTGGAGTAGGTTGCCATTTCCTTCTCTAATGCATGAAAGTGAAAGTCAAAGTAAAGTCGCTCAGTAGTGTCCAACTCTTTGCGACCTCATGGACTGCAGCCTACCAGGCTCCTCCGTCCATGAGATTTTCCAGGCAAGAGTACTTGGTAATGGAAGAACACTGATCTAAACACCTAAGTTTCTGTTTGTACCTCAGCTGGTCATTGTCCATCTGTGATCTTTAAAAGGATTGTTCTTGGAGGTTCAGTGTCTTCATCTGTAAAGCAAGGATGGCAGTATGAATTTTGATAGCCTTTCAGTGCTTTCTCCAAATATTAGTGTTTCATTATTCCCCTTCTCAAAAATCTCATTGCTTTCTGAATGAAGACTGACCTGAGTTTGGCATTCTAGGCCTTAAGCAGTATTAGCTCTGGTTTGATTTTTCAACCTTACAGCCTTTTTCTTAGTCTCTGTGCTCCAGCCCAAACAGGCCAATTACTATTACAAAAAACATGTCCAGTTTTCTTCCTACTCCTAACTTCTCTAGCATTTTATATCTCTGTCTAGTGGAACTTCCTCTTATTCCTGTTTGTGAAGGGGGTATTGCTCACAATTTAGATATTTCTCTGTTAGGTAATGAAAGAAAAAAGCGCTGTTGTTGGACAAGAAAGGAGGTAGAAGAGAAAGCATGAAACTAATTTTTTCTCTTTTGTGTGTAGAGCATGTGGTACAGTTCTTAGCAACGTAAATAGATGCTTTTAGATTGACTAAAATACAAGATTTCTCCTATATGTGAACCCAAGAGATCTTGTTTTTTTTTCTTTTAAATGTGGAACCAGTTTCTTCAAATGAAGTTAAGTGACAGAGGAAAGAGATAGTGTGTGAGTAGCCAGTTACTCCCAAATTAAGGTTTAATTTATATATTATTTAGTTTCATATAAGTTTCTTTGTTACTATGTTGCTTTTATGTTGTGACTCAGCAGTTAATATTTATACCTGAATTATTTCAAGTTAGTTTTAGTATCATTCTAGTTACTAGATATGTAGTCAGGGTCTTTGAGTGATCTTAAACCAGTAATATTTTTATTCTTAAGATGTAAATTTGTCAACTTTCACATGAACAAAAAAAAAAGCATTTTTGAATTCTTCTTGATGGAATGTGAGAGCTTTCAAATCAAGTCAAAATACAAACGTGGCTGTCTTAAGACTGTTTTTCCTGATGATCTCTTAAATTGGTTCTCTTTTCTTTTGTCCCCATTAGGGGGAAGAGTCAAATGAATCTGCAGAATCTAGCACTAACTGGGAAAAGCAGGAAAGTATTGTGTTGAAATTGCAAAAGGAATTTCCCAATTTTGATAAAGAGGTGAGTCCTCATATATAGGTATTTAATCAGTGTGTGCTGTTTGTACTGCAAAATAGTCTTTGAGGTCAACTGCATGAAAAGCTTAGAGTGATTTTGCATTTTTCTAATTATATTTAATTTAACTCTTGTTTATCAGTATTATAAAACATATTTGTATAACTTGTTTACCTTGGTTATTTGCCTTATTTGATACTGTAATATCAACATTATAATGATAACATCATGTAAGCATAACAAATATAACTGTAGTAATAGTTGTCAACTCATATATAAAATGCAAAGTCATCTATAATCCCAAGTAACTTCTTTTAGTTTTCTTCGTATTCTCAACCTTTGATTTTTCGTAAAGAATTTTAAAGTGTAATAATCCACTTTAGTGC
This sequence comes from Bos taurus, assembly GCF_002263795.3. Taxonomy (NCBI): domain Eukaryota; kingdom Metazoa; phylum Chordata; class Mammalia; order Artiodactyla; family Bovidae; genus Bos; species Bos taurus. Next base: position 30,340,067 of record NC_037333.1, on the reverse strand, counting down.
CTTGATATTCCATAATCTTTGGTTTATTTGCTAGGTAGTAAAAATACTTTCAGAGTCAGTAAAGACCCATGCCAAGCATGCCATTACTAAAAGAGCCTCTGTTTTATCATATTGTACTTGGAAACACATTATTTGTTTCACATTGGGAATACATTTATACCTGTATTGATTTATTCAGGTATACGCATATCTGCTAAATTCTGATGAACTAAAGACAAAGTTTTGTTGCTGTACTGGTTCTTTACATATGTTCAAATTACATTTTGAAGTTATCAGTTTATGAAAAAGCTTAACTGCATGTTGAAGTTAAACTGAGCAAACATTTTTTGATATTCTGGTGTTCAGAGTACTCCATAGCAAGAGTAAAAGTGCAAAAACTGTCAAGCTTCCTTCCCTTTGAAGAAAGACTGTTATATATTTACAGAAGTATAACTGTATATACAGAAAGCATTTGTAAAGAGCAACATAAAAGCAAGTGTGAAATCATCAGCTATGAATTCTTTTAAGTTTTTAAGTGATTTATTTTTTAAAGTATAAAACTTTTCTTTTCAAGAAGTCATTAATTCTAGATTTTTAATAAAAAGATCAATGACTTATTTCTAGGAATTAAGGGAAGTACTCAAGGAACATGAATGGATGTACACAGAGGCTTTAGAATCTTTAAAAGTATTTGCAGAAGACCAAGGTAATTATCTGTTCTATATTATTATAGAAAATTCATACTTCCCAATATATTATATTGTAGTATGTAAGAAAATAGTAAACCTATTAGTTAATAACCAGAGAATGGGCTTGCAAGAGATATTAGAAACCAGTTCCCTGTATTCCTTGTAAACATTGTAAGATAGATGTCCTCACCTACACTACATGAATATCTAAAGCATCAATATCAGAAACTTACAAGGTAAGTGTCGCTGGCATGGAAGAAAGTCACTGATCCCATTGTGGAATGTTTTTAACTTTAGGAACTTAAGGGTAGAGAAATAGTGGGGAGAAGTTGAACCACACATGTTTAGTATCATTCTTAAGTAGCAATCAAGTAGACTAGCTCTTCTTAATTACAAAGCCAGTTTTTTAAAATTCCAACACAATGGCTGTAGGTTTTATTAGTGAATTATTTTAGGTAATGCTGTACAAGTGCTCTTGATGGCACAGAGAATGGTATTGTGTGGAGAAAAGAAAGCCACCAATATCATCAGTTCTGAGTCTGAAATAAGATTAAGAAGAGAAGGATTACGAATGTGAAGAAATTCAATTTATTTTTCTTATTTTTTAATACATGTACAGAAATGAATGTATGAAAATTTGCAAGTCTCAAAGCTGTTTGAATAAGTAAAGCATTCTAGATAATAAAACAATGATTATAGATTAATTGTTCATATTTCTTACTAGTATGTAAAATAAATGTACCTTCAATCACAGACATCTTAGAAATCCATGGAATATAATACATTAATCAGTGATAAAGTAGTGGTGCTTTTTAATAATATATGTAAATGACTTTTAGTAAAGATGAACCTAGAATAGTGGAGATGGGTGATGGGAAAATTAATTATAAAATGGATAGTTTTAATTTAGGATGAGCATTGTTTTTCTAATACCCATCAGTTTTGGCCTGGGGATGGGGCTGCTAAATACCATCATGGGTGTCTTATGTATATGCAGCTGCCATTTACATTCTCAGGATCTTTGATAGAAAATGAGGATTTATATTTAATTCATTTTAAGAAAGAAGTTATCACCTGTTTTTGAAACTAATATTTAAATTCATTGTATAATTTCATATTGTACTTCATTATTTCTCTTTAAGGCAAATCAAGATGTAACAATAAATTGTAATTGAATTCTGTATTGAAAAACACGAATACTGTTTTAAATATTTTTCTTATATGAAGTCTTAAAGTCCTATGTCTTTATATTTAATTTATATCTTTCTAATATAGTTATTTTTGTCTTTCTTTGTACTTAGATATGCAGTATGCTTCACCGAGTGAGTTTCCAAATGGAAAAGAGGTTTCTTCAAGAAGTCAAAATTATCCTAAAAATGCAGCTAAAACAAAACTGAAACAGAAATGTTCCATGAAACCACAAAATGGTTTTAACAAGAAACGTAAAAAAAATGTATTTAATCCTAAAAGAGTTATTGAAGACTCTGAATATGATTCAGGTTCTGATGTCGGTAGTTCGCTAGACGAGGACTATAGTAGTGGTGAAGAAGTGATGGAGGATGGCTATAAAGGTAAAATCCTTCACTTCCTTCAAGATGCTTCAATCGGTGAACTTACTTTGATTCCTCAGTGTTCTCAGAAAAAGGCTCAGAAGATAACAGAACTCCGGCCCTTTAATAGTTGGGAAGCTCTGGTAAGGCTACATTTTTTTTCCCCCTGTGTGTGAGTGTGTGTGTTTTCACTGTACCGTTCATAGTCAAGGTGTCTTCAGCCTAGGGAAGCATAGATGGGTGGCCTTATCCTGTGTAGAGTCAAACATTACTTATCATTCTAAGCCAATAGTATTTCAAATAGTGTCATATGACCTAATTTTGAATGAATTAGGGGGTGATTTTCCTGGAAAACCCCAAGCTGATTGGCTGGGCATACTGTCACTCATTTTTTTGCATAGAAACTTGGTTCATTTCACTGCAGAAGAAGAAATTAGAGCTTACCATTAAGGAAGGAGTTGTTTGCTAGCCTGTTTTGATCTGTTACTGCTGAGACACCATGCAGAAAGCAAGAATGTGGCAGAAATTTTACAACTACTACTTGAAGAGCAGTAGCAACATCCAGGGGAGCTCCATGATTCAAAATGCCAGCCTAAGTGTTTTATGCTTCACCACAAAAGAAGCAGTTGTTTCTTTTCTTTTTCTTCTGAAAGTGACAGCTCAATCTCTAACATGCTTTTCTTGGTTAAACAACGCGGCCATTTTATGGAGTGTAGCAGGCTGCAGCGTTTTTAAGTGGAAAGATAGAAAAGTGTGTGGAAGCCTAGAATTCAAGCGTTAGGTGAAGGGAAGGCATAAGCATTGGTAAGTACACTTTGCATGATCATTCTCTGGAATTTCATTTACTGTAAACAACTTATATCTAAAATACCTGTATTTTGAGTTTTATAAATGTCAACAGTCAGCAAATCTTATTCATACAGAAAAAAGAACTCTTGTCTTTTAAATTTTCCTTTATCTTTTATGAAAATATCAGCTTTTCAAGCATGAATTCTAAATAAGCCCTGCTGTGAGAGCAATATAGATGATTTTTTTATAGCTTTAGAATATGAAGTAACTCTTGGTGCTTTATAAAGTTTTCAGTTTTATTCTCTAACTTAGGGAGTAAAGTTGCTTTGTGATTAATTTTGTACTTGGTCAAATCTGTGTGAACCTAAGTTCCCTTGACGAGTATCTTGAAGTGGCAGTGAGGGAAGGTCCCTGAACAGTGGCTGTAAATAGCATTTTTTAAAAAATTAAAATATTTGAAAAATAAAGAAACAACATTACTAATATTCTGTGGCTTTGAAAATAAATAAATAAAGACATTCATTTTGCCTAAAGCTTTTGCTTTTACGGAGAACATCTGTCAAAGCAGGCCCTTTCAAAACTTGTTTGGCTTTGCCTAAGTGATTTATTTGGTAAAGTATTTGCTGAAGGGCTTTCTTGTTCTTCTTTTCTTCCTTTTCTTCTTTCTTTTAATCTTGAATGGTCTCCTGTGTTGTTGCAGAGTTGGGTTGCTCAGGCTTGTTGGGATTCTGATTTATTTAATAAGGAATGCAGTTATCTGCCCCAGTGTGTTTAGTCACTGTAACCACTTGCCCACATATCTTACAGTAAAAGTAAATTATACCAAAGTGATATGTCCCAGATGCTTTGAAAAATATTCTGCAACTTAGCATGCAGAAAGCGTATTTCCCCTACTAATTAATTGGCATAGTTTAAATTAGTCTTGACATGAATTTAGAGATTATCTACTTAAACCTCCTAAAGCATCTTGCCCCCTTTCTTAAAGTTGAACACAGAGACTGTTTTCACTAGCCATTCATATTATGTTGATTATTTTATATAGCAGTCAAAAAGCAAAGTTGGCCACTTGAGTTTAGCATATACAGTGCTTTAGTAAAAAAAAAAAAAAAAGTAAATGTAACTTTTGGAAAAGTTAGCAAATGTAAAAGTTAGTAAATGTAACTTTTGGGAAATGAACAGTTAAAATTAGCAAGTCATTGTGTATGAGCTTTATGTTTTAATTTGTTTAGGACTTTAAACTTCTCCTTTCAGTTACTTTAGAATTTTGAATGAGACTAGTTTAAAGAGCAATTTAATGTCTTAAAAGTAATTAAAGGAAAGTCAATATTATGTACATTTTGGTAAAAAAAAGAAAATGCATATGTTATAATTTACTCCTTCCCTGTTAATCAGAGAGGCTTGCTAACACACCTGTTAGCTACTTCAAAAAGAAACAAAAGAAATAGCATTTACCTTTGTTTTCATAACTACTATTTTTAGAAATTCCTGTGAGAATTAGTTGAAATTTTAATCATGTCCCTCAGTCATACTTAAGTGAAAATTACAAGGCATTATGTATATTAAGAGCAGTATACAAATGTCTAGTAAACTAGACATTATTGTTGAAGCTTATTTTAGTCTTAAGGATTGGAGAATTTGGCAGAACTTTAATAACTCATTAGATATTTCATTACAGTGCAAACAGCCAATAAATCAAGTATACACATATATTTTAATTATGATTTTTACCCAGCTGACAGTCTCCATAATGTTGATGGGTTAAATGTAATCAGTTTTTTTAACAAAATAAGTGCATTATGTGAGGGTGTTTATGTTTGCAGCTGTATATCCTTTTTAAAAATAAAAATCTAAAGATTGTCAAATTTTCCTCATAATTTTTCCATTTCTCTTATTTTTCTGCTTAATAGCAGTAAAGTATGTGCTTATGGTGAGAAGCCACATTGTTAAATCATGTAGACTTTGAAAATATAGCCAGCCAAAATGTTATTAGTTTAAAAACATGTACTGTTAATGTGGTAAAATTGGGGTTTTTATTGCCAGATTTCACACATTTGATGGCACCAGTTGATCCACCACTTACTGAATTTTTATTTAGCTTTGTGCAAAGTAAGGTGGAGATACTATTATGTCTATGATAATCTTATATGTTGCACCTTTATACTTTAATCAGATACTGATCAATTGAAGATTCATGAGTAGCTAACTCTATGTAAATAACTCAACCTAAAACACATTTACTTCCATAACATTTAGATCAGTATAAATGCAGTTTTCTTTGACTGTTAACCAAGCAAACAAGGTTTAGTCATGTGGAAACACTAAGCTCCTGTTGTGCTGCTCCTATCCTCTAGTAACTTATACTACAAGTTTTCTTTTGCTTTGTTTTCCTGGTGGTTATTGTAAAATGTCTGTGAATTTGTCACTTGATGCATTGTAATGTGTACTACTTCCTGATAGGGTGGCTTCAATAAAATGAAGAAGATTGCTGTATTCAGGCTTTGTTTTCACTTTTGTAAGTTTGATAAATATTTATTTTGAAATTACATGTGCATTTGAGTACTTTCTAAGCTGCTGTCCCACTTTTTATTTAGGTGGGGAATTAAGTCTGCTTTTAAACAATTTTCCCCTTCCTATAGAAGTTCAGTTACTTGTGCTGTAAGAGCGACACATGGTGGCAGGAGATAGGTACTTCAGTTTGTGACTATTTTAAAAACATTAAAGGCCTTAAAGTAATACTTTTTAATCAAAGAGATGCTAATCAGGGCCATGTTGATGTTGTTTTTTCATGAAATTATCCAATTACTATCAATTACCTTTTCTTTCCCCCTGAAAGAAATAGCTTTATCATTTTTTAAAAAGAATTTGTTTTGTCTAAAGTTGAAACAGTACATGCAAGAAGAAAAAAGAAAGTCAAGTTTAGCCAAAATTCTACCAAAGATAGTCGCCACTTAAGATTTACTGAGTATACATCTGTTTATGTGTATGTTTGTATATTTCACACTATGTAATTAGGGTCATATTTTTATGTTTATCAATAACTTTAGATTTCTTAGTAGATCCTGCTTTTACAGAGTACTTTGTACTTCTTAAATCTTGTTTTAGTGAAGCTAAGTAACTTACAGGATTGTTAAATGCTTTTTGTCTTCAGAGCAGTGACATAGCAGTAGTTTTCTTACACCTTTTCTTAAGGGGAGATGCCCATTTCCCCTGCCTCCACACACACTTGATGAAAACATTTTGAAATTAAATGTTTGATTTTTTTAATGTTTATTATTTATGCATATATTTAGATAAACAGGTTAAATAATTCTATAGCCTTGTTTTCCCTGAAAATCCATATCCATCCGCTTCCTAGCCCATTTCTTGTACTGCAAATAATTGCTTCCACATCTTGTCTGATTCTTATTGCTTTTATATCTCTAGGTAATATAAACATAATGCTTTTCCAAATTTTTCAGTTGCAGGGCTTATTTGTTGACGTGACACAAGACATTATAGCACTGTGGTAGGATTAGCTCTCTTCTCACCGTCTGTCTCACATGCCCATTTCCCAGGCCCAGCAATATGTTAATAATGTGATAATTTTGAAAATCTTTTTTTTAGTATCTACTTTGTTAACTATGCACATACCTTTCATAACTGAACCTTGTGATATACAACACCGATTGCTTTTTTCACCTTGCTCAGCATTTTGTTTTCCCTAATTATTAGTTATCTTGAGTTTTCTCTTTTCTTAGTTTTGTATATATACTTGTTACTTCAGTTCTAGACTCTTCCCTAGTTGTCTAAATTTGCCCTCAGTTATTAAACACTTCAGATATTTTATCAGTTTCATCTTCTTGAAAAAGTCTTCTGGAGTCTTAAGACCTGCTGTGGTTTGGACTGGTTGTTTATAGGTCAAATGATCAGTTGTGACATTGGAGTCTGATTTCCCTGACATCCTGAGGAAACTTGTTATTCTCTCTTTGTGTTTCATGCCTCTTTATTTAGTCCCTTGGTTTTATAAATACCTACTAGGAAGTGATTGAATAATAGAGTAGAGATAAATGACCTCGTTTTAAATCCCAGTTCTGACATTTTCCAGCAACTTACATGACCTTAAGCAAGTTCTCTCTCTGTTCCTCTATTTCTTCATCTGTAAATGGGCTGTAATTATGGTACTGACCAGTGGAGCAGTCTAAGGATTGTAAAGTAAGTGCCTGTTCAGTTGTCTGTCTCTTGAAAAACGTTTGCTGCAGATAACCACAGTATATTATTAGTGCAATGTTAAGAAACCATTGTAGTTTTCTACTCCTCCGTCACTGTCATTTCTAGACATACTGAGTCAAACTTTTTTGGATCAAATCATTTTTCTGTCTTTTTAACCCACTCTGTGCTTTAAAACAGGTTTATGACTGGTGACATTACCCTCAGTATATTTAAGACTACTTTTTTTAGCCTCCCTTTGGTAATTTGACAAATTCCTGTCCAGTGAGATATAACAGAAGTATACTCTGATTTTTGAAAGAGTCCTTTAAGGATCTCTTCTTCCTGTTGGTGTGATGTTGGGAACCACATGCTGAGGATATTGAAGCGACAAAGTAGAAGTTTTGGTTTTTGGAACCACTCTATCAGATCTGAACTGCTCCCTAGAGTCATCATTTACATGAGAGAGATGTTTTGTGTTACTATTACTTATTACTAAAGCTAATATTAGCAAATTTATCAAACAGTGAAACTTTTTTCTCTTTCTGATAAGAAATGAAACTGATGTCTTACATTCATTGACAATGTATCACTACTTAGATCTAAATTCTAAACTAACAGCAATAATTTGGATCATCTCTAATGTTGGTTGTCTTGTATGGAAAGAGGGGTAAAGAATGTGAGAAGCTCAGCTAGTTAAGTTTTGAAACTTTGACTTCAAAAATATCCAAAATGTCAAGTTCACTAAGTCTCAATCAGACTGTTACAGCATTGTGAAATGAGTTGCTTTGCATACCCCTCATTGCCCCTACAAGAATATCAGACATAAAAATTAGAATAGTGTAGCAAACCTTTGTGTACTCATCGCCAGCTTCATTACCCGCTTGAATCTTGTTTCATCTGTCCTCCCCGCTGCTCCTCCATTCCTCATCTCCCCCCACCTTCCTGTGCCTCTCTCCCTCCCTCCTGCCCCAACCCATCCTGTAATCTTTGGTGAAGAAACTGGATCATTTGTTCTATAGCTTCCCAGTCTGGGCTTTTCTGGTTATATTTTCTGTGGAATTAGAAGTTACAAAATTAGAATTAGATGTTCCCACCAGTACTATTAAATGGTTGGTGATGTGTTCTTTCATCAGGAAGTGGTAATGTTTGGTTAGTTGTTTATGTTTATATCTTACGTCTCTAGGTTGTGACATTTTAAATTGATCTTTTTTGAGTCAAAACTGTTCTTTGCGATTTCTGGCCTTATTACTCTGAAAGGACTTCCTCAATTATATTATACGCATGAACTTTTGTTTTTTTTTTCCCTTGTGAGAGTCAGACACGACTTAGCGACTGAACAACAACTTGTAATACCAGTTGTTAACACTTAAAATTGTATGTTGTGTGTCTTTCCCAATGACTGTAAACCACATGAGAACAGGGATGTCTATATACCAGGTATGTTTACCAGCCAGGGTAGTGATAAATAAAATTGTTATTTTATTTAAAAATAAAACGCACAATAAATGGCAGTTATTTGCAGAAAAAAAGGGTTTTTGCTTTTTAACTTTCACAGTTTTATTTTGTTTTATTTGGGGAGTTACTAGTTTTTAGTGAAAAGAGCGTAGACTGGAGTCTTTTTATCCTGCTTTGTAACCTTGGGAATTGAGCCTTGATTTATTCATCCGGAACTGGTGGACTGATCTTGCATTTGTTGTGGGGACTTAATGAGTCTTACCTAGCAGTCTCTGCCACATACAAAGCACACACTGTATGTTCCTTTTTTTTTTTTCCTGGCTATTCTTGTTGGTTCTCTCTCACACATACATATCACAAACACATACCCCATAATAGACATGAGGTTGTTTTAGGGCATTCCATTAAATAAAAATACTGTAATTAAAAGTTCTAGTAGAACCTCCTTAAAATCTTCAAGGCACTGATTCCTACACATCCGGTTCTTTATGTGTAAATCTTTTCCCTGAAAGTACCAAATAGAAGGTTACATTGTGATTATGAATGTATGTTGTCCTTGTGAAAATATAAAGTAGTGTGCAAATGACTTTGTATTGCACAGTGCTGTTTTTTGGCATGCTGCATATTTGTTTTGTTATGTTTTTTATTCCCGCAGTACAGTAATAATATGGCTTTGGGACAGATTAAAAATTTCATTTCTTACCAACTAAGTTAGATATAAAAAATGTATTAATATAAACTATTATTTATGAAATTTTCTCAGCATATCCTCTACTAAATTTCTATTGCTTGAGCTTTTCTGTGAACTTAGAAATATTGTGATAACAGGGATTATTTAGAGTTGTTAATGAGATTCTTGTTACACTTGAAAAAATATTCCAGGTAAGATGTCATGAGTCAAAATCGTGTGGTTTTATCTTGATGTGGTTTTAGTTTAGTTAGCTTTATTCTGTTCTGAATTTTGTTTGTTTGTTTGTTTGTTTTTGTCCAACAGACAGTTTTCAAATAGCTACTGGGATTTTTTTCTAATCGTTTACACTAAAAATATTTTTTTTACAGTTTTTCAGGGTATATTTTTCAGCTCTGTGGAAAAATTCTAATTCTGTTAAAACTTCTACATTGTGAAGTAGTCAGTATCTCCTTTAGAAAAATAAATACGAATATATTTTGAAAGAAATTCTGAGTTTTCACACAAAACCATTTATCCAAGTCTTGTATTGAAATTGATATTATTTTTAAGTTTAATCAAACTATCGAATTGGTCACAGCTAACTTTTAATTCAGGCAGTATCTTTCCAAGTATTAGTCTCAGTTTAGGGTAAAATATCAAGGGACAATATCAATAATTGGAGTTTTTGAAAGCTTGAGGGGTTATACTTTGATGCTAGATAGGGAAAAGTATGTTTCAGAAAAATTAATCATATAGTCATATGACTGTATGTCATATTCATAGGAAGTGACAAAAATAAGAGATCTGGTCTGCGGTTATTACATTTGGTATTGTTACCTTTGGTAATAGACATGAATTGAGTTTTAAAGGCAAAAAAATGACTGATAGGAGACATTAACAATTACGTTAGAGTTTCTCCCATAAGAGAACAGCTACTAGAATCAAAGTAACAAACTTGGGATTCTGTATTTTGAAGAGAAAGGTGTATTTTATTTCAACATGATGAGTTTAAGATGGCAGTGAGATTTATCAAAGAGAAATATGATAATGAAAATGCCTGTTGTCTTTGCACTTGATTAAGGAAGGTCATTAATAAAAGTTTAAGAAACTTTTTTCCATCACAGAGAAAAATTGAGATTGACTCTCCGTTTGACTCTATATCTGAACTGTTAAATTATTTTTCTTTTCATGCCATAGTTCACAAAGATGTCCAAAACAAATGGCTTATCAGAAGATTTGATATGGCACTGTAAAACACTGATTCAGGAAAGGGATGTAGTTATAAAGCTTATGAACAAATGTGAAGACATTTCAAATAAACTGACAAAACAAGTTACCATGCTCACTGGAAATGGAGGTGGATGGAACACAGAGCAACCCTCCATTCTAAACCAAAGGTAACACTTGTATGCACCTATTTATTGTCTTATCTCAGTTGTGTAAGTTTTTTTTTTTTTTCTATATTGTGCCTAGGAAACTTAACTGTGGAAATGATAGGAAAACTAATGTCAAAAGGGAAAACCAGGGTTTCCTAAAATGGTACATGAGTGGTGTGTGAATTCTTTTCCATTGATCTCCTCTCCCCTTCTCAGTCAGGATATCTTCCTCCATTATCACATTGTAAGTTAGAGGGAAAAAATATGGTCTTATATAACCTATGTTTTCCTTGTGATAACAGATAATTTCTTACACAGTCACATAACCTGAAAAGGTGGTTTTAGCTACCTCTTTACTTAATTTAGGGCTTCAAAGAGTCAGCTACTGAATTCTATCAATGTAAGAATTTGTCTTAGTTCAATTTCTTTTTAACCCTGAATGAAATGATTAAAATATGCTATATATGTCATTAAGTGTTTTAAATGCTTTCAGAAGCCCAAATTTTTAAATCTTTTTGAGGTAAAAACACATAAAAAATGAAAAGGATACTTCTATTAAATAGATTATGTAAGGAAAAGTGATTTTAAAAAAAATACAAGAAGTATATTCCCCCACCTGCTGCTGTCAGTAAAATACCTTGTCAGAATTCTTGCAAAAAATAAGCACTAAAGTATTGTCACTAAAAAAAATTGTCCAACAACCAGAACATAACTAACACAATATTTTGTGATTGTGAACATCCCTACTTTGCATGATGTTGGGATATGGTGGGCACACGGTTGTTTTGAACTTCCTTTAAAAGTTTATTTTTAAGTTGTCTGGAAACCTAGAACTGTTCAGAATGCTTCCATTTTAAAAAAAGTATACAATCGTTTACTGTGATAATACATACAGAGGCAGAAACACAGAAACAGTTGAGGTTTCTAAGATCAGAGCCTAGTTAGAATTACTTTTGGTATATCCATACTCTGCAGTGTTATGTAATTTTTTAAATGAATTATTTCTGTTCGGAATATTTCTGGTAGATATATAATAAGATTAACACCAGGGCCTCATAAAAATTAATTACCTTCGTTGGTGATTTTATATACTTCTGATATTTTACTAAGTTAATGATCAAAGCATATTTGCTGATCATTGGTTAATTAAAAATCAAGATAAGAAAAAAAAAATCAGGATATGGTTACTGGCCTTTAATAGTAAGCTACAATCTTTTCTGTGCCCTTCTAGGGTGCTATGGGATGGTGTAGGGAAACGTGATGCACTTCCCACAAAGAAGCTCTTTTCTCTGTTGCATAGAAAGAACTAAGACCATGTCAGCAAATTCATCTCCTAAAAGTGTAGTTGGAGCTGCTCCTTCTTGTTCTACAGCATTGGATATGGGGAGTTCTTCACTCTACAAGGCTTACCCAGTTGAGTCTACTTTATCGTAATTTGGATTTTAAAAAATCAAGTGCTTTATTGCATCACTTAAAAAATTTCTCTATTAAACCCACATCCACAAAGTCCTATCACTTGTAAATAGTATGATCAGGTAATAAAGCTATCCTTTCCATTAGACTGAAGACTTTTTTATGAAATATTGAACAGATGAGAAAAATAGTTTATTTTTTTTTAGATGCTTATTGGATCTAGTCCAAAGTACAGCTTCTGAAAACCTGTACAGATAGTCTAGAGTTTATTTAGATACACTTCTAGGGGGTGAAATTTATTGTCTTGGCTTTTGTTTTAGCCATTGTAAGTTACACAAGCAACTTGCAGACTTTTACTTGGTATACTGGCCAAGCATAATGGCTGCTTAGTATAGAAACATTTAAAGTACTTTCCTTGCCTTGGGAAAGGATTTATTAGCACCGAAGAAAATATTACGCAATCCTGATGAATAACCCGTTAGGCTTTTGCTTAACAGAATGAATTCTTTGTAGTTAAGTTTATTTTGAAGCAAAATTTTGTTAACTGTTTTCCTATTATGAATTTATAAGAATTATAACAGAAAAAGAACCTTTTAGAGATAAAAGAAAATATAGACATAGTGTAACTATGACATATTTTTAACTGTGTAACCTGTTAAAGTCCTGGCAAGAGAAAAAATTCTCATATGTATCTAAAAACCATTAACATTCATAATCATTATTTTAAAACATCAAAATTAAAATTGCCTTAAGTTAAAATATAATAATACAGTGAGGGAAAAGTTAAAAAAACAAACCTCAGCATTACTCCTATTTTATTCCTATCATAAATGTAGCCATCTCTCAAGCTTTAGCTGTAATCAGCATTTTATCAGCTTTATACTGTTCTAACTGAACAGATATCTCACATGTTCAGTGTAAAATAATATTTAATTATGTGTCTTTTTCTGGGCTAAATCTACTAAGGTTCTTCTGATCTTGTTCATCCTCAACTTGACAGGATGATTCCATATCCTTGTTCCTAAACAGTTGCTGTGAAACCATTTGACAGTGACATCAAATGCAAATCTATACTGCAGACGTAATCCAACTAACTCAGAGTCCTATGATATAAATATTTTAGAAGCTTGGATACTGCTCTTAATACAAACTATTATTGTGGTAGTATTTTCAGCATTCATGTTATACTTAAGGGATATAAAATTTCAACTAGCATCCCTAATCTGTTTCATATGAACTACTGCAAAAAGTTTAGCCCTCTACTTCTGCATTTTACACTTAAATTTAGCACATTGTATATACTCCAGTTTTCTATTTCAGGCCTTTCTCACCTTTCAAAATAATTTTGAAGTTAGTGTTCTCTGACAGGAAATTTAAACCCAATTTAATTTCCCTCTGAAAAGAAATCAGAGTAACTTATATCTAAAAGGATTTCCCCCCCTAGCAAAAGAAGTAACTTTAAACATGCTGCCTTATTTTCTTTCATAACCTCAGAAAATCTTAAAATCACTTTTTTCCTCATTGGGAGGTAAGAAAATCTACAATGTAGGATAGTTATGGTCCCTTACTGAGAAGAGTTCACTTACTCACTTCACAAGGTCCAGGCTATACTTCATATCATTCAGATAACCCTGAGCAGTTTATATTCTTACCTGTAAACTTGTGGTTGGGGTTCATATGCAGTCGAAGGTTTTTAGAAAATGTTGAAATGTCAAAATTAATGGGAGGTGTAATTGTATAGCAACTAAATACTAGTGACTGACAAAGACTATAACTGCCCTGTTTTAAAACTTGTCTTAACAAGTGAATTGAAAAATGTTTACCAAAACTGCATTTTCAGTGATCCTTCTGCTTTCTGAAAAGATTTGTGTTGTGGGCAGCAGTGCTGCAACAGACAGTTGCTTGTAATTTAGATAATTTAGTTACTTGTAATTTAGATAAATTGAGCAGAAGAGCAAATACACACATACATGTACTCAATAAAGGTATTTAATGTCCTGATCAGAACAACTACTATAGCTGCTTTATGAATGTGAATGAAACAATTGTATTTGAATGGGAAATTCAATGTAGTAGGTGATTCTCAATTTCATCACTTTTTAAAATTTTATGTATAGTCAAGAATATTTTAATAGACTCATTTCTCAACGTTAGTGATGCATAGATTCAGTCACTTTTGTTTGTTAAAAATATTTTTTGGCTATTTGTGATCAGTTTACATTGAGATAGCATATTGGCTCTTGGCATGTGTTTAGAAGTGATGTAATGTGCCTACCTTCGGAGAAGGCGATGGCACCCCACTCCAGTACTCTTGCCTGGAAAATCCCATGGATGGAGGAGCCTGGTGGGCTGCAGTCCATGGGGTCGCTGAGGGTCGGACACGACTGAGTGACTTCACTTTCATTTTTCCCTTTCATGCATTGGAGAAGGAAATGGCAACCCACTCCAGTGTTCTTGCCTGGAGAATCCCAGGGACAGGGGAGCCTGGTGGGCTGCCGTCTGTGGGGTCGCACAGAGTCGGACACGACTGAAGCAACTTAGCAGCAGCAGCAGCAATGTGCCTACCTTATCGAGTTTTTTATCATTTTCATGGAATGTGAACCTTGATATGTAGGGGATGACTAAGACGTTAGGAATGACTCAAAAAAATAATAGAAAGTTCAATTTAAAAATAGAAAGTCCTGACTGTAGAGTAGGTGGGTCAGAAAGAGAAAACTTTCATATTTGCTGTTTAGTGATTGAAGGCAGAGCTCTGGATGAGACCTGGATTGAATACCAGCTCTTCTCTACCAACTGTAGACACAGATTTGGATAACTGTGACCTTAGGCAAGTTACTTAACTTCTTTGAATCCCAGGGAGGATTTCTTATCTGTAAATGGAGATGATTATAGTAATAGTACCTACTTTATAATGTAGGTTAAATAAAGTAATAATGCATGTAAAGCCCATAGTAGAGTGTCTTGAGTCCAGTATTAGCATTTATTCTGACTACCAGTATAGTAGAATTTAAAAATTGAAATACCTTCGATAGTATGTTCTACTTATTATTACTTTTCTAATGGCATAGAAATAGTATTGGCCAAGAAGACCAAAGACATTTTAAGAAATGAACTGTAAAGGCTTCAGCAACACTGCTGATTTTTTTCTACCTCTACTTTTAATTTTTTCAGATGAGAAATGTTTTGCAGATTGCACACCCCACAGTTGAAGAATAGGTTCTGACTTAAGATGGATACCTTTCTGCCTTACCTCTTTGACCCCTGTTCTAGTTAAAGTGTCTGGATTTCAGAATCTGACCCATTAACCATTTATCATACCCATGGCTATGTCTAGACACATTCCCTATGTGCAGATAGGATATGTGCAACAGAAATT
Source organism: Bos taurus (assembly GCF_002263795.3). NCBI lineage: Eukaryota > Metazoa > Chordata > Mammalia > Artiodactyla > Bovidae > Bos > Bos taurus. The sequence goes on along the minus strand of NC_037333.1, from coordinate 30,324,582 downwards.
AAAGGGACAGAATAAAAACTGTAGAATGAGGAGCATGGCCTTGTCTTAAGTTTTTATGTTAATGTGGGGTTTAAGCTGCCCTGGAGAGTATAAGAATATGCTTTTGAGTGAGAGAGACTTTCTGGGTTAAAATTTTATCCATGAGATTTTGCTTTGTAGTTATGCAGCCTCAGGCAAATTGCTGAGCCTCAGGTTTTTTCATCTGTTAAAATGATGATAGTCTACCTCTATGAATGAGGTGATACCTGAAAATGATATTTTTGTGTATCTGTGTATATAATAGATGTTCAGTAAATACTAGTTTTTAACAACTTGAACTTTGAGAAAAAACTGTTGTTTTCGTCTGCTGTAACCCTTCCATGTTATCTTTCAAGAAAGTTAATCCCAGGGATTAATCTGTTATGTGTTCACAAATTAAATAACATTTTGACACTTGCCTGCTGTTTTCTATTCATTGGTATTTATTGACGCCTAGCAAGTTTACATTTATACATAGTTCAAACATAAATACACAATGCATACATGCTCTATAATTATATATATCAGCGACATTAAAGGTGATTGGCATTCATTCAGAAAGTGTTTATTAAATCAGCCTGGCAAAGTAGCAAATTATGCTTATGTTTTTGTTCTGATACTTTTAAGTTCCTTAGTGTGCTAATATTCATTCATATGAATGCATTTTTCTAATATAAATGTTAGCTTTGTAATATGTTACCATAGTTAATAGTCTGATTGTTTATGTAATTAATTTCGTAGCATTATGTTTTAACTGAATACGACAATACCTTTTGTAATTCTTATTGCCAGAAGAAGTAAGTCAACAAATACAGAATAAAATTTGAGACTTTTTAAAACATATTATGTTTTGGGTTCATTTTCTTAAGTGTAAATAGCTTTTATTAATAACTGTAAGTTAAAAGGTAAGATCACACCTAGATACTTTCCTTTTTGTGTACATTGTAGACCTAAATTGCATCTCAGAAAACTAGTAGAGAAAGTTAATAGAATTATAAAGCTATAACATTCGGTAACTCTCTCTTTACCAGTTTGTCACTCAAGCCCTATCAGAAGGTTGGTTTGAATTGGCTGGCCCTGGTACATAAACATGGACTTAATGGCATTTTGGCAGACGAAATGGTAAGTAGTACTCTATTTCTAGGATATATTATTAGTAGGCATCCTTGCTGTCATTTTAAAAAATGAAAATTTCCCTTGGACCCTGTTAGTTTACTGCTCTTAGCAAAGTATAAGGCCACTTGCCCTTCTCAGTTTTTGATTGCTTATGTGAGTTTTAGCCTCCTTACTTCCTCTCAGAAATGAAAATAGGTTTTTTGTCTTTCTCATCAAATTAATAAATATATATTTTTAAAATTAGATGTTACATAAAAATACATAGGAAAAAAACCAATATCACACATAATCCTAGCACCTTAAATATTTATTTTGCTGTATCTTTCCAGATTATTCTGCAGATGTGTTTGAATGCATCATACATATATATACATGTACATATATATATTATACTAAAAGAGATTTTAATGCATGTGCTTTTCTATAGCTGCCTTTAAAATTGATCATAGATACTTGTCCTTGTCAGTAAGTAAATTATACATTTATCATCACCATCATCTCAGCCATTTTACTTTTATTAGAGATCTCTGAGTTTCTGTTCTTTTCCCAATCACATTTTACTTGAAGGTAAGCTTAGGAAGTTCATTACAGCCAATAGTCCAAGTATTGTCATGTGGAAACTTGACCTTTAATCTAACTTTTACCTTCCTTCTGCCAACTATACTTTTTAAAAAGTGTTTATTAAAAAATGAATCCTGTTCAGTGGAGAAAATATTTATTGAATATATATGTATTAAGTTGTGGTGGGGGTGGTGTTCACTCTCTTCAATCACGTCCGACTGTTTGTGACCCCATGGACTGCAGCACGCAGGCTTCCCTGTCCTTCACTATTTCTTGGAATTTGCTCAAACTCATGTCTGTCGAGTCAGGGATGCCATCCAACCATCTGATCCTCTGTCTTCAATCTTGCCTAGCATCAGGGTCTTTTCCAGTGAGTCAGCTCTTTTACACTGTGTAGAATTTCAAAATAAAAACAAAGATAATAATCTTTGTCCTCTATTTCGCTTCTAGTAAAATAATCGTCAGTATTTTAAGACAATTCCTACATGTACCTCATACTTTTGTTAAAACATAGAAGTGATTTAGAATAGTGAATAATATATGCGGGATTTAAAAATAATTAGAAGTTATATATAGTATATAGAATAGTACAATTGTGGAAACTGGACTTGGAAATCAAGTCTGGGTTCTGGGTCTACATTTGTCTTTCATGGGCCGCCTAACCTTTACCAAATGACCTAATCTCTCAAGACTGAAGTTAATAAAGCATAAGTAATTCCTATATCATTTATATTTGGTATCGATGAGATATATTATGTGGAACTGTTTTTGTATCCTGTAAAGTACAATATTTATGATAAGGTAGTGTCTGCTAGGGCTTCCCTAACAAAATATTAAAGACAGGGAGACTTAAACAACAGAAATTTCTCTTAGTTCTGGAGACTGGAAGTCTAAAATCGAAGTATTGGCAGGTTTGGTTTCACCAGAGGCTACCGTCTTGGTTTATAGATAGACACATTGCTGTGTCCTCACATGGCTTTTCCTGTGGGCACATTCAGTCTCTTCTTAAAGATTAGGGTTGGGCCCTTACCCTTATGACTCTATATTTAACTTATCTCTTTAAAGGCTTTATCTCCAAAAATCTTAACATTGGGAGTTAGGACTCAACATGTAAATTTGGGGTTGGGAGCAATTCAGTTCCTAACAGTTGGCAATGTTTAGCTCTCCTGAGGAGCTGTTCTTCCTCTAGCTTTTTTTTGGAGAAGGAAATAGCAAACCACTCCAGTACTGTTGCCTGGAAAATCCCATAGCTGGAGGAGCCTGGTAGGCTACAGTCCATGGGGTCAGTCGGACACGATTGAGCGACTTCACTTTCACTTTCCATTTTCATGCATTGGAGAAGGAAATGGCAACCCACTCCAGTGTTCTTGCCTGGAGAATCCCAGGGACGGGGGAGCCTGGTAGGCTGCCGTCTATGGGGTCGCACAGAGTCCGACACGACTGAAGCGACTTAGCAACAGCAGCCTTTTTTTAATATAATACTTCATTGATGTGCATACAAATGTTCAACTTAGTGACTTTTTACATGTATGTACACCCACGTGATTGCCTCTCGATCAACATTTCCATCATCCCAGAAAGTTGCATTATGCTCCTTTTCAGTCATAAACACCACCGTTATTCTGACACCTATCACAGTACAATAATTTTTTTTCTGATTTCTGAACTTTGTATGAATAGATCCATACAACATATACTGTTTAAATAGTTTCTGGTTCATTTGGTACATAATAACATTACTAAGATTAATCCATGCTCTTCCATGTATTAGTGGTTTGGTGGTGGTGGTTGCTTTTTACCCACTCTCCTGGCAGTTTAGATTATTTCCAGGGTGTGGTTATTATAATAAGAGTGCATCAGTATTCTTACCCAAGATTTTTCATAGACATATGCTCTCATATCTCTTGAATATATTCTTAGGAGTAAAATTGCTAAGTAATAGGATGGGTATATATTCAACTCCAGTTACTCAATGGAACGCTGTTTCTATCAATCCAGTATGTATTAAATGGTGGCTTTATATTAACAGTTACCAAAATTATATTCTTTATATGCAAGCAGAGGTCTTTCATATTAGTGTGTATCACATATTAACAAGCAGTTAAAATACATCCCACTCTTTAAGTTGTAGTATCACTTGGAGAATGTGATCTGTTTTTTGGTTATTGAGAACTAAGAATATAGTAGAGTTACATTGTGGGGAATCATAAATAAATAAAACCAGAAATATTCTTTTTTCTTTCATTTTCCCAGTATTTATTAGAGTCTTTTGTTTGATTTTACATTTAATATGTTTTCTTTTAAACTTTTATTTTAGGGCCTGGGAAAAACTATTCAAGCTATTGCATTTCTGGCTTACCTCTATCAGGAGGGTAATAAAGGTCCTCATTTGATTGTTGTTCCAGCATCAACTATAGGTTTGTAATACTGTGGACAATTTTACTTGACTAAATAGTGTTTTATATGAAGGGAAGAAAAACTGTGTGTGTGTGTGTGATTTCTTAGTTTGTGGAGGTGGATGTTCATTTTTGTGGTTTCCTTATAACTTTTCTCCCTTTGCATATGTGTGTTATTATACTGGAAGTCTTTTTAAAGAAAATAACTCAGTATAAGTAAGTTATTCAGCTTATAAATTATTACAGATCAAATATCATTTGAAAAGATTGTTTTCGTAATACTTTTAAATTGTTTCATGAGTAATTAATTTAAGGGAAGCTAAGTGAGCTCAACATTCAGAAAACAAAGATCATGGCTTCCGGTCCCATCACTTCATGGGAAATAGATGGGGAAACAGTGGAAACAGTGTCAGACTTTATTTTTCTGGGCTCCAAAATCACTGCAGATGGTGACTGCAGCCATGAAATTAAAAGACGCTTACTCCTTGGAAGGAAAGTTATGACCAACCTAAATAGCATATGACCAACCTAGTAAAGCAGAGACATTACTTTGCCAACAAAAGTTCATCTAGTCAAGGCTATGGTTTTTCCTGTGGTCATGTATGGATGTGAGAGTTGGACTGTGAAGAAGGCTGAGCACTGAAGAATTGATGCTTTTGAACCGTGGTGTTGGAGAAGACTCTTGAGAGTCCCTTGGATTGCAAGGAGATCCAACCAGTCCATTCTGAAGGAGATCAGCCCTGGGATTTCTTTGGAAGGAATGATGCCAAAGCTGAAACTCCAGTACTTTGGCCACCTCATGCGAAGAGTTAACTCATTGGAAAAGACTCTGATGCTGGGAGGGATTGGGGGCAAGAGGAGAAGGGGACGACAGAGGATGAGATGGCTGGATGGCATCACTGACTCAATGGATGTGAGTTTGAGTGAACTCCGGGAGTTGGTGATAGACAGGGAGGCCTGGCGTGCTGCGATTCATGGAGTCGCAAAGAGTCGGACATGACTGAGCGACTGATCTGATCTGATCTGATCTGAAGTGATTTAAACTTATAATTAAACATTTATTAAGTGAGAAATATGCAATTCATCCCAATTCAAATTACTGTTTCATTCTTTTTCAATTCATTGTAGACTGGAGTCAGAGAATGTATGTATGAACGTACCCCACCCCCCAAAAAAAAGAAACGTCAAAATTAGAAATTAATAATCATCTGTAAATATAATGATTGGGCTTCTGCTCTTTATTTTGATGCCACCTGAAAATCACAGGGATAAAATTGTGAAGAGTCTGTGATTTTTCAAAATCATCTTCTGTTACTTTTTAAAAGAAGAATTTCCTGGTGGAACTTGTTAGACCTTAGTGTTCATTTCATTGCACACATATATCCTATTGTAGCAGATGCAAGTAATATCTCTTTTGTCTCATAGATAACTGGTTAAGAGAAGTTAATTTATGGTGCCCCACTTTAAAGGTGCTCTGTTACTATGGTAAGAGTATGTCATTATTCTCTTAACTTTGGAAATTTCTTTAAAATCTTAACATACAGTTAAGTACAATAAATCAATTTGTCTGTTTCATCTTTAAATTCTAGGTTCTCAAGAAGAACGTAAACAGATTAGATACAACATTCATAGTAGATATGAAGAATACAATGTAATCGTGACCACGTAAGTATTGAGAAAAAAAAATTGGAAGAAAAAAATGTATAGCCACCAAATCTTTTTTAAAAATGTTTTTAAAATAGTAGTAAAATGAAATAAAATTTATGCTAAGGACTATGAAACAAAAGTAATATAATGAGTTATGTTGAAGATTTATGCATTTTTCAGTTTGGTGTGTAGTACCATAATAACACTTTTTAATTAATTCTGTAGGAGACCATGATTAAAAGAATTCATCCAGAATTCATCTTTTCTTAATAAAAGAGACTCCATTTTCATATATAGTCTTGTACTGCTAGCTGCTATTAATTGTTATTTCTTGGATTCACTCTACCAGTTTAATATAATGAACAACTAAGCACAGAACATTATGTTCTTAACAGAAATGTCTTAGCTTCATGTTTGTTTGTTTTTTTTTCCCTACTGCTTCTTAAGATGTAACAGTTCATAAAGCAAAGTGTGTGATAATTGCAGATCACATATAAATTGTACCCAAATTGGCCTCTTCTAGATGTGTAGAGGTTGTCTAATTACAACACATAAATTGTCTTTTAACTGCATATTGCAGCTTTTGTAACTTGGTTACATGTGCATCATCCTCCCTGGTAGCTCAGATGGTAAAGTATCTGCCTGCAGTGCAGGGAACCTGGGTTCGATCCCTAAATCAGGAAGGTCCACTGGAGAAAGGAATAGCTACCCACCCTAGTATTCTTGCTTGGAGAATTCCATGGACAGAGGAGTCTGGCAGGCTATAGTCCATCGGGTCGCAAAGAGTCAGACACAACTGAGTGACTAACATATACACACTTACATGTACATCAGTAATTATTGGATATAAGTGCATCAGTACTTATTTGAGTACCAGCTATGTTAGGTACTAGCTATTAAAAATATATAAATAAAAATAATTTTTTGAAACATTAATCTCACATGAGTTCATGCTTTTAAAGGTTTATTCTTAGAGACTGATTTTTTCTTTTGGTGACAGGTATAACTGTGCCATCAGCAGTTCTGATGATCGTAGTCTGTTTCGTCGGCTGAAACTGAATTATGCAATTTTTGATGAGGGCCATATGCTGAAGAATATGGGCTCCATCCGCTACCAGCACCTTATGACAATTAATGTAAGAGAATGTTCTCTGAATTTTTCCAAGTATGATAAAATTTTAGATTTTGTGTGTGTGTGTGTGTGTATGGTATCTTAAATTAGGGATCAGTAAACTTTTTCTGTATAGGACCAGATAAGTAACTTTTCATGCTCCATGAGCCATTCTACTATGGCTCCATGAGCCATAGCTACTATCACTTGTTTTTTGCTTTTTATTTTTTTTAAACCCTTTAAAAATGTAAAAACCATTCTTAGCTCATGAGCTTCAGTTTGCCAACCTTTGTACTATAGGATAAACTTTATGGATATCAGGTGTAATCTATCTTCTTTCATTGCTTCATAGAAAAGTAATGTGGGAACATGAGTTAGCCACTTATAAACTATTTTATATATTCTACCTTTAAGTACAATAGATGATAATTTTTTAGAATTACTTATCTTTCATCACAGAATATTTTATTACTAATAATGATTTTAATTTTTTTCTCCTCCACTGAGGGAGATAACCAAAAAGTATATAAATATTTTTTTCTTTTAAGGCAACACTAATCTAAACTTTATCTTTGTTCATAGGCAAATAACCGTCTGCTGCTCACAGGCACACCTGTGCAAAATAACCTGTTAGAACTCATGTCGCTGTTGAATTTTGTTATGCCACATATGTTCAGTAGTAGCACCAGTGAAATACGAAGAATGTTTTCTTCTAAGACAGTAAGCATAAATTCATATTTTTTTCTCAAATGTCTTACTTTGTGTTTTATCTGGACCATTTTTTAATTTTGTCTTTTTTCTTGTTTTCATCAGAGATGTGTGCTTATGAAATAAGTTTAAGTGGTTGATATCCCTGTATTTGGATGAGTTGGGAAGTCAGCCAAAATACAATGGGAAATAAACTGGAGGCTTCTATAATCATTGTCTGAAAGTTTTGGTTTTTAATATCCTGATTTTCTGAATCATCATTTCAAATTAGTGGATAGCTCAGATATTTAATATGTGGAGAAAGTTTGATCATGTCATCTTCTTTTTTAAAATTAGATAAATTAGCATTTTTTTTAATAGGTAAACTATAAAGCCAGGCAAGATAGAATATCCCAAAAATTCATATACTGGGAGATATGTTTTGCATTAACACTCCATAAAAGTCACAATAAAGAAATCTTATTTAGAAGAAAATATGGTTAATTTTTTCCCTGTTACTTAGAAAAAGTGAGAGTGTAGTTTTCAGGAACTCTGATTTTCCAGCACAACAATGTTTATATAGGTTCTTGACACTCTCCCAAATCACATGTATTTTACGAGAATTTTCTGATAATCTTCTACTGCCAGCTGCCTTTCTAATTTCACTAATGTAGTCCCTCCCACTTGGTGGTCTTAGCAGATCATAGGATATGGAGGATTCCTTTAAAATCTTAGAATAAAAATCCTCTTCTCCAAAATTAACAGGTTTTGGCTAGGAACTACCCTATTTCTGTAGACTAATTATTTGCATCACCTGCACTAGCTTTCTTTGGGGGCCATTTTCCACAAATAGATAACAAACAAGTTTCTACTTCTCTCTCTCTTTACCTCCACCCAAACTCCCTTAAATACATACACATCTTTTTAAGAGAGTTATCTGTGTGATCAGTAATGACTCCTCAGTTAATAACTTCTGAACAGTGTCCTAGTGCAGTTCAGTTTCATTACCTCTGGAGAGTACCTGATTTGTCACAACACCTGCAAGTACATGTGGAGTCTTAAGAGCCATACGTCAGCCCAGAATTCAAGTTCCGTCTAGAATGAATTGAATTTCTATGGGAAACAACTCAATGTAGTGAGGGAGAGTTTCATGTTGTATAATAACTTTAAAATGTCATGTTCTTACTTTACTTAGAAACCAGCAGATGAGCAAAGTATATATGAAAAGGAGAGAATAGCACATGCAAAACAAATTATAAAACCATTTATTCTCAGAAGAGTAAAAGAAGAGGTAACTCTTATCTGTGTATTTTTATTATGATTGGTTTTAAAATCTTTTCTACTCTTTATTTGAATGATCTGCTTAAACTGTTTTCCTTTCACAGGTTCTCAAGCAGCTGCCCCCCAAAAAAGATCGAATTGAGTTATGTGCAATGTCAGAGAAGCAGGAACAACTCTATATGAATCTCTTCAACAGATTGAAAAAGTCTATCAATAACATGGGTATAACCTTATTTTCACAATTTTATGTAAAGAATAATCCTGTACTGGGACTGTTTTTTTGTTTAATCGTATGATAGTGGGATTTGCTTTTTTTTTTTAAGTTGCAATTTGAAGAAATAGTTTTAAAACCTTTTGTTTGCATTGAGATGTATTTCAGCAAACAGCCATCAACTTGTTTTTTTTTTTTAATGTGTACTTTTGGATCACAGAAAAAAATACAGAAATGTGCAATGTCATGATGCAATTGAGAAAAATGGCCAATCATCCTTTATTACATCGCCAATATTACACAGCTGAAAAACTCAAGGAAATGTCTCAGCTTATGCTAAAGGTAAGGATTTTGTATGCTAACAGTAAGCTTTATTAGCACTATTAAGCTTTAGATTCATTGTTAGTCTAAAAGTCAGACCATTGAACCTAATAAGGGTATTAACCCTTTAACCAAATATTTAAGAAAAACATTTTTAAGACAAAGTTGAAAACAATTAGGAGACATAAGAGCCAAGAAGGACTGACAGTCTACATCAAGAGTCAGCCAACTATGACCACAAGGCCAAATATGACAGTAGCTATGTTTACAAATAACGCTTTGTTCGAACACAGCCATATGCTTTTGTATCTGTGTTTTATATTAAACTCGTGGAAAATTTTAGACATGTAAAAGTAGAGAGAATTGTGTAATGAAAGCTTCTACCTGTGTAACCTTCACCCATATTCTACAGTTATCATCTGGAAGGAGATTGCTCTCTCTTGTTTCACCTAGAATCCTCCCCAGGATTATTTTGAACCAAATTCTAGACATTATTTCAACTGTAAATATATCAGTATATTATCTCTAAAACAGTAAGAACTTATCTGTATTATAGCTAAAAAATAATTATTAATTTCCTTTGCCAAATCTGTTGCACTGAAATACCTAATGATTTAGATATTCTATCTGATCTGAACAATTGTTTTAGATTGTTCTAATCATATTATAAATTATCTTCATTTTGAGGTGTATATTGTTTTGTTTTATTTTGAGGAACCTACACATTGTGAGGCTAACCCTGACCTGATCTTTGAAGATATGGAAGTTATGACAGACTTTGAATTACATGTACTTTGTAAACAGTATCGACATATTAATAACTTCCAGTTAGACATGGACTTGATTTTAGATTCTGGAAAATTCCGAGTTTTAGGATGCATCTTGTCTGAATTGAAGCAGAAGGTACTAAAGAAGAATATTTCTCCCTTATATGTTTTCCCAATTAGTTCAGCTACTTTAAAATAGTTCTGGCATGATTTGACTTTCTTGAGGTTTTAGCCTATGTTCTGCATTCTTCTAGAAATTAATGTTTTGAGCATTTTTTGGATGTATTTGGGCATGTTTTCCTGATTACTTTTCCTCCATCTAATAGAAGTTAGTAGAATGTATTTATATTGATTTTTTAAATAATCTTGTCATTATTTCATAGGTGACATTGTATATAATTGCTTCAAAATTAGTATTTTGAAGGTACATGGTAACATAAATTAATCCTTATATGTGAGCATTAACATAAATTAATGCATAATGTTTACATGTGAAATAGATTTGTAAGATCACAATCTAATTAGTATTTTTTGTAGCTATTCCCATTAATTAGTCTTAAAAATCAATTTTAGGTCCAAAGTTTAGAAGATAATTTATATATAATCTAAAATAAGAAATTTAGCTATGATTACTTGATTATTATTGTTATTATTAAAGAGGCAGTTTTTCATTAGATAATTATTTTATTTTTATGTACCTGACTAATATATGTATTTCCACAGGGTGATAGAGTTGTATTATTTAGCCAATTTACCATGATGCTGGATATTTTAGAGGTTCTCTTAAAACATCATCAGCATAGGTACCTCAGATTAGATGGGAAGACTCAGATTTCTGAAAGGTTGGTATACTTTGGTTTCAGAAAATCTCTACCTTACTCTCAAATAAGAGTAAATGTTAGAATTTTAAATGTCTAGAGCTTTTCATAGAATTGTATATTGCTTTGAGTCTTATGTTTGGTTACTTTAGATCATTCATTACCTTAAGATGAGGAAAATTTAATTTTTGTTCTGAACCATAGTCAAATACATTTTGAAACAACTAGTAGAGTTAGATGTATGTCAGTGCTTTTCTCTTTGAAAATCATTCCAAGTCTAAAGCACATTGTCTTTAAACCAAGATTACCTTAAAATCTTTTGTTTTGAGGGTAGTTGAGTAAGTTTGGGGTTTTGGTTGTCTTAAAAGCAGTGCTTTTTCTAGTGTGTTTAAACTGCATTATATCTTTGGTTTATTTTTTTATCAGCTAGAGTAAATTTTTTTTTCCTGCATTAAGTAGGAAGAGAAGTAATGCTAAAGAGAACAAACCATTGTAGTTTTAATGGTTATAGTTTTAACCATTTTAATCTTGAAATGCATAGTTCATCAGGGATATTGTCTGTGAGTCATAACTGACTGACTCTAAGAAGGTTAAAGATCACAAAGCCGTATCAGAATTTAGAAAAGCCAAGAGTCTTTTAACAAAAGACAAAATTAGTTAGGAATTAATCAAATCTGCATAGTTAAAAGTAAGAATTATTAATAGTAGGGAGATAAATGGTGTAGAAAAGAAAAATAACTAGAGTGCCAAGAGCATATATTTACATCTTGAAGTTTATTTTCCATGTGATGTGATTGCTTTCAGTTTTCATTATAAACCTTTTTGTGATATTTAACCTAATATATTTATCTTATAGGATTCATCTAATTGATGAGTTTAATACCGATATGGATATCTTTGTCTTTCTGCTGTCAACAAAAGCTGGTGGCTTAGGAATAAACCTGACTTCAGCAAATGTTGTTATACTTCATGATATTGACTGTAATCCTTACAATGACAAACAAGCAGAAGATAGATGCCATAGAGTAGGCCAGACGAAGTGAGTGTTTGCAGTTGAAATTTATTTTTAAGTAAATGCCAATTTAATTTCTCTAGAGTATTAGAATATGATCTATCAGATGTCCTTTCTTAGTTTTTTGTTTTTATATTTTCAGCAAAGCAAGACTCCTGTGGTATTTTATACCAACAGTGTTGGATATGAACTCCACTATATAACCTATTCCTATTCTAGTAATTAAAGCAGGGAATTCCCTGGAGGTCCAGGGGTTAGGACTAGGCACGTTCACTGCCAGGAGAGCGGGTTCAATCCCTGGCTGGGGAACTAGGATCCCACAAGCTACATGGTGCAGCCTAAAAATAAAACAGAATAACCTCCCACCCCCAGTCCATATCGTTCTGCAACTAATGAAAACGAAGTCCTACCAATGGCCCAGCCCCTTTGAAAAAGATTAGTAATTGAAATAACTTCTTGTTAAGCCATGTAAGAGCCAGACACATTTGGTAATGTGATACAGTTGCTACCTTCTTACCTCATAGGAAATAGATTATGTGAGCTGTAGGTATTTTAGGTGAAGGTTAAATTAGACATTGCTCACAGGACATAAAGAGGTGAAAATACCTATAATTCAGCTCTGTTCTCAATGTAAACAGCAAACAATCAGTCTTTGTGGGGTGTTTTACTGTATTTCCAAAAGACATTGATAAGTTCATTTGTGAACCAAATATTTATTAGTACTTATTGTAGAACTAAAACCTCCTATGTAATCCTTGTACTTTACAACACTTCCATACTTTTTGTTCTAAATTAATATCTCTGGGAACCTGATAAGAAAAGCATGTTCTTTGTTAAAATGAAATACCTACCTGAACCCAGAATTGTTTGTTGTAATACAGTTATACCAGCAATTTTTATAGATACCTTTTTTCTTATCCCTTGGATCAATAAGGATGTTTGAAAGTGACATGCTCAGAAAATGTCAATCTCAAGTAGTGTGAATAAAAGAGTTTAAATTTATGGATGTATTCATTAAAACAATTTTCTAATTATTCTTACTGCATTCTTAAGCGATTTATGTATTTCATAGTTTATATATATCAAATTTTATATTAAGTAACCAATGGACATATCTTGTGTTTTCTTTAGAGAAGTACTAGTTATAAAATTAATAGGCCAAGGGACAATTGAAGAATCCATGCTAAAAATTAATCAACAGAAATTGAAACTAGAACAAGATATGACCACAGTAGATGAAGGTAAGTTTTTTATCAGCATAAAATATGGAAAGGCATCAATTTAGCAGTAGCAGGGAGTAACAAAGATGGTTTGAGTCCTTGATTGGTATGCAGATTATGGATAGCACAGGAGCACATAAGCATACTTGTGTCAAAAGTACTGCAGTAACTAAGATCATTTTGCCAGAACTGATAAAACCACTTGATTTTGAAAAATTCTGTCTCTTCCATTCTCAGTCTCTGACACAAAAATATCCCAGAAATAAAATTGGGTCCATAATTTTATCTGCAGTTTTATAATTTACTTACTATATTAGAAATATTTATGAATCCAGAACACATGGCACAATGTTAAGTTCTTAAGAACTCTAACATTTATATTAATTTCATTTTGACTAGCAAAATACTTAGAGTACAATAAAATGCACTTATTAAAAAATTGAGTAATTTCAAATTAAAGAGCAATTGGATATTAGAAACAATCATCAAATAGAACCCTCTCCATTTCCTCCATCTGTTTAAAGAGAATGATTTTTAAAGTTTTAATTTTTTATTAAAAAGGTAAATAAATCCACATAGTTCAAGATTCCTAAGATATAAAAGGGCAAATAAAAGCCTCCTTCCCACCCTATCACCCAGCTTCCTCATAAAGTTTATTTTTTATTGTATGACCAGTTATTTCTGCATCTTACTTTTTTATGTGATGTTAAATTTGGATTTCATGGACTGTTTTCAAGTCTTTGGACAAATTCATAGGCAGGCATGTCAGTGAATGTCCTGAGAGTTTATACAGTGGTTTGTCATCTTATGCATATTTTTTACTGAAAGGAGAAGAGTAGATAAAAGTATTGTCTTACATTTAGACTCTAGCTGGGGTCTGTATGAGTGACAGAGAAAGAGAGACGCCTGGATAAGTGTCTAGATACTGGGGTCTTGTTTAATTGAAATTTTCTGTAAGTCAGTGATTATCTTTGGACTGAAAATAAGTTTAGATGAAATTATTTCTTTTTGGTTGGATTTGTGAGTTTTGTCTTTATTTTCACATTCAGATTGTTATATAGATGCTTTTATTTAGTGAACCTGAGGAGTAAATACTATGTAGTCTATGAATAGGATATGATCCAGGCTATCTATATCTGTCTCTGTATATCTTTATCAAATCAGAAAGAGAAGCTGTAGACTGCTCTGCTGGCAATGTGAACATGAGCACAGGGGAAGTAGCCCTAACATTATTTGTAGGAATTTGAGAAGGTTTTTAACAGGGAGTAACACTGAATCAAACTGGGCTTTGAAAGATGATTAAGAATTCACCAAAAGTAGAGAAAATTGGAAAGAAGTATGCTTCATAAAATATTTTTATCAAACTTGTAACACCAGTTTCTGACCTGCAGGTGACGAAGGAAGTATGCCAGCAGATATAGCCACATTACTGAAAACATCAATGGGCCTGTGAAATAAGAATTGTTCATTCCTAACTGATGAGGAAATATCAACTTGGTGCACTCAAGGACATTTACATTATGATGACCATGGGGTTTATGAACATTTATAACTTTTTATAATTTCCATATTACATTTCTCATAGTATGGACAACTTTTTTGCCACTAACTGAATTCTCCAGATGCTCACATGTAAAATTTCGAAAAAAGCCACGAATATGTAGTCTTGAAGATGTTAAATAATCATTTTACAAAACAGTTTTCTGAATGGGGATTAGTTGGTGATTGTTTGTAACAAATACGCTAATGCTTTAGAAATGTCAGTATTTTTGTAATTATTTCTACCTCCAAATATATATATATATATTGTCTTTCACTGGATAATGTGTGTAGATTTTTACATGTGCCTTATTTGACAATGCTTATGTCTTGTTTTTGCTCGTCTCATTTGAAGTTTTTTTTTAATTATGTTAAAGAATGCAGCTGTATAGATTATATAGTTTTCATTTTATTGCTATTTGAAACAGATGTTCACCACTGTCAATAAGAACTCAACCTGAATTTAAAGGTAGCATTCCATATACTAACCCCCTGCCCAGGTCCTCCCAAGTACTTCTGTTAACACAAATTTGTTTGGCTAGGCACTAAGTTGTTTTCCAGTGAATAGTAACTGAAGAAGCCTTTATCTTACTCCATGAAGTAAATCCTTCTGTTCATTTCCCAACTGCACTAACTGTGCTTACTAGTCTACCTATTCTTGTGCATGTTTTCATTATTTTCCCTCTCCTGGCTTTTGCTTCTCTTGAAACTATTGCCCAGTTATTTCTGCTCCAGTTCTCTTTACATAGTAGTTTATTCCTGCCACATCAGCAAAATGTTGGTGACATTTTTCTAGTCTGGCAGAACAGATTAGCAGGCTGATTCACTTCAAAGCAGACTGAATATGACTTCATTTTAAGGCAGCATTAGGTACTGCATGGAAATAGGTCATTAACTTTGAATTCTTATCAAAATATAATTTACACTTGGCAGAATTTCCAGTACAGGACCTCCTGAAGAGAGAGCCATTCTTCAATTCCAATTCAGTGTGGGTGACAAAGTGAAATTTAGAAGTAAAGTTGTCTACTTGATATTTAAGTCTTTATTAAATCTTTCTTTAAATTTTTGCCTGTTGGTCTATATTGCTGTTTTTATTATGCATCAGTTCCTTTGTATAACTTGTGAGTTTCATGTGTTTTGTTTTATTATGTAAATATCATTATAAATAAACTTATTTATAAATCAAAGATTTGTTCATTTTTGAAGATTATACTTTCACAACATCCTGACTTTGTAAGTTTCTAGAGTAATAGAACTCTTCAGTTGAAGGCTAATGAAGCTCTTATAGTGATTCTTCAGATATTATAGACCCTGAAAACTCATGACTCAGTAGACTTACCCAGTCTTGAAAGATTGAAAAGACTCTGCAAATAGTATTACTACCTCCTTCTACATCATGGTACCCAAATCACTTATATTGTTGAGAATGTTACCTTCTAAAAATCTTAAATGGGTCCCTTGTAACTTCCTTGTATTAATGTGTCTTCAGTGATAGGCTGTTTCTTTTGTTGTTGTTTAATCCATATTTTTATGTTTAATTAAATGTAGTTGGGTTCTCCCTGTAAAGCTCTGTTATGTTTTTGGCTTAATAAAAACAATTATGATCATAAGTTGTATTACATACATTTTGTAGTAGTTTCTGTATTGAGCACAAATGGTATTATGTGCTTAATATTGTCTCTTTCTCAGTAAACTGGAATGATTACTTTGGATGTATTCTCATTAGTCCTTTTATTGAACTGATAGCAGTAAAATTCGAAATCCATATTCAGTAAAGACTATATGAAGCCACAGTTGTTGGAGTAATGTTTGGCCAACTGAAGCACCGTATGTTTTTTTAATACAGGTCACACAGGGATAAAAGACATAATGTGTTTTCATAACTCTGAGTTCTGACCCCACAGTCTTGTAACTTTATACCAATAGATATGTATATTGAAACATTAATATTGTTCCTCGTTGGTGTTATTGTATAATGATGATTAGATAAGAGTATCAGGAGATTTGGTTTCCATTTGTGTGACCTTAAGATATTTAAATGGTCTATAAATTAAGGAATTGATTGTTTTAACTTCCCAAAAGGTTATGATTTCTTACTAATTATAAATATAATATGCAACTCATTTCTGCTGTGATTAATTCATGTACTCTCACCCTTGCTTACTTGCTCAGTGAGGAGATGTTTAAATACAGGATGGGATAATGGAATATGTTGTTCTTTTCAGTGAAAAAAAGATGACCTAAAGGTTATGATGATGCTGTGATTGAAATATTTCCTTTTAAAATCTGCTATGGTTGCATTTTCTGTTGAATCATGATATGTGTAAACAGTGGGACTCTATGTTATAGAGTTTTCATAATTTATATAAATATATTTATCACTAAGTTCTATTTTCAATACAGCTTGTTAGAATGTAATTATGTGGAGGAAAATCAATATACATAAGAGGGAAGAAAAGTTTCTACCTTTATTATCTAGAGTATTATTTGAATTTCTTCTGTGAAATACAATTTTTTTTTTCCCTCTAGATTGCCCTGATGACATATATGAGGACTATGCAATGAGAAGTTGCTTACAACCTATTATCATTTCTTAACAGCTACTAACAGTAAGAAAAGTAATCTGAAGAAGCAAGGTACTTGAGAAATACACTTTGTTTTTCAGTGTAATTCTTTGTTTGTTTTTAATTTTTTATCGAAGGATAATAGCTTTACAGAATTTTGTTGTTTTCTGTCAAACCTCAACAAGAATCAGCCATAAGTATACATACATCCTCTCCCTTTTGAAACTCCCTCCTATCTCCCTCCCATCCACCCCTCTAGGTTGATACAGAGCCCTGTTTTGAGTTTCCTGAGCCATACAGCAAATTCCTGTTGGCCATCTGTTTTACATATGGTAATGTAAGTTTCCATGTTACTCTTTCCGTTCATCTCACCCTCTCGTCCCCTCTCCCCACGTCCATAAGTCTATTCTCTGTCTGCTTCTCCATTGTTACCCTGTAAATAAATACTTCAGTACCATTTTTCTAGATTCCGTATATATGTGTTAGAATACGGTATTTATCTTTCTCTTTCTGACTCTCAGTGTAATTCTTAATAATGTGTACAGTAATTTTTTTCCTCAGATTTCATAGAACATTGTTATGAAGAAAGAGGCACCTTAAACAAGATCACAGTTACATGGACTTGCCTTTTCTTTCTTCTTTTCCCATACCCTGTCCCCACTTTTTGCTTCTCAACTATATTCTCTTTCCTCTGCCATTCATTTCATGGATAAGGCTATCTGTTTTGTTAATCTGTTTCCTGATACGACATACTAAGATTAGACAACTCAATAATATTAACATGTATATTGAACTAAAATGTTATTTTTTAATATAATTATGGTTTAAAATAGATTGGGATAATCCAAATATACAGTTTATTGAAAGATTTCTATGTAAATGGCTTGTTTATATGGGTAGTTCTTGTACAGTCATGTAGAACTATAAAAATGATTGAAGTTGAAAGTGTAAAATAATCCTCAGGAAAAATGATTGTTCCATGGCCTTTAAAAATTTTGTCAGCATAAAGTAAATTTATAAGTAAATGAATGAAATAGGAAAACTAATATTTAGTGCTCTGTAAAATATTAGAAACATTGAGAAAATTTTTGTAAAAAATTTATCAAAGTAGTTGGAATGGTACCTTCCTGTAAAACTTGCAGGCAATAATTTTTTTTTTTTTAAACTTTTGCAAATAGTCATAATCCTAGATTTCAATCAGCTTCCAACATTTCATTGCTTTTTCAGTGTTATGAAATAATGGCCCCCTTCCCCGCTGTTTTTTCTTTTTAAGTGGACTTTAGTAGAGGAGATTAGGTTCATAGCAAATTAAGCAGGATGTACAGAGGGTTCCCATGTACTCTTGTCCCCACACAACACAACTTCCCTCGCTATCAACATCTTACACCAAAATGATACTTTTGTTACAATCAGTGAACCTACATTGAGACGACATAATCACCAAAAGTCCATCGATTACACTAAGGTTCACTCTTGATGTTGTATGGTGTATGGGTTTGACAAATGAACCCATTACAGTATCTTGCAGAATAGTCTTACTGCTTTAAAAATCCATTGAAGTTTCCTCCGTGTCTTTTCATGGCTTGATAGCTCATTTCTTTTTAGCACTGAAAAATGTTCTCTTGTTGGGTAAACCACAGTTTTCTTATCCATTAACCTACTAATGGATATTTTGGTTGCTTGAAAGTTGTGGCAATTATTGATGAGGCTACCAACAATATCAGTGTGCTGATTTTCTGGTGGACCTGTTTTCAACTCCCTTGGGCAAATACCAAAGAGTGTGATTGCTGAATCATATGGTAAGAGTATGTTTAATTTTGTAAGAAATTGCCAAACTCTCTGTCAAGGTATATGTACTATTTTGCATTTATATCAGAAATGAATAAAAGTCCCTGTGGCCCCACATCCTTGCCAGCATTTGGTGTTATAGTTTGAATTTTTACCTTTATAATAGGTATGTAATAGTATCTCATTGTTTGCAGTTCCCTGGTAACATATAATGTTGAGCATCTTTTCATATGCTTATTTGCCAGCTGTGTGTCTTTGATGAGGTGTGTATCCAGATGTTTTCGTCTATTTTGTAATCAGGTTGTTTATTTTGTTGTTGATGTTTAAGAGTTCTTTATATATTTTGGATGAAGTCCTTTTGCAGATATTTTCTTATCTGTGCCTTGGCTTCTCATTCTTTTCATCTTCTGTTCTTTTAATGTGAAGGATTTTTCACCAGTCTCACTTCCTCCAGGATATCTTCATCTTTGTCACAACCACTTTCCTCATCTATGTCAGTAAATTTGCCTTACCAAGTTCTTCAGACTGCGTGTGAAGACTGTCTTTCCATTTATGTTCAGTTTGAGTTTCACTCCAGCATTACCACTTTTCTTTACTGCACTTTCATCTTTGTTGGTGAGTTCTCTTTGTCTTTTTTTTTTTAAATACTTTAATTTTATTGGAGTAGAATGGATTTACAATGTTGTTTCACCTGTGCATCTAAGTGATTCAGTTATACATTCAGATATTTTTTAGATTCTTTGGTCATATAAGTAATTACAGTGCTGAGTAGAGTTCCGTGTGCTATACAGTAGGGGGTCCTTGTTGGTTATCGGTCATATACAGTAGTATATGTATGTTCATCCCAAACTCCTAGTTTATTCCCCACTACACACACTTTCATTTTTGGTAACCATAAATTTGTTTTCAATATCTAAGTCTGTTTCTGTTTTGTAAATAAATTCATTTGTATCCTTTTCAGATCCCACATATAAGTGATACTCATGATTTTTTCTGGCTCACTTAACGTGGCGTGGTAATGTCTAGGTCCATCCATGTTGCTGCAAATGGCATTATTTCATTCTGTTGATGGCTGAATAGTATTCTATTATATATATGTTCCACCTCCTAGCCCTCCTCTGTTGATGGACATGTAGGTTGCTTTGATGCCCTGGCTATTGTAAATAGTGCTGTGATGAACATCAGGATGCGTGTGTCTTTTCAGGTTATTGTTTTCTCTGGAAATATGCCCAGGTATATAATTGCTGGATCATATGATAATTCTGGTTTTAGTTTTTAAGGAACTTGCATACTGTTCTCCATAGTGATTATAACAGTTTACATCCCCACCAACAGTGTAAGAGGGTTCTCCTTTCTCCATACCCTTTCCAGTATTTATTATTTATAGACTTGATTTTTGATGATGGCCATTTTGACTACTGTGAGGTGATACCCCATTGAAGCAACAGCTTTGATTCGCATTTCTCTGATAATTAGTGATGGTGAGCATCTTTTCATGTGTTTTTTGGCCATTTTGTGTTTTCTTTGGAGAAATGTCTCTTTAGATCTTTTGCCCATTTTTTGATTGTCAGTTTTTTGACAGAGTTGCATGACCTTTTTGTATATTTTGAAGGTTTAATCCCTTATCTGTCACTTCATTTGCAAGTATTTTCTCCTGAGGGTTGTCTTTTCATTTTGTTAATGGTTTCCTTTGCTGTGGGTGAGTTCCTCTTTTCAATTATCCATTTTTGTAAAATGTCAAGTGGGTTTATCACTGAGAAGCAAGCAGGCAGCACAGCTACACGCGTTGCTGTCTGTGCGTGAATGACAGATGTGCAGTGACCAGTCTCCAGCAGACTCAAAGAAGTGGCGTGATTGGTCATACATCCGTCTGTTATTTACGTAGTGACTTGTGGGCTGAAGCGCTAGCAGCAAACTTTATACTTTATGCAATTACTCATTAATACACCATGGAAACTGAAATCCAAACCATTTCTTTTTTTGGAAAGTATGTGACTAAACCATAGACTGAAATTCATGCATGTCAGAACTAGTGCAAAGCATGGCCTGCCTGTATTGTAAACTATTTTCCCTGCTTATAGATAATGTGAAGCTCTTCTGGAGAAAAAAAGATACTGGAAACAAAAGTCTTTTTTTTTTAATCCCCTTTCCTCCTCTTTTTTCTTTTAATGAGCAGAATATGACAGAAGTGAAAGTGTTGATGGAGTTGAGGGGATGGTGTATGCACATTATGCAGCATGTTGATATAGCTTCTTATCTGATGAGAGTGATGCTGTGAAGAAGAATAAAGGTTGGAGGCGGCCGGCATTACCTAGAGTTTGGTCTGGGGCCTTCGCAGTATCCAGTCAGCGATGGCAGGAATGCTTTGGACTTTCTTCCGTAATGTCACCAGCCTGGGGTGGATGTCCAGCAAATCAGATTTAAAGACCAAAAGTGTGGTACTGCAAATTTCCCAGTAGAAGTCTGCCCAAGTTACCTAGTTTAAAGGAAACAAATTTTCATTGGAATATAAAAGGCCTAATTTCTTAATGTAAAAAAAAAAGTTGTTTTTTAATTCAGAATAGTCTGTAATTACAAAAGCAGAATGTGTATATGATAGAAAATTATAGATAACACCATACTCCCAAGCCCAGAGGTTACTCATATTAACACTTTAGTATAAGGTGGTTTTTCTGTGCATGTGTGTGTGTGTTTACTAAAATGAGATATTACAGTACATACTCTTTTGTAACTTGATTCAATCTCCACCTTTCTGTAACAATACATTTTTATGTTATCTAATACCCTGTCAGTGCTTTTCCATCTGTTTCTCAAATGTCTTTCATAGGACAAACCAGTATCCATTCTGGGACCATGCGTTTCACTTGGTTATATCCTTTAACTCTCAATTCAGAACAGTACCCCCCTTTTTTATTCCATATCATTGAATTATTGAAGATTCTACACTAGTTCTGCACAATGTCCTGCCTTCGGGATTTTTATAATTATTTCATGTTTACCTTGTTCCTTTATATGGCAGAGTAAAAAGGAGTACAGTACAAGTTATCTTTAGACAGTACATGGCTTTAAATTAAATACTTTGGCTAATATAACATTATATTGGATCACATCAGAAGACATAATATATGTCTGACCATTACTATAACTGGCCACTGTACAGTAGGATGATGACAGCCTAGCCCTACTCTTGTATACCTTTTTTGATTATTTGTTTGTTTTGATTTATACACTTGTTTTGTTCCTTTATGACTAGAAACTAATCTGGATCATATTACTTTGGCTCCATATAAATGTCATCAAAGAGTGAAGTTTAAATATGGACTGTTCTTAGTTTTGCTTTTGTGTGGGATTTAACAATTCAGGTTGCTAGTGTTTTATGAACTTGCTCACTAAAAATCTGTCAACATTCATAGGACAGTTTATTGGTTAGAGGATTCAGAATTCAGTCAACAAATATTTATGAAGTACCTACTATGTGCCCTGTACAGGTTAAGTGCTGGGATTGACTAGAGAGCAAGATGTGATGCAAGACCCTTCTCTGATGAAGTTCCCACTTTAGAAGCAGGACGACAATCAGACATGGAAAGTGTGGTGCAGGGGATCGGTCAAGGTGGTGGAGTAGAAAGCTCACCTCCCTGATCTCACCTTCTCTTACAAGTGCACCAGAAATCACAAGTGTCTACAGAACAACCATTGATGAAAAAGACCAGAATCTACCAGAAAAAATCTACAACTAAACACATAAAGAAGGAACTACAGTGAGACAAGTAGGAGGGGCAGATTCATAATATAATTAATCCAGTCCTTTATCCTGCTGGGGACAATTGACAAATTAGAGAATAAACATGCTGCAGAGGTTCTCCCACAGGAGTGACTTCTGAGCCCCAAGTCAGGGCCCCTAGCCCAGGGGTCCAGCACCAGGAAGACAAGACCCCAGAGTATTTGGCTTTGAAGACCAGCAGGGTTTGATTTTGGAAGTTTTCAAACAACTGGGGAAAATAGAAACTTTACTCTTAAGGGGGCATACAAGATCTCACACCAGGATCCAGGGCAAAATCAGCACTTTGATAGGCCAGGTCTATCTACTGGTCTTGAAAAGTCTTCCAGAGAGGCAAGAGGGAAGCTGTGGCTCATGCTTGTCCTCTGTGTTCATACTAGGAACAGAGAAACGGGCAGTAGCCATATATGTGAGCTTTCTACCACATGGACACTGGTAGAAAGTGTTCCCTACTCCTACTCTTACATCTTGGAGAGGGCATTAAGATGTACAGACCATTATGTGTAAAATAAGCTATAAAGAAATATTGTACAACACGGAATATAACCAATATTATATACTATTTATAAATAGAGTGTAAGTTTTAAATTGTGAACCACTATGTTGTATACCAGTAACATAATGTTGCACATCAACTGTACTTCAATTAAACAAAAACCAAAATCCACGTG
This sequence comes from Bos taurus, assembly GCF_002263795.3. Taxonomy (NCBI): domain Eukaryota; kingdom Metazoa; phylum Chordata; class Mammalia; order Artiodactyla; family Bovidae; genus Bos; species Bos taurus. The sequence goes on along the minus strand of NC_037333.1, from coordinate 30,301,076 downwards.
AAGTGATAAGGGTGATGAAGACAGAGTGATGAGAGGTTCTCAGGTGGTTAGAGAAGTCCTTTAAGAGGTGCCATTTAAGCTAAGGCTTGAATCATAAAAAGATCCAGACGTGCAGTGATTTGGGAATTAAACATTTCAGGCAGAAGGAAGAGTGAGTGTAAAGGCTTGAGTATGACTTGTATTTAAGGGAAAAACAAAACACCAGAGTGTTTGGAACATTTGGAGGAAGGGAGAAAGTGCTGAGAAATGGATAGGAGATAGATTACAAAGAAATTTTAATAAAAAGCAGAAGAAAAAATATTTTTAATCATTAGAAATTGTTCAGTCAATAGGGCAGAGAAAGGAACAAAAGACGTGGCAAGTTTGCTTCTCTGTCTCTTCAGGACTCAGCAGATAGTGACTAGAGTAAGTCCCGAAGTGTGGCCAAAAGCAGTATCTTCTCTCCTAGAATGGTGTCTCGTTTAGAATGGTGTCTCGTTGAAGGCAGGCGCTTCAACTTAACACAGCTTCTCAATCAGATTTAGATTTGAACTTTTTATTGGCAAGACTACTTCATAGGTGACGGTGTGCTCCTCTATTAGCAGGTTCATAATATCTGGTTCTCTCCCTTTTGTGATATTAACAATTGTTGATAGTCAGTGCTTAGATCCATTGATTCTTCATGGGTTGGAAGATAGTGATGGTTTATTTTAATCTCTCCATACTTACTAACTAAAAAACTTATGAAGACAAACATCATCCCATCTTTTTTTTTTTTTATCTTGAGGTTTAATTGGCAAGATAAATGCTTTCTTCAACCCACACACACACACACACACACTTTTTGTTTTTCAGTTTTCTAAATATAGACAGTCTGTCTCTGGCTTACAGTGGTTCAGCTTTACAATTTTTTGACTATCAGATCAGATCAGATGAGTCGCTCAGTCGTGTCCGACTCTTTGCGACCCCATGAATTGCAGCACGCCAGGCCTCCCTATCCATCACCAACTCCCGGAGTTCACTCAGACTCACGTCCATCGAGTCAGTGATGCCATCCAGCCATCTCATCCTCTGTCATCCCCTTCTCTTCCTGCCCCCAATCCCTCCCAGCATCAAAGTCTTTTCCAATGAGTCAGCTCTTCGCATGAGGTGGCCAAAGTACTGGAGTTTCAGCTTTAGCATCATTCCTTCCAAAGAAATCCCAGGGCTGATCTCCTTCAGTGCAAAAATGATACATATTCTGTAGAAACCACACTTTGAATTTTGATCTTTTCCCAGGCTAGTGATACGCTGCGTAGAACTCTCCTGTGATGCTGGGCCGTGGCAGTGAACTATGATCAGGAGGGTAAACAACCGATACACTTAACAACCACTCTGTACCCATACAACCATTCTGTTTTTCACTTTTACTACAGTGTTCAATACTTACATGAGACATTCAGCACTATATTATAAAGGTTTTGTGTTAGACAGTTTTGCTCATCTTTGGCCAGTGAGAGTGTCTACAAGTTGACTTCTAGGTCCTTTTGACACAACTCCAATTTTCGGGTTGTTTTTTTTTTTTTAATAATGAATTTGGTTCTGGTATAACAAAGTATTCCCAGCTCATGTTTTACATTTCCTGTCCCAAACTGAGAATGAGCTGTTTCTCCAAGAAACAGTTACTTTTAGAATTTGGAGACAAGGATCTGCGTCCTAGGGTTGCCCAGGACAAGTAAGTTGGCTATTTTTTCAAGAAAAAGACACACAATGCTTTTTTCTTTACCCTAAAATAAAGTACATTGTGAACTGAAACTGGTGTATGATTAATATTGTTTGCCCTGAGAAAATATTCATAATAAGATGTGTATAGTCAAATCACTCTGTTTTAGCAATGATGATGTTTCTTAAAATAGTTTTTTACTGATAGAGTACAGAGCTATTTCTCCACATACCCTATTCACCAATTTGACACAAGTTCATTTGTTTCACTTTGCTCTAGTTTGTCAGTGATAGCTTTTTAAAATGTTTTTGTTATTGTTATATACTTTAGTACGTTTTTCTAAAGTTAACATCACCAAGAAAGGTTTATTCAAAGAAGTTTAGCTTTTGTCCCTCTAACCTACGTCTACTTCTCTAACCTACTTCTTCCCTATTCAATACATTTTTATAGTTTTTGATTTATCCATATATATGTGCATACATTTTTTAAGATGTAAAACATACTCACAGAGTCACCAATAAGCCACTCGTTTTCCCCTAAGTACGTGTCCAAATTTTGCAGAAGAGGAGGTGCATCACATGTAAGTAGCTCCTTAAATATCTGATTCTAGGGGAGAAAGGAAAGATCACTCTAAGGATAATAGGAAGAAAAAGAGTTGAGGAGGAAATAGATTACATTTTTGTCATCAGTTCTTAGGGTTTTTTTCATTTATCATGACTAAATCATTCATCAGTAAAATCTTTCCATAGTTTTTAATCCTGATTTTTGTTAGTGAAAATTATTCCATTATGTTTTTACATTTCTAAAATCCCCCCACCTTTTTGGGCTCACTCCCTTTAAAGTTAAATAGTGTAACTAAAGGAAAAGAAACTAACTTTATTTTCTTGGGCTAGATTCCTCCAGTTTGGCAGTCTTACACTTAACAGAAGTATTATGCTTTTGGGCCTTTATGAATTTCCTCTCTTTGACTTAACATTGTACCTTAGAGATTCTCTGCCTTGAATATCATCTATAAAATCCATCACCGAGGTGTCCCCTTTTGATAGAATATGTAAGATATTATTACAAAGCAAATAATATCCTTGGGGAAAAAATGAACAAATATACCCACTTAAATAATTATCTTTGTTTTTACTTAAATCTGTGAACAACAAGTAATTTGTTCATGGTGTCTTTCTTGGTAAGAATTGTTTATTTGTTTATATATGAAAACTGGACTGGTTTGTATTGTGGATATGAAATGTAAACTAAACTCAAAAATACTATAAAATATGCATATATCATCAATATTCATAAATGACCCACAATAAAATTGAGCCTTTATTAATGTCAGATAGTGGATAACTCCTTCATCGATTCGCTGAGTTACTATTATGACTTAGCTAGGTAGTACAGATTATTATAATGCCTTATATTGAGGAGCAGAGTTTATAAAAGCTTCAATACACCTGTACATATGTTTGTCACATATCACAAACTGAAGGTTAGGAAGCTTGTCATTATTTTGATTTTATATGCTTTCCGCGGCTCTGTACCACCTTTGTATATATGGTTCTCTCTCTATGGTAAATATATTCATGGTTCTAAAAATAATGGGAGTCCTTTAGCCCCTTATACAAAATTTGTGAGCTGAGAGGCAATAGGCCCAGAAACGTGACATTTCCCACAACTTAGCGTAGCTCAGCATCAGTTGGGGAGGCAGTAGCCAGCTTGGCTGTCCTGGATAGCTGGAAACAGGAGGGAGTTCAGTGGAACAGGATGTAGATGCTGTACAGCTTTCCAGAAACTCCTGTGTGCTCACTTGGCTAATTCTGCTACTTCTCCTGCTGTGCATTTCCACAGTGTAAGAGACACCAGTGCTTTGCATAGGCAGTGCCAGATGAAGTCTTACCTCTACACTCTTGACTTCTCCTTTAGCCTAGGTTCTCTTATTGTCTGTGGTGAGAAATCATCTCAGTCTAATGAAATGTAGACTGCTAAACAGCATAACCATTTGTGTTTTGAGTCATTTTAAACAATATTCACCAGAATAACCTAAAGAAGATAAAATGTTTTTGTGTGCTGTGCTTCGTCATGCAGTCATATCCAACTCTTTGTGACCCCATGGACTGTAGCCCACCAGGCACCTCTGTCCATGGGGATCCTCCAGGCAAGAATGCCTGGAGTGGGTTGCCGTGCCCTCCTTCAGGGGATCTTTGCCACCCAGGGATCAAACCCAGGTCTCCCACATTGCAGACAGCTTCTTTACCATCTGAGCTACCAGGGAAGTCCCCAAAATATTATTATACATCTTTTTAAAGTATATTTTCTGATAAAGCCTCGATAGCCATTCTTATACTTGATGGACTCAGATTTTTCCTACCTCCTCCTCCGAAGTTATAAGGCAGTAGATTTGTGCACACTGAAAAGTTATTGCTATAGTTTTCTATCAAACAACCTTTACAGGGTTTAAGGAGGTTTGTATATTTCTCCAAAGTACCATTTTAAAATCCACACTTAGCAAAATCATTTAGTATTGGAAATGGGCCACTGATGTTCCTTCAGTCCTGCTTACCCTTCGTCCCCCACCCACAAACCCCTGCCTTGTTCTTCAGATGAGAAAACTGAAACAAATGCATTGTATAACCACAGAAATTCTAGTGAGAGCTTCAAGGATTTTCAGTGTGACCAATGCACAGAGACAAATTTTGCCTGTAAGTTTAACTTTCTTAAATTTTAAATTAGAAACGGAATTTTTATCACTGATACATTTATAATTAAATAAATTTGATAGATTTTGTTTTAAGCACATATAATAAGAGGACTATCTTGACTGTTTTTCATCTTTACTGTTTTCAGGAGTCTGCTTTTGAAAGTTTTACCTGACCACAAGGTGGCAGCTATGCAACCACTACAGAAGAGACTAAGTGACAAGATACAAAAGAACTGTGTTATTTTTCATTGTATTCTGGTCAGATCCTGCTTTACTAATCAGATAATCCAATAGTCTGGCTATTTGCAGTAATTCTGCAACACATTGTCCATTCATATGATTTATTCATAAACTTGAATTATGTCCTGTGAATGTTGGGTTTTATTTTGTTTTGTGGTAGGTAGTATGTAAAAGCACTGTTATTCTAACACAAAGGTAAAGTTACTCTCATCATAAATGTTCAAAGACATTTTCCTTTGGGAGATTACTTCTGTTATGGAGCCTCAATCACAGAAAGGTACAAAGTAGAGAAATAGAGAAAGGCAAGCCAACACGGGACAAAAACCTTTAGATACTTTTTTTCTAAATTGAAGATTATATATATCTGCTTGTTTCTGCATTTATAAGGATGGGTGAAATGTAGATGTCATGTCTGACAAAAGAAAAAATAAGCACTGAAGTATATAATACTACTATTAATAACTAATATTTAGTCAACACTTTCCACCTAGCCATGGATACTCTACTATTTAATCCTCCCAACATACTTCAAGTGGGCTTCCCTGCTGTCTCAGAGGGTAAAGCGTCTGCCTGCAATGTGCAAGACCCGCGTTCAATCTCTGAATTTGAAAGATCCCCTGGAGAAGGAAATGGCAACCCACTCCAGTATTCTTGCCTAGAGAATCCCATGGATGGAGAAGCCTGGTAGGCTACAGTTCACAGGGTTGCAAAGAGTCGGACATGACTGAGTGACTAATACTTCAAAGTAGATTGTATGCTATCCCTACTTTACAGACATTGAATATGAAAATTTGATAGGGAGTTAAGTGACAACTGGTAAAAAGAGAATCAGGGTTCAAGCCTGGCAGTCTAACTCTAGAGCCCAAATGTGTTTCTATCATCAAGGCTGAGCCTTTATTTAACACTTTGCTCTGGTTAGTCAAGTATGTGTGTGTATATATGCATGTGTGGGTGTCTCCCCACACACCTTATATTTATATCAAGGAACCAGTAAATGTGAATACTTTTATGTTCCAAATATCTCTGTTTAAATCAGAGGGTCCTAATCAAACGGTATTTAGAATAAATGGTGGTGGTGGTGGTGGTTTAGTTACCAAGTCATGTCTGACTCTTGTGACCCCATGGATTGTAGCCCACCAGGCTCCTCTGTCCATGGGATTGTCCAGGCAAAAATACTGGAGTGGGTTGCCATTTCCTTCTCCAAGTAAATATGCTTAAGTAAACTAATAAGACTGCCATTTGTTCTGTGCTGTAGCTTTTCTTTGGTGGCTCAGATGGTAAAGAATCTGTGTGCAATGCAGGAGACTTGGGTTTCATCCCTGGGTGGAGAAGATGCCCTGGAGAAGGGAATGGCTACCCACTCCAGTATCCTGCCTGGAGAATTCCATGGACAAAGGAGACTGGCGGGCTACAGTCCATGGGGTCACAAATGGTCACAGCTGAGCAACTAACCCTTTCACTTTATTTAAGCTATAACATGTACATAATAAATATTCCTGCACAGCTGTTTTGAATGGCTGCTGGCCCTGTGACATTACACTCAGTGGTTAAGAACGTGGAGCCTGAGCCACAGTGTCTGGGATTTGAATTCTACATGTACCACTTACCAGCTAAATAACCTTAGGCAAGTTATTTACACTTCTACTTGAACCTCCATTTCTTCATCTGGAAAATGAGGATAACAGTTTCCAATATTTAAAATGATGCAGCCTTGATGATAAAAGATATGAATACTGGGGATGTGCCTCAAGTAAACAAAGGAGTAAATAAAAACAGAGGAAAGCATCCAGGAAACAGGACCCTAGCTCAAGAGAAAGATGTTCCTGGGATGGCAGTGAAGGGAAGTCCAATGGTGAAAGCTGTGCAAAAACCTAGACAGCTCTACAAAGGAGAATGACAATCTCTGGCTGGATATCTCCAAGGAAATAATGGAAACAACAGATTATCTGATATCATTGACTTTGCGGAATACAGTATTGGCAGGCTATTGGGTAGTGTGGGAAGGTTCACCAATAAAAGTGAAAAAGAAGCAAATGAAAAAAGCCAATTACTCCTTAGAGGAAAGGGAGAAAGGAAATATAGGCACAGTTCTGCACACTATTTTCATAGGCATTGTAATGTAATGACTGTCGATTTCACCACAAAATTTTAATATTAGGAGTTTGGAAGAAGGGAATCAGAATGACTGCGTAGGAGATAGATTCTCATTAGTCTCATAAGTCTATCAAAACTAAAATTTGTGAATCAGAGAAAGCCATATTTACACATCCTATATGGAGATGTCTAAATCCTAAAGAAACAGATAAACGTGTTAAAGCGAGGGCTGCCCCTGAGGAAGGGTTAATACAAAGAGGTGGGGCAGGAATCACAGTAGTACTTTGTTTTAAACTTTTTACTATAACTTGATATTTTAAAACTAGAGGTATGTTTTACTTTGATAAAAAGGAACTTTTAAAAGCACCTAACATAACATCTGGCAAATGGATATGATTAATAGCAAACTGATCACATTACTTTTATATCTTGTCTTTTCTCTGTCCAAGGAAAACGAGACATGAAATCATCCAGTGTGTCCACAATTGCATCCACTTGACATTGTTCAAGTTCTGTTTTTCCAGCCAAATCTACGGAATAGAGAGAGGACATTTTATGCCCAAGAATATACTCAATTTAATTTACCATTGTAAAGCTTTTTTGTAAAAGGCAGCATATTCATATGGTTCAAAAATTCTGAACAGTATACAGTAAAAGTATCCAGTGAAAAGTAACTTCCACCTCTGCTCCCATTCACTTCATTTTGTTCCTTACCTACCTATCATATTGGTAACCATTTTCATTCATTTATCTTATATTATTCTATTGTTTCTTAGTGAAAATAAGAATACGTATCCCACTCAGCATGCACCTCTCCCCATGTATCCTAGTTTTTCCTACAAGTTCTTTAAGGGCATCCTTGCCCTTTTTTCAGGCACATAGGATTCCTTTAAGTGGAAGTGCCACTATTTACTTAACTAGCCTCAACTGATTAGGTTTGTTTCCAGTCTTTTCCTAGTACAAGCAATACTACAGTAAACAACCTATACATATATTATCATTTATCTTGTAGAAAGAATTACTCCTACTTGTACAGATAGTTTTTTGTCAAGAGCATGTGTTTGCTTTCTAGAAACTATAAGTTTAAAATAATACAGATAGCTTGGTTTTGTTTTGTTTTTTTCTGCCATTTGATCAACATTTTGCTAAGGAATCATTGGTCTTCCTAAATATATTTTCATTGGTGTCAATTTAAAATGCTTCTGTGTAGAAGCATGCTGAATTGGTTGCATTTCTGCAAAGGAAACATTAGCAAAATGAAAAGAACCCACTGAATGGGAGAAAATATTTTCAAATGATATGATCTATAAGGGATTAATACCCAACATATATAAACAGTTCATACAATTCAGCATCAAAAAGAATCCAATTAAAGAATGGGCAGAACTGAATGGACATTTTTCCAAAGACGAAATGCAGATGACCAACAGGCACATGAGAAGATGCTCAGCGTCACTAAGCATCAGGGAAATGCAAATGAAAACCATGATGAGGTATCGCATCACTCCTGTCAGGATGGCTGTCCTCAAAAAGAACATAAATAACAAATGTTGGCAAGGATATGGAGGAAAAGGAACCCTCCTACACTGTTGGCGGAATAGGTGTGGTCACTGTGGAGAGCAGCAGGGAGGTTTCTCAAAAAACCGAAAATAGAACTACCACATGATTCACCAGTTCCAATCCTGGACGTGTATCTGGAGAAGATAAAAACTCTTAACTTGAAAAGATACGTGCACCCCAGTGTTAAAGCAGTGTTATGTACAATTGCCAAGATAAGGAAGCAACCTAAGAGTCCATCAAGAGAGAAATGGATAATGAAGGTATGGTGGTTTTGAGAATCAGGATGTCTCTGGCCAGGTGGTGCATGCTCAGGGATCTGTTAACACACCGTGCCCTTGAGAAACAACCTGGGTTTGTATATTAATGACATGGTATATTATATGAAATTAAAAGACGCTTGCTCCTTGGAAGAAAAGCTATGACCAACCTAGACAACATATTAAAAAGCAGAGACATTACTTTGCCAAAAAGGTCTATCTACTCAAAGCTGTGGTTTTTCCAGTAGTCATGTACGAATGTGAGAGTTGGACCATAAAGAAAGCTGAGTGCTGAAGAATTGATGGTTTTGAACTGTGATGTTGGAGAAAACTATTGAGAGTCCCTTAGACTGCAAGGAGATCACACCAGTCAATCCTAAAGGAAATGAGTCCTGAATATTCATTGGAAGGACTGATGCTGAAGCTGAAACTCCAATACTTTGGCCACAGGCTGCAAAGAACTGACTCATTGGGAAAGACCCTGATGCTGGGAAAGATTAAAGGTGGGAGGATAAGGGGATGATATGGTTGGATGGCATCACTGACTTGATGGGTAAGTTTGAGTAAGCTCCAAGTTAATGATGGACAGGGATGTCTGGCATGCTACAGTCCATGGGCTTGCAAAGAGTCAGACACAACTGAACGACTGAACAAGACTGAACTGATGCCTCGTGTATTTCCTGTTAATTTCTGATAACTTAAGATATGCACTCTAGCAAAAGTTTGGGTTCAGATACATCTGTCTAATTTTTCAGCTATATTCCAAGAAGGGATTGAGAACAAGGAGGTGTGGGGCAGGAGAGACTGGGCAATATAAGATAAAATTAATTGTCTAGGGAACTCAGGGAAAATGAAACTGATAGAGCTGGTATATTTATAATAACTTGGCATTTAATCCCGTTATCCCTTGCACTGTATAGTTTAATCTCATTCAGTAGTAGAGCTGCTAAATGAATAGTAAATATATGCCATGCATTTTTCAGTTATCAAGAACCTTAAACATAAAGAATATATTACCTGTGTTTCTGGTCAAGTATCTTGCAATTGCTAGACTCTGGTGAAGGTTAAGTCCATCAACTTCCAAAATGGGGATTTTGCCAAATGGAAGAGCTTAAAATAAAATAACCAAATAATCAACTTCCAGAACAAAATCAAGTCATAATACTTTTGTTTTACTGATAATTGTGGAAACAAAGCATGAGAGTAACATCGCAGAATTCTTGAATATTTATTCTGTAAGGGATATTGTTAGTTAGTCATGTCCTACTCTCTGTGACCCCATGGACTGAGCCCGGTGCCAGGCTCCTCTCTCCATGAAATTCTGTAGGCAAGAATACTAGAGTGGGTTGCATTTCCTTCTCCACGGGACCATCCGTACCCAGGGATCAAACCCAGGTCTCCTAAATTGCAGGCAAATTCTTTACCCTCTAAGCTACCAGGGAGCCTATCTAGTGTAGGGGTCCCCAACCTCTGGGATCTAATCCTGGTGACCTGAGTTGATGTAATAATAATAGAAATAAAGTGCACAATAAATGTAATGCACTCGAAGCACCCCAAAACCATCACCACCCCCACCCTGGTCTACAGAAAAACCGTCTTCCTGAATCTAGTCCCTGGTTGGGGGTTAGTGGAATCTTTACATTTCACAAGTTTAAAAAAAAACTTGTTAGAAAAAGAAGCTGGCTCACAGATACAGAGGACAAACAGTGGTTACCGGTGGAGAGAGGAAAGAGGGGACAGGCGATATAGGGGTGGAGAAGTAAGAAGGACAGAGTATTATGTATAAGATGAGCTTCAAGGATATATTGTACAAAGTGGGGAATATAGCCAATATTTTATAGTAACCATAAATGGGCTATAACATTTAAAAATTGTGAATCACTATATTGTACATCTGCAACTTACATTGTATGGCAACTATACTTCAAATTTTTTTAAAAAGGGGGGGTGGAATGAGTTGTTAGAAGAACTGCTATAGAGTTAGTGACAGAACTGGGTCTAAAATCCAGGTTTACATCAATGCTTAGATACATTAACTCACATACTTACTGTATAATTTTTTTAAAAAACTTCTCTTTTAAAGTCTCATTAATTTTTCAGTCTTCTGAGATTATATAAATTATTCTTTAAAACCATAGTCTGAGGAATATGGAGTGTTTTGATAATTGAGTTATGGTAAGGAATTTAGCCAAATGCTGATTCTGATGAGGGGCTTTGAAGTATATAGTAAGGCAACAAACATATTTGTACAAATATACAACAGACTCAGAGAACGTGTATTAATATTTCTCTGTAAATCCTACTTTGTTTTCTTATCGAAACCTATTATATTTTTGTCAGCAAGTAATTTTTATTCTTTATTACAGAAACATTCTAAGTTGAAGATAAATACAAATTCTACCACAAAATTATAACCATTTTAACATTTTAATTGCTTTCCCATATACATGTAAATTGGAGTAGCAAATGGCAACCCACTCCAGTATTCTTGCCTGGAAAATTCCATGGGCAGAGGAGACTGGCAGGCTACAGTTAGTGGGGTTGCAGAGTCGGAAACGACTGAGCAACTGAGCACACATGCATACATATAAATACAGAATCATAATGTACAGAATGTGTGTAAACCACTTGTTTTTTCATTAGATGATACCTTTCCTTTTTTCTTTTTTTTACTTCTGTTTTTCCCTGCTTGTCTGCACCGTGCAGCCTGGGGGAATCTTAGTTCACCAGCCAGGGATCAAACCTGTATCCCCTGCCATGGAAGCGCCGAGTCTTAACCACTGGACTGCCAGGAAGGTCCCTGATAATACCTTTTTAAATCTTTCTAAATCAATAAAACACCATCTTTTGAACAGCGTGCACTTTGCCATATGAATTAATCACGATTTTCCCTACCTGTGTCTTGCTTGCTCAGTTGCTTCAGTCGTGTCTGATTCTACAACCCTAAGGACTGTAGCCTGCCAGGTTCCTCTGTCCATGGCAAGAATACCGGCAGTGGGATGCCATTTCCTCCTGGCAGGGGATCTTCCTGACCCAGGGATTGAACTATCATCTCCTGTATTGCAGCTGGATTGTTTACCACTGAGCCACCTTAGGTTTGGGCATAAAATTATTTTGGAATGAGGGAAAAGAATAAAGTGCCACTTATAATCCCACAACCCTAATTCAACCGCTAGCATCAGCCTTCAAGTGTCTTTCATATGCACTGAATAGTGCCTGAACTACAGTTCACACCGAGAATAAAAACCTTGCATGCCTCTTACTGTTCTAGGTGTTTAAGAGACTCGGTAAGCAAAACAAAGTCCCAAATAAAGCTGGCACAAATTGTGATGCCTTATTTGAAGCATATGATGAAGAATAAATAACATGCCTAGCATTTTGGGGGTTTTTCCCTTGTGCTAGTCATTGTACTAAATATCGAACGTGCCCATTAGGTCTTCAGGTACTTACAACAGCTCTATAAAGTAGGTATTAACTACCATCTTGTTTTATAAATGAGGAAAAGTTATACAAAAAGCCCAGGTCACACACCTGGTAAAGGTGAGATCCAAACTGAGGTCAGTTGGAACTCTTGCTCAGCTGTTTTTAGTTCTAAGAGCCATGTTTTGAGACAGATATTAAAACTCAGAGCAACCCCAGAGGATAGTATCCAAGTTAGAAAGGGTCTGAAAATCACATTATATGAGGATTGGCTTAAGAACTTCACACTATTCACTGAAGGAGACAGAACAAACTAAATGGAACATAAAAGCCATCTCCAATATGGCACAACTGTCAAATGGAAAGAAAAATCTTACTTATTCTAACTATCTCTAAAATGCAGAACCAGAACCAAAAAAAAAATTCTTTTTCCAAAAAGAAAATTTTAAAGGGCATATTTTAACTCAAGATCAAGAATAATTATTTTACCGTTGGAACTGTTAACAGTGGAATGTGTTTTCTTATGAGATGGTAAGCATTCAGCTACTGGAAGCCTTTGAGCCAAGCTTGGGATGATTGCCAACAGTTGGAATACAGGGCTGCATCTAACAAGAAGAAATTTAAGAAGACAAATACGAAGTCCTTTATTTGGTTCCAGAAAGAAATAATTTCAGGGTGTTGGAGTTGTAACTTAACAGGAACACCTGTCAAAAAGCTTTAAGAGATTTAGTGATGCTGAACATAAAGCCTCAGTGTGCTATAGCTGCCAAAATAGCTACTGTGATCTTGGTAAAATGTCTTAGAAAAATGTCTCAACTTGTGCCAGGAGTGATCGTCCCAGTCTACTGTGTGCTCTTCTCATGTCTGGAACATTGTGTTTCCCCATAGGTGCCACACGTAAAATAGCAGAGTCTAGCAGGAGCCTGTTCTACTTGGGTGGTGAGGAAACCCAAACCAGGGGAAACAAATAAATAAATCTCCTCTTCAGGAAGAGCAGACAGTTGTCCCTTGAACCTACATGTGATTGCATATCTCAGTCTATAGGAATCAGTGTCTAAATAAAGAAGGCAGGGAAGGTTGGACTTAATTTCACAATAATCAGAGAAACAATCAAGGAAGTTCCAAAAGTTGATATCTAAACAGAGATACACGTGCATGAGTTACCTGGGGACTTGGTTCTGGATTCAGCCAAAGACTGTCTTTATCTTCAGATCATTTTCATTGAGCTGTCTACACAGCAATGGCTTTCTCTCTGATGTTTTAAAGATTCTAAATTTCTTCAAATAATTGGATGTGAGAGAAAAAAAAATTTGTTCTCCCTTATTTAAATGGTAATTCCAAGACCAATATGTGAAAGCCATATGGAGATAATTTCAGTTTTGTATAAGGAAGTTTCTTTTAAAAGTTTTCCTCCCCTCTACTTTCTGTTCTCCCTTTCCAGAATTTCATGGAAATGTTGCACCTTTTAAACTGACTGATTCTCAATTGTCCTTATTTTTCTCTTATTTTTCATTTTTTCCCTGTTGTGTTTTCTGGAGGATTTACTTACTTTTCATCATTTTATTTGTCTGTTTGTATAAGACATTAACTGAAGAAAATTTTGTCTCTGAACATTCCTTTTAGGTTGTATAGAATATCTTCTCTTTTCTCTGAGGATGGTATATTTTTTTTTAAGTTGTTTTCTTTCTACACTGTCTTGACATCTTCAGAGATGAAAACAATTTCCATCTCCTACTTCAGAGATGGACTCAATAGTTCTAAGGTTCTTCCTACCCCTCTTTGCCAGTGATTGGTTCAGAAATGGGCACATGGACCAGCCTGAGCCAGTGAGACATGACAGGTTTGCTGAGGTCTCCTGGGAAAATTTTTTTTCCTTCTGGGAACACCTAAGGGAGCAGTGTTAAGTTTTCTCCTATAACCTCTCAAGATTGCTGCTCAACACTGCCAGGCTGGAATTTCAGCAAATATATTGCTAGAGCTTCATGATTCAGCCAACACAGTGAGGGGGAAAACTGAATAAAGCCATCCTTGGACCCTGGCCTTCTGGATTTTCAGTTATGTGATATAATTTATGTCCTTGTTATTTAAGCCATTTGGTTTCCTGTTAAAGCAGCTTATCTGACCCATTGTCCAAATGCTATTGATAGCTGAGCAAGCCCAGTCAATTCCAATGGTCAAAAGTTTAACTTCTGTGTTCCTCCATTTCAGCTCTTCTGATGGAGCTTTATGTTCAGTTATTTTGATCTGCTCCCTCTGTCAAGTGTGTGTTTTCACCGCAAGTAGGAAATTTTCTGGGTCACATAGCATTTATTTAACTTGCCTGAACTGCTGTTTAAAATGTAAAGCTACATAAGATCTAAAAACCTTTATATTTTCTTTCCCCCTGAGGAGAGACAAAAGGTTCTAGAAACATTTCCTCTTCACACATTTCCATCAACAATGTTTATGCTACTTACTTGACTTGATTTCAGGCCAATCAGCTTGTTCTATTCTGTGGTCTTCATATTTTATGTCCAAATATGCAAATATATAACGAATAATTTCTGCTCTCCCCCTCATATTAAAATAAATGAGTTTGTAGTTTGGCATGGTGTGATTCTGGAAAGAGTGAAATAGAGCAATTATTTTAACAGCTCTCTAGAGATGTTTCAACGTTTTTCTTGAAGGACTTTTTGAAAAATTTATGACATTGTCTGAGATAACCGGAGACATTAGAGGATATTTCAAAACCAGAATTATAAATCATTATCTTAATAATATATGGGGAAGATTTGATAGAAATAAGATCCTGACTCTCTTTAAGAACTAGCTGGAACATTTCAGTGAAATAACCAAATCCAGGTTTTATTTATAAAAAGATATCAGAGAGTACCTATACATCAAACTTTGGAGAATGGAGTCAAAAACTTTGCATTTTAGGATTTTTTTTTTCTTCTGCCTCTAGACACTTGTAATGAATGGTGTTTGACATCTGCTTTGTTGTTTGCTTTGGTGACACAGCTGAGTTTGTGGGGACAGCTGGGTAAGGATTGCAAGGGCAGGGTACACACAAGAGGCATGTAAACCAGCATGTCGATTTGTCATGCTGTGATTTCCCCCACCCCATTGCTTTTTCCTGAAGGAAGGGAAGACTAGGGGAAATAACTGCTCTCTTCTCTTACTGCATCCATACTGCTGAGTTCTATTGTGTTGCTTCCACATACAAACAGACCCCATATTGGGGACCTCTGTTGGGATGGGATGATGGTGAGCTTATTTCTTTATTCCCTCTGCAGAGGAGCTAAGAAGAAAGACACAAATATTTCTTACATTTCAGGAAGTTTGCTAAAACAGGCTATATTGGTTAGATGGAGGTCGTCATAATTTTGTGAGTTTTTTGTAATTTGTACAATTTCATTTCTATTGTCTATAAACATTTTGTAATTATAAGCACTAATAGTAGAATGTATTGCAATCTTATAATGATTAGGCAACTGAAACACATTTTCATTTTTCCACTTAGTTTCTGTGTGCCTTTGGCTGAGTCAACATAGTAGTATCTCCAAATTTCACAGTCCACTTTTTATAAATAGAGATACTAATATAGAGTTGGAGATTTAATGAGGTAACACATGTACAGCATTTAGCACAAAGCTAGACACTGAATTTTTAGCTGTTAATAATTTTGAATTCATTCTACTCAAGAATAAACACCATGATTACAACACACAAAATTTTAATTAAATAAAAATAATAAATAGCATTTATTTATTTAAAGTGCTGAGCTTAAATAGTGTATTCTCTACTAAGGAAGTCTTTCAGAGATATGAATGGAATATTAGATAAAAAGTTGGCTGAATTTGGAATGCAAAGTTCCATCTGAAATCACTTCACATAAAAGATAAAACACAAATTTGGAATGCTTATGGGGAATAACTGTCTGATTGTTTATCTAGACCCCCTCCGGATCCAGGAAACAGTGATGGCAATTTCTAGCAAATCTATTTCTCTAGGCCCAGGTTTTTTCATATCTAGATGCTGTGGAGGTGGCGCTCCTTGTAAGAGACAGAGTCACCCTACAGTCTGCGTCCTGTCCACTTCCATTAGCTAGTCGAGTCCCCACCCAAGTGAAAGGTGGCACATACCACACATCAGTATGTGAGGGAATGTTCGCTAAAGAATTCACTAAACTAATGAAAATTCCAAGGTTTCCAGCCCCAAATTCCTTTGGGATGAAATATGCATATAGGAAATCCACATTGGGGCACTAAATTAAGTGCCCCTCAGAACAATGAGGTTGTTTTCCAAGTTTCTTGGAAATATTGAGCTTAGAAATAGTGGAAAATATATGAGAACAAAAAAAAATAGTGGATAAAAATGTAAAGTAATACATATCTTTCTGAAAAAAATTTTACATAAGCAAAATGAAGGATCCACATTTATGCAGGATACAAAATGTAATTGTTAGGATTCCTTGGTCTATTTGTTTAAAATCTGAAAAGAACAAAAATAGCTCTTAGAGTGGAAGTGTTGTTCTTAATTGGAGTTTTTATTTGAAAAGCATTTCATGTTGGGGTCCTTTAATTGGACTGGAACCTGGTGATCCAGAGTCAACGATAAGTAAGTGAAAGAAGGAAAGAGGCTAATATTCCCTGGGTTATGCAGCTAGCTTCTGCGCTCCAGGGAATCAGCCAAAAAAGAGAGAGAGAGAGAGAAGGACACAGGGACCCAAGTCTCTGGTGGAACAAGGATGCTTTATGTACTCATCTCACACACTAGTAGAGTAATGCTCAAAATTCTCCAAGCCAGGCTTCAGCAATAGGTGAACCATGAACTTCCTGATGTTCAAGCTGGTTTTAGAAAAGGTAGAGGAACCAGAGATCAAATTGCCAACATCCGCTGGATCATAGAAAAAGAGAGTTCCAGAAAAACATCTATTTCTCCTTTATTAACTATACCAAAGCCTTTAACTGTATGGATCACAATAAACTGTGGAAAATTCTGAAAGAGATGGGAATACCAAAACACCTGATCTGCCTCTTGAGAAATTTGTATGCAGGTCAGGAAGCAACAGTTAGAACTGGACATGGAACAACAGACTGATTCCAAATAGGAAAAGGAGTTCGTCAAGGCTGTATATTGTTGCCCTGTTTATTTAACTTCTATGCAGAGTACATCATGAGAAACGCTGGACTGGAAGAGACACAAGCTGGAATCAAGATTGCCGGGAGAAATATCAATAACCTCAGATATGCAGATGACACCACCCTTATGGCAGAAAGTGAAGAGGAACTCAAAAGCCTCTTGATGAAAGTGAAAGTGGAGAGGGAAAAAGTTGGCTTAAAGCTCAATATTCAGAAAACGAAGATCATGGCATCCGGTCCCATCAGTTCATGGGAAATAGATTGGGAAACAGTGGAAACAGTGTCAGACTTTATTTTTTTGGGCTCCAAAATCACTGCAGATGGTGACTGCAGCCATGAAATTAAAAGACGCTTACTCCTTGGAAGGAAAGTTATATCCAACCTAGATAGCACATTCAAAAGCAGAGACATTACTTTGCCAACAAAGGTCTGTCTAGTCAAGGCTATGGTTTTTCCGGTGGTCATGTATGGATATGAGAGTTGGGCTGTGAAGAAGGCTGAGCGCCGAAGAATTGATGCTTTTGAACTGTGATGTTGGAGAAGACTCTTGAGAGTCCCTTGGACTGCAAGGAGATCCAACCAGTCCATTTTGAAGGAGATCAGCCCTGGGATTTCTTTGGAAGGAATGATGCTAAAGCTGAAACTCCAGTACTTTGGCCACCTCATGCGAAGAGTTGACTCATTGGAAAAGACTCTGATGCTGGAAGGGATTGGGGACAGGAGGAGAAGGGGATGACAGAGGATGAGATGGCTGGATGGCATCACTGATTCGATGGACGTGAGTTTGAGTGAACTCCGGGAGTTGGTGATGGACAGGGAGGGCTGGCATGCTGTGATTCATGGGGTCGCAAAGAGTCGGACTCGACTGAGTGACTGATCTGATCTGATATATACTGTGCGGTAGTTTGAGCATTCTTTGACATTGCCTTTCTTTGGGATCGGAATGAAAACTGACCTTTTCCAGTCCTATGGCCACTGCTGAGTTTTCCAAATTTGCTGGCATATTGAGTGCAGCACTTTCACAGCATCATCTTTCAAGATTTGAAAGAGCTCAACTGGAATTCCATCACCTCCACTGGCTTTGTTCGTAGTGATGCTTTCTAAGGCCCACTTGACTTCACATTCCAGGATGTCTGGCTCTAGGTCAGTGATCACACCATCGTGATTATCTGGGTCGTGAAGATCTTTCTTGTACAGTTCTTCTGTGTATTCTTGCCACCTCTTCTTGATATCTTCTGCTTCTGTTAGGTCCATACAATTTCTGTCCTTTATCGAGTCCATCTTTGCATGAAATGTTCCCTTGGTATCTCTAATTTTCTTGAAGAGATCTCTAGTCTTTCCCATTCTGTTGTTTTCCTCTATTTCTTTGCTGCAGCCATGAAATTAAAAGACGCTTACTCCTTGGAAGGAAAGTTGTGACCAACCTAGATAGCATATTCAAAAGCAGAGACGTTACTTTGCCAACAAAGGTCCGTCTAGTCAAGGCTATGGTTTTTCCTGTGGTCATGTATGGATGTGAGAGTTGGACTGTGAAGAAGGCTGAGCACCGAAGAATTGATGCTTTTAGATTGTGATGTTGGAGAAGACTCTTGAGAGTCCCTTGGACTGCAAGGAGATCCAACCAGTCCATTCTGAAGGAGATCAGCCCTGGGATTTCTTTGGAAGGAATGATGCTAAAGCTGAAACTCCAGTACTTTGGCCACCTCATGTGAAGAGTTGACTCATTGGAAAAGACTCTAACGCTGGGAGGGATTAGGGGCAGGAGGAGAAGGGGATGACAGAGGATGAGATGGCTGGATGGCATCACTGATTCAATGGACGTGAGTTTGAGTGAACTCTGGGAGTTGGTGATGGACAGGGAGGCCTGGCGTGCTGCGAATCATGCTGCGATTCATAGGGTCACAAGGAGTCAGACACGACTAAGCAACTGAACTGAACTGATATATACTGTATTACAAGGTAGCTTCTTCAGATAAAGATCAAAAGACCAGGTTTTACAAGTTACCAAGGAAACAAGGAGCAATAGAGGCCATAAGGCCAAAAGGCAATCCATATCAAAAGAGGGTCATAGATAATCCCTTTCACCATTTGGAAAGGCTAATGTAGGAAATTAGCCCCACGTCCAAGAGGCGGTGGCTGTGTGGGCGGAGGAGGGCCTAGAGGAGCTATCTCACGTTGAAGGTCAGGAAGGGCGGCAGTGAGGAGATACCCCTCGTCCAAGGTAAGGAGCAATGGCTGCACTTTTCTGGAGCAACTGTGAAGAGATACCCCATGCCCAAGGTAAGAGAAACCCAAGAAAGATGGTAGGTGTTGCAAAAGGGCATCAGAGGGCAAACACACTGAAACCATACTCACAGAAAACTAGTCAATCTAATCACACTAGGACCACACCCTTCTCTAACTCAATGAAACTAAGCCATGCCCGTAGGACAACCCAAGATGGGTGGGACATGGTGGAGAGATCTGACAGAATGTGGTTCACTGGAAAAGGGAATGGCAAACCACTTCAATATTCTTGCCTTGAGAACCCCATGAACAGTATGAAAAGGCAAAATGATAGGATACTGAAAGAGAAACTCTCCAGGTCAGTAGGTGCCCAATATGCTGCTGGAGATCAGTGGAGAAATAACTCCAGAAAGAATGAAGGGATGTAGCAAAAACAAAAAGAATACCCAGCTGTGGATGTGACTGGTGATAGAAGCAAGGTCTGATGCTGTAAAGAGCAATATTGCCTAAGAACCTGGAATGTCAGGTCCATGAATCAAGGCAAATTGGAAGTGGTCAAACAAGAGATGGCAAGAGTGAATGTCGACATTCTAGGAATCAGCGAATTGAAATGGACTAGAATGGGTGAATTTAACTCAGATGACCATTATATCTACTACTGCGGGCAGGAATCCCTCAGAAGAAATGGAGTAGCCATCATGGTCAACAAAAGAGTCTGAAATGCAGTACTTGGATGCAATCTCAAAAACGACAGAATGATCTCTGTTCATTTCCAAGGCAAACCATTCAATATCACAGTAATCCAAGTCTATGCCCCAACCAGTAAAGCTGAAAGGTTAAGTTGAATGTTTCTATGAAGACCTACAAGACCTTTTAGAACTAACACCCAAAAAAGATGTCCTTTTCATTATAGAGGACTGGAATGCAAAACTAGGAAGTCAAGAAACACCTGGAGTAACAGGCAAATTTGGCCTTGGAATACGAAATGAAGCAGGGCAAAGACTAATAGAGTTTTGCCAAGAAAATGCACTGGTCATAACAAACACCCTCTTCCAACAACACAAGAGAAGACTCTATACATGGACATCACCAGATGGTCAACACCGAAATCAGATTGATTATATTCTTTGCAGCCAAAGATGGAGAAGCTCTATACAGTCAGCAAAAGCAAGACCAGGAGCTGACTGTGGCTCAGACCATGAACTCCTTATTGCCAAATTCAGACTTAAGTTGAAGAAAGTAGGGAAAACCACTAGACCATTCAGGTATGACCTAAATCAAATCCCTTATGACTATACAGTGGAAGTGAGAAATCGATTTAAGGGCCTAGATCTGATAGACAGAGTGCCTGATGAACTATGGAATGAGGTTCGTGACATTGTACTGGAGACAGGGATCAAGACCATCCCCATGGGAAAGAAATGCAAAAAAGCAAAATGGCTGTCTGGGGAGGCCTTACAAATAGCTGTGAAAAGAAGAGAAGCAAAAAGCAAAAGAGAAAAGGAAAGATATAAGCATCTAAATGCAGAGTTCCAAAGAATAGCAAGAACAGATAAGAAAGCCTTCTTCAGCGATCAATGCAAAGAAATAGAGGAAAACAACAGAATGGGAAAGACTAGAGATCTCATCAAGAAAATCAGAGATACCAAAGGAGCATTTCATGCAAAGATGGGCTCGATAAAGGACAGAAATGGTATGGACCTAACAGAAGCAGAAAATATTAAGAAGAGATGTCAAGAATACACAGAAGAACTGTACAAAAAAGATCTTCATGACCCAGATGATCACGATGGTATGATCATGACCTAGAGCCAGACATCCTGGAATGTGAAGTCAAGAGGGCCTTAGAAAGCATCACTACGAACAGAGCTAGTGGAGGTGATAGAATTCCAGTTGAGCTATTCCAAATCCTGAAAGATGATGCTGTGAAAGTGCTGCACTCAGTATGCCAGCAAATTTGGAAAACTCAGCAGTGGCCACAGGACTGGAAAAGGTCCATTTCCATTCCGATCCCAAAGAAAGGCAATGCCAAAGAATGCTCAAACTACCGCACAATTGCACTCATCTCACACGCTAGTGAAGTAATGCTCAGAATTCTCCAAGGCAGGCTTCAGCAATATGTGAACCGTGAACTTCCAGATGTTCAAGCTGGTTTTAGAAAAGACAGAGGAACCAGAGATCAAATTGCCAACATCTGCTGGATCATGGAAAAAGCAAGAGAGTTCCAGAAAAACATCTATTTCTGCTTTATTGACTATGCCAAAGCCTTTGACTGTGTGGATCACAATAAACTGTGGAAAATTCTGAAAGAGATGGGAATACCAAAACACCTGATCTGCCTCTTGAGAAACTTGTATGCAGGTCAGGAAGCAACAGTTAGAACTGGACATGGAAGACCAGAAACTATAAAACTCCTAGAGGAGAACATAGGCAAAACACTCTCCGACATACATCACAGCAGGATCCTCTATGACCCACCTCCCAGAATATTGGAAATAAAAGCAAAAATAAACAAATGGGACCTAATTAACCTTAAAAGCTTCTGCACATCAAAGGAAACTATTAGCAAGGTGAAAAGACAGCCTTCAGAATGGGAGAAAATAATAGCAAATGAAGCAACCGACAAACAACTAATCTCAAAAATATACAAGCAACTCCTACAGCTCAACTCCAGAAAAATAAACGACCCAATCAAAAAATGGGCCAAAGAACTAAATAGACATTTCTCCAAAAAAGACATACAGATGGCCAACAAACACATGAAAAGATGCTCAACATCGCTCATTATCAGAGAAATGCAAATCAAAACCACTATGAGGTACCATTTCACACCAGTCAGAATGGCTGCGATCCAAAAGTCTACAAGCAATAAATGCTGGAGAGGGTGTGGAGAAAAGGGAACCCTCTTACACTGTTGGTGGGAATGCAAACTAGTACAGCCACTATGGAGAACAGTGTGGAGATTCCTTAAAAAACTGGAAATAGAACTGCCTTATGATCCAGCAACCCCACTGCTGGGCATACACACTGAGGAAACCAGAAGGGAAAGAGACACGTGTACCCCAATGTTCATCGCAGCACTGTTTATAATAGCCAAGACATGGAAGCAACCTAGATGTCCATCAGCAGATGAATGGATAAGAAAGCTGTGGTACATATACACAATGGAGTATTACTCAGCCATTAAAAAGAATACATTTGAATCAGTTCTAATGAGGTGGATGAAACTGGAGCCTATTATACAGAGTGAAGTAAGCCAGAAGGAAAAACATAAATACAGTATACTAACGCATATATATGGAATTTAGAAAGATGGTAACAATAACCCGGTGTACGAGACAGCAAAAGAGACACTGATGTATAGAACAGTCTTATGGACTCTGTGGGAGAGGGAGAGGGTGGGAAGATTTGGGAGAATGGCAATGAAACATGTAAAATATCATGTAGGAAACGAGTTGCCAATCCAGGTTCGATGCACGATGCTGGATGCTTGGGGCTGGTGCACTGGGACGGCCCAGAGGGATGGTATGGGGAGGGAGGAGGGAGGAGGGTTCGGGATGGGGAACACATGTATACCTGTGGTGGATTCATTTTGATATTTGGCAAAACTAATACAATTATGTAAAGTTTAAAAATAAAATAAAATTGGAAGAATAAAAAAAAAAAAAAAAAGAACTGGACATGGAACAACAGACTGGTTCCAAATAGGAAAAGCAGTACATCAAGGCTGTATATTGTCACCCTGTTTATTTAACTTCTATGCAGAGTACATCATGAGAAATGCTGGACTGCAAGAAACACAAGCCTGAATCAAGGTGGCCAGGAGAAATATCAATAACCTCAGATATGCAGATGACACCACCCTTATGGCAGAAAGTGAAGAGGAACTCAAAAGCCTCTTGATGAAAGTGAAAGTGGAGAGGGAAAAAGTTGGCTTAAAGCTCAATATTCAGAAAACGAAGATCATGGCATCTGGTCCCATCACTTTATGGGAAATAGATGGGGAAACAGTGGAAACAGTGTCAGACTTTATTTTTCTGGGCTCCAAAATCACTACAGATGGTGACTGCAGCCATGAAATTAAAAGACGCTTACTCCTTGGAAGGAAAGTTATGTCCAATCTAGATAGCACATTCAAAAGCAGAGACATTACTTTGCCAACAAAGGTTCTTCTAGTCAAGGCTATGGTTTTTCCTGTGGTCATGTATGGATGTGAGAGTTGGACTGTGAAGAAGGCTGAGTGCCAAAGAATTGATGCTATTGAACTGTGATGTTGGAGAAGACTCTTGAGAGTCCCTTGGACTGCAAGGAGATCCAACCAGTCCATTCTGAAGGAGATCAGCCCTGGGATTTCTTTGGAAGGAATGATGCTAAAGCTGAAACTCCAGTACTTTGGCCACCTCATGCGAAGAGTTGACTCATTGGAAAAGACTCTGATGCTGGGAGGAATTGGGGGCAAGAGAAGGGGACGACAGAGGATGAGATGGCTGGATGGCATCACTGACTCAATGGATGTGAGTTTGAGTGAACTCCGGGAGTTGGTGATGGACAGGGAGGCCTAGCGTGCTGCGATTCATGGGGTCGCAAAGAGTCAGACACGACTGAGCGACTGATTTGATCTGATCTGATCTGAATGTAGGAAATCCTATGCAAGCATCCAATTTCTATTATCTTAGTCCTGGGAGTGGCTTGCCACTCCTCTCGCTCCTGACAGGTACTGATAAGGAACAGAGGGGTCAAGAGATATAGGAAACAGCACACAGGAATCCTACAGTTAAACATTCCCGGACAATTTCATGCTATTTTAATTGATTTTTATGCTATTGGTCAATGCTCCTGAGGACATTATGAATTTCTTATGAACATTATATGTATATATAGATTCATATTTGTCCATAGGATCAACATTTTAAATTAAATATAATCTTTTCTCATTTGGTCAAATATCACATAATTCTACATGAAAATGAGAGGGTTGTTGTTAATTCTGCAAAATCAAACTATTTTACATTGTATTTAATTCAAGTAAAGAAGACATTTAAAAATTCCTAGGATGAATTGGTAGCTGTCTATATTTCTCTGCAAATATATCTTTACATCTAAAACTTGGCAAGGCCCATGGACATCTGACAAATGCTTATCTTGCTTTCAAGAACATGCTTTCAACAGTCATAACTCATTAATGAAGCTTTACTTTAACATCACATTTCTATAGTCACTTGCATAGTTATATTTTCTACCAAGCAAAAGTCTGGTTTCTTAATTTTTTCCTGTTATAAAACTCCAAACTTGAAGACTTTTATTTTTTAAGATATATGTGCACATTTTATAACACAAAACCAGTAAGTACTAAAGATAAAAACTGTTGGAAGCATATACTGACTCTAAAAATCCTTTCTATATCTTATAAGCTTTTGCAGAAAGACTAACAAGATAAATTCCAAGTAAATGTTTTCATGGCCAATGAAAACATAAGGAAACTTACAATAAAATCTAAAGTAGAAGAACATATTTTTTCCCTGATAGCACTTATCAGTATATCTGTAACAATATACTGCTGATATGAGAGAGGAGCTACCCCGCATCCGAGGCCAGGGGCGGTGGCTGGGAGGAGCTACCCCACACCCGAGGCCAGGGGTGGCGGCTGGGAGGAGCTACCCCACGCCCGAGGTTAGGGGAAGCGGCGAGAGGAGCAACCCCACATCCAAAGAGTGGTGGTGCGCAGGCGCAGAAGGGCCTAGAGGAGCTACTCCATGTTCAAGGTCAAGGGGAGGGGCAGTGAGGAGATACCCCTCATCCAAGGTAAGGAGCAGCGGCTACGATTTGCTGGAGCAGCTGTGAAGAGATACCCCATGTCCAAGGTAAGAGAAACCCAAGTAAGACGGTAGGTGTTGCAAGAGGGCATCAGAGGGCAAACACACTGAAGCCATAATCACAGAAAACTAGTCAATCTAATCACACTAGGACCACAGCCTTGTCTAACTCAATGAAACTAAGCCATGCCCGTAGCACAACCCAAGACGGGCGGGTCATGGTGAAGACGTCTGACAGAATGTGGTCCACTGGAGAAGGGAATGGCAAACCACTTCAGTATTCTTGCCTTGAGAACCCCATGAACAGTATGAAAAGCCAAAATGATAGGATACTGAAAGAGGAACTTCCCAGGTCAGTAGGGGCCCAATATGCTACTGGAGGTCAGTGGAGAAATAACTCCAGAAAGAAGGAAGGGATGAAGCCAAAGCAAAAACAATACCCAGCTGTGGATGTGACTGGTGATAGAAGCAAGGTCCAATGTTGTAAAGAGCAATATTGCCTAGGAACCTGGAATGTCAAGTCCATGAATCAAGGCAAATTGGAAGTGGTCAAACAGGAGATGGCAAGAGTGAACATCGACATTTTAGGAATCAGCAAACTAAAATGGACTGGAATGGGTGAATTTAACTCAGATGACCATTATATCTACTACTATGGGCAGGAATCCCTTGGAAGAAATGGAGTAGCCATCATGGTCAACAAAAGAGTCCAAAATGCAGTACTTGGATGCAATCTCAAAAATGACAGAATGATCTCTGTTTGTTTCCAAGGCAACCATTCAATATCACAGTAATCCAAGTCTATGCCCCAACCAGTAAAGCTGAAGAAGATGAAGTTGAACAGTTCTATGAAGACCTACAAGACCTTTTAGAACTAACACCCAAAAAAGATGTCCTTTTCATTATAGAGGACTGGAATGCAAAACTAGGAAGTCAAGAAACACCTGGAGTAACAGGCAAATTTGGCCTTGGAATACGGAATGAAGCAGGGCAAAGGCTAATAGAATTTTGCCAACAGAATACACTGGTCATAGCAAACACCCTCTTCCAACAACACAAGAGAAGACTCTATACATGGACATCACCAGATGGTCAACACCGAAATCAGATTGATTATATTCTTTGCAGCCAAAGATGGAGAAGCTCTATACAGTCAGCAAAAGCAAGACCAGGAGCTGACTGTGGCTCAGACCGTGAACTCCTTATTGCCAAATTCAGACTTAAGTTGAAGAAAGTAGGGAAAACCACTAGACCATTCAGGTATGACCTAAATCAAATCTCTTATGATTATACAGTGGAAGTGAGAAATTGATTTAAGGGCCTAGATCTGATAGACAGAGTGCCTGATGAACTATGGACTGAGGTTCATGACACTGTACTGGAGACAGGGATCAAGACCATCCCCATGGAAAAGAAATGCAGAAAACCCAAAATGGCTGTCTGGGGAGGCCTTACAAATAGCTGTGAAAAGAAGAGAAGCAAAAAGCAAAAGAGAAAAGGAAAGATATAAGCATCTAAATGCAGAGTTCCAAAGAATAGCAAGAACAGATAAGAAAGCCTTCTTCAGCGATCAATGCAAAGAAATAGAGGAAAACAACAGAATGGGAAAGACTAGAGATCTCGTCAAGAAAATTAGAGATACCAAGGGAACATTTCATGCAAAGATGGGCTCGATAAAGAACAGAAATGGTATGGACCTAACAGAAGCAGAAAATATTAAGAAGAGATGTCAAGAGTACACAGAAGAACTGTACAAAAAAGATCTTCACGACCAATATAATCACAATGGTGTGATTACTCACCTAGAGCCAGACATCCTGGAATGTGAAGTCAAGAGGGCCTTAGAAAGCATCACTGCGAACAAAGCTAGTGGAGGTGATAGAATTCCAGTTGAGCTATTCCAAATCCTGAAAGATGATGCTGTGAAAGTGCTGCACTCAATATGCCAGCAAATTTGGAAAACTCAGCAGTGGCCACAGGACTGGAAAAGGTCCGTTTTCATTCCGATCCCAAAGAAAGGCAATGCCAAAGAATGCTCAAACTACCGCACAATTGCACTCATCTCACACGCTAGTGAAGTAATGCTCAGAATTCTCAAGCCAGGCTTTAGCAATATGTGAACCGTGAACTTCCAGATGTTCAAGCTGGTTTTAGAAAAGGCAGAGGAACCAGAGATCAAATTGCCAACATCTGCTGGATCATGGAAAAAGCAAGAGAGTTCCAGAAAAACATCTATTTCTGCTTTATTGACTATGCCAAAGCCTTTGACTGTGTGGATCACAATAAACTGTGGAAAATTCTGAAAGAGATGGGAATACCAGACCACCTGACCTGTCTCTTGAGAAACCTATATGCAGGTCAGGAAGCAAGAGTTAGAAGTGGACATGGAACAACAGACTGGTTCCAAATAGGAAAAGCAGTATGTCAAGGCTGTATATTGTTACCCTGCTTATTAACTTATATGCAGAGTACATAATGAGAAATGCTGGGCTGGAAGAAGCACAAGCTGGAATCAAGATTGCTGGGATAAATATCAATAACCTCAGATATGCAGATGACACCACCCTTATGGCAGAAAGTGAAGAGGAACTCAAAAGCCTCTTGATGAAAGTGAAAGTGGAGAGTGAAAAAGTTGGCTTAAAGCTCAATATACAGAAAACAAAGATCATGGCATCTGGTCCCATCACTTCATGGGAAATAGATTGGGAAACAGTGGAAACATTGTCAGAATTTATTTTTTGGGGCTCCTAAATCACTGCAGATGGTGACTGCAGCCATGAAATTAAAAGACGCTTACTCCTTGGAAGGAAAGTTATGACCAACCTAGACAGCATATTGAAAAGCAGAGATATTACTTTGCCAACAAAGGTTCGTCTAGTCAAGGCTATGGTATTTCCAGTGGTCATGTATGGATGTGAGAGTTGGGCTGTGAAGAAAGCTGAGCACCAAAGAATTGATGCTATTGAACTGTGGTGTTGGAGAAGACTCTTGAGAGTCCCTTGGACTGCAAGAAGATCCAACCAGTCCATTCTAAAGGAGATCAGTCCTAGGTGTTCTTTGGAAGGAATGATGCTAAAGCTGAAACTCCAGTACTTTGGGTACCTCATGTGAGGAGTTGACTCATTGGAAAAGACTCTGATGCTGGGAGGGATTGGGGGCAGGAAGAAAAGCGGATGACAGAGGATGATATGGCTGGATGGCATCACCAACTCAATGGACGTGAGTTTGAGTGAACTCTGGGAGATGGTGATGGACAGGAAGGCCTGGCGTGCTGTGATTCATGGGGTTGCAAAGAGTCGGACACGACTGAGTGACTGAACTCAACTGTAACAATTATCTCACTTTGCTAAAGCCTTTATTTCATAAGGATAATGAAGTAAAAGGTTGAACTTAAAACACATCCCCCCCGCCCCCACCAAGGGATGCAGTGAGGATCAAGTTCAGGGTAGAGAAGGTAATGGAAGAGAGTGAGTGGTTCTGGAGTGAGCCAACCACCTACTATCTGAATGGCCTTGGGCAAGTCAGTGTTCCTCACTTTACTTTCCTTACCTGTAAGATGGCAATGAAAATACTGTGTGTAAAGTACCAAGGAGATCAAACCAGTTAATCTTAAATCACCCCTGAATACCCATTGGAATTACTGATGCTGAAGCTGAACTCCAATACTTTGGCCACCTGATGTGAACAGCTGACTTATGGGGAAAGACCCTGATGCTGGGAAAGGTTGAGGGCAGGAGAAGAAGACGGTGACAGAGAATGAGATGGTTGGATGGCGTCACTGATTCCATGGACAAGAACTTGGGCAAACTCTGAGAGATGGTGAGGGACAGGGAAGCCAGGTGTGCCAGGTGTGCTAATGGGGTTTAAAGAGTTGGACACGACTTGGTTACTGAACAACAGAAGTACCACCAATACAGTGCTCAGTGCATAGTATTTACTGAGAAAGCAAAGAAAAAGGAGGAGGGTGAGAAGAGGTAAGAGAGAGAGGGATGGTTCCCCCTAGCAGTGGGGAAGAGTCCAGCTTTGTGTGATTCAACTGGACTCAAGTCCTCGAGATCGTGTTCTTTGGTAAAACCTAGTCTGCTACAGGGACATAAAAAGTGAAAGTTATATAAAAAGAAGATACAAAGTTAGAATCAAGAGTGAGAGAAACTTTGCCTAGACCAAATGAACAGAAATGAAATGCAGTGAGCAGGATCTGGAATTCTGCTAGCGGCACTGGGCAGCCTGCTACTGCTGCTAAGTCGCTTCAGTCGTGTCCGACTCTGTGCGACCCCATAGACGGCAGCCCACCAGGCTTCCCCATCCCTGGGATTCTCCAGGCAAGAACACTGGAGTGGGTTGCCATTTCCTTCTCCAATGCATGAAAGTGAAAAGTGAAAGTGAAGTCGCTCAGTTGTGTCCAACTCTAGGGACTCCATGGACTGCAGCCTACCAGGCTCCTCCATCCATGGGATCTTCCAGGCAAAAGTACTGGAGTGGGGTGCCATTGCCTTCTCCAATTGGGCAGCCTAGACCTTAGCTTTTTTCAGAAAGAAAAAGTGAATGATTTGTCACTCAGTCGTGTCTGACTCTTTGTGACCCCATGGACTGTAGCCAGCCAGACTCCTCTGTCCATGGAATTCTCCAGGCAAGAATACTGGAGTGAGTTGCCATGCCCTCCAGGGGATCTTCCCCACAAGGGATTGAACCCAGGTCTCCTGCATTGCAGGCAGATTCTTTACCATTTGAGCCACTGGGAAAGCCCCCAGGATATTTTTCAGAGTAAAAGGGAATAAAATCCTCTACACAGGATGGGAGGTTGGAGGAACCTGCTTGAAACATACGTAAGGAGTAGAAAGGAAGAGACAAAATTGTCCTTCTTTACAATCAAATGCTTGCCCATATTCAAAATCCAAGAGACTCTAGAGGTAAACCTGATCCTAAACTTCAAATGGAAATGCAAAGGACTAAAATAGTCCCCTAAAATTTAAGAGAATAGAGGCGAGAACTTGACCTACCAGATAGCAAGACATATAAAAAGCCATGTAATTATGGTAATGTGATGTTTGTTCAGGACTAGATAAAGGGAGATGCACAGAGTCTGGAGACAGAACCTCAGATATATGAGAGACAAGATATTACAGTGGGCTTCATAACAGGAGTAGGCTAAAATGTTTGGGAGACAAAAGAGGAAAGATAACACATAATTAGACCCTGACTTCACATGATACATGGAAATAACACCCAGGTGTATTGTAGACTTGAATATGATTTAATGGGCCTATGCAAATTCCAGTGTCATGCTGGTCACTTATTTCCTGTTAGCTTCATCTCTGAGCCCTGTCATAGTCATTCTGTGTTAGGGGAAGCTGCATTTATTTCCTGAAATGATTTAGAAACAAGAAGGAAAACGTTTGATCATCCTTAAGCTTCTCCTGTACACCTAGAAACTAACTGCTGCTTTTCTCCCACTCCACACCAAGTCATGAGAAGTTCCTGATTCGGCAGATAAACAAAAAGCTTACTTCAGCTTCTTTTTAAAAAATAAGATATAAAGATTCTTAAAGAACATAGGGGTGGATGATTAACTAATACCCTGGATGGGTATTAGTTACCCACATAAACACTCATATGAATGTAGCCATTAAGTGCAAAAGAAAATACAGCTTTTGATATTTGCTAAACTTGTTTAGAAATTAAATACATAGAAAATAGTAGTGCTTTTGAAAAATTCTACACTGGGTATTTCCTTTCTTTCTCCTAGGTTTGTAGCTCTTTTTTACTTTATGTAATACTGATACATTTTAGCCGATTAACAACAAAATACAGAAATATTTAATCCCAGAAGCAATTTTCATGCAGTCATTGAAAATACAAACTATCTTTATAAATCCATTTAATTTTAACTAAGTCTTTATTCTAATATGTATATTGCTGTAAGAGTACAGTAAAACAGAGTCTCAAAAATTCTAATGTCTCTGCTAGAAAAATAACAACATCCAAATTCAGCTCTCTGGCAAAGGAGGCTAAGATTCAAATACTTTGTTAAGCACTTTAAAGATTTAAACAGATTATTTGAAAATGGGATAGAATTTGGAGAGTAATTTTGATGGATAGATGCTTACAAATAAAGAATTAACAATTTTACAGTTCAATCTAAAAACAGGGCATAAGACAGACACATACAGAATATGACAGTAATAAAAATAAACCTAAAATGAAGAGAGAAGATTATATCATTTCTAATCTCTGTACAGTTCAGTCATATCACTTACTTGGGCTGTGTCTCTGTGGAGTTTCTAGTATCGTCTATGCTCTTATGTATGACTGCATTTGGGTTTATATGAAGAGTAAGATCAAGCCACAGTGATCAAGATCATTGGTCACAAGCCAATGAGAGAAGTGACTTACTTCCATCTAAGTCTCTTCCTTCATTTCTTAGATGAAATGTGCCCGCCTAAAAGTATAAAGACTTCCAGTTATTCTTGGCATTTTATAGGATCTCTTATATAAATAACTTGAGTTATTTGCATACAGTTAGTAAAGTCAAAGTTATAGCTGTCTATTGCTACATGTTCGTTTATTTTTAAAGTCTTTTTTTTTTTTTTTTTTTTTAAGAAAAAGAACCATAGGTCCCAAGAGAAAAAGAAAATTTGAGAGTGAGTAAACCCTCTTTAGAGATGTATACACAGCTTGCTCCTCACCTCACTAGCTCTCCTTGGTGAGTCCTCCGCTAGTCCTTGGCTGACCACCTCCTCCCCAGAACCCTCCTCAAACAACCTCTTCCTTTACCTGCTCTGTGTTTATTCATCACAGTGTCTGGCAACACAACGTATTTAATCTGTTTGTATTCATCCTCCCCCAGTGCTACGTAAGCTCCATGAACAGCATGTCATTGGATGAATGTCCCAGTGTATATTTCCCCACAAGTCATTTTTTAATTTTTTTTTCAAGTCATATTTTAAAAGAGGCTCTCTAAATTCTCATTGCAGGTAGTATATTTCACTTGCACTGTTATGAGGGCTGAAACTAAATCCCCCTAACCAAGGTCCTTGACTGAGTTTGTAGTTAATCTCTTGGTTTAAAACTGTATTCCCCTTCTTGTCCCCTCTGACCTCAATATTGTCCTAACAGAATACTCACCAACCAGAGTCAGATGACTAAGATCGCTGTTGTTGATAATATTTTTAGTATACCAAGATAGCTATTATCACGATCATAGTTCAGTTCAGCTCAGTCACGTCTGACTTTTTGCATCCCCATGGACTGCAGCATGCCAGGCCTCCCTGTCCATCACCAACTCCCAGAGCTTATTCAAACTCATGTCCATTGATTCGGTGATGCCATCCAGCCATCTCATCCTCTGTCGTCCTCTTCTCCCACCTTCAATCTTTCCTAGCGTCAGGGTGTTTTCAAATGAGTCAGTTCTTTGCATCAGGTGGCCAAAGTATTGGAGTTTCAACTTCAGCATCAGTCCTTCCAATGAATATCCAGGACTGATTTCCTGAATATTAGGATGGACTGACTGGTTCTCCTTGCTGTTCAAGGGACTCTCAAGAGTCTTCTCCACACCACAGTTCAAAAGCATCAATTCTTTGGTGCTCAACTTTCTTTACAGTCCAACTCTCACATCCATACATGACTACTGGAAAACCATAGCTTTGACTAGACAAAACTTTGTTGGCAAAGTAATGTCTCAGCTTTTTAATATGCTGTCTAGGTTGGTCATAACTTCTTCCAAGGAGCAAACATCTTTTAATCTCATGGCTGCAGTCACCATCTGCAGCAATTTTGGAGCCCCCAAAAGTAAAGTTTGTCACTGTTTCCACTGTTTCCCCATCTATTTGCCATGAAGTGATGAGACTGGATGCCATGATTTTGGTTTTCTGAATGTTGAGTTTTAAGCCAACTTTTTCACTCTCCTCTTTCGCTTTCATCAAGAGACTCTTTAGTTCTTCTTCACGTTCTGCCATAAGGGTGGTGTCATCTGCATATCTGAGGTTATTGATATTTCTCCCGGCAATCTTGATTCCAGCTTGTGCTTCATCCAGTCCAGCATTTCTCATGATGTACTCTGAATATAAGTTAAATAAGCTATCATAATTAATCCACAAACCCAGGTTGTTTCTCAAGGGCAAGGTGAGCTAACAGACCCCAAAGCATGGACCACCTGGCCAGAGACATCCTGTGACTCCCAAAACTTCAATTAAGAAATGTCACAGAAGTGTCACAAACCAATAATTAATCCCAGCCTTTTGGTTCTTTCCCTTAAAAAATAAAAGCCTAACGAAAGACCAAGCTGGAGTAGATCTGAGGCCTGCCTCCCACTCCCTTGCTTGATGTCCTGCAATAAAGCCTTCCTTTCCTGCAAACTCCCACTGTCAGTTTGGCTTTCCGTGCTGTGTGTACATGAGCCCTTAGCTTGGTTTCAGGGTCATTTTGTTTAAAGTAAAACTGGAGGGAAAGATTTCCCTATGGCGACTACAAATTGGCAATTGCCATTTACAGCTATAGGGATTAAGTCATGTGCTGCTGCTGCAGGTGACTTTCAACTCTCCCCTGAAAGGAACTCAAGCTGGAGAACAGAAATGAGGCACTTTCTTCTCTGGGAATACTGGCAGAACAGGTCTTCAGATAGATTCTTTTTATTTCCTCATATCCGGAAAAGCACTAACATCCTTCTTGGTGGTGACAACTCCTTGTGAATAGCAGTAACCTTCACAAGACTAGCAGAAAGTTTCTGCAAAAAATATGTGCTTGATTACATGTACTCTCCCTTCATCAAAATCACATATATGCTGACCTTCCCCCTCTACCTCTTTGGAGTAATTTCCTAGAGCTATCTGTGTCTCCCAGGTTATAGTCCTCATTTTGCCCCAAATAAACTTCACTCACAACTCCCACATATACATTTTTTTTAAATCTCCACCTATGTCTTGTTGATGAATCTTAAACAGATTAGTAACAAATGCCTAAATGTTTTAGAAATTTATTTTTTCAGTCTTTAGTGCATAAATTAATTCCAGCTTCAATATTAGAACAGCTCAGTGAAAAGGTACAGTGAAATAAATACCTGTCAGGATATTACTGAACCTGCAGATTATCCATGAAACATTTTAATGACAGTCTAGTTTTTAACTTCCAGAAGGCAACAATAGCAACCTATCAATTATTTAATATTTCCTATTTCTAACTGCTTTAAAGTTTGAAAAGTATTTGCATATCCATTTATTATAAACATAGAAATGAAAATAAATAAATAAATAAATATATATATATATATATATATGTGCATGCATGCTCAGTCATGTCCAACTGTTTGTGAACTCATGAATTGTGACCTGCCAATATATATTAACCTATAAAAATTCTAATTAAGAAGATACAAGTACAGGACTTCTCTGGTGGTCCAGTGGTTAAGAATCCTCCTTCTAATGCAAAAGTTGCCAGTTTGATCCCTCGTTGGGTAACTAAGATCTTACATGCCTCAAGGCAGCTAAGCCTGTGCACCATACCTAGAGAAGAAGCCTACGTGCCACAAATGAAGAGCCTGTGCATAGCAGCCCCCCACCAAAAAAAAAAAAAACACACACACACACAAGTACAGCCCGTTACTGCCAAAATGATATATGTCACTCAAAATCAAGTGAAAATGGAATAGAAGCAGTCCAAAATTAACACATTGCATTAATTATCTTTCACTGAGTTTTAGCTTACATTTTTAAAAAATCTTTTTGTCCTTACCTTGATTATTTTTAATCCCCATTTCAGAGATGAAGAAACAGAGATGCAGGTAGATTAGATAAATTGGCCAGGAATTTGGAATGGGACAAGCTAGAATGAAAGCCTAGGCCTTCTGATGATACATTTAATATTCTTTCCCTACATAATGCTTCAGTAGAAAAAAAAATTAAATATGAAAAAATAATAGCACTTTGCTCATTTTCTGGAACGATTTTTTGCTTTACAACCCATTCTGCTTGGCTGGCTTAGCTGGCAGAGAACAAATCATCAGTCAGGGGAGGGGTAGCCATTTGCTCCTTGGTCACTGATCAGCACAGGCTGTCCTAGAGGCTGCCCGCTGCCTTTGTGTGTGTAGTGTTCACACTAGCGGTTCCCTGCTGCTTCTCTGCCTCCTTATCCTCGTTCTGCCCAAATGTGGCAGTTTAGTCACTCACAATGCCCCCTGAGGTTCCAGCTGCCCACCGACCAACACAACTATCCCTTCAATGTGGTCTTGCCGCCTCCTGGGCAGCACAGCAGCAGCCTAGTGCCCTTCTGCTCAGGAACCACAGATTTCCCCCCTCTCTTCTCCTGTCCCCAACCCAAGTGGGAATACTGCAAAATCCTCTACTACCAACTGTAGGACTTGGGCAAGTTATTAACCTGTCCGTGCCTTAACCCCTTCATCTTTAGATGGAAATTTACTCCAACAAATATTTATTGAGTACTTAATCTCTGCCAGGTGCTCTTCTGGATAATAAGAGGTAAAGAGGTAAACAAAAGAAGACAAAAATCATCACCCTTGCAGAGCATTCTTATGATAGTAGTAACTCCCTCATAGGGTTTTGAAAGCATTTAATGAGTACACAGTGCTTCCAAAAGTGCCTGATGTATAGTTAGAGATCTGTGAGTATTAGCAGTTGTTAATATCATTAGCAAGTGTATGAAGAGGGGATCAGTTTCCTTCAAGAGTCTACGCTGATGAATTCTTGCATTCTCTGTAGTTAGGTTTTGGAACTAAGAGCCGGGAAGAAAAGCACTTGCAGGGCAACTTTTATTTTTCTTGTTGCTTCATCCTCTCCCGAGGAGAATGAACACAAAGTCAACTCTTTGTCTGATAGAGGGAAGGGAAATGTGAGAAACGCAAGATGAAACCCCTTGTGGATCACTATTTCACAGCTCCCTGCCCCCAGTGGGGTAATTATTTCTTCATGCCAGGTGCCCTTTATGGATACCCTGTGCATCTAGATTGGACTGCATGAGACGTAACTGTGAATAAATGTGGCAATTTGTTACACTTTGTCCACACAATCATTAGAAGGACTATTTTAATTTGACTGTATCTTCCTTTCCGCCATTACTCCCAAGCTGGAAGCCAACTGATAAAATTATCAAGTTCCTAACTGCTGTTTAAAACCCAGTATTAACTCAGAGTCCAGTTTTTTCTTCTTTTCCTTATCCTCCAACCTGCACAGTAGTGTGGTCTCTCAAGGTACTGATGAGACTTCTGGTCTGGAGTACTGCCGGCTGGAGCCCCGGTATTGGAATTCCAGCTCCGCTGCTTTCCAGCTCTGGAATCTTAGGCAGTTCCTCACCCTCTCTCAGCATGTTTCCTCTTCTATAAAACAAACGGTGATGATAAAAAATCATTCTTATCAGAGTAGAAAGGATTAAACAGGTTAATATATTCAAGTAACTCTGCATTGCTTGGCAAGTGGTTACTGCTTGTTAAGTTTGAGTGATTATTACACATTTCTTCAATAATGGAAATATAATATTATAAAAATAGCTCACATGTTAGTTCCTTTTTTTTTTTTTTATTTTGGTAAAGGGGAAGTGGTCAATCAAACCCATTTCTACTTTTCTAACTGCACTGTTGATGAAAAAAGAAGGAAGTCTCCAGGAGAACCCCACAGAGCTTCCTTCTCAACTTCTAAAGTTTTCTGGTATATTTTACTTAATCAAACAATTTCCTTTTCATAGTCAGTTATTTGAGAATCTGAAAACATCTAAAACTGAAGTATTTAAACCTGGGATTAATAAAGCAGGAAATGAGAATATGTTTCTTTTTCTGCTCCTAGCCTATTTGGGTAATTGAAATGTACTTGCAAACTTTTAGTATCTGTTTTCCCAGATTTCAACAGGGACAGCACAATTTTTCTTACCTGATGCTTCAGGTACTGTGAAGAATAATGCAATAATTAACACCAAGAATGGGAATAAATGTTTTTCTGCCTAGACTTTTGGCTGAAAAAGGATTCCCAGATATAAGAAAATAATATAAATAGATAATATTTGTTGATTGCTTCCTGTGGGCCAGGCATTGAACAGAGGGCTTCCCATGTATTGTCTCATTTAATGCCCACAAAGTGATATCATAAATAGTTACATAACTTGAGTGTGGTTACATTACTGACAAAGGCTTGTCATGAAAGCATTTCTAGATGTAAAATTCCTTAAATATTTTAATCTTATTCATGAGGTTGCATGTTTACTCTTCTATCACGAATGAGGAAAATAGGCATCAAAATAGAGTAAGTTAACTTGTTTTTCAAGAATTTTCCAGATTCAATTACTGTCCCCTCTGTATCATCACTACACATACTATAGGAGGAAGGACCATGATTAAACCCCACCTCTGCCTTCACCCTGTCCTGTTACCCCAAAGTGGCTCATCTCCTCTAAGAATGTCAGTCCTAGGAAAAGAAGAGTTAGCCATGTGACCTCCAAATTCACTTTCTGCTCTATTATTCAACGACATAATTTTCCCTGAAGACATTTCCCCTGTCTTACCTAAACAGCAAGTCCAAAGGGACACAAAGTTCATGGACTGTAGATTACAAGGGCACAAGCTATTTTGTCCTCAAATTTAGCAACACAGACAAGATACTCAGATCAAAGGAAGGTCACCCTCTCTAATAATCCCAGGTCACAGGATGGGAGGGATTGCCTCTTTAGAGGCACTGAAGTAATACACACAGGAGTGTAATTTAGAAAGAATGTTTTGGTGAGAGTAAACCCTTTTCTAGAACTTAGTATGCCTCAAGCAACCCAAGCTGTATCTATTAAAATGATTTGTATATTTGAGTTTTTAAAATACATTTTGAAGACATATTAATGCAAAGAATTGTGTTTTTCCCATGAAATTCAGCAAAATGAAATTTTGGAAAAGAATGTATCCAAAAATTTCCAGGACTCTGTAACAAGCTGACTAATAATAGCAAACACTGCTATTTGTGCTAATCAGTTACTTAGTACTAATGTTTTAATTTGTCAAATTCTCAAAGCAACAGAGCCAGTATTTTAGCCAGTTAATGTGCCTTCAGAGTCTTTGTTATTAATCACTGCAATAGATGGTCTCATAAATATATCACTAGGCTGAATTAAATAATAAAACTATATTTATGATAAATATATTTCTGTATTATTATTTAATATAAATATAAGTCTATGTTTCTAATATATTTATATTCATTTGTATTAATTAAATAAATTTTATAAATATTTATGTGCATCTTACTTATGCATTTGTTTGTTATTTATGGTTTGTTTGTTATTTATATTTCTTACTCTACCAGGCTTCCATCATTTGCTGACACTGTTTCTTAGGATTATTTAACTATATATTAGCCTGGCCATACATATCAAACAAATTTCTGATCTAAATTCTTTCTCCTAAGCATTTTTTTTTTTACCATTTCATTCTAGAAACTGATTTTGATGCCTTTGTATCAAGTGTGTAGGATTTCTGCAGAATCTTTCAGATTGGCTTATATTGCAAATAGGAAATTGCTTAGAACAAAGGAAATCTTGGTTTTGCTGACACAACTAACATCTGTTGTCCTGTGTCTACAAAGGAAAGAGAGAATTCTCCAGTGAAACGAGAATTCTAAGTGATGACTACAGAAATTAGATGAAGCTTCAATTCTTGGAATACAGACTTATACAAGACTATGAAAATAAACACCATTGTTATAAGCAAAGGAGAAGCAGTTTTCATCTACAGCAAATTAACAGATCCAGAAAACAATGAACAAAGTTATGCTAAAAATTATTTTTCTGGCCTCCAGAATAGTTTTGCTACATGAGTACTTCAGTCCTTCATGAGCGTGAGCCATATGGAGAGAAAACATCATTGTTTTCATCAAGTTGCTGAATGCTGGGACCTAGCCCACGAAGGCTGGAAATGGTATGTTTCCTGGCAGTATGTACGTCTTTTATTAATATAAACAGTTTCAATAGCTCATAGCAAGCTACAGGCTTCAATTAGGATGAACCACTGTAGTCTGGAGGAAAAGATCCCAAATTGTCTCTAAGGCCTGGGGTTTGTAAGAATTTTTATAAAGGGCTTCCCAGGTGGCTCAGTGGTAAAGAATCTGCCTGCCAAGCAAAAGATGTGGGTTCGATCCCGGGTCAGGAAGATCCCCTGGAGAAGGACATGGTAGTCCACTCCAATATTCTTGCCTGGGAAATCACAGGACAGAGGAGCCTGTTGGGCTGCTGTCCATGGAGTCACAAAGAGTCAGACACAACTTAGCAACTAAACAACAATAATATAAATGGTAAAAAAAAAAAATTGGACATCTGTAGATTTGTGTCACAACCAAAAGAAGATAGATAAGTGTAATTCTGAGAATTGAATTCTTCCTAAATATTAAACGGTCCCTATGGCCCACATAAGAATGTCAGATGTCACTATGCTGTGATCACAATGGTTTTGTTTAATTGCTTGCAGGAGTGGTTTTGACCATTTGGCTATTCACTTCCTTCCTCAAAATCCATCTGTTTTCCTCTCAAAATTCTATTCCTTTCAAAGAGGGCAAGCCTCAATCAAATACTTCTGTTTAATCAAGAAATAAAAAGCACAAAGAAATGAGTAATTAACATGAGATTATCATCCAGTTAACATTTATACAACCAAAGCATTGGAGAAGGCAATGGCACCCCACTCCAGTACTCCTGCCTGGAAAATCCCATGGACAGAGGAGGCTGGTAGGCTACAGTCCATGGGGTTGCAGAGAGTCGGACACAACTGAGCGCCTTCACTTCACTCACTTCACTTCATACTTTATCACTGGAGAAGGAAATGGCAACTCACTCAGTATTCTTGCCTGGAGAATCGCATGGACAGAGGAGCCTACTGGGCCATGGTCCATGGGGGTCACAGAGAGTCGGACACGACTGAAGTGACTGAGCCCGCACGCGCACAACCAACATGTATTGAACACTAGTACTAGCACCATGAGATTTCTCTTAGAAAGATACTTTTTTATAACATGTGCTTTTGGATGTCTCATAAAAACATTTTAAAAGAAAAAACTTTGTAAGAAAATTTTCAGTTTTCCATCACTATCTTAGATAAAAGATACTTTGATAGACAGGTATAAATATTCTCTTTGCCATGCAAATTTATCCCCCTACTGCTTATGCTGTTTGTTAAAAGGACCCAGTTTTCTGTAACTGATGCAACACTTGGAAAGAAGATTTGCTAAACAATTGACAATAATTTTATGATTTGTTTGGCAAGTGTATTTTCAGTATGCTCTAATAAATTTATATTTTGGTTTTTTAGTGGTTCATGAAATATTGAGTGACCTAATTCCATTTCCCAAAAGACAAGACTAAAGAGCAGATTTTAGGTTAATGGAGACTTGCTAATTGCAGACATTTGGTAAGGCTCAATTTGAATAGAGAAGCTTTCTTTTCTATAAATAAATAGAAATTCATATGAAACTGTTTGTTATATTGACTTAAACTTCAAGTTAATAGGCTGCTATGTTTTTGTAAGTGTTCAGAATCAAATCTTTGTCTTTTATTTCTTCAAATGTAGTGGTGCTTCTACCTCAATTTTAACGTTCTCCTCGTTTTCCAATTTAAAAGAGCAGATAAGAGATAAGTGCTCCGGATGACAGCAAAGTCTCTTCAGTTACACAGCTCACGCAAAATGGGGCCCAGATGAATATCAGCTACCAAGATTAAGTCACTGTTCATGGTTCATTTTTCAGTTTTAGAAAACACCAAGTATTATAGTCTTTTTTTAAAAAGAAAAACCAAAGTCATCTTTTATCTTTTACTGAAGTCAAAGGCAACTTTTAACACCCTATGAATTTCAAAAAGTGAAGTTTGAACTTAAAGCCAGTTGAGTGTTAAGTTTTAGTTCTCACTCTTTGTATCCTATGCATTAAGCCCTATTTATAAATTCAAAGAATAAGGATAGCAAAACTCCTAAAAATGTGCTTAAAAAAAAAAAAGTGTTCCACCACCACCAAAAAAGAAAGAAAACACTTTTTTAAAAGTGTTGAAGCTTTTTGTGCATTATCTTGAAAGTTATATGATGGATAGGCTCAAATTAAATGTATGGATTGATCTCCTTTTCAGGAACTGAAAAATCACAATTCTTATACATCCTTTACTTGGAGTTTTAAAAATCGTTTTCTCTTTTTCATTGTTCACATCTTTAGTTTGAATCCTATGTTTCAATTTCCAAACTTGTTCTTTCAAGCAGCTGGTTAAGCATGACCTAATAGCAACATATGTGTGTATCCCCATACCACACTAAATGAAGGTGTAAGTATACAAAAGGTGTATTCAGAAAGGACAAAGAGATGAAGGGAGTCAAGCATACACACAAAACATTTCAAAAAATATTTTGGCAGACAAGAAGTAAGCTGGAGGAGTGGCACTTGATTAAATCCATTCCCTCATAGCTCAGTCAGCAAAGAATCCACCTGTGATGCAGGAGACATGGGTTCAATTCCTGGGTAGGGAAGATCCCCTGGAGAAGGAAATGGCAACCCACTCCAGTATTCTTGCCTGGAAAATCCCATGGACAGAGGAGCCTGGTGGGCTACATTTTATGGGGTCGCAAGAGTCAGATACAACTTAGTAACAAAACCACCACCACCAGTCATAGTTACGACCCAAGTTTCCTAAGGGTGGAGAGGACATATGCTGAGAAGACATCATCCCAACAAAATGGAAGAACCCATAAGGCACTAGGAACACAGAACCCACAAAAGTGTACTTGAGATTCAGGGCAGAAAAAAAGGAGATTGGTCAAAAGTCAGCAGGGAAAGCCTTAGATTGCTAGTTGCCTTATTCTTTCTCAACCACCAGTGCCCATCAACCAACCCTTCTATCTTTAAAAAAAAAAAAAAAAAAAAGGAGGGGGAAAAATGTGGGGAAACAGAGACTATGCAAGGTATGAGATATAAAATCAAATATTCTAAGTATTGAATTATTTTCTTATATATAACTTTGGAAAATAATTTCCAAAAAATTAAAATGAGAATATTGCAATCAACTGGAGTACTTAGTATGTTTCTTTCATGATAGCAATAGTTGTAGGGCTGTTTAAGGCACATGGCAGATCTGTAATGGAGATCTTATTAGACCTATTATGCAGATAAGAAAATTAAGCCTTACAGGAATTAAGTAAGCAATTTATCCAAGGTCAAACAGCTGTTAGGTAGTGGTCCTAGTACTCAGACTCAGTGCTGTTGATTATAAGCCTTATGCTTATACTGCTATCCCTAAATTCTTTGAAAAATTTTGGTTTGCAATCACTCTGAACAAAGGGAAGACTCTGAGATAAAGAAATAAGCGTAGTGGAATGTCCCCTGTAAATTTTGTTGTTGTTGCTGTTTAATCACTAAGTACTTAGAAGTTCCAAATTTGCCACCAGGGAAGCCCTCCTGCAAATTTAGAACTTCTAATTGCTTCGTTGTTTAATTAGATTGATGAACTTGAAATGTTAAGACTGGTATAAATACTTATAACTATTATGTTTTCTCTAAAGCAGCAAATAAACAAAATTAAATTTAGAAATGAAAATTAAACTGAACAATGTGGGTCAATCCTACCCAGAGTTTCTTATCTTTTTTTCTGTTAGTCATTTCCTCTGACGCTTGTTTTTCTCTGTGCCTAGTGAGTTCTAAACTCATCCTCTGATGGAAATTTTCCTGTGGTGAACAGTTGAGACCAAAGTACCTAATGTGATTTATACCCCTTTAAATATTTGCATTCTTTACCAACCTCTGTCATGTTGTTCAAATATCAATTTGCATATTCATATATTGATTCTGCACAGGAAGAGTTGGGCAGAATCATCCTTCAGGAGAGCTCAGCTGAGGTGGGGAATGGAGAATTGAGTAGAGTCGGTGAAAATGTGGATTTGTGGGCTGATGTGGAAGGAAAATCTTTACAGCATATCTTTTGTCCATCTGCCTCATCTAGCATTTTTAGGCAGGCTGAATAAAATGAAAAGTCTATCCAGAACAATAGTAAACATGGGGGAAATCTGCGTGGTAAAATGCTTTGTGAAGATCATATGCAAATGGTGGACAGGCAGTGCAGTGCTGCCCACCTGACATAAGTCAGGTGAGGCTAAGGATGGGCTGAGGCCCTTGACCTTGTTCCAGCCTCCTTAGCTTGTTCACAGCAACAGGGAAGCTGTTCCTCCCCACTGCATGCTTGCCCAACTGGGAAGACCTCA
The DNA here is from genome assembly GCF_002263795.3 of Bos taurus. Taxonomy (NCBI): domain Eukaryota; kingdom Metazoa; phylum Chordata; class Mammalia; order Artiodactyla; family Bovidae; genus Bos; species Bos taurus. The sequence goes on along the minus strand of NC_037333.1, from coordinate 30,257,771 downwards.
AAATTATGAGCCTGGTTGGATTACCTCAGGTCATTTTGTACTGGAAACTTCAGGACAATGCTCGACCATAAATTACACTGAACATCTTTTCCTTCCACTCCAGTTTCATAATGTCTGCTAAACAGACTTCTGATAAAAATATGTCTTTAAGTACTAAGGTTTGCAAGCTCTGGGTAAAAGGCTGTAAAAGTCAACCTTTTCAAAGACCTACAAATGAAACACCAAAAGCTTGTTAAAATGAATTGCCTGATAACCTTTCTCTTTACATTTTTTTCTGCTTTAACTGTATTTTTTATCTCACTTTTTCCTTCCTGTAGAGTTTTTTTTTTTAATGTTTCACAGTAAAAGCACATTTTGGTGCATAAAACACATTCATGTTGGTGGTGGAAATTTGTTACTTTATTGGTAAATTTAATATACTCTGTCACTGTGAAAAATTTGTGGTTTTATGCCATGGATGAAATGATCAATTTAGCTACTCTGCCATGTATATAGTGATAATATTCAGGCAAAAGGAAGAGACCAAAATTTTTTCTTCAATTTGTTTGGCTATTTTTCTTTACTCCAGTAGTAAATATTTTGTACATAATTTTTTTTGCATGATCTCTTTGTTAGTTTTTAGCACAGGAATTGTTGAGTAACTGGTTATGTGCATTTTAAATGATAATACCAATTGTAGACTGATATCTAGAAAGGTTGCACAAACTAATTCTCCAGTTAATAGGACTTAATGCTAATTATTTTATTCTTTTTCACTCTTAGGAGTAAAAACATCTCATAGCTTTATTGTTTTGTTTTTTACTTTTAAATCTTTTTCTTTTTGTAAAATGAAACATGTACAGAAAACCACACAGAAAAAAATGTGCATCTGAGTGCATTATTATAAGGTAATGCGTGCACATTCAGTTGCTCAGTCATGTTCAATTCTTTGCAACCCCATGGACCATAGCACACCAGGCTCTTCTGTCCATGGGATTTTCCAGGCAAGGATACTGGACTGTGTTGCCATTTCCTCCTCTAGGAGATCTTCCTGACCCAGGGATCAAGCCATGACTCCTGCATCTCCAGGACTGGCAGGTGAATTCTTTACCACTGAGCCATCTAAGAGGCCTTTTATAAGGTAAATGTGATCCTAACTTTTTCATACTGTTCATGGGGTTCTTAAGGCAACAATACTTCTCCAGTGGACCACGTTTTGTCATAACTCTCCACTATGACCCGTCCATCTTGGGTGGCCCTACACAGAATGGCTCACAGTTTCATTGAGTTAGACAAGGCTGCGGTCCATGTGATCAGATTGGTTAGTTTTCTGAGACTGTCGTTTTCATTCTGTCTGCCCTCTGATGGAGAAGGGTAAGAGGCTTATGGAAGCTCCCTGATGGGAGAGACTGACTGAGGGAGAAACTGGGTCTTGTGCTGATGGGCAGTGCCATGTTCAGTAAATCTTTAATCGAATTTTCTGTTGATGGGCGGGGCTGTGTTCCCTTCCTGTTGTTTGACTTGAGGCCAAACTATGGTGGAGATAATGAAGATAATGTGACCTCTTTCAAAAGGTCCCATGCAGGCACTTCAAAAAGTCCCATGCAACAGCAAAGGAAACTATAAGCAAGGTGAAAAGACAACCCTCAGAATGGGAGAAAATAATAGCAAATGAAACAACTGACAAAGGATTAATTCCCCAAATATACAAGCAGCTCATACAACTCAATACCAGAAAAACAAACAACTCAATCAAAAAGTGGCAAAAAATACCTAAACAGACATTTCTTCAAAGAAGTCATAATAGATGGCTAACAAACATGAAAAGATGCTCAACATCGCTCATTATTAGAGAAACACAAATCAAAACTACAATGATAGCAGCAGACTATGGAAGCAATCTAGATGTCCATCGACAGATGAATGGATAAAGAAGTTGTGGTACATATACACAATGGAATACTGCTGCTGCTGCTAAGTCGCTTCAGTCGTGTCCGACTCTGTGCAACCTCATAGACGGTAGCCCACCAGGCTACCCCGTCCCTGGGATTCTCCAGGCAAGAACACTGGAGTGGGTTGCCATTTCCTTCTCCAATGTGTGAAAGTGAGAAGTGAAAGTGAAGTTGCTCAGTCACGTCCGACTCTTCGCGACCCCATGGACTGCAGCCCACCAGGCTCCTCCTTCCATGGGATTTTCCAGGCAAGAGTACTGGAGTGGGGTGCCATTGCCTTCTCCGCAATGGAATACTACTCAACCATAAAAAGGAACACATTTGAGTCCGTTCTAATGAGGTGGATGAACCTAGAACCTATTATACAGAGTGAAGTGAGTCAGAAAGAGAAAGATGAATACTGTATTCTAACACATATATATGGAGTCTAGAAAAATGGTACTGAAGAATTTACTTACAGGGCAGCAAGGGAGAAACAGATATAGAGAATAGACTTACGAACATGGGGAGAGGGGAGAAGAGGGTGACATATATGGAAAGAGTAACATGGAAACTTACATTCAGATCAGATCAGATCAGTCACTCAGTCGTGTCCGACTCTTTGCGACCCCATGAATCGCAGCACGCCAGGCCTCCCTGTCCATCACCAACTCCCGGAGTTCACTCAGACTCATGTCCATCGAGTCAGTGATGCCATCCAGCCATCTCATCCTCTGTCATAAAATAGATAGCCAATGGGAATTTTCTGTATAAACTCAAACAGGGGCTCTGTATCAACCTAGAGGGGTGGGATGGGGAGGGAGATGGGAGGAAGTTTCAAAAGGGAGGGGATGTATATATATCTATGGCTGATTTATGTTGAGGTTTCACAGAAAACAGCAAAATTCTGTAAAGCAATTATCATTCAATAAAAAATAAATTAATTAAAAAAAAAAAAGAAAGGTCCCATGCAGGCACTGCTGCACTCAGTGCCCCCAACCCTGAAGCAGGCTACTGCCAACCCACACCTCTGCCAGAGACTACTGGACACTCACGGGCAAGTCAGGGTCAGTCTCTTGTGGGGTCCCTGCTCCTTTCTCCTGGGTCCTGGTGCACACAAGGTTTTATTTGTGCCCTCCAAGAGTCTGTTTCCCCAGTACAGTGTAAGTTCTGTGGTGGGGTTAAGGCGACCTCCTCCAAGAGGGCTTATGCCATACCCAGGTCTACTGCACCTAGAGCCCCTGCCCTTGCAGCAGTCCACTGCTGACCCATACCTCTGCAGGAGATACTCAAACGCAGTTCTGTCTCAGTCTCTGTGGGGTCTCTGGGTCCTGGGCCGGGGTGGGGGGCACAAGGTTTGTTTGAGCCCTCTGAGCGTCTCTGGTGAGGATGGGGTTTGATTCTAAACAGAATTTCTCCCTTCCTACCATCTTGCTGGGGCTTCTCCTTTGCCCCTGGACATGGGTATCTTTTATTGGTGGGATCCAAAATTCTCCTGTTGACAGTTGTTCAGCAGTGAATTGTAATTTTGGAGTTCTTGCAGGAGAAGATGAGTACACGTCTTTGTACTTCGCCATCTCCTATGTCCAGACACATGATCCAAGGATGTTTTTGTTAGATCTGGTGCCCCCATGCTAACTCCCCTGACTCATTTGAAAAGACCATGATGCTGGGAATGATTGAAGGTGGGAGGAGAAGGGGATGACAGAGGATGAGATGGTTGGGTGGCATCACCAACTCTATTGACATGAGTTTAATAAGCTCTGGGAGTTGGTGATAGTCAAGGGAAGCCTGGCGTGCTGCAGTCCATGGGATTGCAAACAGTTGGACACCACTGAGTGACTGAACTGAACTGAACTGATCCTAAGACTAAGTACACATCAAGTAATAGAACTTTATCAGTCATCTCCTGAAATTCCCCCTCAGTGAACTCATTCCCTTCAAAAGTAACCACCATCCTTACTTTTTAAACTAATCCGTCTTTGCTTATATTTGTGGCTTTATTATCCAATGAGGCATGTCTAAGAACTATCGTGTAGTCTTGCCCATTTAAAAAAAAAATGACTTTTTTTGGTTTCAATTTTATTTTACTTATGTTTTATTGAAATAGTTGGTTTATAACATTATATAGGTTTCATGCGGGCAACATTATATTTCTACCTGTATACACGACAGCATGCTCACCATTAAAAATTTAGTTTCCACCCATTACCATACAGTTGATCCCATTTACCTATTTTTCCCTCCTCTCAACCCCTCTTCCACTGGTAAATATTACTCTATTCTCTGTACCCAGATGTTTGTGTTTGGTTTGCCTTATTCATTTATACTACACATATAAATGACATCATACGGTATTTGTCTTTCTTCATCTGACTTACTTAACATAATAATCAAGATCCATTCATATTGCTAAAAATGGGAAAATTTCATCTTTTTTATGACTGAGTAGAATTCCACTGTATATATATACCACATTTTCTTCACTCTTTCATCCATTGATTGACATTTAGATCCACATTTTCTTCACTCTTTCATCCCTTGATTGACACTTAGATTGTTTCCAAATCTTGACTATTGTAAATAATTCTGTAATGAACATAGGGGTGCTTATATCTTTTCAAACTGATGTTTTTATTTTCTTCAGATACATACTCAGAAGTAGAATAGATGGTTCATATGGTAGTTTGTATTTTTAATTTTTTTAAGAATCTCCGTAATGTTTTCCACTGTGGCTATACCAGTTTATACTCCCACCAACAGTGTTTCGGGGTCTCACTTTTTCTCCATCCTCTCCAACTTTGTTATTCCTTGCTTTTTTATAATAGCCAATAGGCATGAGGTGATATCTCACTGTGGTTTTGGTTTGCATTTCCCTAATGATTAGCAATATTGAACATCTTTCTTGTGCCTGTTGGCCATCTGTATGTCTTCTTTAGAAAATTGTCTATTCAGGTCTTCTGCCCAATTAATGTTTTTTCTGTTGTTGTTGAGTTGTATGAGTTCTTTATATATTTTGGATATTAATCCCTTATTGGAAATGTAACTTGCAAGTATCTTCTCTTTTTTGGTGATTTGTCTTTTGGTTTTGTTGATGGTTTCCTTTGATGTGCAGAAGATTTTTGTGTTCCTGTGCTCCTGTGCTCTTCCACATATGAACACATATGAATGTAGCCATTAAGTACAAAAGAAAATAAAGCTGTTGATATTTGCTAAACTTGTGCTCCTGTGCTCTGCCATAAGATCATGCCCTGCGTAACCAGTGGTCCCAGAGTGAAAACACAGAAAGCCTAAAGCAGAGCTACTCCAGCTGCCCTGTAGACTTGTGAATGAGGATACTAAAATGCTGTTTTAAGCCTCTGAGAATTTGTTATGCAGCATTATGGCAGCACTAGCTGATTAATACAGTACTGTGAGGTTTTTCTCTAAATATCAATGTGATTCTGTCTGCAAATTACAAGAGGGGAAGAAATTTTAAAATAAAATAACATGTAGAAAATATACTGCTCTTTTTCAAGAAAAGTATTCCAGGAGCACTTTGCCCATAAATAGTTGCCAAGGTTGACAAAAATAACAGCCTCCAATAAACCAGCCAGTGAAGCAGAGTGCACAAGAGGTAAAGTCAGAATAATTAATATTTCTTCAAGAAATATCTAATAGTTACTATATTAGGGTCTATCGAGAAATAGAACCAATAGGATTCATATATATATATATATATATATATATATATAAAGAGATTTATTAGAAGCAATTGGCTCATGCAATTATACATGTCTGCAAAGTTCAAAATCTTCAGGGTGGGCTGGCAGGCTAGAGATCCAGGAGAGCTGCTGCAGTTCCAGTTCAGAGGCCATCTGCTGGAGAATCAGGAAGAGCCAGTGCTGCACATGAAGTCCAAAGGCCATCTGCTGGAGAATTCTCTTTTGCTGAAGAAAACTGGTCTTTTTTAAAAAATTTATTAGACTTTCCACTGATTGAATGAACCCAACATACTAGGTAAGGCAAACTACTTAAAGTTTACCAACATAAATGTTCAGTTCAGTTCAGTTCAGTTGCTCAGTCATGTCCAACTCTTTGGGACCCCAGGCCCCCCTGTCCATCACCAACTCCTGGAGTTCACCCAGACTCACGTCCATCAAATCAGTGATGCCATCCAGCCATCTCATCCTCCGTCATCCCCTTCTCCTCCTGCCCCCAGTCCCTCCCAGCATCAGAGTCTTTTCCAGTGAGTCAACTCTTCACATGAGGTGCCCAAAGTACTGGAGTTTCAGCTTTAGCATCATTCCTTCCAAAGAAATCCCAGGGCTGATCTCCTTCAGAATGGACTGGTTGGATCTCCTTGCAGTCCAAGGGACTCTCAAGAGTCTTCTCCAACACCACAGTTCAATAGCATCAATTCTTCAGCACTCAGCCTTCTTCACAGTCCAACTCTCACATCCATACATGACCAATGGAAAAACCTCATCCAAAACCTCTCAGCTTCACAGAAACCCAGAATAATGTTTATCCAAATATCTAGGCATTCTGTGGCCCAGTTAAACTGACACATAAAATTAACCATTGCAGTCATTTTGAGATTAATATTGACCATACAGCTAAACTTGTTATTTTGAGATCAACATGAATCCAGTGTAACCAGGGTAAATAGCAAGACTAGTCAGATACAAGCACACTGAAGTCATCCAGAAAAGAGAGACAGAGCCAGTCAGAGTCCAATAAAGAGACCTCACACCAGTTATTTTAACAGAGAGAACTTAATAAAAATATTTGCTAGTGATTGAGGGACTGAAAAGGCAAAAATATTACCTTAAAATACCATGGAGTTAGCATATGTAGGAAGTAGTTACCACTTCTGGCCTGGAGGAATAAAGGGAAAGACGCTATTTAAACATATAGGCTTGAAGCAAATGCCCATGTTGCTGAAACTCAGACCTTTAAGCCCACAGAGCTGGAACATACCAGATCTCTAAGTGAGGGGATGGGGGAGGGGGACACCAGGAGTCAGCACTAGGGTTAGTGTTCTTCAGCGGGCACAGTGAGGCTGGGCCTGTGAGTGTTAAAAAAAAAAGCTGGGGCCTGGAATCAAGGGCTACTACTGGAATGGACTGCCACTTTGAGGGTGAAGTGTTGCTACAGGACACTCAGAGATACAGCCAACAAGAAGAAACAGGAAAGAGTAAGTCTCTCCTTCCTTTTCCAGCTGAGGTCTCCCTCTAACACCCTCTATTCAGTTCAGTTCAGTTCAGTCGCTCAGTCGTGTCCAACTCTTTGCGACCCCATGAATCGCAGCATGCCGGGCCTCCCTGTCCATCACCAACTCCCGCTAGCTAGCCAAGGAGAAAGGTGATTCAACCAACCCCAGCCCACTTCCAGCCTAGTAAAGAAGGGTAGATTTGTGGCTGGAAGACATTAGCTTAATAACAGGGCACAGAGTTCCTAATGGCTGTAACCTCCAAAGTGGGGTAGATGCACCCAGGAAGATGCATAAGACAATCCATTAGGGAATGGAAAGAAATCTATTTGTATTTTTTATTCTAAAAAAATAAGAAAGAAAAAAAAAGCTTTACTAATTGTAAAGCACAGACTGATAGTGACAGTTATGTTTGAGAACATTAATATGGAGGAAGATAAAACAAAAAATTTAGCTAAGAGGGAAAAACCTAAATAAAACATCAGGAAGGAAACTGGCCTGGCTAAAATGCAGTGTACTTATACTTACTTGTGCAGTGGCAAGGAAGAGGACCTAATAGCAGTAATTAAGAATCCTTTTGTACAAGTAAGACATGTTTGTACTAGTGAACTCTAAAAGAAAATCAAATAGGCTTTGTGGATTCCTAGTACCAATAGTAACATTAAGTTGGTATGAAAGAAGGACCCTCCCTATTTGTTTGTGGGATGTCACATGGCTCCAGTGCTCAGAAAACTGAAATATACACTATGCCATTGGCCACCCCCAAGATTTTTCAAACACAGAAGCATGAGGACAAGCTCTCTTGTCAAGGGCAGCACCATGCTTGCATTCTCCCATTGGCTAGCCACAGCAATGAGAATAAAGAGACTCTCTCAAGTTGCTCATGCCACAGACAGCAGCAACAAGGAAGCCAGATCAGAGGACCTGGAGTAGATTTTTTCTTATACACAAATGAGACACATTTTAAGTGAAAGTTAAGTTGCTCAGTCATGTCCGACCCTCACCGACCTCATGGACTGCAGCCCACCAGGCTCCACCGTCCATGGGATTTTCCAGGCAAGAGTACTGGAGTGAGGTGCCATTGCCTTCTCCGACACATTTTGAGGACATGTACATAAAACTGCAGGAGATACATGGAGAGGGAGACTAACAAAATGGTCAGAGAGATGATGCACTGAACCTCTTAAATTTTCATATTTAATTCTCATGTGACTCATTTGTACCCTTATGCTGGTGGAATCAAGAGATGTGTGTTGGGGGGAGGAGGATATATTCTTCCATTCTAGAAGTATTTCTTGAGTGCCTTCTGTGTAATCGGCACTATTCCAGAAATCAGTGCTATAGGAATGAACAAGATCAATAAGACCCCATGCCTCAAGAATTACAGACCTAAGAGACCCTCTGATGTAGCAGTGGCCTGGAACTTCAATTTCCTGATACACTTGAGCTCTGTAGATGTTAGAGTTCATGTTATCTAAGAATTTTCAATCTCTGTGAACTTGCCCCCAAATTAGATTCAGAGTCAAGATACTCTCACCAAATCTACAGCCAATTCAGTGATATTATAATGCTTGTCCTATGGTTTTTCCAGTGGTCATGTATGGATGTGAGAGTTGGACTGTAAAGAAGGCTGAGCGCCGAAGAATTGATGCTTTTGAACCGGGGTGTTGGAGAAGACTCTTGAGAGTCCCTTGGACTGCAAGGAGATCCAACCAGTCCATTCTGAAGGAGATCAGCCCTGGGATTTCTTTGGAAGGAATGATGCTAAAGCTGAAACTCCAGTACTTTGGCCACCTCATGCGAAGAGTTGACTCATTGGAAAAGACTCTGATGCTGGGAGGGACTGGGGGCAGGAGGAGAAGGGGATGACAGAGGATGAGATGGCTGGATGGCATCACTGACTCGATGGACGTGAGTCTGGGTGAACGCCGGGAGTTGGTGATGGACAGGGAGGCCTGGCGTGCTGCGATTCATGGGGTCGCAAAGAGTCGGACACGACTGAGTGACTGAACTGAACTGAACTGATAATGCTTGTCCCAAGCTAAGCTCAAAGCACAAAGCTTTTCTCCAACTCAAGGAGTCTTATATTAACTTTATTAATTCTACTGTATGCAGGTCAGGAAGCAACAGTTAGAACTGGACATGGAAAAACAGACTGGTTCCAAATAGGGAAAGGAGTACATCAAGGCTGTATATTGTCACCCTGCTTATTTAACTTATATGCAGAGTACATCGTGGGAAGTGCTGGGCTGGAGGAAGCACAGGCTGGAATCAAGATTGCTGGGAGAAATATCAATAACCTCAGATATGCAGATGACACCACCTTTATGACAGAAAGTGAAGAGGAACTAAAGAGCCTCTTGATGAAAATGAAAAAGGAGAGGGAAAAAGTTGGCTTAAAGCTCAACATTCAGAAAACTAAGATCATGGCATCTGGTCCCATCACTTCATAACAAATAGGTGGGGAAACAGTGGAAACAGTGGCTGACTTTATTTTTCTGGGCTCCAAAATCACTGCAGATGGTGATTGCAGCCATGAAATTAAAAGACGCTTACTCCTTAGAAGGAAAGTTATGACCAACCTAGACAGCATATTAAAAAGCAGAGACATTACTTTGTCAACCAAGGATGGTCTAGTCAAGGCTATGGTTTTTCCAGTAGTCATGTATGGATGTGAGAGTTGGGCTATAAAGAAAGCTGAGCACTGAAGAATTGATGCTTTTGAACTGTGATGTTGGAGAAGACTCTTGAGAGTCCCTTGGACTGCAAGGAGATCCAACCAGTCCATCCTAAAGGAGATCAGTCCTGGGTGTTCATTGGAAGGACTGATGTTGAAGCTGAAACTCCAATACTTTTGGCCACCTGATGCAAAGAGCTGACTCATTTGAAAAGACCTTGATGCTGGGAAAGATTGAGGGCAGGAGGAGAAGGGGGTGAGATGGTTGGATGATTGGATGGTATCACCAACTCAATGGACATGAGTTTGGGTGAACTCCGGGAGTTGGTGATGGACAGGGAGGCCTGGAGTGCTGCAGTTCATGGGGTTGCAAAGAGTTGGACATGACTGAGCAACTGAACTGAACTGAACTGAACTGAACTCTATACATGATACGTAGCGACCAGCTATCATCTTGAAATGAAAGATGTGATTATCTAGCTTGGTAAGAGAGATGGAGACTGAATTCTTCACATCAAGCCATTGGTTTCTCTTTTTCTCAGTTTCTTCAGATGTAGCTTTAAAAAATAGGGCCATTATGATAGCAGGCCTAAAAATTATTCAATTAAGTGGAATAGTGATCCCTCATGTGCATAATTGATATTAATATTTTTCCACCATGGAATTCTTACACTGCTTGATGTTGGATGAAAATATAAACCAAGGTAACATTCTGCTCATCAGGACATCTTTACATTTATCCCCAGTAGGGCTGTTTCAAGGATTAGAAAACTAAAGACCAGAATGAGCAAATGAACAAGCTGAACTTGTATGTAAACTCATATGCACATTCTTTTAAGGAATTATGAAGTAATCAAAAGTTTCTTTTAAAAGACATTTTAGGGAATCCATTTGTAAAAACCAAACTTGTATATATTCTAAAGCTACTCATCCTTTAAAATGATGAAAACTTTCTGAAGATGGATGGTATTGAGATTGCTCAACAGTATGAATGTACTTATGCCACAGAACTGTACACTTAAACACTGCTAAAATGGTAAATTTTATGTATATATATTTTAATGTAATAAGAAATACTTTAAAAATTCCTCCTGAATAAACCAAAGTTGAAAATATTCTCCAAATTGAGTCTGAACTTTCATCACACGTTATTTGGTTTGACTCTTGAGTGACTACTATACCCGCAGTTCTTAGGTTCCTGCCAAAGTCTTTCTGTGTCTTTGGCTTGGTTTTGAAGGATAACATTTATTGGCTACATAAAATATAACTCATGTCCTAACTGATTAATTAAAATCAATGAATAAATACATTGTCCAAATTGAGCTCAGTTTTGAGTTTAAAGTTATAGCCTTAGCTCCAAGAAAATGCCTATTGCCTTTCTAGCATATGTATTCAATACTTACATTTGTATTTGCCAAACAATTCCTCCAGAGATACCATGTGACTACTTTTAATTGAAACATGTTGGAGCTCTTTATCTGATGTCCAAATCTTACATAAATATATTTGTATGGAAAACTGTTTAACGATTCAATATCCATATTCAGGCCAAGGTACGTACACAGCTCAAATGATTTTCAGTTCTAGTCCATTGGGATCAATGTTCAACACAGAGTTGATGGTCCTATGAACCAGGAGATTATTGTCAAACACGTAGTGCATAATTCTTAAACCAACTAGCTATATGTTTTTAATATAAAACTGACTGACTCCAATCTTTATCTGTCTCCAGAATGTTGTTTTCTAAGATTTTTTCACGGTAGGCCATAAGGTATTCTGCAGAGAGTCTAGGTTAATATATAGTCCATGGGGTTGCAAAGAGTCAGACATGACTGAATGACTTTCACTTTCAGGTCTGTGAAAGTGGAGGACTTGTTCAGAAATGTCTGGATGAGCTAAAGTATGGGAAAGAGGAGGCTAGATAAAGAAAGGAGAAAAGGTAGGTGTCCACTATGCCATACTAAAGAATTAACATCCTAGCCAAACTTTTGGGGATGGCATTGAAGGATTTTATACAAAAAAGTGTTATGATTAGATTTGCATTTTATAAAGAATACCCTGGCAGGAAAATGTAATGGACTTGGGAGTGGGGAGAGAAGACTGTAAAGACTATTGGCAGGATGCAAAGAGACAAGAGGAACCTTGTGATGCAATAGAGAGAAAAAAGCAAATTCCAGAGACAATGGTGAGGAAATAGTGATACTTTCAAAAACACATGCCATATGTGTCTGCCATATGACACCAAGTCAAAAATGCAGAATGAGGAACACCCTAGGAGGGTTGCCTTGGAGAGGTGAGTTGGCTGGGACATCCAAGTAGAGACATGTAGTTGATATATGCCCCTGTGTCCCTGGGGCTCAGAACAGTCAAAAGAGGGCTAAATTGTGATGATGTCCAATCATCCATTCATTAAATGTCTAGTGAGCCTTTACAAGTGCCAGATACTGTGATAGGCTCTGGAATTCAGAGGGGTTTTAAATCAAGCCCATCTTCATTTCCCAGGTATTTTGTTTATGGAGAAGACGAGGGACCTGAGAGGAGTTCAGGGAAGGAAAGAATGATGTCATTGTGTCCAGAGCATAGTAATCAGTTCTCTCTAGGAAAAGTTAATTTGGTGTAGTATTGTGAAGCTATCTTTCCTTTTCTCCTTTGCCTCTCACTTCTCTTCTATTCACAGCTATTTGTAAGGCCTCCTCAGACGACCATTTTGCCTTTTTGCATTTCTTTTCCTTGGGGACGGTCTTGATCCCTGCCTTCTGTACAATGTCACGAACCTCCATCCAAGTTCTTCAGGCACTCTGTCTATCAGATCTAGTCCCTTGAATCTATTTGTCACTTCCATTGTATAATCAAAAGGGATTTGATGTAGGTCATACCTGAATGGTCTAGTGCTTTTCCCTACTTTCTTCAATTTAAGTCTGAATTTGGCAATAAGGAGTTCATGATCTGAGCCACAGTCAGCTCCTGGTCTTGTTTTTGCTCACTGTGTAGAACTTCTCCATCTTTGGCTGCAAAGAATATAATCAATCTGATTTTGGTATTGACCATCTGGTGATGTCCATGTGTAGAGTATTCTCTTGTGTTATTGGAAGAGGGTGTTTGCTATGACCAGTGCCTTCTCTTGACAAAACTCTATTAGCATTTGCCCTTCTTCATTCTGTACTACAAGGCCAAATTTGCCTGTTACTCCAGGTGTTTCTTTTTCTTTTTTTTTATTTTATTTTATTTATTTATTTTTTTAGAGACAGGGTCTCGCTATATTGCCCAGGCTGGAGTACAGTGGCTATTCACAGGCGCGATCCCACTACTGATCAGCACGGGAGTTTTGACCTGCTCCGTTTCCGACCTGGGCCGGTTCACCCCTCCTTAGGCAACCTGGTGGCCCCCCGCTCCCGGGAGGTCATCCAGGTGTTTCTTGACTTCCTACTTTTGCATTCCAGTCCTCTATAATGAAAAGGACATCTTTTTTGGGTGTTAGCTCTAGAAGGTCTTTCAGGTCTTCATAAAACCATTTAACTTGAGCTTCTTAAGCATTGATAGTCAGGGCATAAACTTGCATTTCTGTGATATTGAATGGTTTGCCTTGGAAACAGAGATCATCCTGCCATTTTTGAGATTGCATCCAACTACTGGATTTTGGAATCTTTAGTTGACTATGATGGCTACTCCATTTCTTCTAAGGGATTCTTGCCCACAGTAGTAGATATAATGGTCATCTGAGTTAAATTCACCCAATCCAGTCCATTTTAGTTCGCTGATTCCTAGAATGTTGACGTTCACTCTTGCCATCTCCTGTTTGACCACTTCCAATTTGCCTTGATTCTTGGACCTAACATTCCAGGTTCCTATGCAGTATTGCACTTTACAGCATTGGACTTTACTTCCATCACCAGTTACATCCACAAGTGGGTGTTGTTTTTGCTTTGGTTCTGTCTCTCCACTCTTTCTGGAGTTATTTCTCCACTGATCTCCAGTAGCATATTGGACACCTACTGACCTGGGGAGTTCATCTTTCAGTGTCCTATCTTTTTGTCTTTGCATACTGTTCATGGGATTCTCAAGGCAGGAATACTGAAGTTGTTTGCCATTCCCTTCTCCAGGGGACCACGTTTTGTCAGAACTCTCCACCATGACCCATCTGTTTTGGGTGGCCCTGCACGGCATGGCTCATAGTTTCATTGAGTTAGACAAGGCTGTGGTCCATGTGATCAGATCGGTTAGTTTCCTGTGTTTGTGGTTTTCAGTCTGTCTGCCCTCTGATGGAGAAGGATAAGAGGCTTATGGAAGCTTCCTGATGGGAGAGACTGACTGAGGGGGAAAGTGGGTCTTGTTCTGATGGATGGGGCCATGTTCAGTGAATCTCTAATCCAATTTTCTGTTGATGGGTGGGCTGTATTTTCTCCCTGATATTTACCTGGGGCCAACTATGGTGGAGGTAATGAAGATAATGGTGACTTCCTTCAAAATGTCCCATACATGCACTGCTACAGTCAGTGCCCCCAGCCCTGCAGCCAGAGACACCTGGACACTAATGGGCAAGTCTAGGGCAGTCTCTTGTGGGATCACTGCTCCCTTCTCCTGGGTCTTGGAGTGGACGAGATTCTGTTTGTGCCTGCCAGTAGTCTGTTTCCCAGTCCTGTGTAGGTTCTGGCGGCTCTATGGTGGACTTAATGGTGATCTCCTCCAAGAGGGCTTATGCCATACCCAGGTCTGCTGCACCCAGAGCCCCTGCCCCTAAGGCAGTCCATTGCTGACCAGTACCTCCACAGGAGACACTCAAACACAGTTCTGTCTCAGTCTCTGTGGGGTCTCTGGGTCCTGGGCCGGGGTGGGGGTCACAAGGTTTGTTTGAGCCCTCTGAGCCTTTCTGGCGAGTACGGGGTTTGATTCTAAATGCGATTTCACCCCTCCTACCATCTTGCTGTGGTTTCTCCTTTGGTCTTGGACGTGGGGTGTTTCCTCACAGTCGCTGCCACTCCTGCTCCGGCTCCCATGCAGTGCAGCTGAAAGGCAAAGGAGAAAAGGAAAGACATACGCATTTGAATGCAGAGTTCCAAAGAATAGCAAGGAGAGATAAGAAAGCCTTCTCAGCGATCAATGTAAAGAAATAGACAGAAACAATAGGGTGGGAAAGACTAGAGATCTCTTCAAGAAAATTAGAGACACCAAGGGAACATTTCATGCAAAGATGGGCACAATAAAGGACAGAAATTATATGGACCTAACAGAAGCAGAAGATACTAAGAAGAGGTGGCAAGAATACACAGAAGAACTGTACAAAAAAGATCTTCATGACCCAGATAATCACGATGGTATGATCACTCATCTAGAGCCAGACATCCTGGAATGTGAAGTCAAGTGTGCCTTAGGAAGCATCACTATGAACAAAGCTAGTGGAGGTGAAGAAATTCCAGTTGAGCTATTTCAAATCCTAAAAGATGATGCTGCACTCAATATGCCAGCAAATTTGGAAAACTCAGCAGTGGCCACAGGACTGGAAAAGGTCAATTTTCATCCCAATCCCAAAGAAAGGCAATGCCAAAGAATGCTCAAACTACAACACAGTTGCACTCATCTCACATGCTAGTCAAGTAATGCTCAAAATTCTCCAAGCCAGGCTTCAGCAATACGTGAACCATGAACTTCCAGATGTTCAAGCTGGTTTTAGAAAATGCAGAGGAACCAGAGATCAAACTGCCAACATCCACTGGATCATTGAAAAAGCTAGAGTTCCAGAAAAAAAAAAAAAAAAAGCCAAAGCCTTTGACTGTGTGGATC
The DNA here is from genome assembly GCF_002263795.3 of Bos taurus. Lineage (NCBI taxonomy): Eukaryota > Metazoa > Chordata > Mammalia > Artiodactyla > Bovidae > Bos > Bos taurus. Next base: position 30,242,212 of record NC_037333.1, on the reverse strand, counting down.
ACAACAAACTCTGGAAAATTCTGAAACAGATGGGAATACCAGACCACCTGATCTGCCTCCTGAGAAATCTGTATGTAGGTCAGGAAGCAACAGTTAGAACTGGACATGGAACAACAGACTGGTTCCAAATAGGGAAAGGAGTACATCAAGGCTGTATATTGTCACTCTGCTTACTGGCCTGGAAGAAGCACAAGCTGGAATCAAGATTGCCGGGAGAAATATCAGTAACCTCAGATATGCAGATGATACTACCCTTATGGCAGAAAGCAAAGAAGAACTAAAGAGCCTCTTGATAAAAGTGAATGAGAAGAGTGAAAAGGTTGGCCTAAACATTCAGAAAACTAAGATCATGGCATCTGGTCCCATTACTTCATGACCAATAGATGGGGTAACAGTGGAAACTGTGACAGACTTTATTTTGGGGGGCTCCAAAATCACTGCAGATGGTGACTGCTGCCATGAAATTAAAAGGTGCTTACTCCTGGGAAGAAAAGTTATAAACAACCTAGACAGCATATTAAAAAGCTGAGACATTACTTTGCCAACAAAGGTCCATCTAGTCAAAGCTATAGTTTTTCCAGTAGTCATGTATAGATGTGAGAGTTGGACTGTAAAGGAAGCTGAGCACTGAAGAATTGATGCTTTTGAACTGTGGTGTTGGAGAAGACTCTGAGAGTCCCTTGGACAGCAAGGAGATCCAGCCAGTCCATCCTAAAGGAAATCAATCCTGAATATTCATTGGAAAGACTGATTCTGAAGCTGAAACTCCAATACTTTGGCCACCTGATGCGAAGAACTGACTCATTTGAAAAGACCCTGATGCTGGGAAAGATTGAAGGCTGGAGGAGAAGGGTACGACAGAGGATGGGGTGTTTGGATGGCATCACTGACTCAATGGACATAACTTTGAGTAAACTTTGGGAGTTGGCGATGGACAGGGAGGCCTGGCGTGCTGCAGTCCATGGGGTCACAGAGAGTCGGACCTGACTGAGCAAATGAACTGAACTGTGAAGCCATATTCTCAGTCCTTAGAAAAAGAATGTGCATAGATGGTAAAGCACTAACTTGCTCAGAAGCTTTCTTTGGCAATGAGTAATGCTCATTGTGGGTTTGGATAAATTCATGGTGAGTTTATCCAAACTACTGGAGAAGGAAATGGCAACCCACTACAGTATTCTTGCCTGGAAAATCCCATGGACGGAGGTCCTCCACCCATGGGGTCACAGAGAGTCGCACACAACTGAGTGACTTCACTTATCCAAACTACTGTTTCAGGAATAATAACAGTATCGACTATGTACTGAAAAAGTGAGACAATCCAATTGTCTCGGTATTTCAAATCTATTTTCTCCTTTAATCCTCCCAATGACCCCAGAAAGTTAGTTTACATATGACAGAATCAAAGCACAGAAAAAGTCACTTGCCCAAGGTTACCGATTAGAAAATGACTGATCCAGAATTCAGGCATGCAGATCCTGTGGCTGCTTATAGGAAAAATAAGTGGCTTTAGCAACATGGATGGACCTAGAGAATGTAGTACTGAGTGAAGTCAGTCAGACAAAGAAGGAGAAATATTACATGACATCCCTTATATGTGGAATCTAAAAAGAAATGATGCAAATGAATTTATTTGCAAAACAGACTCACTGACTTCGAGAACAGGCTTATGGTTTCTGGCAAGGAAGGGAGAGAGAACGAGGGAAGGGATAGTTAGAGAGTTTGGGGTGAGCATGTACACACGGCTATATTAAAAATAGATAACCAACAAGGACCTCCTGAACAGCACATGAAACTGCTCAATGTTATGTGGCAGCCTGGATAGGAGGAGGGTTTGGGGGAGAATGGATACAAGAATATGTATGACTGAGTCCCTTCACTATTTGCCCAAAACTATGACAACGTTGTTTGTTAATTGGCTATACCCGAATACAAAATAAAAAGGGTTTTAAAAAATAAAAAATAAGTGGCTTTAGAATAGATAACAAAATGCTTTTCTATCATTAATTATGTCTTAATGTTCACTTTTGTTACTTTCCTCTTTTAAAAAATTATTATGGGATTAATTTTTTTCAGATGGTTATTATGGTTTTGGCTGATAAGCACACCATGCCTCCTCCTTTCATTCATGTGGACTGCCAGAATTTGGTAAAGTCCTTAAGTCCTCATATCTGCATGGAGAACTTATAGGATCTCTCTAACAAGAAAGACCCTTTACAAAGATAATCAACTTTTTATGAAGAATTGGTTAAAAGATATCAATCCTCTGGATTCAGAAGACCAGTGAATCCAATGAAGAATATATAAAAAGAAATACACTTCCTTAGGACACTCTGGCTGAGAAAAATATCATAATGAAAAAGTTATCATTCATTAAAGAAATATCATTGAGCACTTCCTCTGGGGTAAGTACTATGCTAGGCTCAAGAGATAAAAACACAAATAATATATGATCTGTCCACATGTTAGAAGGAAATAATGATTAAAGCATTCACCTCTGGTTCCCAGTAAAGAAAACCCACTCACAGAACACACAGAGAGCATAATCCTTAAAGGGTGAAATAGGGGAGAAAATCATACTTACATTACTTAGCTAATACATACAATAATCACTTCATTTTATTTCCAAAATAAGGGCCATTATTAGATCCTTAAAAGCTTTAAAAAAATTTTTATCATTAATTTTCTGGGTAGTTCAGAAATCTTTACTTTATAGCTTCAGTCTTCTGTATAACACACCCTTAGCTTTTAGACCCTGTATCTACATGTTTGAGTGTACTTAATTGATTGAGAATCATTGACATTGTGTGTGTGTGCATTCTGGAAAGTAAATTATCTTCTTAGTTTCCTTGGTTGTGCTTGCTTTTGTTCATTCTTAGCCCTTCAAAATCCTTAATGACTAACCAAGAATGTGACCACCCTCGTTGTTACCCTATTAAACATGTTTACTCAAGCCAAGACCTCTTTCACTGGCCCCTTTTTCTTTTATCTTTTCTAAAGAAATCAATTTTAGAGGCATTTCCTTTTAGTATCTTTATTTTCTCTTATCTCTCCACCTCAAACCTTCTATCAATTTTGGCTTTTTACCCAGAGAAAAGACAGAGATCCTTAGCAACACACATGGTCTCTGAGCACCATGGCAATAAAAGCAAAGCAACCTTCCATCTCTCATGGGGAAAGGAGCATCATAATGTGGAAGAAGGACCAGCACTGTGATGTTGAACATGTATTTATTTACCTTACTGTGATGCTGTGAGGACAAATATGGTAAACTTGTCCTTAATCTCCGGACTTGCAGTGGTCTAATCACTAAGTCATGACCGACTCTTGCAATCCCATGGACTGTAGCCTGCCAGCTCCTCTGTCCATGGAATTCTCCAGGCAAGAATACTGGAGTCAGTTGCCATTTCCTTCGCCAGAGGATCTTCCTGACCCAGGAATCAAACCCAGGTCTCCTGCTTTGCAGGAAGATTCTTTACCAACTGAGCTATGAGGGAAGCCTAGCTTCACCCTCTCGTAGGTTAAACAAAGTACATCATTTTGTTCTTGCCGTAATCTTTTTATATGTCTTAGGTTCATAATTGACCATGTGACTCAATGAGCACTTAGTTTGGCAATTTTATTGTATTTTGATATCTTTCTTCTAAGAACTATAAACTGAATAATATTTACATAACTTTACTCCCCAGAGACAGAAAATAATTTATAAAAATGATAAAATCCTAACTGGTTCACGAAACATTCCACCTTCACCTTTCTTGAAGTTAACATCTTTAAAATGCCTATGTGTTGATATTTTCAGAGGTGGAGGTAACTGTGAGTTAAAAAGAGGAGGGCATGGAAGAACAAAGGCATTTACACCTTTGTTTTCTCTTCACCACCTGTGAGATGGCACAACCATAAGAGCCCCTGGTCCTGGCAATGCAGCTCTACTGCAGGTGAGAGCTATGCCCTGCTCATAAATAACTGGTACCAACAAACCAGAACTGTGGATGATCCTATGAAAGGCATGTCTAGACTTCTGAGAACTAGTAAGACAGAAGTCAAAGTCCCACTGTAAAAGTGTGACTCAAGAGACAGCCTCAGACTTAAGTCAGCTCTTGATGCTAAACCTCTTGACCTCAGTTTCCATACCTGTGAGATGAGAAAGGCACTAGACCCTGCTTCCTAGAGTTGTGAGGATTAGATGATGCAAGTAAAAGCACATAAGTCAGTGCCTGGCATAAGGTAAGCACTCTTTAAATTAGCACTGGCCACTATTAGCTGCAATGACCTTACTTTCTGGCCTGCAAGAACTATATGAATGACGGGTTACTGCTTCTGTCTGACTAAATAGTGCCAGGCAGTTTAAGATCTCTGAATTTCCTCAGAGGAGAAAAAAATTGAGAATCTCCTGACTTATATCACCTCAAAAGGAACAGTAATAGGAAATCTTGTGAATGAATATGAAACATAGCACATAGAAACAAAAAAAAATTAATAAATTTTCTGTAAGGAGTTTCATTCTCTTAGTCTTGACCACAATACACTGGCAAAAGCAATTATAATCTGAAAGTGAAATTAATATCCAATTGATTGTACAGTGTTCCAGACTTGCTGACAATCAATTTTTTTAAGTTCTGTTTGAACAGTTGGTCAACGGTTTTTGGCCATGACTATGAAGCACAATTAATTTTTCAACATAAATTATATGGGGTAATGATTTTTCAAACACAGTTAAAGAAGTTACTTCATTGACATAACATAACTGATGAAAAAGACATAACTGATGCCAGGAAAGATTGAAGGAAGGAAGAGAAGGGGACAACAGAGGAAGAGATGTTTGGATGGCATCATCAACTTGATGGACATGATTTTGAGTAAGCTCTGGAGTTAGAGATGGACCAGAAAGCCTGGTGTGCTGCAGTCTATGGGGTTGCAAAGAGTCAGACACGACTGAGCAACTGAACTGAGCTGAACTGGCTGAACTGGTGATAATTCCACTTTAACTGCCAATCAGACTTTTTTTGGAGAAGGCAATGGCATCCCACTCCAGTACTCTTGCCTGGAAAATCCCATGGATGGAGGAGCCTGGTAGGCTGCAGACCATGGGGTCGAGAAGAGTCGGACACGACTGAGCGACTTCACTTTCATTTTTCCCTTTCATGCATTGGAGAAGGAAATGGCAACCCACTCCAGTGTTCTTGCCTGGAGAATCCTAAGGATGGGGGAGCCTGGTGGGCCGACGTCTATGGGGTCGCACAGAGTCGGACACGACTGAAGCGCCTTAGCAGCAGCAGCAGCAGCAGCAGCGGAATTAGCATCAAGCTATATTTGAAGACACAGAGGAAGCTGTGCTGAACATTAAGTTAGCTTATTAGAAACCAGTCTTCCTGCCTCCAGGATTGCTCCTTCAGATTCATTGTAAATTTTACAATTAATCTTTATAAGTAGCAATATAACCACATTATTCTTTGGCTCAAAACCTTTAGGAGTTCTTTATCATCTACAAAAAGGTAAAACAATTTATTATAGCAGTGATCGCCAAGATTTTTTCACAATTAACTATGCCTAAAGAGGGGCTTCACAGGTGGTGCTACTGGTAAAGAACTTGCCTCTCTATGCAAGAGATAGATGTAAGGAATAAGGGTTCAGTCCCTGAGTTGGGGAGATTCCCCTAGTGGAGGGCATGGCAACCCACTTCAGGATTCTTGCCTGGAGAATCCCAGGGACAGAGGAGCCTGGTGGGCTACAGTCCATAGGATGGCAAAGAATTGGACATGACTGAAGCAACTTAGCACCCACGCATGCATGCCTAAAGAGAATTAAGCATGTAAATATGTATTTCCTAAATATAAGTATCTAATATAAGTATCTAATATCTTAAAATATAATTATCTCTTACCCCACGTCCAAGGTTGAGGGGGTGGCCGAAAGGAGTTACCCCGCTTCCGAGGTCAGGGATGGCGACAAGAGGAGTTACCCTGCGTCCGAGGTCAGGGGCAGCGACAAGAGGAGTTACCCCACGTCCAAGGTCAGGGGCGGCGGCCAGGAGGAGATACCCCATGCCCCTAAGCCCAAGGCCAGGGGCGGTGGCTGGGAGGACCAACCCCACGTCCAAGGAGCTGTAGCTGCGTGGGCCCAGGAGGGCCTAGAGGAGCTATCCCACGTTGAAGGTCAGGAAGGGCGGTGGTGAGGAGATACCCTTCGTCCAAGGTAAGGAGCAATGGCTGCGCTTTGGTGGATCAGCCGTGAAGAGATACCCCACACCCAAGGTAAGAGAAACCCAAGTAAGACGGTAGGTGTTGCAAGAGGGCATCAGAGGGCAAACACACTGAAACCATACTCACAGAAAACTAGTCAATCTAATCACACTAGGACCACACCCTTCTCTAACTCAATGAAACTAAACCATGCCCCTGGGGCAACCCAAGATGGGTGGGTCATGGTGGAGAGATCTGACAGAATCTGGTCCAGTGGAGAAGGGAATGGCAAAGCACTTCAGTATTCTTGCCTTGAGAACCCCATGAACAGTATGAAAAGGCAAAACAATAGGATACTGAAAGAGGAACTCCCCAGGTCAGTAGGTGCCCAATATGCTATTGGAGATCAGTGGAGAAATAACTCCAGAAAGAATGGAGAGACAGAATCAAAGTAAAAACAACACCCAGTTGTGGATGTAACTGGTGATAGAAGCAAGGTCTGATGCTATAAAGAGCAATATTGCATAGGAACCTGGAATGTCAGGTCCATGAATCAAGGCAAATTGGAAGTGGTCAAACAAGAGATGGCAAGAGTGAATGTCGACATTCTAGGAATCAGCGAACTAAAATGGACTGGAAGGGGTGAATTTAACTCAGATGGCCATTATATCTACTACTGCGGGCAGGAATCCCTCAGAAGAAATGGAGTGGCCATCGTGGTCAATAAGAGTCCAAAATGCAGTTCTTGGATGCAATGTCAAAAATGACAGAATGATCTCTGTTCGTTTCCAAGGCAAACCATTCAATATCACAGTGATCCAAGTCTATGCCCCAACCAGGAATGCTGAAGAAGCTGAAGTTAAATGGTTCTATGAAGACCTACAAGACCTTTTAGAACTAACACCCAAAAAAGATGTCCTTTTCATTATAGAGGACTGGAATGCAAAAGTAGGAAGTCAAGAAACACCTGGAGTAACAGGCAAATCTGGCCTTGGAATACGGAATGAAGCAGGGCAGACTAATAGAGTTTTGCCAAGAAAATGCACTGGTCATAGCAAACACCCTCTTCCAACAACACAAGAGAAGACTCTACACATGGACATCACCAGATGGTCAACACCAAAATCAGACTGATTATATTCTTTGCAGCCAAAGATGGAGAAGCTCTATACAGTCAACAAAAACAAGACCAGGAGCTGACTGTGGCTCAGATCATGAACTCCTTATTGCCAAATTTAGACTTAAATGGAAGAAAGTAGGGAAAACCACTAGACCATTCAGGTATGACCTAAATCAAATCCCTTATGACTATACAGTGGAAGTGAGAAATCGATTTAAGGGCCTAGATCTGATAGATAGAGTGCCTGATGAACTATGGAATGAGGTTCGTGACATTGTACAGGAGACAGGGATCAAGACCATCCCCATGGAAAAGAAATGCAAAAAAGCAAAATGGCTGTCTGGGGAGGCCTTACAAATAGCTGTGAAAAGAAGAGAAGCGAAAAGCAAAGGAGAAAAGGAAAGATATAAACATCTGAATGCAGAGTTCCAAAGAATAGCAAGAAGAGATAAGAAAGCCTTCTTCAGCAATCAGTGCAAAGAAATAGAGGAAAACAACAGAATGGGAAAGACTAGAGATCTCGTCAAGAAAATCAGAGATACCAAAGGAACATTTCATGCAAAGATGGGCTCGATAAAGGACAGAAATTGTATGGACCTAACAGACAGAAGATATTAAGAAGAGATGGCAAGAATACACAGAAGAACTGTACAAAAAAGATCTTCACGACCCAGATAATCACGATGGTGTGATCACTGACCTAGAGCCAGACATCCTGGAATGTGAAGTCAAGTGTGCCTTAGAAAGCATCACTATGAATAAAGCTAGTGGAGGTGATAGAATTCCAGTTGAGCTATTCCAAATCCTGAAAGATGATGCTGTGAAAGTGCCGCACTCAATATGCCAGCAAATTTGGAAAACTCAGCAGTGGCCACAGGACTGGAAAAGGTCCGTTTTCATTCCGATCCCAAAGAAAGGCAATGCCAAAGAATGCTCAAACTACTGCACAATTGCACTCATCTCACACGCTAGTAAAGTAATGCTCAAAAATCTCCAATCCAGGCTTCAGCAATACGTGAACTGTGAACTTCCTAATGTTCAAGCTGGTTTTGGAAAAGGCAGAAGAACCAGAGATCAAATTGCCAACATCCACTGGATCATGGAAAAAGCAAGAGAGTTCCAGAAACGCATCTATTTCTGCTTTATTGACTATGCCAAAGCCTTGACTGTGTGAATCATAATAAACTGTGGAAAATTCTGAAAGAGATGGGAATACCAGAACACCTGATCTGCCTCTTGAGAAATTTGTATGCAGGTCAGGAAGCAACAGTTAGAACTGGACATGGAACAACAGACTGGTTCCAAATAGGAAAAGGAGTTCGTCAAGGCTGTATATTGTCACCCTGTTTATTTAACTTATATGCAGAGTACATCATGAGAAATGCTGGACTGGAAGAAACACAAGCTGGAATCAAGATTGCCGGGAGAAATATCAATAACCTCAGATATGCAGATGACACCACCCTTATGGCAGAAAGTGAAGAGGAACTCAAAAGCCTCTTGATGAAAGTGAAAGTGGAGAGTGAAAAAGTTGACTTAAAGCTCAACATTCAGAAAACGAAGATCATGGCATCCAGTCCCATCACTTCATGGGAAATAGATGGGGAAACAGTGGAAACAGTGTCAGACTTTATTTTTCTGGGCTCCAAAATCACTGCAGATGGTGGCTGCAGCCATGAAATTAAAAGACGCTTACTCCTTGGAAGGAAAGTTATGACCAACCTAGATAGCATATTCAAAAGCAGAGACATTACTTTGCCAACAAAGGTCCATCTAGTCAAGGCTATGGTTTTTCCTGTGGTCATGTATGGATGTGAGAGTTGGACTGTGAAGAAGGCTGAGCACCAAAGAATTGATGCTTTTGACTGTGGTGTTGGAGAAGACTCTTGAGAGTCCCTTGGACTGCAAGGAGATCCAACCAGTCCATTCTGAAGGAGATCAGCCCTGGGATTTTTTTGGAAGGAATGATGCTAAAGCTGAAACTCCAGTACTTTGGCCACCTCGTGCGAAGAGCTGACTCATTGGAAAAGACTCTGATGCTGGGAGGGATTGGGGGCAAGAGGAGAAGGGGATGACAGTGGATGAGATGGCTGGTTGGCATCACTGACTTGATGGACGTGAGTCTGAGTGAACTCCAGGAGTTGGTGATGGACAGGGAGGCCTGGCGTGCTGGGATTCATGGGGTCGCAAAGAGTCAGACACGACTGAGTGACTGATCTGATCTGATCTGATGGACTTTATTGCTAATCATAACAGCTTAAATTCATGTCTCAAATATGCTTACTGATTGTTTGACTAATTTTATTAGACTATCTCTTCCTCTCATATCCAATTAGTTTATCGTTTGCTTTTTACTCCCTAACATAGTTAGTTGTCAATGAAGGGCAGGAGAAGAGCTAACTTTGTAATTTTCTTTTTGTCCGCCCACACTTGCATTTTAATATTTTTAAATTTATAGTTCCTTTTAGGGGAATCTTTTCATTTAGAATAGTCTAAAATATATAATCCATCAGTTTACATAAACAGGCATACAATGTACAACATGCAAAAACTTTAAGATCTGGTCTCTGAGGTAAAATATCCAACCTTGACTTTTATTTCTGGAAATATGGCAGTGTGAGGCTCAGAAAAACCCTTCCTGGTAGGACAAACCTCACAATATTGTACAAAATAATTTTCAAAAAGGATTACTGATTAATGCTGTCAGAGGAATTAAGTACTCTTCAGAGGCCAAAAACAACAAGAAGGTGGGAAGTGAGCACTGGGTTTTAATGGGCTACTCATGAGGTAGAGAGACAAAACTGGGGTCCTGACTAGGGTAGATATTTAGATCTGAGAACTTGGCATGAAATATGGACACTTAAAAGACAATATTCTAATTAGGTGACATAGGAAAAATTAGCCATACTCACAGAGATGTACCTGGCACATTCAGTTCTAACAATCCCTAATCTTTAGCCTACACTCATCTTTGTATCCCCCCAACACACTCTCAAAACAGGTTTGCTTTAGAGCAATTCCAGATAGTTGTGCTCTCTGAAGGAAAGGAAATTAAACTTAGTTGTCGAAGAAATCTCACATGTAAAACTTCAAGGAAAATTGGCTCACAAAAAAAAAAAAAAAAAATAGTAAATACACATGAAATCAAGGTACTATGAATGAGAGTCAAAGAAACAACAAACCACTGTATTCACTTCTTAAAAGGTACAGATATTAGAATTGATAATAAAGGAGAATTAAAATAAGTATGTTTCAAGATATAAAATAATTCAAAGTTTGATGAAAGAACACATGATCACCAAAGTTGATTAAGCAAATTTGTGAAAAGTATCAAAATAAATTTCAAAAAAGGAAAAATATATTATTGACATTAGAAATTCAATATTTTGGGTACATGGCAGACTGGAAATGGCTGAAATAAAATAAGCAAACTGGGAGATGATAGTGCTAAAGAAATTTCAAAAATGTAAACTAGAGACACATCAATATGAAGGAGAAAGATCAGGAAATGTGGAAGATAGGGAAAACCTTAAACACATTTAATGAAGGTTCCACACACAGAAAATATATAGAGAATGGAAGGATCTTAGAGATGATGGCTGAAAAATTTTCCGGAAATGATATAAGATATCAGTCCTCAGGATTCAGAAGATCAATGAATCCAATGAAGAATACATATTAATAAAAAGAAATACACTCCCTGAAAGCATGGTAGTGAAATTTCAGAATACCAAAGGCAAGATCTTAAAAGTAACCAGAATATCTTAACATACAGATCCTCTGAGTTCTCAGCTACAATAATGGAAGCCAGATGACAGTGAAGTTATATTTGGCTCTTTTCAACTAAGTTAATATTCTGTCCTTATGCAGCATTTGAAAATGTGGGGAAGCATTTTCATTGTCATAATCACTGAAGTGTGACTGGCAAGTTACTTGTCTTGTGCCTCAATTTCCTTGTTATTATGGGAATGAGACTATTTATCTCATAAGATTATTGTGAAGACTGCATGTGTTAAATGTATAGAAACCACTTCATAATAGTGCTTGGCACATAGTAAGTGCAATGGAAGTGTAACTATTGTAGCACCCTGGAGTGAATATCCTGTATTGCAAAGGGGAATTAAGACAATGAAGAATTGTCTGACCCAGATTTCTAAGAAAATCCTCCATTGAAAAACACTGAAAACCAATCCAACTTCTTCTTAACACTAGCCCCATTATTTTCTTCATCTCACCTTCCCAAATCCTATGTTCTGGCTCCTCTTTGAATTCACTTATTCACCCAACAAATAGTTACAGAAAGCAATACTTAGGAGACTAGAACTAATCTTTGTATTGTCTTATGATTATATACTGGGCTTCCCAGGTGGCACTAGTGGTAAAGAACCCACCTGCCAATGGAGGTAGATGCTGTGACAAGAGTTTGATCCCTGGATGGGAACGATCCCCTGGAGGAGGGCATGGTAACCTATTCCATTCTTGCCTGGAGAATCTCATGGACAGAGGAGCCTGGCAGGCTACAGTCCATGGAGTCACAAAGAGTTGATTGTGGATTGAAGCGACTTAGCACCCATGCATGCATGATTACATACCACTGCAAATTCCCTGTGTGGCAAGGACTGACTGCTAAGTTGCTTCAGTCGTGTCCGACTCTTTGCAACCCCCTGGACTGTAGTCCACCAGTCTCCTCTGTCCATGGGATTCTCCAGGCAAGAGAACAGGATTAGGTTGCCATTTCCTTCTCCAGGGGAGCTTCCCACCCGGGGATCAAACCGGAGTCTCCTGTGTCTCTTGCATTGGCAGGTGGTTTCTGCCAACAGGCTGAACAGGGTTCCAACAGCCACCCTGTGGCTCAGTGGTAAAGAGTCTGCCTGCTCATGTAGGAGACCCATATTAGATCCGGGGTCGGGGGAGATCCCCTGGAGAAGAACAGGGCAACCGACTCCAGTATTCTTGCCTGGAAAATTCCAAGGACAGAGGAGCCTGGAGGGCTAGAGCCTATGGGTTCGCACACAAACCCATAATTTGAGTCAGACACAAATTAGTGACTGCTGCTGCTGCTGCTACGCTTCAGTCGCGACCCCAGAGACGGCAGCCCACCAGGCTCCCCCGTCCCTGAGATTCTCCAGGCAAGAGTACTGGAGTGGGGTGCCATTTCCTTCTCCAATGCATGAAAGTGAAAAGTGAAAGTGAAGTTGCTCAGTCGTGTCCTACTCTTAGCGACCCCACAGACTGCAGCCTACCAGGCTCCTCCGTCCATGGGATTTTCCAGGCAAGAGTACTGGAGTGGGGTGCCACTGCCTTCTCCAAATTAGTGACTAAACAACAACAAATATGTTAAATGTAGAGGTAGTAAAATATCACTTTGTAAATATCTTTTTGCCCAAATTCATACGAAGTACTATCTTGGGGAATGTTAAGTGTTAAAATGTAACAGGGTGCAGCCAAGCACAGCCCTTAGCACCGGGCTGTGGCTGTGCTCCGTTATCCCCCTCCCCCTTAACAGGCAGCAGTTACCGAAAGGCAATTAGTGGCCCTGCTCAGCCATTGGTCCATGCCACCGTGGCCCCTCCCCCAAGCGACCAACTGTCGATGAGTGACCGTTAGTGGTTGATTTTCAGTCAAGTGTCGGTGGAGTGCGGAATGGTGGTCCTCAAGTGGAGAGTCAGGTAAGAGATGAATTTTGGCCTTCTCCCCCGAGGCCCTCCAGCTCACCTGGTCAGCAGGTGAGATGGGGGACCCAGGGAACAGGCTGGAGGCTGTGTTCCCGCAGGGCTCCAGAGCCCTCGCGGAAGCTACCCACTGGCTGGGCCCCTGCCTTGAGGCAGGAGTGAACCTCTCCCCCATCCCTGTCTCTGTGACCTAATAGCAGCTGGCAGTCGCCTGGGTAGCAGTATGCAGGACCTAGCCGCCCACCCCTCCATTGTTTGGGTGGCTTGAGGAGCCTGAGGGCCAGTTGGGTTGGGCTTCTCGGTCCCTCAGTGATGACAGCTGGGCAGGTCTGGGGACCTGGCTCTGAGGGAGCCACCAGCTGAGATCTGCCTCCTCTTAGCACGGACCGGAACCTCTGAGGGGGAAGGTTGTGCCTTGGGACCCTTCCATTTCTTTTCAGAACAGAGAGTAACCTTCATTTGGTAGAGAGTTACAGGAGCATTGTTTTCTGACCATGCTGCTGCTGCTGCTGCTAAGTCGCTTCAGTCGTGTCCGACTCTGTGCGACCCCATACCCGACCTCAAAAACAAAGGTTCTGACGCCAGAAAGTTTGCAGCAACTCACCACATCCCTCCCTCACCTTTCCTAGAAAAGGGCTTTGCTGAAAGCTTTCGGGGAATTTGGGGTTTTTAAGGCATCTCCTTGCAGGGCCCTGTAATAAACCTTCCTCGGTTCCAAACTGATACTTTTGGTACTCTTTGGCCTCACTGTGCATTGGGCACATGGACTTGAGTTTCAGTAACAAAACCACGTCTGTGAGCAGTATACTATTGTCAAGTACTTGTTCAGTGGTTTGGAGCAGGTGGGAGGGAAAGAATTGCAAAAGGTAATATGCTAATATGCTAACATGCTCATACCTGGACATTTTCAGACAAAACCATTTTTTGTATGTTATGTGCATTATATTTTGCTGTGTATATAGTGTACATATGGAGAAGGCACTGGCACCCCACTCCAGTACTCCTGCCTGGAAAATCCCATGGACGGAGGAGCCTGGTAAGCTGCAGTCCATTGGATTGCTAAGAGTCGGACACGACTGAGCGACTTCACTTTCACTTTTCACTTTCAAGCATTGAAGAAGGAAATGGCAACCCACTCCAGTATTCTTGCCTGGAGAATCCCAGGGATGGGGGAGCCTGGTGGGCTGCCGTCTATGGGGTCACACAGAGTCGGATATGACTGAAGCGACTTAGCAGCAGCAGCATAGTGTACATAATGGACAAATGAGTCCAAACTTTGCAACATCTAGTCTCAAGATGTTAAAGAGACTGCTAGGGTATGAAACAGTGGTAAAATTAGTGCATTTTGTACATGTTGTATTGAAATTCATAGGAAAGCTTGTCTTCTGTAAATGACTTTTGGATGTGAATTTGTTCAACCACCTCTAAGCATTACACATGCCTATTCTGTCTGTTGTAGACAGAAACAAGTGAGGGAGGTAGTGGTTCAGGCCAAAATGGTCATATTTAGTAGATACCTCAGATTTCAACCGTTGTTGTTGTTATTTCCTTACTAAGTCATATCTGACTCTTTGCAAGTCCAGGGACTGTAGCCCACCAGGCTCCTCTGTCCATAGGATTCTCCAGGAAAGAATACTGGAGTGAGTTACTATTTCCTTCTCCAGGGAATCTTCCCAACCCAGAGATCAAACCTGTGTCTCCTGCATCGCAAGCAGATTCTTTGATGCTGAGCCACCAGGGACACCCATAACCATTGTTACATGTGTGCAATTTTATTTAACAGTGTTTTGTACATATTGAACAAGTAAGTTCTTGTGAAATATCTAAGCCTTTCTGGATATTTAAAAGTGCTTAATGTATTTAAAAGTAGAAGTAGTAGAATAATGCTTCTTGTAAATAGCTTTTAAAAATGGATGAGAGGGACATCCCTTGTGGTCCAGTGGTTAAGACTCTGTGCTTCCAATGCAGGGATTGCAGGTTCAATTTCTGGTTGGGGGACTAAGATCCCATATGCTGTGTGGCCAGAAAGAGAAAAAAAAAGTCGAGAAATACTGTCTTTGGAAATGGAATAATTAAACCTCCTCTCTGAACAATATATTCTGCACTTGTTCATTGGGCTGAGGGAGGTGGGAGGGAAGATTGCAAAAGAGATTTTACTAGTGTGAACTAGAACATTTCAGCTAATCCATTACTCTATATGTTGCATATATTTCCTTTAACTTTACTGTATATGTTATGTATATATTGGACAAATGGATCCTGATTTCATTATATTTAGTCTCTAGATATTAAAGATGTTGCCAGTGTATGACAAAAGTAATCAGCAAACTAATACATTTTGTATACTTTGTGTTAAAGTACAGTGAAAGGCCTTCTCCTGAAAAGGACATTTGGAAGTGAAATTGTAAATCATATCTAAGTGACACGTGTACCTGTACTTGCCCACTGTTGGATGGATAACAAAGAGGATGAATTGGGAAAAATGAAGGGTTCTAGACTAGAATATTCCTTTGTAGAAGACACTTTCAGATATAACCATTGTTACATGTATGTAGTTTATTCAACACTACTGTGTATATAGTGGACAAACTTAACTCCTTACTTGAAACTTCTAGTCTTTCTAGATGTTTACAAGTACACAAAATATGTTAAAACTAGAAGTAGTGAAATAATATGTTTTGTAGATAAATCCTTTTATTTTTAAAAAAATTAATTAATTTTAATTGGAGGCTAATTACTTTACAATATTGTGGTAGTTTTTGCCATACATTCACATAAATCAGCCATGGGTATACATGTTTTCCCCATCCTGAACCCCCCTCTCACCTCCCTCCCCATCCCATCCCTCGGGGTCATCCCAGTGCACCAGCCCTGAGCACCCTGTCTCATGCATTGAACCTGGACTGGTGGTCTATTTCACATATGATAATATACATGTTTCAATGCTATTCTCTCAAGTCATCCCACCCTTGCCTTCTCCCACTGAGTCCAAAATTCTGTTCTTTACATCTGTGTCTCTTTTGCTGTCGCACACATAGGGTCATTATTACCATCTTTCTAAATTCCATATATATGTGTTAATATACTGTATTGGTGTTTTTCTTTCTGGCTTACTTCACTCTGTATAATAGACTCCAGTTTCATCTACCTCATTAGAATGAATTCAAGTGCATTCTTTTTAATAGCTGAGTAATATTCCATTGTGTATATGTACCACAGCTTTCTTATCCACTTGTCTGCTGATGGATATCTAGGTTGCTTCCATGTCCTAGCTATTGTAAACAGTGCTGAGATGAACACTGGGGTACATGTGTCTCTTTCAGTTCTGGTTTCCTCGGTGTGTATGCCCAGCAGTGGGATTGCTGGGTCATATGGCAGTTCTATTTCCAGTTTTTTAAGGAATCTCCACACTGTTATCCATAGTGGCTGTACTAGTTTGCATTCCCACCAACAGTGTAAGAGGGTTCCCTTTTCTCTGCACCCTCTCCAGCATTTATTGTTTGTAGCCTTTTCCTAGCAGCCATTCTGACCGACGTGAGTTGGTACCTCATTGTGGTTTTGATTTGCATTTCTCTGATAATCTTTTCATGTGTTTGTTAGCCATCTATATGTCTTCTTTGGAGAAATGTCTGTTTAGTTCTTTGGCCCATTTTTTGATTGGGTCATTTATTTTTCTGGAATTGAGCTTCAGGAGCTGATTGTATATTTTACAGATTAATTCTTTGTCAGTTGCTTCATTTGCTATTATTTTCTCCCATTCTGGAGAAGGCAATGGCACCCCACTCCAGTACTCTTGCCTGGAAAATCCCATGGGTGGAGGAGCCTGGTAGGCTGCAGTCCATGGGGTCACTAAGAGTCGGACACGACTGAGCGACTTAACTTTCCCTTTTCACTTTCATGCATTGGAGAAGGAAATGGCGACCCGAAGGCTGTCTTTTCACCTTGCTTATAGTTTTCTTCGTTGTGCAAAAGCTTTTAAGTTTAATTAGGTCCCTTTTGTTTATTTTTGCTTTATTTCCTTTACTCTGGGAAGTGGGTCATAGAGGATTCTGCTGTGATTTATGTCAGAGAGTGTTTTGCCTATGTTTTCCTCTAGGAGTTTTAGAGTTTCTGGTCTTACATTTAGGTCTTTAATCCATTTTGAGTTTATTTTTGTGTATGGTGTTAGAAAGTGTTCTAGTTTCATTCTTTTACAAGTGGTTGACCAGTTTTCCCAGCACCACTTGTTAAAGAGATTTTCTTTTCTCTGTTATATATTCTTGCCTCTTTTGTCAAAGATAAGTTGTCCGTAGGTGCATGGATTTATCTCTGGGCTTTCTATTTTGTTCCATGGATCTATATTTCTGTCTTTGTGCCAGTACCATACTGTCTTGATGACTGTAGCTTTATAGAATAGTCTGAAGTCAGGCAGGTTGATTCCTCCAGTTCCATTCTTCTTTCTCAAGACTGCTTTAGTTATTCGAGGTTTTTTGTATTTCCATACAAATTGTGAAATTATTTGTTCTAATTCTCTGAAAAATACCGTTGGTAGCTTGATAGGCATTGCATTGAATCTACGAATTGCTTTGGGTAGTATACTCATTTTCACTATATTGAATCTTCTGATCCATGAACATGGTATATTTCTCCATCTTTTTGTGTCATCTTTGATTTCTTTCATCAGTGTTTTATAGTTTTCTATATCTAGGTCTTTTGTTTCTTTAGGTAGATATATTCCTAAGTATTTTATTCTTTTAATTGCAATGGTGAATGGAATTGTTTCCTTAATTTCTCTTTCTGTTTTCTCATTGTTAGTGTATAGGAATGCAAGGGATTTCTGTGTGTTAATTTTATATCCCGCAACTTTACTATATTCATTGATTAGCTCTATTAATTTTCTGGTGGAGTCTTTAGGGTTTTCTATTTAGAGGATCATGTCATCTGCAAACAGTGAGAGTTTTACTTCCTCTTTTCCAATCTGGATTCCTTTTATTTCTTTTTCTTCTCTGATTGCTGTGGCTAAAACTTCTAAAACTATGTTGAATAGTAGTGGTGAGAGTGGGCGCTCTTGTCTTTGCTTTCAATTTTTCACCATTGAGGATAATGTTTTCTGTGGTTTTATCATATATGGCTTTTATTATGTGGTTCCTTCTATGCCTGCTTTCTGGAGGGTTTTTATCATAAATGGGGCTTCTCTTGTAGCTCAGCTGGTAAAGAAGCCGCCTGCAAGGTGGGAGACCAGGGTTTGATCCCTGGGTTGGGAAGATCCCCTGGAGAAGAGAAAGTCTACCCACTCCAGTATTCTGGCCTGGAGAATTCCATGGACTGTATAGTCCATGGGGTCACAAAGAGTTGGACACAGCTGAGTGATTTTCACTTCACTTTATCATAAATGGATGTTGAATTTTGCCAAAGGGTTTCTCTGCATCTATTGCGATAATCATATGGTTTTTATCTTTCAGTTTGTTAATGTGGCATATCACATTGATTGATTTGTGAATATTGAAGAATCCTTGCATCCCTGGGATAAAGCCCACTTGGTCATGGTGTATGATCTCTTTAATATGTTGTTGGGTTCTGTTTGCTAGAATTTTGTTAAGGATTTTTGCATCTATGTTCATCAGTGTGATATTGGCCTGTAGTTTTCTTTTTTCTTTTTTTTGTGGCATCTTTGTCTGGTTTGGGTTTTAGGGTGATGGTGGCCTCATAGAATGAGTTTGGAAGTTTACCTTCCTCTGCAATTTTCTGGAAGAGTTTGAGTAGGATAGGTGTTAGCTCTTCTCTAAATTTTTGGTAGAATTCAGCTATGTATTCTGTCCTGGGCTTTTGTTTGTTGGAAGATTTCTGATTACAGTTTCGATTTCTGTCCTTGTAAGCTTTCCGTGCTTCCGTCTGTTAAGATTTTCTATTTCTTCCTGGTTCAGTTTTGGAAGGTTATACTTTTCTAAGAATTTGTCCGTTTCTTCTAAGTTGTCCATTTTATTGACATATCATTGCTGATAGTAGTCTCATGATCCTTTGTATTTCTGTGCTGTCTGTTGTGATTTCTCCATTTTCATTTCTAATTTTGTTGATAAATCTGGCTAATGATTTGTCTATTTTATTTATCTTCTCAAAGAACCAGCTTTTAGCTTTGTTGATTTTGGCTATGGTCTCCTTTGTTTCTTTTGCATTTATTTCTGCCCTAATTTTTGTGATTTCTTTCCTTCTGCTAACCCTGGGGTTCTTCATTTGTTCTTTTTCTAGTTGCTTTAGGTGTAGAGTTAGGTTATCTATTTGATTTTTCTCTTGTTTCTTGAGGTAAGCTTGTATTGCTATGAACCTTCCCCTTAACACTGCTTTTACTGAATCCCATAGGTTTTGGGTTGTTGTGTTTTCATTTTCATTCATTTCTATGCATATTTTGATTTCTTTTTTGATTTCTTCTGTGATTTGTTGGTTATTCAGAAGCATGTTGTTTAGCCTCCATATGTTTTTCTTTTTAATAGTTTTTTTTTCCTGTAGTTGATACCTGATCTTACCGCATTGTGATCAGAAAAGATGCTTGAGATGATTTCAGTTTTTTTGAATTTACCAAGGCTAGATTATGGCCCAGGATGTGATCTATCCTGGAGAAGGTTCAGTGTGCACTTGAGAAAAAAGGTGAAATTCATTGTTTTGGGATGAAATGTCTTATAGATATCAATTAGGTCTAACTGGTCCATTGTATCATTTAGAACTTGTGCTTCCTTGCTAATTTTCTGTTTAGTTGATCTATCCATAGGTGTGAGTGGGGTATTAAAGTCTCCCACTATTCTTGTGTTACTGTTAATTTCCACTTTCTTACTTGTTAGCATTTGCCTTACATATTGCAGTGCTCCTACGATGGGTCCATATATATCTATAATTGTTATATCTTCTTCTTGGATTGATCCTTTGATCATCATGTAGTGTCCTTCTTTATCTCTTTCCTTGGACTTTATTTCAAAGTCTATTTTATCTGATATGAGTATTGCTACTCCTGCTTTCTTTTGGTCTCCATTTCTGTGAAATATCTTTTTCCAGCCCTTCACTTTCAGTCTGTATGTGTCCCTTGTTTTGAGGTGGGTCTCTTGTAGACAGCATAATAGGGGTCTTGTTTTTTTATCCATTCAGCCAGTCTTTGTCTTTTGGTTGGGGCATTCAACCAATTTACATTTAAGGTAATTATTGATAAGTATGATCCCATTGCCATTTACTTTGTTCCTTTGGGTTCGAGTTTGTAAACCTTTTCTGTGTTTCATGTCTAGAGAAGATCCTTTAGCATTTGTTGAAGAGCTGGTTTGGTGGTGCTGAATTCTCTCAGCTTTTGCTTGTCTGTAAAGCTTTTGATTTCTCCTTCATATTTGAATAAGATCCTTGCTGGGTACAGTAATCTGGGTTGTAGGTTTTTCTCTTTCATCACTTTAAGTATGTCCTGCCATTCCCTTCTGGCCTGAAGAGTTTCTATTGAAAGATCGGCTGTTATCCTTATGGGAATCCCCCTATGTCTTATTTGATGTTTTTCCCTTGCTGCTTTTAATATTTGTTTTTTGTGTTTGATCTTTGTTCATTTGATTAATATGTGTCTTGGGGTGTTTCACCTTGGATTTATCCTGTTTAGGACTTTCAGGGTTTCTTGGACTTGGGTGGCTATTTCCTTCCCTGTTTTAGGGAAGTTTTCACAATTATCTCCTCAACTATTTTCTTATGGCCTTTCTTTTTGTCTTCTTCTTCTGGGACTCCTATGATTCGAATGTTGGGGTGTTTGACATTGTCCCAGAGGTCTCTGAGGTTGTCCTCATTTCTTTTAATTCTTTTTTCTTTTTTCCTCTCTGCTTCATTTATTTCCACCATACTATATTCCACCTCACTTAACCTACTTCTGCCTCAGTTATTCTACTATTGGTTCCCTCCAGAGTGCTTTTGATCTCAGTTATTGCATTATTCATTATTGATTGACCCTTTTTTATTTCTTCTAGGTCCTTGTTCAACTTTTCTTGCATCTTCTCAATCTTTGTCTCCAGACTATTTATCTGTAACTCCATTTTGTTTTCAAGATTTTGGATCATTTTTACTATCATTATTCTGAATTCTTTTTCAGATAGACCCCTATCTCCTCCTCTTTTGCTTGGTTTGGTGGGCATTTATCCTGTTCCTTTACCTGCTGAGTATTTCTCTGCCTTTTTATCTTGTTTAGTATTGTGGAGGTTCCTCACTGTGGGTGGGGTTGTCTAGTGGTTTGTCAAGGTTTCCTGGTTAGGGAAGCTTGTGTCAGTGTTCTGGTGGGTAGGCCTGTATATCTTCTCTCTGGAGTGCAGTGAAGTGTCTGGTAGTGAGTTTTGAGATGTCCATGGGTTTGGTGTGACTTTTGGCCACCTGTGTTTTAATGCTCAGGGTTATGTTCCTGCGTTGTTGGAGAATTAGCTTGGTATGTCTTGCTCTGAAACTTGTTGGCTCTTGGGTTGAGCTTGGTTTCAGTGTAGGTATGCAGGCTTTTGGATGAACTCTTGTCAATTAATGTTCCTTGGAGTCAGGAGTTTTCTGGTGTCCTCAAGTTTTGGATTTAAGCCTCCTGCCTCTGGCTTTCAGTCATATTCTTACTGTAGCCTCAAGACTTCTCCATTCATACAGCACTGATGATAAAACATTTAGGTTAATGGTGAAAAGATTCTTCACAGTGAGGGACACTCAGAGAGGTTCACAGAGTTACATGGAGAAGAGAAGAAGGAGGAGGGAGATAGAGGTGACCAGAAGAAGAAGAGGGGGAATCAAAAGGGGAGAGAGCAATCTAGCCAGTAATCAATTCCCTATGTGCTCTCCACAGTTTGGAACACTCAGAGAGGTTCATGGAGTTACATAGAGAAGAGGGAGGAAGGAGATAGAGGTGACCAGGAGGAGAGGAGAGGGAGTCAAAAGGAAAGAGACCAATCTAGCCAGTCATCAGTTCCCTTAAGTGTTCTCCACAGCCCAGAACACCCAAAGAGATTCACAAAGTAGAGAAGAGAAGGGAGAGGGAGGAGATAGAGGTGACCTGGGGGAGAAAAAGGAGAGTCAAAAGGGGAGAGAACAATCAAGCCAGTAATCACACTCCTAAGTAAAAATGGGTACTGAAGATTGGATTCTTAAAGGTACAAAATTGATAACAAATGCCAAAAAGCAAAGATGAAAAATCTAGAATAGAAGTTAGACTCTCAAAAATACAATATTAAAATAACAAAACAAAATTGTAAAAATTATAAAAAATATATATATGAAATTTGCTTTAAAAATAGGGTCTTTTTTTTTTGCAAGGTAATAGTAGGTCTTAAAAATGAAAATTAAAGGTGTAATAAAGAACTTAAATATTTTAAAATTTTAAAAATTATAATAGTAAAATATAAGAATTTTTCTGGAGCTGTTGAAGGCAGTGTAGGGTCATTTCAGTTTCAGATAGTTCCTTGTTTCAGTTTATACTTCTTCTCAAGGTCTATAGCCCCCTTCCAATGTAGTCAATGCTAACTACAGGGTTTTAATCTGTTGCACCTGTCACTTCCAAAGTGGTTCCTTCTTCTTTCTTTATTTTGGCTTCCTCTGTTTGCAAGTCTCTTCAGTGTCTAATTTCTGCCCTGACACAAGGAGGCAAAGGTGGTCATTTATTTAGGCTCACTTGTTCAATTGTGCTGTGGGGAGGGAGGAACACTGCAAACAAATATCACTGGCATGTTTGGGGAGTGCTCGCAATGTCTGGGCCACATTGGGTTTGCCCCCACTCACCGCGTGTGTGCTTTCCCAGTCTACACTGCTCAGGCTCCAGGTTGCTCTGCAGGGGAACTGTCTAAAGCGGGCCCTGGGTTGTGTGCACCTCCCAGGTCTGATCCACTCAGGTTCAGGTTCTGGGGTACTCCACAAAGGCATAGACTTGGTTTGTCCTTGTTTTGTGCCCTTCCCAGATCCGAGCAGTTCAGGTGACCAGTGCTTGGTGAGCACACTCTCCCCAGGTGGGCAGTGCATCTTATCACCTCCCCTGTGCCAGCTGCTCGGTTTCCTGGGTGCGCTGAGAGAGCACCATCTCAGGTGTGCCACGTGTCTCCTCTGGGGAGCTGATCTCTAACTGCAACCCTCCTGGCAGATGTCAACAGTCCAGGATCCCAGAAAGACTTGGTTAGCAACTGGGAGCCTGCTCGCAGTTTGGTGGAGTCTCTGGTGCCAAGATTGCCCCTTGCCTTCTGGCTCCGGCTGTCGCCTGCCTGCCTCTCTGCCTCCGGTGGGGGGAGGGGCCAGTCCACAGCCAGCTATATCTCCTCTGGTATCCTCTCAGTCCTTTGTTCTGCGAGCGGGTCAGGTTGTGCCTTAGAGGTTTTCATGGGAAATTTCTCTCTCTCTCTCTTTTTTTTCTCTCTCTGGCTATCCCAGTTTAGGTTGCTATCTCACGTTGTCCTCAGATTGTCCTCAAAGCTCCCTCAGATTGTCCTCAGGGCATTCAGGCCTGGTCCTTACCCTAAGCATGCAACCCAAGCCTCCCTATTCAGCCCACCCCCCCCCCCCCCCCCCCCCCCCCCCCCCGCTTGCTGCTGGTAGACGAAAGTGTCTGGGCTACTTCCCCACTGGGAGTTGCAATTAGGTGCGTAATCTGTGGGGTTGTTTTTTTTTTTTCTCCCGGTTATGTTGTCCTCTGAGATTCCAAAACTCCCCACAAACCTGCCAGTGAAAGGGTTTCCTGGTGTTTGGAAACTTCTCCTCCTTCACGACTCCCTCCCCAGGACAGATCTCTGTCCCTAACTCTTTTGTCTCTCTTTTTATCTTTTATATTTTGTCCTACCTCCTTTCAAAGAGAATGGGCTGCCTTTCTGAGTGCCTGGTGTCCTCTGCCAGCATTCAGAAATTTTTTTGTGGACTTTGCTCAGTGTTCAAGTGATCTTTCAATGAATTTGTGGGGGAGAAAGTGGTCTCCCCATCCTATTCCTTCACCATCTTCAATAAATCCTTTTAAAATTCTAAAAGACAGGAAATATTCTTTTAGAAATAGAATGATCAAAATGATCAAACCACATCTCTGAGCAGTACTCGTTATTTATTTGTGGTGGTTCAGGGAGTAAGGAGAAAGTACAAAGGACTTTATACCAGTATGTTTCTAGTTAGGCAAAATTAACCATTGTCCCATATGTCTCTGCATTTTGTTTTACTTAGCTGTGTATGATGCTGCTGCTGCTGCTAAGTCGCTTCAGTCGTGTCCGACTCTGTGTGACCCTGTAGACGGCAGCCCACCAGGCTCCCCCATCTCTGGGATTCTCCAGGCAAGAATACTGGAGTGGGTTGCCATTTCCTTCGCCAATGCATGAAAGTGAAAAGTGAAAGTGAAGTTGCTCAGTTGTGTCTGATTCTTCACGACCCCATGGACTTGCAGCCTACCAGGCTCCTCCGTCCATGGGATTTTCCAGGCAAGAGTACTGGAGTGGATTGCCATTGCCTTCTCTGTTAGCTGTGTATATAATGTGCAAAAAAGACAACTATTCAAATTTACAGCATCTAGTCTTCCTAGATGTGAAAGAGATTGCCAATATGTGACAAAAATAGCAAACAAATACATTGTGTGCACTCTATATTAAAATTCATAGGAAAGACTTATGAAAACTGGGGACATGAAATTGTTAAAAATCCCCCTCCAAGTGTTATAGATGCATATTATGTTTGTCCACTGAGTTGATGATAGAGAAGGGGAAGTGTTTTCACCAGAGTGTTCCTGTTTAGAAAACACTCTGAGATGATAGCTCTTGTGTGCTGTTTATTCAGTGTTAATAGGTGCATATATAGTGTACAAACTTAAATCCTTATTTGAAACATCTAGCCTTTCTAGATATGTAAAAGTACACAAACTATGTTGAAAGTAGAGAGTGAAACTAACACCTTCTAAGTGTTTTTCCTAATAATTCATAGGAATGGTTTTATTTGAGAAATTGAATTGTTAAATTTGAGTCTTGGAGAGTAAGTTGGCTGGTCACCGGGTGGTGGGGGAGGAGAAGGGAACAGGAAAGAAAGTGAAAAGAGAAGGGTTCTGTGTCCATCAGTATTTAGACAAGTTCAGATTTTCTAACCATTTTTCTACTGGTGTGTTTTAGTTAAAATTGTTGTGTAGTAAAGAATGAGCAAGTCCTAATAATGCCCCAAGTATATTAAAAGTAGAGATAGTAAAATAATCCCTTAATGTCCTTTTGTTGGTTTTTAGGAAGGGCTGTATCTTGAAGTATCTATACGTCTTGGAGCTAGAAATTTGCTTAGTTGCTGAAATGCTGGAGGAGAGGTAAGAAGGGTGAAGGGAAGGGCTGTTAGCTAATATCTCCATATCTAGAAGACAGTTTTAGGCTATAACCATAGTTCTGTATGTGGACAAAGTTCATTCTTTGTTTTGCAAGATCTAGGCTTTCTAAATGTCCTGAGGTGACACTGTGTGAGAAAAAGTAGAGCTAGTGAATTAACCAATTTGTAAATATCTTTGTTATAATTGCTAAAAAAGAAAAAGCAGCATCTTGGACATGGAATTTTTAAATTGCATCTGACAAATGTACGTCAGAACTTATTCACTAGGTTGACACCTGAGAGGGAGAAGGAAGTATGAAAGTAGGGATATATGTGGATATGTTCATATTTATATTTTGATAACCATTGATGTGTGTGCATCTTCGGCTATACTGTAGGAATACATTTTTAAGTAATTCAGTGAAACCATACCTCCTTGCTAATACTTCAGTAGTTTAGATCAGATAATGAATCCCCTGAGAAGCATTATACTTTATGTACTCTATTGCTTCATGTCTCATTTTTAGTTGAACATTAAGGGAACATAACATTTTAATCATAACTCTGCCAATATCTTTATCTAGAGACCTGTTGCTATTTATGTCTTTTCTGAAACTTTTGTTGCCAAGAAAGGCAGGATTACATTTTTTTCCTTCCAGATAGAGTTGGTATAGTATATTCTAGCTTTTCAAAATTCTTGCTTCTCATAGC
Organism: Bos taurus; assembly: GCF_002263795.3. Lineage (NCBI taxonomy): Eukaryota > Metazoa > Chordata > Mammalia > Artiodactyla > Bovidae > Bos > Bos taurus. The sequence goes on along the minus strand of NC_037333.1, from coordinate 30,216,278 downwards.
TTTGGGACTTTGAAATGGTAAATATTCATGATGTTGAAAAAGCATGATACATAGCTATATGATCTTAATGACATAAAAATGGATGTATAGCTATATAAATACACATGAGACCTAGAAGGATGCAACAAATGGTATCCTGCTTGTGATTATGGTGACTTTGTTTCTTACTTCTTGTGTTTTTTGGTTTCCTATTGTGCACATATTAAGAAATAAATGATATTTTGTTGTTGTTCGGTCGCTAAGTCCTGTCCAACTCCTTGCAATCCCATGAACTGCCACATGCCAGGCTTCCCTGTCCTTCACTGTCTCTCTGAGCTTGCTCAGACTCATGCCCATTGAGTCAATGATACCATCAACCATCTTATACTCTGTCACCCCCTTCTCTTGCCCTCAATCTTTCCCAGCATCAGGGTCTTTTCCAATGTGTTGGCTCTTCACATCAGGTGGCCAAAGTATTGAAGCTTCAGCATCAGTCCTTCCAATGAATATTCAGGGTTGATTTCCTTTAGGATTGACTGGTTTGATCTCCTTGCTGTCCAAGGGACTCTCAAGAGTCTTTCTAGCACCAGTTTGAAAGCATCAATTCTTTGGTGCTCAGCCTTCTTTATGGCCCAACACTCACATCCGTACATGACTACTGGAAAAACCAAAGTGCTGCCTATACGGTCCTTTGTCAGCAAAGTGATGTCTCCGCTTTTTAAAAGTCAAACCTGCTGACTAGGTTTGCCATTTATTTTTCTTCCAAGGAGCAAGCGTCTTTTAATTTCATGGCTCTAGGAGAAGGCAATGGCAACCCACTCCAGTACTCTTGCCTGGAAAATCCCATGGACGGAGGAACCTGGTGGGCTACAGTCCATGAGGTCGCTAGGAGTCGGACACGACTGAGCGACTTCAATTTCACTTTTCATTTTTATGCATTGGAGAAGGAAATGGCAACCCACTCCAGTGTTCTTGCCTGGAGAATCCCAGGGACGGCGGAGCCTGGTGGGCTGTCGTCTATGGGGTCGCACAGAGTCGGACACGACTGAAGCGACTTAGCAGCAGCAGTCACTGTCTGCAGTGATTTTTGGAGCCCCCAAAATAAAATCTATCACTGTTTCCACTTTTCCCCCATCTATTTGCCATGAAGAAGTGTTATTTTAAAAACTTTTTTAAAAGTATCTATTGTATAGCACAGAGAATTCTACTCAGTGCTCTGTGGTAACCTAAATGGGAAGGAAATTCAAAAGAAAGGTGATATATGTTTACCTATAGGTGATTCACTTTGCTGTACGGTAGAAACTAACACAACACTGTAAAGCAACTATACTCCAATTAAATTTTTTAAAGAGAGAGAGAGAAATAAGCTTAGAATAGAGAACAGTGCCTGGTATATATAGATCTATATAAATATTTGTTAAGACAATGGGAAGTAAGGAAAGAAAAAATGTACAAGATAACCATTTCTTATTTTACCTGAAGTGATTATTCTAATCCATCTACAACTCTTAATTTTACTAGCTATGCTCCTTTTGGGGCTTAAAGAGACTTTTTTCTGCCTCTTATTTATTTTACTTATATTCTAAGGAAATAAAAGACCACTTGGTGATAGTATGTTCGCCATTCTGTTCAAAATGGATTGAAGTAAGACGGCGTATATTTCAGTGGAACATTTGAAACTGTTGCTCAGACATCTCCTTTTGGCGTTTCACCCTTGGAGTTAGAATAAAAGCTATTTGGGAGAATAGGATGGAGGCCCTATATGATGCCAGAGATCTTAGACTTAGCAATGGACATCCTGCAGCCAGATGAGCCTGATAGTGGGACAGGGAGAAGGACAAGTCAATCTATTGGAGAGTGGCTTCCTTTCTTGCTTAGCCCTCACCCATCTCTTGCCATAGACACTGTAGGGAAGTGATGCTGGGAGAATAGGCAGGAAGACCTGGCCTCAAGGAAATGCAGGTGGGAGGGTGGAGAGAGAGCAGAAAAAGGTCTCAAGATCAACAGCTGGAAGGAAACGAGAATATCTCTCAGCATTTTAAGGCAGGTTGTCCTATACAAGCCACTATTTGTAAGTTAAGCTTAAATACTTTGAGGACCTGCCATACATGTTTTAATGCTAATACATATGATTAGATTTTTTAATTTAATTTTTGCAGTTAAATTTTTTTGAAGGTTTTAAGAAAGGGAAAATAAACGAAGCCCTTCAATTTATATTAAATCTATTTACATTTGAAAATCATGTATTCATTTATTGTTATTTTTCTTATTTTCTCCAAGATTCCTTTGAAAATAAGCACTGTTGTAAGCACATGGGTTTATCCAGGGAGACAGTTATAAACCTAGTTTTAAACATATGGCAAAACAAATACATAAGAGTATTTGAAAATGCATTTTTCCAATCACAAATATTCTTGCCAATGCTTGGGAAAACACAAAAGAAGTTTTTATAGTTCTCTGGTGGTGCTTTAAGACAAGAAAATGCTGAAAATTATTTTTCTCCTCAGCACTTTATTTATAACCTTCACTCTTTTCTATAAAGGAAAACATTTTTATGAGACTGTAGCTTTTTACTGGAGAAATATCTTTTCTTATATATAACACTATTCAAATCAACCTATGTTCTGATTTTTAAGTGCTCTTGGTATCAAAGTAATCTTTATAATTTTCCTGGGAACTCTTGACAAAACACTTTTTTTTTTTAATTTGGTAGAGATGCTGGGGATTGAAAACAAAACACTACAATACAAAGATCTTTATACATTTCACAGAATTGTATTTTCACAAATTTCATATTGTCTTTTTCTGAACTGAAAACTTCAGATCAAGTTTGTAAGGAGCCCATGTGCTCACCACCACATTTTAGGATATAAAGAGATTTCTTTATAAATCTTTCAGAAACTTTGGTTTTATAATTATGAATATAGATGATGTACTTCAAGACTGACCATTGGAGAATGAGGCTTCCTTGAAGCAAGGTAATACAAGGTGGACAAGAATTAGATTAGAACAATGACATTCAATTTCTAACCCACATGACAGACCATAGGAGGTTTTGAAATTAAGTAAGGAGTCTATCAAAGATAAACTTTATTGAGAATAAAATGTCTTGCAAACATATATATTAACAATTCTCAGATTTGTGTAGATGCTCTTAAAAGTAGTAAAATCTCCTAGTGTTGCTGAACTCATGGTGATTCTTGCCATTATCTGCCCCCGTCAGTTACTTTGAAGTGAAATGTGCATTAGACCCTCACCAGACCCTCCTAGAGGAGGAGTTGGTTTGGCTGAGGGTAGAGATGTCCTGGCATGTCCAGAAGTCTCTGTTTTAATTGAAGCAAAAAGTCTCTACTAGTTATTCTCCATTTATCAGTGACAGTTGTCATCCTTTCCTTCTACAGAGCAACATTACCTTGGTAATAGCTGCAGAAGTGGAGTTCTCAGTCAAGTTATAGATTTTTGGTTCAGCTCTACCCATGGATAAGCTTCCCTGATGGTGATTATCTATATCACTTAAATTCTAAATGGCCTTGCTTTAGTCTGTGTCATAAGCTCTAACAACCTGTTGGGATACCCAAGCACTTCAGTTTGTACTAATGCCCATGTTGATGTTTGCTTGAACTGTATTTGAGAACTGTTGAAACCCCTGGATACAGGCTTTCCTGGAAGAGTAAATCTGTGTTGTCAGCCATTACTGCTGGGGCAAGTTTCTTTGAATCTGTCCTGCTCTGGAGGATGGGTTTATTACCATCCTTGATTTACTGTCCAGCCAAGCAAATGCCATACAATGTCATAAAAGTTCAAGAATAAACACCCAATGAAAATGTTATCTAAAGGGTAGTATAGTTATTCATTTAGAAGATGAAAATACTTTCCTTTCTGGAGAGCTCCAATTTGTCTTTTGTTTCATTTGTCTTCTGCTTTAATTGAACTAAGCATTCATCTTGAATATATTACACTGTGACAGGTTTTTTTTTTTTTTTTTCCAGATGGAATATTAATGAATCAAATTGTTTAAATTTTCAGTAATCTATATTGATAATCTGAAAACTAGGGCAAAGGAAGACTTCTTATGTGGGAGTGAACACAGAAAGTTTTAAGGGCATCAATTTCCTTATTCTCAACTTTCATATGTATTTTTCCTTAAAAGTGATCTGCCTCAAGGAATCATGCCAATTTTCCTCTCCCACTTTCCCTTTCACAGTGTAAAAGTGAGGTGAACAGTTCAGCCATACTGAATTTTGCTATGTGCATTGTGCCAGGGTGTGAAAATCTCTGACAGTGCCAAATACAGGAAAGGCCCAAAGTATTGCTGTCAATGAAGCCTCATTTGAGCAAAGTGCCATAAATCCATAGTAGAAATTTATATATCCTGGCTTTATACATATGCATGGTGTTAGAAACAGTGGTTTGGCCCATGTTAGAATGTTCTGAATTTATATATATTGTAGAGTAGGAGTAGATGACTTTTTTGTTTAATGATAATTCCTTTTCTCTCCCCTAGTTATAGGCAACAAAAGTATATTTCCTCCGAGGAGCAGTACAATGAGAATATACAAAGAGAGTATCAGTAATGCATACCAAAGGCAACAGCACCTTATTTCATCCAGTCAGTGAATTCATTTTTTTTCTTTTAAAAAAAAAAAAAAAAACTCTTCTCCTCCAATGATCTTGTGCTTCACCCTACTTTAGCCATTAACTTTCAGGATCATAGACTAGACCTTGTCATTTCCAGTAACTGCAATGTCTCCACAGTCTCCTACCACCATAGAAATTCACCCACCAGTAAATGTAACCGTATACTCTGCTTTCTCATCTGATAGTATTGATGGCTATCATGCTATTGTGGAAAACCAATTCTTTCACTTGGACATAGCTCCTATCCTCTGTCTCCCTACTCAAGACCTGAAACTATTAATAGCGATTCCACCCCTTCCCACATCATCAATTTTTCACACTCCACAAAAATTCTTATCATTATCCAAACAGATTAAGGTTTTTTTCCTTTCTTTAAAATACACTCTTTTAACTTCACTTACTCTGAAAACCACTATCCTTTTTATGCTCTTGTTTCTAATAAAACTCCTCAAAAATTGTTTATACTTGCTTCCCCTGATTCCTCTTCTCCAATTCTCTCCTTAACCTATGAAGTGCCACAAAGTTAGGTGACACCCAACATTATACCAAAAGCTTATCATAAAGTTCATTAATAACTTTCACAGTTACTGAATCCAATGATCAGTTCTGCTTCATTTTCCTTGATCTATCAGCAGGATTTAATATAGTAGTTGATTAATCTTTCTTCCTTAATATAAATTTTCCTCTCGGCTAAACACAGTCTTGTTGTTCTCTCTCTCTCACTGGTCTCTCTTTTCCAGTCTCCTTTGTTTTTTCTTCTTCCTTCACTCCAACCTCAAAATGTTGGTCTGTCATGTGGTCCAGTCTCTGATCTTCAACTGTTCTCAACACACACCCTTTGTGATCTCATTCAACTTCATGGCCTTAACATATTCTATCATATTACCAATGACTATCATACACTGCCATTTTCTCCTGAACTCCAGACCTACCTACAAATTTTATGTTGTATATATTTATTTATGTCAAACTCTAAGCCATCCTTTACTCCTTCCTTTCTCTCATGTTGCACATTCAATGCATCTAACAAGTCCATAATCAGATCACTTCTCAGTAGCCTTTTCTGAGACACCATCATTTGTCACTTCAGTTTTTCAATAGCCTTCTTAGAAGTTTCCCCACTTCTACCTTCACTGTTAGATAGTCTATTCTCAACAAAGTAACCAGAATGATCCTTAAAAAAATTTTTTTTAATTTATTTTAATTGGAGGACAATCACTTCACAACACTGTGGTGGCCCCTGCCACACATCAACATGTGATCCTTTAAAAAATTGTGTATCTATATGAGATGATGGGTGTTCTCTAAATTTACTGTGATAACTACTTCATGATGTATGTAAGTCAAATTATTATGTAGTACACCTTAAATATATACAGAGCTGTATGTCAATTGTATCTCAGTAAAACTGGAAGAAACACTGTAGTTTAGGTCATGTTATTCCCGTCTTAAAACCCTCTACTGCCCTCTCCCTTCATCTTAACCCAGAGCTAAAACCAAAGCCCTTATAAAGGCTGCAAAGTCCCTTCAGGATCTGGCCTCCAATTGCTTGAATTCCTCTTCTACTATCCTTGCTCTCACTCCTTACCATATTCCAGAAACACTGGCACCCTTGAACCTGCCCAGCAAGCTCCTATATTAGGGTCTATGCATAAGCTGTTTCCTTTGTCTAGAATGAGTTTCCCCTGCTTAGCCAACTTCTCCCCTCTTTTAGTGCATTGCTCAAATCTTATTAATATTACCAGCTCCCTAATGCTTTCCTTTACTTTTGTGTTCCTGGCCTCTATTTTTCTCTTTTTTGCATAACACACATCACCTTCATATGTACTATTTAATTTCTTTGTTACGTTTACTGTCTGTTTCTAAACTGTCAGCTCCTTTGAAGGCTGGATCTTGGGGTTTTGTTTACTGATGGATTGTAAAAACATAGAACAACACCTGTCTCTACAGAACCTGCTCAAAAAATATTTGTTGAATAAATAAATAGAAATCCTTTAGGGGATGTTCAAGCAAACTACTTTTAAAACCATTGCTATGAATGATTTTCTATTTCATAATAGAACTATAAGTTCAAATGAGACATGTCTAAATGAGAATCTTGTAACCTCAAATTATGATTTCATTTTTTGATAAGTCAACAGTGTTAACTTTGAAAACTGTTTTAAGTCATTTTGTGAAATGTAGGTCTGAATGAACTAAGAGACACAGACTACTTTTCAACTCAGAGCAATGAGAAACTGTTACCTAATTCACAATCACCTTAAAACAGAACATTCTCTGTACGTCTGCCTTTGGAATAGAACAGAGAACTTCCATGGAAAGTCTCATATTCTGTGGTAACATGTTTTTTAAAGACAAAATCAAGAATTGATTTATTGCCTTGATTTTAAAATATCTGTCTGTAGTATTTTTTGATTAATTGTAAATTCTGTCAGTAAGAGCCAATGCAGTGCCCATCTTTCTAAAAAAGAAAGAGGCTCTTTAGAAATTATCAAGTTAAGGGATTTTTGCCTATTCTTTCCAAATGCTCCTTAGAAAGTGTAAGTTTAAAAAGTTCAACAATCATTCCCTCCAAAGGGCTAAATCTAATCATTAAAAAATCAATTGGCAAACACCTTAGGAACAAAAGAATAATAAGCAGCACGATTTTGTGAAAAAAAAAAAAAAAAAAATAGCCTGCGGGACCAATCTAGCTCTTTTGCAGACGAGGATGACAGAACTAGTTAGAATAGGTATAATTTATCTTGACTTGAATAGGATCACTGAGGGAATGGAAATTATGACCCCAGAAAAATACAATCTGGCATGAATGTCAACTCCTTTCAGTGATTTTTCTAGTCAGATTGTAAATGTGTTTTCTGCACGTACTGCTTTTTGTGGTTATGGTAAGAATTTTGTTGACAACAGCCTGCAGCCACGGTTTGGTGGCATACAGCAGGAGTGAGATGCTCCAACAAAACCCTGCACAACAGGCCAGCATCACCAAAGCCAAATGGCTAAAGCTCACAGTGGGCCGTTTCTTGTCTGTCCACAGAAGCAAAGAAAATCATGCTTGAGGAGCAAACTCAGTGCAGCAGTGATGCAGATAACCCCCTAAACGGGATGTGTGTTTGTGTTGCTCCCAAAGATTGCCTAGCTATTATTTTTGTCCGATGGAAATATTTTCCTAGGGAAAATAAGAATAGTCCTCAAAGGTACTACTAACCTGCTAACTGGTAAGTCGCCTCAGTCGTGTCCGACTCTGTGCGACCCCATAGACAGCAGCCCATCAGGCTCTCCCATCCCTGGGATTCTCCAGGCAAGAACACTGGAGTGGGTTGCTATTTCCTTCTCCAATGCGTGAAAGTGAAAAGTGAAAGTAAAGTCGCTCAGTCGCATCTGACTCTTAGTGACCCCATGGACTGCAGCCTACCAGGCTCCTCCGTCCATGGGATTTTCCAGGTAAGAGTACTGGAGTGGGGTGCCATTGCCTTCTCCGACCACTAACCTAGAAGCCAGATATTTTGTAGTGTTTATGTCAGATCTAGTTGTTGTTTTTTCATATTTTATTTGATGATCACCTTTTTAATGGATAGAGCATATATTTAAAATCATCAATAATTTCAATTAGAATAATAAGATATTTCTCATGAAAATAAAATATTTTGTCCTAACCAGAAAAAATGGAATTCCGTTTAAAGATTCATAAAGTGACCCAGATACAGAAGAAGAAAAAATACACTAAATTTAAGAATGTATGGCATAGCTAAAAAGAAGATAGTAATCATAGAGAACACAGTGACTAATGATGTATTAGAATTGCATATTATTTTTAAGTGGATATGATACAGGATCTTAAGGGCTTAGTTGTAACAGAGAAAAGACATTGTTCCCAACTCTGGCACATATATTCAAGTGTCTTGTACACATGAAAAACTTTGAGTTCACAGACATGAATTAAAATGATTAAAGATCTGCAAATAGGTGATATGAGGACAGATTAAATGAATGGGATCATTATGCAGTAGAAGGGAAGACTGTGGAATGACCTCAGCCCTCTAATTTATAAAGGAATATTATGCAGATGGTGAGCAGCTGTTATCCATCTCACTGAGGGCTGAATCAGAGGAAATGGGTCTAAACTTTGGCTTGTGGGATTTAGGTTAAACATGAAGAATAGTTTCCTGACAGCAAAGCCTGTAAAGTACTGAACAAATTCCTGAGAGGCATTATAGAGTCTCCTTCCTTGGATATCTCTTAAGAATGTAAAGTGTTTTGCCATCTGCCTGCAGTGAGTGCAGTGAGAACCTGCAGAGAATGTTAAAGAACTCAAAATCCTTAATGAGTCAATACAATCAGATGTATGTTTCCACCCAAGCAGATATCCATGTGTTTTTGTTGCAGGGGGAAGTTTTTGTTTTTGTTTTTGTTTTGTTTTGCTTTTTGAGAAGTAATGTCTTAGTAGTTTAGAATTTTACTCACACCAATACACTTTTCTTGTTGTTTCCCTCTACTTCATTTAAAATATATGTGGCTCCTTTTCACTGGTGTCAAAAAACAATTCAGCCTTTTAAGACCTTCTAGACAATTAAATACTGCCTTATTCATCACTGAAAAGGAGATATTATAAGATCTGACAGTTTTTATCCCAATATTTTTATCACCCTATAGCCAGAGCACTATTTCAAGGAGACCCTAGATCAGTGTATTTTCAGATAGTGAATCTATTGGTTTGGCAAAAAAAAAAATGTTGAAAATCCCAAATAAACTTTTTGGCTAATCCAATATTTCAACTGCCAACCAAACAGGATTGAAAGTGACCACAGTATTCTAAGAACAATTGTGTTTTATCTTCATTTTGCATGTATTTAAGCCTTTGTTTTTCATTCAAAAGAAAAAATAAAAACTGTTTTATGTCCCTGGCCTAAGAACAGCTCTGACCATCTGCTCTTACATGAGTAAATCAGATAAGGTAAGCATGAGCCTTATTGTTCATGTATGTGTACACAGGGAAAATTAAACATGTAATGTCCAATTCCAAATTTCCTAATGAGACAATATACATTGGCTATAGTTGTCACTGTTTTTACAAATGAGTTTTTATATAATTTATGCCTGGTAGGCTGCAGTCCATGGGGTCTCGAAGAGTCGGACACGAATGAGCGACTTCACTTTCACTTTTCACTTTCATGCACTGGAGAAGGAAATGGCAACCCACTCCAGTGTTTTTGCCTGGAGAATCCTAGGGATGGGGGAGCCTGCTGGGCTGCCGTCTATGGGGTCGCACAGAATCGGACATGACTGAAGCGACTTAGCAGCAGCAGCAGCAGCAGGAGCATGCCATTAATGATGGACATTTTTTTGCCTCTGTAAAAATCTCATGTTTAATATTGGCTATTAGAACTTTCCATACCTGTTACCTTATTAATGTCTTTGAGAACCTTGTAAGTTCCTATTTTATTAAGTGTGTTCCAAGTAAGTCAAATAAATCACCCAAGGTCACATGGTTGGTAATTAGAGAAGTCAGAACTACATCTCAGAAACTCTGAGTTTACCTGAAACTCCTTGTCTCAGAGAATATATTCTCTACCCATTAAATTTTACAAAACTTAAACTACTTTTTTCTTCCTCTTTCCTCCTTTTCCTTGTCTCTCTTTCCAGTCAGAAGACCATAGTATCAATTCTGTCATAATCCCACCAAAGATACCTGAGTTTAATTACTAGGAAAGACTTTTTATATGCAGGATATTTTACAACATAACTAGCCTTAATATTCAAAAGTGTCAATGCCATGAAAGTCAAGGAAAAATTGAGAGTAGCTCCAGATTAAATTTTATTATTTATTTGGCTGTCCTGGGTCTTCATTGTTGTGCACAGGTTTTCACTAGTTGCGGCTCGTGGGCTCTAGAATACAGGCTTACTATCTGTACCTAACAGGCTTAGTTGCCCTGAGGTGAGTGGAATCTTCCCAGACCCGGTGATTGAACCCATGTCTCTTGCATTGGCAGGTGGATTCTTAACCACTAGACCAGCAGGGAAGTCCCCAGATTGAAAGAAACTAGAGAGATACAATAAGCAATATAATGTATGATTCTGGGCCGCGTGTTTTGCTATTAATGACATTATTCAGTTAAAGTGTTTAGATATCTGAAGGGGGAAAGAGGTTCTTAGTGGATATAGATATACCACTAGCACTCAATTATATTTCCTCAAGGCTATCTAAATGCCTCTGTTATATGTCACAAGTGGGAGTCAGAATGTAATACAATGTGTATAATATCTATTCTTTTCATGAAAGTTTATATAGTTAATGGCCTTGGGAGATAAAAGTAGGGTTTCTTCTGGAGCAAAGAAGAAGGCATGTTTTCTGCTCATTAAAAAAGATTCAGGTTGTTTTCCTGAAACACAACCCATTGCATATGCAGGTGTTATCTGACCCTCTTTGACTAGTCCTGTAAAAATTGAGGCTCGGGGACCAGCACAAAGTGTGAACGATAAGCTGCCCTTCATCTCTGATCCCGTGTCTTGTGTCTTCTACCAGCATGGAACTGTCAGGTTAACTTGCAAAGTAGGGAAAATCTCACACCCTTTGCAGCTTTTTTACCTCCCCTGTACCTGTATAAGCCAATTTGTTAAGTCAACCACTATCAACCATGCCACACAAAACAACAGAGGGAAGGAAGAAAGGGGAAAATGTAATTGGTTATGTATACACACAACATACGGAGAAGGCAATGGCACCCCACTCCAGTACTCTTGCCTAGAAAATCCCATGGATGGAGGAGCCTGGTAGGCTGCAGTCCATGGGGTCGCTAGAGTCAGACACGACTGAGCAACTTCACTTTCCCTTTTCACTTTCATGCTTTGGAGAAGGAAATGGCAACCCACTCCAGTGTTCTTGCCTGGAGAATCCCAGGGATGGGGGAGCCTGGTGGGCTGCCGTCTATGGGGTCGCACAGAGTCGGACACGACTAAAGTGACGTAGCAGCAGCAGCAGCAGCAGCAGCACACACAATATAAACATGATAAGATAAAATATGGATGACTACCACGACTTCCCATTTCTGCAACTGACCAATGGACAAAACTTATAAGTTTTTTCCCAATATTAATTTTACATTCTTCTTTCCCTTGGTTGCACTCAGTTGCTTAAGTTCTTTATTGATCAAATGTGATGACTCAATAATATATTGTGGTCTATTTATACTATGGAATACATACCTCAAAATTCATGAACCTCACAGATATAAATGTTAATATTAAAGGAAGTCACAGAAGAATGAACATAGTATGGTATCATTTATACCAAACTAAGCATTATATTTTTACTATTGTACAGCACGTAGAACTCTGCTCAGCGTTATGCGGTAGCCTGGATGGCAAGGTAGTTTGGGGGAGAATACATACATGTACACCGTATGGCTGAGTCCCCTTGCTGTTCACCTGAAACTGTCACAACATTGTTAACTGACTATACCCCAATACAAAATAAAAAGTTAAAAAAATATTCTAGGGGTAGTATATATGTAGCAAAACTCTAGTGACAAGAAAGGAAATGACAAAAATTATAAACATGCAAATCAGAACATCATTACCTTTGTCAAAAAGGAACCTTCACATAACCTTCACGAGCCAGATAATGTTCTATTTGCTGGGATAGGTGGCATGCATAGATATTTATTTTATAGTATATGTATTTGTTGGACATGTGAGTAATATTCAAAGCCTTTCTTTCTGCCCCTAGCTACAGAAAATCAAGATAAACCAATAGCTCCTTTTAATGTTCTTGCCATCTTCTTCCCCTCTTCTCTCTTTGACTACATTAATAAATACATAAAATTAAATTAAAAAATAATACAGTGGCTTCCCTGGTGGTCCAATGGTTAAGAATCTGCCTTTCAATGCAAGGGACATTGGTTTGATCCCTGGTACAGGAAGATCCTACATGCCACAGAGCAGCTGAGCCCATGTGCTGCAACTACTGAGACGGAGCCCTGGAGCCCACAAGCTGCAACTGTTGAGCCCACCAGGCCGTAACTACTGACGTCCACACACCTAGAGCCTGTGCTCCTTAACAAGAGAAACCGCCGCAATAAGCCTGCACACCCGTTGTGGAGAGAGTAGCCCGCACTCTCCACAACTAGAAAAAGCCCACTAGCAGCAGCAAAGACCCAATGCAGCCAATAAATACATAAAATTTTTTTTTTTTTAAAGCAACAAGTCCAAGCCAACTTCTCATTATAGATCTGGAGCACATTTGTTATCTCCTTGAAAGAACTGTTGGTCTATTTCAGTGTTTTACTTGTTTGTCCCTTCATGGGTAACCTCTTCTTCACCGGATAGTAAACAGCTTTCAGATGATAACTATTAATGTGTAAACAAAATAAGTAGAAATGACAGAAAGCTATCTTTTGGTAACCATTAAAATATAAATAGAATAAGTAGTAATGACAGGAACTTGGGTCCAATTCCTAGGTTGTACTCTCAGTTTGTATTTTTGTTTCCTTTTTCCTTTTTTTGACACAGAGCCACCTGCTGGCGGTAGGGTGCTGCTGCTGCTACTGCTGCTAAGTCGCTTCAGTCGTGTCCGACTCTGTGCGACCCCATAGACGGCAGCCCACCAGGCTCCCCCGTCCCTGGGATTCTCCAGGCAAGAACACTGGAGTGGGTTGCCATTTCCTTCTCCAATGCATGAAAGTGAAAAGTGAAAGTGAAGTCGCTCAGTCGTGTCCGACTCTTAGCGACCCCATGGACTGCAGCCCACCAGGCTCCTCCGTCCATGGGATTTTCCAGGGTGCTAGTTAACCCTAAAAACTATATTGACAATGCACTTCGATTCCATCATACAGGAAAAGGAAAGTTGATGAGGCTTTACCTCAAAAAGTTCTATAAATTGTACCAGTAGTAAGACTGTTAATGATACTGAAATTGGTAATATTAAAATGTGCCATGTATTTGAGGAAAGGCTATTTTTTTAAGCTGAGAAAGATTAGATCAAATTGAAATGTTGATGAGAAAACCTCATTAAGAGTAGTGGTTGAAGACACAGGTGAAGAGGGAGAATCTGTTCTGTAAGGTTCTTTTATAAAAAAAATATTTTTTATTTTGGCTGCACTGGGTCTTTGCTGCTGCAGCCTTGCTCTGGTTGCAGACAGCAGGGGCTGCTCTCTAGTTGTGGTGCTCCGGCTTCCCATTGCAGTGGCTTCCCTCGCTACGGAGCGCAGGCTCTGAGTGCGTAGGATTCAGCAGCTGTGGCCTGTGGCTTCGGTAGTTGTGGCACAGGGGTTTAGTTGCACCACAGTGAAAGGTCGTTGCTGAACCACAGAAAGACGCCGGGATTCTTGGCCTCTGGACAAGAAGAATTCAATCTGGGGCCACAGACGAGGCTTGATCACTCAGAGCTTTTGTGTAATAAAGTTTTATTAAAGTATAAAGGCATCAGAAGGGGGCAGAAAGAGTACCCCTTTGCTAGTGTTAGTCATGGAGTTATATACTCTCTAATTAGTTATTACAGTGAATCAAAAGAATGTCTGGAGGTTTACTCCCATAATTTACATTTTAAGATAACAGGATTAGCCAGAAGGTTTTTTCCAGAGACTGTCCTCAAGCAGGATACATTGTCATTATATAATCCTAAGGAATGTAGAGGGAAAAAAGTTTGTCTTTTTTCCTCCTTGAGAATTCCAGACCCCTCTCTCCTTGGGGACCCCCTGGACTTCTTATCAATCTGCCTAGGAATTGACTCTTTCAACAGCATGTGGAATCTTCCCAAACCAGGAATCAAACCCATGTCACCTGAATTCCTATCCACTGTACCACCAGGAGAGTCCCTGTAAGGTTCTTGAAAGGCAAGAAAAGACAGCTTCTTGGACACAGATAGAAAACTGGCCAAGAGGAGAGAAAAAAAGCTCTCCTCAGTTGCACCAGGAAAAATGCAGACAGAGAGGGGCAAGAATTGGGCAGTAACAGGGAGTTGACTGTTTTCATACTAGGAAGTGAAAGGGAACATGGGATAACAGGCATTTAGGAGACTGAGAAATGTGAAATAGTTAAGCAAACATGAAAGCAAGTTGCTTAGTGAAACACGCTAGGATTTCTGGGCCATTCTGAGAGCCCAGTTGAAGTTGGTGATCATAAATATCTGCTGGTACTAATATGTCCTGTGATTTTTTTCCCCCTACAATTGTTCTGTTTTACAGATAAATATATGGAAAAAGTAAAGAGTTGGATCACACTGGAAGGATTTTTTTCCAGGCAGAAGAGATAAGACAGATAAGACAGTTTATGGCATTGACAAAATTGATAATTCTTAAAATTATCAACCATGGAAAGTAAACTGAATAGGAAGAAAATGAAGCCAAGAGGGAAAGATACAGATAGAGGGACTGGTCTCTTATCGGAGAGTCCAAAGAGATCAAGGAATTGCCAAAGTGGAAGTAATTGAAGAAGCAAGTCAGAAATATGAGAGATGGGGTTGTGATTGTTAAATATCTACATCATTGGTTTGGAATATCAATGATTTTGTTGATTAAAAGATTCAGAGTATGATCATGGGAAGAGGTAGTTGAGGTGGAGTAGAAAAGGCCATAGAGATGAGGAGGGTAAGGAAGTGAAAGGCCAGAGTATTGAAAGAACACTGAATATTAAAGCCACCTACAATGATGGCAGGAACTGGAACTGAGAAAAGAATGTGCGTCTGATGCCAAAGTGTTTGATGAACAATGGAGAATGGTCAAGAGACAGATAACAGTGACAAAATGATCAGGTCATAAAGGCTAAGTGCGTATGCCTCAAAGGAGTAGGGTTACTGTGAGACAGGGGGTGGATAATGATCTTGAAGATGTAATGAGGAGAAGAAAGGATTCAAATCTTGCCTCAGTAAAGTTTATAAGGACTGGAAGAATCACACCCACTGCTCCACTGGGCTGCTAGGGAACACTGGAGTTGCAATAAGTCAGGTGGAGACAATGCTTGGAGAAAAAGGGTCTGTGCTAATGACTGAGCAGCAGTTTCAGGGCCGCATAATTGCAGAGGCAGGAGGTGATGATGGAATGAAGGGCAAATAACTTACTGTCAATAGTCTGCTTAGTATTCTCATCTTTCCTGAAGGAGTTTCTCAGATTGTAGAACTAAATTGAGACTGTTTCTATTAAGCATTTACTGTTACTGAAATAAGAATGTATTGCTCTCTAGACACTAGTTAGTTCATATGAAACATAGAGGTCCAGCAAGTCTGGACTACAGTTTCCTTATTTATAAAATGGACATATTATCCCACAGATTAGTCATCATGTAATGGAATATAATGGATTCCTTGGTGGCTCAGTCTGTAAAGAGACCACTTGCAATGAAGGAGATGCAGGTTTGATCCCTGGGTTGGGAAGATCCCCTGGAGAAGGAAATGGCAACCTGTTCCGGTATTCTTACCTAGGAAATCCCATGGACAGAAGAGCCTGGGCTACAGTCAATGGAGTCACAAGAATCAGACATGACTTAGTAACTGAACCACCACCACCATATATATACACACAAATATAGTATCATTAAAAATAATTGTTCAGTTGCTAAGTTGTTTCCAATTATTTGTGACCCTATGGACAGCAGCATGCCAGGCTTTCCTGTCCTACAGTATCTTCTGGAGTTTGCTCAAGTTCACATCCACTGATTTGGTGACGCTAGCCAACCATCTCATCCTTTGCCCCCTTCTCCTTTTGCCTTCAATCTTTCCCAGCATCAGGGTCTTTTCCAGTGAGTTGGCTCTTCACATCAGGTGGCCAAAGTATTGGATTCAGCCTCAGCCTCAGTCCTTCCAATGAATATTCAGGATTGATTTCCTTTAGGATGGACTGGTTGGATCTCCTTGCGGTCCAAGGGACTCTCAAGAGTCTTCTCCAGCACCACAGGTCGAAAGCCTCAATTCTTTGGCCCTCAGCCTTCTTTATGGTCCAATTCTCCCATCCACACAGGACCACTGGAAAACTACATCTTTGACTGTACAGACCTCTGTTGGCAGTGATATCCTTGCTTTTCAGTATGCTATCTAGGTTTGTCATAGCTTTCCTTCCAAGAAGTGTCTTCTAATTTCATGCAGTCACCATCTGCACTAATTTTGGAGCCCAAGAAAAGAAACTCTTGTCACTGCTTCTACCTTTTCCCCTTCTATTTGCCATGAAATGAGGGGATTGGATGCCATGATCTTAGTTTTTTTAATTTTGAAAGCCAGCTTTTTCACTCTCCTCTTTCACTTTACAAAATCAATTAACATTTTGCAAAAATAATGCATAAAAAGAATATAAAATGAAAAAAACTCAAGGCAAGAAAAAGTAGGATAATGAGATGAAGGCAAGGATGAAGCTAATTACTGGAAATCTTAAGTTCTTACTCAAATGCTGGAGTTCATCTACAAAATTCCTTGATTTTCTAAAAGTAAATATGATGAATTCAAAATTCAGTGTCCATGAAATTTGAATATTCTGGTTGATTAGGTCAAGTATAACTTTTCCTAGCACTGGGGATTAAAATGTCTCTCACAAGATCTTCTTAAACAGAGTATTCATGTAGTTAGAACTTTAAACGATATCCTACCAATCAGTGTCATGACAGGAAAACTTTGTATATGATGTTACCATCACATAAGAATTGATTACTAGAAATTAAGTTGCTCCCACAGTATAAAGAGAAATACCTTGTTCATGGAACTCAAGCCTTTAGATTAGCTTTCTTCAGTTGTGAGGAAATGATTTTTAGCTTTTTTATAAAAATAGATTTTTAACTTTGAGAAGGAAAGAAATATATATAAAAGAATTGAGGGGGTAGATTGAAGGAGTGAGAAGGCCACAACACAGTTAAACAATCTCTCGTATAGGATTTAAACTTTTCAAAAAACTCATTTAGAACTAGGAAGTATCCTTCTGAAATTGCATTACATATATACTCTTGTTTAGTCCCCACTAGTGAATGCCTATAGGGACCACATGAATATTACCTACTGTTGATTCTCTATCTCTGCTTTCCTGCACATCTTGCAGACTGTTAGACTGAACAGAAATTTTAACACCCCAGAACAGGCTTGCTTACAATATTAGATCTCTTCCCAGTACCATTTTCTTAATCAGTTTCTTTTGATGTTCAGTTCAGCACACACTAATCTGCTTCTTCCTGATGTAGTAAAAGACCAGCTTCTGAAGTAAGAGAGCAGGGAAATTGTATGGTACGTTCCTGTGTGTGTTATGTATTGTGTGTGCATGTGTCTACATTGCAGCATGCTGTCTAGCTCATAGGAAGGAGGAGTTCAATACATTAAATAATGAATTTTAATTTTTAAAGAAATGGAAGTTGTTGAAGACATTTTATTCCTGGTTTAGGAAAACACCTGCATAAATATCTTTGCTGTTTTCTAATTACAAAGAAAATTATTATGTATGAAAATCTACTAATTTTCACCTGAATTGTGCTCACTTATGGCTAACCAGAAAATCTTAGAGGCATATATAGAAATATTACAATTGATTTATAGAAATACTGCCTTAGATTATTACTAGAAAAAAAAAACTTATTTGAGAATCAGAAGATTTTGGTTCTAATGAAAGTTTATCTTAATATTTCTGAATCTGTCTCCTTATCTATAAAATAGAACTTATACTGATTACTTTTGTCAATAGAATTGTTGTAAAAATCAAAACACAAAAATAATTTGCAAGTTCTGGTATGAAGCCTAAATAAAAGGCATAAGGAAAAGCAGTGCTAATAATGCATTTTCTAAAGCACTTGTCTTTAGGACATTAAAATTTACTTCACTAGTAGAAAAAAGATGAAACAAATTCATTGTAATTAGTTCAAAATAGAATGAAGAAATCAAGAAAATATAAACATCTAAAAATACTAGAAATTGTTTCAGTTCTCTATCCATTTATAATATCTGTCTAGCTACTTAGGACTTACATTCATTCAACAAATATTTATGGAATAATTACTATTTGAAACTGCAGGGATTCCTAGTTTGAAGTTTGCCCATCATACCTACAAACAAAAGTTTTATAGAGACATAGTTAAAGAAACATATTACAACCATGTGGCTGCATGGGATCCAAAGCTTAATCTTCATAAAACCAACAAATGCCTTTCTTCAATGCATTATATTAGCTTTTCACTTCTGTAGTTTGTGGTTAGTAACAAGATAAGTATAAATCAATATCAGACTCCTGAACTTACAGCTTTTGGATCATGTTGTGATCCTTATAGTTAGCATCACTTGGCATTTCTTCAGTGTTATGAGTTCCAGTTATATTTCATTATAAAGGTTTAGATATGAAAATCTTCCATTCTTAAACTTAAGTTTAAAAATTCCTTTCTGATGTCTGAATATCCAAGTATTATCTGTACGTCAGCTAAGATTTAGTCTGGAAAACAGTGATTTTATTTTGAATAACAATGGATAATACTCTTTTCCAAGATGTTATTTAAGTTCATGCTTTGAAGAAAGATTTTTGGTATTAAAAACAGTAAGGAGTTTGGCATTACCATTTAAAACCTACAGTTTCCCTTTTGGGTTTAAGCTACATTTGGAGAGAAGAAACTATAAAACAGAAAGCCATTGAGGTTTTGCTATTGTTATTCAGTTGTTAAGTCATGTCTGACTCTGTGACCCTATGAACTGCAGCACACCAGGCTTCCTTGTCCTTCACTATCTCCTGGAGTCTGCTCAAACTTACGTTCATTGAGTCAGTGATTCCATCCAACCATCTTATCCTTTGTCACCCCCTTTTCCTGCCCTCAGTCTTTCCCAGAATCAGGGTCTTTTCCAATGAGTAAGCTCTTCATATCGGGTGGCCAAAGTATTGGAGCTTTAGCTTCGGCATCAGTCCATCCAATGAATATTCAGGACTGAGGTTTAGTTATATCATATTACTGGAAAAACATGAAACATGTAAGTCTAACTTTGGGCATATTATACTCTATTTTCATAAACCTAGTATTATTTTTGTTTAAATAATCTCAGTGATCCATCATATTCGTACATAAACACACACATATATATATATAAGTTCAGTTCAGTTCAGTTCGGTCGCTCAGTCGTGTCCGATGCTTTGTGACCCCATGAATTGCAACATGCCAATCCTCCCTGTCCATCACCAACTCCCAGAGTTCACTCAGACTCACATCCATCGAGTAGGTGATGCCATCCAGCCATCTCATCCTCTGTCGTCCCCTTCTCCTCCTGCCCCTAATCCCTCCCAGCATCAGAGTCTTTTCCAATGAGTCAACTCTTCGCAGGAGGTGGCCAAAGTACTGGAGTTTCAGCTTTAGCATCATTCCTTCCAAAGAACACCCAGGACTGATTTCCTTTAGAATGGACTGGTTGGATCTCCTTGCAGTCCATGGGACTCTCAAGACTCTTCTCCAACATCACAGTTCAAAAGCATCAATTCTTCGGTGCTCAGCTTTCTTCACAGTCCAATTCTCACATCCATACCTGACTATTGGAAAAACCGTAGCCTTAACTAGACGGACCTTTGTTGGCAAATGTCTCTGCTTTTGAATATGCTATCTAGGTTGGTCATAACTTTCCTTCCAAGGAGTAAGCGTCTTTTAATTTCATGGCTGCAGTCACCGTCTGCAGTGATTTTGGAGCCCCAAAAAATAAAGTCTGACATCTATTTCCCGTGAAGTGATGGGACCAGATGCCATGATCTTAGTTTTCTTAATGTTGATCTTTAAGCCAACTTTTCCCACTCTCCTCTTTCACCTTCATCAAGAGGCTTTTTAGTTCCTCTTCATTTTCTGCCAAGTAATAGAGTTCTAATCAACAGCATCCACATTTTCATATTCCACAGAAACAAAATAGCAAAATAGAATGGTTTTGACTAAATATACTTCTACTAAATATAAAAATAGATATAAAGTTTAATTTGTATTTGTCTGTCATTTGAAACAAAATCTGTTATAAAAATATTCAAGCAGCTATGTTTTCTATGACCATAAAGATGGAGCTAGCATTTACTGATCCTTACCTGGTATGCCCAATATTACATGTAACATTTTGGATAGAAGACACAGAAATAACATTTTCACATATTCCAGGCACTAACTTTTCCCTTTAATGAACACCCACTCCAATACTCTTGCCTGGAAAATTCCATGGATGGAAGAGCCTGGTGGGCTACAGTCCATGGGGTCGCAAAGAGTAGACATGACTGAGCAACTTCGCTTTTTCTTGTTCCTAAAAGACACGCTTGATCAGGAGATGTGCTGACTTAGCTGTCTCTGGTCTACATCTTGTTATTTGTCCTACAGCTTTGGTGACCCTTTCCAGTCTTCTAGTTAGGTGTTAGCAATGGACACAATTA
This sequence comes from Bos taurus, assembly GCF_002263795.3. Taxonomy (NCBI): domain Eukaryota; kingdom Metazoa; phylum Chordata; class Mammalia; order Artiodactyla; family Bovidae; genus Bos; species Bos taurus. The sequence goes on along the minus strand of NC_037333.1, from coordinate 30,195,336 downwards.
TTCTTTTGATTACATCAGGGCCTTTATAAGGAATGTTGCTGCTGCTGCTTAGACACTTCAGTCATATCCAACTCTGTGCAACCCTATGGACTGCAGCCAGCCAGGCTCCTCTGTCCATGGGATTCTCTAGGCAAGAATACTGGAGGAGGTTGCTGTGCCCTCCTCCAGAGGATCTTCCTGACCCAGGGATCGAACCCAGGTCTGCATTGCAGCCACCAGGAAAGCTCTCATAAGGATATTCTGCATCTAATCTGTCATTCTCTTGGAACCAAAGAAGATACAGTTGTTTTATATATGCCTTTAAGAAGATTTATTTTTTCAAGACACTGATTATATTTCTCTTTTTGGGAGTTTTCTCACTAAATAAAATCATGAGTACGTCTTTACTTTCAAAACAAGTGTTGCATTTTTATAAAATAGAATTAAATAAAACTTTACATGTAAATTGAACTAACATGTTTTTCTAATTATCCCTATTAATGGCTTGGCTTGTCCCTCAAAATTTAAAGCTTTTGTAGAAAATCTAATCAAAAAGAAGTGGCAATAAAAAAATTTTGAAAAGATTTATTAAAATAGCAATAAGATGGTACAGACTCTACTTAGTGAGTACTTTGTATTGAATTAGATGAACATGAATAAGAAACTAGAAAGGCTGTACATTTGCTTCATTATATTATGGTAAAGTTATTAGAAATTTTATTTCTTGCTTCTCTATAGGGAAAGTAATTTATTATTTTTCACATATTTATATTTCAAAAAGTGGAAATTATGTATCACTAGAATATAATTGGTTTTATCCTGCATAAGATATCAAACCAATAGGAGTGAGCAATATGTATTCTTTACTTGCCAGTACATGCCTGTCTATGACATATTCAAGAAATATTTGTTACATGAATGAATGAAAAACATAATCCAGAGACCAACTTGACCTTTTAAAGATTTATAATTGAGATGAATAGAACACATATTCTGTAATTTATAGGATGGTATTCTAAGCCCTGAAGAATGTAAACAGATTTAAACAGGATAATAGATATCCTCTTTCTTCTTAAGTAAGATAAAATATTAAAACTGAACAATTAATGATTCAGGCTGCAAGGAGGAAAAAAATTCCCTGAATAACAGATACAAAGATGTGCTAATTTTCATTTTTGTTATTGTTTAGTCGCTAAGTCATGTCTGACTCTTTTGCAACCTCAAGGACTGTAACCTGCCAGTCTCCTCTGTCCATGGGATTTCCCAGGAAGAGTACTGGAATGGGTTGCTGCTTCCCACTCCAGGGGGTCTTCCTGACTTAGGGATCAATCCATGTCTCCTGCATTGGCAAGCGGATTCTTTACCACTGAGCCACCAGGGAAGCCCCAATTTTCATTTATTTAGAGGTTTGCAATTATTTAAAAGTTTCTATTTAGTAAGTAAGAAAAGATAATTTGCCTTTGCCAGTTTCTAAGTATATATATGATTGGTTAGTTGAAAGTGATAAGCAAGGAGAAGAGAAGTTTGTGAAGAGCCCACTCCTCATTCATTAAGTTTATATACAAGCCTAGAACTTAAGACTTTCACTTAACCCCTAACTAACATAAGCCCCATCTGTCATTTCTGGTCATTGCCTCTGTTCTATAAATAGGAAGAAACTAGGACATACCTCATCACTTCCAACCAGTGACAGGATGAAGTACTAAGCAATGGAGCTAAACCAGGGGTAGTTAAGTATGTGGTATCTGGGCTCAGTCAGAAAAGGTAAAATGTATTTTAAAATAATGAGCATTATGACCCAGTTATCTCATTTATACAAGGAGAACAAATCACAAAACCATATAAGAAGCTGGATTTTTGAGCATTTCAAGATAAATTGTTTTTCTCCTCTGCTGCAATTCAAGTTATAGGATAAATATTTTTAAAATAAAAATGGGAAACTATTTTTTTCTTAAGAGAGCTTTACTCTTTGTATACTAACTCTGATTTATTCTTATTAGAGTTACATGCATTGGATTTGTCTGTGTTAAAGAAAGTCTCATGTCAGTAGGTCTTGATCATGATTTTGTTAACAGATACTAAGTAATGATTCCAGTATTTTTAGGGCCATTTGCCTTTGCACTCAAGCATACTGTGTAGATGGAGAAGGAACAGGGAGATTTTATCTTGGCTGTGGACTTATTTCCCATCAGTAATGAAAAGTTTGAGCATACTTTAAAAAAAAATTCTATTTCAACCAGAGTTTTCCCTCTTTGATCCTTACTTAGCCAATACTTTGGTTAACGGCCTATGTGTTTATCTCTTATTCCCAAAATTGTCAATTGCAGCAAAGCTCAACATTCCTATGCTTTAATTCAATGCTTGTATTTAAGAATATCTAGGAAAAAGGCCACTATTTTTAACTAAGTCCAATCTAGAAGAAGCATAAAATGAGTTTGACTTTTAAGCTATACTTCTTACTAAAATCAATAATTTGAAAAAAAAAAAAGTTTAAAAATGCCTAAAATGCCTAAAGTAAATATTCACCCTCTTACAGCATTTGGAACTAAGCATTTGGAGTTTAGTTTCAGATTGTTTTGCTTGTTTTCATTTGTATTTCAATAAAACAGTATCTTTAACAATTTGTAATTAAAGATTAAAGTCCTTTTTTTAAAAATTTCCCGTAAATAATAAATATATCAAATTAGTCTGCAGCATTCCAGAAGTTTTCCAGAAAATGAAGGTTTTTCTTATTTGTACATATACACAAGAGTAAAAAAGTCAAAGAATTTCAGATAAATTTTAACTGGGGTCATTGTGTTAAATTCCTAGGGATTCCATAGTTTAGTCTGCAGAGAAAAAGACTGAACATTTAGGAAATCAGTAAATGGTTTGAGTTTCAGTCCTGGATCACCTACCCAAAGGAAAAAAAAAATTAATGTAATCGCTCCTCTTTTATCATTTATTAATTGCAAACAGCTCTTCACTGCAGTGAGACATACTTTTAGAGGGGAATGGTAGGAATAACTCTACATTACTTCTAGGAATACTATTGGAAAGCATTTGTTTTTAGAATCTACTGGTAAATTTTGCATTTGTTACAAGATCTGGTAAGCCTTAAAATCCCCAAGTTTATTTCTGGCCACTCAATCTACAGCAGTCATTGAACATGGCCTGCTGTTCCTTCTCCAATCCTTCATCACATACTAAAGAACAAATTCCTTAGGATAATGAATGATGACAGCAGAGCTGATAGAGTAACTGTCAGCTTATTCTTAGTGTCCAACTGACTTTCCATTTTAAACAATAGTGACTTACATCTTTTATAAGTAAAAATGTTTACTTGGTGAGCAGTAGCTCCTACCTCTTTTTTTCTTACTTTTTATTTTGAATAAAAATTCCAAATATATAAAAAGGTATAAGAGTAGTATAATGAATCCCATTTTACCCTTTCCCTAAGACTCACCAGATTCTTGGCAATTTGCCATACTCTGTTTTCTCTGTCTCTCTATCTCATCCCCTTCTTGCCCCTCTCTGCATATATACTTGTTTAGTACTGGTAAATTTAGTACCAGTATTTTTACTGAATCATTTTCTTATATAACCATAATGTAATTATAAATTTGAGGACATTTTGCATTGATAAATTGCTATTATCAAATATGTAATCCATATTCAGATTTTGCCAATTGTCTCAGTAACATTCTTTATAGAAATTTTTTAAAAATCTAAGTTCCAATCAAAGACTATACTTATCATGAATTTTGTATTTTAAAACAATTTTATCCTACCTAAAATTAGAAAATGCAAGTGATGTTATTTGTAAGGATTGGTAATTTCATCCTTATGGTACCAGCAAAACAATATTTAAATTATTAAGGAAAAATTTTAATCAAATTGTCTATGCAATATCAATTAGTGAAAATACTGAAGATTTCAGAAAAGACTTCATGGTTCTTGCTCTCAAATAATTCACAGTATAGATGCTGAAAGTAAAGTCTCTCAGTCGTGTCCAACTCATTGCGACCCCATGGACTGTAATCTACCAGGCTTCTCCATCCATGGGATTTTCCAGGCAAGAGTACTGGAGTGGGTTGCCATTTTCTTCTCCAGGAGATCTTCCCAACCCAGGAATTGAACCTGGATCTCCTGCATTGTAGGCAGACGCTTTACCGACTAACCCCACCAGGGAAGTCCTATAGATGCTGAAGCAGATCTAATACTCAATTAAAAATTGACTGATAAAGAACTATTGTATCCAGCAGCTTTTGCTTCAACACAAGCTACCCTTAAAAGTAATGATTTAGGACAACAATCATTTTTTTTTTTTTAACTAGCAGTTCTGTGAGTTGGCAGTGCCTATTGGCCAGTTCTTCTGTTGGTCTTGCTTGGGTTCAATCACGCAGCTGCAACAGGTTGGTTGGGTTGGTTAGGGGCTGGTGGCTATAGGGCAGTCACACTCATATGTCTGGCAGTTGATACTGGCTTTCGGTTGGTATTAACCCTGAAACAGGGAGCAAGGATGACTGGGGCCACATGTCTCCACCAGGATAGCTTAAGCTCTCTCACATGGTTGGTCTCGGGATTCCAAAGAGCAACAAGAGAAGGCAAGCCCCAGTGTACAACATTTTTCAAATCTTTTCTTTCATTGCACTTGCTTACTGCCTCTTTGGCCAAATTATGTCAAATAACTAAGTCCAGGGTTATTATATGACAGTCTCTCCAAGGCCACAGATACAAAGAGGCATGGATAAATCAGGGTCATCCCTGCAAAATCTATCCCAAAAGTATAAAATTTTATTAGAGTGAAATTGATGAATAGTATTGTGGAATAAGTGTTGTTTTGTAATTGCCTTATTATTTTAAATGTACTAAATGTCAGTCAAAATACACCATAGGAACTATGGTACAAAATTATTATGGTTAGAATAGTTTAAGAAGATGTCAAAGATAGAATGACTTGTAATGTCTCTCAAAGAATGGATAAGAATTAGATGCATAGGGAGAAATTTATGGACAAAGGGTTTGGAGTGGGTAAATGAGAAATATAACAAAGTTGTGGAACTTACAAAGAACATGACATAGTTGTCAGATAGTGAAGGAACAAACTTGAGTACAGAAATAATAGAAAATAAGACCTAGGTGAATTCAGCATATACTATGAATGGGGGCATTGAAAGCCATTATTTAGAATTGCTGTAGTTCCACTGCATCAATAATATTTTAAGAAGAAACGCTTAGTAACAACATTAAGATGGGTGAGGTCAGGGTGTGCTATGAAAATGAGATACACTTTTATTATAATAAGCCAAATTAAGGGCTTCCCTCGTGGCTCAGTGGTAAAGACTCCACCTGCCAATGCAGAAGACACAGATCGGATTCCTGATCCGGGAAGATCCCACATACTGCAGAGCAACTAAGCCCCTAAACCCCAACTATTGAGCCTATGCCATAGAGCCCGCAAGCTGCAACTGCTGAGCCCCTGTGCCGCAGCTACTGAAGCCCACATGCCCTAGAGCCTGGGCACCACAATAAGAGAAGCCCCCACAATGAGAGGCCTATGCACCGCAACTTCAGGAAAGCCCACCCAGCAACAGGGACGTAGCAAAGCCCAAAAGAAAATAAATTATAAAATTTAATCCAAATTAAAGTAATAACATTGAGAATAAAGAGACTGGGACAAATCTAGGAGACTTGTTAAATGAGAAGAAAGAAAAGTATGAATTTGAGACTTATTTTATATAGAAAACAGTGGGATTTTTAAGCTATAGGTTTAGACTCTATATCTCTTTCCTTTCCCATTCCCCTTTCTTCTATACTGTAGTCTTACACATATTTAAAATGAGCTAAAATATCATCTTTAATATTTTGCCCCACTTTGTCCAGCTGTTCTCAGTACAACTTCCAAAGTTTCCTGCTTCTGACAACTCTGTGATTAAGTTGACATCATTAAACTTTGATATCCAGAAAAGAGCACAATATCTCATATATACCTGCCCAGGACAGAGAACAATATTGATATGAATATCAAACTTTATATTAATGCAATTAATGTCTTCATTGGTTATTTTTCCTGTGATATCATATGATCTGTTCATACTTATCCTATAAAATCAACTAAGTTCTTCAGAAATTTTATATGAGAGCATTCAAGTCATGTTATCTTCTAAATCAATATTTTTACAGGTATGCTAAAAAATAGTCTTAATTAAAAAAAAATTTATGCCTATTAAAATTTAAAAGAGACTCATTCTACACATTGGCAAACTTTAAAAAATCCTTAGGAATAATTTTAAACTATAAGAGTACCTTTCATCAGTATTATCTGACTGCCTTTACATAGTACTGTAACATGTGGGTCCACAATCAAATGCAATGCTGAGTATAAATTATATCCTTTTACTTATGTGATAGGAATTTACTGAACATGGTTATAGAAACATTTATTAAGTGAAGAGGAACTAAAGAGCCTCTTGATGATGGTGAAAGAGGAGAGTAAAAAACTGGCTTAAAACTCAACATTCAAAAAACTAAGATCATGACATTCAGTCCCATCACTTCATGGCAAATAGAAAGGGAAAAAGTGGAAGCAGTGATAGATTTTATTTTCCTAGGCTCCAAAAATCACTGCATTCATGAAGTTAAAAGATGCTTGCTCCTTGGAAGAAAAGTTATGACAAACCTAGGCAACGTATTAAAAAGCAGTCACATCACTTGCTGACAAAGGTCTGTATAGTCAAAGCTATGGTTTTCCAGTAGTCATGTGTGGAATGTGAGAGTTGGATCTTAAAGAAGGCGGAAGAATTGATGCTTTAGAATTGTGGTGCTGGAGAGGACTCTTGAGAACCCCTTGGACAGCAAAGAGATCAAACCAGTCAATCCTAAAGGAAATCAGTCCTGAATATTCACTGGAAGGACTGATGCTGAACTGGAAGCTCCAATACTTTGGCCACCTGACATGAAGTACTGACTCACTGGAAAAGACCCTGATTTGGGGAAAGATTGAAGGCGGGAGGAAAAGGGACGGCAGAGGATGAGATGGTTAGACAGTATCACCGACTCAGTGGACATGAATTTGAGCTTGCCCCAAGAGATAGAGGAAGACAGAAGATCCTGGCCTGCTGTAGTCCACGGGGTCGCAAACAGTCGGACATGACGTAGTGACTGAACAGCAACAACAATAAGACCTCCATTTCTGTTCTTAATAAACAACTTTATCCCTGGAGAGCAAGGAATCTGAAATCATGAAGTATAAATGTACTAGGAGGTTGTGTGTTTTCTGGATACTCATGCACAAGACAAGGTGCTCACTATTAAATATGGCATTAGGGTGACAATTAGTCCTATAATGTCCTTTTATTGACCTGGAAAAGGAGTGAAAACTATTGACAATGGCTTACCAGCCTTTTGTCTTCTTACAAGCAAAGCAACAATTTAATATAACAGTTTAAGAACATGTTTAAATAGAGACACAGCTAGGACTGTGTCCTCATTCTCCCCCATCACACATAAACCTGTGTCAATTTTTGTAACACTGGCATCCTCTCCATTACAACTTTCTTTTAAAAAATTTTGCTCAATGCTGAAAATCATCTCAGTGACCAGTGAGTCAAGTATGTAAGATCAAAGAGTTGCTTTTCTAGTAAATAAAACACTATTACTCTTCGGCTTTATTGTAAAAAAAAATTCATGTTTGTATATCAGTATCAGTTCAGTCACTCAGTGTCTGACTCTTTGCAACCCCACGGACTGCAGCAAGCCAGGCTTCCCTGTCCATCACCAACTCCTGGAGCTTGCTCAAACTCACATCCATCGAGTCAGTGATGCTATCCAACCATTTCATCCTCTGTCGCCCCCTTCTCCTCCTGCCTTCAATCTTTCCCAGCATCCGGGTCATTTCTAATGTGTCAGTTCTGTGCATCAGGTGGCCAAAGTATTGGAGCTTCAACTTCAGCATCAGTCCTTCCAATGAATATTCAGGACTGATTTCCTTTAGGATTGACTGGTTGGATCTCCTTGCAGTCCAAGGGACTCTCAAGAGTCTTCTCCAACACCACAGTTCAAAGGCATCTATTCTTTAGCACTCAGCTTTCTTTATGGTACTCAGCTTTCTTTCTATATGTTTGTCATATCCTCTCCTATATTAAAAGTTTCTTCAGGGTAAGGATTATGTCATACTTTTTAATGAATAATTTTTTTGTGTGTAATTGGTTTTGTAGTAGATGTTCAAGAAATGTTTTTTGTTAAATGCAAAAATTTATGAGAGCAACAGCAAAACCCAACTATATAAATATGTATGTGTGCCTTTAACCTGGGAAGATAAAATCTCTTAGGATTTGAAGATGAGAATGGCAATAGATTTCAAACTTCTTTTTTCTATCTTTCCGTGTTTTTTTTGTTTGTTTGTTTGTTTTTTGTTTTTTTGAGGTGCCTTGATTGAATAAGAGGAAACTGGAAACTTCTTAGCAAAGTGTCTAGGGTACTGGAGGCGAGAGGGAGTGAGAACCACTAACCACTAGAGGGCGGTAGCCACCTCGCTTGCCATAACTAGCTTCTCTTGAGCCTCTTAAAGCTGTGTGTGGTGTGTGCTCAGTCGCTCAGTCATGTTTGACTCTCTGCAACCCTATGGACTATAGCCTATAGTCCATATAGACTATAATCCATATAGCCTCTATGGACCATAGGAGCCTCTGTCTATGGAATTTTTTAGGCAAGAATACTGGAGTGGATTGCCATTTCCTTCTCCAGGGGATCTTCCTGACCCAGAGATTGAACCTGCATCTCCTGCGTCTCCTGCATTGGCAGGCGGATGCTTTACCATTGTGCCGCCTGGAAAACCCCAACTCTTATACCCATAGCAGTTTAATATTCCTCTAGCTAGTACTTTATCATTTTTTACCTCTTACAGCAAATAGGTGTTATCTAGTTTCACTAACTTTAAAGTACCAGTGATTTAGAGGCATATAATACCTGGAATCTGTTGTTTTTGTTATTATTTTGGTCCAATAACTTAGAAATAAGGTGGCATCTTGGATTTGGGAGAGAAATCACTTCTTACACTAAGCTTTATTCTTACAAGTAAAATTTAGTCTGTGGCATGTAGAATGCTGGTTAAGGTTGCTTTTTCTCAGGATATGCTTTGCTCTTTTTTTTATCATATTGGCAGCTGCAGCAAGAAAACTCCTTTGCCAAAAATTTCTCTCCACCAGCCTGTCCACCTGAAATCCATTAAGACTGTATCCTAACCTTTTCACAGTGAAGGTCCTTTACAAGCAAAATTTCATTGACCCCTGTGTGATACTTCTTAAACTCTTAAGATCAGTAGATTAAACAAATATATATGTATGTTGTTGTTGTCATTGTTGTTTAGTTGCTAAGTCATGTCCAGTGCTTTTGTGACCTCATGGATGGTAGCCCACCAGGCTCATCTGTCGAAGGTATTTCCCAGGCAAGAATACTGGAGTGGGTTGCCATTTCCTTCTCCAGGGGATCTTCCTGACCCAGGGATCGAACCATGTCTCCTGCATTGGCAGGTGGTTTCTTTACCTGTTAGCCACTAATGTTGTTAGTACCTTTTGACAAATTAAGATTATATTAGCCACAATAGTGGCTAATAGTACATTTAACAGATAGCAGTACAAATACATAAAACATATTATTTAATCAGCCAACGGCTAAGACTCTTTGCCTAAACAAGTTCATGAACCTCTCGAAGGAAACTCACAGTGTATCCCTCACCTACAGCATAAAGTCTGTGATCTGAAAGAAAAGAATCATTGAATTTATGTGTTATCCTGCTAAACCTCCCCTTTTAAGCTGGAATATCATACTTTCTGGTTAGAATTTTTTTAACCTTACCAACTCCTGGAAATGGACAATGTGTATCTTCCTAGATACAATTAAGAAATTCCTCAATTCCTGGCATTCATCAGTTAAGACACCTGACATACGTGTGTCTGTAGCTCCATGTGTTGTCCCTGTGAAGATTTGTTAAGATAAAGTTTTTAAAATATCAATGGCATTTTGATCTCTCAAAGACGTCAGTTCCAAATACAGTTTGTTTGTATGACCCAAGCAACTTTTTTTGGTGTCCTACTGGATACATAGCCTGCATTCTGAGCTCAACTGTCTTGTGAGTTTTGACATCATAGGTGAGGTATCTTCTGGCAGTGTGAAAAGAGTATCTGGCATGTAGCTAGCCCTGCAGACTGCCAAGATTCTGCAGCTCATGTTAGCTGACAGTGAAACTCCACCAGTCATTTCTGGCAAAAGTCAAATTACATCTTTTATAAAGGTAGCTCACTGAACACTGCTCCTGTTTCTCATTGAAATCTCTTATTCAAAGGACATTTTAATCAAATCAATTATGTACTCACACATTTATGCTTGTTTAATTATCAGGGAAAGGAACCAAATATAATAAAGATCATATATTGCACTTAATTAAAGAAAACAAACGTACTCAAACAATAGCAGTCAATTCCTACTACAATGATGAAGCCATCATATAATACCAGATCAGATCAGTCACTCAGTCGTGTCCGACTCTTTGCGACCCCATGAATCGCAGCACGCCAGGCCTCCCTGTCCATCACCAACTCCCAGAGTTCACTCAGACTCACGTCCATCAAGTCAGTGATGCCATCCAGCCATCTCATCCTCTGTCGTCCCCTTCTCCTCTTGCCCCCAATCCCTCCCAGCATCAGAGTCTTTTCCAATGAGTCAACTCTTCACATGAGGTGACCAAAGTACTGGAGTTTCAGCTTTAGCATCATTCCTTCCAAAGAAATCCCAGGGCTGATCTCCTTCAGAATGGACTGGTTGGATCTCCTTGCAGTCCAAGGGACTCTCAAGAGTCTTCTCCAACACCACAGTTCAAAAGCATCAATTCTTCGGCGCTCAGCCTTCTTCACAGTCCAACTCTCACATCCATACATGACCACAGGAAAAACCATAGCCTTGACAAGACGAACCTTTGTTGGCAAAGAAATGTCTCTGCTTTTCAATATGCTGTCTAGATTGGTCATAACTTTCCTTCCAAGGAGTAAGCATCCTTTAATTTCATGGCTACAGTCACCATCTGTAGTGATTTTGGAGCCCAGAAAAATAAAGTCTGACATTGTTTCCACTGTTTCCCCATCTATTTCCCATGAAGTGATGGGACTGGATGCCATGATCTTCATTTTCTGAATGTTGCGCTTTAAGCCAACTTTTTCACTCTCCTCTTCCACTTTCATCAAGAGGCTTTTTAGTTCCTCTTCACTTTCTGCCATAAGGGTGGTGTCATCTGCATATCTGAGGTTATTGATATGTCTCCCGGTATTCTTGATTCCAGCTTGTGTTTCTTTCAGTCCAGCGTTTCTCATGATGTACTATGTATATAGGTTAAATAAGCAGGGTGACAATATACAGCCTTGACGTACTCCTTTTCCTATTTGGAACCACTCTGTTGTTCCATGTCCAGTTCTAACTGTTGCTTCCTGACCTGCATACAAATTTCTCAAGAGGCAGATCAGGTGGTCTGGTATTCCCATCTCTTTCAGAATTTTCCACAGTTTGTTGTGATCCACACAGTCAAAGGCTTTGGCATAGTCAATAAGGCAGAAATAGATGTTTTTCTGGAACTCTCTTGCTTTTTCCATGATCCAGCAGATGTTGGCAATTTGATCTCTGGTTCCTCTGCCTTTTCTAAAACCAGCTTGAACATCAGGAAGTTCACGGTTCACATATTGCTGAAGCCTGGCTTGGAGAATTTTGAGAGCTTAATTATACTTTTCTATGCCTCAAGGTTATTTTACTGTAAAACAGAAGTGATTATTCTTAGCTCTTGTCAAATATTCTTCCTCTTGTCAAATATAGAGGAAGGAGTCTATGTGTTAAAAGCTAAGAGAGAAAGAAGCTTGTTCAAAACTATGACAATGTTTTCCTCCATTTTCAAAAGTCCTCTTTGGAGACAGTAACCACAATCTTTCACATGTGGTAGTGTACTTAGTCAGACAATTCAGGTGCACATGCATTTGTGGGCCCTTGGCAGTAGATAGGACATTCTGGAATTTGAGGCCGATAGGTTGGGAAATACTGATCTTGGATTACCTTCATTTCTGAGGTCCAAAAAGATTAACCAATTTGTACAAAATGACACAATTAACTAAAGCTAGAACTCTAGAGCTAAAATAAAAATCTTTCTATCTTTGTCTCATACAATTTCCACCATCCTGGAGCTACAGAGGAAAGTAAAGTTATGAAAGAAGATTCCTATGATAATTCAGAGATCTGTATTTTCAGGCAAATCTACCAGCCAAGTGCCAAGAGCACTACTATAGTTTATATCTGGAAACTCAGAAGGGTGCTCAGGAAACTTATAAATAGAATGGTTACAAATGGTTTGATGTCAGCCTTAAGACATAAATAATGTTTAGCAGGTGTCAAACCAAAGCCTTGTTCCATTTGATATTTTCATCAGTGACCTAGATAAGACACTGGCAATCCAGACAGCCAAAATCTCTCAAAAGAATTTTACATTTTAGGAAGCCTTCTAGTGTCTCCTGCCCACAAATTATTACTTCTTCTCTTCTCCCATAATCAATTCCCATTTCACTCCCATGGCTCAATTGATCTCACCTAGGGGTTAGATTATTTCATTAACTACTACCAAACTATAAACAACTACAATAACAGCTCTTCTAAATGTCTCAGAGATCTTTAATTTTTTAGAAAATGAGTTTATTCATTCAGCAGAATACTAGTAGTATTCTAATAGTAGTGGTGGGTAGAGATAAATATCTCTGTGCTGTGTACTGGCTAGAACATTTCTCCTTGCCAAATATAACCATAATTCCTCTAAACTTAACATTTTTGAGAAAATTCTTGAAGATTTCCAAATCAGAACACTTTCTCTTGTTGAGCCTGAACTAAACCTCTAAACCCTTCTTAATGTGATTCTCCATAGCAAGTGATCAATGACCATGATAAACACATGCAAGGAAACTTAGTTGCCATTTCTGATCTATATAATGTGAGTATATTCCTGGTAGAGAATGGTATTTTATACTTGTCTAAAACCCTCACCCCTATAGCTCATTTTAAAAATAAATTCTTTTTGTTGTTGTTTTGTTTATGCTCTCCGGTTCTTGTTACTTACAGTGCTGAAGATTAAAGAAAAATAACACGGCAGCAGCTTTGGTTTGTATTAAAGAAGAAGCAGATCCTTCTTCAGGGCCACTGAGACCTAAAAATTATTCCTGGAAGCAACCAAAGTGCTTGCAGTGGTGTGAAATCCTGTAAAGTGAAGTTTTAGCCATATATAGTGCATCCTCAATGAATACACTATTACTACTATTTTTTTAGATGACACCAATTTGAGGGGAAATAATCCACAAACAAGTGTTTACAAGTGAGGCTACTTAGGAGCAACCACAGGTATCTGACAGGTCACGAAAGTAAACTGTCTCATACAAGGTTTGCTGTTAAAAATATTTCAGTGATGTATTTTTACAGGCAGGCGAGGGAAAATGTCCATTAATAGCACTAGGAAGTTCAGCCAAGAACTTAAGTTGCCAACAAAAGTATTAAATTGCCCATCATTAGAAATACTTCAAATTTAGTTAATACTTAAAAGGCAAATATAGTAAGACACTGAATTATTGCAGTTTTTAAGTTTGCAGTATTACCTGGTCTGTTATATTGTATTTTTCTAATTTTTCCATTTTCCCCCCATTTTCACATCCTATGATTTTCTTCATCCCAAATTCTATTTTCATTCAGCTCTGAATTAGTTGCTTTATTTCTTTTCTGCTCCAAAGTATAGATTTTTTTTTAAACCTTATGCCACTAACTTTCCCTTCTGCATTTCAAATCTTCACTGCCAGTCAATTTCTTTTTAAGGAAAAACTCTTAAATGGGTATGGTGGTTTAGGAGGCAGAACTTCACCTTTCTGACACTGTCAATCCATATTAATAAGATGCCCTTCATCCTGACTCCCCTGAGTGTCAAACTGTTGGCACTTGACCATGAACTATGACTTGGCTGCTATGATCTCTAATTCTAACTCAGGTTTGTGAAGTTTCACAATTTTTTCCCTTGAGAACAGCCAATGCTGAGCTGGCACAATACAAGCAAGCACAGATCTTTGAAGAGCACACTGCTTAAGTCCATATAAGGAATACGGTCCTTGGTTACGGCAGCTCCTCCTAATTCAGTAGCAACCATGGGAGCAAGGGAGAGGCTTTGGGACCTCTCTCTGAGAGCCTTCTCTCACCTCAGTTTGAGAAAAAGCTAGAAGGGAAACATCTCAGACATTTCTGACAACATTTCTGAAAGATAGTCTGATTCTTGGTGACTTCTCACTTACTAAAAATGAGAAACATTTATACACACAAAGAACCAATTAATTGAACAGTTACCTGCCTGGCTATAAATTTACGAATTAGAAAGTTTCTTCAATCAAAATCTTAGGTGTTCCAGCTCCCTCCTGTGATGAATTTAGACGAATTTAAATTCAAACGTAAATTAAATTTAAACTTCAACCCTTCATTAATGCCTGGGCTTACGAATAAAACAAGGAACAGGTAAAAGAACAGAGTTGAAGCTCAGAATCAGGATCAGGGCTTCACTTGAACCAGCTTCCTAGGCTTTTAGATTTTTAAAAGCTACTTCATGTAGATTTTCTTTAGACACAGACAATATTTCCGCATGTCTAAAACTGTACGTTCTTGTCCTTACTAACGTAATCTTTAACATATTAAACTTGCAGTTTCTCGCTTACATTTCTCCAGGAGGAGATGTGCCTCCTGTGTGCCTCCACCCTCACATTTCCTTACTAGTCACTTAGCTAATAATTTTAGGGAATACGTTAAATTTTAGTGTAAAAACACCCTTCTCCAAATTCTTCCTACAAATAACTGGTGTTGTTTCTTCTGATGCTCTACCACTGAAAGCTACAATAGAGGTTAAGTGTTGATCAAAGGCCCCTTTTCCTGTTTTCCTCACAGTTATTGAAGTTTCTAATTCTTCCTGGGAATTTCAGTGTAAACAACAAAGAGTTTGCAGGGATTTTCATAACATGTTCCTTGAAACCTTGCAGTCGCATAAACATCTCTAGGGTTATGTAGAGGGATGCAGAATGATCACAGCTGGATTTAATTTATTCTCCTTTTTTTCCCTGTAGCCTAACTTAACAGGATTGAGGTTTAGGGACATGGAAAATGAGCCTTATGATTTGGCCACACTGCTCAAATGACTGAAATTCGGTTGAAGACCATTTCACGACTCACTGCCAGTTGTTTTGGGACACAGTTGCTATCTGAGAGTGAGTTACATGAATCTTTTAAACACAGTAAGGACAAGTAACTGGTTTGCTTTTGGCAAAGCTTAATCATTTATTACAGATGACAGAAGTGAAACTAGTGAGGCTCCTCAGTGTTGCTTCTGTTCTTTAGGTTTGCCTTTGGCAAGTATATCAAAGGTTAATTTTAATTAATCCTTTGGAATTTTAATTTCCCTTAAAGGTACTACCAGTTGATTAGAAAATGGTACTATCGGGTGTTAACGCTGCTTGTTTCACACACAAAACATGTCTGGCAAACAATACTGGGAACGGAGCCAAGAAATGTCACTTCTCTCACTTTATGCTTCCATAATAAGTCTCCATCCCCACATGCTTTCCCTGGTTCCATCCTCTGACTAATCCGCCCACTCCAAATCTTTCCTGTTTACACTGTGGAAGAATGGTATTTTTAAAAAACATGCCTTAGCAAAACAACCCAACAGAGCTTTGAGCATAGGGACACATAATAAATGTCATTTTGAAAATCTTTTGGAGTGGATATTCTTTTATGAATGTCGTAGATCATGGAAAGAAATAACTCAAAGCTAAACCCAGCAACTGACTTTCCATTATGAAATTGCTACTCTCAGAGATCTGGAACTCGGGTGTAAGATTTAAACGCTTGAAGATTTTACCTTAACTAACATACAGGTTATTGAATCCTAGGTTACACTGAAGCATTACCAACACTTCAGAAAAGCTGGTCCTGATTCGTCAGAACCTTTGACTTAGTTTGTGGAATTGATCCTCCCCCAATCTAGATTACTGAACTCCATAGGAGACATTATTAGGCATGAGCAGGAGTTTATAAAAAGTAAATATTCACTCACAGAGTAGTTGGCAACCATTTCCTTTATTAAAAAAAAAAAAAAAAAAAGAACTGTCTTGCAATGGCACCCCACTCCAGTACTCTTGCCTGGAAAATCCCATGGACGGAGGAACCTGGTGGGCTGCGGTCCATGGGGTCAGTAAGAGTTCGACAAGACTGAGCTACTTCACTTTCACTTTTCACTGTCATGCGTTGGAGAAGGAAATGGCAGCCCACTCCAGTGTTCTTGCCTGGAGAATCCCAGGGACGGGGGAGCCTGGTGGGCTGCCGTCTATGGGGTCACACAGATTAGGACACGACTGAAGCGACTTAGCAGCAGCAGCAGCAGCAGCCTTCAACTAAGAAGTCCAGAAATATCTTTATGTGATAGTACCTGAAAAAGAGTCAATTTAGAGTTAATTTTACTTTCTTCCCTTTATGGAAATTTTAGAAACCATTATACCTTTTTAAAACCATCATGTAGGTCTTCATAAATCAGGACTTGTTTGGATGTTTCTTTAGAGGCATTGATGTGATTGTTTTCATTTTCTCCCTACTGAGGAAGCAGTTTTCATCCTGTGGTTTCAGCAAACATTTAGAGAGACTCAAATAACTTGTCTTGTTCTCCGTCTCCAGCATAACTCCAGTACAGCAAGATTTACCATCTCTGAAACAAGCTGACCTTGGCAAACACAAACTTGGTTATATTAGTGTCAGATCAGAACAGATCAGATCAGTCGCTCAGTTCTGTCTGACTGTTTGGGACCCCATGAATCGCAGCACGCCAGGCCTCCCTGTCCATCACCAACTCCCGGAGTTCACTCAGACTCACGTCCATCGAGTCAGTGATGCCATCCAGCCATTTCATCCTCTATCGTCCCCTTCTCCTCTTGCCCCCAATCCCTCCCAGCATCAGAGTCTTTTCCAATGAGTCAGCTCTTCACATGAGGTGGCCAAAGTACTGGAGTTTCAGCTTTAGCATCATTTCTTCCAAAGAAATCCCAGGGCTGATCTCCTTCAGAATGGACTGGTTGGATCTCCTTGCGGTCCAAGGGACTCTCAAGAGTCTTCTCCAACACCACAGTTCAAAAGCATTAATTCTTCAGCACTCAGCCTTCTTCACAGTCCAACTCTCACATCCATACATGACCACAGGAAAAACCATAGCCTTGACTAGACAAACCTTTGTTGGCAAAGTAATGTCTCTGCTTTTGAATATGCTATCTAGGTTGGTCATAACTTTCCTTCCAAGGAGTAAGCGTCCTTTAATTTCATGGCTGCAGTCACCATCTGCAGTGATTTTGGAGCCCAGAAAAATAAAGTCTGACACTGTTTCCACTGTTTCCCCATCTATTTCCCATGAAGTGATGGGACCGGATGCCATGATCTTCGTTTTCTGAATGTTGAGCTTTAAGCCAACTTTTTCACTTTCCACTTTAGTGTCAGTACCCACCAAATCTAATAGTCCATCATCGTATTTGATAGTTCCATGACTGTCTTGATGTTATCCCATAACGAGACCTCAAAGTCACTGTAACTGTCCCAATTATATTTTGCGTCTCTTACCTTCTGTGGTTGCCACAGTCTGTTGGTTCTCTTTATAGGCATCTTTTTGACTGGGAGCAGTTACTTTTACAAGCTTTTGTAATTCACCACTTAACTATTATAATCTCTTGCCCCTCGGCTTCTCTCCCCTTTAATTACCCTGAATGCTACTTGTCTCATAGTAATATGTAAGAAAACAATTTCGTGTATTAAGTAATTAACATCAGCTAACCTTTGTTCTTACTCTCTGACACTCAAACACCAGGGGCCAGGGGTTGGCTGGTAAGGTCTGAGCACTTCTGTTTCATCCCAGGCTGTTCACCCCAGAGAAGGAGCCATAGGAGGAAAATGGTTTCTGGGGTCACGCCAGGTGGCTCACTCAGTATCACGGATCAGTGACAGTGCTAGGCCAGAAGGGAGTATGACCATGAGCCTGCTCAAAGAAATAAGGGGACAAATGCAATTAGAGTAAGGTCTCAAAACTTGAGCTCAGGCTCCAGCAAAATCAAACAGTAGGATGAAACAAGGGGTGAACCAAAAGCAGAAAAAGATGGGATGAAGTTTAAAAGAACAGCCAGCTACCCATATTAATATCCTGCACTTTATAGCAACTCTAGACTTTGGGTCACTACCATCCACTAACCCAGGATACTTAGCCCAAGGAATTTTGTTTCTCTCCCCACCTCTTTCTTTCCCCCTCTTCCTCCTCTTTATTATGCTGATCTACCCACTTGTCTGCCTTTTTTTTTTTTTTTAACTTTCTGTTTGCTTTACTCATTCTCCTTACTGTACATAAACAAACCCAAAATTCAGTTTTGCCAACAGGTTAGCTCTTCTGAGATGGAGAGGAGAAGGCTGGAAATCCTTGTTCCCCTCTAATACCATGAGGAATTCTTGTCCCCATTGTACTATTATAATGTCTAGGATTAGTTTCTCTTTATTAATTTATTAAGTCACATTTATTAACTTATTTCAATTGGGATAAGATTATTTGAGAAAAATGAACATATTTTACTCTTCTTACTTTTCTTTGTGTTCTCTTGATGGCAGTTAATAACCACTCCATGCTGGTTAATCAATATAAGATACATTCATATTATGATTGTGTTAAAACCTTTTAACATGAGTTTTATTATATGTGCTATTGAACACTTAGAAAAATGGGTGAAGCAAGTGAAAACTATTGGTTTGTGTATGAAACTGAAAAAAATCAAGTAGAAAAGAAAAAATATGCAAAACAATGATTTTTAAGAATTTTGTTTCAGTGAATTTTGTGTAATACAGTGTATTATTGCTGAGTTCCTACTATGTGCTAGTTATTCTTCTAGGTATTTTACATGTGAAATCTCATTTCATTTAATCTTTACAACAATAAAAACAGTAGAAATAAGGACTTAAGTTATTATCCCTAATTTGCTAGTCAAAAGTCAGAAGCACTTAGCATTGTCTTATCCAGGGTCACCCAGGGAGTAAGTCGAGACAGGATCCTGACACAGGCACTTTGACACTTAGGCCATGTTATAACGTTCCATGGGGCCATAATCACGTGAACCATTCCTTTTTGATAAACACACCCACACACACACCCTAATAGTTCTGTTTGTCTGAGGAACCTTGATTAACACAATACTGCATCTATGTGTTTCTGTGAAGAACTGAGGTTCTTTTTTGAGATCCTTGGATTTTCTCATGAGGAAACTATTTCATAATTATTCCTTTAAAATGTAAAGACATTGTTTACATTACCTTTATGATATAACTTAATGCTTGAGATGAAAGGTCTTAGATGTTCACAGAAACAATGTCTTTGAACTTCAGTTTTCAAGTTGTCAACCTCAATACTTAGCAGTTAAGCAATGGATATTCATGTTTGAATTTAGTCACATAATGTATACTCTGGAAATCCAATTTTAGTACTTATCTGTTGTGACCTCAATCTACTAAAATAAAGAAATAATTTAGGGTCTTTAGCTGCCAATATACACAGTCCATTTTAAAAGGAAAAGTTCTCTTTTCATTTACTATGTTCTTCCTCTAAAATGGTTCATCTATTTGTCTGTATTTTGAGTTTGCTCCTTGTCCCAAATGGAAATATTGCACTCAGTTTTTTCCTTCTTGTGCAAGTTTCAACTATTTCCACCCACTTTGCAGTTTTTATTTCCAGGCTTGATTGCCACATGAATTTTGTAGTTAATTTTTCAAATTAGATATCTTTTACTTGGGAGTTGTGCATTCATGCAGATAATTAATCAAAAATACAATCCCAGAAATACAATTGTGCTGATAATTGATCAATACAGTACAACTGGAAATAGCATCTCCAATTTCAACAACCCATGATTTATTACTTTTTGTAGTTATTTCAAGGTAATGAGCTCCTTCTACTGATAAGAAAGCTTTGACATGGAATTTGTTCTTCCATGGAGAGCATTCTGAAGTCCAAATTAAATAAAAGATATGTTATTTCCTTTACACTATGGCTTATTAAAGATTGCTGTTTGGAACATAATGACTAGATAAACCCCAACCAAAAAATTAAAAAACGGAACTCTTCAAGAATTTAAGATAATATATTTACGGTTTCCTAAAGTTTTTATTTCTCTAAAATAATAGTTGATTTGGTCGATCTCTAAAACAACAATTGAATGGATCTTTTGAACTGTGGTGCTGGACTCTTGAGAGTCCCTTGGACTGCAAGGAGATCAAACCAGTCAATCCTAAAGGAAATCAGTCCTGAATAGTCACTGGAAAGACTGATGCTGAAGCTGAAACTCCAATACTTTGGCCACCTGATGTGAAGAACTGACTCACTGGAAAAGACCCTGATGCTGGGAAAGATTGAAGGCAGGAAGAAAAGGGGGCGACAGAGGATGAGATGGTTGGATGGCATCACTGACTCAATGGATGTGAGTTTGAGCAAGCTCTGAGAGTTGTTGATGGACAGGGAACCCTAGCGTGCTGCAATCCATGGGGTCGCAAAGACTTGAACATGACTGAATGACTGAAATGAACTGAAAACAATAATATTCATAAATAGGGAAACTCATTAGCTCTGTTTACTCTCATTTTTGTGTTTTTTAAATGAAATAAAATAGATTTTGAAACATTTAGATCTCCTCTAATAACAGAATGTATTCACAGTGAAAGAATTGCTTGACAGTATAAAGTAGAGGTTAAAGCAGTTAGACTCAGTCAATAGAATTATTTTAATTTCTTTAATGCCTGAAAATGTAGAAAGAAATAAAATCTTGTTTCTATGCTGCTAAATAGCAACATCCAGGGTGGTTGGTCCCATCTTGGACTGGTGAGTTTTTTTACTCTTATACTCACCTGTCTGAACTACCTTATAAGATTATAAACATATACTACTGTTTAATTGATATTTGAAAATAGATGAGCTCTATTTCAATAAAAATATAATTATTAAAATTTAAAAATCTACTTAACTGCTGATTTATATGAATGAGTCCACAGTTATTTGGGGAAGGAGTATCTTATTCAGCCTTGCTAATTATCATGTACTACAAAGAATCCAAATTATATAATTTTATATTGTTACCAGTTGATTAATTTAGCATTTCAGTCTCTCCATATGGGAGTTGTAGAAAATTTGAGTTCAATATCTAGGATAGAATTTTCAGTGTGCTCTTTCTTTCTTTCTGTAATATACTTTTATAATATATATATTACAAAATGTGTATATATATACATACATATTATATATATGTAATATATAACAAATATATTTCTGTAATATATATCCATGTGATTCCTTTATAATTTATTCATATTCTCTCATTTTCTCCCTCCAACCTCTTTCCTCCCAACCCCTGAAAAGAAAAAGGTCACATCCTGAACTTAACCTTATCTACAAAGCATATCTTTTCAAAGCTGTGTTTTCCTTTTGGTGTGATATGTTTACTTTATAACCTATGTACCTAAGTTGGTTTTCACTTGTAAGTCCCAAGGAATAGTTAGATAAAAAACTTATAACAACATTTAAAAGCACTTATGTGCATGTATGTGTGTGCCAACTATAAGGCTGTAATTTTTCTTCTAAGTTGTCTTTTGTGGTGTTCAGTATGAGTAAGAAAGTGGCTTACATAATTACTGTAGTTCATTAGCTTAGAATTTGATGTCTCTTCTAGTTACTGAGGAATGGATCCAATATTGAAAATGAAATGAGCCTTTTACTATATAATTAAGAGAAACACACAGACGCTTGATATTGCAAAAACATTTTTAAAATGTGGGACCAGAGGCCTAGACACAAAGCTCAATTGGTGAGAGAGTTTAGAAAAATATTAGGACCGCTTAAACTCTAATTTGGAGTTTTCAAACATGCAATAGGATTTTAATCTTAAACACGAGGTGCTTTGGCATACCATTTGTAAGATAAGACACATTAGTAGCAATGTAACTTAAATGGGGAAGCAAAGAAAAAAACACTCTTCTCTCTGTTTATCTCTTCTCTGCCAAGATTAGGAGGGCCTTTGGGGGCTTAAAATTATCCTCTGCCTTGAACCACAAGTCAGATTGCAAACCACAGGATTATGAATATATCTGAATTTTCCTGTTTATTTTAAAATTGATAATACCTAGGGGTTTCTATGGAAAGGAGGATTTTATTTCTTTACGTTATTAATGATTCATCTAAAATTAACCCTGTTATAATTTGTGTAGAAAATATTCTTGTTTATCTTCAGTAAGTAATGATTGATTAATAAAAACATTTTAAACTACAATTGCTCTTTGTATGTGCTAAGTCGTTATAGTTGTGTCTGACTCTTTGGGACCCCATGGACTGTAGCTCGCCAGGCACCTCTGTCCATGGGATTCTCCAGGCAAGAATACTGGAGTGGTCTTCCCCACCCAGGGATCGAATTTGCGTCTCTTACATCTCCTGCATTGGTAAGTGGGTTCTTTACCATGAGCACCACCTTGGAAGCCCACGATTACTCTTAAGTGATGGCATGTCTGAGGTATAATAGATCGCTTTTTAAGCAAGATAAATTCTCCCCAAAATCAGTATCTAACATGAGGGATTTTGTTTTTATTTTCTTGCTCACATAAAGTCAAAACAGGAATTTCTGAGGTGAATAACTTTACTGCAAGTGCTAATTCAGTTCCTTCCTTCCTGTGGCTTTGCCATCTTTCATATGTGACTTTCAGAGACACCCCAATAGATGGAAAAACACAGTGGGTTGTGTATGGGAGGTTTGCATGACCTAGGCTTAGTAGTGGTACTTACCTCTTCCTCTCATTTTCTACTGGCAAACAGTCCCATGTAACTTGAAGGAGGCTGAGAAATAGTCTAATCATGTGATCAGAAAAAAGAAAAAAGACCAGGTTTGGTGCTATGGCTTGGTATTCTGGAGATGAGCACTATAGAAATGTAAACAGCTATTCAGTAATGAAAAACTATTAACCATTTGCACAGTTAAGTCACCATTATCCCTTTCTTTATTTTTATTTTATTTTATTTTTAAACTTTACAATATTGTATTGGTTCTGCCATATATGGAAATGAATCCACCACAGGCATACACGTGCTCCCCATCCTGAACCCTCCTCCCTCCTCCCTCCCCATACCATCCCTCTGGGTCATCCCAGTGCACCAGCCCCAAGCATCCAGTATCGTGCATCGAACCTGGACTGGCGACTCGTTTCATATATGATATTATACATATTTCAATGCCATTCTCCCAAATCATCTCACCCTCTCCCTCTCCCACAGAGTCCAAAAGACTGTTCTATACATCAATGTCTCTTTTGCTGTCTCGTATACAGGGTTATTGTTACCATTTTTCTAAATTCCATATATATGCGTTAGTATACTGTATTGGTGTTTTTCTTTCTGGCTTACTTCATTATCCCTTTCTTAAAAATTTTTATTGGAGTATAGTTGATTTAAAGTCTTCTGTTAGTTTCTACCGTATAGAAAAGTGAATCAGATTATTTTCCCATGTAGACCATTACAGAGTATTGAGAAGAGTTCCCTGTGCTGTACAGTAGGTCCTTATCAGTTATCTATTTTATGTTATATAGCAGCATGTATATATCAGTCCCAGTCTCCCAGCTTATCCCTTTCTCCCCTTTCCCTCCTGGTAACCATAAGTCACCATTATCTTGGATTCTCTTTACTTATTCATGCTCTCATCTTTTACAGCACTTAATTTTTGCTTTTTAAACACTAAGAGGGAACCACATACTAATTTCAAAATAATGAAATGCACAAGGGCCATGCATATGTGTGCAGGCTTGTATATTTGAGTTTTTCAGAGTTTTGCAAAGAGTATAAAGACCTGTTTTGTATTTTATCTTTGTAGGTTTTATTTTATAGCCATAAAAGGATGCATGGGATTTAGGCTTCTTAATATGATGGAGTAACAGAGACCAAATTTACTTTCCATTGTAACTAAGAAATGAACACTCTATATGAAACAATGCCTTTCAACATTGGACAACTGGCAGAGTAACATTGTCATCTTTGATAGAGGAAAACAAATAAAGAGAGCTCTATAACTGCCCCAGACTAAGGTCTGAAAGAATTTTCCAAACCGTAGCCCAGGGAATGAAACCCAAGGAGAGCCCAGAGTTCTCAATTCATTGAAGAGACAGGGATCAGAATTCTGGGAGGTCAAGGCAGTTAAATTTACAAGACAGGAGTCAGCTGCACAGAGGAAGAGAGAGCTCCAGAGATATGCAGAAAGCTCTCCTGAACTTTTTGGCTGGGTACTGATCTGCACATGTGTGAGAGATACTAATTACTCATAGCTTGGGACAGAACCATCAGGAGGCAGCAAACTAAATAATTCCTGTGATTTAGAAAGAGTTGGGTATAATTTGTGTTCCCACCAGCCAGAGCAGAAAAACCTTTTAATATATAGACACTGGAGAGAGTGATTGGAAAGATATCACCTTAGGCATGAGATAACTCAGAACACAGACTAAAGGCTTCTCTGGACACATCCTTACAAGGTTTTAAAGCAAGCTTGTAAGGATTAAATTAATTCCCAGAAATTTAACTGAGTCTCAGAGCAAATTACTATTTAAAAGAATTCAACTACATTTAACTCCCATCAGTGTAAAATTCTCAGTGTTCAGAATTCAATAAAAAATTACTAGGCATGCAAAGAGGCATGAAAAAGAGACCTATAACCAGACCTATAACCAGGAGAAAATTCAGTCAATAGAAACAGGCCAGAAATAACAGAGGTGATGGAATTAGGAGATAAGAAAATTGTTCAAGGAGGTAAAAGAAAACATGAACATGATGCAGAGAGAAGTGGAAGATATTTTTAAAGATCCATATGAAATTTCTAGAGGTGAAATATATAATATATGAGTAGAAATTATACTAGATGTGATTAAAAGGAAATTAGACCCTGCAGGAAAAAATTAGCAAACTTGAAGACACAGCAATAGAAATTACCCAAAATGACAAACACAGAGGGAAAAAAGATCAGAAAATAATGAACAGAGCAACATGACAGGAAGGACAGTATCAAGTGTTCTGATGTACATGTATGTGGAGTGCCAGAGTGGGTAGAGAAGCACAAAAAACTGGAGAAGCAAGGGCTGAGAAATTTCCAAAGTTCATTAAAAATATAAACACATGGATTGAAGAATATAAACAAAACCCAAGTAAAATAAACACGAAGAAAACCACTCCAAAACACATCATAAATGCCTAGATGACAAGACTGATGAAGATAAAAATCTTAAAAGCAGCCTGAGAGAGAGGGGGGAAAAAAAGAAAATTCAGGGCGACAAAAAAAAGGACTGCAGGAACTTATTGTCAGAAACTATGCAAGCCAGAAGACATGGAACAACATCTTTAAAATATTGAAAAAGGAAAAAACAAAACCCTGCCAACATGGAATTGGTACTCAGTGAAAGCCTCTTTCAAAAAATAAAGGTGAAGTGCAGACAAATAAAACCTTAAAATTCATTATCAGTAGACCTGCTCTACAAAAGAAATGTTACGGGAAGAACAAAGGGAAAACAATACCAGATGGAAATATGGACCCACACAAAAAATAAAGATGCCTAAACACAGGCAAAAAATGTGAAATTATGAAAGGTGTTTTTCTTATATTTTAAAATCCCTTCTGAAGACTATTGACTGTTTAAAGCAAAAAATAATAATAGTGCATTGTAGAGTGTATAACATATATAAAAGTAAGGTATATGACAAAAATAGCACAAAAGAGGAGGGGAAATGGAAGAATACTATTAATTACTGAGGTGTGAAAGGATATATTCTTATTGGAATGAGCACTGTGATAAGATTTAAAATATGCATATTGTAGATACTTTGAGAAACCATGAGAAAATAAAGCAGAAAGCTTAGGTTAATAAACCAATAGATCAGTTGTTATTCGCTCAATCATGTCTGACTCTTTGCGACCCCATGGACTGCAGCACGCCAGGCCTCCCTGTCCATCACCAACTCCCCAACTCTCATACTCATGCCTATTGAGTAGGTGATGACATCCAACCATCTCATCCTCTGTCATCCCCTTCTCCTCCCGCCTTCAATCTCTTCCAGCATCTGGGTCCTTTCAAATAAGTCTGCTCTTCACAAGAGGTGGCCAAAGTATTGGAGTTTTAGCTTCAACATCAGTCCTTCCAATGAACACCCAGGACTGATCTCCTTTAGGATGGACTGGTTGGATCTCCTTGTAGTCCAAGGGACTCTCAAGAGTCTTCTCCAACACCACAGTTCAAAAGTATCAATTCTTCGGCACTCAGCTTTTTCCTCAGTCCAACTCTCACATCCATACATGACCACTGGAAAAACCATAGCCTTGACTAGATGGACCTTTGTTGGCAAAGTAATGTCTCTGCTTTTTAATATGCTGTCTAGGTTGGACATAGCTTTTCTTCCAAGGAGGAAGCATCTTTTAATTTCATGGCTGCAGTCACCATCTGCAGTTATTTTGGAGCCCCCAGAAATAAAGTCTGCATCTGTTTCCACTGTTTCTCCATCTATTTGCCACAAAGTGATGGGACTGGATGCCATGATCTTTGTTTTCTGAATGCTGAGCTTTAAGCCAGGTTTTTAATTCTCTTCTTTCACTTTCTTTTACTTTCATCAAGAGGCTCTTTAGTTCTTCTTCACTTTCTGCCATAAGGGTGGTGTCATCTGGATATCTGAAGTTATTGATATTTCTCCTGGCAATCTTGATTCCAGCTTGTGCTTCTTCCAGCTCAGTGTTTCTCATTATGTATTCTGCATATAAGTTAAATAAGCAGGGTGACAATATACAGCCTTGACGCACTCCTTTTCCTATATGGAACCAGTCTGTTGTTCCATGTCCAGTTCTAACTGTTGCTTCCTGACCTGCATATAGCTTCTCAAGAGTCAGGTCAGGTGGGCTGGTATTCCCATCTCTTTCAGAATTTTCCACAGTTGTTGTGATCCACACAGTCAAAGGCTTTGGCATAGTCAATAAAGCAGAAATAGATGTTTTTCTGGAACTCTCTTGCTTTTTCAATGATCCAGTGGATGTTGGCAATTTGATCTCTGGTTCCTCTGCCTTTTCTAAAACCAGCTTAAAACATCTGGAAGTTCATGGTTCATGTATTGTTGAAGCCTGGCTTGGTGAATTTTGAGCATTACTTTGCTTTCGTGTGACATGAGTGCAATTGTGTGGTAGTTTGAGCATTCTTTGGCATTCTTTGGGTTTGGAATGAAAACTGACCTTTTTCAGTCCTGTGGCCACTGCTGAGTTTTCCAATTTGCTGGCTTATTGAGTGCAGCACTTTCACAGCATCATCTTTTAGGATTTGAAATAACTCAACTGGAATTCCATCACCTCCACTAGCTTTGCTCGTAGTGATGCTTCCTAAGGCCCACTTGAGGCATCACATTCCAGGATGTCTGGCTCTAGGTCAGTGATCACACCATCGTGATTATCTGGGTCTTGAAGATCTTTTTTGTATAGTTCTTCTGTGTATTTTTGCCACCTCCTCTTAATATCTTTTGCTTCTGTTAGGTCCATATTATTTCTGTCTTGTATTGTGCCCATCTTTGCATGAAATGTTCCCTTGGTATCTCTAATTTTCTTGAAGAGATCTCTAGTCTTTTCCACTCTATTGTTTCCCTTTATTTATTGCATTGATTGCTGAGGAAGGCTTTCTTATCTTTCCTTGCTATTCTTTGGAACTCTGCATTCAAATGGGTATATCTTTCCTTTTCTTCTTTGCTTTTTGCTTCTCTTCTTTTCACAGCTATTTGTAAGGCCTCCCCAGACAGCCAGTTTGCTTTTTTGCATTTTTTTTCCTTGGGGATGGTCTTGACACCTGTCTCCTGTACAATGTCATAAACCTCCATTGATAGTTCATCAGGCACTCTCTTTATCAGATATAGTCCCCTAAATCTATTTCTCACTTCTGCTGTATAATCGTTAGGGATTTGATTTAGGTCATACCTGAACAGTCTAGTGGTTTTCCCTACTTTCTTTAATTCAAGGCCGAATTTGGCAATAAGGAGTTCATGATCTGAGCCACAGTCAGCTCCTGGTCTTGTTTTTGCTAACTGTATAGAGCTTCTCCATCTTTGGCTGCAAAGAATGTAATCAATCTGATTTTGATGTTGACTATTTGGTGATGTCCACGTGTGAGTTTTCTCTTGTGTTGTTGGAAGAGGGTGTTTGCTATGACCAGTGCATTCTCTTGGCAAAACTCTATTAGCCTTTGCTTTGCTTCATTCTGTACTTCAGGAACAAATTTGCCTCTTACTCCAGTTGTTTCTTGAATTCCTACTTTTGCATTCTAGTCCCCTATAACAAAAAGGACATCTTTTTTGGGGTGTTAGTTCTAGAAGGTCTTGTAGGTCTTCATAGAACTGTTCAGCTTCTTCAGCATTATTGGTCAGGGCATAGACTTGGATTACCGTGATATTGAATGCTTTGCCTTGGAAATGAACAGAGATCATTCTGTCGTTTCTGAGATTGCATCCAAGTACTCCATTTCAGACTCTCTTGTCGACTATGATGGCTACTCAATTTCTTCTAAGGGATTCTTGCCCACAGTAGTAGATATAATGGTCATCTGAGTTAAATTCACCCATTCCAGTCCATCAGTTTGCTGATTCCTAAAATGTCAGTGTTCACTCTTGCCATCTCCTGTTTGACCACTTCCAGTTTGCCTTGATTCATGGACGTAATATTCCAGGTTCCTATGCAGTATTGCACTTTACAGCATTGGACTTTACTTCTATCACCAGTTACATCCACAACTGGGTATTGTTTTTGCTTTGGTTCTGTCTCTCCATTCTTTCTGGAGTTATTTCTCCACTGATCTCCAGTAGCATGTTGGGCACTGACTGACTTCAGTGTCCTATCTTTTTGCCTTTTCATACTGTTCATGGAGTTCTCAAACCAGTAGTTGAGACAAAATGGAATGCTAAAAATAATTACTACAAAAGATTCAGAATAAGGGCAGAGGATGGGGTGAAAGAGCTGGAAACACATGGACACAATAAAAAACAAATAGTAAGGTGTAGATTAATAATAGCAGATAGTAATAGTAGACTTAAATCCAACTCTCAGCAACCCTACTTCTTGGTATCTACCCAAATGAAATAAAAGATATATGCACACAAAAATTTGTAAGCACCTTTTTATAAGTTTATATAAGCCAAACAACTCAAATACCCATCAACTTGTGAATGAATGAATAGAATATAGCATATCCATATAATGAGATACAGCAATAAAAAGGAGCAAACGACTTAAATCATGCAAAGACATGGATGAATCTTAACATATTATGCTAAGAGAAAGAAGTCATCCACAAAAACACTATACACTGTATGATTCCACTTGTATGAAGTTCTAGAAAAGGCAAAAATATAGTAACAGAAAGCAGACTAGTGGTTGCCAGAAGCTGGAAGGTCAGGAAGAGGAATGACTGCAAAAGGGCAGTGGTGACCTGTTGGAGAGTGCTGGAGTTGATTACAGCTTGACTGTGATGAAGATTTCACAACCGTGTACATTTGTCAAGACTTGTTGAATTGTACTTTCAAAATCGGCCCTCAATAAAGCTGACATTAAAGTGAATTAATGATTTGATGATCTCATTTTAAAAATAGCAAGTTGACATTATAAGTGAGCTAGTGAACGCCCTTGAAATAAGACCCCACTGTGGAGAGAAGAATAATTCATTGGAAGAATGTGAGGGGAGAAGATCAGTAGAATAGCCCGTATTCTAGGAATCCTGGGACTGAGTGTATTAATAGAGACTCTAATCCTTTCTCTATAGGAGTCTGTTAAAATCAACCTGAGAGCTTTGGCTACTTTCTTATCTAAACAGAAAGAATGACTTCATGACAGCTACTATGCTAACTGATTTCATGTCAGAAGCATCAGGTAATATGGCAAGCTGGAAAACTCTTGTATTTGCTACCTAGCTTCAAAGAGCAAACAAACAGGCTTCATTTGACTAATCGAGGCCAACTGGTTTTGGTCTTTAGCAGGCACTGGATTAGGACAGATGACAAATGCTTTTGAGATAGATGCATATAAGCCATTTTAGAGCCTGAGGCAGGGCATATCATGCTACAAGTGGAGCAGCAGAAGGCATAGCTGGGGAAAGAAAGCAAACTTTAAACTAAGAGCAAGTTGATGTTGATGCCAAATGTCACGTTAGAGGAGAGGGCCAAAGATGCACCTGTCTGCTTCTAAGGCTCATTAAAGATTTTAGAGGTTGGATAGTTTTAAAATCTCTCTAAGCAGCTAAATGCTATTGATTTTTCATTCTGTTTACTATATAATCTCTCTTTTAACTACTTAATTCTTACTGATATATTAAAACTTTTTAAATAAAAGTAATACATGAACAAGATTTTTTTTAAAGCCTTGAACAAGCATAGAAATGCATTTTTTTTTTTTAATGGATACATCTCTTCCCAATACCCAAGTCTATTCCCTTCTAGAAACATAAGTAATGTTAGAATCTCCTAATTTTTGTGTAAATCTGATCTTTATGCTGTGGCACTTAGGAGTTTGAGATTTCTTTTTTTCTAATACTTACACATATTTATATCATAAATCTAACTCTGATTTTCCCTTAAAAACCTTTGATCTTCCATTTACCTTGATCTGAGTCTGCACCTCAGTTAACAGTCTTCTCATTCAAGGCAAAAATATAAGATCCCTCTTTATTCCTTTTTATCTTAAACATTACACTCCAGGTACTTCCCTGGCAGTTCAGTGGTTAAGACTTCATGCTCACAATGCAGGGGCCATAGGTTTGATGCAAGAGTACTGGAGTGGGTTCATCCCTGTCAGGGAACTAAAATTTGGCATACTGAAAAATATGGCCTAAATAAAAAATCACATCCCATATTTAAGCCACTAGCAAATATCTTCATATCCACTTCTAAGTTATTGCAGTATTTCACAACTTCTTACTTTATCTACCATTACCACATCTAGATTCAAGCCACCATCCTCTCCTAACTAGTTTCCCTGAGTCTACTTTTACCTTTTAAAGTCTGGGCAATTTATGGAATTATGTCCTACCCCTATTAGAAAACCTCCAATGACATTGTGGACACTGGAATGAAATCTAGACTTCGTGGGCTACAAAGCCTGCCAACTTGCCTTTGGCTATTTCTCTGATCTCACCTGTCTCTCTCTAGTACACTTCACTCCCATAAAACCTGCTTCCTTGCTGATTTGAAAACAAATTCAATGCATTTTGTTCTCAAGATCTTTTTGTTTGTTTTCTGCCTTTAATTTCACCTGAAATGCTCTTCCTCATGTACTTGTGTGGCTCATTCAACATTCTGCTTAAATATCACCTCCTCCAAAAGCTCTTATCCTGAAACACCATCCCATTCCATCATGTCATTACTCACTTATCCTTACCTGCTTTATCAGTCTTTATGGCATTTATCACCACTTGAAATATTGTACCTATTTTATTGCCTATCAGACACACTAAAATATTAACTCTAGAAGGAAACAGACTTAGTTTATTTTTAACAATAGTTACATCCCTCCAGAGAATGGTGTCTATCATAGAACAAACAATAAATGTTTTTTGAATGATTGAATGAACCCTCAGCATTTTAGCTATCTAGATAGTTTTATGAAGTGCTTCCTGCTTCATTAATCTATAGTCATTACTGTGATCACCAAGCACAGATCAATTCAAAGTATGTCTCTTTTTCTATCTGAAAGGCAAAATAAAAGCTAACTAAAAAAAATGAACCAAGTCCCTTGCTAGTTTTTTTTAAAAATATATAATCAATAGTCAAACACATTAGACTGAAGATTAGTTACGTCTTCAGAATCTTTGCTTCCAGGTAAAGAAAAAAAATTTAAAAATAGCGTTAACATTTGTGTATTTCAGAGACTAGTTATTTGATTTTTTCTTTTTGGAACTACATCTCATTCCTCAAGAAATCTCGCCAGATGTCACCCAGTGAAGGTTGGATCCATCAGCATTAATCATACGTTCATTTGCTGTAGACACTATTTTGGCTTTCACAAGTCTTCAGGGTTGCAGTGTTCTATATTAAGCTGTATCACTCTGATCCAGCTGATTCTGGAATACTGCCAACGTGAGGGACATCTTCAAAGGCCTTTTAAATTAATTATTTATTTGGCTGCCCCAGGTATTAGTTGCGGCATGCAGGATCTCTTAGTAGTGGCATGCAAACTCTTAGTTTCGGCATGTAGGATCTAGTTCCCTGACCAGGGATCAAACCTAGGTCCCCTGCCCTGGGAGCACAGAGTCCCAGCCAAATGGACCACCAGGGAAGTCCCTTCAAAGGCCTTTTTAAAGTTTCAGAATAGAACTGTGTTCTCTAAGAGTACATGTTCTTTATGATGGTGGTGATGATCTTTCCCAGCTTTGAACAATCTTGTTAACATATGGTTTTCATGTATTTATATCTACAAGAATGCAAAACACAGCTAAGAAAGAAAAATTTGAACCACTATTCTCTCAGTTTAAACAATAAGATATGAGAGTCAAAGCACCCCCAATTTGCCCCCCCAGAATATGTATTAATAACAATTTAATCCATTTCTCTGGTCCCATCATACATTAGGGACTTCTCTGATGGCTCAGATGATAAAGCGTCTACCTACAATGCAAGAGACCTGGGTTCAATCCCTGGGTTGGGAAGACCTCCTGGAGAAGGAAATGGCAACCCACTCCAGAACTCTTGCATGGAAAATCCCATGGATGGAGGAACCTGGTAGGCTACAGTCCATGGGGTTGCAAAGAGTCAGACACGACTGAGCGACTTCACTTTCACTTTCATCATACATTTGACAAGAGAGTATCTAGTAATCAAGTAAAAAAAGCCAGTTAAGGGGAAAATTTTACTCTGTTCATGGTTTCCAGTGAAGCATGCTGCTGCTGCTGCTAAGTCGCTTCAGTTGTGTCCGACTCTGTGCGACCCCACAGATGGCAGCCCACTAGGCTCCCCCATCCCTGGGATTCTAGATTATATTAAAATAAATTTAGAGTATCAGTCTAAAATATCACTGTCTGCCTTAATGAAAACATGTCTTGATTTGAATGTTGTTTGTAGGTTTCACACACTCCAGTGATCCTCAACAAGGAAAACAATGTAAGTCTCAAATATGCTAGTAATTTAATCTAGTAATCAGTTATTGACATAAATCTATAATAGTTGAAACCCTTAGGAAGCGACTAGAACAGAAAGAATGGACTTACCAAAAACTGGATTGTAAAACTTGAGTTTAAAATGTGATGAAATCTGTCTAAAGTGGTAAAGGTGATGATACTAATGGGAAAAAGGGGGGACATAGTTGAAAAATCCATGGGGATTCCTCATAATAGACTTAAAAATTAATTTAAAAATACCAGAATATTTCCCAAGTATAATTGTTATGGTCTTGCCAGGTGGCGCTACTGGTAAAGAACCAGCCTGCCAATTGCAGGAGACATAAGTGATGCAGATTTGATCCCTGAGTTGGGAAGATCATCTGGAAAAGGAAATGGCAGCCTAGTCCAGTATTCTTGCCTGGAGAATCCCATGGACAGATACGCCTGGTGGGCTACAGTCCATAGGTTAGCAAAGAGTCAGACACAACTGAAGAAACTTAGCACACATGCATGCGTATATAGTTGTTGTATTTGTGGAATTGTCAATTGATCCAAGTAATAATAGGTTTTATTAGAGCTAAGTTCTTTTTACTTCTTTAGTCCTCACATTTGTAATGAGATCAGCTTGGATGTCTTCTTTAATCCATCTTTCTCTTAGTAGCGACATATGCAGACTGTTCTTTAACTTGGAAAAGATTCTAGGGTTTTGATGAAACTGTGATAAAACTAAGGGCATCTCCCTGAGCTAAGCATGCAATAGGCACTCAGTGAATCAGACTTTGTTTCATTTTTATATGCCATCTTGTCTAATTTCTAAAATGATGCTTGCTTTCAGGTTTGGATTGTGTATTGTATTGACATATTATTTAATAGTTGCTAAACCCCATGGATGGTGGAGCCCGGTGGGCTGCAGTCTATGGGATCGCTAAGAGTTGGACAGGACTGAGTGACTTCACTTTGACTTTTCACTTTCATGCATTGGAGAAGGAAATGGCAACCCACTCCAGTGTTCTTGCCTGGAAAATCCCAGGGACAGGGGAGCCTTGTGGGCTGCCGTCTATGGGGTCGCACAGAGTCGGACACGACTGAAGCGACTTAGCAGCAGCAGTAGCAGCAGACAGGACTATGAAATAAATAGAACATATAGAAAAGCTTTTACCTTTGAGTATCTGTTAGTGCACATACAGCCTTCATTAAGAACTTGTTTATAATTTTCAAGGGAAATAAAAGGAAAAATGTGAGTTGTGGAGTGGTAGAGTTATAATTAAAGGATTGTTGGCAGTGTTATTTTGGCGAACAAAAATAATTCCAAACCAAAAATAAGGAATAATTTCATACAGAAAAACCCTCTTGCTACTTTGCACTATCGAGCACATTACCTCTCTTTCAACAAGATTATACTTGTTGATATCCCTTGATATCAAGATTATATCTCAAGGGATCTCACAGTTTACAAAGATCAAGTAGTGGGTACCACTTGGAATTCTTGGGCAGATCCCCCAAAAAGGAATCAGTCTGAAGGATAAAGAAAACTTTGATTGTATTTACTATTGTTTATTTAGGAACCTATGGGCAAACATGAAATCTGCTTCTTCTGTGTAAATGTAATTGCACTATAAACTAATTTTTATAAACCAATCACCATTGATGTATTTTGATATATAACTGTTAAAAAATACACTACACGGGACTTCCCTGGCTGTCCAGTGGTTGCGACTCTGCACTACCAACGCAATGGGCAATCCCTGGTTGAGGAACTAAGATCCCACATGCCTTGCTTCATGATCAAGAAAATATAAAACAAAACACAGCACTTTCCTTAGTTTCTAATTGCCTTCTTGGTTCTCCTTATAACCTCATACCCTGTTACTTTCTTTCCCATCTTTGCACTCTCAGGAAAAAACAAAAAGGAAAAATATTTATATTTTTGAAGAAATTCAGATACCAATTTATTTGTTTATTGTGAGGAGTTTTTACTTTACCTTTTAACCAAAGAAATGGACTGAGGGTGGACAGGAACAGTAGTGCTATAAGTCTGAGGGAGTTAGGACATCAATTATGGAATCACATATACCTGGATTGGAATCCCATCTCTACTATTTACAAACATTTACCATAGATAATAGATGGGGAAACAGTGGAAACAGTGTCAGACTTTATCTTTTTGGGCTCCAAAATCACTGCAGATCGTTACTGCAGCCATGAAATTAAAAGACGCTTACTCCTTGGAAGGTAAGTTATGACCAACCTAGACAGCATATTGAAAAGCAGAGACATTACTTTGCCAACAAAGGTCCATTTAGTCAAGGCTATGGTTTTTCCAGTGGTCATGTATGGATGTGAGAGTTGGACTGTGAAGAAGGCTGAGTGCTGAAGAATTAATGCTTTTGAACTGTGGTGTTGGAGAAGACTCGTGAGAGTCCCTTGGACTGCAAGGAGATCCAACCAGTCCATTCTGAAGGAGATCAGCCCTGGGATTTCTTTGGAAGGAATGATGCTAAAGCTGAAACTCCAGTACTTTGGCCACCTCATGCGAAGAGTTGACTCATTGGAAAAGACTCTGATGCTGGGAGGGATTGGGGGCAGGAGGAGAAGGGGACGACAGAGGATGAGATGGCTGGATGGCATCACTGACTTGATGGACGTGAGTCTGAGTGAACTCTGGGAGTTGGTGATGGACAGGGAGGCCTGGCGTGCTGCAATTCATGGGGTCGCAAAGAGTCGGACACGACTGAGCGACTGAACTGAACTGAAATGAAGCATAGATAAATGACTTAACCTCTCTGAGCCTTGGATTTTTCATCTATAGAGTGGAGAAATAATAGCATCAGAAAGTAGGGCTGAGAAAATTAAATGATGTAATAAATATAAAAACTCTTGGCACAAGGCCCTACACGTTGTAATACATGATAAATGCTAGTTAGCAGTTTTTCTGTTATCCACAACAGTTCCTATTCTTTTCTTCCTTACCAACATTTTATGGCAAAAAATTTCAAATATATAGAAAAACAAAAAATTTTACATCGAACACCCATACATGTCCACCTTTATGCTGCAATTAATATTTTACCATACTTGCTTTATCACATATCTATTTATTTCTCCAGTGAAAGTGACTTCAGTTGTGTCCGACTCTTTGTGATCCCGTGGATTGTGGCCTACCACGCTCCTCCATCCATGGGATTCTCCAGGCAAGAATACTGGAGTGGGTTGCCATTTCCTTCTCCAGGGGATCTTCCCAACCCACGGATCGAACTTGGGTGGCCCTCATTAGAGGCAGACACTTTAACCTCTGAGCCACCAGGGAAGCCTTATTTCTCCAGGCTTCTAACCATTTAGCAATCCATCTGTTCTGATTACTGTTGCATAATAAACTCTCTCAAGCTAAAGTTTAGTGACTTACAATAACAGTCATCTTGTTACACTCATGGATTTTGTGAGTTAGGAATTCAGACAGGGCATTGTGGAGTTGGCCTGTCATTGCTCTACCACGTCTGAGGCCTCAGCTGGGAGGGCTTGATGGCTGGGGGCTGAATCATCTGGAGGTACCTTCACTTACAAGTCTGCGGGTTGCCAACATCAGATATTATTTTTTTAATTTATTTTTTATTGAAGTATATTTGATTTACAATATTGTTTTAGTTTCTGGTTACAGCAAAGTGATTCAGATACATATATATATATATATATATAAAACTGAATCTTTTTTCATATCCTTTTCCATTGTGGCTTATTATAGGATATTAATGTAGTTCCCTATGCTATACAGTAGGATATTGTTGCTTATCCATTCTACACATAATAGTTTGCCTCTGCTAACCCCAAATCCCACGCCGTCCCATGCCCACTGGCAACCCCAAGTCTGCTCTCTGTGTCTGTGAGCCTGTTTCATAAATAAGTTCATTTGTGTCGTATTTTAGATTCCATGTGTAATTAATATCATATGGTATTTGTCTTTCTCTTTTTGACTTTCTTCACTTAGTATGATAATCTCTAGTCCCATTCATGTGGCTGCAAACAGCATTATTTCATTTTTTTATTATGGCTGAGTAGTATTCCATTATATATGTATATCACATCTTTCAGATACCATTTTGAATAGTTATGTATGTAACACATGGACATGTGAATGAAATATTTGGAATCTTTTAGACTTACAGACATAAAAGCCAACGTTCTACAATCAGGATTTGTTAAATGAGAATCAAAGTGGAAAAGTCTGACAATAAATAATTATTAGGGGAAGTGGGCATTTCCCTTTCTCACCTCCCCCTGGTGCTGGTATAATGTTAATGAAAAAACAGGAGATAAAGAAACTATATTTTAATAAAAAAATAAAACAAACAAAAGACAGAAGGAGAAATTAGTCTTTGGAAAAAAAGCATAATATTTTCTTTGCGTTTTTATTTCCTAAATTCATGTATCAGCCAAACTTCAACCACTAGCTGGGTAACCTTGGACAAGATACTTAATCTTTGTAAACTTCAGCGTCCTCAGGAGAAGTGGTTTAAAATTGTTGCTACCTCATACGGTTGTTGTGAGAATATGTACACAAAACACTTAACCTAGCGAATTGTGAACAGTAGCACAGAAGAAAGAGGACATTATTATGTGTTATTCTTCTTAAGTTAGATAAGCATAACGTCATGCAGTTATTCAGAGAAACACACTTTTCCCCTTTCTATTGCTCCATCCTGTGAGAGAAATTCACTTACTATATAAATATTTATTGAACACCTACTCTGTGCCCATCCCTGTGATAGGTGCTAGGGATATATTAGTGCTTAAGACAAATTCTACCCTGATGGTGCTTAAGGTCTGGAAGGCAACAGTGGCATTAAATAGTGATTACTCAAATTACTGTGTAACTACTGTCATAACAAAGGCTTTGAAGGTAAGTGCTGATGCTTTACCCCCTTTTTTTTTTTTAACTTTACTGTATAAAGTATTTATTCACTGTATAAATGCAATATGCAGAGGTGGATAACTTACTCTGAAGAGTCAGAAGGCTGACCCAGGAAAGTGACTTCTATGGTGAGATCTAGTCACCAAGACAGATTTGTAGGGTTGGCACTCACAGGAACAGTGAAGTCATTCAAATGCATAAGTAAAGTCACAAAAAGATCTCCATTCAGCTAAAGATTTTTTATTTAAGTGATAGGAGAAATTTCCTGAGGGTTCTTACAGTTAGAAACTATTATTATGGGATACTACTAGATTATTAGACTCAATATAAATATTAAGAACATTTTATTTAGTAAAATACGTTTAAGTGGATTAATGTGTTACAAAGTCAGGTGTTGTGTATTAAAAAGCTAGATTTTTAGCTTTTTATTTAAAAGGTAGATTTTAAAAATCAACCTTGCTAAACTTCAAGTTTAGCAAGATGCAGTATAGCAGTGGATAAGGTTTTATTTGCCTTGGGGAGTTATTTGTTTGTATTTTTAGGCATCGTGAAGTGGAAAGAACTTTGACGTCAGGAGGCCTGGGTTTTATTTCTGACACTTGCTCACTGGGGAGCCATAGGCAAGACATTTAAACTACAGTTTCCTCTTTTGTAAAAGGATATGTTAGTTACAAAAGCATGACGGAAGCTTAGCAGAGGAGCACTGCTAGCCTAGGAGATGACGTGTTGGTATGGATTGGGGTCAAAAGGTTCCTGAAACCCTGTTCTTCTTTCCCCTAAACATATGTTTGCTCCTTTTTTTCTGGCTTTGTGACGGGAAAGGGTCAGGTGTCTCATTACCTTAAGATTGAAAGGAAAGAGAGAGATAAGATTAGCAGCTTTTGATAACAGTATTGGAACGAATAACTAATAAGAGCAAAAGTTAAAAGTAAAGAGAACACGATGGGAATTGAAAATTGATCACTGCAGCTACATGGGAGTCTTGTAACTTCTCAGTGGTGCTTGGAGTAGAATAATCACACTACCATGCGAACCAACCAAACTATTCTCATTCTCTCAGAAAGCTTTCTTCTCCATCTTGCTCTTCTTCCTAAGCAACTTTCTGCCTTTCCCCATCCTGCATTTTCTTCTTCAGTTTCCTTATCACTTCTCCTTTGTTTTCTTTGCTTTCTCTCTTATACTCTTTTCCCTACTCCTTCTACTTTCCTCTTTCTATTGTTTCATCCCACAAAAACATAATCATCAATGAAAATTCAGTGAAGCAAAAATGCATTTCAATAAAAACTTTAAAAATTATACTCAGTTGTTATAACTACATGAAAGTGAGAGTGTTGGTCGTGCAGTCGTGTTAGACTCCGCGACTCCATAGACTGAAGCCCACTAGGCTCCTCTGTCCATGGAATTCTCCAGGCTGGAAGACTGGAGTGGGTTGCCATGCACTCCTCCAGGGGATCTTCCTGACCCAGGGATCAAACCTGGGCATATTCTTTACCATCTGAGTCACCAGGGAAGCCATTACAACTGCATATTGTCAAACAAATAACATTGAAAGGTCATTCCTCAAGTAGCCCAGTACCCCTGCAAGTCTCCATTTGAAACATAGTATCCTTGCACTCAGAGCTTCCCAGGTGACTCAGTGGTAGAGAATCCACCTGCAATGCAGGAGACACAGAAGATGAAGTTCAGTCCCTAGGGTGGAAAGAGCCCCTGGAGGAGAACATGGCAACTAGTTCCAGGAAATCTTATAGACAGAGGAGCCTGGCAGGGGTTGGGGGAGGCTACAGTCCATGGGGTCACAAAGAGTCAGACACAACTTAGTGACTGAGCACGCAGGCATCCTCCCAGTCACATGGTGGCACTTACACGTTTTTTAAGGGGAAAAATGTGACGAGTAAGCACAGCATTTATGCCCAGTGTGTAGGCCTCTCTGAGTTGAATATATTATGCTCTGATATTGTCAGATAATGTTATTGTCATTTTGCAGGTGGGCCCTCCAAAGAAATTATTTGTCAATCCAATCCAAAGAGTGATTATAGTTATATAGATAAAACAAACACAGGCAAATCTGACGGGAAAAAAAAAAAGAGTAGATTGCCTTAAATTTTATAGAACTCACCAGGGTATTTTTTATCTTCAAAACCCAAGAGGCAAATTATTTTTGGTGAAATAATTTATATACAATATTACATTTATTGATACATAAAAGTAACCAAACGTCATTATTCTGGAAATGGTACTGCTACAGCCTAGAAAATTCCTCAGCATCTCTGCCATTTATTACTACAGGGTCTACTAGCCAACCGTTTTGGAACAGATTGGCAGAGAAGGAAACTGCTCTTTTTAAATACGAGAGTCCTTGCAGGTACAATGGCGTGCTCTCCAACATTATTCTTTGGGCTGGAATTGATTTTGAAAAATTCTTGTCAGTAGATAGGCTGTTTGATCAAGTCAAATTCTTACAGATTGCCTAGGGTTGGGTTAGAAAGGAAGCCACTTAGAACAAATGAAAGAAGTCCAAAACTTCTGGCTCTGTTAACTAGAGTGTCTCATTTGTTAGTTAATATGAGAGAGCGAGAGAGAGCTGAAGAAACAAAAATTCTAAACTGGGAGCTTTTCAAATCATTTCGATTCTCAACCCTTTGATAAGGAGAAGTTAAGGTAGTAATAATAAACTTGTAACAAGTGCATGCATAAAGAAGAAACAAAGAATATGTTTTATTACTCTTAGAAATAAATATTAAGAGAATCAGCATGCTTGCAAAAAGATGAGAAAAATTTTTTTGTGTGTTTGAGTTGAAAATGTAAGCAGAACTTATTAAGGGAGCCATCCTCTAGAGACTGGATTATAGGATAGTTTTTCTTTAACAATCCCAGAAAAAGCCAGAATCCTTTTTTTGGAAGCTGGAAAAACAGGAAAAATCTGTATTTGTGTTTTGCCAGTAGTGAATTCTAAATGACCTGAGGGATGGCAGATAGCTCGCCCAGGAGTCAGTAGTTTCCAAGTAGACTGCTTCCTAAACATCAGGAAGACCTTAATTTAAAATGTTCCTCAAGTAGGTAAAATAGAAGCTTAGAAATTCGGTATCTTCAGAGTGAAGTGTTTTAGTAATGGGGAAAAAGTGGAAATTAGGTACTTAAATGAGGAAAAGTTTGAAGGCAAACCCTTGTTAGTACTCTCCCACCCTGTGCGGAGGAAGATGTGTTACGAGCATCCTAACTGACCCACTGAAGTAGTTCCCAGCAAGAGCCCATCTGGTTACTCCAATAGGGTGAGTTTCTCTTTAACTTCATCCACCTCATCTTGCTCTGATCCTATTCTTGTTCTCAAATTTCTAACCTAAATTTTATTTTTTCAATTAGACTTTTCTGGAAGTGAAATGCCCTGAACCTTTCAGATTGCTTCACAAGTATCTTTTAAATTGATAAATTGAACATCTGTGTTTTTCATTAGCTTCTGGTGAGCTTTAGTATTGAATGTATCCTGAAAGTCTGTTCATTCTTTTGCTGCGCTCAGTTTCTCAGCCGTATCTGAACCTTTGTGGCCCTATGGACTGTAGCCTGCCAGGCTACTCTGTCTGTGGGATTTTCCAGGGAAGAATACTGGAGTGGGTTGACATTTCCTACTCCAGAGGGTCTTTTTGATCCAGGGATCCAACTCACATCTCTTATGTCTCCTGCATTAGCAGGTGGTTTCTTTACCACTAGTGCCACCTGGAAGCCCTATATTCATTCTGCAGGTGGTCTAATAAAAGTGAATTTCTGAACACGCTTGGTTTTCATTAATGGCGATCTCATAAAGATTTATTTACCCTGAGAATTTAAATCTGAAAAAACCTGCCAATTGTTTTCTAACTCTTTAAGAGCAACATAGATGAACTAAAACCCACATTCTTTCACTGAACCTGGAAAATAGTTTGTGAAATTTTGCCACTGGCTTCCCCCGTGGCTCAGTGATAAAAAA
Organism: Bos taurus; assembly: GCF_002263795.3. Lineage (NCBI taxonomy): Eukaryota > Metazoa > Chordata > Mammalia > Artiodactyla > Bovidae > Bos > Bos taurus. Next base: position 30,153,232 of record NC_037333.1, on the reverse strand, counting down.
AATCTGCCTGCAATGCAGGATACCGGAATTCAGTCCCTGGATCAGGAAAATCCCCAGAGGAGGAAATGGCTACCACTGTAGTATTCTTGCCTGGAGAATCCCATGGACAGAGAAGCCTGGTGGGCTACAGTCTATAGGGGCGCAAAGAGTCAGACATGACTGAAGCAACTGAGCATGCATGCATGTCATGTATAAAACTTATTTTTTGTTTAAAATTATGGGTTACACTTTAAAATTACATTATTGATGATGATGATTGAGGCTGGGTAATGGATCCATTGGGGATTCATTAACTTATTCTTTCTATTTTGTATATATTTAAAAATTCTACAATAAATATTAAAACAGAAACAAGCAAAAAGACATATCAGGAGGTTTAAAATTCATCTTCAAAGAACTTTCTGGAATTGAGGTAATGTGATTTGTTCACTGCCTGGATTTCCAGTGTATTTGTCTCCACAACAAGCAAAACTTGAGCTCAGGTTGCTGGGGCAATGCTATCAGGTGTCTACCAGCTCTGCCTCTGCGGTTTCTTTGCCAGAAGGTACTATATTTGGATCTATGTTTAACACTTGACACTTTGGTTCAAGTTGTAATGAACCAACTCATTTCTTTCCTAAGAGCGTTTGGATACTTGTTTGCTCCTGCTGAACATATTGAAATATCTGTGAAACAGTCAAGATTTTGATTTTCCTAGGTGTGTTTCTGCTTTCTTTTAAAATAATAGATGTCCTCCTTGTACTCTAAAGCTTTGTGTTCCCTTGAATACCAACAGGATCCCTTGTTCAAAATTGATACATGCTTTTGTCTTTACCAGAAACACATAAGTGTTTCAGAGACTAAGTTCTGAAATAATGACACTAATTATTATGGTGAATAAATGAATTATATGTAATTCATATATCATGTAATATAATATCAATTTAGTATAAATAAAATATAAAATATTATAAATTTAATAAATAGTATAAATATAATTTATAAGTATTATAAAATTATATAAAATATAACAATAAGGCTATAAGAAGTTTTCAAGTAATCTGACCAGATAGAAAACTAGAAATGCCTTGTTTATTTCCCTTAAAGATTAAATCCTACATAGAAAGGCTTATCAGCCTAATATATTTCATTAAAGGAGATATTCAATTGATGTTAATTTGGAAAATTTGCCTCATTTATCTCACTAATGTATTCATTTTGCCTATGTTTTTGTAGTACTTTTTGTCATATTACTTTAATAATACAATATGTTGAATGTCTTTGTTTAAAGAAATTAGCAATATTTTCCTTTAATGTTTTATGTAGCTTTGATTAGGACTGTCCTTTTAAAATTGATTAAGGAGTATTTATATCAAATTTGGAAAACTCAGCAGTGGCCACAGGACTGGAAAAGGTCAGTTTTCATTCCAGGCCCAAAGAAAGGCAATGCCAGAGAATGTTCAGAATACCGCACAATCGCACTCATCTTGCATGCTAGTAAAGTAATGCTCAAAATTCTCCAAGCCAGGCTTCAGCAATACGTGAACCATGAAATTCCAGATGTTCAAGCTGGTTTTAGAAAAGGCAGAGGAACCAGAGATCAAACTGTCAACATCTGCTGGATCATCGAAAAAGCAAGAGAGTTCCAGAAAAACATCTATTTCTGCTTTATTGACTATTCCAAAGCCTTTGACTGTGTGGATCACAATAAACTATAGAAAATTCTGAAAGAGATGGAAACATCAGACCACCTGACCTGCTTCTTGAGAAACCTGTATGCAGGTCAAGAAGCAACAGTTAGAACTGGACATGGAACAACAGACTGGTTCTAAATATAAAAAGGAGTACATCAAGGCTGTATATTGTCACCCTGCTTATTTAACTTCTATGCAGAGTACATCATGAGAAACGCTGGGCTGGAAGAAGCACAAGCTGGAATCAAGATTGCCGGGAGAAATATCAATAACCTCAGGTATGCAGATGATATCACCCTTATGGCAGAAAGGGAAGAAGAACTAAAAATCCTCTTGATGAAAGTGAAAGTGGAGAGTGAAAAAGTTGGCTTAAAGCTCAACATTCAGAAAACTAAGATCATTGCATCTGGTCCCATCACTTTGTGGGAAATAGATGGGGAAACAGTAGAAACAGTGGCTGACTTTATTTTTGGGGGTCTCCAAAATCACTGCAGACAGTGACTGCAGCCATGAAATTAAAAGATGCTTACTCCTTGGAAGGAAAGTTATGACCAACCTAGACAGCATATTTAAAAAGCAGAGACATTACTTTGCCAACAAAGGTCCATCTAGTCAAGGCTATGGTTTTCCCAGTGGTCATGTATGGATGTGAGAGTTGGACTGTGAAGAAAGCTGAGCACCGAAGAATTGATGCTTTTGAACTGTGGTGTTGAAGAAGACTCTTGAGAGTCCCTTGGACTGCAAGGAGATCCAACTAGTCCATCCTAAAGGAGGTCAGTCCTGAGTGTTCATTGGAAGGACTGATACTGAAGCTGAAACTCCAATACTTTTGGCCACCTGATGTGAAGAGCTGACTCGTTTGAAAAGACTCTGATGCAGGGAAAGATTGAAGGCAGGAGGAGAAGGGGATGACAGAGGATGAGATGGTTGGATGGCATCACGGACTCAATGGACATGAGTTTGGGTGGAATCTGGGAGTTGGTGATGGACAGGGAGCCCTGGTGTTCCTCAATTCATCGGGTCACAGAGTCAGACATGACTGAGTGACTGAAATGAACTGAACTGATATCAAGTAACTTGGTTAAATAAAAAATTAAACATTAAAAATATCTAACAGTTTTGCTTTATCTAAACCTAATCTGTGAATATTTTGTTTTTCAGATTTAACTTGGATGTTTGAATTTGTATTGATGGAATAACCATATACATGTTCTCAAATTTTCCTTCCAAGTAGATTTTCATAGAGAAGACCAAATATTCTAATGAAATTTTAATTTGATTTTTTTTCTCTTTTTCACATACTAAAACATATATTATTATTATGAGGCCCTTTTCTGTAGGGAAAGCTATGACTCAATAGAAATAATGGTTTCAGACTAAAATATTTGAAGAACATTTTTCCTATGATCAAATTTAAAGGTTTATCTCTTAATCCTGAAGTGTTTTTTATTTCAATCAATCTTTTAATTTTATTTTAGCTTATTCACCTAATTCTTAGTTATACAAAAACATAAAAATCATCAAGTTTACAATTGAATTAGACCCATATTGAGCTGAATCGGACTTGTTGAAAAGAATTTTCAGAGATACAAATTATCACAATATACTCTGTAAAAGTACCCACTTATTTTAGTTAAGTACATATGCTCTATAGCCAAAGTTTTGGTCTCAAAATTTAGCTCTGCTCTGAGGATGAAATATGTAAAAAGGATTCAGAAGAGTGTCTAGCCACAGAAAGTGAAAGTTGCTCAGTCGTGTCTGACTCTTTGTGGCCCCAAGGATTTGCCAGGCCAGAATACTGGAGTAGGTAGCCTTTCCCTTCTCCAGGGGATCTTCCCAACTCAGGGATTGAACCCAGGCTTCCCACATTTCAGGCGGATTCTTTACCAGCTGAGCCACCAGGGAAGCCCAAGAATACTGGAGTGGGTAGCCTATCCCTTCTCCAGCAGATCTTCCCAACCCAGGAATTGAACCTGGGTCTCCTGCATTGCAGGCAGATTCTTTACCAACTGAGCTATGACAGAAGCCCATATAGCTACTAGTAAGTATTTTATAAGTAAGAATTATTACTCATAATTTAAATATTTTTCAAAGACATTTGTTCCTGGAGAAGGAAATGACAACCCACTCCAGTATTCTTGCCTGGGAAATCCCATGGACAGAGGAGCCTTGAGGGCTACAGACCATGGGGTCACAAAGAGTCTCAGTGACTAAACAACAACCTGTACAAGAAAAAAAAAAAAGACATTTGTTATGTATATATAACAAATGTATGTGACAATGTTATGTGTATTAACACAATGTTTCTATACTTATAACAATGTGTATGAACAATGTGTACTAATGTATATGTCAGTGTTATGTATAATAATGTATATAAAAATCATTACTCTTAATTTCAGTTTATTATAGAAGTGTTAGTTGCTCAGTCATGTCCAAATTTTTGCCATGCCATGGACTGTTGCCCGCCAGGCTCCTCTGTCCATGGGATTCTCCAGGCAAGAATACTGGCGTGGGTAGCCATTCCCTTCTCCAGGATTGAACCTGGGTCTCCGGCACTGCAGGCAGATTCTTTACCATCTGAGCCACTAGGAAAGCCTTTAATATAAATGTAAACTGTTTTCAGAAAAGAATTTAAAAGTAAAAAAGTGAATATGAGTAAAATAAAATTATAAAGAGTTTCACTACTCAGAGGTAACCATTGATAGCATTCATATCTAGACTTTTTCTATAAATTTTAAAATGTAAGATTTAATGTCTAAGGTAATAATATTCAAGTAAAAATGGATGGATTTTGTTATTATCAAAAAACTACAGTTATTTTGTTAAAGTTTTTAAATTGTGAGAAGGAGCAAGCATCAAACTTTGGCTAAAGAATAATTTAAAAATATGCTGTCATATGAAATAATGAGATTATGACAATATTTAAAGATTCCATTTTCACATCTCATAGATTAAAAAAATACATCCTGTTCACTTTCTTCATTAGTTAACCTTTTCATAGCTGGCAGAAAATGGCTTTGAGGAATTTCCCAGAATTAGTTTAATGAAATTAAATGCCAATAAATGTATGCACATTACATGCTGGCTGAATTTGATGTGATATGTATCACACCTTCGGTAGAGTTAAGTATAGTTTTGGTTTATGTTATTGATCCATATTTGTTTCTTCATATCTTTCTATATCTTAAAAATAATTCTAAGCTATAATCAGATTTTTGATGAATTGATTCATCATTCTTTTCAGCATCTCTTACACTTTGGCTGGGAATGACATGCCTTAATACATTCCACTATGACTACACATGTGGATATCTTCCAATGAAAATATTAGTTTCTTTGCTATTCCCAGAGTATGTAAATGAATTTTAAAAACATTTAGTAGAGGTACTGTCTTTTGGGTGGAGAGATTTTACTGTAAATAAAGCTTGTTAGAATTAGATTTTCCCCAAGGATCTTTCCAATCCAAATACCATTTGCTTAAATGACCTTATTTGTATACTAGTCTTATTAATAATTATGTCTTCATAGCTCTACCATTGACGGAGAGACACATGGAAAAGCCTGAGAAATTCTAAACCCAGATAATGTGAAAAACTACTTAAAGGCTAAGTAAAGATTACATTGATGGATTGGGACAAAACCACAATTTCTTAAAGAAATTGAGATTTATAAACCAATTAAATTTAAATTAATTTGGGGCTAACATAAGCTTATATTTTATGGTGAACTTGGTCAATGCATGTAGTTTTATAAAAACATATATGAGTTGCCTTATTCTCACTGCTGCTGCTGCTGCTAAGTCACTTCAGTCATGTCCGACTCTGTGTGACCCCATAGACGGCAGCCCACCACACTCCCCCGTCTCTGGGATTCTCCAGGCAAGAACGCTGGAGTAGGCTGCCATTTCCTTCTCCAATGCATGAAAGTGAAAAGTGAAAGTGAAGTCGCTCAGTCATGTCCGACTCTTTGCGACCCCATGAATTGCAGCACGCCAGGCCTCCCTGTCCATCACCAACTCCCGGAGTTCACCCAGACTCACATCCATCGAGTCAGTGATGCCATCCAGCCATCTCATCCTCTGTCATCCCCTTCTCCTCTTGCCCCCAATCCCTCCCAGCATCAGAGTCTTTTCCAAAGAGTCAACTCTTCACATGAGGTGGCCAAAGTACTGGAGTTTCAGCTTTAGCATCGTTCCTTTCAAAGAAATCCCAGGGCTGATCTCCTTCAGAATGGACTGGTTTGATCTCCTTGCAGTCCAAGGGACTCTCAAGAGTCTTCTCCAACACCACAGTTCAAAAGCATCAATTCTTCGGCACTCAGCCTTCTTCACAGTCCAACTCTCCTTGACTAGACGGACCTTTGTTGGCAAAGTAATGTCTCTCCTTTTGAATATGCTATCTAGGTTGGTCATAATTTTCCTTCCAAGGAGTAAGCATCTTTTAATTATTTATTTTATAAATAAAATCTAAATTTTCTTTCTTCACATTTTCCTTAACTTTTTTAGTATAAAACTGTGAGATGTTTTTACATGGATAGCTGACCATTTTTAAATTTCTCTCTTTTTGGTTTCCTAACACACTGCGTTTTAATCGTTTTACATGAATGTAAATTTGGAAACAGGAAAATGAACAAGGTCTTGCCTCCCAGGCTGGGGAGATTGTTTTCTTGGCACTACCAACTAATTGGGAAGCTATGCTCCAGGCCCATTTCTTACTTTCTTGACTTTCTTCAAATAATGTTTTCTTCAGACACCAAGTTTGTTTTGTTGTTGTTGTTGTTTTTAATTTTGGCTGCATTGGATCTCTGTTGCGCTATGTGGGATCTTTTAGTTGCAGCACGCAGGATTAGTTGCTCTCTGGCATGTGGGATCTTACCTTCCCTGCTGCTGCTGCTGCTGCTGGGCTAAGTCGCTTCAGTCATGTCCGACTCTGTGCGACCCCATAGATGGCAGCCCACCAGGCTCCCGAGTCCCTGAGATTCTCCAGGCAAGAACACTGGAGTGGGTTGCCATTTCCTTCTCCAACGCATGAAAGTGGAAAGTGAAAGTGAAGCTGCTCAGTCCTGTCCGACTTTTCGTGACTCCATGCCAGGGATCAAACCTGCACCGCCTGCCTTGGATGGCAGATTCTTAACCACTGGACCACCAGGGACATCCCCAGATATTAAGTTTTTTCAGTGATTGACCTACATGTTTTTTTCTCATTTATCTCCAAATCACATATTGGTTTATCTTTCTGACTACTCCAGACTCCTCAAAGAATTGATTTTCTCTGGGCAAAACCTCAGACTAGCTAAACCTGGATCTGATCATGAGGACTATTCCTCCCCTTTTGAAATCTCAAACTTGAAGCTCCTGAGTACTTTTTTCAGTATGCTTACTATCTACTCTTCTTATTGATACCCTTCATTGAGCAATTGGATCTTTTTGCTTACGGCAAATTGTCAGTGAAATGCATAGTCACTTCACAAACTTGGCCACTCTTCCTTCATTAATCAGTAAGTTATTAATACTACCCCCCGAACCCAGACTTGAAACTTGGGAGCTATTTTTAAAAAGTTTAAACTTGTTTATAACATCTTCCTCAAGCACATGTTTACTCAGTTACCTAAGCTTCATGGATATTAGAGTTCTTAGAGTCCTTCTCATCCATTAACTTCTTTCCACTCTCTGTGGCTGTTTTAGTTCTGGCCCTTCTCCCAGGGCTCTGTAGTAAGCTTTAGAAGACAGTATGCCTCTCTCCCTAGATTACCCAGTGTTTCTTTAGCTATTAGAATAGTTAATACTTCCTCTCCATCCCAGATTTTAAACATTAAATACTCATACCTATGAGTGGTTTATTTACCTTTCAGAATTAGGACTTAGAAGATAAATTGACTTAGAGTAATATAGGAATTTTTTAAATACTGGCACTTTATGGGGTGCAACTATAAAAACTCATCACGGCCATGCCATCTTGTAATTTAAAGTTTCTGTTATTTTTGAAGTACTGCAAGAGGAATTCTGAGTCATATATTGGATAATTAAAATGTTAGAGCAAACATTTATACATGGAGGTAAATACTGTGTTCAGATGGAATATTCTTAAAAACTCTTCCTGCTAAATTCATCTTTTGATCTAATTTCCTTTTCTAATTTTAGCTTTTTGTGTACTGGTTTTGAAAGAGTGAGGCTGTTAATATTTTTTTTTTGTGTGTGTGGTGAGTGCTTCATTGCTTAGCCCACAGTGTTAATGCGGTTAAGGACATTGGTCTGATTTCCCAATGGTTCAGTAATCTTCCTGTAGTCTGTAGTCATGGACTGTCCTCCAAACCATGACCAACCATTTCATAGATGTTAGTCATGAGGGAGACAGAAAAGGGGAGTTGGGATGGCTCAGTGTCAATTCATTCTAAAACAAATTAAGGCACATGCCCTACCAGATGCGGTTCAGGAGTTTTGCCTTCTTTTATTTAAAAGTAATTCAGCCTTTATTCAGGGCTTCCCAGGTGGCGCTACCATAATTTGCTACAGATTACACCTCTATGGCCCTCAACAGTGTTAGTTGCTATAGTTTTCCATCTTCTTTCTCTGGTCTTTAAGTTGGATGGTTTACTGAATTTACTGAGATGCAGTGTGTTGAGATGAAAAGGACATAGTTTTTCAAGTCAGACCCCTCTGCTCTACTTCTTTCACTAATTAGTTGTGTGCCCTTGGTTATTCTGAATCTCCAACTTTCTTTCTTTGAAAAAAATAACTATATGGTTGTAAGTATTAAATAATATACATAAGGCAAGAAATAGTATATGCATAATAAATGCTAAAGTTCTCTATTTATCTTTTGTGATACATAAAATCTAGTCAGTCAGGAAAGTTTTATATAGTTACCAGTTATTTAACACTTTCTTGATGCCAAGCATGCTGTATATATATGCAGTTTATATATGTGTGTATATAGTTTATATATATAATATGTATATGTAGTATATACATATAATCTCTACTTCTCATGATAACTTCAAAATGTAATTTATAATTATTTCTTTTAAAATGAAGAAACTGTGATGAGTTGCTATCTGGGGTGCATGGTTATCACCAAAGCACAGTTTACAGTAAATTGGGTGTACAGGGATATTTCTAGGGAAGTGATTTTTAAGTATTATAGTTGAATGACTACCTGGATATGAAAAAAAAACATCCAGGTAATCATTTCACGAAAAATTTTTTGTTTGTGAAAAAAAACAGACTCTTGGGGCCCACTGGCAAGGATCCTGGGTCTGGAGGCCAGTTTTAACAAGTTGCCTGTGCCATTTTGATGCAGTTGGCACTTTGGAGAACACTTGGATAAATATCAGCCTATGTATTCTACTTGAATTTGGTTCATTTCCACAACACCCCAGACTTTAAACTGTGGTAGGAGGAGAAAGAGGATTCAGAGGTAGGCTATCTATAGGCTAACACTGATTTGCATAGGTAGGTAACACTCCCAGCTCTTCACCGCCTCAAGATGCTTATCTTATAGTGATACCTCTACACATTGTCTGCATTTCTTGATGTCTTTAGTCAACCTGGTTTCATTCAGGATCAAATTAATTGTATTAGCAGCAAAGAGATGAGGAGGAGCAGAGAGAGGACCCTTACAGGGTAATTCTAGCCATTGCCCTGTGGAAGTGTTACCAGCTGCAATCTCTTGAAACCTCAGTTTTCTTGACTATATATATGACATTTGTCTTATAAAGTTAGAAGAATTATTAAGTGTAGTAAGAATTTTTACAGTTTTAACAAGTTGCCTGTGCCATTGGCAACACTGTCTAGCGTATGGCAACCCACTCCAGTGTTCTTGCCTGGAGAATCCCAGGGACCGGGGAGCCTGGTGGGCTGCCGTCTATGGGGTCGCACAGAGTCGGACACGACTGAAGCGACTTAGCAGTAGCAGTAGCAGCAGCGTATGGTAGGTATTTGTAAGTGGCAGCTATTGTTATTGTTTATTTATTTATATATTTTGGGAGGGAGATGTCAAACATGACAACAAATATTAAAGCACTCTGTAAACCAGTTCACACTAGAAAACCCTTCCCTCCAATATAATCTTCCAGAGAATGTGATGAAAACTATGGACTAGTGCTGTCCAGTGAATATATAATAATGTCAGTCAACATTGGTAATTCAAAATATCTTAGTATCCACATTAAAAAACAGCAAAATTAAGTTTAATTGCATGTTTAACAAATATAAAAATTTTACCACTTCAACATGTAATCAACATAAAATTATTAATGACATTTTATATTATATTTGTCATAATAAGTCTTCAAAATCCATTTCCATTGTAGCACAATTTGGACACGATGTTTTCAGTGATAAAGAGAAATGTACTCCTATCCAAACACCAAAGTTGTTTTTAACGGAGGCATGTTACCCTACTTCAGTTTTTAAATTTAAATTAAACATACATAAAACAAAAAATTCAGTGCTTCAGTCGCTGTAAATAAATTTCAAATATCAGTAGCTACATGTGATAAGTGTTTACCAGTTTGGACAGAGCAGTTTTGGGTGTTCTCTAGAATTTTGTTTGCACTTCTTGGGGACCCACGGACTCCATCAGCCTTGCTTTACAAGTTCCATGGTTAAGAACTGTCCTTTTCACATGTTATAAGCCAATTTACAGTTCAAAACAAGCCTAAAAGTTACTTTCTCTTATGTTCACTGAACGTTATTCAAATTTGCTCATGAATAAATCCCTTGGGCTAAATCAAGCACCTTTATAGAAACTGGAAAGTGGACTATTGATCTGGACTTAGAAAAATAAGCTGAGGTTATAATGGTTGAACCACCTTTGGCCGCTGCTCTTAAACACGGTCTTCTGGTTTGACTAGAGGATTTAACTTCTAGATATTAAAGTTGCTGATTTTCCCTTTCCTAACAGGTCAACTTTAAAGTCTTCACTTCTCCGGGCACATAAAGCTTGCTCAAAAAACCAGGCAGTGGCCGCTGAACTTGCATAGATACGGATTTATCCAAAGCCCTCTCCTATTTTTAGCCAAAGCAACTGCTTGCCAATTCAGTTTCTGGAGAGAAAAATGCATCCACGACAGAACAAACAGGCAGAGCGGACCATTGTCAGGTACTGCTCAAAACCCCCTAAGACTGGTCCCACCGAAACTCCGTACTGCAATTGTCTTTCCGCAGCAGCTCCGACTCGCTGCAGTTAGCCCTCAGCTAGGTTCACCCGCAGCCTTCTCTCAGCTCCCCGCAGCTCTGCGGGTCCGGGGCGTGGCCAGGAGCGGAGGGGGTGTGTCCTGGTTCGGGGGCGGGGCCGGTGTGTGTGTGTGTTGGGGCTGGAGGGGGGGGGGCGGGGCGGGAGCCAGGAGGCGGAAGTTCCCGCGGGCCGTGGAGAAGGCGCAAGCACCGCGAGTCACTTGTCAGCGCTCGTCTGATTCGGAGGCATCGCGGCGCCGCACCCGAGGTGAGTGGCCGCTGCCTGCAGGGGATGCGCGTCTCGGAACCTGGGTAGGGAGGAGGGAAAGAAGGAATCGCCGTGCACTGAGAGCTTGGCCAGAAGTCCTGCTTAGGGAGAGACGGTGGTGCGCCTAGCGCTGGGAAGCTTCTCAGGTGTTTGCTGGACGCGGATCTGCGGAGGTGGAGAGTGGCGTGGGAAGAGGACTACCAGGGAAACGGCGGTGCGGAAGCGGGCTCCAGGCCGGAGAAGGGGCACTAGAGCGGGGACGGGCTGGGACTAGCACGGCTAAGGCAGGGGCGCAGGAGTCGGGCGAGGGCGGGCCACCATCCGGGTGCCGAGCGCGTCTGGGTACCCACCTTGGAGTCTGGGGATACTTGCGTCCTGCGCAATCTCCTGGAGGTGTGGAGAGGAAGCGGGGCTAATTTTTATTTGCGCTCACTCTACTGAGAAGCATTTATTTCACGCTCCCCCCCCCCCCCCAACATTTAGGATTGTGTAACCTGTTAGGGGAATAAAGTTTGTTTAAAAAACAGATCTGTCGTAAACGCCAGATTTATTAATGCTTGCGTACTTGCTGGGGCTTTTTTAGGCAGTGCCTCTAATTCGTTTGACAATAAGTGGAAAAAGGAAGGGCGTATGGATAGGGCAGAGCTTGGAAAGAAAATTGGTGGCTGCGCTGGGCAGGGCAGGTCTAGGGTGTGATCGCCAGATCCTATCCCAAGTCCGCCTTCCTGACCACGAGGACGTTGGAACCCGCCTGCCTCGGAAACAGCCGGCTCGGGAACCTTATTTGGCAAACAGGGCTAGGCGTGAACCTCTCTGCTGGGAAACTGTCTCGTCGGCTACTTTCATCCGCTGCTTGTGGCTTTATTTCTTTCACTCTACCTCCACAGTCTCTCAATCTGGGGAGAAAAAGAATCTCAAGATACATCTTTAATTTCAGACCCATCTCTGAGCAATTCATCACGAATTCTTCTTTCCAGTCTTCCCATTCACTGAAGAAGTTAGGATAGAAGTGTGGGAAATACCAAGCTTCCTAGAGCGAAAACATTGTTTGGACTTTCCCTAAAAGAAACTCCAACACTATACAGAAGTTCTAACATTTCCTACTTATTTGAAAGAAGAAAGGCTGCTCAATATTTCCTGCCTCCTTGGTAATTTAGGAAGAGTTTGGGCACTAATAACCAGACCTGGAAAAGGCCAATAATATAACTGTTGCTTTGACTTCTATTTCAAGTCACATGAAACTAGCAAAGGGAGGGAAACGGCACCGACTGGAAATGAACTGACACTGGTTCTGTAGTGTGGGTGTGAACTTGCCAGTTCTAGAGATTTTAATAACAAATGGGGGAAAGCAGGAAAGGAACTCCCAAGTAAAGAGAGTTGCAGGTACATGGATTAATATATGAATTAAATACATTTTCTTGTAGGGAACAATGGGATTAGGAAAGTTGAGCCTAACTTTCACGTTCTTCTTTTGAGGAAAAGTTAAAGATTAAAAAAAAAAGGATGGGCATATTGCCTGTGAAATATCTGTTGGCTCTATACACTTTTGATAAATATTGTGTGCCATCATCCAAATAGTCCTTCTCTACAAGTTCTCAGAAACGCTTTTATTATAGGGAGAAAGCAATTATGTATATTGGGTGGTTTAGTCGCTAAGTCCCGTCGTGTCCCGCTCTTGAGACCCCATGGATTGTGGCTCCTTATTACCTCCTTAATGTCCATTTTTCACCTGTATCTAATAGTTTGATGTCTGGTTTGGCCTTTTCATCTTTTTGGTGCCTGTTACATTAGTACTAGTTTTGTTGCCTAGTAGTTCAGTGAACTACTATGCTTGGGGAGAAGCTTTCTCTTTTTCTCTGGTAGATGTAGTGCAGATTTTCACTGAATTTTCTTTAAGAACTTAGACTTACTTGAAAATTTTGCCTCGTTTTCCCCATAGGAGAAGATGGAATCTGCCTGCTTTTAATACTCCCAGTTGTTCAAATATCTATATCTGCCACTATTAATTGATGTGTGGAGTAGAAATTTTGAATATGTTAAAAAAAATGAAATATTTTAGGACAGGTAATGATTTGGTTAAACAACACAGATTTTTCCAAGGAAGTGGGTCTTAAGCAGCTTTTTTTTTTTAATGTGGTTTTAAATTATTTATTGTTATATTATTAATATTTTAAAGAAGAAAATAGTACATTTCTTAGTATTACATTTTAGAAAATCCCTATTCCTCCTAATTTCTCCCACATAATCACCATAACAATCAATACCAAGCTCTGAATCATGCTTCTTTTCCTTCAGTTTTTCTTTGTTATATAAAAGTACATGGTACCATGAGAGTCATTTTGAGCTCCCTTCGAGCAAAACATAGAAAAAAGAAAGCATCAAAGCACTGGTTCTTTTCTAAAGCTCTAATTCCCTCTCATGCAATAAGATTAACCCTATATTCCTACCATGTTTAGTCAGTCTTATACACTGTGTGGTAAATGCTCACTCCACTTTGCCTGATTAGGTGTGTATGTAAAACAAAAAGCAGGTTCTGACTCAAATCTCACTGTGCTAGAATATTGCCACCCACTCCAGTATTCTTGCCTGGAAAATGCTGTGGATAGAGGAGTCTGGCAGGCTACACACAGTCCATGGGATTGCAAAAGAGTTGGACATGACTTGGCAACTAAACCACCACCACCAGAGTATTGCCAATCATCGCCTGTCTGAAGGAAAAGTGAATAATTTTTTTTTTAAGTTTTTTGTTAGAAAAGTGAATAATTTAAGTGTGGAAAATACCATGTCCCTATATGAGAAAATACAAGTTGTAGTTTATGATTAGAGAAAATAGTTTTTATGCATCAAGAAACAACTTCTCATTTAAAGAATTTATTGTTTGGAAAGCATGAATGAGAGTCTACCATTTGTAGTTCTCTTCATATGTTAAAATAACTCAGAATTTAGGTAAGTGAAATGGACCCTTGCCAATTGCAGACAGAAGAGGTTGGGGAAAATCATTTTGAATTAAACCTGAAATACAGTTTTGTTCTTTTTTTCATATAAAACAAAGTATTGTAAGGTACCTTGAATTAAAGTTTGTATGCAAGAAGCCACAAATTGTATTCTAGCAAGTTGTAAGATTGATCAAATGTCTAGAAATATACTCTGATATGGGATTTTTAGACTATGGAAATTGGCATAAGTTTAGAGATTGCATATTAGCTCATAGATTCCTTTTCCTAGACTGAAATGAGAACTTAATATAAACTTACTCTGCATATCCCCTCTTTCCCCCCAAACAAAATACTGAAGATAATTTAGTTGGGTTTATATTCAATACATTTAAATATGTAATAGCTTTTCAGATAAACGTCTTTGTTAACCATCTGATTTTCTTTCAGTTTCTTTCATTTTGAGGGATTGGATTTTGCGTCATTAGAACCATGAGCAACTACAGTGTGTCCTTGGTTGGCCCAGCTCCCTGGGGTTTCCGGCTGCAAGGTGGCAAGGATTTCAACATGCCTTTGACAATCTCAAGTGTAAGCAAACTTTACAGATTTTGTTGTAGATGTTCACTCAATGCATAATCCTAGAAACATCACGGCTGAGTTGTTGAAATCTCTGAATGTCCTGTGCTCTACTTAATAGAATTGCTTTTGGAATATGATCTGAGCAGATTTAGTTAATTGTCGTAAAGGATCTGTTGGGGAAGGAAATTGGATAATTGATTTCAATTAAGCATATTTCCCTCCCTCTTAATACAAAAATGGAAAGCGTTTAACTGGGGGACAGACTCCAGATCTTTGAACTGTCACTGATCTGGACCTTAGACTCTTCATATATAATAGAAGGTTGTAACTGTGGGGTGTTCACTGTCACCTTCAGCTCCAAAAGCTGTTTCTTAGAAACTGTTGATCAGTATTGGGTAAAATAACTGTTTTGGTGTTATTTCCTCAACTTGCTCTCTGATGAAGGTGATAGCCTACAGTAAAATGGCCAAAAGCTACTTACCTTTGAAGAGGAAATGAAGGGCTATTGGGTTGGCCAAAATTTTCGTTGGGGGTTTTCCATAAGATGATACAGAATAGATAGTCAATTTTTGAATAATTGTGATTTGACTGTTTACATCATTATGGATTTAGTTTGAATATATTCTGTATATATATTGTAAAGATACGTTTCATGATGCTAATGATACTTATGAGGGGAGTAATAATAGCTTTCATTTATTGAGGCTGGACTGGGTATCAGGCACTATTTCACTTTCATCTCCAACTAGGTAATTTTTGCTATTAATTAGTTGTATGACAGGAGAAAGCAATGGCACCCCACTCCAGTACTCTTGCCTGCAAAATCCCACGGACGGAGGAGCCTGGTAGGCTGCAGTCCATGGGGTCGCTAGAGTCGGACACGACTGAGAGACTTCACTTTCACTTTTCACTTTCATGCATTGGAGGAGGAAATGGCAACCCACTCCAGTGTTCTTGCCTGGAGAATCCCAGGGACGGCGGGGCCTGGTGGGCTGCTGTCTGTGGGGTTGAACAGAGTCGGACACGACTGAAGTGACTTAGCAGCAGCAGCAGCAGCAGCAGGAGTTGTATGACATTTAAAGGATTTTTTGAATATTCAAATAAATATGAATATCTGTTCCCTTTTTATTTGCATGGTAGCATAATATACACACTGTTCCACACATTCCATTTTTCCTCAACAGCTTACCGTGGAGAATTTTCCTGATTAATATGTAGAGTTTTTCTTTTTCTTTTTAACAGATGTATAGAATTCTTTTGTAGGGAAGTAACATTTTTTTAGGCAATCCCCTATTGAAGTGCGTTTGTACTGTTTCCAGTATTACTTTTACAAGTAATGCTGCAGTGGATATCATATATACATGATTATATATGTAATTTTTGATAGGTTGTGCCAATTTGCACTTTTGTGCAATACGTGAAAAAACCTATCCCCCAAAAAACATTACCAGCAAACTTTTGGACTTTTGCCAAGTTCTTTACCTTCCTCATCTTAGGTAATTCTCACACCAGGCTGTGACATAGTGGTATTATTCTCATTATATAGAACTGTGCTGTGAGCTCCTGTGGCTAACGTGGAAGAGCTGGCTTTCAAGCAGGTATACTCTGCTGCCTGCTCAATAAGCTTTATCATAAATTTAGGTAGATTCTTTCTCTAGTTAGATATTTAGAGGATTACTTTTTGGTTTAATTATATATGTTCAGTTCAGTTCAGTTCAGTCGCTTAGTTGTGTCCGACTCTTTGCGACCCCATGAATCGCAGCACGCCTACTTGGGTATAAATACATACTGTATATATATATACACACTGCTTCTTACAGTATTATATACTACTTGATTTTAAAAGATTGAAAATACGTTTGTAACAGTTGTGTATCTCAATTAAAATGCTTAATCCAGTTTACTAATGAAGTTTTCCTTGTTTTTTGGCTTTGAATTTTTAAATAGCTATCTTTATCTCCAAATTCTGTCTTGATTTTAGCTACTCAGGTTTTACAAGGAAACACATGTATGTAATGCAGTCTGCAAGTTTTAAGGCTTTGCATGATTGGATGAAATTTTAACTGTAAAACATCCTTGTGAAAATGTGTCTTGTGATTTATTCCTGTTTGAGGGGAACAGTGTCTTTTTGCCTCCTACCAAAGAGCTATTATGCAGAAAGGAACAATATTTGAATATTGTCTTCTTTCACATTCTGTTAACATCATTCTATATTACTTTTGAATATCCTCCTTTGTGATAATGGACTAAAGAAAATTGTTGTTTAAATACTCCCATTTTTCGCTAAAAAAAATCCGGAGACAAATGAACACCTAGTGGAACATACTTTGTTGTTTGATTATGGAAATGCAAATGGAGTATGTAGATATTGTGGTGCCATTCCTTTAAAACAGTTGTCTGTGCTTGTCTTCTGGCAGACAGTCTGAGCTCCATGTTGTGATGCTGCTGTAACAGAACGCTGTGTACATACATATGTGCCCTCTCTTGGCACAGAAGAAATGCTTTCCTTGTGTAGACAGAGTGCTAATTAAAGGGTTTTGAACATACTGATTAAAAGAGACTATGGTAACAAAGCTGCTGAGTTATTTCTGTTCTCTTACAAAAGTCTCTGCCATCTCCTGTGACCTTTTTGGGTCTTGTGCAGTGGGGCATGCAATTCATTCTGGACTGGAGAGGATGGAGGGGGAGGGGAAGGAGAGGGAATGTTGGCGCAACTTTGCTGTTAGGCTGTTGGCCTTTCATTGTAGTTATTTTTAACCCCTTGTGTGGTTAAGTTTAAACATGTGCAGTAACATTGCCTAATAAACATGGGTGCCTAATAACTAATTTATATTGTGGTAGTAAGATGATTAATATTATACCTCATCTTAATTAGTTCTCTGGTTATATTTATTCTGCCTTCATTATGTAAAATTATCGGGGTGTATTTCAGTAGTCACCAGATTATTTAATTAATACTATCAAGAAGCAATTAAAACCTGAAAGCATGCCTTAAAACATATAATTTAGTGATTCTCTTATTTGGATAATGTGTATGGAATTCTTAACAAGGTCTGGTGTGATAATTGCTCAGTTATCTTTTACAATAATATGAAATTAAAAAGAAAAAATTATTTGGAGACTTGAAACATCAAATCCACCATGATTGTAGGGAACAGTTGCATGTTTGTAAATTTACTGTCTGTTGAAATTGAAAAAGGAAAAAATGTACAAGTTTGTGCTTAGCTAGGAACCTACATCTATATAGAGTTCAAAAGTCTACAGTTTTTCCTCTGGTCATGTATTATTGTGTTGTACTTCAAAGTGCTATTTATGGTTTCCTTATACTATTGGAACTCAGATATCAAATGTATTTGAGATAAAGAAGTCATTGGCTGGGACTTGAACATTCTGTTTCCTTAAGATTTTGTTGTTAATCAGTGTAGGAATATATTGACTATGACTTGTTTCTTAAAGCATAAAAACTATAAAATTTTAGCATTATGCTCAGATTTTGTTTTCCATCTCTTTTGTATGAGTTTTGCATACTTCTTTAGTTGGTAGGTTTCTAAGGTAGGATTGGTAATTCTTGCAAACTTTTTGAAAAGATCCTCAAATTGCTGTAACTGCCTGATTACATATCATTGTCTTCAATTTCCTATCCTTAAAGTGGTGTGTCGGCTACTGAAGTTTGTAGGCTGTCTTTTTATGACCCTGTATTTATGAAATTGCCTTGAAGCCATGGAATGTAGGGATGGTTTCATTGTAGCAGTGTGGGTTTGTTGGTCTTTGCCAATATATTTTATAAGAAGAAATAGGAGACTTGTTGCACAATTCAAGGCTGTATTTTGGCAAGTTGATGACCCTCACCATGGAATTAAAAGAAAGATAGTGTATTTGTGAATAACATTTTAACTGCAGCATCCTAAAATTCAAACACTTTGCTTATGTTATTTTCTGATACATGATATTAGAATTTTCCCTTAACTCTCAATATTTGGATTTCCTGAAGGTTATCTCCCAATTCTTTATAAACACATCTATGGTGTTTCTTTAGCAGATAAAATGAGGTCAGACATTTCAATACCCAAATAATAGAGATTTTGATTCCAAGAGTTAGAGGAGGATCAGTTGTCACCAGGTCAGATAGGATTTTAGTTGGTTTTGAAAAGCAGAAGAAATGTATCATTTCTTGGAGTATGGAGCCCTGTTTAGAAGTATTATTGATACATAGAACAGAGAAAGAACAGTGAAAATGCTTTGCTGTGAATTCATTCATTCAGTAGTTAAAGGGACATTTCGTGGAAGCCATAGAGGAAGAGACAAAGTATTAGGGAATACAAAGCTGGGGAGAAAAATAGAGTACTAGACAGTGTCATAAGACCTGTCACAAGACAGTGTTTGATGAAATGACAGAGATACAGATAAGTGTTTCTTGGTTTCAGTGGACACAGACCTTTTGTATTTGTTTAGGGTAGAGAAATTACCTACAGGAGAAATTAATTGAATTGGTCCTTGAAGGATGAACTTTGAACACCTCAGAGTAAGTGTTTCTCTGTAATGGTTTTCAGTGCCAGTGAAAATGAAGACTTATTTTGCTATTGCTTGATTCTGGGTGAAACTGTGAATAAAGCTGAGTGATTCTCCAGACAGGCCAGCTGCAGAGTTCCCTCCAAGAGGCGGGTAGAAAGAGACTTACAGTCCTCAAGCTGAAACGAGAGAACCATCCTACCTTGAATAAATGGGTCCATTGTTAATTTTAAGCTGTTGAGTATTTTCTTTTACATTCCCTTCCAACTACCCTGTCATTATGCCAAGTTAGAAAGTTAATAATTTAGCTTGCTTAACTGTATAATGTATATTTCACATGTGTGTTCACCCTTTGCTTTAAAATATTAATTACCTTATGTGGAAGACTCAGAGACTTGCCTTTACTACATGGCAGTTTTCTGCCATTGGTGATTGCGAGGGTCAAGAATCTCAAGGTAATTCTGAAGATTTTTTCTGGTCTGTTATTTGTAAAAAAATGAAAATCTTAAATCAGTTTTATTGTTAAGTTAGTAGTTAGAGAAAAAAGGCTTTTTTTTTTTTTAGTTTTTAATGAATATTGGGCATTTTAGAAAGTTATTTGTTAACATAGGAATTTTACTGCTATGCAGGATTTTTGTATCTGATGGAAAAAACAATATTGTAGAGATTGAATCAAGTAAGAATAGCACTTTAGACCTAAGTAAAGGAGATTTTCATACAAGATACTCATTTACTCTTGAGTTAGGGCTAATATTTACTTACTTAAACTGAGAATAACCAAAGCCTATAGACTCATTTTCAGTCATTTTTGAGAATTTTCAATGCAGAGAGCTTGTCTTTATGATGGTTGCTGATTAGGCTGCAGTGTGAATATACAGTTAACCAGATACCTTTGTCTGAAACATCCTGTTTGTAGTAGTTCTTACCCAGATTCCCGTGTACTGCAAGGCCCTTCATGACCTTTCCCCGCAGCTACAACTTCACAGAAGAGAAATCTGATACAACTTTATTAGTCTAGAAACACCCATAGCTCTCGCTGACAAGGGATTGCTTCTTTGGCATCTTAGAAGAGATAGTTGCATTTCAGCTTTAGGAGGTAAGACTCTAGGCCTTTGAATTTTTAAGATGAAGAAATACTTCATTGAAGTTTTAATACTTCAATTGTGAAGTATTAAAATATTTAATACTTGTGAAGTTTTATATCATATAAAACTTCACAAAACAAGATCCTCACATGTGAAATATTAATATATGTGTGGATTTGCAAATAAATGACACAATAATGGGACTGAAAAGCAAACACCAGTTTAAGAAAGTAATGAGCAGTGACCACGGTGGTCCCTCATTTGGGTATTCTGGGTACAGAGTCACTGTATAGCCCTGCTGGGGATTCAGATTTGTGTTTTAATTACAGAGTAGGAAAATCACTTTTGTAGCACAGACTTTTTTTTAAAGGTAATAAAATATTTAGCTATGGACAGAACAGACAATATTGAATGAGTGTTTAAAGTCAGATTTGGAAGAATTTTTTATAGTATTAAAATGGAATCTCTCAAATTATCAGTTCCCTATTTTTTGTCACATTTTTATCATTTCTTTCTTGTGGCTTAATTGGAGTTATCTTTCATCTGTCAATACTCAGTTTTCTTTTACAGCTTATTGTTACCCGTTTTGTGTGATAATTACTGGAACAAGTTCCTCAACCCCACTGGCACTTAGTCCGCCCAGTAGAGTCTAAGCAGTTGCAGCAGGTGTCCCTGTCCAGCTTAAATGCAGGGGGATGAAATGAGCTGGGAAACTTGACGGGACGAAATGAAAAAGAACAAGTCAGAAGGGGAGTGCAAAGAAACAGGCAGTTTTAGAAAGGTCACAGTGGGAACAGTTATTTACTGGATCAAATATGGTACTCAAGAAATCTTAACCCTTCACTCTTTCCTCCCTTTTAAAGTTTAATTTATGCTTTTCTTTAGGTAAGACATTCATGTGAGTTGAAAGTCCAAGGACTCGTTAGAGTTTAGAGGAAAGAGCGCCTGTTGCCCTGTCATTCGTTCCCTTTGCCTGCAAGCCCCCGGTGTTTGCAGTTTCGTGTGTGTAGTGTCAGGGGTAGTCTACACAGATGTGTGAAAGTACATAGATATCCTCTCTACCCTCCTTGTCAACACAAATAGTGTCCTTTTTTTTGGCATTTTGCCTTTTTTAACTTAACCCCAAATCAGTAACTATGGCTTCATTCTTTTTGTATAGCTGCATTGTATTTGGATTTATCATAATTTATTTAGCCAGTTCCTATGGATGGACAATTTGGTTGTTTCTAATCTTTTTCTTTTAGTGATACTGTGGTGTAATTTTTGTATCTGTATCTATATCTATTTATTTTAGGCACATATATGAGTACATCTGTGAGATAGATTCCTAGAAATGGGATTGCTGAGTCAAAGGTTGTCTACATTTTCACTGATACTGCCAAATATCTCTGTGGAGACACTCCTCCCCACAAAATGAGAATGCCAGTTTCCTCATACCTGTGCTAGCACATGTTTTGACAGACTTTGATCTTTTCCAATCAGATGGGCCTATTTCCATCGTTCTCCTTTTTTACAGAGCTTAATCACTAGTATTCTACAGAGGATTCTGTATGTTTTTAAAGTGGCTCATTTTTTCCCCCATTTGTGTGAGAATATACAGAATGAAAATGTCCTGGTTTTCTTTAAATTATTTCATTAACTTTGGAGGGACGCTGTTTGTTTGAATTTTTTCATTTAGAGCTCAGATGAATAATTATCCTCTTATCATTTGCTTCCTATTTCCAAATGAATTTCCCCTCTCTGTTAACATATTACTTCCAAATATATGGTGAAATAATTTTTTGTCTTTTGTGAAATAGTTTTTGGCATAGTGCCCTGTGATAGACTTTCTAAAAAATTAAGCAAATTACATTTAATAGATTTCAGGTTGTTACTTTGGAGTTTTTCCAGTAGCTTGATATATTGTGTAATATCAAATCCTACTCTTCTCGATCTCCCTTCAAAGGATGTGACAGAGAGACTGACCATAATGAGGTTTTTGGCCTGGTCCTTGGACATAGTAAAATTCAGCCTTAGGACCCTCACTGTTTGCATATCAGCCTTTATTAGCCAGTGGAGTATAACAGGTCCCAACAGCTTCTAATGTCTCATGGCCTAGTGAGTCAGGCATCGTGAAGGCATTCTAGCATGTGGCACAGTGCATTTCTTTGTTTTACCTGAGTGAAGCAGCAGAGAATATAAGTGCTGGTAACCTTGATGACAAGAAGGGTCGGGATGCCAGGGCTGTTTGTATTTTATGTGCTTAAAGTTGAGGGAAGTAGGAATTTCCTTTTAGTCTGTTGCTGCAAAATTTTAAATATGATGAGAAGGGTTGGGAACTACAGAAGAATGTGCACCATTTGTTATTTGAATTCTGCGACTTGTTAACCGTTTCCCTAGGATTCAGAAATTGATTTAACAGTGATCACTGCTCTTCGTGATAATTATCTTGGGTGAAATTTGATTTACCAAAAGAAAGTTTGTGTTTTTTTTTTTAAATGGTAGTAATAACTGAATTCCATTTACTGTTGATTCTGTCAGGGGCTTAAGCGTTGTGATTGGTTCCATTAAGTATCCAGTTGTTAAACCAGTATTTCTTTAATGATTTCTGAGATATTAACTTTTAGAGATGGTGAAATTTAAAAGTTTAGTCAGGTTGTAAAATGCTAGCTAGAGGAGGTTGTGCATATATTCTGAAAATATTTTCTTCTTAAGATACTGGAGGACAGATATCCTTTAGAAAGCAAATGCATTATTCCTTAACTAGCAAACCTTAGAAATAGATGTTCTGGAGAGAGAAGTTAAATACAAGCATTGTTACACATGTAATTTTCATGACTGTGGACATTCTCCTGAAGTATCTCCATGGTGCTGACTTCCAAAATATTCTAGGAATGGTTCTTTTGATCTTTTTAAGTCAGACATTTCTGTTTATATGTACCTTTATTCATTCTGGAAGACTCTAGTTAGTTGATATCCAGTTCTCGGAGTGGCATTTTGATAGTTTCGCAGACAAAGGTGTTTCTAAACTTCATCACTGGCTTGTTCCCCCCTAGGCTCTTCCTCATCTTCAGGCTGGCATCTTGCCCAGGCAGGAATTCTGAAATCCTGCATTTAATGTATCACTGCCCTATTTAAGAACTGCAGGGCTTCCTGTTACTTATTCCTCAACTCCTCTGCCTACCATTTAGGCTGCATGTCAGTGGGCCCATTTAACAGAACTGAGTTTATAGTCCAGAATATTTTGAACCCTGAAGTCCTTAGTCTCTTTGTTCTTCATGCACAATACCTTTGTTTCTGAGCTCTGAAGCCCTGCCCATCCATTAAGGCACATTTTATACCAGGTGCTGTTTGGAATGTTTGACTGCTGCAACTCACTGGGTCTCCTTTCTTTCCTCTGTTAAATAATAATGAATATGCATTAACATTTATTGAGCCTGTGTTATTGTCTAGGCCTTGCTCTAGATATTTTGCACATGTTTGATTATTTAATCCTCGTAACAACCCTCTGAGGAAGTATAATTTAAAATCTCTGATCTTCAGAAGAGGAAACAAAAGTTAAATAACATGCCCAAAGTAACACAGCTAGTAATTGGTTAGGCTTAGGATTTGGAACCAGATACACTGAGTAGAAGTATACTGTGATGGTTTTAACCAGCGTTCTCTGTTTTCTGGGAATAGCTAACAGCTTTCAGCACTGACAGCCAACTTTGTGTGTATGTCTCCTAAAGAGAGAATACATGCTATAAAATCAAAGACTTGTATAAATGGGAGTAACAGATTATATTTTAAAAATATGATTATTTTCTAAACTGATTATTAACAGCATCAGTGGGATTTTTCAAATGTAGCTTCTAGACCCAGACTTTGAATTCAGGATGTTTAGGGATTCTCAAATGCTTTATGGATGTTTCTCATGTACCATTGAATCACATTTTGTATACTCATGTTTGGGAACCAAATGTAGCTTTTATTTATTTAATTTTTTTTAATATTTTTAGTATGGATCTTTTGTTATTTAGATCACTTCAACAAAAAGATTAAGGCTAAATTGCAGTGAAATTGCCACCAACTAAATACTGTGACGGATCTGCTTGTCTCCAAATCATAGTCTTCACTTTTTTTCAGAGTTCAGTCACCATAGGTCAAATTGTTTTTTGGAAATAAATGCCAGTTTTAATAATACATGATATCAGGTTTTAGTTCTGTTTATGATGCTAAAAGTATCTTTGTGACAAAAAGGTTTGGAGCACCTTGAAGTTGGTACATTACTTATAATATTTTAATACTATACAATTTAATAATGAATGTTAAATTTACCAGAGACTTCTGGAGGAATCTTTGGTAAATTTCACCAAGTATGTAACAAGTATAGTTGGTTTTTTTCATGCCTCTTTGTTAAGCTAAAGTGGTAACATTGAAGTTAAAGGAATTGAGGATAGTCTTTTTAAGGCCAATAGCCAGAGATCAGTTGTCATGTTATGTTTCATAGCAATACAGTTCAAGTATACATAAATAGGTCATATACTTTGTTAAATTGTGAACCCCTCTCACCCGGAAAAAAAAAATTCCTACAACTCTGGGTCTTATTTACTCAAAATCATGTTAAAATTCCCAGTATGTGTTCAGTGATTGTTGACTGATGATTATAATGATGATGGGGACAAATGGAAAGCCTAGTTGCCATTACAATCATTTCTTCTAGAATTGTTTTGTTAATGAATATGATTGATAGTTATTATTAACTGGTGAGACATTTTGGTTTTCTTTGTTTTTAATCCTAGTCAGGTTTTGTTCCTACAAAATGCCCCAGAGGTTCCTTACTGTAATAGCCCTCTGCCTCCCTGTAGAGTCTGCCTGTGTGTCAGCCTGTATTTGTTTTCTCTGTATTTGACCCAGTGGTTCTATTTCTGTCCCTTGGTGTCATGCACAACAAAGGAAAACCCTTGCTCACATAGCCTTCTAGGTGACTGAGTTATATTTCCCTTTAAGTCTTGTGGATATTCCGTTGGAAACCATTTCTTCAAATGTTTCTTTCTTGACAGTTGCCTCTCTTCACAACCCTGAGCATTTGCCTTTAAAAGTAGTTCAGGTTTTAGATGTCTCTTATGTGTGAATCCCAGAACTGAACCCCACCCCTAAGATATAGTAAGACAAATGCAAAAGTATAGTTATTAAACAAGGAAACTGATTTTTTTATGACTGGATAGTGCAGAGTTTAGAACTGCTTTGGGCAGTGGGCTTGATAGAATTTTCACTATTTTCTCCGTATACTTTTGTACTGTTTGAAATGTATTCGTGTCTTTTGTCTAAAAAGTGAAAGAAAGGTAAATTGGCCTATAGTTTGTTCACGTGCAAACTCAGACTTGCCTGGACATATATGGAGCTTAGGAGAGCCTAAAAAGGAGCAGGTGTGTGTGTGTGTGTGTGTGTGCACGTGCTGTTTACATGAAAAACCAAGGGGCTTCATGGCAAGGAATCCAAGAAACATGTAATTGAGGCATATTCAAAGCTGAGTCCTTGGAGATTTTATTATTATTATTTATTATTTTTTAGGAGAGATGGGTAAATTTTTGGTAGACCAGAGTACAGTCCTCTTGGTATTGTCTTCTGGTGCTGCCTTTTTCCTGAATGACTCATGCCAGAACCCTAAGAGGAGAAGGTGTTAATTAACACATATTTGTTGATCTCCTACTGTGTACCAGGCTGGGGTAGAGAGGGTGGTTCTCTATTTCCTGACAGAAAGGTGCATAGAACAAGATACGGAATATATGAAGAAGCTTGGAAGTAGAAGAGGACATATATGGAATGAAACTTGGGAAAGGACCATGATAATATGTGCATTGACCATACAGCCTAGTCAGGATAGCAGGGAACTTCTGGATTAGGATCTGTAGAATCCCTAGAGGAGACAGAAGTAGCAGCAGTAGTCAGAATTTGCTATCCTACCTCGAGGCATGGAGCCATTTATTTAGTATCATTATTGAACACCTAATGTGTGCTCAGTACTGGTCTAGGAGCTGAAAGTACACAAACAGAGTCATTATTGTTAGGAACCTTATAGGCTAGTAAAAGAGACTGTTAAGTCTCAAGTGTATAGATAAATGAGCAATGTAACTTAATAAGGTGGTGTGCTAGGGAATAAGTGTCACTCGGTTGTGTCCAACTCTTTGCACCCCATGGACTCTACAGTCCATGGAATTTCCCAGGTCAGAATAGGAGTGGGTAGCCTTTCCCTTCTCCAGGGAATCTTCCCAACCCAGGGATTGAACCCAGGTCTCCCACATTGCAGGTGGATTGTTTACCAGCTGAGCCATGAGGGAAGCCCAGGGAATAATTGGGGGAATGGTATAAGGGGAAAGGGTCTTACTTTAAGTTCAACAGTCAAGACAGGCTCTCCTGCCTGAGGAAGCAGCATTGACTTAAGAGTAAGAAGCCAGTCATGGGAAGACGAAGGAGAACAGCTTTGCAGGCATAGAGAACAGTAAGTGCAAAGGCCTGGAGACAGGAAGGATGTTGGTGTGTTCAAGAAGAAAAGGAGGCCAGTGTGGCAGGAGTGCAGTGAGCAAGGAGGCAAGGGGAGTGAGATGGGGGTGGGGAGGGGAGCCTAGTGTCAGAATGAGAGATAGGAAGGTTTAACATAGTGCAGAGAGATGACACTGGGGGTGATGGGACAGCGGGGATTTGAGAGGGATTCTGACTCCTCTGGATTGGTGCTGAGCTAGGGAGAGTGGGCTCCTGTTACTGTGATTTTACCATATCTGCAAGCTAGTGTGTTTTTAAACTGGTTTTGATAGAAATTTCAGGGGAAAAATTCCAAAGATTTTTTAAGCAAAGAAATAACCATACAACCTTCCAAGGTGGTTACTTGGAAATATCTTATGTTTTATTATGTTGATTTGGAAAAGTTATTTATGTTATAACAAATACATTATTGTTTTCTCATTGTTATTTGCACACTGATGACAGTTTTCCTATTTTGTGCTCTTTTATTATTATCACTGTAAGAAGCAGCTTGTTTCCCAGATGGCTTCTGTTTTCATTTCCTTGTGATGTTATGACCTCTTCTATTTTAATAAGGAAATGTTGCATATGGATTCAGGAGTTGTTTACAAATTATGCTGGTAACACTTTTGTTAGAGTCTGCCTCAAAGATAAAGTGAGTGTTAGGGTATTTATTCTAAGACAGATATGTTGAGCTGAGAAAGATTTTAATAGTGTCTATTTTTAAAAAGAATATTTTAGTCTGTTGGTTAATATGCCCAATGCCAAAAATTATGTTTTGTAGCCCTTTTATTATTTCAAGTGGAGGGAGTTTATGAAAGTTAATGTTTTTCATTTCTGAACCTTTCGGAGAGGTCGCATGACAGGATTAAAATCTCCTAAGAGAAGGCTGACAGTTGATACCTAACTAAATTCAGAATTTCATGTCTTAAATGCATTGTTAATGGATAAAAGTGCTGTCACTATCATGTAGTTATAGGTCTGCATTGATCATAACGTCTTAGCAAATGATGAAACTTCGTACTTCATGTTCAAGGTCAACTTTTTGTAAATTCAGGAGAAAATGAGCCTTGTTATGAGTTTTGGGGTATATTTGAAAAATATACTTTACAACCAACTTAAATACTGTGTTACATTAGGTATAACAAAATAACATATTAATGTAAATATCATTTTAGATATAGTTTTCTTAATGATTTTATCTTTAAGATTGAAAGTAATCTAATAGTAATTAGAGGCAGAAGAACCAGAGATCAAATTGCCAGCATTTTTTGGATCATAGAGAAAGCAAAGGAACTCCAGAAAAACTTCTGCTCCTTTGACTGTGAGACAGCCTTTAATTGTATGAGTCACAACAAACTATGAAAAGTTCTTAAAGAAATGGGAATACCAGACCACCTACCTGTCTCCTGAGAAACTTGTAGGTGGGTCAAGACTCAACAGTTAGAACCTTACGTGGAACAACAGACTGGGTCAGATTGTGAAAGGAGTACGACAGGACTATGTATTGTCACCCTGTTTATTTAACTTATGTACAGAGTACATCATATGAAATGCCAGGCTGGATGAGTCACAAGCTGGAATCAAGATTGCAGGGGAGAAACCAATAACTTCAGATGTGCAGACGATACCACTCTGATGACAGAAGGCGAAGAGGAACTAAAGAGCCTCTTGATGAGGGTGAAAGAGGAGAGTGAAAAAGCTGGCTTAAAATTCAACATTCAGAAACTAAGATTATGGCATCTGGTCCCATTCTTGGAAAATAGAAGGGGAAAAAGCAAAAGCAGTGACACATTTTCTTTTCTTGAACTCCAGTGTCACTGCAGATGGTGACTGTAGCCATGGGATTAGAAGATGCTTGCTTCTTGAAGGCTGTGAGAAACCTCGACAGCATATTAAAAAGAAGACACATCATTTTGCCTATAAAGGTCCATATAGTCAAAGCTATGGTTTTTCCAGTAGTCATGTATGTATGTGAAAGTTGGACCATAAAGAAGGCTGAGCACTGAAGAATTGATGCCTTCAAACTGTGGTGCTGGAGAAGACTGCCGTGAGTCCCCTGAACTTCAAGGAAATCAAACCAGTCAATCCTAAAGGAAATCAGTCCTGAATATTCATTGGAAGGACTGATGCTGAAGCTCCAATACTTTGGCCACCTGATGTGAAGAGGTGACTTATTGGAAAAGACTTTGATGCTGGGAAGGACTGAAGGCAAAAGGAGAAGAGGGCAGCAGAGGATGAGATGGTTAGATAGTATCACTGACTCAAAGGACATGAACTTGAGCAAAATCTGGGAGACATTAGAGGACAGGGAAGTCTGATGTGCTGCAGTCCATGGAGTCTCAGGGAGTCAGACATGACTTAGCCACTGAACAACAGTGACAACAATAGTAATTAATTTCCAGCCTTAAAAGAACACTAGAGGCAGTTGTGATTATACCAAAGCTAATGGAATAATTTTTTTTTTTTTTAACTGCAATCCTTTGGGGTTTGGGCTTCCCTGGTGGCTTAGACTTTAAAGAATCTGCCTACAATACTGGAGACCTGGGTTCAATCCCTGGGTTGGGAAGATCCCCTGGAGAAGGGCATGGCTACCTACTCTAGTATTCCTGCCTGGAGAATTCCATGGACAGAGGAGCCAGGTGAACTGCAGTCCACGGGATTGCAAAGAGTCGGACACAACTGAGCGACTAATGCACACTTTGGTGTTTATATGTTCTCCCAAAATATACTTTTTTAATTTTAGTGGACAATGTTGTACATACTGTTTTGTGTAGTTAATACCAGTGCAGGTTCTGGAGCACAATGCCTGGCTTTGAATTCTGGCTCTGTAATTTACCAGCTGTACACATCTGGACAAATTACTTGACTGTGTCCCAGGTCCTAACTGTCAAATGGGGGAAAAGTAATATTTACATCATAGGGTTGTTGAATTGAATAAATTAATACCTGTAAAGTGCCTGGCACATAGTAAGAACTCAGTGAAGTTTACCTAATAATAACAAAGATTATCTTATATTAGTAAGATTAGTATATTACTATTTACTAGTAGTATCTGGTTGAAGCAGTTTTGACACTATTGAAATAATGTTTCTAGATCCATCACTTCTTAAATAACATCATCTTCCAAATCAATTCTGGTTTTCTTTTTCATAGATTTTTATAGAAGATTCCTTAGAAGCATTCTTCTCAGTACCTACACACACACACACAGACATACATGCTTTGAATTATTTCATGAAACATTTTTTATAGAAGGTTCTTAATAAATGTTAGTTGAATGAATAGCCCATTTCCTTCTGTCTGTTATGGTCTGCCATACGCTGTCAGAGATCTGAAGGGATGGTTCAGTTCAGTTCAATCGCTCAGTCGTGTCCAACTCTTCGCCACCCCATGGATTGCAGCACGCCAGGCCTCCCTGTTCATCACCAACTCCCGGAGTTCACTCAGACTCACGTCCATCGAGTCAGTGTGCCATCCAGCCATCTCATCCTCTGTCGTCCCCTTCTTCTCCTGCCCCCAATCCCTCCCAGCATCAGAGTCTTTTCCAATGAGTCAACTCTTCGCATGAGGTGGCCAAAGTGCTAGAGTTTCAGCTTCAGAATCATTCCCTCCAAAGAAATCCCAGGGCTGATCTCCTTCAGAAAGGGATGGTTAGCACCAGTAATAACCTCCAATTAGACGTTCTTCCCTTAATGATTGCCTTTCACTCTGGCTTTTTTTCTTTTAAAGAGGCATGATAAGCTATATTGCTGATGAGATACAGTTATTCTAGAGAGTAATGTTCTCTCCAGTGAAGGATGTTGTTGTTTACTTGCTAAGTTGTGTCCAACGCATTGACTTTAACCCTCCAAGCTCCTCTGTCAGTGGGATTTCCCAGGGAAGAATACTGGAGTGGTTTGCCATTTCCTTCTTGAGGGGATCTTCCCTTTCAAGGAACTAAACCCATGACTTCTGCACTGGCAGGCAGATTCTTTACCCCTGAGCCACTAGGGAAGCCCTCCAGTGAAGGATAGATTTGATTATAAGAGAGAATATGTAGTGGAATGTAGACAAGGTAAGCTTAGCAATGTTTCTGCCATTTGTAGCATCTGTTTCTAAGAGTGTGCTGGCGTATCATCAGCCTTTGTGTATTGGTCTCTGTGCTCCTTACCTGGCCCTCCTGCTTTTCTGACCATAGCTAGCTGGACCTGGGTTGGGTGCCTGACCATCTATGTATAGGTGATACAGCCATCTAATAGACAAAGTTGAATGATTTATATGTGGTCATACTATTTACAAGCCTTATGAGTTTTATGAAATATAAAATTTAACTATTCTGAAATTCAGCCATACAGATAAATGTAAATCATTGCTATTCATTCATTAACTTATTTACCTACTCCATAAATATTTATTGAACATTGTTATATGCCAGGCACTGTCCTAGACCTATATGCCTTCTAGGCACCTGTATCCCTTCCTACATGCTAGGCACTGGGGATACAGTGCTGTGAATAAAGCAAAGTCTGCCCTCCCAGACTGATGTTTTAGGGAAGTGAAGAAGAGACATAAATACATAAAAATAGTTGGTGATAAATAGTATGGGGCCAAGCAAAGGAGTATAGGGAAAAGGAATGATGGTTGAATGCAGGTTACTGATTTATAGAAGTTGAGTAAATAAGGCCTCATAGATAAGGTGACACTGAACAGAGACTTGGATGAAGTAGGAAGAGCATTTTGGACAAAGGGTAAAGGCCACAACATGAACATTTGCTTTGCATGTTTCAGAAACAGCAGTATTTGAGTGGCTGGAGCAGACTGAGGGGGAGAGTGGTAGAAGATGATTTTAGAGAGTTGAAGGTAGTTATTTCCTAAGATCAGTTGGTATTAAAATCTGCAGCAGGTTAGTTGATAGGACAGTGGCATTTTGCTGCTAGTTTAAAATAAGACCTTGTCAACAAAATGAAAGTTGTTTTTTTTTGTTTTTGGTTTGGTTTTGGAACATAGTACTGTGGTACACAGTAAATATTTTCTCTGAATTCTGATTGCAGTGTTATTTCATTCAGGATTGATACTAATTTTAATGCTATTTAAGGTTTAAAAGGTTATAAGTATTGATATTTGTATCCTTAGTGCTACTGTATATGTGTCTGCTTAGTCGCTAAGTCCTGTTTGACTCTCTGCGACCCCATGGACTGTAGCCTGTCAGTCTCCTCTGTCCATGGGATTTTTCAGGCAAGAATACTGGAGTGGTTTGCCATTTCCTTCTCCAGGGGATCCTTCCAAACCCAGGGATTGAACCCGCGTCTCCTGTTTCTCCTGCATTGTCAGGCAGATTCTTTACCAATGAGGCACGTAGTTATAAACAAGAAATAGGGTCATATTTCATGTATAGTTCAGTGATAGTAACTTTTGTCAGATGGTGATTGCTCATTAATTTCATTGCCTTCACTCTTACAGGAATACTTAGTTGGAAACATAAGGTGAAACAAAAAATTATTTTTGTCTTTTTTCTCCAAGATTTTGGTTTTACTCTTATTTTTCAGCTTTATAATAGACATTGAGAAATGTTGTTATCTGTTGGGTAATCACTAACAGGCTGGTTATTAAAGGCATATTAGTACGTAAAATGATTCAGTCTACTTAGGGATTTGTCAAATAATATGTGAAATCTCCTTTTAAGTTTTACTTTCAGAAACATTTCCTGGGAAGATTTGGTCTCATTACAATGGATGATCATTAAAACATTTCATTTACACATGGCAGGAATGACCTTTTGAAGTTAGCTAGCTGCCCAGGTGTATGGGTAATCATTGGCTAGTTGTTTTCACTTCTGTTACAGTCAGAACAGAACTGTGTTTCTGTTGAAATTTAAAATAAAAATAGCTAAATATTTTCTTGGGGATGGTCTGTTTTCACACAGGTGCTTTATTATCATCACTGTTAGCCTTCATTTTTTTAAGACTTAAGTTTTATTATTGTAGACAGTTTACTTGTTATCCCAGTTAAAAACCAAGTTAAAAATTTTGTAATCAGTTGTTTTACCTTTTGTATCAGTGAACCCCACCCTTTTTCAGTTTGTCTAAAGGAGGTGCAAGAAATGTTATAAACAGAAAATTTCCAAGAAGATTGCTGTATTAAAGGACAGGTTTATTCTAATGGACAGCTGCATTCTAAACTAATGGTAAAGCCCCAGATTAATCCAGGTAATTTGTTTTTCAAACAAATTGGTTGGTACAATTTAAGTTGGTACAATTTAAGCTGATTTCTCCTCAGTAACTTGTGAAACAAGTGTTTTCTTCAGCAACATTTGGAAGTTGATTTAGCAGGTTGTTTAGATAATTGGGTCTTGTGCTTGTCTGGTTTTGATGATTCACATTTTTGCAAATGCAATTGATTTGAGTTTCATGGGCAGATATGGCCTTCACCAGAAATTGTTATTTGTATTGATGTTAACTTTATATAACCTCAATAAAATCATAGTCTTTCTTTGAAGGGGAAGACAAAAATTAAAAATGATAGCAGAAAAGTAGAATGGTGGTTAAAGGGGTTGGAGGGAGAGGGAGATGGAGAGTTGTTCACTGGGTGTAGAGTTTCATTTTTGCAACTTGAAAAAGTCCTGGAGATCTTGAGAGTTTGTTTGGATGTTCTAGTAGGGTAGTTAGCACAGCTACCCTTGACCGAAGACCAGTCCTCCTCTATCAGGGATGGTTGTCTCTTTGACCGAGCACACAGCTTCAGGAGGAATGCACATGGAGGGGTGAGGGAGGAGGGATATTGCCTAGCCAGGCAGATCAGCTGAATCAGCACTGGTGATCAGTGGGGTGATAGGTCTTGCAACCAGATCACCCTCACATTCAGTTTTGGAGATCTACTGTACAACAATATGAATATTGTGACATTTATTTGATACATAAAAAATACTATTATATAAGCCCTTGCTAGTTCTTATAAGTACAATATTACAGACACATGTTTTAAAAGAAAAAGATTTTTGTCCTTGAAGTGCCAAAGAAATAGTAATTAGCATTTAGATAGGAATGAGTAGATAGCAGATTATCACTAACTTTTACTTGAAGTTGTGGGAACTAAAATTTAACTTCAGGGATTAGTGTGGTTATGGTAACATGATTTCTTAACAAAATTGAACAGATTTACCAGGGAATAACCTCTATATTTAAGGAAAGTGAAAAGTTTATCCAAATTTGCAAATCACTCCCAGTTTAGTAACTCTAAGGCAATTCCTTTCTGCCTTCCCTTTAAACACATGTATATATCACAAATATTATATGTATCTAGTTCCTAGGTCTTTTAAACTATTAAATAGTAACTCTTAAAGTTGCATCATAACTAAAACAAAATATGTTGTAAATATGCCTTTGTATCTCCTGAGTATGAATGTGTTTGATATTTTAGTATTAACTGATTAACATTTTGGTGCAAATACACCAAATAATGCAAAGCTTAAATATGCATAAGGAAGCGAGTGTCCTGTTTTAGCTCTGGTGGTCTGGAATCATTCCCCTTGTTTCCTTTATAGTTTTGTAGCACATGTTATTTTTGATTGGATATTATTTGTAATTCTGATATTTTGAACATTTTAGTGTAGTGGATAAGAGTGTCACTTTGTACTTTAGGTAACTCAAACCACTTCCCACTTCTTACTGCCTAAAAATATAGTCTGGGGAATTGTTGTGATGAACTTATATTTTAATTAAAGGTTGTTCTCTGTCATTGTCTCTTTTATTTGTAGAGAATAATTTATCATAGTCTGATTTTTCAAGAGGAAAAATTTTTGTTTACTTTTGATTATAAAAATTATATATATACATTCTAGTTAAAAATGCATAGTTAATGAAGAAAAAGCAAAACCAAAACACCTCACCAAACTTGAAATCCAGCTACCTAGAAAACTGTGGACATTTTCATAAGTATTCTTAAAAACAGACACTTTTACCAACATTCTTCATGAACAGTCCGTCTCTGATCTTCTTCCACCATCAATATATAAAGACTTTTATCATTGCGTTTGGTTGTATCTTGTTTGAGTGCCATACTTAAACAGTTTGGGTTTTTATGTTGCTAATTTAAAAGATGCAGTGAGGGTAAGGAGAAACAGGACAGCATGGTGTGTGCAACAGTATGGACTCTTAAGTGTTTGAATCCTAGTACTTAACATTTTCTGCTGTGTGACCTCAAGCAAATCACAAAGCTTCTGAGTCTCTCCTTTCTCATTTGTAAACTGAGATTATTAAGAGTGTACTTATTAGATTAGTGTGAAGGTTGGGTTCATGGCTTTTAAGTAGTTGAAAGTGAAAATGAAGGTCACTCAGTCGTGTCTGACTCTTTGTGACCCCACGTCCATGGAATTCTCTAGGCCAGAATACTGGAGTGGGTAGCCTTTCCCTTCTCCAGGGGATCTTCCCAACCCAGGGATTGAACCCAGGTCTTCCACATTGCCGGTGGATTCTTTACCAGCAGACCCACAGGTACTTGAAATACCTGACAAAGAGTGCATGCAATATAAATATAAACTATTTTTGCTATTGGTAGGGGTATTATGGTTGTTAAATTTTAGGGAGAGATGGATTTCAAATGGTTTTAGATCTTTAGGCATCAGCACATATCCTCTTGCCAGTTCCCTATCTCTTCAAAAGTCTGTACATGGTATATTAGGTATCTGTTGGATGGAGGAGGATGAGGGGAGGGTGATTAGAAAGGAGGTTTTGAGTTTCAGAGACCTGGATAGAATTATTGTTGGCAGTTATCCATGCTTTTCTAGCCATACTGCCTTTATCTTGGGTGGCCTTTGACTAGAGCTCCTTTAGGTAGAGCCAGCTGTACTTGCTGTATCTTGGAATCTAGGGAATAGTTTTAGAGATTCTCAACCCAGAGCCAGTAAAAAGCAACTTAAGTTAATATGAGTTAGTGAATTTTGGCATGTAGTCTAGCCTGGAGGTGCACTTACTGACCATTTTCTTTATTTTTTGTGTTTAAGTCTTCTTAAAGCAGCTTCCCTGGTGGCTCAAACAGTAAATAATCTACCTGTAATGCGGGAGACGTGGGTTGGGAAGATCCCCTGGAGGAGGGCATGGCAACCCATTCCAGTATTCTTGCCTGGAGAATCCCCATGGACAGAGGAGCTTGGTGGGCTACAGTCCACGGGGTCGCAAAGAGTCACATGACTAAACTAAGCACAACACACAGCACATTCTTTTTTTTTTTTTTTAATTTTTTTTACTTTACAGTATTTTATTGGTTTTGCCATACATCAACATGAATCTGCCACGGGTGTACTTGTGTTCCCCATTCTGACCCCCCCTTCCACCTCCCTCCCCGTACCATCCCTCGGGGTCATCCCAGTGCACCAGCCCTGAGCATCCTGTATCCTGCATTGAACCTGGACTGGCGATTCATTTCACGTATGATATTATACATGTTTCAGTGCCATTCTCCCAAATCATCCCACCCTCTCCCTCTTCCACAGAGTCCAAAAGACTGTTCTATACATCTGTGTCTCTTTTGGTATCTCTGATACAGGGTTATTGTTACCATCTTTCTAAATTCCATATATATGCGTTAGTATACTGTATTGGTGTTTTTCTTTCTGGCTTACTCCACTCTGTATAATAGGCTCCAGTTTCATCCACCTCATTAGAACTGATTCAAATGTATTCTTTTTAATGGCTGAGTAATACTCCATTGTGTATATGTACCACAGCTTTCTTATCCATTCGTCTGCTGATGGACATCTAGGTTGCTTCCATGTCCTGGCTGTTATAAACAGTGCTGCGATGAACATTGGGGTACACGTGTCTCTTTCCCTTCTGGTTTCCTCAGTGTGTATGCCCAGCAGTGGGATTGCTGGGTCATATGGCAGTTCTATTTCCAGTTTTTTAAGGCATCTCCACACTGTTCTCCATAGTGGCTGTACTAGTTTGCATTCCCACCAACAGTGTAAGAGGGTTCCCTTTTCTCCACACCCTCTCCAGCATTTATTGCTTGCAGACTTTTGGATCGCAGCCATTCTGACTGGCGTGAAATGGTACCTCATAGTGGTTTTGATTTGCATTTCTCTGATAATGAGTGATGTTGAGCATCTTTTCATGTATTAGCCATCTGTATATCTTCTTTGGAGAAAAGTCTGTTTAGTTCTTTGGCCCATTTTTTTGATTGGGTCTTTTATTTTTCTGGAAGTGAGCTGCAGGAGTTGTTTGTATATTTTTGAGATTAATTCTTTGTCCATTGCTTCATTTGCTATTATTTACTCCCATTCTGAAGGCTGTCTTTTCACCTTGCTTATAGTTTCCTTTGTTGTACAGAAGCTTTTAATTTTAATTAGGTCCCACGTTTATTTTTGCTTTTATTTCCAATATTCTGGGAGGTGGGTCATAGAGGATCCTGCTGTGATGTATGTCGGAGAGTGTTTTGCCTATGTTCTCCTCTAGGAGTTTTATAGTTTCTGGTCTTACATTTAGATGTTTAATCCATTTTGAGTTTATTTTTGTGTATGGTGTTAGAAAGTGTTCTAGTTTCATTCTTTTACAAGTGGTTGACCAGTTTTCCCAGCACCACTTGTTAAAGAGATTATCTTTTCTCCATTGTACATTCTCGCCTCCTTTGTTAAAGATAAGGTGTCCATAGGTGCGTGGGTTTATCTCTGAGCTTTCTATTTGTTCCATTGATCTATATTTCTGTCTTTGCACACAGTGCATTCTTAAAGCATTAAAATGCCAGGTGTTATTTGAAAGACTCTTCTTTTGGAATTTGCCTTTTTGACTTCCCCATTATGTAATTTTTTTAAGGTTGAAATTGGAGAAAAAGAGTGAAACTGGGATTTCTGTTCAGTAGTTTTCCATATTAAAAAGGTTTTTATAAATGACCTGGAATAGATGAAATGTAATGAAACAAAAAATTTAAGAAAATTTGGCCTGTGGGTTCATGGATTTATAAACTTATTTTAGTGTAGTCTTCTATGAACCTCCTTAAAATCAATGAAAACTTATTAATCAAATCATCATTTTTTGTGGTAAGTATACATTTAAAATAATATTTGATTTATGACTACTAATTTTTATGTATATTTCACTTTGATAGCAAGTTAGGCACATAAGAAGTTAAAGAAACTTACTGGGACGTGTAGAATATGGGTTAGTGTAGTATTACAATTAGTGTAGTCAGCCCTCATTTCTGGGGATTCCATATTTGCAAGTTCTGTGGGTTCTACCAACTGTGAATTGAAAATATTTGTAAAAAATTCCAGTAAGTTCCAAAAAGCAAAACTTGAATTTGCCATATTGGCAGCTATTTATATGGCATTTACATTGTATTTACATAGCATTTACTTTATATTAGGTGTTATAAGCAGGTGATTATTATAAGTAATCTAGAGATTTAAATTATATGGAACATGTATGGTAAGTTATATGCAAATA
The DNA here is from genome assembly GCF_002263795.3 of Bos taurus. Lineage (NCBI taxonomy): Eukaryota > Metazoa > Chordata > Mammalia > Artiodactyla > Bovidae > Bos > Bos taurus. The sequence goes on along the minus strand of NC_037333.1, from coordinate 30,115,107 downwards.
CTATACTATATATATTATATGCAAATACTACTATAAGGAACTCAAGCATCCTTGAATTTTATATTTGCAGGCGCTCCTGGAGCCAATCTCAACCCCCTTCTTACTAATGGATAATGATTATACCTGGTGACAGCGAAGCTCAGGCTGACTAGACGTGTTTGGCTATGAGCAGGAATATTAGGGCACTGGTTGAGATTTATAATATCAGTGATTTCTAGAGACAGTGAGATCTTTTATTCTGTAAAACACACCCAAACCGCTCTTTCAATAAATTTTTTTTTTTGTTACGCTTTTCTTACTCAATTTCCTTCCCATTATTGGTTAGTCAGAATGGCCCTTTAAGAGAGTTTGATGAGGATGTCTTTGTATATTGGATTTTTTTCAAGGCAAACCATGGTGAGAAGTGAAACTGTTCTTAGATTATCTTATCTTAAGATATCAGTTCAGTTCAGTTCAGTCGCTCAGTTCTGTCCGACTCTTTGCGACCCCATGAATTCCAGCATGCCAGGCCTCCCTGTCCATCACCAACTCCTGGAGTTCACTGAGACTCACGTCCATCAAGTCAGTGATGCCATCCAGCCATCTCATCCTCTGTCGTCCCCTTCTCCTCCTGCCCCCAATCCCTCCCAGCATCAGAGTCTTTTCCAGTGAGTCAACTCTTCTCATGAGGTGGCCAAAGTACTGGAGTTTCAGCTTTAGCATCATTCCTTCCAAAGAAATCCCAGGGCTGATCTCCTTCAGAATGGACTGGTTGGATCTCCTTGCAGTCCAAGGGACTCTCAAGAGTCTTCTCCAACACCACAGTTCAAAAGCATCAATTCTTCAGCACTCAGCTTTCTTCATAGTCCAACTCTCACATCCATACATGACCACTGTAAAAACCATAGCCTTGACTAGATGGACCTTTGTTGGCAAAGTAATATCTCTGCTTTTGAATATGCTATCTAGGTTGGTCATAACTTTCCTTCCAAGGAATAAGCATCTTTTAATTTCATGGCTGCAATCACCATCTGCAGTGATTTTGGAGCCCCCCAAAAATAAAGTCTGACACTGTTTCCACTGTTTCCCCATCTATTTCCCATGAAGTGATGGGACCAGATGCCATGATCTTCGTTTTCTGAATGTTGAGCTTTAAGCCAACTTTTTCATTCTCCACTTTCACTTTCATCAAGAGGCTTTTTAGTTCCTCTTCGCTTTCTGCCATAAGGGTGGTGTCATCTGCATATCTGAGGTTATTGATATTTCTCCCGGCAATCTTGATTCCAGCTTGTGCTTCTTCCAGCCCAGCGTTTCTCATGGAAAAGGTATAAATAAAATATTCTATCATATCTTGTGATGTTTTTCACATACAAGCTATTTATCTACTCTTACCTATATCATCATCAATTTATGGTATTTGTGTTTGCTTTTATTCTGATTTTTTAGTTTTGGCAGAAATATGGTGACAGAGTTGTTATCAGTCTAATTTTCAAGCTTCTGAATAAAACTTCCCACTGCCTTTCACCAGCTTTTGCATTTTTCTTCTTCCTGGAGAAAATGTCATTAGGAGGAAGGGAAAAAAGGAAAAAGTTGAGAGTTTGAGAGGAGGCTAGAGCTAAAGATTAGTTCATAGTGCATTACTAAATCAGAAACGATCTTTTTATTTAATTCATTCTTTAAAACACTACTTCTTTTATTTAATGTGATGACTTTTTAGGTAAATGTGGGCCACAGAGGATATGCCTTAGTGTTAGAATCATTAGTGTTGAGAAATTCTGGATCGTGGGTAATTTATAATCTCAGTTTTCTGGTTTAATATGTTTTCTTTTTCTTCCTAAAAAGTAAGCATTACTTGTTATATTTAAAGGTCTTGATTTTAGGAACCAAAAGAGTCAGAGTGCATTTAGGAAAATAAAAACACTCTAGGTGTTCTTTTATTATTTTGGCAGCTTGGCATGTGGAATCTTAGTTCCTGACCAGAGATTGAAGCTGTGCCCACTGCAGTGGAAGTGTGGTGTTCTAACCACTGGACTGCCAGGGAATTCCCACTATAGGAATTTTGAACAGGAAATTTTATTTCATGGAATTGGTAAATCAGTTTTGGTAAAGTAGAGAAGCCAAACACTATGGCGGGGAATTCTAGAGATGAGCAACAGCAGGAAACCATTGGCGTCTTTCGGACAGAGAGAGACAGTGGGAAGATGCAGTGTCACCAAGCTAGCCTGGATGTTGGGACTGTGTGGCATGGGTTAAAAACCCCGAAGAGGGCTCAAACCCAGAGCTGGGACCACAGAACCTGGGGCCAAAGAACTGGAGTTGGAACCATAGTGTGATGTAGAAAGAGGAGAAATACCAAGGCTTCTCTTCTGCCCTCCAGGCCTCTGCCTTTGCCTCTCTTATTGGTGGACTCTATCTAGAAGCCAGACCAAGGCAGCCTGGGACTGCAGTTCCCTGTCATACAGAGGGGGACAAAGAAGGACAGGACATTGATTCGAGAACAAATAGACAAATGATCAGTGGAGATTATACCAAAAAATGTATTCTCCCCCCCCGCCCCCAAATGCTGTGAGTGCTTTGCATATTCTGAGACACTGCGCCTCCTCTGTGGCCCAGGATCCTTGTACTGTAAGATGGATATAATTACAATGTATGTAGTGTCAGTTTTCAGGAACCATTTATATTTAGTTGTATTAAACTGTTAATTACATTTGCTGCATATATTTCTGCCAGTCTCTTTTCATTTTTGTTGTACATGTATATGAGAGATAGAAATTTATCATTTTCATTTGTTTGTATCTTTTCCTTTTTTCTTTTTCAAAGAATAGACAGTTAGTTCCCTTGAGATATTTAATAAGTATTCTATCCTGTCATCTGCTTTTTCTAGGTTTTCAACATTTTAAAACTCTGTAATCCATCTGGAATTAATTTTTGTATGGGGTTGATATTTATTTTAATGTCATTTAAGATAGTTGTTTCATTTTTAAAGATTACCTGTACTTGGAGAGCCTTGATATTTTCTCTTTAAATTGTCTTGTTTATGTTGGCTTTCTTTAAATTTGGTAGATACTGATCTACAGTTATATTCTAGATTTTATTTGAAGTGTCATCCTTGCTGATTTTTAAATTTATTGACTGTAAAATGTACGTCTATGTTTAATCGCCTTTTAAGTGGCTGGCCAAAGACTTTTTACCTCCTTTGTAAATTAAGAAAAAATCTTAAGATGTCATGTTGAGATTGGTCTTTTAATTACGCTTAGTCACTCAGTTGTATCTTGATTCTTTGTGACCCCATGGACTGTAGTCCACCAGGCTCCTCTATCCATGGGATTTTTCAGGGAGGAAATACTGGAGTGGGTTGCCATTTCCTTCCCTAGGGGGTCTTCCCGACACAGGGATCGAACCCAAGTTCTTTTAATGTTAACTGACAAATAGGTACAAGTTCAGTATTGATTCATGCATCTTTGTTAATTGCTTTTTATGTGCAGGTCCATAGAAGACTGTCATAATTTTCACTTTTTATTTAGTTTAATCATGGGAGAGTAAAGCGACTGTCTCAAGTAATAATTGTCTAAAGTGTCTTGAACTTGGCTTTTTACAATTAATTGCTGTAATCATATCAATGTGGTATTTGTGGTATGGAACATTGTCTAAATTTAGTAGACAGGGAAGTAAAAGTATGAAGTGAGAGGAAGGGTAGGTTACTTAATTATTAACTCCTTACCTTTTTTCTAGATAAATTACTGACTTATGATGAGGATATTGGAACTCTGAAAATCTCTAAGTAGAGAGATCATTAGTTATTTTATTTGTTTCTGAAATGTAGTATATTAAGTATTTGTGTAGTGACAGAATGGTTAACTTAGCATTTAAAAAAATTTGAGTTATAATGAGGAGAGAGAATATGTTTAAAATGTATTATTTCTTCAGAATAGATTCTGAAAAACAAACCCCTCATGTTTGATTTTGAAGTAAGAGGTTTTTGCTTTCAATTACTTTATGATCACAGTTTTACATTTTGGTATAATTAGTATTAATCAAAAACTTATATAAATGTGAATTTTTAGTGTGGAGATTTTCAACTTTATACATAAACAATATCATGAGCCTACTCTATCTGTCACTGAGGTTCAGCTAAGCCTGCAGTCAATTTCATTTTATCTGTATTCTCATTGACTTCAACTAAGCATGTAATCAATTTCATTTTATCTATATTCTCATTGACTTCTCCCCTTACTTCCAGATTCTTTTGAATCAAATCCTAGTTATATCATTTCATCTAGATATTTCAGTATGTATCTCAAAAAGTAAGAACTTTTGAAAAAACATAACCAATGTTTATGATACCTGAAAAATTGACAGTGATTTCCCTTTATCAGCAAAGCTTTTATTTCCCTGATTGTCATCCACAAGTATATATGTGTGTCTGTATAGTAATTATTATTTTTTCTGTTTGAATCAAGATCCAGATAAGGTCCATTCTTTGGGATTGGTTTTATACGTTTCTTATATCCACTTTAATCTGTACACTCCTCTTCCATACTCTTTTTTTTTTTTTTTTGCTTTCAATTTTATGCTAAAAAGACGGAATCATTTTTATATAAAACATTTTTTTGAGAGAAACTTTCCTGTAGAAAAGTAGAGCTGGTTCAACAAGTTTCCCGGATTTGTCTTTAGTGTACCTACCATGTTGATGACTTTTTGCTATATTCCAAGTTTTCTTGTCTTCTCTGGTGGCTCAGATGGTAAAGAATCTGCCTGCAATGCAGGAGACCGGGTTTGATCCCTCGGTCAGGAAGATCCCCTGGAGAAGGGAATGGCAAACCACTCCAGTATTCTTGCCTGGAGAATCCCGTGGACAGAGGAGCCTAACTGGTAGGCTACAGTCCATGGGCTTGCAAAGAGCTGGACACGACTGAAGTGACTTGGCATGCACAGGTTTACTTACTATTTTCATGATTGTTGCCCTGCTTTTAAAGCCAGAATTCATAATTTATTCTTATTCTAATTATTCACATTTATGGAATCATGGTTTTAATGTCTTTGTTATATTTTAAAATACTTGTTAAGGTCAGTGTAACTATTATGGATAAAACTCTTCATTCATATATCATCAAAAATCATGTTAAAAAAAAAATCATGTTGAATACCACAATTTAGGAAACATCGCTTTAATACTGTTTTTCTCCTATTCCCTCCACTCACTTTCTGGGTTGACATCTAGGTTACCCCAGGAGGGACCAGTTTGAAACCTTAGATGTGTTTCCTGCCTGTGTCCAGAGACAAGGTACATTCTGTGCAAAGTGTGATTTTACTAGCGTGCTGCTAGTGAGTTGTGTTACCAGTCTGAGATCATGGTCTAGACAGCTCAGCATTTTCTGGTTCAAATTCCCTTATGTGTGAGCTATAATTTTACAGAGGAAGGCAAAAAAATAAAAGGCAGGAACCTGCTTCTGGATTTTCATTGAAATCTTCAGTTTATTACTGATAAATGGAATTAGGTGATGGCTGAAAACATTTTTCTTTCTCTTGAATAGGATTTAACTTTTAGGGAAAGTTAAATTTGAGTATCATAAATTAAGAAGAAAGCACAGTGATGATTTTTTTTAAAGTTTCTAAAAAATTTGTGGAGAAGGCATTGTAGTAAAATAATTTGTTTGGATATATTAGCCTTGGGAAAAATAGAATTTATTAATTTAATTTGTGTAGATTGCTACATTTAACTCTTCTGTATTTAAAGATTATCCTTATTTATGTGTCAAAATAATGAGGTGCAAATGACTTGCAAAGGTTTTTCATTCACATCCTTAGTTGTATGTCATGTTACCTTACAACGAGTTATTTAATGGGCTAGGAAGTTGAGGGACACCCAGAGAAATCATGTGATTTGCCCCTAGACACACAGCTGGTCGGAGTACACACTGAGAACCCTGTGAAGATCTGTCTTATACCATAATGAAAGGCTACAGGATTTGAAATCATGTTCTGGATCTTGTATTATTTATAAGCTAAATTATATAGACTTGGATAATTTCAAGTCACTAAGTAACATTCTAATTATCAGTTGGGATAATTTGCTGTAGAACTTTCTTGAGAACAAAGTTGAAAAATATATAAGTTTTTACATATTACATTGCATTACATTACATATTACATTAAAAAGCAATATAAAATTTTTTATTTTTATTTATTTTTTTTTTTTTGGAGTAGAAAAAAGTAGCTTTATTACTTAATTTACAAAATGTTTTGAGTTCATTATAATGACATTTTCCATCTTAGTAATATAATCTTTAATAAGTACTTAGAAATACATATTTGTTGCCTTTTTTAAAAAGTTTTCATAGAAGTCTAAGTAATAAAACAATAACTGGAAGGCATTCATATATGTTTTTTAATACAATTTATTTCCTCTAGATTTCCTTTTTCTATAATTGGGAAATTCAGTATACATTTCATTCATTTCATGAATTTTGAAAGGCTCTGGGGATACAAAAATGTATAAGATATTTCATTTTGCAGTGATGTGAGGGATACATACTTAAGAAAACAAGAGAATTTCAGCAGAACATGAAAATGCTTTATTAGAAGATGAAAGAGTGCCATGAAAGTTTTGGGGGAGGGATTAGTTACAATTGTATGATATTATGTACAGGACAAGACTTATATTTCTGTTATTTATCTAGGCACAAGGAGTTTATGCCCATAGGAAGCTGTTGGACAATAAATTATAATGAGTAGCTTTGGTGAAACCTCATGTGATTAGTCAGATGAGGACTTTCCCCTGTCCCAACCAGGAGTACCTCTGTTATTAAGAGGAGGGGTGTCATGAAGGAAGGAAGTGGAAAGGGAAAAAGAAGCTGATGTTTTGAGAACAGAACCACAAGGCGAGTGTACATGCCTTAATGGGTATCTCCTACTCAATAGATGGACAGAAGAAGGTACAAATCTCTACTCTGTCTGTTTGAACGTGGCCAAATTCTGTTTCTCTCTTGTTCATCTGTCTTTGCTAGTTTCCAGGTTTATTTCTCTTAATCTTAACCGTTTAGTCATGATAGCACTGTAGGATTACAACCATAATATGTCTCCTTTTGGTTATATATTATTATTGTGCTAGGACTGTGTCATCAAGTGATGTAATAAAATATTCTACAAACAAGCATTTGTTTCACACACTGCATGACCAATATAATATATATGCAATTGGGAAATTATGTGATTAAAGTGAGGTGAGCTAGTGCATACCCCTTATGCTTAAGGAATGATATAACCTCTTCTGTCTCTTAAAAGGGCTTCCCTAGTGGCTCAGATGGTAAAGAATCTGCCTGCAATGCAGAAGACCCAGGTTTGATCTCTAGGTCGGGAAGATCCCCTGGAGAAGGGTATGGCTATCCACTCCAGTATTCTTGCCTGGAGAATCCCATGGACAGAAGAGCCTGGAGGGCTCCAGTCCATGGGGTAGCAAAGAATCATAAACCATGTGATAGCTGTGTGGTAAAAAGTGAATACATTATAAATCTGGGCTAAGGATGGTAGGAGGTCTCAAAGGTCTCCCTCACAGTCAGGAAGGCAGAACTGGGGAGTCATTGTGCTTCTCTAGATTGCTTAGATTCACCTCTCAGGTGAATCCTATACATTTAAGTTCTGCCACTTTGGTGTTAGTTCTTATGCTCCAACCATTCAGGGCAGATCTGTAGGTTACTACCTAAGTATCTAGCTTAGCACTAGCATTTCTTTCCTTAAAAATAATTTTAATTAAAATTTTTTTTTGCATTTGGAAATATAACCAAATAGTAAAGGGTACTATTCAATAAGGATCCTTTTGCTTTTGATAAATTAGGTAAAGCTTGCATGGCATTTCCAGATAAAAACACTATACTTGTAGCATTAAGGTTGTAGGAGATAAAGATCTTTTGTGAGTAGGATAGGCTGGTATGTTAGACCTCATGGTAAGCTGTGAGATGACTTTTCTCGTAAGAAACTTTTGGGTGATACACACTGCCATTTGCCTGTTTACTACTTTTCATCAACACTTTTCCATACCATAAGTGCTTTTTGGGGTGGCAGTGTACCCAGCTGAGAGATTGCTCTCTGTAGACTCATTGCAGCTGTCTCAGTGGATGTTTGTTAGAGTACGTTTCCATTTGCCTGAGTGGGATGCCCTCCATTCCCCACTGATTTTCTTCTCACCCGGAAAGTGGACATGGTGCTTGCTTGCTGTTATTTGTAGCAGTTAAAAAGTAGATGAGGTCTGTGTACGTGGGTGGCTGAGGAGAAAGCAAGCCTTTATTTTCTTGGGCTCCAGAATCACTGCAGATGGTGACTGCAGCCATGAAATTAAAAGACACTTCCTCCTTGGAAGAAAAGCTATGACCAACCTAGACAGCATATTAAAAAGCAGAGATATTACTCTGCCGACAAAGGCCCATCTAGTCAGAGGTTTGGTTTGTCCAGCAGTCATGTATGGATGTGAGAGTTGGACTATAAAGAAAGCCGAGCACCAAAGAATTGAAGCTTTTGAACTGTGGTGTTGGAGAAGACTCTTGAGAGTCCCTTGGACTGCAAGGAGATCCAATCAGTCCATCCTATAGGAAATCAGTCCTGAATATTCATTGGAAGGACTGATGCTGAAGCTGAAACTCCAATACTTTGGTCTCCTGATCTGAAGAACTGACTCACTGGAAAAGACCCTGATGCTGGGAAAGATTGAAGGCGGGAGGAGAAGGGGACAACAGAGGATGAGATTGTTGGATGGCATCACCGACTCGATGGGATATGAGTTTGAGCAAGCTCCAAGAGTTGGTGATGGACAGGGAGGCCTGGCATGCTGCAGTCCATGGGGCAAAGAGTTGAACATAATTGAGCAACTGAACTGAACTGAGGAGAAAGAATGGGAGCCTAGGGCAGTGGTGGTTTTGGATTCCCACCTTTATACTTCTCTTTTGTTGTTGTTTAATTCCTAAGTCGAGTCTGACTCTTTGCAACCTGTGGACTGTAGCCCGCCAGGCTCCTCTGTTCATAGAATTCTCCAGGCAAGAATACTGGAATGAGTTGCCATTTCCTTCTCCAATACTTCTCTTTACATGAAGAAAATAACTTTCCTTTTTATTGAAACCATTATAGAAGTATTTTGTGATCTGTGCTGCGGAATATAATCCTAACTTTGCAGCATAAGTAACATTTTGTTTTACTTTTACACCAGGACCTTTGTTGCTAAAAGCTGTTAGTACCTGCCGGATACAGATTTTGTCAGTGAACGTCAACTAGAGTAGAATTTGACTAGCTAGGATGGCAATGGCACCCCACTCCAGTACTCTTGCCTGAAAAATCCCATGGACGGAGGAGCCTGGTAGGCTGCAGTCCACGGGGTCACTAAGAGTCGGGCATGACTGAGTGACTTCACTTTGACTTTTCACTTTCATGCATTGGAGAAGGAAATGGCAACCCACTCCAGTGTTCTTGCCTGGAGAATCCCAGGGATGGGGGAGCCTCATGGGCTGCCATCTGTGGGGTCGCACAGAGTTGGACACGACTGAAGCGACTTAGCAGCAGTAGCAGCAGCAGCAGCTAGGATGGAGAGGTTATGAGAAAAAAAGCATGTATTTCAATGTAGTTTGAAATTACTATTTCATCAAGAGTCATGTGATTCAAGACCATTCTTCTGAATAGGATGTTGAAAATTTTGAATCTGGGCGAGTTCTTGCAGTTTGTTTTTTGTAAGTTGTTTGCAGTTTTCTTACCTCTTGCAGCCTGGCCGTTCCTTAAAAGATAGAGCCTCTAAGATGATGGCACATGAACATACCCCAAAAGTGGCTGTTTCTTCTTGCTGATTTTAGGCTGTCAGTACTCTTTTAAAACTTCTTTAGGAATGGAGACTTTATCGTGCTTCAGATGGTCAGGAATCTCATCATGCACTGTGAATAACACGAGTTATTCCCGTAGTGTGGTGGGAGTATTTAGATTTTCCTTTGGGTACTTGAGGATGGCTGTATGTTTCTTAAACCACATACAGAGAGTGTAGGGGAGTCTCTGGAACAGTGTTTCTTGGCCCACCTGTATCAGAATTACCTGAAGCTGTTGATAAAAGTACACATTTCTGTGCCTCACTCTAGACTTACTGAATTAAAATCTGTGGGAGTAGAGAGTAGAAATTTGTGTTTTTAATGAGCAGTATGATTTCAGGACACAGATATTTGAGAAATACTGTTTTCAAGCCTTCCTAGATTCCCCCAACCCACTCCAGTGTTCTTGCCTGGAGAATCCCAGGGACGGGGGAGCCTGGTGGGCTGCCGTCTATGGGGTCGCACAGAGTCGGACACGACTGAAGTGACTTAGCAGCGGCAGCAGCAGCAGATTCCCCCAACCTTCTGTTACAAGTCCCTTGATTTGTGTGTTTGTATTACGAAGCTGAATTAACCTGTTCAATCGGTGAGTGCATCCTTCACTCTGGGCATCTGTTGTCGATGCCTTCCAGCTTGTGGGATGGTGGCTCTCCCATCTGTGTGAAATCAACTTTTCCATTGGTTTTTCCAGAGTGTTTAATGTTTGACGAAACATATCTTTGTCTTGGAGTAATTGATACTATTCTTGAATTGAAATCAACTTTTGTCTACAAATAGCCAGGGAACTGTTTTTCATTTAATGGTGCTTATCTGACTTGCAAGACTTCCCTGGTGGCTCAGACAGTAAAGAATCTGCCTGCTATGCAGGAGACTTGGGTTCAATCCCTGGGTTGGGAAGAGCCCCCGGAAGAGGGCATGGCAACACACTCCAGTATTCTTGCCTGAAGAATCCCCATGGATAGAGCCTGGCAGGCTACAGTCCATGGAGTCGCAGAGTCGGACACAACTGAGCGACTAAGTACAGCCCGCACATCTGACTTGCAAGATTCCAGTTCAATCAGAATGAATTTTTCCAGAAATTCCTATTACCTTCATTTTATTGAGGCAACGTGTGTTTTCTTTTCTTTCTCAGGTGTTAGTTTTTTAGTCACTCTTGCCCAAAGTCCTTTAAAATGGAAATTTTTAACAATTGGTGCTGTCCTTAAAAAATTTACTTATACCCTTGAATTGTTTTGAAAAATGGCAGTGCCTGTTCTTAATCATATTTTGGCCATTAAATGCATACTATAAGTGGCCATGAAAAAAAGTCTTATTTTTTTGTACAAAAATTTCACTTCCAGGTAAACTTTATAAGCAAACAAAACTTTTCTCTAAACTTGAATCTGTACATCTGTAAAATAAAACACTTAACACCTTTTAAAGTGTTTGTACTTTTTGAGTTGGTTCCTTAGCCAGGGCAAGTTCAGTTTAGCTATAGGTGTTTTTGAGACCTCCTGTCTGAGCGTGTGTTTTGCATTCCCCCTTACCAACTCCTTCCTTACTGAGCTGTTTCAGTTGTCATAAAAGGCTTTACCCTTTGCTGAAGCAAATGCCATAAAGGATTTGCCTCAGGGGCAATTATTTCTCCGTGAGTTCAGGTGGAGTAAGAGTACTAAGGAAGTGCAGTAAACAGAGTACAGCTTGTCTCCTTTTATGGAAAGCAGTTTTGCAGGAAGAATTGCTTTGTACACCACCCACGAAGGGTGAGGCAGTTCAGAAGATGCCTCTTTTGGAATGGTCATGAACTGTGTGTTTTCTTCTGTTCATGAAATGCAAGTAGCCTAGAAGATTTGGCAGTTCTTCAGTCTCAGATAGTATGTGGGCTCTTTTTAGTCCTGGGGGAATAGAATGGTCGATGGAAAGTAGTTATCCTAGCAGCTGTGAGGCAGGCACACGTCAGTCTGGGACACTCTGTTCCTGGTTCTAAAATTTTACAGGCCGATTGGGAATGTTTGATCATCTTAGGTTACATGACATGCAGTTCCTATGAATGCATGTAAGTTAAACATACTTTAGGTAGACACTTGTATATGAATGGTAAACATCACATACGTGGTGAAGTCAGTCTACAGTTTGATTATCAGGTAGTTAAAATTTACTGCTTTTGTGGTTTTCATCATGATATGAACCTTACTAATTAGGTGTAGAGTGTCAAGAATGTTGACTAGTATTTGGTAACATCTTTTAAAACATGTATTGTTATCTCAAAGTTAAAGTTTAATGCCGTTTGTAAAATATTCAAATAATATAAAGGTATACAGAGTGTAAAGTAAAATTTCCTGTGTCTTATATCCTCCGTTCTTCCCAGGTGTAATCTTTTTGGCTTTTTACTCTTTTTTTCTGTGTTCTAATGTTCATCACCTTCCTCCACTAATACACATTGCTATTCAACTTTCCTTTTTTCTTTAATACATATCATGAATATGTTTCCAGGCCAGTACATATAGATATTTATTATTGATGTACATGATTTATACATCATTGTTTTTGAATTGTTTTTTATATACAGATTTTTAAAATAAATGTTTGCTTATTTATTTTCACCTGATACATATCTTTATGTGGCTGTTAATAACAGAAAAAAATTAAATATAAAGAGTATATAATCTTACTGATGAGTGTTATGATGAGTTTTATGAAGATTTCCCATTAAAATTAATTAAACAATTGGAAAATGACCTAAACATTTTTGTCAACAAGGAAACTATAAAATATTGTAAACTCTTTATGAATATTTTTCTGTATATTTGATACTGTGTAAAATGATTTTTAGATTAAAAAAAAATCTTTGAAACTTTGATATCTTCTAATATGCATTCCATTCAGTTTTTCTCAAAAATATGTAACTAATGCATTGTATCTCTGAAAATGTTTATTTCAAGATTTATAAATAAAGTAGCTAGAATTACAGTCCATATGCTATGTATTATTTATCCATAGTGCTTAAAATTCCTGACCATATCCTTCCATATAACAGTGGATAAAAAGTTAGTGAGATGACCCAGAGGAGTAAATGGTCAAAATTATTTTGTATATTGCATGTATTGTCTTTGTAAAATTTCTCTTTAGTTTGATATTTATAATTTTACTTTATGGAGGCTGCTATTAAAATAAGTCAGTGTTTCTGATAATTGTGCAAATGGTAAGTGGCAGCAGAAGCCAATTTAGGATGGAAAAAAAATATGGTCCAAATGTGAGAATCTGAGAGATGATTCGTGATGATGCAGGTAGGTAAATGATTCTTTTAGACTAGCATTTTACTGAATAGCCAACGTCGAAGTGTTAAGTAATTCAGTAAGTTAATTTGGTTCTATCTGGAAGAAGGTAGGAGTGGATTCTAAATATACCTTTCAGTTCCGTGTTTGGTTCTTTTTGTATTATATGTGACAATAAATTTTGTACTAGAATATTAAATGACCATATACTATTGTTTTTTATACAACTTTATCTTTCAGGAGCTCTTTATTCTCCATCTCTGTCACAAAGCAGCACTATCTATTCCCAGTGGGAATTTTTATACACTAGTGTGAACTTTGCTTGTGTTACCTAACAGAGATTCTTGATATTTTGATCTAAGGGTGTGGCCACATGCTCATTGTGGAAAATGCAGTGATCATCACCTTATTTGGAATAAAAGCCAGAAACGGATTCTGACTTTGGTTTAATTGGCATCTAATATTTGCATTTGAGATGAGAAACAACCCTCTTTCAAGCTCTTTAGCTCATTGGATATTTGATTAGATCTTCTTTCTGACAGGTCAGTTTGTTTCTCTTCCTTGGTTCTTGTCTCATTGCAACAAAAATTTGCAACGATGGACTAAAGAGTTTAAAACGACAAACCAGTTACAGCTCAATTCAGCTCAAGCAGACAGATCTTTTATTGGACACTCCCAAGACATGGGAGCAGGCTAATCCCAAAGGACTCATTGTCTTCCTACTCCCTCTTGGCTTCCTCCTTTTTATACAACCTTTTGGTTGTACCCTGTGCAAAATAGGGCTTATACCCACCCCCAGTCAAGAAAGGGAAATGCAAATGGGCATACGCTCAAGGTCTATTGACAATTACAAGTTACAGAACAACAGGCTCTGTTGTATATGTCTTCCCGTAATTTAGTCTGTTATAATCAGATGTACATATGTGTAGATTGTATATGAACCCTTAATGGGCTCCTAGCTGCCTAAGGCTGCTTGGAGAAGCCCCTGTATTTGGTTTGTGTCCACTGTGTGCCTATGGCGCATGTGCAGGGGTTGAAAATGTCTCTGTGGTTATTTTTGTAGTGAATCTGTGAGCGTTCTTGCTCATGGCCTAACTTCCTCCCTAACAATTCCATATCTTCTTAATTCTGACATTGATTTTGATATTTTAGGGTTAGTATGATCATATTATGGAGAAGACAATGCCTAGAAAATCCCATGGATGGAGGAGCCTGGTAGGCTGCAGTTCATGGGGTCGCTACGAGTCGGACGCGACTGAGCGACTTCACTTTCACTTTTCACTTTCACACAGTGGAGAAGGCAATGGCAACCCACTCCAGTGTTCTTGCCTGGAGAATCCCAGGGACGGCAGAGCCTGGTGGGCTGCCATCTATGGGGTCGCACAGAGTCGGACACGACTGAAGCGACTTAGCAGCAGCAGCAGCATGATCATATTAAAGTCCTGGGACTGGTTCATACTGAAGTCCTGGGACAATTTCCTTTTGTTTTGGACTGAGAACAAACTGGATATTGAATAATCTCTTCAGAATGTATTTTCAGTGTTTGGCTGACCTGCAGAATACATCACTTGCACATTATATTGCTATTCCTTTATGCCTTTGGAAGTTTTCAGTGACAACCAGGGGTCATAATCTTTACAACTGAGATGTATAAACTGTGCTTTACTCTTTCATAGCATCAATAAGATGAATATCCATTTCATCATCTCTACCTCATTTAAGTTAGAGGTTTCTTATGCCAGAATCAGATAAGAGAAAGAAAATAATTTTTATAGTATGATACAGAACTTTAACCTACTTTTAAAATGTGCTCTAAAAATAATTACAAAATTGTCGATATTGATGTACTTTTTTCAGCTTTAAGATCCTGAACTAATTCCAGAGGAGCTGTTTAGTTTTAAGAGTTGCTTCCCCTCTCCCCCATTTCCCATTGGCAGAGTACATCATGAGAAATGCTGGGTTGGAAGAATCACAAGCTGGAATCAAGATTGTTGGGAAAAATACCAATAACCTCAGATAATGCAGATAACACCACCCTTATGGCAGAAAGTGAAGAAGAACTAAGTGTCTCTTGATGAAAGTGAAAGAGGACAGTGAAAAAGTTGGCTTAAAGCTCAACATTCAGAAAATGAAGATCATGGCATCTGGTCCCATCACTTCATGGGAAATAGATGGGGAAACAGTGGAAACAGTGTCAGACTTTATGTTTTTGGGCTCCAAAATCACTGCAGATGGTGACTGCAGCCATGAAATTAAAAGACACTTCCTCCTTGGAAGGAGGGTTATGACCCTCCATAACCCTCCTGGTTATTCAAAAGCAGAGACATTACTTTGCCAACAAAGGTCCGTCTAGTTTGCTGCTGCTGCTAAGTCGCTTCAGTCGTGTCCGACTCTGTGCGACCCCATAGATGGCAGCCCATCAGGCTCCCCTGTCCCTGGGATTCTCCAGGCAAGAACACTGGAGTGGGTTGCCATTTCCTTCTCCAATGCATCAAAGTGAAAAGTCAAAGTGAAGTCGCTCAGTCGTGCCCGACTCTTAGTGACCCCATGGACTGCAGCCTACCAGGCTCCTCCATCCATGGGATTTTAGTCATGTATGGATGTGAGAGTTGGACTGTGAAGAAAGCTGAGTGCCAAAGAATTGATGCTTTTGAACTGTGGTGTTGGAGAAGACTCTTGAGAGTCCCTTGGACTGCAAGGAGATCCAACCAGTCCATTCTAAAGGAGATCAGTCCTGGGTGTTCATTGGAAGGAATGATGCTAAAGCTGAAACTCCAGTACTTTGGCCACCTCATGTGAAGAGTTGACTCATTGAAAAAGACTCTGATGCTGGGAGGGATTGGGGGCAGGAGGAGAAGGGGATGACAGAGGATGAGATGGCTGGATGGCATCACTGACTCGATGGATATGAGTTTGAGTGAACTCCAGGAGTTTGTGATGGACAAGGAGGCCTGGCGTGCTGCGATTCATGGGGTCACAAAGAGTCTGACACGACTGAGTGACTGAACTGAACTGAAGAGATAGTATGACCAAATTAAATTTACGAAGCAGACTGTCCTATATGTGCTTTGTAGATTAAAAGACACTGTAGATTTTTATTACAGCACAGTATGTTGGAATCACTGATTTTTACGATAAACTGTGCTGCACTCAATATATACCAGCAAATTTGGAAAACTCAGCAGTGGCCAAACAAGACTGGAAAAGGTCAGTTTTCATTCCAATCCCAAAGAAAGGCAATGCCAAAGAATGCTCACACTACCACACAATTGCACTCATCTCACATGCTAGTAAAGTAATGCTCTAAATTCTCCAAGCCGGGCTTCAGCAATATGTGAACTATGAACTTCCAGATGTTCAAGCTGGTTTTAGAAAAGACAAAGGAACCAGAAATCGAATTGCCAACATTTGCTGTATCATCAAAAAAGCAAGAGAGTTCCATAAAAACATCTATTTCTGCTTTATTGACTATGCCAAAGCCTTTGACTGTGTGGATCACAATAAATTGTGGAAAATTCTTCAAGAGATGGGAATACCAGACCACCTGACCTGCCTCTTGAGAACCTATATGCAGGTCAGGAAGCAACAGTTAGAACTGGACATGGAACAACAGACTGGTTCCAAATAGGAAAAGGAGTATGTCAAGGCTGTATATTGTCACCCTGCTTTTTTAACTTATATGCAGAGTACATCATGAGAAATGCTGAGCTGGAAGAAGCACAAGCTGGAATCAAGATTGCTGGGAGAAATATCAGTAACCTCAGATATGCAGATGATACCACCCTTATGGCAGAAAGTGAAGAAGAACTAAAGAGTCTCTTGATGAAAGTGAAAGAGGAGAGTGAAAAAATTGGCTTAAAGCTCAGCATTCAGAAAACAAAGATCATGGCATCTGGTCCCATCACTTCATGGGAAATAGATGGGGAAACAGTGGAAACAGTGTCAGACTTTATTTTGGGGGTCTCCAAAATCACTGCAGATGGTGACTGCAGCCATGAAATTAAAAGACACTTCCTCCTTGGAAGGAGGGTTATGACCAACCTAGATAGCATATTCAAAAGCAGAGACATTACTTTGCCAACAAAGGTCTGTCTAGTCAAGGCTATGGTTTTTCGAGTAGTCATGTATGGACGTGAGAGTTGGACTGTGAAGAAAGCTGAGTGCCGAAGAATTGATGCTTTTGAACTGTGGTGTTGGAGAAGACTCTTGAGAGTCCCTTGGACTGCAAGGAGATCCAACCAGTCCGTTCTAAAGGAGATCAGTCCTGAATATTCATTGGAAGGACTGATGCTAAAGCTGAAACTCCAGTACTTTGGCCACCTCCTGTGAAGAGTTGACTCATTGGAAAAGACTCTGATGCTGGGAGGGATTGGGGGCAGGAGGAGAAGGGGATGACAGAGAATGAGATGGCTGGGTGGCATCACTGACTCGATGGATGTGAGTTTGAGTAAGCTCCGGGAGTTGGTGATGGACAGGGAAGCCTGGCGTGCTGTGATTCATGGGGTCGCAAAGAGTCGGACACGACTGAGCGACTGAATTGAGGTAAACTGTGCTTTCTTACCTAGTAGAAGTTTAGCTCATTTTTGGTGCATTACAGACAGTATTCAAATACATCTTCGTGTTTCCATTATGGAAATGAAGAAGAAAAATAGCCTTATAATCCCAGTAGGAAGTATATACTACCAAAATATTATTTTCTGTGCATATAAATGTTTATTTTAAAATTCAGAAATGGAATCACTGTTGTAGCCTAAATTTTTAGATTTATTGATATTTAATTGGCATGCAATATACTGCTCATATTTAAAGTGTAAAATTTAATAACTTTGGACACATTTATAGACTGCTAAAACTACTGGCACCAGAATCAAGAGAATGATCACAATATATTGATCACTCCTATATATTTCTTGGAAGCTCTTGTGGTCCCTTCCCTCCACTTCCCCCACCCTCATCTCCTCATCCCAGGCATCCACAGGTATGCTTTCCATCACTATAGATTAGTTTGTGTTTTCTAGAATTTTGTATAAATAGAACTATATAGTATACATTTTTTTGGTGTGAATTTTTTCACTCAGCATGATAATTTTGCGGATTCTTGCATGCTATAGCTAAGAGTAGTTCATTACCTTATAGTACTGAGTAGTATATCTTTGTGTAGATACAGCATTGTTTGTTTATTTGCCTGTTGTTGGATGTTTGGATTATTTCCCAATTTCTGTTAATTTACAAAGAAAGCTGCAGTGAACATTCATCTACAAGTCGTGGTAAAGATGTGTGCTCTCATTTTTCTTGGTTAAGATACCTAGCAGTGAAATGGTAGATTATCTGGAAGGTATATGTTTAACTTTTTAAGAAGTTTCCGAACAGTTTTCCTAAGCGGTTGTACCATTTTACGTTTCCATCAGCAGTGTATGAGCCTTTAGTTTTTGTGCATCCTACCAACACTTTGGTAGGATCGGTATTTTTAATTTTAGCCGTTCTAATAGGTATGTAGTATATTTTGATTTTGTTAAATCAAGGATGAATTGTTAGAGTCTTCAACATATGGTGTACTCTTTAAGTCTTTTTTTTTTTTTTTACTGAAATGAAATCACTTAACAAAAGTAACCATGTTAAGGTGAAAAATTCAGTTGCAGTTCAGTACATTCACAGTATTGTATAACTACCACCTTTATTTAGTTTCAAAACTTTCCATTATCCCAAGAGGAAATCCCATCCCCATTAATTAGTTACTCCCCACTTCCCTTTCCCCTCAGCCTTTGGCAACTATCAACATGCTTTCTGTCTCTTACATTTACCTAGTCTGAGTATTTCATATGAATGGAATGATACGATATGTGATCTTTGGTGTTCAACTTCTTGAACTTACTGTAGTGTTTTTGAGGTTCATCCATATTAGCAGATATTAGTACTTCATTCCTTTTTATTTTGGAATAGTCTGTTGTATGGCTGTATCACATATTTTTTGTCCATTCATTAGTTGATGGATATTTAGGTTGTTTTTAATATTTGGCTATTGTGAATGTAGATGCTGTAGACATTCATGTACACGTTTTTTGTGTGGACATATGTTTTCATTGCTTTGGGTATATACCTGTGAGTGGAATGTCTGGGTTATATGGTAAATCTATGTTTAACCATTAGGAAGTGTGAGACTGTTTTCCAAAGAGGCTGCACAGTTTTATTTCCTAACAGCTGAGTTATAAGGATTCCACTTCTCCACAGTCTGTTCAACACTTGTTACTGTCTGTAGTCATCTAAAGTGGGTATGAACTGGTGTCACTGTTGTGTTGATCCGCATTTCCTTGATGGATAGTGCTTTATGGACATTTGAAGCACAAGTGTTTTTAATCTTGATGAAGTCCAGTTTATATATTTTTTCTTTTGTTGCACCTTCAGTGTGACATCTAAGAAAGCTTTGCCAAATTCAGAGTCTCAAAGATTTACTCCAGTATTTTGTTCCAAGAGTTTCATAGTTTTAGCTATTGCATTTAAGCTGATGATCTGTTTTATTTTTGTGTGTGGTGTGAGGGAGAAGTCCAGTTTCATGCTTTTGCATGTGGATATGCAGTTGTGGAAAACTGTCTTTTGGTTTTAATTTATTTCCTTAAAGACTGATGTTGTTGAGTATCTTTTTTTAATTAAAATTCTTTCCAGCTTTACTGAAATATAATTTGCATATAACATGTAGGTTTAAAGTGTGCAATCTATATTAAAGTATATAATGTATATATTTTGAAATGATCACCACGATAAATTTAATTAACACATCCATCACTTCATCTAATTGTAATTTTTTTTTTTTTTGTAGTGAGAACGTTTAAATTCTACTGCCCTAGCAACTTTCAAGTATATAATACACTATTGTTAACTGTAGTCACCATGATGTATGTATTAGATCCCCAGAGCCATTTCATCTTATAACTGTATTGAGTATCTTTTGTTTGCTTTTTTGCCATCTGTGTATTTTCTTTAGTGATATATCTTCTACTTTTTCATTTAATATGTCATGGACTGAAATCTTAAGTATGTAGATCATTCAGTTATTGACATAGAAAGAGGTCTCATTTCATAATCCTTTTAATGATGGAATAGTATTTAATTTCATGAATATATTATAATTTTTAAATGTTATACCTTGAAGGTGGTTATTTACTATTAAAAAAGCTATTACCCTGTACTCTTATTTGACAGAAGTAAGTACTTAGGTTTCCCTGGTAGCTTGGACGGTAAAGCATCTGCCTACAATGCGGGAGACCCGGGTTCGATCCCTCGGTCGGGAAGATCCCCTGGAGAAGGAAATGGCTACCCACTCCAGTATTCATGCCTGGAAAATCCCATGAACTGAGGAGCCCCGTGGGCTACAGTCCATGGGGTCGCAAAGAGTCGGACACGACTGAGCGACTTCTATATATCTATAAAGTACTTAGAAGTCTAAGTATTGGGGCCAAAAGTATGTGTTCTTAAGGTTTTTGATAATTATTGCTAAATTGCCTTCAAGAAAGATCATACTCCAATAGTGGGAGCATTTGAAAGGGTTAGAAAAACCTGTGGAAGCATAGATCTTGACTAGATCACACTTATTTCTTGACTAACTTTCATGTCTCTAAGAACATGGTAGCTTTTTTTTTCCTTCTGATTCATATTTCTTAATATTGCTGAGATTTAGAGCTGCATTACTTAGTGCATTTCTGCTCTGTGTATCTGTAAATCCCACATCTTTTAAGGCTGAAGCTAATGTGGCCCTCCTCAATGAAATCTTCCAGCACGAGAGTGTAAATTTATTCTAAGCATGCACTACATTTTATATATCCGTCTTTGAATTACAGAACCTCCCACTGTGCCTGGCATCAGTACTGACTAGTTAAATTATCCGTGGATCAAATCAGATTTCTTGTCTATGTTATATTCTATAGTGTATTTTTCATATTAATGCTAATTTCAATTTAAATAGTTTATTGGTCTGATTATATCCCTAACTTCTAGCATTAAATGAGAGATCCAAGTTGTGTCTGAAATCTAGATGTCATCAACACATATGTTAAAATAACTTTTTGTGTCTTTCACAATTTTGTGATCTCAAATGCACAACTATATAAGCCTGATTGTTTTTAATGTCTAGAATTACAGAATGAAATATTTTATTGAACTTTAGCTCAAGATTTAAAAAAAAAGATTTTTCCATTAAGTTGTAGTAACTGTAAGTATGGTTCAATTAAGATTGTGTTATAAGTTGACTTTAACAACATCTATTAGGTAGCCGGCCAAAATTAAAATGGAACTTAGTTATTTCTTTCAAAAATAGTTTATCTGTTGCCTTTAGACTTACAGATTTGTCCATCAAACAGTGAAGACATGTTTCATGTAACCAGATATCTAGGAAATTTTAAAAAATTAGAATCTTCTTAAAGAGTCGGACACAACTGAATGACTGAATTGAACTAATGTTAAATTCAAATTAGTAAGTAAATGTATTACTTACTTTTATGTAAAAGCAGAAATGACTATTCTACTGCCAGTATTAGAATTCTTGAAGTAGTCCTTCAGAATTGATGAATATGTAAGAGGACATTTTTATGAAGATCAGTGCAGGCTGTTTTTCAAAGAAAGTCTGGGGAAGTATTTTTGCAACTTGAACAGCACTAATGCAGCAATTTGAGCTATTTGGGGGCTTGGCCAGCACACTGATGCCCAGAAAATGTCTGGGCTGACTCCTTGCCAGATGCACATTTGACCTAATAAAGGAGAAACTAAAGTGACCAACCATTCACTGCCAATTTCAGTTTCCGTTGGACTTAATTCTAAAAACTAGAGCATAAATAGATAACAGTCTACAAATTCAATTATTTAGAGAAAATGCAGATTTATCTAAAATTATATTTCTTATTGTAGTATAGTTCTGTACATTTTTACTGATGGTAGTAAATAAAAAGGGATTAAAGTTTGAGTCTTTCTGATTTCCGAAGGTTTATGCCCAGCAGGTGTGACACTTTCAAGCTCACACCAAATGTGTGAGCTGTGATTTAAGAATTGCCTAATACTGTCCTCCTGCGTAGGTTTCTGTCTTGGAAGACTGCTTTATAGACCCACTATGAAGGGACAGTGTGGTCAGTGGCTCAGTCGTGTCCTACTCTTTGTGGTCCGATGGATTGTAGCCCGCCAGGCTCCTCTGCCTATGAAATTTTCCAGGAAAGAATACTGGAGTGGGGTGCCATTCCCTACTACACGGGATCTTCCCAACCCAGGGATCGAACCTGCATCTCTTGCATCTCATCTCCTGCAGTTGCAGGCAGATTCTTTACCACTAGTGCCATCTGGCAAGCCTATGCTTTGTGTTTGAGTCTTTGTCATATGTGTTGTTTCCCTCAAAGAGAGGTATTGTCAGTGGATTTAGTTGAACTAAATTTAAATTAAAATTTTAAATTATCTAAATTAAATTTGATGATGATTTTGCGTTCCTGGTGATAGTGCTGAACATTATGAGAGCATGTCTTAACAAAAATGTATTTAGTGTCAGTAAAATGTTTCTGTTTAGTATTTTAAAGTGGAAAAGATATTTTTTTTTACCTTACTGGTAATGACTACCTTTTATTTAAAAGAGTGAAAATAGTAATTCACACACTTAATACCAGTATCCTGCTGCTGCTAAGTCACTTCAGTCGTGTCCGACTCTGTGCGACCCCATAGACGGCAGCCCATCAGGCTCCCCCTTCTCTGGGATTCTCCAGGCAAGAACACTGGAGTGGGTTGCCATTTCCTTCTCCAATGCATGAAAGTGAAAAGTCAAAGTGAAGTCGCTCAGTCGTGTTCGACTCTTAACGACCTCATGGACTGCAGCCCACCAGGCTCCTCTGTCCATGGGATTTTCCAGGCAAGAGTACTGGAGTGGGGTGCCATCGCCTTCTCCGACCAGTATCCTAATGAAAGTTAAAAAGTAAAGGAACAGTTTATTCCCAATGAACTGTATAAAAGATGGTATAATGATGATAGAAGTATGGTTACCAGTTACACAGAATTCATTTTGAAAAAACAAATTGCGCTGATTTGTTAACATACCTTTTTGAGGACTTTAACATTTCTAATTAGAGAGATAAAGTGGGAAAAGCATCTTAGGACATTACTCTGGAGTTCAGGCTTATGTGACTTGTCTGTAGAGCGTCACAGAGACTTACGTAGAGATGGTGAAACAACTTCGTTTAATAGAGTGGGCACTCTTGTGCTAACTGTGTATGTTATTGCAGCATAGGAGAGTGTGTATCCAGTGTGCCGTCGTCCAGTGTCAGATCACGGGTTCTGAATCACTGTTTGCCATCAGCACTTTTCTCTCCAAAGCTGCCAGACTGAGGGTAGAGCTACTGTGACAGAGTTTTAACTTGCTAGATAGCCTGAGAGGAGAAACTATGTTCATTGTTCTGTTATTGGAGAATCCTTGGAGAAACTATTTGCCACTGCTTAGTGAAACCTAAATGTTCAGCCAGTAATCCAAATGAGGAGTGACCCGGCCTTTGAGGTCAGGGCTAAGCACTGAGAAATCAAATGCGTGTGTGCTTTAAAAAGCAGGCTCATTTGGATTGCAAATGATATTATAGTTACCTTTATTCCTCACTCAAATTCAGTCACAAAATTTAAAATTGAGTACTCCAATTAGTGATTTCAGAGGTCTTTTTGCTCATGACTAAAAATGAAAATAAAATATATTTATCAGAGATGCTTTTGTGTTTTCATATTTTCATTGACTTTTTATTTTTATTTTTTTTGCATGATATGGTTTTATTTATTTATTTTTTAATTTTTAAATTTTATTTTTAAACTTTACAAATTGTATTAGTTTTGCCAAATATCAAGATGAATCCGCCACAGATATACATGTGTTCCCCATCCTGAACCCTCCTCCCTCCTCCCTCCCCATACCATCCCTCTGGGTCGTCCCAGTGCACTAGCCCCAAGCATCCAGTATCGTGCACCGAACCTAGACTGGCAACTCATTTCATACTTGATATTATACATGTTTCAATGCCATTCTCCCAAATCTTCCCACCCTGTCCCTCTCCAAGAGTCCATAAGACTGTTCTATACATCAGTGTCTCTTTTGCTGTCTCATACACAGGGTTATTGTTACCATCTTTCTAAATTCCATATATATGCGTTAGTATACTGTATTGGTGTTTTTCTTTCTGGCTTACTCCACTCTGTATAATAGGCTCCAGTTTCATCCACCTCATTAGAACTGATTCAAATGTATTCTTTTTAATGGCTGAGTAATACTCCATTGTGTATATGTACCACAGCTTTCTTATCCATTCGTCTGCTGATGGACATCTAGGTTGCTTCCATGTCCTGGCTGTTATAAACAGTGCTGCGATGAACATTGGGGTACACGTGTCTCTTTCCCTTCTGGTTTCCTCAGTGTGTATGCCCAGCAGTGGGATTGCTGGATCATAAGGCAGTTCTATTTCCAGTTTTTTAAGGCATCTCCACACTGTTCTCCATAGTGGCTGTACTAGTTTGCATTCCCACCAACAGTGTAAGAGGGTTCCCTTTTCTCCACACCCTCTCCAGCATTTATTGCTTGTAGACTTTTGGATCGCAGCCATTCTGACTGGTGTGAAATGGTACCTCATAGTGGTTTTGATTTGCATTTCTCTGATAACGAGTGATGTTGAGCATCTTTTCATGTGTTTGTTAGCCATCTGTATGTCATCTTTGGAGAAATGTCTATTTAGTTCTTTGGCCCATTTTTTGATTGGGTCATTTATTTTTCTGGAGTTGAGCTGGAGGAGTTGCTTGTATATTTTTGAGATTAGTTGTTTGTCAGTTGCTTCATTTGCTATTATTTTCTCCCATTCTGAAGGCTGTCTTTTCACCTTGCTAATAGTTTCCTTTGATGTGCAGAAGCTTTTAAGTTTAATTAGGTCCCATTTGTTTATTTTTGCTTTTATTTCCAATATTCTGGGAGGTGGGTCATAGAGGATCCTTCTGTGATGTATGTCAGAGAGTGTTTTGCCTATGTTCTCCTCTAGGAGTTTTATAGTTTCCTCTAAAGTCAGGAATAAGACAAGGGTGCCCACTTTCACCATTACTATTCAACATAGTTTTGGAAGTTTTGGCCACAGCAATCAGAGCAGAAAAAGAAATAAAAGGAATCTAAATTGGAAAAGAACAAGTAAAACTCTCACTATTTGCAGATGACATGATCCTCTACATAGAAAACCCTAAAGACTCCACCAGAAAATTACTAGAACTAATCAATGACTATAGTAAAGTTGCAGGATATAAAATCAACACACAGAAATCCCTTGCATTCCTATACACTAATAATGAGAAAACAGAAAGAGAAATTAAGGAAACAATTCCATTCACCATTGCAACAGAAAGAATAAAATACTTAGGAATATATCTACCTAAAGAAACTAAAGACCTATATATAGAAAACTATAAAACACTGGTGAAAGAAATCAAAGAGGACACTAATAGATGGAGAAATATACCATGTTCATGGATTGGAAGAATCAATATAGTGAAAATGAGTATACTACCCAAAGCAATTTATAGATTCAATGCAATCCCTATCAAGCTACCAACGGTATTCTTCACAGAGCTAGAACAAATAATCTCACAATTTGTATGGAAATACAAAAAACCTCGAAGAGCCAAAGCGACCTTGAGAAAGAAGAATGGAACTGGAGGAATCAACCTGCCTGACTTCAGGCTCTACTACAAAGCCACAGTTATCAAGACAGTAAGGTACTGGCACAAAGACAGAAATATAGATCAATGGAACAAAATAGAAAGCCCAGAGATAAATCCACGCACATATGGACATCTTTGACAAAGGAGGCAAGAATGTACAACGGATTAAAGACAATCTTTTTGACTTTTTATTGTTGTAGTAAAATATTGTGTATGTAGTAAACTATTGTGTATGTATTCCCAGCTCAGGATCTTCACTCATACTGATGACTTTTTGGCATTCTTTCTGCCTAGTTAACCCCTGGGCTTTCTGAGTCACCTAGTTGACCCCTAGACTGGTGGAGATACCTGTATTATTCTCTCTCATAATGCCTTGCTTTAAAAAAAGGTAGGACACTTATGAGAATTATATTTAAGTACTGTAGTTACAATAATTATTAAATTAGTGTCTACTTTCTATGCTAACTTCACCAAGGCAGATACTGTGTTTTTCCTGTTCACTGCCATATTGCCTATTTCCCACTGCTTTCTTGGTGTATAAATGGATATGTACAGAATAAATATGGCTTGCATCTATTGCAAGATGAGGAAGGGGAAACTGAAGCAGGAGGGAAGATCTCTGAATAATACATAAAGTTTTGAGTGTTTTTTTCCCCCTCTTCAGCTATTTTGGAAATAGATTCTTCACACTTAGTGTGTGACTCGTCACAAAATGGTTATGTTTTTGATCAAAGCTCTTTTCACTTAACTATGTGATCTTATTAACTGTCTAATATTTTACACTCATTTAGCATTTAGCTAAAACAACAACTGTAAAAGCTGTTAATGGTATAAATACTGAGAGAAGAAACTTTACTCATAGGTTTTTAATTGCAGATTATTTCATGGAATTGTTTAGGATTGAGCATTGTGGTCTACTTGAGTAGGTAAAGGAATTTTATTCATATAAATGAGAGCTTGAACACTGTAAAAATGATTTGAGGTAAGATTGATTAGAGCAAATGTTAACCAAAATGTATATAATAGATGTTTCTGGAAAAAGAAGCTATATCTATAGAAGATAAAAAGGTAGAAATGATGTTTTGGATACTCAGGCTTTTATATGCCATAAAATAAGTTATGAAATTACATTTATTTTTTAATTTTTTTATTTGCTTCTACTAATTTTGAAAATATAAAATATAAAGAAAAAAAATCATGAAGTTGCTCATAGTCACATCTAATCCCTCCTGGTAATTCCTGTTGACACTTAGAAAAACATATTTTCTAAATTTGTTAAAAAAATTTTAATTCTTTCAGATATCATAATACTTAAGACACAAAAATTGGTCTTTGATGTTCTAATACAGTATTATTCAAAGTGTTGTTCTAGAGAGTTGTCAGTTTGTGGTAATGTAAGTTCAGACATTGAGAGTATTTAGAAATTTTTATAGCATTTTGAGTTAGTAATTTTATGTCTGTTGGATCTAACAATGAAAATTTGGTGCTTATATTTTATATATTTTAAAAATTATTTTTCTGATAATTTGTTGTATTTTTATGAACGTATTGATCTGAAACAGATTGGAAGTTTTAAAAAACTGGCTCTCTGCAAATCTTTTGAGGAGCCATGCTCTATGTTAGTTTATTGATCATTTATATTTCATTGATCAGTCATATTCCTGTCTTACTAGCCTCCTTAGAGAGAAAGTCCAGTCATCATTTATCAAGGGCTCCCGAGACAATCATACCAAAATTAAAATGTTGGGAGGAAGCAGGGTATTCCCCTATCTTGGAAGGCAGGAACTGGGCAGTCTACTCTGCTCCCAGATGAGCCTTTGAGTTGGACTCTGGAGTGAGCTTAGTTCAGTAGGAGAATTGCAGGGATTTTAAAATGAAAGGAAATTAGGGGCCAGGGAGGTGGTGGTGATCTTGTGTTTTCTGCCACTTTCCCTCTCTTCCTTTACTTCCTCTTTCCTACTTCTCTTCTTTTTTCTTCCTGCCTCCTCGTCTTCTACTTCCTTTGTCTTCCTTCCTTTTTGGTCTGGATGGCTAGAAATTTTGATGGAGGAGTGTGTGTGTGTGTGTGTGTGTGTGATGTATGGATGCCTGTTGAATGTGTGTGTGTTTGTGTGCGATGTATAGTTGTTGGTTACCAGGGTAGCAATTTAGAGCTAAGCTTTAAGGGAGAGAGATTTCCCTCCTGCTTTATCTGGTCTAGTTTATCTGAATAGTAGGGACAGATAGATGGGACTTAGGAAGTACTCTGAGAGTGCAACATGTGCATTTGGCTGGAGTGTGCCATGTGTTATCTCAGGAGGGAGAGTGGCAGACGATGTGCCAGGTGGGAGGGCAGCCCAGCAGGGTCACAGGATGGACTTTGGAATCACACTGTCTGGGTTTAGGCCTCAGCACTGTGACCTTAGACTAGTAACTTAAGCTCTCTGTGTCTTAGTTTCCTCACTTATAGATTAAGAATGGTAGTACTTTATCGCATCTTTGTGAGGCTAAATAAATAAATGCCATCTAACTCTGCAATGTTGCTTCCCCTTTCCTCCTACTCCTCTTCTGTATTATTAGCATCAAGCCTATACCAGGCAACATGTTGCAATAGATTTCTGTGGGTGTTGCCGCTGGTGCGGGATGGGCACATAGTCAGATTTCTTCCTTCCTAGTTTACCATTTTGAAAGTTTTGTTGATTTTTAAATCAACAGACAGAAGTTTGTGATAGTGACTATCTTTGTGTTTTCAAAATTAGAGGTATTAGATGTTAGATATTTCCGAAATTATTTTCTGTATCTCCATGGAACCAATAGTCACAAAACAGGCATAGGAAAATATATTGTTAGAGTGGCAAGACACCTTGCCTTATACAATTCAAACTCTCTCCTCTCCCCCACCACTTATTTTCTTAAATAGCTCAACAGACTCGAGACAGATGTGCTCAGTGTGCGTGTACTTGTTTTGAAAATAACTTTCTTGAGTGTTAATTCAGTATTTAAATTATTACTACAAGAGGATTCCTTAACCTTTCTTAGGCAGTAGAATTTTTAATTAAGATGGTTATTTTCCACTGATCTCTCCCCAAATAATATTGTTTTATAATAGCTTTTCATCATGTATCAATAGAAGGAAGATGTTTTTGATGATACAACTTCACATTGCAACAAAAATAGCAGTAATATTATCCAGGTTATGTGTGAATATATTTTAGAGATCTGCCAAGTTTCTCCTCTAGGTATTTGTATCTGTCACTTGGCCACCAGAAGGAATTTTTTTCTTAACCAGTTAAACCACTCAAACTCTGATGATAATCCTGTTTTAAGAGGCCCAAACATCTGCTTATGTGTACCTGTTTCAGTATCTGAGACTTGCTTCTCATCTGTCAAACCCTCCAGGAAAGTTATTAAAACAGCTAACTCCAGACTGCTTGGTGTCCTCCCCCTTTTTTCTTTTACTCTTGTTTCTGTGAGCTCCTAAGCTGCAGGTTGTGACTTTGGCTGTCTAACATCTAGTTACTTAATGTGAGAGTTTATATTTATCGTATATGGAATGATAGGAAGTTAGCTGCATTTAGCTCACACAGCATCTCTTTATTCCTATTTGAAGTGATTACTGTTACATCATTAGGGGACAATTTAAATATCCATGTAGGGATGATATACAGTCCCCTGTATATCAGTCAGTTCTTTCTGGCCTGAGAGACCTCCTCCACTCTTGGTTCTTCCATTTACCAGTATCATCACAGTTTAAAAGAAAGTTATTTTACTTCTTTTTGAAATTATTTTGAAGCTCTGATTACTATTTATTTTGATAATATATCAATAAATTCAGTTTCTCTGAGCTCTAGCTAGATTGAAACTCATATATTATTTAGCATCTGCTGTGGTAACACAAAAAACGTTTGCAATCTGATTGAGATGACTGATGTGTAATGAGAACCAGAACTTGATGATTAGATTACTCCCATGGAGAAAGACCATTTACAATGTGTGACTAAAATTGTATAATGGTTTCTTGCATCTGGCTATTTCCTCACCAGTAATTTATTGTGTACTTTGCTTCTCCTTTTCAGATTCATATATCTCTTGTGTAGTACCCATGGCATGTGGCTATCTACCTTATGCTTAGACATACCCGGGAATAGAAATTTTATTACTTTGCAAGGAAATCATCTTATTCTGGAATGTTCTGAATGTTTTCAGGTCCTTATCTGTGCTGAGAACTGAAATTTCTCTTTTTGGAACATGCACCTGTAGACTCTTGTTCCTGCCTAGAGGATTTTTAGATTCTTGGGTCATCACTCAGACCTTATAAATCAGAATCTCTTGTAATGAGTCTCTATAACCTACACTTTACAAAAGTGCCCTGAGAGATTTTGATCAGCCAAAGGTAGGAGTCACTGCTTTGTAAAACACAGTAATTCTAGTATACTATTATATACACCCAATCTTTTCAATACCATCCATTTTTTTCATAAGTAATTCCTGGTATGCTGTAACTTCTGGATCTTGTACTTTTCTGACTGTGGTTATTTCTCTATTCTTGAATTATACATAATATTCCTTATACCATTTAAACATACAAAGTATAATAGGTCTAACACTTTCCCTATAGTGGATAGTAATTTTTTTGTTATGCAGTCCAAGATTATGTCCACCCTAATGGCAGAAAGCGAAGAGGAACTAAGGAGCATCTTGATGAAGGTGAAAGAGGAGGGTGAAAAAGCTGGCTTAAAAATCAGCTTCAAAAAACTAAGATCATGACATCAGGTCCCATCACTTCATGGCAAATAGATGGGGAAAAAATGGAAACAGTGACAGACTTTATTTTCTTGGGTTCCAAAATTACAGTGGATGATGACTGCAGCCATGAAATTAAAAGACGCTTGCTCCTTGGAAGAAAAGCTGTGACAAACCTAGGCAGCGTATTAAAAAGCAGAGACATTACTCTGCCCACAAAGGTCTGTCTAGTCAAAGCTATGGTTTTTCCAGTAATCGTGTACGGATGTGAGAGTTGGACTGTGAAGAAAGCTGAGCACCAGAGAATTGATGCTTTTGAACTGTGGTATTGGAGAACACTCTTGAGAGTCCCTTGGACTGCAAGGAGATCCAACCAGTCCATTCTAAAGGAGATCAGTCCTGAATATTCATTGGAAGGACTGATGCTGAAGCTGAGTCTTCAATAATTTGGCCACTTGATGCATCAATAATTCGGCTTGATGCAAAGAGCCGACTCATTGGAAAAGACCCTGATGCTGGCAAAGATTGAGGGCAGGAGGAGAAGGGGGCGACACAGGATGAGATGGTTGGATGGCATCATCAACTCAATGGACAACTCAGTCCATGAACATGCTGCTGCTGCTGCTAAGTCGCTTCAGTCGTGTCCGACTCTGTGCGACCCCGTAGATGGCAGCCCACCAGGCTCCTCTGTTCCTAGGATTCTCCAGGCAAGAATACTGGAGTTGGTTGCCATTTCCTTCTCCCTCAATAGACATGAGTTTGAGTAAACTCTGAGAGATGGTAAAGGGCAAGGAAACCTGGAGTGCCACAGTCTATGGGGTTGCAGAGAGTCAGAGATGACTGAGCAACTGAACAGCAACCAAGAATACGTTACTACTTAAAAATAATAAAACCCCTAACAAACTGTAACTTTGTTGACTCAAAGTTGTGACATGGCCTTCTAAAATCTTTTTTCTGAACTCCTTGTTAAGCCTTCCAAATTCTATTGAATTTCTCTTAGAATTTTTTTTGCTTTTGAATACTGGGTTATAGATTTATTCTTTTACATTTCTGTATCTTCACGTTAAGAAAGAGCTTTTAAGTCTTCTTTCCACAATCCAGCATACTACTCTTCTTTCTACCTGTTTTTTTTAAACATTTATGAATTGGTATACACACATATTAAGTCTATAAAAAGTTGTTGGAAACAGATATTCAGTCGGCTCTGAGAAATGGAGCTAGTGTTATTCTTTTAAATTTTTATTGAAGTTTAGTTGATTTGCTATTTGTTAGTTTCAAGTGTACAGCAAAGTGAATCAGTTGTGCATATTCATATATCTACTTGTTTTTAGATTTTTTTCCCCCATATAGGCTGTTACAGAATATTGAGCAGAGTTCCCTGTGCTCTACAATAGGTCCTTATTAGTTATCTATTTTACATATAGCAATGTGTATATGTTAATTCCAGTCTCCCAGTTTATCCCTGCCCCTTCCTTATCCCCTGGTAACCATAAGCTTGTTTTCTGCGTATTGATTCTTTTTTTATTTGAAGTATAGTTGACTTACAATGTTCCATTACTTTCAGTTGTACAGCATAGTGACTTGATATTTTTATAAGTATTACATTAATACTTAAGAAGTTTGAGCAAGCTCTAGGAGATGGAGAAAGACAGGGAAGCCTGGCATGCTGCAGCCCATGGGTCACAAAGAGTTGGGCACAACTGAGTGACTGAACAACAGCAACAGCTTCACATACCGTGCAGAGTTATGAGTGTTATCATAAACTGTGTCCCCTATCCTATACGTTACATCCCCACGACTTACTTCTTTTATAACTGGTATTTTGTACCTTGTAGTCGCCATCAGCCATTTTGCGCATCTTCCTACACCCATCCCCTCTTGCAGTGACTAGTTAATTCTCTGTATTTATGAGTCTGTTTCAGTCTTATTATATTTGTTCACTAGTTTTGTTTTTTAGATTCCACATAGAAGTGAAAACACATATACAGTATTTGGCTTTCTCTGTTTAACTTATTCACTTAGCACAGTACCCTCTTGGTTCATCCATGTTGTTGCAAATGCAGAGTAATAATCTATTTTATGTACGCACACACACACACACACACACACACACCCCACTTCTCCTTTATCCATTAATCTGTTGATGGACATATTTTGGTTACTGTAAACAGTGCTGCAATGAACATGGGGACGCATATATGTTTTCAAATCAGTGTTTTCATTTTCCTTGGATAAATAGTCAAAGTGGAATTACTGGATTGTGTAGCAGTTATGCTCTTAATGCTTTGCGAAGCCTCCATACTGTTCTCCATTGCACGTTTACCACTTTATTTACGTTCCCACCAGCAGTGCATGAGGATTACCTTTTCTCCACATCCCCACTAATAATACCTGTCCTTTTCAAACTACTCCAACAAATTGTTGCTGACATTTTTTATGATTGTGGAATAATTATCAAGTGAAAATCAGAAAGAGTTCATTCATTTCATCAAATACCTAAATATAGTTGTAGATTTTGAGTGAAGAAAATAATTTTTTCAACTAGGTCTGGGTCATGTCTTCCAGTTTTTAGTGTTTTTGTGTGTTTTATATGCTTTAAGGAGGAACGTTTTTGGTTTGAGAATTTCTTTGGTAGGGCAGAATGCCTAGTGTCTCTCCATCACTTGTTGCTTCCATACAAAATAAAATATAACAAAAAACCCCCCCATTTATTCAAAATATCTTTACTCTTGAAATTTGCTATAACTCTTCAGAGAATTCTCAGTAAAAAATTGTTTCCATCCCATTGTTTTTTGCCAGAACCATTTTTAGTCCATGTAGTGTGCCTTTGATTGAAGAATCTGTTGCAAAGAATCTGTTGCAAAGAATATGTTTCTTACCTGAGTGTTTCCGAGTTATTAGACATCACATGTGAGCACATTGGTTTCTAGTTTAAGTCTATAATGTTGAATAGTGTTTCTGGGGAACTTAGTGGACTAGTTTACAGGTTTTTGCTCCTGGAGAAATAATTTTCTAACTCAAATAATATTGTAACGTAGTGTGCTATTTTCCATCTTGCTTGGAAATTGGGGACATGGCTTACAGTAATTGCCAGTGAAGAAGAATAACTAACCAGAGGGTTGCCAGATAGATTTTCTTGGAAATGTATTCTTAATATTTAACTTTTTTTTTTCCCCTGGGCAAATATTTAACTTTTTGAGTGGATATTTGCATATATGGAGGTAGTGAAAGTGAAGTTGCTCAGTTGTGTCTGACTCTTTGCAACGCCATGGACTATAGCCTACCAGGCTCCTCTGTCCATGGGGTTTTCCAGGCAATAGTACTGGAGTGGATTGCCATTTCCTTCTCCAGGGTATATGGAGGTAATGTTAAGGCAAATGTGTTTTGGAAGAGATGGAAGAGCAAATGTTGCTTTTTTCATTTGCTATCTTTGTCGTTTTGCATGTGGAATGGAAACTTTTGTAAAACTTGTAAAAAAAAGTGCCTAGCATAGTGCCTGGCATGTGGTGAATAGTCAATAAATGGTAGTCTTGTAAGTATTGTGTTAATTACATATACTTTTAACAATTAATGATATAACTCTGTTACCTCCCCTTACCTGTCCCCTCTCCTCCACATAGTTTCTCTGTGTCACACGCATCTCACACACACACACACACACACACACACACACACACAGAGGCATGCATGCAAGATATCTTATGTCCTGATATATATCATGTACTCACTATTTGCTGAAAGAATGGACTTTTTGTGAATTCTTGTTAATAATCTAACTCAAAGTCTTTTAAGTAATACATTGATCTTCTATCATTCAATAGTGGTAGTATTGATATTTTTGATTTATACAAAAAAAACTCTATACAGATTTTTAACCTCTACCTCCACCTTTCTAGATTCACCAGAAAATTCTTCCTTTCTTTAACAATAATGGCTCAGTCTTAATCCTTATGTTTAAGTGACCCTGGGCTCTTACTCTGAAGTCCTGATGTAGTATTCAGGAAACAGGTGAAGATGGCACGGCAGACAGTGTGCTTGAGGCGTATTCTACAGGCAGACCAGACCTTAGTCCCCTCTGCTCACTCTCGCCCACCTCTGTGCAGACTGCACCACTGGGAACGGTGACACTGCTTAATAGACTTTCCCTGACTGCTGTCAGCACTGTGCCCCCTGCCAAGTCGCAACCAGAGCTAAGACACAGTATTTCAGTTGCACTGGAACAAGAATCCTTCAGTGTTGCTCTAATTTCTTTTACTCTTAGTTTAAAAAAGGAAAAAAAAAATAGTGGTGCTGACATGAGAACATTTCCTTTCCATGTCTAGCTGCTGTTTGTGATCATGTGTTTGCTTTCTGTGGAGGGAATAAAACATCTAGGGTAAATCAATGTTTTGTGGCTACAGACCTGCTGGAAGTGATACACCATCATATGGTGCTATCTCCATAGAAGCCAACTGTGCAGGCTGGATAGCTGGGCTAGAAAAATAAACCTGGGATGGTATGAAAAGGCACAGGAGACCCATAAAGGGGTGTTGATGGTAGTTCTGACCTAAACAAAGTGAGATGGAAGGAAAGGATTCCCAGGATTTTTTGTTTCCCTCAACAAATCCCAAGAAGGGTAAATAAAATAATTCCATGTACAGAAATGTTAAATCCCTGGGTCTAAGCGTTGATGAGTCTTAGTTCTGAAAGGCTACAGCTGTACCAAGGAAGCTGAGATTGCACTTTCAGGGATGGAAATGGGGTGAAGACTTACCCGTCTTCTTTGAGGGATGAGATAAAGTGCATGGTAGAAAAAGCCCAGAAAGGAACCAGGAGTTGACAGGCATGGATTTCTTGGAAGCAGCATGGTATCCAGGAGTGATAGTTGTAAATGTAAGCAGTCTTCCAAGAAGACCCACATGAGTTGATGTGGAAGCAACTTGTAGGCTTCAATTCTTCTGAAGTTATTTATCGTCACATACTGTTCCGTCTATTGTATGCTTGACATGTGATTAGTTTATCTGCATGTTTATATGTTGATTCTCTCTTTCCTGTTGACTGAAGTGAAGTTCCATGAGGGCAAGGACTCGTTTTGTTTGTTGTATCACCATGTCTAGAATAGCCTGGACACGGTAGATGCCTGACAAGTATTTGTTAAATGATGGAATAAATGAGTATTTGCTTTCCCCATTAATCTAATAATTTATTCTTGTTGTCGTTAGCATCTGCTCCATACGTCCTCACTCAGTAGATGTATGATGAATGAATGAAGGCATAATTCAGCATTAAATGCCAGAGGGCTCAACTGCTACCAGTGGGAAGAAGATTCTTGTTGAGACTAATTCATTCTGAAAGGAAAACTCATTTGGGATCTGAAAAAGTAGATAAAACTAGATTCTCTTCTCTCCTAATTAGCTCCAAAATTGAGCCTTTTGAGTTTTTGTTGTTGACACAGTTTCAACATGTCAACAACATGGGTGTTTTTGAAAAGCACCCATGTTTGCCGTTTTAGTGTTTTATAATAGAGAAATAAGAGTAAAGAATAATATGTGTGAAGTAATTGGAGAAAAGCACAAAATTTATTTTAGTGCCTGAGTAATGGATACTAATTGTAATTACTTTAGACTAATGAGAGGTTGTTAAGTCTTTGTAAATATTTATTATGATTTATAGTTGAAAGGGACCCTAGAACATTTGATCCAACTCTCTTTACAACTGAGCAGAATGAGGCCGGAGGGGTAAGTGATTTGGCAAAGGTCACAGGGTTTGTTAGTAGTAGAATTAGAATTACCCTCAGGTTTCTTTTACAAAACTAAGGATTGCAAGGGTGTGGATAATGGACACTATCATACGAAGTTTGCAGAATTGTAAATGTCTGCAAATATTCTTGCTGCCAGTCTAGAGTCATGGATCAAACATCTTAATGTGCATACCTTTTTAGAAATAATTCCTAAAGAAAAAGTCAGAAGTGTGCCAAAATAAAGGTGCAGTATTATTCATCACTTTAACATGAGCCCGCAAAGTAGAAGTAGGTTGAATTATTAAATAATAGCCTATTTACAAAATACCTTTAATTTCCTGTGTGGTGACTTATCAGATGTATGTTATATGTTACATTTAAGTCTTGCTACAAGGAATAAAAAGAAATAAAAGATACAGTCCTTGCCTAGAAGGAGCATCCTTGCTGATCTGCTCACCTGCCAACTGTCAGTTATAGACTGAAATGAAATAAGGTTAGAAATGAAGAGTAAGTATCTAGGAACTGTCATAGTTGGACAGAGCAATTTTATGTCTGTTGAGTCTGATGATAAAAAATTTTCTTTTATTTTGAGTGATTTCTTTGAGTTTGTTTTTTCAGTACTTTATTGTAGATTACAGAAGAATTGGTAAAGGCAAATGTGGGTGGGAGGGGACTTCCCCATAAGTGGTGTCCTCCACCACGGATGGTTCGAGGAGCACTGCTCTCTGGAGAGCTGCATACCGGTGGGAAAAGTGAAATAATAGAAACCAGTAGATGAGGGGAAGGGCCATGCCTGTTCTCAGAATTCAGTATTGAAGGTAGTGCCTCATTGAAATAGACCCTTATTAAATGCTAGTGATTTATGCTATGAAGATTTTAAAAGTTTAAAAGCGAGTCCCCATTTTTTTAAGCTATACTTACCTGCCACTTAGACTTCCCTGGTGGCTTGAGGCAGTAAAGAATCCGCCTGCAAAGCAGGAGACCTGGGTTTGATCCTTGGGTCAGGAAGATCCCCTGTAAAAGGAAATGGCTACCCACTCTAGTATGTATGTCTGGGAAATCCCCATGGACAAAGGAGACTGGCGGGCTACAGTCCATGGGATCTCAAGAGTCGGACACGACGGAGTGACTAACTCTTTAACTTACTTGATATTAGCACATGAAATCATGATTTTGCACCACTTTGCTTAAATATTAATAATTCTGTTCTGAGTTATTAAATTTTCTTGATGCTGACAGATTTTTTTGTTTTGTTTTGAAACATGTTTAGCTTGTGGGTTTTGAAAGCTTGTGATTTGTTTCCCCTGTCATGGAAATACGCTAACACTGGTGGTTTAGGAACCACACTTTGAGAAACACTGTTCTGAGGTTTCATTAAATCATTAGTTCTTAACATTTGGTCATAGATGCCTTTGAGAATTTGGGGAAAACCATGGACCAATCTCAGTGGAAAATACATGTATACTTAAACACAGTTTGCATACAATTTTGAGGGGGATTCATCTCATCATTGAGAAGAACCTTATGAGAAGGGAGGGTTGAAATGTGTGAATTTCAGTTAATCTGTCCTCAGGTAAACTTTCAGTTGACTAAAATGGTTTTGAACCTTTTTAGCTCTCTGTGACATTGCTTATCGTGTTCCTTATTATTGTAGAGTGGACTACATAGAAACATTGATTTCTCTGTAAGTAACATTTGTTTGATTTTGAGATATTTGTGGACGTACTCTTTTTTTAACAAACCACCCTGCGTTTCACATTTTTGGTAGAATTATATTTACATGTTAACTACAAGGCACAGGACTTTTTAAAATACATATGGATTAACTGTAAAATGAAAATGCTTTGTGGCATATTAATAGTGAATTACAGTTTAAGAAGGCATGTTTCTGTTTTGTTAGGTCACTCTGTAGAGAATAATAAAGACATTATTTCAATTAAGAAGGAATCACTGTGGACATACATTTAGACTGCTAAAACAAACATGTTCGAACTAGGTGGCTCAGTGGCTACATAAGGAAAGAGGCGTAATCACTTCCTTTCTTCCGTTTGGTTTTGTAAGACATAATGACACATACTTTGAGGTATTCTCTTCATTGCTACCATATAAGGTGGATTCTCAGACTTTTGGGTAAAATTGATTACAGTTTGACTCATAAGCCAAAATAAAGTCCATGGTTAAAATAACCAGTGCTCACAGAGTCAGGATTTTATAGACTTAAGAGAGACATCAGTGATTGCTTGCTTTATTTCACCATTCTAACCTGCAGAAAGCAAAATCATTTTATTGCAAACGAAAGATGTTAAAGTGAATTCAAAGTAATCTCCAGTTTTAAAGGGGTATGTTCATATTACACGTTCAGGCTGGAGATTGACATTTTGTGTGTTGTCGAGTTGCATTTGTAGTCTGGTCGAGGCGCCAGCACTGTAACAATAAACAGTGCAAGACAGAACATCTTTGAGTGCTGAGTAATGTAGAGCAGATTAGCAAGACTGGAGTGGTAGTGAATAAACTGGGATTTGAAAAAAAAAGTACTTCTCAAATGTTCTGCTCACTTGAGTGGCTGAAAACTGACCATTTTTGTTTATTTGTGATATTTCTTGGTGATTGAGTAGCATTCATGATTTGGCAGGAAAGCAAGTTCTGCGAATTCTCATTTGGAGTTGTGTTCATTCAGTCTTAGGTTTTTATGGGGTACGGTAGTGTAAAGAATCACATTCTCAGTATTCTGGGAAGCATGTGGGAGATAAATACCTAGGTGCTTTCAACCATAGGTTTCTATCTGGATTCAGATTATTTATTCTACAGTTGGTACTACCAGAAAATAAATTTTAAAACAAAATTAAGTATTGTCCACTAATTAGGTATTTTTTAAAATGAGATTTTTCTCTATGCTTTCTTCTGTCTCATGAAGATCCTTTGGTCAGATTGATATAATTTTTTCTTAGTATATGTATTTCTCTGAATTTTGGTAATGGCCCTTAGAAAAACAATAGCTTTTATTTTCCCAGGACTTAGTTCCCATGGCTTTTGGACATGGGAAATTTCTGTTAGTGTTTCTTTCTCTAGCTGTCATATTTATGTTCCTTTTTTACATTTACTAGCCTGATGGCATTCCTGTCATACCCATGGTTTTAAGGTCACATATTTCCAAACATTCTGTATTTGTTGAAAATATGCAGAAGGTTGAAATTGGCACATTGGCAATAACTCATTACATAGGTACCTATTTCCTACTTGTTACCTGTAGCATGTAATAGGATCAATACTAAAGTAAATTTCTTTTGAACCAGCATGAATTGTTGTCAGTAAACAACTGACTTATGTTATCTGTATTGTAAAATGATCTTTGTAATATTCTTGGGCACATATATTTTCAAAGAGTCATTTTTATTGCTGGCACCTGTTTTCTGAGGTTTGTAACTGACTTATTTTCAAGGGAAGACAAGAGATTTTTTTGTATATACTGAGAATTCCCTATGATTTGGAAGGATACTTTTCACTAGAGAATTCTAAGGTAGTACTGGAGTCACTGCTTTGCTTATACATTTTGCCTTTTTATGAAAAATCTTTGTGCAATATAGCAGCTGTATTAAATGTACATTTTATATAGAAATCTTAGGTAGATTTATTTAAAATGTTATCTGCCATGTTGGCTTCTAATTTTTAAAAATGAAAGCCCTATAATGCTTTCTTTGATTTTGTTTGTTTGTTTTTTTACTATGAATTCAATGATTGGTTTGTTTCTATGATATACTCTTAAGAGGTGATAGCTATGGGGAAGGATTAGTTTAAAAGGTATGTCTATAATGCCTAAGAATCCCAAGTAGTTTACTGCTCTGTGGATAAAACAGATTTTCTCTTCAGTGTATGTTGGAGGTTCTCATCTAAGTGATATGTTCTCTTGAGATAATATTTAATTTTGATGTGGTTTTCTAAGGATGTGGTGCTACTTTCTTCTTCTGTTAAAAAGTTTAAAGAAGAAATACTTTTGGAACTACAAATTTGTATAGAGGCTAAGCATTTGGGAGAAGTTTAGTTGTAAATTTTACTTGAGTCCGATCAAGTTAATGACACGTTTAATAGCATACATAAATATTACTCTGAGTTAATTGGCTCTGCATCATAGTTATTAATTATAGTCGTGTAGGTTATTTTATCATAATTGTTCAAAGTATAAGACCTTCTTGCTTCTTTAATTAATTACTATTTTGCTATTGTATTCAGTTTGCATATTATTTTGTACAAATGCAGTGATGTACAGCACACTCAGAGAGAAGGCCTGGACCCCAAACCTGGGACGTCTGATAACTGTCTCCATTCATGCCCTTGGTTCTTTGTTCTGCCTTCTTCCCAGTGCCCTCCCTTGTTACGTGTTCTTTTGTTTGCTTTCCTTCCTCTCCTTCCCTGACCCCTAACTCAAGATTTCTTCACCAATATCACCTTATTGATTCTTGTTCTTTTGCCTTTTGGTACAGTGCCAGACTGTCCTGGGTGCTGATCATGAGGCCACCATCCTGTGGGAATAGAGTTTGAAAAATTCAGACTTGAATAGTAGTAAGCAGGGAGGGAGGGCCTGTGAGCTGGGGTTCTGATTCGGCATTGTATCAAGCTCTTTGGCTAAGTGAAGAGAAAATTTAGGCTTAGAGGAGCAGAGGGAAGAGAAGAGGGGTGTTTGGTCTTCCTTTAAGTAGGAAAGGGAAAAATAAGCCTGACTGATCAGCTTGAAAAGCTGTCTTTTCTGCCCTGTAGGTCCTTGAAGTAGGTGTCCAGCATATGCGAATTGATGGCATATTATGATAATGGCAGTGAGCATTTACTGTGCGCGCTGTGTACTGTGTGTGTGTGTGTGTGTGTGTGTGTGTGTGTTGCTCGGTTGTGTCTGACTCTTTTCCACCCCATGGACTGTAGCCCACCGGGCTCCTCTGTCCATGGAATTCTCCAGGCAAGAATACTGGAGTGGGTAGCCATTCTCTTCTCCAGGGGATCCTCTTGACCCGGGAATCGAACCTTCGTCTCCTGCATCACAGGCAGATTCTTTACCATCTTAGCCACCAGGGAAACCCATGTACTGTGCTGGTGCTTCATTTAATCTGCTCAGTAGCTCTGTGAGGCAAGTGAAATCCTAGTCCCCATTTTCAGGAAGAAATACCTGAAGCCTAGAGAAGCCTGGTAAACTCATGGTGCACACTTTAATAGAGGACCAAGCATAGTATGAACTTATGTTTGCTTAACTTCAGAATCTTTTCTTGAAACTGTGTTCTTGCTGTGGAGTTCTCTTTTCCCATCTGCCGAGCAGAGTAAAACCACCTGATAGTGGTGAGGGACGATGATGGGTCTCCCAGGATCCTCCGCTTACTGTTGGTGCCCAGTAAATAGTTTTATTTACTTTTTATGGGTCATCTCTTTCTCAGGACAGAAAGAAACTATGTGAGAGGAACTATCCATCTAAAACAGCTGAAGAAAATTTACTTTTGGGTATTTCCCAGTCACAGCAAGATGAGGGAAGCCCAAGTCTGTGATGCCATTTTCTCTTATATCTTCCTCCCCACATCACACACACGTGGGTGCACACGACACACAGACACACAGTCACACGTACACACACGGTCTATCCATCTGCTTACTGAAGACTGGGCTGTTTTTCAAGAGAGGCCTTCTTATAATCCATACTTAAAAGGGTTAAAGTGTAGCGCTAGGGCTGAGGTTTAGATCCAAGTGCAGGTGATTAATTGGAGAAGGCAGTGGCACCCCACTCCAGTACTTTTGCCTAGAAAATCCCATGGACAGAGGAGGCTGGTAGGCTGCAGACCATGGGGTCGCTAGAGTCGGACACGACTGAGTGACTTCACTTCCACTTTTCACTTTCACGCATTGGAGAAGGATATGGCAACCCACTCCAGTGTTCTTGCCTGGAGAATCCCAGGGACGGGGGAGCCTGGTGGGCTGCCGTCAGTGGGGTCTCACAGAGTCGGACACGACTGAAGTGACTTAGCAGCAGCAGCAGCAGGTGATTAATATTAGATCCTTTCTTATCTGAGTTAACGGGGAAGCTCAGTAAAGATTCCATTCTCTCTTGAAGAGCAGGTAGTTATCCTGCTTTCTGCATCAGTAAACCAAAGCTCAGAGGTTGTTCCAACATCTGCAACCATGTCTGCTTGCAACTTAAGTGAGACCACAAAGCAGTGTTTTTAAAGAAGCGTACAGCTACAATTAAGTTTATGGAAAATTGGACAACAGTACTGAAAAATGTATTTAAAGATCAAAAGAGAAGCATTTGTTTGTGATTAATTTGATTTATTCTGGACTGGACCCAGGAGCCTCCCTTGACTGCTTCCTTCCTACACATTGTGCATTTATGAGATACACACATACTTATAGCTGTCATACAATATGGACAAGATTTATTGGTGACGGAAAGTTGTTACTGACTGCCTCGAACAAATGCAGGCTATTTAGACTTTCCACAACAAAGAAGAAATGAACTATGCAAATAACAAGTGACCTTGTAGTCTTTTCTTAGCTGCTCACAATTTATAATAGTGATACATCCTACCCAATTAAGGGGGAAATTTCATCTTTCTGTTGAGTGGCTGCCTTGAGGAAGTAGTTCTGGGGATAAATAAAAGGTCATGGGAGTTTTCAATGAGATGCTATCTTTTTAACAAGTTTTACATTTGTTTCTATGCATTGGGCCTTTTCCACTGGCATTAGTCTAGGCTCTTTCTGCTCTTTAAATTAGTGAGTAGAAAGCTTAAACATTGAATAATAAAGATGGTTAGAGATTTAGAAAATACATTCATGTCAGAAACTCAAAATAATTAATATTACTAAGCTCAAAAAAAACTGTAGGCAAAAAGGAGTTTGACAGTTTAAATAACATGAAAAGTACAGATGGCGATGGACATTTGTACATTTCTGATAATTGAGAAAGGTTTGAGATTAAATACAATTAAATTCTTTCTAAGCTGAAACTCCATTACTTTGGCCACCTGATGTGAAGTGCCGACTCATTGGAAAATTTCCTGATGCTGGGAAAGATTGATGACAAGAGAAGGGAGTGGCAGAGGATGAAATGAATGGATGGCATCACTGACTCAATAGACGTGAGTTTGAACAAACTCCGGAAAATAGTGAACAGGGAAGCCTAGTGTACTGCAGTTCATGGAATCACAAAGAGTCGGACACAGCTTAGCGATTGTACAACAACACTTAAAGTTACTAAGGGGAGTTGTGACATCTCTTTGGGAATTCTAGGGAAAATATATTAGCTATGTATCCGAAATGTGTTTACTTGTTTCTGTTGGAAAGGTAGTTTGATTTTTGACCTTTCTTAGGTTAGCTCAGCCTAATGTTCAACTGAAGATTCTCATTTTCAGATTTTTTTCTCTTTGATGAATTAAGTATATTTTGTCAGAATTTGGCATATTAATCTGATGGATGGATTTATTGATTCCTTATTTACTATGATTTAATCAGGTATTTTTCTAATACCTACAATATTCAAGGCTCTTGAGAAGACATAGTGTAAAATATGATCCCTGAGGAGCTTGTTTTGAAGTTGTAAACAGGTTGACTACAGAATATAAATTGCTTGTATATCAGGCTTCAACTTCATTCTCCATTGTAGGAAGCAGAAAATATTTGAAGCCTTTTCACCCTCATTTTATAAATAGTTGACATGATGGAACTCTTCAGTGTGAGATGGTAGTTGGGCCACCATTATGGAAATAAGATGAAGGAAATGGCACGGAATTTGGAGAATTTGACAGTAGGAATGTCTTTAGAAAACTCTTGCTTTAGGCAGCAGGCAAGATCAAGGTGACAGATGACCAGGGTATATGGACTGGCATGAGAGGGGAAAGGAAGAATCAACAAAATTTAGCAATTTCCCTGGATGTGGTACCCAAGGCAAAGGCAGAATTCACAAGGGCTATATGATTTCTATGCTGCATGTTTTAAAAAGAAGGGTGGCAGAGTAAAAGCGGTCCAAAAAAGATAGGTAATTCTCAGACATTGGATCTAAACATCTTGAGATCATAGCATCTCAGAAGGCTACTGGATCAAAGGAGGGAGAAAAATGTTATACAGTGTGTGACATTTGATTAAATTACTTACTTAATTGTTCATTACCTTTATGTTACTATTGGACTGGGGATATTTAAATTGCTTTTGTTGGGTACACTTTGAGCAAATGCCCATAGATTTGTCTTTCTTTTTTAAGTCTACATCTTATGTTAGGAATTGTGAAGTAGGTAATTTAGCTACGTTCTATTTGTGGTTAAAAAAAATTTTTTTTTATGCTTACTCTTCTTGGTTAGAATATCTAGGCTAAATAATGTAAACATAATTGTTTCCATAATTTTTCCTCTTTATCAGGATTCAAATTTCAGTTCATTTATTTTAGTAGGGAATAGATGTTCCTTTGTCCTACCAACAAAATTGTTCAGATATGACTTTTGTTTTAGAATTAGAGTTATACCTTTGTACAGATAGTTCATAGATAGATAACCATTTAAGACTGGAAGGAACCATAAAAGGCCTTTAACATCATCTAGTA
This sequence comes from Bos taurus, assembly GCF_002263795.3. Taxonomy (NCBI): domain Eukaryota; kingdom Metazoa; phylum Chordata; class Mammalia; order Artiodactyla; family Bovidae; genus Bos; species Bos taurus. Next base: position 30,070,344 of record NC_037333.1, on the reverse strand, counting down.
CAGCCTCTGGAGAAGGCAATGGCACCCCACTCCAGCACTCTTGCTTGGAAAATCCCATGGACGGAGGAGCCTGGTAGGCTGCAGTCCATGGGGTCGCTAAGAGTCGGACAGGATTGAAGACTTCACTTTCACTTTTCACTTTCATGCATTGGAGAAGGAAATGGTAACCCACTCCAGTATTCTTGCCTGGAGAACCCCAGGGACGGAGGAGCCTGGTAGGCTGCTGTCTGTGGGGTCGCACAGAGTTAGACACGACTAAAGCGACTTAGCAGCAGCAGCAGCAGCAGCACAGCCTCCACATTTCTTGGGTTAGTCATCTGGGATCAAGAGAAAATAATAACAGATAACATTTATTAAGCTATTATCTCACATAATCTTTATAAAACCCTACAAGTAAGTCCCATGGAAAGCAGTGGCATCACTATTATAGCTTTAGGAATTGTTTTCTTGGTAAATGTCCTTCATAGTTTAAACAGTTTAGTTCTGTGCAGGAGAGAGTAACAGTATTTGTTATTTAATTAAATAATTAATATTTATATTAATAAAATACTGATTATTAAAAGACATTTCACATCTACTATTCAATACAGTAAAACTGTAGTATTTAATGTAGGTATTATTATTTTTAAAGACGTTTTCTTACTCTTGACACATACACATTTTAATAAATGTTTCTGTCTATACAGTATTTTAAAACATACTTAATAAAATTCTATCTTATTTTTTTCTTCTTGATTCTGTGATCCTGGAATTCAAATTAGATTCATTTAATTTTTATTGAATTTTGGTATTACTTTGTCAGTCATATAGTATATAATAAAATGTGTGTCTATATGTATGTGTCTATATATATATATATATACACGTGTATATGTAGTATAGCTATGTTGATAAATTAGATATGTGTTAAATTTTAATGTTTTACTACTCTGGAAATGTTATTTCTTTATTGTCTGCATTTCATTAATTTTTGTTACCTTTAAATATCTGGGCAGCTGAGAGGAGTTGTTTGTTTACATTAGTACAATGATGAAAACAATCACTACAGTTGACCCTTGAACTCTTAGAGAGTAAAGACACTGACCCTCTGTGAAATTGAAAATCTGCCTGTAATTTATAGTCTGTCCTCTGTATATACAGTTTGGTTCCTCCATATCTATGGTTCTGCATACCTGGATTCAACCAATCATGGATTGTGTAGTATTGTTGTATTCACTATTGAAAAAAATCCACGTAGAAGTAGACCCATGCAGTTCAAACTCACGTTGATCAAGTGTCAACTCTATGTACTACATTTATATTATAATAGAGAATATTTCATTGAAAGGCTTGAAATCTTTTTTTATACTTTGTTGGATTTTATCTCTGTTCTGTATGTAGTAAGTTGCTGCAGTCATGTCCCATCTTTGAGACTCCATGGACTATAGCCTGCCAGGCTCCTCTGTCCATGGAATTCTGCAGGCAAGAATACTAGAGTGGGTTGCCATTTCCTACTCTAGGGGATTTTCCTGACCCAGGGATCGGACCTGAGTCTCTTACATCAACTCCTGCATTGGCAGGCAGGTTCTTTGCCACTAGTGCCATCTGGGCAGCCTAGACTTTACATATCCTGGCTCAAATAGATATTTTTTCTTACTAATTTCAAAAACTTTGTCCATCATTTGCTATTTATATGTTAAATGAAATAGATTTCAAATCGAAAATTTTAGTTTTTCCTGACTTCACAATTTATAACAAGCAATAGATTTTGCCCGTGTTAGATGACCAATGGCATCCATTGATTCAGCATATATTTTATGAAGGTCTCTGGTGTCAGGCACACTTCTAGCTTTAGGGCAGTGGGAGAGAAACACAGGCATGGGCCTGCCCGGATGGATCTAATAGTCAGTGCTGTTTCCTTGATTTTAGATCCAAATAGTTGTTCTTGTACACTAGGATTTATCTGCCTTGATCATTATTTTTAAGGAAAGAATTAGAGAATTGATGCTAATCAAAACCTACGGAACATACAACATTCATTTGTATTATTGCTTTGCTTCCAAGTTATGAATTCCAGCACTCAGCCATTGGTTCAGTTTGCTGAGGGATGTTTTTCTTTGAATCGAATAGTAATTTTAGTAAAATGTGCTCTAAAACATTTAGTTTTTAAAAAGTTGTGGTAAAATGTACTTATCATAAAAGACATTTTAGCCATTTTTAAAGTGCACAATTCATTAATTGCTTTTACAGTGTTGTGTTCGTAAAGAACTCCCCTGCTAATGCAGGAAATGTAAAACATGCGGGTTCGATCCCTGGGTTGGGAAAATTCTCTGGAGAAGGGCATGTCAACCCACTCTAGTATTCTAGTCTGGAGAATCCCATGGACGGAGAAGCCTGGTGGGCTATAGTCCACTGGGTCGCAAAGAGTCGGACGCGACTGAGCGACTTCACTCACTCACTCCAGTATTCTTGCCTGGTAACTCCCATGGACAGAGGAGCCTGGTGGGCTATAGTCTGTGAGGTCACAAAGAGTCAGACATGATTTAGCAACTAAACAACAACAACATTAGAGAAATGACAACAACATTAGAGAAATGACAACAACATTAGAGAAATACTGCTTATTTTCTTCCTTTTTCAGGTCTAGTCTCAAGAATATGAATTCTTCCAGCAACCCATATTTAGTGTGATCTACTTGTATTTAACTGAATTCTGAACTTGTCATTTTAATTAGAATGGTTCCTTTTGATTTGTACGTGTTCCTTATTTCTGAATATCTATTAAAAATGCATCATCTTCCATTTGACTGTCATTTTATATTTGTTTGCTCCTTTTGGAGCAATGAAATAGATCCACATGAAGTTTAAAGGAGATCAAACTAAATGTAAACATGTATCACGTTTCATAAGGAAGGGAAGAAAGATTGGGAATTAAAGACTGTGGTACACGATAAAGTCTGACAGTCTCAGACACAACTGGTTTTCTTCCCCTCCTGCTAAATGCCTGGAACAAGAAGCCCGTCCAACATAAAAGATATTTAGGCCTGTGATCTAAAAGAGTTCAGTCCCTCAAACACTGGTCATGAGTTGGACTCAATAGGAAGGATTGTTCAGTACATCCTCCATCTGTATTAATCTTTGTGCTGAAACAAAAATACAGCTGTTTAAAAGAGTTTTAAAAATTATTTCTGAAAGAGTATTAAATACCCTATTCAGATTACCTTTTTCCCCCTAAAATGTGGTTTCCTTGGCTACTTCTCTTCCTCATTTGTAACAATCACACACTCCTGTTACACAATAAAGAAATGGAGAAATTACCAAAGACTCTTTCTCAGACAATTATTTTAGAGTTTTAGACAGCAAATAAAAATTTAAGAAAATAAGTATGAAAGTCATTTGAATTTTTACTTTACCTGTTAATTAAGAAAATTTGTATTATTTTGTCTGGTAGTATATGAGTATATTTTTCTTTTGATATGACAACAGTATAATTTTCATTTTTGTTTATTTTTAAAGAATGACAGTCCTAATGAAATATATTTTTTACAGCTAAAAGATGGTGGGAAAGCATCCCAGGCAAACGTAAGAATAGGCGACGTGGTTCTCAGCATTGATGGAATAAGTGCCCATGGCATGACTCATCTGGAAGCCCAAAACAAGATTAAGGGTTGTACAGGCTCTTTGAATATGACTCTTCAAAGGTAAATGTTTTTCATTTGGTTCTGATAGAGAAAACAACACTGACGAATGTGTTTCTTGTGTCTGATTCATGTGTTAAGTAAGAAGCATTTTCTACTGCCATTGTTTCAGGTAGATAAATAAGAAATAGAATGACTTTTAAATTGGCTATTGAGCAGTATGAGAACTGGTGAAAGCTTTGGTTATAAGGCATGTATTCACATACTTGTAACTATTGTGTGTACAGTTTCAGAGAGTTTAAGAATTTCTGCAATTTCTCAGTAGAATGCAGCCTAAGGATTCTTGTTATAGGGTAAAACTCTTGACCTTAATATTTTAGGCAGGGTATTAGAAGGTATTCTTTTAAAATATTTGGCTTTTCTTTTACCATAAGTATGTTTTTTGTCTTTATACCCCTGGATAGAAAAATATAACTTTAATATATTTATTTGAGGTCCAAATTTTCTGAACTTAGTTTGGCTTCAATTTTAAAATAGATAAACATCTTGTTGATTATATGATATCAGGTCTTTTCAGCATCCCAACATTTGAACTGTATTGAGATCACTTGGATTGCTGCTTAAAAATACTGCTAGGAAACTTGTACTATGGAGAACAGTGTGGAGATTTCTTAAAAAACTGGAAATAGAACTGCCATACGACCCAGCAATCCCACTGCTGGGCATACACACCGAGGAAACCAGAATTGAAAGACACGTGTACTCCAATGTTCATCACAGCACTGTTTATAATAGCCAGGACATGGAAGCAACCTAGATGTCCATCAGCAGATGAGTGGATAAGAAAGCTGTGGTACATATACACAATGGAATATTACTCAGCTATTAAAAAGAATGCATTTGAATCAGTTCTAATGAGGTGGATGAAACTGGAGCCTATTATACAGAGTGAAGTAAGCCAGAAAGAAAAGCACCAATACAGTATACTAATGCATACATATGGAATTTAGAAAGATGGTAATGGTGACCCTATATGTGAGACAGAAGAAGAGACACAGATGTAGAGAATAGATTTTTGGACTCTGTGGGAGAAGGCGAGAGTGGGATGATTTGAGAGAATAGCAGTGAAACATGTATGTTATCATATGTGAAGTAGATCACCAGTCCAGGTTCGATGCATGAGACAGGGTGCTCAGGGCTGGTGCACTGGGATGACCCTGAGGGATGGCATGGGGAGGGAGGTTCAGGATGGGGAACTCATGTACACCCATGGCTGTATCATGTCAATGTATGGCAAAAACCACTACAATATTGTGAAGTAATTAGCCTCCAATTAAAATAAATAAATAAAAAAGAAAAAAAAATACTGCTAGGAATTAGACTACCTGGAAGTAAGGACCAAGAATTATATATTAATCAGTTTTGTTTGATTGTTATTAAATACAAAGTTAGAACCACTTCAGTGTCTTAGGTTGAGGGGGGAAGGTAGAGGAAAGAGAGAATAGAAGGAGTGTTCTTGAATAATGGCTGTGAACTTGTAGATTTATAAGGAAGGTAGTCATGAAATTAAAAGACACTTATTCCTTGGAAGGAAAGTTATGACCAACCTAGATAGCATATTCAAAAGCAGAGACATTTCTTTGCCAACAAAGGTCCATCTAGTCAAGGCTATGGTTTTCCCAGTGGTCATGTATGGATGTGAGAGTTGGACTGTGAAGAAAGCTGAGCACAAAAAATTGATGCTTTTGAACTGTGGTGTTGGAGAAGACTCTTGAGAGTCCCTTGGACTGCAAGGAGATCCAACCAGTCCATTCTGAAGGAGATCAGCCCTGGGATTTCTTTGGAAGGAATGATGCTAAAGCTGAAACTCCAGTACTTTGGCCACCTCATGCGAAGAGTTGACTCATTAGAAAAGACTCTGATGCTGGGAGGGATTGGGGGCAGGAGGAGAAGGGGACAGCAGAGGATGAGATGGCTGGATGGCATCACCGACTCGATGGACGCGAGTTTAAGTGAACACCGGGAGATGGTGATGGATAGGGAGGCCTGGCGTGCTGCGATTCATGGGCTCTCAAAGAGTCGGACACGACTGAACGACTGAACTGAACTGAACTGTGAGCTACTGTTTACCAGGTGGTCATGAAGGGTTTTAAGCAAGTCTTGCTTTTGATAATTATATTAATGGAAAGGTTCTGTGTTCTATAAAATTTGGAAAATGCCGTTTCCCCCTAAAACATTTCATGTCGTTGTCATTGTTTAGTTGGTAAGTTGTGTCCAACCCTCTTGTGACCCCATGGACTGTGCCAACCAGGCTACCGTGTCCATGGGATTTCCCAGGCAAAAATACTGGAGTGGGTTGCCATTTCTTTCTCCAAAACATCTCATAGTCTTCCATAAATTGTTTTTATTATGAGTCTTTATGAGGGAAATAACGTATGCTATATCTTCCTATTATTTTTAACTATGAAACCTTTTTATTCTTGGAGTCTCTCCTGGGAGGATTTAAAGGATATATACAGGGTAAATTATATGTAATTTTCTGGATGAGTATCAATTTTGTCTTAAAAGTGAATAGGAGAAATCTAGAAAAACTTAGAGATTTACTCTACTATATCATGACTTTCTGACCAGTTCCCGTTTGGGAGCATGTGTATGTCTATCTGTATGTCTTTGTGTGTTTCTGTGTGTGGAATTCCTTTCAGTGGGACTGTTGAATCAAAGTTAATGTGTATTTAAATTTTGAAAGCTAGTAGCTGTACATTTCATTGGATACAAAAGTAATCAATGAGAAAAAATAACCTTGCTAAAAAGTTCTATTTTGATAGTCTCTGTTCTATATATTGAGACATGTAACACAAAAATTGTTACTAATTAAGAGAAAATAGGCATTTTTAATGACAGGCATTTTTACTAAGTATGAATTTTGTAAGGGAACCAAGAAGTTAAGAAGCTTAATGTGTCATGAGATATCAACACAACAAAGCAAGTACATTGTTAGGTTGTTTCTCCTATTCACAAGTTAAAGTTTATGTGTGGTATAAACTTTTTTTCTGGGCTGTATATGGTTTCTTTCATAGTAGCCTACTTGTTCTCATATTGTGTTCACTATTTTATGACCTAGTACAGTATCTTATTTTCTGTTGAAAAGACTCTAGGTTCCATGAGAGTAGATGAAAACCAGATGTTACCCTGTTTGGATGGGTTTCTAGTTTGAGTAATCTGCTACTGATTTTAATATAGATTGTTTTAAGCTACTTAAATGCAGAATGTCACAAGCCAACTTGTTACAAATACTTGGAGATACTACTTAATCTTATCTTCATATATCTGAGTATGGATATTCAGAGACCTACAATATGAGAGAGAATTTTAGAGTCCTGTTTTTCATTGTTATTATTCTCAATTTTTCGAACACCTCTTGTGTTAGGTTATGTCAACCTGAAAGAGATTTGCATTTAAGAGAATTCATGGTATAACCCTCACAATGCTACTGAAGAAACACTTTTTGCTTTTTTATGAAAAAAATAAAACTTTGAAGAGTTATCTTTAATCTTTCCCTATACTAAGGCTATTTTCTTCCTAAGTTCTCTTTTTTATATCAAAGCAAAATTTTTTCCCCACTCATTTATGAATTTGAACAACAACATCCTTACTTGGCTTCCAGTCAGCTTACCCTCTTTATTCCACCTCTCACCAACTAGTCTGCTCAGGATTCTTCCAAATTGAATAACCTACAATAGCGCTTTCTCTGTTTTCTTCCTGATTAGTACTCACCTTTACAGACTTGTCTTTAGTCTGGTTTCCCTAGAAGCAGAACCTGAGATGGGATTCATGTACAAGTGATTTATCAAGAGAGTTGTTTCATATGTTACTTACAAGGGAGTGGATGAAGCAGGACTGGGAAGAAGAAACTGAGATGAGCAAGGATATGGTTTCAGGGGATGTCTATCTTCAGCTTGCCCCAGGAGAGAACTTGGGAACAACACTGTACCATGGAGTGAGTCTTGTCTTGAGGGAACTGGGTTTTTGTCCCCTCTCTCCTGCATTTGTTAGTCATTGGCCACCATTGTCCTGGAAGTGTGTGTGTGTGTGTGTGTATGTAGGGGAGGGCTAGGAGCTTCTGTGGCTTCCACAGAAAGTTGCTGTGTGAATCATTAGTAGCAATATAGGGAGCAGCTTGGAGCTATGTGTACCAAACCAGTAGACTGGTTCCAGAGGACCCACGCTGGGTGCTAGCATCATGTGCTGTGAGACTGCATCCAGACTGAAGACCTTTGCTCAGAGGATTAGGCTTTCTGTGACCCAGGCCCAATCTGGGTGTCCTCCTCAGATCATCACTACTCATCAGCAGATACCATCTTTCCATTTAAGACAGGTTTCTTACTGTCCCTCACATGCCTTTTTGTCCTCTTACAAACTTGGCTTCATGTGGAATGCCTTCCCATATCTTCACTGCCAGTGAGTGCTTCCACATCCTCAGACCCCATATTGAAGCTCATCATCCCGACATAGTCTTTTCTAACTTGCAGTTTGTTCCTTTCCCCCCTCTAAACTCCTGTGACAAGTTTATACTGTTTGACTTAGCATTTAATTGTATACTAGATATAACCAGGACTGTCAAGACAGATTCCATGAATCATATACAAGGAAGCCTAATTGGTTAATAGTCATACTTTATACTGCCTATGTAATTAATTCACGTACATTAGTTCTATTTTCTTGAAAGCAACTAGACTCCTTGAAAGCAAAGACCATATTTATTTAGACTGTCAGTGTTTGACAACATCTTGTATAGTTTGGTGTTTTCAGTGTCATTTGATTGGTACCAGCATTATTTCTCAAACTTGGCATTATTTATTTATTCCATAAGTATATTTGAGCCATTACTATATGCCAGGCACTGTTATAGATGCTAAGAACATTGAGCAGTGAGCAAAACAAGCAAAAATCCCTGTTCTCATTGTGCTGATCTTTTAGTGAGCAGAGACAGACAATAAACAAGTAAAAGTGTGTAATATATTACATGATGATATACTATGTCATGGAGAAAAGCAAAACATGTAAGAGGCATAGGGGACACAGGAGCGGAAAATTGCAATTTAAAATAGAGGTGGTCAGGAGAGCCCCAGGGAGAAAATTATTGGATACCTGGATCATGAGTGCCCCAGGCAGAGGGCAAGTTGGTACAGTGGCCCTGTCGGGAGGCCAGAGGGCTTGGAGAGAGTGAATGAAGGCAGAAGAGTCAGAAGTGAGGTCAGAGAGGTAGTAGGAAGTTCATGGAGATGAGACAGGACTTGTAGGACCCGTGGGTCACTCTAATGTTTGTAATCAAGTTTAAGTTTTCCAGAGGTCTGAAACAAACCTTGTGCGTACCAGGACCCAGACCCCACAGAGAATGAGACAGAACTGTGTTTGAGTGTCTCCTGCAGAAGTACAGGTCAGCAGTGGACTGCTGCAGGGGTAGGGGCTCTGGGTGCAGTAGACCTGGGTATGACATAAGCCCTCTTGGAGGAGGTGGCCTTAACCCCACCACAGAACTTATACAGGACTGGGGAAGCAGACTCTTGGAGGGTACAAACAAACCTTGTGCACACCAGGACCCAGGAGAAAGGAGCAGTGACCTCACAAGAGACTGACCCAAACTTGCCCGTGAGTGTCCAGGAGTCTCCGGTGGAGGTATGGGTCAGCAGTGGCCTGCTGCAGGGCTGGGGGCACTGAGTGTAGCAGTGTGTGCATGGGACCTTTTGAGAGAGACCGCCATTATCTTCATTGTCTCCACCATAGTTTGGCCTTGGGTCAAATAACAGAGAGGAAACACAGCCCCGCCCATCAACAGAAAGTTGGATTAAAGCTGGATTTACTGAGCATGGCCCTGCCTATCAGAACAAGACCCACTTTCCCCCTCAGTCAGTCTCTCCCATCAGGAAGCTTCCATAAGCCTCTTATCCTTCTCCATCAGAGGGCAGACAGACTGAAAACCACAATCACAGGAAACTAACCAATCTGATCACATGGACCACAGCCTTGTCTAACTCAATGAAACTATGAGCCATGCCGTGTAGGGCCACCCAGGACAGATGGGTCATGGTGGAGAGTTCCCTTGCTGTCCAAGGGACTCTCAAGAGTCTTCTCCAACACCACAGTTCAAAAGCATTAATTCTTCGGCACGGTAATAAAGTTCATATACTATTTCCATTGATATCCTAAAATAATACGATAACTCAGTATATTCTAGTATCTAATGAATATAAAGGTGTGAAAGATTTCATTTCGATTTGTTTTTTACCTTTGCATAGGATTAGAAAATATTTTTTTTCCCCTGAAACTGGCACTGATTCTAAGAGCACTAGAAACTAGACAATGAAAAATTATATTTCAAATTATTTTTCCTCTTGTGAGAATCAGGCAAATTGTATTGTGCTGTTTTTAACCATCAAGTGCTTTTTGCCTATGTGTTTGATTCACATCAAAGTGGATCATTTAAAAAATTATGTTATTTTAGCTAATAAAAGAAAACTATTTTCTGAAGCTTTGATGTCAAATAACTCTATGAGCTATATTAGAGTTGGAGCCTATGAATAAGATTTTTAACTATTTCATTTCAGTAATTCTTTGCATAACATAGATAAACTTGCTACTGACTTACTGTGTGAATTGGGATAAATTGCTAAATTTCTGGGCCTTAATTTTCTTGACTATAAAATGAGGTCATGAGTATTTCTGTGTTCCCTAAATTCTGTTTCTTGTTCTGGTTTTTCAACTGTAAATGGATAAGTTCCCTAGAGCTTGCTATTAGATCAAACTAACTTAAGTTTGCTTGTTTTGGCTGAGAGAATCGGGAAATTGGACTTTCTTCTTTGGAGTTATCTTAAACTGTGCCAGGTTAGCAAAGTCACTTGTACTACCCTGCCGACTTTAAGGTGAAAGGTAGGTCAGACGGAGATTCAAACAGCACTTAATCATTAAAAAAAAATACTTATATACATTTTCCCCTATTTTATATTTTAAAATTAATCCTCAGAATCACAGAAAATATATGTAACTTTTCTAATCTTCCTTGTTTTTTGTTTTTACATTATTAGTAGTGGCATGTCTGTGGGTTTGTTTACTAATTTACTTTGGTTCCTTAGACTTCATTTAGTATATAGCTTGTTATGATTGGAAGTGAGAGATCTAGAAGGATTGAGTATTGAAAAATATTGATATACTCTCTTACTGTCTCCTCCTTTTTCCTCATCCTTCAAACAACAAAAAAATTGTCAGACATCCAGTAACTACTACTAATGAATGACACATTGGAATAATTTAATAGGCACATTGAATTTCAAGAAAAAAGAAGTCACTTTGGTACCACACTGAAGCTGTTGGCCATCTTTTGTTCATTTTAATGGATTGCTTAACATCCTGTTACTGTTAAATTTAATGAGTTCAGCTCTGTTCTTTCACTATGAGCATAGAGACAAGATTTTAAAAAGTTTTTTTTTTTTTTTTATCCAAGTTTTCAGTTCTCTCGGATACTTCAGTTCCTGTGAATTAAAAGGCATTTAGTTTGATCATCTTTTCTTTTAGTTGGAGTTGCACATTATCCCACCCACCTCGGGTTCCTTTTTGACCTTTGGTGTTGCACATGCTTTTTGTTTATTTCTTTTTTTTGGCTGTGCTGGGTCTTATTGCTGCAGGGGCTTTCTCTAGTTGCAGAGCACAGGGGCTGCTCTTCGTCGCAGTACCCGGGTTTCTCTTTGCTGTGGCTTCTCTTGTTGTGGAGCTCGTAGTTGCGACTCCCGGACTCTACAGAGCACAGGCTCTGTAGTTGTGGTGAATGGGCTTAGTTGCTTGTCAGTATGTGGGATTTTCCTGGACCAGGGATGGAACCCCTGTCCTCTACATTGGCACCACTGAGCCACCAGGGAAGCCCTTCATATGCTTTTTGAATGTGTTTTCTGCAGTTTAGATTTTACTGTTTGTATGGTCATTTATATTGGTTTTAGGTTCTCTTTTTGTTTGGAGTATAACATTTGCAGGACTGTGATTAAACTTTCCTCCACCTCATCGTTAAAATTAGAAGTGCTGCTTAGGAAAGGGGGTGAAGGCTTTTGCGCAAATTTGCAAATTTGCTTCTTTTGTGCAAATCTTTTCACATATATCATTAAATCCTCCCATCTGTCCACTGAAGAATGAGTTAGTATACCCATTTTCCAGATGATTTGTTTTATGGTATCAAGAGTTTATGTGACTTGCCTAACAAACTTAGGTTATGTCAAAGACTGTGCCCTCTCTACTTTTTTTATACTAGGACTTAGTGACTATGGTCACCTTATAAAATGTGATAAGATAGGATTCAGTTAGGGTAACTCTTTGACTCTTTTAATTGAAAACAACAGTGTCTCTTTTCACTCTAACCTTTTTGTGTTCTGTAGTAAATATTATGCTTAAATTATTTCCTATATGCTTCATAGATCCTATATGGTAGAACAAAACTAAAAGAGATAAAGGAGGCTAAATAGGTTGGTGGGTCACTAGACAGGAACATTCATTTGGGTACTGATTTGTATACGTAAGTTGCCTGTCCTAAATCAGAATATCATCTTTCTTTTTCTCTCTCAAGTTTATCAGCCTGTTGACTATATTTGCTAAATTATTTATGTATTAATACCTCTTCAACAGGCTTCTGTATGTATCCCATGAATAACTCAGGGTTCAAGAATTTTAAAAAAAAATATGTTTTAAAGACTTTTTGCTCAATCTGACACTGACAGGAAAAGATACCGTAACTGTCAATTAACAAATCAATCAGCAGACATGAAAGAGAGGTATTTCTCTTTTCTTCATTTCAGTAGGGATAAAGACTGTTGAAAATGAACTTGAAGTCTCAAGTTAGTGCATCTCTCTTGATAGTAGCAATTTGACAGTAGCAGATTTGCTAAATATGAGTTCATCAGGTTGTATTTTGCATTTTGAAATTCTTACCTGAACTTTGCCTCTTGAAAGCACGCAGTTATTTTTAAGGATAAAAGTCTTATTTACTTTTCTGAAGGAAAAAAATTACTTCAGTAATAATTCTAAAAAATAATATATTAAAAGACCTGTTTAAAGCTTTATTGTAAGTTTTTAATTTATAGAATATTTCATATGCACAGTTTTAAAACAAGGCCATGAAGTAGAGTTATAAAGAAGGGGACTGGTAATAAAACTGGCTTTGGTTTGGTTTGGTATAAATCTTGATCCCACCACTTCCTAGCTGTGTGACCTTAGGCATATTACTGAGTTCAGTTAACCATTTGTAAATGGGCATAGCATTGTAATAATTGCCTTCAAGGCAATGGCACCCCACTCCAGGACTCTTGCCTGGAAAAATCCCATGGATGGAGGAGCCTGGTGGGCTGCAGTCCATGGGGTTGCTAAGAGTCGGACACGACTGAGCGACACTTTCACTTTTCACTTTCATGCATTGGAGAAGGAAACAGCAACCCACTCCAGTGTTCTTGCCTGGAGAATCCCAGGGACTGGGGAGCCTGGTGGGCTGCCGTCTCTGGGGTCGCACAGAGTCGGACATGACTGACGCGACTTAGCAGCAGCAGCAGCAGAGCTCTTATAACAGAGAAGGAAATGGCAACCCACTCCAGTGTTCTTGCCTGGAGAATCCCAGGGACGGGGGAGCCTGGTGGGCCGCCGTCTATGGGGTCGCACAGAGTCGAACACGACCGACGCGACTTAGCAGCAGCAGCAGAGCTCTTATAAAGATTAGATGAAAAACACATGTAAAGAACCTAGAACATGACAGAGATAAGTTTTGTCTCCTTTCTTCCTGTTTCTCGCTTCAGTGTAAGTAACTATTAATACAGTACCCATTGTAAGGTTACTTCCAGGAGGTCATATTTATTTTGTTTCTTAGCAACAAAATGGGTGTGACTAGAGGGAAATAGGGAGAAAATGAGAGGGCAGTCGGGTAAGTAGTTATCTTCGAAAGTCAGAAAGATGATGATGCCAAGTGTTAGAAGAAAGGATTCTTTAGTTAAGTGAGTGGTTTTTGATCATACAGCTGTAATTAAAGCTTTTTAAAAGCATGAGGATATATAAACATTATGCTGAGTGCCAGCTAACTACTGCTTTGGCTAAAAAATTGTCTCAACCAATAATTTATGGCAGCGAAGAGAAATCAGTATACACCTAGACTTGTTTATTTGGCTAATTCCTCTTGTTATCCTTATAGGAACAATGCAGATGTAATTCCTTTTTATTGTGAGTTAACCCAGAAAGACAAGCAAAATAATTTTTTTTTCTGACACTCAACCAAATTCATGTGTATTCCCTTTAATTTCCTGAGTAACATTAAAATCAAGTTAAATTGCAAACTTTTGGACTGTGTTTTTATGATACTTGAAATAATTTTCCAAGTTTTCATCAACACTATCATTACTTAAGTTTAGTTGGAAAATTTCATAGTGTTCTAAATTTTTGACAATTGTACTTTTCTATATTTACCTTATGACCGGAAGCCATAAAGGGTAGATATAAAGAGAATGATTTATGATTTCTGCCTTTAAAGAATTTGTATCTATTCATTAAGACATTCATTGAGACAAGAAGAGACAGAGGTGCTACATAGATTCAAAGAGGGCAAGACCCAATTGAAATGAAAAGGCTTCCTGGAGGTGCTGAATCCTGGGCAAGACCTTGATGAGAAGGCCATCTCGTAGAGGGGGCCAGTCCCCAGACATCTCTTGGGAGGAGCGCGTGGGCTATTTTGCAGTGGAGATAAGAATAGAAGTTAGATTTGAATAGTGCTTTGCAGATTTTTAGACATTGAGATATTAGCAGTTTTGTTTAAAAAAGTGACAGTTTCAGGATAATGTTTAGTGAGACTGCTTGTAAAAAGGTGGAGAGAGAAACAGGGAGACTGATCAGGCAGTGTTGCAGTAATATGGCTGCTTGAGGGCTTGGAATGGAAAACAGAGGAGAAATGTAAGAAATGAGAACTTGTGAAGAGTAATTCTGAAAGCCACAATAACAGTGTGGATGTGAAGAAAGAGGGGCGAACCAAAGACTGCTCAGGTGTCCAGTCTGCTTTACCCAGGCTCCATTCTCCTTTCACCTTCTCCTTTTTCCTCTCCTCTCTGGCGTCTGCTTCTGCTGCTGTCACGTCTCTGAAACTATGTTCTCACAGGTTCCTCAGACTCAAAACTGAGCTCTATACTCTATACTTCTCAGCAATTAGCATCTCCTGCCACTTAAATTGATGAAGGGCCTGCCATTCTCCCCATTACCCAGCTCAGAAAGACTCTTTCCTTGTCTGAACCTCCCACATTCTACTCTGTTCAGTGCAGTTTATATAGGTCTCAAAACAGGGAAGATAACAGGGAAGTTATCTTCCCTGATAACTCAGTTGGTAAAGAATCTGCCTGCAGTTCAGGAAACCCTGGTTCAATTCCTTGGTCGGGAAGATCTGCTGGAGAAGGAGTGGGCTACCCACTCCAGTATTCTTGGACTTCCCTTGTGGCTCAGCTGGTAAAGAATCTGCCTGCAATGTGGGAGACCTGGGTTCGATCCCTGGATCGGGAAGATGCCCTGGAGAAGGGAATGGCAACCCACTCCAGTATTTGTGCCTGGAGAATCCTGTGGCCAGAGGAGCCCGGTGGGCTACACTTCATGGGGTCACAAAGAGTCGGACAGGACTAACTAACAACCAACCAAAACAGACTATGATATAGAATAAATTTGCATAGCCACAGGGTGTGGTGGTGAAGAGAGGTTCAGCTCCTAGTCACAATGCCTGTATCTTAAACAGAAAGTTTAATATCCATCTGTTTGGTATATACTAATCGAACATTTGCAGTGCTGATCACTGTGAATAGAAAGGAAGTCTTCACACCTGCCCTCAAGGAGTTAATAGAGTGGGGCACTGATTTCTAACCTTAAATAAAGACCTATTTTTTCATTGTCAAATATTTCTTGGGTAATCCTTCCCTTACACGTTAAGGTAATAATTGTAAACTGCACGTTTTTAAATATTGTATTGCGGTTTTAAATGAACAGGAAGGTTTTTTAATTTTATGTTCAAGCATCTACATTTCTTTAAAAATCCGAATATATACATGATTTAAACAGATTAAGCAGACTTTAAACAGTGTTTAGTACCAGAAAAATTCATGAATCATTTGTGAAAACTTAGAATTGCATGCCCTTTACCTCCAGCTGCTTCGCGTGTGATTCACAGATTGTGAACCACTGGTCAAGAAACATTTAAGCCATCTGGAAGTAGAGAAAGAGGAGCAGAGACGTCTACAGGGAAGGCGAGACTTAGACAGCATGAGGCTGGGGAGGGAAACAAAGACAAACACAGACAGCAGAACCACTGAAGGAGTGGAGTAACAGGAGACGATTCTCCTGGTCACATCGACTTCTGGGAGATTGAAAAAAGACCATGGTTCCACAGCATTGGATTCTACCACATTTACCTTCATTTTCATTTTAAGAAAAAAGCTAATTTCAGAGTTTAAAAGGAGGAAGCATATAATACTTCCTTGTGTAAAAAGAAAATAGCTAAGAAAGATGTAACATGCACCCTAAGTGGCAAGAATATCACACCCAACTTTTGAAGGGAAGAAATAGTGTTCTCTTTTTACACCCTCCAGTGCCTATCACCATGACTTGGACATAGGAGATACTCAGTAAATAGTTACTGGCGTGAATTGTAGAGATAGCTGCTTTTAAAATTATAATGGTTTTTTTGCTACTTTTGCCTGGTAAATTTAGAAATAATTCTTAAAGTTTTATTAGTGAGACAGAGAGACTAACTGCTCATTCTTGTGTTTTGATGGCAGTAGTCTCTTTGGAATTCCAAATAAACATTGCCTTCCACAGCATTGAGAGCTTTTGAAAGGACTGAAATTCAAGTCATTCCCAACTGTCTCCAGTGGCTGTTGTTGCTATTTAAGGGCTCAAAGGCTGAAATAGCTTTAGGCTTTATATGAGTTGGTAAGTAAATGGGAGTGATGGACTGTGCAGAACACAAGCATACAGTATTTATTCTGTTCAGCTTTGCAGCTTACTTTTTCTTTCATGTATTTCAAAGGCTGTATTGTTCTAGTAAACTAGCTTTATAAATAGATTTCTAAATGTTGCTAGACCCAATAATTTGTTTTATCAGCTATGCTCCCTAGTAGCAGTCTTTGTCTGAAATTTAAAGCACATAAAAATAATCTTTCATTCACCTATTTTTTTGTATGTATGAGTTTTAATATATTGTGTAATATAGTAAGAATTCCTTTCTGTACTACAATAAAAATCCATAGATGATAATCTTGAATTCAGTGACCTCTCTTACAATTTACTCTGCCTTTATCTTGACTCCTTTGGCTGAAGTTTATAGCATTCTTTTCCTGTGTAATTCATCCTGTTACAATGAGTACAAGGGGCTTTCCAGGTTCTTTTGTTTTACTGGAATTTTGTTCTATAGACTGTGTTTTGAAATAATGGATTATTTATTTGTCCAGAATGTTTTTGTTATCCTGAAGATGTATCTGATTACTAAGTGATTCTTAAAACTAAGAGAAATATTTTTGTATGAAAGATAAGCTATTTAACTGCCTCTTTCAAACTGGATTTTAATCTCTTTGACACATTGAAATATAGAACAATAGAAATATCTCTTTTCCAGATTCCATAGATTCTATAAGATTTATGTAGATTTCATTTTCTAATGAGAAACTTGTTCGCTTAGTAAGGCAAAGAATTATCTCTGAGGGATCAAAGTAAATTGTTTCTTTATTGAAACTTTCAAACTTTACTGCGATATTTTTGATTTGTACATGTAATTTTTGTTGCTATATAGTTTTTACAGTTGTATTATACAGAAAAGTATTTATTTTTAATAATCGATTATATTGGTTATAGCAATATTTATGTTTCCAAGGACTTTAGATAATAGTTTTTCTTCTGAATTAGTTGATGGAAAAAGTGTTAAAGTTGCTATGGATGCCATTGTTAATAGCAGCATTATTTACAGTTGCCAGGGTGTGGAACCAACCTAAGAGTCCATCTACAGGTAATGGATAAAGAAGATGTAGCGTATGTACACAATGGAATACTACTCAGTCACAAAAAAAGAATGCAATTTTTGCCATTTGCAGCAACATGGATGGACTTGGAGAACATGATGCTAAAGCTAAATAAGCCCAAGAAATAGACACTGTATGATATAACTTATATGTGGAATAAAAAAAAATGAACTAATGAACTAGTGAAAAAAACAAAAAAGAAGTAGGCACACAAATACAGAGAGAAACTGGTGCTTACCAGTGGGAGAAGAAAAGGCAGAGCGACAGTATACAGTAGGGGATGACAAAAGGATTGTTATGGATTATGTGAAATCACATATGTGAAACTTTTGAAAACTGTAAAGCATTATAGTATGAGAAAGTAAAATAAAATACCAAACACTTAAAAAAAAGTTCCTAGGTATGCAATTACTGTCTTATTTCTTCGTACATAGTAAGAATTTAGTAAGTAAAGCATATTAAAAAAAAAAAGAAACTGAGATTTTAAATTCTTACTCCAGCAAGTTACTGAGCTAGGAACTGTATGTACTTTAGTCGTTTAATTGTCACAGCTGTTATTGTGGCAGATACTGATATTAACCCTCCACTTTACAGGAAAATAAAAACTTCAAAGTCACACAAGTTGTAAGTAAGCCAGAAGTCAAGCTCAAATCTGTTTTCCTCCTAATATAATGATTTTTCTACAGTCACAGACTCTTTAAACAAAGGAATTAAAAAATATTTTTAATTGTATAGTTATTGTAGTACCCGTTGTCTAAAAGTTCATTTTACTTTTTCAGATACACCACATGCTATTAAATTTGTTCCATAGGAGGTGCAGAAACAGGCAGTGATGGAGACATTTGTTTAATATTCCAGTAAATTTCAAATCCCATTGAAAATACTAGCAAGTAGTCAATGCTTTCTGAAAAATTTGCTTTTTAGAAGCTCACAAAATAGTCTAGCAGTAATACTACCTCATCCATTCCTTTAGCAGCTCCAATGTATACATTCTCTGGATAAATTAAAGTAGCATTAATAATAAAGCTATAGAACAGTTTTTCAGTTGAATTAAAATGCATGGCTAAGTTCAAGTATAGAGACAGGCTTCATAGATTCATAGCATTTTAAGAGTTTGAAGCAGCCACAGCTCTTCTTAGTCTACCTACACCATTTGTCTCTATTTGTACTTCAAAATTTCTTTGTGATCTGTAAAAAAATACCGATAGTGACCACTCTTTGACACTGGATTGGATTAGTACAGCAGAGGAGGGTCACAGAGGCCAGCCTGTGACCTGAACCTTCTCACTCCAACACTTTTCACCTGGTTCTACTCTTTCCTCCTCCTGTTTTGTGTTCTAACTATTCAATACAGTGTTCTTCTGGTATCTCATCAATATCCTAACTCAGGTGTGGGAAATATGCTGGATTTTATCTCATCAGTATCTTAACCCAGGTATGGGAAGTATGTTGGATTTAGTAGTAAAGTGTTTATAGGAAATACCATAATTGTTAAAGAAGCCAACATCTTTTGTCTTTTCTCCTACTTTCTTTAAGTTGCTCATCTTCCTGCATTTCTTTCTTTAGAGCCTTAAAATCCCTCCTCTTGACTCTGAGGGGTCCAGATGTTCTCCCTGAATTATACGTGTCTGAAGCTTGAATAATCCATATGCAGTTGAATTACAGAAATAAGAAAACTGTTTATGTTAGTTTTGCTGGACATAGAGACCTTAAAAATACTAGAGCACAGCTGCCGCCCCCACCCTATCACTCACTCCCCTGCGATACACACACACACACACACAATCACAGGTGGGATGACTGGACATGGCAGGAAGGAGCAGAGTAGGATTGTTCCATCACCCGAAGTTCTGAATTCTGAAAAGGAAGAATTGTTTAGACTGAGGGCAGTGAGAGAGTTGCAGGGATATCCCAGAGAAGAGAGATCCTAGTTCAGAGTGATTCCATGATTAGAATATGGGGCAAGTTATAGGTTGGTGCAGAAAGAACTTCGTTTTCCCAAGAATCAAATGAGATGGGCTGTCCTTAAAAGCCCTGTAAACACTTTAGCAAGATGTGAATGAGTGACAAGATGAACCGAGTTTTTCTGTAACTTGTACATACGCATGTGTATCTAGATATAATATACAATTCATAGCCCCAGTTCCTCTGTAGTGTGGAAAACTGCATGTGTGCTTTAGGCTGCTGACTGAATGTTTTGGCTAAAGAAGACTTTAATGGAGTATGGAGAAATGTCAGGGAAGATTGGGGCCCCTGAGGCCATGATGTATGGGAGAGAAGGCACCCTCTTTTTCTCCCTCCCTTTCTCCCTTTCTTCTGAAAGCATGTTTAACTATAGTTAAATGTATGAGCAATGACTATGCTAGAATCAGGGACTGGGTAGAGAAAAAAAAATGCACCTCTTTGTTCAAGAAGCCCCTAATGGAAAGGAACAGAATAGAGTTAGAGGGTTCAGATTATTCTAAAAGGTTCCCAGTTGTCATAAATCACATTTTGAATTTTGGTTCTTAGTTAATGGGAAACTGTGGAAGAGTTCCTTGGGAATAACAGGTTTTAAAACAATACTTACTGAGCAGATACTGTGTGTCAGGGCATTCTTTTAAATGCTTTATGTGTAATTCGTTTACTCCTGTCAAGATTTCTGTGAGACATGGATGCAGTTCTTCTTCTTCTGTCAGATATAAGGAAACGGAGGGGAACTATGCCTGCAATCAACTGTGAGGTCAGGGCCTAGGTACTGGGGCCGTGTGTAGTGTGTGTGAGGCCTGGGGAGGAGGAGACAAGGTCGCAGACTGCTTCACAGGTGTACGTGTAGGTGGCAGCTAGTGAAGGCCCAGTGGTGAGAATTCTTTTGATGGTGAGGCCAGAAAGTTCCAGAACTGGTTGGGTAAGTTTCTGGTGAGCAGCCTTGCTGATTCCGGTCTTCCTGCTTCCTTGCTCTTGCTTTTATCTCCCATTTAAGATTCATTCTGTTACTTTTGTTTCGGTTTTCTTCTCTCCCATTAATAATGCTTATTTACTCATAATTTTAACAAATATTTGTCAGTTTTTTAGTTGGTGTGAGGCTACATTAATTACTGTGCAGTTACAAAAAAGAAAAAAAAAAAAATAGAGAAACATAGTCCCTGTCTTAACCGGCTGTATACAGGTCAGATAAGTGCAGAACTTGTAATTCAAGTCAGTGTGAGAGAGGCCATGAGAATGACACAAACTTCTGGTCAGACATGTTCATGTGTATACTTCATCTTCCATTTGTATTTCTCAAGTGATTTGAGAGAGCTTCATCTGGTCTGGCGAGATCCGCAGCTCCCTGGCACCTCAAAAGTCAGAGCCGGGCCCCTCACAGGGCCATTATGTAGTCTGTTTTTAGAGGTATAGACTACTTACTGTCCCTGACAAACTCAAGCTCTTCCCAACTTTCCCAGTATTTTAGCCTTAGAGAAAAAAAATCCTCATTCATGTAAAACCTCATTCTTATCTGCTGCTGGACTGTAAGTTCCTAAGGGCAGAGCCAGGCCTCTCTTGTTTGTAATACTTACGTTCTGACCTTCCTTGTATAGCATTGGCCCATGATGTGTGCTGAAATATTTGTTGAATACTGTTCATCCGAGGGTGAAGCTTTTACCAAGAATTAGGAAAATTCTGCCCCTTTACCTCTGTCCTCAGGTGTGACAGGTATCCTGGGCAGAGGAGAGGATTGCTGTTCTCCATTCCCTTGCTAAGTGAATGGAGTCAAGGAGGTAGTGTTTGGGGTCTTAATGGGGTCTTGCATTTTTAAAGGGTTTACATTTACTTCTCATTTTGTTCACCAAGTCTTTGTAGGCCATGGCCCTGCAGAGAAGGGAGGTTTCAGTAATACATGTACCTTGAAGGTGAAGGAAGGTTTGGGGGCCCACTGCATTTCATGGGCTGTTTAAGTGACTGTGTGTCTTTTCCGGTTGGAAGTCATTGTATTTAATGTCGATACACTGACTGAAGCAGTATTTCACTTGTTGGGCAATGAGTAGTTCTCCTTTTTTTTGTTAAACCATTCACTCTGTTTTTATAATTCCGTCTATTCCCAATGAATTCAGATTCCTTTTATTTCATCTATTTAATAGATTGGGAGTGAATAGCATGTTATCAAGCCTACTGGTAAATTTAGCTTTAGCCTAAGTTAGTGATATAAGTGAGAAAATCATTTAAAAGTTACTTGTCTTTCCTTGAAACAGAGCTTAATGATTACAGTTGCTAATTTTAAAACATATATTTACTGGGGTACCAAGTATACAGTGGCAATTCATTTCACAGTGAGAAAAGAAATTTGTGATGTTTTTCTGGAAAACATCAAACATCCCTGGAAAAATTCAAAACAGATATTTGCATGTAGAATAGCTATCTTTCACATATATTCATTCATTAATAGTAATCACCAATATTTACTGTATACTTACAGATTAGGGTGCTTTGAATACACTCACTCATCAGATCTTTTCAGCAGTCTTTTTTGGTCCTGTATTTAATGGTTTCTGGTAGCTGATATAACAGATTACCAAAAACTGAGTGGCTTAAAACAATAGAAATGTATTCTCTCACTGTTTTGGAGGCTGGGAGTCTGAAATCAAAGTGGCAGAAGGACTGCAGTCCCTTTGGAAGCTCCAGGGGAGAATCGTTCCTTGCTTCTTCCACCTTCAAGTGGCTGTTTGCATTCCTTATGGCTGCATCACTCCAGTCTCTGCCTCCATGGTCATTTTCTCTCCTCCTCTGCATGTCTGTGTCTTCTACTTTTCTGTCTCTTACAGGAGATTTGCCGTTGGATAGAGAGTCTACTCGGAGAAGGCAGTGGCACCCCACTCCAGTACTCTTGCCTGGAAAATCCCATGGATGGAGGAGCCTGGTGGGCTGCAGTCCATGGGGTCCTAAGAGTCAGACACGACTGAGTGACTTCACTTTCACTTCTCACTTTCATGCATTGGAGAAGGAAATGGCAACCCACTCCAGTGTTCTTGCCTGGAGAATCCCAGGGACGGGGGAGCCTGGTGGGCTGCTGTCTCTGGGGTCGTACAGAGTCGGACATGACTGAAGCGATTTAGCAGCAGCAGCAGCAGCAGAGGGTCTACTTGGGTAGTACAGGGTGATCTCATAGCAAGATCTTTAGCTTAATTACATCTGAAAAGACCCCTTTTCTCAATACGTAGCATTCACAGGGTCTGGGTGTTAGTGTATGGACTTATCTTTTTGAGGACCACCATTCAATCCATTACAGTTACATACTCTTATTCCCCAAATTTTCCAGGGAGGCACTGATTGAGCAGGGGTTAATCTGTTGTGACCAGAAGCTGTGCCTTTCCACCACCACACTGAGCTGTCAATGCTAATTTATTCTGCTTAGTCTGTAGATAGTCTGTTTTGAGGCACCTGTATGATAGCTAGTCCTTTATTTAATTAGGAATTAATTTTAAATTTTTAATTATTTTTTAATTTTTAATTATTTAATTAGGAACAATTTTTTCTACTTGTTGCATAGTGTCTATTTTGGGCTGTATATGCATAAGATTCATTGATGAATTCTCTTGAAAAAGATGGGAGTTACTGTGCCATGATTAACTCCAGCAGAACAAAAGCAGCATAGACTACCTTTCCTGATTCAGTGAGACCAATCAGAAACATCAGATTCTAATCCTGACTTCATTGCTTCCTAACTTCAGGACTATGAGCAAGTTACTTCAGTTCTTAAAGCCTCAGTTTATTTACTCATAAATAAGGAACTTCAATTTTGTAGCGTAGTTAGATTAGTTGAAAAATTAAACCTCAGTATTTAATAAGTAGTTTGCCAAATCAGGGCTTCCCCATGGCTCAAACGGTAAAGAATCTGCCTGCAATGCAAGAGACCTGGGTTCAATCCCTGGGTTGGGAAGATCTCCTGGAGAAAGAAATGGGAACCCACTCCAGTATTCTTGCCTGGGAAATTCCATGGACAGAAGAGCCCGAGGGCTACAGTCCACAGGGTTGGACACAGCTGAGTGACTGTATTTCATTTCATTTCATTGCCAAATCAACTGTACTTCAATTAAAATTAGTTTACCTACATTAAGCATATAAGTTTTTAAAAACTATAGTTTCAGTGTATATGAATGTTTTATTTAATCTTCTTTTAATAAGTCATGATTTTTAAAATTTATTTTTATAGATTTTTAAAAATTAATTCTTATTGGAGTAGAGCTGTGTTTCAAGAGTGTGTTGGTTTCTGCTGTACAGCAAAGTGAATCAGTTATACATATATCCACTCTTTTTTTAGATTTCCTTCCCATTGAGGTCACCACAGAGTGTTGAGTAGAGTTCCCTGTGGTATACAGTAGATTCTCATTAGCTATCTACTTTATAGTAGTATATATATATCAATCCTAATTTCCCAATTCATCCCACTCCCCCTTCCTCCCATTGTTTTTTTTTTTTCCCTTCCTCCCATTGTTAACCATAAGTTTGTTTTCTACATTTGTGTCTCTCTTCCTGCTTTGCAGATAAGTTCATCCATACCATTTTTCTAGATTCCACACGTATGTGTTAAGTGATTTTTTTTCTCTTTATGACTTACTTCACTCTGTAGGACTATCTCTGGGTCCATCCATGTTGCTGTAAATGGCATTATTCCATTCTTTTTTATGATTGGATAATATTCCATCGTATATATGGACCACATCTTCTTTATCCATCCTGTTGATGGACGTTTAGGTTGCTTCCATGTCCTGGCTGTTGTAAATAGTGCTGCAGTGAACATTGGGGTGCATGTGTCTTTTGGAATTATCATTTTCTCTGGATAAAAGAAGAAGACTGAGCACTGAAGAATTGATGCTTCCAAACTGTGGTGTTGGAGAAGACTCTTGAGAGTCCCTTGGACAGCAAGGAGATCAAACCAGTCAATCCTAAAATCAATCCTGAATATTCATCGCAAGGACTGATGCTGAAGCTGAAACTCCAATACTTTGGCTACCTGATGTGAAAAGCCAACTCATTGCAAAAGACCCTGATGCTGAGGGAGCTAGAAGGCAGGAGGAGAAGGGGATGACAGAGGATAAGATGGTTGGATGGCATCACTGACTCAATGGACATGAGTTTGAGCAAGCTCTGGGAGATGGTGAAGGTCAGGGAAGCCTGGTGTGCTGCAGTCCATGGGGTCGCAAAGAGTCTGACACAACTGAGCCACTGAACAACGACAACACCTGGATATATGCCCAGGAATGGGATTGCTGGGTCATGTTAATTCTATTTTTAGTTTCTTAAGGAATGTGCATACTCTTCTGGATAGTAGCTATACCAATTTACATTCCCACCAATAGTGTGGGAAGGTTCCATTTTCTTCACATCCTATTCAGCATTTATTGTTTGTTGACTTTTTGATGGTGGTCATTCTGACTGGAGTGAGATGATACCTCATTGTAGTTTTGGTTTGCATTTCTCTAATAATTAGTGATGTTGAGCATCTTTTCATGTGTGTTTTGGCCATCTGTATGTCTTCTTTGCAGAAATGTCTGTTTAGGTCTTCCCCCCATTTTTTGATTGAGTTGTTTGTTGATGTTGAGCTGCTTGAGTTGTTATTATATTTTGGAGATTAACCCGTTGTCAGTTGCTTCGTTTGCAAATACTTTCTCCCATTCTGTGGGTTGTCTTTTTACTCTGTTTATGGTTTCCTTTGCTGTGCAAAACCTTTTAAGTTTCATTAGGTCCCATTATTTGTTTTCATTTTTATTTTCATTAGTCTAGGCAGTGGATCGAAGATGAGCTTCCTGTGATTTATGTTAAAAAGTTGTTCTGCCTACGTTTGTCATCAAGAGTTTTATAATACCTGGCCTTACCTTTAGGTCGTTAAGCCATTTTGAGTTTATTTTTGTGTATAGTTTTAAGGAGTGTCCTAATTTCATTTTTTTACATGTAGTTGTCCAGTTTTCCCAGCACCACTTATTGAAGAGACGGTCTTTTCTCCATTGTATATTCTTGCCTCCTTTGTCATAGATTAGGCGGCCAAAAGCTATACTTTTAAAATAGTTCTCTATATTACAAATTTTGCTTTAAAAAAAATTTTTTTTTTAGCTATACCCTGTGTCTTTTGAGATTTTAGTTTCCCAACCAGGGATTGAACTCCAGCTCTCAGCAGTAAAAGCAACGCATCAGCATCTTTGATTATCCATGTACATATGTGGTATATTTTTAAAAGCCTAGATAATATTTGCTTTGCCTATTTGCGGCATCTCCCTCAGTACACTTTGGTTTTATTGTTTATGCTTTTTTTATAAGATTGTTCCTCTTACTCTGTTCCTGACACACATACCAAAAAGGGAAAAATTCTAAGAAAGAATGTTCCTGAGATCACAATATTGGATTATTGTACTCTCAGCATTTTGTGAGTGCTAGCTTCTTCCTAAGGAAACATTCTTGTTAAGGTTGGAGGTCAGTGTTTCTTTTTAAGAGTCTTTAATGTTCCAATTCTAAACAATTCCTAGATGGGAAACATGACCATCTTTTACTTATTGCCCTTTTTAAGTAGATGTTTATTGAGAATACTGGATGCTGAATAAAACAAACAGCCCTAGTCTAGTTGTTCTTATTCTTGTTTTTCACAGTTGCATAAGCCTGCTTGATAATAAGGTCCAGTTGTGCAGATATATTTTTAATCTATTTTTCTGATGAAAAGACTGACTTTTTTCAGTCTTTTCAATATTGTCTTGTCTTACCCTACTAAATTCCTGACAACTGAGGCATTTTCAAAAATATATGTTTTGGAAAACAGCATTTTTTGAAATATGTCTTGTTTTTTGGTATTTTATAAAAACTTGTTAGACTGTAGTCTTAACATAATCTGTCTTGAATAGAACTGTTATTTAGAGAATGCAAAACCCTGTGAAGTTGTAGGCCCAGTTGAGTCGTATTTGTAAATATTTATTTTCCACTTTTGTGCAGATAATAATATGTGTAAACAATAACAGATGCAAAGTTTTTGACCATTGGTATTTATGATGCTTGCTTCCAGAAGAGTATATTATCACAGAATTGAATGGAGTGATGGGTTTTTAAAAATTCTGACCCAAATGATGCTGCATTACTCATGCAGCTCTTGCTGTTAATCTTTTCCTGGAGTAGAACATGGTTTGTTCCTAGCACAGCCCGTTTAAAGATGCTCACCAGCTCCTTCTCACATAGGTGTACACACATCCGTGTGCACACGCCCGTGTTTCTTTGCAAAGCAGAATGGTTTCAAGGTGGAAGTAGCAATGTAGAAAAAGAAGTTCCACTTAGAGAAGTATTATGTAAGTAGCAGTTCCCCTTTGCACTTACTTCTTTTTTAAGTTGATATCAAACAAAAGCTACAGGCATGCCTTGGAAATACTGTCAGTTTGGCCCTAGAGCACCACAATAAAGTGAGTATCACAATAAAGTGAGGAACATGAAGTTTTCGATTTCTCAGTGAATATAAAATTTATATTCACACTATTTTGTGGTCTGTTAAGTGTGCAATAGCATTATGTCCAGAAAGCAATGTACATACCTTAATTAAAAAGTACTTTATTGCCAAAATATGGAAACTGTCATTTGAGCTTTCAGGGAATCATAGTAGTAACATTAAAGTTCACAGATCACCATGACAAATATAATAATAATGAAGAAGTTTGAAAATTGTGAGAATTGCCAAAATGTGATGCAGAGACTTGAAAGGGGCAAACGCTGTTGGAAAAATGTACCAATGGGCTTAATGGATGCAGAGCTGTGACAAATCTTCAATTTGTAAAAAAAAAAAAAAAATCACAATAAAGTGAAGTGTGGTAAATGCGAGACAGGATCTGCCTGTATTTGGAAATCTTTTGGAGTTTACTCTGAAAAGGTTCCAGGTGTATTGTTTTTCTGTACTTTTACTCTTAGGAAATACATTAATGTGTTTACTATTTATCTGATATTAAGTATAAATGAAAACTTCTGTTATCAATAGAAAATGTCTGAAACATAGGTGTTCTTGATTTTTTTTTTAGCATCTCATCTATAATTTGAAGTAACTTTTGAAGTATAAAGCTAAATTTAATCTATGGAAATAAGTATGAAAGCATAAGGCATGTAAAATTTTTTAAACTATAATGTTTTAGGATCTATTATACATACATAATATATATATGTAACATAATATTTACTTAATTATATTCAACCCTAGCATTCCTTTTGGCAATAGGTCATTCCTTTTTCAAATCTAAATATGTAATAGATTTAACATATTTGAAATTGCATTTGGGTTATATTGTGGTTATCTCAATTAGCATCATAACAAAGTTTTATAGTAACTGTTAGTGATTTTAAGCTTAAGGAAGCATTTTTCTATAGTTAGTGGTAAACTGAAGTTATCCCTAAAACCTCAAGGCATAGCTAATTCTGAATAACTGGATTTTCTAGATACATTGACATTAAATAGCTCAATTCTTTAAAATGTTTACTGTAAAATTTTCATAAAAGTCTTTCAGAATGATTTCTTTGTGTATTAGTTTCTTATTGCAGCTATAACAAACTACCACAAGCGTCGTGGCTTAAAAAAGTCACAGATGTATTGTCTTACAATTCTGGAGGTCAGAAGTCCCAGTGGGTCTCCCTGAGCTGAAATCAGAGTGTTGGCAGGGTTGCCGGGATTCTGGAGGCTCTAGGGGCGAATCTGTTCTCTGGTTTTCAGTCTTCCGGGGGTTGCCTCCTTTCTTTGGCTCCCATTATTTCCATCTTCAAGGCAGCAGACACTACAGAGCCTCTCACCTCACATCTAGCACTGACTCTTCAGCCTTCCTCTTCCATATTTAAGGACCCTTGTCATTACATCCGGCCCCCTGGATAATCCTGGGTAATCTCCCTATTTTGACGTCAGCTGATGAACAGTTTAAACTTCACCTTACAAGTACCTTAATTCCCATTGCCATGTAATTTAACATTGTTAACAGGGGACACCCTTGGATTGTCCATTTGGGCCATTTTTCTGCCTACCACATTTTGCTTTCTTCAGTTCAGCTGCTCAGTCGTGTCCGACATTTTGCAACCCTATGGACTGCATCATGCCAGGCTTTCCTGTCTACCCCCCAACTCCCGAAGCTTGCTCACACTCACATCCGTTGAGTTGGTGATGCCATCCAACCATCTCCTCCTGTGTCATCCCCTTCTCCTCCCACCTTCAATCTTTCCCAGTATCAGGATCTTTTCCAATGAGTCAGTTCTTTGCATCAGATGGCCAAAGTGTTGGAGTTTCAGCTTCAACATCAGTCCTTGCAATGAATATTCAGGACTGATTTTCTTTAGGATGGATTGGCTGGATCTCCTTGCAGTCCAAGGGACTCTCAAGAGTCTTCTCCAACACCACAGTTCAAAACCATCAATTCTTCGGCGCTCAGCTTTCTTTGGAGTCCAACTCTCACATCCATACATGACTACTGGAAAAACCATAGTTTTGACTAGATGGAACTTTGTTGGGAAAGTAATATCTCTGCTTTTTAATATGCTGTCTAGGTTGGTCATAGTTTTTCTTCCAAGGAGCAAGTGTCTTTTAATTTAGTCTTTAGTGTCTTTTAAAATAGTCTGCCACTGTTTCTGTTGTTTCCTACCTATTTGCCATGAAGTGATGGGACCAGATGCCATGACCTTAGTTTTCTGAATGTTGAGTTTTAAGCCAACTTTCTCATTCTTCTCTTTCACTTTCATCAAGAGGCTCTTTAGTTCTCCTTTGCTTTCTGCCATAAGTGTGGTGTCATATGCATATCTGAGGTTATTGATATTTCTCCCAGCAATCTTGATTCCAAATTGTGCTTCATCCAGCCTGGCATTTCACATGGTATATGATATAATAAGGCATTTTTGCCTTCTTAAAGTATTGAATAATGTGTGGGGAGTTGACTGATTATGTAGATTGCATGAGGTAGGAGGTCTGACTGATTTATCTTATCACCATCTTCTACCTTAGAGTGATTAAAAGTTGCTTCCAGGCTTTCTCAGCTTGGTTGTAGGGCCTTCTCTGTGGTTCACTGGTACGTTTTGTAGGTTGACTGTACTTCTGCAAACATGGTAGGGATGGTAGGGATTTTTTCTACCAGAGTCACTAAGGGGTACCATTGGGATACAGATCAGTGTTTGTTGGGATACTGATCAGTGTTTGGACACCCCTTCTTGCTCCTGGGAGTAACAATGGTATTAAATAATCTTTCAGTTGTTCACTCTTTATTTTACTGAAAAGCCCATTCCCATCCTTATTGTCACATCTCTCAACATTACCCCACTTGATGTATTTGACATCTGGTGTCTTAGCATGCCAGTTTTTTAAGACGTCTGGTCTTTATTAGATTCTAGTCTTACCCTGGTCTTTTTGCTGTCTGCTGCACCCTTTGTTCTTCATATTTTTTCCCTTTGTGTACAGGAGTACATTTTTTTTTAAAGTTGAAATGGAAGTTTGAGTAACTTGCACACAGTTACGCATCAGTGGCTGATTAAGGGTTTGACCCTAAGGTTCCTTAGTCCAGGAGAGCCCAGGCTTATGGCTTCACTGAATTGCTATCCCATATTCATTCCAGACCCTGAGCTTTTTCTTCTGAAATCCATTTATCGTGACTTTTTAATAAAGAAGGTGTTGCAACTAGAAAAGAGAACGTTAATAATTTCATTTATCACCAGGAAGATAGAAATAAGATGGACTGATACTTTCACTCTGCCTTACCCCTTTTGAAGGCTGAAATATGAAATCTAAGGTATGATGCCTATATTTTAGTAGATTCAGTAGAAACAGTTCATATACCCCAGTTCTCAACTTGGGAAGAGATAAGGAATTGGGCTGTTTTTGTGACAGCCTTATAAGGGAAGATAAGACAGGAAATAAAGGGGTGAACCAAAAGACATCAGATATGAAGTGCCTGTTTACTCCCTGTGAGTCACTCACATTATTCTAGTTAAAAACATGTTAGGAATTCATCTAATCTTCTTCAGGGCACACCCACTTCCCTCTAAGCCCAGTATAGTTCACAGATAAATTGGTCTTTCTCAGCTCACCGCTTTTTGCTATGCAGTTACCTTGCCAGCGGAGATTTGACGTCCTGCAGCTGGCCAAACTTCCTGTTCTCAGTTTCTTCCTTATATAAATGAGTACCTGACTAACAAATACTTTATCTAATCCTAAATGTTCCATTGCCTTGGCAGGATTTCTGTAA
Source organism: Bos taurus (assembly GCF_002263795.3). Taxonomy (NCBI): domain Eukaryota; kingdom Metazoa; phylum Chordata; class Mammalia; order Artiodactyla; family Bovidae; genus Bos; species Bos taurus. The sequence continues at coordinate 30,039,487 of NC_037333.1, read as the reverse complement.
GTTGAAAAAGCCAACTAAGGTACTAAGTACATAGTGATGGTCACTTTGTCCTCTAAGTCATGTTTTGCTTTATTTGACTACTCTTATTATTTCCTACCTCCTTTGTTTCCACAAGTGATTATTTGCAGAAAGCATCTATTTTATGCATATCCGCTCTCTGTCCTAAAGTTTAGGATACTATATGCAGTGTTAATTTTCCTTCATTTGCATGCCTATCCTCTGTTTGGGCCAATATAATGCCTGAAGTTTCATATTATGAAATTCTATACAGAGTATATTAAAGAAGTGAAAGTGTTAGTCAGTCAGTTGTGTCCGACTCTTTGCAACCACATGGACTGTAGCCCACCAGGCTCCTCTGTTCATGGAATTCTCCAGGTAAGAATACTGGCATGCTTAGCCATTCACTTCTCCAAAGGATCTTCCTGACCTAGAAATCAAACCCAGGTTTCCTGCATTGCAGGTGGATTCTTTACCATCGGAGCCACTAGGGAAGCCCAAAGAGTATATAGTTAGTTGCTACATGACTTCTGTACTCCTTAATTTCTTTTCTTCCTTCTTTCCTTCCCCTCTCTCTCTCCTTAATTTCTATCTTATTTTATGCATTCTTTTCTCTTGTTAGATTACCTGTTTGTATGCATTCCCAGAAAAGGCCCTTGATGGACATGACCTCTGACAGTTGGAATTTATATTTTAACATATTTATATTTCTTTAGTTTTGAATTTTTCTTTTAGAGGGAGAGAATGCATAATAATCATTCTCTATATTGAAAAATGTACTAGAAATCAGGATCCATAATTGGAGACTGTACTAGAAATAAGGATTCACCCTGTTTGCTTCTATTGTCAACTTGGCAGATCTAGAAATCTTTTATGCCTTATTGATTAAACCATAAGAATGTTTGGAGTTCCTTAAAGAGATTTGGCATCTCAGTAGTTCAAAATATTTAAGTCATTATTCTTGAAAGTAACTACTGCCTCTAGAAAAAATGTTTAAAGCTATATATATGATAATTTGGAGCTGGGAATGTTCAGTTAAAATGTCTTGGCTATAACAAATTACTTCTATCTGAATCTCCTGGATATATGAGTTATTCTCTCTAGCTGAGTGTCAGAGCTGAAGTTTATCTGGATAGCATTTACTTGATTTCTGTATTAGAAAATGCAGGTTTGGCTTTTCTAGGAGATCAGAATAACCAGCATTTATTGTAAGGGGCCAAAGATGCCATTGTAAGTAGTGACATGCTGTAATAAAAAAAGTTATTATAAAAAAAAAAAAAAAAGACTAGCAGAGGAGAAAGGGTTTCCCTGATAGATCAGTTGGTACAGAATCTGCCTGCAGTGCAGGAGACCCCAGTTCCATTCCTGGGTTGGAAAGATCTGCTGGAGAAGGGATAGGCTACCCACTTCAGTATTCTTGGGCTTCCCTTGTGGCTCAGCTGGTAAAGAATCTGCCTGCAATGTGGGAGACCTGGGTTTGATCCCTGGGTTGGGAAGATCCCCTGGAGAAGAGAAAGGTTACCCACTCACTCCAGTATTCTGTCCTGGAGAATTCCATGGACTGTAGTCCATGGGGTCACAAAGAATCGGACATGCCTGAGTGACTTTCACTCACTCACTCACTCTCACTCAGCAGAGTAGAAAGCAGGCACTCTCTTGTCCTCCTGCTCTTCTGTGTCATGGAGTGTGAGAGACCATCCCTGACAAGAAGAAGAATTCTAGCTGACCTTTATTTATTCCAGTGCTTCCAAGTTTTCCTCAGGCTTCATGAAGACGTTGCATCATCTTCTGTCTTTGACATATGACCATACCACAAAGATCTTGAGCGTTTTTACTCTTTCTTCTTTATAAACAGAAGTTTATATGAAGTTCTAACTGAATTCTCTAGTTTGAACTGAATTCTGAGTATTAGGCTCATTAACCTTTTGTAATACTCTGAGAGTTTTGTATTTTATCTGTATGACAGATCAGTTCTTGAATGAACCCACCTTGCTACTGGGTACATAGGAAGTGGTGACAATCAGAACAAGAGCCAGGTATGAGAACACCTGTCACATAATTAATAGTATCTAAATCATTGTTCTACTGATGTATGTATATTAACTCATATAACACAGCAGCTTTCCTGTGAAGTACATGGTAGTCTTATTCAGTACTTTATATAGCCAAGTAAAGCACAGAAGGATTAGGTAACTTGCCTGAAACCATCCTTTTAGTAAATGGCAGCGCCATGGTGGGTTTCCTTCTGTCATATCCTACCCTTAGTTTAATAGATACATCTTTAGTGTGACATTTTGGTGCTCTTAGGGACTGCTGAAATCTAAATGACTGTCAGCTTAGCTTCCTCCTGTCACCTATCTCTACTTACCCCTTCCTCCACACATACACATCCCTCACACCCTGCAAAAATAACCTATGGCCAAAGTGTTAACTGTGCTACTAAATTTAGATTGTATTTTGACTCACCGTTCTATTTTCTGATTCTTTTCTCTGAAGTCAGCATTGTATAAAAGCTGTAAACCAAAAAGCACACCCTCTCTTTTGGCACAACGAATGAAGCAGTCACTTTCCCCAGCCACATTTACTTGCTCTGTTAGTCAGAAGTGGCTTCTTTATTACTGAAGAAGGGGTGTTTTGCCAGCTTCTTTCTTCATTTATTCTTAACCGCTTATTAGGCATCCCTGGGCCAAGTTCTTTACAACTGTTAGGAGAACGGAGATTGGTGAATTATAGCATGATCAGAGGCTTGGAGTCTAGAATACCATGATTCTAAAATTCTTCAGTAAATCTTCAGGAAAATGATAATGATACTGGTGCTAGTGGTAAAGAACCCAGATGCCAACGCAGAAGACATAAGAGACACGGGTTCAATCCCTGGGGTAGGAAGATCCCCCGGAGGAGGGCATAGCAAGGCATTCCAGTATTCTTGTCTGGAGAACCCCCATGGACAGAGGCGCCTGGTGGGCTACAGTTCATAGGGTCACAAAGAGCTGGACACAACTAAAGTGACTTAGCATGTACACACCTGTACCTCATGTCTTTAAAATGGTTTGCAGAATATAAAGCTTCTATTTATATGCTTCCTTGCTGAAGTCAGTGATACAGTATCTGGCATATACACAAATATGCTCATATTAATTTTATAATAATAGAGTATTATAAAATTATATAATGATTGAATAGAATTATCATCTGAACACATTTTATTAATTTGCTTATTTACAAAATTTGATTTAAGACATCTCTAATCTTAAATATCATTTTTGTCCTAATCTGTGAGTACATATGAATTATATTTCTATATGAAGTATATTTTATTCTCACCTTCTGGATTCAAAACTACAACATTTCAGAAAGATTTATGTATTATCTATTTAGTAGAAACCTTTCAATTACTTTCTAGTATATAAAGACTAAATCACAGAAGATAAGGAATATGAAAGACTTGTTAGCAATCATTTAACATGTGCTGTTGTCCTTGTAAACTCATTTTAAGCTCTATTTGTTGTCACACACTGAAGGATGAAGGGAACAATGTGGCTTTGGCTGGAGCTTATCACTGCTCAGAATAACTTTGGTGTATTATCTTTAGTGGCATTTTAGCTTCGTTGGTCCACTTCAAAATGTCCATCAGAGACACCAAAGATTGACTTAAACTTTGAAGACTTGTGGCTCCATACAAATCTAATTTTGGAACCCTCAAAGTTTGGAATTTGGAAACTCTAATTTTGAAATTCTGCCATATCTGACAACAGTTCTTTCTATTTGAAGGGCAAAGGGGAATAGTTCTGATATTTGTAATTAATGACTTTAAAAATTACCTCTCTTATTAAAAATTACCCACCAAAAATATCTTGGCATTTTATTTGTACAAGAATTACTAGAAAGAAGTCCATGAAAATAATGTGTTACCTTTCTTGAAAATACATTCTACCTGAACTATGAAATCAAGATCCTTATCAGAATAAAATTAAATATAGAAAGGACTAAGAGAAGAAATGCCAACAAAAGCAGAAAGAATAGAAACTCGAACTTTAAACATGCCTATTTAAAAATTCAAATGAAAGAGCAAATAGCTGAGATACTTGAGTTTAGAAAATTTTAAAGAACGAAGGGAGAGGTTGCCTTACAGTAAGTCACAATGTAAAGACAAGTGCGGTGAGGCTGCAAAGTGATTTTAATTTTTAAAAAAATTGTTCTCAGCTTCTGCTGGAAAAGGTCATTCTCGTCTCAGACTTTTCTGGCTAGTCTGTCTCTGGCTCAGTTAAATCCACAAGTCCCCCCTGCTGTGAAACTATTTCATTTATTAATTAGCATTTATTTAGTAAATTTATTGTGTACCTGTTTCATATCAACCATTCTGCCAAAATATAAGGAGAGAAAAAATGATAATCTGAGTGAAGGCTAGTGGATTTACTGTTTGCACAGAGCCCTGTGAGCTGCTTGTACTCAAGGTGGCCTAGTGAATTTATGAGTGTGCAGTATATCAAAGGGTAACCCTTAGCTCTTCCAAAATTGAGGTCCTGAAACTTTATTAAACTTACTGAACTTAAAAAGCTCGAGGCAGATTACTGGGTTCTATCCCCAGAGATTTTGATGCTAGAATGAAGTTTCTCTCCCTCCAGAGCCCATGTAGTTAACCTCTGGCCCTTATGCTGTGTTTATTTATCTCCCCCAGTAAATGTTAAGATCCTTGAAAAAAGAATTCATTTCTTATTCAGCTCCATAATATCTCCTACAGACCTGTTGTTGTTGCTTAGTCACTAAGTCATGTCCAACTCTTGGGACCCCGTGGACTGTAGCCCAGTGGGCTCTTCTTTCCATGGGATTATCCAGGCAAGAACACTGGAGTGGGTTACCACACCCTTCTCCAGGGGATCTTCTACCAACCCAGGTATCAAACTCATGTCTTCTGCATTGGCTAGTGGATTACCACTGAGCCACTAGGGAAGCCCCTACAAACCTGTAACAGAGTCTTAATACACAAGAGGTGCTAAAATATGCATAAGCATGAGGAATCCAGGTAGTGGTTTACCTAACCAGTCTCTATGTCCAGTATATGACCCATAAAGGAAAAACTAAAAACAACTGAGGTCAACTCAGAAAGGAAAGTCTTCCAGTGCAGCTGCAGTATAAATTGTTCTCTAGGAGGATATGGAGGAGTGGAAGAAGCTTCCTTTCTTTTTGCTTTAGGAAATGACATTAATTCTCTGAAGAAGGACTGATTGACTTTTTTTTTTTTTTACCAATATATGGACCAATTATTTCTTGTATATTAAATAGGCAAAGGTATTGTAAAGTTCACTTAAATAAGGTAGGTTTTTTGGCTCTACCAAATGATTTTAAAGCTTGCTAAAGCAATCCTTAGGAGCTGCCTGTTAGCTCATAAGAGTATGCTTCTCTAGCTGAAATGACATGGGCATGGATGTGTGTTTGTTTTACTGCTGTGAAAAACACATACTATGGACATTCTTTTTTATGTATTATCGCAGTTCACTATTTTCAGAATCTGAGGAGCTCAGTATCCTTTATAAGTCATATATTCCATTTAGTGGCAACTGTTCCATGACAGTGTAAGATATACTCTAGTATAATTTAAAGATACCACAAGTTGTCAGGTTGAGTGGCTGAGAGATTTGTTTGAAGAAATGTGGACAACATTCTTGTGGTTGGGAAAAAATAGGGAGAAAGTGAAATTATTGTTTAAAAGCTGTTTTTAAAGCTCTATTATGAAATGGATTATATCTGAGACTTAGAATCTGTTTTTAAAATAAAAATTAGAACAGACTGCATTCTTTTTTTGAGGTTTATGATGTTTTATTTTATTTTTTAAGCCTTTTATTTTATATTGGAGTATAGCCAGTTAATGGAAAATTCTGAAAGAGATGGGAATACCAGACCACCTGATCTGCCTCTTGAGAAATTTGTATGTGGGTCAGGAAGCAACAGTTAGAACTGGACATGGAACAACAGACTGGTTCCAAATAGTAAAAGGAGTTCGTCAAGGCTGTATGTTGTCACCCTGTTGATTTAACTTCTATGCAGAGTACATCATGAGAAACGCTGGACTGGAAGAAACACAAGCTGGAATCAAGATTGCCGGGAGAAATATCAATAACCTCAGATATGCAGATGACACCACTCTTATGGCAGAAAGTGAAGAGGAACTCAAAAGCCTCTTGATGAAAGTGAAAGTGAAGAGTGAAAAAGTTGGCTTAAAGCTCAACATTCAGAAAACAAAGATCATGGCATCTGGTCCCACCACTTCATGGGAAATAGATGGGGAAACAGTGGAAACAGTGTCAGACTTTATTTTTCTGGGCTCCAAAATCACTACAGATGGTGACTGCAGCCATGAAATTAGAAGACGCTTACTCCTTGGAAGGAAAATTATGACCAACCTAGATAGCATTTCAAAAGCAGGGACATTATTTGCCAACAAAGGTTTGTCTAGTCAAGGCTATGGTTTTTCCAGTGGTCATGTATGGATGTGAGTGTTGGACTGTGAAGAAGGCTGAGCGCTGAAGAATTGATGCTTTTGAACTGTGGTGTTGGAGAAGACTCTTGAGAGTCCCTTGGACTGCAAGGAGATCCAACCAGTCCATTCTGAAGGAGATCAGCCCTGGGATTTCTTTGGAAGGAATGATGCTAAAGCTGAAACTCCAGTACTTTGGCCACCTCATGCGAAGAGTTGACTCATTGGAAAAGACTCTGATGCTGGGAGGGATTGGGGGCAAGAGGAAAAGGGGATGACAGGGGATGAGATGGCTGGATGGCATCACCAACTCGATGGACGTGAGTTTGAGTGAACTCCGGGAGTTGGTGATGGACAGGGAGGCCTGGCGTGCTGCAATTCATGGGGTCACAAAGAGTCGGACACGACTGAGCGACTGATCTGATCTGATCTGATAGCCAGTTAATTGACAATGTTGTGATGGTTTCAGGTGGACAGCAAAACCACTCAACCATACACACATATGTGTATCCATTCTCTTCCAAACCCCCCTTCCATCCAGGCTGCCACATAAAATTGAGCGACCTTGTGCTTTACAGTAGGTCCATGTTAGTTGTCTCTTTTAAATATAGTAGTGTGTTCATGTTGATTTCAAACTCCTTAACTATCCCTTTCTTCCACCCTTCCCCCCTGGTAACCATAGTTCATTCTCTAAGTCTCGAACAGACTAAATTCTAACTCTGCAAGTCTCTTCTAAGTAGGAGTCACGTAGAGACAGTATTAACTTCTCATAATGCATTTTGTGACCTCAGTAGAATGTTTGTTGACTAAGTGAATGAAAATAGATATAAAGGTCTTAAATATGACAAAGTTTTCTCTAAAGGTGAAATCTCATTTTAATGTATAAAGTTTTCCCTAAGCAAAATAAATAAGTAAAATAAAATAGAGAACATAGAGAAGGAAAAGATTTTTTTCCCTCTAGTTTTGCTTGATAAAACAGTGGATATTTGCTATGGGCTAAACAATGATTGCTCGAATTTCATATGGTGTAAATAGGAAAAAAGGCCCATTAGGGAAACTTTAGGCCCATTGGTGATATACATGGTCATAGAATCTGGAAAGCCCAGGGCAGCACTGGGTAACTTTGGGTCATCTGGTTTACCTAGTGCTTTTGGAGCAGAAGGAGAGTAGCTGAAAATGTAGTGAAGGTATGTATGTTGGTAGATATGGGTTTCTTTTGTTTTTTAGTAAACAATTTTCTTATGTGATATTTGAAAGTCTTAGGCATAAATCCACTCTTTATAAATATTCCTAATGTTTCTACCTTATTTTACATTTTGAATCACCAAATGTATTTTTAAAACTTTATTTTTAATAAAAATAGCCAGGACATGGAAGCAACCTAGATGTCCATCAGCAGATGAATGGATAAGAAAGCTATGGTACATATACACAATGGAGTATTACTCAGCCATTAAAAAGAAAACATTTGAATCAGTTCTAATGAGGTGGATGAAACTGGAGCCTATTATACAGAGTGAAGTAAGCCAGAAGGAAAAACACCAATACAGTATACTAACGCATATATATGGAATTTAGAAAGATGGTAACAATAACCCTGTGTACGAGAGAGCAAAAGAGACACTGATGTATAGAACAGTCTTATGGACTCTATGGGAGAGGGAGAGGGTGGGGAGATTTGGGAGAATGGCATTGAAACGTGTAAAATATCATGTATGAAATGAGATGCCAGTCCAGGTTCGATGCACGATACTGGATGCTTGGGGCTAGTGCACTGGGACGACCCAGAGGGATGGTATGGGGAGGGAGGAGGGAGGAGGGTTCAGGATGGGGAACACATGTATACCTGTGGGGGATTCATTTTGATATTTGGCAAAACTAATACAATTATGTAGTTTAAAAATAAAATAAAATTTAAAAAATAATTAAAAAAATGTTTTATGCAAATAGTATAAGAATTTAAAAGGCTTGTTTACAGAAAAACTCTCCAGCAGTCCCTGTTTTGCACCTCCACCTCTCTGTTCTCTTGTATCACAGGCAATCAATTATTTCTTTTGGTATTTACCTTTGTATTTCTAAATAATCTTTAAATGCTGGCTCTTGAATCATCAGTTTTAATTATTATTCACTAACTTCTTTCAGTAGGTAAGAATTTTACCTTCTAGCTCTATTTTTCTAGCTGATTAGTCAATATCATTATTTTGGGAAGATTATTTAGAAATATATTTTTAAAAATCTGTATCTAGTCTTTTCATTCATAGAATATAAATGCTCAGTTTTGGAGAATTCAGTGTATCAATTACAGTGTATCAAGAACACCAACAGTGTCCCACAGAGACCATTTTCAGGTATTGTGGGTGCTAAAGACGCATGTGAACTATGGCCCTCCCGCTCTGTGAATTAGCTTGGTGTGCTAGGCCAGTGACTTCAGGCTCTTCATTTCCATATATATACACATATATACATTTAGCATTTCAGAGAGTATATATAGATGTGGCATTGGAGGATAAATGGATTAAGTAAGTTTGTGGGAAATGGGAAAATATTTTCAGAAAACAATTTTCTAAAAAAAAACACCCTTCTTTCACTTTATATATTTATTTATATTGTTCCACAAGGTTATCTCCACAGATAATGTCTTCACAATCACATTCTCTTTGCTATAGATGAGACATTCATCTTCCCTTTTATTATTGGACTTAGCATCTTTCTATCGTCTTTATACAGTTTTCACCATTTGATTACTTAAAGTTAGTTAATTGCTTCTCTGTGTCCCTTTATGTGGGTGCTGCTGCTGCTGCTGAGTCGCTTCAGTCGTGTCCGACTCTGTGCGACACCATAGACGGCAGCCCACCAGGCTCCCCGTCCCTGGGATTCTCCAGGCAAGAATACTGGAGTGGGTTGCCATTTCCTTCTTTATGTGGGTACATGATGTGTAATCCCTTTAGAGTATCTTCTATTAAGAGATTACAAAATCATTTGAGTTTAAGTGGCTTTCAAATTAGGTCTGTTGTGTTCTTTGTTCTCTGTTATCTTTTATTTCAAGCACTTTTCTCTTTAAGAAAGTATTTAGTGGCTTCTTCCTATTTCTAAAATAGTTACACCTTTCTTGAAAATCGTTTGGAAGATGAAGAAAATGAGAAACTTATGTGCCATCCAAAGAAGACAAACATATTTGGTATGTGCTCCTCTAGTCAGACTGTATGCACACACAGATAATGCCTTCTCCCAACACATACTTCAGGAATATAGAGGTGAACAAGATAGATATGGTACCCGCCATCATGGACCTGCTACACTGGCTAATAAAATAATCAACATATATTAACATAATTCTTTAATTGTTATTTTGACAAATGCACATGGTATAGGAACACAGTTTTTTTAAATTGAAGTACAGTTGACTTATATTAATGTTGGGTATATAGCATAGTGATTCAGAGAACACAGTTTTAAGAAAGGGCATAGCATTATCAAATTTGTGAGCAGGTTTTATCATTAAAAAAATTGTCACAATATGTAATTAAATGCCTCTGTAACATGCCGCATTATATATATTTAGTCTCCAGTGTTTATAAATTTTTTAAATGTTACTTCTTTTTAGGAGATATAGAATTGTGGCCTAGTAGAATTGAATATTGGAGAAGGAAATGGCAACCCATTCCAAGCTTTAGTTGACTGAAGTCATGAGGGTCAGAAAAGGTCCACATCACCCTCCCTTAGGTTCTTACCGGTCTGGGGTTTTGCATCCGTACCTGGGTTAGGGCCCTGGTTCCTGTAGAACTCAAAGATATGTTATCAGATGATTATGCACTTTGGAGAAGGAAATGGCAGCCCACTCCAGTATTCTTGCCTGGAGAATCCTGTGGACAGAGAAGCCTGGTGGGCTGCTGTCCATGGGGTCACTGAAGCGACTCAGCAGCAGCAGCAGGATTGAATATTAGTGTGAAGAATCCTTCTGCTTTTTACTTTTCCTTTCATATAATAAACTTTTTCATTTGAATCTTTTATTTCAGTCACTGCTGAAGTGCCAGGGTAGTGAGATACACTGCTTACACTGAATCTGCCTATGGAAGTATCAGATAATTATGGTGAAGTAGATTTATTTTATAAATACAGGGAAATGCCATACAAATTCTAGACTGTTTTATTTGCTGGCTACAAGTTACAGGTATCGTGCCAGATGGTTTACATATATGACATCACTTAATCCTCCTTCTTATAACGATCTCAACTGGACCTTCTTTTTAGTGCAAGTCTGCTCTACCTCGATGAATGTGCCTTCTAAAAAACTGGTTCTTATAACCATATGCATCAGTGTTCCAGCACATTTAACTGCTAGTCTCCTTTCTTCAGAACTAACATTAAGACACATAATTCGACTAGAAGGTGCAGTGAGTCATGCTGTATCTTGTTTTCATAGGAGTACCAAAGCATAAGCATACATCCTGTCTGCTTTGGCGTAGGTTACCTAGAAAATGGGAGATTGGTGAGGTGCTAAATTGCAATTTTATGTGACAGACAGCTGAAAACAAGGCCATGTGTGAGAGTAGGCGAACCCTTAGATTTTGTGCATGTCAAAACGGGAACAAAGATTAAAATGCAAGTTTTAATTTCCTTAAATATGGATCCCAACATTAATTGAGGTATGCAGCTCACACACAGCCTTGGGTGTGGCCCGTGAACACAGCTGCAAACTCTGATCTGTAATTTTTATTTATTTTTCACCCTGTATGATGGGGCCTTTGGGTTTGTAACCCTTGATGCAAATGAAAGGGAAGAACACATACAGCAACATACATATTTTTTGGCTTTGGTGTTTGTGTCATCAGAATTTTTGTGTTCATAGAACCTTAGTACTTGGAAGCACTTGTGGAAAAAGTTTAATATGCTGGATTTTTTTCTTGGGGATTGGGAGCAGAGCATGCTCTCTGGCCGGTTTGTGGTAGTTTCTTATCTGTGCCGATCCATTGCAGATCACGGTGATGATTTCAGAGGTATCCAAGGCCTGCACTGTCCCTTACATGACCTCTGCAGGCAGGTGCACATAATCACCTGCCGTGGTGAGCCTCAGGATTGTACCTTGTGTTCAGGGAAGTGCACAAGGGGATTGCAGAAAAGGAGAGTCACTGACCTCACCTTTCTCCTCCATCTAACTTTATAAGAACCAATGTATCATCACCAAGCCCTGCATTGTTGTCAGGTGAAAGAATTGTTTAGAAAATCAGTAGACCTTAGTTTCATTCTGGGATTTAGGGATGACTGTATATTATGGACGATTTGGACGTGAGTTCTCTTTCCCATTGCTGCCAGAACTCCCCCAATACTTTCTCATTCTTACGGCAGCCAAGAATGGACATTTTCCCAAATGGGACCTGTGAACTGGCTTTCACAAAACTATATTGTGTTTAATGTTAGACTCTTACAAAATCCTAGAGCCTGGAAGGTTACAAAGTTTATGTTCGGCTTTCATATCATGGAGAATGAGAAATATCATGGCTGACACTATAAGAGTGTGGATTTGTGGGGCAAGCACTATTCTGAATATCTTATAGACATTTTTCCTTTAGTTTTCACAAAGCCCTATAAGATGGATTAGTATTGTTATTATTCTTAACTTACATGTGAAGAAACTAAAAGAGAGTGCCTAAGTAACTAGTTGTAGTTCAAGTAACTAGTGGATGGAGGAATTAGTGTTACTTGAAAACCAGGTTTGCCTCTTGGTCAAGCCAAAAGACACAACCAAGCCAAAAATCTGGAGAAGGAAAGATTTATGACTTGCAGCAAATAAGGAGAACACTGGGGATCTTTATCAAAGCAGTGTCTCCCTGAACAGCAAAATCGGGGACCTTTTAAGCTAAGCATGTATGCAGATTCATGAAGGGGGTCTGAACAGAGGAGAATTCAGCATAGAATTGGGGCAGCAGTTGCCAAGCTTTAGTTGACTGAAGTCACGAGGGTCAGAAAAGGTCCACATCACCCTCCCTTAGGTTCTCACCGGTCTGGGGTTTTGCATCTGTACCTGGGTTAGGGCCCTGGTTCCCGCAGAACTCAAAGATATGTTATCAGATGATTATGCACTTTGGAGAAGGAAATGGCAGCCCACTCCAGTATTCTTGCCTGGAGAATCCTGTGGACAGAGGAGCCTGGTAGGCTGCTGTCTATGGGGTCACATGGAGTCGGACAAGACTGAAGCAACTTTGCATGCACGCATGCATTGGAGAGGGAAATGGCAACCCTCCAGTATTCTTGCCTGGAGAATCCCAGGGATGGAGGAGCCTGGTGGGCTGCCGTCTATGGGATCGCACAGAGTCGGACACGACTGAAGCGATGCAGCAGCAGCATTCACATCCCTTGAGAAGGAACTAGGACATTGTTTTATCATTGAACTAGTGTTTCTTGACAGCTTTTCATTTGTTCCTGAATTCCCTTAATTCCTTTACAATCATTAATTACTGAGATCTTTCAAGAGCAAGCATTGTGGCCAGGCTGAGATCACAAAACAGCTTGGGCCAAAAATGGCTTCTCTTATGTCAAGAAAACCATGCCTTATTCTCTTTCTGGGGACTCCCTACCATATCTACTAATGCTAAGGTTTGATTCTGGGACATCTGCTTTCAACTCTGTGAGATACTGGACATTCTAGGGACTACATTGCTTATTAAAGTGACCAGGCTAAGAATTTTTTAAATTTACATATAGTTTGCTTGTCTTTGAGGCCGGTATTAATGTTGGGCTTATTTGCCAATCTGTCCTGAGTCTCACATCTTGTTATAAGTAATAAGTGCTTAGAGAAATGAAAGAATTAGCTAATGTACACAGTTTTTCTGAAAGAAAAAGAACACTGTATGATGCAAGCTGTGTCACAGAGGTGTTGATGTTCCCCTGAGCTTGAAGGCACCTTGTAGGCAATTGGCCTCATCTTCTCCTACGAAAGGACCCCTATAACAGTGTCACAGGTCCTGTGTGAACATCACCACTGGACAGCCCTTTCCAGTTAGACAGCTCAAATTAAGAGAAAGTCCTTTTCACTAAAAGCTCACGATCAGTATTTAACAAGAGCACTTTAGAAAAGCAGCCAAAAGAATTAAATATCAGAATAGTTACGGAAGAAAAAAAGCATTGTTGTCTTGAAAGGAATTGGGAGCTTTGGTATGAGTTACAAAAATGCATTTTGCTTTATTGTAAATGATTTTCTAAGGATCACAGGATAGAGCGCATTGTGCGTTTGTTTCTGAATTGGTTCTAATCTTTTGTGAGGTCTCAGGTCCTTCTGTCAATCTTTGAAAAGAGGAAGTAAATACGACAGGAATCTCCTATTTCTATTCTCTAGAGATTTTTTAGGTGGTGCTTAACATCGTGTGTGCATGCTCAGTCACTTCAGTCATGTCTGATTCTGTGACCCTATGGACTGTAGCCTGCCAGGCTCCTCTGTCCGTGGTATTCTCCAGGCAAGAATACTGGAGTGGGTTGCCATTTCCTACTCCAGGGGATGTTCCTGACCCAGGAGTCGAACCCATGTCTCTTATCTCTCTTTAATTGGCAGACGGGTTCTTAACCACTGACACCGCCTGGGAAGCCCTGTGCTTACCGCCAGTGTATGGGAAACAGTGAGGATGCATTTTTCTCTCACTAAAAACCCCTATACATTTCAAGTTGCTTGTCTTGAGAGTTAAGGATTGGTGTTTGGCTTCTCTAAATTTTCACACATTTTCAAATAGGGAAAACGTTCATCATCCAGTTAAGCTTTTAAGTTGTTGGAACAATATAATACATATGGTAGCCTATGGTCAGCAGTTCTGTTCTTTTCAGTGATTGTAATTGTGTCAAAAGCAAATTTGGTGAGATGGAGCTTTAAGACATGTCCGAGCCAGACTCATGTTAATTGTTGTTGCTACATCTGTTCATTTTGTGCCTTTAAGGATATTATTGAATGCAATACTTGCTGCAAGTTAAAACTAGCCTAATATTGTTTTGTGAATTGGCTGTTTCAGTTCAATGAGTATTTTTGTGTGGCCTCTGTTAGGCAACCATCATGTTTATTATCGAGCTTCCAAACCCTTCTGAGTTCTCTGCCCTCCTTCCCCTTCCCCTCCCCGACCTGCGCCTAGTCAAGATTCAAAGTACTGTTCATCAAACTGAGGCTCATATGCATTCAGTTTGAGTCAGGGCCAGCATTTCCCATCCCCCTTTTTTGTTTTGTAAATAAAATGGACTACAACAGAATATATTACAATGGATTGCATGTGAAACTACGTGTTTTTATTGGTTCAGATCTGTACCAGTTAGGTCATGAAATAAAGTATACTTTTCACTGTGTATTGTGATGAAGAGTTTGAAAACAGGGGTCTACTTTGGTGCTACTCAATTTGCAGCCCCTGGACACTGCTGCCAGGTCGTTTGTTCCTGGTCTGCAATGGGATACGTACTGAAATTGAGAAGAAGCATTTACAAGTTTTTGTAGCAATTTGACATTGCCAGTTTTCAAGGTTTTGATCAGTGGATTTGTCCCATTAAAAGGTGTAGACCAGTTTGGGTGTTGAACTTGCATGATGAGAGACATCTGTTTTGAGTTGTTTACTGTTAAGAAGCACTATTTGAGGATTTTTTTATATGTGAGATTCACAGCATGGTGGAGAGAATGAATTGTCTCAGAATAATAAGCTTATTACACCTTTTGGTAACATAGGCTGAATGTGCTTCTAATTTGCTAGAGTTTCAAATTTTCTTTCTGTAATGACAGAGGCATTAAAGAATATACAATGTTTTATAATCTCTTTGCTTAAAAAAAAAACTTTGTTAACACTGGACAACTTTGAAATTCTAATATAGGTATATTTTACAACAATATCCATTAAATCATCAATCAGAAATATATGCAATACATCCTTATTTTATAAACAAAGTTTAGTTTCTATAAACAGAAATAAAGTTTCTGGAATAAAAGAAACAACTGACTGTGTTCCAGTCCTTTCTTTGTGATAGAATAATTGTGACGTTAATCACAAATAAGAATTTTAAAAGAAGAACAAATATTTGAACACTTAATCAGCTTTAAATTTTCCTTTTTTCAGATTTAGATATTATTATCATATAGACTACTTTGAATTACTTTAATAAGATTCAGTGATGAGGATGATTGTACTTCTGAACTGATAAGTGTGAAATTTAGGGCTCATCTTAAAGTTATTAAGGATAGATCTGGCTTATCTACGACTAAAATAGCCACATTTGATCATTAATTTTTAAATTCCTAGACTCTGAGTACTCCAGATTTTTAAGAAACCTAAATCCACCCCAAGTTATTTTTTAAGTGTTAAATAAATGGAAAAACCTAAGTTTAGACTATAAAGAATGAAAGGTTTTCATTTCTGTGCTTTCCACGAGACAGCAGCCTGACTTTGTTTTCCTAATAAGGCTGTGCTAAATGTTGGAATGCTTATCCCCTTGAATTTTACTGAAATACCTAAAAATACTCACTTTACCGAAAAATTTCACAATTTAATTTGTTTAGCCTAGACAAGAATAGAAAAAGTGATGTATCTGGAAAAAGTTAGTGGCAAAATTATGCCTCCAGTATTAACATAGGGCAAGAGAGCATATAGAAGTGAGCCTCAAAGAGCATTATCTTACACTTTGGATTTTTGAAGAACAAATTAGTTATTTTGTTCTTTTCCATCTGTATTCTGTTTGTCTTTATATATTTAAGATCTGGGGCAAGTTTTAGTTCCTCTCTCTTCTCCTTCCTTAAGTAGCAGCTCATATAGTTCAAGCATACTCATGGGCTACTTTATTGCTTGGCATTGTGTTGAGATTTACTCTTCTTTGATGTGAGATTTGGATTTAGCTTTCTTACAAAATGAAGTACTATATTTAGGAATACGTTTTCATCTGACTTAGAGGGGTAAAAAGACACGGTCCTTATAGTGGTATGAAGTAGCTTATGTGTTCTGCCTCCTAGTTGGCTTTCTGGCTTTCTCTCACTGCTCTTTCTGTTTTTACTCTCATTCCAGCCCATTGGCACATTGCTGACTCCAAGATTTAACACTTGCTATATTCCGGTCTGCCTGGAATTCTCTGCTTCAGGTCTCTGCTCAGATTTCATCTTCTGGAGACCTACTCTGGCTCCTTCATATAAAATAATGTATCCCTGCCCCTGTTTTTGGAGAAGGGAATGGCAACCCACTCCAGTATTCTTGCCTGGAGAAACCCATGGACAGAGAGCCTGGTGGGATACAGTCCATAGCGTCACAAAGAGTTGAACACAACCGAGGTGACTTAGCATGCCCCTGTTTTGCTTTACTCTACTGTATTACATCATTGCCATGTGACATACCTTGCTTGTTTATGTTTAGCCTGCTTCTTCCAAGTAGAACATAAGCAACTTCAGAGTAGGGATCATGTCTGTGTTATTCATAGCTGTTGTGCCATCTCCTACAACGGAACCTACTCTTTAGGGGCTCAATAAATATTTGGGGAATTAATCAATGAAATAATCAAGGAAAAGATATAACACGGGTATTGCCCTGCACTTGACGTGACATTAGGTGTAATACATATAGGTCAGAAATGAGAAGATGCTAGGTTAAAGTAATTTATGGTAATAGAGAAGCCCATAATAATTACAACAGATCGGTAGTATAAACAGAAGTTAGGTTCTGACCATAATATAAGGGTATGTGTTTGTTTATAAAAGTATAGGCTGATTCAAAAAGAATTGAACACTGTTAAAAATGTATTACTAAGTGACTAGGAATATATGAATATATGTTCAGTCGCTCAGTAGTGTCCGACTCTTTGTGACCCCATAGACTGCAGCATGCCAGGCTTCCTCGTCCATCACCAACTCTCAGAGCTTGCTCAAACTCATGTCTGTCAAGTCGGTGATGCCATCCAACTATCTCATCCTCTGTTGTCCCTTTCTCCTCCTGCCTTCAATCTTTACTTTCATCAGGGTCTTTTCCAGTGAGTCAGTTCTTTGTATCAGGTGGCCAAAGTATTGAAGTTTCAGCTTCAACATCAGTCCTTGCAATGAATATTCAGGACTGATTTCCTTTACAATTGACTGGTTGGATCTCTTTGCAGTCCAAGAGACTCTTAAGAGTCTTCTCCGACACCACATTTCAAAAGCATTAATTATTAGGTACTCAGCCGCCTTATAGTCCAACTCTCACATCCATACATGACTACTGGAAAAACCATAGCTTTGACTAAATAGACGTTTGTTGGCAAAGTAATATCTCTGCTTTTTAATATGCTGTCTAGGTTTGTCACAGCTTTTCTTCCAAGGAGCAAGCGTCTTTTAATTTCATGGGGCTGCGGTCACCATCTGCAGTGATTTTGGAGCCCCCCAAAATAAAGTCTGTCACTGTTTCCATTGTTTCCCCATCTATTTGCCATGAATATATGTAGCTAAACCAAATTGAAAAGGAGGCCTCATAGTTATTTCTGTAATCTTGCACGTGCAGCACAGGGCACTCGTCAGACTGGCAGTCTTACTCATTCAGGGATACTGGTAGCACATCATCGTCAGTAGGTGTGATGGGGACTATGATGCCAGTGCTTTATGTTCTCAAGTTCACCAGGAAGAAGAGATAGAAATGTAAGGTTCTTGACACAGACCCACAAGAAGATATGTATCTTGGGATCTGCATGACCCCTGCCCCAGAAGCCAGCTGCTATTTTAATCAGAAACCCAGTTTAGTTTAGCACCCAGGTTAGTGATGTTTATTAAGGAACCTCCAGCTCCATCCTGCTGGGAAATGAAGTTTAGAGAATTCCTATGCGAAAAATAGCCCTCTTTCTCTGGAAAAATACGGAAGAGTGGACTGAAGGTGCTTGTTTCTTTGTTTTTGCATGTTTATAAATCCTTAACTGGGAATCTTCTGAAGAACTTAAACTTTTTTTTAATGTGTGTATTGTTCAAGCTGTAAAATGCGTACTTTCTAAAGGTCGAGAATCAGATAGGTAGATAGATATCTGTATATATATATATCATCTGTCTCTGTGTATCTGTACGTTAACTAATGTCCATACATATATGTGTGGTTTACTATGAGTAACTTCTGTTTTTATATGAATTAAAACAAAGATGGCATTCTGTAAATAACATGATTGAAAATAGAATAGTTTTTAGTTAGTAGAAAATTAATAGTTATTCATTGTTTGAAAGCATTTCTCTCTGTAGTTCTTCACCAAAGTTACTTTTGTGGCTTTCACTTTGGTATTATTCCTAGAAGGCAGACTGTTGGAGTTGCATTTAAAGCATCTGGAAGCATCTTGGGTTCAAATCTTGGCTCTACCATTTTAAAATTCTAAGTTATGGTCAAATTATTGAACCTAGTTCAGTTGCTTCTTCCTGTAATTAAAATGAGAACAATATTATTTTCTTAGAAAAAATAAATGAGATAATTTATGTAATGGGCAAAATGAAATTATTGGCATTTGGTATGTATTCACTTAAATGATATTTTCTTATTAATTTCTAGTTTGTTGTTGTTTTCTCTTGAAACATACCCTGGTAGATAATTTGGCTTGGCTCTAACAGTATATAATCCAAAGGGAATATTTCCAGAAATCCAGGCTCGTATTTTCTGCATGAGGGGTAGGAAATGAATGCCTGTCACTGCTAACTTCGTGCCAGTCACTGCTAGGTGTGCTACATGCATGACCTCATTCCACCCTCAGAACAGTTTTATAGGGGAAGGATACTGTCCTTATGCTAACAAAGAAACTATAGCTTTTAATTTTGTTGGTGGCACAGACTTGCAACCTTTATTTAGTGTTTCAGTTGTTTTTCAAAGTATTCCTCTATCAATGAAGAGCTTGATGAGAGAAAAGGCTGAGTATGAAAGATAAGAGGATCTCTCTGTCTCTTTAAGGCCCTAAGCTTTTCCTAAAAGGAAGAAAAAAAATAGGTAGAGAAACATCAGGGTATGAACTGTGCCTGCTTATGCCGCTGAACTCCAATACTTTGGCCACCTGATGTGAAGAATTGACTCATTGGAAAAGACCCTGATGCTAGGAAAGATTGAAGGTGGGAGGAGAAGGGGACGACAGAGGATGAGATGGTTGGATAGCATCACTGATTTGATGGACATGAGTTTGAGCAAGCTCTGAGAGTTGGTGATGGACAGGGAAGCCTGGCATGCTGCAGTCCATGGGGTTGCAAAGAGTCGGACACAACTGAGCTCTTGAACTGAACTGAACTGATGCTGCTTTTATCCTCTTCTTCAGCATCTGACCCTTATGTATTGCTAGATGTCTGTGAAAATCCATGTGTGCATATGATTTGTTATTGATTCCTTCTCTCTTACTGAATTTTAAGAGATTTTTAGAATTCCTTCTCTAAATGGGCTTACTGAATTTTAAGCACATTTGTTAAGGGTATTAATAATGTCATGAAAAAGCCAAGATTAAATGGAATAAATGTATAAATGGAATTCCTAATGTTTCACAGGTGGGTTATTTGCTTTGCAAATCCTATTAGTTTCTTATTAATAATGAAGTACTTACTATTTTGATAAAAATTTGTTTTCTCTACTTGATTGGAGCTGGAAGAGAAGGTATATTGAATAAAAGTAATTACCATTGTGCCATAAGGAAGATAGAGACCTAATAGGTTTTGAGTGAATGAAACTCTGCTACAGATTGCTTGTTTATATCAGTCCTAAAAGTATTATAATCATGTCTGATATGAAATAAAATATGGAATTTTGGTGAAAAATTGGAAAAGAAGGAAATTATACTCTTCAGCTTCTCTCACAGAAAGCATGGGGCACCTTTTTTTTTTTTTTTTTTTAAGAATGAAAAAATGAACACCATTACATCACTTGCACAGTTGCATTTGTAATACATAGAAGCAGAAGGTGAGAGAGGTCTTTAGTAGACTTTATCTTGTATTAGCAAAGGAACCGAGGTGCAAAGTTAAAAATAATACTTAAAATGTCACCCTTAATCCAAGAATATTAAACCTGTCCCTTCTCCAAGCTTCAATATCAGTCCCCTGTGGTATGAATTTTATTTGAACAGGTGGTTTGGTAGTTTAGATGGATCATTCAGTGGCAAGTAGTATGAAGGTTTGAAGTAGAGGAATTAAGAGAGAGTGAAAGGTGGTGTCTTGCAGAAAGAATAATGAGAAGCTCAACTCTCATATCTTATGCCAGTCAGTGTCTGAACAAATTGTAATTCGAGGTTTCCCTTTATACAAAATGATTATGAGGTTTAGACTCCAAAAGAGCCACAGTCATGTAGGATTATTTCCTAGAATGTTTGTTATAGTCAAAACCATGAAATAATCTAAACTAGGGGTTAGCGAACTATGGCCTACAGTCCATCCCCCTACTGTTTTTATAAATGAAGTTTTGTTGGAACACAGTCATACTCACTTACATTTTGTCTGAATCATCTTTCTTGCTATAACGGCAGAACAGAGCAGTTGAATCTATATCCTGTGGCCCACAAAGTTTAAAATATTGACATGTATACCTGTGGTGGATTCATTTTGACATTTGGCAAAACTAATACAATTATGTAAAGTTTAAAAATAAAATAAAATTAGAAAATAAATAAATAAATAAAATATTGACTGTCTCACCCTTTCCAGAAAAGTTTGCTGTTTTTTAACAATGGGGCATACAAAATAGCCTCCTTGTATTATATAAACCCTTTATTGAAATAGTATTTTTACTTGATAAAAATTTTATTTTTAATAAGAATGAATTATCCTGAACACTGATAATTATCCTGAACACTGAGCCTTTTATTGAAACTTGAACATACCTGTGATGTTATATAATCTCTTCAACTTTATTGTTTATAGAAATTATTTTATAAACACTAGTTAGAAAAGTGCATTTTTCCCCTTAAATGATGCTGAGATTATTTGGAGTGTGGACATGAGGCACAATAAACAGATAAAACTTTCTTCCCTGATAAAAATGCTTTTGTGGAAATAAATATAGTGTTAAAAAATAAATTTTTTCCATATAGAATCAAGTAGAATAATGGGAAATTTTGCATTTATCACTATGTGAAACTCTTATTTATTGGCTTATTATATGCCTCTTCCAGCTCAAAATTATTGAAGGCTGGGCAGATGAAAGGGTGATTTCAAGTGAAGGATATCAAGTAATATATAAAACTCTCATCCAAACTAGTTATTTAAACTGATCAGTATTCAGTTTGCAATTCTAAAGATCTTAATAGCATTAAATTGGTGAACTTCAACCATAGAAAATAAAGCAGCACATCAAGAGATGAAGAAATATTTGTCAATTTGCTGATTCCTGCTATGTGAGATGGATATATCAGAGGAAGGATAATGTAGATATTGGCATTAAACTTTTTAGTGATCCAAGTTCTTTAACATTTGTAGACTTTATTTCTGAAACTTAAGCAATACATTGTGTATAAGGCCTTTCATTTAGTGTGGAGCTCCTAATAAGACCCCAATAAATGTAATGTTGACCGTGATCCTCTCGTTGTTTGTATAATAGGGAATTATGTTGTCATTTTAAGTTCAGCCTAATGCTCCTTTCTCTCACAAGCCCCTTATATTCCTTCTTGAAAACGCTGTAACCGATTTGGTCGGGGAAGGTCAGTAGAAGTCCTTTCCTTCCCTGCCTTACTCCCTCAGTCCCTCCCTGTCTCCTTTGTGGCTTGATTTAGAACTTGGTTGCTGAAGATTTCTTCTCAAGCCCCATCAACTCTTGTAACGACCTGAAAAGAATTTTTACAACAAAAGCCATTTCCTTACACAGAGAGGTAATTATTAATATCAAGTGGTTAATTGCCTGTTGTGAATTTCTCAGTGCCCCTTGAGCCAAGCCTCAGCAGAGGAGGCCCCAGGTACTCAGAGGGCTTCTAGCAATTCCATTGCTTCTCTCTTTTCCTTCTTTCTCTACTAAGTCTGTTGGACTTTGGGTTATTATTTCTGTCTGTCTATATTTAGTACTCGTAGTAATAGAGAGGGGCTTCCTGGTGGTTCAGATGGTAATAGAGAAAATGCAAAGAGAGAGAAAGAAACTGAGACTATGTGTATGAAAATGAATACATGTGTATGTGATGAGTATAATCTTTTATAAGCTGAAAGGTATTGTGTTAATAATATGCTGCATGTGTGCATGCTCAGTTGTATCTGATTCTTTGCAACCCCATGGACTGTAGCTGGCCAGGCTCTTCTGTCCATAAAATTTTCCAGACAAGAATACCAGAGGGGGTTGCCATTTCCTCCTCCTGGGGATCTTTGCAACCCAGGGATTGAACCTGTGTCTCCTCTATAGGCAGGTGGACTCTTTACCACCGAGCTGCCTGGGAAGCCCTGATATATAACTACTACTGTATATACAGCACACTGATACATAGCTATTTTGTACTCTTGTTTGTAGAAAAAATAATCCTTATATGTTCTCAAATCATTTGGAAAAAAACCACTGATGCATTGCCATAAGTGATTTAAATGTTTAAGGTTTGAGTTTTAGGAAAGCCGACTAACTAGAAGTACAATTAAATATGGGGAAATGGTTTAAAGAGACATCCCTCTACACACTTGAGTGCTCACTTTTTTCCCCTCTGGAGTTGCTTTGTTATTGCAAATTGACAACTTTGCAATTAAAGTGATTAATGATGTGCCCTAGTGTTTATGGGTCCTGAGGTCAGTGAGCCCAAAGATGGCCATGCTGTGGGAAACTTAGATAGAGCTCATCTCACGGAAGATGAACTGAAATTCCTTCTCTTTTCTGTATGATTGTTTATGAATTAAGTGTATTAGATATGGTTGAAGGCATCACCAAGACATAATAAATAATGTGAGTAATCTTTATCAGTCCAGTTCTGTTGCATAATTCCTTATTTTTAAACACTAATGTGAACATTCATTGGTGATTTTTATTAGCTAAAAAAGTTTTACTTTATACAGCAGTATGAGAAAATTCATTGAGTGTTCAGTGAAGTTTTTCATGATCCCTTTGATTTAATCTTTATTAGATCTATCGATTATTTGGGGTATTATTTTTCCTATACATTATTTTAACCAGGGCATCAAAATTGTGATTTCAAATACAATGTTGTAACTTGGAACTCCTTTCAACCATTCAGCCAGAAGTTCTGAAACTGGTTGTAATGCTTCAGGGATTTTTATTTTGGATACTGTGCTTATAAAAATCAATCAGCTTTCAACATAGATTGTTCTAACCACACTGTGGGCTTTGTTCTTTGGATTCCACAAGCTGAGCATAGTACAGGGCCAAGGCACTAGCCTCTCTCCCCGTCATGGCTTACTGCCCTACAGAAGTGTTGCACCAAGGGAAGAGAGAACAATAAGTGGATTGTTCTGTCTGTGGCACCGAGCCATTGCCAGGATCTCTGCTGGTTTCAGACACACACACTGCACAAAAGTGACTTGTGACGATCACTGTGGTTGAATGGGAGATCTATATATTACACATTGCTTATTTCCCAGGATTTGAACATAAAAATGTAGGAATAATTATTAGCAATTATACATCAGTTTTTAAAACTTTGTCTTTGCAAAATTGTTTGCTTATATGTAATCTATAACATTTCTAAAGTAAAGGAGCAGATTCTCAGAATAATACTGTTCTTGAAAGAAAGGCAACTATAAAAATTTTAATTTGGGGAAGTAATCTCCTTATTCATTTTTTAGGATTTTCTCCTCAGGGAATATGAGAAATGTGTATTTCAGTTTGGTGGAGGAAATGAGATTTTCTCCTTAAACATTGATTAAATTATGCTCGGAGTATTTGGGTATCTTACTTAACAACGTTCAAGAAAGCACCAGCTTGTCAAGAAAGATACGCTGTATAACAAAAGGTTTTGAGGGGTTTGTGGATTGTAATGTTTCTTTCTCTTAATTTTAGCCACCTGAAGCAGACTTAAGAAAACTTTTCAGACTGACAGAGATTTACTCTCTTTATTTAAAATAACATTGCTCAGAGGGTTTTTCCCTTTCATAATTCCAACCTTGAGAAAGGTTTCCTAAGTAAATGAATATACTAAACATGAGTTCCAGAAATGAGTATTTCAAGCTCATGGGTATGAACCATGATCCACAGTGTTTTCTTCTTTAGGCATTTAAAGGCTTTGAATAGTCCCATGGTTACAATGCTTATGTAACTTTAAATTTTCTACATTTCTCTGATAACAGAACCTTTTTTGGGGGGAGGGTGTTTTGAAAAGTAGTTTTCTGTGAAGCCTACTTTGAGAAATAGCCTTACTTATCATAAGAAGTAGAACATGTACAGTGCATAAAATGTGGAAAATACAAGAAAGGAGAAAGCATATCATTCATAGAGAACTTCTACTAAAATGTTGGTGTGTTTCCAGTTTTTTCCATGTGTTAATCATGCTCCATATATGCTATTTTATATTTTTCTTTTTTCACTTAATATCATAAAGTAAGCATGTTAGCATGTAATTCAGAATTCTTTCTAAAAATTATTCTAATTGTTGTATAGTGTTTCATCATTTGGTTATACAACAGCCACTTCCTCATTGTATATTTAATTAGTTGTTTCCTAGTTTTCACTGTTGTAAGTTACACTGTTCAGTTCAGTACAGTTGCTCGGTCATGTCTGACTCTTTGCGACCCCATGAAGTGCAGCACGCCAGGCTTCCCTGTACATCACCAAATCCCAGAGCTTGCTCAAACTCATGTCCATCGAATCGGTGATGCCATCCATCCATCTCATCCTCTGTCGTCACCTTCTCCTCCTGCCCTAAATCTTTCCCAGCATCAGGGTCTTTTCCAATGAGTCAGTTCTTTGCACCAGGTGGCCAAAGTATTGGAGTTTCAGCTTCAGCATCAGTCCTTCCAATGAATATTCAGGACTGATCTCCTTTAGGATGGACTGGGTGGATCTCCTTGCAGTCCAAGGGACTCTCAAGAGTCTTCTCCAACACCACAGTTCAAAAGCATCAATTCTTCGGCACTCAGCTTTCTTTATTAAAGTGCAACTCTCACATCCATACATGACTACTGGAAAAACCATAGCTTTGACTAGATGGACCTTTGTCAGCAAAGTAATGTCTCTGCTTTTTAATATGCTGTCTAGGTTGGTCATAACTTTTCTTCCAAGGAGCAAGCGTCTTTTCATTTCCTGGCTGCAGTCACCATCTGCAGTGATTCTCGAGCCCCCAAAATAAAGTCTCTCACTGTTTCCATTGTTTTCCCATCCATTTGCCGTGAAGTGATGGGACTGGATGTCATTATCTTAGTTTTCTGGATGTTGAGTTTTAAGCCAACTTTTCCACTCTCCTCTTTCACTTTCATCAAGAGGCTCTTTAGTTTTTCTTTGCTTTATGTCATAAGGGAGGTGTTGTCTGCATATCTGAGGTTATTGATATTTCGCCTGGCAATCTTGATTCCACCTTGTGTTCATCCAGTCCGACGTTTCCATGATGTACCCTCATAGCTCAGTTGGTAAAAAATCTGCCTGCAATGCAGGAGACCCCAGTTCTATTCCTAGGTCGGGAAGATCCACTGCAGAAGGGATAGGCTACCCACTCCAGTATTCTTGGGCTTCCCTTGTGGCTCAGCTGGTAAAGAATCCGCCTGCAATGCAGGAGACCGGGGTTTGATTCCTAGGTTGGGAAGATCCTCTGGAGAAGGAAGAGGCTACCCACTCCAGTATTCTGGCCTGGAGAATTCCATAGACTGTACAGTCTATGGGGTTGCAAAGAGTCAGATACGACTGAGCAACTTTCACTTTCACTCTGCATATAAGTTAAATAAGCAGGGTGACAATATACAGCCTTGACATATTCCTTTCCCAATTTGGAACCAGTCTGTTGTTCCATGTCCAGTTCTAACTGTTGCTTCCTGACCTGCATACATATTTCTCAGGAGGCAGGTCAGGTGGTCTGGTATTCCCATCTCTTTCAGAATTTTCCACAGTTTATTGTGATCCACACAGTCAAAGGCTTTGGCATAGTCAATAAAGCAGAAGTAGATGTTTTTCTGGAACTCTTGCTTTCTCAGTCATCCAACGGATGTTGGCAATTTGATGTTTGGTTCCTCTGCCTTTTCTAAATCCAGCTTAACATCTGGAAATTTTTGGTTCAGGTTCTGTTGAAGCCTAGCTTGGAGAATTTTGCACTTTTCTTTGCTAGCGTCTAAGATGAGTTCAATTGTACAGTAGTTTGAGTATTCTTTGGCATTGCCTTTCTTTGGGATTGGAATGAAAACTGACCTTTTCCGTCTTGTGTCCACTACTGAGTTTTCCAAACTTGCTGGCATATTGAGTGCAGCACTTTCACAGCATCATCTTTTAGGATTTGAAATAGCTTAACTGGAATTCCATCACCTCCACTAACTTTGTTCGTAGTGATACTTTTTTTTTTTAATTTTGATTTTATTTTTAAACTTTACAATATTGTATTAGTTTTGCCAAATACCGAAATGAATCCATCACAGGTATACATGTGTTCCCCATCCTGAACCCTCCTCCCTCCTCCCTCCCCATACCATCCCTCTGGGTCATCCCAGTGCACCAGCCCCAAGCATCTAGTATCGTGCATCGAACCTGGACTGGCAACTCGTTTCATACATGATATTATACATGTTTCAATGCCATTCTCCCAAATCTTCCCACCCTCTCCCTCTCCCACAGATACTTTCTAAGGCCTTCTTGACTTTGTTTGCCAGGGTGTCTCATTCTAGGTGAGTGATCACACCATTGTGGTTATCCGGGTCATGAAGTTCTTTTTTGTACAGTTCTTCTGTGTATTCTTACAACCTCTTCTCAATATCTTCTGCTTCTATTAGGTCTATACCATTTCTGTCCTTTATTGTGCCCATGTTTGCATGAAATGTTTCCTTGGTGAAATGTTTCCTTGGTATGTCTGATTTTCTTGAAGAGATCTCTAGTCTTTCCCATTCTGTTTTTTTCCTCTATTTCTTTGCATTGATCACTGAGGAAGGCTTTCTTATCTCTCCTTGCTATTCTTTGGAACTCTGCATTCAAGTGGGTGTTCTGTTTCTCATTTGCCTTTTGCTTCTCTTCTTTTCTCAGCTATTTGTAAGGCCTCCTCAGATGGCCATTTTTTCATTTTGCATTTCATTTTCTTGGGGAAGGTCTTGATCACTGCCTCCTATACAATATAGGGAATGAATATATTTATCCATAAAGTCATTTTCTTATTTTAGATTAGTTCCTTGTGATAGACTCAAAGAAATTGATTTAATAAGTCAAGAGGCCTGAGATTTCTTCAAGTCTTTTTATAAATAAATGCCAAATTATTTTCCATAAGAGCTGTAATAATATGTCATCCTTCCAACAAAATACAGCGTATCCTCAGAATCATTATGTATTAATATGTTTAAAAATCTTGACACTATTGAAAATAAAAGACATTGTAACTTTTTTTTGGCTATTTTGTTATAGTGAAGTTTGATTTTTTTAAAACTGGTGTTACTGCTATTCGTTAATTTTTCAGATTTCTTTTGTCATGCTTTCAAAATTTCCCAAACCACAATAGTTTTAGTGTTGTAAGAGTGTGTAATCATGCTTAAATGTAAGATTTATGTACTCTATTGATCTTTAAAAATGTAACTCATATATGTTACAGATTTTATATATGTATTCTGTGCATTAAAAATGCTTTTCCTAATATTTTTAATGTGGGCAAGTTGACTTGTTCTGTTTATTAAAAAAATAATATACTAAAATGAAGGCCATTTTAACAGAAATATTCAAAAATTACATGGCTTAAACTGTGAGCTCTTGTAAATATTCAAACAGAGGTCAAACATATATCTGATTGGCATGTGATAGAGTAACTCTAAGGCTTCCTTGATAGATCAGTTGATAAAGAATCTGCCTGCAATGCAGGAGACCCCTGTTCGATTCTTGGGTCAGGAAGATCCTCTGGAGAAGGGATAATCTGCCCACTCCAGTATTCTTGGGCTTCCCTTGTGGATCAGCTGGTAAAGAATCCACCTGCAATCCAGCAGACCTGGGTTTGATCCCTGGGTCGGGAAGATCCCCTGGAGAAGGGAAAGGCTACCCACTCCAGTATTCTAGCCTGGAGAATTCCATGGACTGTATAGTCCATGGGGTTGCAAAGAGTTGGACATGACTGAGCGACTTACATTTCACTTCAAGGAACCGTCTAAGTTTCAATGATTCTATGATTCATTTGGTAATTATTTAAGTATTTAAACCAGCATAACTAATTTTTATTGCATATAATGTCAGCTGTTTCGTTTGATATTTAATTATAAGCCAGTCTTTTTTTTTCCACCTACAACATAATGCTTGTAATTTTCATGTGTAATGGACTTGATCCTGGAATTTTGAGGACAGGTTTTCCACTTTTCTTTGACTGCTTTTCTTATTTCATGTCATTGTACTTGTGGGCCTTTATCAGAAGGTGAGCAGGCTAGATAGTAAATATTCAGTTTAAATTTTTTTGTGAATCCTATATTTTAAGAAATAGTTTTGTAGAACTTTCAATCCATAAAATATGGTAAGACTCGTTCTTTAAGTTCTGAACAGATTAAGAGGTTGGACTCTACAAAGTTAGTGAAAACTAACCATTCTGGGGTTTTTGTTGTTGTTTCTAATGCTATTCAAGTAAGAACTAACACCCAGAAAAAACTAAGGGGTTTGTTTTCATAGACATGGGATATATACATTTTATTCTTCTTGGAAACCATTTTATTCTGTTCAGGTTAAACATCATCTTTTGTTTATATTGTTTTTGTGTTAGTAGAAGAGCTCCATATACCTTTAAGTGTCCAGATGAAAAAGGATTCTGTCCTCTCTGTTACGGCAAAATTTCAATCGTGTCTTGGGTGGTTTTAATAAGTAGATCGTTTGTGATTGCATCTTACTGTGAAATTTCAGTGAAAGAAAGATTCCAGTGTTCTGTTCTTGAACTTGTTTCCTTTGCTTGTTATAATAAGCCTATGAGCTAAAAGAGAAATTGATTGATAGCACACATGGAAAGTTGTGCAATTGCAGAGTGTAATTCTCCATAGCAGTAACTGAATGTTAGCATCCATTGTTGTCTCTCATTATGTTAGTCAATTATTCAGGCTGTGCTTGCCCTGGCTAACCAAATTAGTTGTTATTGGAAAATTCAGTTGCTCCTAAAAATGTTGATCAGAGTTCATTACTAGGTTATGACTGTAGAGACCAAATATCCTATGTTAGCTTCTCTGTAAGTAAAATGATCTCATGATTTGCAGCTTAAAATTTATCACTTATTATTTACCTACTGTGGTTACATTTCTTGAATTCTGCACTTGCTGTCGTATCCTCAGGCTTGTGTGATATAAGAGGAGTTAGACTGCTTCTGACATTATTAAACTTAATGTATACCTTCAGTTCAGTTCAGTTCAGTCACTCAGTCGTGTCCCTTAATGCTGGGAAAATAGCTTTAAGTCATTAGGAGCTCTCCAATCATTTACTGTCCTTGACTGCAGCCAGTGTATTGTAATACATAAGGATGGTTGGCTTTAGCTCCATTCTAGAAGTAATTTACTTTAACTCTGAAGTTCCTCCTGTGAAGAATGGGGGTAATGATTGCTGCTGCTTTGGTTATTTGTCATGATTATAAGAGATAATTGCTCCAAATCAATTATCGTTACTATTAGTCCATGCTAACCAAACTGACAGTAATAATACAAAAAAGTATAGATTGAAAATAATGAATTTGTATATGAGAATAGTTTTATGCATGGATTTTTGTCCTCTTTTCCTTTTTGTCTTCTTTCTATGCTCAGTACTGATAACCTGTTATTAATACATGCCAGGCCGTGGTGATACAGAGACTCAAGTAGGCCATGATTATTGCCTTCACTGAAATTTTAGCCTAGTGGAAGAACTTACAGTTTGGTTTTAGCAGAACAGATCCATTAATCTGCACTTAAAATATAAATACAAAATTAATACTCAGTGAGCCAGTTCAAACAGAATTTATTTAGTATCTTCACACAAAGATCCACATGTTCTTTGGGCATATTCATGGATAGTAAGAGAGAAGGCAGATACTGTTGGACAAAGAGATCAGTTACTTGTTTCAGGAACTACTGAAAGTCTTGTTTATTTTACTTTACCCTTTTTGGTGAGGGATATAACCTTAATTTAAAGGTTAATCATGGGTTAATTAGCAAACAGGATTGATGTTTGTCTTTCTTCATTTAAATGTGTAGAGAACTGTTGAATACTTAGTGTATGAGTTATTAGATCTTACAGCATTTGAGTTTCATGAACTAATTAGTAGATTGTGAATAATTGAAAGCATGAATTATGAAACTATAAATTCTGATGATTTAGTATGTTAAGGTACATAATAATAAAAATTTCATTAATAAGTTTGCAAAAATTCATGTTTTCTTCCTTTTTCTGTTTTTTCCTCAGAGCATCTGCTACACCCAAGCTTGAGCCAGTTCCTGTTCAAAAGGTGTGTTTCTAATCCAGCATTACTGGGATAATATTTGATTGTCCCTCCTGAACCACTCTAACTTCCATTCCTGTTTGCAGCCATACTGACAATTTATAGATCTCATATAGTTTTTCCTCACAGTTCTTTAAAGATGATGAGGGATAGTGAAAATCAACACATAACAGAATTATCATGTAATTATTCCTTACTATTTAAACAATGTAATTATTCCTTATTATTTAAATAGTATTTCCAGTGTCATATATTATCGGTAACTCATTTCCAGATGTCTTACCTTCACTTTTAATTTGCCTCTTTATTCAAATAATCTAAACAGATTAAATAAGTAGTTACAAAAATGAATGTCACAGTTAATCTTTAATGACAGTTTACTGGTAATATTAAATTATATTTTCAGAGTATTCTTGGATTAGGTTTTTGGCAAGTACCCTATTTTTATATATATATATATCTTCAAATTGTCCCAAACCATTGTTCATTTACATCTGGTTTTGTGCTTTGGGGGGTTTTCTCCTTAATTTTACTCGTGCCTTTTCAGTGAATTTGCTCATATTGATTCCCTGAGGCATTAAGTTACTTTATCCCCCTCAGCTTTATTATTTCTGTAAGATTAGATTACTTTTTCTTCCTTTAAATTAAACATAATAGAGCTACCATTATGTACTTTTTAAAGAATTCGATTGTTTTTCTTTTGAGATGATAAGGACTTATTCTTGAATATCATAGAAGATTAAGCTGGGTTTATTTTTAAATTCACACTTACTTTGCGATAGGGGTTTGCAAACACAAATTCTGTTAATTTTAGGTGGAATTGATCTTAGTTTTTTTTTTCTTTGATGTCTGTGAAGAAACATTTAAGATCTTTTTTTTTTCCTCATGTTACTTTTGAATATTTATTTTGGAAAAGGGAAGAATTTTATTCCATCTTTAGCGATATCTCAAAACATTCCAGAGAGAGAAATAGGTGGACTGTAGAAAAGGGAAAGGATTGATTTTGTTTCATTTGTTTTGTGTTTTATTTTTAAGGAGATCAAAGTAATTAGAATGTTCACATTTCTGAATTAGATGGAAATGAACATTCCTTCTTTTTTTTTTTGATTGAAGAATTAGAAATGTCCAGCTGCTTCTGCATGAATCAAATAATTGTGCTCTGGAGAGTAATTAAACGTGTTTAAAAGATGGAATTGTAGTTGAGACTCTGGATATTTTAAAATAAATGTTTTGATTAGTGATGTTTTGTTTACTGTGGAGTATTGAAAAAATTTTCTTTTGGAGTATGTCTAAATTGACACTTATGTTGGCCTTTAGGCTTTTTGATAACTTTCCTAATCTATTTCCTAAATATTTTTAACTCCTTTCATTTTTTAAAAAACATATATTTACTCAGTATGTGCATCTGTGTTATGCATGTTGAGACCAGTTAGCATGCATGCTAATATTTTATCAGCTCATTATTTTTATCTGGAAACGTGTAAAGTTTGACCTGCTAACATAATTGTGTTTGTCTTTTTACAAACTAGCTGTGTGTTCTTTTCAGTGGATCTATTTTGCATGTCTTTGCCGTGTTTTGTGTATGTTTATTTTTATTTTACATAGGGAGAACCTAAAGAAGTAGTTAAACCTGTGCCCATTCCATCTCCTGCTGTGTCCAAAGTCACTTCCACCACCAACATGGCCTACAATAAGGCCCCGCGGCCCTTTGGTTCTGTGTCTTCACCAAAAGTCACATCCATCCCATCACCATCGTCTGCCTTCACCCCAGCCCACGCGACCACTTCATCACATGCTTCCCCTCCACCCGTGGCCGCTGTCACTTCTCCCCCATTCGCTGCATCTGGACCGCATGCTAATACCAATGTTAGTGCTGACCAGCGGTCATCTGCGCTGAGCGCTGGTAAACCTGCAGTTAATGTCCCACGGCAGCCCACAGTCACCAGCGTGTGTGCCGAGACTGCCCAGGAGCTAGCGGAGGGACAGAGAAGAGGATCCCAGGGTGACAGTAAACAGCAAAATGGGTAGGTGGCCGAGGGTGCTTTCTGCTCTTATCAAACTCTTCTTTCAGGCAATTTCCAGGCAACACTTAATTTCCACCCACCCCCAAAATCAGTTGTTCTCTGAGAGAAGGGAAATGAAGTTTTATTTGCTTCATTAACATGTGATGTAGCTTTATGTTATATACAATACAGCACTCTGTGCAAGGCAATTATAGGTTAATCCAAACCTAATTATGCATCTTGACCTGTTATGAATCATGTAACGGACTCTGTAACCCTTTTTCTCCAAGTCTGGAACAGCGTGGAGCAGCTGGCCCTTATAATGCAAGGCAAATCTTGAATCTTTCTGTCTCAATTTTTCCATTCTTTTGTGAATCACCAAAAGTTGAAATAGAATGGTTGCAGTTGTGTCAGCTTATGTATCTCATGCTAAAGAGAGAGGAAATGAGAAGCTTGTAAGAAGCTGTTTTTCTAGGAAGTATTTTGAAGACAGAAAATAAATTTAGTTTTGACTCATGTCTATGTATGATGCATTAGCTTAGGTCAGCTGGCTAAGCCACATTCTTTTCAGATAAACTTACACTGAAATTTAGTCTTTAAAAGCAGACAGTAATGAGAGGACAGTAACATTAACGGATGCTTAAACACATCAGAAGCAAATTAGAGAATATTTTCATTGTAAACATTTTTCTAAAATGAGTAGATTTAAAGCAGTGGACACTAAATATATAATGTTATAATAATTTTCTGAGAATCCATTCCTTATAATTTTCCTCTTTTTTTGTGGCACAGATGTTTTAAAAAATTGAAGTCTGTTTTCAGTAGCCATCATTTATAGATGGGTATTTTATTTTTGGAATCCAGTGACTATCATGTAAACCAAAGTCACTTCTGTAAAGTCATTTTGATCAGATTTATTGTGACAAAAGTGTCTTTTAAAAGGAAATAATCTGCATGCATGATTGTTTTTAACCAATGTCAGGTCCCAGGAAAATATAATTAAAATAATTGTGTAGTTAGGTCCTTTCTGAGATAATCCCTTCTGAATGTTAATTCATGTAATGTAGGGGCTGTGCTTTCATAGGACTGCTCCCATGGTAACTTGGGGGCTTTGAAAAAGAAGGTGGCAGGGTTCCAGGAGCAAGTCTGGAAGGACAGCTCCTGGGCCCTATGTGTGGTTTTGTGGTTGTGGGTGACTTTTGAAAGTTTTGATGTATATACTGAGGAAAACTAGTGCCTTTCAAAGAAAGTTATTTCTCTCTTATGAGGAAGATAAATAGTATGTAGTGTTGAGGTGCATTTGGTTGTCATTTTTCTGATTTGTCTATTTTAAGATGATAGATTTTAGAGTAATCAAAGTAGATATCTTGAAAAGACATATGTGTGTGTGCTGAATTGTGTCTAACTCTTTGCAAACCTGTGGACTGTAGCCCGCCAGGCTCCTCTGTCCATGGGATTTCCCAGGCAAGAAACTGGAGAGGGTTGCCATTTCCTTCTCCAGGGGATCTTCCCAATGTAGGGATTGAGCCTGTGTCTCCTGCATTGCAGGCGGATTCTTTACTGCTGACCCATCTGGGAAGCCCCCTGAAAAGACAGATGCTGCCTATCAAATGCAGTCTCATGGAAGACTAAAAGCAGAAGTTTATTTTGTTTATTAAATTCCAGGTTCAGTAGGAAAAAAATACTTCTTTTGAAGGAAGTGTTTAAGTTAAAATCTTTTCTCCTTCCTAACATTTCATAAAATTTTATAAGGAAGGCTTCTATATTTGGCAAAACTAATACAATATTGTAAAGTTTAAAAATAAAATAAAAATTAAAAAAAAAAAGCTAAAAAAAAAAGAAAATTGTAGAGATAAAAGCAAAACTGAGGTTACAGAAAACTATTATATTGAAAACACTAAGCTGAAACTTTGTGTTTTATGGGTGTAGCTTTGGTGATTCCTGAAATGACTTATTATTTTCAACTTTGTAGGCAGTGATACAGTTACAGGGACTTTACAGTGGTTTCTTAGTCAGTTGACATGTAGTTATTGAGCACACGTCTGGTGTCCTGCACTGTCCAAGATTCAGGACAAAAGGGACTGTTATATGTTTTGCATCATTAACAAGCAAGTTACTGCTTTGCATTTGTAAATTGATTGCATTTAAAAGTAGCTTAATTTTAGGTGTTGACCCGATGTGTTAGCACAATGAAAACTTGATTACTATGAAAACAAAAGTGTGGTTTTTGTGAAATTCTATAGACAAATTTGCAGTGCTCTTTCTGCTGTTTCTCTTACTACGTTTAGATCAGAGAAATCAAAAAATAAATCTCACATTTTACTATTTACTAGTCAGTGATGTCATTTTGAAAAGCAGGTGTTTTGTGGTATTAATGAATATATTTCCTGCATCAGGTGTCAAACTCTTTTCCTGAAATCACTGTCAGCCTTTTTACTAAATGTGTGATTATTGAATTTTCCATATTTTTATAGTGTTACAAATGATTGCAACAAATGTCTTTCACAGTTGAGAGTTGTTACTTTTTATTACTCTTTATTTTAAAACCTAATTGCCAGTAACCAAAAACTTAGGAGTTTATAAGGATGTAAAGTTAAATGGATAGATTATGTTTTTATTCAAAGCAGGAGGACTATTAGTTTTTATAGGTGTCCCACTCAAATTTATGTAGTTTTATAATAAACATAAGACACAACGAGTACTTATGAATTATGCATCATTACTGAGAAATAGTTATCCTAATAGTATGAAATCTAACAACTATTGATATTTTTAGAATATTAATAATACTATGCTAGCATTCTTGTTCCTTCTTACAAATAATAATGGAACGAGGCACTTTTTAGAAATTTTTAGTCCACCTTCTTCATATATGAATTTGTAGTCTTGGCTTACTATTTTCTTTACTACTCTCCTTACTCTACTTTGAGGGGAAGCCGCAGCTTCCCTGGTGGCTCAGAGGTTAAAGCGTCTGCCTGCAATGTGGGAGACCCGGTTCAATCCCTGGGTTGAGAAGATCCCCTGGAGAAGGAAATAGCAACCCCCACCAGTACTCTTGCCTGGAGAATCCCATGGAGGGAGGAGCCTGGTTACGCTACAGTCCATGGGGTCTGGACATTTCATGTACACAGACATGACTGAGCTGCTTCACTTTTCACTTACTCTACTTAGAGCAAAATGGAGTTTTATATTCCAAACTGGAAGGGAATCCATTTTGAATCACGTAGTTTAAGTAATTTACCTTCTTCCTTTCCATATGCTCTTGCATTATAATGTGCCACTGCGTTCAAGAGGTAAGTCTTTCATGTATTCTTTATTAATTTTAATTTCATTGGACTGCAGTCTCTTCTAACAGTTCGTATGTGGTATTTTGATGAACCTGGCCTTGAAAGATACAAAATATGATATGGTAGTAATATTTTTAAATGCTTTTCTCTTTGCAGAAAACAAAAGTGACAAAGTTAGTATCTACATTACTGGAGAGGAAATATGGTGATTTATATATGAGTAAACAGCATGAATGCCCGATTTTTGCAAAATTAAGTTAAATTTTGCAAAAGAGCTGTAATTTAGAATAACCACATTTAGTCTTTTCAATAAGTTTTGTTTGCATCGCTATGTTGTGGTGAATTGCTTTATGGTAATAAATAGTAGTGTTTAACTTTCGTCATGAAGTATATGTGGGGTTTGCTGTATAACAGTTTAAAAGAGGTTATGTTGCAGGTAATCTGTAGCAGTCAAGACTGTTAGACGAGAAAGACAGAAGAGAAAGCATAAATACATGTGCCACTAGTGAATAGTCTATATTATAAAACTGAGTTGACTTCCAAATTCATATCAAAACCCAGTATTTCCCAGGTAGAATCTCTAAGAACCTTTTTGATTTTTCAGCCAGTGTTGCTGAAAGATGTAGAACTCTATGTATGCAGTTGTGTGTCATTGGCTGATAGAAGGTCTGTACACCTTTGCAATTAGTTAAGTATCACAGGTAGTTGGCATAGACATTGGAAATCGCCACGTCAAAACTTTGTGTCTATTGGTATTGATGATAAACTAGTGATTACTAGCTTTAAAGTTGATAAAAATCACATTAGACAAGAACTTAATTTTGTGTTATGATTATTCTGAGCATATGCTGAAATTTCCTCATCATACTCTAGAGTAGAATTGAAAATATGGAATATCTTAGACACACTTGAGGGAATTAGCTATTGAATAATAATAATTATTATTATTGTTAAATTAGAGAACTTTATTCCAGTATGGTTATGATCTCACTGATTGAATAGGGCTTCCCTTGTGGCTCAGCTGGTGAAGAATCCGCCTGCAATGTGGGAGACCTGGGTTTGATCCCTGGGCTGGGAAGATCCCCTGGAGAAGGGAAAGGCTACCCACTCCAGTATTTTGGCCTGGAGAATTCCATGGACTGTATAGTCCATGGGGTTGGAAAAAGTTGGACATGACTGAGCAACTTTCACTTCACTTCAAGGAACATGTTACAGTCATATAAGAATATTATACACCAGTGCACTAGAGAAACATCCCCAAACCCTGATTTATTGATTGTCTACTTAAAGTTAAATTCTTATTACACAAAGGCTTTCACTAGTTATAAGATGCCAGTGTAATAATTTGACTTGTAAGGGGGGAAAATGGGACTTGAAAAAATAACCACATTTAGGTTAAATGCATATTTTTTAAAATTCAAGGATAATATTCATTAAATTACTAAATATTAGTATGCACTGTGCTATATGTTTTTAACTGCAGTATGTGATTGAATTTGCATTTAAACTTTGGACCTTGAGAAGTTACTTAAATTTCTAAGCATGCAGCTTGAAAGTGATAGAGCCAAGATTGGAGCCTAGGGACTTTTGAAGCCAAATTTTGGTGTGGCTTACTCTGTCACCTGTTTGTGACCTGAACTTATTTCTGTTACTTTGAATTGGTATTTGTTTTTAATGGTTATAGTCTTGATAAATTGAGTGAATTGAAACTACATGAATGAATAATGTGCATAAACTACAGTTGGGTTTAACGGTGCTTTTTTTATATAGAGCAGCTGGAGGATCTATTCTAACAACAAATTTGTATTTGTATAGTTATCAAAGTGCTTTCAAGAGCATGTAAACATATGCCCCTATAGGAAGTCTGAAAGATAGAGAAGTATCCATTGGATAGACATATCTCTATCCAAAAATAGAGAATGTAGTCTGGTTCACTGTTGAGGGAAAAGAAGCTCCTGGGGGTTGCAGCTTGTCCAGGCATAGAGGGAGTGGGCAGCATAGTCAGGGTGAAAAGCCATGTCAGTCTGACTGCCCCATTGGCACAGATGCCACTGTGTTGTATGATGGGCTATTCCACTTGGACACACTTTTAAAATTCATGAAAATACCCTTTCAGCATATTAAAATTGACATCTTTAGACTTTAACCAATCAACCCTCTTCTGCTTACCCCTCACCACATCATAGAATACCTCCACCCCCACAACTTCATTTTGACATAAACCTTCTTTCTCAAACTTTGCAATGTTCAAATATATTTCTAAGATTTTATTCTGGTCAGAGGAGGTTATTTTCCAGGACTGTTTCTCTGCTATTTGAAGTGTCAAGGCAGAGGAGAGAGTACTTTTCATTGAATAAGAAGGCTTAGAGAAGAGTAAATACCCATAAATTACTGAGATTAACTTAATCCTGTGTCTCACCCCCCACTCAGCAAAACTCAGCCCTCTATTGAGTTTATGACACTGACTTTGATGTGGAAATACAGCTTAGCTTCACTGTACAGTCTTAGCATTCAAAGTGGTAGGCACTTTTTCTTACTATATTTATAATGAATTTTTACTTACTCTGACTAAACTTTATTGTAGTAGAATTGATTGAACAATGTGTTGAGAAACTGTATAGAGTTAATACTTGTCTTCTTTATATATAATGGAATATGAATATATTTGTTTTTAATGATCCGATACTTAATAGGCTATGTGAATGAATTTTATTTTCCCTCTTTAGATGTTATTAACCTAGTTCTTTTACCATATATCAGACATGTCTTTCTGGGCAGTAATTATGCTGCTGCTAATATAGTACTCTGGAGTTCCTACAAATCACTTCTAAACTTCCTGGGATTTGCTTGTGCATGAGGGCTGTGGTAATAACAGGGGAGAGTATGAAAATTGAGTAATAGCCCATTATTAATGACCCACTGCTTCATATGTCTTTCATCACAATCACTACATTTTAAAAAATAAGAGGAAATTTTCAAAAGTGTATCATTCACTTGTAATGTATAGTTCAGAATAATTCATCTGAGAAGACTATACTTGTTAATATATACTTGTTATATTATGTGAGAATGACAGATTTTCTTAGTCTGCTCTAATTTTTAAAGTGATTTTAAAATGATCTGTTTCTATATCTGACATCTAATTTATATTTTAATCTCTGACTTTTGTTAGCCACATTGTAGGATAAAATACATTTTATAGAAACCTAGAAAAAAATATTCGAGGCTTCCTGGTAGCTCAGTGGTAAAGCATCTGCCTGCAATGCAAGAGATGCAGGTTTGATCCCTGGGTCAGCAAAATCCCTTGGAGAAAGAAATGGCAATTGACTCCAGTATTCTTGCCTGGGAAATCCCATGGACAGAGGAGCCTGGCAGGCTACAGTCCATGGGATTGCCAAAGACTCAGACACGACTTAGCAACTAAACAACAACAGCAAAGAAAATATTTTAAATATTAGATCTTTCTCTCTTGGTATTAGTAACTTGAGGCTTGCTGCTGCTGCTAAGTCGCTTCAGTCGTGTCCGACTCTGTGCGACCCCATAGACGGAAGCCCACCAGGCTCCCCCGTCCCTGGGATTCTCCAGACAAGAACACTGGAGTGGGTTGCCATTTCCTTGTCCAATGCATGAAAGTGAAAAGTCAAAGTGAAGTTGCTCAGTCGTGTCCGACTCTTAGCGACCTCATGGACTGCAGCCCACCAGGCTCCTCTGTCCATGGGATTTTCCAGGCAAGAGTACTGGAGTGGGGTGCCATTGCTTGATCTAGCATTAATACACAAATTATTTTTCAGTGTTTTTGGAAACAAGCAGCATAGATAAAACTGTTAACCAAATAATAACAATGTGATAGAATTTCAACTAACACTTGTTCATTTTTGTTTGTCTGCCTTTTACATAATTATTTTGAAGCATGATGTTTGGTGTAGCATCTTAATTTTCATGTAAATTCAGTGTTTTGAATTTTGTTATTTCATTTTTTTCTTCTTTTTTGGCCTCATCTGTGTTTTCCATCATCCTGGGAACTTCAATGTCTTTTCCCTTCTGTCACATCTTTTTTTGTGTGTATTATTCCTCCTTCAGTAACCCTGGCACCGTGTAAGTACCTAATCACTGGTTTCTTTCTAATTTTCATCATTGTCTCTGTAACTTTTCATCTGGCTTTCAACTTAACACCATCAGCAAATTTTATCAGTTTCTTCTCATTGCTTAGCATTTTCAGATATGCTGAGGAAACTAGGAAACTTGTTTTTCATGTCAGAGAACTTCATATGAATTAGTGGGTGTGTTTAGCAAATCCACACTTCTGCAGTGGAAAAACTTGTCTTCAGAAAGATGGATAGGTATTATAGACAGCAGATACTGGAGTCAGAGATGTAGGTTTAATATTTTTTTAAAAATTTGAATAAACTTGCTACTTTTAATGTCTATTTTGAAATAAATTACTTGCTCTTGATAGTATGTTCTATCCCAAATGAATTTTAAAAATAAAACTCATATTATTCCCTTATTTAATCATAATCATAAGAGTCTAGAGTGTCAAAGCCAGTAAATGTTTAGAAACTTTCTATCACTTGACATAGAATGTAAGCCATGGTGAATGTCACAGAGTCTGAGATGTGGTATACTTTTCCAAGTGTGTCGTAGCTAGAAAATATTCTTAAGTGGTGTCATTCTATTAATCTTAGTGTCTTAGTTAGACATTTTTTTCTTTTGTATGTTTATAACCCAAACCTTTTATAGAGGATTAAAATACCTGCAGCTGGCACCATTTAAGAGTAAACAACACTTACTGATTATAGAGAAATTTAAAACTGTAAGTTTAGTAGCTTAAAAATAGTTTTTCAAATAATTGCATAAGATAAAGTATTGCCTGTTTAGGAATCTGTCAATGTATTTATGAAATAATGTTATTTTCTAATTTAAAAAATTATTTGTAAAAGAACTAGGAGATTTTATTCACTATTAGTAAAAGGTGTTTCAGGTATTTCACTTCCAGGTTATTGAAATTTTATCATAAATAATTTGAATTACTATTAAACATAATCATTAAATATTAATAGTATTAAAATGCTATTATTAGTATGATATATAATACTATTTTGTTACGTATATATAGATGATTTATATACATCCATAAATATATATATTCCCATAGCCCACCAGGCTCTTCTGTCCACAGAATTCTCCAGGCAAGAATGTTGGAATGGGTAGCCATTCCCTTCCCAACCCAGGGATGGAACCAGGGTCTCCTGCATTGCAGGCAGATTCTTTACCATCTGAGCCATCAGGGAAGCCCTAGATGACTTATAGTCTTAGAATATGCATTGCAGATAATTTTTTTGTAATCATAAAAGAACACCATTATGTGATTACTTTTTGTTACCTACTCCGGGAAACATTTTACCTACTTTACCTATCTTATTATTTCTCAAAACAACCCTTTAAGGTAGATAAAATCCCCATTTCTTAGAAGGGAAATATTGAAACTTGTAGAAGTTAAATGACTTGCATAAAATGTACACTGAGTAGAAGATTATGCTTAGAACTATTGTCTGACCGCACAGCTAGTGTTAACGTTAATTCTGTCATGTCACTGGGGCAGAAATGTGTACTGTGACAGGTTTTGATCGTATCCCTGTTAAAACGACAGCAGTCGTGTGGCATTCTGATAGCAGTAGGATTTTCTAGCAGTGAGTTAATCTAACAGGTGTTTCCATGCATATCTGACACTCTGAGGGTACTTTTTCTGCTTGGATCTTGTGCTGGGTGTCTGCTAGTCCATACTCAGGTTCCTATTTCTCTTCTGAATTGAAACTCGAAACTCATTAGTATTTATCCTACGTTGCCTGGAGATGTTGAGAAGGGGGAGTATTTATAAAGTTACCTAGATCTTAAAGTGTTATAATAATGTACATTGTAAATTCCTTAATATTTATGCTTTCTTAATAGAAAAATGAATATTCTTAGCAAACCTAAGGTTCTTGAACTCTGTAGTTTGCAAATCCCTTTCATATATATTATTTCATTTAACCCTGAAGACAGTGCTACTTTGTTCATATTTTTATTTTATAAATGAAAAAATTGAGACTCAGTGAGATTGACTTGTCCAAAATTATGTATTTGAAAAGTCACAGAGCCATGATTTGTATCTTGGTCTTTTGATAAATATTTCGTTTGTTTCCATTTCATTTGTGTAACACTACATCTCTTCACATTGATGATCCTGCACCTAACTTTGTTTAGGGTGAGGGATATCTGTACACATAAATGAGAATACTATAGAAAATAACAGTTCTGACCCTTTTCAAAATTGTGTTTTGAATTGCTGATTCGGCCTGTACTAAATTAAATTATTCCTGGCTCTTGGGCCTAGTGAGGAAATGATCATTTAATTTTGTGAAAGCCAACACATTTTAGCAGCATAGGGGTATTTAACCATGCTTGGGAATATAATTCACATCTGTTTTGTTAGCCAGAAGATGAATAATACAAGTAATTTTGAATTGTTTGATTTTAATTACTGTGGACTTTGCAATTTCTTATTATTTTTCTTCTTTTCTTATTCTTTTCTTTTCCTTTTCTTCATGTTGGAAATCTCTCTTCTGCTGCCTTCTTCTGTCAATTAAAAGGAAAATCCCACCCAAACGGTAACCTTTCTGTTGAATAGATATTTATACTATAATTTTATGATATCATATAAGTACCTTTTTTTAAAACTTAAAAAGCCTAGTATACTTTTTAAAAGGATGCTTTTTTTTTTTTTAAGAAAAAGATGTGAGTATGCCTGAAAGACATGACTGAGCATATACATGTATGTCGCATGTACTTGAAAAAAGCAAAATATACAAAAGGAACATTGAGGCTTAAATGTATAACTTGTAAATAATATGGGAGAGGATATTTTAGCCTTAATGTAATTAAAAATATTTACTTTTTTTTTTTTCCTTCTTCACCCTAGCCCACCAAGAAAACACATTATGGATCGTAATACCGAGTTTTATCACATACCTACTCACAGCGATGCCAGCAAGAAGAGACTGATTGAGGATACTGAAGACTGGCGTCCGAGGACTGGAACGACTCAGTCTCGTTCTTTCCGAATCCTTGCCCAGATCACTGGGACTGAACATCGTAAGTAAATAGCTAGGGATTCTATTGGATGAATATTTTTTTTTGCCACAGAGCGTAGCATTTAGACTGCTGGACAGTTACTGGGAAATAGTAATACTCCTGAAACAGTTTGCTTTTAAATTATGCCTAGTGGTACTGTAAATAAGTAACCAGCCTAGAAGAGTTATGTTAAAAAAGTATAGAAATATTAATAGTTGTAGTACAACTGTACTACAGTACAGTCAATAACAGTAGAGTGATATAGGAATTTTTTAGTGGCTCTGGTAACTTAACCGTTTGATATTAATTGATAAAGGTAATTGCGTAAAAGTTAAAAAAGCTAACTGATATTGGACATTGCTTATTTTATTTCAGTGAAAGAGTCTGAAGCTGATAATACAAAGAAAGCAAAGTAAGTGGTGCATTTTTTGGTAAATTGAATGCTTTCCTTTTATGAATGGTCTCTGTTTTTGTTTTCCACCTTTTCAAAGGAATAGTATGGCGTTTTGTCTTTACAACTAGGGGCTTAACTTGGGTGCCTTTTGTGGTACTTAAATACACGATTTAGAGGTTTTTAATTTAGTTGATAATGTCTGAATTTTTTGTTT
Source organism: Bos taurus (assembly GCF_002263795.3). Taxonomy (NCBI): domain Eukaryota; kingdom Metazoa; phylum Chordata; class Mammalia; order Artiodactyla; family Bovidae; genus Bos; species Bos taurus. The sequence continues at coordinate 29,995,584 of NC_037333.1, read as the reverse complement.
GCGGCCTGTTTTCTTCAGTATTGAAGTAAGTGGGCAGAAGGGTATATTTGGGGGTGCTTTGCTAACACTGCAGATCTCTGTGAATGAGTTCATGTGTCTTGCAGTTGCTTCATTTGGGGAACAAAGATTGAAGTTTCCAAGAGGGCTCTATAGATTAATTTCCATATTTCTAAAAATGCTCTACCCTTAAAATCTTTGCTATTAAATCAAACAGCTCTGTGAGACTAAGCTTTTAGAAGGCATGTTTTCTGCATGGTGATCTAAATGTAGAAACTTTTCTTTCTCTTTCTTACAACTCTTCTATCAATCTCTTTTTCTTTTTTCTTTTCTTTTTATTTCCACAGGGAAAAGATACCCCTTCACGTCTTTAGTCCCAAATACACAAAATTACGTGACTGGCACCATGAAGTTTCAGCACGTGCTCTTAACGTACAGTGATTTCTGAGGCTTGCCCCCCCTCCCCCAGCAGGCAGCACATACCTTTTCATTCACTTGTTCTTTTTCTCCAACTTCTTAGCCAAATCTGTATTAAATTTGCCTTATGAAAGAAAAAATAGAACCTTTCTATACTTTTCTAACCATTTCCTGCTATTTCGAAAACGAGGAGGATGAACATGTTTTGTGCTATTTGGTAGCCCACAAATGTTAAACCAAGAGAGAACAGTAAGGAGCTAGACTGATTCAATGGATTTACATGTGTTTTTATTGTTTTTATGGGAGTAACCTTGGAAAAGGAATTCTTTTCGTAAGTGCAGTTGGGTTGGTTGGTTGAAGCTTAAGTGAAAATAATGTCCTTGTGTAACTGGGAAAATATTTTCTTTATCTTATTACATTTCCCAAGGTTACTTTAAAGTTCATTATTATGTAATGTTCAGAGTAGGTTGTAAACGCTTCTAAGTAAGCAAATACAGAGGCAAGATAAATAGAAATGACTTTATTAGAATAAATAGAGTTTGTTATAATTTGGGTATGTTTTAAAGGAAGAGCTATTGAGGATGGCTGTCTGAAGAGCAGGAGGCCCAGATTTGGCTCCTAAAAAAAGGAAAGAAGAGATTTCTGCTTCTATTTGCAGTGGGGAAATAAAGTGCTCTTTTGGTTGGTTAGTTTAAAAATCCTATTTTCTACCAAAGGAAGTATCTCTAAGCTGGTGGATACATTTAGGGTATAAACAACTTCTAGGTATTAACTAGTAACATGTAGACAAGATAGCTTTGCTTTATTTCTAAAACAGGGTAAATGAACATAAAATAAATTGCAATATGAATGATTCTTTACATGACATCAGAGAAATAGTTTCCTTAGTGATATAAATAATTGTGCGTTGTTGCTCTTTCTAGGAATCTCTGTTTTGGGAGATAACATGCACGCTAAATATCTGACCAGAAATGCTTTCTATCTTGTAATATAATGTATTATATATTAGATTAAATTCAATAATGAATGCGTTTTGAAGTTTGGAAAAGTATTGTAATAAAGTTGCCTTTAACTTAGCTTTGTAGTTGTTTTCTGTTTCCTTGAAGTCAGTAACAAACTCTCTAGACTTTACAGTACCACTTGGGTAAAATAAATATTTCTCTTGATTTAATTTGGAATATTTTTTTTAATTTTTTGAGATTGCTAAAATGTGAGCATAGAATATGACAAAGATACATATTTTTTCTGTGCATTGTTACATTATTTTATATAACATCTTTTGTGAGAAACACGTAAGAATAGGTTGGGGCACAACATAGAATTAGGCTTTGTGTGAAAATTATTGCTGAAGCATCTTTGTCTTCAATCAAGGTTCCATTTTTATTTTTCCAGGTATTCTTGATTTTAATGTCATTGTAGGGTAGAGAAACTGCCTCATAATTTGGAGAAACTAACATTAATTTCAGTTAGTGATTACTGTTTAAAATTTGGCATGCCAAATGTGTTTTTAAAAATAATTCTAGGATTTATCTGTGTTCATTTGTACTACAGTACTTTTCTTTCTTTTAATTGTATCAGTTCTTCAGATACTGCTTATGATTTTATGTCTCTGACATCAGTCCCAGTTGCTACTGTGTCTCTGGCTTCTATAAGAAAACATATTTTCTTAGGCCATGTTTTCATATACCCTATAATTCTTCACTAATCTCAGGAGATGATGCTTGAAAAAAAAATTCTTGTGAAAGTGAATGGTCTTGGCTAGAGTAAACATGGTATCTTAAAAGAATCAGATTTCTAGAATAAACTTCAGAGTTTAGAGAAAGAGCTACTAGAAAGAGAGTTTTATGTAAATAAAATAATTTTCCCTTAATAAAAAAAAAGAGAACATGTGTATGTAAAACCATATAACTTGAAATAGGTACCATTGAAAATTAGAGTTTTAATACCATACCTAATTAAAAATAAAATAATGTCTCATTGAAACCATAGATTTAGATAAATGGAATGATCCATGAGTATGCGGGTAAATGTTCAGCCAGGATCGCAAAGGACATTCTGTTTGACCCTGTCAGAGGTTGAATTCCTGTGCTCAGTTAATCTCCTGGGACATCTTATATTCCAAGCTTAAAAGCTAGCCAAAAATTATAAAAACGTCTTGCAAAAATATTGTTGTAAGTCTAGTGACCTAATTTATAGCTTGTTTTTGTTTGCCTCTCTTCAACAGACTTTCTTTATCAACAGGCTTGTTTTTCATGTAAAATTGGAAATGTTACTTTTAAGAATTTTCACCATTTTTTTCTTTTAATATTTTAACAGCCAGAAGCTAGAATGAGTCCCACATAGTCAATCTTTTTTTTGTTGTTAATACCTTGAAAAACAATTATTTGTGGAAACAGAAACCTACTCATTTTGTACATTCTTATGCCCTTTGGGAAAACTCAGATAAAAACAGTCCTAGAGAGCTTGTTTAGTAAAAGTTGTGATGTTAAGAGAGTTTTCTTTTATTCATGTTTTTGTTTTTCAGAAATGTGGGATGAATTGATTTCCCCAAATAATTTTGCAATTGTTATAGTTGCCAGTGTATATTTAAAATATTATAAATTTTAAATATTTATTTGTTGCCTACTTTCATTCTTTCACATGAGTAGTTACTGAATACTTGAATCCCTAGCACATAGCACCCTGTGCTAGGGATTTAGGAGTCAATAGCAGATAAATATGTAAACAAGATCATCTGTGATAATTAAGTTACCAAGATAGTAAGTTAATATAAAGGAAATCTGGTTTAGGCAGGGTGGGATCACTTAAATTGTTTGGATGGACAGGGGAGCCTGGCAAAGAGTTGGACGTGACTTGAGCGCCTTATCACACATGTACACATTGAGGAGATGACCTTAATGGCATTCCCTGAAGGGGAAAAAGGTGTCAGCCAGGTGATTTTTTGACTTGGGATGAGTGCTCAAGACAGAGGAAACAAGTGTGAGAACCCCAAAGTGGAAGGAAGCAGAGCAAGTATACAAAACAGAAAGAACGGTGTGGCCAGAATGTGGTATGTGAGGGGGGAAGCATGATACAAAACATAACTCTTAATCCATATAGACAAATAAAATGTGTTCCCAATACTGTCCATAGCATTTTATTTTTTTGTTTGTTTGTTTGTTTGTTTGTTTTGCCCACAGCATTTTATATGGGAAGTTTAAAGGTGATTATCATACCTGAACACTTTCAAGTAAAATTAGGAAATGAAGAATCAGGGAGGTAATCAACTTTCTAAATAAAGTTTACTCCACATACTTAGTGCCAGCCCTGATCAATGTAATGCATTTCCCATTGAGATCTATTGAAGATGAAAAAAGGGAGACACTAATGTATCTTGTAACGTATTTGTAGGGAACAGAATGCCCCAGAACACACATAAAGTCACTTAAAAACAGAACTTTTATGTATAGAAATGTGGCATATAATGCTCTGTTCATACTTTAGTGATGACTTTGACAGCTTAGTCCTCTGTGAAAAACTGTCTTGGTTTTCACACATCATTGCAGCTGCAGACATCGCTTGTTCCAAGCCTTCCTGGAGCTGCCCACCGGCAGTGAAGCGATTGGAGGGAGGGTGGGAAGGAAGCCTGGCCGTCGCAGCACAGGTAGGGCTGAACTGGAGGGTACATGCTAGCTCTGTTACATCTCAGGTTGAACCTCACTTGTATCTGTTCTCTTCAGTGTGGTTCTGGTCTTCACCTTCTCATCGTTCGTTCTGGGACACTTCTCATTGCTTCTCTTTACATCACAGACCATATTACAAACACCATTTAGGGAAATCATTAGTGAAAGATCAGTTTAGGGCAGCCTGAAACGTGTGGAATTCAAAACAAAGATATGTTTACTTTTCTCTGCCTTGAGGAAAGGATGTCTATTTGCCAGTTGCATCAGAAATACCCTGGGAGTAATAAGTAGGTAAAGGTATTTCTATTATAAATAACTTTTATTTCCTACCTTAGTGTTTGTAGTGTTTTATTTTTTATCCTTGAAATAAAGCAGGTTTACTGGCAAAAAAAAAAAAAGGAGAAAGTAATCAGATATAATCAGGACTATAGGAATGAATTAGTGAAATAAGCTTCAAAACAAAAAAATATTAACTGAATAAATGTGATAAGATCTTGTAACTAATAAACAGTACTTAATAAATTTTTTATAATTTTCCATATGGAACATTTTAGAATCAAATGTATTAGCCACATAATACGTTTTATTTGAACACTTCTGCTGTTTCCTTTACGTCTTTAAGGTGTGAAAGTGAAAGTCACTTGGTCGTGTCCGACTCTTTGCGACCCCATGGATTATACGGTCTATGGAGTTCTCTAGGCCAGAATACTGGAGTGGGTAGCCTTCCCTTCTCCAGGGAATTTTCCCAACCCAAGGATCGAACCCAGGTCTCCTGCATTACAGGCAGATTCTTTCTTTCTTTTTTTTTTTAGACTAGTCAAGTGCAGTAGTGAGAAGGGGGGAAGAGTAGAATGAGGAGTTCGATCTGTAACTGACTGTGAACAATCAATTGAGATAACTCACTACCTTCGGACCAGCCCAGGCAGATTCTTTACCAGCTGAGCCACAAGGGACATCTTTAAAAATTTACCTCTAATTCTTCTCTCCTGGGAGGGATACTGCAGCTGAATGGCCTTTGGAAATGTATGAGATAAATGGAGATCTCACAAGGACAGGAGGGTGCTACTGGGGGGCCAAGGGAAGAAGTGTCTTCTAGTGCTGTGAATAATTCCACAGAACCAAGCATCATCTTCCCAAAAGACCAGTGGAATGCCACTGAGAACAGTGGGGCGAGTGCAAATGTTTCTCTTCCAAGATCTTATTCTACCTGCCGCTGTAGCCACAGGTTCTAACCCACAGTGCCCCCCCACCCCACTTCCTTTTCTAATTTGTGTTATGGATATTTGTCTACATATCCTACATCTCCAACCAGAATTTGAGCTCCTTGAATACAAAAGTCTTAGTGAAACATAAATTGAAGGGAATAGGCATTCTAATAGGCATGCTGTTTCTTCCTAGACATTTATACATAAATGTATATGTAAATATAAATATTTAAGTATATAAATATAGTTGTTCTCTGAACAGTGTAGGGAGTTAGGGGTGCCAACCTCCTGTACAGTAAAAAATACACAGATAACTTTACAGTCAGCCCTCCTTTTCTGTGGTTCTGCATTCTTGGATTCAGCCAAGATAGATTGGGTAGTACTACAGTATGTATTTAGTTAAAAAAAAAAAAAATCCACTTGTAAGTGGACCAGTGCAGTTCAGATTTGTGTGTTCAAGGGCAACTGTATATAAATAAACAAATTCTATTTGCAAGTGGGTGTTTACAGTGTAAACGTCATCTCTAGTGAACTACTTAGTCCGCTGAGGCTGCCATAAGAAAATATCCAGACCTGATGACTTAAACAACAGAAATTAATTTTCTCACAGTTTCAAAAGCTAGAAGTCCGAGACCAAGGTGCTCCAGGGTAGGTGTCTGCTGCCGCATGCCATGTCCGGCTGAAAGCTGGCCAGCGTGTCTCTTGTCCTTGCATGGCCTTTACTCTGTGGACTAGTGAAAAGCGCGAGCTCTGGGTGCCTGTCTCTTGTGTTTCTTTAAGGAGACCAGTCATCTTGGATTAGAACCTCAACTGTCGTGACCTCATTTAACCTTAATTACCTCCTTATAAACCCTGTCTCAAAAATACTGTTGCATTAGGTGTTAGGGCTTCAACGTGAATTTAGAGGAAGGACACAATTCAGTCCATAATACACACCAGCTGCCTTTCTATACGAATATTCATTTTGACGAATTAGCATTTAGAAAAAGCTATTCTAAAGTAGAGTCACTGACTTAGACCCAGTTGAAGTACTGTTGTTACCTCTGTTGTGATCGTCCTTTTCTGACCGGCATACTAAGTGTTTGTCTCCATGTCCTATATCCATAACTAGAGTGTAAGCTCCTTGAACACAAGCTTTTTGTGTTCCTCACCACCCCCGTATTTGGCTCTAATTAGCAATAACTAATGGTACCAATTATATATAATTGCATATTCCTCCAATTCTCTGTTCAGTTTTAGAGAAATTGTTTGCAACAGGTTTTACGTAACTTTTACTTGCGTGAAAATTCAGAATAAGGTCAAAGCTTCATAAAAATATCAAGGAATTAATATCTATAGTGAGGATAAGGGAGAGCCATACCTAAGCTGCTCGGAAGGAGAATTGTTTTGCTATGGGCAATCTAACTGGCAAAAGTAGATGCTCTTCCCTTGTTATTATCTGTTGAATAGTTGTGGAAGATATTAAATGAACATTTGTTTGTTAATCCATGTTCCCTTCTGGTTTTGGTCTGTTTTAACATGAATAACTCCATGACTCCTGTGAGGTGACAATACATGACTAATGTTAGAAATAGGCATGTGAAATGCTTAATGCTCTGATTGGAAAAGCCAACAGAAATTTTATCATTATGAAGGAAATGTTTCAAGTTAAAAGTATAATCTAAAACACTAATTAAAAAAAAAATTCAGCCTCCATATTATCAGATGTACTGAAAGCTAATATTAATATGTGGCTGACCATAATAGAGAATTATTGAAGGCCATAGAAAATTTTATTTAAAGTTAATTCTTTTAGAATCATATACCTAAAATACATTGTGTCAAGCACCATACAAAGGATGATTTTTCTTGACTCACTATTTTCTCAGTTTCTACTATATGTAGTAAAATATTTTTCTAAAAATTAAAAATTTTTTATGCATGTATAGAAGATCCCCCGGAGAAGGGAATGGCTACCTACTCCATTATTCTTACCGGGAGAACTCCATGGACAGAGGAGCCTGCCAGGCTAGTCCATAGCGTGGTAAAGCTTCCAACAAGAGTGAGGGACTAATACTTTCACTCTCATAGGTCTACATAAATAAGTACAAAGTAGTATTTTGAGGGCTTCCCTCCTAGCTCGGTCAGTGAAGTATCTGCCTGCAGTGCAGGAGACCCAAGTTCTATTCCTGGATCAGGAAGATCCCTTGGAGAAGGTAGTGGCAACCCACTCCAGTATTTTTGCCTGGAGAATCCCATGGACAAAGGAGCCGGGTAGGTTACAATCCATGGGGTCGCAAGAGTCAGACACGACTTAGCGACTAAACCACCAAACCACCACCCAAGTAGTATTTTTAGTTTAGCGAAAAAGATTTCTAAAATTATCATGACCAAAACATACTTTCATTAGTCTTTGTTTTTTCTCTCTCTCTTGTTCAGGTAATGATGGGTTCTGATTTTTCACAGATTATGCTGAAGAATTAATGTGTGATGTAGTTTCCCAGATTCTAAAGACTTAAATGTACTCGCCAAGGGAAGAGTGACTGCCTCTCCCTTTAGATAGAAAACAGTTCAAACTCCAGTCACCAGTTATATTACACAGAACTGAAGTGGTTATGGGGGGAAAAAATCTTCCAGACTGTCCCTTGGTACTAACTACATCCCTGTGATTTTCAGTTGAAGGCCATCAGAACAGATGTTACTTCTTAAACAGAAACTTGTCAGCTTTGTACATTCATTGAAAATTTAGACAGCAGAACCTACATACATTTTTCCAAACAGGCTCAATTTACAGCAAGTTTTTGAAACATTCTAGGTTGTTCACAGATATTCACAGGATCCACATAAAACAGATTTTTAAAAATTTATTTATTTATTTAGCCTCTCAGCTTGTGGGATCTTAGTTCCTTGATCAGGGATTAAACCGCAGCCCTCAGCAGTGAAAGTGTAGAAATAGATTAATGAAGAAACACAGTTTGCTAACCTGGGCATGTCTTCATTATTGCTGTTTCACAAATATGCTGGACTCTGTTGTATATTCTTATTAGGACATGTGTCATTTGAGTAAATTACCTAAAATTATTATTTAAAAACTACACAAAGAAATTAGGAATCATTTCCTTGGCTCATAATCTCACATGTTTTCATGAGGTTAAAATCAGGTTTGTCCCAAAACGCAGAACACAAAGACTTTCACAGCACAGTCTAATTTTTAAAAGCAAAAATGGAACGTTAATAACCAGATAGAATTGCTTAGCTGATAATATTATCATATGCATTCCTGCAAAGTATTGTGTTAACCTGGAAAAAAAGACCACAGGTTCAAAAATGGGTATATAACCAAATGGTAATTATTGTCTATTGCAAAATATGGGATGTTTGTAATTTATTTATCTCCTTTCATTTTCTACTAGTTGGTTATATTGTCCTACGGGCTTCCCTGGTGGCTCAGACAGTAAAGAACCCACCTGCAATGCGGGAGACCTGGGTTTGATCCCTGGGTCAGGAAGATCCCCTGGAGGAGGGCATGGCAAGCCACACCAGTATTCTTGCCTGGAGAATCCGATGGATAGAGGAACCTGGCGGGCTATAGTCCATGGGGTTGGAAAGAGTCAGACACGACTGAATGACTAAGCACAGCACAGCACACATGCAAATACTGGTTTGATGACTATAATGTAAAAGTCGCCATCTATTGAACATAAGTAATTACTACACTTGAGCTCCTTGTGAGAAAAGTATATTATTGAAGCAAGAAACATAGTTCCATGTACTCTGTTTTCACACACAGATTGTTTAATTTTCTATATAATTATGGAAATACTTGAATACTTTTTCCAAATTTAACTGTGAAGACTAATATTTATGAAGTTGTTTCATGAAAATCAGTGTTTGTAATAAGCAAGCATTGACTTTCAAAGTACAGAATGTGCACTAAGTTCTTTAGAAGTTTTATCAGACTAGCAGTGCTTCTATTATGATGCTGTTTCAATAAATTCTTTTCTCTTAACCTTAAATAGTTCAAAATTATTTTATTGAATTAAATAAGAAAATATAAGGAACTTATTTTCTTAAAATTCAGTGTTAAAGACACTTCCTGCAGCTTACTTTTTTTAATTCAAAAGAAATTATAATTTAAAAAGATTAGGGGTAATGATAATAGTCTTCCCCATGATGGAAGACTTAATATTCTATCTTTGACTGCCATTCAGTTTTACATGTTTCCATCGCATTGAAAGTTTCAAAACCCCAAGTTTTTCTACCTTTATGTGAAGGTGTGTTTATTATGATGGTGAAGTGAAAATAGCTTAGTCGTGTCTATCTCTTTGTGACCCCATGGACTATACATATTCAGTCCCTGGAATTCTCCAGACCAGAATATTGGAGTGGGTAGCCATTCCCTTTTCCAGGGGATCTTCCCAACCCAGGATCAAACCTAGGTCTCCCGCATTGCAAGCAGATTCTTTACTGTCTGAACCACCAGGGAAGCCCAAGAATACTGGAATGGGTATGTGTTAGTCTCTCAGTTGTGTCCAACTCTTTGTGACCCCATGGACTGTGGCCTGCCAGGCTTCTCTGCCATGGAATTCTCCAGGCAAGACTATTGGAATGGGTAACCTAGCCCTTCTCCAGTGGATCTTCGTGACCCAGAAATCTAACTGGTGTCTCCTGCATTGCAGGCAGATTCTTTACCAGCTGAGCTACCAGGGATTTTATAAAAGGAAATTGAAATAATTTGTTGCATAGTATAGCATAAAACATATGATAGGTATGAACATTCACGTATGTCTTAATTTTCTTCTTCCTAGTCAAATTAAAGAACTCTGTTTTCAAGTTACATTATTCTTATGAGCAATCTTAATTGTCTATATTTTCTCTGTTGTATTTCTCTTTTTTATATCTATTAACAGGTATACATTGAGTGCTGCTTCTTTGTCCAATTTTGATATGAGTTCATCTCCCAATACATCTAATCTAATACTTCTGAAGAGTCTGTAATCATTTCTTTAAAGTTATGTTCAAGCTAGGACAACACCTCAACAATTTTTGAGTTAGTGTTACATATGTATTTTATCTTTTCACATATTTATTACTCTAATATCCTAATAATTCTAGGATAGGAAAAATGTTTGAGGATAAATTTCTGAAAGATTTTAATGGCTTCAGGTAGTTGTATGTCACTGTTCAGATAATGGGTAAACTGGAAGTTTTGATACAAAGAAGCAAGACTTTTAAGCGAAGTTGGTGTACTCAAACTTACCCTTTGCTTACAACAATGGAATCAAATATCTCTTGTTAATATCATCAGATCTCTTAGCAGTGATACAAGTAGGGATATTGAAGCAGTACCACAAACATGTTAAGAAAATGTACATACACATAATAGTCATTTAAATGTGAAAGATAAAACAACCAGACAGTGTTAATTTAAGAGATTAAAAAATGTTTAATGTATATATATATATATATATACATATAAAACATTGTCAAGGATTATTATTAAAATAATAAATGCTGGTTGTTGAAAAATATTAATAGGCAAACAAAAATCACTCAAACCCAGAAATAAATACCGAAGAAGTTTATGTTTGTTTATGTTCTGGAGAAGATTGAAGCCCAGGTAGGAAGTTTTTCTTAAGGTACTCCCTAATCCCTAAAATGGGCTTAAAACTCAGTATTCAAAAAACTAAGGTCATGGCACCATCACTTCATGGCATATAGATGGGGAGACAATGGAAACAGGGACAGACTTTCTTTTCTTGGGCTCCAAAATCACTGCAGATAGTGAATGCAGTCATGAAGGGTAAAAAGTCATTTGCTCCTTGGAAGAAAAGCTGTGACAAACCTAACAGCGTATCAAAAAACAGAGACATTACTTTACTGACAAAGGTCTGTCTAGTCAAAGCTATGATTTTTCCAGTAGTCATGTATCATGTGAGAGTTGGACCATAAGAAAGGCAGAGCGCCAAAGAATTGATGCTTTTAAACTGTGGTGTGGTGTTGGAGAAGACTCTTAAAAGTCCCTTGGACAGCAAGGAGATCCAACCAGTTCATCCTAAAGGAAATCAGTCCTGAATATTCATTGGAAGGACTGATGCTGAAGCTAAAGCTCCAATACTTCGGCTACCTCATGCGAAGAACTGATTGATTAGAAAAGACCCTGATGCTGGGAAAGATTGAAGGCAGGAGGAGAAGGGGATGACAGAGGATGAGATGGTTGGATGGTATCACTGACTCAATGGATATGAGTTTGAGCAAACTCCGGGAGATGGTGAAGGACAGGGAAGCCTGGCATGCTATAGTCCTTGGGGTTACAAAGAGTTGGACACGACTGAGTGACTGAACAACAAATAGGCTATAAATCACTGAGAGAAAAAGACTAAGTATTTAGAGAACTTATGGATTTGCTAAGTAATATAATTTTTTTTTTAAAGTCTGGAGGATGGAGAAGAAAGTAGAACACTGGTAACAGAAAATATGGTGCTAGGTTTTAAAAAGGAAAAAGGTCTGCTTCTAAACTATAAATTAGTTTGAGCTTGAGGTCACATGAAAAAAAAGGCCTCGAAAGCATTCTTAACAACCATCTAGTGAGCACTGAGACGAGGAGGGCAGGATTGCTGTGACCCAGAATTAAGTTCTGAAGAAACAGATCACACCCAATTAACCCATTTTGGATAGATTGGGGGAGATCTTAATTTTAACAGTTATCAAAAGCTTTTATGATCGTCTTGAATTTAATGATAAAATGAGGCTAATGATTATCAAGTAGATTCATAACAGGTTGAAGGAGTTTAATGAAAGGACATTGTTTGGAGATGAGTCAGTGGCTTGGATGAAGACCCCTTCTACGGCTGACTGCCTTAATTTGTAGCTAATATGAAGCAGGAAGGTATAGCAAGTATGTTTCATACCAGATCCTCCTCAATAATATATTGACATGTAGGAAAATGGACCAAATCTAGTTTTTTGTTTTTTTTTTAAAGGAAGGAAAGAAATTTGATATGGTTATGTGCAGTTTAGATCAAATCATTTGCTCCTCTTGAACATATTGGGAGGAGTGGGATAAAGTTATCAAAAACAAATATCTGAAAAACTAGGGATTTTGGAGGAAAATGAACCCAATATGAGTTTGTCACGTCACATGGCCTCTAAAATTATAAGCAAGTAATAGTTCTGTTCTGTGCTAGTAAACTCTCATGAGCATATTATGTTTAATGTTTATTATGTTTAGTCTTTGACAGTTATATAGCTAACCCCAACAAAATCAACTGAAAAATCATGGGACATTTGAGTGGTCTTTGGGTCAGAGGCAATTATATAAGTGCTTGTTTTTAGCGGATAATATGAGCTAGTTCCTTGACTAAAATCCATAGCTCCATCTTCTTCCACAAACACTCTCCCTTAGTCTCAGGCCTCATAGATGGCTGTGGAGATTGATAAGCAACTGAGTAAATAAATGCCAGAGCATTTATTGCCTTGTGTATAACATTAAGGGATTTAGATTCTTATCACAAATAAGAAACCAAATATAGGATTTTAATCATGGGAGTAACATCTGATGTCAGTTTTTTAAAAGATCATTCTGAATACTATGGAAACTTAATTATAAAGGAGAAATAATGAAAACAGAAGGCTAGTTCTGTGTATTTTCTTCATTCAGTCAAGAGATGATAGTCACTCAGGCCATGAAAGTTCTAATAGAGCTGTAGAGACTTGAACTGGTTTATATTTTAGAGGAAGAACTGGCAGGAGTTTAGAAATAAGGGGGGTTGTTGATAGATAATGGAAAATTGCTGAGTCAGTGAATTTGGTAAGCATTAATTCAGTTGGTAAAAGTCAGTGAAATTGACAAATCAACTCAGTACAGTGAAAAAGCTAAGGGAGTCAAAATGTAGAGGAATGAGTTGGGGAAAAGGGTATTTTAAATATAGATTTTGGACATGTTAGACTTGCTGATGAAAAAGTAAAGGTTATGAATTCCGGAGTGCGTGGTTGTGGCATTCCAGGCCTGTGACCTAACTGTAGAGGGATTATCACTGAACTGAAGAAGTTAAAGAATGCAGCAGTCTGATTATTTAGTGATTCAGCATGATGACATTGAGGTCATCAGGAAGATTGTTGGAATGGGGTAAAGAGAAAGACAGTGAGCCCGGGGCTAAAGCCGACAGTGGGCAGGGTTAAGGCCAGACAGTGAGTGGGTGCGGAGTCAGCGGTGTAGTCTAATGACCCAGGCCCCGAAGCACTCAGCATATTGCAGGATCAAAGATGATTGATGGTGTAAAAAGTAAGGAGAAGGACACTTGCTCCATCTCTAGGTTTATAAACTTAGCAGTGTGAGAAAAAAGGGACCTCTGAGGGACAGCAAGGAAGATCTAGAATGGCAGAGGGTTTGTGAGGTCTGAGAGATATGGGAAATGGATCAGACCAAGAGACATAAAACAGTAAAGAAATAAGAGTTCAGAAGATGATGGATGGATGACTCAATGGGTAGTATTTGTGGCAGATAAATAGAGATGGGAAGTACGATGGACTTGATCCTTGGGGTCTGTTGCAGAAAAGTGGACTTTAGACCATAAATTCCATGAGAACCGGAAATTACAGTGGGCAGCATGCACGGTGTGAAATGGGACTTCAAATAAGATTCTGTTGTTGAATGAATGAATGGATGCAATGAATGGTTGAATGGGAGAGCTCAGGATGTATGATCCAGAATATTTAGCCAGAGAGCACGTGGCCAGTGGCTTCTGTTCTCTAATGCTGGAAGAACATTCTCGCTGGACATGGGGCGGTATAGTGACTTTCCCAGGATACCTGGCTTTTCCAAGGACTCACACTGGGTGGCTGTTCAACATGGCATTCAGAAAGATTTATTTATATTTTCAAATAGATAACAGATTGACTCAATACTATCGAATAATACATTATTTTAATCTGAATTTGGAAAAATACTTTCATCATAAATTCTTTTTATAATATTAGGATTACATTACCACTACAAAATGGCAGATTTTTGCCCCATACAAGAAACTGTTCCTAACTATATGGTAGAAATCATTGAAATCACTAATAGAAATGATTCAGTGATGACATTGATGATGTGCAGTGAGAGGAGCTAAGGTTAGTGCAAAGTACCCTGCTGTTAGTGAGGGAGATGGACTTTTATCAGGAATAATTACAAGTGATTTTCAAGTTGGTATTATACCTTAAAATCTTTATATTATATTGGTATTTTTATAGACACAGTATAAATATATACTCATTCTTTATCTATGTTATCTTTAGACCCCATGCTATATTTTCTCTAAAGAGATCAAGAAATATAGATAACTAAAGACTTCAAAATCCTAAAGAATAGTGCTGTCAACGTGTTGCATTCAATATGTCAGCAAATCCCGGAGACCCAGCAGTGGCCACAGGACTGGAAAAGGTTAATCCTCTTCCCAGTTCCCAAGAAAGGTAGTACTAAAGAATGTGCTAAGCATCGGACAGTCGCACTTATCTGCCATGCTAGTAAGGTCATGCTTAAGATCTTGCATGCTAGGCTTCAGCATTATGCAAACCAAGAACTTCCAGTTGTCCAAGTTGGGTTTAGAAAAGGAAGAGAAACCAGAGATCAAATTGCCGACATGCGCTGGATCATAGAGAAAGCAAGGAATTCCAGAAAAACAGCTATTTCTTGTTTCATCGATTACGCTAAAGTTTTTGACTGTGTGGATCATAACAAACTGGGGAAAGCTCATAAAGAGATGGAAATACCAGACCACCTTACTTGTCTCCTGAGAAACCTGTATACGGGTCAAGAAGCAACAGTTAGAACCCTTTATAGAACAAATGATTGGTTCAAGATGGAGAAAAGAGTACGACAGGGCTGTCTGCTGTCACCCTGTTTGTTTAACCTATACACTGAGCACATCATGAGAAATGCTGGGCTGGATGAGTTACATACTGGAATCAAGATACACGGGAGAAACAGCCACAACCTCAGACATGCGATGATGCTATTCAAATGGCAGAAAGCGAAGAAGAACTAAAGAGCCTCTTGATGAGGGTGAAGGAGGAGAGTGAAAGAGCCAGCTCAAAACTAAATATTAAAAAACCTAACATCACGGCATCTGGCCCCATTACTTCCTGGCAAATAGAAGGGGGAAAGGTGGAAGTAGTGACATTTCCTCTTCCTGGACTCTAAAATCACTGCGGATGGTGACTGCAGCCATGAAATCAGAAGATGATTGCTTCTTGGCAGGAAAGCTAAAACAAATATAACAGCGTGTTGGAAAGCAGAGACATTACTCTGCCAACTAAGGTCTGTAAAATCAAGGCTATGGTCTTCCCAGTGGTCAGGTATGATTATGAGAGCTGTACCATCAAGAAGGCAGAATGTCAGAGAATTGATGCCTTGGAACTGTGGTGCTGGAGAAGACTCCTGAAAATCTCTTGGAAAGGAAGGAGATCAAACCAGTTAATCTTAAGGGAAATCAACCCTGAATACTTGTTGGAAGGACTGGTGCTGAAGCTGAAGCTCCAGTATTTTGGTTATCTGATGCTAACAGCCGACTCATTGGAAAAGTCCCTGATGCCGGGAAAGATTGAGGGCAGAAGAAAAAGAGGGTGTCAGAGGATGAGATGGCTCAATGGCATCACTGATGCAATGGACATGAACTTGGGCAGACTCCGGGATATGGTAAAGGACAGGAAGGCCTGGCATGCTGCTGTCCATGGGGTCACAAAGAGTCAGACGCGACTGGGTAACTGAACACAACAAAAAGAGTTCATATAATACTAAGACTGGACATTTAATAATGTAGCATCCATTACAGAAAAGGAAGATCAGAGAAATGCATGAAAGCTAAGGCAGAATTTGAAAGGTGCTGAAGAAAGCTTTGCTTCATACTCTGTGGTGACGTAAATGGGAAGGAAATCCAAAAAGGAGGGGTATGAATATACACATAGCTGATTCACTTGGCTGTACAGCAGAAACTACTACAACATTGTAAAGCAACTAAACCCCATTAAAAAGAGAGAGAGAGAGAATGAGATAAAACAACAAAGAACAAATTCTTTCCCCATGCAAATAAGTTCCAGTTCTTTCAAGGTCTCCATTTGTATTTCCTTCTTTTCCTTGTTTCGGTGAAGTACAAAGCTCCAAGTAAAATTTCTTTGACCCAGTTTCTTTTATTTGCTCTCACAAAAAATCAAACCTCATTTTGGATCATGTTATTCTTTATTTCATAATCTTCTTTTAGCTTCTGACAGTCAGTCCCCTCAGCCCTTCCATGTGCAAATCAAGGATTCCCTATTTGCTTATTTTTAAATTATCTTCAAGATGAAATTATAATAAATGTAGAATTAACAGGCTCAAATAATGTTTTTAGGCTGATAAAAAAAAAACCAAAGGCAGTTGAAATTAATACATTTAGCTTGTGATTAAGGGCGTCAGAAATTTCCACCTGAGGTTTTGTTAATTTAACTTACCAGAGGGGAAATCATAATTACAGATGAATGCATATTTGTTGTTGGGAAGCCGGCAGAAGATTCCCATTTTTCCTGATGACAGACAGTTTCCTTGGCTAAAATAAATAACTTTGCTCCTCCAGTGAACCCCAAAAGTACAGAATGCAGCTACAATGTTGGCATAGCTCACTTTTTTTTTCCATTTTCTGCTTTCACAGTATTCTGTGAATGCTTGCTTTGTAGAAGACTGAATATACTAGCAACAATTTATTGTCATTTTCCTCTTTTACCTGCTATAAAAGGTTTCTGATTTTTTTTTCTTAATGAAAACCTGCCATGTCGGGATTAATAAATCATTCTGTCTGATTATTTTGTGACACTCATGTGGAGAGTGAGGAGGATTGAAATCTGTGTTTGGAGACTGAAAGTTTTCATACTGCAAAGGAAAGTTTCTGTATTCTTTTTCAAGGTTAGTCTTTGTGAAGAATTTATTCTTATATAGTTTGGATGTCATTCCATTAAAATATGGATGAGCCAAATTAACATTTTGATACTTTGTAACTGAGGTGCATTTTAACATCCTTCCACCAGAAATCACTAGTGAAATAGTACTAAAAACAGGTAAGTGTATTAGATAAGGTCGGAGCACAGAAGACGGAAGAGAAGTGGTCAGTTGGATCCTATGATGAGACTAAATTAGGAATGCACCCCAAAAGACAAGAATGTATGATTCCAGCTGTGTGAGGTATCTACAGTGGTCAAATTCACAGAAACAGAAATAGAATGGTGGTTACCAGGAGCTAGCGGGATTGGGGAAAGGGAAGTTGTTATTTAATCGATACATAGTTTCAGATTTATAAGATAAAAAAGCCATGGAGCTCTGGAAATCTGTTTCACAACAGTAGCTGTACCTAACATTTCTAAAGTGAAGAAGTGAGGTTGCTCAGTCGTGTCTGACTCTCTGCGATCCCGTGGACTGTAGGCCACCAGGCTCCTCAATCCAAGGGATTCTCCAGGCAAGAATACTGGAGTGGGTTGCCATTTCCTTCTCCAGGGATCTTCCCAACCCAGAGATCGAACCCGGGTCTCTTGCATTGCAGGCAAGACGCTTTAACCTCTGAGCCACCAGGGAAGCATTAGTAAACATTGCTAACATTACTAAATGTTAGTAATGAAACATTTTAACATTACTAAACTATACACTTACAAATGGTGAAGATGGTAATTTTTTTTTTTTTTTACAATTGAAGTGTAGTTGACTTACAGTGTTGTGTTTCAGGTGTACAGCAAAGTGATTCAAGTTATTCTTTTTCAGATTATTTTCTATCATAGTTAGGACAGTAAATCTTATGTTTTTTTTTTTTTTTTTAACCACAATAAAAAGAAAGCGAGGAATGCAAATTGTCAATTGAATTTAGCCACAGAGAGGTCATTTGGGACCTCAGCAAGAATATGGTTTTCTGGAGGTTGGAGAGTGAGCCCACTTGAGGCAGTGGAAGAGGGGCTGGCAGCTGAGGAAACGGAGATTATGTAAGTAAACTTACTTCATAGTGTTTGGATGTTAAAAGGTACATGGGGGAAATAGAAGGTGAAGGTGTTTTTGTTGTTATTGTTGTTTTAAGAGAAACTATAGCATTTTTGTGGAGAAGGCAATGGCACCCCACTCCAGTACTCTTGCCTGGAAAATCCCATGGACATAGAAGCCTGGTGGGTAACAACCTGTGTAGTCTCAAAGAGTCGGACACGACAGCGACTAAACCACCATAAATAAAGCCTGGTAGGCTGCAGTCCATGGGGTCACTAAGAGTTGGACATGACTGAGCGATTTCACTTTCACTTTTCACTTTCATGCATTGGAGAAGGAAATGGCAACCCACTCCAGTGTTCTTGCCTGGAGAATCCCAGGGACGGGGGAGCCTGGTGGGCTGCCACCTATGTGGTCGCACAGAGTCAGACACGACTGAAGCGACTTAGCAGCAGTAGCAGCAGCATAGCATTTTTGAATGGGGATGCAAAGCCTGTAGGGGGCAAGTAGAAAATGTGAGAGAAATTGACTGAGGCCAGAGATTGATTGAGGCCGCTGAGAAAAGGGGAGGAGCTAGAGTCTACAGCATAAGGAATTAGCAATTTGAGAGTTGCCAGGACTGGTGGATAGAGTTCCTCTGGCTGCTCCTACAGGTATGGTCAGGTTGATAAGTTAATGAGATGGGCATCCTCACTCCTGCTTTGCCTGAGCAGACGGTTTACATGGGTCCCCATTGAAAAGCGTAGAAAGGCCCAGTACAGAGATTATACAAAGAAAGGCACAATTGCAAAGAAAGATAATGCACAAATAGCTCTTTGTTCATTTTCCCTGAGAAAAGCAAGCCAAAAGTCTGCAAGCCCAGCTCTCCAGCCATATCTGGGAAGTGCTCATACCTGTCTCCAGTGAGAAATGAAAAGTGACTTAAGTAACAGACCGAGCCGAAAGTCTTGCTGCTTCAGAGGTGCTATTAATTAAAGCTTCTTCCAACCCAAAAAAGAATATGTATTGGGGAATGACAGAATGAGAATAGATATTGATGTCTGTACCCCATACTAAATGAGATAGTTTAAAATTTTCTTAAGTCTATTATCTTCAGACATTGGCTAAGCAAAGGAATAGATAATCAGTGTGTATGACACATGGGAAACCTCCTGAGTACATTTGTTTGGAAACTTAGAAATCTGGCTTTAAAGGGTATTTTATGAGTTATATGAACTTTATTTTCAAATGGTATTCATTTTTCCAGTCAACAGAGTTTGTGGAGGTGTTGGAAAACTCAACTCCTTCAATTCACTCTTTTTTTATTACCTGTCTTCATTATGTATTATATATTAATATATAGGTATTGATATATATTACATACTATGTAATATATACATTATGTATCAATATATAGGTATTAATAATATTTTATTTTTTCTAGGATATTGATAATTCTTTATGTTTTAAAGGACATTTTGAAAGGTTTTTTTTTTTTGGCGTTCTAGTCATTTCTTTGAGGTTGTTCTTGTATCAAAGAACAGTTCTTAAACAGTAATACCTGTTTCACCTGAATTGGGAAACAGTCTCCAGAAGGTACAAGATATATTCTGTGGAAAAATAATGTGCACATAGTGAGTTTGTACTTGAAAACAATAAATTTCTCCAATGCATTTATTCAACAAATACTTGTTTGTTGTTTTCTATGTTGTAAGTGCTTTGTTTTACTTATACCAGTGAACGTAACTGTCCCTGACCTCAGGGAGCTTCTAGTCTAGTGAGGGAGTCCAGATTCAAACAAATAACCACATAAATTGTATAATTAATATAGTAACAAATTACGTGAAGAAAAAGTACAAGGTGGTATAAAACCATATGACACAGGCAGCATTTTGGCAGTTTGGGAAATTAGGGAGACCTCCCTGAGGAGGTGACATTTAAATTGAGGCCAGAAGGATACTTAAGAATTAGTGTGATAAAGGTGTGGCAGACAGCTGGGTATAGAAAGTGACATGGAATAGCTGCACAGTGGCCTTGAGGTGGGAAGAAGTTTGGCCTGTTTAAGAAGAGGTGGAAGACCCCTGGACGGGAGCAAGCCAGACAGAGAGAAAGCTCTGTGAGAAAGGCTGGTGAGTGGGGAGCCCAGGAGTACAGCTATCCATGGAGCAGTGCTGGCAGCATCCAAGAACCAGACAGGATCAGATTTATGTTTTTAAAAGTTCACTCCGGTAGCTGTGTGGAGACATTATTCTCTGTGGCAGGGGGTCAACAAACTTTTTCTGTAAGAAATGAGATAGTAAATATACTAGATTTTGTGAGTCACTTGGGTCTGTTGCAGCTACCCAGCTCTCCATGTTTTATGGAAGTAGCCATAGACATTATGTAAGTGACTGAACCTGGCTGTGTTCTAGAAAACTTATTCATAGATGCTGACATTTGAATTTCATATAGATTTTACGTGTTGTGAAATAGTCTTTTTTATTTTTTAAATCATTTAAAGATATGAAAGCCATTATTAGTTCCCAGGCCACGTGAAGATAGGAGGCAGGCTGACTTTGACCTGGGAGCTGGGGTTTGCTGACTCCTGTTACAGCGCTTATTTTCTTATTTGTCCAACTTTTTTTTTCCTCTGCCTCTTAAATGATGTTTACTTCTACCTTGACATTTTTCTTAAGTTATCTACACTTTTTTCCAACACTCTGGTAAAGATATGACCAGTACTAAATAAAAAATGGGAATATAACCTCTTCTATTTTTATCTTAGTGTTACATTTTCCATTTGAAAATCAATTGACATGACTGACCCATTCTACTTTTTTCCACAGGCTTTTAAAAAAATGAATAATTTTTTGTTTTTCCTGTTTATTTTTTTCCCCCAAAGTGTTACACTTGGTGCTTTCTTCTTTCAGACCTCACACCGAATTTTTTCATCTTCTCTTTACCTGGTAATAACTCTTAAATTTAATTCTGACATTCAAAAGAAAAAATGGTAGAGACATCAAGAAAACAAAATGCATCCTATTCAAACAACACAATTGCTTGCAAATGTTTGTTTCTGATTAGATGAAATAGTTTCTTTACATCAAGGTAAACGACATCCATGTTATTTCAGATCTGCAAATAATTATTCTGACTTAAAGGGAAATTCCTAGTTACTTTTGTGTATTGTGCTCTTCAGCCCCACAGGATGCTGGAAAGCATAAGGTTTTGGAAAGAGTATATACAGACTTGGTTCAACATCCATCTGAGCCTTACGAGGTATATGATATGATATGATATTGGGCAACTTAATTAATTTCTTGGAGCTTAAGTTTCTCTGAAGCATGCAAAATACATAGTCAGTGATGGAAATTCCCACCCACCTTTCTTCCCCCTGTAAGCATGACAGTTTATCACATAAAAGTTGCTATGTTAAAAAACGGCCTATATTTGGTGATTGTGAGGGTGTTTGGTGTTAGTTTTAACCTTCTGCAGATATAAAGTTTAAAAAAAAATCTAGCGGTATTCCAAAATGGAACCAATGTGCTTTTAAGGTGGTATACATGATTAAAGTCTGTTCTTTTCATTAATATTTCCTCTGCCTTGTTTATTTTACTTCTGAAAACTCAGGTTTGACAGTTCTCTGGAAGACCTACCTCAGACTGGACCTCACCCACCTACAACTGCTCAGGTTTTACATATTGGTGGCCAAGTAGCCACAGTTTCTAAAGTAACTACATATTCTAGGTAGAGTTTTTTTCCTCTTGTCTGTCTAAATTTTAATGCTGGTGGTGATAGGTACTAAAACTGTTTGAGTATTAATAAAAAGGAAAAGCTGATCATAGATTACAGAACTGACATTAATATATAGACAGAGCTTGGCACTCAGCCTTGGTGGAACACTGCTTTACACTACTTTTAAATTTTTCATTTTTTGTTTTGATTCTGAGTTCTAATTTAGAGTCAGGAAATCTGTGCCTTTTCTCTATTCAGTGTGATTTGGAAAGTCATCTTTCTTGAGTTTGTCATAAGTCTATTGAATTAGAGCATTCCCATCTAAAAAAGAACTGATAGAAATTTTATGTTCTAGGTGCCCAGATATATTCTAAATGTATTGAGGTTAATTTTCCTAAGATTTTGAAGGACTCTGCTCATACTCAATCTTTTATACTATTAATTGTGGTACAATATGATGAAAGAAATTCATTATAATTTCCTTTTCTTCTTATAGAAGAAGGATAATTTAGCTGATTGATTTTTTTAGATGACTTTTTTGTAGACTTAAGTGTCTTGTCATTATTTGCCATTATTTCCCTGAAATAGAAGCCATTGTCCCAAAGATGCAGAGTAATTGAAAAACTCAAAGTTGAGTCAGTTGGTAACTTTATTCTTCCACTTATGACACTCATATTCCTCTGCTGCTTATCACATTTTTCTTTTCTTTTTCTCAGACCCCATTTTTTCTTTTCTAGCCATTCACAACAGTTAAAACATATCTACACAGTTCAATTAAATTATAGACTTATCAAAAATTATACTTAAGCAATTCTCTCTCTGTGTATGCATATATATATAATAGATAAATGACTTACCACGGTTTTCTTAGTTTGTCTTCTAATATTTTGTAAAATTAGAGCCAGTGGAACTAGGAATAATGAATTATCAAATTCTTCTAGAAGGGAGAAGAGGAGACAGGGAGAAGAGACTTATATCAACCCTCACAGTTTTGGGCATCTGAGCTCTTATTCGCTCGAGTTGAGTTTGGTACATAATTATGTTGTGTTAGAGGTGGCCATTGTCACCAATTTTGGAAAAGGCAATCATAGTATAGTGAGGCTATTCATTAAGAACTTATATGCATAATTAAAGAAGAGAGACATAGATTTCATCCCATGCATTTTAAACTTTCTTTTTACCTAATAAAAAAAAGAAGTTCTCAATTCCAGCTTGATAACCAGATTTGAGAGAAGGGCATGGCAACCCACTCCAGTATTCTTGCGTGTAGAATCACCATGGACAGAGGAGCCTGAAGGGCTACATACAGTCCATAGGGTTGCAAAGAATCAGACACGACTGAGAAACTAAGGAACAGCAGCCACCAGATTTGAAAGTCATTACAGTCCTAATGATGGAATGTTAATTCCTATCTAGGTATATGACCTTTTCTAAAAGACCAAAGGAAACCATTAGTTTAAATAATTCGAATTTTGAAGGTAAAATTTCATAGCAGCATATTTGAATCTTTACAGAGCTAACTGAAAATAGAAATACAGAGCATCATTAGAGAAGGTGGTCTTTTTGGTCATATTCACTGTAACTACTGTTTATTTCTGCAAAGGTGTTTGCCCTCCCGAAATAGTTTTACTCTTAATATTTAAAGGTTATTTCTTGTCTGTATTAATATGTATTGTAGCTTCTGAATAAGCAGGCGATTGTACCTGCTTCTCTTGAAAACTCGAGTCTCATTAAAATGTCAGGCTCTGGGTGTATATCATCTCTAAGGTGTATATCATCTCTACATTCTCGTTACATAGAAACTTTTTGGAAAAGTTGGTGTAACCTTCCTTCTTTTTCTGCTTACTAAAAGTCACACTTCATGTTTGGATTTATTTTCTACTTAGTTGTTGACAAAGAAAAAGAAAGGAAGTTGTTGAGAAATCAGTCTTCAAATGTGTATTGTCATATGATACTGATTTCGCTTTAAGTAGGATTAGAGACTGTGAGCTTAAAAACATTCAAAAATGTTTGTATAGTATTTAAACCAGTTTTATGGAGGATTACATATCAGATTTTAATTTCTGAGAGAAATCATAGTAACAGTAAATAAAGGATCTGAGCTCCTTTTACGCTTGTGACATGTCACACCTTTAAAAGTCTAAATATTAACATGGCATGGTTGCTATCTTATCTTTATTATGCTACCCTTCTCACTTTCCTTTTTGTTCCTCTTCTCTGTTTTTCTGCTGACCAATTTAAGCAGCTCCACGAGAAATGTGGCAACAAGTTCTTTGGAAGCTTCTCGAAACTTGTCTACCTTGTCTTCTCCTGCTAGATACAGTGCTGCCGTTCTGAGCAGCGCAGCCGCTACTGTGTCTGCTGTTCTTGCTGCGAGAACCAGGTAGAACTCCATGTACGGTGTGCATCTGATGTGAACCCAGCGCTTTTCACTGTCTTACAACTCACCTCTGAGACAGCATTCCCGTGTGAATCGGCCACAGCCCTGTTAGGAGATCTTAATTGTATTGGGGACATTTTTTCTAGGTTGTGGCTATATCCCACAGAGTGTATTACTGATTTTTCCTAAAATAATCCTTTTATCTCTTTCCATCACCACCATTTATCTGTGATACTTCTCAGTTACGTGGATTGTTGCATGTTGTGTGCCTATTGACTTTTGAGTTTTTATCATTTTTGTGAAACAGAATCAAGCATAAATAGGTATTTTAGGTTTCTGTTGGTTTTACCTTCTCCCACAAGCTGGGTATGTTTGAAGTTGATCTAAAGCCTAACTATTCTAATGTCCATTCATCCTGTAGAAAGAGTAAACCTTTTTATTGTTGTAAGGTTTTGTTTTTACATAATTTCTAGTAGTTTTTATAGCTTTTGATGCTTTCCAAAAGATTGCCTTAATCAACTTTGATGAGAATTTACTCAATTCTGTATTAATGAGTAGAATAACATAGTAGACACTTCATCCTCTTTCTGCTGCTTTGTTCTGTTTCTGTCCCCCCCCCCCCCCCCCCGCTTTGGGAATGTTTTCAAATCACAAACTATAAAAACTACATACTTCCTGCTATCGGTAGTGTGATTTTTCGACTTAAAACTCTTTCTGAATGCTCACCAGGCTCTCCAGTCCTGAAAAATATCACTCACTCCTGGATGCACTTTGCATCAGCCCTGTATCCAAGCCTTTAGCTTTTTCTTATCTCCAGCCCTTGAGGAAATCAACTGGCTCTGTTCATGTTAAGAAAACCAGGTACGGGGGGAGTGGATGTCACAAGGGGGGCTTGCTGTGAAAGGTACTACTTTCTCTGACACTGAAACACTGCATTAACAGCCCAAATGAGAAAATCCTAGAGCTGATTTGTGTCCAGTTTTAAATTAACTGTAATTTCAATGCAGCAATAATGCATGAGCACATTATTTTGTATGATTATTAACTTGACTTTTAATCCTTTGTGACATCTCTTATTAGCACACTTGATATTTGGTATGAAATAGGACCCTGTTTTTTATTGCATGGATATTGCTATATGAGAAGAATTGTTTAATAAGACATACCTTTATACTTTTCAAAAAAATGAAAAAGAATAATAATTGCTTTTGATTGGCTGCTATCTTATTGTTCTTAGATATGAGAGTTTTACTTTGGCAGACAACTTAATTTTCACCATATTTGGGAAATGCTGAAATGCAAAAATGAATTTTTCTCCCAGACTTAACAATTATGCCAAAAATTATTAGGTATAATGTAAAAATAAAAAATCCCAAATGTTTCCTAAAGGTATAATCTTAATGAAATGACTATATTATTTCTGAAAGAACATAAAATTAATGGCAGAGAGTATGACTGTAATTCGTAAAAGCCTGATGTGACACAGGCTGCCTGTTGATCATATGTTTGTGTCCTACCCACAGTGTTATGGATGCACTCAATAAACTTAGTTACAGACATCCCTTGGAGATATTACAGGTTTGGTTCCAAACCACTGCCATAAAGTAAATAGTGCAATAAAGCAAGTCACACATTTTTTTGTTTTCCAGTGCATATAAAAATTATATTTACCCTATATTGTATTCCGTTAAGTGTACAATAGCATTATGTCTAAAAAATTAATGTATATACCTTAATTTAAAACTACGTTATTGCTTAAAGATGCTGACCATTATCGGAACCTTCAGAGAGTCATAATCTTTTTGCAGTAGTAATACCAAAGATCACTGATCACAGATCACTATCAACAAATGTAATAATAATGAAAAATTCTGAAATCTTGTGAGGGTTACCAAAATATGACACAAAGTGGGCAGCACATGCATTTGGAAAAATGGTCCTGATAGACTTGCTTGATACAAGGTTGCCACAAACCTTCAGTTTGTGAAAAGAAACAATATGTATGAAGCACAGTAAAGTGCTTAAATAAGCTGTGTCTGTGTAACTCTGGATAACTTAAGGGAGATGTTTAAACAGGGGGAAGATATATCATTGTACGTTTTGCTCTAAGGAAAAAAAAATACCCAAAATTATTTGTGGAATTGTGATCATTAAATGAGCAGAAATATAACATTGTTAGGGCTAAGTTTATACAAAGACAGGTGCTGACTACCCTTGGAATAAAAATTCCTTTGAGAACACAATAGAATCTCTAAATCCTCTATTGCTTTCTTTCTGTCTTTATTTTTAACTCAATGGCTTATGGTATGTTTTGGCTGACATCAGATGGAGATGGAATGAGGAAAAGCACTGGTTATGAGAAAATACCCCATTTCTCCATTTGTGCCATGTTCATTCAGCTTTTGATTTTTTATTCCAGTAAGTTTTGTTCTCACTGTTTAACAGAAAAAGAACAACATAAAAATCCTTATATACCTTGTTTGAAGAATTAATGTTTTTCATTTATCATTGCAAAACTGAGAACAGTTTTATAATTTTTTGGTATGGAGTTGTTACATGGTAGGTCAGTCTGTTTTTAAGCAGGAAAAGTTACTCTAAAAAAATGCATCCCTGATTTCCTTTCAAATTAGTCTCCTTATTGTTTAAATGAACTTTTTTTTTTATTTAAATATGCCTGAAGTTATGAACTGACTGTTTATCCATGGACCTACTTCTAAAGGAAGTGTTAGTAGTAATTTTCATTACTTTTTATTAACAGTTGTAGACACAATCTAAATATGTTTGATATCCAGAGAAGGAAAATGGTTCTTGAGAAGGTAAGCTAGCTGGCATTCTGCAAAGCAAGAGTGCAGGGTTTCCTGAAGAGACCTTGCCACTTCAATGAGACGTGTACTAGAAAGAGCAGTTGGGATAATGTCAGAGGTATTTTATCTCTGATTTTTGCTTTTGTTTAACAGTAATCTTTAAAATTAAAACAGAGGTCTGTATAGTCAAAGCTATGGCTTTTCCAATAGTCATGTATGGATGTGAGAGTTGGACCATAAAGAAGGCTGAACGCCGAAGGATTGATGCTTTTGAACTGTGGTGTTGGAGAAGACTCTTGAGAGTCCCTTGGACTGGAAGGAAATCAAACCAGTCAGTCCTGAAGGAAATCAATCCTGAATATTCATTGGAAGGACTGATGCTAAAGCTGAAGCTCCAACACTTTGGGCACCTGATGCGAAGAGCTGACTCATTGGAAAAGACCCTGATGCTGGGAAAGATTGAAGACAGGAGGAGAAGGAGAGGACAGAGGATGAGATGGTTGGATGGCATCACCAACTCAGTGGACATGAGTTTGAGCAAGCTCCGGGAGATGGTGAAGGACAGGGAAGCCTGGCATGCTGCAGTCCCTGGAGTGGCAAAGGGTCAGACACAAGTGAGCAACTAAACAGCAACAAATCTTTAAAATTATAATAAAGTGTAGTACAATACAAGATGTGTCGTCATTATAGTATTTATATTTAACAAGTTGAATTTTAATACAAAAAGTTTAAGAATTTTGCTTAGGAAAATACAAAAAATTTTCTTGTAAACAGAATTCTGAAACAAAGGAGACTCATGATTGCTCTATATGTCTCAATCCTTTTATAAAGTTCTTAAAGAATTAAGAATTCTTAATAGCATTCTATAAGAATACTTATAATTATGATATTCCAGAAATACTCCTTTCTTACCACTTCAGAATGTGTGTATTCCTATATCAATTTTTGTAAGAGTTTAGCTAACAACTGCTTAGTTTAAACATTGATGTTTAAATCTGTGATGTACAATTGGCTTTTAAAAAATTTAAACATATAATTATGAAAATTAGAATAAAAGTTACCTCAAGATTATTCTTTGAGCAGAGATTCTCTTTTGAAAATAGACTAGAAATTTCCAATTCTTCCCCATCTGCAGCTGAAATTTATTTGTTACAATAGTTACATGAATGTGGGGAAAGAATATAAATTTAAGATAAATCAGATTGCTGACACTGAAAATTAACTTTTCTTCCTTTTTCTTTTGTCCTCATTAGCTCAGTTTTGAAACCTTTGGTCTATCAGTATACATTTTTCTCCATTTTAAGGTTTTGAAATACGAAACAGCATCTTTAGAAAGAAGTTTAATTTGTTTAGAATTTAGGTATACCTTACACCATTTAAGTTTAGAAAAATATGTATATGAGTTGTGATTTTAGAATATACCAATCTAAGTGTTCATGACTATTATATTAATGTTAGTCATTAGTTTGAAATATTTTGCTGTTAGTGATTATTGATAGCATTTTCCCCAAATATAGAATTATATACCCAATGGCTTTATTAATTTTTTAATCTTTACATAATGTTCATATATTTCTTTAAGTAATAAGTAATAGTTAAAAATTAGGGAAAAAAAGATGTTTGATTTTTAGGGGCTTGGACATCATATATTTCAACATGATTGTCTAGATAAAACTTAATTTTCTCCCATTAATACATTAAATATTTTAAGTTAATAGAGATCTATTCCCCTAGAGATTTTTCAGCTCTGCTGATCAATCCTGATATAAATAAAACTCCCTTGCTTATAACTTAGATTTTTAAAATTCTTTATAATCTGCACACCCTTTGTATCTAAAGAGTACTATTAAAGATTTAAACATCTCAGAGTCTTTGGAAGAAAATATATACAGAACTGTGTACAAAGGTTACAAAAATTATGAAAACATTTTTTGCTTATGAGATACTGTGTGTCATTTAAAACTGAGTTGAGGAGATGAGATTATACCTGACCTCAAAATCCTGGATCAGAACTATCTACAAACTACATTTAGAAGCAGAATTACTAGTGCAGATGAAGGATGTTTATTTGCTAAATGTGCTTATCTCTAGATGTCTGAGCTACATATTACAGGATGTAGCATTTCTGGAACATACACTCTGTGCTCAGCAGTGTGTTCAGTACTTGATGTGTGTTACATGTGTTATCTCATTGTATTTCATTTAATCCTAGCAATAACCTTGGAATAACAGTAGCATTTTTTTGAAGTAGGTTGAGTCATGCTAGTAAAGTAATGCTCAAAATTCTCCAAGCCAGGCTTCAGCAATACGTGAACTGTGAACTTCCAGATGTTCAACCTGGTTTTAGAAAAGGCAGAGGAACCAGAGATCAAATTGCCAACATCTGCTGGGTCATCAAAAAAGCAAGAGAGTTCCAGAAAAACATCTATTTCTGCTTTATTGACTACACCAAAGCCTTTGACTGTGTGGATCACAATAAACTGTGGAAAATTCTGAAAGAGATAGGAATACCAGACCACCTGACCTGCCTCTTGAGAAACCTGTATGCAGGTCGGGAAGCAAATGTTAGAACTGGACATGGAACAACAGACTGGTTCCGAATAGGAAAAAGAGTACGTCAAGGCTGTATATTGTCACCCTGCTTATTTAACTTATTTTTCTGGGCTCCAAAATCACTGCAGATGGTGATTGCAGCCATGAAATTAAAAGACGCTTACTCTTTGGGAGAAAAGTTATGACCAACCTAAACAGCATATTGAAAAGCAGAGACATTACTTTGTCAGCAAAGGTCCATCTAGTCAAGGCTGTGGTTTTTCCAGTGGTCATGTATGGATGTGAGAATTGGACTATAAAGAAGGCTGAGCACCGAAGAATTGATGCTTTTGAACTGTGGTGTTGGAGAAGACTCTTGAGAGTCCTTTGGACTGCAAGGAGATCCAACCAGTCCATTCTAAAGGAGATCAGTCCTGGGTGTTCATTGGAAGGACTGATGTTGAAGCCGAAACTCCAATACTTTGGCCACCTGATGCAAAGAGCTGACTCATTTGAAAAGACCCTGACACTGGAAAAGATTGAGGGCGGGAGGAGAAAGGGATGACAGAGGTTGAGGTGGTTGAATGGTACCACCGACTCAATGGACATGAATTTGGGTAGACTCTGGGAGTTGGTGATGGACAGGACAGGGAGGCCCGGCGTGCTGCAGTTCATTGGATCGCAAAGAGTCGGACACGACTGAGCGACTGAACTAAACTGAATCACAGTGTTTCAGGTATACAATATAAGTGAATTGCTTTACTGTATGCCTGAAACATTGTAAGTCAACAATATTTTTCATATTCTTGAAGTTCCATTATAGGTTATTACAAGATACTGAGTATAGTTCCCTGCTATACAGTAGGCCTTTGTTTATCTGTTTTATATACAGTAGTATGTATCTGTTAATCCCAAATTGCTGATTTATGCCCCCTTTCCCCTTTGGTAACCCACAAGTTTGTTTTCTATATCTGTGAGTCTACTTCTGTCTTGTAAATAAGTTCATTTGTATTTTTTTTTTTTTTTAGATTCCACACGTGAGTGATGGCATATGATATTTGTCTTGTAAATAAGTTCATTTGTATTTTTTTTTTTAGATTCCACATGTGAGTGATGGCATATGATATTTGTCTTTCTCTGTGTGACTCAGTATATAATTTCTAGGTTTATCCTTGTTGCTGTAAATGGCATTATTTCATTCTTTTTATGGCTGAGTAATATTCCATTGTATATATGTGCCACATCTTCTTTATCCATGGGAATCCATTCTGTTGATGGACACTTAGGTTGCTTCCATGTTTTGGCTATTATAAATAGTGCTGCTATAAACACTGGGGTGTGTGTATCTTTTTGAATTAGAGTTTTTGTAAAATAAAATAATTTGTCCATCACAAATCTTTTAAAAGGTACTTAATGCTTAAATTTGGTTTCCATTAATATTCTTTATTGTGTCTTTGCTGATAATTGTGTTCAGCATGGCCATTAGGTAAACTGTCTTTCACTTTTTATTTATGATAAAATTATTAAACTGCTTAAGTTTTTCATATTTTTTTAACATCAAGCAGATTTGAGTTTTCATTAAACTCATTAGAAATGATAGAAGAAGATGATAGCTCTGCTACACTTGAATGTGAGGGAACAATAATAGGGAATAGTATTTCAAGGTAGTTAAAATAGCTCTAATGTGGTTCTTCAAAACTACCTGTTGTCACAAGTGCCCTAAACCCACCATCAGGTTTGGATGACTCCTGGGAGGACTTAGCAGAACTTATAGTCTCTAGTAGTGCTCATGATTGAGAGTCATTCCAGTGAAAGATTACAAAGCAGAATCAGCACGGAGAAAGGTGCATGGGGCCAAGTCGAGAAGAAAGGAGGCTGTAGTTTCCAAACCTCCTCGTGAGGTCACCCGTGATGTGTGGATGCCTATGGCAAGGAGTTACAAGACATGCAAAGTGTTCTCTACCAGAGAAGCTCTTTAGAAACTAAGTTCCTGAGACGGGTTTCGTTGGGGCTCATCACGTAGGCATGCTGTGCCTCATTCGTACCCAGTCTCCAGCTTGCAGAAGGACAGCAGGTGTTTATCATAAACCACACTGTTGATAAAGTTTAGGTGCAGTGAGCACTCTTTGTCTTTTAGAGAAACTTTTATATGACTGTAGGGAACTGTTTACCAGCCAAGTTCCCAAAAGCCAGTCACAGGGCAGCCTTGCAGCAGCCTTCCTAAGGGTAGGTAGTGTCAGCCCGCTCTGTTAGGCTGTGCAGGGTTCAAGAGGCATTGGGGAAATTAGGTAATACAGTCATTTACAGTAATATGGTGGGCATGATTACAGTTGAAACTTCAGCCTAAGAGTATAACTAAGGGTATTTATTTTGTCTAGCTGTTGATTTCAGGTATTGAAGGAATTGAGTTTCTGTGCATAGAATTATTTAGGAAGTGGTAGCTCAGTTTCTGTTGACAAGCCACTAGGAAGTATTCTTGTGGTCATTGTTACCATTTTTATTATACTTCATTTGAGAGAAACTGTTTATAGTATTACATCATTCCAGAAGTGCCTACTTTAGAATTTGGACTACCTAGAATTATTTTTTTAATGATGATATGTAAGTATAAATAACAAATGACTGGGGTAATAAAACCATATCATCTTCTATATCAAACTGGAACCAGTGTAAATAAGACCTCCTGTTAAGCAAATAGCTCTGATTGAGAGAGGACAGTGGCAGACTTGTCTCTTGTTTTCTTGTATCATGAACACTGAACACTGGATGCTGTGTTAGGCTGCAGATTTTGTCTCCTGTTTTCCACTATGTAACACAGTGTCTGGCATGTGTTATAGTAGGTGCTTAAGTATTTACTGAATGAATGAGTAACTGAGTGAGTGTGTGAGTGAAATGAGTGACTGGTGAGATGTCAGGGAAACTTAGTCCATGAGATACCACAAGAATGTGGTAAAGAAAAAGCCGCGTCTGCCATTTCACAGATAATCAAGGACTCTCCAATAATTAATTGTTGTATTCTACATGACCCTTCTGGAATGTTGAGATAGAGGAAATTAGCTGCTTATTTAAAAGAATTGGCTGTGTAACTTTTCCAGTGCCTAATTTCTCAGGTTTGGGCTTCCCTGGTGGCTCAGTGGTAGAGAATTTGCCTGCCAATGCAGAAGAGGTGGTTTGATTCCTGGGCCAGGAAGATCCCCTGGAGAAGGAAATGGCAACCCACTCCAGTTCTCTTGCTTGGATAATCCCGTGGACAGAGGAGTCTGGGTTATAGTAAACAGAGTTGCAAAAGAGTCAGACATGGCTTAGCAACTAAACGACAAAAACAACAATTTCTCAGAGTAGACCTTTTAAAGGGAATTTCCAAAGATTGAACAAATGCAACCCAATTGTTTTCCTTTCCTTTTCTTTTTTCTGTTTTAAAGAGAGTCAGTCCCCTGTCATGGTATTAGAGTTTTCTTTAAAATATCAATTAATCAATATTTTTGTTTTTCTTAGAGATTTAATAGGCTGAGAAAAGGACAAATCACTACTAAGTTAGATTACTATCACTTTACCAAAAACGTCTCCTCCTTTTCTCTCCAGCAATGCCCAGGAGTCTTCTCTGCAGTCTGCCCCATCAGCAGGTGCAGCTTGGAGCTCCCCCGAGAGGCCGGGAAGCCCAGGCTTGGCCAGACCAGGGGTAGCCGGACTCACCACTGCTGCTGCCTTCAAGCCTCTGGGGTCCAGTGGGATCAAGTCACCAAGCTGGCAACGGCCCAGCCAAGCAGGTACTTCGCCAGATAAATCTCTTGCTTTTTTACATTTAAATGTAACTATGAAAATGTGTTCTGGGATATATTTCAGCTAGAATTCACTGCTGAAACCCTTCTCAATCATCTGAGATTTACAAAAGACCGGGAAGAGTAGTTGCAGCTATTTTTTCCTCTGAAGTGTCTGATTAACATTCTGTGTGTGTGTGACACAGCTGCTACTTGCTATTTATAATTATAGAATTGAGAGCATTTCCTGGTTTTCCAGATTACCCAAGAAGCATGGGTTGAATTGTAAATTTGGGGTCTTATTAACAAACTATGTTGTTTGAAGATTAGCCTTGGACATACAACATCCTGGTTTTGATCATATACACAGAATAACAGGGACAGATACACTTGCTGCCATCAGTTATTGAAGAAAGAAAGAGTCTTTTACTTCCCGTCTTTGGGCTCCATCTGGAAACCTGACTTTACATTCACTTCTATAGATAAATCTTGCCTGGAGAATCCCAGGGATGGGGGAGCCTGGTGGGCTGCCGTCTGTGGGGTTGCACAGAGTCGGACACAACTGAAGCGACTTAGCAGCAGCAGATATGTCATCAAGATTCCCTTTACTACCCAGCCACTGGTAATTTACTTCCTATCAGGCTTCCCTGATAGGGAAGAATCTGCCTGCAGTGTCAGAGACCCTGGTTCGATTCCTGGGTCAGGAAGATCTGCTGGAGAAGGGACAGGCTACCCACTCCAGTATTCTTGAGCTTCCCTTGTGGCTCAGTTGGTAAAGGGTCCACCTGCAATGCAGGAGACCTGGGATTGATCCCTGGGTTGGGAAGATCCCCTGGAGAAGGGAAAGGCTACCCACTCCAGCATTCTGGCCTAGAGAATCACATGGACTGTATAGTCCTTGGAGGTCACAAAGAGTCTGACTTGACCAAGTGACTTTCACTTCACTTCTCACCCTCAACCTTGTTGACCTCCAAGTGGTACCTCCAACGCTATGTGTCTGAGAATACCCTACCTGTCTCTGGGGATGATAACCAGGCACCAGAGCGAGAGTGAAAGCTTGAGACTCCATTCCCACGCTCTCACAGTTACTAACACGTAATGATTCCATCTCTTACTTAGTATTTCTCAAATTTCTTTTCTTCTCTTTGTGGTCTCAGCAACTGCCTTGGTTCAGGCCCTGGTCTTTGCAGACAACTCCTAACTAATTTCCCCATCTCCTTCTCAGCCTGGAAGTCTGTCCTCCTTACTGCAAGGGATATTTCTAAAACTCATTTGCCCATGTTACTCTCCTGCTGCACAGGCTGGACTGTTTCCCCCTTCCTTCACTAATCATTAAGACCTTTTCCCTCTGACCTCTGCTAACTTTTCAGTCTCATCTCCTGCTGCTCACACTTTGTAACTGCTCTGGTTTTACTAAAACTTCTTCAGTTACTGAGACTTGCCATGTTAATTTGCTTTTGAAAGTTCAGGTTCTTCTGCAAAGAAGACACTTTTTTAACTTATCCCTTGTATATTTCTAGTCTTCCTTCATCAGTTTTGGGATGGGTATTAATTGAATATACAAGGGGCTGCTTTGGAAAATATGATAACTTTATAACTTTCTATATAAAAATAGGTCATTTATTATTTTTTTTTTAGTTGATAAGAGTGGAAAGAATGAATTTTTAGTTAATTAGGAATCCATCTTTGTGTTTCGTATTTTCCATAACATTTAAATATATTAACGCTAACTTCATATACTGTAAGTAAATTATCTTTAGTAAATTACTAATTATTTATATAGTTAAAATTTATTTCATAGTGTCATTTTCATGTTTTTGAATTACCATTACTCATTTTTAAAGCTAAAAGCATTGTGTGGAAGAAAGAGGAAAGGCCATTACACATGACCTGGGCTATTTTGTTTGCTTGTTTATTATTATTATCTTAATTAAAAAAATTTTTTTTTAATTTGACTGAGCTGCTCAGCGGGTAGGATCTTAGTTCCCCAACCAGGCATCAAACCTGTGCCCACTACAGTGGAAGTGCAGGGTCCTAACCACTTGACTGCCAAGAGATCCCCTGATTGAGACTATTTGAAACAAAAGACTATTTTATTACTTTTGAAAACTTAAAAGATTTAGAATAATATCATTAGCAAGACCTATTTTCTTGGAAAAAATGCTGACACCTCAGCCCTCAGTTCAGTTCAGTTCAGTCGCTCAGTCATGTTCGACTCTTTGCGACCCCATGAATCACAGTACACCAGGCCTCTCTGTCCATCACCAACTCCCGGAGTTCACTCAGACTCATGTCCATTAAGTCGGTGATGCCATCCAGCCATTTCATCCTCTGTCATCTCCTTCTCCTCCTGCCCCCAATCCCTCCCAGCATCAGGATCTTTTCCAATGAGTCAATTCTTTGCATGAGGTGGCCAAAGTACTAGAGTTTCAGCTTTAGCATCAGTCCCTCCAATGAACAGCCAGGGCTGATCTTGTTTAGAATGGACTGGTTGGATCTCCTTGCAGTCCAAGGGCCCTACACATTTTTAATTATTTCCACTTATTTAGAACTTATTTATGACAATGAAGAATTGCTGTATTTATTTTATATATGATTAGAATACAAAAAGTAACTTTCACAAAAAATTTGGGGGGTATAGTCATTGGAAGCAAACAGGAGAATGTTTCCTAAAAGAGCAAGGAAAAGACTAAATTTCAGAGGTAGAACTGAAAGGAGGGTACAGAGTATACATGCTGTGAAGCTCAGGAAGCTATGTGTACCGCTTTTGGAAAATCAGAAACTGTGGGCAAAATACTACTCAGCCTGTTAGAATAAAAAGAAAACTTCCAATTGATGTCAAACTCTTGGAGGATACACTACAGCAAAATTACCACAAGAGGGCGATAGAATCCTTTTTTTCTCTCATTCTAATATAATTTAATAATCAAAACAGGCAAATAAATATAATCATGATTCACATGGTTAGTATTTAAAATATTAACCCTTTTACAGAAGGTGTAGCTGAATTTAATCTGAGCAAAACTATAACAGGATAGAAAACTGTATGTTATATAGTATAAAGCATTAATTATTATTAAAAGGAAGTATGTTTTGCCATTGTGAAGTGTTAGTTGAATTACATCTTGATGCTTAAATCAGAAAATATTTGCAGAACTCCTGCTGTTTATCTTGCTCTAGGTACTATACTGGCACTTAGTGAGTTTATGTTATGTTAAAATTACTTATTTTATGTTACTTTGTAAAAATTGTAAAATAAATACAAAATTCCTAGCCACTCAAGTTCTTTTATTCTACTCTAACAGTATACCGTATTTCAAACAAAGTAAAACAATACCTCAGGATCTACTCTTAGTCTCTCATAAATAGTTTGAAGGACTTCCTTATGCAAATGTTTCCCATTTGTTCTTTTGATTTAGAAGGTTTTAACTGTCACATTTGACTGTGTGGATCATGACAAACTGGAAAGCTCTTAGAGAGATGGGAATACCAGACCCTCTTACCCGTCTCCTGAGAAACCTGTATGCAGGTCAAGAAGCAACAGTTGGAACCCTGTATGGAACAACTGATTGGTTCGAGATCAAGAAAGGAGTACGACAGGGCTGTCTGCTGTCACCCTGTTTGTTTAACCTATATGCTGAGCACATTGTGAGAAATGCTGGGCTGGATAAGTTACAAGAAGAAATCAAGATAGGTAGGAGAAATATCAACAGCCTCAGATATGCAGATGATACCACTCTACTCTTGTTGAGGGTGAAGGAGGAGAGTGAAAGAGCCGGCTTAAAACTAATATTAAAAAAACTAAGATCATGGCATCCTGCCCCATTGCTGCATGGCAAATAGAAGGGTAAAAGGAGGAAGTAGAGATTTCCTCTTCTTGGGCTCTAAAATCACTGCGGACAGTGACTGCAGCCATGAAATCAGAAGACAGTTGCTTCTTGGCAGGAAAGGGGTGGCAAGCCTAGACAGTGTGTTGAAAAGCAGAGACATTACTCTGCCAACTAAGGTCCGTATAGTCAAGGCTATGGTCTTCCCAGTGGTATCGTTATGGTTATGAGAGCTGGACTGTAAAAAAGGCAGAATGCCAAAGAATTGATGCCTTTGAACTGTGGTGCTGGAGAAGACTCCTGAAAGTCCCTTGGACAGCAAGGAGATCAAGCCAGTCAATCTTAAGGGAGATCAACCCTAAATATTCACTGGAAGGACTGATGCTGAAGCTCCAGTATTTTGGTCATCTGATGCGAACAGTTGACTCATTGGAAAAGTCCCTGATGCTGGAATAGATTGAGGGCAGAAGGAGAAGAGGGCATAAGAGGATGAGATGGCTGGGTGGCATTACCGATTCAGTGAACGTGAACTTGGACAAGTTCTGGGAGATGGTGAGGGACAGGGAGGCCTGGCGTGCCGCAGTCCATGGGGTCGCAAAGAGTTGGACACGACTAGGTGATTGAACAACAAAAGTTGTCGCATGATGTATTCTTAATGTTCTTCACAACTGACCTGTGAAAAGGACAGTTTCCACCAAAGGTTGCAAAAGCTGCAGAGGCAAGTCACTGCACTCCTTTGGACTCAGATAGAGCATTGGCAGGTGGCATTGCTTCTCTCACACGGAGAACTTCAGGTGTCTTTTTCTTGATAGTTCACAGCTGTGCTCTAGTGTGGGTTAAGAAAAGAGGAAAAAAAGATTTTTTAATCCCCCTGCCCTCCCACCATCACCAAAGAGTTCCTATCACCAGTGATGTCATTTTAAAATAATTCCTACAGTGGGGTAGGAAGGATGGGATCAGAATCACTAAAATGCAGTCTGTGGCCCATTTAGTTGATAATGAGACAGTTTAATGGATCATAGCCAGTATTTTCATTAAAAAAGGAAATAGAATAGAAAAATTGAGAATATTTTACTATATGAAGTATTTTAACATATTATGGGTAGGTATCATGTTATGAAAATGTGGTTTTAGTTTACATATATATGTATGTATGTGTATATGTATGTACATAATTATATACAAACATATATTTTGGATCAGCAGATAAAGTGTACAACAGGAAAAGTGTATTTCTTATTTTTTTATAGTTTAGAAAAAGTTTGAAAGTCATTTATTTAAAGAAGTATTTTAGTCATGAGGTTTGAAATGATAGCCAAAAAGAAGAAAAAAGATTGCATTGAAAGGGTAATTGAAATCTTAAGCCTTACTAGTGTATTCTGAACCCGTCATGGGTTTCTATAATACTACCTCCATTAACATTCTGACTTTAAATCTTAGATCATTGCACTGGTGGTATAATATAGCCTGTGTTATCCAGAAGTCTTTCAGGAAGACAGTAAAGCATTAAGTGTTAGTTGCTCAGTCGTGTCTGACTCTTTACTACCTCATATACTGTAGCCTGCCAGGCTCCTCTGTCCATGGAATTCTCCAGGCAAGATTACTGGAATGGGTAGCCATTCCCTTCTCCAGGGATCACCCAGGAATCGAACCTGGATCTTCTGCATTGCAGGCAGATTCTTTTCCCTCTGAGCCACCAAGGAAGTCCATAGGTGTTGTTCGCTGAGTCACGTTTAACTCTTTTTGACCCCAAGGACTGTAACCCACCAGGCTCTTCTGTCCAGTGGATAAATAGGAACTAGGTGTGTATGGAACAGCATTATGGTTTAGACTGGGTCTTCTCCGTTTTCTCAGGCATATTCTTTAACATACATCACCATACATACACAAGCTTGCCAATGACTGACAAAGAAATAAATATTTTAGGATGCAAAATGTTAAAGAGTTCATAGTCTGCGTGAAAATATCAAGATACAAAAGAAAGGTGAACCCATGGTTGAGTTTTTATGTAAGCTAGCAATACTGCTGCCTGCTTGCCCTGTACGTTGGTATACTTCCAGAATTCAGATGCAGTAGTCCCTTTAGAACTGTTTATTGATCTATAAAAATATATAAAAGATGAGATTCTTGATATTTTTCAGAATTGAAGATTTGTACTTTTTACACTAATATTTTAATACATGCATGTATTTGTATGTCTAATAGGTATTTTAATGCTCAAAACCTTCATATTGTGTATTCATAAGTAGTTAGATAGATATTCTTAAAACCTTCATAAAGGTAATGGTGTAAGTTTAAAAATATGTTCTTGTGTTTATGTAAGTGCCCTAATTTGCTGTGTAATATTTTTTCTAGATTCTGTGTAGGTTATAAATACCAGATTGTGTCCTGAGTTGCTCAGTCGTGTCTGACTCCTTGCAACCCTGGGGACTGTAGCCCACTAGGCTCCTTTGTCCATGGGATTTTCTAGGCAAGAATACTGGAGTGGGTTGCCATTTACTCCTGCAGGGAATAGATACCAGATTAGGTAAATTAATTCATTTGATGCAAGTGTATGTGTGTGTGTGTGTGTGTGTGTGTGTGTGTGTGTGTATATATATATATATATATAATCTTACTGTCTTACCAAATACAGTCAGATGTTTTTTCACAAATCCAGTCTTAGGACTAAATGTTGGATGCACATCAGTTTTCTAACTTCAATTATTTGCAAAATGAGAATGACCAGTTCCTTAGAATATAAACCGTAATTTCTTAGATTGGGCCATTGTTCATCACTGTTTATTGACGGGAGGGCCCTGAAGCATAGGAGTTCCTGCCCTCTGCTGTAGGAATTTCACAAGACCAGAGATATTCCCCAGGTAGAGAATTCTGGGGCTTTGGTTTCTTTATCTATTAAAAGAAGAGTCTAAAAAGGTCCCCTGTAGCATTGTTGGGAAGTTCCAATGATATATATGGAAGTGTTTGGTACATAGAGGGCACTCGAGAAAGGGTAAGTTTTTAGCCTTTTATTACTTTTAATGATAGTATTTAAAACTTACGCTGTTACCATCTAGTAAAACACTTCTCCTCACGTGACTTCCTTGCTTAAAAATGTTTTGGGAGCTCTGCCACCCACTAAATGTTTGGCTTCTTACCAGGGCTTACAGTCCTCTCACACCTCGTGCCAGCCTCGCCTCCAGCCCCAGTATGTAATATTGTTCCTCATGGCCCCTCCAGTCCAGTCACACTCAAGTTCATGAGTTCATCCTGTTCCTTGGACACATACCTCAGTGCTTTGTACAAGAGGCTCTTTTTATTTGAAATGCTTCCCTACCCTTTTATCCCTGAAAAACTTTTCTTCACTCTTTAAGACCAGGTGTCCTTTCCTTTGTGAACCTTTGTTGAACCCTGGAAATAGTTGCCTATTCTTTCTCTGTGTTCTACAAAATTTTGATTATGGCTTTATTATAGCATTCATCATGTTTATTTTGATTATTTGCATATGTGTATTTTATCATCATTTTTAGATCCCCTAAAGGACAGGGATTGGGTCTTACTAAT
Organism: Bos taurus; assembly: GCF_002263795.3. Lineage (NCBI taxonomy): Eukaryota > Metazoa > Chordata > Mammalia > Artiodactyla > Bovidae > Bos > Bos taurus. Next base: position 29,954,811 of record NC_037333.1, on the reverse strand, counting down.
CTTTGTTTTACAGCACAAAACCAGTAGCTGGCACGCACCGTTTCTAGGCCCTCAGTAAATGTCAGTGAGTGATGAGTGGCGGACAGGTTCTTTTGTCTTATTTTAGACATCATCTTATGATGTGAGGGATTCTCCAGACATTGTTCTTTCCTCCTGGTGGGTGTTAGTCGCTCAGTCGTGTCTACTCTTTGCAATCCCATGGACTGTAGCCTGCCAGGCTCCTCTGTCCATGGGGTTCTGTAGGCAGGAATACTGGAGTGGGTTGCCATTTCCTTCTGCACGGGATCTTCCTGACCCAGGGATCAACCCAGGTCTCCTGCATCGCAGGCAGATTCTTTACCACCTGAGCTACCAGGGAACCTATTCTTTCCTCCTAACAGACTTGAAATTCCCTCAACGGTCCTTGAACAAAGGTGGACGTGCTGTCTGCCATAGGCTGCCAGTAAACACTGCACATATCCACAAAGGAGAAGGCGCTCCATTGCCCTTGTAGCTTTAGACTTCCAGAAAGCTTCAAAGTTTTGAACATAAATGATACTGTAATTCAGTTCAGTTCAGTTCAGTCATTCAGTCGTGTCCGACTCTTTGCAACCCCAAGAATCGCAGCACGCCAAGCCTCCCTGTCCATCACCAACTCCCAGAGTTCACTCAGATTCATGTCCATCAAGTCAGTGATGCCATCCAGCCATCTCATCCTCTGTCGTCCTCTTCTCCTCCTGCCCCCAGTCCCTCCCAGCATCAGAGTCTTTTCCAAGGAGTCAACTCTTCGCATGAGGTGGCCAAAGTATTGGAGTTTCAGCTCTAGCATCATTCCTTTCAAAGAAATCCCAGGGCTGGTCTCCTTCAGAATGGACTGGTTGGATCTCCTTGCAGTCCAAGGGACTCTCAAGAGTCTTCTCCAACACCACAGTTCAAAAGCATCAATTCTTCAGCGCTCAGCCTTCTTCACAGTCCAACTCTCACATCCATACATGACCACAGGAAAAACCATAGCCTTGACTAGACGGACCTTTGTTGGCAAAGTAATGTTTGCTTTTCAATATGCTATCTAGGTTGGTCATAACTTTTCTTCCAAGGAGTAAGCGTCTTTTAATTTCATGGCTGCAGTCACCATCTGCAGTGATTTTGGAGCCCAAAAAAATAAAGTCTGACACTGTTTCCACTGTTTCCCCATCTATTTCCCATGAAGTGATGGGACCGGTTGCCATGATCTTCGTTTTCTGAATGTTGAGCTTTAAGCCAACTTTTTCACTCTCCTCTTTCACCTTCATCAAGAGGCTTTTGAATTCCTCTTCACTTTCTGCCATAAGGGTGGTGTCATCTGCATATCTGAGGTTATTGATATTTCTCCTGGCAATCTTGATTCCAGCTTGTGTTTCTTCCAGTCCAGCATTTCTCATGATGTACTCTGCATATAAGTTAAATAAACAGGGTGACAATATACAGCCTTGACGTACTCCTTTTCCTATTTGGAACCAGTCTGTTGTTCCATGTCCAGTTCTAACTCTTGCTTCCTGACCTGCATACAGATTTCTCAAGAGGCAGGTCAGGTGGTCTGGCATTCCCATCTCTTGAAGAATTTTCCACAGTTTCTTGTGATCCACACAGTCAAAGGCTTTGGCATAGTCGGTCAGTAAAGCAGAAACAGATGTTTTTCTGAAACTCTCTTGCTTTTTCGATGATCCAGCGGATGTTGGCAATTTGATCTCTGGCCCCTCTGCCTTTTCTAAAACCAGCTTGAACATCTGGAAGTTCACGGTTCACATATTGCTGAAGCCTGGCTTGGAGAATTTTGAGCATTACTTTACTAGCATGTGAGAGAAGTGCAATTGTGCAATAGTTTGAGCATTCTTTGGCATTGCCTTTCTTTGGGATTGGAATGAAAACTGACCTTTTCCAGTCCTGTAATTAGTACTCTGTTATTATTTTCCAGTGATTAAAAAAGTGTAATAGATCTATAGCTGTGTATTAGGAATTTTTAGTCAAAAAATTTAGAAATTTATGGCATATAGGGTACCAAGCATTGGAGTGCAGAGGAAATATTAGAGGTATTCACCCACCATGTCACTGTGGATGAATTAACTTCAATGCAAAATACCAGTAACAGAAATCCATTAAAAAAAACAAACAAACAAACAAACACAAAAAACAAGATCCAAAGAGTGAAATCTGATTATAAGATCCAGGTCAGAAGATTTGGAGGTCTAGATTGATGTAAAGGGGAAAAAGAGACCAATAAAGTTCCAGAGACACGGTCCTAAGGGAATATATGTTTGTTTATACTGGAGTCATATTTTATGCAAGAACACAGTGTTCATGTTTGTACCTAAAGTAAGATCATATGAGTCGATGCCCGTTGAATATTTTTAGGAAGTGGCCAAGTTAGAGAGGGAACAACATATGCCAAAGCTCTCAGAGGACTTGGCATCTTGGAAGAAGGACAAGTAGCTCAGTACTTCTAGGACAGTACAGTGGCCGGGGAGGAAAGTTGGATGGGTTAGTGGGGGGCCAATCAGAAAGGGCTTTGAAAGTAAAAAAGTGCAGACTAATGCCTCAAGAAAGCTGTTACTAGATTTGTAAGTTGGAAAATAACTAATCAGATTTGCATTATTAAGAGATCATGATAGTGTTAATGTGTTTAAAAGATTATTAGGACCTCAATGTAGAGATTAAGACTGGAATCTTAGAGACTATGAGAGGTTGTTGAGGTAATCCAGTGTAGGGGTGGTGATAATGAATATCACCCTGAGCTTTGGCAGTATAAACCCAGAGAATTCCAACAGCAAGAGAATGTAGAGTACTTACATGTAAACCTGCCTGGGAGGTAAGTTCTAACCAGTGCTCCCATAAGAAGCTTTATTCTTTATAGAATATTCATATATCCTCAGTTAAAACCCTGGTAGGGAATTGTACTCAGCTTGAAGAGACTACTTTGTTCTAAGTCAGACTACAGCACAAAAATTTGGGTGAATATGTCTTTATGTTATGTGTATAGTTACATGTTGTATTGTACTTGAGAAATAAGTTAGAGTTAACTTTCATAGTATAGCGAGTCTATTTTTGTAGCATTTCCTCAGGTGAGTGCATTGACTTCCCCTAAATCAGCATTTTCTAAACATTGGGTGTTTTTTGTTTATTTATAGTTGCAAATATGAGATTGATGACTTTGGCATGATCTTCACGGCATTGTTTACCTTTGTAGGAAGCTCTTGTACTACATGTTGTCAGGGAGATAAACATTATAAACTGGAAAAGGGGTTTCTTCCAAGATAGCCATTTTTCTTCTTTATAGAAGAAAAATTCTATAGAGTCCCACTGATCAAAAATTAAATACTCATGTTATTATTTGTATGTGGTTCAGAAAGCTTTAACTCCATAAATAGGCTTTTCAATTATTTTTCATACAGGTTTTTTCCTTCTTTCACACTTTAAAAATGTGTTGATCTTGAGAGCATTTGTAATAAAACTTCAATGTATTAACATTTTGATGTTTTTAATAAATAAATTGTAATTTATTAAAAAATCATTGAAATATACAGTCTTGGCTAATACTCTAATCACCATTTTCTATAGAAAGCAATGTCACCTTATTTTATACAGCCATTGAAAATTAAAAACTTTGCTATGCTTTCTTTCACAGTGGTTCGTGTTGTCTGGCTGTGCTGAAATTTTCCTTTTTCTGTTTTCATTAGTAGTTCGTATAGCATTTTAGAATAATGCCCCATTCGTGCTTTAATTAAACACAACTCCCTGTTTATTCTTCTGTTCCCTGATGTTGGCAAGGAATTATTGGATTTCATTCTTTTTTTTTTTTTAATCATTAAATGTGTCCAGTGGAGACAGACATTCTACAGAGGAAAGTAAAGGTGTTTAGTGACTATTATGATAAAGTACTCAATACACTGGGCTTCCCTGGTGGCTCAGGGGTAAAGAATCTGTCTGCCAAGCAGGAGACGCTGGCTCAGTCCCTGGGTTGGGAAGATCCCCTGGAGAAGGAAATGGCAACCAGCTCCAGTATTCTTGCCTGGAAAATCCCATGGACAGAGGAGCCTGGCAGACTGCAGTCCATAGAGTCAGACACAACTGAAGTGACTTAGCACATAGCACATCAGACATTGTGCTAATTGAACAGGTGCCTCCCTGTGTTCTGCTCATAGCATCATTCCCTTTACATGCACCAAATTTAGTTTTCTCCTGTCCAAAAGCAGAGGTTCTTGTGAAACCTTTTGTCAAGTCAAAATCGTGTAAAGCGAAGAGTTTGCCTTTTTTTGAAAAAGTGAAAAGTTGGATTTCTGTTGGGTTAGTGAAAATGGGTACCAGTGCAGGTCTTCCATAAAAGTAAAGTGATGTTAAAACAAACTTTCTAAAAGCTGGAGATAGCTGTAATATGTATATAGACTTTTTACTAGTGAGTTGCTTTTCTCTTTATGAAGCAATTTTAATACATGTAGTAAAGGCAAGGCTTATAATTGACAATGAGATGTAAAAATTGGTGGTTCTTTTTAAAAATATGGATTATGTTTTGAAGAAATACAGTGAGAGTAAGCTATCAATTGAAAAAGATATTCATTAGAATATCTTTTAGTGACACAGTAAATTTAGTCAAATGAAAAGGGAAAGAGACACAAACTTGCTTTCAAAATGAATATTTAGTTACTTTTAGCTTCTGTCACATCCTGGGGAGTGATGGGGAGTATTCATCATCCCCATCAGCCTTTTGGAACTCAAGAGTATAGTTGGTAGACTCAAAGGGGAGCAACGTCCTCTTTCAATAGTAAAATGGGTGGGTATCATTGATTAATATGAATAGTAATAATTATGTTTTTATAATACTTTCAGCTTTAAAAGTATCTTTTTATTCAAGATTATAGTAATAGAATGTCATTAAATTTTTAATGGGCCATTATTTTCCCAGTGAGGTGACAGAGTCTGAGAAATGTTGAAAGAATTGTTCAGAGTCCTGTAGTGATTTGAACCTAGTTATTTTGATTTAATTCAATTCTCTGTATCACAAGATAACATCAGTGACTATATTTAGGGAGAACTAGGTGTTCTTTGGAAGGACTGATGCTAAAGCTGAAACTCTAATACTTTGGCCACCTCATGCGAAGAGTTGACTCATTGGAAAAGACCCTGATGCTGGGAGGGATCGAGGGCAGGAGGAGAAGGGGACGACAGAGGATGAGATGGCTGGATGGCATCACTGACTTGATGGACATGAGTTTGGGTGAACTCCAGGAGTTGGTGATGGACAGGGAGGCCTGGCGTGCTGCAGTTCATGGGGTTGCAAAGAGTTGGACACGACTGAGGGACTGAGCTGAAGTGAACTGAACTCTCTTAGGGATAGTCTAGAAAGGATTCTTGCCCTGCATTGAGTGGATAAAGTAGGTAACTAGCAATTACTAAGATCTGTTTCCAGTAACATTTTCATTGCCTCTCCACTTCATTTCAAAAAATTTAGCTAGGATTCTAGTTAACCTGACCCTTTATCATACCCTGCCTTTGCTTTATGCAACATTTTAGCAATTTAAAAGAAAAGTTTCTTTATTCACTATGGACAGAGCTTTGGGGAGATCTGATGTTTTTTTTTTTTCCAAGGAAGACTTGAATGTATTTGTGAGATCTGATTAGATCAAAAACTGAATGATGTGCATCTCAGTTATAAGTGGATATAAATTCTATATTTTACTTGAAGTCTAAAGGAGATAGGAGTGAGAAAGGAAATTACTGTTTTTTCAACCATCCCAAATTTCATTGTGGGCTTTACGCTGCAGTAATAAATCGAGATAACTAGATTTACTTAGCTAAGATGGATAGATTTATTGGTTCCATTTTTAAATTTTGATATGAATAAGTAAACTGCTACCAGTTGCGTATGTTTCATCTCTTCTAATAATGCTTTATTGCCATCTGCTCCCCTACATTTTGACGTCATTAAACAGTCCACTGCCGTAAAGGCCTACTGGAGCTGTCCTTTGTCAAAACCACAGTGTGAAGCATGTAAATATGCTCTATGTAACAGATACATTTTTGTTTAGAATTATGTTTTTTAAATTTATTTTTTATTGATGGATAATTGGTTTATAGAATTTTTTTGGTTTCTGCTAAACATCGACATGAATCAGTCATAGGTATACACATGCTTTCATATAGGAAAAAATAAAAGTAGCAGCCATACACTGCCCTCTTTCTTTTCTTTTAAGTGTTCTTTTATTGAAATTTATTTCCATGTTGGAGGCTTCCCAGTGCTGTTTCAAGTACACTGTGGTGAAGGTTCTTTTTTCCCATTTCCTCTCATCCTGAGATTAAAATATTACATCTTTAATAAGGGAAGATACCTGGATTTATTCACATATGCTTTTCACAAAGAATTACTGTTTCCTAAGTCAGAAAGGAAAAGACAAATACATATGACATCACTATATGTGGAGTCTAAAATATGACACTAATGAACTTACCTAGGAAACAACAGCCTCACAGATACAGAAATCAGACTTTGGTTACCAGTGGGGGCTGAGAGTGGGAGAAGGAACGATTGGGAGTTTGGGATTAGCAGATGCAAACTAGTATATGTAAAATGGATAAGCAACAAGGTCCCACTGTTGTATCCTGTGATAAATGTAATGGAGTGGAATGTATATATATATGTATAATTTTGCTGTACAGAAGAAATTAACAACATTGTAAATCAATTATACTTCAGTAATATTTTTAAAAAGAATTATTACTTCTTATTAATTAATGCATATGGTTTAAACCAGGAGATGGCAAGCTATGGCCACTGACCACATCCGGCCCACCACCTGTCTTTGTAAATAGTTTTATTGGAGCACAGACATGCTCATTCATTTACATGTCCGTGGCTCCTATCATGTTCCAGTTATAGAATTGAGTAGTTGCAAAATAAACTATATGGCCCAAGACTATGCTGGATAATTCTGCATAGCAGATACAAACTTTGTTGGGGGTCATGAGCAGCTTTGAGAGGCCCTAATCCTAAGGCGCTCTGTTCACTTTGCTTGTGACCATCTCCCGTAAGAAGCAGGTTACTTCTTTTGGGCACCAGTTTCTTTTTCTTGGGTGTATCTTTCGTACCAGAAGAGTTCCTAGGTCTAAACCATTGAATGTGCTCAGCAGGTAGCTGCTGAATGAGTGTATACTTTATTTTTTTAAGCATGTTAGGACCTTATGTCAGAGTATAAAAATCACATTAATGAAGCATTTCTTACACATTCAAGGATCTATAAGTAAAACACTTTACTTAGACTACTTTGTTTAACTCTCTCACACTTTGAGTTAGTTGTTATTTTTGCTGTTTTACAAATGAAGAAACTAAGACCCAAAGTGCTGGCATTTCTAAGTTCATACAACTAAAAGTTTAAAAAACAAGGATCCCAAGTGTACCTTAACATTAGACATTGTGCTCGAGATACTGTTTCCTCCAGGATAAAATAGCCTATCGTGTTCTCTGCTTTTAAATGATATGAAATTCAAACATAAATTTGGATAATGAAATGAGGTTTTGTTTATTTTAGAGATCTAATGACTTTAAGAAGAGTTCCCCATGTCAAACAATACCAAACATGTCTCTAATGATGAATACAATTTATCTGAAACTAAAAGCTGGGATACTCCTTACATTTCTATTACTACTACAAATTCTCTATGATGTCTTTTTCAATTAAATTTTCTTTCCCTTTCTGCTTCAGTTGTTGCCAACCTTAAAAGAATTCTATTTATATAATCACTCAAATCCTAGGTAGCTTTCTCCTTGATTTCTGAGACTAGGTTGCTTTCTCACATATGTACATAGATGAAAGTTGGTGGGAAAATGGTGAAACCCATGCTCATTTGGATTTCACATTACTTTGGAAATAACATGTGAGAACTCCAGATATAATGTGAGTACAAATAATTTTAAGATATGTCCTTATGGTTTTCTCATTCAAATATGAACGAAAATCTACAAATTTAATATTTTAGATAAATCTGTAGCTTACAGAGGTCTGAATGAGTTTAACAGTGATCCTCTTTAGTATCCTGAGGTCATGAATCAGGCTTCAGATTTGTGTTTGTTTTTTTAAAATATTTTATCTGATTTTGTTCTTTTTCTTTATCCACCCCTCTACCCCCTTCAGGATGAAGCACATTAAGCATCCAAGATTATATATAGCTTGAGCTTGTCTTCAAAACTTTGAAATTAGAGCAGTGGTATTGAGATTATTTAGAACCTCTATAAGTGATAAATAATTTGTTGGGAAAACATATTTCATCTGCAGTATTTTATATTTTATCTTATCTTATTTTTATCTGCAAGTTACAGACTGGGTTTGTTTTACTTGCAGCTTTAACCAAATAGAAGTTTTCAATGTAAGGTTAGTAGGGAGAAAAAGGCAAGTCTGTATATCTCAAATTTTGATGATGTGTGATTCAAAAACTAAAAAAGAAGAGAAAATCTAATTCAAGTCCCCACACTCACTTTAATTAAGACACTTGAGATCCAGTTTAATCTGGGTTCTTAAGAGTTGAAAGGCTGGTTGCTAATGGAAGAAACTAACCTCCTGAAGTTGCAGAAATATTTGATACTTAGCCTTGGGCGCACCTGTTCCAATTCTTTATGACATACATACCAACATTCTCCACTGCTTAGGGAAATGATAATAGTTTAATCTGTCCAATTTTGCTTTTAATCATTGAATTAAAAAAATGTTTGATTTCACTTAATAAAAGTTGTGCAAACCTCTCTAGAATGTACTTTCCTCTGATCCTAGATCTTGGCTCAACTTTAAACCTTTTCTATTTCTACTGGATATGATTTCATGCCTGGATTATGAAGAGTAGGCTGTTGTTTATGCTTTCAACATAAGGGGCTTGACAGACAAAACGCACAGATTCTACATTTCTCATGGCCACCATCTGTTTGAGGCGGTTGGGGAAGGGACAGAAAAGAACGCGTTTGCCTTCTATGATAATATGCAAGTGCGTTACTGTCGCTGCTACTCAATTTAGTATGTGTAAAATTTCTACCATACCTTTGTGGACACATTTTCTGAGATGTTGAATTACAATACTTCATCTCCTCAAGAGAGCCAGAGTGTCACTTTGATGTAGCCCAGTTATTTATATGAGGACAACATTAGCCTCAGTGTTTATAACAGGATTACCCCTTGTGGAAGAGCCAGTTGTTTTTCACACCATAAACCTCACATATGACTTCTCTCTGTCTTATCCAAGCTGTAAACATTTGTCTTTTTTCTTTTGAGGGATAATATTAATATTCTTGGTATCAGCCTTATTTCTGACTCACTGAGAATGAAATATTATAGGATACTTAAACATATTTTATGGTTATTTGCAGATTGACCACCATGACTTTCTCTGTTGTTTTAATTCAGATGCAGTAGTTGAAATACTTACATCAGTAGAGTTTGCACAAAAATGGATTCAGCACTTAATGCTTCAAGCTTCTTTGTCCTTAGAGAAAGCGGTAGATTTATAATTATATTTCCCTTTCTGAAGCAGCTTATATAAATTCTCTGAAATATTTCTCAAAACATGAAGAATCTAGCTTTATATCCATATGTTATATTTCAAGAACTTTGAAGCCATTAATTATAATGGCTGGAAAGAATGTGCAGCCAGGTGGAAGGAAAGAAAGTTACATCTCTGTAGGAAATATATCTTTTACAGAATACATGAAGGGCTTAAAAGTGATAATCTAAGATGTGAAGTGTAGCAGGGCAAATAAAAAATAATGCTTTCATACATTATTCCAAAATTTACCCTAGCAGGCTTATTAAGGAAATTAAAATAGCAGAAATTAATCACCTCAGTTATCACTGGCCCCTTCTTCTCAACTGGTGTAGAAGTTAGTACTTCCAGGTTGAGATGCATTCGAGAAGATCTGCTTTCATATTTTCATGGGTCAAGGTAGTGCCTGGCAAAGAGCTTGGCACACAGGAAGCATGTAGTAAATATTTGATGAATGAATGCTTAGGGTCATAGGCTCTGGAGTTATATAGAAATGATTTTGGATCCCGTATATTCTCTACTCTGCTTCTTTGGCTTCCATGATGTACTCTCCTGGTTCTTCTCCTGCCTCTCTCTCTGTCCCCAGAGTATTTCTGTTATTTGTCTTATACCTTAAGAGCGCTTCTATTTCATGCTACTCTTTCCCTGAACAATCTCATTAATTCCCACAGCCTCAGTTGCCATCAATATGCTGATAACTCTTGAATAATTCTAGATCAGATCTTTTTCCTGAGTTCATACATTCAGTAGACTGTCTATACTTAGATAAACCACAAGAACCTCCAACTCAAAAACAAACAAAAAAGGAAGTCCTTAGCTCTATGAAAGAAAGGACGAAATATGTTTTATCCTCCAACTGGGTACCTTCATGTAATGTAGTGCCTGCTACACTGTAGGCTGTCAGTGTGCACTTGTGACTGGCTGAATATCTATAGTTAAACTCATTATCTTTCCATCATTCTAGCACTGACCCCACTATAACATAACTGACTGATTTCTGGTCTGTTCAGTTCAGTTGCTCAGTTGTTTCTGACTCTCTGTGACCCCATGCACTGCAGCACACCAGGCCTCCCTGTCCATCACCAACTCCCAGAGTTTACTCGAACTCATGTCCATTGAGTCGGTGATGCCATCCAGCCATCTCATCCTCTGTTGTCCCCTTCTCCTCCCGCCTTCAATCTTTCCCAGCATCAGGGTCTTTTCAAATGAATCAGTTCTTCTGGTCTATAACCTTTAAACTCAGAGAGGGCAGAAATCATGTCTGTCTTGTTTGTAGCAGTGAAGCCTAGTGCATTATTTGATACATAATAGTTAAATTCAAAAAACATTTGCTTCATTTTATTGCTATGCATGAAAGAAAAGTGTTAGTCAATCAGTTGCGCCTGACTCTTCAAGTGATCCCATTTACTAAGTTCCTCTGTCCGTGGAATTCTCCAAGCAAGAATACTGGAGTGGGTAGCCATTCCCTTCTCCAGGCTATCTTCCCGACCCAGGGATCAAACCTGGGTCTGCTGCATTGCAGGTGGATTCTTTACCATCTGAATCACAGGGAATGTCTTCAGACAGATCACTTACCCTTTCTGAGTTTTGTATTACTGATCCATCAAGTAGTAATAATAATACCTTATATTGTTTTTGTAAATAAACGATTCAGTTTAATAGGTATAAAACTTTTCTTTAGCTTTTTACTATAGAAAAAGTTCAAATACACACACGAACATATAACTGGAGACTTAGTTTCTTCTATAGGTATTTTGCAAGGAGTAGGGAGTTGGAAGAGATTATAAACTAAAAAATTTAAGAGACACCAAATGTAGTATGTGGACCTTTCTTATTTGGATCTTGATTAATACTGTGTTAGGGTATATGTGGTAAGTAGAATAATGTCCCCACAAAGATGTCCATGTCCTAATATCCAAAACCTGTGAATATGTTATATTTCATGTCACAGGGGAATTTGGGATGCTGATGGAATTACAATTGTTCATTAGCTGAGCTCAAAATAAAATAATTATCCTGGTGGGCCCATCGTAATCACCAGGACCTTTAAAAGTGGAAGAGGGAAGCAAAGAGAAAATCTAGAGTGCTGTAGTGTGAGAAGGACTCAATCTGCTGGTTTTAAGATGGTATAAGAGGGCCCTGAACCATGGAATTTGGACAGCTCTAAAAGATGGTAAAAGCAAGGAAATGGATTTTCCCTAGAGCTTTTAGGAAGGAACAGTCCTGCCAACGCCTTGAATCTGGCCTGGTAATATCCATGGAGGAGAACTGTAAAATAGTGCACCTGTGCTGTGTTTAAGCCAGTACATGTTTAGTCATATGTTGCAGCAGTGAGAGGAAACTATAGAGGATAATCAGAAGTAAATTGAAAATTGATCATTTGGGGAGGTTAAGGAAATTTTTGTTTTATTTTAGATGTGATAATGGTATTATTGGGTAGATTTTTTAAAAAAGTACTCTAAAAGTGATATTGAAATATTATGAAATAAAGGATTGATCTTGAATTTGCTTCAAATAGTTCAGAGACAGCAGAGGAATGAATGAGATCTAGTTGAAACATGATTGGCTATCAGGTAATAAATTATAAAGCTTGATTTTTTTCCTCTTTACTAAATTTTACAGGTTTTTCAAATAAATGAATTTTTCCTTAGCATCCTCTAAAGGTGATCAATGTGGTTTTTTAAATTACAAAACCATTGTGAGTGCATGTAAATTTATTTGAAGTATTTCAGTCTTTGTAGTTATTATTAATACTCAGAAGGTCTCATCTGCTTCAAGTCACTTGATACAACTCTAGTTCTTTGCTAGCGTTTTGGCTTTCTGACAAATATTCTAGACTTTCCATGTTGACTTTTTTGTCCCAATCCTAGAAACAGTAGTTTCTCTAAGGAATCTGTTTCCTTTCCATGGGAAGACAATAATTTTGGTGCTGGAGTCATTCTTGAAACAAAGATTTGTTAAGCAAAATGCCAGGAACTGTTCTAGGTGCTAGAGATACAGCAGTGAATAAATTAGACAGCATCTCTGGCCTCAAGGTATGGAGAGAGAGTTAATAAAAAGCAATAAGAAGAATATAAATTCATTAGATGGGGATGATAAACCGGTTAGGGAGTATGGGAATGCTGGTTTGAAGGGAGAGGGTTGCTCCTTTATATAGGGTGATCAGAAAGAGCCACATTGGTAAAATGACCTCTGAGCAGAGGACAGGAAGGAAATGAGGGAGGAAGCCATGGAAACATCTGGGGAAAATATTTCTAGGCAGAGGGAATAGAAACTACAAAGGGCCTGAATCAGAAGCATACTGGCCATTTAGAGAAATACTAAGTAAGACAGGAGATAGTAAGGAGATCCAACCAGTCCATCCTAAAGGAGATCAGTCCTGGTGTTCATTGGAAGGACTGATGTTGAAGCTGAAACTCCAATACTTTGGCCACCTGATGCGAAGAGCTGACTCTTTTGAAAAGACCCTGATGCTGGGAAAGATTGAGGGCAGGAGAAGCGGGTAACAAAGGATAAGACAGTTGGATGGCATCATCAACTCGAATGGACATGAGTTTGAGTGGACTCCAGGAGTTGGTAATGGACGGGGAGGCCTGGTGTGCTGCAGTTCATGGGGTCGCAAAGAGTTGGACATGACAGAGCAACTGAACTGAACTGTAGGAAGACAGTGTGCCCTGTGGCTAGTGAGCAAAGGAAGCATGGCGGATTGGGCCAGAGAGGTGGCTGGAGTCAGAGTCTGTAGGAGCTTTGGTTTCAGTTTTGAGCTAGAGGTGAGTTGTTGGATCAGAGGAGTAGCTTGAGATGAGCCAGTTTAGTTTTTCTTGGCTTCCATGTCTTGGGAAGGACAGAGCAAGAGCTTAGGCCATTGCTGCAATAAGCCAAAGAAGAGATAATGACCTCTTGAACCGGGACATACTCTGGATGTGGTAAGAAGTTAGGTTATGTATTTCTTATATTGTGGGCAGTTCATCTTTCAACACCAGCTTGCTCTCCTATTGAATGATATGTTCAGCAGTTTGAAAGCACTATGTTTAGTAAGAGAAACCTACCTTGAAAGACAATAGCAACGTCTGTTTGTTTGGGGGGATATTGTCCCCCAGCCCCAGTTGACTTAGGTTAAGTTTCCAAATAAAGTCTGACATAATATAGTATTTTTTCACCTAATAGATGCCAGTAATAAGATTTTACTGGTAGTTGAATGATTTGACTTGAACCAGAGGAATTAACAGATGAATTTCATGTTTTTTCAGGTACAGCCTGGCCAGGTATTTAATGTGTACATTATAATCTTCACTACTCTTTGTTTTTAAGAATATTGGTTTAGAGCTAACAGCTTTTTTTTTTAACAGAGATAGAAAGCAAAAATGTCATATAACCTATCTTATTACAGTTGGAAAACATCTGTTTTCAGAGAATTCACACATTGAACTACCTGGAGTTCTGAAGGTCTTAATCTGTGTTTTCTCTCCAGAAACTCTTTTTATATAAACAACTGCCTTTTAGTGAGCTTAGGCATATTTGAACCACATAGTAAATAATTAGATAATTTCTAATTCCATATATATTGCATAGTCTTTTATAATATTATACAAATCCCCAGTTATATTCTTATGTGCCCCATTACTGAGGATTTACTTGGATCAACTTGAAAAATCACTTGGTTAGGACCTTGCAATGGTTAGAAAAGAAAATTAAAACTCAGGATAAGAGTGCTTAAAACTTAACTGATTTGCTAAATAATTCAAACTTGAATCATCTGCTTGGGGAAGAATGCAGTTAAGATCTTTCTAGAGTAAAGAGTTTTCACTTTATCTTTCCAAATGATATATCACAGAGATTTCCCCAATAACAGGAGGTGTTTTCTACTAAATTAATATTACGTGGTTCAATTTTTTAAAATTCTTTATCTCCAATTTATTATCTGTAGTCCAAAAGAGATGACTTAATTTCTTTGCAGTAAAGTAAGACTCATGATTAGTAAGTCAGTTTATTTGCTTTTTTAAAAAGTATTGCCCCTTAGAATACTCAGATATATGACTATGACAGATATTTTAAAAATGAAGAACTTAACATTTTGTGCATTAGTTATACTTTACTTGATTAATTTGACAATTTACATATTAAATACTGAGAAAATATTCTAGTGTGCTGCTGGGTTTTCCAATTACTTTACATTAACTTATTTAATGTTAGTCTTTGTAATCTTAGGCTTGACTATCATAGTGCTGAAAATAAAAGCTTAGAATGTATTTCATTCCAAACCTTTAGAAAACTCATAAGTAAGCACTCTAAAATTAATAAAAGACATCTCATTAACATTGTTAGTTTGGAGAATAGCTACTGGCTTTAAATTTCTAGATGAGTTTTATGGTGCTGAAATGTTTTTGATACAAAAGAAAAAAATTAACTTTTAAACTTGGTTCCATTGGGTAGAGATCAGCCACAAAACAAGCCTAATTTAATGGAAGTCATTCAAGATTAAGGTTAAAAAGGAAAGCTTGAGTCAAAAACTAACCTCCTTTTAATGTTCTCATTGTGACTCACTCATTATTCAGTTTAAGTCACTTATATTTTTGTGACTTACATTTCTAGATTATGAAATGGAGCTAATTCAGAGCTCCCATTTAATACTTTTATTAGAACTTAAAAGAAAAATCTGGTTTTATTACAGATCAGTAGATTGAGATCTTTAAACTGCTATCCCTAAAGAGATGTATATTTTTTCCTACATAAAATTGATTTTTATGGCAGGGTCAATAAATTTGAGATATTTTGGTCTCTGCACTCCTCATGGAAGACTGTTTTTGTCTGTGTAGCAGTGCAGTTTTCTACAGAATTTTAAAGGAAGATGGACTCATTTGTGGTGCTTCTCCTTTTCCAAAACCTCACCTTCTCACACTTTCCTCTCCCCAGTAAGCCGGATGAGCAGAGGCCAGGGGCTTGGTACTTGATGCCTCAAAAGTTGCCTACTTCTTGCTGGAGTAGTGAGAAATTCAGTCTGAAGAAATGAAACATCACTTTATTCATATGGGAAATAACTGTTCCTTGGGAATGTTTGGGGCTTGGTAATTAATAAGCTTGTGTAGCTCTGTGTGCGGGCCAATGCACTAGCAACACAGCAACAAACAGAGGTGTGAGAATTTATGTCTCATCCCAAGTGGCTAAAATGGAGCAGTAACAAAAAGCAAGGCTTTTCTTCCCAAGGAAGGTACAGCTGTGAGCTTAGAGCCTCTTTATATGTGTTTAAGACACAATCACATGTTTCGTATTCAGAAATGGCTTCTCATGTTAAATAACTTAGTTTCTCCGTGTATCTTCTCCCTGAGGCATGGCCCAGATGGATTATGTCCCATTTTACAATGACCGATGGAAAATTACTACACTCTTTTATTGCTAAAAATGCCTCAGTGACTCAGTACTTTAGGGCTTATGCATAGATAATGTGATAAAATAAAGGCATGTGGTAGATGAAAGGGTTTGACTCACTTTGAGGTCTGATTTTGAGATTTTTCAATTGGTAACTTTCCCACTGTTTGAAATCCTGAACCTAATCCACATTTTAAAACTATCTCAATCCTGGTCTTTAAAAAGGCAAAATGAAAGTGATTTGGAACCCTCCCTTAAGTTTACTTGATTAAATATTAATTTTTTACCTTCTGTTTTTAAGGCAGTTTTCTGGTAATGTTAGAAAGAAGTTAGTAGAAAGTTCTCATTTCACCGAGTTTATCATTGACATAGGAAGGAGAAAATATTATAGGATATTGATAAATAGCAAATATATTACATAGATGGGCGTGTTAAATACGTTAAGAGGGACGAGAGAACACTTCTGGCTAGGATGGTCAGGGAATAATGGGGAAGAAAACAGAATTTCTATGAGCCTTGCAGAATGGGAAAACCATGAACAGCTGTGGAGAAAGGGACATTTCACTGGGCACGGGTCATAGAAGCAGGGCCCAGCACAGCACATTCAGGGAAGGGACAATGAGCAGACAATTGCACAGTGTTTAAGAGCACAGATTCTGGAACCAGACTGCCTGCTTTAGGGTTGCCCTTTATTTGCTGTGTGATGTTAGGCTGGTTTCTTAACCTCTCTTTGCCTCAGCTAGAGTGAAAACATGGTATTGATCATGCCTACATCATAGGGCTGTTATAAGGATTTGAGAGTAGTGCCCTCAGGTAAGGATGGCACAAGTTAAATGTTAAATAAAGATAATTGAGTTTGTTGATAATAGTGGGTATTTGGCTGAGCATGAAAGACAAGATTGTAAAGAAGACTGGCATGAACTCGTGGAGGGACTAGACTGTGAGTGGTGCATGTAGCTTGCAGGGAGGGGTTATGAAAGCTTTGTAAGCAAGAAAACATGAGCAGAGTAGTGTTTTTGGAAAAATAATCTAGCAGATTAGGTTGAAAAGAGAGATGGCAGCAGACAGACTGGTTAGGAGATGTATAATTGTCCAGACTTGAGGGATTCAAGTGTTAGTCGCTGTCATGTCTAACTCTTTGTGACCCCATGGACTGTAGCCCACCAGGCTCCTCAATCCAAGGGATTCTCCAGGCAAGAATATTGGAGTGGGTTGCCATGCTCTTCTCCAGGGGATCTTCCCAACCCAGGAATCAAACCCAGGTATCCCACGTTGTAGGTAGATTCTTTACCATCTGGGCCAGCAGGGAAGCCCAGGACTCAAATGTCAAAGCATGGGTTTGGATTAATGAACAGACCTTGAACATATTTCCAGTGGACCAGCTGGTAGGGTCTGGGAACTGACAGGGATAGAGGAGCCAGAGGACCATTCCTGAGTAAGTGGGAGAATTCAGACACCTCGATTTCTCAGGATGAGCTGGTAACGCATCATAGCAGATGAAACCTGTGTTGTGTATCTTGAAGCCAATGACAAGAACACGATTTGGCTTTGAAAATGCTTATCTGCATTTCTCCTAGAGCAGTCAGGCCTGCATATAGAAACTGAAGGAGAGTTGTGAGAGAACAGGAAGAAAGGATATTCTTTCCACAGTATGGATTACAGTATGGATATTGCAGTAACTTTCCCCCATTTCTGTAAGAGAAAGTGTAAGTTAGGAAACAAGGAAGAACATAGACAGTATGGGTATTACAGTAATTTTCTTTCCCATTCTGTAAGAGAAAGTGTGAGTCTAAAACATGTTCCTAGTTCAGTTGAATCCCTTGAAACATGGATACTAGTTGAGCTCCCAACCTATAAAATGCCATTTCACAGCTCAGGTGCCAGGCAGAGCACTGGAGGAGATGTGTTAGGTGTTTATAAACGCTGACTTTCTGGATCTGAAATTGCACATCATTGCAAATAGGCTTTATTTTCATGAGGAAGAATTAGTCTTTCAATTATCCTAATTAAGTTTATCCAATTCTAACCACACCTTTAATGTGAATCCTGTTGATATACACACATGCATATATAACTGTATACACATACACACATCCTGTTAGTTTGTATTATTTATACGCTTTCTTAATAATTGTTCCTTTTAAACCATTAGAATTTATAAGCCTTTTCTCTTCCACCATGTTTTAATTGCCTGAGGGTGAAGAACAGGCCTTCTGTTGGTTTTAATCCTTTACATTTGTTGCAGTTGTTCATTTATGTATTGATTCCAGTTTATGCATTCATTTATTCTAGACATTGTGTTAGTTGCTGGGGCGAGGAATAAAACCTAGTTCCTGCCCTCAGGGGGCATCCTCTGTAAAGTCATTCACAGAAAATTATGGGAACATGGAAAAGAGACATGAATCTGGATTGTGGGGAGAGGTAGTTGGGGAAGACTTTAGAGCAGTTGACTCCTGGGTTGCATTGTACTGAGTAGTGGTTGCTAGGTGACCAGGGGAAAGTAGAGATGAGAGTGAGGACAGGCTGTGAGTGGACAGATGCCTCACAGGGACAGTGAGGCAGTCTGGTATTCACTGTAGTAAAGAGAAAGGCAGAGGATGGTGACAAGTGAGGCTGCGGGGAAGGTGGAGACCACTGGAGGGACCTATATGTGGCGCTTAGAAGCTTGGAAGAAGAGGAAGATCCTTGGAATGATTTATGCAGAGTTCTGATCAAGTAAGATTTCAGTCCCCAGTGGCAGCAGGAGGATAAGACATTTGGTGGTTAGTCCCGGTGGGAGGCCTTGAGTACATAAACCAGGACAGTATTGCAGGGATAGATATGAGGGGGCGAAATCAGGAACCAGGAATGAAGAATCAGCAGAGCCCATTATAACCACAGGTGAGGGAGAGGAAAGCCCTAGGATGATTCTTTTGTTATCTCCCTTATATGACTGGTGACCAATTTCACAGTATTCTTAGGCAGTACAGGACAGGAGAGAATATAGGGAGTTCGTTGGCATCTGTAATGTACCTCTGATACATTTTGAGTTAAATATAATTAATGGTTAGCAGAGACATCTGGATGACTAGAAATACTTCACCATCCATATTCAGTATTAACCACATCTCCTCTGGAAAACATTCTCTCCCATCGTCTATCATAACTCTTTCACTGGATTACAGTCTTTGAATTTTTCTACTTAACTCTGTAGTTTCAGTCCAGCATTTGATCCATAATCTCTCCATAAAGTGTGAGTGAATGAGTGAAGAAGTGAGTGGATAGATTATTTTTTAAAGTGAAGTTTTTTTTTTGAGGAGGGGAGGAGCTTCCCAGGTAGCGCTAGTGGTAAAGAATCTGCCTCCCAGTGCAGGAGACTGAAGAGACTATGGATTTGATCCCTGGGTTGGGAAGATCCCCTGGAGGAGGAAATGGTAACTCACTCCAGTATTCTTGCTTGAAAAGTTCCATGGACAGAGGAGCCTGGCAGGCTACAGTCCATGGGGTCACTGAGTCCGAGATGACTGAGCATGCATGCATGCAATGTTATCATTTGGTTATTAGGAAAAGCTTATATTTGGTTTATTCTCATTCTGATTCCCTTGTTTTAACTCCTAGCACCTTCCACTGGAAGAGTCGTAAGCAGTGGGCCATCCACAGGAGCCGTGGCACCAGCCAACTCAGCCAGAGGGCAGCCTCAGCCCAGTGACGAGGACACTTTGGTGCAAAGGGCCGAGCATATTCCCGCAGGGAAAAGAACTCCGATGTGTGCCCACTGCAACCAGGTTATCAGGTTGGTCATTTGATTTAAAGTTCTTATTGAAAAGGCTTAGTCCCAATGTTTTTTTTTTTTTTAATATTTTGAAATTTTAGAAATTTTATTAATGAGAATATTTATTTCTGTGTAATATTATGGAGGTAGATAAATTAGATATATTTGTTAGAACCTATTTTAATGAAAAGTAATACTGGGCTCTGTGAAAATATAACTAAAAATACCAATTTAGTCAGTTATTAATTACTATCAGAGCTAAGAAAAATAATGATTAATGTGGCATTTCAGAGAATAATGAAATATGAAGACTCAAAGGGGCCCCAAAGAACTTCATTATTTCACAAATTAGAAAAGTGAGGACTCTTATTTAGATGAAAAGTAACTAATGATGTAAAACAAAGAACTTTGAGCCCTAGAGAAAAGATTGCATTTTCACACTAAGTCTTAAAAGATATAATTACCTTCGGATCTATTCATAAATGCTTTGCTTTTTGGATTAGGTCATAGCATGCTTCTTTAAAATATTTTTGATCCAAATGTATTTTATTGTTTCTTAAATTCCAAAAAGCAGAAAAGGCTAAGCTCTTAAGTGAGTGTACTACACTAGCACTTATTAAATCTCAGCGTTTCTGAACAAGTGACTTTTAAAATGTTATGAGGTTTAGGTGTGAATGTTAATACAGGGATCTGACCAAAGGACCTTGCTGCCTCTGTGAGTTGCTTGCTGGCCATAACAGATAATTACTTGAAATGACTGCTCAAGCTCTCTCCTTGTTTTTAATTTACTCTGTTTTGTAATAGTTGAAACAACAGTGTCTCTAAAGTTGAATAAGGTTTAGACTTACTTGCATTTTCCCCTCTTTTCTTACATAATTATTGCTTAGGGTAATGTTTCTAGTTACTACTTAAAATGGAGCTCAGGGAGTCTCAATATCTTATTTAAGAACCAAATATAAATACCTTTCCCCTTAACCCACTATTAAATAATAAATGTGTCAAGAACACAACACAGAGTATGTGATTTTTTTTTTTAAAGTAGCTTTTGCCTCTTAAAGGTAGTCCACATTCATTGTGACATTTCCAAACTATAGGAAAACAGAAAGCAAAAATAAAAATTAATATATAATTACACCTCCCAGGATACCCACTATTAGTATTTTAGTTCATAGTTTAAAACACACTTACACACAAACACACAAGGACAGATATTGTTTTCTAGAAATGGAATCATAACATGCTATTTTATAAGCTGTTATTTTTCAATTAGTTTGTATTTTCCACAGTGAGTACCTGTTGTATGAGAATTAACCAGCAGCCGTGGCAGGAGTAATAATGGTTGTGGTGAGAAGGAGGAAATCTGTAGTGGTTTTTGAAGTCTAGTGTAATATCTGACACACTAAAGGCATTTGGTGAATGTCTAACCTGAACAGATCATGCATGACTCTAGACCCACTCATCATTTGGTCTTAGTATCGTGGTTACAGTCTTTTTTTTTTTTAAGTACTACTATCAATGGGTCTTACAGAAATATTTAAACTAGTATAGAATCTAGTGTGCTACTGCTTTTTCTCAATAAATGAAACAGTGTTTTAAATTACTAACTCTATGTAGGGTTATGTTTTTAGAGTTAATGTTAGTAAAAATAAGTTTTGACTTGTAACATTGTTTCTATAAATTATGATACTTTGGTTTCCTAGACTGGTATATGAGGATAACATGATTTAGATAAAAACACCTTTTATGGAGATAGGAGTCAATGCTGTTAGTGTGCTGTTGTAAGCAAATAAGTACTGGATGGGTTAACAAAATGTGAAACCATATCAGTTTCTGATTCTTGTTGTCTGATCATCAAATTCTGTAATATCCTATGATCACCACTGCCAGCACATCTGAAAAACTTAGTATGGAGAAAATATGAAGATCAAAATAGAAATTACCTTCCCCACCCCTGACTGCCTTGGTTTCAGTTTTTAATGCTACACCAGAATGTGGTGTTATGCACTATCTTCTGCCAAGTAAAATAAATATTATATTAAAAACATGAATGGCCATCACTTATTGCCCCCTCATCTGTTAAATTTTATATTGCTCTGGATTATCCCAGCACTTGTTATCAGTTAAGCATTAGAGCTTCATTTACTAGAGAAGTTAATAGGAACAGGGATTAGCTCATGTCAAGATCCTATTACAATAATTAACATAGCATATTTGCTTGGTGTGCAAATGCTGAAGCAGCTTGAATAGAGTGTGGTCAGTTCAGAGACCTAGGCAGAGAAGATTTTCCACTTCTTGGCTGCAGTGTCAGTATCACTTACCAAACCTAGGAGACATCAGATTAAGTGACATTCTCTTGGACACCTGTTTTAGAAACCGGCTGCAGTTGCAGGCTTGACACTTACAGTATAGAATATTGCAACCTGGTAGTTTAAGATTATTTGTAATTTAAATTTGTTTTATTTGTTTTCCTCAGTGTCATTTATATTATGTTTTTATAATTTATATTTTTTAATATTTATTTTCTAAATGTTTCAAATTTTCAAAAATATTTTTAAGTAAACACAAACTAAGGCAAATTTTATGTTTTATTGTTTTCTTAGAAAAAAATTTGGACAGTTTCAGAAACCTGGATCTCTGATATTAGTACTGAACTGATTATCTCTTATTGAACATATTTTTAGCTTAAAACTCCATAGATCATTTTCATCTAATATTAGTATTTTTTGTTTTTTTGAATCTGGGAAAGATTATGAATTTTTTCCTAAATTGTATTATTTCATGGCAAGTAGATTGGGAGACAGTGGGAATAGTGGCTGACTTTATTTTGGAGGGCTCCAGAATCACTGCAGATGGTGATTGCAGCCATGAAATTAAAAGACGCGCTTACTCCTTGGAAGGAAAGTTATGACCAACCTGAGACAGCATATTAAAAAGCAGAGACATTACTTTGTCAACAAAGGTCCATCTAGTGAAGGCTATGATTTTTTCAATGGTCATGTATGGATGTGAGAGTTGGACTGTGAAGAAAGCTGAGCACCGAAGAATTGATGCTTTTGAACTGTGGTGTTGGAGAAGACTCTTGAGAGTCCCTTGGACTGCAAAGAGATCCAACTAGTCCATCCTAAAGGAGATCAGTCCTGGGTGTTCATTGGAAGGACTGATGTTGAAGCTGAAACTCCAATTCTTTGGCCACGTGATGCAAAGAGCTGACTCATTTGAAAAGTCATTTGAAAAGCTGACTCATTTGATGCTGGGAAAGATTGAGGGCCTGAGAAGAATGGGACGACAGAGGATGAGATGGTTGGATGACATGACTGACTCAACGGACACGGGTTTGGGTAGACTCTGACAGTTGGTGATGGACAAGGAGGCCTGGCGTGCTGTGGTTCATGGGGTTGCAAAGAGTCAGACACGACTGAGAGACTGAACTGAACTTAACCAAAACTTTGATTAGCTAGTTGCTTCTTACAGATGGATAGATTGTTACATTTTGGGAAATTCTACTGAAGATCTGATTAAGTTTGCTCTAGAACATTTCCAATCCATTTATGATAGAAGTACCGTTTTTTGATTCATACAGGTGAACAGATTAACTATTTGGAGTGTTGATACAATAGAACAGAAAATCAGAATACTAGTACAGCCAAAGCCATATTTAATTTCTCTGGTAGAATAGGCTTATGAAAATACTAGCTTATTTTTGGAGTGTTATATCTAGTGACATTAAAAATCTACTTGTATTATATGGAGTTAAATAGACCATTCACATTTAGCTGCTCAGCATTTTGATAAAAGAAATAAGGGTTTCATGGTGCTTGAATTTCTTCCTTGATATGGAATGCTTTAAAAAAACAAGGAGCCATGATGCTATTGTCCCATCTTTGCTTACAGTCCAGCACCAGAAAATCACATTGAAACAACTCATTGTTTCTTCCGATGGCAGAGAACATTTTTACAGTATTGATTTGTTTCTTACTTGTTTTCAAACTTTTCTCATAAGGAGGGCCATCTCAGTTACCCTGGAGAGAAGCCAGAAAAGTTTTTGCCTTAGCATCCATTTCTATCTCTGAGAACTCCATAATTAATAGGTTTTATTTATTTTCCCTTCTGGTTAAGATTTTACTTGAAAATAAAAGACTTCTTGACTTAATGTGTTAGTTCCTCAATTTATGGAAACAGCAAAGACATAGATGTTATGATCAAGGAAGAGACCAAGATTTCAGACCTATTATAGGGGGAAAATGGGAAGAACAAAATGTTCAGCATTTATGTGATATTATGGTGCTGTTCTTATCCTGTTTTTGGATAATAATTGTTTTATGTATTCTTGAGTGCATGCTTAGTCATTCAGTTGTATGCAACCCTTTGGACTGTAGCCTGCTAGGCTCTGCTGTTCATGGAATTTTCCAGGCAAGAATACTGGAGCAGGTTGCCATTTCCTACTCTAGGGAATCTTCTCAACCCAGGGATTAAACCCACATCTTCTGCATCTCCTGCATTGATAGGCGGATTCTTTACTACTGAGCCACCCAGGAAGCCCTTAATATATTCTTAGCATCTGCCAAATACTGTATTATCATTTTACTTGAATTCTTATTAAATTCTCATAACCTTGTAAGGCAGTTATTATAATTGCCTCAGTTTCACAGATGAGAAAACCAAGGCACAGAAAGCTTACATATTTCCTGACGTTACATAGATAGTAAATGGTAAAACCTGCATTTGAGCCCAGATCTGTGTAACTTTATATTCATGCTTTTAACTTGCACTACTTAGGAAAATGTTATAGTATTATATTATGATAACTAAGAACTATAGAACTTAAATGAATGTCTTTAAAATACATACCAAGATATATTAATGCATTTCTGTTTCAGTTCAGTCGCTCAGTTGTGTCTGACTCTCTGCGACCTCATGAACTGCAGCACACCAGGCCTCCCTGTCCATCACCAACTCCCAGAGTTTACCCAGACTCATGTCCATTGAGTTGGTGATGCCATCCAACCATCTCATCCTCTGTTGTCCCCTTTCTCCTCCCGCCCTCAATCTTTCCTAGCATCAGGGTCTTTTCAAAATATTAAGCTCTTCGCATCAAGTGGCCAAAGTATTGCAGTTTCAGCTTCAACATCAGTCCTTCCAATGAACATCCAGGACTGATCTCCTTTAGGATGGACTGGTTGGATCTCCTTGCAGTCCAAGAGACTCTCAAGAGTCTTCTCCGACACCACATTTCAAAAGC
This sequence comes from Bos taurus, assembly GCF_002263795.3. Taxonomy (NCBI): domain Eukaryota; kingdom Metazoa; phylum Chordata; class Mammalia; order Artiodactyla; family Bovidae; genus Bos; species Bos taurus. Next base: position 29,929,924 of record NC_037333.1, on the reverse strand, counting down.
ATTAATTATTAGGTACTCAGCCAACTCTCATATCCATACATAACTACTGGAAAAACTATAGCCTTGATTAGACAGACCTTTGTTGTCAAAGTAATGCTCTGCTTTTGAATATGCTATCTAGGTTGGTCATAACTTTCCTCCCAAGGGATAAGCATCTTTTAATTTCATGGCTGCAGTCACCATCTGCAGTGATTTTGGAGCCCCCCAAAATTGTCAGCCACTATTTCCACTGTTTCCCCATCTATTTCCCATGAAGTGATGGGACCGGATGCCATGATCTTCGTTTTCTGAATGTTGAGCTTTAAGCCAACTTTTTCACTCTCCTCTTTCACTTTCATCAAGAGGCTCTTTAATTCCTCTTCACTTTCTGCCATAAGAATGGTGTCATATGCATATCTGATATTATTGATATTTCTCCCAGCAATCTTGATTCCAGCTTGTGCTTCTTCCAGCCCAGCCTTTCTCGTGATGTACTCTGCATATGAGTTAAATAAGGAGGGTGACAGTATACAGCCTTGACGTACTCCTTTTCCTATTTGGAACCAGTCTGTTGTTCCATGTCCAGGGCTAACTGTTGCTTCCTGACCTGCATTTAGGTTTCTCAAGAGGCAGGTCAGGTGGTCTGGTATTCCCATCTCTTTCAGAATTTTCCACAGTTTATTGTGATCCACACAGTTAAAGGCTTTGGCATAGTCAATAAAGCAGAAATAGATGTTTTTCTGGAACTCTGTTGCTTTTTTGATGATCCAGTGGATGTTGGCAATTTGATCTCTGGTCCCTCTGCCTTTTCTAAAACCAGCTTGAACATCTGGAAATTCACGGTTCATGTATTATAATATATATAAATATTGTGACTACATATACATGTAACCATATATACTGCTGTATAAATCAGGAAAAAAGAAACAACTTAAGCAGACCTGCCATATCTTAAGTATGTGGCAGTGTACTCTTTTTCATAATGTTAGAGTGGGTGAGTGAGAAAGAAGTGAATAAATAACAGATTGAAGAGTTACAAGTTCTTACTTCCCCTCCAAATGACTTTGTACCATGTACATACATTCTTAGACTCATAGAGATGACCCAGGGAGTGAGGGGTTTACTTTTCCAGTTTCTCATCTAATGTGGAAATATAGTCATTCTATACACAGTGCTCACTGAGTATTTTATGTGCCACTTCCTGTAGATACCAGTGATACAGAAATCAAAGACATACTCCCTTTCTTTAAGGAGGTTGCTCTTATAAACTGAGTTGAGTCCCTTCCCAAATTCATATGTTGAAATCCTAACCCCCAGTATTTCAGACTGTATTTGGAGATAGGGTCTTTAAGAGGTAAAATGGGGTCATTAGAATGGGTCCTAATCCAGTATCACCGATGTTCTTAATAAGAAGAGGTTAGGACACAGACATACACAGAAGGAAGACCAGGTGAAGACGGCCATCTAGAAGCCAAAGAGAGAAGCCTTAGAAGAAATGAACCCTGCCAGCATCTTAAGTTTAGACTTCTAACTTCCAAAATTGAGAAAATTATTCCTGTTGTTTAAGCCACCCCATCTGTGGTGCTTTTTTAAGGTAGTTCTAGCAAATGAATACAGTTATACTAGACAGGCAAAGCAACAGCTGTATGAGTGTAGTAAGTCTTAACAGAGATACATCCAGAACCTTTTGATGCAAAGAGGAGAGATGGGTATTATCTAGCTTCAACAGCCAGTTACTTTTAATTGAAAGAAATTGCCAGCAATAAAGTTCAGTAGTCTACTTATAAAGCAGTACTTTTATACAACAAATATACGTTGAAAGCTTACCAAGTGTTAGCTAATGGTAAGGTGGGCTTCCCTAGTGGCTCAGTAGTAATCATCTACCAGTGCAGATGTGGGTTCAATCCCTGGGTCAGGAAGATCTCCTGGAGAAGGAAATGGCAACCCACTCCAGTATTCTTGCCTGGAGAATTCCATGGACAGAGGAAACTGGTGGGCTACAGTCCATAGGGTCACAAAGTGTTGGACACAACTGAGCAATTTAGCACATGGGTTACATGTGAAAGTTGTTAAGAGAGTAAATCCTGAGTTCTCATCACAAGGAAGAATTTTTTTTCCTATTTCTTTAATTTTGTATCTGTATGAGATGATACCTGTTGTGGTAAACAAAAAAAGAAGCGTTTGTATTCAACCCATATCCCAACTAGCTTGTACCTGTTGAAATTTACAGTTCCTTTCATCTTTCTGACTAAGCTGTTCTTTTTCTCTGGATTCTTACCTACCTTTGCTTCCTTTTTTTGGCATAAATATCACACCAAGAAGACGAACACAGCACAGCTCTTCTCTCTCAGTCAGTGCTGCCCCTGAGTCCCCTCCCTTCCCTTGTCAGTCAGCAGGCATTCAGTGAGGCTCACGGTGGCAGAGGACTCTGAGAGGGAACCGAATCCTTCATTCCACTGCACAGTTAGCTAAGCCTTTCGTTCCAGTTCCCAGATGGAAACCCAGTCCTACCTAGGACAAGAAGAATATATTCAGTGTTAATCCTGTGTTAATAAATTTGTTAAATTAGTTTCTGCTGAAACAGAGAAGAGTGGACTTTGTTATATGTAAGAAATTTTCTTATTTATACATAACTTCAAGGGCACTGACAGGGAAGATGCTCTTTCAGCTTAGCCAAGGAGAATCTATAGGAGCCTGTCCATATTAGAATGGAGGTGTGGCAGGAGCAGGGTCACTGTCAACTCAATTTTTAAAGGTGCGGAAGGATTTTCTCTAGTGTCGTTAAGATCATTCACTATTCAGATTTGATAAAGAAACTTAAGTAAATACCTTAAGATGGCCCTTTTGATGGACTGTTTATTTATAGTGGACTCTATCCCAGAAGGCTTTCGAAACGACTCTTTAAGAATAGCTGAAATGTAAGAAAACGTTATGAAATATACAAAAGAAAGCAAAAGAAGAATGAAAATCATGGATGAGGCTATTAAAAATGAAGAGTGAAAAGAAGTTTGTCATTGAATCTGGATAGTAATGACATACGTACATCTTTGCCTGTGGTTAGAATTTGGCTGTGAGCCTCCTGTGCTAAGTCGCTTCAGTCCTGTCTAACTCTTTATGACCCTGTGGACTGTAGCCCACCAGGCTGCTCTATCCATGGGATTCTCCAGGCATGAATACTGGAAAGAGTCGCTCCGCCCTTCTCCAGGGGATCTTCCCGACTCAGGGATTGAACCTGTGTCTTTTAACGTCTCCTGCCTTGGCAGGTGGGTTCTTTACCATTAGCGTGGCAGTTGACCAAAAAAAGTAAATTTTTCAAATTAATGTTTAGTGAGATAAAAAATAAATCTCTTGCTCAGAAGAAGCAAAATTGTTCTTGTTACAAAACCTTGAAAGGAATTTCTCCAAGGAGTCCATGTAAAAATGGCCCTGTATCATCTATAAGCAGCACTTTGCACAGCTGCTTCCAGGAAGAGTGGGAGTAGACTTTGTGGGGCTGTCTCCTCTCCCAGTGTCAGTGAAGACTGAAGGTGTCACACACAGCGCCCATCGTTACAGAACCATCCTGTGCAGGGGACCAGGCCCAGTTCAGTTCAGTGCACTACAGTCGCTCAGTCACGTCCGACTCCTTGTGACCCCATGAATCGGAGTATGCCAGGCCTCCCTGTCTATCACCAACTCCTGGAGTTCACTCTAACTTAAGTCCATCGAGTTGGTGATACCATCCAGCCATCTCATCCTCTGTCGTCCCCTTTTCCTCCTGCCCTCAATCCCTCCCAGCATCAGAGTCTTTTCCAATGAGTCAACTCTTTGCATGAGGTGGCCAAAATATTGGAGTTTCAGCTTTAGCATCATTCCTTCCAAAGAACACCCAGGGCTGATCTCCTTTAGAATGGACTGGTTGGATCTCCTTGCAGTCCAAGGGACTCTCAAGAGTCTTCTCCAGTACCACAGTTCAAAAGCATCAATTCTTCGGCACTCAGTTTTCTGTGCAGTCCAACTCTCGCATCCATACATGACTACTGGAAGAACCATAGCCTTGACTAGATGGACCTTTGTTGGCAAAGTAATGTCTCTGCTTTTGAATATGCTATCTAGGTTGGTCATAACCTTCCTTCCAAGGAGTAAGCATCTTTTAATTTCATGGCTGCAGTCACCATCTGCAGTGATTTTGGAGCCCCCAAAAATAAAGTCTGACACTGTTTCCACTGTTTCCCCATCTATTTCCCATGAAGTGATGGGACCAGATGCCATGATCTTCGTTTTCTCAATGTTGAGCTTTAAGCCAACTTTTTCACTCTCCTCTTTCACTTTCATCAAGAGTCTCTTTAGTTCTTCTTCACTTTCTGCCATAAGGTTGTGTCATCTGCATGTCTGAGGTTATTGATATTTCTCCCTGAAATCTTGATTCCAGCTTGTGCTTCTTCCAGCCCAGCCTTTCTCATGATGTACTCTGCATATAAGTTAAATAAGCAAGGTGACAATATACAGCCTTGACATACTCCTTTTCCTATTTGGAACCAGTCTGTTGTTCCATGTCCAGTTCTAACTGTTGCTTCCTGACCTGCATACAGATTTCTCAAGAGGCAGGTCAAGTGGTCTTTCAGAATTTTCCACAGTTTATTATGATCCACACAGTCAAAGGCTTTGGCATAGTCCATAAAGCAGAAATAGATGTTTTTCTGGAACTCTCTTGCTTTTTCGATGATCCAGTGGATGTTGGCAATTTGATCTCTGGTCCCTCTGCCTTTTCTAAAACCAGCTTGAACATCTGGAAGTTCACGGTTCACATATTGCTGAAGCCTGGCTGAGAGAATTTTGCGCATTACTTTACTAGCGTGTGAGATGAGTGCAATTGTGTGGTAGTTTGAGCATTCTTTGGCATTGCCTTTGTTTGGGATTGGAATGAAAACTGACCTTTTCCAGTACCATGACCACTGCTGAGTTTTCCAAATTTGCTGGCATATTGAGTGCAGCACTTTCACAGCATCATCTTTCAGGATTTGGAATAGCTCAACTGGAATTCCGTCACCTCCACTAGCTTTGTTCGTAGTGATGGTTTCTAAGGCCCACTTGACTTCACATTCCAGGATGTCTGGCTCTAGATGAGTGATCACACCATTGTGATTATCTTGGTCGTGAAGATCTTTTTTGTACAGTTCTTCTGTGTATTCTTGCCACCTCTTCTTAATATCTTCTGCTTCTGTTAGGTCCATACCATTTCTGTCCTTTATTGTGCCCATCTTTGAATGAAATGTTCCCTTGGTGTCTCTAATTTTCTTGAAGAGATCTCTAGTGTTTCCGTTTCTGTTGTTTTCCTCCTTTTCTTTGCATTGATCGCTGAGGAAGGCTTTCTTATCTCTTCTTGCTATTCTTTGGAACTCTGCATTCAGATGCTTATATCTTTCCTTTTCTCCTTTGCTTTTTGCTTCTCTTCTTTTCACAGCTATTTGTAAGGCCTCCCCAGACAGCCATTTTGCTTTTTTGCATTTCTTTTCCATGGGGATGGTCTTGATCCCTGTCTCCTGTACAGTGTCACGAACCTCAGTCCATAGTTCATCAAGCACTCTATCAGATCTAGTCCCTTAAATCTATTTCTCACTTTCACTGTATAATCATAAAGGATTTGATTTAGGTCATACCTGAATGGCCCAGTGGTTTTCCCTACTTTCTTCATTTTAAGTCTGAATTTGGCAATAAGGAGCTCATGATCTGAGCCACAGTCAGCTCCTGGTCTTGATTTTGCTGACTGCCTAGAGCTTATCCATCTTTGGCTGCAGAGAATATAATCAATCTGATTTCGGTGTTGACCATCTGGTGATGTCCATGTGTAGAGTCTTCTCTTGTGTTGTTGGAAGAGGGTGTTTGCTATGACCAGTGCGTTTTCTTGGCAAAATTCTATTAGCCTTTGCCCTGCTTCATTCCATACTCCAAGGCCAAATTTGCCTGTTACTCCAGGTGTTTCTTGACTTCCTACTTTTGCATTCCAGTCCCCTATAATGAAAAGGACATGTTTTTTGGGTGTTAGTTCTAAAAGGTCTTGTAGGTCTTCATAGAACCGTTCAACTTCAGCTTCTTCAGCGTTACTTGGACATAGACGTGGATTACTGTGATATTGAATGGTTTGCCTTGGAAACGAACAGAGATCATTCTGTCATGTTTTAGATTGCCTCCAAATACTGCATTTCAAACTCTTTTGTGGCCCAGTCTGCTCAAATTCACAGAATGGAGTTGTTTGCTGGTCTGAGGTGATCTCAGTACATATCTTAGAAAGTCTAGAAAAGAGATTGTATGTTCCTCAATCGGCTGTTCTCAAATGTCTTTTTTCTTACCCCCTCGGGTGAAGTTTGTTAAATAATTGGTAGCACTGATAGGCTTGTTTCAAGATGAAAACTTTCTTTCAAGTGCATACTAATACTTACGCTTCAACAGAAAGTGGAAATCGAAATTGAACTGACTTATTTTGCAAACTGAGGAATCGGATAAAGATACAATAAGGATACTGGCCTCAAGGGGCCATCCACCCTTCTGGATGAGCTGAAGACGTGCCTGATAGATACTACATAGTAAATAGGTTTGAATCTGCTTTAATGTCCAGACAAATGGTAGCATAAAACCTTGAAGTTCCACCATCCTCTCCTGCCGTGTTATGGTCATAGTCAATTTAGCGTGGCAGATTTTTCAGACGAACATAAGAAGACACCCACCTGGTGAAAAGTGCAGCGCACTCCTAAAACTCTGTCGCTTTGTGCTTGTCCTTTGAGCTTGTGACTCAAGCTTATCTTTGAAGGTAAACTACTTGCCAGATATATATTGAGAAAATGAATGAAGGGTTAAGTAGGACTGTTTATAAACCAGTTGAAAATAGAGGGAAAGCATACCAAAAGTGCCATATTGTTACATTGTAAGTGATCTATAGATCTTTTATTTTCTGGTGAGAATTAATTAACAAAAGGCATTCCTTACTAGTGGTAACAAAAATGATACCCTAAAGTTTAAAAATAATAACAATAATAAACTACTTTTCTCAAATGGTGAAAGCTGCTTATGCAAAATGGCATCATAATAGCAATACAAAACAAGGCTCAGATGGTAAAGCGTCTGCCTGCAACGCCGGAGACCTGGGTTCAGTCCCTGGGTCGGGAAGATCCCCTGGAAAAGGAAGTGGCAACCCACTCCAGTAATTTTGCCTGGAAAATTCCATGGACTGAGGAGCCTAGAAGGTTGCAGTCCATGGGGTCGCAAAGAGTTAGGGTTGCAAAGAGTCAGACACGACTGAGCAACTTCCCTTCACTAACAAAAAGTAGGGTAAAAAATGGGGCTTCCCTGGTGGCTTGGATGGTAAAGAATCCACCTGCTATGCAGGAGACCCACGTTCGATCTCTGGGTCAGGAAGATCCCCTGGAGAAGGGAATGGCAGTCCACTCCCAGTATTCTTGCCTGAAGAATCCCGTGACAGTGGTCTGGTTGGCTATAATCCATGAGGTCACAAAGAGTCAACACAACTGAGCGACTAAGCACACACACAGGGTAAAAGTTACTTTCTTACACCCCGCAGAACACATTTTAATCATTCATCAAAAGCCTTTCAACTTGCTTGATTCTCAGAATTAGGTGCTGGTTCGGAGAAAACAATATATTTGCAAAGAATTTCCCAGCAGGAGATGGTTACTGAATACAAAGGTTATTGCCAAAGGCTAAAAAATGATGCTCATTGCTGTGACTTTTCCCATTAATTGTCTGCCTAAAGGTGGAATATCCAATGCTTACTGAGAATTAGTTACCCTGTGGTCGCTCAGTGATGATAATTGATGGTAATATAATGAGAGGCAGAATATCAGTTGACTAGAGCAGTGTAATAGAAATCAGGAAGTTCAGCCTCTGGCCTTGATTCAGTCAATGATTTTATGATATATGTCATTATCTTTGAACATTCTATATCTCAGCTTCTCCATCTGTTAAACTGAGTTCATAATAACTGTCCTGGTCTGTCTCACAGGAATGTTGCATGGACAAATTAGATAAGTGTAAAAGTGCCTTGGAGGTAAAGCCACTCTATAAATAAAAATTAGTGTGATGTAGCTACTGAAAAGTGTGTTGCAGAACCTAGAATAGTTAATCTCCACAGGCTTCATGGCTAGATAAAGCTTCATAATGGATTCTTGTCAGGCAAACGAAACCCATCTTATCAGTTCATGGCTGTATAGTATTTAATGGAAAAGAAATCTCTTTACAAACATTTTTTTACCTTGATACAAATGTGCATTAAAAATCAGTCATGTTTGAATTAAATAAAACCTTTCTAAGTAGCTTTAAGTCACCTCTAATATCCAGTTTATAATTTCTGTAGTCATTTCGGAGGGTGAGGATTTGATATGTTTAATAAAGTTGTGAAATAAGTATATGAAACAATGTATGGGGAAGAGAAATTGACTAGAATGGTTTTTTTTCCCAGTAATAATTGTTACTGTTTTTAAGACACTGACATTACAAATTGAGATTTTAAAATTTTTGTTTATTTTATAGAAATCTCAAGCTCTCATTTCTGCCTAACGTATATATGTTTTCCTGGTTACTTCTTTTTCTGTCACAGTTAATATTCTCATTATCAGTTGTTATCATGACACACTCAGTCATTGCAGCTCAAAAAACCTAATTACTAGATCCCTTGAAGACAGAAAACCAGGGCCTTTCTTGAAGGAGTTCCTTAAGTGCTTATTCCTCTCACCTGTCCTTTTGACTTCAGTGCACAGAGAGTTCTGTGTAAACCGCCAGCACCCACGTGTTAAGTCCTTGAGAAGGAGAATTGAGCAAGTATTTAATTGTTTGGACATTGCAAATAAGAGTTCCTATTCAGGCTAACTAGAAACTTTTATTCCAGAGCCAACTTGATCTCTTTTCTTTTGGCAGGGGACCATTCCTAGTGGCATTGGGGAAATCTTGGCACCCAGAAGAATTTAACTGTGCTCACTGCAAAAATACGATGGCCTACATTGGATTTGTAGAGGAACAGGGAGCCCTGTATTGTGAGCTCTGCTATGAGAAATTCTTTGCTCCCGAATGTGGTCGATGCCAAAGGAAGATCCTTGGAGTGAGTATTGGAAACCTTTTCACTCTGAGTGAGTTTTAAAGCAGAACAATTTTTTGGTATGAAACCCTTCCATCATTTTTACTTTTTATTTTTTTCTTGCTTGATCCCCTCTCTGCTTTCATCACTATTTATTTTTGTAAAGCAAAACTAAATAGACCTCTGTAGAAGTATATTGGACTCATGGGGTTAAGTTGTCTTTGGTTTTGTCTTACTGAGTGCTGGGTTGTCTGGTGAAAGTCTAGCCACTGTGGGGAAAAAATAATTTACTGTGGGTGTGCTGCCTCAACGGGACCCTGTTTGCTCAGGAATGAAGAGGTCGCACAGGACCACACACATCTGAGTTCTCAGAACTGACACCTTCACTGTTTTAAATTAAATTCCATCGCTTTTATAAGAGCAGCATTTCCCCATTTGTCAGGGTTCAAGCACGGGACACAGATTTCGTGAAATGTATAAAACATGAGGCTTATAAGTGATACATTTTTCTTGAATTCATTTAATGTTTAAAAATATAACCTCAGGTTTATGAGGGTATACATGTGATAGAAAAATAATCAAACCACACCTTTTTTTTTTTTTTACAAAAAGGTAGTAATTTAGGATTCGGATACATAGTAAATAATGATGAATGAATGAATTTTCTATTCTGGAATACCCAATTTGCAGTTGTGAAGTAAGGGTAAGGCATTTCCTATGGGTGACCAGCAGTTGAAGTTTTACTGTAGAAGTAGCCAAGGTGACTGGACTCATACAAAACACCTACATACAACTCATACAAAATTTGGAAATTACATTGCTGAGTTCTAATATTCCCAATATGACAGTGTAATAATGAAGCTCTAATTCATTCCCATTGAGAGAAGAGAGTATGAAACAGCAATAGATTTTATTTTCTTGGGTTCGAAAATCACTGTGGATACTGACTGTAGTCATGAAATTGAAAGATGCTTGCCGCTTGGAAATAAAAGCTATGACAAACTTGGCAGCAAATTAAAAAGCAGAAAAAACACTTTACTGACCAAGGTCCCTATAGCCAAAGCTATGGCAATCATGTACAGATGTGAGAGTTGGAGCACAAAGAAGTCTGAGCGCCAAAGAATTGATGCTTTTGAATTGTGGTGCTGGAAAGACTCTTGAGAATTCCTTGGCCAGCAAGGAGATCAAACCAGTTAATCCTGAAGGAAATCAACCCTGAGTATTCATTGGAAGGACTGATGCTGAAGCTGAAGCTCCAATACTTTGGCCACCTAACGTGAAGAATTGACTCATTAGAAAAGACCCTGATGCTGGGAAAGGTTGAGGGCAGGAGGAGAAGAGGACAGCAGAGGATGAGATGGTTGGATGGCATCACTGACTCAACAGACATGAGTTTGAGCAAACTCCGGGAGATAGTGAAGGATAGGGAAGCCTGGTGTGCTATAGTTCATGGTGTTACAAAGAGTTGGACACAACTTATCGAATGGACAACAGCAACAAATTTTAGAATACATCTTTAAATGAGTCTAAAACTTTCAAGACACTTTAAAATTATAAATATACTATGTGAAATATTTCTGTATTATTAATTTGTACAATATGTAGAGAGGAAAACAGGAGGATAATTCAGGCTATTCCTTTTCAAATGACAATAAGTAGACTACATTAATACTGTTTTAGTATATAAAAGTGTTCTATGGATTCTAGAATAATTAATAAAACAAAATCAAGTAAGAGTTTTAGCACCAAATGAGGTTCTAAGAAATGAAATCTTCAGCTCGTTGCTTTAGACATGCACCAGAACTGTACTAAAGGGACACGTTTTCTGGATTGTGTTTTAGTTGTTTGATAGTCTTACGTTATGGTCTGCCTCTTGAGACACCTTTATGCAGGTCAGAAAGCAACAGTTAGAACTGGACATGGAACAACAGACTGGTTCCAAATAGGAAAAGGAGTACGTCAAGGCTGTATATTGTCACCCTGCTTATTTAACTTATATGCAGAGTACATCATGAGAAACGCTGGGCTAAAGGAAGCACAAGCTGGAATCAAGATTGCCGGGAGAAATAATCAATAACCTCATATATGCAGACGACACCACCCTTATGGCAGAAAGCAAAGAAGAACTAAAGAGCCTCTTGATGAAAGTGAAAAAGGAGAGTGAAAAAGTTGGGTTAAAGCTCAACATTCAGAAAACGAAGATCATGGCATCTCGTCCCATCACTTCATGGAAAATAGATGGGGAAACAGTGGCTGACTTTATTTTTCTGGGCTCCAAAATCACTGCAGATGGTGACTGCAGCCATGAAATTAAAAGACGCTTACTCCTTGGAAGGAAAGTTATGATCAACCTAGACAGCTTATTAAAAAGCAGAGACATTACTTTGACAACAAAGGTCTGTCTAGTCAAGGCTATAGTTTTTCCAGTGGTCATGTATGAATGTGAGAGTTGGACTATAAAGAAAGCTGAGCACCTAAGAATTGATGCTTTTGAACTGTGATGTTGGAGAAGAATCTTGAGAGTCCCATGGACTACAAGGAGATGAAATCAGTCAATGTGAAAGGAAATCAGTCCTGAATATTCATTGGAAGGACTGATGTTGAAGCTGAAACTCTAATACTTTGGCCACCCAATGCGAAAAACTGACTCCTTAGAGAAGACCCTGATGCTGGGAAAGATTGAAGGCAGGAGGAGAAGGGGACGACAGAGGATGAGATGGTTGGATGGCATCACTGACTTGATGGACATGAGTTTGAGCAAGTTCCAGGAGTTGGTGATGGACAGGGAAGCCTGGCATGCTGCAGTCCATGGGTTGCAAAGAGTCGCACACAACTGAGGGACTGAACTGAACTGAACCTGTTAAAGATGGGATAGTAATCTGTCTCAGAATATAAAGTTGAGTAGATGCTAGAAGCCTTGGTTATTATTTGGTTGAATGTTTCACTTGTTGTCCATGCTCATTGTGATCTCTTTGGGTCTAGATAACTGCTGTTTTTTCCCATTGTTCTTCTGTAGTGAACTGGGGCATTTTCTATGGCTAATGACTTCGCGGTATCATTTTGAGTTTTTTATTAGAAAATATTTCACACCACAGCAATTAAAAAATACAAAAATGTAAAGAATAAAATTAAAATGACCTATGTATTTATCAGTCCCAGATAGATCCTCTTAACCTGTAGGATGTGTTTTTTTCCAGTTTGCTCCTGATAAGTAATTCATTTACAGAACTGTAACCATACTTTACTTATAGCATCCCGTTTTTGTGATAATTATTATGGAAAGAGTAAGTTCCTGTATTACTAACTACTCTTCAAAAATGATTTCTAATAGCTCCATCTCTTTCTCTCAATTCAAAGAAATGATTCTTTGCAAAGCAAAATTCTCAAACTTTCTTTTACTAATTAAAATCTGGTCCAAGTCTTTGATATTTGGTATATATAACCATAGGGCTGTTGTTCACTAGAATCCATGCTCTATGGTTCAAATTTTAGACACTCATTTCAGTATGTGCTTAGTATAGTCATAGCTGATTTTCAAAATCCTAAGCATGTTAAACATGATTGGATTAAGTTGATTAAGTTGTTGCTTCCAACATGGGACAATGTATAGGTTTGTTTTAGTTTTTAAATGTTTTGCCCTTCCTTAATGACATTTTCAAGATAATATTGTGAAACCATTACAAGTTAACGTTTCCTGACACCCTTTGAGGAAAAGCAGTAGTGTAGCACGGACAAGGCAATGGCACCCCACTCCAGTACTCTTGCCTGGAAAATCCCATAGACAGAGGAGCCTGGTAGGCTTCAGTCTATGGGGTCGCTGAGGGTCCGACACGACTAAGCGACTTCACTTTCACTTTTCACTTTCATGCATTGGAGAAGGAAATGGCAACCCACTCCAGTGTGTTTGCCTGGAGAATCCCAGGGACGGGAGAGCCGGGTAGGCTGCTGTCTATGGGGTCACCCAGAGTTGGACGCGACTGAAGCGACTTAGCAGCAGCAGCAGCAGCAAACGTAGTGTAGCAAACGCTTATGAAAGACTTGCTTTTATTCACCACATTTATATGTTTAAATAACACTAATCATTCTTTAAGTTTATTGATGAAAAATGTATATTTTATATAGTGCATCAGTTTAGATGATCTGTGAGTCTGTCCTTAAATATCTCCAGTTCCTTAGATGAAAAGCTTAGGTAAAAACAAAGCACGTGTGTCTACTTTGGGGTCAATTTAAAAGGACTGTATTGGTACAGCTGGTAAAATACGTACCATCTTTCTTTACATCCAATTACCTTTCTGTAACAGGAAGTCATCAATGCTTTGAAACAAACTTGGCACGTTTCCTGTTTTGTGTGTGTGGCCTGTGGAAAGCCTATTCGTAATAATGTTTTTCACTTGGAGGACGGTGAGCCCTACTGTGAGACTGGTAAGATCTTTAAGCCCGTAGTTTCTTAAGTTGTAAGTGAAGGTAAAACCCCTATATTGCTATCAATTTGAAAGGAAATGCTAAGCAAAATAGTATAGTTTTGCTAAAGATTTGAGGAGCACTTGATGTTACTGTAAATATATAGCAAAAAGTGTATAAAATTTTTATAGACCTTGTCAAAATCAGATATTACCAATTTCATTAAGAAAAGTGCATATGTAGGCAGTTACTTAGACTATTTTTCTTGAACCTCCTATAAGTTATGGATATAAATCATATGAAATTGTATAGCTTAAAGCCTTCTTCTACACTCCACTAGTGAATTTTGAGTGATTATAAACATGAGAAGTGTCCAGCTTTTGAATAGGATATTGATACGCTCTTGAAGGCAACTGCCTTGACAGCAAATTGGAATCGTTTGTTAATTTTACTGAATGGGAAGGTAATCATGGTTTGCTCCCTTGGTGAGATTATTTTTAAGAAAACAAGCTCTAAATATTAATGCCAATCTACTGCATTTGTGCTGTTACCTAAACTCTAAACACTTCCTTTTCCTTCCCAAAGGCTGTAAGTGAGCTTTCATAGCACTTATTTATTAATGTTATTCTTACTTAGATATTACTATAACACATACATCTTTCAAAAAAATAAAATATTTTCCCCTTATTATGCCTCCACTTAGTACCACTGCATTCCCCCATGGGGTTTTATTGTTGTTCTACCTTGCAGTTCAAAGGGTGGTACTGGATGAAGGGAATATTCCACAATACTCAAGTTAAAGAAGCAGTGAGCTTCTAATTTGAGGCTGTTGACCACGACTTGACCCTTCTTTGCCCAATCTAATTAATAAATTCTAACAGTTCTATCCCCAGTGGATATTGAATTGACTCATTTCTCTCACCTCAACTGTCCCCACTAAATCCAGTTCTCTCTTACCCTTTGCCTGGGCATTATAATTGCCAGCTAAAATGGTTTATCTTCTTTCCCCCAACCCTCAGATAGCTGTAGTAATATTTTTTTGAATGTGGATCGGATTGTGGTTGATACTTCATGGCTTCCACTAGAGGGAAAACTGTATTCCCACCTGAGGCCGGCTTTGCCAACCCCGTCTCCTCCACCTGATTGTTTGGGTTCTAGAGAATGTCACTGGATTCTTAGCCATACCTGGCCCCTGTGTTGTTTCTGAACCTACTGAGATCCATCCTGCCTCAAGGCTTTTGTACTTGTCTCTTTTGACTGGAATTTTCTTTCCCAGGTTTTCTGAAATGGTTCCTCCCCCTCTTTTATTTTCAAGTCTCAGCTCAGGTATTATCTCCTCATGGAGGTCTTTCCTAACCCCTCTGTAATATAGTGTTAAACACCTCCCCCAGTTATTCTTTATTGCATCACTCCAATCACAATCTGAAGTTGTTTGCTATCATTTATTTTTAAAACATAATAAATGATGGCATCCTGATCCCAGTGAGAATATAATCCCCATGTGAAGAACAGCCGCATCTATCTTCGCCACCATTGTGCCTCTAACCAGTGCCTAGACCAGCACCCAGCACACAGTAGGACTCTATGGGTGTGTGCAGAGCAGATGGCACCAAGGAGTATTGAGGATTGCTGAGAAGGGTGCAGATGGCAGCCTACTTTCTCCTCTAGCCCAGATGGGATTAGAAGTGTCAAAGAGTGAACCATGAGTGAAAACACATAGTAAGAGTAGCTGCATAAAAGAAAATTGCCAATAAGTTCTAATTTAGTCATGATAAACATCTTGTCAAAACGGCTTTCTTCAGAAGGAAGACATTAATACTTTATAACTCCGTGTCAAGTAAGAGGTGTTCTCTGGATAAGGATTTTTAGCATGAAGTCGTAAAATGGGAAGGAAAAGATAGCAGAAGAAAAAGTGGCTAATATTGTTGTGATACAGTTCAGCTAGAAACTCAGTCACAGCATTTATTCAAGAAGGTTTCCTGTGACTTTTTTCTCTTCCTTACCAAGTAGATGTGCTGTGAAATTTGCTAATAGTGGGGTTGCGGGAAAGAAGGTTTTTTCATACGTTTTTCATGATTTATGTTCATTAGTCTTATTGTTTCTAGTTATTGGACGTTCTCTTTTATTGAAACAATCATGTCTATTGATAACTTATCAGAGAACAGTGATGTTCATATACATTTGGGCCTTAAATAAGTTGGACAGAACTGAGAAGTAACATATGGAAAAACATAATAAAGAATGTTAAGTTGTATATATAACGTTTTCCAAGGGTAAACTGAAATAAACTACACCTAATGCTTAGGTCAGGTGTTATGCCATCTGAAAATTTTTCTGTTACTAGTAACTGTATCTTTATCATCTCATTTAATTCTCATTTTGTTGCTGTTCTCTGAAAGCTCTCATTCTACATCTTTGTCATGTTTCAATTACCTCTGCCCCACCCCTGCCCCAATACAGATTATTATGCCCTCTTTGGTACTATATGCCGTGGATGTGAATTTCCCATAGAAGCTGGCGACATGTTCCTGGAAGCTCTGGGCTATACCTGGCATGACACTTGTTTTGTATGCTCAGTAAGTAAACTCCTGTTTCCCATTCAGAGGAGCACAGTATGGCCAGTTCTAGCCTGAGCACTAAATGGAAATAACAGTTTTTATATCTATCAGTCCCTCAAACCTAGAAATGTTTTACAGTGGTTTGGAAAGTCAAGTTCATTAAAATTTTTTGTACTTTTCAAAATTGTTTGGCACAGAATAAGATGCTTACGCCTTTAGAGAAACAGTCTTAATACATTTTTGTTTATAAGGAGAAGATATGAATTTCTTAAAAACAGTAAGATTCTGTTACGTTTTTTAAACTATGTTTTATTGGAGTGTCTTTAGTAATTTATGAAAACAGGTAGTTCTTAAAATAGAGGTAAACTTTTATAAATATCTGTTATTGACTCAAT
The DNA here is from genome assembly GCF_002263795.3 of Bos taurus. Classification (NCBI taxonomy): domain Eukaryota; kingdom Metazoa; phylum Chordata; class Mammalia; order Artiodactyla; family Bovidae; genus Bos; species Bos taurus. The sequence goes on along the minus strand of NC_037333.1, from coordinate 29,913,527 downwards.
ACTGGAAGTAAACTATATGTTGATCCATCTCCTTCCTTAGCAATAGTCTATGAATATTCTTTTCTTTTTGAGACTAAAATAAACTTGTAGTAATATATTTACCTGTCTCATTTCATATTATAGTATTTTTGGTTTTATTGTTATTGATGAAGATTGATTCAGAGTTAACTTTAACCTCAGATATGTATTTTTTAAATTTAGAAGTAAATATTTAATAAAGGTACTCTATTCAGATGGTTGATTTTTAAAAATTATATTTAATATTTTTAATAGTTTTTAATAACATTGTATGAAGGGGGAAATGACTAGTTAATTGAAGTCACATAATTTCCCTAAACGTTACTATTGAACCCTGTCTTGTTTACTTCATCCATCTCTTAGATGTCATAAAATCTGTAAAAAGCAGCAATTTTAGCAGATGTGCCTCCTCCTGTCCTCTGGCCGATCTGCTCAGGAGCATTGTTGTTGTTGTTTTTAGTTGCTCAGTCATGTCTGACTCTTTGCAACCCCATGGACTGTAACCTGCCAGGCTCCTTTGTCCAAGGGATTTTCCAGGCAAAAATACTGGAGTGGGTTGCCATTTCCTTCTCCAGGGGGTATTTCAGATTCAGGGACCAAACTCGCATCTCCTGCATTAGCAGGCGGATTCTTTACCACCAAGCCACCTGGAAACCCACTCTGCTACTGCTAAGTCACTTCAGTCGTGTCCGACTCTGTGCGACCCCATAGACGGCAGCCCACCAGACTCCCCCGCCCCTGGGATTCTCCAGGCAAGAACACTGGAGTGGGTTGCCATTTCCTTCTCCAATGCATGAAAGTGAAAAGTCAAAGTGAAGTCACTCAGTTGTGTCCAACTCTTAGCAACCCCATGGACTGCAGCCTACCAGGCTCCTCCGTCCATGGGATTTTCCAGGCAAGAGAACTGGAGTGGGGTGCCATTGCCTTCTCCGGGAAGCCCACTCAGGAGCATTAAAATTAGCAAAGACAGTGGGAAAGATAAGAAGACATAAATGTGAATAGCTAACTGACAGTATAACATCCAGGATGCAGCCAGATGTGGACTACAGTTTGCTTAATAAGAAACAAACAAGAAAAGAGACATAGAAATGAATTAAAAAGAACTCTCAGGTATTCTCTGGTGGCTCAGACAGTAAAGAATCTGCCTGCAATGCAGGAGACCTGGGTTCGATCTCTGGGTTGGGAAAGTGCCCTGGAGAAGGAAATGGAAACCCACTCCAGTATTCTTGCCTGAAGAAACCCCATGGAAGAGGAGCCTGGCGGGCTACAATCCATGGGCCTGGCGGGCTACAGTCCATGGGGTTGCAAAGAATCAGACATGATTGAAGTGACAAAGCATAGCACACTCGGGTTTTCTGTGCCTGTATATTTAGGGACCTAGGAATGTGTGTCAAAACACCTGTGTTGGATTTTTTGGGTTTGTTTTTCTTAATGCCTTAGGTCTCTACAACAGGAGGCAGGTTTAAAACATTGATAAGAATTTGAGAATAGAAATTACATTTAACGTGACCACTTTATGTGTTAATTTTTTCACTATGGCCAAATATTCATTCCCAATTAAGAAAAATAATGATCAATAAGTTTAAATAAACTAAAATGCATTCCAGAGAAAAGTCATTCTTCATTGCTTCTGAAAGATGACATGGAATGTTACAGTAATCGTGAAATGTTAGAAGGTCTGATACAACCAACTGAAGTGTTTTGTCATACTATCATTTCCCCTTTTTAGGCATACTTGATAAGATAATGACATTCTCTCAAATAATGCTTCTTTTTCAGGTGTGTTGTGAAAGTTTGGAAGGTCAGACCTTTTTCTCTAAGAAGGACAAGCCACTTTGCAAGAAACATGCTCATTCTGTGAATTTTTAAAAGTCAACTGTCCAGGGGAAGAGAAGAAATTTGAAGAGAAAGAGGAGAATTTAAATTACCAATTAAATTTTAGATTTAATATTTATATGAAGTTTTGAAAAATAATAGTGGCCCTCAGGGGATAAATTCCAAGCTTTGAAAACCAAGTCTATGAGGAAATATTTGGCTTCATAAAGTAAAGAAACAGTTTGGTGTTTATTATTATTTTTTTCCCTGTATTTTCTGCCCATAAAGTAACTTTTATAAAAATCAATTTCCTGGTTGACTATTAAATACATCTTAGAATAAATTAGTGAAGAATTAAATTTTAGAATAAAAACCTTCAACTTCTATGCTAAAATAACTAAACTTTCCTTGTTAGGCAGTTTTGAGTAAATCTATAAAAAGACAATGAAATGCCTTACACTTAAATGAAATATTGTGTTTTTCTTAAAAAAAAAATAGCATTTATCTTTAAAACAGTAAATAGGAGTTTAAACAGAGAAGTTTATCAGTAGTAGGTGTCAGGTTTTTTTAAACTGTATACCTTTTTTTGTCTTTACAGTTCATGATTCCAATAGGAAAGGCCAATGAGATTTTGATCAAAACATGTCTTGCCAATAGGAGGTGTTATATTTTTGTCTGGTTTCCCTCCACCCCAAAAAAGCCACCACATAGCTTATAAATTTCAGTTTTTTGCCTTTTATTAGAATATGACCATTTTCTATTAATTGTGTATGTTTCACCACCTATGTCAGTCAAACTATTTTTTTTCCCTTCCCTTATGCTGAGGTAAAGAACTTGTTGAATAACTTTGGACTCTGAAAGTTGTCCCTTTCTTTAAAGAGAATAAATAGAAAAGAATGTGGTTGGGAGCGATGGTGAATCACAAGATTGGATCAGAAATTTTTTAAAATTCCCCCTTTTTAGACAGTGAGTCAATTTGATCAGTTCGCTTTATACTATTGACTGATGAAGGTTTGAAAGTTCTCTTTGCAGAATAATTTTTTTGTTGTTGTTCAGTTCTACATTAGAAAAATATTGGTTTGGGAATATGATAAAAATTTAGATTTTTTTTTTTCTTTTGGTAGTTCTTTCTCAATAATAAATGAACCACTTCTAAAAGTAATCATGAAGTTTGGGAAGCTTTTGTTCACAGAGGTTTGATAGTATAGAGAGGAACATGATTAATTACTCAGACCAGCCTGTTCTTTGTTTTCTTCATTTTAGGGAAAAAAATTATGTAGATACCATGTGAAGACAGAAATAATTGTGGTAAGATCGTGAATCCTGTTGATATTTGCCCAGTGAGAAAAGAGATTATGGCATTTGATAGTTTTTTTGTTTGTTTCCAGAATGGACAAAAGCCCATGATCACACTAAGTTATCACTTGGATTTGTTTGGGGAAGGGTGCTTTTATAGTTGAGACTGAGCCCCACCCCCTGCCTGACTCATCCATCACTTGAGACTTCGCTTCCATTGTGTGCGTGTTTGTTAGAGAGCAGGGTGTTAGGCTACAATATTTGTTTAACCTCCCTAAGAACTGTTCAAGGTATCTGTCCTGAAAGCTGCCAATTCATGGTCTAGCAGACTTACATTATATGCAGATAGTAATTAACTGGGAATAAAAAGAATGAGAAGTATGACACAGAGTAGCAAACTGAATGCTTCACCAACGGCAACCCAGAACTGTCCCCTTCCCCTGCATCTTGTAGGGACGCAGGGAGCTTTTTCTGTTGTGTTTTAAAAGCTGGAACTGAATCGTGCCATATTTCCAATTGCTGCTGAAACCACCCATAGAAGACACGCTGCATTGTCATGTATCTTAATGTCAGTCCTTGGCTTTACATGACATAAAATAAGGTGATGGTTTTGTTTTAGTGTGGTAGAGATTTTTTTGTTGTTTTTTAGTTTTGCTTCTACATAGTAAAGAGTCTGCCTGCAGTGCAGGAGACTTGCATCCCTAGACTCAGATCCAGAAGATCCCCTGGAGAAGGAAATGGCAACCCACTCCTGTATTCTTCCCTGGAAAACCTCATGGACAAAGGGGCCTGGCAGGCTACAGCCCATGAGGTTGCTAAGAGTCGGACATGACTGAGCGACTTCACTTTACAGATTATATGCCCAGATATTTGATAAGTCAGCAGCATTGGAATGGCATTTGGGTATTTTGTTCAAAGAATTTTATTTGATCTGGATTTCTTATAAAGTTATATTAAGGATTTTGTTTTTAATTACACTTTGCTTTCTGCATATTATTCATGGAGCATAATGTTGCATTTCTCTAAATTTTATCCCTAAAAGAATAATGTCACTTCCTAACATGATTTTGTCTATGGCTTTGTCCTGTCTTTTGTCCTTTGCTTCTATGGCAAAGCCTTCTTCTGTCTATTTTTAAAACAGTTAATCCTGTGAAATAAGTACTGACTATAACCCAGAAGAATCTCTGTATTTTATAGTGGGGAATGCCATATTTAATACACCAGCATTAATCTTTTAATAACTGGCAGAGCACTTTATTCTTTTGGTGAGCTCCCAGAATATTTATTTTTCTGATTATAAATATTCCATGTCAGTAGCATTTTTGAATTGTTACCTCCTTATTGTAGAGCATTACTTTTAATCTCTCTCGATGTATATTTTGGAATGTTATGCTTAGAATAATACAGATTAAAATCACAGTATATGATTCTAAAACATCCCCTACTTGGTTCCCCAGTTTCTAAATGTTCAGCATGTCTACAAGGACAAAATGTTGCTCACTGAAGAAGCTGTCTAAAAATAATGCCCTCTACATGTGCTTGTCGCATTCGTATTTCCTATTGATTCACGTTATAGTTAGCAACTAAAATTAAAACCTGATCATTCGTCACTGTGCAAAAGACAAGCAGAAATTAGAGTTTAAATCTTCAAAACAGCATTATGTTTAAAAATGATTATAACAAAAACAGTATCCGTGGTACCGTTTTCAAGGACTGTTACTATAGAAAATACTCTTCCCTGTTCAAGTGTGAATCTAGAGTTATGTTAACATTTTGGTGATATTTGGGGTTTAGTTATTGCTATTGAAAGGAGAGGCTTTTCAGACATAAGGGAAGGGAAAACACACTGATTTTACACAATTTGATGTGTCTTCAGTTTGTCCTCCTTCAACCCCCAGATGTTTTAAGGTTATGGGTTTGGATTCTCAATATATCATTTACCGTATGCATTAGTCTCTACCTTCTGTTTCTGTGCATTTTTCAGTTTGTATATGTCCATGCTATTTTGCTTTTGGATACATTTTCTAATTAAAAACCACATGAGAAATATAATCAGTATATAAACCTTAATGTGCACATAATAAATAAATGGCTGCAGTGATACAAACAAGTTCTCTTGGTTTTTCTTTTTGGGGGACAAGAGGTTTCTATTAAGTCATCAAGGGAAAAAATAATGTTCATGGGATAGGCTGATTCTCAGGAGAATCCCTCCTTTATGGTATTTGCCTATCAGAATGTCCCGGAAACATAATATATTTGAAAATATTGTCACAATTATTTTATTTTAATCCATATTTATGCTTTGCATGTAGCATGTACACAATAAATGGTATGAATAGATAAGTAAACTCTATTGTCTTTCTTTTAAAAAATACTTACTGTTGGGACTTCCTTGGTGGTCCAGTGGTTAAGAACTCGCCTTGTAATGCAGGAGACATGGGTTTACTCCCTGGTTGGGGAACTAAAATCCCACAAGCCGAGCAACTAAGCCTGCAAACAACAACAACTGAGCCCACACACTTTGGAGTCCATGTGCCACAACTGGAGAGCCCACATGCTGCAACCACCAGAGCCCGTGTGACACAAGTAGGTCCCCGTGCCACAACTGCTGAGGCCCACACACTCTGTAGTCCTCGTGCCACAACTAGAGAGTCCACGCCCCGCAACAAAGGATGGCACATAATGCAACAGAGATCCCACATGCTGCAACGAGGACCCGACACAGCCAAGTAATTTTTAAAAGTTTTAAATTTATTGTTGAGGTAATTTATTGGAATAACCTGTCATATCAAACATTATACTGTGTCATATATTCAAACAACATCAGTCATCTGCATTTTCATGTCTTTCATTGGCCAGGGTACATTACTTCATTCTTAACTCATCCTGATCTCATTAACTAACTTTTCTGTAACTAGGTCGGCTTACCTATTCCTTGTTTGTTTATTGCTTTAAGATTTTTTTCCAACTGTATAAAGTTGAGAGGAATGTTTCTATTGCAGGCTATATATTGGAAATAAAAGACAAATTCAAGTCTATTTGCTCACAGTATATTAAACTGCAGAAGCCAAACTTATAAGGGCATCAAGTCTGCATGTGACATTTTAATAGCTGCTGTTTGGTTTCTATCAGTCACGTCATTGCACATTAAAATACACCGACAAAATAAGAGATCTGTCATTCCTTCGTTAAGAAACAGTAATCCAGTACAAGATTTATAGGCTTAAGACTCAACAGTGTGTGTTCACAATAAATCCCCATTCAGTGCTCAAATCAGAACAAGCCTCCCTGTCGTTCCGTGTTTTCTGCTCAAAATGTCCCCCATATAAGATTATCAAAGGTTTTCTTACAGAACTACATATAAAATCTTTTTTTGCCAGAAAAGCTTAATTTAGGTTGGCGGTTTCCCTTTTTGAGTCCTCTCAGACAAGATCTTGGTTATATCAGAAACACATAGGACCTGATGTATTATTAGTGGGCCTGGTGTTAATTAGGGAGAATTACCAGAAATAGTTTGCTTCATGGGAATTTATTACAGAATCACACTTGACTGATGGCAGAATAGGAGTTGGTGAGAGAGAGCAGCTCCCACTCATAACCACTAATTAATAAGGTGCCAAAATTCTGCAGAGGAGGTTTCATCCCCGGTGTGGGAGCCTCAGAAGGAAAATGGTTCCTTTGCAGCATTTAAAATTTTAAAGAGGAAAGGGACCAGGACACAGGGCTACCCCACAGAAATCCCAAGACTGATACAGTTTGTGTTGTGTTTATGAATGAGAGCATTTAACTCAGGAAGCACCAAATCCAAAAGTTTGTGAAAGAGCACCTTTCCCTCCCAAAGTCAAAAGTAGTGTATGTTAATCATTCTAAGGAGATATGGACAGTGTTTTTAATGTGGCGAGTGTCTGATTGGCTTGGCTGCTCATTTTATGAAGAACAGAATTTAGAGCCAACTATTTGTCTGTAGTAGTGTATCACTGAACTTCTTAGTCCATGATTTAGAAGCTGACTGAGTAGGTGGCAAGATTGTATCAATGATTAATAAGAAAGATTGGCTTCCACACCTTAAACGCAAAGTTGGGGGAAAGTAAGGTGTGTTTAGTGATTGGCACTAGTGGCAAAACACTGGGGCGGCCCTTATTAAATGAAGGTTTGCCAAGAAGGAATTTTTTTCCTGTGTCTGTAACTGTTAATCATATATAATAAAGCTCGGAACGTTTGCTTAATGTAAAAGAAGAAAACATTTCCATGTGAGAAAAGCACAGATCACCGACCTCAGGGAGAAAAATAACACAGTTGAGAATTCCCAGAGTATAATTTGTCAATTTCTCTTCAGCTCCCAAAGAAAATGACTTCTGTGCCAGCTCCATGAATTGACTGACATGTTCTCTAATGCATCCATGTTTCAAAGGACAAAGTTTTCTGTTTAATAACTGGGTTCCAAATTAGGTTTTCATCTTTGTGTTCTAAATTGTCACATTTGTGCTCTAGTTCCAATATACTTAAGTTTGTTTTTATTTTTCTCTCTTTTTTTTTGTTTCTTTTGCTTGTAAAGGATACAACTGGTGCTGTAGTTGAGTAGACACACTTGCTCAAAAATAGCGTTGTTTGTTTAAGGTATTTTAGTAGACTGTAGTAATCTTTAGAGGTGTCTTGACTTTTTTCCCCCTAGTGTATCACTGATATATCGAATTGTTCCCTTGGTAAGTAGGAAAGTAAACTAATTCCAATGACTTTTTCTACCAATATTAATTTTTGTGTTTTGAAATGAAAAGCAGAAGAATCCATGGTGTTTTTTCAAGTATGAAATTTGAAATATAAGTTAAATTAATTCTGGCTTTATCAACTGAAACTTGCCATTTATTCTGCTCTGTTAAATTATTGTGCTACTGTTCGATAATTTTTCCAGTACTATTATAAATACTTCAAATAAAAATGAACTTAATGAAAAAGATGAGAGGCACTGAAGTGAACCCAATACTTATGCCTGAAAAGATACAAATCAACAATGTGAATCTATTATAGTTTTCTTATGCCCGAATCAGAGAGTCGTAGATGATCTTTAACAATGTATCAACATAATATAGATGTTCAGAGTATAAATTAGATTTGGAGGGAGGAATATATTTGATTACTTCTGGTGGATCAGACTGGGTCCCTTCAGGAGACAAACACTACACAGTAACTTCGGAGAAGTTTAATGCAAGGAATTATTAAGGTATGAAAGGAAAATAATTGAAAATATAAAGAGAACTCTAAAGGGTAACCTAGGACTGAGAGAGAGGCCCCAAGGAAGGAAAACGTTAAAAGAAGGCCCCCGTTCCATGGCTGGAAGTCAGACCTTGTTGAAGAAAGTGTGGCTGCAGCCCACAATAGCAGAGAAGTTCTCTGGGCCAGAGCTGGTCATCAGTTGCCCAGAACTAGGAATCAACCCTCTGAATACAGAAGGCAAGACTGGTAGGGCAGTGTAAAAGGGTGTTTGAGTCCTGCCGTGGGTGCAAGGCCTGAAATACATGGAGGGGGCTGTGGCAAGGTGGTCACTAGGGTCTGGCCAGGGAGATCACTGAGGGTGCTGTGGATGCACAGCTGGGCAGAGTCCAGCAGATGTCCCTCCACACACTAACCATGAACGGACCCTGCAGCTGGAGTAAGACAAACCAAAATGCAGCTCCTGAAACCAGAAAAGAAGCCCCCTGACTTCTGCAGTATTCCTTCAGTTTCCTTAGCTGACAAAGCTTCACGCCATGCTCACTGGAAAGGAGAAATGTTTGAAGAGTCCATGCGCTATCATGGAGCAAGTACTGAAGGGTAAATTTGGAACTAAAAATCAATAAACTGATAATTGGCATATATGAAGTGAAGTGAAGTTGCTCAGTTGTGTCTGACTCTTTGCAATCCCGTGGACTGTAGCCTACCAGGCTCCTCCGTCCATGGGATTCTCCAGGCAAGAATACTGGAGTGGGTTGCCATTTCCTTCTCCAGGGGATCTTCCTGACCCAGGATTCGAACCCGGGTCTCCTACATCGCAGGCAGACACTTTAACCTCTGAGCCACCAGGGAAGCAGGAGCAGGCTGTGGCCCACATCATCAACTCCTTATTGCCAAATTTAGACTTAAATTGAAGAAAGTAGGGAAAACCACTAGACCATTCAGGTATGATCTAATCAAATCCCTTATGATTATACAGTGGAAGTGACAAATAGATTCAAGGGATGAGATCTGATAGACAGAGTGCCTGAAGAACTATGGACAGAGGTTCATGTCATTGTACAGGAGGCAGGGATCAAGACCATCCCCAAGAAAAAGAACTGCAAAAAGGAAAAATGGTTGAAACTTCCATTATCCTATTCATCGAATGCCTATTCTCGATGAATCAGAAAGTAGAACAAGAGATTCTAACTTCTTTATTGTCAAAATCCTCTGATAATTACTATACCATCAGTTTGCAAAGTAAACATATTGGCACTGACTTTTTTTTTTCAAGAGCTGCCATCTAAGTATGCAGTGCAACTGAACAGCTCTGAATATTTCAGAGATTTAGTTGGCACACCAGAGTTGGACACTGAGCAACTGAGCATGCATATCCTAAGATATAACCAAAAGTTTTTTAATGAATTTATTTTATTATACTAATACTTGCCTGTGGTTTAAACAAGTAAAACATTCTTAATTTAAGGTTTGTGTTCATTAGAATTTCAGTTAATAGAAGTTTTCCTGTATAAACCTAAACCCCTATCAAATATTAACAGAAAAGGTTGATTGTTTTCATATTAGTAATAGAAAGCAAAGAAATTAATATTTTCCTCTTCACAATAAACCATGAAAGGTCAAGCCCAGTGGATCTATAATAACTTCTATTTATTTGTATAGTCATTGTAACTTGTATGGTATATTATCCCTTACATGAGGGTACACATACTCTCGAAGTTTCTAATAATTGGGGAAACTGAGAATCAAGTATTTTTAACTTGCATATTAGAGATGAGAAAAAGAAAACTCAGAAATGATTCTCTAACAACATAGACTAAGACATTTTTAAAGATTAGGGAGAAAATTTATTATTTCATCCACATTCCTTTAGAGTTCCTCTTACTAACAAGGAGAATGCCGATATATTCCATTGGTAAGGACAGTTTTAGGAATTACTTAATTTTGATAGAATGTGTAAAACTTAAAAGCCATATCCATCTGACTTATACAGTTGCCTGCCACACAGATGTCAATATTTGGGAGGTTTGCAATTGGACCATCTGTTCTTCAAGGGTATCTGTGATGCAGTAGCCCCCTCTGCAATGCACCGTTTGCTGTTCTGTGTGCTGCTTCATTTCAGAGAAGCACAGGAATAATGAGGGTAAATTATGTTAGTATGAAGTGGAGGAAACACCCAGTGTGATACCAAACAAATCAGAAGGCTATAGGAAATGCAATTTCCATTACTTTCACACTCAGAGCTCAATAATAACTTATTTTTAACATCTTGGGAAACAGGTCAGAGTGGTTGACACCCAGTTCATTGTTACCTTTGCGGTGTGATGAAGTTAGTTCCAGGCCAAGAGTAAAGAATGGAATGTGATAAAGGTGAGAACTTGGTGAGAAACTGCATATACATCCAATTATGCCGACAAAGTTACCTAAGATTCTCATTTGAAATAAAATCTCTCTGCTATGTGGTAATGGCAGGCACCACTGCTAAGTCCACTGAAGCATAGCTGGAAAATCCAGCTGCCCTCACATCTGTTTTGCATGACCTTTCAATCATCAGCAAATACTTCTGCCTCTAGGAATGGAGGACTGGGTAGGATATGGCTATGTGACTCTCTAAGCTACCACTATGGAAAGCATATTGAAACAAAATTCACGCATGCCATGTACTGTGCCCAGAAATTAGAGGCTTGTCTGGATGGTGTTAAGGTTTTGACCTATCTAGAGTGTTCACACCTGCTTCTTACATTCATGCTGTTAATCCTTTGTTCACAAAATGAGACATATTATGAAATATGTGAATGGACTTCTCTGGCTGAAGTCTTAAATGTTTAGGCTCTTAAACTGGTTCAGACTAAAATAACATTCATGAAATAGTGTCTTTTAGACGTCTAATGATTATTATATGCAGAAGGCTGTGTGATTTGACTTAACTCTCTGCTTCCATGAGAGCCCTGACTTGATTACAGTACTTGAGTTCTTGGTAATAACAAAATGTTCTGAAAAGAAGGGGGAAAAAAAATGACGAAAGAATCCCTTGAAAGGATTGTCATGAAGTTTACTCTTAAACTAATAAATTTCATTCTCACACTAATTTGATGAGAAGCCAGTAGTGGAATAGGGGCAAGAACACAGTTTGGTTTATATCAAGACCAACTTTAGCTGTTGTCAAAGAGAAGCAGTTATACTGAACACAGTAGTTATCCATAAATATTTGAATTGAGCATTTAAAGAGAAGGAACTTTGTTTAGGAGGAATATTGTAGGTGCTGGAGGAATATTGTAGGTGCTGGCATTTGATAAGTCTCTCTGAGCTGAATTTTGATTACCCCAGGCTGAACTTAGGGCTTCCCTGGTGGCTTAGATGGTAAAGAATCCACCTGCAATGTGAGAGATCTGGGTTTGATTCCTGGGTCAGGATGATCCCCCGAAGGAGGGCATGGCAACCCACTCCAGTGTTCTTGCCTGGAGAATCCCATGGACAGAGGAGCCTGGTTAGCTCTAGTCCAAGGGTCGCAAAGAGTCAGACAATACTGAACGACTAAATACAGAACAGATTGAACTTATTTGTAGGATTGCCAGAGGCAGACTAATAATTTGGATAAATCAACAGTATTGCTTTTTAAACTTTTATCCAATATTTATGTGGTGGGAAGGTTGAGTATTTTGTTCAGGGAGAAGAGTAGGTCCAGGATCCCTAGAGATCAACCTTCTAGGATGCTCTGATCCACTTAACTCTGCCCCACACTTGCCCACCCTGCTCAGCAAAGCAGCCTTCAGCCAGGACTAGCTGGTGTTGTTCCAGAGTCTCTCTAAAGAGTCAGTCCCTGACGCTGTGCTACTTATTAAAGTATCTCATTCAACCCCATGAAGTTCTCTCCCCTAAAATCACCTCCCAAAATCACAGTCTTCTCCCCCTCACAGTGTTTCCAGTGATGTTCATAGCTTCTCATGGATGGGCACTCTGGACAACTGGCCAGCAGACCAACTTCTTAAACTGGTGTTCCCTCCACTGAGGAATCACTGATCTTGGAAAAGCTACAGAATTGGGTTGAGTCTATAAGACAAGAGTGAAAAAGTTGGCTTAAAGCTCAACATTCAGAAAACGAAGATCATGGCATCTGGTCCCATCACTTCATGGCAAATAGATGGGGAAACAGTGGAAACAGTGTCAGACTTTGTTTTTTGGGGCTCCAAAATCACTGCAGATGGTGATTGCAGCCATGAAGTTAAAAGATGCTTACTCCTTGGAAGGAAAGTTATGACCAACCTAGATAGCATATTCAAAAGCATTGCCAACAAAGGTCTGTCTAGTCAAGGCTATGGTTTTTCCAGTGGTCATGTATGAATGTGAGAGTTGGACTGTGAAGAAAGCTGAGCGCCGAAGAATTGATGCTTTTGAACTGTGGTGTTGGAGAAGACTCCCCTTGGACTGCAAGGATATCCAACCAGTCCATTCTAAAGGAGATCAGTCCTGGGTGTTCTTTGGAAGGAATGATGCTAAAGCTGAAACTCCAGTACTTTGGCCACCTCATGCGAAGAGTTGACTCATTGGAAAAGTCTCTGATGCTGGGAGGGATTGGGGGCAGGAGGAGAAGGGGATGACAGAGGATGAGATTGTTGGATGGCATCGCCGACTTGATGGATGTGAGTTTGAGTGAACTCCGGGAGTTGGTGATGGACACGGGGGCCTGACGTGCTGCAGTTCATGGGGTCCCAAAGATCGGACACGACTGAGCGACTGAAATGAACTGAACTGAACTGATGCTTTATTTTTTCCCCACTAGTGTGTCCTACCTCTTGGAGAATGATTATTCTCCAATGTCTTGGAGAGTTGTTGAAACACATATGGGATAGTACATGTGAACATACTAGAGCTACAATCCAGTCTTTTTTTTGAGGAGACAATAAGCGATATTACTCAAAATACAAATTCACATTTCTAGTCATTTTTCCAGAAAATGAGATGTATTTTGTAATATCTGGATGGACCACTATAGCTTAAATCTCAGCTGTTCTCAAATAGGTTTGAAATTTGCCATCAACTGTCTCAGAGACTCACAATGCACATTGAAAAATCTTGCTGTGAAAAAGAAAAATAATAGTTTAAACTATGTTTTACTTAAATATATTTGACCATGAACCCTTTTACTTAAAAAAACTTTTAGGTATCCTACATAATACAATTTGGGAAATACTGGCTCATCTTTTTTCTTTTTGGGGTGAATACCCTTAGTCAACACCAAAACCAGATTGATTACATTCTTTGCAGCCGAAGATAGAGAAGCTCTATACAGTCAAAGACCAGGAGCTGACTGTGGCTCAGATCATGAACTCCTTCTTACCAAATTCAGACTTAAATTGAAGAAAGTAGGGAAAACCACTAGACCAGTCAGGTATGACCTAAATCAAATCCCTTATGATTATACAGTGGAAGTGAGAAATAGATTTAAGGGCCTAGATCTGGTAGATAGAGTGCCTGATGAACTATGGACTGAGGTTCTTGACATTGTACAGAAGACAGGGATCAAGACCATCCCCATGGAAAAGAAATGCAAAAAAGCAAAATGGCTGTCTGGGAAGGCCTTACAAATAGCTGTGAAAAGAAGAGAAGCAAAAAGCAAAGGAGAAAAGGAAAGATATAAGCATCTGAATGCAGAGTTCCAAAGAATAGCAAGAAGAGATAAGAAATCCTTCCTCAGAGATCAATGCAAAGAAATGGAGGAAAACAACAGAATGGGAAACACTAGAGATCTCTTCAAGAAAATTAGAGATACCAAGGGAACATTTCATGCAAAGATGGGCTTGATAAAGAACAGAAATGGTATGGACCTAACAGAAGCAGAAGATATTAAGAAGAGGTGGCAAGAATACACAGAAGAACTGTACAAAAAAGATCTTCATGACCCAGATAATCATGATGGTGTGATCACTCACCTAGAGCCAGACATCCTGGAATGTGATGCCTCAAGTGGGCCTTAGGAAGCATCACTATGAACAAAGCTAGTGGAGGTGATGGAACTCCTGCTGTGAAAGTGCTGCACTCAATATGCCAGCAAATTTGGAAAACTCACCAGTGGCCACAGGACTGGAAAAGGTCAGTTTGCATTCCAATCCCAAAGAAAGGCAATGCCAAAGAATGCTCAAACTACCGCACAATTGCACTCATCTTACATGCTAGTAAAGTAATGCTCAAAATTCTCCAAGCCAGGCTTCAGCAATACATGAACCATGAACTTCCAGATGTTAAAGCTGGTTTTAGAAAAGGCAGAGGAACCAGAGATCAAATTGCTAACGTCTGCTGGATCATGGAAAAAGCAAGAGAGTTCCAGAAAAACATCTATTTCTGCTTTATGGACTATGCCAAAGCCTTTGACTGTGTGGATCACAAGAAACTGTGGAAAATTCTGAAAGAGATGGAAATATCAGACCACCTGACCTGCCTCTTGAGAAACCTGTATGCAGGTCAGGAAGCAACAGTTAGAACTGGACATGGAACAATAGACTGGTTCCAAATAGGAAAAGGAGTACGTCAGGGCTGTATATTGTCACCCTGCTTATTGAACTTATATGCAGAGTACATCATAAAAATGCTGGACTGGAAGAAACACAAGCTGGAATCAAGATTGCCGGGAGAATATTGATAACCTCAGATATGCAGATGACACCACCCTTATGGCAGAAAGTGAAGAGGAACTCAAAAGCCTCTTGATGAAAGTGAAAGTGGAGAGGGAAAAACTTGGCTTAAAGCTCAACATTCAGAAAACAAAGATCATGGCATCCGGTCCCATCAGTTCATGGCAAATAGATGGAGAAACAGTGGAAACAGTGTCAGACTTTATTTTCTTGGGCTCCAAAATCACTGCAGATGGTGACTTCAGCCATGAAATTAAAAGACGCTTACTCCTTGGAAGGAAAGTTATGAGCAACCTAGATAGCATATTCAAAAGCAGAGACATTACTTTGCCAACTAAGGTCCGTCTAGTCAAGGCTATGGTTTTTCCTGTGGTCATGTATGGATATGAGAGTTGGACTGTGAAGAAGGCTGAGCACTGAAGAATCGATGCTTTTGAACTGTGGTGTTGGAGAAGACTCTTGAGAGTCCCTTGGACTGCAAGGAGACCCAACCAGTCCATTCTGAAGATCAGCCCTGGGATTTCTTTGAAAGGAATGATACTAAAGCTGAAACTCCAGTACTTTGGCCACCTCATGTGAAGAGTTGACTTATTGGAAAAGACTCTGATGCTGGGAGGGATTGTGGGCAGGAGGAGAAGGAGACAACAGAGGATGAGATGGCTGGATGGCATCACTGACTCGATGGACGTGAGTCTGAGTGAACTCTGGGAGTTGGTGATGGACAGGGAGGCCTGGTGTGCTGCGATTCATGGGGTCGCAAAGAGTTGGACATGACTAAGGGACTGAACTGAACCCTTAGTCATGAAATTAAAGTCTCTTCTTACTCCTTGGAAAAAAAGTTATGACCAACATAGACAGGACATTAAAAAGCAGAGACATTACTTTGCCAACAAAGGTCCGTTTAGTTAAGGCTATGGTTTTTCCAGTAGTCATGTGTGGATGTGAGAGTTGGACTATAAAAAAAGCTGAGCACTGAAGAACTGATGCTGTTGAACTGTGGTGTTGGAGAAGACTCTTGAGAGTCCCTTGGACTGCAAGGAGAGCCAACCAGTCCATACTAAAGGAAATCAGTCCTGAATATTCATTGGAAGGGCTGATGTTAAAGCTGAAACTCCAATACTTTGGCCATCAGATACAAAGAACTGACTCATTTGAAAAGACTCTGATTTGGGGAAAGATTGAAGGCGGGAGGAGAAGGGGACAATAGATGATGAGATGGTTGGATGGCATCACTGACTCAATGGACATGAGTTTGAGTAAACTCTGGAAGTTGGTGATGAACAGGGAGGCCTGGCCTGCTGCAGTCCATGAGGTTGCAAAGAGTCGGACAGGACTGAGCAACTGAACTGAACTGAACCCTTAGTCATGCTTGCCTTCTCATTTTAAACCAGGAGTTCTCAAAATTCTGTGCACATTAGAATCTCTGGAGGGTCTGACTCCTGGAGTTTCTGACTCAGGTCTGGAGCTGGTAAATATCTTTACTTCTACCAAGATCCAGATGAAGCTGATTCTCACCACTTGAAGACCAGTCTATGAGTAGCACCTGTTTTAGATCTCGGACCCACGCTTCTCGCGTTAATATGCAAATAACCCGAGGACGTTGTGCCTGAGCCCGCCCTCAGAGATTCTGATTGGGTAAGACTGGGATGGAGTCAATAACCTGGCATTTCTGAGCGGCTCTGACGGTATTGCTGGCCCACAGACCACGCTGGAAGGAGGTGTTCTCTCGCTTGGACCTCTCTGAAGGTGAGGGACCTTAAGAAAATACAGGTAGAAACCAGCGTTGTTTTTCTTCCTCTTGTCTAAGACCAGAGACACCCACTTCAGTTTCTGAAAATTAGATACGTTAGGAAATTATGCCCTACTCTGGGAATCCTGCAAGTTTCTTTTACCCTTTTTTCTTTGCAGGATTTTACGGCACTTGTGGAAAGCAGGGCAGAGACAACAGCCCCTACGCAGACCTGGCTTTTGGCCGAAACAGAACACTTTAATGACCCAGTGAGTGCGCAGCCCGGCGAGTAAGTGAGGAGTTAAATTAAATCTCAAATGGTAGAGGTTTCTCCCATCATTCCATATCGGGAGTGTTAATTTTCCTAACCTTTAAAGATAAACTTCATGGGAGGTGGGGGAGTGGGGTAATAAAAGAGCACGCAGGGAGCCAGGTGTAATGCATTTGGGTGTTTGGTCTGGTTGATTACTCTTTCTGTGATGCTGGAAATTGGCCTGAGTCCAAATCCTGACTAGACCATCCTTCTCTATAAGAATTAACCAGGTCAGTGGCTCCTACATTTTTATCGTGTTAGTAGCTCCTCTGAACCAACTTCAGAAGCTTACACGTAGAATAGCCCACAGGTAAGCATTTCTCACGTTAATTTTTTAGTTTTTCTCTTTCTTTTTTTTTTTTTTTTTAGTAAAAGATACTTTTAATTCACAAAACCACTAAAGAAACTCAGGGCTCCTCATGTTTTCAGGAACAGGGTTTGTAAGTCAGTTAACCAGAAGGTCGCCTAAATTTCTTCTGTTGCAACATTCAAGCACCTGTGAGGATTGCAGATTTGTTCTGGTTGATACACATCCATTGACATTATCTGCAATGACTTTGACTTGTAAAGAGTAGTTTGTTTTTAATCATGATTCGTGTCTTCAGTGCTTCCCTCTCCCCCAAACTAACAACCAGCGTTGTTTGTTGTTGTTACTGTTTTTTTTTTATTTTCAAACTATTGAAAACTATTTGGTCTGGGGGTGGGGGGCGCGGAGGAAAGATTGTCTGCAGCCGCTCAGGGAGGTCTGGGAGTTGCTCTGTTTTCTTAGCTGTGCTGTGCAAATGAACTGAAGGTTTAACACTTAGGTGCTGTTTGAAGATATAATACAACAGAGCCCAGAGGAGGGAGTCTGGGCCCGCCATTGCCGGCCTGGCCCAAGGCCCCTCGGTACAGCTGCTCTGGGGGCTGCAAAGCTAGAATTTGTTGCCATGGCTTAGACCTAAACAAACCCCTGCCTGTTCTGGTATGTAGATTATGTTCTTCCAGGACAGCCCTGCTCACTCGTTTTGCGTCCATCTGTGGGACACACAGGTTTCAATCATTCCTTCACCGTCTCCCATTCTAAAGCTGCAGTTTGTTATATGATATAGTGCCTTGTCACTTAGCAGCAGACGCCACGGTGCTGGAATCGGCCTGTTCCTCCAGCTTTTCCCCAGCTATACTGGAACCTCTGTCCTCAGGGACCTTGCTGTGGGACCACCTTGCAGGCGTTAATACTTTTCCCACTAAACCCACTTGGCCAGAGGCCAGCCTGAATGCTGTTCTCAGTGGAGTAATTGAGATTCCAGAATACCTTTAGGTTAGTTTGGAGGCAAGAGAGCAGAGTATTTCTTCCCTCTTCCATCAGGGTCATCCTCTTTTAATTTCCCATTTCTCCCTCCCCATCTCAGTGTGCCTCTCTCTCTGCCCACCCTCTGGGAAATGACTCTTCTCTTGGTTTATTTGAGTACAGTGATATTTGGCATGATTTTTTATTTCCCTCCATTTCAGAGGACTCAAAAGCAATTTAAGGATCAGAAGGTCTCCTGGGAGACAGCAAAATAACATTTCTTCTAATTCCATGCAACATAGTACAGAGCAAGAAGATAGCATACATGTTTTCTTATCAATATAAAGTGTAAGAGCAAGTGAAGATTATAAAACTTAGAAAAAGCACAGATACTTTTAATTAGAATAACTGTGCACGTGGTTTCCCTGTATTAGTAACAACAGTGTTACTACATTGTTTCCCTGGCAATTAAGAGAAAAGTGGTATGTGATCTGTATAGTCAGACTGAAAAGATGCAGATACATGTCATGAGAAATGGTCTTGGCCCTGGGTTCTTGAAGGACCTTGTGTTGATCCTTGGGCCATTTTGTTCCCCATGTCTCTTGCACATGTTTTCAGTCTTGAAATGAGTAGAACCATCATTTCTACAAAGTCATGATTTTATCAGCCTTTTCCTTTGAGCAAACTATGTACTTTCGTCCCAGAAAACATTCTTGCAGGGGAGTTTAATATGGTCCGTATACATTGATGCCTCCTCCACCCTTTCACACATGTGTTTATGGAACAAACATATATTGGAGCACCTAGCACTTACTGGGAGAAGGCAATGGCACCCCACTCCAGTACTCTTGCCTGGAAAATCACATGGACAGAGGAGCCTGGTAGGCTGAAGTCCATGGGGTCGCGAAGAGTCGGACATGACTGAGCGACTTCCCTTTCACTTTTCACTTTCATGCGTTGGAAAAGGAAATGGCAAGCCACTCCAGTGTTCTTGCCTGGAGAATCCCAGGGACGGGGGAGCCTGGTGGGCTGCCGTCTATGGGGTTGCACAGAGTCAGACACGACTGAAGCGACTTAGCAGCAGCAGCAGCACTTACTGGGCACCATTTTAGTCACTGGGCATTTAGCACAAGTGTCTTCCCTCCAAAAGCTGACATTCAGTCAGAAGAGGCACAATGGACAAGGTAGCAATTGAATGGATAGAATAACAGATAGTGAAGCAAAATAAAGAAGAGGGAAAGGCAGGTTAGGTGTGGGTAAACCAGACAGAAAGGGCGGAAGGGAGTCACATGGATCTTTGGAAGAAGATTGTTCCAGGCAAAGGAAAAATCTTTGCCATGTTCAGAGAATAGTGAAGAGCCATTGTAGCGGGAGCAAGTCGGGGAGAGAGGGGTCTGGGTAGGAGGATAGAAGGGGATTGGGAGGCCCCAGAAGGGGGACCTGGGCTTTTATTTGAGTGGTAGGTAGTTAACAAGTCCTTTAAGATGGCATCTATCTCCCCTCCCTCCCCCGGCTCCTCTATCCCACCTTGTGAGGCAGGTCATTGGCAAGTGGAGGACCACATTCCAGTGTCTGAATGAGTGAAGTCCTGAGTGTCTGCAGCATTACTAACCACCTTTGACTTTTACTATGATTTGCTTACAGGGCAGGGCTTCCTGAATACTCTATTTTGGGCTTGTATGAGAAATTATGTAGTTCTCATCTTGATGAAATTTCACAAGTCTGAACTCACTCTAATTTCCGTAATACAGAATTTAGGAGTCTCCAACTTTCCTTTTCTTTCTTGCTGTGTCTGGGCCTGGAGGAAGCTCTTTCTCACGGGGCTACCGCACTATGAGATGAACCTTCCATGACTGTCTGCTCAAATTGGCCCTTAAGCACAGGGAAGGGGCTTCTCCTCAGTTTCTTCAGGGCCAGGATGATAGGGAAGTAGGTGAAACTGATGAGTTGCTGAAGGCCCAGGAGGTAAGTAGATGTACCTGCATCCACAGGTGAAGGGAGTAACCTCTGGCTTCTCATGACCCTTCAAAAGAGGTGTTACGGAACTTCACTTGGAATCATGACCCTTGTAGTTTGTTTTTCACTGATTACCTCTTCAAGTGTTGCTAATCACTGTTCTAGAAATCTGCAAAACTTTGGGGAAATCAGTGTAATGTCTACCCCCAAACATTTTTGTCCAGGAGAAATAACTGTCAGGAGCAGTTTAAAGGTAAAAGGGAGTCCCCTAAACAAATCTGGAATGTATGCATGTTAAGAGCATGAGGACTTGAAGACTGCCTCAGTGTTGGGCTTGGTCAGTGGCGGAGGCTCTGAACTGGTGGTGTGGCTTGGTTAGCAGTGTCGAGAAGGTGGCTTCCTTGGCTGCCTCCTCCACCCTGCCCTCTCCTCCATCATCTTGAGTTACTGTCAGCTGGACAACATTCACCTCATTCTTCAAACTGCTTTCTGCCCACGCAACAGAGTTTTAAAATGTTCACAGACAGTTCTCTCTACACACACATAACAATGTTCTATACTCCGGACATTTGTGTTTGTTCCTTCCGAAATCCAGGCACATTGGATGCGACTGCCAATTTGTGTGGCTTGTTTTTTGAGCTTCAGATTACAAACCGTTGACACGATCATTTGTCCCAAGTAGAAAGGCTCATTGGTATCGCGTCCTCCTTTACCACCCTCTTTGACCAATCAGTCATCAGGATGATTCCCCAGACACGCCTCTCTCATTCTGTTTCCATATCACCACCTCTGTGTGACATCATGGGAACTTAGTGCAAATAAATCTCCAGAGAAACCTGTGCTGGACAGATATTGAAATGGATTGCCGCAGAAGAGCATTGCTTATCTCCTTAGAGAGCAGGGTTTATCACTAAAACAAGGCTTTGACAAAAAACACTGCTAGGGCTTCCACCATACCTCAGTGTAGCCAAAGCATTTCACCATCAAGTCTGGACACAGCCCAGAGCAAGATGAGACAGAATCGTATTAGCAGCTATGAACTAGGACTGTGTTTGGAGGACAAGAGGGAAGTAGTTGTGACAATACATTCTAATTATTATTGATACTATTGATGTTCAACCAGCAGGGTAGAAGAGGTTCCTAGCTGTGGCTATTGAAATTTGGTCCTTGAAAAAGTCAGCTGTTAAAAAGATACCTCTCTTCCCAATCTCTGAATTACCCTGAGTGGAAGTTTATATCACTGCAGTGGGAGTGTATGGTGTTTTATAGGATGATGCTTGAAAGTGAAGTCAAGTCGCTCAGTTGTGTCCGACTCTGCGACTCCATGGGCTGTAGCCCACCAGGCTCCTCTGTGCATGGGATTTTCCAGGCAGTAGTCCTGGAGTGGATTGCCATTTCCTTCTCCAGGGGATCTTCCCAACCCAGGGATTGAACCCGGGTCTCCTGCATTGTAGACAGACGCTTTACTGTCTGAGCCACCAGGGATGATGCTTAGGACTGATCAAACTTTGAAACCTATAGGATTTCTGAGCACGTCCTCTTTTCAAATAATTTCAATCTTTCTGAGGTTTTAATTTGAGAATGGGTGTTATTTTCAACACCTCCTCTTAAATCCAGAATGAGACAAAGGAACAACAGACAAAAAAAATTTAGGGGAGAGAGTGGTGGCAAAACTGAATATCTGTGGAGGATAAGGCTGAGAAATCACTCCACATTTAGCTGGTCTGCAAGGACTGCTTAAGAAAGTGGGATAGTCAGGCCTTAACATTTTTACAAAATCCAGGAGAATGGGTGCAGAGAATACAGGACTGAAAGTGAAAGTCACTCAGTCGTGTCTGACTCTTTGCGACCCCATGGACTATACGATCCATGGAATTCTCCTGGTCAGAATACTGGAGTGGGTAGCCTTTCCCTTCTCCAGGGGATCTTCCCAACCCAGGGATTGAACCCAGGTCTCCCACACTGCAGGCAGATCTTTACCAGCTGAGTACAGGACTGAGATGTATCCAAAGATACTCCTAGTCTGGAAGGAATAGGGAAGTGTAAGAATTGGTGACTTTATTTTAAAACTAGAGGAAACTGAGGTTCAAAATAGGTTATTATTTTTCCCAAGGTAACAAATGACAGTGGTACCCCACTCCAGTACTCTTGCCTGAAAAATCCCATGGATGGAGGAGACTGGTGGGCTGTGGTCCACGGGGTCGCACAGAGTCGGATGCAACTGAACAACTTCACTTTCACTTTTCACTTTCACACATTGGAGAAGGAAATGGCAACCCACTCCAGTGTTCTTGCCTGGAGAATCCCAGGGACGGGGGAGCCTAGTGGGCTGCCGTCTGTGGGGTCACACAGAGTCCGACACGACTGAAGCGACTTAGCAGCAGCAGCAGCAAATAACAGAATCAAAACTTTCATGGCAGTCTGTCTTCAAAGCCTCTGTGCCCTTCCTTGTCTGTCAGAAGTGTTGAACTCACTTGCTCGTTCCAAGAACACAATGAAGAGAATGTTTGGGGCCCAGTAGAAGTCAGGGTAGGAGAAGGCAATGGCACCCCACTCCAGTACTCTTGCCTGGAAAATCCAATGGATGGAGGACCTGGTGGGCTGCAGTCCATGGGGTCGCTTAAAGTCGGACAAGACAGCGAATTCACTTTCACTTTTCACTTTCATGCATTGGAGAAGGAAATGGCAACCCACTTCAGCGTTCTTGCCTGGAGGATCTCAGGGACGGGGAGCCTTGTGGGCTGCCGTCTATGGGGTGGCACAGAGTTGGACACACTGAAGCGACTTAGCAGCAGAAGTCAGGGTTATATGACAGAGTCTTGATCAGAAATTTTACCCTTTGTGTCAGAAATTGGAAATAGATAAGCAGTCTGCTTGCGAGTTGGAACCCTTATGTGGCCATCAGGTTAAAAATTTTAAACCTAGTTGCTGCTGCTGCTGCTTAGTTGCTCAGTCGTGTCCAACTCTTTGCAAGCCCATGGACTGCAGCCCACCAGGCTCCCCTGTCCATAGGATTTCTCAGGCAAGAACACTGGAGTAGGTTGCCATTTCCTTCTCCAAGGGATCTTCTCCATCCAGGGAGTGAACCCACATCTCCTGCTTGGCAGGTGAATTCTTTACCACTGAGCCACCTGGGAAGCAAATGTAGTTGCCCCCTGTAAACTCTAGACATTATATACCCAGAAGTCAGAGTTCTGTCTTGGCTCTAAAGACATAGCAGCTTTTGGCCTTCCAGGTGGGAAGGTGCTGGAATCAAGTGGCTGCTGTCCCTTCTTTCTCAGTTTGCTCCTGTGGCCCTGCAGGCTCTTCCCTCATCTTCAACATCTGCCTGACCAGGCAACCACTTGAGTGCCTGGCCCCTGATATAATAATGAAGAGCCATGGAGGGCTCTGAGTAGGAGAATAACATGATTAAAGAATTTTAAGAAGCAGGAGAAAAGAAAAATTGAAAATAGGTGAAAATAGATCTTCAAATTTGGTGCATATGGCACTTTATGCAGCTGCTGGCAGTCATTAATATCACCATCCTCCATTCAAATCTCCCCCTGAACAAGCTGTTCTGAGGAGTAGAGTATTATTTGTTAGCCTTGGGAGGTACACTAGCAGCTGAGTTCAACCCTTGTTTTACGGTTGAGGACAGAAAGGCCTGTATAGGAAAAGCGATATCACCCAGGGTTGTTTAGCATGAGAGCTGTTCTCTGAATATATATGAGAAAATCCATTTATTCAAAATGATAGAAAATGATGTAGAGTATCAGATCTTGAGTAAAAGTCTCATTGGAACTATACATTTCATAATGTGCCTGCTTTTTTTTGTAATCTTTCATGTTTCCTTATAACCCTTCTCAGTGGATTTCATGGTGGGCTGTGGCTGTCTCTGCAAACCTGTTTGCCTTGAGACTGTGTCTGAGAACATGGGGAGGATATAGGCACCCTCCCCACCCCCATTCTTTGACAGAGGGTATGTCAGCTTTGTCTATGTCAGAGCAAACCAGTGGCCTGGAAAATAGAAACTACAGTCAGTCTTTGGTTCTGGTGCCTTTGGATTTTATGTAGCATTCACATTTCTTTTTTTTTTTTTTAATTTTATTTTATTTTTAAACTTTACATAATTGTATTAGTTTTGCCAAATATCAAAATGAATCCACCACAGGTATACATGTGTTCCCCATCCTGAAAGCATTCACATTTCAAAAAAAAAAAAAAAAACCCTGAGATTTAGAGGGTTCCAATTTTTAAACTTTTCACAGATTGACAACTATCATTTCCTTATGGAAATCATTACTTAAAAGAATATTTTAACATCAAAGGTGAAAGACCTGATATCAGAATAACCAACAACTTTTCCTTAGTAAAACTTATTGGCAATCTAGCCCTGACACATATGTAAAAACAAATGTGTATATGTACTTGTTACATGTATAAAGTTATCTGATCTTGCTCTGAATGAGTGAACATTTTAGCAGAGTCTGGTATTTGGGAACATTTGTTCTAAACAGCACCCAACTACAAATTGAAATACTTTATGGCCACTGTGACTGAATTTTGATTATTGTTTTGTTTTCATGTTAAGCCATCTGCCAAGTTTTTTTTTTTTTTAATCTGAAAGAACCTATTAAAGCCATGCTCAGAGCATTTCTCTGCTTGTAGAAATTGATGCATATATTTATAGTCTGAGCTCTGTGCCATTTCTGAATATACTCCAAAACCTTGCAGAAAAGGAGCTATCTGCCCTGTGTTCTCAAATTCACAGTTCTGTCTGGTTGTCGTTTGATTCCTTCTAATATAAGCTGTGCTGTTGAGGTGAATTTTGCTTGCTGGTGGTCATGGGTAAGGCAATTACAAAGTCTGACATTATTCTTGGAACGGTTTTAAGTAAAATATCATAGTTCATCAAAACCTGTCTGCAGAACGCCAGCAAGTTAATAGTCATTTATGTACAGAAGAAAAAAGTTACGGCTGCCAGACCACCTTCATGTGGGAGATTTGGCCATAATTTTAAATATCCATTGTGAGAATTACATTATGTGTAAGGAAATCAGCATCCTGCAGTTTTACTAGTCGGCCTAGAAGGGACTAATGTACAAGAAGTGTAAACAGGATAGGCAACTGAGGCGTCTCCAAAACTTCTGGTGCCTTCTACAAGGCTTTTGGAAAGAGCAGTGTTCCCAACACTTTTTTTTTTTTTTAAATACAGAATGGTGTTATGGGGTCCTGAATGTTTTAAACTCTTTGCTACAGGATTTGAACACTTTCTATGTGCTGAGTATCTCTTTGGACCATCTAACAAAAGCTTTGAAAGACCCCCATGAGTTGTAGCTACTGAGGAAGCTGAAGTCCACTGAGATGGTAACTTGCACAGATTCTCAGTCTATAGGCTAGACTGTATCTGGCCATTGTAGCAAATCAAAAGGCACCATCTTAAGGGTAGATGAATTACAGAAAGGTACTCCACTGAGCACCGGAGTTACAAAAAGGTGCCTGTCGGTCTATGTCCCTATAGCCCAGCAACAGGGATTCAGGTAAGACTTCTTAGGAATGTGGGTATTATCTTCATAACAAAGAGATGCCACTTCCTCAAAGCAAACACAGTCTTTCAGCAGAGCACAAGGCTTTGGGAGCAGTGGGCTGAGTTATAGCTCCACTGACTCCAGTCTGGCCTAGCTTCTGCTGCAGCTGTGGTTTATTTTTTAATTGGAGGATAATTGCTTTACAATGTTGTGTTGACACATATCAATTCTTCCTGTTAGACCACATGGCAAGTAGAGGGCTTGGGAGTCGTACCTGGGTAGGACGATGCTAGAGGCACATGCTTAGGTGCAATTTTCCCTTTCTTATCTTTAATACGGAGTTCGGGCCAGTGGGCAGATACCTCTGCATTCATGCTGAGGTCCCCAGAGTCGTTTCTCCTTTCTTCCCATCCTATTCCATGTACCTAGGTTGTGTATGCATGTGCATTCCCAGTGAATGGGAAATGAGCGCTGCCCTCAGAGAATTCTTGTTCTAGAGGCATCACCGTTTCCCAAGTCATTACATGAGTTGATGGTGCCAGTGGCAGGTGCAGGTAGAGGGAACATAAAAGGAGCCATGAGCACACAGGGCAGGGGCCAGACCCTGACTCAACATCAAAGGACTTCTGGGAGCAGCTGCGGCTAAGCCTGGGACTTGGGAAGGAAGAACAGGAATCCACCAAGAGAACGATATGGGTACGAGCAGTGGGTGTGACAAAGGCAGGCTATGGAAGGAAGCAGGACACAGATCTCAGAGGACTTCTGGGCCATGTCAAGGAGTTTACACGTTATCCCAGGGCTAAGGGAAACCACTGAATGTTTTTAAGCAGAAACATGTCTTCTAAAATAATAGTCCTGTATGTTCACATGATCATATTTTAAAATGACTTTACAACTTTGCTTTTACTCTGTTTGTTCTTATTCAGTCGCTCAGTCATGTCTGACTCTCTGCAACCCCATGGACTGCAGCACGGCAGGCTTCCCTGTCCTTCACCATCTCCCACAGTTTGCTCAAACTCATGTCCATTGAGTCGGTAATGCCATCCAACCGGCTCATCCTCTGTCGGCTCCTTCTCCTCCTGCCTTCTATCTTTCCCAGCATCAGGATCTTTTGTAATGAGATGGCTCTTTGCTTCAGGTGGCCAAACTGTTGGAGCTTCACATTATATACTAAGATCTCATCTCGTTTTCAGTGTTTTTGAAAATGGTTTGAAATTAGTTCCTAGTGTTCCCCCAAGGGCTAAGTGACTTATCCTGGGTCTCCAGACTAGGTTTGGCCCGTCACTGTCTTCGTCACAGCATGTAGCATGATTACAGTGATGTATGTATTCCCATAGTGCTTTATTTGCTGCCTTCTGTGTCTGAACGTAAGCTCTGTGTGGACAGGGACCTTGTCTGTCTTGTTCACATAATACATTATCCAACAAACACTTAGGTGATGAATTAATATCCCATGTCAAGGGGCCCTTCTGCTCCCTGATATTTAGTGGCTCCCCAGCACTCCAGTACTCTTGCCTGGAACATTCCATGGATGGAGGAGCTTGGTAGGCTACAGTCCATGGGATCACAAAGAGTCGGACATGACTGAGCAACTTCACTGGTTCAGCATCTTCAGTCTTTGGGAGCTGGTGCCTGAGACATGAATTGTGAACCCCCTGTCACTGAGAGTTTACAACAGGCTCTTGGGTTGTGCATGGTTAAAATTGTTTAGTGCAGCCTTTCCAAAAATTGACATTACGTTGTCATCGTAGTTCCTTTTAGGAAGCCCATTCATGGAAACCATGAATGAATTCATGAATGAATTCATGGTTTCCATGAATGGGCTTCCTAAAGAATGAAGTAGAAGTTACTGGAGGTTACCACCAGTCTCTGAAAACTAAGGCTTTAGTTACTTTAGCAGAGGGATGCCCAACATCATCCTGTTTGGGAGCACCCTAGAACTGAGGTCTTCACAGCTCATAATGTCTTAATATCTCTTTACACCTCATGTTGTGGGTCAGTCCAAAAAAAGTTCAAGTTTGTGTGTTTCTAGACATTGACTCAGGTTCTGAATTAATCATGAGCAGATAGTTGTTCTCTTTAGCCTATGTGTTGGTTTCCTTTCTCTGGTATAACAAATTATCACAAAATTTAAACTAGTACAACTTTATTACCTTACATTTGTGAAGTTATAAGTTATTACATTTTAATATATAATATACATTCTTTGTCTGGCACAGGACTCCTAAAACACTTAGAATTTCCTTAGGAAAGATATCTTTTGTTAATGAGGGGACTTTTGGAAGGCACTTAAGGGAGGAGGGTGCTGTTTGCCCAGGGAACCAGCTGTTGAAACTTTCACTCCCACCTCCCTGCACCCAGACCTCTGAGGAGAGAAGAGCTAGAGATTGAATTCAATCACCAATAGCCAATAATTTAATCAATCATGCCTCTGTCATGAAACTTCCATAAAACCTCAGAAGGATAGGATTCTGAGAGCTTCCAGGTTGGTGAAGACAAAGATTTGGGGAGAATGATGTGCCCAGAGAAGGCATGGAAGCTCCATGCCTTCCCTCCACACATCCTTGTCCTACACATCTCTTCTATCTGGCTGTTCCTGAGATATATCCTTCTATAATAAACCCATAATCTAGTAAGTAAACTGTTTCTCTGAGTTCTGTGAGACACTCTAGCAAGTTCACTGAACCCAAGCAGGGGATTGTTGGAACCTCCAATCTGTAGCTGGTCAGTCAGAAGCACAGACAACCCAATCTTATTTGGCATCTAAAGTTGGGGGCATGGGTGCACTCTTATAGAACTGAGCCCTTAACTTCTGGAAACCGATGCTATTTTCAGATAGTGTTAGAGTTGAGTTGAATTGTAGGATGCCCAGCAGGTGTTGGAGAATTGCGTGGTGGCATGGGGAATAAAATACACATGCATCATAACTGATACTGGTACAGTTGAGGTTCAAAATAGATCTTAGCTAAAAGCACAGGTTAGGCAGGGCTATGTTATACATCTGGAGGCTCTAGGGAAGAAGTCATTTCTTGTGTGTTTTTCAGCTTCAGGTGGCTGCCTGTAATTGATCACGGTGTTAATCTCTCCAGGACGTATCTTCTCACACTTTTGCCTCTGTCTTTAATGCATAAGGATCCTTGTGATTACATTAAGCCCATCTTCATAATCCAGGCTAATCTTTCCATTTCAAGATCTAGAATCTAATCACACTTCTAAAGTCCCTTTGCTGGGTAGGTACCATGTTCCTAGGTTTTAAGGATTAGGATGTGGGCATCTTTAGAGGATTATTCTCTGCCTACCTCAGCTGCTATGTGGTGCATTCACCCAACTGGTATAGGAAAGAACAATGAGTCAAACGAGACCTAATTCCAGTTCACTTCTCCCACTTACAGAAATACAGTCTTAGGAAAGTTACTTCGTTTGTTTCAGCCTCAGTTTCCTTATCTGTCAAATGGGAAAGATATTGTCTCACCTCAAAGAGTCACGAAGCTTATAGACAATTGTACAGGTATTATTTACTGCCTCTGTCTAGAAAACACTTAAAATGTTAGATGTTATCATTATTACCTTGTTTTCCTTGAGAGGGCATCTCTGATAGCACATGAGCCTTTTTGACTTGGGGAGATTTTCAGAAATTTATCATGGTATGTCATCATTCTCTTAAAGATTTTTGTTAACTTGAAATGGTACCGTTTTCATAAATGGAAGTTACAAAATACTCAATAGTAAGTTCAGAAATAGTCACTGAGAGCAATACAGATTTTGAAAAACAGCTTTCAATTCCAACAAGAAATTAGAGACTGGGTATGCCCTCAGAAATATTTTAAAAGTACGTCATTCCAATTTCAGTGGGTGCAAGGATCGATCAGCCTTGGGCACCTTGTGGTCTTTGCCTGCTTTCCTCTCTTTGAGCCTTGACAGAAATTGCTTCGGGACTCTTCCTAGAAATCATCATGACATATAGGGCATTGTAAATTAGACTGTGCACGCCCTGCTCGCCTCTAAAACTAAATTCCCATAGAATAAGACTCATTTCCTGGTGCTGCTTTCCCAACTGACTTTTGGATAATCAGTTTCCTATAAATTCAAAATGAGATGCCAATTTGCCATAAAATTTTTAAAAAGCTCCTCAACAGCTGCCGGAGCTTGCCTTGAGGCAAGGTTCTATCGCACCCTTTCATTTCCTTTCTCCTACTTCCTGAAGACTAAGTCTGCCTGCCGCAGTGAGAGCTCTGTTCTCCGCTGACAATGGGCATTGTCTCTACACAAAAAGCTGAGGTCTATGAGCATATTTTGAAAAACTTGAGTAGGAAAACAGTATGAGAATGGTAAATCCCCCCTCCTCCAGCACACATGTTCACACATACATACCCATACATACACACACACACTCAGGAATTTATGAAGAATCCCCTGAATCTTGGTGCAGACTTGAATTGCCAGAATGCAAGAAATAATGTCTTTGTTGAGGCCATTTCTAGAGGCTCTGAGCTTTGGACAAGGACAATTCTTGGCTCATACTTTTGCCACAGAATTAGAAATCAAAAGTACAATTATTGAGTAATGAAGTTGTTTCTAAAAAAAATGCCAGAAATTCTGCATTCACAGGTTGTCAGTCTTGCACTTAAAGGTATTGAGTTCAGTAGATATTGTTAAATGACCAGAGTTTTCACCCATGAGAAGTGTTAAACACTATAATTACACAATAAATGTAGCTTATTGCTTCTTTTACAGCATAGATGATTCCTGAAATACTTTGTAATTAGATTTTTTACAATTAAGTTGTTAATAAAGTCCTAAAGGATCTAATCATTTTAAAACTCCTTGCAGTGAATCTTTTTATATAACCAATATGTTTTATAAAACAGTAATCGGAGTAGTGTTGACACAAGGATAGACAGACAAATCAGTTGAACCAAACAGAAGGTCCAGATTCAGATCTATGAACACATGAAAATTGGATCCATAACAGAGGTGTCTTTGCAGATCAGCCAGAGGAAGTCATCTTTTCAAATAACAACGCTGCTATTGGTTGGCCATATACAGGGAAAATTGGATTTCTATTTCTACATAACACAAATTTCAAGTGTATAAAGATGGAAATGTGAAAAGTAGATCTTCAAAAGGGCTAGAATAAAATAGAGACAATTTATTACTTGGAAGTAACATAAGAGTTTTAAAATATCACACATATATACACACATAAAGGAATTGCTACTGCTGCTGCTAAGTCGCATCGGTCGTGTCCAACTCTGTGAGACCCCATACACGGCAGCCCACCAGGCTCCCCTGTCCCTGGGATTCTCCAGGCAAGAACACTGCAGTGGGCTGCTATTTCCTTCTCCAATGCATGAAAGTGAAAAGTGAAAGTGAAGTCGCTCAGTTGTGTCCAACTCTTCCTGACTCCAGTCTCCTCTGTCCATGGGATTTTCCAGGCAAGAGTGCTGGACTGGGCTGCCATTGCCTTCTCCACATAAAGGAAAATATTAATAAATTATCTTCCATTAAAATACAAAAGCCTAGTTTTGTCTAAAACCATTTTTAAAAGGTGAAAAAATAAGCCACAGTCATGGAGAATACATTTGCAAGGCAAAACTCAGCAAATCAATTAGAAGCAGTGTATTTTATAGATAATGGGTATGTACTAGAAACAAAACATGTAAATAATACTATAAAATATGAAATTAGGGGCTACATATTTTTAAATGCTGACATTCTCTATAACTTGATATATATGAACTAGGTGAAAATTAAATTCTGTGATACGTTCCAACGCACATGAAACATGAATGCTGAATAGTAGTTATAAGCATTTTATAATATTTTTTCAAATTTACTATACAGAAAAATCACAAGTTAACTTTAATAGTTGCTATTAACCTCCTACATGTTTTATCCGTGTAGGCTCAAATTATTTCTTTTGACACAGGTCTACCTTATTCTCTTGAATTTTTAAACACAAGATTGAACAAAACTGAGAACTTGCAAAACCACAATTTTATCATTAATAATTATAATTTTAAAAAAATTCTATGTGCTTAGCATTGTGCTAAGAACTTCAAATGGAGTATCCCTTTTATTTCCTACAAACCTATTAGATAGGTACTGTTTTTAACAACCCTTTTTAACAGATGGTAAAACTGAAACACATGGATTATGTAATTTGCTTGCAATGGAATATCTAGTGAGTATTATTATTTAAATGATTTTGGTATGTTAGTGACTCAGTCGTGTCCGACTCTTTGTGACCCCTTGGACTATGGCCCACCCAGCTCCTCTGTTCATGGAATTCTCTAGGCAAGAATACTGGAGTGGGTTGCCATTTTCTTCTCCAGATTTTTGTATAGAGGATATAAAAACTTCCATTATTACACTCCTCTCTGACATCCTTAAGTGAAAGAACTAAGCAACAATGAAATAATTATTGTTTTCTCAAAACACTTGTTTGCTAATTCAATATATTCTCTTTGCATGACTGCTGATAGGTCTTTAAATCACATTGATTTAAAAAACGAGGAAAAATTTTAAAAGTACTATTTTCTAGTTTCAAATAACTAATAGATGGACTCTTACAGAAAGTTCCTGTTTAGATAACTTCTCTGAAAGAGAAGAAACTAAGATGGAAGATAATGTCTTATTCTACCCTGCTGTGACTTCTTCAGGTGGGCAATCAAACTGAGTCCTTTTAACACAGGTCATGTGCAAAAAAGGAAAAGAGATGTTAAAAGGAAAAGAGATGTTTAATGAGATGTACTAGACAGAGAAAAATGAGGGAAATGCCATGTACCTCTCATCCCAATTTATTCTCTCCAGACTGAGGTTCAGCTCATACACCCCAAAAGGTAGCACCTACTCCTAAATTGAGGTTAGTTCATGCTGGTTTGAAAACAGTCGTTGCATATAAATCTTCTATAGGCTCAAGCTTGATTTCTGTTTCCTTCATCTGGAAAGACCATTAAGAAACATTTGCATATAATGGAACTCTTAAAAGGCATCAGCATATTATTAAAACTATATAGATGTTGAAGTGCTTTTTATTCTGTGCTATTTAAATTGTGAATTGTATTTGGAAGTAATTAAAAGAATAGCAGACACAATCAAGGAACATGCTTAAGTGTCTGTGTTGTAGATGCAATTAGAAAACATCTTTTATTAAAAACAAGCACCAGCAAGTGGTAAGTTCAGGATTCAAGTCTAGAAAGCCTGACTCCAGAGCTTATCTAAGTTGGATGGATGCAAAGAAAAGTTAATCAAAAGACCTGCCCCTTCTGATGGTAGAAACTGGTTCCATTTCTTCTTTTTGTTCTTGTTTTTAAATTGAAATGCAGTTGATTTACAGTGTTCTGTAATTACTGCTGTACAGCAAAGTGATTCAGTTCTACATATATATACACACATTCTTTTTCATATTCCTTTCTCTTATGGTTTATCATTGGATATTGAATATAGTTCCTGTGTTATTCAGTAGGACCTTGGTGCTTATCCTTTCTATATATACTAGTTTGCATCTGCTAATCCCAGCGTCCCACTCTCCCACCTTGACCACCACAATCTGTTCTCTCTGAACCTGGCTGTATGAGTTCTATTATTTTTACATACCTATTTCTACACACCCTATGCCGTTCTGAGAATACTGTCGGAAAACTCAGATTCCATGTGTATTCTAACAATAAAGCCCTCCTTAATTTAGTTCTTTTTTTTTTTGAAATTCAGCATCTAATAGAAACAATTCATGAATTTTGTTAGATAAGTCTTTTACACTGTGAATATTTGAATAAATGACTGTCCTCTTTAACATTTCACAAGTGGATCACATAAATTAATACATTTTTGATTCACAAATTAGATTCACATTCTTCACAACATGATTTGATTTTCTTTACCTCATTAAGAATACAAATAACTTTAAAGCAAATAAATTGTGCATCATACTCTTAAGTTTGTTTTAAAGAATAAAGATTTTCCCTAGTTCAATTTTATCTTGAATTAAAACATCCTATCTTCAACCCTTGTTTTCTGCTTATCATACACAACAATGCAAGTAGGTATAATGTGCAGAACATCAGAAACACTTATTTTCTCATCCGTGACTAAACCATTTTTATTCAATAAGTCTGTCCTGTAAAATTTTCTCTTTTTCTTTAATTGTGGGAACTTTGGTACTATTGGCTCTTGATCTAATGCTTATAAGAGAATATTTAATGGTTGGTGGCAGTTTTATTGCCCCTTAAACATTTAATTGGTTTTCTGCATAATTTCTCAGTGTGTTCTTATTTGTTTACATTTTTACACTTTTTGGTATAAAACTGAAAACTTATGGTATTGAATTTTATGACATTGGCAGAATTCCTCCTCCACAGTTGTAGTATATACTTATTTCCACTTTATGTACTCTTATTTCTAGGAGCCAAAATATGAACTTAACAGTGCAACATGGCCTTGATCCATAAAGTTTATATTTAGATCACTATTACAAATCAAAACCTTTTTCTTCTTTACACGAATAAGATTGTAGTTTCCTTTTCTTAATTTTCATTTATTATAAGTACACTGGAAAAATTTGAAGCTACATTTTATTATAATTCTTTAAAGTTCAATGTAAGTTTCATCAGTTTTGTTTTCCTTGCCGAAGTATGTTCTAATAGAAATGGCACCAGGGAGGAAGTCAGGAAATTCAGATTCTAGTCATAACACCACCGTTCATTTAGATGCTCTGTGATCCTAAGCCTTAGTTTGGACGAGATCAGAGATTTCCAAATTTCTTTAGGCTAACACTCTGTTTAAACAAATCTTACAATATTAAAATCAGAACACAGTATCTGAAAGAGTGTAATTTGTGTGTGTGTGTGTATGTGTGACTTGATAATCCTAGAACAGTACAGTTTACTTGATGAAGGAAATAAGTCCTGCCAGCAACTAAGGAGAGGTTTTTCAATTGTTTTAAATGACTAGTTTGCCCTTCATGGCAATTTATTTTACAAGCACAGAAATTAGAAGCTTAGAAAGTAAGATATATTTATAAAAACTTTCTATTAGTCTGTGTCCCCCAGTCATTCTACTGGTATTTATATTAACAATTTAGTGAAATTCAAAAGAAGCAGTTTTCAAAAGTCCACACTTTAAATGGGGCAAAAACCAGAATGATGATACTGTAAAAAGTTTTTACTCTTATATTTAGACTTTATATAAAGTGAAGAAACATAAATGTTTTTGTTCTTAAATTACATGTATGAGAAAATTCATTATCATTTCTTCTGTCTTTGGGGAAATGCTCCCAAGGAACCTGTCTGCATCTCACAGTTGATTTCAGAAGGCCATTTCACGCACAACTCAGAACGCACTGTCAAGAGACAGAATGACATAACTGTTTTACAGAAAAACTGAGAATGAATGCCCACTTTATCTTTTGCTCACACTCTCTGAAGTCGAGCTGTGACCAGCCCCCCTCATATCATTGGTGCCCCACTTTGGCCCATCTAGCCCCAGTCTCCACTTGCCTCCATAGCCATTCCCATAAGGAGGCCCTGGGGCTGCTCCTTCCTCTGGGAACAGCTACCCTGATCCCCTGCAAGTCTCCAGGAGAATCTTGCCAGACTCTGACTCACAAACCTCTTTACTCCCCTCTCCTGTTCTTAAGTGAAGTGAAGTTGCTCAGTTGTGCCCGACTCTTTGCGACCCCGTGGACTGTAGCCTACCAGGCTCCTCTGTCCATTGGATTCTTCTCCAGGCAAGAAGACTGGAGTGGGTTGCAATTTCCTTCTCCAGGGGATCTTCCCCACCCAGGGATCGAACCCAGATCTCCCACATTGCAGGCAGACTCTTTAACCTCTGAGCCACCAGGGAAGCTGTTATTAATTTCATAGCAAATCTTGTAGGTTTTTGGTGCCTCCTTTGTTCTAGTTGTTTCAGCCTATCCTTGTTTTCTGATTTGTTTTGATGCTCCAAGCCTTGGTTCAGCCTCCCTCTCACCCAGGACTCCAAACAACTTAATTGTCCTTGACTTGATCTTGGCCAGAACAGCCCCAGGATTTCCCTCAGTTCAGTTCAGTCGCTCAGTCATGTCCAACTCTTTGTGACCCCTTCAGCTGAAGCACGACAGGCTTCCCTGTCCATCACCAACACCAGGAGCTTGCTCAAACTCAAGTCCATTGAGTCCGTGATGCCATCCAACCATCCTGTCCTCTGTCGTCCCCTTCTCCTCCTGCCTTCAATCTTTCCCAGCATCAGGGTCTTTTCCAATGAGTAAGTTCTTCCCATCAGGTAGCCAAAATATTGGCGCTTCTGCTTCAGTATCAGTCTTTCCAATGAATATTCAGGACTGATTTCCTTTAGGATGGACTGATTTGATCTCCTTGCAGTCCATGGGACTCTAAAGAGTCTTCTCCAACACCACAGTTCAAAGGCATCAATTCTTCAGTGCTCAACCTTCTTTATGGTCCAACTCTGACATGCTTGCATGACTACTGGAAAAACCATAGCTTTGACTAGATGGAGATTATTGGCAAAGTAGTGTCTCTGTTTTCCGATATGCTATCTAGGTTGGTCATAGCTTTTCTTCCAAGGAGCAAGCATCTTTTAATTTCACAGCTGCAGTGATTTTGGAGCCCCTCAAAATAAAGTCTCTCACTGTTTCCATTGTTTCCCCATCTATTTGCCATGAAGTGATGGGACCGGATGCCATGATCTTCGTTTTCTAAATGTTGAGTTTTTAGCCAACTTTTTCACTGTCCTCTTTCACTTTCATCAAGAGAATCTTTAGTTCTTCACTTTCTGCCATAAGTGTCGTGTCATCTGCATGTCTGAGCTTGTTGATATTTCTCCCTGAAATCTTGATTCCAGCTTGTGCTTCATCCAGCCCAGCATTTCACATGATGTACTCTGCATGTAAGTTAAATTAGCAAAGTGACAATATACAGCCTTGACGTACTCCTTTTCCTATTTGGAACCAGTCTGTTCTATGTCCGGTTCTAACTGTTGCTTCTTGATCCGCATACAGATTTCTCAGGGGGTAGGTAAGGTGGTCTGGTATTCTCATGTCTTTCAGAATTTTCCACAGTTTGTTGTGATCTACACAGTCAAAGGCTTTGGCATAATCAATAAAGCAGAGTAGATGTTTCTTTGGAACTCTCGATGACACAACAGATGTTGGCAATTTAATTTCTGATTGCTCTGCCTTTTCTAAATCCAGCTTGAACATTTGGAAGTTTTTGGTTCAGGTACTGTTGAAGCCTGGCTTGGAGAATTTTGAGCATTACTTTGCTAGTGAGTGAGATGAGTGCAATTGTGTGGTAGTTTGAACATTCTTTGGCATTGCCCTTCTTTGGGATTGGAATGAAAACTGACCTTTTCCAGTCCTGTGGCCACTGCTGAGTTTTCCAAATTTGCTGGCATATTGAGTGCAGCACTTTCAAAGCATCATCTTCTAGGACTCAAAATAACTCAGCTGAAATTCCATCACCTTCACTAGCTTTATTCGTAGTGATGCTTTCTAAGGCCCACTTAACTTCAGACTCCAGGATGTCTGGCTCTAGGTGAGTGATCACACCATCGTGATTATCTGGGTTGTGAAGATCTTTTTTGTACAGTTCTTCTGTGTATTCTTGCCACCTCTTCTTAATATCTTCTGCTTCTGTTAGGTCCATACTGTTTCTGTCCTTTATTGTGCCCATCTTTGCATGAAATGTTCCCTTGATGTCCCTAATTTTCTTGAAGAGATCTCTAGTCTTTCCCATTCTGTTGTTTTCCTCTATTTCTTTGCATTGGTCACTGAGGAAGGCTTTTTAATCTCTCCTTGCTATTTTTTGTATATATTTTTCCTTTTCTCCTTTGCCTTTCACTTCTCTTTTCTCAGCTATTTGAAAGGCCTCCTCAGACAACCATTTTGCTTTTTTGCATTTCTTTTTCTTGGGGATGATCTTGATCACTGCTTCCTATACAATGTCATGAATCTTGTCCTTAGTTCTTCAGGCACTCTATCAGGTCCATCAGGTCGACCTGAATGGTCTAGTGGTTTTCCCTACTTTCTCCAATTTAAGGCTTAATTTGACAATAAGGAGTTCATGACCTGAGCCACAGTCAGCTCCCGGTCTTGTTTTTGCTGACTGTATAGAGCTTGTCCATCTTTGGCTGCAAAGAATATAATCAGTCTGATTTTGGTATTGACCATCTGGTGATGTCCATGTGTAGAGTCTTCTCTTGTGTTGTTGGAAGAGGGTGTTTGCTATGACCAATGTGTTCATTCTCTGAGCAAAATTCTGTTATCCTTTGCCCTGCTTCATTTTGTACTCCAGGGCCAAACTTGCCTATACTCCAGGTGTCTCTTGACTTCCTACTTTTGCATTCCAGTCCCCTATGATGTAAAGGACTTAAAAAAAATTTTTTTTTGGTGTTAGTTCTAGAAGTTCTTATAGGTCCTCATAGAACCATTCAACTTCAGTTTTCTCGGCATTAGTGGTTGGGGCATAGACTTGGATTACTATGATTCCAGGACTTCCTTGGCCGCTGCCTACACAGTAGGAGTCCCAGCTGAAGTCCAGTGTCCCACTGAATCAGAGTCCCTTATAATCATGACATCACTCAATTCTAGACAAAAAATGAATTTATATTTTAAAGTCATTTTGTATTGATTTAATTCTTCTAGTCCAAAGGAGAGAAGACCCTTCCTGCCACACAGTTATTTTCATCTTTTTTCCCTTTTTGGTTTCAATCATCTGAAATCCTAAAAAGAAACCTTGCTTTTCAAAGACAATCTGATACAGATCCTTTTGGGATGAAGTTGACCAATACTCAGGTAACAGTTTGGGACCCTATTTTATGTGTATACTGAATTAATTAAACATATTTTTATTCTTGATGAACTGACAAATACTTCATACACAGTTGTAGGATTGAAAGTATCTTGGATTTATATAGGTGGGCAAGCATCTAAAAATGCTAGAGTATTCTTTCATGGTTTGATAAAAACATTTATCAGGCATTTACACTCTACAGGATTCCATAGGGAAATGTTTGCAACCTAATGAGCAGATCAAGATAGTAAAAGCTCATACAAACAAGTATATTTCCTTCCCTACACAGTTATTATGTTTATTTTTCTTCTTACAGTAAGGACAAAATCCTGTTTAAATATACTGTTTTCTCTAAATTGTGAAGTATTTTATGGTATAATTCCACATAAAAGCTTCAGTTCTTACACTGTAAAATATAGTATTATACCTTAAATCCTAAACATTCTTGCTTGTGAGCTGAAAATTAAGAATCGGGATCCAGTCAAGCCCTTCCAATTGCTTTTGGAACAGGTGCTGGGGCAAAGCTGTGAAAACAGAAAGCTGAGCGCCAGGAATTCCCATGGCCTTCAAAAATGGAACTGACAAAACCATAGGGTGGTCCAACAGTCACTGCCAAATGACATAGCTCACTCTAATCACTGTGTATTTTGAGAGCAAATGCACTGGAATAACGAAACTTTTTTCCCTTATTTTTGTATTTTGGAAAATAGGAACTAGGACAGTTGTGAGAATTTTCTGTGTTGTAAAGAGAAATTATAGGGAGAGTCTGAAACTGGTTTTTCATTAGGAAAGCAAATGAAAGGCACAGGTCCCACTGCTGGAAGCTCTGAGTCTCCCAGAGCCTCACTTTCGGTTCCTGGGAGTCCTTCCCAGCCGAGCACACTTCTGGGAGAACTCAGGGACTGGCCTCTCCATGTGCTCTCCGCATCTGCCATCACCCTGGGGACTGCTGCCCCCTTCTGGTGCCACAGCCTTCTGGGTATTGCGCTCTCCCCCTCATGCCACTGGAGCCCTTGGGGTCTCAAAGCTGCAGGGGCTCACTGTTAAGAAGCCCCCAGTCTTGTTTTGCTCCTTTGATCTGTCATATAACATCTCTGGGACTCAATTTCCTTTTCTGAATTCAGGATAAATAACAGGCCCCGTCCACACATAACATCTAAATGTACGTGCTAACTCAACATGCACTACTTTACAGGGTCCGATAAAGGAATGTGTACGAATGTGCTTCAAGAAGCAGAAATCTAAGATGTGAAGCTTGATATCTTAATTTGCACTGTGAACTGCCTGTTAATATAGTAAGATGTGCTTAGAAGTTTGAAAGTGAGAGTGATCATGAGCACAAAAAAGGTATTAAGATAAAATAATTGTGTGAGTTAAGACCAAAATAAAATGAGAGAATATCAAGTGGAAAATGGACAAGACGTCAGAAGTATGAGGTGAGCTCTAATGCCCTGTATGTACAGGTTGTCCAGTTACAAACAGCATACCCAAATTCGGATGACGCTACCGGAGTAAGGAAAGTAGACAGCCATGGGGAGCCAGGAGTGTGAGCAAAGGAGCTCTTAAGAGGCAAGAATTTATCAGTGATAAGCACATCATAAATTCCTGAAACAGTCAGTTTCATCTATTGTACTTCACCTTGTACAGACAGGTGCTTCACTGGGTATAAAAATGCTTTTTTCTACTAAAATTAAGTTTTAGATTTTACAAAGTAAAAAGACATACACCTCTGACAATCTTAAGGAAAAGAAAAGGAATTGTTCATTGGAAAGATACTGAACAGCCCACAGATCTAAGGAAGAACTGAAAGATGAGATTTGGTTGCAGGAATGACGGGAGAGTCTCTTCAGAGCACCATTAGTGGCAATCAAAATGCAGAACACTGGTCAAATTCAAACTTCTTTCCTCCTGCCTGGGATAAACTGGAAAGGAGAAACAGCCCAGAGACCTTGTTTGTTTAAATTGCATGATTTCTTTTAATTTTTCATTTA
This sequence comes from Bos taurus, assembly GCF_002263795.3. NCBI lineage: Eukaryota > Metazoa > Chordata > Mammalia > Artiodactyla > Bovidae > Bos > Bos taurus. Next base: position 29,873,004 of record NC_037333.1, on the reverse strand, counting down.
GGAATAGTTTAGACTTAACAGAAAACTTGCATAAATAGTACAGAGCATTTCTGTATACCCGTCGCCCTGCTTTCCCTAATGTTGCTGCTACTGCTGCTAAGTCACTTCAGTCGTGTCCGACTCTGTGTGACCCCATAGACATCAGCCCACCAGGCTCCCCCGTCCCTGGGATTCTCCAGGCAAGAACACTGGAGTGCGTTGCCATTTCCTTCTCCAATGCATGAAAGTGAAAAGTGAAAGTGAAGTCGCTCAGCCTTATCCTACTCTTAGCAACCCCATGGACTGCAGCCCACCAGGCTCCTCTGTCCATGGGATTTTCCAGGCAAGAGTACTGGAGTGGGTCCCTAATGTTAGGATCCTGTATAACTGTAGTGCAGTGATCAAACCAAGAAATTGGCATTGGTGCAATACTAATAACTGAACTGCAAACCTTATTCGGGTTTCACCAGTTTACTCAGAAATGTGTTTTATCTGTACAAAATCAAGTCTAGGACTGGACTATCTAACTATCAGGTCTCCTTAGTCTCCTCCAGTCTGTGATGGTTTCTCAGTCTGTGCTTGTGTATCATGACCTTGACATTATTGAGAAGTGTGGTCAGTTATTTTGTAGACTGTCTTGAAATTGAGTTTGGCTTTTTTTTTTTTTTTTTTAGTTTGAAGCAAAGAAAGGTTTATTGTAGGTGACTCATGCTCAAAACTCCCTGAACTATCTGGCATTTTATAGGAAAGCTTGTGGTGGCTCAGACAATAAAGGATCTGCCTGCAATGTGAGAGACCGGGGTTCAGTCCCTAGCCTGGGAAGATTCCCTGAAGAAGGGATGGGCAATCCACTCAAATTCTTGCATGGAGAGTTCTATGGACAGAGGAACCTGGCAGGCTACAGTCTACAGGGTTGCAGAGAGTCAGATATGAGTAGAAGAAGGTGGCTAACACTTTGACTTTTCGTGTATCTTTGGTAAGAACACCATAGGAGTGATGTTGTTCCCTTCTAGGTGTATCACATCAGTTTATATGACACTAACTTATCTTCTTAATGGTGATCTTTGTGGCTTTGTTTAATGTGGCATCTGCCAGGCTTCTCTAACATAGTTATTTTTCTCTTTGTTATTAAAAAAGTCTTGTGAGGAGATACTTTCTAAGGATGCAAATATGCTACATCTCATTATACTTTTGCTCACTAAATATGACATTGGTTGATGGTGTTTAACTTAACGCTTGCCTGCTGCTGCTGCTGCTGCTGCTAAGTCACTTCAGTTGTATCCAACTCTGTGTGACCCATGGACTGCAGCCTACCAGGCTCCCCCGTCCCTGGGATTCTCCAGGCAAGAACACTGGAGTGGGTTGCCATTTCCTTCTCCAATGCATGAAAGTGGAAAGTGAAAGTGAAGTCACTCAGTTGTGTCCAACTCTTAGCGACCCCATGGACTGCAGCCTACCAGGCTCCTCCATCCATGGGATTTTCCAGGCAACAGTACTGGAGTGGGGTGCCATTGCCTTCTCCCCAATGCTTGCCTAGTGGTGATATTTTTGTTCCTCTTATTCCTTCTCCATTAAGAATCCCATGATTTCTTAATCAGTACTTGATTGGAGCATGATCATGATACCCATATTTAGGAAAATAGTATTTCTTACTAACACTAAGATGTGGTTATAGAAATCCAGGTTGCACTATTGAGACTTCATGCAGTTAATTGCCTCCAGTGCCTAATCAGTTAGTTAAATACTCCCGACTGATTTAGCCTTATGAGATTCCATTTTAAGTATCATATAGAAACTGGGAATTTTAGAATACTATTTTGTGACAATTAAAAGACTTATAGCTAGGGTAATTTGGTATAATGAGATAAAAACCACAGAATTAGAAAACTCTTGCCTGAAAAAACCTGGGTTGAATCAGATGCTTGTTTAAATGAGTTAATTGTTCAGTTTTGGTTGACATGGTGTAGGAGGAAATATATTTAAAATGTATGTAAATTGATATAAAAAGGATATAGTCCCTTTAAGAAACCAGAGTGCCAAATGTAGGAAATATTCCAAGAAACAACTCTCAGGGTAGGGCAATCTTTTACATCATTTGCCACAATTTTGATAAAAGCAGAAAGTACACAGAGGCTCCGAGCTCTAGCCTCTAAGTCAGGAACAGCCCTGGGGGAGAAAAATTAAGAGCCTAGAGTAACTAGAAGGTGTTAAGGAGGCAATAAAATTTTTTCCTCTACATGGCAGCCAGGAACTGGCTGAAGGAGAAAGTGCCAGGGGCGATGAAAGGGTCCAATGACTTGAACCTGTGGCATTATTTCAGATTACAAAGTTTAGTTGGTACAACTGGTAAACACTGTGCATACAATTAAGTAAATATTCCTAACTTACAGAGTCATGGGGGAAATGAAATAAGCCATACTTAAGGATGGCTGGTGTACAGTAAACAGTGAATAAATATGCATTTTCACAACAAACATCCACTGAGTTTCCATGTAGTTTTACATTAAACCATTTTGAACCTTAGTTTTTTTTTTTTCAATAGCTATAAAAGTGATCATACTAACAACCTCTAAAGTGCCTTTTCACTTTAAAATGCTATGAATACACTGCCATAGGTGGATAATTTTAAACAAAAGTGCACATTTCACTTTTATAAAGGCCTAACTGCCTTCATTTATTTATTTATTAAGTACTGGCTATATAGCAAGCACTATGCTGAAGACTGCTGCTGCTAAGTCGCTTCAGTCGTGTCCGACTCTGTGCGACCCCATAGACGGCAGCCCACTAGGCTCCTTTGTCCCTTGGATTCTCCAGGCAAGGATATTGGAGTGGGTTGCTATTTCCTTCTCCAATGCATGAAAGTGAAAAGTGAAAGTGAAGTCGCTCAGTCATGCCCGACTCTCAGCGACCCCATGGACTGCAGCCCACCAGGCTCCTCTGTCCATGGGATTTTCCAGGCAAGAGTACTGGAGTGGGGTGCCATTAGAATATTTAAATAAATAGCAGTCATTCCCTGACTTATTTCAGCCTCACATTCTGTTCTGACAGATGACTACGCAAACTGTTAATATGTAATATGGTAGAATAGTGGAAGAAAGGGTAGTGCTTCCTGTAGGAGCAAAGGCTGCCCTTGGAAGTGAAGACAGGAGAACTGTTCTGTGTAGAGCAAGAAGAAATTTACCAAGCAGAGAACGGTGCATAAGGTAGAAGAATTGTTTGTACAAAGATATGGAAGTATGGAAGTGTGTGGTCATTTAGGAATGAGTGTATTATACTTTGGGTGGAGAAGTGATTGAATATGAGTCAAGTTAGGATAAGACTAGAGTTTGACTTCTGTAAGCAACAGGAAGCCGTTGTTACTTGAGTCACATGACACATCATTGTTTTACGATGTATTTGTCAGCAGGGTAGAAAATGAAATTAGAATGACTGGAGGCTGAGAAAACAGTTTAAAAGACAATTCAGGTAAGGAGCAATGATTTCAACTAGGGCAGGAATCATAGGTATAGAAGAGGAAGAGATGCCATAAATATTTTGAAACTAATGGTAGCCTCTAGGAGTTGCATATCTGTAACATGGCCATCAAAGTATTTATACTAACCTTTTCATTGAAAATATCTACAAATGTCAGTATGCTTGTGAATTTTTAAGCATCAAAATGCAAAAAAAGTAAGAAAACATCAAGCCAAAAATCTATGTAAAAGGCAGTACAGATAGGTTCAGCACAGCAGCTCTGCTTACCTAACTTAATTTATCGAGGCTTTGGGGAGTGTAAAGGGCAGAAGACAGAGCCCTTTTAACGTGAAGCTAACAGATAAATTCTTTTGGAACCTCAAAGGGTTATGCCACATGTATAGGATATTAGGCTGAACTAATAATAAACTCTCAAAGTTTCTTCCATTTCCCCAACATCAGAGGATTGTTAAGAATTATAAGGAAAATTGTTGGACAAAGCAGGGTGTTGGGGAAAAAATAATAATGCAATTCTTTAAGTTGCAATCACAAGCTTGTCCTAAAAGTATTTGATAGGTAAAATTCACATTTCCTGGGAGGCCCCCAAAAGTTTAACCTAAAGTGTTCCAGAATTGGTAGTACCCTAGTATACTTGAGTGAAGTAGATATCAATCCCCTATAGAGAAACCCACCTACATAGTAGGCCTCAAAGATTTTCCACAAAGAATTATTCAAAGGAAAAGTGTGTATGTGTGTCATACATGTCTGACTCTTTGTGACCCTAAGGACTGTAGCCAGGCTTCTCTGTCCATGGGGATTCTCCAAACAAGAATACTGGAGTGGGTTGCCATGCCCTTCTCCAGGGGATCTTCCTGGATCAGGCATTAAACCCATGTCTCTTGCACTGGCAGGCAGATTCTTACACCACTGAGCTACCAGGGAAGCAGATTTTTAAATAAACCAAATAAAACTAAACAAATGATAATTGAGTTAAAAACTCAGATAACTTTAACTGCAACTATAGCTGAAAACATAATTAGTGAAATTAAGGGTCAGGAAAGGCCTATTAAGAACCAGAGTTTACAAAAATCTAGGGCAAGAGTATTAAGATGGAATAAGCTTGCATGTCAGAAAACAAAGGTGGCCAGGGATCTGGAGCATAGTGAAGGAGAAAGTGGTAGAAGTTGAGGCCAAAGAAGGAGATGGGGGCCAGAACACACAGAACTTATGTGCCAAGGGGATTACTGCCGTATGGAGCTGTGTGTTATAAAATGTGATGGGAACCATTGAAAAAGAGATTTAAAAGCAAATTCTGAATTACATTTTAATAATAACATTCTGATTATGTGTGTAGAAAAAGAGGACTATTTAGAATCCTATTGCAATAGTCTTAGATGATGGCTATACTGATGAAGATGGAAGCAAAGAGAAATTTGAATGTGATTTATGGTGGGAGACTAGGAGACAGTTCTTTCTGAGTTTTAGTTTTCTGCATGTCTTGCAAGAAGAGTCACTGATTGTTTTTGCTCTGGACTGTCTTTTCTGGTTTGTATCCCTGTGTAGGGTACAATCTTGGAGAATAGATAGTCTTCCAGTGGAAAAAGGGCAGGCATGCTTACTGTAGTTTTCCAAGTTGAAAGCAAACTACTGTGTTTTTAAGTGTTACTTGGCCCTCTTTACATTACCCTGTGGGAACTGGAGCTTCAGGTAAGAAAATGCCAATATTCTGGCTATTTGTTGTTGTTGAGTTGCTCAGGTTTGTCCAGCTCTTTGTGACCCCATGGACTGCAGCACACCAGGCTTCCCTGTCCGTCACTATCTCTGGGAGTTTGCTCAAACTCCTGTCCATTCGAGTTGATGATGCCATCCAACTGTCTTATCCTTTGTTACCCACTTCTCCTGCCCTCAATCTTTCCCAGCATCAGGGTCTTTTCAAATGAGTCAGCTCTTCCCATCAGGTGGCCAGAGTATTGGAGCTTCAGCTTCTGTATCAATCCTTCCAATGAATACTCAGGATTGATTTCCTTTAGGGTTGCCTGGTTGGATTTCCTTGCAGTCCAAGGGATGCTAAAGAGTCTTCACCAGCACCACAATTTGGAAGCATCAATTCTTCAGTGATCAGCCTTCTTTCTGGTCCAACTCTCACATCCATATATAACTACTGAAGAAATGATAACTTTGATTATATGGACCTTTGTCAGCAAAGCGATGTCTCTGCTTTTTAATATGCTATCCAGCTTTTCTTCCAAGGAGCAAGCATCTTTTAATTTCAAGGTTGTAGTCACCGTCTGCAGTGATTTTGGAACCCAAGGAAGTAAAATCTGTCATTGATTCCATTCCCCCCACCCCCATCCATTTGCCGTGAAGTGAAGGGACCAGATGTCATGATCTTAGTTTTTTGAAGTTGAGTTTTAAGCCAGCTTTTTCATTCTCCTCTTTCACCTTCATCAAGAGGCTCTTTAGTTCCTCTTTGCTTTCTGCCATAAGGGTGGTATCTTCTGCATATCTGAGGTTACTGATTTCTCATGGCAATCTTTGATTCCAGCTTGTGCTTCATCCAGCCTGGCATTTTGCATGATGTACTCTGCATGTAAGTTAAATAAGCAGGTGACACTATACAGCCTTGACATACTCCTTTTCCAATTTTGAACCAGTCCACTGTTTCATGTTCAGTTCTTACTGTTGTTTTTTGACCTGCATACAGGTTTCTCAGGAGGCAAGTAAGGTGGTCTGGTATTCTCATCTCTTTAAGGATTTGCCACAGTTTGTTGTGATTCATACAGTCAAAAGCTTTAGCATAGTCAATGAAGCAGAAGTAGATATTTTTCAGGAATTCTCTTCCTTATTCTATGATCCAATGGATGTTGGCAATTTGACTATAGCTATTGGTTAATAAACTCCTTTGTCTCTAACTCAAAACTCATGTCTTATTCAAACATCCATAAAACTGAAGCAGGTTAACTTGATAGCTTGCAAGTAGACTCCAGTACTAGAAGTGTGCTGGAATGCTACATTGGGTATCAAATTACTTAAAAAGGGAGAGCATGAGAAAACCCCAGCTTCATGAACTAAGGCATGCAGGGGCAGGGAAAGTCAGACAAGGAAACTCAAACTTAGAAGTAAATGTAGGTTTATAAGAGGTTGATCAATGAGGCAAAATGTCAAAGAGGTGAACATGTTGTGTAATTGTATTTGGCAGTGAATAATGAAAATGGAGAGCCAGAGGCATAGAACTGGGACACCCACTGTAGGAATAATGTGGGGATAGAGTTTCGACCTAGGGGCACTAACCTTGCTGCAGGTGAAAAAAGAAAGTGTTGGTATTTCCCTTCACTAAAAGGGGAGGCAGATTATGGCTGAGGTTGTTTAAGTACTTATTATCTACTTCAAATCTGAATTAATCTTAAAGCTAAGGGTGAAATGGGCAGATCATTTGTGGGATATAAGAAAGCTAGAGGTGTTAGAGGTCAAAGCTGAGTCAGAAAAGTCCTTTTTTATTCCCTCTTCTTGCATAAATGTCTTTCATGTTTCTCAGCGTTGCATTCTACAAATCTTCCAAATTTGCTTCTTGTTTCTACCTTTCACATATTGTAAACACTTGATAAAGACTATGACCTGAGCCCTTTTTGACTATTGCTAAGGCATATTTCCCTTATAAAAACATTTCATACATAAGTTATCAGTTAATTTTGTTAGGAATACTTTCAACAAGCAGTAATAAGAATACCCAACTAACTGTGGCTTAAGCGGTAGAGACATTGGATTATTTCACACAGTAGGAACAGTGAAGGTAGGAAGGTTTCAGGAAGAAATGTCTGTATCACCAATGACTCTGGTTCTTTTTCCCCTCTAGTCTGCCACCCTTCTATCATGATAACAATTTGGCTCTTATTGTTCCTCATTCAAGTGGTTCAAAGCAGGAAGAGAAGGCCCTGGCCTCATGAGACTGGATAGAAAATGTGTTTTTCAGAAGTAATGAGCTGTGGTTAACATCTCTTTGGCTAGAACTGGATCTATACATGTTAGCCCAAACTGGGTCACGTGCCCGTGCAGACCAATCACCAGCAAAAGGAAAGGGATTATCGTGATTGACATAGGCCAGCATATCTCAGATGTCACTGCACACTGAAATCACATTGGGGGCCTTAAAAACACTGACGCCCGGGTCTTACCTCCAGAAATTCTGATGCGATTGTTCCGGGTGTGACCCGGGCATCAGGTCTATTTGTTTGAGTTTCCCAGGTGATTCTGTGTGCAGCCAAGGTTGACAACTACTACTGAATACTTAAAATGCCAATTATGATCCCTTAGGGTTGGCGTAGGGGCCTAAGTCTACAAGTTCAAGGGATCTCAGCTGCCAACTGAATGAAACTGAGGTAGCAAAATGGCTGCTGGTAGCCTCAGACTCACATTTCTTTCAATCCGGCCAGCCCAGTGGGAAAAGGTCTCTTTCTTTTCCAGTATTTCCAGTAAAAGTGCAGAATTGAGTCCCACGGGGCTGTCTTTGGGTCTCTGCCATCCTCGAACTAATCCTTACGGCCAAAAGGATAGGAAACACTAGTAGACTGATTGTGGGTCACGTGCCAGAAACAGAAATCACACCAACAGAACCAAGTAGACTGAGTAGGAAAGGGGAAGAGGTTATTCCCCCAAAGGACTGTGTAGGTGCTGGTACTGGAAAAGGAGGAAGAAAAAACCAGAGGTGCACTTGTGTTCAATATACTGAATTTATTGAATGAATGAGCGGAAGAATGATCCTCGTTTTTTCCATTCCTAAGCAAGCAAAGGGAATAATTAGTACACTGCCCTCTCATTTAGTCTGACTTCTGTTCTTCAGAGGAACTCCATTGATGGTCAACATAAGGATCTTTGAAATATAATTTCATGTATTTAGGATTATTTCTATTCTCACACTGTGAACTAACTTCCACTAAATGGATAATGAGGAGAGATGTGTAGAAGATACACACATTCAGTAGGAAATAAACTTGAGTCTTTTGGCCCAAATTCACCGTGATCATTACAGTGCCAATTTTGCATATTTAATTGTCAAATACGTGGTATTAGAGAATAGCATACATGATTATCAAATCATCAAAATTAAGGTGTCTTCACCTGAAAATAAATAGTCGTTCAACTAAATCAAAGCATGACTTTATTGCTAACAGTGTGTTAAAAACAACAAACAAAACCCCAAAGTAGGTATTATTGTGGCTTGTTAGCTTGGCTTTGTAGTCTCTTTGAATATTAGCATACACCAAGTTACAACCTTAGCAGGTGCTGTAGGATATCAGAGAACACGTGATGAAGAGTCAAAAAGAAATGTTAGGAGGCCAGAAGTGGTTCATTCAACCTATATCCTGACTCTTGACTTTCTACTTATGGATTAAGCATTAGCTTCAGGGTAATTATTTTCCAAAGGATATTAAAACACCAATTTCCATAGCCACCCTTACATGAGAGGGCAGTGAGGTGCTTCTTACAAATTGCCAGGAAGGGAGAATGGGGGAATCTTAGTTCCTGGACCAGAGATTGAATCCAGGCCAGCTGTGAAAGTGCTGTGTCCTAACCACTGGACTGTCAGGGAACTCCCTGTTTTATATGCCCAGGTTTATAATGTTATCATTTTGTTCTACAGAACACATGCCCATTCTTACTAAATCTATGTTTAAATTTATTTAGTGCTTCCATCAGCTCTTACCAAAACTTTCTTATCACTATATTCTGTATTTTGATTCAATTCTTAAAGGCTGGTTTTTATTGTCAAGTAATTTTTTTTTCCAGTGGGGCTCATAGGGCTCTATTAAGTTTTTTTCTTTATTTTTGAGAATTATGACTGTTGTATTTATATTTAACCATTTTGGCTAACTATGGTAATTATGGGTCATCCTTTTCCTTAGAACTTGACAAATATTGTTTCATTGACTTCTAGCATTAAATCTTGTTATAAATTAGATGAGTCTAGAGTAATTTTCCCTCTGAATAGAAAATTTGTAAATATATATTTTTTGATATGTGACCTGAAGCCCTATAACTTAGGTGTGTGTCAGATTGGGTACTTAAAATTTCTGTATCAAACTTCCCTGAAATACAGTTTGTATCCTGCAAATATTGTTTTTCCCTTCACTTTAGAGACATTTTCTTGTATATATTATCCCTGAATATATCTTTTTTCCCCTGGGCTCTTTGCTTCAGAGATCTTGATTATCCTTATTTTGGAACTGATTTCAGTTTTAGTCCCTGAAGCTATTAAGTTTGTATCATTTCAACTGCCATATTTTTAAACTGAAGTATAGTTGATTTACCGAGTGTTAATATCTACTGTACAACGACGTGAATTAACTATTAGTATACTCCATCCCCCATGAGCCTCCCTCCTTCCTGTCGCCCATCCCACCCATCTAGGTCATCACAGAGCACTGGGCTGAGTGCCCCCTGCTATACATCTGCTTCCCACTAGTTATCTGTTTTAAACATGGTAAAATATATCAACGCATTTATAGCATTTACATATATCAATGCTACTCTCTCAATTCGTCCCAGCCTCACCTCCCCCTGCTGTGTTCACAAGTCCATTGTCTGTCTAAGTCTCTATTCCTGCCCTGGAAATGGGTTCATACATTCTTTTTCATTTTGTCTTTTCCATTTCTTTTCGTCTCACTTTGTTGTATAACCACATTTTTAAGTTCTTTAAATGGTTTGTATTTTGAATGGTTTGTTCCCATCCTTTTGCTCTGTTTTGCTGGTGGGTTTTCGTTGCTTCTTGCCATTTTACTGTTAGCAAGTTGCAGGGTTGTCGTGCTGTTTCTTCTTCTATTGTTCATGCCTGAGTGACTCTCCACTCTATTTTCTCTGCTAATGTGAAGAGTGATTTCTTAACTCTTCCTACAGTATTTGAGGGTTTGTGGTTTTTTTTTTTTTTCCCACTTCCTACCTACAGCTTGAGATTCTGTATGTCCTTAACCTACCCACCCCTCTTTTTTTCCTGTGTACTAAAAGAGTGGTGGGGAATGAGAGTAGTGTGCAGGCTGTGTCAGATGACCTGGGGTCTTGTGCTTTTTTCCTGAGATTTTATTACATATCCGGTTCGAGAGTTCATTTTAGTTAATTAGGACTCAATACCATTCACACTGGGGAGTTCTTCTGGGCTTTGCATCCCCTTCTGTTTCACTCATTTCTCCCCTTTAGTTCTTTTCCACTGTTCGTCAAATGAGGAATAGGATAATAAAACCAACTCAATTTCCTTTTCTCCATATTTGGAGGTATTTTGTGGGAATTCTCAGGCTTTTGTGAACCCACCATCATAGTTTCTGGAAAACTGAGGGCTGGATTCTTAGCCAAGCTACGTCTTTCATTCTTGTTTCATTTCAAAATAGTTTCTTACTGTAATAGATTATGCCTCTTTCCTTATTTGGTGGTTTGAATTTTTCTTTTTGTTGGATTTTACTTTTTTAAACTAGAAAAGGCAACTTAAGTAGAGTGCATAAGGCATGAACTCTGGAGTCACACTGCCTGGCTTCAGGTCTCTATCACTTGCTCGTTCCGAGATTTGAAATCAGGTAAACAGCTTCGATGGTGTTAACTTCCTAGTCTGTCGTATCTTTCTCAAAAAATTTATTAATATTTGTTAACACAAGTAAAGCTTTTAAAACAGTCTCTGGCATATAATAAGCACTTAATGTTAGGTAATCTTTTTATTTTTATTATGGCTAACTTTGTTAAACATTCAGCCATGGAGAGTTCTTCCCAATCCAAAGTTCTTCCCTTAAACCAAAATCTCTGATTCTGTTCTTCAGGTCAGTGTTTCCTAAAATTTTGAATCTATAATATACATGTTGTCTGTCTAATGTGCTCAGTGAGGCTGTTCTGTTTCCATTAGTCCAGACTCTCTGTTTATAAACTTAAATCAGATAAACATGCCATTTTTTTCCTCCGTCTTATCCTTTTCTCAAATCTTTGACTTTTAGGAGCTTACTAAGCACTTACCAATATCTGGTGCCTACTAGGCACTGATCAATGTTTCAAAATAAGGATACCTAAGAACTGTTTCACACTTGGGTTTTTATGTCCCCTGGTGGGCTTCCGTATATGGGGTTGCACAGAGTCACACACAACTGAAGCGACTTAGTAGCAGCAGCAGCAAGGGTCATTTAAAAGTCCATGCCATTCTTTCATATATTGGACATCCTGGAAAAAAAAAACAAAAAAACTTGCTATCTAGACATTATCTTTTATTCTTGCATAAGTTAACATGGTATATTTTAAAATATTTATTTTTGGTTTTATACTTCAAAATATCTGATTTCTGCCAACGATTCCCAAATAATGGGTCCTACAAACTGGTTGCATGTAGGTGGTAATATTGATTCCTCTTGGCGGCTGGGCCAAGCCTGAAAAGCTGGAACTACCTGCCCTCAACATTCTCCGCTTAGCTCTACAACAGAGATCATCTTCTGTGTGTGCCACAATATGGAATATGTTGAAAGGAACGATACTCTGCAGAAGTTAGTTACAATAAAAAGTAACACCCCCCGCTATATGGACCCATGCACCGTCAGCTTAGAGGGCAAATGATGGGTTTGAGAAAGTCCACAAAACCCCTAGAATTGAGTGCAAAGTTTGTGTGTTCTTCTGAGGTAAGGCTATATAACTCTTAAAAAGTCTTGGAATTTTTCAGAATGCAATTTGAGATTCAGAATCATCTGAACAAAGCTTTATCAAAGATGTGGACTCCCAGGACTCATCTTACTGCATATAAATGACTAAAGTAAAATCCTTTACTTGTCCAGGATATTTGAATTTTTTTTCTGTACAAATGTCATTTTTTTTTTTAAGTTGAGGCTGAGCATAGTGCTTGTAGCAAAATTGGGGAAAAATTATGCATTGTGTTTGACAGTAAGTTCTGGATTTATTGATAATATAAAGAGGTGATCATAAGTTGATAAGATCATCTGCTTTACTGACAAGAGTTTATATGTAGAAGAGATAAAAATGGCCTTTACTTCTTCACAGATTATATCACACATAGGATGTGTTCTCTCTCAGAAACTTTCTTTTTATATTGCAGTTTTAATTGAGATAATTGTAGATTCATGTGCATTTATAAGAAATAATAGAGGAATCTCATGTAGCCCTTACCTAGTTTCCCTCAATGGTAATGTTTTGCAGAACTCTAGTATAAATTCTGGAGAAGGAAATGGCAACCCATTCCAATGTCCTTGCCTGGAGAATCCCAGGGACGGGGGAGCCTGGTGGGCTGCCGTCTATGGGGTCACACACAGTTGGACACGACTGAAGCGACTTAGCAGCAGCAGTATAAATTCAGTTCAGTTCAGTTGCTCAGTCATGTCCGACTCTGTGCGACCCCATGAACCGCAGCATGCCAGGCCTCCCTGTCCGTCACCAACTCCCGGAGTTCACTCAGACTCACGTCCATCGAGTCGGTGATGTCATCCAGCCATCTCATCCTCTGTCGTCCCCTTCTCCTCCTGTCCCCAATCCCTCCCAGCATCAGAGTCTTTTCCAATGAGTCAACTCTTTGCATCAGGTGGCCAAAGTATCGGAGTTTCAGCTTCAACATCAGTCCCTCCAGTGAACACCCAGGACTGATCTCCTTTAGGATGGACTGGTTGGATCTCCTTGCAGTCCAAGGGACTCTCAAGAGTCTTCTCCAACACCACAGTTCAAAAGCATCAATTCTTCAGTGCTCAGCTCTTTTATAGTCCAACTCTCACATCCAATTGTTGACAAAGTAATGTCTCTGCTTTTTAATATGCTGTCTAGGTTGGTCATAACTTATATGTATATATTGCAAAATGATTATCAGAATAAATTCAGTTAACATACATCATCCCACATAGTTACAAATTGTTTTTCTTGTGATGAGACCTTTTAAGACCTATTCGTTTAGCAACTTTCAAGTATATAATACAGTGTTGATAACTATGGTCACCATGCTCTACATTACATCCCCATGACTCGTTTATCTTCTAACTGGAATTTTATACTTTTTGACCACCTTTACTCATTTTGCCCACACCTGCCTCTGGCAGTCATCAATCTGTTCTCTGTAAATATGAATTCAGTTTTTTAGATTCCACATACAATTGATTATCATATGATCTCTCAAACTTTGAAAATTATAGAAAACTAATTTCAGATCCTATAAAAATAACTTTCTCTTAGTCAAAGCTGCTTACTGATGGAATGGGCCATTTTGCAGAGCACTAAGTTTCCATTTCACTGTAGAGGGATTGAACATAAGGACAACTGTAGAGGGAATTCAAACATAGGCATATTGGGATTCCACTGTTTTAATAATCTACCTTGCCCTGCCACTCCAATATTTTAAAATGTTTTTTTTTTTACAAAAGTAACATACTTATTGCAGAAAATTTAAAAATTAGAGACCAACAGGAAAAAATAGAAAAAAAAATGTAATCCTATGCCATTCATAGATAATTGCTGCTAGCATTTTAAAGTCTTCTAGTCTTTTTTATAGACATATTAATATAAATATATAGAAATATTTTTGTAAAATACAATTAAATTGTGCCTTATATTATATATTATATAATATTATAAATTATTTTTTCACTTAATATTAGATATACTGTTAGAAACTTATTTAGAATAGTTTTTAACATCTACCTATTTCATTTTATGGATAGTCATACTCTATTGACTTTTTTATACTGAATGTTTAGATTTTTTTCTTTTTATAAGACTATTACAATATACATCTATATAGTCAAAGCTTTGTATATATCTGTATTGTCTACTGCTGCACTAAAAAACTATCCCACACTTAATAGTTTAAAGCAACAAAATTTATTATTTTCTGAGTCTGGAATTAGAGGCACACTGGGTTTTTTTTTGGCCCACGGTCTTTCATAGGTCATCAGGATGTCAGCCAAGGTTGTAGTAATCTGAAGTCATTTTTTAAAACTGTCCAGTACAGTGTCATTAACTATAATCACTGTTGTATATTAGATCTCTAGACCTTATTCATCTTATAACTGGAAGTTTGACTCTTTAACCAGCATCACTCGTTCCTCCCCACCCCAGGCCCTGGTAACTACCATTCTGATCTCTGTTTCTGGGGGCTTGGCTTTTTTAGATTCCACATATAAGTGAAATCATATGGTATTTGTCTTTCTCTGTCTGAGTTATTTCACTTAGCATAATGTCCTCAAGATCCATCCATGTTGTCACAAATGAAAGAATGCCCCTTTTCATGGTTGAATAATATTCCATCAAGCATCTTCTTTATCCATTTATCCATCCACTGAAAGATGTTTCCCTATCTCGGCTATTGTGCATAATACTGCAGTGAACATCGGAGGGCAGATATAGCTCTGCTATCTTGTTTTCATGTCCTTTAGATATATACCCAGAAGTGTGACTGATGAATCACACTGTATCTCTAGCTTCAATTTTTTGAGGAAGCTCCAGAGTGTTTTCCATAGTGGCTGCAGCAATGCACATTCTCACCAACACTGCAAAAGTGTTCCCTGATCTCCACAGAAATTTTCTAACACTTGTTATCTCTTGTCTTTTTGATGACAGTTATTCTAACACGTGTGAGGTACGTCTCATTGTGGTCTTGATTTGCCTGATCATCAGTGATTAGTGATGTTGAACACCTTTTTATGTACCCCGTTGGCCATTTGTATAATTTTTTAGGAAAATGTCCATTCACTTCCTTTGCCCATTTTAAAATTGAATGGTTTGGTTTTTCTGCTGTTGAGTTGTGAGTAGTTTGTACTTTTGGGGTATTAACCCCTTATAAGATATGACAGATTTCCCTTTTGTTTTGTTGATAGTTCCCTGTGCTGTGCAGAAGCTTTTTAGTTAGATGTGGTCTTGTTTGCTTGCTTTTGCTTTTGTTGCCTTTGCTTTTGGTGTCAATCCCAAAAATTCATTGCTAAGACTGATGTCAAGGAGTTTAGCCCCTACCTTTTCTTCTAGGATTTTTATGTTTCAGATCTTATGTCCAAGTCTTTAGCCCGTTTTGAATTGACTTTTTTGTTTTTGCTGCAACACATCGCATGTGGGATCTTAGTTCCCTGACCAGGAATGGAATCTAGGGCCATGGCAGTGAAAGCACCAAGTCCTAAACACTGGACCAACCAGAAAATTCCTGAGTTGACTGTTGTTGTGTGGTGTTGGATAGGAGTCCAGTTTCATTCTTTTGCACATGGCTCTTCAGTTTTCCCAAGGCCACTTATTGAAGAATCATCTGATATCTCATCAGAGGCTGAATGCTGACTTTCATGGCTCCCTCTCATGGTCAACAAGTTAGCCAACTTGGGTTTGGGCGGCAGGTCATGTGGGCTCCTCCACAGGCTGCTTGAGAGTTCCTCCAATATGGCAGCTGACTTCCTGCCCCAAAGCAATTGATTTGGTAGAAAGCCAGACAGAGGTTGTTCTCCTTGTGAGCCAGCCTTAGAATGCATATGGCAGTCCTTCTGCCACACTGTTTCTGTTAGATGTGTCTTCACTGAATCTGGTTCATTTTCAAGACGAGAAGCATAAGGTTCCATCTTTTGAAGGGAGGAATGTTAAAAAAAAAAAAAAAAAAGTTTTTTATGAACATGTTATAAAAATCACCACACCAACTAACCTTAAAATAGATTCCTAAAGAAGGAACTTGAAGGATCAAAGGATACAGAACCTGTTAAGGTGTATACGTATTTCTAAATTGCCTTTTAGACAATTTATACTGATTTTACTCACATATGAGTTCCTGTTCTCCTGAACCTTAGCAAACACTGAGCATTCTCTTTAAAGCAGGGCCCCTGCTTGCCCAAGGGGCACCTTTGTAAGAATTAGAAAAAGATGCCTCTTTTCTGGGCAGGCACAGGGCCCCTCCAAGGTACATGGCTTGGTAAGAGGAGTGCCCACCGGATGTCAGCTTCGCTGGCCTCTTGGGCTGGATGCCCTTGTGTAGGCCACAACATGCATAATCATACTCCATGGCCCTGCTGAAGATTTTCCTTTTTCTCCTAAACTACAAATCTGTGTTTTTCTACTCATTAGATCTGATTTTGCTTCTCATTCTAATCAGCAAAGAATTGCACTAATTTACAGTTTAAATTTATTATATATACCTGAGAATGATAAAAATTTACTTTCTTAACAAGTTATTCTATACATGTTTTATTAAACTGGTTTGGGTTTCTTATCCCTGCTTGGCGTGCCTCTCACCATCCTTCAAAATGGGGATTGGACTGTCACTGTATTAGGACAAAACTGTTTGTAGGTGTGATTTCAGTTTGTAATGATACAGGCAAGCTTATAAAATGCCAGCCAGGAAAGTTAAGTGTGTACTTATAAGCATCAATTGCCCTTGACCATATTCACAGCTTCGGCCTTTTTCTTTTTTTTTACACTTTCATTTCCTGTAAGGGGAGATGTGATAAACCACAAAATTGGCCATGAATCCTACACCTGCTCCACCTAGCCATTTGGATCCTGGCACTTATTTTTCATAAGAATATACAAACATATTTATGCCAGTTTACTGGAGAATACAGCAGCCTATTCACATGTTCTGTTAGAAGGAAATGTTGAAATTACGATTTTTATGCTGCCTAAACCAGGCTATAACTACCATCCATTTTAATATACCTCTTTCTGTTCTTGTACATCAGGCATCAATTTCTGAGTAGTTTTTTACTGCTCAACTATCACTCATCTCATGTCCTTTTAAGACTGAAAATTTTCTTCATTAACTAGTAAAAGAAACATTTGATAATTAAAGGTTTGGGAACCTTGACTAATATAAATGTGGATGATACTGTTAAACAATTTGACTGTTTTAACTAACCACAGTGGTGGTCTTTTTACATTAAATTGACTATTCCACTTAATAATAAACAGTAAAGTGGTTTATGTGGTTAGGGTTGAAGCCAGAAATATAGCTGCTGTTTTTCACCCTAAATATTTGGGTGTGATATTATCATATCTGATTCCTCACTAAATCTATGCTTGGTGGTAGGTTTAGGAAGCAACAAGAGCTTGGATTTACTTCCACAGGCCTCATGGGAAGGATAATTGGAACATTACTTAAAATGTAATTGCTTTTCCATCAAAAAATTTAAACAGATCACTTTTCCAGGTGTCTAAGCACTGAATTTTTTTTAAAAAAGTGAGTTGCTAACGCTTACCAAAATATACTCTTTATATCAAATAAAAATGAGTTCCAGTCACTGCAGATGGTGACTGCAGCCATGAAATTAAAAGACGCTTACTCCTTGGAAGAAAAGTTATGCCCAACCTAGATAGCATATTCAAAAGCAGAGACATTACTTTGCCAACAAAGGTCTGTCTAGTCAAGGCTGTGGTTTTTCCAGTGGTCATGTATGGATGTGAGAGTTGGACTGTGAAGAAAGCTGAGCGCCGAAGAATTGATGCTTTTGAACTGTGGTGTTGGAGAAGACTCTTGAGAGTCTCTTGGACTGCAAGGAGATCCAACCAGTCCATTCTGAAGGAGATCAGCCCTGGGATTTCTTTGGAAGGAATGATGCTAAAGCTGAAACTCCAGTACTTTGGCCACCTCATGTGAAGAGTTGACTCATTGGAAAAGACTCATGCTGGGGGGGATTGGGGGCATGAGGAGAAGGGGACGACAGAGGATGAGATGGCTGGATGGCATCACTGACTTGATGGACGTGAGTCTGAGTGAACTCCGGGAGTTGGTGATGGACAGGGAGGCCTGGCGTGCTGCGCTTCATGGGGTCGCAAAGAGTCGGACATGACTGAGCGACTGAACTGAACTGAAGCACTGAATTTTTTTAAAAAAGTGACAGTCGCTAACACTTACCAAAATATACTCTCTATATCAAATAAAAATGAGTTTCACTAAAAAGCAAACAACCTCACTCATAAAAAATTTGTGTGAGTGGTTACCTGTAAATAGATATGTGATATCATGTTCATGAAGATGAACAAATTCTAATATGACAAAAACAGCCTACTGATGGCTTAGAGTCCATTCTGAAATAGTCCCATTTGATCATTAGATCAAGCAAGACTATTTTAACTTTATGGCAGTCTCTACTCTCAATATCCTCTTTACCATATTGTCAGAAATATTTTTGTCTCTAAAATGTTCCTGTCCTTTCTAAGTTGTCAACCTGGATTTTACATCAGTAGAGAGAATGGTGCGAGAAAAAAGTTTTCAGTGGGCCAAGGGTTTTGCTTAAATCAATTTCTGTTAAAGTGCTTTCCCATTTATCACCTCTGAAAGGACGTTTAATAAAGGCCCTCTGACGTAACTTTTGTCAGAGTACCAGGTAAACTGCTGCTTAAACATTAGCTTGGTCTTGAGACTGAGTCTTGGAGAGGGAGGGGCAGTCTTCAAACCTCAGTCTATATGAGGAAATGAATTTATTTGTGGAGTTGTTAGCTGCTTGTTTTAAAATGTGTTGTTTGGAACTTAACAGTTTCATGTCCACGGTGAGAATTCCCATGTGAAGCATGATCTAGGGGATTATGATACTTAAAGTTTAAAAAAAAATAGATGGGTGGATTGCTGGAAACATCCTTTCCAATGCAGCAGTATAAAAGGTTTTATGTGTACTGTGAACCTGGAATATTTGGATCTTGTTGGGGAAAGTTGACTTTGCTGGCAGAATGTCCTGATTTTTTTTCGCTTGTTTTTATGTTGTATTGGTTTGTAGCGTTGAAGCTGGACTTCAAAGTAAAATAGAGATTTTTATATTTGTGGAGATTAAGTCACTTCTTTGAGGCATTTTCATAGGTTTAATTACATTCATGTAAGTGAATCAGAGTCCTAGGACAAAACAAGAATATTTAACAGAAAATGACACTTGTATTAAATGATGTTAATATTTACAGTAGAGTTGTTTTGAGGGTAAAGTGTGTCTGAGTTAGTCCCTCCCTTCTCAACAACACCTTTTTGGCGGTGACATTTTTGTGAATAGACCAAATTAAAGGTAGGCAGTAAGTTGCAACACAAAAGCAAAGATTACGCCTCCACCAAACCTGGCCACACCACCAATGTTTATTGGAACTTTTTGTTTTTCTAATACCACTTGGAATTTGGAAGGAGAGAGAAAATCTTTTCTGTTGTATCACTTATGCTGGATGTAGTCAGGTAAAAAAGAGCACCCAAAGGGATTTTAGTATTTATTTCTGTTAAATGAAAATATGAATAGGGCGAGAAAAACCTGGATGTGTTTGTGTGCACGCCCTTCTCCACCTTGGATGTAGCTGCTGCTCAAAATGAGGGACTCATAGGATGGGATGCTGTATAGAGGGAAGTCTGTCCTTGTGGACAAGACTTCCAGGGTGAACTGTGTTGACTTTTTTGATGTTTCTGGAAAAGGCTCTCTGAGAAATACATAGCACAGTATTCTGTCTCATTAGGTGCTCAATAAGTTTTTGTTTTTCTTTTGAAATAAATTATAACCCTAGACTTTGCCAGTGGCTCAGTGGTAAAGAATCCACCTGCAGTGCAGGAGATGTGGGTTTGATCCTTGGGTCAGGAAGATTCCCTGGAGCAGGCCATGGCAGCCCGCTCCAGTATTTTTGCCTGGAGAATCCCGTGGACAGAGGAGCCTGGCAGGCTACAGTCCATGGGGTCGCAAACAGCGGGACCAACTGAAGCAACTGTGCACACATAACCCAAGATCGTCTAGGCCCCAACTGTTAGGCCAAAGGCAGTGACTTGTTCTGTATGCTAGTTACAGGACCTTCAAGCTCCTTGAATGTTTCATATGGTGATTTCTAGGAGTCTGAAAGGAGCGTCTTTTTGAGTTGAAAAGCAGGCCACAGGTTAGAAACTGCTTGAGAGGCTCAACATGGCAATGCTAGCTTTCTGATCTTCCCTACAGGGCCACTGGAAGGCCTGTGTAGGACCGTAAAGGTCATGCTCCCCACAGCCTCAGGGAGCATGATTTCCACGTGCTCCAAAACGAATGACGCTGCCTGGAATTTTGAACAATTCTTTGCTTGCTCTCCTACAAGGCTTTGCTTGCATGACCTCTGAGTATCCAAAAAACGGTGCTGTATTTCAGAGAGTTCACGACGTGCCAATGGCGTGTGTTAGTGCAGAAATGCAGAGTGCACCCTTTCCTTCTCTGCTCTGACATGCTTGGACACCTGAGGCCTGAAGTAGCACTGCTTGTGTCCTCTACTTTCCGTTAACAGCAGCTTCTGGAGACAGCCTCATTCTATACAAGTGCAGTGGGACCAAGATTTGAGGAGGATGAATAGCCAACCCCTTCTAGTCCTGACTCTCTGTGCCCATGAAAAACTTTCACTCAGCTCTTAGGGACCCTAACACATTTATTTATTAAGCATGCTTGTCTTGGTTGATTCTGTGCTGGGAATCAGGTGTGGACGCTTGCTAGAGTTTGAGTATGTGAATAAATTCATGAATGACTGGATTTTAGTATCCATATATATATATATTTATTAAATTGGGTTTATGATGGGAAAAATCTGTATGTGGTATTAGTTGCCATAGTGGAGTTTGAACCTGAGATCTCTCATCAGGGTCTGTTGGAAAGATAAATTACTCATTCCTGTGTTTTTCTTTTTTAATTTAGTTAGATCCTCTCTGTATGATTTAATGGGAAAAGCTTTGAGGTTGATACAGAATCCTCACTAAACTTCCCAATAAACAAGCCATTAAATGGACAATGGGGGACAGCCTAACACATCCTGGAGAGGAATTCTAATAATTTCATAGTTCTGCTTGGTTTGCTTTAAATGATGCGTACCTAATAATCACCAGGACATCTTTAACATAAATAACTTACTGTTAATTTTAAAACAAAACCTTGGTTACCCTTAAGCCACACAGGAAATTGTGGTTTTCTGTTCCAGGATGAATTAACAGTTCAAAGCACCCTGTTTCCAGGGTCTATAACTCCCAGATGCAACGTGTCAGAGCCTCTAGCCAGAACACAGTGATCTACATACCTCCTCTCCAACACCACAGTTCCACCTCAGGCGAAGAGTTGACTCATTGGAAAAGACTCTGATGCTGGGAGGGATTGGGGGCAGGAGGAGAAGGGGACGACAGAGGATGAGATGGCTGGATGGCATCACTGACTCGATGGACGTGAGTCTGAGTGAACTCTGGGAGTTGGTGATGGACAGGGAGGCCTGGCGTGCTGTGATTCATGGGGTTGCAAAGAGTCAGACACGACTGAGCGGCTGGACTGACTGACTAACTGACATACCTCTTCAGCCCGAGGTCCTGCATCCAGAGTCTAGGGATGCAGCTTCTGGAGGATACAAAGGTTTTGTTTTGTTTTTCTCCTTTCCTGTGTGGTCTGTTTTTAAGAACAGCAGTTCTAGCCAGTCTCAAAAACTTCTTTAATGTCTCCCAGTTAGAATGGGATACACTGATTGGATTGATTGAAACCTTTTGAAAGTACGCTCTGTTACTGATGGATAGAAATCTAAACTCAGTGTGCTAACAAGGCCCTCAGCCACATGACCCCAGCCCACCTTTCACACTGTTTTCTAACATCTCTGGCTGTGTAGACCATGCCCCAGCCTACAGCAAATGCAGCACCACCACCCATATACATTTTGTGTATATCACGATTTTGTGATGGTGTGCAAGCCATTCCATCCGACTAGAACTTTCTGCCTCCTTTCTATAGTCACCTTCTTTCTTAATAACTGGCCATCTCTGGGGCTGTTTACAGATGATCAGTTTCTCCTGCCTTCAGGGATTTGGTAGTGCTCTTCCCCATCCCGTTTTAATTTAGGTATGGTCCTATGACTTTTTCCTTCCAGTATGCTGTGAGCAGATGTGCTGGGCTGCCAGAAATCTCCTGGTAGGAGTTGAGAGGAATGAGAGGTCCTGAATCCAGCCCCGCCCTCTGCCTCAGCACTCCTCCTCCCTGCTGCAGCTCTCAGGAAGGTACCTGTTGAGATGAAGTCTCTGTCAGCTGGTCCCCTGGCGACTGTGCTAGACAGTGCCTCCCAGCTAACTAGACCTTGATGTCTAATATGAATGAGATATAAATGTTTGCATCTGTGTTAACAGAAATATCTGTGGTGGTGTTTTCCATGGCTTAGCCTTGCCTATCCTGGCTAATAATCACTACCAAATTGAATTCAAATCTTAGCTTATCTAAGAATTAAGATTTGCTGTTGCCCACCTCTCCTGGAAAACCACATTGATCACAATTCTCTTGGGCTTTCATGATGCCTTAGACATAACTTCATCATTACACTTGTCACAGTACATGGTAAGTTTTATTTACATGACTGTTTTCTTTGTCATCCTTTGAATCAGCACGGAAAAGACTATATCTTAGTCACCATTACTATCTTCCCCTACGTTCTAACTTTTCTCATTTTCCGACCCACTGCCTGGCACTTGATTGATATTTAATGACCATTTTAAAATAAATGAGAAAAGGACAGTGGGAAAACCCACTTACCTTTTATGATTAGAAGAGGGTTTTTTAAACAGCTCAAACAGGGAAAATAAGCTCATCAAGTTATTTGGCCGAGATTTTTTTGCTGTTCGTTTGAAGTCAAGAATGTTAAGTTTATTTAAATATGGATTTTGTCCTAAATTAATTTCACAGGAGGAGAGTAAATCATTTTATTGGTAAAGTTCACAATCAGCACCAAAATCTGCATCTCATATAATCAAGGTATTTTTAACTCTAGTCACATTGTTAATCCTCAATATTGTGTGTTTGCTTATGTTTCAGTCATTCAGTAAATATTTAATGATTGCCCCTATTGTGTCTGACACTATGCTAGGCACTAGATATGGTGAGTGAATAAAACACAATCCCTAACACTAGGGAGCTGATAGCTTAGTTGGACAACGATAGAAAAGGTAATTATAATACAATGTAGTATGGACCATAACACACACGGGGCATTATTTATAAACACAGAAGCATTCTTACAGCCTGAGGAGTCTAAATCAGAATGACATGATCACATTCACAATTCTGCTGTTTCACTCTGGTTGCAAGATGGTTTTGTTTTTGTTGCTATGTTGTATGAAGTGCCTGACCTTATGCAATGCTGGTAAAATGGACAAGAGTAAAGCTGAAAATCTTCATGTTTGGGTTGAGGTCGGAGTAAGGAAAGGGAGGAGTCAGAAATGACATCCAGGTGCTGTCTCGTGGGATTGGGGGTATGATAAGCCCACATGAGTAGAAGCACATTAAGATAAAAGTTAATAAAACCATTTTGACACATACTGAGTTTGAGGTATGCATGGTTATATCCAGGCACTATAGCCTGCAGAAGGTTAATGATATAGTTCTGAGCTTGAGATACATCTGTGCTGGACATGTGGATTTGAGTTCCCAGCATTCAACGTGTCCTCAGAGAAGTAAGGAGTGGCAAAGAAATCCAGAGAATTGAGGCGTAGAGTGGAGCCATGGTTCTCATCAAGGGAGAAGGAGGCTGATGCCTAAAAGAGGGACAATTTCAGCTATCACAATGATTGGTAGTGCCCTTGGCATTTATTGTCCTACAAAGAAAGGACCGTTCTACACAGTAAAGAATAGTACATGGTTTTTTGGATGTCCTGCTGGACACTGATGCAGGTAAAAACTTGTTCTGAGCCTAGAAATTGACCCCATTTTATATGTAAGTTTTTTCATGCTTTCTCTCTCTCTACATACACACACACACACACACACACACACACACACACACACATGTATGTTAGTTGCTCAGTTGTGTCCAACTCTTTGCAATCCCATGAACTGTAGCCCACCAGGCTCCTCTGTCCATGGAATTCTCCAGGCAAGAATACTGGAATGGGTTGCCTTTTTCTTCTCCAGGGGATCTTCCTAACCCAGGGATCGAAACCCGGGTCTCCCGCATTGCAGGCAGATTCTTTACCACCTGAGCCACCGAGGAAGTCCTGGTGGAATGCTTTCAATATACATTGTTATATTTTTTAGCCTCCAGAAATGTAACTACCCAATAATTATACTTATGTTTGGAATTTTACCAAGAGTTGTTACCATTTTTGTAAATCATACAGTTGAAGATATCAACCATGGTATTTGAGTTATACAGCTATATAAATCTACATTGTAATTGTCACAATTGGTAATGAAAGAGGTTTAGGCATCTGATTACTTAATTATGGCTTACAGTGCTATTGAATCAAAGTATTTACATATTGGAATATGTACTAATTTAATATAAATTCTTATTTATATTAGAATATTTTATTTTACTTAATGTCTTTACATATGTGTTATGAAGATATACTATATTTAGCTTCAGGATCCTAAATGGGGCATTACATGATTATAGAGAAGGGGCTTTGGGGCTGAGGGATTTGGTGAACTATTTCCAAAACCTGTAAAGGCCTACAAAGCACTGTGCTTCCTTCTTAGTGGTGGCAGATATAATAAATAACTTTTATTTTTGAGAGAATTTCCTTACATGCCCTTTAAAAAAAAAAGTCACTGATGCTGCAGACTTCTGAAACTTCATAGGGATTATCTCCCATCCTTTGGAGTTTATCCCATCTTGTAAGACAGAGACTTCTGACTCATGTTTAAAGAGGTTTAGGAATGCCAGCCTTCAGAGGAGAAGAGTGGGCCACTTTTACAGGGCCTACTCAAAGGGCCTGTAGAATCTGAAATTTCAAAGGCCTTGAGTGCACTGGCTGAGATATTTCTATCTCAAGTCTCACCCTTCCCCATCAGGGCACTGTAATTGAGCTCACTTGTCAGACTTGAGAATTCACACTTCTGGACTTCACTCTTCCTAATTAAATTTAAAGCCTGGTCCTTAGTGTCTTCTGTTCTCCAGCTGCAAGAGGTAAACTGCTTCATATGCTGCCAAGGAAGGTCTCCTAATCACGCTTTTAAAATTGGTGATTCATCACCATTGTGCTTATTGTCATTGTCTAGTGCATCAATAACACCCAGCAATAGCCATCTAAATCTGTGATCATTAAATCACTATTTCCCCCATAGTGCTGACATGCCCAAGATCACAGCCCCTTTCAGTGCATTTCCTTCCACTGGCATCCTGTACTCCTTCACAGCTGGTGAATGATTGCATTGCCAAGGGCTTGAGTATTCTGCCTCTAATCCCCCTCCATGGCTCTATTATAGAATTGTTCTTAGGACACTTCCAGTTTTAAGCTCTAGGTTGGATTTCCTGGAAACAGATTCTGAGATGTAGTTTTGCAAGTAGCAGGTTTATTGGGGAGTGTTTTATGGGCTTCCCAGTTGGCTCAGTGGTAAAGAATCTGCCAGTCAATGCAGGAGATTTGGGTTCGAGCCCTACGTCAGGAAGATCCCCTGGAGGAGGAAATGGCAACCCACTCCAGTATTCTTGCCTGGAGAATCCCAGGGTCAGAGGATGGGGCACAGTCCATGGGATTGCAAAGAGTTGGACATGACTGAGCAACTGAGCACACACATTTCTGGAGTAGCACCTGTCAGAAACTGAAGAAGTTGTGATTAGGGAAAGAGAGCAGTTGTGTCAGAGGCCCTAGCTGACCTCACAGGGAGCTCTGCAAGTTGAGATATCCTTCAGAATTGTCCCACGGTGAAGCCGGGGGCCCAAGGGACTGTTAAATACCACCTTGCTGCTGCTGCTGCTGTTAAGTCACTTCAATCATGTCCGACTCTGTGCGACCCCATAGACGGCTGCCCACCAGGCTTCCCCGTCCCTGGGATTCTCCAGGCAAGAATACCACCTTAACTAGTGTTTAAATGCAGGCAATCCCTGAGGATGGGATTGGACCTTGGATGAGGCAACTACCTCTGCTCAAAAGTAATTCCCCGAGAGCAATGCCATTGTGATCCATAGGCCAAATTATTGTTGTTAAATTATTAGCTGCAGCATTGGGGGAGGGCAGGGCATGTGCCTTGGTCCTAAGGGGTTGGTCTGGGTTTTGCAGCACGATACAGTAGAGTTCAGAAGTGCCATTTCAGAGGTGGTAAGAGAGGGAAGGGACAAAAAGATTCCAAGGAGGGAAAGATGAACAGGTTCATATCCCTCCCTGCTCGCCTTTTCATCGTTGTTGTTCAGTCGCTAAGTCATGTCTGACTCTCTGCAGCCCTATGGACCTGCAGCACGCCTGGCTCCTGTCCTTCATGGCCATATTTCATTGCCACTTTCTAATTCAACCAAGATGTAGGGGAACGAGCACTAGCTTTGGAGCCAGGCCTGTTTTCAGATTAGAGTCTGCAACTTGCTAGCTGTGTGACCCTAGGCAAGGTATTTAAACTTTATTCTTTAGTTCTTTCATATGCAAAATGAGGTTAAGGTAGCCCCCTTTCGCATGCTGCTACTGCTAAGTTGCTTCAGTCGTGTCCGACTCTGTACGACCCCATAGACAGCAGCCCACCAGGCTTCCCCGTTCCTGGGATTCTCCAGGCAAGAACACTGGAGTGGGTTGCCATTTCCTTCTCCAATGCATGAAAGTGAAAAGTGAAAGTGAAGTTGCTCAGTCGTGTCCGACTCTTCCCAACCCCATGGACTGCAACCTACCAGGCTCCTCTATCCATGGGATTTTCTAGGCAAAAGTACTGGAGTGGGGTGCCATTGCCTTCTCCGCCCTTTCACATGGGGTTATCATAAAGATTAATAGTTAACATTTCTGGCATTCTTAGTGTAGACTGGGTGTTCTTTTTGGTATTTCATTTGCTAACGCTGCCAGGGAGGAATGATTACTAGTCATCTCCCAGATGAATAGACTGAAGCACAAAGATGGTTGATACCTTGCCCAAGAATTTCAAAACCAGTATGTAACAGAGTGGGAGATTTGAACACCCATCATCAACTTTATATACTTGATCTTTGATTATTGTCCTGTACCATTTGCTTTCTTTAAGTGAAATGTTTTATCAAAAGAGCTCATGGGTGTAGAGGACCTGTCACAAAGTAGGCACTCGGTAAATGTTAGTTTCTTTCCAGTCACCTTTTGGATGGATTTCTGGAATTGTCTATCTAGATTGCTTTTCTGGTTCTGTTCTCTCAGGCCTCATGTGAGTCTGCATTCAAATGTTCATGAGAGCACTGTTTTATTTGTGCAGCGTGCTCATATATTGTGTGTGTGTGTGTTGCAAAATAGATCCTCAATTTTTTTAAATGAAAGAACAAATGACACTGGATATTTAAAAAAATAGTTTCTAGAGATATTGTAACATTATTATGGTGGTTCCACTACTAAGTACATTTGTCAAAACTTATTGCATTATACATTTAAATGGGTAAATTTTATTATATGTAAATTATGCCTCAATAAAGCAGATTGAAAAATAGTTTCAACTCTTAGTAAAACGAAAAAGAAGCTCCCTGGAATACATTTAATCACTATGGGATACTGAGACGAGTTCTCTACCACCAGAAAGGGACTCGAGTACAATTAGGTCATCCATTGTAGAAAGATTAAGTTTCTAGTTCAACCAAGATAATGTAACAACTTGGCTCAATGTTTCCTTAATTGATTTACTCTTTCCTCCCTGCTGCTTCTGTTATTCTGAGAATACTTTGAGTAAATTTTAATTTTAAACATGAGTTACCAAATTTTTTAGGAAATTGGGCCTCTATGGCACTGTCATATTGACCATATCCATAAAGCACAACGGCCAGGAAGTGGCATATTGGTTTACAATCCCAAATAGTCACATATAGTAATCTCAATCAGCCATGTTAACATGGGCAGAAATTCCATATTAATGATATGAAGTCTGGAGTAAGAAGACACATTCAGATGGTGGTTTTAATTTTCTGAGGGTTGGGGAGAAGTGTTTCAGCAAGCATATTTATGTCATTTTCTTAAGTTGTCAAACCCTAGAAATTTATTGTGGCTACAAAAAATATCTTTTATAAATATGTCATTATAAATACAAAAAAGATGTTAAAGTAATCAGATACAAGAATAAATCTTGACAGTTTCTATTTGCAGGGCTTCTCTTGTGGCTTATATGGTAAAGAATCCGCCTGCAATGCGAGAGACCCGGCTTTGATCCCTGGGTTGGGAAGATACCCTGAGTATTCTGGCCTAGAGAAATCCATTGACTCTATAGCCCATGGGGTCGCAGAGTTGGACACGACTGAGCGACCTTCACTTTTATTTGCAAGAGCAACTTGGTTTTCAAAGTATTCAGTCCTTCTGCTATTTCTTTTCATATTGGGTCTTTCAAAAAACCATAGAATTGAGGGAAAACTTTCTTAAAATTATTGAGGGCAAAAATGTATCATAGTGTACTGAATCCCTGGTTTTTTGGTGTCTCCCATGTTTTCACTTATTTTTAAGCAGCAGAACTACATATTTTTCATCTTTGTTTTCCTAGCCATAGTATAGCGCCAAGCATGAATTCATGCTTGTTCACTAACTGAGGTGAGTGCAGTGGGCTGTCAGGTGTTATTTCAAGGCACACTGAAGACCACGTGGTCACCTCTTCGCAGTGGAGAAGCCGGGTTATTGCTGAAGAGGCTTTAGAAATATCAGGCAGATAAGTACAGCTAATTGAAAACAAAACAGGTCTAGAGAGGTGGTGGCAATTTGTTAAAGGTTATCTAGCAGAACCAGATCTAGAATTTAGGACTTCTGAATTCTGGTTCATTTATCTTTCAAATACCTGATATTGGCCTTACGGGTTTTTAAAATCATCAGACAAGCATTCACTCATTCAATAGTAAACAAATACTTAATTACCCTCCTATATGTCAGATACTGCCCTAAATATTTGGGATAAAATAGTGAAAGGTATCTATACCCTACTCTAGTGAAAGAGCTGGGAAGGAGAAACAAATACAAATATGCAAATGAACAATTACTAAAGATTGCTTTATTATAAAAATGATTGTAGCAAGCGTTTATTACTTATTCAATTAATTACTACATGTTCCAGGCACTATGCTGATGCTCAGAGAACCTCATTTAGTCCTCACTGGAACTCTTAAGTAGTTACTGCTTATCTGTCCTTTGAGGGTGGGAGAGGGAAGGTCCCTCAGGACGGATAAATTCCAAAGCACTGAGTTTGTTAGATGCCCTCCCCAGGTGGTATAGGCAGGCCCTGGGCCAGCGCTGGAAATCTCAGTGGAGAGGAGGACTGCAGTCTGGGGCTCCAGAGAGTGAATATTCTCTTAAGCCACCAACTGTCCTCTGCCCTCAGTCCAGAGACCTCGTGTTTTTGCCCTTTCCACAGAGCAAACTTCAGTTTTAGTCTTTATTTTCTTTGCCAGGATGAGGAAGGAACAGTCACCTGGTTGAGTGGTACAAGTGTAAGGGGTGGAAACTGGGAAGCAAGCTGCTTCCTAAAGTGACTCGGAACCAGTCTTCCTTACTGAGGCTTCCTCCTCCCATCACCTGTGCTGCCCCAGATAATAGTACATGTACGGTACATTGTGATCATTACATTTCAATATTTGGTATGTTTAATTATTTTTATTAGCTATTGGAAGTTAATATTTATAACATGTTGTAACAGAAATAGAATTACTATGGTAAAAGAACATGACAATTTTCAAAATTATTGGTATTGTTTGCACTTTCATATTTTCCTAAAGACAGTACGGGCTTCCCTGGTAGCTGAGCTGGTTAAAAAGTCCGCCTGCAATGCAGCAGCTACTGCTGCTGCTGCTAAGTCACTTCAGTCGTGTCCAACTCTATGTGACCCCATAGATGGCAGCCCACCAGGCTCTGCCCTCCCTGGGATTCTCCAGGCAAGAACACTGGAGTGGGTTGCCATTTCCTTCTCCAATGCATGAAAGTGAAAAGTGAAAGTGAAGTTGCTCAGTCGTGTCCAACTCCTTGCGACCCCATAGATGGCAGCCCACCAGGCTCTGCCCTCCCTGGGATTTTCCAGGCAAGAGTACTGGAGTGGGGTGCCATTGCCTTCTCTGACTCCAGTATATTCTGGCCTGGAGAATTCCATGGGGTTGCAAAGAGTTTGACACAACTGAGTGATTTTCACTTTAACAAAGATGTTGTTACCTATTCTGAAAATAATCTCCATTTTGTGTTCACATTTAAGTTTTAATCTATCTGGACTTTGTGATTAAGTAAATTTCTTCTTTCTTTAACTCATTCTTTCTCTGTCTCTCCCCTGTTTCTTCCCTTTTTTCCTTTTCATATGTCTGACTTATAGCCTTGACAGCATTTGCTATAAATCTATCTTTTCCCCAGTATTTTCAGGGCAAATTCTATTTAAAATCAAGTTTCCACAAATGTATAGGTTTGTTCCCTAATTCTTTCATTCTGTTCTGTAGATTACTTTTGTATGATTGTGCTGCATTAGTTCCTGTAGTTCTATTAATATTAGTTACCTAGTAGAACAACCCCCACTGCCCACTCCTCAACTAGTTGTTTTTTCTTTATAGTTACTTGGTTCTTTTCACCTCCATCTAAATTCAGAAATGGCATGTCAGGTTCATGAAGTCTCATATTTTGAGTATTGATTAGATGGTGGTACTAACCTGCCTGCCAGTGCAGGAGACATAAGAGACACAGGTTTGATCCCTGGGTGGGGAAGATGCTCTGCAGGAGAGAGTGGCTACCCACTCCAGTATTCTTGCCTGTGGAATCCCATAGACAGAGGAGCCTGGCAGCCCACAGTCCACGGAGTCACAAAGAGTCGGACACGACTGAAGCGACTGTGAGCATGCATGCACGTAGATTTGTATTTAACCTATAGATTAAAAAGGAACATCTTTGTGATTCTGAAGCCATCTATGATCATGGTATTTTTCCTTAATTCCTTAATATCATACCAGAAATCCCTATGGTGTTCTTTGTAAAGACCTCTTAAAGATTTATTTCTAGGTACTTTGTTTTTTGATGGTATCGTAACTCTTTCTGACTCTTCTTGATGGTATTGTAATGGTATCTTTAAAAAATTGTATTTCTATTTGTTTGCTGGCATATAGGAATATAATTAACTTTTATATATTTTGTATCCACCAGTCTTATTAATCTGTGACTTTTAATAATTGAAGATTCTTTTGCATTTTTTATGTAGGCAATGATAGCATCTGTGAAAAATTGTACATTCCATTCTTTTCCTTCTAATTCTTATCCTTTTACTTTTTTCTATTGCCTTATTCTGCTGGCTTGGACCTCTTCTGAGTATGTTTAAAAATTTGCCTTTCATATAAATATCTAAAATTTAGGGACTGGTTATGTGAAATCAATGAACTGACTACCATCTGATAGATTAAGGATTACCTGTCATTAACTTGGTGGTCCCTATCTAAAGAGAACATAGTAAATCAATTCAGACATAGCTCATGAAACCACATAACCCTTACCTTTTGTAAATCTGGAAAGCTGTATAATTATTTAATGATTGGCTTCCCTAACAAACCTTAAGAAGAGGAAGGAGTGGGGTGCTCTTCTGTTCATCATTGTTTTCTCCAAAGTCTAGCATATTTCTGGCACAGAATGAACCTCTAATAAATAGATAATGTATGTAAGAAGTCTTTTTGAGGCTGGTAATTAGACTTTCAGCTTCATTGGCTACATGAAGGCTGTAGATTTATCCCACGCTGATTGTCTTTATTCATCCTGCTCAAAATGATGATGTTGGGCTAGCAGGATCCCCATCATCTTGGAGTTTGTTAGAAGTACAAAACCACAAACCCTACCCCAAATCTACTGTATCTGCATTTTAACAAGATCCCCAGGCAATTTGTAGGCTTTTAGTGTGGGAAGCCTTGATCTATGTGATGCCTGGTGGCTTACCTGCTCTAGGATCCTTTCAGAAGTTTAATCCCTATAGTTTTAGGCTGTGTCTGACTCTTTCCTGAGGAGGTCTGAAAATCCTCCTGCAACCAGTCACTCTGCCATCTCTCATGCATGCTAGAAGTCCTTGGAATTAAGTTAAAGCTCTTGTTTTCCTGTTCAAAAGACAAGGATTTCCTTCAGGAGCACAGTCAACGCCAGACAGAGATGATGTTTTTAGACAGGCCTGAAAACTTCCCCTTTTTATATCCATCAAGAAAATGCTGGGAATATTTGGCATAGTGTGTTCAAATGCATCATCATCTGTGTGATTCCACCTCTTTGAAATGCATTAATGTTTGCAGTAAGTGGTAGAATGTTGGCAGTCTTTCCTGTGTGCTTGAAAATAATGTGTGTGCTACATTTGTTGAGTGCAAAGTTCTATGTATGTTTATTAGATCATGCTTTCAAGCTGTCACATTCATATTCCAGCCAGCAGTGAGGAGGATGGCAAAAAATTGGTGTCTCCAAACTTTGCTACTTTTAAGAAGTCTTTCTAGAAGCCTCATACAACACTTCAATGTATATCGCAGGGAGCAGGAATTAGTCATATACCAGTATGTAGCTGTGTGGGAGGCAGGAAAATGCAGGATTTATTCTGGGTGGCAGTATGCCCAGTTAGCAATTGGGGTTTCATTCCAAAGAAGAAAGATATTTGTATTCATAGACGAGTAATAGTACTTGCTATATATAGGACAGAAATTCCCTCACCTCATTAATACAGTATTTATGTTTCTGTTTTTTGCTAGTTTTTGCTGGCTCTTCTAGAAGACACTGCTTCTGCAATAGTCCCCTTGCATCAGTTCAGTTCAGATGCTCAGTCATGTCTGACTCTTTGTGACCCCATGGACTGCAGCACGCCAGGCTTCCCTGTCCATCACCAACTCCCGGAGCTTACTCAAACTTGCATGCATTGAGTTGGTGATGCCATCCAACAATCTCTTCCTCTGTCGACACCTTCTCCTCCTGCCTTCAACCTTTCCCAGCATCAGGGTCTTTTCAAATGAGTCAGTTCTCTGCATCAGGTGGTCAGATTATTGGAGTTTCAGCTTCAGCATCAGTCCTTCCAATGAATATTCAGGACTGATTTCCTTTAGGATGGACTGGTTGGATCTCCCTGCTGTCCAAATGACTGTCTAGAGTCTTCTCCAGCACCATAGTTCGAAAGAATCAATTCTTTGGTGCTCAGTTTTCTTTAGTCCAACTCTAACATCCATACATGACTACTGGAAAAACCACAGCTTTGACTAGACGGACCTTTGTTGGCAAAGTAATGTCACTGCTTTTTAATATGCTGTCTAGATTGGTCATTGGAGAAGGAAATGGCAACCCACTCCAGTATTCTTGCCTGGAGAATCCCAGGGACAGAGGAGCCTGGTGGGCTCCCATCTGTGGGGTTGTACAGAGTTGGACACGACTGAACTGACTTACCAGCAGCAGCTAGGTTGGTTGTAGCTTTTCTTCCAAGGAGCAAGCATCTTTTAATTTCATGGCTGCAGTCAGCACCTGCAATGATTTTGGAGCCCCCCAAAATAAAGTTGGTCACTATTTCCATTGTTTTCCAGTCTATTTGCCATGAAGTGATGGGGCCTGATGCCATGATCTTAGTTTTCTGAATGCTGAGTTTTAAGCCAACTTTTTCACTCTCCTCTTTCACTTTCATCAACAGGCACTTTAGTTCTTCTTCACTTTCTGCCATAAGGGTGGTGTCATCTGCATATCTGAGGTTATTGATATTTCTCCCAGCAACCTTGATTCCAGCTTGTGCTTCTTCCAGTCCAGCGTTTCTCATGATGTACTCTGCATAGAAGTTAAATAAGCAGTGTGACAATATACAGCCTTGACATATTCCTTTTCCTATTTGGAATCAGTCAGTTGTTCCATGTCCAGTTCTAACTGTTGCTTCTTGACCTACATACAGACTTCTTAGGAGGCGGGTCAGATGGTCATGTATTCCCATCTCTTTCAGAATTTTCCACAGTTTATTGTGATCCACACAGTCAAAGGCTTTGGCATAGTCAATAAGACAGAAGTAGATGTTTTTCTGGAACTCTCTTGCTTTTTCAATGATCCAACGGATGTTGGCAGTTTGATCTCTGGTTCCTCTACCTTTTCTAAATCCAGCATGAACATCTGAAAGTTCACGGTTCATGTACTGTTGAAGCCTGGCTTGGAAAATTTTGAGCTTACTTTGCTAGTGAATGAGATGAGTGCAATTTGAACATTCTTTGGCATTGCCCTTCTTTGGGATTGGAATGAAAACTGACCTTTTCCAGTCCTGTGGACACTGCTGAGTTTTCCAAATTTGCTGGCATATTGAGTGCAGCACTTTCATAGCATCATCGTTTAGGATTTGAAATAGCTCAACTGGAATTCCATCACCTCCACTAGCTTTGTTAGTAGTGATGTTTCCTAAGGCCCACTTGACCTCGAATTCCAAGATGTCTGGCTCTAGGTGAGTGATCACACCATCGTGATTATCTGGGTCATGAAGATCTTTTTTGTATGATTCTTCTGTGTATTCTTGCCACCTCTTAATACTTTCTGTTTCTTTTAGGTCCATACCATTTCTGTCCTTTATTATGCCCATCTTTGCATGAAATGTTCCCTTGGTAACTCTTATTTTCTTGAAGAGATCTCTAGTTATTCCTATTCTATTGTTTTCCTCTATTTCTTTACATTGATCACTGAGGAAAGCTTTTTTATCTCTCCTCGCTATTCTTTGGAACTCTGCATTCAAATGGATATATCTTTTCTTTTCTCCTTTGCCTTTCACTTCTGCTCTTTTCTCAGCTATTTGTAAGGCCTCCTCAGACAACCATTTTGCCTTTTTGCATTTCTTTTTCTTGGGGATGGTCTTGATCACTGCCTCCTGTACAATGTCATGAACCTCTGTCTGTAAGATCTAATCCCTTGAATCTATTTGTCACTTCTACTGTATAATCATAAGGGATTTGATTTAGGTCAACCTGAATGGTCCAGTGGTTTTCCCTACTTTCTTCAATTTAAGGCTGAATTTTGCAAAAGAAGTTCATGATCTGAGCCACAGTCAGATCCAGGTCTTGTTTTTGCTGACTGTATAGAGCTTGTCCATCTTTGGCTGCAAAGAATATAATCAATCTGATTTCGGTATTGATCATCTGGTGATGTCCATGTTTAGAGTCTTCTCTTGTGTTGTTGCTGCTGCTAAGTCACTTCAGTCATGTCCGACTCGGTGTGACACCATAGACGGAAGCCCACCAGGCTCCCCCATCCCTGGGATTCTCCAGGCAAGAACACTGGAGTGGGTTGCCATTTCCTTCTCCAATGCATGAAAGTGAAAAGTGAAAGTGAAGTTGCTCAGTCGTGTCCTACCCTCAGCGACCCCACAGACTGCAGCCTTCCAGGCTCCTCCGTCCATGGGATTTTACAGGCAGGAGTACTGGAGTGGGGTGCCATTGCCTTCTCCATTGTGTTGTTGGAAGAGGGTGTTTTCTATGACCAGTGCGTTCTCTTGGCAGAACTCTATTAGCCTTTGCCCTGCTTCATTCTGTACTCCTAGGCCAAATTTGCCTGTTACTCCAAGTTTTTCTTGACTTTCTACTTTTGTATTCCAGTCCCCTATAATGAAAAGGACATCTGTTTGGGATGTTAGTTCTAGAAGGTCTTGTAGGTCTTCATAGAACCGTTTCACCTCAGCTTCTTCAGCATTACTGGTCGGGGTATAGACTTGGATTACTGGGATATTGAATGGTTTGCCTTGGAAATGAACAGACATCATTCTGTCATTTTTGAGATGGCATCCGAGTACTGCATTTCAGACTCTCTTCTTGGCTATGATGGCTACTCCATTTCTTCTAAGGGATTCTTGCCCACAGTAGTAGATATAATGGTCATCTGAGTTAAATTCACCCATTCCAGTCCATTTTAGTTCACTGATTCTTGAAATGTTGTCATTCACTTCTGCCATCTCCTGTTTGACCACTTCCAATTTGCCTTGATTCATGGATCTAACATTCCAAGTTCCTATGCAATATTGCTCTTTACAGCATCGGACTTTACTTCCATCACCAGTCACATTCACAACTGGGTGGTGGTTTTGCTTTGGCTCCGTGTCTCCATTCCTTCTGGAATTATTTCTCCAGTGATCTCCAGTAGCATATTGGGCAACTACTGACTGGGGAGTTCATCTTTCAGTGTCTATCTTTTTGCCTTTTCATACTGTTCATGGGGTTCTCAAGGTAAGAATACTACAGTAGTTTGCCATTCCCTTCTCCAGTGGACCATGTTTTGTCAGCACTCTCCACAATGACCTGTCTGTCTTGGGTGGCCCTACACAGCATGGCTCACAGTTTCATTGAGTTAGACAAGGCTGTGGTCCATGTGATCAGATTGGTTAGTTTTCTGTGATTGTGGTTCTCATTCTGTCTGCCCTCTGATGGAGAAGGATAAGGAGGCTATAGAAGCTTCCTGATGGGAGAGACTGACTGTGGGGGAAACTGGGTCTTGTTCTGATGGGCGGAGTCATGCTCAGTAAATCTTTAATCCAACTTTCTATTGATGGGCGGGACTGTGTTCCCTCCCTGTTATTTGACCTGAGGCCAGACTATGGTGGAGGCAATGAAGATAATGGTGACTTCCTTCAAAAGGTCCCATGCATTCACTGCTGCACTCAATGCCCCCAACCCTGAAGCAGGCCACTGCCAACCCAGGCCTCCACCAGGCACTCACGGGCAAGTCTGGGTCAGTCTCTTATGGGGTCACTGGTCCTTTCTCCTGGGTCCTGGTGCACACAAGGGTTTGTTTGTATCCTCCAAGGGTCTGTTTCCCCAGTCCTGTGTAAGTTCTGGCAGCTCTATGGTGGGGTTAATAGCGACCTTCTCCAAGAGGGCTTATGCCATACCCAGGTCTGTTGCACCCAGAGCCCTACCGCTGCAGCAGTCCACTGATGACCCATACTTCTGCAGGAGAAGCTTCAAACACAGTCCTTCTGTATAAATACTACTTTCTCTCCTAAATACCACCCACCAAGGGAGTGGAGGTATGACCTGAACTGCTCTCACTTCTGTAAACTATTTCAAGATCACTCATTAATTCTACCCGCCGCCCCCCCACCTTTTTAAAGACCTCTTGTCACTTGAGCCACGTGCTACTCAGCTACATCAGACTTCCTGTCAGTCACTGTCAAGGTCAGTTTCCCAATGATGGCCATATTCACTAAGGAGTTGAGTTCCTGGGTCTTCCTTTCCACTCCCATTGTGATCCATCATCTCTTTTGACTTAATGTACACAGTGAACAGTAGTTTTCAAAGGGATCCTGGGTTTCTTTGAGACCTTTTCAGGGGTTCCATGAGGGCTAAACCATTTTTATAATAATTCTAAGATGTTATCCTTCTTTTCACTGTCATTTTTTCACAAGGACACAGTAGAACTTTCCAGAAGCTACATGGTGTGTGATATTGCAACACACAATGTATCCATAGAGGCAGCAATGAGACTCCAGCTGTCTCCTATTAAGCCAGAAATTCATAAAAAACAAAACAATGCTACTTTTATCTCTACTCTTTTAAGGTTGTTATTCATAAATATATTTTGTTTATGTTAGCATGTATTGGTTGATTTTGAAGTGAATTAATATAATTTTTGGTTTAAAATTTGAGTTTAAATTTATCACATGGTAAATATACATGATCAGAATCTTTTTAGGGTTCTAAAAAGTCTAAGACTGTTAAGGTTTCCTGAGACCAAAAAGTGCTGACACAGCTCCCCCTCCCAAAAAAAAGCCAATCCAGTATTTCAGCCTCTGAGTTCTTTGCCTTTACTGAAAGCACATTTACCTCGTAGGCATAATGTTCAGAACAAGGGGCAATGATTTGTGTCTGATCTTCACATTCAACCGTCCAGTACAGCAACTTCCTTTTTAATGTCTCCAATTAGATGTCTCATGGGCACGCTTGGGCTCATTGTGTCGAAGCTAAATTTCATCACTTCTTCACCAAACTAGTTCTTCTTCCGCTTTTACTGTTTCAGAAAAATGGCATCATGACCCACCCATTGCCTTAAACTAGAAGCCTGAAAGTAGTCTTCCGTGTCTCTTTCCTCCAAACTCATATTTAATAATTACCAAGTTACATCATTTCTATTGTCTATGTGTGTTCATCGTTATTTTGAAATTTTTTATTTTAATTGAAATATATTTGACATATAGTAAAAGTTTAAGGGATGTAGCGTGTTTATTTGATATACTTATATATTGCCATACAGTTGCCCTTGTGGTGTTAGCTAACACCTCTGTCATGAATATAATTATCATTTCTTTTTTTGTGATGGGAATCATTAAAGTCTTGTCTTTAGCAGGTTTGTTTATAATACAGTAGTGTGGTCTATAATCACTTTGTTTTGCATTAGATGCCCAGGATTTATTTATCTACTAGTTACACCTTTGTATCCTTATGAACATCTTTCCTATTTCCCTAATTGCCAGCTCCTTTTTTTACTCTCTCTTTATGAGCTTAGCTTTTTCAGATTCTATACATAAGTGATATCATACAGTGGAAATCTTGCCATTTGTGACAACAGGATGGACCTTGGGGCATTATGCTAATGAATGAGTCAAACAGAGAAAGACACTTCTAGATTCTTAATGACTCCTGAATCTGTCCACTCACCTCCAATCCCATTGTCACTACTTTAGGTAAGTTCGCCATCATCTCAAATTCTGACTGCTTTGACAGACTGCCAGGTGTCTCCTTGTTCCCCTTAAGTCTGTCTTCCACATCTCACTCAAGTTGTTGTTCTGAACTAATTCTTGTCACATCACTTCCTCATTGGCAATCTTTTATTTCCCATTCACCTCAAGGTAAAATATAAACTTCATAAGGTAATGATCATTTTGTGAGCATACATTATTTCCTCAAGACAACTCCATAAAGTAGATACTGTTGTAACTTGAAATAAAAGTTAAAGTTGCTCAGTCCTGTCAGACTCTTTGTGACCCCATGAACTATACAGTCCATAGAATTCTTCAGGCCAGAATACCAGAGTGGGTAGCCTTTCCCTTCTCAAGGGGCTCTTCCCAACCCAGGGATCGAACCCAGGTCTCCCGCATTGCAGGCAGATTCTTTACCAGCTGAGCTCACCAGAGCTTACTATTGTAACTTATCATCCCCTTTTAAGATAAAGAAACTAAGGCATAGAAAGGTTATGTAACAAGTCCAACATATCAGTCAGTGAAACAGACCCACTGTGAGTTATGGGATAAGAGGTTTAGAAGGCAATGGCACCCCACTCCAGTAATCTTGCCTGGAAAATCCCATGGATGGAGGAGCCTGGTAGGCTGCAGTCCATGGGGTCATGAAGAGTCAGACATGACTGAGCGACTTGACTTTCACTTTTCACTTTCATGCATTGGAGAAGGAAATGGCAACCCACTCCAGTGTTCTTATCTGGAGAATCCTGGGGACGGGGGAGCCTGGTTGGCTGCTGTTTATGGGGTCACACAGAGTCGGATACGACTGAAGCGACTTAGCAGCAGCAAAGTATAATGAGATGTCTTAGAGGAGAAGCTAGAAGTTAGTGAGAAAAAGAAGTTAGTGGAAAAAGCACACACAGCCCCTGTAGTGGGACTATGAGGAGGCTGGCGGGGGCATCTGTGGGAGCTGTCACCTCATGGGTCTGCAGTCAAGCATCTGGTAATTGTCCTGGGGCTGCGCTTGGTCAGTGGAGCCAGAGCTGAGGAGAAGAGCTCAAAGTGGTGAAACAGAGGAGGGTGAGGACCAGCTGGAACCCTCCAGGCTCCTCTGGGTCTGCCACCACCTCCAACCATTAGGACCTTCAGAGGGTAATGACTGCCACTTCACTTCCATCTCCTAAAATCTCTCAAGTTCCTCATCTGGCCAATAATAACAGAACTATCCAGTAATGGAAAATATGAAGTACGATTCTCAAGTTAACCATGTTGATAATGGAATGGTTAAGCACCCTGAAAATCACCAAAGCTTGTAAATACTTGAACCAGGCTTTGAACCGAAGCAGCCTGCTTCAGCTTCTGTGCTGGTCCACCTTCTTGTGGCTTTCCTGTTCTTATTCCTGATTCCTTTGGTTTCACAGATGCCTGCTGTACATCCTCTACTTTAGCCACATTGACCTACCTCTGGTTCCCTAACTTTGGGATGATTTTTAACTTTAGGACCTGTGCACCAGAACATTCTGCCTTTGCCTCGCCTTTGTCTGGCCAAGTAAAAGTTATTTTACTTTTGGGTCTCAGCTAAGCTGTCACTGACTCTAGAATGACTTCCTTATCCTCTAAAGACTAACTTAAGTACTCCCTGTGCGATAGGATCTAATGCTTGATGTTATCTTAGGACTCTTGACACACACCCTCTACCATAGCAGAGGC
Source organism: Bos taurus (assembly GCF_002263795.3). Classification (NCBI taxonomy): domain Eukaryota; kingdom Metazoa; phylum Chordata; class Mammalia; order Artiodactyla; family Bovidae; genus Bos; species Bos taurus. Next base: position 29,832,463 of record NC_037333.1, on the reverse strand, counting down.
CTATGTGTCTTTCAGATTGCTGTATACCTAACACAATGGCTAATAATCCATGAGTAAATAGTCACACCTTTGAGTAGCTTATTTACTAAATTCCCTCCCTGGACTATAAACTCAATTGAGATGGGTTTTTGTTTTGCTTAATGTAACCTTAGCATACAGCATAATGTCTATTTATTTAATATATTTTGAATTAATGAGACCAAAAAATAACTGCAGAAGCTTACAATTCCAATAATCAATTGAATATGTTCTCTTCTTGGTAAATTAATAGAATATTATTTAGCTTAGATGATTAGACTCATTAATCACTCTGTTCATCTTTATAGATACAGTTACTAAGGTAAAATTATACTATGCAGTTCTAGTTATTTGTTCAGGTTTTAGTGATAACACAATAAAACCGACTTCTTTAAAAGATCTAAAGATAGCCAACTGTAAGGATAAGAGTGTGAATAAATTGTTATTATTAGAAAATGACAGAAACACTGACTTCTTTGAACATTCTGCTGATTATCCTGATAGACTTGACTACTGGGAGAAGGAATCTAACAGTTCTGCTTGCTCATGAATTCTGATAAAGTCCAGGGAGTGAAGTAATCATGGTGTTTCTTCAGAAGGAGGCTGCCCTCCAGATGTAGGATAGAAAGGTAGAGTTACTAATGTGTTTTCTATGAAAATACACTGGCTTCAGTAGGAAAACCAAAGTGAAAGAATATGCTGCACATTAAAGTGAATCCTAAATCTTATAAATCCCTCTATAAGGAAAAAAACATGGAGGAGGAAGTTACATGAGCTAGAATATGAGCTAGGAAAAGATATGTAATGTATATTTAATGGTCAGAGTGGTATGCCACAGGTGAAGGATACTAGCATTTCTAGAGGTGAAATCAACTATCAGCTGCCTAAGCCAGACATTAGGAGCAGATAAGTCTTTGAGAGATAAAGGAGAAAGTTTTAAATAAATAGCATGTCATGAAGTTTTACTTCTTTTAACAAAAATGTTGATCAGTGCAACTAGAAGTGTTAATTAGCAAGTTTATGAATCTGGGTTCTGTTTATATTCTCTTATGAAGGACAATTATTTGTTAGCATAAGATTTATTCCTTGATGATGAATGTTAACAAGCTCAAATATCGGCTGAGTTTGGGTAAAAGATGAGATGTTTACAATATGCCCACAATTGTGGAAATTAAAATGTAGAACTTTTAAACAAATGATTATAGTTAAAGTAGAAGTGCAAACAGAGCTATAATTCATGACAAGTCAATTCTTTTTCCTGCCATAGTCACAAGTTTTTCACCTTCCTAGTAACACCCATATGACTGCAACAAAATAGATCAGGACTTTAGGGTTTGGTAAGACCTTGCTTTGCAAGAAAATAAAAACAAAAATAGACAAGACATTAAGAAAAAGACTATTGAGTTGCTGTTTAATGAATTCCCTATACTTTCAGGACTACAAAGCTAGGCTATGGGAAATTGAACTGTTTGAATCTTCTTTTGTTTCCAAATCTGTTATACATTTATTGACACATTCTATGTATACATTATATAGATTAGACCCCGGACCTAAATGATTTCCTGGGAATTAAGTTTAAAGAAATGGAGATCTTGGTAGTAGGGCTTTCCATCTGTTACTATAATCAAGACCTGTATTATATGTTAGGAGTGTGTGGAATACACTTTAGCCTGGTTATGGCTATACAGAAATGAATGCTGCTTCTTAATAACAGAGTAAAATTCAGGAATCTTCAATTCAGAAGTCCATTATCTCAAAGGTATACTCAAATAATATCTTCAAATTGTTATTTATTAATTAAAACTAGAGTGACAAAATAGAATGGTAAGAAATTCTGAGAGCGTCTTTGGTATAATAGGTAATAAAGTTCGTATGTAATTGAATTAATTTTGACAGCTCCTGGGTGCATCGCACATGAACCCTGGTCTGTCATACTCCCATGGCCACACTGTCCTCCAGTGTGAAGGTCATTAAAACAATAACACTCTTAATCATCTATATGGGAGAAGTATCTAAAAGAAAACCAGGAAGTGGATATATGAATATGTATAACTGATTCACTTTGCTGTATACCTGAAACTAATACAACATTGTAAATCAACTATACTCCAATAAAAATTAAAAAAAAAAAAAAACCCGAAACAATCAACATCCAAATTGTAGACAATTGGAAAAAGTGAAAGAATATAGTTAAGGAAAACAATAGCATCCACTAAAACAGTGTCTTGGTTAATACGTTGAGTGCCTTTATACTAATTTTATATATATTGTACACTTATATGTCCTCAGAGTACTGTACCAAACACAACTGTGAAGTTACTAAATATAGAAATATGAATATCAGTAATTTCGAGATTGTGGTGAGTTGCAGATAGAGTAGTTCTTGTGAAATGTTCTGTTGTATAATCTGGAAGTCACTAAAAGCTCTCGTAGTCATTCACTTTTTGGTCAGTTGCCTCAGGTGCTTTCTGTTTAAAAAGGTGCAGTGACTTGGGCAGCATAAGGTGGCAGCTTTATTAATGAGTAGCCTTTCTCCAAGTGGTTTTCTCATCACTCAGGGGAAATAGGCTTTATGAGTGTTAACACCATTCAAACTATTGTCTTTGGTTTTCATTTGTGAACAGCAGACTATTGTCACCCAATGAACCAGGCTTCTTGTCAACTTTGAGACCTCTATCTTGCAGAGCTAGTACTTGAAATCTGAAAGATAATCTGTCCTTATTTCAGAATTCATGTTATAACATTACAGCTTAACTTCATTTATCTTTTTCATTATGACACACACATACCTTCAACACATATAGATCAGAAAAATCAGTATGATGCTAAATTGAGACCAGAAATATGTGATTTATCTTTGTATTCATTAACATGTGAAATACTGATTAATATGATACAAGTATGCTAAATGCTGAGAACACCAAAATATATAGTCCTGACCTCAAGAGGTCAAGGGCTTCCCTTGTGGTTCAGCTGGTAAAGAATTCGCCTGCAATGCAGGAGACCTGGGTTCGATCCCTGGGTTCGGGAAGGGAAAGGCTACCCATTCCAATATTCTGGCCTGGAGAATTCCGTGGACTGAATAGTCTATGGGGTCTCACAGAGTCGGACACAACTGAGCAACTGTGACTTTCAAGAAGTTTAGCAACTTGTAGAGAAAGATAAAACAAAAGCTTAACATTCAATATAATTTCAGTGCTTTAAAACCTTTAATAAAATGAAAGGGGATCCTAAGTTAAAGTATTTCCTCACTCCCAATTAATGTTGGAATTTTAATCAAACATAAAAATGGCGTCTTTAACAGTAAATGATGCTGATGGTGCTGTGTTGTCTGCATGGTAGTCTTCTCATAAACATTTCATGGTCCGTGATACCACATCCAAAGGCAATGGCAGTGAAGTAACTTTAATACAGAAAAAGGGTTAAAAACCTGCAGTCATTAACAGTTTACTCTTTTTGGTCCCCAACAGAACAACATTCTAAAGTAAGTCCATGGTTCTAGAAAGATCTTACTAACAGCAATGAGAACTAAACAGTAGATTCAGTTAGAGGTATTTTACTCAACCCATGCATCAGCTTGCACTTTTGACTTGTGACAGTATTTAGAAGATCTGGGGTAGAGGGTGTTCCGGTTAAGAATGTGAGCTCTTTGTCCTAAAAAATTTGGATTTAAATACTCATTCCAAGGTATGCTAGCTCTATATCTTAGCAAGTTAATTGCTTAAAATCTCAATTTTGGACTTCCCTGGCAGTCCAGTTGTTAAGACTTCCAGCTTCCCACATGCTAAGATCCCACATGCTGTGTGGCACAGCCAAAAAAAGGAAAAACAAAAACCCGCACACCCAATTTTCTTCATCTGTAAAGTTATGGAAATAATAGTGTCCATGATTAAATGAGATAAATTGCTATAGTACCTGGTACATAATAAACAGTGAACAAGTAATAGCCATTATTTATACTGTACTATTACTGTTCTTATTCCAGCTCATCTCTAATTTTATTTGACCTATAATAGGAGCATGTGTGAGAGAAGAATTTATCTGTTCTTATACTTCCACAAGAACATTTGGTGGGTGCAACAGTAATGTTATAAAATTGATGCATGTTTTCATGTTATATTTATTCATTCCTCATATATTAATCAAATGCTGAATATGTTCCAGGTTACTGATTGTGTGTCTGCATCCTGAAGGATCTCCTATTTACATCAGAAAGTATCCTGAAACACTCTGTGTTCAGATACGAGTGCTCTGAAAATTTGATAACATTCTCAGCAAATCATCAGATTTGCTGGCCATTTCTTACCATTTAGAGATGATAGTGATTATGGTCTGAATGTCTGTGTCCTCCCAAAATTCAGATGTTGAATCTTAACCCTTAATGGTAGTAGAGGTTGGATCTTCAGAAGGTAATTAGGTCAGGAGGGTAAAGCCTTCATGAATGGGATTAGTTTCCCAGGTGGCTCAGTGGTGAAGAAATCATCTACCAATTCAAGAGACTTGGGAGAGGAGGGTTCAATCCCTGGGGTTGGGAGGATCCCCTAGAGGAGGGCATGGCAACCCACTCCAGTATTCTTGCCTGGAGAATCCCATGAACAGAGAAGCCTGGCAGGCTATAGTTCTTGGAGTCACAAAGAGTTGGATGTGACTGAGCACGCACACACACGTGAAGGGACCAGAGCTCGCTCGCTCGCTCTTTTTTCTTTGCTATGTGAGAACACAGTCAGTCAGTCATCTGCAACCTGGAAAAGAGCCCTTACCGGATCTCAGCGTTGCTAGCTCCCTGATCTCAGACTCCAAGCCTCTAGAACTCTGAGAAAGAAAATGTTGTTTAAGCCACTCAGTCTGTGATATTTTTGTTTTAACACCCTGATTGGGCTAAGATAATAGTCTCCGAATTCCTGAGCAAGGACTGAAGAAACTTTGCCCCTGAGACAGTCACTCCCACACCTGACTGAACTTCCATTATCTGGGGTCTCCCCATCCGACACTCAATCCAAATTGCAGATTGGTCCGCCCATCGCTTGCCCCGATCTTACAGTTAATAAACTTGTTTTTTTCCTTCTTTTGAAAATCTTTTCCTATTTTTAATTTTTTGTTTTGTTTTTATAAATCCCTAGCAAAACCCCATATATCCTGCTTCCCAAACAACCCATGTGTGGGATGTTACTTGTTATTTCAGAACCTTTGAGTGGCTGATACAATTGGTAATCTATGTATGGTTCTAAAACCTGGTCTCATGAGTCTGACATAATTGTGAGATTTCATAGTTTTGTCTTCCTTTAACAGCAAAGATACATGGAACATCTATTATTACTAGACACTGTGCTATGTTAAGAATATAAAAAGGTATAAAATATGAGAGTGGTAGTGCCAAAGCTTGAGAAGATGTGACTAATATGCATGGGGAAATAAAAACATGTTTTGTGGGAAGGAAAAAAGACATTTGACTGGGACCTAGAAGGTGAACCTCAGATGAGGAAGGGATAGCAGTCAGGGGGCCTGATGATATACCAGGAGGGAGAGATGGTGGGAAGTGAGAAGATACTTGACAAGCAGCCTTGGAGGCTGGAGTGTTTGGCAAGAGATGTGGCTGGCATGGGATGCTGAAGTCAGGTTGTGATGAGCCCTGAAGTTTCTATTGGGATGCATAATTTGTAGGCAGAGGAGAATCCCACCATTTTGTAAGCAAGTGCGTCACAAGATCATCCACATTTCATGTGTTCAGACTTAATGTCTAGCTCAACTTAATGAATGGTGCTACTCGACAAAATCACAAATGCTGTGTGCTAAAACAGAATTCTGCCAAAAGAAAAGAGATATTTTCTAATTGTATTTATTTTTGACGGTGCTGGGTCTTTGCTGCTGTGTGGACTCTTGTACAGTTGCCGAGCGTGGACTTCTCCTTGCAGTGGTTCCGTTTGTTGTGGAGCACCGGCTCTAGGGCACAGGGCTTCACTTGTAGCACATGGGCTCAATAGTTGCAGCTCCCAGACTCTCAAGCACACATTCATTCAATAGTTGTGGCTCAAAGGCTTAGTTGCTCTGTGGCATGTGGGATCTTCTCAGATCAGGGATCAAACCCGAGTTTCCTGCATTGGCAGGCAGATTCTTTACACTGAGCCACCAGGGAAGCCCTGAAAAGAGCTATTTTAGAACGTAATTTTTTCTTGTTTCCTCCTTGACCTTTTGCTTCCTCATTCTTGCTATTTTTTGTTACTTGGAGGACTTGTTTTCTCTTTAGTCCTTTCCTCCTTAAACTTCAGTTCTGTCATTTTTCCTTTCCATTAATAGTAGTGTGAAATTTCCAGGATTTATTGAAGACTGCCCAGGAAAGCTGTGGCTTTACCCTGCAGTATGCCCTAGAAATAATCAACCTAGCTATTTGATTTTGTGGTATAGAAATCTGAATAGCTTTCAGTGTTCCAGTATTGATGTCTTCACATTATGTGATTTTAAAGCATAGATATTCTTGTAATTAGTAATGTTAATAAGAACTTCGTAAAATGTCATCTTTTAGTTCACAGGGTTATATTCAATATTGTTCTGACATTAACACAGTGTTAAATCTTTATGAATTTATTGACATGTAAGGCACAAAACTCTGAATTCCTGGAACAGAGGTTAAACTTCACTAGCTTAAAGCAGTTCTGTTTATTGGAGAATATATGACGGAAAGAATAGGCTTTTCAGGTAGTTTAATTGGAGATTTGCTCTTCATATGTTTTCATTTCCTAACTTTTCTTTTGTCTAGTATAAAAGGAAATAGTCGCCGTGTATTTCTTCCTGAGATACATGCTGTAAATATACTGTGAGTCATGAAAACACCAAGAGGTTCCAAGGCTGGCAAATCATTTTAGAAGGAAAAAACCATTGGGAACATGAGGCTCCAAAGAAACAGACGTAAAAATTTTTATAAGTTTCATTGCAGAATTTTTTCCTAATTTTTCAGTTTTAGGAATTATGTAGGTGTATGGGTCAGAGTGGTTCAGAAAGAAAAGATGCTCAGGCTGTAGAAATTTTTAAAAATTGAAATGCAATAACATTGTATTCAAATCCAATTTCAAAGGGATTAATTTATATCAGGCCCTGGATAATTTGGCAGCATATAAATAGGTATATATTATATCTGCTTTTATTAAGAAAAATTGGAACAATGCTGACAGTAAAAGAAAGTAAAATCATTTTAGCATTTCTACTTCAGATTTTTTTCATGGTTTATTTCTGTTTCAATTGAGAAATTCTATTTTTCTTGAACTTACATAGTAGACAAAATGAATTTAGTTCTAGTTATAGAACTTGAATCTGCCTTTTTCCTGTATGTAATCACAGTTGTTTTAAATAAATAGAACAGCAGAAAATACAGTAGATGTTTCAGGATACAGTATGGAAGTAATCTGTGTATTTTAATTGTGAGATTATCACAGACATGCATCAGTGAATTATCAACATATTCATTCATATTAAAGTTATTTAATAGCCATTTCAGTACTATGAGCCTTAATACTTATGTGAATTATATATGTCATATTTATGTTGTATTTGTGTTACTATTTTAAGTTACTAACCTAACTACATTAAATATAGACTTGGAAAGTAGAGAGGGGTCTTAGAGATTTTTGACTTTCCTTCCTACCCACTGTAGGAACCTTTTCCACAATATTCCATCTCCGCCTCAGCCTGAAAGCTTAGGAAGGGACTCTCACTACCTTATGGTGTAATCTGCTATCCCATGTGAAAACTTCTGACTTGTGCTAAATACACTCATATCTAGCTAGCAAAAGTGGTTGTGTTTTAAAAAAACATGTGGTTGCAGAGAGTAGTGAAAGACAAGAAAGGGATCCTCAGGAAGTTTACAGTTTGGCAGCTGGCCTAGCCAAAAGCTTTAAATGCTGACCCAGAGAGCGACATTTCAAAAGCCGCAGACCCTACTGCTTCCCACGTTCCTGGCATCGTCGGCTTTTAGCCCAGGTGCTAGTCTCTAAGAAGCTTGGGAAACTGTTTAACAAAATATAAAGGACTCAAGTGCTTTACTTTTCCATGCGTTCTAGGATCTGAATCACAGCTTATCTAACATTCAAGATCTTTAGGTATTTTTGTCTCGTATCTGATCATTGGATACTTAAAAATGTGCTTACTGCTCGAGTAGTTTAGTAATGCCGAATAAGCCTGAGGTGCTGTAGTGACATTGCCTGGGTTCATATCTTAGCTCTCCCACTTGGTAGCGTGGCCTTCAGCATGCTAACTTCTCTGTGACTCAATTTCCTCATTCGTAAGATTGGGAAGAAAATAGTACCTACCTTATTATAGATTGAAATGTGTTCATATGTATAAAGTACTTTGTAGTATGCCCAGCACACAGTAATTAATAAATTGGGCTTCTATTATAGAAGCTATACATGTTGCCAGTATTTACATTTTTAAGTTGGGTTTAAATACTCCAGTTGAGAGGTTTAATCTCGTATTTTGTGTATGTAGTCACTGCATTAGTAGTGGATTCTAAGAAAACCACAGTAGTATGAATTATAGGGAAAGAAAAAGATTTCTTTTTCTGGAATATTTCTTTCATCTAATTCCTAAGATAACTCAAGAAAGAGACTATTTTATGCCACATCTAGGGAGAAATAACTTAAAAACACACACTCCAGAATGTTACTTATGATGGTATACCTTTCTTAGGATAAAATAATAATGGTCAGATCCCTTATAGTTATGGAAGGGGGGAAATGGAAGAGGTAAAGATGTGGAAGTAGCGAAATCCATGAAGAGGAAACAGTTGGGAAAAAGGGAGGCTGAGATCACAGAAACAAGCTTACCAAATCACTTTCTCACGTGTATCCTATTCAGTTGCATGTAAATTCCACAAATAGGTTTGAGTCCAACAGAGCTGGGTAAATGTCTTATTCAATGGGAAATAAGCCAGCAAATTCCATGAGAGTTCTTGCTTTTGCTGCCCTGGGGTCCTCTCCTGAGATCCTAGGAACTTTTCCTTTACCTTTACATTTGGATAAAAAGAGAAACTGTGCTTTTTCTTAGATTTGTCATCTCACCAAGTAGCCTTTCCTTCCTCTTCTCAACAGCTTCTCCCTGAGTGGTCCCTGTTGCCTTTAAAAGGACCACCAGCCCAGGTTGCAAGGCCAAGGAATATGCTTCTACAGCTCAATGTACTTGAGATAAAGTATTTTTCCAAGTCTGCTGGTGATCTTGGTAGCCACATCATTATCTTGGTTCGGATCTTTTCTCTTTACACAGCAGACCCCTAACTGGTTCTGTGCTTCCATTTCTCCTTCTCTAGGTACTTCAAAATGATCTTCTGAAAGTCCCAGTCCACTATTTAATTCCTTGGTTTAAAAATCTTCATTGCTTCCACATCACCTGATAAGGAAAAATCTATTTCATTGGCTTATCTGACCAGGTCATTCCTGAACACTGAGATTCATCTCTTGTACCTTCTCCTGATAACTTGGGTAGCAGCACTGAGCTACCAAGCTGTGCCCTAAGTGTACTATGCTTTTTCATTCTGTTCCCTTTGCTTAGAATGCTTATTCTCTGTCTAGCCGCTTTTTGGTCTCTGAAGATCCTTCAGGGCCCTGATAAAATGTGGCTGTTCCCTGCAGTTTTTCCTGCCATTCCCAAGCAGAATAGTTCCTTTTCCTGTGTACCAGTAGATGTACATTCATATACTAATTACTGTATTTCTCTCAGAATATTCTAATTTAAAAAATATGTATGTATGTATGTTGTCTCTTACAGGTTTCAAGAAGGGACAGACAGAATTTAAAATCTGAGACACCAGTGCATGGCATACCATGGGTACTCAGTGAAAGTAGATTGTTGAATAGCTTATACCCCAGATTCCTCATCCCTGCCTATTGAAATGCTACCTTCCAAGGTGTACTTCAGTTTCCTTTACTGTCCTCTCTGATTCTCTCTCACCCAGAGTGCTTTTTAAAAATTTTTTAGATTTCTTCATTCCTCTGATTTGGAATTTTAAAAGTATGTTATTTAATCTGTCTTCCCTACCCAGAGATGCATATACTCTTTGAATTAGTGTGTTACGTCCAGTATACTGTTTGTTTGCAAGGATATTTGCTGAATAGATTTGAGTCCATTCTTAGCACAGTTTCTGAAAAGCTGTACCGTAACCCACACACTCTCTGCTCCAAAACTTCTTTAATGTGTCATTTATTTCACAGTAGTTTGTGAGGATTGAAACTCTTAAGAGGAAAAAATAGTCAAATCAAAGTTACCAGTAATTCACACAGTAGAGGGGATCGATTCAATCAGATTTATTTCCTCTTTAAACCTAGTTAATGTCAGAAGATGGAGATGATAGGAAATTTGAGGACACTGAGGAAGGTAATTTAGGAGCACAGAGAATTTGGTAAGGGTAAAATGTGTGGATTCTACCTTGGGATTCTGGGGAGAGTAAGATGATTACTTGTACTAAGGACTAGAATGTGGGTTGAGTAAGAGGGGTGAGGCGATGCCAATGACAAATGTTTTGGAAAATTTCTAGTGTTATACTCAGCAGAACTTTCCTCATTCAGTCTGGCACCAAGAACCAGAACGCAGGTTAATCCTGATAATATCATGGTCCAGATATGTATTGGGGGCAAATAGACTTCTGTGGGGACCTTAACATGTCTTTGGGGGAAAATATGCCTACATTTTACAGGCTCATCAATACATGCCTGGATGATACATCCAGGATGTATCATGGATGTATCCTGGATGATACATCACCTGCTCTTGAGTGGGAGTTGCATAAAATGTATTTATATATAGTTGAATTTCTTATAAGTTCAAAGGATTGTATTTAATGTTTAGCATAAAATCATTTAATGGGAATAATTTAAGAAAAGGGAGGAGGTGAAAAGAAAATGGTAGGCTAAGAATTAGACAATAGAGACATATGAAAAAAGTTGGAAAACTACATCAGAGTGAAATGGTATTAAATGATTTGAATCACACCCTTGGTGCCTAGAGAAGGTTTATCAATATATATGGAAGATGGAAAAATTTTACAAAAGGAGGAAATTAATTCTGGAGGGTAAATAACTGAAAGACACTGGGAGGAAAAAAGTATTTGGAAGTTATTAGATGTCTCCCTGTAAAATACTGTGGACAAAAGAGCTGATTTTAAAAAGTTAACTCTTATCCCCAAGGTTCCTGAAAGACTAGCTTAATTTATATTTACCTCCTTAGAAAATACTTCAACACTTAAAGATTTAGCAAGGAAATAACAAAGTAAAGAAGTTACATACTTTCCTGAAGTAAACATGCTGATTGTAAAATTTCATCAAATACAAATGGAAGATGTTTCCTTTTTTGTTTTTGACAATTTTAAAATATGTGAAGAAAGGAAATATTTCTTTTCCCTAGGAGGCCCACCTGTTTCAGGGTTCCTACACTCCTCGTCCAAAACTGCAGGCATAATTTGCCGTGTAAGTGTACTTTTTACGAGGTGTTTTAAAGTTTTTATCAACTTCTCCAAAGTGTCAATGGCCTTGATGAGTTTCAGTCCACTGCGCTAGATCAGTTTTGGGAGCCCCTTCCAAGCTCTCAGTGTACAGTAATCCCACCTTTGTTCCTCAAACTTTTTTTTTTTTTTTTTTTTTAAAAACCCCTTCTTACACATGACCGAGAAAGCATCTGTGATTGAAGCCGAGGTGAGGCTCTGAGAAGCAGACCGAGCTGGGAAGTGCCCCGCCTCGATTCAGGGGATGCGGGGCAGTAGAAGGGCGGGAGGCAGCCGGCTCCCCAAGTCCGCTCGCCCTTCCAGACACAGGCGGCGGCGCTGGGGCAGCTCCAAGTGCGTCGAGAAGTGTAATCCCTCCGCTAAGTACTTGGCTCTCAGGCTCCAATCACTAGTGGGAGCTGGAGAGGGCAAGTGAAAAAAAAAAAAAAAATTCCAGAGGCAGCAGAGGAGCTAGAGAGAGAGGAAAAAAAAAAAAAGTCCCGAGGCGGCGGCAGAGCGGCCACGGCGGCCAGAAGTTGACGGCGCGGCCGTGCGCGGGGCGCGGAGTGGGCGCGGGCCTGCGGGGCGCCGAGACGGGCGGGGACCCGGGACTGCGGGGCGGCGGCGCCGAGGACGCCAGTGCCGGGGCGCGGCGGCGGGTAAGGCGCGCGCGGGCAGAGGACCGGAGGGCGGGAGCCCGGCTCGCGTGCGGGGGGCCGTGGAGCCGAGCCGAGCCAAGCCGGCGCGATCAGGCGGGCTGAAGGCGGTGCGGGACGGGCAGCACCCGGGCGCAGGGCTGGGCGGGCTCGCCGATGAGCGGAGAGCTAGCCGCACGCCGTGGGGGCGGCGGCGGCCGCCCAGGGGGCTTTGTGCGCGGGCGGCTCTGCCGGGATCCCCGGCCCCAGTGCCTCAGTCCGGGGGCAGAGGCGGCTGCGGGTGGGACACGTGCTCGGGGTCGGGAAGGAGGGACGCACCGAGGCGGGGAGTCGGGACCTGTGCGCCCAGGGAGCGGAGGGATGGCGGGCGGGAGGGCAACCCTGGAGTCGGGGAGACCGGGGGAACCTAGCCGCCGCTGGAGGCGCCGAGCCCGCCGAGACTGGACTTGGGGGCCCCAGCTCCGTGTGGAGCCACCTGCCCCGGCTGCCTCCCGAGACAGCCTGCGGCGGGAGAAAGTGCGCAGTGGGCCGGTCCAGTCGCCTGGGACCTGGCGACACTGCCCCTGGGGCCCCTCTTCCTGTCTGTTGCTCTCTTACAAGTTCTCAATGTTCCTCTGCCTTCTTCCTTCCATTCTCCCTCTATTTCTTTCTTCCTCTCCCCACCCACACACTCTTTCCCCCTGTTTCTTTCTTGTCATCGTCTTTTCTGTTTCTCAGTGTGACCCTGCCTATCGCTTTATCTTCCACCCAGCCTCCCAGACTTTTGCCTCTCTCATTTAGAGGCTGACTTTCTGCCCCTTGTCTCACTCTCTCCTCTCCGCACCCATCCATCTACTCTCCCGTTTCTGTCAGGGCTCCGTATTTGTCAGTCCCTTGCGGTGTTCGGATTATTTGACACAGAGAAGATCCTCTGGAAGTTGTCTGGTGTGATGCCTTATTCCTTTTGAGCCGCACCTCTTCATCTGGGTCTTGGACCCTTCCAATTTGTTCTCCACGGAATGAGAACACTGGTTTCCTTGAGTTATTAGGAATTGTTCTTAGTTTCCTTCTCACCAAGGTGAGGTCAGTGACAGAGCAGACACAAAGGTGCCAGTGAAAGAAAACAGAAGAGAGCTGCTTACTGCCCCTGACATATAAAGAGAATGTATCAGATGTATCCACAGTGAAGCAGATCCACCTGAGAAAAGGCTCCTAGATTCTGGAGAGAAACACAAGAGGCTCCATCAGTAACGAGAGGAGTTAGCTAACAAGTATTTGAAAATAATTTGAAAGAGCGCTTAAGGAAATTTCTCCCTGTCCTAAACTGTTGCCAACTAATAACTGTTTTTCTTACATACTTTTTTTAGGATCCTAGTGACAGCTCTCCTAATTATTGTTTTGGGAAAATCATGGGAAATGTCCTGTGTCAACTGAGACATTTGTCTTTAAGAAAATATTCAGTCTTTGTACTCTTATACCTCTTTACACTCTAGTGATCAAGAAGAATTATTTCTAACTGCAAATAAAATAGAAAAGGATTTGTCAGTCCTTTTAAAACACGAGACATTCCAGAGATCAATAATTTCTTTGGAAAACTTTCACTACAAGGATGTTTTGAAGGATATTACATCTTAGTGAAATATGCAAGTTATTACACACTTAGATCATTGAACGATGCCAAAGAAGAAAAAAAAAAAGATTGCATGCTATAAGCAAATCATAGCAGTGATGGTTTTTTTAAAATTTTTATGGGAAACATAGCTGGAAATTAATTGCTCTGATTTTCACTGTTTTCTTTAGTCATGCATAATGTACCTTTGTTTTTAGCAAAATATGGCCTAGGGCTACAAAACTTGATACAGTGTGTTATTTGTCCAATCTGAATTACCATTTAGAAAAACCACCTTTTCCTTTTGGTCACAAGATATGAGTTGATATGATCTCATTACTCATGTGCTGGGGTCTGTTGATGAATTTTAATGGCACTGACTTGTGATTTTAAATCAAAATGTTAGTTTTTGGTGAGTTAAAGTCTTGATTTATGTCATGTTAGTGAATCATCACTATTTATAGGGGCTTTGCCACCTTGTCTGCCAGGTGCTACACAGCGTTCAGCCTGGGCAGGGTTGTCTGAAATTGCCTGTTAGATCCGTGCTCCTGATTGATGTGCTGCCTCTACTCATGGTGTGTTCATATATGCCCTTCAGAATGTTCTAGTTGTTAAAGATTTATCAAAAAGAAATTGACTTATTTTTTTCTTCATAAACTTTGAAAACTGTGTGAGATGGCCTGATAACTTATTTTTGTTACAGTAAATACTGATTGTATTATTTACTTAAAAGAATAAGGCAGTTTAAAATGTGATTTTTTTTGAGGGGGATACATAGAGTGCCCTTCACTTTTCCTCAGCACTCATATTTATTTAAATCTAAAATCAGTTTTCATCTACTCCAACCTAGCACAGCCTTCCCTAATTTTTTTAAGCCACCTTATCTCTGCCTCTCTGAGATGGGATATTGTCCTTTTCTTAGCTTCTCTGGGTTTCAGATGGCCCAGCACAGTACCTGCCACATGACACTCAAAAAATCCTTCGAGAATGATTTGTTCTCTTCCAATTTGTCTCTAACTTGTGATGCTTACATTTTGTAGATGGGGTAGCTCCAGGGAAATACTTTAGCATGGTATAATAGAGCATAGACTGAGGGTTGAGTCCTCAAGAGCATCTCACCACACGTTAATATTAACATTGAAGCAGACAAGCCCCAAAGAATTTGAAAACCATGCTCAGAACTAGACAGTGAAGTCACGTGGGCCATAGAACTGAGACCTTATATTCACTGTGCCACAGTTTTTTTTTTTTTTTTTTTTTACTGGACTCATGCCTGGCTTTTTCCACTTGAAATGAGTATATCTGTCTGTTATTAGAAGCAAACAGTTACTTAAACTCTGAAGATTCTTTCTCAGGCAAACCAATAAGAGTCATGTCTGAAATGTATCAATTTGCAATAACTTACAATCATATTCTACATATGCATGGAGGTAATCGTTCAGAACATTGCCTAAGTGCTCTTAGGTGTTAAGCATTATTTTGGATGCTGTGTCAGCTTGTGCAGACTGATTATTTCTACCTGCAAAGATGATTTAAGCTCTCTGGACTTAAACTGTCTCCTCTGTAACTTCCAGTGTGTATGTTGAAGAGGGCCGAGGAGAAAAGAAAGGAAGTTTGGACCAGATTAAGGGCTCTTTTTGAAGTCTCTTCAGAGACCACCAGTTGAACTCCCAGAACAACTGCAGATTCATCTGTTTTACATATCAGACTTCTCTGTGAGCTTTTGTTTGAAAGAAGGCTAACACAGTTTAAAAAAAAATCTTGAAGACCGCTTCACTTGATGTTTTCCAATCTTCCTTCCAGTTCTTCAATTTAATGATCAAGATCATTTCTGGGTTTTAATTCTGGGTATCTGAAGGATGGTTGATAAAAGTGTTAAGAGTAGAAGGAGAAACTGCGTTTGCCTGAAGGATACTAATTTCAGGTTTCCATATGCCAAATGTGATGTGATGGCAGAAATTGAAGTAGAAGTGTTGCAGTATATAGAGGCAGGCCAGAATTCAGGGAGAGGAAGGGGCCAGAGCTAGACATAGAGATTTAAAAGTCATTCACACTGAATTAATAATTAAAACTAAGGAAAATGGAAACTTTTTAGGGGTAGTCTGGAGAGAAAAATGAAGATTTGGAGTGGAAAAGAGGGACATTTTATATTACTTCTGATTATTTTTAAAGTTCATCTTTAGTATTAAAAAAGACCTTTGCTGTCCACCTGAAACTATCACAACATTGTTAATTGGCTATACTCCAATATAAAATAAAAAATTAAAAAGTAATTCATGGTTTACATCCAGCAATAATCTGTTTTCATGAATTTTAGAACATCCACATACATGCTAATCATCTTAATTACATTCATTTTTACTTAAATGTTTGTGCCTGGCATTACTGTATACTTCGGGACATTGCAGCCAAGAGAGACATAAGACCCTTGCTGTCATTGAACTCTCATTGTAGAGAGTGAAAACAGTGAATTATAAACAAGCACATAAGATAATTTTCAGTGGTATAAATTGCCATTATGAAAATAAGGCAGGGTGATATGATAGTTCAGTGACTGGGGCTGCTTGGTGTGAGGTGGTCAAGGAAGGCCTCTTTAAGGATGTTTCTAAACAGGAAAGAGCCAGCCCAGTGAAGATCTGGGAGAACTTCTGTCAGTGAACTTCTGGGAATCATAAGGCTTTCACTATAGCAGCAGCAGGCTGGGCACCCTGGCAGTCAGGGGAAATGGTAGAAATGAGGTCAGAGAGATTGCCAGGGTGGTGTTAAAAAGTATGCATTTTATTCAAAGTACATTTTATTGACCTACCCAGGAGGATTTTAAACAGAATTGAATGAATGTGACTGTAGTGTGAGCAAGCATGTCTGAAGATGATGCAGAAAGCTGTGAGAAAGATCTGGCTGAGTTTGGTGGTTTGGCCAAGGGTGGAACCCTGAGAGATTGATCAGACATTGTTCTTATCACTGAGTAAGAGTCGCTGGGTTGAATCATGAGTCATAATGTGTGGCCTCCATCCACTCATCACTCTCCTGCCCCCACCATTGGTCTATACTGCAGCAGTCCACTGGTTCAGTAGTTGCTTTTGCTTTGAAATTGCAGACCTTAGTACCTCACAGTTCCCACATGTCACCTCTTTGAAAAATGTTAGTTGCTCAGTCATGTCTGACTCTGAGACCCCATTGACTGTAGATCCCCAGGCTTCTCTGCCCATGAGATTCTCCAGGCAAGAATACTGGAGTGGTTTGCCATTCCCTTCTCCAGGAGATCTTCCCAACCCAGGGATTGAACCCAGGTCTCCTGCATTACATACAGTTTCTTTACCATCTGAGCCACCAGGGAAACTTCATGTCACCTCAAGACCTTCAAATATGTCCTGGGCTGGAAGCAAGCTTCTTGACTCCAAGGCTGCAGAATGCATTGGGAAGTGTTGTGGCGGGGTTCTTTCAGACTCAGAGTGAGCCTTGGACTTCCTGGGGATGCTCAGCTAACCTCTCTTCACTTCAGTATACATCAAGTTTGTGTTCCGGTTACAAACGAAAGGAAGCAAGTTGGAATTTCTCTGATCATGTTAGTGTGTCATATTTTTCTGCCCCTCAGCTTTGAAAACTTTGTCTGCTTCTTGAAAGACTTCACTGTGAAGTCCACATTTTAGATTTAGGTCTCATCTGTCATACCCCAGCCTTTGCAAAGAGCATACAGTAAACATTCAGTAAATATGTGTGGAATGCCGTTGGATGCAATCTACTAGAGACCCCTAGTTTTGATTCCTCTGACTTTATTTTTTCTGTCTTTCAACAAGTATATGGCTGCATGTGCCTTCAGCTTACAAGGTAATAAGTAGCAAGTTTGGAAATGATTTTTCTGCAGTTTGCATTTACTTACTGGCTGAAGGAAAAGAGATACAATCCAATATATCTCTCTATAAGATTTCTTGCCTGGCTGTCTTAAGATAAACATTTTAGTCATTTTTATAGCAGTTAGATAGATACGGGTTTAAACAAGTACAGACACATCTGTCATTCGTTAATTTGTTGATTTATGAATCTGAGGTGATTCCAAGGAGGTCTGTAATGATGGTGCCTTTGTCTAAATTAATCTCTTGATAGAGATCAGTGAGTTTTATCTAACTAAAAGAGTTTACAACCATCTGTAAAAGATATTAAATTATCATCAGTATCTTTTCTGGAAACAAGCTACTTACTGTTCTGCTGTTGTCCAATAAGCATTTAGCCACACTGGTACACATAATGGGGGATTATCCCTAAATCCTTTTGTTAACAAGTGTGTTCTGCTCAGATGGGCTTACAGGCAAGTTGGTTGGTTGTATCTAGCAATTCCACTTCACTGTTTCTTTAGATTCTTTTCAGTTAAGCTGTCTCTTCTGTATCTGAATGTCCTCTCTTCCTGTCTAACTTCATTTTGCTAAAACCTCTTGCATTATAGCCACTGGCTTCTGTGTGAAGTGCCTTCTGTCTGCCTCTCCAGGTCTGCTATCAACCCTTTTACTTTATGTCCTCTGTCCAGGATGATACCTGGCTGAACTGTGTTGATTTCCAGATGGCTTATGTCGCTGGGGACCTCCGGAGAAAGATTAGAGGGACAAGGGTAGAGAAACGGGTATTGATTCTTTGGTGTGCTCCAAGTTGATGGATCAGCCTGGGCTGCCTGTGTCTCTGCTCAGAATGTCACTTCTGCTTTCAGCTAGTCTTCTCTGTGTCAGTTTCTTTCTCAGGACTCCAATAATCTCTGGAGTTAGCTCCTCTGTTTTTATGCCCCTGATTTATTGCACTATCCTTCAGGTTCTTTTACACTGCACCTATACCTTATTAAATTGTTTGCAAATAAATCCTCTTCAATTTTTCAGAAATTTGTAATGATTAAGGTCCTGTTTTCTGTTGATTAGCTTCTGAAAAGCTGCCTCCTTTTCGGAGCCTTCTTCAATTGATAAGAGCAGTCAACTCCCTTACCTTGTTGGACACCCACTTTCCACCAAATTTACTTTTCTATCCGTGCAACAGTGACACAGAAAACTTACACTGTTCTTATATAAATACTTTTCTCTCAACCAGTTTATTGGTTGCAATTCTTTGCTTTATAGTCTGTAAATTTTCACATATGTGCTTTGGTTTCACTCACTCTTTTATTCATTTATTAACATGGTACATACTTACAGAGTTGCTACTTAGAACTTAGAACAATGCACTGTACTCAGCGTAGGTACAAAAAGGCAGATGTTTGTCCTTACTTGGATTGAAGACTGGGGAGGAGACAAGAAGTAAAAAACTCAACATTATATTTACCAATCAAGTTTGTGATTTATTCAGTGACCACAGAGAGCAAAAACAGTCTAACCAAATTTCTCTTGTTTAGCAATTCTTGAAATTTTTAGGTCAAACACCATGGCAAGTTATTTCTATCTCATCACGTATTCAGTGAGAAATTGGAGTTCGAAGCACTATGAGTTTATCCAACTAATTCAGATACACAGTTTACATATACTAGTGTATTTTAGTTGATTGCGTTGTTTTCATGATATGTTCCGATGGAACAGAGGTTTTTGGGATGTCAGGTTGTATAGCTCAAGAAGGGTCACGTGGGTGGCAGCCTAGCCTACTGCTGAACTGTGAGGGCTCTGGAGTTTGACTGCCTTTTCCTGTCACTTAATAGATGTGTGGCCTTTAACAAGTTGCTGAACCTTCTGTGTTTCAGCTTCATTATCTGTAAGATGGAAATGGCAATAATAATGATTATGTCCTCGGTTTGAGGATTAGAATAGTGAATATTTGTAAAGTGTTTAGAACAATGTCAGGTACATAATAAACACCACAGAGGCATTCAATAAGTAAATGAATGATCAGAGAAGTCTGGGAGTTGCTGATATGTTTAAACTGAAGCCTTGTGTGAGCCTTAATTATGCTAATGTGCATTGTGACCATCCCCACAAGGGGTGTTTTGACCTTGGGGCTTATATTTATCCCAGCATATATCATTGGACAAATGTTCCTCAGAACAAACTTTTGGAAAAATTGATACAAATAATTGGCTAAATATTTCACCAATCTGTTGTCTCCTGAGAGATGGGACTTGTTCCTCTACCTGTCACACTTGTTAAAAGAGTGGGAATCCAGTTCTTGTTCCCCTTCCTTTCCCCCTTTTTCTTTTTAAAGGTAAAATGAATGATTTTCTTCATTACCAAGAGAAAGACTTTCTGCCTGTATAGATGTAAGTATACTCAGGGCCTCTGGGGCTCACAGAGCCAAGGTTTACAGTCTTCTAAAAATCTACTAATTGTTTTATTTTTCTAATAAAGAATGCATATTCCTTGAAGTGAACTTGGGAAGTACAGAGAATTCTAACAGTTAAAACCACTCTTTTCTACCACACAGATAGCTTATTAACTTTTTGGGTCTCTTTCTTTTTTTTTTTTTTTTAATATAATTAAGAGTATAGTATAATATGGTTTTGTGTCTTGCCTTTTTTTTTTTTTTTCACTTTACTTTATATATTATTCTCAATCCCAGACGTGTAATGACTTCTGGCCTTCAGATGATTGGTAATCTACATTTCAAAAGAGCTTCCTTCCTTACCTCCCCAGTTTGTGGCCAGAGACAATATGAAAATAAAATGGTGTATCTAGAACGAGTTTCTCATTTTAAGTATTCTCGGAAATTGGAACCACCTGGTAAGCAGCTGGCAGTTCTGTTTAAGAGACCTGGAGTAGGTGACCTCAGGTTGCTTCATTTATGAGTCATTCCAGTGTTCTAGCCGGCAGCCAGATGGACACACCAGAACCCATGACCAGGCTGCTTTGGAGGCAGTACTTAGTCATCCTGAGTGCCTGAGTGAACTTATATAATGTTGAGATTAACTGGGAAAAGTTATACAGGGAAACCTGAATTATTCCAGGATAAATGTAACCGTTACTCAATTTTTAAATGATACTTTCTTCCTTCCATTGCATGTTTGAGTTGTAGGATTCTAATAATATACTAATGTGTGGTTCTCTGTTTTATCTTGTCTTGTAATTTTATATTTTAAGTGAGAAACAATGTTGCATCTGTATGTCAGTACATAATGTAAAGATGTAAAAAATACTAAATGTTGTAAGTTTTACTCTATGTACTTTATTAAGTGAGGGATGCTGTTGTGGTTAAAATATGTCTGTTCAGTAAGTCCTTTCCCATTCAAAATATTTCAACAGTTTTGAATCTTTATCTCAAGATTAACTCAATCATGCTTTAAAACACTTATCTTTAACATCTGTAGCAAATGAAAATGTTTAAATTCTTTCTGAAGAAGAAAACCATGCTATACTGTTTAATTGAATTAAATTAGCTTTTCATGGAAATTTACCTAGGAGCTGTTTCTGGAACCAATTTGGAAAATGATCTTTGTGTTCTGTGGCATTTATGTTTGATTATGTTTTTTTTAGTAATTCTCAGTGGATGTGATTCACTCCTTGCTTCAGTCGTCAAACTCTCCCAATTTTTGTAGGCAAATTAGGCATTTCCTACTCCATAATTATGCATATTTATGGAATAATGTATGGTTGCTTGTTAAGTAAAGACAATATAAGCAATTCCTAATCATATAACTTAAAATTATCTAAATTTTTAAATCATTTTTAGCATTCCATAGACTATGTTAAAGCTGAGATAAAGTCATATATAAATTAACTTCTTCCAAAAATGTCTTCCAGTTTGTTTTGACACCTTTTACTAAGAAAAACAGGTGTTATTGTTTCTAAAAATAGCAGAAAATCTAAAACTTCTTGTAAATACATTGCCTTGAAACAGTCTGTACTTTAAGCACATCAAAGATGTGCCTACATTTTCTGTACTGCATTTTCTGCATTCTCTTAGATTGTTATTTCACAGAGTCATGAAGAATTTGAAAATTGCTCAGAAAAACTGAAGTTTCAGATTTTTCTAACTGAAAAATTTATCCTTCGGCATCAAGAGTACGGCGGTGTGTTTTATATGCTTGAACCAGGGCTATGACATAATACCTTTATTTCTTGAATACTTCCTACTTAGGAGTTTAAAGATATTTAAAGCATATTTAACTTTAAAAAACAAAACAAAAACAATAGCAAAAAATCTTTGCCAGTATCTACAATGATCTGTGTGTTGGAATCGCAGCTCGTTGTCTCCTCAGGTCTGTGAATACACGCATGCTCATTTCTGTTCTCTCCTACTCTCCACTGTCCCAGTCGTGCCTCCCCCCTTTACTTTTTCTCAGTTTTGCACTTGATTTGGAAATACTGTTTCCTCTACTTTTCCTGAGCCAGAGGGGATTAAAACATTCTCATTTCTATGATCCTTAATCTCCATTAGAGTATTTTCACGACCCTTTCTGACTTTTCCATCCTCTGATTGGAGTTTTGACTGAGTTAGTATAATTGGAATGATGACTTGGTATTCTGTAGACATAATCTTAAAATACTATAATAATGTTATGGAAATGATAGTAATAGCGAGATGAATTTTTATTTTATGAAATTACTTATTATATAATTTCACTCATACTATTTTTATGAAATGTCCATGCTTGAAACATTTAAAGAAATGGATTCTAGTGGCTAAAGTTAAAAATGGCACAAACATATGAAATGTATTGCTAGATATGGCTTGAATCTACAGTTTTCATTCCTTTATGCATTTCTTTGATATAATGCACTTATAGATGTTTGTATAGGTTTTTATCAGATACTATCTAGCTCCTCTTTTATTTGAGATTTTATGTATTTATAATTGTGGTTTGAAAGGTGTTATTAAGCATTCTTAGATGTTTTTCTAATAACTAACTAGCATGCAGCTGACTTACCATGAGACCATAGATTCCTTTTTTGGCTCATTTCTCCTAACCCTGGAAGGTATAATGCAGTTTAACAATAATATTTTACATCTTCAGTTTGTGAATAATGTCTTTTTTACAAATGGAATTGTTAAATATTTATGCAGTATGGATAAACTTCATGCCATATGTGTCAGAGATAACCTGAGTCTTACTCTAAGGGGAAAGATGTTTAATATCATGGATGATACACTATCAAAAAATAAACGCAGAACATAAACAGATGTAACATGGGAAAGACAGGGTGAAAAGTCGATGAGCACGTTGATGAGGTGCCACGGTGAGTCAGTCTATTATTCTGTCTTTAGGCGATGCCACTGGGGACTGTGTTAGGGAAGGTGTGACTGGTGTTCCATGATTTCACTTTTAAAATTTTGTATTATATCGGATATCTTAGTTTTCCTCAAGACACACCATTGCTCTCTTTTTGGAACTTATGAGAATTCTTCAGTGTAACTTCTTGACTTTATATTTGTATTCTAGTTGAATTGACAGCTGCAGTTCTTTAGCTCTGTATGTCTTGTCCGTACTTTCCTTTGTTACACAGAGCCTGTTGAGTTTTGACATGTTCAGTGTTTCCTTATAACCATCACCTGTCCAGACTGAAAGAATGCTCATCTATCTTGTTTTTCTTCACAGGTCTGTCCTGTGGTCCACTCAATCATTTATTTTTATTCACTTGGATTTTCCTCAGTTTCTAGATCTTTATTTCCCCTTCTTTCTTGGTAAAATTAGAATTATAATTTTTCATCCTTCAGTAGGTGGTGGAATGTTAGACTAGATCTGTGTGTAGTGTTTTAAGTAAAAATGAACTGTGGTTTTAAATTGGAGGGAAAAGCATGTTTTTTGTTCTTGAGTGATGTCAGTCCCATTGTTAGCTTTGTTGGCTGTGGGAACGCAGTAACACAGTGACTTCTGTGCTCCTATTTATGATATCTAAGGCCCATTTATCCTAAGAAGTACAGTCTCTCTGCTTCCTCCTTTACATGTCTAACCCTATAGTTTTCCACTTTAAGTCTTATTTGATGTCTTCCTCCTAGTAACTCATAAAGTTTCAGAAACCTTGTAGGTTATCCCACTGACTTGGCATCTCACATACTGGAAAAACTTAGTATCTTTTGAAATCCTGGAAAATTTTTTATCTACATTTCCTCTTCTACATCATTTAAAAAGATGTTGAATAAGACCACTTCTAGCACCTTCCCTATTTTTAGTTTTCTTGCCAAAATAATGTCTTTTTTTTCTTTTTTACGGTCGTCTTTGTTTCTCCAGTTAAAAGTTCATCTAATCCTATGATGACTCAGTTCTAATAACTTTTGTGGTAGTACCTTGTTAAGGGCTTTAAAAAAAAATAGGGTGGATTATATTCACTGGTTTCTCCCTTGAGGCTCCATACAGCTTTTAGTATTCCAAGACATGATTAGCCCTAAAAAAGTCAAAGCTAGCCCCCACCCCC
This sequence comes from Bos taurus, assembly GCF_002263795.3. Classification (NCBI taxonomy): domain Eukaryota; kingdom Metazoa; phylum Chordata; class Mammalia; order Artiodactyla; family Bovidae; genus Bos; species Bos taurus. Next base: position 29,808,430 of record NC_037333.1, on the reverse strand, counting down.
TTACCATTGTTTGCTAAACTCCTTGGTGACCTTATGCTTTAGCATATATTGACCTCATAAATTTGCCAAATTGCCAAGGAATAATTATAACATTATATTGGGAGAATTTGAAGGGCTGAGGATAAAGGAGATGAAATTTTAGCATTAATGTGGATGGCTGAAATACAGTTATATATAAGCAGGCAAAAGATAGAGGTTACTATGTTTGAGTTTTTCCTATGTTCCAGAAAGTGAGCTAATAAATAGGCTCATCACGGTTGAGATCGTGATTGCCAGCTCCATTTTTCAGATGAAGGAACTTAAGACATAGTGAGGTTCGGCAGTTGTTAGTGGGGGATTCTAATATAGGGCTGTTTGATTTTAAATCTGTACTTGAATATTGGAGGGCTCTTAGAGCCAGACATGTGTTAGTTATTGATGGTACAGAGATGAGCAGAGATAAGCCCATGTGGTCCAAGAGCTTCGAAAGACTCTTGGAAGAAGGAAGAGACTTGTACACAGTTGTAAGAGAGAAAATTGCATGTGGAAGATGTTGTGAGCAAACTTACCACATTTTTACTTAAACTGACTTCCATTTGATCCACATTTTTCTGTGTTGTGCTTTTTTTTTTTTGTGAGGGAGGGGGAGAGGGACATGAAGTTATTAACATGGGTTAAATGTAGTGACATGTTTTAGTGGATTTGGGAAACCAAATAGCTCAGGCAGTTTGCTAAGAATATACAGATGCAAATGATGAAAATTATTTAAAATTAGTTTATCTGAAATGACATTAATAAACTTAAATTATTTTGAAAGAACCACCATAATATAAACCTAATAATAAACATTGGATTTGGGGGCTTGGCAAAAATCTGCTTATTTGGAGGGACCAGAAAGTTTCCACTAAAAATACAATAAAAACCTTTGAGTAGAGTTTGATCTTGAAATCACTTTTTCTAACATTGAAATGGACTCTAGATCATCTATAATAGGGATATCACATATATTTTGTCTCTATTTTTATTAGACTGTGTTGGAATGAAAATGAAATTAATACAGTGGCTTTCAAAGAATCATAAAACCTCTTCTTTAAGTGTAATACCTTTATTTTTTGCATGTTTAAATGAAAGGGGTCTGTTGGCTGTGGCCATAGAGCTTAGCTGAGGTAGAGTTGTTAAAGAAATCTTTAGTTTCCAAAATAATTAGTTGAAAAATATTTTACATGGAGCAGAAGTGCTGTGGGGAAAGCAAAGTTTAAAATGGATTTAGGCATTAAAAGTGAAATGGTAAATTTAAAAGTTAATATTATAAATATTACGTATAAGTTAAATCCTCACATTTTTGCTAGTCTGGTAATCACCATTTGATTTTCCAAAGGCATGTATAGGCCACAAAAACATTAAGTTATAGTATAATTTGTAACAAAGAGAAAGCTTCCTTAGTGACTCTTTATATTCCAAAATATAATTTTTCCATTATGGAAAATTATATCTATGTTGAACATAAATAATCAGATATTTGCTTCACTAATGATCCAGATTATTTTAAAATCATGTTACTGGATTTAACGATGCGACCTCTGTTCTGTGACCTTGTGTATTCTGGAGGCTTGTTATGCATGTCAAGGGTATTTCCTTTTATTTGTTTTAATTTTACCTGCCACTGAAATCATTGAATAACCCTTCATAATTTTATTATGAAACCATATAATAAGGAAGGACTAGTTGATTATTTTTTACTTTAACTTTCATAATCTCATATAGTTCAGATCTTCTTTGTGTTCTCATTTCTCAGGTCAGATAATTCATATTTTGCAGTGTTTCATCACAGTAATGGATGAGATAGGGTAATATGTTTCAATACATTTATTATCATTTTAGCATTTTAATTCTGTTCTCTCTTTCAAGGGGAGAGAAGCAAGTAGTTTGTTGAAAATAGCACACAATTGGGAGACAGGAAAGGCCATAATTAGTTTTGTAACCTGAGACTGATAAGTTAAATAAAAGATTGGCCAAGCTCTCTAAGGTCTTTCTGGCTTGAAATGCTATGATTCTATAACTCAGAAGGGCAAATCGTATTATGGTTAATAATTACACTGTGACATTAGGTTTCTTAAGAGCAAGACACTGTAACTAATACATCTTTGTGTCTTTTTTTTTTTCTTTAGGTAGTTTTTTAAATTTCTGAGACAAAACAGTGTTCACAAAAGTTCTTTCCAAACCTACTCACCTTTGGTATTTTAAATTCTTCAAATGAGAGACTGATACTTATAAATCATACAATTATACTGTGTACCATTTTATATACTTTTATAAATAAACCCTTGGAAAGTGAAAGTGAAGTCACTCAGTCATGTCCAACCCTCTGCGACCCCATGGACTGTAGCCCACCTCCTCGGTCCATGGGATTTTCCCCGCATGAATACTGGAGTGGGTTGCCATTTCCTTCTCCAGGGGATCTTCCTGGCCCAGGAATTGACTCTGGGTCTCCTGCATTGCAGGCAGACACTTTACTGTCTGAGCCACTAGGGAAGCCCAAATAATTTTTGTTAATAGGAAGTTACTCTGCAATCAGTACTGTTGTAATACATTCTTTGAATTATTTTCTAAGAACTTTGAAGCAATAGTTGAAAATAGTTTTGTTCAGAAATCAGATTCAGTTTAAAAGTTGACTGTGTTGGATTATGGGCTTTCCAGGTAGAGCTGTGATAAAGAATCCACCTGCCAATGCAGGAGACACAGGTTCCCATCTCTGGGTCAGGAGGATCCTCTGGAGTAGGAAATGGCAACCCACTTCAATATTCTTGTCTGGAAAATTTCATGAACAGAGGAACCTGGTGGGCTACAGTCCATGGGGTAGCAAAGAGTTGGACACAACTTGAGCAATTAATTGGGCACACATACTCATACTGGATCATAGTGGGTAATTTTACTAGAGATAAAATATGCAGAGAGAATAGCATTGAAACATGTATATTACCATATGTGGACTAGATCACTAGTCCAAGTTCAATGCATGAAACAGGGCACTTAAGGCCCGTGCACTGGGACAACCCTGGGGGATGGGATCAGGAGGGAGGTGGGAGGGGGATTCAGGATGGGGGACACATTTACACCCATGGCTGATTCATGTCAGTGTATGGCAAAAACCACCACAATATTGTAAAGTAATTAGCCTCCAATTAAAATAAATTAAAAAAGAAGAAATATGCAGGACATCCCAGCAATATGATGAATTTGATTTGATGATTATAACTTTTCACCGATAAAAGATTGTTTCCCTGTGCCTTTTAGCTAATTTTGTTTTTTAAAGGCTGCATACTAAGTAATCTCTTTTAGAGCCCTTTTAAATATAAAAACAGGACTGAACTAGGTTTAAGATGTTGTGCAGATAACCTGGTTCTCCCTGTGAGAAGTTAATCCCCGTACTATTCTTTCTAAAATATTCTTTCCTTATATTGTTCCAGGATTGACTTAATATTCAGATGCCTTTAAATGTCTAGGCAACTTGATACATTCTTATTATTTTCAAGTTGATTAGTAATTTCCTTTTAAGAACTATAGTTTCATACAACAGTCATTTGTTATTTTTATATGTTTCAAGGTTTCAGTGATATATTCTAGATTATCCATAACAAGTTTTTAATCCCAGCCCACTTCTGTGCAATCTGTGTAGTATGTCTGTATGTGTTGAAAGAGTCTATGCTAAATAAAGGTATACTTACCAAATAAAGTAAAATAGGTTGAGAAAATTATGCTTACCCAGTAAAATAAGTAAAATAAGATAGAGGACGAGATGGTTGGATGGCCTCACTGACTCAATGGACATGAGTTTGAGCAAGCTCTGGGAGATGGTGAAGGACAGGGAAGCCTGGTGTGCTGCAGTCCATGGGGTTGAAAAGAGTTGAACAGGACTGAGTGACTGAACAAAGTAAAATAAAATTGAGGAAACAAATAATCACAGCCCCCACAGTTCATCCTGGAGCATTTGCTGTTGATATAAAGCAGGAAGCCTCCACTGAAAACTGTAGAGTTGTCTGTTTTACATGAATTGTTTGCTCTTAAGAGATTAAGGGAAATAAGGAAAAAGTTGAAGTTCTTAAGTAATGCTGAAAATGTTTTGTCCATAGTGAATGCATTAGAATTCATGAAGCTAAAATTCCTGAATCAAAAATGAGAAAGTGTGAAGCAGAATAAGGGAAATTCTCTTTATGTGGACTCTTTCTTGGAAGTTGGAGTGAAAATAAAAAAATAGTAAAAAAAAAAAAAAAATTATAGCTAACATATATCACTTTACATATGAATTTCTCACACTGATGCTGTTCTAGCATTTTTCCCTTTGGCAAACAGCTTCATTTTCAGAAGAGTCTATTAATACCATCCCCCTGGACTCGTGTGTGTATATTAATGCATAGAATTAATGTATTCTATGAATACATACCCCCTGGAAGTAACTTTTCTTTCATTACTTTGTACCCTCTTCCATTCTAAATATTCTGCACTGCATCAATTAGTAATTACTAGTTTCCTGGATTGTAGGTGTAATTAGCATCCTCACCAAAAGCTGCCTTGTTTCTCTATTTTCCTCGTGTTTCACAATATGGAATATAGCACACAAAAGATGCTAGGTCAGTGTTGATTGATTGATTGCCTTCCTTACTTTAGTTCTTTATTTCCATGTAGTTATGGAAATTTTCCCTTTGAGAATATGTGAGGATCCTTAGGGTTTTTAAAAATTTACCATTTGTTTAATTTATAAATACATTCTAGGACATGAAATGGGAAAAAAATTCTCTTCTGTATTTTGACTAAAACCAACATAGATGCTCTGCAGTGGACTCTGCAGTCAGATACCCAGGTTTGTATTCTGGCTGTTCCATTCAGTGCACTCATCTGTAAAATGGGGATAGTAGGAGTAGGACTCCGTAGGGATGCTGTGGTAATTAAATGAAGTACCCAGAACTCTGCCTGCTGCTGCTGCTGCTGCTAAGTCACTTCAGTTGTGTCGACTCTGTGTGACCCCATAGACATCAGCCCACCAGGCTCTCCTTCCCCTGGGATTCTCCAGGCAAGAACACTGGAGTGGGTTGCCATTTCCTTCTGCCTGGCATACAATAATTGTTCAATGAATGTTCACTCTTGTCCTTTGTTTTAGATGTCTTTACGTGGCAGACACTCAGCCTACTTTGGGAGGTACCTATATGAGACTGTTCTATGAAAATGGAATGAAGAATATTTACAGAATTAATAGATCAATTTTTAATTAAAATATTTATTTTGCTGCAGCACAACATGTGGGATCTTAGTTCCCTGAGCAGGGTTGGAACCTGTGCCCCATGCAGTGGAAGCACAGTCTTAACCACTGGACCACCAGGGAGGATCCTAATTGGTCAATTTTAATGAGAAATGATTTTCTTACAAAATGTTTCCAAATGCAAAACTTTAAGTCACAGATACTCATTAAAATAAGTGCATAGTTAGAAACAAGAAGCTCTTAGAAACAGTTATTTCCTTCCCTTTTTATTCAATTTGGGATACTTACATCTCTATTTCTAATACTTCTAAAAAAGAAAAAGTCTGTGTAATGAAATAAGAGGATAAATTGTATCCATTTATTAATTTGAATGACATTTTCCCTTGGATGAATTATGAAAAGTCTGGTTAAGTTTAGCACTAATGGAGCTTGAAGATATGTCAGTATTAAGCAAGTGTTTAGTTGCATGACCTGATCAGTTTACACTATTGCAGAACCTTAATTAAAGTTTTATTAAACTGTGTAAACTATGATCCAGTTTGGATTTGAAAGTAGATAGACATCTGTTTCAAATATTATTACCACAGTTAGAAATTAATAGCTGTTTTCTGAAAGTCTCAAAGTTGCCCTTTTGAAACTGTTATTTCTGTCTCCCCACCATTCTCTGTACTAAAATATTTTTTTGAGATATTAAGGTTATTTTAAAAATCACATTCATAATCTATAATATCTATACAACAGAAAAGCAGAGCAATGTTTGGAAATACTTTACTGAACTAAAAAACAAGACTTCTCTGTTTTATGTTAAAAGCAAATTTCTGTAGTGATGCATCAGAGGCATTGAAGCCAACTCTTCGATTGGGGACCTTTTGTACCTTCTCCCCCCCCCATCTTTCTGTTTTTTCTTTATGAAATGAAGGCTAATTCTAGTTAAATTTGGTGTCAGTTTGCTCATTGACAGTAAACAAAAGTGCCCAATTTTTTTTTCTTTGCCTCAATTATATTAGAAAATTCTTCAGCAAATGTACTTCTTCAGTTGGTTGTGTATACGTTTATCCTTTGTTCTGGAAAGGAGTCTTGATATCATTTCATTCAGAGTATTTAATGCTATCTAGATAAAAAACATCAGAATTTAAATTTTCTTTTAAACCTTGCTCACCTATCTCACAGTTAAGAATTCATTCATTTACTATGTTGCTGTGTCTTGGTTCTGTAAGAACTTATTATTAAATCAATGTGTGTTTGATAGAAACTTTTTAAAACATAGGAAGAAGTCAAAAGGAAAATTTCTCTACTTGAAGTCTGTTAATTGTTTTCATTTTGATATTTTTATATCTCTCTTTATCATATAATTTTTAGATTTTAAAGAAGGGATATTAACATTTTAATTTTATATTTTATTTTGCTTAAAATTATGAATATTTTCTTTATGCTTCTAAATATTTTAATGACTAGAAAATACTAGTATTCCTTTTTAATATTTTTCCCATTTTTTATTATAAATAATACTGCAGTGAGCATCTTTATGAATAGATCTTTGAATATTTTTATAAAGGCCTTTATATATAACACCAAATTTCTTTCCAGTCAAGTCATTCTAATTTATAATCCTACCTGCAGGGTATCTATTTAATTTTACTCATATTCTTAGTAAGTACTTCGGTTGTATCCATTAACTTTCTCTAAGGATCAGAAAAAGACAAAATGTAAAAAACCCAAACAGTAGTTTTGAATAAACAGGAACATGCTTCACATTATTTGTATTAAAAAAAAAAAAAACAGGAATTTTTACTTCTTATGAATACTGACCATTACTCTTGATATATAATTTCATAAAATGTATACTACTACTACTACTACTAAGTTGCTTCAGTCGTGTCCGACTCTGTGCGACCCCATGAACGGCAGCCCACCAGGCTCCCCCATCCCTGGGATTCTCCAGGCAGGAATACTGGAGATAAAATGTATAAATAAATACAAATTAAAATGCCAGTCTTTTTTTTTATTATGGTTCTTTGTAACAATATAAATGATTTAAGGAAAAAGCAATTAAATTACATAATCCTTAAAGTCAAAGGCAGAAATGATGGTAGGAAAAATATCTCATGCAAATTATTTGATATGTAAAATAACATTTAAGGTGGTTTTGTGCCTTGTGAAAATACCCTTGTGTTGGAGCAGAGCTATAGAAACTAAGTTGTCTGATTCCTGTAGTTTTTTGATATACGTTTTAAAAGGAAACATTTCTTCCGTATTTAAAAGTATATATTTTAAGGAATGACAGAGTGAATGTATTTATATCTGCTAGTCATTTATGAAGCAAAGTAATACCAGTACCGTTTAAACCTCCTGTGTACTCCTCAGTCACATTTACTCCTGTCCTTTCCAGCTGAATAAAAACTCACTTGAGTTTTGTCTGCATTATTCACTTACTTAAAAACAAATTTTTTTAATGCCGTATGCTTGTGTATCCCTAAACAGTGTATTTAGAGCTTTAGAAAAATATCATTCAGTGCTGTTGTATATTTTTACTTCCCCTTTCTCAAATTTATGTGTTTAAAACTTATTTATGGTGCCTAAAGCTATATTTCACTTATTTTCACTACTTTGTGATACTCTTTTTGTGAGTAGACCACAGTTTAGTTGCCATTTGTTGATGGTTATTTCTTTAATTTTTGCTATTAGAGCAAATGATGTTATGGGTTGCTTATGTCCTCAGTGCACAGGCATAAGGAACATGAGATTGCTTGGTTACACAAAAGGTGCATTTTAAATCTGTAAGATTACATTCTATTTTCCAAAGTAGTTCAAACTCCTACCAGCAGTATAACATAATTCGCATCATGCTGCTTCCTATCCTGTGCTTTCTGTTGTCAAATTTATTAAATGTTTTCTAACATCCAAGATTAACATGCTACCTTACTAAGATACTTTCAAGTTGTGGATACGAGTAATTTTTAAAACAATCAATTAAATTCTTTGCAAATATCTTCTTACTTGTGGTTTGTCTATTTTATGTTTGTATGGTAGCTTTTAACCACAGAAGTTCTCAATTTTAATGTAGTCAAAATTTTCCAGTCCTTATGGCTTACATTTCAGTTCCTTGTTTAACTTTTGCTTACCCTAAGGTCATAATGATGTTTTGTTATATCCTTAATCCATCTGCAACTGAATATTGTGAGGTGTGAGTTAAGGTTCAATTTAATTGTTTCCATATGTATCACCTGTTGCCCATTCATTTCAGAGTGGCTCTCCATTTAATTCAGCTCTTTTATATATGTGTGTATCTATATGTATGTTATAAATTCTATATGTTGTGGATGTGGTACATATCTGTTTTATGTATATGCATCTATATATATAGATATGTACATCTCTTTTTGAGCTTTAAAATTTCCATTGGTCTAATTTTCTCTTCTTGTAGTAATACTACACTGTCTTAATTTAAAAAGTTTATTGTGAGACTTTATTTTTTTAAACTGAAATATAGTTGACATGCAATGTTAGTTTCAGGTATACTGTGTAGTAATTTGACATTTGAATAGATTATGAGATGATTACCACTCTAAATCTAATAACCATCTGTTCACATACAAAGATTTTACAGTGTTGTTAATCTTATTCATTATGCTTTATTTTACATACCCGTGGCTCATTTATTTTACTACTGAAGGTTTGTTTTGTACTTCTTGATTCCCTTCACCTAGTTGTCCCCTCCCAACTCTCTCCCCTGGCAACCATCTATGTGTCTTCTGTTATCTATGAGTCTGTTTTCCTGTTGCTTTGTTAGATTCCACATATGAGTAAGATCATAATGGGATTTGTCTTTTTCTCACTTGACATAATGCCCTCTAGATACATCCATGTTGTCACAAATGGCAGGATTTCTGTCTTTTTTGTGACTGAGTAGTATCCTCTCTGTGTGTCATACCTTCTTTATTCATTCATGTATTGGACACAGGTTCCACATCTATGCTGCAGTAAACATTGATGTGCCATATGTCTTTTTGTGTTAGTGGATTTTTTTCCCCCTCTTTTGGAAATACTCAAAAGAACTTCCCTGATGGCTCAGTGGTAAAGGATCCACTTGCCAATGCTAGAAACGTGAGTTCAATCCCTGGGTCAGGAGGATCCTCTGGAAAAGGAAATGGTAACCTATTGCAGTATTCTTGCCTGGGAAATCATGGACAGAGCAGCCTGATGGCCTATAGACCATGGAGTCTCAAAACAGTCGGATATGAATTAACAACGAAGCAACAAAACAACAGATACTCAGAAGTGAAGTTGCTGCATCATATGGCAATCCTATTTTTAAAATTTTTCAGGACTGTCCGTAGTATCTACCATAGAGGCCATACCAAGGTACATCCTTACCGATTGTGTGCTATGATTCCCTTTTCCCCAAATCCTTGTTAATACTTACGATTTGTTTTCTTTTTGATGGTAGCCATTCTGACAGGTGTGAGGTAGTAGCTCGTTGTGATTTCGACTTGCCTTTCCCTGATGAATAGTGATGTTGAACATCTTTTCATGTGCCTGTTGGTCATCTGTACGTCTTGGGAAAAATGTCTAAATGATTACTTAAGTTGGTGATGTCTCAAGTTCAAGCATTTTAATCACCCTATTTTTTAAATCTTCTCATGTTTAACATTTTTAACATAATATTTGACATCTTTGTATCCCTCAACTACTTACTGTGGCTATAATATGATTTTACTACTTGTGTCTTACCTTCCTGCTAGCTTTCTAACTAATTGATCTACCTTTACTGAATACTATGTTGGCCAATGAGATTTTTCCTTTCGTGGTTTTTATATTTCTATGTGATCTTTTCTTTTTTGCTTGGAGGAGTCCCTTTTACATTTCTTAAAAAGTGAAATAGTGTTGCTGAATTCTTTAAACTTTTCTAATCTGTAAAACTCTTGGGTGAGGTGGACATCCCAGATAGCTATTTGCCCAGCCTAGGGGCAGAGCTTGGGGGCTGGTGCTGGCCTGCTGAAGGGTGGGGCTGGGTCCTCAGCACTAGTAGGCTAGAGGCATGAATCCAGAATCATATTTAATAGTGCCAGTGTTGTTGCTATAGGGTGAGCTTTCAAAAATGTCTGCTACAGCTCCTCTGTCCCCAGGGTGAGCTCCAGTTGCTGCCTGCCTCTCCAGATGACTCTCCAAGATCAGCAAGTAGGTCTGACCCAGGTTTCTTTCTGCAGTGGGATTCAGAAAATGTGAGGTTTCACGTGCCCATTTAAGGAGGAGTCTCTGTTTCCTTCTAGCTCTTTGGCTCTCCCAAACATAAATCAGCCTTGCTAGTTTTCAAAGCTAGATGTTCTGGGTACAGGACCCCTGGGCTGGGGTGCCCAGTGTGGCTCTTAGACCCCTTACTCCTTGGGGAGGACCTCTGTCATTGTGGTATTGCTTCTCTTTGTGGGTCACTGGCCCAAGGGTGTGGGTCCTAACTTTACCACATCTCTGCCCCTCCTACCTGTTTCATTGTGGTTCCTTCTTTATATCTTGCACTGTGGAAAACTTTTTCTGCTAGTCTTGAGGCGGTTCTCATGGATAATTGCTTTGCAAATTGTCATAACTTGGGTGTGTCTGTGGGAGGAGATGAGTTCAGAATTTGGCCACCTCTTAATTATCTTCTTAGTAGACTGCTAATACAGTATCTGATTTTGGTTTGCTAATACAGTATCTCATTTAGAACTTTCACATATATGTTCATTGATGACATTAACCTTTTTCTCATAATCAATTTTATTGTTCCCTGTAACACACTCAGCCCTAGGTAGCCAATAATATAATTTCTGTCCCTATACATTTTCCTTTTTAGATGGTCAGTATAAACGCAGTTATTCAATATGTGATTTTTGTGACTGACTTTTTTCACTTAGTACAGTATTTTCAAGGTTCATCCGTATTTTAACATGGGTTAGTACTTAGTTCTTTTCTATTGCTGGGGAACATTCCACTGTATGCACATCCCACATATTTATCCATTTAGTAGTTGATGGAAATTAGGATTGTTTACACTTTTAAACTTATATTAGTAATACTGGTGCTGCTAAGTCGCTTCATTCGTGTCTGACTCTGTGCAACCCCATAGACGGCAGCCCACCAGGCTCCCTCGTCCCTGGGATTCTCCAGGCAAGAACACTGGAGTGGGTTGCCATTTCCTTATCCAAGGTCTTGTGTGGGCATATATTTTCATTTTCTTGGGTGTATACACATCAGGGTACAGTTTCCTGGCCATATGGTGAACTCTATGTTTAACATTTTGAGGAATTTTTACATTGTTTTTCAAAGTGGTCTCAGGATTTTATATTCCCACCACCAGTATATAAGTGTTCCAATTTCTTAATATCCTCATCAATATTTATTATTATCTGTTTCTTTGGTTATAGCCATGTTAGTGGACGTGAAGTGATATCATGGTTTTAATTTGCAGCTTTCTGGTAGCCAGTGATGTTATGCATCTTTTCATGTACTTATCATCCATATGTATATCTTATTGGAAGAATAAGAAATATCTTTTTTTCTATAAGAAACAGAATAGAAGTATCTATTCATATCCTTTGCTCACTTTTAAGTTGAGTTATTTATCCTCTTATTAAGGAACCATGTATTCTTTACATATTCTAATTAATGTCTTTTATGAGTCATGTTATTTGCAGGTATTTTTTCTTGGTTCCTAAGTTTTCTTTTTCACTTTCTTCATGGTGTCCTTGGAAGCAAAAGTGTTTTAAATTTGAAGTCCAATTTAATCTATATTTTGTTTGTACTTATTTAGAGACCATTGACTCATCCCAGGTATGTATGTTTACCTCTGTGTTTTCCTATGAGTGTTTCACCCTCATACTTGAAAGATAGTTTTCATGGATACAAGATTAATGATTGACAGTTTTTTTTCTTCTAACACATGGATATTATCATCCCAGGGTTTTTGGTTTCTACTGTTGCTTATGAGAAGGCACCATTAATCTCATTGTTGAGCTTTGAATTACTGCTTTTAATTAGATTGTTTTTCATCAAATTTGGGAAACTTTCTGTGATTATTCCTTCAATTTTTTTTCTCCCTTCTCCTCTCCTTTTGATAGTCTCATTACCTGTGTATGTGCTTAACATCGTTGTTGTTATTTAGTCGCTAAGTTGTGTGTGACTCTTTTGCGACCCCATGGACTATAGTCCACCAGGCTCCTCTGTCCATGGGATTTCCAGGCAAGAATACAGGAGAGGGCGGTCATTTCCTTCTCCAGGGGATCTTCCCAACCCAGGGATCACTTCCCAGCCCAGTGAGCCACCTGGGGAGCCCCTGTATATGCTTAAAGAGTCCCACATTTCTCTGTGGCTATGCTTATTTTTGTATAATATCTGTTGATCTGTCCCTTATACTTTTTAAAACATAAGTTATTACACTACGTATCTCCAGAATTTACATTTAAAAAGTAATTTATCTTTATTGATAAAATTTTTCATCCATGTTTGGTTGGATGCTGTCATCATGTTATCTTTTACTTTTTAAAACACAGTCTTCTTTAGTCCTTTGAGTATATTTATGCTGCTGCTGCTAAGTCACTTCAGTCGTGTCCGACTCTGTGCGACCCCATAGATGGCAGCCCACCAGGCTCTGCCATCCCTGGGATTCTCCAGGCAAGAACACTAGAGTGGGTTGCTATTTTCTTCTCCAGTGCAGGAAAGTGAAAAGTGAAAGGGAAGTGGCTCAGTCATGTCTGACTCTTCTCGACCCCATGGACTGCAGCCCACCAGGCTCCTCCACCCATGGGATTTTCCAGGCAAGAGTACTGGAGTGGGGTGCCATTGCCTTCTCCAAGTATATTTATAATGGCGTTGAAAGATTTCTTTGTTAAATATGACACCTGGACCCTCTTGCCAATAGTGTCCCTACTATTTTTTTTCATGTTTATGGGTCACTTTTCTGTTTGTTGATACGTCTTGTAATTTTTTGGTAAAAAGTGGATGTTTTATGTAATATAGTAATTCTCAAATCTGATTTCCACTTTCCTCTGGTACTTGGTTTTGTTGTTATTTGCTTATTTCTTTAGTGACTTGGCTGGACTTTTTGAATTAAGCATTTCCCCCTTGCAGTATGAAGCTTCTGCTATCACTCTTCAGAAGGTGCAACCTTGAACATGTGTTCAGTCACCCTGGGATGACAGTGTTTTCTTAATGACTCTCTCTTTCCTGAATTATGCTGTCTGTATCTCTTGTCCTAACCTAGCTGTTAGGCTCCACTGGTAGCTGACTGATATACCCATTGTTTGGGCCAGTGCTCTGAAACATAAATTTGTTCAGTCTTGTTAATACATTTTTGACTACTTTGCAGGGGTAGTTTTTAAGGCTAGTATTAGGAGTTTGTTGTGACCTTAGGAAGACTCTTCTTAGGTCTTTTCCTAGTTCTCTGTGATAAACTAGGTGGCCTATCCATGCCAAGTCTCTCCAGTTGTGTCCAACTCTTTGCAATTCTGTGGACTATAGCCTGCCAGTCTCCTCTGTCTGTGGGATTCTCCAGGCAAGAATACTTGAATGGGTTGCCATGCCCTTCTCCAGGGGATCTTCCCAACCCAGGGATCAAACCCATCTCTCTTATGTCTCCTGCATTGACAGATGGGTTCTTTAACACTAGTACCATCTGGGAAGCTTATATGTCTCATAGACCTGTGTGTGCATGCTAAGTCATTTCAGTCATGTCCAACTCTTTGTGCCCGTATAGACTGTAGCCCGCCATGCTCCTCTGTTCATAGGATACTCCAGGCAAGAATACTGGAGTGGATTGCCATGTGCTCCTCCAGGAATCTACCAGACTCTTATTAATTACTTACCACTAAAATCACAATAAACTGTGGAAAATTCTGAAAGAAATGGGAATACCAGACCATCTGACCTGACTCTTGAGAAACCTATACGCAGGTCAGGAAGCAACAGTTAGAACTGGACATGGAACAACAGACTGGTTCCAAATTGGGAAAGGAGTATGTCAAGGCTGTATATTGTCACCCTGCTTATTTAACTAATATGCAGAATACATCATGAGAAACACTGGGCTGGAAGAAGCACAGCTGGAATCAAGATTGCCGGGAGAAATATTAATAACCTCAGATATGTAGATGACACCACCTTAATGGCAGAAAGTGAAGAGGAACTCAAAAGCCTCTTGATGAAAGTGAAAGTGGAGAGTGAAAAAGTTGGCTTAAAGCTCAACATTCAGAAAACGAAGATCATGGCATCTGGTCCCATCACTTCATGGGAAATAGAGAAACAGTGGAAACAGTGTCAGACTTTATTTTTTTGGGCTCCAAAATCACTGCAGATAGTGACTGCAGCCATGAAATTAAAAGACGTTTACTCCTTGGAGGGAAAGTTATGACCAACCTAGATAGCACATTCAAAAGCAGAGACATTACTTTGCCAACAAAGGTCTGTCTAGTCAAGGCTATGGTTTTTCCTGTGGTCATGTATGGATGTGAGAGTTGGACTGTGAAGAAGGCTGAGCACAGAAGAATTGATGCTTTTGAACTGTGGTGTTGGAGAAGACTCTTGACCGTCCCTTGAACTGAAAGGAGGTCCAACCAGTCTATCCTAAAGGAGATCAGTCCTGGGTGTTCATTGGAAGGCCTGATGCTAAAGCTGAAACTCCAATACTTTGGCCACCTCATGTGAAAAGTTGACTTATTGGAAAAGACCCTGATGCTGGGAGGGATTGGGGGCAGGAGGAGAAGGGGACAACAGAGGATGAGATGGCTGGATGGCATCACTGACTCGATGGACATGAGTTTGAGTGAACTCCAGGAGTTGGTGATGGACAGGGAGACCTGGCGTGCTGCGATTCATGGGGTCGCAAAGAGTCGAACACGACTGAGTGGCTGAACTAATTGAACTGACTAAAATCTTTATTTTTTCTCCCGTCCTTAAGCTTAAGATTTCCTATACTCTGGTGTTCCAGCTTAAGTTAGTCTCTCTGCACAATAATGCATTCAGTCAAGAATATCCATTTTATTTCATACTTATGTGGTATTTTAATTTTTTTTGGCCATAGTATAGATGATCCAACTGTTGGTTAAATTTGCCAACATGAAGTATTAACACTGGACTGAATGATTTACAGAAAATAAGAACTGATTCCTACTTGGCTTATGTTTTTATTCACCCAGATTTCCTAGACTTGTCAGTAAATTTCTATGCAGACATTTGGTTATATATTGTTATCAATGCCTAGAGGACTGCAGAGTAGAAGGAAACCCTCGTCCATCTCTATTTTTTAAAATAAAAAATCCTTTGCATGGGAGGGAAATAGTCTCTTTGGCAAGAGTTTTGAATCCCTGTTCTTACAGACCTTCTCTCCCTCTGGGCAGAATCTCTAGGCCCCCTACCTGGAATGTGGGAGGGAACAGTGGAGGCCTCCTGGAGTGATGCCACTGTTTGCAAGCATGGTGCTGGACTGAGATAGTAGCCTCTGGTCTTCTTATATTTCCTCTCCTGATGTAGAACCTTTATACCATGAGCCAGACAGGCTGAGGGCCTTCAGAGCCCCGGTATTCTCTGCCTGCTTTGCTTGGTGTGGAGCCTCAACCCTGTTGGTAGAGGAAGGAGGCATTAGCCTCGTGGCTGACTGCTCTCACCAGGAATTTAGCCACAAAACTCAGAGCTAGAGGGGTGGCAGATGCTGCTGGCTTCTCCCTCACGGTGAGATAGTGCCAAAAGCTGAGGAAAAACGAGTACCATTTTCTTGGCCATATCCACATTGAGTAGAGTTTTCATCAGCTTGAGCTGTGGCTCCCATTGCTGTAGACTCTGTCTTTACCTTGGTTTAGTATTTCTTTTTTTAATAAATGTTTCCTGATCTCATTATGCCCTTAAGACAATATACAGAGACTTTGAATGGCCTAAAATTTTTTTAAGTTTTCAAATACTTTTCACCAGTTACATTTTTGGGGTAGGGGAGTAGGTCTGTTGAGCTTCTCATGCTGCTGTTCTGGAAGTGGATTGTTGTGAGATTAGCTTTTAATTTTCTTATTTTCCATGAGAGATTTAGGTATCAAATTTATGGTAGCCCAATGGGATGATGTTGGTAATGTGATTTTTCTATTTTTTGGATGAACTCATTATGGACTGATGGGTATTTGTGTCCTTCCCGAATTCTTAAGTTTAACCTTACTCCCTTGATATGGGATGTAGGTTCAACCCCTAGGTTGGGAAGATCCCCTGGAGAAGGAAATGGCAACCCACTCCAGTATTCTTGCCTGGAAAATCCCCTGGACAGAGGAGCCTGGTGGGCTACAGTTCATGAGATTGCAGAGTTGGACATGAACTAGCAACTGAGCACACAAGCTTTTTGTGTGTAAGCTAAGCCTAAGCTCCCAGAGTGATGGTATTAGGGGGTGGGGGCTTTGGGGGTTAATTAGATGAGGTCCTGAGGGTGGAGCCTTCATGAATGGGATTAGTGCCCTTCTAAGAATCACAGTAGGACTTGCTTCCTCTCTTTCTCTGCCATGTGAGAATGTAGTGATGTGTCGGCAGCAGGCACCCTGAAGAAGGGCTCTTGCCAGAACTTGACCTTGGTGGCACCTTGATGTTGGACTTGGAGCCTTCATAACTGTGAGAAATAGATTTCTCTTCTTTTTAAGCTTCCCAGTCTATGGGTCTTTGTTACACTGGTCTGAACTAAGAACTTGTGTAGGGTTAGAATCTTATGTTCCTTGGAAAAATTATATAGATCTTTATAAAATCATCTGAACCTATGGGATTAGTTTTAAACTGCTGATTATTAGTTTTAAACTGCTGATTTATTTGTTGTAGGAGTATTCAGGCCTATTTCTCTGATTCTGTGTTTCCAAAGTTATAGATACATAATTTTTTGAAAGTTGCTCTTTTGTCTAACTTTAGTATATTGGCATATACTCTTGGCTTCATTCTTTCTCTCCTCAGATTCATTTGGCTCCACCAGCCCCTCAGAACTCAGCTACAGGCCCCAGTTTCTTGTCATAGTAGTCACAGGGGTCATGCCATTCTCTGGTTGGAGAGCCTGGCCATCTTCATCATAATTTCACCTTTGACACTGTAGGTTATCTTAGCCACCTCCTCCATGTTTCAGTGCAGACTTCATATGATCTTTGGGCTGGGAGCTATAGCACATCCAAGCCAAGGTCTAACTATTTAGATCTCCAGAGTCTCAGCCCCCCACAGCAGCTACTAGAGGGGCTAGATATCAGCCTGGGCATGCAGACGACTTGCCGTGCTCTGTAACTGACAGTGACCAGTGAGTGAGGGACACAGGAGGTAAATGCTTCCACTTGGCCTCTCTGGAGTTGTTCCCAGTGACACTGAACCAGCCGTGATTTCTTACACAGCTGTTGTCAGCTTGCTAATGTGTCACCTTATCATTTTGTTTTCCCTCCTGTCCTGCCTCACTTTCCCTTTACCCTCACTCTTTCCTGTACTCTCTGAAAAATCACTGGCATGTAAGCTTTGTTTCGAACTCTGATTTCTAGGGAACAGAAAGAGAAGCAGATATTTGCTTCTAAATCTTAGTTGGGATTTATAGTTGGATTGCTTACCTCCTTGAAGCCATAAGGACTGCTGGTTTTAAGGGAGCTGATAACGACCCCCAGTGTGTAGTGGTATCACAGTGATACAGCTTTCAGCTCTGAATATTTGGTGTGAGAGGTAAAATGTAGGGTGACTGAGCTTGACTAATCACAGGGATGCAGATAACTATAAAGATTTTAATGTTTTGGCATCATCAGAGCCTTTGAAAAGAAAAAGGGATAGGCCCAAGGCAGCTGAGAGTCAGCTTCAGACACAGAGGGAAAGCCAAACTTGTACTCATTTCTGCATCCGTAGTGAATACTGTGCTGAAAACCAGGCCCAGAGTGTGATTATAAGGGCGACATGGCTGCTAAGCAGACTAAACATGGGATACAGTTTTAACAGGGTGCCTATGTTAAATTCAGAGACAGAGCAGGACTCTGAGATAAGGAATTTGATATGCTGAGGTGGGTGTGCTTGACTATATCGAACCCTCAAATTGCCCTGCATTTCTTGGTTGGGGGAAAACACGCTCCCTTCATCTGGAGTCTCTGCGGTGACACCACCTGAAGGTAATGCTTTGCAACTTGCTTAAGCTCCTCAAACTTTGTTCACATTACCTCTCATTACCTCCAGGTTAACAGCCTGAGTTGGGGGGACTACAATCCCTACTCCAAGGAGAAATGGACTCTACATCAAAATAATTGCCTGACAATATATTCTTTCAGGGATTGCATATTTGTGGGAGTAGATGTTGAGGGTATTAAAAGATGGTGGGACATGGAATACAGGGTGTTACTGGGTGAATTAATTATTATGTGGATATGTAACTATAATTTGGGAGTAAATGATCAGACCAGGATGTATAGAAATATCAGAATTTCTTTGGTATGTTGTTGAGAAGGGAGTCAAAAGTCTTAGCGGACAGGAATACTGGAAAGGATTCACTTTGTAAGACTTGAGAACCTATCAGTTAGCTTCCTTAGGACATTCTCTTCCTCAAGACAAGGAATGTATTCCTGAACCTTCTGTTGAGTGCTAAACCTACTAATAAGCAGACCCGAAGCCCTCGATATGGCATTATCCAGCCAGTCTCTGGTGGCAGATGGGTTATTTTGGACACCTTTGAGCTTGGAAGAGGTAGCAGATTGTTCTTATCAGAATTGATATGTACAATAGGTTTTTATTCACCTTCCTATAGAAAGCTGTGGGTATTACTATCTTAGTGTTCAGTCCACTGACTGGCTGATGAATATGTCAGTTTGGGACTCCATGTAAGATTTCCTTGGACTAAGGGACCTGTTTATACTTGAGCTCATGATTGCAGGATTCAGGGTGTCATTATGCCTTCCAGCACCCAGAAGCATCTGGATAAGAAGGGTGGAAGGCCTGTGGAAGGCAGGAGAGGTTCAGGGAAGGAAGCAGCTTGTGGATATTTCTGTGGGTGTGGATGTACTGTACTACTTACGGTGCTGATTTGATAACTGATAGTGCTGAATTCGTAACAGAGGAATCTGAAAACATAGGGGTGGAGGTTAGACTTGGCTTTTGACCATCCATTTCAGTGACCCACTTGCAGACTTTGTGTCCCGCGGTTTTAGCCTCTTCTGGTTTAAAGGTTCTGATTTCTGGAGGGTGGGATGAAGAACAATTTAGCCGGAGGACATTAAGAATTCCATTGACTGAAAGCTGTGATATCACCTGTTCTCTTTGGGCTTATGATAGTGCACCAGTGGGCATAAAAGAAGTATCAGCTATTCCATTCATTTTGAACACCAGAAGTTAAGGTTACTGCTATCCGATGGGTACGGGGAGCATTGTCTCTGGCTTAGGGGATTCACTGGGGCATCTTTGGTTATTTCCTTGCCTTGGGGTAACTACATTTTGAACAACTTAAACAACCATAGCCTGACAAAGTCAAGGTAATTATAGGTCCAAGCCCATTGGGAATTAATGTCTGGGTCACCCTATAAGGCAAAAGCCCAGATTACCCAGAGCACTGGTCAAAGGTGAAGGGAATCTGAAATGGGAGGTGGAAGAGGGGAGGATAAATATCAGTTTATAGAACCTGGTGCAAATGGCACACACTGCAGCTTGGTTACTAACTCTTTTTGGCACATGCGAGTTGCTACCTTGAAGAACTGGACTTGTACCTCCTCTCTTGGAGAAGGTTTAAGAGCAGTCACCTTGTCGTATGAGATCTACGTGTCTTGAGAGCATGCCAGACACCCAAGTGGCACAGGGGGAGGGTTGCCCTAAAACTGGCGTCTGTGCTTTTCAGTCTTCTGAGTGCCACTGCCCATGTCTCAAAAGCTTGCTCTGCCGTTTCTTCAGAGCAGCCCCGGGGTATCTCCAGTCTTGACTGGGGCGGGGTAGGGGGGCGCCCTGCCTCTGCCATCATCAGTTCATCTTTGTCACTTCTACCTCAGATTCCTCTGAGGGGACCAGGTCTTGGCTTCTGCCCGCCTCCATCACTCATATGGGGATATATGAATGTCAGTATGTCCAGTGCTGTGGTGTTGGAGAAGACTCTTCCGAGTCCCTTTGACAGCAAAGAGATCAAACCAGTCAATAATAGAGGAATCAGCTCTAAATATTTATTGGAAGGACTGATGCTGAAGTGGAAGCCCCAATACTTTGGCCACCTGATACAAAGAACTGACTCATTGGAAAAGGCCCTGATGCTGGGAAAGATTGAAGGTGGGAGGAGAAGGGGACGACAGAGGATGAGATGGTTGGATAGCATCACTGATGCAGTGGATATGAGTTTGAGCAAGTTGAGTGAGTTGGTGATGGACAGAATCCTGGTGTGCTGCAGTCTCGGGGGTCTCAAAGAGTCAGACATGACTGAGCAACTGAACTGAACTAATGTCCAGTGCTGGGTACCACTTAAATGAAGAGGATGCAGCTTTCTAGGAAGCTGCCCAGATGGGCCAGGAAGTACAACCTGTAGTGTGAAGGGGGAAACACTCTGGGTGGCAAACTTTGCCTAATAAGAGATGGTACATGGGAAGGAGACAGACAGTCGCTCATCTGTCTTTTCCTCAATAGATCCTTCTAAGATGCAGTGGTCCCATCCACCTTTCTGTATTGTCAGTGATGAGTATATATTTAAGAGGTAATCTGAGACAAGAGGAGAGATACTTGTTCCAAATAAAGGACAGCAGCCTCTGTGGTATTTTTAAAACTTCCTTAAAAATTAATTTTTATTGGAGTAGAGTTGATTTATAATGTTGTGTTAGTTTCAGGTGTCCAACAAAGTTGTTCAGTTATACAGATACACAATATCCACTCTTTTTTAGAGTCTTTCCCCTACAGGTTATTACAGAGTATTGAGTAGAGTTCCCTGTGCTACACAATATGTTCTTATTATCTGCTTTATATATAGTAGTTGTATATGTCAATCCCAGCCTCCCAATTTATCCTTCCCCCCTTTTTCCTTGGTAACCATAAGTTTGTTTTCTACATCTGTGACTATTTCTGATTTGTAAATAGGTTCGTTTGTACCATTTTTTAAAGATTCCACATATAGGCAGTATCATAGGATGTTTGTCTTTGTCTGACTTCACTCAGTATGACCCTCTCTAGGTCCATTCCTGTTACTGCAATCTGTGGCATTATCAAGATAGGAAAAGGTGGCCTGTTATTGAGGAACTGAAATAGTTTGAGTTGAGATCATAGGATAATTGGCAAACATGAGATTTGAGTGGCAGATTAAGGCCTGATCTTTACAGTTTACACTCTATCCTAGAGTTTACTGCTGCTGCTAAGTCGCTTCAGTCGTGTCCGACTCTGTGCGACCCCATAGACGGCAGCCTACTAGGCTCCTCTGTCCCTGGGATTCTCCAGGCAAGAACGCTGGAGTGGGCTGTCATTTCCTTCTCCAAGAGTTTACTAGTGATCTCCAAAATGGTATGTTTGTTCACTGGGGTGTAGGAGGAACTTAAAACTTCTATTAATATCACTTTTAGTGTCATCCATTATAAATTTGTTTTATGTATATAAATATCTTAGTACAGTAAGTCATATATATAACATAAAATAATTGAAAGATGCCAAGGAGAACTGATATGAGTTGTTACTGTTAGAACATAGTGGACTAATATCAGATATTGGTTTTAGAAAGATAACTTTATTTTCTGGGATAGGTTGCTGGGCACAGGTTATTGGGATTCAGAAGGTAGGAAGACAAGCTGAGAGGTGTATGACTTCCAGACGCTGAGGTCCCAGTCTTACTCCTTTATCCCTCCTGCTGTGGGCTCTCAGTCTTGGTCTTGGCCTGGATCTTTGTGACTTTCTGCAGAGTTGTCCATCAAGTAGGAGTCTCACATTTTAGGATTCATTCTGTGCTTTTCCACTGTCCACACTGAAAAAGTTCTCACTGTATCTTTCTACAGTTTGTTAAGGTAGAAGTAATTTCTCTTTTATCTTAACTTTAAAAAACAGACTATTTTTAAAGAGCAATTTAAGGTTTGAGGGCTTCCCTGGTAGCTCAGATGTTAAAGAATCTGCTTGCAATGCGGGTTTTAGCTTTAATCAAGATAATTTGAGAACAAAAAGAAAAGGATACTTTTTAGTTTTTTTTTTGTTTGTTTTTACCTTTGGTTATCTTTAGTATCTTCATGCTTCATCACAATGAATGGCTCCTTGTTGTAACATCTGTTCTGTAGACATTCTATGTAGTCTTCCTTGACTTACATTCTGGCATTGCTTTTAATAACATTTTAATAGTTTTATTATGAAGTTTTCCAAATTTCCCATGTATCTTTTTATTATTTAGTATTACTATGATTTTATTTGGAGATGAGTTAAGATTTTATTTCCATGAAGTTTAGAAATGATCACTGCTTCATGTTCTTTTGCTAGTGTCTTAACTTTCTGGAGAGAGCTGAAAAGTATACACTATTTAAATGCTTAAGAGTTTTGTCTAAGTTATGCTCATGTTAAATTTTAAAATAATGAAATTGAGTCTTCTAATCACTTGCAAAAATACTTAAATTATCTAACTTAGTTTTTTATTTTCTTGACTTAAAATATAAAATGATATTTTGTTGTTAAGTCATATTTTACTCTTTTGTGACTCTGTGGACTGTAGATCTCCAGACTCCTCTGCTCATGGGATTCTCTGGGCAAGAATCCTGAAGTGGGTTGCCATTTCCTTCTTCAGGGGATCTTCTTGACCCAGGGATAGGACTTGAGTCTCCTGCATTGCAGGCAGATTCTTTACCACTGAGCCATGGGGAAGCCCCAAGGGGTCACAGAAGAGTCTGACACAACTTAGCAACTAAACAGTAACAACAGAATGTTTTAGGAAAAGTTGACCAAAAGCAGCCAGAAGTGGCTTCCCCTAGTCCTGGCTGTTTTCTGAAATGAATGGTTCTTTATTTCCTAACCTATCTTTACCTGTTGTTTTCAACCTATTCTTTCTTCTTTTGATCCGGGGCCTAAATTTTTTGTTACGTGGCAATGTTTGATGTATACTGTATCTTGAAAAGAGGTTTAAAGGTTTAAAATTACTAAATTGAGTGATTTCTTACTTATCTGGCATATTTAAATAATGAATTATTCAAATTAAGGAAACGTCTCAATTTTTATATCTTATTAAAATATATACTTATCATTGATAGGCAGCTTAAAATATATATGCTTTCTTGCCTCATAAAATAAGTTATATTAAGCTAATTTAATCTCTCTTGATTACTCAGCTATTATTATAGAAATCTTCTTTGAAACTCTGCTTTCATAAATAATGCTGGTATAAATAGGCTCTTTGTACTCTGAGTATTCTCAGACTGAATTCTTCTGTCAATTTGGCCTCTGATTTTTGTCATTTATTTGATGGCTGCAGTATTTTTGCCTCTAGTGGACGCATGCCAGTTCCTCTCTCCTCCTTCCTTCCCCTTCTCATCACTATTTTTTCTCCCATAACACACCATACATAACACATACACACTTCTTTTGTTGTTTGTATTTCTTTTATGTCCAATATATTGCAAAATAAGGGCATTAATCTGAAGCCAAGCAGTTCTACTATTTGTAAAATATCCAAGTCTCATTGTACTTATCATCTGGCATTTCTTTTAACTGGTTAGTGGCCTTGTTTAGTATGCTTTTCAGTCTTGGCTAGGCTAGAGACCTGAATTTTCTCATTAAATGTGTCTTTAGGTTAACTGAGAAGCTGTTGTAAAAATACATTTTTTTTTGGTAGTTACATATGAATTGTGAAGCACAGTTGATTATGGAAGCATATCCAAGAAAATTGTCTTTTAAAATAGTGTTTACTAAACAATATGGCTTACCTGGTGGCTCAGTGGTTCAGAATATGCCTGTCAATGCAGGAAATGAGAATTCTGTCCCTGGGTTGGGAAGATCCCCTGGAGAAGAAAACGACACCCACTCCAATATTCTTGCCTGGGAAATCCCACTGACAGAAGAGTCTGGTGGGCTACATACAGTCCATGGCATTGCAGAGTCAGACATGACTTAATGACTAAATAACAAACAACAACATAGACACAAAACTTCACTAAATAATATTCAAAGCAACTTAAATGGGTTCTGTTTTTAATGTCTCAAAGTGATGGCATTATTCAGATAGTCACAAAAGGGGGAGAATATGGTTCAACTAATTTCCTATGGAAGAATATATAGAAAACATCTTGTTGAAACATTAAAAATATAATTTGGTGTAACCAGCAAGGATCTCATTCAAATATGAAGGAGAAGTCAAAAGCTTTACAGACAAGCAAAAGCTGAAAGAATTCAGCACCACCAAACCAGCTCTTCAACAAATGTGAAAGGATCTTCTCTAGACAGGAAACACAGAAAAGGTTTATAAACTTGAACCCAAAACAACAAAGTATGGCAACAGGATCATACCTATCAATAATTATCTTAAATGTAAATGGGTTGAATGCCCCAACCAAAAGACAAAGACTGACTGAATGGATACAAGAGACCTATATATGCTATCTACAAGAGACCCACCTCAAAGCTAGGGACACATACAGACTGAAAGTGAAGGACTGGAAAAAGATGTTTCATGCAAATGGAGACCAAAAGAAAGCAGGAGTAGCAATACTTATATCAGAAAAAATAGACTTTGAAATAAAGGCTGTGAAAAGAGACAAAGAAGGACACTACGTAATGATCAAAGGATCAGTCCAAAAAGAAGATATAACAATTATAAATATATATGCACCCAACATAGGAGCACCACAATATTTAGGCAAATGCTAACAAGTATGAAAGGGGAAATTAACAGTAACACAATAATAGTGGGAGACTTTAATACCCCACTTACACCTATGGTTAGATCAACTAAACAGAAAATTAGCAAGGAAACACAAACTTTAAATGATACAGTGGACCAGTTAGACCTAATTGATATCTATAGGACATTTCACCCTAAAAATATGAATTTCACCTTTTTCTCAAGTGCACGCAGAACCTTCTCCAGGATAGATCACATCCTGGGCCATAAATCTAGCCTTGGTAAATTCAAAAAAATTGAAATAATCTCAAGCATCTTTTCTGATCACAATTTGGTAAGATTAGATGTCAACTACAGGAAAAAAACTATTAAAATTTCCAACATATGGAGGCTAAACAACACACTTCTGACTAACCAACAAATCACAGAAAAAAATCAAAAAAGAAATCAAAATATGCATAGAAACGAATGAAAATGAAAACACAACAACCCAAAACCTATGAGATTGAGTAAAATCAGTGGTGGGGGAAGGTTCAAAGCAATACAAGCTTACCTCAAGAAACAGGAGAGAAATCAAATAAATAACCTAACTCTACACATAAAGCAACTAGAAAAAGAAGAAATGAAGCATCCCAGGGTTAGTAGAAGGAAAGAAATCACAAAAATTAGGGCAGAAATAAATGCAAAAGAAACAAAGTGGACCATAGCCAAAATAAAGCTAAAAGCTGGTTCTTTGAGAAGATAAATAAAATAGACAAACCATTATCTGGACTCGTTAAGAAAAAAGGGAGAAGAATTAAATCAACAAAATTAGAAATGAAAGTGGAGAAATCACAACAGACAACACAGAAATACAAAGGATCATAAGAGACTACTATCAGCAACTATATCCCAATAAAATGGACAACTTAGAAGAAATGGACAAATTCTTAGAAAAGTACAACTTTCCAAAACTGAACCAGGAAGTAGTAGAAAATCTTAACAGACCCATCATAAGCATAGAAATCGAAATTATAATCAGAAATTTTCCAGCAAACAAAAGCCCAGGACCAGACGGCTTCACAGCTGAATTCTACCAAATATTTAGAGAAGAGCTAACACCTAGCCTACTCAAACTGTTCCAGAAAATTGCAGAGGAAGGTAACCTTCCAAACTCATTCTATAAGGCCACCATCACGCTAATACCAAAACCTGACATAGATGCCACAAAAAAAGAAAATACAGGCTAATATCACTGATGAACATAGATGCAAAAATCCTTAACAAAATTCTAGCAAACAGAATCCAACAACATATTAAAAAGACCATACATCATGACCAAGTGGGCTTTATCCCAGGGATGCAAGGATTCTTAAATATTCGCAAATCAATCAATGTGATACACCACATTAACAAATTGAAAGATAAAAGCCATATGATTATCTCAATAGATGCAGAGGAAGCCTTTGACAAAATTCAACATCCATTTGTGATAAAAATCCTCCAGAAAGCAAGCATAGAAGGAACATACCTCAGCATAATAAAAGCCATATTTGACAAACCCACAGCAAACATTATCCTCAGTGGTGAAAAATTGAAAGCATTTCCCCTAAAGTCAGGAACAAGACAATGGTGCCCACTCTCACCGCTACTATTCAACATAGTTTTGGAATTTTTAGCCACAGCAATCAGAGGAGAAAAAGAAATAAAAGGAATCCAGATTGGAAAAGAAGAAGTAAAACTCTCACTGTCTGCAGATGACATGATCCTCTACGTAGAAAACCCTAAAGACTCCACCAGAAAATTACTGGAGCTAATCAATGAATATAGTAAAGTTGCAGAATATAAAATTAACACACAGAAATCCCTTGCATTCTTGTACACTAACAATGAGAAAACAGAAAGAGAAATTAAGGAAACCATTCCATTCACCATTGCAACGAAAAGAATAAAATACTTAGGAATAAATCTACCTAAAGAAACAAAAGACCTATATATAGAAAACTATAAAACTGATGAAAGAAATCAAAGATGACAAAAATAAATGAAGAAATATACCATGTTCATGGATTGGAAGAATCAATATAGTGAAAATGAGTATACTACCCAAAGCAATCTATAGATTCAGTGCAATCCCTATCAAGCTGCCAACGGTATTTTTCAGAGAACTAGAACAAATAATTTCACAATTTGTATGGAAATACAAAAAACCTCAAATAGCCAAAGCAATCTTGAGAAAAAAGAATGGAACTGGAGGAAGCAACCTGCCTGACTTCAGACTATACTACAAAGCAACCGTCATCAAGACGGTATGGTACTGGCACAAAGACAGAAACATAGATCAATGGAACAAAATAGAAAGCCCAGAGATAAATCCACACACCTGTGGACACCTTATCTTTGACAAAGGAGGCAAGAATATACAATAGAGAAAAGACAATCTCTTTAACAAGTGGTGCTGGGAAAACTGGTCAACCACTTGTAAAAGAATGAAACTAGAACACTTTCTAACACCATACACAAAAATAAACTCAAAATGGATTAAAGATCTAAACATAAGACCAGAAACTATGAAACTCCTAGAGGAAAACATAGGCAAAACAGTCTCTGATGTAAATCATAGCAGGATCCTCTATGACCCACCTCCCAGAATAATGGAAATGAAAGCAAAAATAAACAAATGGGACCTAATTAAACTTAAAAGCTTTTATACAATGAAGGAAACTATAAGCAAGATGGAAAGGCAGCCTTCAGGATGGGAGAAAATAGCAGCAAATGAAGCAGAGAATTAATGTCAAAAATATACAAGCAACTCCTGCAGCTCAATTCCAGAAAAATAAGTGACTCAATCAAAAAACGGACCAAAGAACTAAATAGACATTTCTCCAAAGAAGACATACAGATGGCTAACAATTACATGAAAAGATACTCAACATCACTCATTAAATGCAAATCAAAACCACAATGAGGTACCATCTCATGCTGGTCAGAATGGCTACTATCAAAAAGTCTACAAACAATGCTGGAGAGGGTGTGGAGAAAAAGGAACCCTCTTACACTGTTGGTGGGAATGCAAATTAGTACAGCCGCTATGGAGAACAGTGTGGAGATTTCTTAAAAAAAAACTGGAAATAGAACTGCCATATGACCCATCAATCCCACTGCTGGGCGTACACACCGAGGAAACCAGAATTGAAAGAGACATGTGTACCCCAATGTTCGTTGCAGCACTGTTTACAATAGCCAGGACATGGAAGCAAGTTAGATGTCCATTGGCAGACGAATGGATAAGAAAGCCATGGTACATATACACAATGGAATATTACTCAGCTATTAAAAAGAATGCATTTGAATCAGTTCTAATGAGGTGGATAAAACTGAAGCCTATTATACAGAGTGAAATAACTCAGAAAGAACACCACCAATACAGTGTATTAATACATATATATGTAATTTAGAGAGATGGTAACAATGACCCTATATGCAAGACAGCAAAAGAGACACAGATGTAAAGAACAGACTTTTAGACTCTGTGGGAGAGGGTGAGGGTGGGATGATTTGAGAGAATAGCATCGAAACCTGTATGTTATCATATGTGAAATAGATCACCAGTCCAGGTTCAATGCATGAGACAGGGTGCCCAGGGCTGGTGCACCAGGACAACCCTGAGGGATGGGATGGGGAGGGAGGTGGAAGAGAGGGTCAGGATAGGGAACACATGTACACCCATGGCTGTACACATGTACATTCATGTGAATGTATGGCAAAAACCACCACAATATTGTAATTAGCCTCCAATTAAAAAAATAAATTCTTATCTAATAAATTCTATCTAAATAAATTCTTATCTAATCTAATTAGACTTAAATAAAAACACTGAAAAGAAAATAAAAAATATATATATAATTTGGGTCTGGATTAATATTCAAAAAAAAAGTAAAAACTTATACCACATGTCAGTACACTAAAGTAGTTGGGGAGTTAGATGACAACAGGGAGAGCCATTCATTCAATGTTTAGCCTGAGACTTTGCTTTTTGGATTTTATGTTTGGTAAATTGACATTGCATTTGTAAAACTGATATTACTTTGTGTAGTTGGAGATGGTCAGTAAATTGTCAGGCCAATTTTATGAGTTTAAACAATGCTTTCCTGTTCTGCACACATGCTGTGTAGATAATAGTAGCTAGGTGAAGTTGTGTTTTAACAGTACATTTGACTCGCTTCTGCTAAGCAGCATTGGGTAAAATCACAGACTTGTGGTATGTTTGTGGCATCAATGTGTTTCTGAGTAGCCTGGACAAACAGTATCAAGTCTGTATTGAGTAAAAGCATAGTTTGAGCTTTTTCCAGATTATATGCAAATAGGAAATAATTTAAACCTTTGAGAAAGGTTTTTAAAAATACTTTTGAAGTTTTACGTTGAGTAAGGATTGGGACTGGATAAATGAAAATAAGAGGTGTTATTTAAACACATCTCCTGATTTCTCTTCCATCTCATTAAAGATAGACTGTAAAGTAACAGAAGTTTTTTCCTAGAAGAGTGTTTTTTTTTCTGTTTCAGTTCTTAGGTTGCCTATATGTCTTCATTGGACTTCCTTGAATTTCTGTTAATGATATAGTTCTAGTAATTATCTTCCAGTGCTTCTTGAAATTGTTTGTGTTATAAGAAGGCAACAGAAACAAAATAAGCTCCAAAGTAATTTCTGCTTATTTCTCATTTATCTTTAGTCTATAATTGTGGCCAGGGTTAATGGATTTACTTTCTAGTTGAAATATTGAGTATAATATGGAAGTGTATAATAATTTGGCCTCTGGAGTACTCAGAGTTCAAGAGATATATGTGTAAGAAATAAATACAATTTAGTTAGAAGCCCTGTTTCTCTATTTCTAAAGACTGTTTTGAACGTGCTCAGGGAAGTTTTTTAGAAATACATACAAATTACTGAGGTATCTGTTCTGTAAGTTGAAGTATTGTGATTGCATGTGTTGTACAGAAGAAATCATGCAACTTAATATGAATTCAAAAAGTGCAGGGGATTATTGAGGCAAAAGTTGTGACCAAATTAGATATAGTGGTTAATAGTGAAGTGAATTCATATTGACCCCAGGTGGACTATGCAGTATTTTTCAAATTTGTTAACAAAGCGTTCTTGGGTAGTAGAGGGTATGTGTTTTGAAACACATTTCTGGTTCCTTTCTGAAGAGATTCTGATTGAATAGGGTTTGGATGAGAAACCCATGAAGTTGTACTTTTTACAAGTGCCCTAGGTGATTCTTGTTATTAAGTATGTTTGGCAGACACTGTCATCGTTTGAAGAGTTATACTGGCAAATAGTGTCTGTTGACTGCAGCAACCAAACAAGGTATTGGTTTTACGCTGTTAGAGGACTGTTTGCCATGTTTGTGGATGAGTTTATACTACAGATGATGGAAAATAGCTCTAGTCATTTAATTGCATTTTTCTTAAACATAATGGTATTTATTTAGGGTTTAAGATGTGTCATACATCGTGTTTATTGATTGCATGCAGCATTTGTGATTATTATTTTGTATATCTTGTTTTAATCTCATTTCAGAGTTGAGGAAATCAAGACTGAGAGTTGTGACTTAATTAGGGTCAGATTTAATGAGTGGGGAAGGTACGATTTAACCCGAGGTAGTCTCTCCGTTGCCAGAGTTAGTATTCTTAACCTAAGTGTAGGTATATTTTATGCTTGATTCCCTCTTTTTTTGTTAAGCGTTTGTAATTCCGAGGTCCTCAACTCCAGCATTCCTATAATAGGAAAGCAATTCTAGCAAGACTCAGAGTTGGCTATGGGGAGTTGTATGAAGGGACTGTTGTCATTCCCAATGAAGTCTGTCCCACAGCTCTCAAAGAGTGCCTTAGTATAAGGAGACACCTTATACTAGTGGTGTCTAGTATACACGAGTGGCCTGAGATGGCCTAGAGGATTCCTCATCCCTAGTTGTGCTGCGTTGTGTGCTAGGTTGCTTCAGGCTCTTTATGACCTCATGGACCGTAGCCTACCACGCTCCTCTGTCCATGGGGTTTTTCAGGCAAGAATACTGGAGTGGGCTGTCATGCTCTCCTCCAGGGAATCTTCCCAATCCAGGGATCAAACCCACAGCTCCTGGGTTTCCTGCATTGCAGGTGGGTTCTTTACTGCTGAGCCACCGGGGAAGCCCCATCCTTAGTTCGGAGTCTCCTAATAGCAGCTGAGAGTTGGATATACATCCACCACATCACTATTACTCCCCAAATCCCGTCGTATCAGTCCTCCCACACAAATATTCTTGAAGCCAGGCAGCAGTGTCTGTCCTTTACATGTGTTTTCACTTACTGACCGACCTTTGGTGGGCTTAGCTGCCTCAGTCCTAAGTGATAACTTTTTGTTGACATCTGCCTGTTGGAGTTGCTGAATAGAGAGTTTAATCGGGGTGCTAATAATCTAAGGTGTTGACTGTGAGGAAGGTCAAGAGCTGCAGAGTGTGATTTACCCTCTAAGTTCTCAGGATTATAAATACTGAAGGTTTCTCATCTCCCTCTCCTACCCTCTGTTTTTAAAACATTAATTAACCTTTGAATTGAGAATCTTTTCTCTCATGTTGCTCTTTTAGAAAGCAGTATCCAGAGAGGAAGGGCTTCCCTGGTGTCTCAATGGGAACTTGAGAACTTGCCCGCCAATGCAGGAGACACGGGTTCGATCTCTGGTCAGGAAGAGCCCCTGGAGAAGGAAATGGAAACCCATCTCAGTATTCTTGCCTGGAGAATTCCATGGACTGAGGAGCCTGGTGCACTGCAGTCCATGGGTTCACAATGAGATGGACACGATTAAGTGACAACACAACAACAAACACATTTCTAGTCAGAGATGTCATTTGTATAAGAACAACTTTTGAGTCCAGATGTGAGATCTTATTTTAAAGTTTATATTGGAAGATTGTATAGGAGATGATTTATGACATTTCAGAGATTAGGATGTAGACTGAGCATAGAAGAATTATTTGGACATTCCCCTGTGGTGGGAAGCAAAACTATTTTAAGGTCTTCTAGTTGTTTTCCTCTTTCCTTTGGTCAGCAAATGGGCTTTTAGTGAGTAAGACAATGACTTTTAAGAACTTAATATGAGTCTGGCACTCTTCTGGAATATACGTGGGCAACTGTGGGGAAGGTGTGAAGTCACCTTGTTGCTCCTCATCTGTGTGACCTCAAGCCAGTCCTATCTCATCTCTGGACTTAAGTTTCCTCAAGGTGAAATGGAAACTGTCCCTTCACAGACACTAACTGTTGCCTTTTGACCCACATACAGGTTTCTCAGGAGACGTTTATTATCCTCATTTTATAAATAATAATGAAAATCCCTGGGACTCGGAAAGTTTAAATAATTTGTCCAAGATCCTTTAATAATACATACTGGGATTGAACTAAGCCTGTGTATCTGTTCTTTTCAATGCTGGAAAGCTGAAAGCTAATTTTAACTATTTGATTAAAAAATTTTTTTACATATAAATAAGAGAAAAACAATAGGACAAGAGTAGACTTTGGAAACGTCGACGGTTTTTTCCCCTTCTTGGATTTTTGCTCCTGCAAAGCAATAGATAAAATGAACCTTATGATTAAGTAAAAGATCAATAATATATTGAGATAATTAAGAGTTAATTACAACTGACTCAGATTTCAGGAATATGTTTTTTTCTTTTCACTGTGTGAGACACTTTATGTAAGTCCAAAAAATTCCTTATTTTGGTTATTGGATTCTCTTATTTCATATTTTACAAATGAATATATACCACGGCAAATTGAGTAATCTTTCAAAAGTTCTTTTATTTTTAGCTGGGAGGAACACCTTCCCTGAAGGCAAGGAATGTTTTGTATTAGGTTGTAGATGTTGTGGTTGCCTACTGTAATCATGAGAGACAGGTGCTGTAGACATCGTGTTTATTGGATGTTTGACTTCCTGCTTTTTTCCAGGTCATTGGTTCTGGCTGAATCCCCAGCATTTGTGTCGACATTGGTCTGGCCTATGATTTTGACAGAGCCTTTCCCCTTGGCAGCAGGGCCGGGGAGAGACCTGGGAGCCTCAGGAACTGGGTTAAGCTGTGCTGTTTGGGGAAACTCCTCAGTGTTTCTTTTAAAGGCACGTTGTCATCTCAGGAGCTCAGTTATCTTGTCTAAAATTATTTTTGTCCAAGGAGATCTGTCAAGAGATGATCGAGACAGAAGACTCTGTGATAAGTATCATTACGCAGTCTCCTTGGGTAATGATACTTTTTTCTCAGGTATTTCACCCTTCTTCCTAGCTCTTCTCCAAGATGGCAAAATGTAGGGGATAGTGGGTGTGGCAGAGGGACTTGCCTCATGCCCACTGCCCATTGTCTTTATATGTGAAGCGACTTCTCTTCATTGCCTGGTTGCTGGATGCCTCATTGACCTACAGTGCTCATGTTTGTGACTGATGAAACTCATGATCCACTAAAATTTTTTAATTCTCTCATTGGGTACATACTGGCTGGCTCCAGTCTTCTCCTTGGCTTTTGTCAGACCCTGGAACCCTTACTGTGATACCCACTTGGTCATGTCCTGTGAAGTCCACCTTGCAAATCTTGTTTCAGAGCAACCTCAATTTGTGGCAGTGATCTCCCTCTGAGAAGCTTCTTGGTCTGATTCATCACTGACTCAATGGACATGAGTTTGAGCAAGCTCTGGGAGATGGTGAAGGACAGGGAAGCCTGGTGTGCTGCAGTCCACAGGGTCCCAACGAGTGGGACACAACTGAGCGACTGAACAACCACCACCACCACACAGAATCTAGCACAGTTCAGGAAAGCTAAACCTCACTGATCCCCTGCTGGCCAGTTCACTGTGGTTTCTTTTAATAGTTCCACTCAGGTCCTTAGGGGTATCATGAAAATGGAGAAAGGAGCTTGTGAACAGGTCGGGACTAAAAGAATTGACATGTCTGCTCATCTCAATGCCTCCCTCCCGTTCTTTCCCCACAGTTCTTCCAGTGTCAGAACCAGGCAGATTTTCCTCTCAGGTCTTCCTTATATAGGAGTCTGTAGTTTAGCTGAGCAAAGATGGCAAAGGAAGGACAGTCTTCTCTCAAGATAACGATTTACAAGACTCTTTTACTGCAAAATCTTGTTTTCTGAATCTTAGAAGTTGAAAGTTTCTTCTGTATTGGTCCTTGTATTTGCAGTTATTCCATGATAAGCCTTAATTGGTCCAAGCTGTAAGCTTGGGGCAGATTTGGGAAAAATAATGTGTTTAAAAAAGCTAAGGTAAACAAGTACATTAACATTTCATAGTATTTGTTAAAAGTGGTAAAAAAGTGACTCTGGAAACTGACCCAGGTTCTTTGAACTAGATGTTCCAGGCTCTGTCCTATAGGATGAGTTAATAGCATGTGTAAGACGATTCCTTGCAAAAGGGATATATGTCCAGATACGATATCTGCCTCTTAAGAGAATCAACAAATACTGGTTTATTAAAGGTTCTGAAAAGTCCTTCATAAGAAGAGTATCTGTTATATTTTGATCATGAGGCTTCTAAAAAGTTCTTAAATACCTACTGATTCTTAGTGGAAAACAGCTTTTGGCCCTGGTTGACCTAAATACAGGGCATGTTCATGGCCTTGCCAGTTAGAGTCTAAAACCAAAGAGAAATCAGATTTGAATGGCTGTTCACACAACTTGCTATGTAATGCTTTTTCTTGCCAAGGACCAATACTGAACCTCTAATGAATGGATTTTTTTGAAGTAAATCTGTATTTTAAACCTGTTCATCTAGTATTTGTTTTGAACTGAACTTCAGGTAGAAATAATTTTCTTTGGTACAGATACTTTTTTTGTAAAGTAGTTTATGTGATGTGGAAACTACTTCATAATATTTATGCCTAAGCAGGGAGCCTTTTGTTAGAGCCAGTTATTAATTGTTTTCTCTTTTGTTTAAATGTGAGACTCTGAAATTGTTTCATTTGGCTGCAGGCAAGCAAATTCATTTGGGACAGCTTCTGCATCAGTTTTCTGCAGATGAGTATAATATTAATAATATTTATGTTTACATGATTCTAGAATTTATTATGGATAGAAATAGCCAAGATGTACATTTGTCTGAAGTAATATACCAACTTACAGTGCTTATTTTAGAGTTCTTCTAAATCTACAAAATGAAGAAGATGCTATGCTTGCTAACGGGATAGAGAATTAAAGACATGAAGGATTTTGGAGCTGGAAGAAACTAAATTGGTGCCTCTGTATACCATATATCAAAGCAGAGAAATGAGGCTAAGAGAAGTTAAATAACATTTTTAAGATTTTGTAGTGAGCACTAAAATATAAACTTGCTTTTGGTAAGCTGCATGATGATTTAACATTTTAGGTAGCTTTGCTTTTGGCTAAAACATTATACCAAAACTCAAGGAATCTGACTCCTTTAAAGATCTTAAATCAGATGCTCATCGTGGATGTGAAGTCCCACATCGTCTGTATATATTTTACTCCCTGAAAGGAAGTATATTTATAGGGCTTATAAATATGTGGTGAAACAGCCTCAAGTTTTAATTTATTTTGAAAATAAGAGTATTTTTTGATTGATGATAAATGAAAGCTACAGCTTTATTGCTGAAGGCTTTTATTCACCAGTTGGGGTAATTTGTATTCACAAGTCACAATGGAATGAATTTATAATGCAGTTATAAATCATACTTAGATTATTGTTCCCAGCAGTTGAAATGGTTTTGAATAGAAAAGTCACAGAATAATTATATTGCATTGATGGGGGTAGGAGAATTACTCTGGGGAGTAATGTGGAAACTGGGAAAAGAGTGTGGATGTAATAGATGGAGATTCTGGCAAAACCTTGGCTCTTAACCTAAAATGCCCTGGGAATGAATGCATCTGTTAAATTTTGTCCTTAACTTTTGTTCTTTATGTTCAGATCTCCATATCTTAACACATGGTAGCAGCTGAAAAGTTTGTATACATGAGTGCATGAAGAAAATGAGTAAGTGAATAAATACAGATCTAGAAAATTGTAGCAAATAATAGTGTAAGAAAAGAATTCCATATAATTAAGTTTTAACACTCAATTTTTATACAGTACATTCATCTGATATTTTTACTGCCTGGATATAGCAATAACTATATTTTCTGAGGTGACTTTTACATGTAGTTCACTTTAGCTTTATTTAAGAAAACCAACCTCTTATTGTCTAAATGGGGTATTTTCCATATTGTGCCCAGTCGCTCTTAAGGGAGTATATGTACAACTTATTAAATGCAGGCTGAATCATGACACTTTTGATAATATTCAGTGATTTCAGTCACTGTTGATGGCGAGTTTCTATATGTCAGGTCCAGAGTTAATATTCTTCTGCATCATAACTGGGCATTGGAAGAGAAATCATTAGTTGGCTCATTCACTTTGACTGTGTTCCCCATTGTTTGTAGCAGTTTGCTGCTGGATCTTATAAACTAGTTACTAAGCTCACAGAGACTGTTTCCTCAGTAGTTCAATGAGGGCAGTACCTGTCTTGCAGGGTTTGAATGAGGATGACATAGATCATCTGATATGCCAACTGCTCAGCACAGTTCATGCAGAGGTTATTGCACCAGAAACTAGTAATTCCTTCTATACTTTCGCTTTCTCATATTCTTTTACTCTATTGCATGTCAAAATGTAAATAACTGAGTTAATTATGCTTCCAATGCTTTAATATTTTCTTCATTAATTTCTAGGGCTGCCAGGTAAAACATAGGATACCCAGTTAAACCTGAATCTCAGATAAACAGTAAATAAAATTTTACTGTGAATTTGTCCCAATATTTTATGGGACATGCTTATACTAAAGTATAAGTCATGTTTATTTGAAATTCTAATTTAATTGGAGTATCTCATGTTTTTATTGTCTAATCTGGCAACTTGATTTCTACATGCCAAATTTTACATTATTAGCAATTGATGTTTCTTAATAAAAACATTAAGTTACGATGAAAAATAAATATTAGTTGCTGGTTATCTGTGTATTACAAATTATATATTATAATGAAAGTCATATATAGTAAAATAATGAGACTTGATATAAAAAATTTGGTATGTTGTTTTCATTGTTATGTTGTTATCATTGCCTATGTTTTATTTCTTAGGACTCCAGGGAGAGAGGGAGGGAAGGAGGGACAGAGAAAGGGAGGAAGGTGAGAATCCAGTAGAGACATTTTGAATGTGCTTTTGGTTGTAAATCAATTAACACAGGAAATGAATCGCACTTAGGTAATTCAGAATGATTTAATTTAACTTGAAGGAGTGAGATCTGCTGAGAGCAGATCCCATGAACGTGTCTGCCATACCTGAGATATTGTGACTAGAGAGAATAACATGGTGTTTTGTAATCTGTGGAGAATAGGAAGTCAATTCAATATGGCTCCAGCATTGTATTTAATGGAACTTGGGTTTATAATGCTTCAGCATTTGAGCTGATAAAGGAAACAAATATTTTTTTATAGCAACAGTGTCTCAGCACTTACAATATCTTGTAGTTATTTGTGATTGTTACTTTGTACCATCTCTAAAACTAAATGAACATATTTGTTCCTGCTGCTGCTAAGTCGCGTCAGCCATGTCCGACTCTGTGCGACCCCATAGACGGCAGCCCACCAGGCTCCCCCGTCTCTGGGATTCTCCAGGCAAGAACACTGGAGTGGGTTGCCATTTCCTTCTCCAATGCAGGAAAGTGAAAAGTGAAAGTGAAGTCACTCAGTCGTGTCCAACTCCAAGCGACCCCATGGACTGCAGCCCACCAGGCCCCTCTGTCCATGGGATTTTCCAGGCAAGAGTACTGGAGTAGGTTGCCATTGCCTTCTCCATATTTGTTCCTAGTGCTAGTATAAAGGTTTTGCATTTTCTTTGCTGCTGCTGCTAAGTTGCTTCAGTCGTGTCCGACTCTGGGTGACCCCATAGATGGCAGCCCACCAGGCTTCCCCATCCCTGGGATTCTCCAGGCAAGAACACTGGAGTGGGTTGCCATTTCCTTCTCCAATGCATGAAAGTGAAAAGTGAAAGTGAAGTCACTCAGTCGTGTCCGACTTTTAGCAACCCCATGAACTGCAGCCCACCAGGCTCCTCTATCGGTGGGATTTTACAGGCAAGAGTACTAGAGTGGGGTGCCATTGCCTTCTCCGCTAGACAGGTATTATATACCCAATTTGGAATTTACAGAAACTTAGAAAAATTATGGTGCTATTACATGAAGAAAACAACTAGTATCTTTTTGGTATTTTAGTTAAATTTTTAAAATTGAAATATAGTTGATTTACAACATATTAATTTCAGTTGTATAGGTTAGTGATTTAGTATTTTATACATTATACTTCATTAAGTTATTACAAAATAGTATGATTTCCTGTGCTGTACAGTAGATCACTGTTGCTTATTTATTTTATACATGGTGGTCTGTATTTCTTAGTCCCATACTCTTGTTTTGCCACTCTTTCTTTCTGTCTCCCCACTGGTAATGAGTTTGTTTCCTGTATTTGTGAGTCTCTTTCTATTTTGCTAAATACATTCCTCTTGTTTTCTTTTTTAGATTCCACATGTAAATGATACCAAACATTATTTGGCTTTCTATGACTTATTTCACTAAATGTAATATTTTCCCGGTCCATTCATGTTGCTGCAAATGGCAGAATTTCATTCTTTTTTTTTTGCCTGGATAATAGAAGTTTATAAATTTTCATCCCTGACAACATGAAGTTTTTCATTCTTGATGACAACAGAAATTAGGAAAATATTTTGCAATATTGGTGTTCATAGTAAACACATAATTAAATACATATATATATATACACACCCTTAAAGATTTTTAAAATTTAATTTTATTAAAAAATTATCCAGTGTAGTCTGTTGAACTATTTGTTTCTGCTTCTCCTTTGAAGCCTCCCTTGATTAGTTTCTAATGGTTCCCCAAAAATCTGTCTTATCTCTAGGCTTATTTCACTTATCATGTATATGACATGATATTCAGGAAAATAAAATATATTTTAATAATTAAAACAGCAAACTCAATCATCTAGGTAATAAGAGGCCAAATAAGCACATATAATATTCTAATCTTCAGCAAAACAGTTGACGCAAAGTTCATATACAGTTGACCCTTCAGCATCAACGGTTTGAACTACACAGGTTCATTTGTACCCAGATTGCTTTCACTGAATATATACTTCATGATCTGCAGTTGGTTGAATCTGGTGTTTCAGAACCTTGGATATGGAGGGCCAGCTATAAAGTTATGTGAAATGTTGCAACTGCAGGAAGGGTTAGTGCCAGTTATCTGTGCATTTTTCAAGGGTCAAGTTGTACTTTATTTTAAAAGAAAGTATTAGAATCACTCTCAGGAACATAGTTTAAGACTACTGACTTCATACTAAATGAAAACATTGATTTTTGCAAAGATTATCCATTTTTTAAAGTAAAACTGTATTAGAAAGGATAGCTAACTTAAAGTTACCTCATTAAACTTCAGTATAAAGTAGCTTATATTCTTTAGAACATTTTAATTACTGGTCATTTAGAATATTAATTTCAGATCATTTTGGATCATTTAGGATATTATAATAATTCTGAATTTTTTTCAGATGACAATAGAGGTATGTAATAATTTTTTATTTTAGTAAATAGTATATAGGTTTGATACTGAAGGGACAGACAACAGATTTTTAAAACTATCACTCAATGAATAACAACTGCCTGCAATTTCTGAAAATGAGAAAGACTAATTTTTGGGGTAGGCAGAATAATGATCTCTCGAAGATGTCCATGTCCTAATTCCCGGAACTTATAAGTGTGCTATTTTGTATGACAAACGGGGCAAGGCTGTCATTCATATTTCATGGAGAAATAAAAAGTTTTCCAGGCAAGCAAAGGTGAAGGGAGTTTATCACCACCAAACCAGCTTTACGACAAATGCTAAAGGAATTTCTCTAGGCAGGAAACACAAGAGAAGGAAAAGACCCACAGGAAATAAACCCAAAGGAATTAAGAAAACAGTAATAGTCTCATAGCCACCAGGGAAGTCCCATACATATAGATAATTACCTTAAATGTCAATGGGTTAAATGCACCAACCAAAAGACAGACTGGCTGGGCGGGTGAAAACGTGCTTGTATGCACTTCCACTTACCATGTCACTCTGCTTGACCCCCCAGATTATATGTAATTATTTTATATTGTTATGTTAGTCATGTTCTCATTATGGCCTGCAGTTGTCATTATCTTTTATTTTTTGTCTGGCTATTGAGTGTGAAACTGATAAACATTTTTTACTATTGTGATTATGTAACTGTTACTCAATACCATTGTATCATGATTGGCCAACAGAAAAATAATAGAATTCTCTATCATCAAAACTACCACTTAATAGGAAAACCTGTAATCACTTTTGAAAATCCAGATGCATATCAGAATTATCTTTGAATTTTTTGAAAAATACAAATGCCCAGCTATTGCTTTTTTCCTCCAAAGTTCCAGATGTGTTTCTAATGAGCAGCCATGTTTATAAACAAATAAACTGTGTGATGATCTTTTACTTTTATCTAACTTGTTTCACTTTTTCTGTTTCATATTCAGTGCTCCCATTTCATTTAGTTTGTTTTCCAGTTTCTCCATCTCTTTTTTTTTTTTTTGATGTTCTTTCTCAAGTTTTTATCAAATATAGTAGAAAAACTTTTGTGTGTATATATATGCTCAAACTACCGCACAATTGCATTCATCTCATATGCTAGTAAAGTAATGCTTAAAATTCTCCAAGCCAGGCTTCAGCAATACGTGAACCGTGAACTTCCAAATGTTCAAGCTGGTTTTAGAAAAGGCAGAGGAACCAGATATCAAGTTGCCAACATCTGATGGATCATCAAAAAAGCAAGAGAGTTCCAGAAAAACATCTATTTCTGCTTTATTGATTATGCCAAAGCCTTTTACTGTGTGGATCACAATAAACTGTGGAAAATTCTGAAAGAAATGGGAATACCAGACCACCTGACCTGCCTCTTGAGAAACCTGTATGCAGGTCAGGAAACAACAGTTAGAACTGGACATGAAACAACAGACTGGTTCCAAATAGGAAAAAGAGTACGTCAAGCCTGTATATCGTCACCCTGCTTATTTAACTTATATGCAGAGTACATCATGAGAAATGCTGGGCTGGAGGAAGTACAAGCTGGAATCAAGATTGCCAGGAGAAATATCAATAACCTCAGATATGTAGATTACACCACTCTTATGGCAGAGAGTGAAGAAGAATTAAAGAGCCTCTTGATGAAAGTAAAAGAGGAGAGTGAAAAAGTTGGGTTAAAGCTTAACATTCAGAAAACGAAGATCATGGTATCTGGTCCCATCACTTCATGGCAGACAGATGGGGAAACAATGGAAACAGTGTCAGACTTTATTTTTTTGGTCCAAAATCACTGCAGATGGTGATTGCAGCCAGGAAATTAAAAGACGCTTACTCCTTGGAAGGAAAGTTATCACCAACCTAGACAGCATATTCAAAAGCAGAGACATTACTTTGCCAACAAAGGTCCGTCTAGTCAAGGCTATGGTTTTTCCTGTGGTCATGTATGGATGTGAGAGTTGGACTATAAAGAAAGCTGAATGCCAAAGAATTGATGCTTTTTTTTTTTAATTTTATTTTTAAACTTTACAATATTGTATTGGTTTTGCCAAATATCTAAATGAATCCGCCACAGGTATACATGAACTGAGGTGTTGGAGAAGACTCTTGACAGTCCCTTGGACTGCAGGGAGATCCAACCAGTCCATTCTGAAGATCAGTCCTGGGTGTTCATTGGAAGGACTGATGTTGAGGCTGAAACTCCAATACTTTGGCCACCTCATGAGAAGAGCTGGCTCATTGGAAAAGAACCTGATGCTGGGAAAGATTGAGGGCAGGATAAGGGGACGACAGAGGATGAGATGGTTGGATAGCATCACCAACTCGATGGACATGGGTTTGGGTGGACTCTGGGAGTTGGTGATGGACAGGGAGGGCTGGCGTGCTCCCGTTCATAGGGTCACAAAGAGTCGGACACGACTGAGTGACTGAACTGAACTAAATATAAATAGTATGTATAATATATATATATTTTAGAAAACTTACAAATTTTTGCCTAACTATATAAATTTATGACATTTTGATTCCACTTGATTTAATATGAATAGAATGCTAGATTTCTAATTTAAGAAAATAGATATGTAGCAAGCAACAAAGGTTTTTACTGTGTAGCACAGGGAATGATAATCAATATCTTATAATAACCTATAATGGAAACTAACCTCAAAAATAATACATGAGCATATGTATAATGGAATCAC
The DNA here is from genome assembly GCF_002263795.3 of Bos taurus. Lineage (NCBI taxonomy): Eukaryota > Metazoa > Chordata > Mammalia > Artiodactyla > Bovidae > Bos > Bos taurus. The sequence continues at coordinate 29,766,101 of NC_037333.1, read as the reverse complement.
CTTGCTGGGCACGTGAAACATTGTTGGTCAACTGTACTTCAATAAAATATATAAAGAAAAAAAATTCAATGGATTAGCAACTTAATTCCATCTGTAACTCATTCTTTTATGACTGAGTAATATTCCACTGTGTATACATGTATCACATCATCTTTATCCTTTCATCTGGTGAGGGACTCTAGGGTTTCTTTAAGATCTTAGATATTGTAAGTAGTGTTCCTATGAATATTGGGGTGCATTATCTTTTTGAATTAGTGTTTTCATTTTTTCCTCGGTTTGTACCCAGGAGTGGAATTGCTGGATCATGTGGTAGTTCTATTTTTAGTTTTCTTAGGAAATGTCATTGCTGTTTTCCATGGTGGCTGTGCCAATTCACATTCATACCAACAGTGTATTTGGAAGAATTATATTGTGGTTCTGGAGTGTGTGTGTGTATAAAGGTCTGTCAGTTTTGTCTGGCTCTTTCGACCCTAGTCTGCCAGGCTCCCCTGCCCATGGAATTCTTCAGGTCAGAATACTGGAGTGCGTAGCCTTTCCCTTCTCCAGGGGATCTTCCCAACCCAGGGATCAAACCCGGGTCTCCCACACTGCAGGTGGATTCTTTACCATCTGAGCTACCCAACATTTGTTATTTGTAGCATTTTGATGATAGTCTTTTTGACAGGTGTGAGGTAATATCTCATTATGGTTTTGATTTGCATTTCTCTATTAGGCATGTTAAGCTTCTTTTCATGTGCATGTTTGCCATCCATATGTTTTCTTTGGAAAAATGTCTATTCAAGTGTTCTGCCCGTTTTTTGATTGGGTCATTTATTTTTTTGATACTGAATTGCATGAGATTTTTGATATCACCCTTCGGTCATACCATTTGCAAATTTTTTTATTCCTTTTCAGTCGGTTGTCTTTTCATTTTGTTGGTGGTTATCTTTGCTGTGCAAGAACTTTTAAGTGTGATTATGTCTCATTTGTTTATTTGATTTGCAAGAGGAACAAAAATAAATAGAGCTGTGTTAGTGTTCTGTGCTCTCTTCCGGGAGTTTCATGGTTTCAGATCTTACATGTGGATCTTCAGTCCATCTTAAGTTTATTTTGCATATAGTGTCGAGGCATGTTCTAATTTTGTTCTTTTACCTGTAGCTGTCCAGTGTTCCCAGCACCAAGTATTAAAGAATCTCTCTTCTTCAGTGTGTGTTCTTGACTCCCTTGTTGTTGATTGACTGTAGGCATGTGGGTTTCTTTCTGGGCTCTCTGTCCTGTTTCATTGATCTGTGTCTGCTTTTGTTCCAGTGCCATGCTGTTGTGATGACCGTGGCTTTGTAGTATAGTCTGAAGTCAGTGGATATGATTCCTCCAGTTTGTTTTTCTTTCTCAGGATTGTTTTGGCTATTTGGGGGTCTTTTGTGTTTCCATCTGAATTTTAAACCTCTTTGTTCTAGTTCTGTGAAAAATGTCTTTGGTATTTTGACAGGGATTGCATTGATTCTATAGATTGCTGTGGATAGTATGTTCACTTTAACAACACCGAGTCTTCCTATCCAAGAACATGGTATACCTTTCCATCTGTTTGAGTTATCTTCAGTTTCTTTCATTAGCATCTTACAGTTTTTGAAGTTCAGGTCTTTTGCCTCCTTCAGTAGTTTTATTGCTTGAGTATTATTTGCAGGCAGGACATCATATACAATTGTCCTCATTGAATACTTTCTAGTTTCACCTCCTTTACACCATTATAATTGTAAACAACAACAACAACTTGCACAGGTTCTCTTGGAATGAGGTTACCCTGTTAAAGGTACAGGATATTAATTCTCTTCTTATGTATAAGCTCTGGATGATATAGCTTCAGGTGAATTTACTTTGAACTCTCCAAGGGTCATGCTGATAATAAGTCAGTATAAGCAAAAGGTACCTAGTACAGCTGTTTTCTTCTCAATTACTAGTCTCATTTAATGCCTCTTTCCATTGATTTTTTCCCCTCCCTTTTGCATACACTATACAGTCCCTCCCTGCCAACTTGAAGAAAAGAGAAGCAATACTTTGCATGAATGATTTTTTTCTTCTCTTTCTAAAACACATTTGTTTTACTCTTCAGAAACAGAGGCCAACAATCTGAAGAACTCAAGAATACCAGTCAGCTTTCTACTGTAGGAAAAAAACTTTTGCATCAAGCTAAATATCCATGTGGTCTCTGCTTCTATCCGAGATTTGAGGCATAAGTGCAGCCACATGTTCGCCCATGGGGAAAGGAGGAACTCAGGTGGTTACTGTGATTCTTCTTTAGAACGTGACTCTTGAAGGAAGCATGTGCGTTGGTGAAGGTGTATTTGTGCCACCTTTCAGTTGTTTTGCACTTGTATGCAAGCACAGAAGAACATGTGAATTTACAGCTTTTTTGTCTCTAAAACAAGTTGGCAATGGACTAAGGTCCAAATGGCACGGGTTTTTTTTTTTTTTTCTTTTCTTTCTGCGTTTGTGCTTTAAAACGAAACTCTCAAGAAATAAGGAGAGAGAATTATGCAGGCTGTTGCTATCAACTCAAGGTACATAGCTTTTTGAGTCAAGTTCCTTTATTATGTATTTGTTGGTGTTTATTTGCTTCCAAGCCAAAGTATTTTTATTGTTTTGTGTTGAAGACCTGCTACAGTCTGTTCAGCACTTGTTGGGCATATTCTGTCTTTAATGAATACCATATTCTTTTTTTTTTTTTTGTATTTGCAACACCGTTCATTTATTTTTCACTGACAGTTAAATTACCACTTGAGAGTATCTGTTGACTAGAAAACAAATCCTCTACTTTTAATAAACCAGGAATCCTTCAGAATAACTCCCACACCAATTGATAGAAGGGGTCAGGGAGAAGGTATGAGTAGTGGACATGTGTAGCTGAGGTATACAGCCTTGCCATCAGACACAGCTGTGTTGGAGTTGGTGCTCTTTGAAGATAAAATGGTCAGTGGTTAGTGTCCAGATCATCTTTGTCTCAGATGACTAAGTGCCACTGCAGGGTTCTTTAATGGGTACCATATTAACTTGGTAACACTATAGGTAGGCATATAAACAAATACTCACCATAGTTGAATAAGTCCTTTTGTTCCTTCTAGAGTTGAATACGGAGAAGGCAATGGCACCCCACTCCAGTACTCTTGCCTGGAAAATCCCATGGATGGAGGAGCCTGGTGGGCCGCAGTCCATGGGGTCGCTAAGAGTCGGACAAGACTCAGTGACTTTGCTTTCACTTTTCACTTTCCTGCATTGGAGAAGGCAATGGCAACCCACTCCAGTGTTCTTGCCTGGAGAATCTCAGGGACCGGGGAGCCTGGTGGGCTGCTGTCTATGGGGTCGCACAGAGTTGGACACGACTAAAGCGACTTAGCAGCAGCAGCAGCAGCAGAGTTGAATAGGTCCTTTTGTTCCAGGGAATAAAAGTATCTACTAGATACTAGTAGTATCTAGTAGTATCTTGAGTAGGTATCTACGCGAGTAGTATCTAGTCATCTTCCAGAATTAGAAATTCAGTGCAGCAGGAGAAGGTATAAATTTGGTCTGTGAATGGAAATAGGCAGCAAATTGTATTGTTGTCCCAAGGTCAGAAATCTAACAAGATTGCCATGCAAGACTACATCAAACATTTCATTACAGAGACAAACCAAGTGCTATTTGATTTTTAATTTAAAAAGTCTTAGGTATGTTTTTTACAATAAATAAAATATACTTCATATCTAAATCTCTTCTACTATAAAGATAAAACCTAGACTGTTTTTCTTGAAGCTGTCGATTACAAGTGGTCAGAATAAACATGCCAAGTATACATTTCTGGGGTGTATTGTGTTGTTTTCACCCTTGTGTCTTGAGTGGCTTCCTCAGTATCAGGCACATAGTTGGGTAGTTAACTGATCTAATTGGGTATGTTTGGCATGATTCTTTCAAACAGGGATCAGATATATTTATTATATATATTGTATATAATGTATAATATATTCAGTTTATAAAGTATGTATTTAACATGTAAATTATATATATTTGTATCCTTATATATATCATGGATCAAATATTTTGATTATTTGTATCTCATACGTAAATATGTACATAAAATTCTTTTAAAATAGTCCATAGCATAGTGTTAGGAAGACTGGGTAGAAAATTTACTGGTTACAAGGAAAATCAGATATTTACATGTTTCCTTGTGAAGTGAGAAAAAGGTAGCATAATAAAGGTAATTGAATACTTATCAAAGTTCTCAAATTGCTAATTTTCGGACTCAATGAATGTATTTAGTTATGATAATGCTTATTGTTGCATAATGATGATTGCTTAAAATGTATAGTGCTCAACTATTAGAAAGAACAAGAACAAATTTATTTCTTCATGTTAAGTTCAGAACAGGTTTCCTGATTAGCAGATGGTTCTTTGATTAATGATTTAAGGACCCAGGCTGACCTTATTTTATGGCTCCATGATTTTCCATGTATGGCTTCCATGGTCCTTATGTGCTTCAGGCTGAGGGGAGAGACCAGGGAAGTTGCACGTTGGAGGTTCCATGGGCCAGGAGTAGAGGAGCTGCCTCCATTAATACTTGTGCTCACATCCCATGGGCTAGAACTCACCACGAGTACCTAACTCGTGGGTCCTCCCCTGCCTTCCAGGAACTAGGAATATAGTCTAGCCATGTACTAGACCATGGATAATCAACTGCAATACACTCTTCTTTCATCACTGTTTCTTTTCATTAATCAAATGACTCCAGTAGGGCTGTTATACTCCAATCTAGCCTGATCATTAGGAGAATTAATGGCTATTTTAAAAATCAAAGCTAACTGAATGTTTGAGTACAAAATTCGTAAGTTTAAGAACTGCTAAGCTTCGATACCTTGGTCATGACAGATTTCTCCAGTGCCAGGGAGGGAACCTTTGAATCCAAATATTTTCTCTGTATAAAAGGCCCACCCACAATAACATTCATTTGCAGAAGGAAATGATTTATTGCTCCCTGTGAATGAGTGCCAAAAAAAGTTTTCTACTGAAATTTGGTGCCAGTGTTTCCATATAAACATAATTTTACTATATTCGGAGATGTGGAAATTTATTTTTTCCATAGAATTTATAGGTTTTGTGATGTAAAGGGTTTTCATAAAGTCCTTGTGCAGTTTGAAAACTTGAAAATATTTAACTTTTATAGTTCAAAAATTTATGTTGTAGAAATGATATAAACAAGATCTAGAGGACATTTAAAGCTTTTTTCTCCCAAGTTACTTGGTCTGCTTGGCAAAGGATATTGTTTTATATTCTCATTCATTAAACATGCACTAGGTACCAGCTGTGTATTGTGTCATGGGCACACATTTGTTCCCTAGTCCTCTAGAATTTAAAGTCAGGTTGAGGAGAGAAGCTCTTAATCTATGAACTCAACACATAATCTATTCTGTTAGAGGAAATGGTGAAGGAGAAAGAGACCTATTTTTGAGGAGAGTTTCTGATGTTTTCATAAAGGTGACATATCATCTTGGCCTTGTTTTAATAGTCAGTTGTTATTTACCTGAAATAGAAGGGCTTTAGAGTATTCAGGGCAAAGAAAAGCACGGGCAGTGATGAAGGTTTGGACAATTCATAACATGATTGGGATCCTGGAATTAGTTTTCAAAGGCTGGGAGTTTGGCAGGTTAGGGAGTAAATGTGGGCTGTGTGCCCTTCCCAGGAGATTGGACTGGCTTTGCAGAGCACACTGAGGCTTTTTACTTTTTTCCATAGGCACCAGATAGGTCTGTGAGTTTTCAATATGGACAATGATACAAGCTGTATTTTAGAAAGATAACTCTGTTAGCTGTGTAAATAATGTGTTAATGTTGAAAAGACCAGAGGAGGCTGAGAGAGAATGAAGGCAGTCTCTGGGAGTGGAGAGCCCAAGATGGTTAGGGGAGAGAGTCCACAAGTAGAATTGCCAAAAGTTTGTCATCAGTTTCTAAAAGTGGTTTTTCGGTTTGTCATCAGAAATTGCAAAGATAATAATAAGTAAAATTGAGTAGTATCTTTGACCCAAAGTTTAATACACTTATTTTAAATACAGTTTTTGGATTTTGCATTATATGTCAAATACAGAAAAACAAAAGTTAACAAAATACAGGAAGATGAAGACAACCTTTATTGCTTCTTATTATGAAAATAATTGATGTTTTACTTATGGCTTTTTCCTTCATCTCACATAAGGATTTTAACCATTGTTCTAATTTTAGTAGCAAACTGGTTAATTACACAGTTATTTACAGAATACCTACATGTGCTCAGAGATGATCTAGTTTATGAAGATGAACTATAAATCTCCTGCCAGTGTGGAGTTGAATATTCTCTTAAAGGAGACAGATAATATATAAAATAAATAAGAAAATCTACATATAGTGGCAGGTGTTCATAACACCCATGGAGAAAAATAAAACAGAGGAAGGGGCATGGCAACCACGGAAAGGTCTGTTATTAACTAGTGATCCGGGAGGGCACTCAGAAGGCAGTATATGAGGAGAGACATGAAGGTTATGAGGAAACAAGCTATGTGGATTCCGAGGGAAAGGATTTCCAAGTAGAGGGAACAGGCAGTGCTCAGATGGAGGAAGGAAACTGGGAGACCTGTATGTGAGGAACCAGGATGGCAGTGTGGCTGGAAAAGCACAGAGGGAAGGAGACGAGGTCTGAGAGGGAGATGGAGGCCATCTTGCTGTAGCCTTGTAGGCTGCTGCTGGGATTCTGGGATTTTCCCTGAATTAAATGAGGTGGAGAGTTTTGAGTAGAGATGTGACATCATCTGGCTGACGTTTTCAAAGGGTAGCCTTGGCTGTTACGTTGAGGGCAGATTGTAGTGGGCCAGGATGGAGGCGGTGAGGAGGCCACCTCAACAATCCAGTTAAGAGAGAAAATACTGGCTTGGACTAGAGTGATAGTGGTAGAGATGGTGAGGAATGGTCATACTCAGACCGTATATGCTGACCAGTGGCGTACGTGGTGTGAGAGAGGAGTCAAGGATGACGCCGAAGGTTTTTGCCTGTACAACCGGAAGAATGGAGTTAGCAATGTCAAAATAGGGAAAACAAGAATCCAGAGTATAGTTTGAGCATCACAAAGTTGCTCTGTCTATAAGATACACGGGTGAAAACGCCAAGGAGGTAGTTGCCAGATACACTACCCTGAAGTCCAAAGGTCAGAGTAGCATTTTGAGTATGCCAGAGAATTTTGAGTGTTTGGATGAAAAATAGAGTTAATTTAAAACTGGTTTTAAATAACCCAAATATCATCTGTTTATAAATATTTAACACTTAAAATGAATTGGGATATATTGTAATGACAAGAAAAAAATAGATCATCTCTATAAAAATTTATTTCTCAAAGACTTTTTCTTTTATTCATATTAAAATTCTTTTTTAAAAAAAATTCTCATTTTTATAAATCCAGGATTCAGTAAAGGAGAACTTAAGAGATGGTTTTTCTTTAATTTGGGCTCAGAAAATAAGCTTTTCCTAAAAACACAGCATGTTACTGCCGTATGTAAACATTATGCTTACCAGTTGTTTACCTATGTCCTTATTCTGCTTTCCAGTAATAAGAGTTTCTGACAGGGTCACACAGTGAATGCCAGAGTAGAACCCTTAAAAGAGTGTGGGCTCTGAAACACATCCCGATTTTGCAATTCATTAGCTGGCTGAACTTAGGCAAGTTACTTAGGATCCTTCTGCCCCATTTTCCTTATTAGTAAACTAGAGATAATGCAACTGTAAGATTGGATTGTTGTGAGGATTAAAGGTATTAATACATATAAAGTCCTTAGATAAGGCATATAGTAAGGGCATAAGTGTTAGATATTATTATTTGCTATTGATTAAATGTTTAGTATATGTAAAAATTTTAGTGGATACATTGCATATATTGTACTGTATACTTTTAAACATTTTCTGCACAGAATATATTTATTGCACAAAATAACAGTATTAATGGGAAACTAAAAAAAATTAGTGTGAACTCTACTACTTCAAATTAATGAGGCATTTTTATTTCTTTCTTAGTCCCTCTCAGACATGTTCTCTTGAATATTTAATGTACCTTTCTGTCATTTTCCATGTTGTAATATGGTCATAATGATTATACATTTTAATGTAATAAAAATTATTTGGTTATACTTCTGATGGATATTTGGACTACTATAACTATAAATAGTGTTATTATATAATATTGGGAATTATGCATATTTTCCAGCAAATAATTCTCCTTTATTTCACTTCCTGGGATTATAGGCCTAAAAGTAGAATTACTGGGAAAAGGAATGTATGCTTTGGAAACATTTTCCTAAGTTTCTTTCAAATCTGTGCAGTATATCCTCCTATTAATGATGTATCGTCAATAGTTGTCATTTTTGTTTTGATAATTTAGTGGTTATTGGTAATATTGATAAATAGATATTAAACTATTAGTAAAAATCTTATTTTTGCTAATTTGAGGGGCTTCCCTCATAGTTCAGTTGGTAAAGAATCCACCTGCAATGCAGGAGACCCCAGTTTGATTCCTGGGTTTGGAAGATCTGCTGGAGAAGGGAAAGGCTACCCAGTCCAGTATTCTGGCCTGGAGAATTCCATGTATAGTCCATGAGGTCACAAAGAGTCAGACACAACTGGGTGACTTTCACTTTCACATGATAGAGAACATGGGTGTTGGGGTTAGGCTGTCTGCATGTAAATCCCAGAATCACCCTTGAGTAGACGTGTGATCTTGGGAAGGGTACTTACTGTTCTAAGCATTGGCTTTACTGGACTGTAAAGTGTGAATAATGCCATAGCCTGCCTACTGTGGCTATTGTAAGGATTAAGTCAGATGATATGTATCAAAAGAACATAGTGTCTGATGTTTTGTAAGGTTATTACTGTTTCACTCAGTTTTTTTCTGAGTGCTTTTGATTCTCAGTATGAACAATTATGTCAAACAGTTTTAATATTTGTGTACATTTTTATTTTGTGTGGATTTTTTTGGAGGACTTAAGCATATTTTGTGCTAAATGATATTTTTCATAGCATATAGTATATATGTACGTTTTATTGATATTTTGGTACTGTATAGTTTCTTTGGTTTGTTGGTTTTCCTTCCTTTCACTTGTGTATTATTTTAAAAAGGCATGTGTCATTACAACCTCTTCTCATATACCTAATAAATAGTTTATGCTACTGTTTATGTAATTTGAACTGTTTGGATGTAAGTCGTTCATTCTGTTTGGGATTTGTTGTAAAATGTGAAATATGGATCTCAATTAGTATTTGAGAATATATTACCATTAGTTTTTACTTTGTCATTGTTTTTAATAGCTCAAGTTATTTTTCTGTAGAAATAAAAATGAAGACATGAAATGCTTTTTAGTAAAAATCTAGCTATTGCATTGTTTTCTACATTTTATTTTCTAAAAAGTGAATTTCACAGAAGTTAGTCATATGACTTAGAAGGCAGTATTATCAAGGAAAACAAAGTGGTCCAGGCTTATGCTTTTCTTAAAATCTTTATTTGGAAAAGATAGGTACAAGTAATTTTCCTTCTCCATCTGTCTGTCTCTAAAGATAGTAATTGCACACCTGTAAAGTCCTTTGAGAATTCATGGTCAGTATAAAAGATAACAGTTTGATTCTGAAGAGAATGCACCACAAAATCCCTAGAAAACTTGTTTCCAGGTACTGAACTTTTCAAATACTCAATGTAATTTCCTTTTCACAGTTTCATAAATTTCCCCTTTCCGTTCTTTGATTAGATTCTTGCTGTACTGTTCCTTAGGCTTGTGGCTTTTGACATATTATCCTCACAGCCTCAGTTTCTCTGCCTGGTCTGCAAAATGGAAATCCTAATGACAGTTGGTATCATTTTGTTGATTAGTGCCTGTGTCTAACTAGTTGCTAAATACTTTAAAATGTCTTTTGCTCCTTAAGAATGAGAGATAATATCTGCTGTATGCTCCAGGGTCTGGAGATAGTAATGGGAGATAGATGCATCTCAAGAGAAGTTAACAAGAGTGTATAGAAAACCTTTTCTGATGTTGTTGTTCAGTCCTTAAGTCATGTCTGACTCTTTGTGACCCCATGAACTACAGCACACCAGGTTCCTCTGTCCTCCACTATCTCCCAGAGTTTGCCCAAGTTTATATCCATTTAGTTGGTGAGGCTGTCTAACAGTCTCATCCTCTGCCTCCCTCTTAGCCTTTTTGCCTTCAGTCTTTCCCAGCATCAGGGTCTTTTCCAATGAGTCATGTGTTTGCATCAGGTGGCCAAAGTACTGGAGTTTCAGCTTCAGCATCAATCCTTCTAATGAATATTCAGGGTTGATTTCCTATGGGATTGACTGGTTTGATCTCCCTGCAGTCCAAGGGAATCTCAAGAGTCTTCACTAGCACCACAATTTGAAAGCATCAATTCTTTGGCACTGAGCCTTCTTTATGGTCCATCTCTCACATCCATACATGACTACTGCAAAAACCATAGCTTTGACTAGGCTGACCTTTGCTGGCAAAGTGATGTCCCTGCTTTTTAATACACTCCCTAGATTTGTGATAGCTTTCCTTCTAAGGAGCAAGTGTCTTTTAATTTCGTGGCTGCAGTCACCTTCCGTAGTGATTTTTGGAGCTCAAGAAAATAAAATGTCATTGCTTCCCATTCTTTTTCTCTTCCAGCCACTTTCACGAGGAGGTTCTCATATTGGATGGCATGTGTTATATGCCTAAAATGCACTGAGGTGAAAAATATTGGAATCCGCAGTTCTACATGGATGGTTCTTAACTATCCTTCCCAGGAAGATCACTAAAAGAACTTCAAAAATTTAAGTCAGAAACCGCAGTGGTGCCTAGGCATTAGTGTTTTAGAAAGCTCAGCTGATGATTCTGTTGTTAACATAGGTTTAAGAACAAATACTCTGAATTAGTTTTATGTAGTGAGAGCAGTACTGCTCTTTGTATTCATTCTTTCATTTTACTGAGGACTTCTTTACAGATACCCCTGTGATCAACTCATTACAGTATCTTTGTCTTGTGCTTTTATTTATACTCTGGCTATTTTAGTTTAGCCTTCTAGGTATTCTCATTTATTCAACGAACAATAATAATATCCAGTATTTACATACTGCTACTTTTGTGCCAGGCAGTACCACAAGTACTTTATATATTTAACTCATACATTTTCCATGACAACTTTATAGGATAAGATACTGTTATTGCCCCCATTTTACATATTAAGAGACTGAGCCCCAGAGAGGCTAAACACCTTGCTCAGGGTCATATAGCTATTAAGAGCCAGAGCTGTACCTCACTGGTAGAGTCTAAGCTTTACCTTCCAGGCAGTACTATTTCTGTGGTTGGAGTGCTTGCTCCAACTGGAGTACCTGGACTACCAGGGACTCTCTGGGGTGCTGAGATGAACCCAGTGGACAGAACAGAAAAAAAATCATACCAATGGGGTAATTCTAAGGGTACTGCTGATTTTTAGGCAAGATCTAGTCTTAAAATGCTCTACCACGAAGCTATCCAATATAATTACTTATAATTTTGTATAGTTGAAAATCTATGGTATCTTTACTTCAAGAAATGTTTTATTAGTCTAGACTGATTTTGGGGGGTGATGAATAACTGGACATTTATGGAAAAAAAATTCCACACTCATTCTCTAGACAGGTTCAAAAGTGTTTAGTTTTCTCTTATAGGGTTAGACTTGGGCCAGAGGGTACAATTTTATAGTTGGAACTTGCTCAGTTCTCTCTGGATGAAGGGACTTAATATATTTTTCCCTCTTTTTTTTTTCCTAACGGGAAAAAACGTCAAATACATATCCAGGCATTTGTTAATCCTCATTTACCTTTACAGCTTATCTTCATGGTCTCTCATTCTTTGGGCACTGTTGAGTATTATGGGTGGCTAATGAACAAAGCTGATTTGAGCTAAAAATTTGGCTGATAATAGTAACAGAGCTACCCATGCTGATACCAGTTACGTGTATGCAGGAGTTTCCATTTGAGCTCCTGTGGTGGGACTGTGGGAATTTCAGGTCCTGTGGCACAGCCGATGGAAGTATTTTTAGCTCAGAGGCTCTTTCATCAACCCCTGTGTCACACTGCTTAAACAGCTGCTTACTCTGTGTGTGTGTGTAAGCAAGTTCTTCTTCGTCCTCCCCAATGACCTAGATCTGAGACCCTAATTCAGTCCTTCATAAATATAGCTTTGGTTGTGACCTTTAATCTGGGTGCTCTTGTGATTTTCAAGTACATGCTGACAGAGATTTTATGGCAATATAAAAGTATCTGCTTCATGGGTGAAAAAAGATTTTTTAACAAGGAGCTCCCCCAGAACACAGTCACAGACACAAAACCTTAATAGTGGGACAGAATTTACCTAGTAAGAACTTGTGTTTTGAAAGGTTGACTTGAAAGCATTGTGTTCTGTTATAGTCAGAGGAGCACTTTCCTGCCAAAAGGAACATTTCCTGAAACAGTCTGTCATTCTGAGCTTTTGTTCACTCCTGCTCCTTTAGTTTGCTTCAGGATTACTGAGTAGCTAAACAAATTGAAATTGCCTGGATTTCATATCCATCTTTGCTACAAAACTGTGATGCTTTGAAGCCTGGGAAACAAGTGTATTATTTCACTGCCGCTTCCACTGAGGCCGAGCGAGACCCACATTGTATAACTTGTGAGAAAAGGGGTTAGGGAAGCAAGAAGGAATTTTCCTAGGGTACTAGACCTTTTTACCAGCAGGGTTTTAACTCGGTAGTCTGATTTAAAGTTTATGATTTAACTTCACCAAAAAAATCAACTATGAAGTGAATTAAAAAAAAACCAAACCATTGGAATGTGATCCATCTACAACAAACCTTTGTTTTCTTGGAGAGCTTTACCGAGCTCATAATTTGTGAGCAGTTTGCCAGTGCTTGTATGTAACCTGATTGCTGGTCTGCCTTTCCAGTGGGACTGTAAACTCCTCCAGGGCAAGGAGACTGTTTTGTTCATTGTTTATTCCCGGGACTATGCAGAGTGTTCCACAAAAAAGTGTTTTAAATTACTTAATGCCTTGTTGTGATGAAAACATTTTTCTCATAAAGATACAGTAATGATTTGATTCAACAACAAGAAGCCTTTTTCTCTGAATACTTGAAAGATCTCAGAACTTTAAGACAGATACTAACTCAATCTCAAAGGGCGTTTGTATCTAGGATTCTTAACTCAGGTTGTCAAATCTAAACAAAGTCAAAAGTGTAAATATATTTGCAGCTCTTACAAAGTGTTAACAACATCACACAGATGCCTAATCTGATTTATACTCAGAAACTTCATGAATGAAGAGAAGTACATTTAAACTATCAGGGAAAAAAGAACCTGATTCATTCTACTTTTAGCATTGACTTTAAGCATATAATATAGGTTGCTAAAACTGGACTTTTTCAGAAATATGGTATTCACAATAATTCGAATAGCGGATTCTGAGATCATTAGTGCTCACAATATGCTTTAACTCTTACCAGCTGTGACAGGCCACACCATTGCTGTTCCTCAGATTTTGCCTAGAAGCTTTGAAAGAATCTGTTTATAAACTGGAACCAATACTTAAGTGTCACTGGATTAACACTTCAGAATTTCATGTTTACACGTATATTTCACAACTCTCTTTAATATGCTTTAAAGCTGGCTGAGACTTATTTATGTGTTACACAGCTATACTGGGTTCCATAATCTATACCTACTTTCTTTTGAAATTAAATTTACTGCCACAGAAAATTGTGGCGAAAATAAAGCCAAAAGGTGTTGCAGCCTACTAATTGAAAACATGCATTCTGTAACTGGTAAGCATTAGTAGACACTTAGGAGGTTAAGTTTTATTTAGTATTCTTAAAATTTAATACTAACAGAAAACTCAGATTTAAAAATATTAGCAAAATATTCTCAAATAAGCTTAGCTAGAACATACATACATATACATATATATATATATATATATATATAAAGAGAAATTTTGTTTTAAACTTAAAACAAATGTAGACTCTATTCCCAAAGAGAATTCATGCAGAAAAGTTAAGATTTGGCTTAAGATAGTGTTGGAAGTGATTCCTGCCTAGAAGGATCTTAAATCAAAATTAATAGAGGTTCAGTGAAACAGTAGTATATATAAACTATTAAAGTTAATTCCATAAAACTTTTGAGTACCTACTGTTTGCTGGACATTGTGCTCGGCAATATGGATATAGTAATGAACAAGATGTAAGTGCTAGATCGTATGGATTTAGTCATAAATGTAATAAGAGCAAGATTTATAAATGTTTTCTTGTGGCCTAGGTGGAACTATGTGTTGGCAGCTGCTTAAAAAAAAAAATTAGGTGGCTTTTGGCAAATTCATACCATATGCATCTATTTAGGTTGTAGGTAAGTGAATCTTTCAGCTCCTTTCCTCCTTCCCCAGTTAATGAAACACACTATATGCTGGTACCAAGCTTGGTAGTAGCACTAACTTTACTATGTGGTAATTGCTTATCTATTTGATTAGTTCTTACTGGGCTGTGAGCTTTTAGAAAGTAGAGAGCACTCATGTTTACAGGCCAGAGCTTCCTGACTCACTGGACAGATTTAACTGTGGTTAGGTAAGATGTGTAAATTAGTAAGTTGGAAAAGGAAAATTGGAAAAAAGAGAAGAAAGAATAAGGAGGAAGATGGGCAGAGTGGAAAAGAAAGAAATGAGGAATACTGAGAGAAAATAGGAGGTGGCTGGCTCCCTCTCTTCCCTGTCTTATTCAGATGAGCCCAGCTGCGACCTTCTGTCTCAGGGCTCTGGGGAGCATGGTAGCAGTGGTAGTAAAGCCCGGTTTGGACTGAGGTGAGTCTCTAAGTCTTATTGAAACACTACTGCTGTAGGTGTGGTACCCAGAGGACTAAACCACAGCATTCTAGCAAACATTCCAAGCCAGGCAGATGGGGGACATGTTTGTTCCTAGTTGGGCTCCTGAACAGCAGCATTCCCTGATCAGCTGCTCATAAAGTGCAAAGGAGACCGAGGCTTTTTTAGTGTGATGCTCACCAGTCCAGCATTCTTCTCACAGTATAGTGGCAGCATCCTAGAGCTAAGCTTTGAATGATGATTGCATTTGAGTGGGAAATGATATTCCTAAATGTGTGCTTTAGATAAAATTGTATTTTTGCCTCCCAGTTAAAAAGTGTTCATATCAAAAGACAAATGTTTTCAAGTTAATTTTTGGCATCAACATTTGGCAAGCATTTCTATAGGCAACCACGATGCCATACTGTGGGCTCCCCTGGTGGCTTGGTGGTAAAGAATCTGCCTGCAGTACAGGAAACTGCCCTCAATTCAGGAGATGCAGGCCACCCGAGGGTCTGGACCATCTCTTGGAGAAGGGCATGGCAACCCACTCTAGTATTCTTCCTGGGAAATCCCATGGACAGAGGAGCTTGATGGGCTGTAGTCCATGGGGTTGCAAAAGAATCGGACATGACTTGGCGACTAAACCAACACCAGGCCATATTGCAAGCTTGCTTGTTAGAGATTCTTTGAAATGGTTAGTTGAAATATGGTGAAATAATTTCTTACTGAGGTTGTGGTGCCCTTTCTCGTGGCACATCCTCAATTTACCTCATGGAAGAGCAGCTTTAAATTCTGAGACAAAGCTACTTTTCAAAGATTTTGTTTAAAACTAGAGCGAAGTGGGCAAAGAGGAGGGGTCCATTGCTGTGGACACGTTGGTGGGAGAAGTGACTTAATGGAAGGTGATCTTTGGTTCATGTCCCTCCACGCTTCTCTCCTCGTGGGCTGCCAGGCTCTGTGATGGATGTGTGTGGGGGCAAAGCTGTGTTTCCGGTCTTGCCTTTCGGCAACTCTGCCTGTACTTTGGGGGACCAGTGGCTGGAATATAGTTTTAGAGACAACTAGCAGAGAAGGGACTTGTGAAGAAAAAATAGAAAGACATGAAATAACATACTGGGAGCCCTTTGCTGCGTACACAGTCCACCTCTGTCTATGGCAGAGTACTGACTCTCCATTTATTTCCCAGGGCTACAGTCTGCCTGAGATAGGGAGCAGAGAAAAGGTTAGAGGTGCCAGTCTTAGCAGCCTACAGATTGAATTGTTTTTATCTTAGTGTCCCTTTCATTTTGGGAGTTCAGAGTCTCATTTGGTGTTTAAATTTCTTTCAAAATTGTGGTGAAGTAAAATCAAATGTATGATGGAGCTACTAATTCAGGTGCTTAACAGTTTAAACCATTTTTGTTTGGGTTTTCATGCATCAACTCAGTTCATCATTTTGGTTAGCCTGATCATTGCTGACACTGTCCCATGCACCTCGTCAGAAAGGAGCTCAGGAAATCTTTCATATCTTAACGTTCTTCTCCGTCGACTCTCCATGAGGTACTCCTTTTGTGTGCTGGTACACAGCTCCGTGGTAGCGCTTACTATCTGGAGATTGTTCTGTATCCGATTTCTTTAGTGGATCCTGAGCATGTGACTGAGCAGACATCTTCATCACCTGTGAATCTTCTAAACTTTAACCACTGCATGATTATCCCCATATGCCTGCACCAAAGTAGTGCATCCCCGTGATGTTTGGACTAATATAGGTTTTTTGACTTGAAGTATAGTTGGTTTACAACGTTATGTTTCAGGTGTACAGAAAAGAGATTCAATTATACGTATATATTGGCTCTTTTTCAGATTCTTTTCTAATCTACGTTATTACAAGTTATTGGATATAGTTCCCCTAGCTATACAGTAGGTCTTTATTTATCTGTTTTATATATCAGATCAGATCAGATCAGTCGCTCAGTCATGTCCAACTCTTTGTGACCCCATGAATTGCAGCACGCCAGGCCTCCCTGTCCATCACCAACTCCCGGAGTTCACTGAGACTCACGTCCATTGAGTCAGTGATGCCATCCAGCCATCTCATCCTCTGGCGTCCCCTTCTCCTCCTGCCCCCAATCCCTCCCAGCATCAGGGTCTTTTCCAATGAATCAACTCTTCGCATGAGGTGGCCAAAGTACTGGAGTTTCAGCTTTAGCATCATTCCTTCCAAAGAAATCCCAGGGCTGATCATCAGAATGGACTGGTTGGATCTCCTTGCAGTCCAAGGGACTCTCAAGAGGCTTCTCCAACACCACACTTCAAAAGCATCAATTCTTCGGCACTCAGGCTTCTTTACAGTCCAACTCTCACAACCATACATGACCACAGGAAAAACCATAGCCATGACTAGACGAAACTTTGTTGGCAAAGTAATGTCTCTGCTTTTGAATATGCTGTCTAGGTTGGTCATAACTTTCCTTCCAAGGAGTAAGCGTCTTTTAATTTCATGGCTGAAGTCACCATCTGCAGTGATTTTGGAGCCCAGAAAAATAAAGTCTGACACTGTTTCCACTGTTTCCTCATCTATTTCCCATGAAGTGATGGGACCGGATGCCATGATCTTCGTTTTCTGAATGTTGAGCTTTAAGCCAACTTTTTCACTCTCCACTTTCACTTTCATCAAGAGGCTTTTGAGTTCCTCTTCACTTTCTGCCATAAGGGTGGTGTCATCTGCATATCTGAGGTTATTGAGATTTCTCCTGGCAATATTGATTCCAGCTTGTGCTTCTTCCAGTCCAGCGTTTCTTATGATGTACTCTGCATATAAGTTAAATAAACAGGGCGACAATATACAGCCTTGACGAACTCCTTTTCCTATTTGGAACCAGTCTGTTGTTCCATGTCCAGTTCTAACTGTTGCTTCCTGACCTGCATACAAATTTCTCAAGAGGCAGATCAGGTGGTCTGGTATTCCCATCTCTTTCAGAATTTTCCACAGTTTATTGTGATGCACACAGTTAAAGGCTTTGGCATAGTCAATAAAGCAGAAATAGATGTTTTTCTGGAACTCTCTTGGATTTTCTATGATCCAGCAGATGTTGGCAATTTGATCTCTGGTTCCTCTGCCTTTTCTAAAACCAGCTTGAACATCAGGAAGTTCACGGTTCACATATTGCTGAAGCCTGGCTTGGAGAATTTTGAGCATTACTTTACTAGCGTGTGAGATGAGTGCAATTGTGCAGTAGTTTGAGCATTCTTTGGCATTGCCTTTGTTTGGGATTGGAATGAAAACTGACCTTTTCCAGTCCTGTGGCCACTGCTGAGTTTTCTAAATTTGCTGGCATATTGAGTGCAGCACTTTCACAGCACCATCTTTCAGGATTTGGAATAGCTCAACTGGAATTCCATCACCTCCACTAGCTTTGTTCATAGTGATGCTTCCTAAGGCTCACTTGACTTCACATTCTAGGATAGTAGTATATATCTGTTAATTCTAAACTCCTAATTTATCCCTCTCCCTCCCCTTTTGATAACTGTAAGTGTGTTTTCCGTGTCTGTGAATCGATTTTTGTTTTGTAAATCAGTTCGTTTGTATCATGTTTTTCTAGATTCCACATGAGTGACACCATATGATATTTGTCTTTCTCTGTCAGACTTCACTTAATATGATAATCTCTTGGTCTATCCGTGTTGCTATAAATACCATTGTTTTACTCTTTTTATGGCTGAGTAACACACACACATACACACACACACACACGCATCTCATCTTTATACATTCATCTGTCAGTGGGTGGGCATTTAGGTTGCTTCCATGTCTTGGCTATTGTAAATAGTGCTGCTGTAAACATTGAGGTACATGTATCTTTCAAATCAGCTTACTCTGGATATTTGCCCAGGAGGGGATTGTAGGATCATATACTAGTTCTATTATTAGTTTTTAAGGAAGTTCCATACTGCTCTCAGTAGTGACTAGATCAATTTACATTCCTACCAGTGGTGTAGGAGGACTCCTTTTTCTCCACACACTCTCCAGCATTTATTATTTGTAGATATTAAGCACCTTTTCATGTACCTGTTAGCCATCTGTGTGTCTTCTTTGGAGAAATGTCTATTTAGGTCTTCTGCCCAATTTTTGATTGATTGTTATTTTTTGACATTAAGCTGTATGAGCAATTTATATATTTTGGAAATTAATCTCTTATTGGTCATAATACTTGCAAATATTTTCTTCCATCCCATAGGTTGTTTTTTGTTTCATTTATGATTTTCTTTGCTGTGTAAAACAAGCAAAGAAATTTTGTTGTTTTTTGTTTCATTTATGATTTTCTTTGCTGTGTAAAACAAGCAAATAAATTTTAAATTTATTTAGGTCCCATTTGTTCTTATTTCCATTACTCTAGGAGATGTATTCAAAAAGTTATTGCTGCGATTTATGTCAAAGAGTATTCTGTTTTCCTCTAGGGACTTGATGGTATCTGGTCTTACATTTAGATCTTTAATCCATTTTGAGATTACTTTTGTATATAGTGTTAGAGAATGTTCTGATTTCATTCTTTTACATGTAGTTGTCCAGTTTTCTCAGCATCACTTATTGAAGACAGTGTCTTTTCTCCATTGTATATTCTTGCCTGCTCTGTCTTAAGTTAATTGGCTATAAGTACATGGATTTATTTCTGGGCTTTTTATTTTGTTCCATGGACCTGTGTGTCTCTTTTTGTGCTAGTACCATACTGTTTTGATTACTGTAGCTTTGTAGTATAATTTGAAGTCAGAGAGCATGATTCCTCCAGCTTTGTTCATCTTAAAATGTTTTTGATTCTTTGGGGTCATTTGTGTTTGCATAAAAATTAAAGCATTTTTTTTTTGTCCTAGTTCTGTGAAAAATGTCATTGGTAGTTTGATAGTTATTACATTGAGTCTGTAGATTGCCTTGGGTATTATGGTCATTTTTAACAATATTAATTCTTCTAATCCAAGAACATGATACATCTTTCCATCTGTGTGTGTCGTCTTTCATTTCTCTTATGAATGTCTTAAAGTTTGCAGAGTACGGTTGTTTTGTTTCCTTAGTATTTTATTCTTTTTGATACAATAGTAAATGGAATTATATCCAAATTTATCTTTCTGACATTTCTGTGTTATTGTTTAGAAATGCAACAGATTTCTGTATGTTAGTTTTATGTCCTGCAACTTTACTGAATTCATTGAGCTCTATTAGTTTTCTGGTAGCATCTTTCGGATTTTTCTATGTATAGTATCATGTCATCTGCAAACAATGACAATTTTTCTCTCCTTTTCCAGTACAAATTCCTTTTGTTTTTCTTCTATGATGGCTGTATCTAGGAGTGCCAAGACTATATTGAATAAAATGACAAGAGTGGACATCCTTGTTTCCTGATCTTAGAGGAAGTGCTTTCAGCTTTTCATTGTTGAGTATGATGTTAGATGTGGGTTTGTCATCTATGACCGTTATTATGTTGAGGTATGTTCCCTTTGTTGGGTTCCCAGATGGCTCAGTGGTAAAGAATTCACCTGCAAATGCAGGAGACGCAGGAGATGTGGGTTTAATCCCTGGGTTAGGAAGATCCCCTGGAGTAGGAAATGGCAAACTGCTCCAGTATTCTTGCCTGGAAGATTTCATGGATAGAGGAGCCTGGAAGGCTACAGTCCATGAGGTCACAGAGTCAGACATGACTGAGCACACATGATGTTTCCTCTATGACCACTTTCTGTAGAGTTTTTAAAATTATAAATGGATGTTCAATTTTACCAAAGCTTTTCCTTCATCTCTTGAGATGCCCATATGGTTTCTATTATTCAATGTGTTAATGTGATGTATCACATTGGTTTATTTGCAGATACTGAAAAGTCTTCATATCCCTGGGATAAATCCCACTTGATTATTGTATGTGATCCTTTTAATGTATTGTTGGAGTCTGTTTGCTAGGATTTTGTTGAGGATTTTTGCATCTATGTTCATCAATGATACTGGCTTGTAATTTTCTTTTCCTGTGAAATTTTTGTCTAGTTTAGGTTTCAGGGTGACAGTGGCCTCATAGTATAGATTCTCGCATGTTTCTTTCTCTACAGTTTTTGTACTAGTTTAAGAAGGATAGGTGTTAACTCTTCTCTGAATGTTCGATAGAATTCACCTGGGAAACTGCCTGGTTCTGGTCTTTTGTTTTTTGGGCGGTTTAAAATTACTGATTCAGTTTCAGTACTGGTAATTGATCTGCTCATATTTTCTATTTCTTCCTGGCTCAGTCTTGAGGGATTGTACTTGAGAATATGTCCTTTTCTTCTAGTTTGTCTGTTTTATTTGCATGTAATTGCTCTTAGTAGTCGCTTAGGGTCCTTTGTATTTCTGTGTTTTCAGTTGTAACTTCTCCTTTCTCATTTCTAATCTTACTGATTTGAGCCCTCTCCTTTTTTTTCTTGATGAGTCTGGCTAAAGGTTTATCAATTTTCTTTATATTTTCAGAGAACCAGTTTTTAGTTTCATTGATCTTTTTTATTTGGATTTTTAGTCTCTATTTCATGTATTTCTGCTCTGATCTTTATGGATTTCTTCTAACTTTGGGTTTTATTTGTTCTTTCTGTAGTTTATATATGATTAGGTTGTTGGATAATAATGACTGGCTTATCCTTATTTGTGTTAAAAGATGCAGAAGAGTAAATCAGAGTGTCTCCTATAATAGATAAATCTGTACTTGCCAGGTACAAATTTAATGTGGTCTGTGGAATATGGAAGCAAAATGGATTTCATTTTATATCAACAAAGAGTTTTATAAGAAATTAAAATCATATCTCATAAATATATATTTATAAAGGATTAAATACTACTGACAAAGGGCATTTTTTCCCCTGGTTTCCTAAACTTTGAAGCCAGGCTCATGATAACATTTACTTTTTAAGTCCTTGCTTTTGCAATTAAGAATGCTAGATTTCCCCCCTGTGCCATTCGTTACTGGGAGAGGATCTAGAAGTTTATTTTTATTTGTGGGAAAATGTTTTTAAACTGTTGAACCTCATAAGAAGGATATGAAATCATATTTTCTTTGATAATAGCCAGTCAAGATAAATGAATTGACAGGATGGTACAGAATGTACAACTTAGAATTTTTAAGATATATTTGAAACATAAATGAAACATTAACAGAAATCTCACAGGAGACTTTCGGCTGCAGTCTATTGCTGGTAGTTTATAGCTTGTGAAGAATGTTAAGGTTAAATAAGGGTTGAAGGGATATTGCAGATGTTACTCTTCTGTCAAGTATAGTCATTTGCACACCTGCAACGCTAGGGTCTTCTTTTAATGTGGATTAAAGCTCACTAGGGGCCAGACTGCTTCCAGATTTATTTCCTGCTCACTTTGTTCTCTTTTCCACTGTGCTCTTCTGTGTCCTCACTCTCATTTATTTAACCTATTTTTGTAGAGGAAGTTGTTCTTGTGGATTTTGGATTTTCTTGTAATATAAAAAAATATGGAATCATTGAGATTCCAATTAAAGTTATTTTTGCTGTCCAATTATTGTTATCATTAGTAAGGTGTTTATAAAGGGAGCCTAGTAACTGTATTCTTTGGGGAAAGAGGAACATCTGGAAAATTCTGTATAATAGTAAAAATGGAAACAGATGCATAATTGCTAACCTGCCTCCTGTCAGAAATCTGTTAGTAATAATTTAGAAAAAAATTTTATTCTGCTTACCCATGAAAGATAAATATGTACTTAAAATATTAAATTGGTGAAAGTGAAATGAATAGTTTTATAATAGTATTAGTGATTTTGGTGAAAAGTCTTACATTTCCAAAAGTAACAATTTTGCCCATAAAATGTAGGAGTTAAAATACAATAACTTTTGATATGACTTGCCAAACAGATATAAATTCTTTAATAATTTATGTGGTCAAAAATGCAGCATGTTACCACTTTCAAAAATGATTTAATTATAAAAATAAACCAAAAATACAGAGTTCTTAAAAAAAAAAACTAGTTTCAAAAATGATTTAATTATAAAAATAAACCAAAAATACAGAGTTGTTAAAAAAAAAAAAACTAGTTTTTTTTTTCTTTTTTTGAAATAATTTTTCTTTGTGTGCTTATTTGCTAAGTCATGTTTGATTCTTTGCAACCCTATGGACTGTAGCCTGCCAGGCACCTCTGTCCATGGGATTTCCCAGGCAAGAATACTGGAGTGGATTGCCATTTCCTTTTCCAGGGGATCATCCTGACTTGAGGATTGAACCCAAGTCTCCTGCATTGGCAGGTGAATTCTTTACCACCTGAGAAGCTCTACTTTTCTTTATATAATGTAATTTGACTCCTTAAATGTGTGCTGTTCCTAAAATGGCATTCTGTTTGATAGGTGTCCCCTGTACCCTACTCCAGATCTCCTGCTGTGTTTCTCTGGTGAGTTGTTTAAGACTTGAGCAGCAAAAGCATCCCCTTTTATAGGGTAAAAGCTTTCAGTGGTAGATCCTCTCTCCTTGACATTAGACAGTATGATTATGTTATCAAGTCTGTATATTGCCTTTTGGAAATACATTGACAAATAGTCCTTTTAAAGCAAAGTTTATACAGAGAACAAAACTCTCATACACGTATTATTCACATTTCTGTGCTGCTTTAAATTGATGTTTGTCAGTCATTTCATTCACAAATTCAACAAATTATCTGTGGAATACCCAGTGTGCCAGCTCCTAGGTTAGGCATCAGAACAGACAAAAATCTTTCTCTCATGGAGCTCATGTTCTTTAAATCCTATTACCTGTTAACTGATGCTTTCATTCAGAATTAGCTTTTTTTTAAATTCCCCTAGTAATTATTTATTGCTATTCTTACAGCTTCCCCGGTGGCTCATATGATGAATCCATCTGTAGTGTGGGAGACCTGGGTTTGATCCCTGGTTTGGGAAGATTCCCTGGAGGAGGGCCTGGCAGCCCATGGAGATTCTCTTGCCTGGAGAATCTCCATGGACAGAGGAGCCAGGCAGGCTACAGTCCTTGGGGTCACAATGAGTCAGAGACGACTTGAGTAACTAAGCACCTTCCTATGGCAGCCAGCAGTGCTGAGCTGCTTAGTAGAAGTCGAAGGTATCTGTGCTATAATATGAAAGATTTAACTCACATGAAATTTTTGTGATTAAAAGGAAAAAGAGAAAAGTTGCTCGATGAACAGGATGAGTATACAAGTTACCACCAAGACAGTACAGTATAATGGAGAGGTGACTGGAATGTGAGTCAAAAGACATTTCATCACTTAATTCTGTGAATTGGTGACTCACTTTTCTGCTTCTTTTCTCAGCAGACTAACTCATAGTAACCGAGAGAAATGCCTGCCATATTAGCTTCATGCAAGGTGTTTATAAACACTCGATAAGATCGTATATGAGAAAACATTTAGATCTGAACATATTTAAGGTCTTTTATAACATTGCTTAAGCATTTTATTAGGAAATGTGAACATACAAGGTGGATTTGTGGCTTTCAGTAATTTGAATTTGCAATGATGTTAAATTATCCATAACTTCTAATTAATGGATTTAATGATTGAAGCATTGTAAAATCTTGGTATTTCTTCACACCAATCGCTACCGAAGTTACTGCAAGAAATGGCATACATGATTGGATGAGATGCTATTTTATTTGGACAGGAATAACACACAGTAAGAAGTTGGATTATTTACAAAGACAGAATTATGTTCTGATACAGTACATTTAAGGAAATAGTTCCAAAGAGTCAAAGGTAGATTTTTTCCAAAGTGTATTCTTATTTTAAAATTTTTACTGCTTTGTAACTTTTGAAATAGAGTTGATACACAATGTTGTGTTAATTTCTGCTGTACAGTATAGTGATTCAGTTATTTCATATATATTCTTTTTTAATATTCTTTTCATTATGATTTATTTTAGAATATTGAATATAGTCCCTTCCTATACAGTAAGACCTTGTTGTTTATCCATTCTATATATACCAGTTTGCATCTGCTAACTCTGAACTCCCAATCTATCCCTATATAATCCATATTTAATAACTTACATTTGCTAACCTGAACCTCCTGGTCCATTTCTCTTCCTACCCTTGGAAACCACAGATCTATTCTCTGTGAACCTGTTTCTGTTTCATAAAAGTTCTTTTGTGTCATACTTTAGATTCCACATTTAAGTAATATCATATGGTATTTGCCGTTCTCTTTCTGACTTTCTTCACTTCTTATGACAATCTCTAGTTGTATCCATGTTGCTGCAAATGGCATTTCATTCTTTCTTATGGCTGACTAGTATTCCACTATATATGTGCACCACATCTTCTTTATCCATTCATCTGTTGATGGGCATTTAGGTTGCTTCCATGTCTTGACTCCTGTAAATAGTGCTGCCATGAACATAGGGGTGCATATATGTTTATGAATTATATTTTTATCTGGATATATGCCCAGGCATGGGATTAGGGAATCATACGGTAGCTCTATTTTTAGTTTTTTGAGGAACCTTCATACTGTTTTCCATAGTGGGTGCACCAACTTACATTCCCACCCACAGTGTAGGAGAGTTCCCTTTTCTCCACACCCTCTCCAGCATTTATTGTGTGTAGATTTTTTTGATGGCCATTTCCAATGTGAGGTGATCATCATTGTATTTTGATTGCATTTCTGTGATAATTAGCAATGTTAAGCATCTCCAAAGTGTATTCTACAGAGCATGGTAAGATGTTAGTGGTTGCTTTTTGACTCCAGGGTTAAATAATTAGCTATTAATTTATTGTAAAACTTATCAGAGCTTGTAACATGCTGATATGTATAGTGAAATTTTCAGAGGGCTTACAAAATTTGTGGCATTTTCCAGCAGTATTTAAGAATGGGTATTTTGTGGTCCTGGTACCAGCAGGATCACCATCACTGGGACTACACCCCAAACCTCCTAAATCAGAATTTCTGAAGGTAGGGCTAATACTCTGTTTTAGTAAGCCCTCCAGGTAATCCTGATGTATGTGAGAACCATTGTCTTGGGTTCTAGGAACATAGTTTGGAAAGTAAAGAGCTAATGAAATTAAAATATGTATGCTTCAGCAAGCCATTGTTTTATTCTGAGTAGTAATATTTAGGACTCAAGAGTTCATGTAGGGGTGTGTGTGTATGTGTGTGTGTGTGTGTGTGTGAGATCATCAAAGGAAAAAAAAAGTAAATTCATTCTTGCCAAGTAAGATAGGTGTGGTAGAATTAAAAAGGTGTTGAAAGTTTATGATTCAGGATTTAGCAAAAGTGGAGTTGGATTAGCTTTAGATTATACATCTCTCTTTATAATACCACACCCTGACAACTTCAGATTTATACTTTTGTAAATTGAAAATGTGCATACTTGCATATTTTGGACTACAAAATGCTCAGGATTTAAATTTTCTTAAAGGGTTATGCTGTTATTCTTTTTGTTTGTTTTTTTTAAAGCTTCCTGGCTCTCTTAGTTTATTCCAACATGTTACAATTTTCTTATGATACTCTTAGGAATGTTTTTTAACAGTTCCTTATTGGCTGCTTAGTAGGGGATTGGTAGGCGCTGTGCTAAGTCTTGAACATACGTTTGTAAATACAGTGCTGATCATCACAGAGCTTGTAGAGTATGGGAAGGTGGAGGCCAGGAAACAAGATGCTGCCTGAGGAGTGAAGTGCCTCTCTGGTAAGGAAGTCCAGGATACTAGACAAGAAACAAGGACACGTGATCTAGACCTTTGGCATTATGTAAGGTTTCTTGGAGGTAATGTTGAATAAAATGTTGTGATTTGATAGAAGCAGTTTATTAAATTTCACAGCATTAACTTGAAAAATAGTGCAGGAATATTCTAACTCATTTCTAATTTGGGAAGGAAAAACAGTACTTACTTTGGGAGCATTTCTGATTAGTGGCCAGTTGATCGTGTGGGTTAAAATGCAATGCATCTGTTGATTGAAAAAAACAGAGATGTTTTTTCTATCATAGTAAAAACAAAGATCATATCATCCTGAATTTTAAAAAATTGGAAATGAAACTTCATCATCACATGTGTGTTTTATTATCCAAACATTCTGATAAGTAATGTATTTAGTCTGACATAATAAAAAATATTTACATCAAATAAATATGTAAGTAATAATTTTTTGGACACCTTCAAAAGGGAAAATCCCAAAATTTATCAAAAATAATATTAAAAGTATTTATGAGTTAAAAACCTTTTCTAGGAATGCTAATGTGTAAATACCATGTGTGATTATAGAATTCTACTCATTTATGTATGTACTTTTGTGTGGTACAGTGTATTTCTTTTTATGAATATAATTTTATCTCTTTAAAGGAGTAAGCTATTCATACTGTGTCAATAAAGCTAGTGTTAATTTTAAAATTCTAGTGTTTAATATATTTTTTGAGTCACTGGGTTTTATTAGCTATTAATTATATCAGCCCTACAGATAGGATTTTATTCTGTGTAGTTTATCATTTTAGTTTCTTCTTCCCTTCCTGCTTAAAAACTCTACCAGGTACTGTTATTACTGTGGTTTCCTTTTGGAAAATCACCTCTAGATACTGCCGTATTGTATCAGATAGTAGAGGTAGCTGTAATGATGTTGATAATTTCCTGGATTTACTACTGGAGGTAAATGACACTATAATGTCATTTAATACCAGACACTATTAATACTCCAGATAACCAGAGTCCCTAAGAGTTGATGGAGGAAGGTTTATTTGTACCTTAGAGGAGCTGATGACTTGATTGAGGTCAGTAATCATGTAGAAAGGGAGTATGAAAGTCATACTGCATAGGTTACATAGGCACTGAGCATTTACATTAAGCACATGATTTAGCTTTTCTGGGCATTAGTTTCCTCATCCTTAAAATGTACCTGCTTTATAGACTGTAATGAGCATTTTGAAAGTTAATTAATGTAAAGTACTTAGATTGTGGCACATAGTCAATGATCAACAAATGTTAGGAATTATCATGTTTCATTCAGCCTTTAATAATCCTTCATTTTTAGGGTAAAGAAGATACTGTTGTTAACAAGGCCCATAAAACAGCCCCATATTCTGTCCAGTGTCCCTTGCCCACACCTTTTCCCCCCTGAATGTTCAAGCTACTTTCTGTCTTTGGGAGGTTTTATAGCTGTTTGTTACTGTCTCTCCTGAAATATTTTTTTCTTCATCTTTTCTTGGACAACTGATTTTTTTCTTGTGCTTAAAGTTTGAGCTCAAAAAGCAAATTCTTAGCTTAACCTTTCCAGATATTACCCCACCAGCCCTCCATACCTCCAATCTAGATATTGCTCCCTGTTCCTAGCTGTGTTCATATAGAATTTTAAGTTTATGATGATGCAATTAGTTTATTTGTTGTTTCTTTACTCCATAGCATACTATGGACCCCAAACTGTTCTTAGCACATAGGAGATGCTAAATAAATATTTGAATGTGTATGTGTGGAAGGGAGTGAGTAACATGAATCAATGAGTTTCCCTGTAGGTACTTGAGTATGATGCATGTTTGGGTACTGTAAACACTGGTACCAGATAATCCTGATACATAAATGAGACATTTTTTATTGTTCTTGATTCTTGAGAAGATAAATGCGTCACTGTGTGCAGGGGTATTTGAGAACTACCAATACAGAGTAAGTGGGCTTGGTTTGACTGATTAAATGGTGAAAAAGTCTTCTTTGGTTTTTGCAAATCATGTGAAACAGAGTAGAAGTATTTGTGTTTGAAGTATGCTAACAGTGGTATACCTGGGCCTTTAAATATCACCAGCTTCGACAGTGTCCCCAGGCTGCTGTGGGGCTACAGGAGGCACAGTTGTGTTCCCTGGTATGCATCTGCAGGTGATCACCCTGAGGCCGTTGGCCTGCAGGAAGTCGTTGAGAATCAGTAAGCTGGACTCGGAGGCTCCTGACTGAGCTTTACAAGTACAGATTTGTTTGCAGGAGAGACTAGTTCCATTAGGTTGAATTCATTAGCTGCTTATCTTCCTTTTCTCCTGTCCTTTTCCCCCTTATACGTACAATTCTACTTTAGGTGGTTTCTCCTTTCATATCCCAGCTTCCTCCAATTTTGCATACTTGAAAATATCCCCCCTTTCTCCCCCTACAACTTACAAGCAGTGAAAAACTGATCAAAGTTAAACCATTTCAAAGGCATTAAACTCCTGTTTGACTGAGAGATTAAGGTTTGGCACACGAACTGAAATTCTATAGTTTAGAATCTTGTGAACCAGAATCAATAAAATGGTTCATCAGAATGGGAGTGTTTTCTACTTTCTGGATCACTGATTATTTAGTACAGAAAGTTTGGCATCACCAAAGCACATCGTTTAGCTGCTCATCCATGCCTTACTCTGAAAAGGAAATGGCAGTACCTACTTTGTTATTTTCTACTCGCTAAGCCGTGTCTGACTCATTGTGACCCCATGAACTGCAGCATGACAGGCTTCCCTGTCCTTTACTATCTCCCGGAGCTTGCTTAAACTCATGTCCATTGAGTCGGTGATGCCATCCAACCATTTCATCCTCTGTTGCCCCCTTCTCCCCTCAGTCTTTCCCAGCATGAGGGTCTTTTCTAACGAGTCAGTTCTTTGCATCAGGTAGCCAAAGTAAACTGGAGCTTCAGCTTCAGTTGTTCCAATGAATATTCAGGGTTGGTTTCCTTTGGGATTGACTGGTTTGATGTCCTTGTAGTCCAAGGGACTCTCAAGAGTCTTCTCTAGCACCACAATTCAAAAGCATCAGTTCTTTGGTGCTAAGCCTTCTTTATTCAACTCCAACGTCTATACATGACTACTGGAAAAACTATAACTTAACTATATGGACTTTTGTTTGCAAAGTGATACTTTTTAATACACTGTCTTGGTTTGTCATAGCTTTCCTTCCAAGGAACAAGTGTCTTTTAATTTGATGGCTGCAGTCACCATCTGCAGTGATTTTGGAGCCCAAGAAAATAAATTTGTTACTGCTTCCACTTTTTCCTCTTCCATTTGCTATGAAGTGATGGGACCGGGTGCCATGATCTTAGTTTTTTGAATATACCTTCTTTAGATATTTTGATAATAAAAGGGACTGATTTTTCCTCCACTGATTGAACTCAACAGTTCCTAAGAAAGAGGCTGACATTATAATCACAGAATAATCTTTGCGATTTTTTTTTTTCTTTGAAACTGTCCTTCAGAAAAGCTATAGTAGTAGTCCTTCTCACTGGGATGAGGCCTTATCCATTTTAAAACCATATTCTTGTGCAATCTCTAGGCCTGTTTGGGAAAACATTGATGAGTTTGTCTGAGTCATCTTTGGTTATGTAGATAATCATAAAGAGTTTTCTGTAGGTGTTTTGGTTTTCTGTAGCAGCAAGGGTTATCTTTACAGCAGTGTTAAAATAGAAGACATAATTTATTCCCTTTTTTGGGGGGCATTTTTTTGGCAGCAGTGTTCACAGAAGAGCTTCAAGTACAAAGTCATTCCCTGTGCATGCTAACATTGAAGTTGTTTTCTTAAATGACTTCTAAAAATGGAATATTCTTCTAGTAAGGTTAACAAGCTTTCAGAATTGCAATAAATTAATCAGTTGGCAAAATATTTTCTGTTGATATAGTGATAATCTCTTTGGTGATAAGCAAATATGGCCATAAAGATACAATTATATATATATATATACACACACATGTACATATTTTAGGTGCCGGTTTATATTGAGAATATTTATTATGTGTAAGTTTTATAAAACTGTACTATATAAAGATTCTATCTCCAAAGATCATGATACATTTTATTAAAATGTGAGATTGCCATTCACTGAAAAGCCATCATGTTTCCTACCAATGGTCGTTAATTGGGGAATGAGGAAAGTAACTGCAAATGAAGTGAATCTTAGTAATGTTTCTTAGTAGGTTTTCTAATCTTTAGTAATTGTCCCTAGTGAGCCACTTAAAGGAGATAACTGCTGGAAAAATGGAAGGGCATTGTTCTAATAATGACTCACTTACATGTGTTCCTTTAGCATGGACCTTTTTAAAGCCTTGGTGCAACAGAATAAAAAGTGCTTAGAATTTGCTTTTTTTTTTTAAGAATCATTTAACTTACTAGATTTTTTAGATACATGGTACAAAACTCAAAAACTACAATGTGAACTTCCTCCTCCTCTTCTATACACTCAGAAGTCCTCACAGAGAAAAAGACTGACGGAGAGATTGTATGTGTACATGTACACATATATATAAATGGAAATATACAGAACAGTGTATATAGCATGTATAAAATGTTTTATATGTGTATTTCTTGCTTTTAAATATAAGGTAGGGTAGCTATACATATGTTCCGTATCTTCAGTTCAGTCACTCAGTCATGTCCGACTCTTTGAGACCCCGTGGACTGCAGCACGCCAGGCTTCCCTGTCCATCACCACTCCCGGAGCCTGCTCAAACTCGCGTCCATCGAGTCGGTGATGCCATTCAATCGTCTCATCCTTTGTCGTCCCATTCTTCTCCTGCCTTCAATCTTTCCCAGCATCCAGGTCTTTTCCAATGAGTCAGTTCTTCACATCAGGTGGCCAAAGTATTGGAGCTTCAGCTTCAGCATCAATCCTTCCCATGAATATTCAGGACTGATTTCCTTTTGGATTTGATCTCCTTGCAGTCCAAGGGACTCTCAAGAGTCTTCTCCAACACCACAGTTCAAAAGCATCAATTCTTCGGCACTCAGGTTTCTTTATGGTCCAACTCTCACATCCATACATGGATACTGGAAAAACCGTAGCTTTGACTAAATGATCTTTGTCGGCAAAGTAGTGTCTGTGCTTTTTGATATGCTCTTTAGGTTTGTCATAGCTTTTCTTCCAACAAGCAAGCGTCTTTTAATTTCATGGCTGCAGTCACCATCTGCAGTGATTTTGGAGCCCAAAAAAAGAAAGTCTGTCACTGTTTCCATTGTTTCCCCATCTATTTGCCGTGAAGTGATGGGGCCAGATGCCATGATCTTCATTTTTTGAATGTTGAGTTTTAAGCCAGCTATTTCACTCTCCTCTTTCACTTTCATCAAGAGCTTCTTTAGTTCCTTTTCACTTTCTGCCATAAGGGTGGTGTCATCTGCATATCTGAGGTTACTGAAATTTCTCCCAGCAATCTTGATTCCAGCTTGTGCTTCATCCAGCCCAGCGTTTCGCATGATGTACTCTGCATAGAAGTTAAATAATCAGGGTGACGATAGACAGGCTTGTGTACTCCTTTCCCAATTTGGAACCAGTCCATTGTTCCATGTCCTGTTCTAACTGTTACTTCTTGGCCTGCCTACAGATTTCACAGGAGTCAGGTAAGGTGGTCTGGTAATCCCATCTCTTTCAGAATTTTCCACAGTTTGTTGTGATCTTCACAGTCAAGGGCTTTGATGTAGTCAATAAAGAAGAAGTAGATGTTTTCTGGAACTCTCTTGCTTTTTCTGTGATCTGGTGGATGTTGGTAATTTGATCTCTGGTTCCTCTGCCTTTTGTACATCAAGCTTGTACATCTTAAGGTTCTTGGTTCATGTACTGTTGAAACCCAGCTTGGAGAATTTTGAACATTACTTTGCTAATGTGTGAGATGAGTGCAATTGTGCAGTAGTTTGAACATTCTTTGGCATGGCCTTTCTCTGGGATTGGAATGAAAGCTGACCTTTTCCAGTCCTGTGGCCACAGCTGAGTTTTCCAAATTTGGTGACATATTGAGTGCAGCGTCTTCTTTTAGGATTTGAAATAGCTCGACTGGAATCCCATCACCTGCAGTAGCTTTGTTCATACTGATGCTTCCTAAGGCTCACTTGACTTTAGATTCCAGGATGTCTGGCTCTGGGTAACTGATCATGCCATTGTGGTTATCTGGGTCATCAAGATCTTTTTTGTATAGTTCTTCAGTGTATTCTTGCCACCTCTTCTTAATATCTTCTGATTTTGTTAGGTCCATACCATTTCTGTCCTTTTTTGAGCCCGTCTTTGCATGAAATGTTCCCTTGGTATCTCTAATTTTCTTGAAGAGATAGATCCCTAGTCTTTCCCATTCTATTGTTTTCCTCTATTTCTTTGCATTGATTACTTTTTTCACTTAACATATAAAGCTATATCATTCCTTTAAACGCTACATACAATTATGTTAAATGTCGTGTATAGATATAATGTATTTGGTTTTTCCAGTCATTTGTTTTTCATGAACATGTGTGCCTGTAACTTCAGGAACATTTCCTAGAGCATAGAGAATTGTATACCAGATAGTTTGTACCCATTCCATGCCCGCCCACAGTATGTGAGTTTCTGCTACAGTAAACATTTTATCAAACTCTTAAATTTTTGCAAAGCTTAGATAAAGAAAAAATGCTGTCTCTTTGATGGTTTTACTTTGCATTTTTCATATCAGAGGTGCTGTGCATTTTTTCATATACTTAACCACTTATGTTTGAATTTTTGTAAAAATATTTCCATAGTGATTATTTTTCATACATTGTTGCTGCTGCTGCTGCTGCTAAGTCGCCTCAGTCGTGTCCGACTCTATGCGACCCCATAGACAGCAGCCCACCAGGCTCCCCTGTCCCTGGGATTCTCCAGGCAAGAACACTGGAGTGGGTTGCCATTTCCTTCTCCAATGCATGAAAGTGAAAAGTCAAAGTGAAGTCGCTCAGTTGTGTCCGACTCTTCGCGACCCCATGGACTGCAGCCCACCAGGCTCCTCCGTCCATGGGCTTTTCCAGACAAGAGTGCTGGAGTGGGGTGCCACTGCCTTCTCCATCATACATTGTTGGTCTTTGTTTTGGTTTATTTTTAGGACCTTTTTGTCCTTTGTGGTGAAAGTATTTATTCAATTTGTATTTTGACTTCACTTGTGATTTTTTTGTCCCAGAAGCACAGGTGACATTTCTTTTTTGCCATTTACTCTGTGACACTCTTTTAAACCATTTAATTTGTCCTTATAAATGTAATCTGTAATAAAATTAAAAAATCCATGAGAAATTAAGTAACTTGCCTACAGTCTCAGAGTTAAGTCAAACTCAGATAGTCTGACCCCAAACCCTATCCTCTTAACTACTATAGTATACTACTTGTTTGTTTTTCTTAAAGAATAAAGATGTAATTTTCCTGAATTAAAAAATAATCTTAATTCATGAGATTTTTTTCTTCTTGATATGGGCCACTTATAATTAGCAGATATATATTTTAATTATTTTTTTTCCCACAAATAGAAGTACAGGGACTGATTTACTACTTACTTCAAAGTAAAATTGAGAATTATTTGTTCATGGGTTAGAATTCTTATTTACTCTGATTGGATTTTGCTGTCTTACTTTAATGTTTTTTTCAGCTTTTTCACAAAACTGTTATATGTTACAGCAACTGCCTCTCAGACTCTCTTAAACAGTGAAAGAAATGTATTGGTTCACAAAATAAAATTCAGGGACACTAGGCTTCAGGCGAGGTTTGATCCAGAGGCTCAGGGCGTTCTTGGGATCCGGCTTTGTTTCCTGAGATACTCCAGACTCTGCACTTTGCTCCATCCCCAGACAAGATGTCCTCGTTACCTTACATACTCAGGTCATACTGTCCAACTGTAACAGTCAAGTGCATTCACATCAGCAATTCTAGTGAGAGTACTGATGCTTACTCTGACTCCAGTTGGATTTCGAACTCCATCCCTGGGCTGGGAATGGAGTTAGGTTTCCTGGGATAACATATCCCTAATGGAAACTGGGCCTTATTGGGTAATGGGAAAACAGACTGATGTTACAGCCAAATTCTGGTTGTACCAATGGGATGGGGGAGGGTAAACACACATCCTAGTACTTTTGGGCAAGTAATATGAAGCACAAACTTTTATTTCAATGTATCCTTTTTTAAAGGTAAATATTACAATTTTACATTATATTCTATATGACAGTCTTGTATATATCAACATTCTTTCAGAGTTTTGAGTAAAGTCTTTGAACTGTCCTTTAACCTGACTTCAGGCATCCCTTGGTGTACCAGTATATGTGTGTAAACAAGTCTTGCATAATCTTAATGTAATGGACTCTTAATAAAAGCACATATTTGATGTATAGAATAGAACAGTGATAAAATAGAACACTGAAAGATTTAGTCAGTCCTATATCCTAGATATATTTTAAGCCATGATTTTCATAAAATATTGTCCATTTTAAGGGTGTTTTCCATAATTGACTATTATTTGCAACTACCTATAACAGTTGGCGTTTAACCACTTCTTGGGTACTGATAATCATTATAAAAATATCAGAGGATATTTTTTAGAAAACATTCTTTGTACTCTTGGTCATTAAACTTAGTCTGAGAATGTGTTTAGTAGCTATAACCATGTGCAGGACATTTTAAAAAGTAGAATTGAACTCTCAACCCCAGGTTTCCCCTGAGATAATTACAGGATGAAAAAATGACTGAAGGAAAAAAAAAATCAATTTATCTTTGTTAATAAAAATGCCTGAGTATTGTTCAATATCTTTTAATTTTAATGATACTTTCATTTTACCTACACAAATGCCTACTTAACATCTGTCTGTTTTTAGAAAAAAAGTTATTTTCTGTGATCTCATCTGAGACTTGGATAGTAGAGAAAAACTTCTAATTATTTTCAAGCAAAAGTAGGACTCACTGAGTGCCAGACCACTGTTTTAATGTTTAAAATATAATTACCTCTAATACTTACAGCAGTCCTAAGAAAGTCAGGTTCCAACATGATTAAATAATTTGCCCAACATTGTTTACAGAGCTGGTAAATAGTTAAGTGGGAGAAGCCAGGCAGGCAGACTCAGGAGGCCATGATCTTAAGTACACAGTGTGTTGATTCCTAGTTATTCTATTAATAAAAAGGAAACCTTTGCCAGGTAAATCTCTGGAAGTTCGTTATGAAAACAATTTGTGGTGATACTGTTTGTGGACTCCTCTGGTTTGAAAGTGAACGACCAACCCAGAGTTTGAGCTCTGGCACCGGTGCAGGCTATTTCCCAGAAACTCACATCTGTGCCGTACCTTTTGAAGTCATGCTTTGCTGGATCTTTGATGTGTTTCTTCTGTCCAGGTTCCTTTCAGGTGTCTAACTTCAAATGAGTGGTAATGGTGCCATTCTTCACCAATAACATAATGGAACTTGGGTTCTTTTATCCTTGTTGTTCTGTCGGTCATAACATGCTGGATTTATTTTCACTAATCAAAATGTTGAGTTTGAAGGTTTATCTTTTGGTTGGTATTTTGTGTATTTATCCATTCAGTGAGAGATTAAATTAGAAACTTTTACATGATATTTTTTAAAACACCAGCTGCTCTTCAAAAGAAGTGTGGTGTATGAATTACGTTTGTGTTTTGCTAAGCAGCAACTGGGTTTTCTCTCTCAGCCTCAGTTCACCTCACCTCCTTTATTTTGGATACTCACCTCATGCTTCTCTCACTTCTATAATGCGCTTCTAGTCTTGTGGGAATAGTGAAGAACAAGCTGGGGGGCTGTAACTGGGAAAAAATATTGAATAAATGTAAAAATAGCTCTCTATTTTCAATTGTCTTCCACTGTGGCTTGCTTTTTCTTGTCTCTTCCCTCTGTTGTACTCCAGCCCCACTCTGTTATAGTTACAGGAAAAAGAAACCAATCTTAGATTTATTGGAAGTGAATTCAGAGTGGCTCAAAGGAAGAATTGAAGAATCAGGCTTTAGGATTGGAGCCAGTTGCTTGCTGACCTGTGTCTAGACATCCTTCAAGTTCATGACTCATCTCTGGTCACCTTCTCAGGACTGTAGCATCTGGGGAAAGTGTGGGAGGACCCAAGTCAGTTCCCCCCACCCCCCAGCGCTGTCTGTGGACTGGAGGGATGGGCTGTACTCTTGGAGGAGCCTGCCCCAGAGGATGTAGAGCTGGTTAGGTTTCTGTCTCCCCATTCCTCCACCTCCCCACCCCTGACCCCGCCCTGGGTCTCTCTGGATTCCATGTACACTCCCAGACATAGGCAGTCTAATTTGATTTTGAGCAGAATTTTGCTCTAAGAAAGAAAGACTTGCTAAAAAAAAGAAGTATTCCGAATCAATTTCATATTGATCTCTGGATAATTCTCAGTCATGATTTCAGTAATCAGGTATGCAAATTGATAAGATTGATGAATGTGGCTAAGACGATAAAAATGGGCGATAAATATATTCTACCTGTGCCCTTCCTCAGAGAAAACCCAGAGAGGAAGGAGGGAGAAGAATTGGATTAGTAGTTTTGCTTATTTTTCTGGTTTAGCTTTTTGCAAGACTTCTCTGCTTTTGCCAACTAAGAATAGAGAAAAATAGAATGTAACACTAAAAGAGGAGAAAAAGAAAATCATCACAGAATGTTGATAATTAGAATTTTATAAAATGCTATCACAGATGACATATTTCGTAGAGGACTTAACTTCATGATTTAAAGAGTGAGTGGGCAGAGTGGTATATGAGAAAACTTGTACTAATAATTTCTGTTTCAGAAACTTGCTGAATTTAAAGCAGTTCAAAATAAATTGTTAGGTTAAAAATTATGAGACTGAAAATAACCAGGAAATTAAGGACTAAAGAAGAAAGATTGTTATCAAAACTTAGACTCATTTATTTCAGTCCCAAGCTGAAGTTTCTACCTCATTTATATCCTATATTTAAACTCTACAAAAGTCAATTTTTTATTACAATTCTGTACATGTCCATTTACATGTCAACCTTTAAGAAGAAACACTAAGTGTTATTATTTTGATGTAATATATACATCAGGGTATAGGAAACAAATTTGGAAGAATTATTTCCTCTCTGTGTACTGTGCTTGTTGCCCAGTTGTGTCCAACTCTTTGTGACCCCATGGAGGGTAGCCCAGCATGCTCCTCTGTCCGTGGGAATTCTCCAGGCCAGAATACTGGAGTGGGTTGCCATGCCCTCCTTGAGGGGATCTTCCCAACCCAGTGATCGAACCCAGGTTTCCCTCCTTGCAGGTGGATTCTTTACTGTCTAAGCCACCAGAGAAGCCCAAGAATACTGGGTAGCCTGTCTCTTCTCCAAGGGGTCTCCCTGACCCAGGAATCGAACTGAGGACTCCTGCATTGCAGGCAGATTCTTTACCAGCTGAGCTACCAGGGAAGCCCATTTCTTCCCTAGAAATCTGTATTTAAATTTTGTTACCTTATCAAATATATTGAAAAATGCCTTTATGAATTGCAGTGAAAGTAACCATAAGTTTTCCAGTTTAATACAGTTGAACATTGGTAAATAAGTGCTATGCTGGCGTGTCATAATCTTAGGATTCAGTTAGGAATTCAAAGAAAGCTGAAGCTAAGTTTCAGTTATGGTATTTCGTGGAGTCTATGAACGTCTATTTTGGGAAAATTAACTGCTATATATGACAGTTCTCTATAATTGATCCCCAAAGTACCCAACAGGGACATTTTTTATTAACGGAAGTATTAAAAAAAATGGGATAAAGGTTATTTTTTAAAGAATGAATTGCCGTAGCTATTTTCATGTATTAGAAGTGAGGCCTTTCAGTCATTTCATTCTGTGTTGCGGGGAGATGGTCCTGACAGAGTGAAGAGCATGTCCAGGTAACACGGGTAGCATTGTGACCGACAGGCTTGAAGGCCAGCATGCCTGAAGTGGCCAGCATGGTCCAAGGGGAGAGGACTAAGAGGGCATCAGAAAGTCAGGAGGTAAGGAGATCATGTTCAGACTTGTAGGCAGTCTTAAGGACCTTGGCTTGTATTTTTAGTGATATGGAAAGTCATTGGAATGTTTTAATCAAATGAGTAACATGAGTTGTCATTGGCTTAAAAAAGATTGTTCTGGCTCCTGCATCAGAGTAATGTCAGGACCAAGGACGGCAGTTGAGACACCTGCTGAAGTTTCCCGTAGCAATCCCAGGTGAACCAGGGTGGCGGCAGATGAGAGCTGATGAGAAAAAGTAAAACACAGAGTGTATTTCACAGGAAGAACCAAACGGATTGGAACTGGATGTGGAAGGTAGATAAGAGGGAGCTGTCAGGAACAAATGCAAGGATTTCTCCAGATCAAAGGCTGAAGTTTCCATTTGTGGGGCCAAGGGGAGGCTGAGAAGTAAAGGTGTGGG
This sequence comes from Bos taurus, assembly GCF_002263795.3. Classification (NCBI taxonomy): domain Eukaryota; kingdom Metazoa; phylum Chordata; class Mammalia; order Artiodactyla; family Bovidae; genus Bos; species Bos taurus. The sequence continues at coordinate 29,727,186 of NC_037333.1, read as the reverse complement.
TTAAGTCAGGAGTTCATTTTGGGGCATGTTGAGATGTCAGTTAAAATGGGTATGTGAGACTGAAGTTCAGGTAGGAGTATGGCTGAAGATACAAATTTGAGTTTCATTTGCACGTAGGTTTTGCCTAAAGCCACTAGACTGGATGAGACTATTTAGAGAGTGAGTGTTGATAGAAGAGAAATTCAGACTGATGCTAGAGAACTCTGAGGGTTGGAAGTCAGGGAGATGAATAATCAGCGAAGGAAGATGCAGAGTGAGGTACAAAGGTAGTCGGGACATTGTATGTATGCTGGCAGCCACGTGGTGAAGGCATTTCAAGGAGAAGGAATTGATAATCTTAGTTAAATCCTGTTTAAAGTTCAGCAACAAGGAGGGTCAGCTGGCAACCTTGACAGAAGCAGCTGGTGGCATTGAGGGAAGGCGTGACTGGATTGGCTTCAAGAGAGGGAAAGAGTTGAGGGGGGAATTGCAGGTAGCAAGTATGTATGTCTATACTTGTGGAAAAAAGCTGAGAAATGAGTACTATTTGGAAAGGAAATGAGGCCAATATAAGTTCTTTTTTTTTTTTAAACGAAAGTAAATTCAGCACAGAAGTGATCCAGTCTTGAGCTGTGCAGGTGGGGGTGTATGTGAACTCCTATGGTTCTGTCCTTCAGGTAGCCAGGAGAGATGGGATCTAGTGCAGAAAGGGGACCCTGGGGCCTGGGGTGAGGGGGTCAGTGGAGAAGGAGGTGGTCTCGGATAGACACACAGATTATTTATTCACTTAGGGAAGGTGGAATATATGGGCACAGATGCAGGTTGATAATTAGGTGTGTGGGGCAAGCTAAAGTAGGAAGGTTTTTATACTGTGTGTTTTAAAAGTTTATTTCGTTTTTTACTTTCTGCGGGCTGTCCTAGAGAGAGGACTGAAGGGTGTGGGAACAAGAAGGATTGTGGAGAGAAAAGCTAGAAACCAAGTGAAAGACTCTTGCTCAGTGGAGTTTAATAGCAGCTGCTGCCTGTCCTGGAATATATTGTATTCTCTCCATTTGTTCTGACTCTTCAGTCAAAACCAGTAGCACGTGAAGGATTGTCCCTTGACTGACTTTTCTTTCCCTTCCTCTCAGTTCTTGCTCTTGCCTCTCTTCATCCTGAACACAAGGCCTTCTGTGTACAGCAGGCTTTGCCTCAAGAGTTGAGACAATGGAGCGAGATTACAACATGATCCTTCCTGCCTTAATTTTAAAAAAACCCTTTCCCTCTTGCTTCAGAGCAGTTGTTCTTCCTTCTTTATGCTCTGGAACCTTTTGGCAAACTAGGAAAAGTGTATAGATGCCCCTTCCCCCCAAAAAATGTTTTTTTTTTTTTTTATGAAAAAGTTCATAGTATTTCAGAGGAAACCAATTAACAAGCTACAGGTTTTTAAATATTAAAAAACATACTTGTGATACAATATGAGTCTTTATTGTGCCTTCAAGGATGAGCTCTAGTAGATGGTCCCATGACTACCTAATTTCAAAGTAGTCAATGAGTAAATAATATTCTTAGATATCTGTAGCATCTGAGATATAATATGAAACCATGATTTCCTCTAGTGACAAGATCACAGGTATTGATACTGTGATTTGTTGCCTACTTTAACAATTAAAGGAAGTGCTTAATTTCAGCTAAAGGGTCATAAAAACAGAGATGAAGTATTTTCTCCCATCAAGTTCTGTCCTCCAATCTGTGTGTAAACCTTTTGGAAGTCTGGACTTCAGCTGAATCACCCTTGCCTCAGAAGAAATATTGCACCTCTCCTGTCCAAGGCTGATCCCATCACCCATGATCTGTTTCTATTCTTTATTTTCTCTAGGACCTGCTCCAAACAGATATCCCAGATTGCTTTTATATCTTGAATCTTTTTCTATCCATTGGTTTCAACTTCCTTTTTGAAATGGACTTGACTTTCCTTCTATCTTTTGTTGCCCCTGAGGGCAATAAATAGCCTAAGTTGCCTGGATGTGGCCAGTTCAGGGCTGGCATGTGCGCTTTAAGTGTTCACTGCTGTAGAAGTGCTCATTAACTGTTGAGGATAAATAAATAGGTACTTCTCTTTCTGATGGAAATTCACAGACTTTTGTTTCAATTAGCAGATGTTATAACTGTCTTCCTTCTGGTAAATGGAAGATCCTCCCAGCATTAGTGAACATCATGTACGCCCCAGTGGTAAACTCGGTAAATTCATCAGTCTGTTGGTGAAAGTTAATATTCTCCTGGAGGGATATGTTAGATTTCCAAATTTAAGTGACTTTGTTAAAAGAAGTTGAGATTGACTCTTTGTCAAACCAGTTCATAGGTTTCCATGAAAATCTGATAAAATATTGAATGATTTATAACTTGTAACTGTATGTGTAAAATATAGTCTGCCTCAATTTTGTTAAGTTGGAAATGTTTAAATGTGTATGTTGAAAAATATAGTTCTGAATTAAATTTTGCATAGATTAATAGAGACATGAGTTATTTTAGATTACAGTGATAGAATTATGACAATAGAATTTAGTTTGGGAGAATTATTTACTATTAGTATTAGCACATGTTTTTGTCCTTGATATGAAATTACTTTTATTTTGTCAGTTGATACAGTCTATCCTGGATTGATTTACTTTTCTCATAATCCAGTATCTAATATACTTTGAACACATACTTCTAATTTATGTAGCTATAAATTATATTTTTATTTTATAATACTTGTCTCTGGTTTACTATTCCTTAATTAGTGAAGGGTTTCTTGTATTTTTATATAGATATATTTATGCCAACATAAATGAGTCAGTTGAAGTAACTGCAAAACTGTTACATTGGTGCTTGGCACATAATGAACACTATACAATAACATTAGGGACCACAGACATTCTTTCCAACTAGATTATAAATTTGTGTGTAAACTCGTTGAACGTGGGACCTTATTTTTCTTATACATCACCTTCTCCCTGGCATACCTGGCACAGTGTTTAGTCCAGAGTGCCTATAAATAAATATTTGTTGCATGAATGTAAGCCCCTAAGGAACAGTGGTCATGTAAGGTGGGAAGAGGTTGCAGAAAGTGGAGTTTTTCTGGTAACTCATGACAAAGATAAACACATTTCCTTCTCTTACCTATTTTTATTTGGTGCAACTGATATATCTTACAATTACAAAATGACTATGGTTATTGAAAGTGGATGAGGTGTCATTAAGCCAGGACACACTGACATGGCTGTCTTCTTTCTGGCCAGCTTCCATTCTCATTCAGTATATATATTAAAGGCCATAGTTGGTAGCATTTTGAATATTATCTGTGGGCTTAAGTGAATATTTGGGGGTCAAGTTATTCAATTAAGCTGTGTGGATAGAAAAAATATGCATACACACATATACAAAGGGAAAATCCTGAGAGAATTAATGAGCATCGTGCAAGCCCTGCTGATAAATGCTGTATGTCTAATTTTAGGCAGTGATTGATATTTTAGCATATATAAACCATTAATGTATTAACCTTTATAAATTAGTAAGTGATGTTTTAATATTAGGAATGAGATATTTTAACATATGGAGTGTTACTTTTTATAGTTCCAAATTGCAGTCATGGTAATGAAATCAATTATAGATTTTATTACATTTATGTACTTGCCAGTTCAGTAGAGAACTCAGATATTTTATAGGGTCATGAAAATTAGTCACATTTTCTTCTTGTAATGATAAGCACCCATATTAAAAATTATCACATTTCAGGTACTTTATTTTTTGATCATCATTGTCTTATCTTTCCCCTTTAAGAAAAAGCAGAGCAACTACTATACATATATAAAGTAATTTTATACTTGCCAATTGATCTTCCCTTGGGGGCTACTGTAATTTTTATAAATAGCTTGCTGACTTCGAAGAAACATAGTTCTGTCCTTAGGAACTCATCTGGAAAGGGCATTTCTTTGGGGATATGGAGACCATGTGTGGAATTTCAGCTACAGGAAAAATCCTGGGATTTAAACAAAGAAATATTGCCTAGTTTAAAATTGAAGGTCTGTTTGTGAAACGTTGCCTTGCTCTTAATAGCAGTATTTTGTTTTTAGACCCTAATATATTGTGGAATTATAGTCCCCAGTCTGGAGTTTTCAAACTCCCAGGGACCTGCAAATAGATTGGTGCCACTGGTCGTATTATCCTGGTCAAAAGTACTGATTTGAAGTAGTTTATCTTTGACTTATTAAAAATGAGCAAACATTTCTGATTTTAAAATGGCAGTTTGTTTAATTCACTAAATTTCTCATAACATGGAGTTCATGGAGTAAAAATAACGTAAAGTTCTTTTGGGAAAGACTCATGTCAGCCTGAGGCCTAATCTCTGCAACTGTCATATATGTAAGATAGTTGCCACTAGAGATTTTATTGATTGAGTTAATGTATTCATTTGTAAAGCTAAGAAGAAAGACTAGTTAAGTGTATTTTACTTAAAAAAAATTGAGGTGTAATTGATATATAACATTATATTAGTTTCAGGTGTACACAAGCTCTCATTACAGAAAAAAAAATATAACTGTGTGTGGTGACGGAAGTTAACTAACTCGTGGTGGTGATCATGTCACAATATATACAAATATAATGAGAGCTTGTTAGATGTAGTCTTAGCAATTTTTAAATATATAATACAGTATCATTAACTGTGATCACCATGCTGTATATAGTATCCCCAAGGCTCATTTATTTTGTAAGTAGAAGTTTGTGCCTTTTGACAACCATCAAACATTTCTGAATTTTACTTTATGGTAAGGTTTAATGAACTACTTTTTATCCCACATTAAAATTTTTAATAGAAGATGAAGGTGGTTTTATGATATTTCTGTGATGAGAATACATGTGAAGGTTGATATATCTTGTATATATTATTATCCTTAATGCAATGGATACGTGATACTGAATTCATATTTCTTAAAGTAACTTTCACTATCCTTGGATTAAGAGATATCCAAAATAATACCCTTTACTGTTTTATGACCAGCATTATTTTTTCCTTTTTGCTTGTTTTACTTTTTTTCTTTCTCTTTGAGGAAGAGGAAGAGGTCATCGTTAGACTAGTAGCACATGCCCACATCAGGCTTCAGACCCTCTGCATGTATATCACACTCTACCCCCAACTTGTAAAAGCGCTAGAGCTGTTACTGAAGACTCATTTTCTATGAATTCACTTTGAAACACATACAAATTAAGACAAACATTAAATGAGTAATTATAGAATTACCCAGTTACAGTCCAATTTGATATGGTGATAAGCAAAGCATTCTTATTCTTAAATGGCTTAAATGTGCTGATGGAATTTCTCATTCTACTGATACACAGTTTTGTTCTTCATGATGGTATGTAAAATACCTAACCTCAATTCTTTCTTATTGCAAGGTAAACTAATTCTAGTACAGTCTATGGTAGGAGGGAAATTAACTGTGTTATTTGCATTTTCTCTAGGCTGCCTTCCCTGGTAGCTCAGATGGTAAGAGCATCTGCCTACAATGCAGGAGACCTGAGTTCAATCCCTGGGTTGGGAAGATCCCCTGGAGAAGGAAATGGCAACCCACTCCAGTACTCTTGCCTTGAAAATCCCATGTACCGAGGAGCCATGGATGGAAACTACAGTCCATGGGGTCGCAAATAGTTGGACATGATTGAGCCACTTCACTTTCACTTTCATGAAGCTCTTTATTCTTGTTAACTCTGTTCTCTCAAACTCCACACTGTCTTGTCTATTTTATAGCACTCCTTTAGTATCCTAAAATAATAGCATGATATGAAACTCTACTTTAATCCTATTGTATAAAGGAAAAAGTTACATTAAAATTTAATTTTTGTAAAAAATTGTAACAAATACATTTTCAAAAATAACATGAATTCCAATATGGAAATGCTTCAGCATGACCATAACAGAAATAATTAACAAATTAGGTTCTTGTACTCATGTGTAGTATCACTGTATGCCATGGATACAAATACAGGCTAAAGAAAAAGTGGTTGTATCAGTGACTCAGAAAACAATAAATGGAATTGAGAATGTGGGTGTGAATTTTTGATATGTTGAATCACTTTTGAGAAGGCTCAAAATGTAATAAACTCTTTGAATTACATAGGGGTTTATTTGAAAAATTCAGTGTGTATTAAAAATGTTTCATAAATACTATGTTTTTGTGTAAAATGGAGTAAGATTGTAGACTCAGGTAATTATCAGCGTATTTTTCATACTCGTGAGTCTCCAGCCATTCATTAGGCTTGGGAGCCCAGGAACAGTCTTTGTTTGGGACTCTCTTGTGTATTGCAGCAAACATAGCAGGCTTCTTCTCAGCCTATGAAAGGAAATAATATTCCCTAGTCACTATGTAAGCCAAAATGTAATCACTTATTTTCAGAAAGGCCAGCGCTAGGTGATTCTTTTGGGAAAGGACTTTTGCTCTAGGCTGAGGTTTTAAACCTTAATGTCTGTTTTCTAAAGCATAAGTAGTTTTTACCTCTTCTGTAGACTGCCCACTTTTCTTCATTATCCTAACATAATCAATAAAAATTCATGTTTGTTTATCTAAGAATATGCCTAATAGACAATGGTGTGACTATAATAATCTAGGTGTACAAATAAAATTTCAAGCAAAGTACCAGTTACTGATAAACCACTGTGGGTGAGATCCTTTCATCTTCTTTAAGAAGAAGTCTAGTACCTGAACTGAGAACTTCCGTATATACAAGCTGGATTTGGAAAAGGTAGAGGAACTAGAGATCAAATTGCCAACATCCATTGGATCATAGAAAATGCAAGGGAATTCCAGAAAAACATCTGCTTCATTGACTGTGCTAAAGCCATTGACTGTGTGGATCACAACAAGCTGTAGAAAATTCTGAAAGAGATGGGAATACCAGAATACCTTATCTGCTTCCTGAGAAACTTGTATGCAGATCAAGAAGCAACAGTTAGAACTGGACATGGAACAACAGACTGGTTTCAAATTGGGAAAGGGATATGTCAACGCTGTATATTGTCACCCTGCTTATTTTTTTTAAAAATTTTATTTTATTTTTAAACTTTACAATATTGTATTAGTTTTGCCCAATATCGAAATGATCCGCCACAGGTATACCTGTGTTTCCCATCCTGAACCCTCCTCCCTCCTCCCCCACCAATACCCTCCCTCTGGGTCGTCCCAGCGCACCAGCCCCAAGCATCCAGTATCGTGCATCGAACCTGGACTGGTGACTCGTTTCATACATGATATTATACATGTTTCAATGCCATTCTCCTAAATCTCCCCACCCTCTCCCTCTCCCACAGAGTCCATAAGACTGATCTATACATCAGTGTCTCTTTTGCTGTCTCGTACACAGGGTTGTTGTTACCATCTTTCTAAATTCCATATATATATGCATTAATATACTGTATTGGTGTTTTTCTTTCTGACTTACTTTACTCTGTATAATAGGTTCCAGTTTCATCCATCTCATTAGAACTGATTCAAATGTATTCTTTTTAATGGCTGAGTAATACTCCATTGTGTATATGTACCACTGCTTTCTTATCCATTCATCTGCTGATGGGCATCTAGGTTGCTTCCATGTCCTGGCCATTATAAACAGTGCTGCGATGAACATTGGGGTACACGTGTCTCTTTCAATTCTGGTTTCCTCAGTGTGTATGCCCAGCAGTGGGGTTGCTGGATCATAAGGTAGTTCTATTTCCAGTTTTTTAAGGAATCTCCACACTGTTCTCCATAGTGGCTGTACTAGTTTGCATTCCCACCAACAGTGTAAGAGAGTTCCCTTTTCTCCACACCCTCTCCAGCATTGATTGCTTGTAGACTTTTGGATCGCAGCCATTCTGACTGGTGTGAAATGGTACCTCATAGTGGTTTTGATTTGCATTTCTCTGATAATGAGTGATGTTGAGCATCTTTTCATGTGTTTGTTAGCCATCTGTGTGTCTTCTTTGGAGAAATGTCTATTTAGTTCTTTGGCCCATTTTTTGATTGGGTCATTTATTTTTCTGGAGTTGAGCTGTAGGAGTTGCTTGTATATTTTTGAGATTAGTTGTTTGTCAGTTGCTTCATTTGCTATTATTTTCTCCCATTCTGAAGGCTGCCTTTTCACCTTGCTAATAGTTTCCTTTGTTGTGCAGAAGCTTTTAAGTTTAATTAGGTCCCATTTGTTTATTTTTGCTTTTATTTCCGATATTCTGGGAGGTGGGTCATAGAGGATCCTGCTGTGATGTATGTCGGAGAGTGTTTTGCCTATGTTCTCCTCTAGGAGTTTTATAGTTTCTGGTCTTATGTTGAGATCTTTAATCCATTTTGAGTTTATTGTTGTGTATGGTGTTAGAAAGTGTTCTAGTTTCATTCTTTTACAAGTGGTTGACCAGTTTTCCCAGCACCACTTGTTAAAGAGATTGTCTTTAATCCATTGTATATTCTTGCCTCCTTTGTCAAAGATAAGGTGTCCATATGTGCGTGGATTTATCTCTGGGCTTTCTGTTTTGTTCCATTGATCAATATTTCTGTCTTTGTGCCAGTACCATACTGTCTTGATAACTGTGGCTTTGTAGTAGAGCCTGAAGTCAGGTAGGTTGATTCCTCCAGTTCCATTCTTCTTTCTCAAGATAGCTTTGGCTAATCGAGGTTTTTTGTATTTCCATACAAATTGTGAAATTATTTGTTCTAGCTCACCCTGCTTATTATATGCAGAGTACATCATGTGAAATCCTGGGCTGGAGGAAGCACAAGCTGGAATCAAGATTGTCAGGAGAAATATCAATAACCTCAGATATGCAGATGATGCCACCCTTATGCAGAAAGCAAAGAGAAACTTAAGGTCCTCTTGATGAAAGTGAAAGAGAGTGAAAAAGCTGGCTTAAAACTCAGCATTCAAAAAATGAAGATCATGGCATCTGGTCCCATCACTTCATGGCAAATAGATGGGGAAACAATGGAAACAGTGAGAGACTTTATATTTGGGGGCTCCAAAATCACTGCAGATGGTGACTGCAGCCATGAAATTAAAGACTCCTGCTCCTTGGAAGAAAAGCTGTGATCAACCTAGAAAGCATGTTAAAAAGCAGAGACATTACTTTGCCTACAAAGATCTGTCTAGTCAAAGCTATGTTTTTTCCAGTAGTCACGTGTGGATGTGACAGTTTGGACCATAACGAAGGTTGAGTGTCAAATAATTGATGCTTTTGAACTGTGGTGTTGGAGAAAACTTTTGAGTCTCCGGGATATGGTGGAGGACAGGGAAGCTTGGCATGCTGCAGTCCATTGGGTCACAAAGAGTTGGACATGACTGAGTGACTGAACAGCAACAACAACTTTGTGTAAAGATTAGGCATTTATTTATATTTTAAAATATGTGAGGAGTTAATCATAACACCAGACATTTATAGAACACTTAAGTAGCAGTTATGTTGTTTGCCTTATCTATTTTTAGTTTGCTAACCATCTGATAAAGCAGGCATTACTGATATCTTCACTTTTCAAAGCAAACTCAGAGCTGTAGGGAGGTTAATTACCTTGCTCAAGGTCACACAGCTATTAACTAGTAGAGGCAGGATTTAAACTTGTGTTTTTCTTACTCTAGAGTATTTACTTTTAAATTACAATGGTGTTCAGATGAAACCTTTTTGAAAGTAGATCACCACTGTTAACACGTCTAACACAGACCTTCAGAGAAGCTTTCCTAACTTTTAAACATACTTATACATGCTTTAGCAATACATGAACTGTGAACTTCCAGATGTTCAAGCTAGTTTTAGAAAGGCAGAGGAACCAGAGATCAAATTGCCATCATCCACTGGATCATAGAAAAAGCAAGAGAGTTCCAGAAAAATATCTATTACTGCTTTAATGACTATGCCAAAACCTTTGACTGTGTGGATCACAATAAACTGTGAAAAATTCTGAAAGAAATGGGAATACCAGACCACCTGACCTGCCTCTTGAGAAACCTATATGCAGGTCAGGAAGCAATAGTTAGAACTGGACATGGAACAATAGACTAGTTCCAAATAGGAAAAGGTATACATCAAGGCTGTATATTGTCACCCTGCTTATTTAACTTATATGCAGAGTACATCATGAGAAATGCTGGGCTGGAGGAAGCACAAGCTGGAATCAAGATTGCCGGGAGAAATATCAATAACCTCAGATATGTAGATGACACCACCCTTATGGCAGAAAATGAAGAAGAACTAAAGAGCCTCTGGATGAAAATGAAAGAGGAGAATGAAAATGTTGGCTTAAAGCTAAACATTCAGAAAACGAAGATCATGGCATCTGGTCCCATCACTTCATGGCAGATAGATGGGGAAACAGTGGAAACAGTGGCTGACTTTATCTTTTTGGGCTCCAAAGTCACTGCAGATGGTGATTGCAGCTATGAAATTAAAAGATGCTTATTCCTTGGAAAGTTATGACCAACCTAGACTGCATATTCAAAAGCAGAGACATTACTTTTCCAACAAAGGTCTGTCTAGTCAAGGCTGTGGTTTTACCAGTGGCCACGTATGGATATGAGATTTGGACTATAAAGAAAGCTGAATGCCGAAGAACTGATGCTTTTGATCTGTGGTGTTGGAGAAGACTTGAGAGTCCCTTGGACTTCAAGGAGATCCAATCAGTCCATCCTAAAGGAGATCAGTCCTGGGTGTTCATTGGAGGGACTGATGCTGAAGCTGAAACTCCAATACTTTGGCCACCTCATGCGAAGAGTTGCCTCATTGGAAAAGACTCTGATGCTGGGAGGGATTGGGGGCAGGAAGAGAAGGGGACGACAGAGGATGAGATGGCTGGATGGCGTCACTGACTCAATGGACATGAGTTTGGGTGGACTCTGGGAGTTGGTGATGGACAGGGAGGCCTGGCGTGCTGCTGTTCATGGGGTCGCAAAGAGTTGGACGTGCCTGAGCAACTGAACTGAACTGATAAATGCTTCCTGTTAGTTTCCCTTTTTGGGGCACCTATATGGGATATAAAAGGACCTATACACAGAAATTCTACTTGCTGGTGTTTAAATGTCAAAGTGGCAATGAGAAATTGATGATGACCAAGTGCTTCAAACCTGCCAGGATGAAGTATGATCAGGATGCTCATCAGCCAGTCAGTTCAGTTGCTCAGTCATGTCCGACTCTTGGCAACCCCATGGATTGCAGCACGCCAGGCTTCCCTGTCCATTACCACTCACAGAACTTGCTCAAACTCATGTCCATCACATCAGTGATGCCATCCAACCATCTCATCCTCTGTCATCCCCTTCTCCTCCCACCTTCAATTTTCCCCAGCATCAGGGTCTTTTCCAATGAGTCAGTTCTTTGCATCAAGTGGCCAGAGTATTGGAGTTTCAGCTTCAGCATCAGTCCTTCCAAAGAATATTCAGGACTGATTTCCTGTAGTATCGACTCGTTGCAAAAACAACACCCAGTTGTGGATGTGACAGGTGATGGAAATAAAGTCCAATGCTGTAAAAAGTGATATTCCATAGGAACCTGGAATGTTAGATCCATGAATCAAGGCAAATTGAAAGTGGTCAAATAGGAGATGAGAAGAGTGAACATTGACATTTTAGGAATCAGTGAACTAAAATAGACTGGAATGGGTGAATTTAACTCATATAACCATTATATCTACTACTATAGGCAAGAATCCCTTAGAAGAAATGAAGTAGCCATCATAGTCAACAAGAGAGTCCAAAATGCAGTACTGGGATGCAGAGTGAAAAACAACAGAATGATGTCTGTTCGTTTCTAAGGTAAACCATTCACTATCACAGTAATCCAAGTCTATGCCCCAACCAGTAACGCTGAAGAAGCTGAAGTTGAATGGTTCAGTGAAGACCTACAAGACCTTCTAGCACTAACACCCAGAGGAGATGTCCTTTTCATTGTAGGGGACTGGAATGCAAAAGTAGGAATTCAAGAGCTACCTAGAATAAGAGGCAAATTTGATCTTGGAGTACAAAACGAAGCAGGTCAAAGGCTAACAGAATTTTGCCAGGGAACACAATGGTCATAGGAAACACCCTCCTCCAACAACACAAGAGAAGACTCTACTCATGGACATCACTAGATAGTCAATACCAACATCGTATTGATTATATTCTTTTCAGCCAGAGATGGAGAAACTCTATACAGTCAGCAAAAACAAGACCGGGAGCTGACTGTAGCTCAGATCATGAACTCCTTATTGCCAAATTCAGACTTAAATTGAAGAAAGTAGGAAAACCACTAGACCATTCGGGTATGGCCTAAATCAAATCCCTTATGATTATACAGTGGAAGTGACAAATAGAGTCAAGGGATTAGATCTGATAGAGTACTTGAAGACTATGGACGGAGGGTCATGACATTGTACAGGAGGCAGGGATCAAGACCATCCCCTAGAAAAAGAAATGCACAAAAGCAAAATGGCTGTCTGAAGAGGCTTTACAAATAGCTGAGAAAAGAAGAGAAGCTAAAAGCCAAGGAGAAAAGGAAAGATATACCCATTTGAATGCAGAATTCCAAAGAATAGCAAGAAGAGATAAGAAAGCCAGGCTGCTCATCAGTGATCAGTATGTGAACTTAGTCTCCCTGTGTCATCTAGAATGATAGAAAATATAAAAGCACTGTCATGTACTTGACAAAATCTACAAGAATAATAAAACCCAGAAGGTACCAGGATAATGCTTACTTTTTGTTAAGCACCTTCAACTTCCAACTAATGGGAAAGCCTACTTGAAATTTCTTCAGATGCCAGTTACCAGTGTGTGTATGGCTGCCACTGGTGATATTTGTGACTTTATTGTGTAAACAGTGCCTTTTAGTCTTCTCTGTGTTATTCCTTTCAGCATTAATAAATTTATTTAAAATAGGGTCATGTGAAAGGATCAAATGAATCTTTCTTGTGCTTGGCAGTGAAGTAATCAGAATTTTTACTTATTTTAGATTCAGAGAGGCTTCTCATTAAAAAATAGCCTTTTTCATAGTTGCTGATTCTGCCTCTTCCACTTTGCTGTTGGAAGACCAATGAAGACTTTGAAAGAAACACACACCATATTGGAGGAAGAAAAAGACTAATTCTACCAGAAATTTTGATGCATTTCCTCCACCCAAAAGGAACTGAACTGGTTAAAACCAGATTGTCTGATGAAACAGCCTAGCCAGTTTAAAGTAGGAAATGTAGTTTGCTGCTTTCATAACATCTGCTGCTTGTTCAAACGCCTCTAGTCTTTAAACAGTGAGAAAACGAGGCTGCTCTCCATCTGCTGCAAGGAGGCTGTTTTTCTGAGGAAGCTATAGTATTACCATCACTTAGGTCTCCATTCTCTTATGTCTCTCTACATCCGTCCAACAGCTGTATGAACGATAGTAAGCAGCGAGGGTATGAAGGGTAGAGACAGTTGGGGCTGCCCACTGCTGCATCCCAAATGGATGGTGTCTCCTCAGATAGAGGGCTCAAGATGGGAATGGAGAACTAAATGGTAGGCATTTTACTCTTAGATGATCCTTTTTCAGACCAGCAATATATAAGGAGAAGGTCCCTCTGCAGTCCAGAAGACCAGCTGTAGAATAATGCCTGCAAGGGACTTCCCTGGGGGTCTAGTGGTTAAGACTCTGAGCTTCCAATGCAGGTGGCCTGGGTTTAATCCTTGATCAGGGAACTAGATCCCATATGCCACAACTAATAAGCCCACGTGCCACAATTAAGACCTGGCACAGCCGAAAAAAAAAGGTTCCTGAGAGTCACTGAGAACTGGGCTTATAACTCTTGACGTTCCTGCTACAGAATTGAAAAGGGGGTTCTGTAATTATCCAAGAGCGAAATGAGCTAGGCCAGTCCTCTATTGACAGTGAACAGCACCATCATCATAGAAGATGCAGTAGTAAAACTCAACAGCATGGGATCTGTTGACAGTGTATACTTCAAGGTGAAGATTGATCATCCTGAAGATGCAAGAGAGAAGCTTGTTTTGGGGAAATATTTACAATGATTAGAATGTTTACTAAACAGTGTACCATAAGAGAACATCTTCTAAGGTATGGTATCTATGGAACTGCAGTGGGGAACTCTAAGAGAACAAATTCATGTTTTAGTAAAAGTGAGCAGAGAGTGTAAGGAACACTGGAACTGAGAGCCGGATTTAAGTATGCAGAGGAGGCAGCATTATTAGTCTTGAAAAACTAAGTGATGTGAAGAACAAATCTGAAGAACTTTCTTAGGTTTTAGAGAAGGATCAAGAAGTGAAAAGATGGGGGGAAAAGCTGAAATCCAAGCTAAGAAAGGCAAATATAAATGGCTGATAAAAATATGAAAATAATTCAGCCTTATTATGCAGGGAAATGTAAATGAAAATAAAAATGAGTTCTCACTTTGCACCAGTCTATTACTCAAGTGATAATTTTCACACAAGACCAGTAAAAAGAATACTGTTTAAACTGAACATTTATCTAATACTTAACACAGTGTTCTTAAAATATTTAACACTGCATTTAAAATCAACTGTACTTCAGTAAAAAAAAAATGTAGTCATTTAGATAGTTTGATAACATTTTCTTAAAGAGGTTACCACTTTATCTAAAGGAATAATGCATATGTAGTAAGATTTATATATAAGGGTAATAGAAATGGGAAAAAAATCCAGTAAACTATGAGAGACTTAAACCTAGTAATAATTTATATCCTTAGTATGTGATTTTGAAAATAGTGATATGGAAGTGTCCTTTGCTAATAGTGTAATTTCAGTGTTTCTCAAGCTGGATGCTAATAGTCAAAAGAGGAAAATATATTAAGTGGGAAATAAATTTTGGGAGCTGCTTATCACCTAAATTTGTTATGACTTGCTTCCTGTCTTTTATTATGATTTGAAAAATCATAGTAAATGTTAGCACATTATAGGCTCTGAGAAATCCTTCAATAAAGACATCAGCTAACTTTTCTTAATTTGTTTTATACTGTTTACACCACAAAACACTGCTTTTAGTGGAAGAGATACTAACATCTCTCAGACAGTGTTCAATAAATACCCGTTTGGGAAACAATGTGTTTATGAAATGGAAGTAAATACACCAAATAACTTGAAAATATCTCTGAATAATGTAATTGTTTTATACTTACATGTAACTCAACTTTTCTTCATGAATTTCTTCAATAAGAATGCAGTACTTTTTTTAACATAAATACAGCAAATGTATTAAAAAAAATTGGATACTCCAATACTTTTATACTTCTATAAAATTTAGAAGTCATTAGAAGAACCACCATTATCTTGAAATTCATGTCACACTTAACTTCTGTAACTTAAAACTTTTACAGAATTTTGGATTAGGCCTTTATTTTAAAATCTGGAGGGAGATATTTTAGTTCCTCCTTGACTATGAATGATGGATTTCAATAGACTAACAAATTGGGTTGCTTTGAGTCAAAATAGAATGAAAATAGTTATTTGTTTTAATCAAAGAACTAAATACAGCTGTCATCTTACTTGTTATTAACCTCAAACATATGAAAAATAGGACAGGGAGGTTATTTGCTGTTGATAGTTGAGAGGTATGTGTGTGCATGTATGCATTTAAAGTTTCTAACTTCTTCATTTTCTTCATTTTTAATACATCAAAGTGAAAAACCTTGTAATCCCACCACTTTAGAGTCTTTCTCCTCCCTTTCCAGATCAACTTAAATTCTTCTAATTATTCACAGATGAGATTAAAGTCCAAAGAATTTTTGTCCACATTATGCTGTTTCTCTTCTTTCTTTTAGAGATGACTACCTTTCTTTTTGTAGCTGTATTAATAGATAAGTACATCAATCTAGTTTACTCTTGCCCTAATCATATTTTATTAATGCAAGAAGTTTTAGACTAACAGAGGAAAATCTGGAAGTGATTTAGATCTTGCCTTTTTGAAAAATGTGAATCGTGGTCCCATCAGACTGTCCAGAGCAAGTTCAGTTGGGAGATGAGAGAGGTAAGCTTCAGGAGGCTACGCTTTGTTAGAATAGATAATATTCACTGTAAGTTGTAAAGTGAAGTTGAAAAATGTGTATTTTAGTCTTTTTTTTTTTTTTTAAACAGCTTTCCATCTTTTCAGTTAAACAAATGAGTTTGTTATGCTTTAGACTAAAGGCTGTGTAGCACACATGATACCCATCCTGTGAGGGCTGCTCTAACGCTGTCAGTAGAGCAGTCTTAATTTGTGTACTGATAGAGGTAAAAGAGCATCTCTTCTCCAACATTAATTTGCTAAGTAAGACATAATTTCAGAAGGCCTTCTGCACATTTACTCTAAGAACAAAGATGGAAAGTCCTGGAATCCTCATATGTTTAACTCCTGCATTCTTGACGTGGTGAACACTTTGATCACTGTAGTGTGGCAGTTTGCAGCCAAATCCTAACCCAGGTGGCATAAAGATGATGAACCTTAAAACAATGGGCTTCAGTGACAAGGCTTTCAAAGGGGGTTAACGTGCCGGAAAAATAATAGACAGGTCTGTGAAAATAAACATTTTGAGTTATTTTGGTTGCCCCTGTGAGCAAAAATTATTTAATTGCATATCAATAACTAAAGGATGGTGTGGTTAGGATTTCAAAAGTTAAATCATTTCCATTTCATCCAGTGAAAAAATCTTCTTCGTGAGTCTCCAGAAGCTCAGTTAATGTTTTTCATTGTGATCAATGTGTCTTTGGGGATTTTCATCTGTAACTAAATAAAACTTATTTTTTTCTCTTAATTTGAAATTCCAGTTCCTTGGTGAAATTCTCTAATTGGAATAAGAGAAGCAAAATTTCTGACCCCATTCTCCCTTCACAAATAATTCCCTAAAACTTCCTAAGCTGGGTATAACACTGCTGATGAAGGGAGAAATTGAAGGTTGAAAGAATCAATGTAGCCTGTTACTTTATTTTGTATCCAGATATTGTTTGCTGCTGCTGCTAAGTCGCTTCAGTCGTGTCCGACTCTGTGCGTCCCCATAGACGGCAGCCCACCAGGCTCCCCCGTCCCTGGGATTCTCCAGGCAAGAACACTGGAGTGGGTTGCCGTTTCCTTCTCCAATGCATGAAAGTGAAAAGTGAAAGTGAGGTCGCTCAGTCATGTCCGACTCCTATCGACCCCATGGACTGCAGCTCACCAGTCCCCTCCGTCCATGGGATTTTCCAGGCAAGAGTACTAGAGTGGGTTGCCACATATTGTTTACTAGGGGAAAATTGATCTCTTTGGGTAGGGAAGAAATAAAGAGAATTATATATGCTACAAACTTCAGGAGCAAAAATTGTGTACTTATAAGCATTTAGAGATTCAGAATGTCATTAAAAAGCTGAACAAATACTGTTCCCCAAATAGTCATCAGACATTAGAGAATGAAATCCATAGTCACAAAGGGCAGCTCTTGGGAAAAAGGACTGTTTATTTTTTTAATTCATAGGTCTTTAATGGCAATTTTCAAATAAAAGGTTTGCTTAAATATCTATTAAGAAAATAAAAAAAGCTGAGGCATAAGGATTAAATTTATGAATTAAATTGAGTGTTTTAAATTAAACTTATTCTGTCTGTTAGTGTCTTACAGCCAGGCATCTTTTTTCTTAAGGAAGAGGTGTTTGCTACTCCATTTGTTAAAAAAGTTTTGTAGGAGTTTGCTTTACTTCCTATTAGTAAGTGTTGAGATTATATAGTAAAGGAAAGTGTTTACTAATAGTTGGAACCAGCTTTTAAGTTTGGCAGACATGCACCTTCTTGATCCTAGGCATTTTTGCCTCAGTCTCTTCTAGAAGTTCTTGGACTAAGTCAGCCTAAAACTTCATTTTTATGTGACTGTCTCTTTCACAAATCCAATTCCATTCCATCCCATTTCATTCTATCCCATTCCTTTCTTCTTTCATATATGTGACTATACTTTCCTGGTGGCTCAGATGGTAAAGAATCCTCCTGCAATATAGAAGACCAGAGTTAAATCTATGGGTTGGTAAGATCCCCTGGAGAAGGGCATGGCAACCCACTCCAGTATGCCTGCCTGGAGAATCCCATGGGCAAAGGAAAAGCCTCTTGATGAAAATAAAAGAGGAGAGTGAAAAAGCTGGCTTAAAGCTCAACATTCAGAAAACTAAGATCATGGCATCCAGTCCCATCACTTCATGGAAAATAAATGGGGAAACAATGGAAACAGTGAGAGACTTTATTTTCTTGGGCTCCAAAATCACTGCAGATGGTGACTGATAAGCCATGAAAATGTGCTTGCTCCTTGGAAGAAAAGCCATGACCAACCTAGACAGCATGTTAAAAAGCAGAGACATTACTTTGCTGACAAAGGTCCATCTAGTCAAAGCTATGGTTTTTCCAGTGGTCATGTTTGGATGTGAGAGTTAGACTATGAAGAAAGCTGAGCGCCAAAGTTGCTGCTTTTGAACTATGATGTTGGACAAGACTCTTGAGAGTCCCTTGAACTGCAAGAAGATCCAACCAGTCAGTCCTAAAGAAAATCAGTCCTGAATATTCATTGGAAGGACTGATGCTGAAGGTGAAGTTCCAATACTTTGGCCACCTGATGCAAAGGACTGACTCCCTGCAAGAGACCCTGATGCTGGGAAAGATTGAAGGCAGGAGAAGAAGGGGATGTCAGAGGATGAGATGGTTGGATGGCATCACTGACTCGATGGACATGAGTTTGAGCAAGCTCTGGGAGTTTGTCATGGACAGGGAAGCCTGGTGTGCTGCAGCCCATGGGGTTGCAAAGAGTCAGACACGACTGAGCGACTGAACTCATATGTGAATATATTTTCCATTTTTGTCTTGAGAGTTATATATAGTGTATTGCAGTGATTAAGGGAAAGGACACTGTGACTAAAGTGGATTCAAACTCCTGTTGTGCTATTTACTAGCTGGATGATTTCTGATAAATTATTTAAGCCCTGTGTCACTTCCCTGGTATGTAAAATAGAGATACTGATATCACTTACCTCTCAGAGCTGTTGTAATATTAAATGTGATAGCACATGTAAAGTGTTTACTGCTGCTACTGCTAAGTCACTTCAGTCGTGCCCGAGTCTGTGCGACCGCATAGATGGCAGCCCACCAGCTCCCCCGTCCCTGGGATTCTCCAGGCAAGAACACTGGAGTGGGTTGCCATTTCCTTCTCCAATGCATGAAAGTGAAAAGTGAAAGTGAAGTCACTTAGTCGTGCCTGACTCTTAGCAACCCCATGGACTGCAGCCTACCAGGCTCCTCCATCCATGGGATTTTCCAGGCAAGAGTACTGGAGTGGGGTGCCATTGCCTTCTCCGTAAAGTGCTTAGAACAATGTATAATGCATATCTAAATCCTTTTGTCGATCTTTGAAGGCTGATTAGAACTTGATATTACCTGTTCCATCCCAGAGTTTTTCTGGACCCACTTCAATGGTCATATTTCACTTCAACCAAGTTTGAATTCTTCCTTTGGTCTGCTCCCCCCATGCCCTGCATGTTCCTAGAATACTCTCCACATTGCTCCAGCTACTTGGATTCTACATGTCAAGCCTCCTATCCTTCCCTTTTCTTACTACCAAAGTAAAGTCATAGTCCCTGAAATTAAAACTCATATAGAATGCAAACCTTTTAAGTACAGACAGACATTGTTTTTTGGTATCCCAAAACATCCTATATTGCAGCACTGAGCAAAAATGTTACCAAATAAATACATGCTGATTATAAAATTGTGCTTGTTGCTAATCTATTGATATTTAACAATGGAGAAATTTAGAAATGATATATAATAATATAGGTCAGAATAGGCATTTTCTATGCAAAAAAGAATCCTCTTGCAATGCGCGAGACCTGGGTTTGATCCCTGGGTTGGGAAGATCCCCTGGAGGCAATACATTGCCATGCTCCTGTATTCTTGTTTGGAGAATCCCCATGGACAGAGGAGCCTGTGTGGACTATAGTCTGTGGGTTCTTAAAGAGCCGGACAGAACTGAGTGACTAAGCACAGCACATACAGCAGGTTTTTTTCTATTTACAATTTCAGTTGTGTGCTGATAGATTAGGAATTATCAGAGGTGGTTTTCACACTGTATATATTCCCTGAACCTATTGTTTGAGTAAAATAAGATCATCCTATGTTGAATTTCATACAAGTAGGTGAATAGTTTGTATTTAACCACTTTGTGTAGACTTAGTTGTAAGGAAACTATACATTTTATTTGAAATAATAGTAACTTTGCTGTACAGAAGAGACTAACGCAGCATAATCAACTATACTCCAATAAAAATTTAAAAAATAGTAGCAGTTAACTTTATATAGGGCTTACTTTATGCTGCACGGTCCCTGTTAGATTGAAAAGTAAAAATAAAGACAAGGTATCTTGGGGATTCCAAATTTAATTATAAATGTTAGAAACTTTTTTTTTTTTTTAAATGAGTGATTTTAGTTTAGAGAGTTTTACGTTGAATAGAAATGGTGCTTCTAGATGGCTCACCTGTCTGTACCTGACCCTGAGAAATCCCCACGGTGGTGGTCACCCCCAAGAAGTAAAGTGAGCAGTGGAGGGCACTGGCCTTGCAGCCTGGCGTGGTGAATAACAGTTCTGGGGTTTTCTTTTCCCTTGAAAATCTCTCCGAGGTCTTCAGGCTATTCAAAGAGAAAGGTGAAGAACATAGTAGCACTCTGTATTTATTTTGCAGCTGCTATTTGGTTTCTAATTTAGGCTGTGTATTTTCCTTTAATGTTTCATTTTGACGTAATGTATTTTAAAATGGACTTTTCCTGTGGATAAACATTTTATGATATGATTTTCTCAAGTTCTAGGCGACAATGTGGCTGTGTTGTATTTACTTGAATCATTTGTGATGAGAACCAGACTCAAACTTATTTCAGAAATAGTGGTAATTATACAAATGAAAGAGGCAGATATCTGTTTTTATTCACAGTTGCTCTGCAGTGCATTCCTGAAACTATATCTGAATAATCATACATCTTCTAAAATTGGTAGATATGTTATACTTGTCCATTGGAAGTTATATGTAATTAGGGTGATATATGGTTGTCAGACAGAATAAGATTTAGCATATGGGTAGCTACAGTAGTCCCCCTTTACCTATGGTTTTGCCTTCCAAGGTTTCAGTTACCCACAGTCAACCACAGTCTGAAAATATTCCAGAAATAAACAATTCCTAGATGTTAAAGTGCACACCATTCTGAGTAGTGTGATGAAGTCACACATCATCCCACCTGGGAGGGGAATCATCCCTTTGTCCCAGGCACCCATGCTGTACACCCTACTTACCAATTAGTCACTGAGTATCTGACTTGGTTATCAGATGAACTGTTGAGATATGCAGTGCTTGAGTTCAGGTAGCCCTTCTTTTACAGTTTTAATTGTGGCCCCAAAGTGCAAGAGCAGTGATGCTGGCAGTTCAGATATTCTCACTGTGCCTGATTTATAAACTAAGCTTCATCATAAGTATGTGTATCTAGGAAAAGACATGGTGTATGTGGAGTTTAGTACCATTCAGTTTCAGGTGTCCACTGGGGGTCTTGGAACATATCCTCCATGGATCAGTGGGGGAGTACTGTAAGATATGGTAATGAGGTTAAAGGTAATGAAAGATAGATACAAATGTACATGAAAAATTGTGTGCTTAAATTGTTCTTTTAAACTAAAACTGTAGGTTTTAGTTGATCTCCTACTTGCATATATAAAAGAAAGAAGTTGGTAGGTCTTGTTATGGTCTCAGGTGTGAACATTTGGAGTAGACAAAATTCAAGGCATATGTGTTGCAGTAGCTGTACTGTGGTCTGTTGCTTGAGCACCCATCACAGTAATTATTGGAATCTAGTCTCCAGAAGATCCTCTCTGGGATACAGTCCCAACGTGAATCACAACCTCTTCCATTTTGCATCTCCTTCGTGGCAGGTGGACAGAAATAGTCGCATTTGGGAGGGTGTCAGGATAAAAAAAATCAGGGTGTCAGGATTAAAAAAAAAAACTTCATTTTATTAAAAAAAATCAAGGTATTGCTTAGAATATTTTAGGGGGAGGAGTAGAGGTGTAAGGATTTGGAGTCATTTTGGATATTAGGGTGACTTATCCTTAGGAAGGAAATGTTTATTAGGTTCTGTTTCTGAGCCACACAGTTTTGTTTTTCTTTTATAAATGGGTCATTTAATAAGAGTCAAAGGCTTATCAAAAGATTAAGTTGTATAGAAGTAGATAATTTCTTAGAATTTCTTGATTGTAGATTAGGGACTTAGTTATCTTAGGTCATTGTATTTTGACAAGGGTACAAGCTCAAGGAGCTTTAAGTGTATTTTGGAACTACTAGGACTGAAGGCTGAATGTGAACAAAAAGTCAGACTTACTTGATCACCTTTTCATCAACTTTATTTAAATCATATTTAAAATTTTAAATCCTGAACTTAGCTTTTTCTGTTTAAATATATTACATAAATGTATTTTATTTTAGTTTTTTTTTCATAAATGTATTTTAATAGCTTCATGGTATATGGAGGTTTGTTTTATAATCTACCAATGATATACTTCAATATAATTTATAGAATAAAAATGAGTTTATGGATATCATGTAGATTAATTCTGAAATAGAAATGTAGATTTTATTTTGTTTATTAAAACTCATAAGAATGTAGTACATAGTTCAAAGCAAATCTGTTCACATTGTTTTCTACATAAAGTTTTCAGCAGTTCCTGTTGCCTTCACAATGAAGTCTAACATGTATCTAGGAAACCTCATCTTTTTCATTTATTCATTCGCAAAAGCTTTTATTTGTCCCCAGTCTGCTCCTTTTCTCATTCCTAGTAGAGATTTTGTCACTATCTGTATTCTCAAGTGTTCTACCTTAACATATTTCTGTAGCTTTTTAGAGGATGACCATTTCTTTTTACTGAGAAAATACAGGTCCTCAGAGATGACTATCAGCTTTCTGCTTTTGTACCAGTGCCCACTCCTGCACCTCTTGATACTTAAAATAACAATATTCTTATTCAGTCATATTCTCTCTCTTTTCCTGTCCTTTTCTTTGCTAACTCCCTTTTTACAAACTCTTTGCCCTTCCCTGATTCAATCTCAGCATCTGTTACTCTCACTCTTTGGAAAGAATCTGTGTATGTTCCTGACTGCCCATTCATTGTTTACTTCATTGTCTGTAGCTAGAATTTGTTCATTTGCTTAGTTGTGTCTGACTCTTTATGACCCGTTAGACTGTAGCCTGCCAGGCTCCTCTGTCCATGGGAGTTTCCAGGCAAGAATTTTGGAGTGGATTGCTATTTCCTCCTCTAAAGGATCTTCCCAACCCAAAGATCGAACCTGCATCTCCTGCCTTGTCAGGCATATTCTTTACTACGGAGCCACCTGGGAAGCCCCATAGCTACAATTGCTTTCATCAGATTACTAATGACCATTGATTTGCCAAATCTCAGGGATTTGTTTCAGGCACTAGCATATCCCCTGTATCCAGTGGTGCTGCATATTAAGACACAAACAGTTTGTTAAAATAATGACATTTTTCACTTGTATTATCTTCTTTTCGTTTATCTGACTTCACCTTCTCTAGGTTCTCTTGTGCACGCTAAGTCGCTTCAGTCGTATCTGACTCTGCAGCCATATGGACTGTAGCCACCAGGCTCCTCTGTCCCTGGAAATTCTCCAGTCAAGCATACTGGAGTGGTTTGCCATTCCCTCCTCCAGGGGATTTTCCTGACGAAAGGATCGAATCTGTGTCTCTTACATTCCCATCATTGATAGGGGGGTCTTTACCACTAGTGCCTCATGGGAAGTCCCTAGGTTCATTTATTGGCTCCTTAAATATCTGTGTTCTCTGTAAGGTTCTGAGAGACCACGTTCTCATTCCACCATGATTTTTACTGTTTGGATAGAAGGCGTCCATTTACAAGCACGCCTTCCAGTGTAGAGCACGTCTCTCATCTTAAGTCTTGGCCCATATTCAAAGACAATCTCTGTGTGTGTTCATGGAGTTCCGAACTCAGGATCAGTCCCCAGAAGTACAGTCCTTCTAGGTTATTTCTTATAAGTGACTTCACCAGATGCACAAACACTGAAACCAGATCTGAAACAGCTCTATAATTCTTGCTGCCTCTGATACCTTAATTTTGAGTCTTCTTCCTCTCTTTATTCCTCAATCTTAGGGTCTAGGTTAGCGCCATCTCAGTTTTCACCTGGAATGTACTTAGTTTAGTCTCTTTGCCTGTCTCTCTAGTTTTGACTGTCTGTGTTTTATGTTTCTTCTTTTTAACCTGAGTAAAAGATTTTAGAGTTTCAATGGGATGCATACATTTTCTTTTCGGATTGGATCAGATTGAAAATATTTGTTTGTGAACCCTTGGAAAAAACAGAACTTTTCAGGACCTTCAAAAAGTGATTGGTACATTACTCAATGCATGTTTATGATTTTGATATAGTGATATTTTTTGAAGCTAGTTTTAGCTGCATATTAAGATCATGATTTACTTCTTTATTCAGTTTAAAAGAACTTCTTACTGTTGTTGGCTTTGCATGGGGAAACTAAGAGGATCACATTTCCTTGGAAAGGGCTGAGAAGTGTCTTTTGTTTCCAGTGTTGGAGAATAAGCATGACTTTGACAGTTGTATATGACAGGAAGACCATTCTCTGCAGAGGGAAGACAAAAGCCAATGCTTAATGCCATGAAAAGAAACAGCGTGAAAATATTCTTGGAATGTGAAAATGTTTGAATTTATGCAAATACATAAGAAGATTAATATTTGTATTTGTCTAGTCTCATTAATTTATTTAGACAAATATTTCATCTCAGGGATTCTTAGTTTGGTAGACTAGATATGATGGATTGAATTCTGCTCTTTAATTTCTTCTGTAACTCCTAATATCTTGTTAGTATTGTTTATTTACATAGTAATATGAATCTCCATAGAGTCATTATTTAGAAGTCAAATGTTAGAACACTCTGATGAGAGGGCCAAAAATACAAAATTGAGTCTTAACTTTGTCTAAAACCTCTTAAAAAAAATGGCAGTAAGTCTGTACTTCGTTTAAAATAATTTATCTTTCACACACATACACACACGTAGAGAGGAATGCTAATTTGTATTTCTACTTGCTAGATAACTTGTGAATTTCACTTTTTCTATAATGTAAAAGGTAAAGCCTCCATAGGTTTTCTTTTAAAGTCTAGAATCATTATTCATATAATGTATGAAAACAATTTTACACTTTTTTTCTTCAATCCATTTTCCTTTATATTACTAAGCACCAGAAGAAAGGCAAATTTTTCCTGTGATGCTAAAATTTCTTCCAGATCACATGCAGAAACACCCTTTCCTTTTCCCTTTGAGGTCGTTCTAAGTGATCATTTATAGACTTTTAAGTATATATGGCCAGGTCTTTAATCTGAGCTACTCTGTCTAAATTTAAACTGTTCAGATAGTATGTATCTTCAATGTTAGGCTTTGCATATGGTCTACACTTTAACCAGGTATTATTTTTTTTTTTTCTTTTAGATTTGACTGAAATTAGAGGTGTGTTCCATCTATATTGTATGGAACATTGTATATTGTATGCTTGATTTTGAAATACTCTTTTATTCGTTATATAATAGAATGTGCCTGTGTTTCTAACTGTACGTTTCCTAATTAGTACTACTTAAATTATTTTCCTTGGATTATGTAGGCATTTCTTTTTAAAAGTTTAGTTTTTATAAAATGCTTCATGTTTTATATATGTTTGGCTTTCTAAACGTTTTTTCTGAAGATGTGAAGCTGAATGAATTTAAAGAACAGCAGTTGCACTTTCCCCTTTGAGACCTGGTCAACTTTTGCATAAGAAATAGCAAATGTCTTACAGATTGAATAAATTATTAGTAGTAGTTTTAAGGTGATATTTAGCAAACTTTATGGGTAATTGAAAATACATGTAGTCTATATGTTATAAAATTACATTACTATAGGGAAAAAATTGCAGAGACATTTAGATCTTAAAGAAATGTATCCTGTTGTCCTAAACAGCCTTTTAAAATCCTAGTTTTATAAATCCTGATCAGTCTTCGCTAAATTTTGCTTTTAAAATTTTGAATGAAAATGCATGATGCATGAGTTCCTTCAGTGTGGAGTTTGTGTTGTCCTTGGGCTTGTTTTTGTGATTTTCTTCCACTGAAGTTGGAATGGAGTCTTGAAGAATAGGTTTTTGGCTCCCAAGGGCCATCATAGTTATATACTAATTCTTAATCACTGTGTCTGTGGAGTATATCCCTGTTGTAGGCCTCAGCATATTGACTTGCCCTTCTTCTTATTTCCAGCCAAGATTTTGGAAATGTCTTAACCGCGCCCCCCCCCCCCCCCCAAAAAAAAAGTACACATTTTCCACTTGGAATGGAAAGCACCTTTACTTGGTTATAGTATTTGCTGTATGATGACTAAGGAATTACTGCTATAAATAGAAACTGTCAACTTAGTTATCAGTGTGCATTTTGAATGAAAGGATCCATAGCTTTTATTTCTTCTCAGTCCTTTTTCTTCTAGATAGTGGAGAATGGGGGAAAAATAAATGATTTAATAATGCAACTTTTTGTGAGTATGTGAAAATAAATATGAATGCCTTTGTTACAGTGAGGTTTTTACATTATAGATGGATTTCATATTCTTTGAAATAAAAATTTGTGCAAAATTTAAATTGCAAAAATTATCCTGTTAGCAGAGCAGATTTATAATGCTCCAACATTATTGAAAATCTTGCACTGGATACTTACCTGACTCTGCAAGTTTTTTCTCTAAAACTGAGATGATACAAAGAAGGTTAACATGACTCAGAATTTGGGATTTCCCATATCAGCACTGGAAGCTGTCTTCTTATACAATCTTGAATGGCAATTGTGAAGCAGTGGCAATAACCGTAGATGAGGAGCTAGGTAACCTGAATTTTCAAGTAGACTTTGTTGTTTTCAAGTTTCAGAACTCCAGTGTAAATAATTTTTTTTAAATGAGAGGTATTATGTTAAATACTGCATGTACATTATCTTAATTCTTACAGTATAAGTTAGGCATTATCTCCAGTTTATAGATTAAGAAACCAAGGCTTAGTAAAGTTAAGCAGCTTACCCAAGATTACACAGCCAGGAAATACAGAGTTGAAATTCATACCCAGGGAATATTTGGCTCCAAGGCAAATTCTTCCCTGTATTCTCTGTAAAGTACCATGTACTTGTGGTGAGGATTTTTGTTGTTATTTAGTCACTCAGTCGTGTCTGGCTCTTTGGGACCCCATGGGTGGCAGCACACTAGGGTTCTCTGTCCTTCTCCTATCTTCTGGAACTTGCTCAAACTCATGTCCATTGAGTCAGTCATGCCATCCAACCATCTCATCCTCTGTTGTCCCCTTCTCCTTCTGCCCTCAATCTTTCCACATCAGGGTCTCTTCTTATGAGTTGGCTCTTTCCATCAGGTGGCCAAAGTATTGGAGCTTCAGTGTCAGTCCTTCCGATGAATATTCAGGGTTGATTTCCTTTAGGATTGACCAGTTTGATCTCTTTGCAGTCTAAGGGACTCTCAAGAGTCTTCTCCAGCACCACAGAACATAAGCATCAATTCTTTGGTGCTCAGCCTTCTTGATGGTCCAACTGTCACATCCATACATAACTATTGGAAAAATCATAGCTTTGACTATATGGATCTTTGTTGGTAAAGTAATGTCTCTGCTTTTTAATATGCTGCCTAGGCTTGTAATAGCTTTTCTTCCAAGGAGCAAGCGTCTTTTAATTTCATGGCTTCAGTCACCATCTGCAGTGATTTTGGAGCCCAAGAAAATAAAGTCTTTCACTGTTTTCATTGTTTCCCCTCCTATTTTGCCATGAAGTGATGGGGCTGGGTGCCATGATCTTCGTTTTTTGAATACTGAATTTTAAGTCAGCTTTTTCACTCTCCTCTTTCACCTTCATC
The DNA here is from genome assembly GCF_002263795.3 of Bos taurus. Taxonomy (NCBI): domain Eukaryota; kingdom Metazoa; phylum Chordata; class Mammalia; order Artiodactyla; family Bovidae; genus Bos; species Bos taurus. The sequence goes on along the minus strand of NC_037333.1, from coordinate 29,699,289 downwards.
AAGAGGCTCTTTAGTTCCTTTTCGCTTTCTGCCATAAGGGTAGTATTATTGATATTTATTGTTATTTCTCCCGGCAGTCTTGATTCCTGTGCCTCATCCAGCTCAGCGTTGCACATGATGTATTCTGCATATAAATTACATAAGCAGGGTGACAATATACAGCCTTGACGTACTCCTTTCCCAATTTGAAGCCAGTCTGTTCCATGTCTGGTTCTAGCTATTGCTTCTTGACCTGCATACAGGTTTCTCAGGAGGCAGGTGAGATAGTTTGGTATTTCCATCTCTTTTTACAATTTTCCACAGTTTATTGTGATCCACACAGTCAAAGTCTTTATGTAGTCAATGAAGCAGAAATAGGGGTTTTTCTGAATTCTCTTGATCCAACTGATCAAGTTCTATGATCCAACTGATGTTGGTAATTTGATCTCTGGTTCCTTTTGTAAAGTAAGCTGTTAGTCTTGGTATAGTAAAACATGGCATATTTGGAATTGGAACTGTTGTGAATCCCTTATGCTATTTTAAGGTTTTACGTTTACTTTGTAATTTTTTATATATGAATACTTTATATCCTCAGGATTGTTTATGTTTTGTCAGTGTCATGTTTTTTGATTTATGAAGTATTCATGTTTTTTTTTTTTTTTAAGTTACTAAGAGGGAAGGAAATCTGTGATTCCCTCCCCCTGCCCTTATTATTCATGGAATTTTGTTCTGGAAAAAAGAAAAATCAATAGTTTTACCTCAGAACCTTATTTAGGATTTTTTGGACTTTAGAGCTTAATAATTTTTTAAAATGATTCACTTGTAATTTCCTGGAGAAGGATAGGATCTTTTAACACTCCAGCATTCTTCTTCTTTTTTTTTTTTTTTAACATTCCACTATTCCTTAAAAAAAAAGAAAGACAAGGTAAATACATTTAAAAAAAAATTGATTGCTTTGGTGAGAATAGTGAATGGTCAAAGGATTTTAAACAATTTAGTTTACTACCTGTATATAGACACTATTTTGAGTGTTGTGCATTACTGAAATACTTGAAGGCCTTTTTTTGGTATGCATTGCTGAAATACCCTAAGGTTTGATTCTAGAATGCTTGAAAAAATTTAAATTGCAAGAGAAAAACAAATGAATGCTTACTCATGTTGTAACACTTTTCTATAATTTCCCTCAATTTCTGAGGTTGTCCTTTGTTACCTTTTATTCAGGTTAGGAATGGATTTTAAGTACTCTTGATTCCAAGTAATTTGTTTAATTGTCTTAATGCTATCTTTGTAATGACTTTAAGCTGTGGTGCTCTGTGAGCTAGCGCCCAAGGGCTGGATAATTGACATCCAGGCAGTGAGGTCTGCTTTCTCTTACTGATCTCTTGCAGCCTCTGTGACCTCACAAGGGCATTTAAAAAAAATGTTTTAACCTCTAGTAGCTTTGAAGGCAAAGTTCTAGAATATGGTTTGAGAATTCAAAATTGATAATTTAAGTAAAACTAATGTAAATACATATTTATAGACAAAACCCTCGAGTCTAAATTATAGTTTAAACACGCTCTAAAAGCATGCACTTTTTTTTTCAAGATTATTTTTTTAAACCCAGGAGCAATATAGTGTGAAAAGTCCCTATCAGTATCACATATTCAGTGATGGTTGCCAGTATTTGTTTGAAATATAAATTTTGAAGTTCTGTTTTTTGATTAAAGTAGATGTATATGAAATTATTAACCTTAATTTTCTGATGGAAAATGAAAAATAATTCTTCACCTTTCATGAATAGTATGATGGATGAATCTACAGCTTTTTGTTTAAGATTCTTCTTAACAATTTCAAATATTTAGCAAAGCTCTGTGTAAACATTCACAATAAATGATCACTTATTGCCTAGTTACTTCTAAATGCTTTCTGTAAGCATAAAACTGAACTTAGAATAAAGGATATAAGACACAGTTTGTACTCCCATTAGGCTCCTCTGTCCATGGATTTCTCCAGGCAAGAATCTTGGAGTGGTTAGTCATTTCCTTCTCCAGGGGATCTTGCCAACCTAGGGATCGAACCTGGGTCTCGTGCATTGCAGGCGGGCTCTTTACCATCTGAGCCACAAGGGAACCGCGCCCCCCACCCCCCCGCCCCGCCCCCACCAAGCCTGGAGCAAAGAAATTTTAATTTGAATCAATTTAAAAGTAATGTTGGGAGAAATATCAATAACCTCAGATATGCAGATGACACCACCCTTATGGCAGAAAGTGAAGAGGAACTAAAAAGCCTCTTGATGAAAGTGAAAGAGGAGAGTGAATAAGTTGGCTTAAAGCTCAAGAGTCCGAAAACTAAGATCATGGCATCTGGTCCCATCACTTCATGGGAATTATTAGATAGGGAAACAGTGGAAACAGTGTCAGACTTTATTTTTGGGGGCTCCAAAATCGCTGCAGATGGTGATTGCATCCATGAAATTAAAAGACGCTTATGCTTGCAAGGAAAGTTATGACCAACCTAGATAGCATATTGAAAAGCAGAGAGATTACTTTGCCAACAGTGGTCCATCTAGTCAAGGCTATGGTTTTTCCTGTGGTCATGTATGGATGTGAGAGTTGGACTGTGAAGACAGCTGAGTGCCAAAGAATAGATGCTTTTGAACTGTGGTACTGGAGAAGACTCTTGAGAGTCCCTTGGACTGCAAGGAGATCCAACCAGTCCATCCTAAAGGAGATCAGTCCTGGGTGTTCATTGGAAGGACTGATGCTGAGGCTGACACTCCAATACTTTGGCCACCTCATGCGAGGAGTTGACTCATTGGAAAAGACCCTGATGCTGGGAGGGATTGGGGGCAGGAGGAGAAGGGGACGCCAGAGGATGAGATGGCTGGATGGCATCACGGACTCGATGGACATGAGTTTGGATGAACTCTGGGAGTTGGTGATGGACAGGGAGGCCTGGCGTGCTGTGATTCATGGGGTCGCAAAGAGTCGGACACGACCGAGTGACTGAACTGAACTGGAAAGTAATGTAAGTCTGCGCTAACTTTGAAAGATTTTGGACAGCTACTTAGTTAGGTTGCCTGTGAGGTCCCTCAGGCCCATCTCACATGTGTAAAGGCTATATTTAGAAATACTCTATCTGAATTTTATTTGCCTTCAGTCAAACTTCCTGGGTCATCATTGATCAGTCTTGTAGCAGGTATTCCTGATGGCATTCTTTTGCCTCTCTGGTCTGTCTGGCGAGTGCTTTATTTGTTCTGTCACTTCAGAGAGTCTTCCTTGAGTACTCACCACATTATCAAATGATCCTCAATCCACTTGCCAACTTGCATCTGGGCCACTCTTCTCTTATTTGCCTGATTCCCTGGATTTTTGCATTCCTCTTCCTTTTTGTAGGTTGGGTCTTCTGCCTGGTCTTTCCATTCCTCCTCCTGCTTTTCTAAATCTTATCTATACTTCAAGGCTATGAATTATGAAGCAATGAATTATCACTTTGTAATATCACTTTGTAATTATCACTTTGTAAATTCATGTATGTTAATTATTATTACCTATGTTTTATTGTCTTTAAAATTTTTATAGAAAACACAAAATTTATCAAGTTAACAATTTTTACCTGTAAAGTTCAGTAATATTAAGTATATTCATATTGTGCAACAGATTATCACTACTTCGTCATCTTGCAAAATTGAAACTCTCTGCTCATTAAAAAGCTTCCCATTTCTCCTGCCCTTCAGCCTCTGGTAACCACTATACTACTTTCTGTTTCTGTGAGTTTGACAGCTTTCGATATCTCATGTCAGTGAAATTATACAAGGTTTGTTTTTCTGTGACTGACATATCACATTGCATAATATTTATCCATGTTGTGACATGTGACAGAATGTTCTTCTTTTTTAAAACTGAATAATATTCCAGTGTGTGTATATACCGCATTTTGTTTTTCCGTTCATCCGTCTGTGGGCATTTGGGATGCTTTTACCTCTTGGCTACTGTCAGTAATGCTACTGTGAACATGTGCACATATTTCTCTGAGATGTGCTTTCAGTTCTTTTGGCTACAGACTTAGAAGTGGGATTGCTGCTGGATCATATGACATTTTTATTTTTAATTTTTTGAAGAACTGCCATGTTTCTTGTTGTGGGTGTACCATTTTTTATTCCTACCAACAGTATATCAGGGTTCCAGTTTCTCTGCATCCTTTCTACCTCTTGTTATTTTTTTCTTTTTTAATGGTAGTTATATTCATTCTTATGGGTGTGAGGTAATATCTCATGATTGTGGTTTTTGGTTTTCATTTTGCTGTTGATTAATGCTGAACATCTGTTCCTTTGCTTGTTGGCCATGTGCATATCAAAAGTTTGGAGAACTTTTATTGAAGTCCTTTGCCCGTTAATTGAGTTCCTTTTTTGTTGTTGATATGTAGGAGTTGTCTATATGTTCTGGATATTAAACTCAGATGCATAATATGCTAATATTTGCTCCCATTCTACAGTTTGCACTCTGATGATTGTGTCCCTTACTGTGCAGAAGCTTTGTAAGTTTAGCATAGGCCTGTTTGTTTGCTTTTGTTGTCTGTGCCTTCAATGACATGGCTAAGAGCTCATTGTCAAATCCAGTGTCTTGATACTTTTCTTTTGTATTCTCTTCTAGGTATATTAGTTGAGTCTAATCCATTTTGAGTTAGTTTTGTGTAAGGCAAAGGTCTGGCTTCATCCAACTTCTTTCAAATGTGGATATCTAGTTTTCCTAGCACCATTTGCTTAAAAGACTATAGGTAAGTTAGACTTTGAAAATTGTCTGCTCATTAATCATACTGAAGCTGGCCATTGACTGTTAGGCATTTTTGAAACGCCATGACTTTTTATAGATGAGATTGAAGCACAGAGGAATTTCAGTAATTCATCTAAGGCCCAGATGAAATATGTTTACAAATTCATTAATTCCTAGTTACTTAATAGATGTCTATTAAGTACCAAGACTGTGGTTTTTTGAAACTATTTTTGACTGCATCAGGTCATAGTTTCAACAGGTGGGATCTTTTGTTGCAGTGTACTGACTCTGTTCTTAAGTGAATTGGTCTTATGTTGGCCTTTAAGGTGAGATGCCTGGTATTTAAGCATTTCAGTTTGATGCTGTGTATAAAGTGATTTGATTTATTCTGATTCTACTGTTTATTAATATTTTTGCATATTATTTGAATGCTCTTAAATGTAATAATTGTAAAATAGCATTAATTAAAAAGTAAATCATTAATTCATACTTGGCATTATAATCTCATACGATTTTGTTTTTCAGACTATTAAAATGTCCTAGTTTGTGAATCCAATTTAAGGTCTGTCCTGATTTGGGAGAGTTAAATAAAACTGTGTTCTAACAGAGTTCTGTTTGTAAACTTGAACTCTGTGAGAAATGGATTTTATTTTACTTTGAGATTGTGGGAATTTTATTATACTAATCTGGCAGTCAATTCAGTTTGTCAGTTTAATTCAGATATAAATTTGTTTGCCTGCTTAATCGGATACCATTACAATGAAAAATACCTTATTTTTTACCTTACTGGACCACACATTTTGCTTTTAGTCTTTGTCTTTATTCTTTGTCTCTCTTATGTGTTTTAATTGGAAAAACATATTTCCTACCTAATTAAGATCTAATTGTGGTTTACAGAAATTTTACTAGAATTGGGTGATATGAATAGTATCAAAGGACTATTAAAATCCCACTGTTTTTCTTGCTTCTGTTTTTTAGTAAACAAACTTGGTTCAAAAATTGTTATAGATAAAATCCAGTATACATAATGACTCTTGTCTGTGGCTATCCTTTTATATAAGTAAACTCTTTAGTGTTACTTATACTTATTATTAGCTTCATTTTGGAAATATACCAGACAAACTTTGTATGATATTTGTAATTTTCTTATATGGAGTACTGTATTTTCTTATGTTTGCATGCTAGGAGCTCAAAAGTTAGAGCTATGAGGTGCTATAATACAAATATCTTTTTCCCCAGTTTAAATATGTATTCAATTGGCTCTGCATTTGTATTGATGAAACATCACCCACCTTTTTCGTCAACTAATAGGTTAAAACAAATAATATCTCCATTTTTTTTCTCCCTCTGTTGACAGAGTGGATTTCACCCTACTCTTAGATGTGAAAGGAAGGGGAGATTATTGCATACTTTGCTGATAAAAGTAAGGTCATAGTAATTACTAAAGAGTTGAGGATGTTTGGACATCATTATTAGTTTTTAACATTTTGACTTTGGGGTATGCTGAAGTTAACAGAAACTTAATATATTTTATACAAAGAATGGAATGTATGTTTGGTCCTTTAGTTATCAGTAAAAACACATAAGATAAGGAAACCAGTATAAATCAACACGACAAAGATGTGATTTGTTATATAATGAGAAAGTAACTTGTACCTTTCATTTGAAATGTTGGCTTACACACTTAGTTTGTTCATCAAACATTTACACACTTGGTAATAACCTTTTTTCAAATGTTACTGATATCAACATGATAACATTTTTCAGGTTCATAAACAAACTAGATTACAGAATTATGCTGTTTTCAAGCAAATCCAATCCATTATATTTTTGGACTGATAGTTCTAGTTGGCTGCACTCATTTGAGAGGGCAAATGTGAAACAGGTGTGAGCACTTCAGAGGCCCCAAGCCTGAAGAGATTGTGAGGAACCTTAGTGAGTGTTCATGTGGAGACTCTTTTCTAACCAGTTTATCCCTGTGTATAGTTACTTATTATAACGTGCTTCATTGTTCAGGCAATGCTACAAATCCTTCATATATATATATATACACACACAGACAAACACACACAGAGACGCACACACACATGTATATATATATATATATTTGTGCTTGCTTAGTCGCTCAGTCTGTGTCTGACTCTGTGACCCCGTGGACTGTAGTAGCCCGTCAGGCACCTCTGTCCATGGGATTCTCCAGACAAAAATACTGGAGTGGGTAGCCATTCCCTTCTCCAGGGGATCTTCCCGGCCCAGGGATTGAACTGGGGTCCCCTGCATTGCAGGCAGATTCTTTACCATCTGAGCAACCAGGGAAGCCCTAGGAAGCCCTATATATACACACACACACTCACACATATATGTAGATAAACATATATTTAAGTACAATGTATTTATAGAAAGATATTCAGTATTCTTTGCAACATTTTCATTCCCACTTTAAAGATGATAAAACTGAACATTGGAAGGTTGAAAAAGCTAAAGATAACATAGCTAGTAAATGGTAGACCTGAGATTAAATCATGACATCATGCTCTTTACTGCCAATGTTATACTTAAAATCTATAACACTATTTAAACAATTACCCTAGGGCAGACTCGTGTGTGTGTGTGCTTGTGCTAAGTAGCTTCAGTTGTGTCTGACTCTGTGCAACTCTATGGACTATAGCCCACCAGGCTCCTCTGTCCATGGGATTCTCCAGGCAAGAATGCTGAAGTCTGTTGCCATGCCCTTCTCCAGGGGATCTTCCTAATCTAGGAATTGAACCGGAGTCTCTTATGTCTCCTGCATCGGCAGGCAGGCTCTTTACCACTAGTGCCACCTGGGAAGCCCAGACCCTTGCTTCAGTTCAGTTCAGTCACTCAGTTGTGTCCGACTCTTTGAGACCCCATGGACTAGAGCATGCCAGGCTTCCCGGTCCATCACCAACTCCCAGAGCTTGCTCAAACTCATGTCCATCTAGTTGGTGATGCCATCCAACCATCTCATCCTCTGTTGTCCCCTTCTCCTCCCACCTTCAGTCTTTCCTAGCATCAGGGTCTTTTCCAATGAGGCAACTCTTCGCAGGAGGTGGCCAAAGTATTGGAGTTTCAGCTTTAGCATCAGTCCTTCTAATGAACACCCAGGACTGATCTCCTTTAGGATGGACTGGTTGGATCTCCTTGCACTCCAAGGGACTCTCAAGAGTCTTCTCCAACAGCACAGTTCAAAAGCATCAATTCTTTGGCGGTCATCTTATTACACATCAACCCTTGCTTATTACACAGCAACTGACAGCTCAGCTGCAAACTCAAATTTTGGTCAGCTTCTACTTTTTAGTAAAATTCTGTACTTCAAAAATGTCTTTTATTTTTTGACTACCTAATTTGTTTTCAGCCAAAAACAAATACCTAAAAATTTTTCTGTGAAAATACCAACTTAATGACTCTGTAATATCCATAGTTCTGTCTTTGTTTTAGAAGACTTAAATTGTTATAATGAGAGGTGAGATAATAGTCAGTAGGAGAATGTATATTTTCACCTTTTGATTAGTGATTTATCATTTTCTCATTTTCTTTTAATTCTTCTGGAAAATATTTGCTTCATTATTTCATATTTCTTGGAATTTGCACAAAACGTTGCAAAATACTAATGGGAAATTCTGTGAGAGAAAATCACTGCATATTTCTTTGAAAATGAAATACTTAGGAACATGAGTTAAATACTATTGGAGTGATGAAGTTCACTTTGACAAGACTGGTTTTAAAGGCAGGGCATGTTGGTCAGAAAAGCCGAGTAGAGAGTATAGGAGACCAAGGAGGTCTGTACACAAGAGCTGGGCTATTTGAAAAGCTTGTGGATGTCAATAATTTTTTAATTGCTGTGTTTTTATATATTTCTTAAAAATAAAATCTCCAGAAACCATGTGCCCTTTTTTCTCTTTCTGTAATGAAAGGTAGCACCATCTACCTAGTGGCAGCAATTTAAAGTATAGACGTTGAACAGGGAGGAAATAAGAAGGCTCTAAGTAATGCTCAAAATTCTCCAAGCCAGGCTTCAGCAATATGTGAACCGTGAACTTGCTGATGTTCAAGCTGGTTTTAGAAAAGGCAGAGGAACCAGAGATCAAATTGCCAACATCCACTGGATCATGGAAAAAGCAAGAGAGTTCCAGAAAAACATCTATTTCTGCTTTATTGACTATGCCAAAGCCTTTGACTGTGTGGCTCACAATAAAATGTGGAAAATTCTTCAAGAGATGGGAATACCAGACCACCTGATCTGCCTCTTGAGAAATCTGTATGCAGGTCAGGAAGCAACAGTTAGAACTGGACATGGAACAACAGACTGGTTCCAAATAGGAAAAGGAGTACATCAAAGCTGTATATTGTCACCTTGTTTATTTAACTTCTATGCATAGCACATCATGAGAAACGCTGGACTGGAAGAAACACAAGCTGGAATCAAGATTGCCAGGAGAAATATCAATAACCTCAGATATGCAGATGACACCACCCTTATGGCAGAAAGTGAAGAGGAACTCAAAAGCCTCTTGATGAAAGTGAAAGTGGAGAGTGAAAAAGTGGGCTTAAAGCTCAACATTCAGAAAACGAAGATCATGGCATCCAGTCCCACCACTTCATGGGAAATAGATGGGGAAACAGTGGAAACAGTGTCAGACTTTATTTTTCTGGGCTCCAAAATCACTGTAGATGGTGACTGCAGCCATGAAATTAAAAGACGCTTACTCCTTGGAAGGAAAGTTATGACCAACCTAGATAGCATATTCAAAAGCAGAGACATTACTTTGCCAACAAAGGTTCGTCTAGTCAAGGCTATGGTTTTTCCTGTGGTCATGTATGGATGTGAGAGTTGGACTGTGAAGAAGGCTGAGTGCCGAAGAATTGATGCTTTTGAAGCGTGGTGTTGGAGAAGCCTCTTGAGAGTCCCTTGGACTGCAAGGAGATCCAACCAGTCCATTCTGAAGGAGATTAGCCTGGGATTTCTTTGGAAGGAATGATGCTAAAGCTGAAATTCCAGTACTTTGTCCACCTCATGCGAAGAGTTGACTCATTGGAAAAGACTCTGATGCTGGGAGGGATTGGGGGCAGGAGCAGAAGGGGATGACAGAGGATGAGATGGCTGGATGGCATCACTGACTCTATGGACTTGAGTCTGGGTGAACTCTGGGAGTTGGTGATGGACAGGGAGGCCTGGAGTGCTGCAATTCATGGGGTCGCAAAGACTTGGACACGACTGAGCGACTGATCTGATCTGATTTGATCTGAACTTAAATCTTTTTTTGACAACCAGCTACATCTGAGGTGAAAAAGTGCCTCTTCAGCATGGGACAGAAGGTGTTAGATGAAGAGAACAATGATTGTGAATTAATAACTCTTAAGGATCTGATAATTTATTAGTCAATTTAAAGCTTCTTAATTTCTTCTTGGTAATTTGAGATTGGGCTTCCCTGATGGCTCATCAGTACAGAATCCGCCTGCCAGTGCAGGAGACTCAGGTTCGATCCCTGGGCCAGGAAGATTCCCTGGAGAAGGAAATGGCAACCCACACCAGTATTCTTGTCTGGGAAATCCCATTGTTAGGTAGGTAGAATAGGGAAAGGAGTCCAAAATGGTGGTGGCTAAAAGACAAGGAAGATTAAAGGAAGGTCTGAGGACCAGAGTGAAGACTTCAGGTAGGACAAACAGAACAAACAGCACTCCTGGCTAAGCCCAGTTTGCATAGGGCAGGCCCAGGTGGAGGAAAGAACATATAAGAGGAGGAGCCAAAGCGCTTTCTCATGGACTCACTCTCTCCCGTGCGCTGGGGCGCTCTTCTCCTCCTGTCTTTGGATCCACGAGCCCTCACGCCTCGAAGATGGATTTTCCTGCTATCTTCTAAATAAAATAGAGCTGTAACACTGAGCTGTAACACTGATTTGTCTAAGAGCTATAACACGGTCCTTTTGAGACCTGAGAGCTATAACACAGTCTGTCCAAGACCCAAGAGCTGTGACACGCTGAGGGGGCTTTAAAGTCCGTCACTCCAAATCTTTGTTGTGACGAGACAAAGAGCCAAGGAACATACACTTGTGTGACACCATGAACAGAGGAGCCTGGTGGGCTACAGTCCATGGGGTTGCAAAGAGTTGGACACGACTTAGCAACTAAACAGCAACAGCAGTTAGAGAATGGGTGAAATTTTAGTGGAATGTGAAAAGAGAATGAAAAATTTTCACCAGGTGTTTCAGTGAAATTGTTCCAGTTCATTTTCCATAAGAAGAAGAAAATAGATTATAAAAGTGTTGGTTGACACTTTGTGTGAACAGTGCAGGTAAACTGGTTCCATAATAATGGAGAGATGTGCTTTGTTTTCTTATGTCTTTTCCGATAACAAATGAGCAATGGGGAGAATAAAGTTAGATTTTTAAAATGCGCTTGACTTTAATTTACTACAGTGAGCTCTATCAAAATTTTTTATATTTTAAATCATTACTGAATATAGTCAGTACAGCTTTTGAAAAGTTACTTAATATAAAAGATTCCATTACTTAAAAATAGCCATTTTAAAAGATGACAGGATAATAGTAAGAATGAATAAATAATGTAACTTATAAGTATGATTATTACTGATTTTTGGGCTATCAGGAAAACCCTTAGGCTAGGGAAAAAAATGAAGCTAAATTTTCAACATGGTAACATCCAGAGCCACCACCTTATGCCATCGTACTGAAAAACACATGTTGACGTGGGTACCAGAATCGTGGAATTTCCCTCATGGGGAAATGATGGGAGAGAAGGCTAGAAGCAGTAGGTCTTGATGTGGCTGCTGCTTTTTTTTTTTTTTTTTTGCAGAATGATGTCTGGGATATGGGACAGGGCATCAGGGAACTCCTACATGGCCAGGATGTGGACTTTGGAAAAGGTCTCCGTCCACTTTTTAGTCATGCTGCCAGTTGTTGATGGGATCAGAGTTAACTCCAAGGAAAGAACAGGAGGTGTCTTTTATCGGATTTGCAGTGGGTCAGAGAACTAGTTTGATGTGGCTTCAGAGTTGGGATTTCTGCTAGTAAATGAACTGGAGTAAATCAGAAAAGAGGGAGAACCTTAGCCTGTGGACCAGACCCTCATAATTCTGCTGGGAAAGTGTGTGTGTGGGGGGTGGGGGTTCTTATAGGCTCTGCTCCCTAGGAATTAGGTTTAAAATTAATCTAGACTACAGAAGTAATCTCAGTCTGACCCTCCAGGGTGTGAGGACTTCTAACACAAGGCTTCATGAACATATGCCAGAACATGGTACTTGCTCATTACAATTAGCCTGTAAATTAAAATTTTAACTCTACTTGTTAAACAACAAGCTTGAGAAAGGTAGAAACTGATATGCATGTGTGTTTTTCCAAGGGCATCAACTATCAAATGTGTTGGCTTTCATTTAATATGCAGGTGACTCTGGTTTAATTCCTGGGTTGGGAAGATTCCCCTGGAGAAGGGATAGGCTACCCACTCCAGTATTCTGGCCTGGAGAATGCCATGGACAGTGTAGTCCATATCGCAAATAGTTGGGCATGACTGAGTGACTTTCATTTAATATATTGTCTAGAAATGCAAGATTAGGACAGTTGAAACATTTTATTAGTGAAAATAATCAATGCTTATTGTCGAAATAGTAGAGGTAAAAGGAGTTCTATAACCTCAAAGTTTGAATTTTTATATTCTCCCTCCATCTATTCCCTTAGCCTCCCTCCCCACCTTGTAGTTGGAATCATATTGCCTTTGTTGCTGCATGGTTTTCTGAAACAGAATTTTAATTAAAGACTGTATGGTCTTTGAATATACTGGGTCAGATTATATCTGTAGAATATGTTACTAACAGAATAACTAGATCAAAAAATAGGAATTTTTTTAAGGCTCTTAAAATATACTGTAAAATTTTTTCAGAATGCTGTATGATTTGTATTTGTTTCAGGAGTTTGAGGGGCCTGGCTCTACTGGCTAGTATTATGAAAATCTTTGTTAATTAGATGGGAGATTTGTGTTCTATTTTGATGTTCTATCCTTTGATCCCTTCTGAGGTTCTACTTTTTCTTTTTTTCTTTAACTTCTAATGTATTTATTTGGATAGACATTTGTATTTCATTTTGTGTGATTTTCCTGTTCATGTATTTGCTAATTTTAGCTTAGCAAAAATTGCAGTTTCGCTATTGCAGTTTTAGCTTATTTCTAACTTGAATGAGATTCTTATGTAATGAAAATGATTGCTTTTTTTGCTGTCTTGTCAAATAGTCTTAAAGCTTGTTGCTTACGTTCAATGTAAATGAATATACTGCAGTTTATAGGTTTCACATTGAATTTAATGAAGTATAAAGTTTTCACATTCATGGCTAATTTTTTTTTTTAACAATTTCTTCTAGTTTCTGGATTTAGAAAGCTTTCAGATGACCATTTTGATGGTGATAAGAATAGATTTGGCATGTACTGTATTTCCAGACTTAGTCTAACATTCACTCTAACAGTCTTAGGAAGTAATTGGCTGCTAGTACTTTGTTTTGTGAGCTTGTTTGGTGAATGGATGGCAAAACTAAAATAGAGAAAATAAGTTATTTGAGTTAACCTAGTAAGTAAATGACAGAACTGGCCCCACACTTCCCTAGAACAGAACAGACAAGCGTACTCTTAAAATGATTCAGGTATTAATGGAAAGTACCATGAAAGATACTTGATTTATCTAATATTTGAATTTGTGATCCTCATTTTTCTAATATTCAGTGATTTCTTTCTTCTTTCCATAAACTCTGTAAAAAATTCCATCATTATAGAATTGGAGTAGTATCTTACAAAAATACGTAGTTCATATATATTTCAGTGTCATCAAATTACTGTATGACAAGAATTGACTAGACAATTAAAAATTAGTTTTTAATACAAAGTAAGATATGTTTTAAAAAAAACTTCCTATATTTCAGTTACATGAACCATATGGAGTATTCAAAATTCCTAGATTAAATTTGAATTAAAGTACTTAGTTTTTGTGTGTGTGTGTGTGGCTTTTATCCAGTGTCTAAGAGAAGTGATTATGATATGAACAGATTAATTTTTTATGGAACATACTGTTATATAAAATGTCAAAACAACAAAAATCCTTCTAATTTTACTTCTTAAAAAGTATAAGACACTGTTGTATTTATTGTTGTTGTTATTTTCTAAAAAGACAGAATTTTCGTAGCAGGAAAGTCCTTCTTTAAAGTAGCTAAACACTTGGCTGCCTATTTGAGTGGTTCTCATTCAAGAACTGGCAGAATTTCAGAGTACTTTGTAAATCCTGATTGTCTCTATAAATTCAAGGCAGAACAGCTACAATTTACCCTCCATACAAGGAATTAAAGTGATATTTTAATCAACTTTCAAAGATAGAGAACCATTCTTTTTTCTTTTTTTTTCATTCTTTTTTCTTTCAAAGACTTGACAGTGAAAAAGATGCCATGCAAGAATTTGGCAATGAAAGGAGCTGGGTTCAAGTTCTAGGCTTAGGCAAATATTTTAAATTCTCTAGGCTTCCTTTTCTTCAGTTGTAAAATAAGGCCATTGATTTCACCTCAGTGGGTGGCTGTGGTCCCTTCCAGCTCTAAATATAATCTTTCTAAAATAATCTGAGATATCCTGGAGTAATTTATAAGTGAAATGAAAAACTCATCGTGGTAAGACAGTGAACCCTGAATGTTCCCACGACAAAATTTGTGAAGCTTTGAAAAATGCTGATTCCCTTTGCTGGGAGATTTTGATTCCAAATTCTGGTTTCCAGACCAAGGACTGTGTGTTTAAAAACAAAAACCAAAGTTGTCATGTGAACCATTGGGTAGCCAAGTATGAAACTGCTCTAAAAAGGGCTCCTCTGTTGCCTACCTTTTCTATTCTTTCTCTATTGAAAGGCTGGGGAGGAGGACGTCTTTCTGTGGATTCTTTCAGTTTAAAATATTTGTCATCATTTCCATAGAGGAAGACATTTTTAACAGCTTGCAGAGGAAAGTGCGTAGTCTTTTGTGTTTTTTTCTATTCCAGGAAGCAAGAACTGTTCTATTAACAGATAAATTTCATATGGGAACACGTATAGCTCTGTCTTGTCTTGCAAACAAGAATCATTATTCCCCTCATATTGTCCTCAGTTCAGCTTGGGGAATGAGGAGTAGCAGTGGAAATACATGAAGATTTAGCTGAAGGTTTACCCTTTGCCTGTCCTCTCCTTTGTTGTTGTTGCCTACTGAAATTGTCTTCTACTTGGCATGCTATGCTAAATTCCCGGCATACTTGTTTCATTTCATCTTGTCAGTGACTCTTTGAGAGAAGATACTATAACCTATTCTTTTTAGAGATGAGGAAAATCAGAAGCAGAGACTTCATCTGCCTGGTCCAGATAATCTGGCTAGAATTGGTAGAGTGGAGATTTGAATTTGAATGTAGGTCAATCTGGCTGTACCTTTAAAGGTTACAGTGTCTGGCTTTCCTCAAGGATCAGGAAATATGGGTAAAACAAAGGTCTTCTATAAAAAGCATTTATTATATCATAATTATAAATATAGAAATTAGTAAATTATAAACGTTATCACTGCTCAGATTTGGTTGGCAGTGCACATTGAATGAACGGCTCCTTCTTTTCTTCAGAGTTGCTAATATGTAGAATCAGAATTGGCACCAGGCAAAACAGTGAGACACAGTGCAGACACCCCCTTGCCCTTCACTTCCTTTTTCTTCTTCAGTGACCTTGACATTTTTAGGCAGTACTCAGTTGTTACTGAGGGTTCTTTCTACTGATCTGCCCTTCCTGACAGTGTCCTGTAGGAACACTGAAAACCAACCCTGGAAAAGCAACACAATTCTGTTGATAGTTTACCACCCCTCTTCCACTGACCAGACAACTGTGCTAGCTGGATTCTAGTCCAGAGCTTGCTCTTTTATAAGGTCGTTGGGAATATGAGCGAGCTTCTTGGGACCGAGGGTCTGCAGACTCTGATGCTATCTATAGTCTAAATTTGTCTGTACGTTTTCTGGTCCATAACTTCATCAGAGTCTCCAAGGAGCCAATGGTCAAAAAACAAGATGGAACGAAGAGTTTTTGCATTTCATCACGTTGACATTCTAATCAGTCTTTTCTTCTCCATCTCTGTTACTAATCAGATATTAATGTGATAGTTCTTTCCCCAAGGTTTTCTTATTCATTACTGGTATACGTGCTCATGTATTTGCTGTTTATACCTCTGCTGTGGGCTTCCCTGGTAGCTCAGCTGGTAAAGAATCCACGTGCAATGCAGGAGACCCCAGTTCGATTCCTGGGTTGGGAAGATCTGCTGGAGGAGAGGCATAGGCTACCCACTCTAGTACTCTTGGGCTTCCCTGGTGGCTTGGATGGTATAAAGAATCTGCCTGCAGTGCGGGAAACCTGGGTTTCATCCCTGGGGTGGAAAGATCCCCTGGAGGAGGGCATGGCAACCCACTCGAGTATTCTTGCCTGGAGAATCCTCACCGACAGAGGAGCCTGGCGGTGTTCGTAGGCACCGTACACGGAATGTCGTAAATTCCATGGTGTCATAAAGAGTCGGACGTGACTGAGCGACTAACCACAGCACAGCACCTCTGCTGTATTTTCATAAAGTATTTGGGACTGTTCATGTTAAAACATTAAACAACTTATTAATAACTTGATTTTTATCCAAGAGTAATACTTTTCATAATGTAATACATTTCATAAGCTTTTTACTTAACATACTTAAAAAATGGTTTCTAGATGGAGAACTCTTTATTGTGGTATGCTCAATACATATGAAATATATTAAAAATATATGTATATGAAATATAAGGTGCAGAATATAGGATTTAGTTTGTTTTTCTTTGTATTAATTATTATTGCTTCATTGTAATGATTTTTCCAAGTTTTAGTTTCACTCTTTTCCTAATCCAGAGGTTGAAAACTTGAGTGGCTTGAGAGTTGATTGGGAGTAGAGTGGGTTGAGAGCAGAACAATATGGAGTAGTGGGAACTATGATAAAATAGAAAATAATTGCACTGCTAAAGCATTTACATTCATATTGTAGGAGAAATGCTGCTAGCCTCACAACTATGGACAAGGGCAGATGTCTGACTGTTGATCTGCTCCCTTTTTAGAACTAGAGATGTGTCAATAAGTTGGATACATTTTCAGTTAAACTATTATAGGATAAAGCAAATGATCAGTCATAATTAGAGGAGTATATCTTTTTTTTTTAAAGATCTGTTCTTCAATAAGTTGAAAATTCCATGAGTAGATGAACTATTGACTCCTCAGACCTACTAGAGTATTTGGCCCATAGCAGTGTGTTGAAAACACATTTAGTAGTATAGTGAGTTCTGCCTCCTAATTTCCCACCAAATCTGCTTATTCCTTTGCATCGCTACCATCAATACTCTTATCTACAGCACTGCTGTAACTTATAAGTTACCAAAATAATTTTTCTGACTCTAGTTTGGTTCATGTGAATCTTTGCACACTGAAGCTGGAGTGATCTTTGAAGGATTCAGAACTAATAACATACCTCCTTCAATTAAAAGCTTTTGATAGATTTTAATAGTTAAGATTAAATCTAATTTTAACTAGCTGCTTGGTCTTCTAGCCTTCTTGTATAAAAATCTGACCTCAAGTCAGCTAAAAGGATCCCTCTAATATAGATAAGATTTATGACCACTGCAGGATTGTATCAGTTTTTCATAATCTTATTTAAGTGTTATGGAATTTCTAGATGCTAAAAAAAGATAACATCTTATGAAATATTGACTGCAAACTTAAATTTCATATTTACAGATTATGACTTATCCAGTGCAAAAATGGCCCCAGTTCTCTTCTTCTATATTCTCTGCAATGTGACTTTACAATTCTTCCTGTTAAGAAATAGAGTCTATTTCCTACCTCTTGAATCTGCTGGCCTTGTGATTTGGTTGAGCCAATAGAATGTGTAAGGGGTAAGGGTAGGACAATTTTCAGGCTTAGTCTTAAGAATCCTTGTTGTGTCCATTCCCTTTTGGAACCTTGCCACTGCCAGGAGAACAAGGACAGACTAGCCTAATGGAAGAACATCAGCCAAGTGGACAGTTAAAGTTGTTATACTCAAGCCAGTCATTCTAGGCTAGCCACCATCCAGCTGACCTGAGACATATGAGAGCCCGGCAGAGATGAGCAGAGTCGCCTCCCCAACTTGTACCTTACCACGCAATCTTTAATGAGCCCAATTGACCTGAAGAACCTTCCAAATGATACATAGACTCCTGAGCAACAATTAGTATTTGAAGCCGCTGAGTTTTAGGGAAGTTAATTTTTGTATCAGTTGCTAATAGATACAGATACTGGTACCTTTTTCATCCAGTTAGTGAAAAGAAGACTTAATTAATTCTCTTTGTTTTTAAACTGGAACCATTAGAGCTAGCACATTTATTATCAGAGAAGAAACTAATACAAGAGACATTTTGCCAAAATGTCTCATTGTCCTGTACTTGAAGGAAATGTTATGTAGTAAAAGAACACTTGACTTCCATTTTTGACATTATGGCAGAATATTTTTTTAAATTTTCAAGATTTTATAAATACATAATATAAAAAGTACAATCTACTATTAAATATAATTTTAAGTGCATTGCTGAGCTGGCAGGATACTAAGAGAAATCTTTGGAAGACAAAAATAAGAGAACATGAATCCAGAAAAATAAGGAGGGCTCTAAATTTGACAGCCTTGGTGTTTAAATCCTGGAAATTTAGCATTCTCAGTGAAAGGATGTACTTGAACCAAAACTACCCCATAAAAGAAAGCTTAGTAAACGTTACAGGACAGATCAGGTGAACAAAAGATCAATAAATAGAAGATACAAACAACCTAATCTGTAGGTTAGGTCTTATAGACATAATTTTAATGTAAACTCTACACCCTAACAGTAGAGATTACACATACTTCTTAAGTGCTTATTGCATTCACAAAAATTGATAACATTCACAAACAAAACATTAATTTTGTGAAGTAGAAATATGGCAAATAGCATTCTCTGATCACTATGCATTAAAAGAATTTCTTAACAAAAACAGAACATATTAGTAGCTTTGAAGGAAATAGAAATGATCAGTCTATAGAGAGAAGGGGCTTCCCTGGTGGTTAAGACACTAAAGAATCTGCCTGCAATGTAGAAGACCTGGGTTCACTCCTTGGGTTAGGAAGTCCCCCTGGAGGAGGCCATGGCAACCCACTCCACTATTCTTGCCTGGAGAATCTCCACGGATAGAGGAGCCTGGTGGACTACTGTCTATGGGGTCGCAAAGAGTCGGACATGACTGAGTGACTAACCATAGCACATAGAGAGAAGACCAGGAACACATATGTACCAAGTTTGTAGAATGATGGGGGCATGGATCTTCATTGATGTCAAAGTGATAGTGCTGTTGGTTTCTTTTTTTTTTTTTTTAAACCTATCATAATAGAATTGAGTAAAAATTTTAATTTACCACTATTAGTGCTAAATGCAGCAAACTTTGTTTTTTCTCCTCTGTGCAAAATACTGCGATGAAAACCTCTTTGCCTTGAAGAAACTCCTAGTAGAGGTGGGTAGTTATGATCATTATTACAGTGGTAGAATTAATCAAATACTACTGGAGAAGAAAATGGCAACCCACTCCAGTATTCTTGCCTGGAGAATCCCAGGGACAGAGGAGCCTGGTGGACTGCCGTCTATGGAGTCGCACAGAGTCAAACACGACTGAAGCGACTTAGAAGCAGCAGCAGCAGCAGCATGAGACAATACTCAGCATCTAATATTTCTACAGTTTTGATGCTTATTGAGGAGCAGGGTCTTCATATTGGGTTTTCTTCTGTACCTTGTAGCCTGGATAATGCAAATCCTGTTTCCTAGCCTGCATACAGTAAGATATTCAGTACAATTAAAACCCAACTAATGAGTCAATCTCATGTCTGTAGTTTTTTAAGGAATTTATATCACCTTATTATTTATACTTTATGATAATTTAAAAAATGAAACAGTTGAAAGTGAAAGGCTGAAAGTGCTAGTCGCTCAGTTGTTTCTGACTCTTTGCAACCCCATGCACTATATGGCCCACCAAACTCCTCTGTTCATGGAATTCTGCAGGCAAGGATACTGGAGTGAGTTGCCATTACCTTCTCCAGGGGATCTTTCTGATCCAGGGATCAAACATGGGTCTTCTGCATTGCCAGCAGATTCTTTACCGTCGGAGCCATCAGGGAAGCCCAATTTTTAAAATAAGATTATAATTTGTATATGAGGACCTTCGCGTGAGCAGATCTTTTTTGAGATGCTTCCTGCTCTAGGATCCCTTTTACTCATTTTGAAATAGCAGTGAGAGGACTGACTGTCTTTTTATTTGTTTAAAAATAACAAAAAAAGACTTTGCCTTTTTAAATAACTGAGTTAGACTTGGTTATTTTACAACATTTAGAAAGTCCAAAGTATGAAAAGAAGAACATATTTCCACTAACTGTTACCCAGATGAGCATTTCTCATATTGTGATCAGTATTCTTATTCCTTTTCTCTCTCTCCTATCCTCATTTTTCGTTAGCTTTTTTTCCCCTCTTTCTTCTCTTTCATTTGCACCTTCTATATGTGTACAATTAAAATATTTTATGTATCTGCTGTTCTTTTACACAGTGTGATGGTGGGACCAGGAAGATAAATTGTAAGTGGGCAGATTGAGGAAGGCCTTCTTGGAGATGGTAGCTTGGTTATGGAATGCACATTGGTGAGCATGACATCCAGTTGAGGCCAAGCAAACTGAAACATCAGAGTTTGGAGCAGAGAAAGATTTATTTCAGGGCTATCCAGAGAGAGAGGTGACTAATGCCCCCAAAGCCCCAAACTCCCTGAAGGGCTTCAGCAAAGCATTTTTAAAGACAAGTAAGGGAGGTTTGGGATTGGTTATTGCAAACTTCTGTGGGGGAATCCTTTGTTCTTATGGCTGTTAGCTGCCCCCCATAAGTCAGTTTCCTATAAACTTCTAACAGGAGAAATGTTCTTTCTTGTTTTGAATGGAAAAGTGTTCAACTCTTAAAGGACAAAGTCTTGAGAATGGGCTTTCCTATATTTCAGGTTATTTTTAACTTGAATCAAAAACAGCAGAATACAAAGGTTGAAGAGCTAATGGGGAGTCAGATTTATTTTTCCTTATTATAGTTTTTTTTCTGATCTGGGTTTCAGAGAACTGGGAGAGATGTTTGACAGGCAAAAATGGGGACAAGATCATGGTTGGTAAAGTTCTCTTACTAAAGGCACACGGGCAGGGAAATTGAGACTGTGTTTGAAAAATGCAAATAGTTGTGAATGTATGTTTGTTCACCATGATAAAAGCCTGAATAATAGCAATAGTTAATGATGATACAAAGCACTTTCTATGGGCCAGGGACTGTTCTAACCTTGTAAACATTATTTAATTTTATCACAGTTAAGTGAGGCAGATTCCTTATCTGTAACATACTTAATAATAGAAACAAAAACATCGTGGGATTAACTAGTAACTTGGCTCCAAATTGGTAAGTAATAAAGCTGGGATCAGACAGAGGAAGGCTGGCTGTAGATTTGTGCTTGTACCCATAAGCAAGGTACTTCCCTGGTGGCTCAGCTGGTAAAGAGTCTGTCTACAATGCAGGAGACCTGGGTTTGATCCCTTGGAGAAGGAAATGGCAACCCACTCCAGTATTCTTGCCTGGGAAATCCCATGGACATAGAAGCCTGGTGGGTAACAACCTGTGTAGTCTCAAAGAGTCGGACACAACAGCGACTAAACCACCATAAATAAAGTGACTAGTAAACCAGAAATTTCTGATCTTGTTCCCATTTCATATGTTTTTCTAAGGTTATTTACATGGGATTGTTTTTTTTTTTTTTTCATTTTAAAGTTTCAGAAAAGATATTGATAGATTACTAAGGCAACTACATATCCCATTGTTTCTTATACTGTAAACCTGACTTTCCACCAGTATTAAAACAGTCTAAATTTTATAGTACTCCTATTTAATAGTTAAAAATATATATATAGACTTCAGGAGCCTTATTTTTTTAATTTTAAATGTATGCTGGAGCCTCAAAGAATGAGAAATTTATAATGTAGTCCTTTCAGGAATTCAGTACTAAAAGTCTCTTTTGTGGAATCCAAGGGAGATCTTCCTTCTAATGAATTCTTATTGTCCCTAGTATAGTGGTGATGTTCCACATGTGTAATCCACAAGCCAGTTTAGTGGAATTTTAATAAAGATATTTTATCTCTTGCCTTCCTATATTTTTATCTTCATTTGCCTATGGTTACAATATTTTTTCAATAATAACATTATAATATACTTAGAATTTCTCAAGTATCTTATGCATGATAGGCATTTTCTGAGTCAAACATTGCTAAGCCCTATGGCAACTCTGTATAGTCTGTTTCCCAGTTGAAGTAACTGAAGCTTAAACTGGCACAGTGAAAACAAGTGAAGATTAAAATTTAGGATTGTAGAGCTCCAGAGTTCATGCATGTGGTGTTAAAGCTCTGGTTCTTTCAATACAAAAATTGGTCACTAGATAAAAGGAAAAGGTTTCGCCCTTTCTGCTGATGTGAACAGAGGAAGTGCTTATTAGTTCTAAGTCTCCCCCAGTGATTTTCACTGATGCTGCTGTCCTGCTGAGAGCTTTCCCATACAGTCACTATAATGTACCACAGCACCGGGCTTCCAAAACGGGAAACCTGAGAAGGATCCACATTCTTCCTGTAAGCAACAGATGGTTACTGTTTAAGTGAAGGTAAACTCTGAATCTCATCTCTAAAGGGATTTTAGGTTTTTGCAGGGTGGGCGGGTTTAGAGGGTTACTCAAGAAAATCAAGCTAGTAACAAAATTGAGGAGGAAGAAATAACAAACCAAATTTGCCTGTAGCTCTTTTCATGATATATACTCTTCAGTTACAGTCATGTGGTAGGTTGTATTTTTCTGCCCCTTCCTTACCCTAATAGAGGAGGAGGGATGATGGGAGGGCATGGCAGACTGTTGAAATTTGTAGTGTGTTGGCATCTAGCAAGTGAGTTTTGCTGTGGGGTAAGTCCTGTGGCTTGTTTTCTGCCTTCGTGAATAGAGCCTTTCCATCTTTGCCAAGCCTGCAGTTAATGCGGTCAAGGGATTTATTATGAAATGTACTAAATCTTGGCATGGAGCTAATTGCATATAACAAGAAGCGTGCTAGGGGCTTGGACCTGAGAAGTGACACATGCAAAAAGCATTCTCTTTCTGATGCTGCTGAAAGAGGTTTTGTGTAGGGAAATGTCTGCATGTCTACACTTATTGCTAATGAGGTAACCCGTCACCCAAAGCATATTTCTGAGTTACTTGTTAAAATAAATGCAGAGGTCTACCTCTTACTCTGAAATTTACCAACAAGTGGCAATTGAAGAATATTTACTAGCTCCAACTTTACTTCTAAAACTCTTACTATACCATAAAAATACACTCATGGCAGTTTAAATTACATAATTACAACTTAGAATAATTCTTATATAAAGGTATAAAAGGCAACCAGAAAGGTATTGTCTTAACTCAAGCTACCATAACAAAATACCATGGAGCCTGGGGCTTACGCAACAGAAATTTTCACATAGCTCTGGAGGCTGGAGGTCTGAGGAAAGGGTATCAGTATGGGTGGGTCTGATGAGGGCTCTCTTCTTGACTTACAGATGAATGATTTTTCTTTGTAGCCTCACTTGGAGGTGGAAGAGGGGAAGAATGGGAGATTCAAAGAGAGCTTGAGCTCTTGTTCTCTGGTGTCTCTCCTTATAAAAGCACTAATCTTATCATAAGCTACCTCCTACTCCCTGCCAATGACCCTGCCAGAAGAGTCTAAACCTAGTTATCCCCCAAAGACCCTATCTCCAAATACCATCATATTGAGAGGTGGGGCTTCAACATACAAATTTGGCAGGGACACAGTCCAGTCCATAGAAGAAGAATTCAAAGGATAAAACACACAACACATCTTTTTAAACCCACTGTATATCCTTAAATTTTTATTTTAAAATTTCCTTTAAAGGTAATTGAATAACCAAAAAGTAAAAAATTGAATAATATTTTATCTTTTTCTATTGTGTTTGTGAAATGGTTTTTTAAATGAAATGTCTCAAAGCTCTATTGAGATATTTATAGTCCTCACAACACTCTAATGTATACAGTGTATATAGTAGGTGCTTAATACTTGTTTGGTATATTAAAAACCTAAAGAGGTTTAGCACTTTCCCACAGTACATACCACATTATGTATTAGTTTACTGAAATATACAGAGAGGAGACCAGTAAAACTTGGTTTAATGAAAGAGTCACATCTTTTTTTGACTATTAGTAGAAACATTTTTTGCAGACAATTCTCTTTCCTTCTGATACCAAATTCTGATTAACAAGGTATGTTTAGGAAATAGTTTCATATTTTCCTAGATTAGTAATTTTTGTACATGTAAAGCTGAGACTGATACTTAAAAAGTAAGTGGGAAGTGATAAATGGGATGATTGTAGTGGTCCCCAGCATACAGTTAACACTAATCTTGATGCTAGTGGTTTTTAAGTGGCAGTAGTTCTGACTGTAAAACAAAACAGAAGCGGTCACCCATTTTAATCCTGGCACAGCAAAAAGGAAATGTTGAAATGAAAGTGTTTGTAGCCTTTGGAAAAAAAAAAAGAGTAGCATTTGAAAATAGAAGAGCAAAAATATCATTTGTGTGATCCCTGTAACATTGCAAATTCATTAATATCCAGGGCTTACCAGATCAGTTTGAATTTTTATCAAGTGCCAGAACTTGGCACTGATCAGGGTGATAAAAACCTGATGATTTACAGAGAAGGAATGGTTTGCTTGTTCATTCATTCATTCAAAATTAATTTATTGAGGTTCTCCTGTGTTTTGAGGCACCATGCCAAACACCATACGAGAGAGACAAATCAGTGATAGCTTTTACCCTTGAGTACTTAATTTTGTAATTACTTAACTAACATTGAGTCTCTCCTACATATACAGTACTGTCCTGTCTCTTGGGATTGAAAATATAAACATCATTAAAAACCGTCCTTTTTAAAGAAGCTTGTGTCTCATCTAGGGAAATACACATAAACACGTAATTGCTGTTAGTTATTAAGTTTAATAACTTGAGATTTGGTGCCAGGTCTAAATAGAGGTTAACATTCAAGTGGAACGTATGGCTTTCCAAACCATTCACCAAATCTGGTAAGTGTTGTTGCAGTAGTATATGTCTTTTCTACCCAATGGGTGGTCTGAGAACCAGCAGCAATGTCATCACTTGGGAGACAATACTGGAAATGTATACGAATCTCGGGTTTCACTCCAGACCTACTGAATCTGACTCTCTCGTTGGTTAGTTGCTCAGTGGTGTCTGACTCTTTGTGACCCCCATGGTCTGCAGCATGCCAGGCTTCCCTGTCCTTCACTATCTTCCGGAGTTTACTCAAACTCATGTCCATTGAGTCGATGATGCCATCCAATCATGTCAACCCCAGGCATAAGATCTCCATGTGATTCATATACACATTGAAATTTAGGGAACTTTAATATAAGATTTGACTTGTATTCATACTTAGATAAAATTTTATCTGATCTCATAGCAGAGTTGTTTTATTTGCACATGTGTTCTTTTCACAAGCATTTAGTGAACACAAAATTTATTAAACATGTACCAGGTTCTGTATTGGGAGCTAAAGACAAATCAAACAACTTTTAGCCACAACTGCTAAATAAATTCTATAACTTTGTAAAGAAGTAATTATATCAGTATGGAGAGGAAGAAAACATTCTAGAGAAGACGTAATACCTGAACCAGATCTGAAAAGGTGGGCAAGGATTTCTTGAGGAGAGGGAGAAATCTCCCAGGTTCTTTTCTCAGAATCCATTTATCTGTCAGCTTTTGAACAGGTGAGTTACTAGAGATAGGTTATTGAGTCTTTTAAAAATTATTAGGTAGCACCTAAATTAAGGTTTGTGTATTTGGTGTATTTTGTCAATAAGATGAGTATATTATTTCTTAAGGAAATGTCATGTAATGAGCATTGAAGTTCAATGTGAGTAACTTCACGCTGAACTGAGAGTTTTCTGTTGTTGTTGTTTTTTTCATCTGTAAAATAGTGAAGTCAGTTTTGTGAGATTTTAATGAAGATTATTGGTGCAAAAAATTTAACACTATGGAGTCCAGTAAATTTTAACTGTTTTTAATGATTATAAGGACAATTTTTGACATAATGTTGCTAATTTATTTTAGTAAAAGGAAAATATAACAATGTGACCCGTGTAAAGTAAAAATATTTCCCTACAATAATAATAGCAATAAATCCTCTATAATCTGAGATGAAAAAATTAAAAACAGAAATGAGTCATAATGTCTAAAAACTGAAAAAAATATTTTCACCTTCTTAAAGAGGAAACTTGTGAACTCAACATTCTCCTTTGGCTCTAGACTCTGCACTTTGGTGTTTATAGTCAATCCCAGGACAGGCCCTCTCTGTCTATAGTAACGGACCATTTCAGTCCTTCTTAATGAGGCTTCACCTTAATGCCTTTTAAATATTTGAATAGCAAATTTGTCTGAAGTGGACTCTTCAGCATGTTGTGTGTGGGCTTCCCAAGAAGAAATACATCCATGTGTTCTTAGAGAAAATATGACTTTTTTTTATTTCCTGAATTTGAAAAAACATGTTTAAGTTCCAAGCTAATGCAGAGCAGCTGAGCCTTTCTCTCATAAACAAAAATTGAAATTGGCTTTCTCTAAAAGTTTCTTTATTCAGTTCTCAGGAACTGGAGTACTTGCTTTTCTATAGCTGGAGTCTCATACGACTTAAGGCAGAATGTCTTGGTGCCTTTCCATTCATTTAAAATGGCCTTCTAAGAACCAGCAGTAGAAGGCAGATGTCACTGGGCGGTATTAATCTGAGTAAAGGTGAGAGTAGTGCAGAGAACCTACTGCTGTGTGGCATGGTCAGAAACGGGTAACAGCATAAAGGGGGCTGAGGGACAGAATTTGAGTCCCACAGTGAAATGTGCTACTCAAGGTAAACAATCCATTGTTGTTGTCTTTGGCAATTCTTGAGAACCTTGTCATGTTAATGTAGTTATTGAAATTGAATTTCAAGATTGTACTGTTGTTCTCATATTTCACTTAAAAACAGTACTGCTAACTCCCACCTTGAGAGATCACATGTATCTCATAAGCAGGGCACTGCTAATATTTTAGTAACCCCACAAGAAGGATGGTGAAATGAAATACTGTGAAAACACAACCGACTTGTGTTTTCTTTTCCCAACTTGCTTGCAGTAAGAAGCGTAATGTAAAAATAACCCAGTACCAGATTTACTTCAGAAATGCACAAATGGTACCCATTGTGTGTCAGAGATCACCCTGAGTCTCTGTGACCTTGGCAACATTTCAGGGGTTACATTTTCGCACGAATCAACGTTTCTTGAACAGTTTCTCCAGTATATTGGCACAGACCAGCTGTTCTTAAACAGTAAGCATTTATACCTTTTCCCCACCTATTTTTCCTCACTGAACATAGCTATTATAGTCTTTATAAGAGAGAGAGAGAGAGAGAGAAGAAAAAAGGAAGAGAGGAAAGCAAGGAAGAGGGGTGGAGAGAAACAGAGGAAGAAAAAGATAAAGGAAGAAAGGAGCCCTAATTACCGATTTGTGCTAGAAGTTTCCACAATGTCAGGACAGTGGTGTCATACTTGATCTTAGTTCACATTTGTTCCTTTAAAAAAATACTTATTTATTTATTTTTGGCCATGCTGGGTCTTCACTGTTGCGCAGGGTCCTTCTCTAGTTGTGGTGAGCAGGGGCCCCTCTCTAGTTGCAGCGTGCACGCTTCTCATTGTGATGGCTTCTGTGTTGCTGCTCCCCGGATCAGAGGTTGTGTCTCATGGGCTTAGTTGCCCTGCGGCATGTGGGATCTTCCCAGAGCAGAGACTGAACCCATGTCCCCTGCATTGGCAGGTGGATTCTTAACCACTGGACCACCAGAGAAGCTCAACTCCCGTCCCCCACCACTGCCTTTTGTAATTTTAAAAGATTGGCTCCTTCAGGATTTCCTTTTGATAATATATTGCTTATTGCTCCCAGTAGAACGGTTAAGAGGGATATTTATGAAACAGGATGTGTATTTTCATTGACATATCATTTGATTGATTTTCTAATAGGGAGGAGTTATAGATTTGACTTTGGGGTATTTCAGAATTACTTGAAGAAAGGAGAGTTCTTATTTCTTTTAACTTGCTCATCTTAGGCGCTGAATATTGAAAGAGATTGCTGTTTTATGTTCTGTACTTTCACATTTTAATGTACTTCTTCTTATGACTATAAATAGAGTGAGTCTTTTGATCATTACTGGATTTTTAAAGTTATGTTAAATCCATCATGAAACTACTGATTTCTTCTTGGTTTTCCGAGGATTAGGCAGAATAGTTATTCTGCAAATACCATGATAAAGAAAAATGATATTAGAAAACAAAGTAGTTAATATCAATGTCTTAAGTTTTATAAAGTAACTTTACATTGGAAAGACTTGGTAGTATGATGTCTAGCTATTAATGTAAACAAGCATCACAAAATACTCTTTTCTTTTGGTTTTAGAGTTGTATAGCTCATCCAACATTGAAAATGTGTTGTTCTTGAAAGAAAAATATCCCTCATTGCCTAGATTAATGGTGCTTCAAGGCATGTTTACTCAAAGATGGCAGCAAAGAGTTGAACAGGCTAAATGTTCTACATTAGCGAGCACTGTGTCATATACAACAGATGGAGCCAATGGACTGTTTATGTAGCTGCCTTCAATTTTTCCTTGATTTATAGTCTATGAGAAAATTGAAATGTTTTTTCGATTTTTAAAGAAAAACAAAAATAAGGACATTTTACACAAAAATCTGTTAATTCTAAAATTTGGTTCATGAAAAATCTTAGCCTGCTATTATACATCAGGTCTAATGTTAAGTTGTACATTCAGGTCCTTTTCAAGAGTTGCTCTATGAGACAGCTGAATCAAGGAAAATTACCTTGATTTTGGTATCCTGTAGGCAGCTTGTAGTATGTACCTATAATCCACTGGCTAAATTTAAACATATGGCACTTGCAAGTAATCATTAAGAATTACGCTGGTGTTAATGAAAACAGAACATGAAAGGTATTAGAAATATGTTTTATATGTGTTTGATTTTAGAGTAAAACAATCAAATTTCCTAAACTGGTATGTTTCTTTTGTGTCCAGTTACTGGAAAATCATCGTATGAGCATTCTAAAATAGGAAAAGTGATTTTACTGTATACTTCATAATGCTAAAATGTTACCCAAACGTGCCACTTGTTAGAGAAAACAAAGGAACCTATCTGTGTTTATCTGTAGGCTTTCTTAAAAGAGTTTCTGATTGGTATTTGAGTTTGAAGTCTACTGTTGACATTAACATACATATTTCAATGTTTTATGACCAATCTCACTAGTAGGGCTTTGGCTATTAGCAGTATTCTTTTAGCAAGGGTAGCAATAAAGACTTTCTACTTTTAGAAATTTATTTTTCATTTAATGATGTAGTCCTGGTTGAAAGCTCTTAGGGAATTTATTAAAAAAGAAAAAAAGTCTACTACTTACTCAAAGGATAAAAGTGAATAGTATCTTTAGAGGTTTGAAAAAAATGTTTATCTTCTTATTGTTGAAGTTGATATAACTTCTCAAATTAGTGATAAATATGTGCATGGCCACATAGCCCATGAGTAGAGTATTTTTGACAGATTTAGATTTAGATAGATGATCAAAATATCTGTTCCAGACAGAAAGATAAAATTTTGAGAAGGGAGTATTTTAAATTGATATTTGTTATTTAGTCTTACGTGATTGATCTTCTGATGCTCTGAATTTGCTGTATATAAATCTGAAAGTTGAAAATTAGCTCTAATTTGAATGTAATTTTTATACCAGTAGTTATGCATATAATTTATTTGGTTATATTTTAATGTGAAAGAACTTATCAAAGTTAAAACTAAAATAGTAAGGTTCTGTAGTGTATATTTACAAATGTAAAAATATTTAAAAATAAATTTGTAATATAAATTTACAGATATAAAATGTCTATGAATTGATTCTACAGTCTAAATGAGAATGTAAACCTTTTGAAAAAATCATACCTAGTTATAATACTTTTTTTTTTTTTTTAACATATTTCGGGTTACATTAAGTCTCTAGAGTTTTGTAGGAGTTATTTTTTCGTTTGTGCCAATAAGTGAAATTAAAGTTTGTCAAGAATTGTTGGCTTTCAGAATATTAGAATATGTCATAAAATGACTACGTGTCAAACTAAGACCCTATTGTATGGAGAGGCTTGGCCAAAAAAATTAATATAAACTATATCTTAATTCAAAAATAAGTGAAATGAAAAGATAGTATTGATTTGAAAGATTGAATATCTCTTATATTTATGTATAGTAGGCAATGTATAGTAGGTTATATATAGTAGGCAATATTTATAAAATTCTGGTTTAGTTATGTCTTGGCTTACTCATGAGTCTGAAAGATTATAAGCAAACTTGAGATATTTACTGATAGGATTTCCATACTTAAATATCAGCCAGCGAGAATAGGTTTGAGGCCTCAACCTTGTTTTTCTAAAGCCTTCTGATAAAGTTGTCCTCTCGCCATGGCTAAGCCTGGCTCTGATGCTACACCACCATCACATGGAAGGGGACTCAGCCCCCAGACTAAAATGACATATGCTGTGGCTTTTGTCCTAGCTCTTTTGCTTTTGTAGGATGACCTTGAGTGGCCTCCAAAACTTCTTGTTCTCCATTGTAAATAAGAGATAGTAATATGTATTCCTGCATAATTCACAGATTAAAGTCATTGTAGACGACGCAGTGCATTTGAAGGCATTTGGGAGACTTGTCTGGTAAGGCATTATTCTTATGTCTTCCAGTCACCCAAAAAACTGGAACATTTCTATCTGCCAGCTACCCTTTTTTCAGCACATCCTGCCCTCAAAGTATCTGCTGTATTTTTAGTAAAAGTTAAAAGGAAAAAGTGGACCGTAATCCTGTGTATTTCTTTCTGGTCTTTTTTTCTGTGCATTTAAAATAAGATTAAAAGCAACAATGCATATATTCTTTTGTAAGTTCCTGTTTATGTATAACATAAATTTTTTTCTTGAATTCTTTTTAAACATTATTTTTGATGGATATATAAGATACTTATCTGAGAAGACATACTATGTTTACTTAATTCTTGTTCTGTACTTGAAAGGTTAGATTGTTTCTAGTTTTTTTTCTTTAATGCACAGAAAATTCCTTATGCAAAATTTTTGTAAAATTTTGTAACTCATTAAGGCCTGGAAAATCCCATGGATGGAGGGGCCTGGTGGGCTGCAGTCTATGGGGTCGCACAGAGTCGGACACGACTGAAGCAACTTAGCAGCAGCAAGGTCTTTTTAAAATATTTTTTTCCCATTGTGGTTTATCATAGGATACTGAATATAGTTCTCTGTGCTATATAGTAGGACCTTGTTGCTTATCATTCTGTATATAACAGATTACATCTGCTAGCCACAACCTGCCAGTCCATCACTCCCCCAAGTTTCTCCCTCTTAATAGCCACAAGTCTGTTCACTATGCCTGTGAATCTGTTTCTTTTTCACAAAAGTTCATTTGTGTCATAGTTTAGAGTCCACGTATAAGTGATGTCATATAGTATGTGTCTTTCTCTTTCTGACTGGTTTCACTTAGTATGATAGTCTTAGTTGCATCTGTGTCGCTGCAGATGGCACCATTTCATTCTTTATGTGGCTGAGTAATATTCCATTGTGTATATGCACCACTTCTTCTTTATCCATTCACCTGTTGATGGGCATTTAGGTGGTTTCCCTGTCTTGGCTTTTGTGACTAGAGCTGCTATGAACATAGAGGTACATGTATCTTTTTGAATTATAGTTTTGTCTGGATATATGCCCAGGAGTGGGATTGCTAGATCTTATAGAAAATCTAAGTTTAGTTTTCTGAGTAACTGTCATACTGTTTTCCATAGTGACTGTACCAACTTACATTCCCAGCAACTGTGTAGGAGTATTCCCTTTTCTCTGCCCCCACTCCAGCATTTGTTATTTTTAGACTTTTTGATGATGGCCATTCTGACCAGTAGTACCTTACTGTAATTTTTTTTTGAAGATTTATTTATTTTTGGCTGCACCAGATCTTCATTGCTGTACTTGGGCTTTCTTTAGTTTTCCCGCAGCATGTGGGATCTTCCTGGACCAGGGATCGAATCCCTCTGCATTGGCAGGTGGATTCTTAACCACTAGACCACCAGGGAAGCCCACCCATTGTAGTTTGGATGTGCATTTCTGTAATAGTGATGTTGAACATTGTTTCATATACTTATTGGCCAGATTATTTCTAGTTTTGATATAAAAGACATGTACTATAGGAACATCTTACTCTGCAAAATTTGATCTGATTTTGGCTGCTTTCTAAATATTTATTCTTAGCAGTGGAATTACTGAAGCAGGGGGTATAATCATTTTCATGTTGATAATTACTGATAAATTATTTTCTGAAAGACTTTAAATGTAGTTTCAGTTATTCCCCTGGATTAGGCATTTTCTTTCTTTTCCTACTTTAAACACTCTTCATTTTTCAAGGCCTATTTTTTCCTAGAACCCTTCCTAGACTCCTCACAGCACCCTTGAAGAAGATCTATTTTCCAAAGTGTCTGGAGACTCCTTAGACCCAATTTTATTATTTTGAAAATTCATTCTGTTATTTTGAGATAATAGCAATTATAGTTGTATTAGTTTCCAGGGCTCCTGCAACAATACACCACAATTTTAGTGGTTTAAAACAGCATAAATGTTCTCTTACAGTTCTTGATGGTAGAAGTTCTCTTACAGTTCTTGATGGTAGAAGTCAAAAACCAGTTTCACTATGACTCAGTGAGTCCAAATCCAGTCTGGAGGCTGTAGGGGAGAATCCATTTCTCGTTTCTTCAAGCTTCTGGTGGCTACTAGCATTCCTTGATTTGTGGCCACATCCCTCAGTCTGTGTCCATGGCCACATTACCTTTTTTTCTTTGTGTGTGACATTGGCTTCACTCTTCATCTTATAAGGATGCTTGTGATGGCACTTGGAGTCCACCCAGTTAATCCAACATACGCTTCCTGTCTCGGTGTCCTTCATCACAGCTGCGAAGATCCTACTGTATAAGGGAACACTCACAGGTTCTGGGTGGTAGGACCTGATGTATTGGTAGCCAACATGAAGGCCCCTACAGTGATTCATCGCTAAATGAGTAGGGCAATTTGAATGATGATTTGGATTTTTAAAAATTTTTATATATTTAAAACAAAATAACTGATACTGTTGGGAAATGATATAGTTGAATATGAAGTATGACTATGAATATAAAGTTGTAAAGACCTCCAAGTAGTATCATCTCTTACTAGTATTATGTGACCTACTATTAAATGTAGTTTATATGTATTTATGGAGATTTAGCAAAAGAAGGGGCTTCCCTGGTGGCTCAGTGGTAAAGACTCTGCCTGCAATGCAGGAGACTTGGGTTTGATCCCTGGGCTGGTAAGATTCCCCTGGAGGGAGGGTATGGTAACCCACTCTAGTACTCTTGCCTAGAGAATCCTCTGGACAGGGGAGCCTGGCAGGCAGTATATAGGGTTGCACAGAGTCGAACTCGACTAAAGCGACTAAGCAGCAGCAGCAAAAGAAGACTTGATATTTATAATTGGTGTTTAAAAACTTTTCAATAGAAATGTGAAATTTCCTAATTCAAATTCATGAAAAATTCCTGAACAAATTTATTATAGTCACTGTCAAGCAAGGTACTAAAACTTTTCTTTTTGACCTGGAATGTTTTTACTAGAATTAAATTGGGCATTTTTCTCCAAGATACCTGTGACATTAACTGAGTTTCCCTGTTCACCCACACGTAGTTATCATTTCAGGTATCCATTTCTTTAAATTTTTTTTTAAAAAATTGAGATGTCACTGATAAAGTATATATTTGTGACAGTCCATGCCAGGTTCAGAGCTTGCTATTCCAATTGCTACTGTACCGTTCCAGAAAACAGCAGGTTGTTACTTAGACTCCCAGTTTGAGAGAGGAACTCAGGGAAAGTGGGAGGAATAGGCAAGGGTTAGAAATAACCTGCAGTTCTAATCTTCAGAACCTTTGCATAAACAAGATTGGAATAAAAACAGTATTGTTGTTTTTCTTAAATTTGGAAACCTGTAACTTATCCAATCATAACATTCCGTGCTGAGTGCATGCACACTTTTAAAAGACACCACACTGAAATGCACTAGGTCCCCACATCTGCTTCAGTGCTGCCTTTGTGTGTAACTTAAACTTCAGACGTCAATTGGCTGGACACTGTATTTTCATATCGCATCCAGTGAAATGAAAAGATAAAATAGCCAGCAGAATATAGTCGGCATAGCACTAGTAAGTTTTAAGAACATTTTATGTGTTGATCAGAATGTTGGGTCCTATATTTTTAATGCAAAATCATAAAGGTACAATCATTTAGAAATTTTCACCACTTAGGATTAGCATTCTACCGTCGAATACAGTGAAAGTTTATTAAAAACAAGGGGGCAGAGTTCTGAGAAAAAGAAAAATTAGCCAAAAATGTGATTTAAAATTAACGGAACATTCTATGTCTGATAGTTTTGTTCAAGAATGCAAATGTCCATATTCTCTGAGGCAGTATTTGGAGCAACATAGAAGCTGTCTGAATTATTTGCTTAACAAAGAGTATCAGTAAGTTGTTTGCCTGCTTCCTGGGGGCATAGAAACAATTTTGCTTTTTGTTATGGCAAATCTTGAAACTGAAATAACATAGAAAATAAAGTATGCTTTTAGGCGTATTCAAAATACACCCCTGGTCCATATCTCTCTGGAATGTAAAAGACAATTTACCATAACACAAAACAACACAATCCTAGAATAGTAAAAATAGCTCCTAAAAGTACTCCTCAGGAGTGTCAGACCTGCTGCGAGCCTGTCCTGTGCGCATCCATGTGGAAGGTAGAATGAGATCTTGTCACAGTAAAGGGCTGAGAGGTCTGGACCTCTGGGCACATCCCGTTTAGGCATATTTTGCTATCAGTGTCTTTGTGTTGTGGGTAGGGGGCCTCAGTTCATTATAGGTTGAAACTTTAAATGTATTCTCTTCTGTCTAGGCACTTTGGGCATAGGAAAGATCCAGTGTTTTTCAGACTGAGTATTGTGATGCATAAATAGAGTTATGACATCAATTTAATGTCTCAATTAGCAATTAAATACATTGAGATGCAATACAATACAAAATATCAGAGCGCCTCACTGATAATGTAAGAGTAAGCATTGTTTCGCATATTTGCTTATATTCTGCAATGTAACATACAAATATTCTAATCAACTCTTCTGAGATCTCTCCTCAGTTTGGAAGTACTCTAATATATGACTAGGTCTTTGTGTTCAGACTGTGGGAAGGGTGGAGACACCAGTATGACAGTCAATTATTGTTGGTAGATTGATGAGATAGGAACAGATGCAGAATGACCTTAAGAGATAAACTATACTTATGTTGGGTGAGAGATTTTTCTCTGTGTTCTTTGACCAGCTATTCACTCTCCTGAAATTGTGGATTTAGTCAGCTCAAAAGGTTGTTCCTAATCTATGAAACAGAAAGTAAAACAGCAATGAAATACCACTTTATACCCATCAGATCGGCAAAGTAAATCTGATATCCCCAACTTTGGCTTGAATGTGGCAATAGAGTAATTATTTTCCATCACTTTGGAAGGCAGTTTGACCCATCCTGGTGAATTTGAAGGTGTGTGTGTCCTCTGACCCAGTACTTCTTTGGCTGTGTGTCTGCTGCAGAGGAAGGAACTCGCTCACATATGCAGAGAGCACTTGTACCAGGGCGTTTATTACACCATTCATATATATGTCTGCATATCCATATTTCTAAATAGATATATGACTGTGTAGATACAGAGATCTGATCACTTCTATATTGTTTCATTTCAACAATGGAATGATTTAAGAGGGTAAAGCAAGATACTTTGATTTTGTTTTTCTTATTCTCAGTTCTCTTTCTGCAAACTGTGTGTGTATGTATGTAAAGGAAACAACCTGACTATCCCTTTACTGAGGAAGAAATAACAAACTGAGGTTATCTATGCTATAAATATGCTATAGCAGAGTTGG
This sequence comes from Bos taurus, assembly GCF_002263795.3. Taxonomy (NCBI): domain Eukaryota; kingdom Metazoa; phylum Chordata; class Mammalia; order Artiodactyla; family Bovidae; genus Bos; species Bos taurus. The sequence goes on along the minus strand of NC_037333.1, from coordinate 29,663,290 downwards.
AATGAATGGGTTAGACCTACCTGGACCAAGAGTGAAGTTGCTCAGTCGTGTCTGACTCTTTGCGACCCCATGGGCTGTAGCCTACCAGGCTCCTCTGTCCATGGGATTTTCAGGCAATAGTCCTGGAGTGGATTGCCATTTCCTTCTCCACGGGATCTTCCCAACCCAGGAATCAAACCCAGGTCTCCCAATTGTAGACAGATGCTTTACCATCTGAGCCACCAGGGAAGTCTCTCTACCTGAACCAATGGAACACATCAAAAATAACAGGGAAGACAGAAAAGAAAATGCAGAGAATTCACATATTTTAATGCTACTTCTGTAAAACTTTGATATATAAAATAAAACATAGTATCTATTATGCATATACATTCATATTTATTTAAAACCTGAGTGGAAAATAGAATTCTGAGGTTTGATCAACTTGGTAGAGGGAGAGAGTGAGAAGGGATGGTGATAATACTTAGTCGTGCTTGGTGATATTTTAGCTCTTATCTGTACCATTTGTGGCCAAAAAGATAAAGGTTCTGAAGAACAAGAGTGTGAAATGAGACTGTCATGCAGAGTGAGTAAGTCAGAAAGAGAAAAGCAGAAATAGTATTGGGTTGGTGGAAAAGTTTGTTCTGGGTTTTCCATAAGGTGTTATGGATTAAGTTCATCTGAATGAACTTTTTGGAAACTCAGTGTATATCATTTATGTGTGGAATCTAGAGAAATTATATAGATGAGCTTGTTGGCAAAGCAGAAATAGAGACACAGACATAGAGAACAAATGTGTGGATACCAAGGGGAAAGGGAGGATGGAATGTGAATTGGGAGATGGGATCTGACATATATACACACTACTATGTATAAAAGGTGGCTTCCTGGGTAGCTCAGCTGGTAAAGAATCTGCCTCCAATGCAGGAGACCCTGGTTCAATTCCTGGGTCAAAATTTCCCCTGGAGAGGGGATAAGCTACCCATTGCAGTATTCTTGGGCTTCCCTGCTGGCTCAGATGGTAAAGAATCTGCCTGCCATGCGGAAGACCTGGGTTTGATCCCTGGATTGGAAAGATCCCCTGGAGGAGGGCATGGCAACCCAATCCAATATTCTTACCTGGAAAATCCCCATGAACCGAGGAACCTGGTGGGCTATAGTCAATAAGAGTCGGACAGTACTGAGCAGCTAAGCACAGCTCATGTATAAATACTTCCCAGGTGGTGCTAGTGTTAAAGAATCTGCCTGCCAATGCTGGAGACACAGGAGACACAGATTTGATCCCTGGTTGGGAAGATTCCCTGGAGAAGCAAATGGCAACCCACTCCAGTATGCTTGCTTGGGAATTCCCATGGACAGAGGAGCCTGGCAGGCTACAGACTATGAGGTTGCAGAGTCGACACGACTAAGTGCGTGTGTGCATGTGTTTGTGCGTGTGCGCACGCACACACACACACAAAATAACTAATGAGAACCAGTTGTATAGCACAGGGAACTCATTATGCTATGGTGAACAAATGGAAGGAAATCCAAAAAGAGGGGATATATGTATATGCATAGCAGATATACTTTGTTGTATGATTGATGCTAACACGATATTGTAAAGCAAATATACTCCAATAAAAATTAACAAAAACTCTGAAATATTAGTATTTGCTACTGTGGCTTGTAAGTACATGGATATATTGTTCTCTGATTTCTCTTTGTCCAAATTGCTAAACTACTTAAAATGTAGTCTATCCTATCTTTAAATACTGGAAATTTTTAAATCTTCGAGTTGTAGATTAATAAATTTGTTTGAGTTTCCATAACTCTTTAAATACATTCACTTAATATTTTAAAGAAAAGGCAAACTTTATATCTCAACAGTCTCTTTTGCTGATCTCTGCTATATTTGGCTTCATTTCATTGCAGGAATGTAAAGAAAGTAATGTGAAATGTTTTGATACTTTGTTCTTGCTTATTCATTCTCTGCGTTCTCAGTGTACATTCACTGCAACAGAAGCTCGTGAAGGATGGGATTTTGGTTTCTGGTTTACCAGCATCTAGAGGAGTTAATGCCTGGAGCTAGTAGGGCTTAGTACTTTTTTTTCAATGAATGGACTAAAGAATAATAATGAATCTCCAGCTGTGAATGCTTTCTCCTAGTCTGTTAGTATGCATATAGCACAGCCAGTGCATATTACATTCTAAATGAAATTACTGTGAAAGACATTAGAAGATACTTTTATATTAATCCATTCCTTACTTTCCTGTGAGGGCTTACTGTCAGGACAAAATTTCTTTTGTTGGACAAGCTTGCTTTAAAAGATAACCCAGTTCACTCCCACGCTTACCTTTTGTTTTTATGCCTCATTTTCTGATTAATTCAGAGCTAAACCTATTGTCTTTTGGGTACTGTAGAATGAATTTATGCATGCCTATATCTTCTACAGTGTCTAATGGTTTCCAGTTTTTGTTTGATTTTTTCTATTTGCTGTTCTACTATCATATTTCATATTGTCTTAACACTGTAAACGGTCTCAAATTTTTTTTTGGAAAAAATGTTATTTCCACAAAAATCACATTACTTTAAAGTTGTATATTACCTACTTTTTTTGAAAATGCATCGTTTAAAATGTACCTGAGGTCTAATATTTTTACCGGAAATTGGTTATAAACTTTATAAAGTCAATGCTTACTTAATCTAATTGGCTGAGTTGTACCCACCCCCCCACAAATTCATATGTTCACATACTTTAGAATGTGACTGTATTTGGAGATAGAGTTTTTAAAGGGGAGTAATTAAGTTAAAATGAGGTCACTGGGGCAAGCCTTAATCCAATGTGACTGATTTCCTTATAAGAAGAGATTAGGACACAAACAATACAGAAGGAACACTGTAAAGATACAGAGAGAAGACAGCTACATGGAAGCTGCAGAAGTTGATTAGAAGAAATCAACTGTGTCAACAATTTCATCTTGGATTCTAGCCTCTAGAACTGTGAGAAAATAACTTTCTGTTGTTTAAGCTACCTAGTGTGTGGTATTTGCTATGCAGAAAACTAGAAAACTAATATACTTGGTAAAATGAATGGATATATACACATTTATCTTTTGTTTACCAAATTTTAATAGCCAATAACCTACCATTTACATCTTATGAAAAAACAGAATCTGTGAAAGTCGCTCAGTTGTGTCTGACTCTTTGTGACCCTATGGACTATACAGTCCATGGAATTCTCCAGGCCAGAATACTGCAGTGGGTAGCCTTCCCCTTCTCCAGGGGATCTTCCCTACCCAGGGATCTAACCCAGGTCTTCTGGATTGCAGGCAGATTCTTTACCAACTGAGCCACAAGGGAAGCCTGAGAATACTGGAGTGGGTAGCTTATCCCTTCTCCAGTGGATCTTCCTAACCTAGGAATTGAACTGGGGTCTCCTGCATTACAGGCTGATTCTTTACCACCTGAGCTATCAGGGAAGGCCGAATAAGGAAATAAGAATAAGGAAATAGAAAGATGTCAAATATGTGATCTGTACAGTCTTACTTTGTTTATATAGTTTTTTAGTCTTTAAATACAGTGTCATTTGGATGGACCTAGAGATTATCATACTAAGTGAAGTACCTCTGAGAAAGACAAACACTATATGATATTAATTACATGTGGAATCTAAAATATGACAAAAATGAACTTATTTGCAAAACAGAGACAGACTCACAGACATAGAAAACAAATTTATTGTTACCAGAGGGGAAAGGGAGGGGGACAGGGATAAATAAGGAGTTTGGGATTAGCAGATACAAACTACTATATATAAAGCAGATAAACAACAAGGCCCTACTATATAACATGGGAAATTGTATTCAGTAGCCTATAATTGGAGAAGGCAATGGCACCCCACTCCAGTACTCTTGCCTGGGAAATCCCGTGGACGGAGGACCCTGGTAGGCTACAGTCCATGGGATCGCAAAGAGTAGGACTCAACTGAGCGACTTCACTTTCACTTTTCACTTTCATGCATTGGAGAAGGAAATGGCAACCCACTCCAGTGGTCTTGCCTGGAGAATCCCAGGGATGGGGGAGCCTGGTGGGCTTCCATCTATGGGGTTGCACAGAGTTGGACACGACTGAAGCGACTTAGCAGCAGCAGCAGCCTATAATTAGCCATAGTGGAAAAGAAAAAAAATATAAATACAGTGTCATACATCATCTCCTTAGGTAGCATTCTGACATTCCAGTACATAGCAGCATTTCAGTATACATTTGGCCCTATATCCTACTCATGTACAGTTCTTTAATATTTAGTGCCTATGATAGGGACTTTAAAGTACTTTTCACGCACTTTGCCACCTCAGTTAGCCTTAATGTTAATTTACGTCTAATGTTTGAAAAAGTGGTAAACAATGTGTATTATTAGTATGGTAGCAAATGAGAATACAGAACATTCAGTTCAGTTCAGTCGCTCAGTCGTGTCCGACTCTTCGCGACCCCATGAATCACAGCATGCCAGGCCTCCCTGTCCATCACAAACTCCCCGAGTTCACTCAGACTCAAGTCCATAGAGTCAGTGATGCCACCCAGCCATCTCATCCTCTGTCGTCCCCTTCTCCTCCTGCCCCCAATCCCTCCCAGCATCAGAGTCTTTTCCAATGAGTCAGCTCTTGGCATGAGGTGGCCAAAGTACTGGAGTTTCAGCTTCAGCATCATTCCCTCCAAAGAGATCCCAGGGCTGATCTCCTTCAGAATGGACTGGTTGGATCTCCTTGCAGTCCAAGGGACTCTCAAGAGTCTTCTCCAACACCACACTTCAAAAGCATCAATTCTTCGGCGCTCAGCCTTCTTCACAGTCCAACTCTCACATTCATACGTGACCACAGGAAAAACCATAGCCTTGACTAGAAGGACCTTTGTTGGCAAAGTAATGTCTCTGCTTTTGAATATGCTGTCTAGGTTGGTCAAAACTTTCCTTCCAAGGAGTAAGCGTCTTTTAATTTCATGGCTGCAGTCACCATCTGCAGTGATTTTGGAGCCCCAAAAATAAAGTCTGACGCTGTTTCCACTGTTTCCCCATCTATTTCCCATGAAGTGATGGGACTGGATGCCATGATCTTCATTTTCTGAATGTTGAGCTTTAAGCCAACTTTTTCACTCTCCTCTTTCACTTCCATCAAGAGGCTTTTGAGTTCCTCTTCACTTTCTGCCATAAGGGTGGTGTCATCTGCATATCTGAGGTTATTGATATTTCTCCCGGCAATCTTGATTCCAGCTTGTGCTTCTTCCAGCCCAGCGTTTCTCATGATGTACTCTACATATAAGTTAAATAAGCAGGGTGACAATATACAGCCTTGACGTACTCCTTTTCCTACTTGGAACCAGTCTGTTGTTCCATGTCCAGTTCTAACTGTTGCTTCCTGACCTGCATACAGATTTCTCAAGAGGCAGATCAGGTGGTCTGTTATTCCCATTTCTTAGGTTAGCTCAAATTGCTCATTCATAGCTACAGTTATTTGGTAAATATTTTTCTACAGTGGTTTTACAGTAACTACTTCTCCTGGTTTCAATTCATCTTCACTAAGTGATTTGTGAATTACTAATAAGAAAAATCAATGATTATAAAACGTTAATCAGTGGTGAAACATTCTTTTGCTTCTAAAATGAAAAAATAGTCATTAATATTGTAGAACATTATTTTTTCTGGTAGCAAGCAGGGAAGTAAGTTTTCTGAGGTTTTAAGATGATGAACCCTAAAATATGAAAAAGGTTGTATTTGAACCTACTTGCTTTTTAACATTGGTTTGCTTTTATTCTTCAACTTGGCAAATATCAAGAAAAGCAGGCTTGACTTATCTCTCATTTCACTATTTGTTTTTCTTCATCGTCCGTCACAATTTCATGTGTACACTTCAAAAACTACCAGAAAATTAAAAAAAAAAAATGAAATATTCTACCCCAAACACTATAAGAAAATAAAAATATATGAAATAGTCTACCCTAAATTTTCAGTCTTCTCTTTTGAATGACTTTGAGCTGTAAAGGCCTGGGAATCCTTAAATCTCTATTTTCAGCAGGCGCCATGAAAATTGTTTTGTAAATTATTTTAAACTATCTCATATAACTCGTGAAACTGTTGGTGAATTCGTTTATAAAATCTTTTAAAGATGGTACATTTTTCCTTTAAGATGGTCATGATTGTTAGTGTTGTTAATTTCTTAACTATTGGTATGAATGAATTTAAATGAATTTTCTCACTTTTATTAATTCAGTAGCAAATTATGTCTCATTTTTTATTGGACTGCTTGAAATTTTCTGGTTTTCATCATACTTAGAATATGTAGATTTTACTACCTTAGTATTGCTTCTGCAGTGAAGGTAACTAATTTCTAATGCAGAACAGTTGACAGTTTAAAGTATAGACCTCTTAAGATCAGTTTATAGTCTAAAAACAACTATATTGCTTATGCAGGTTAATCAGTGAAAATTAATCTATACTTTCTGTCAACTTGCATTTTGTTCAAGTCAGACTGCTTTTGACTAGTCACATCATCCGTTCACATAGCCTTCCTTCCGTGTTTCTCCTTTGAGTAATCCACATTCCATTTGCACCCAAAAGATAGTTGGTGTGATCATGTTGCCGTGCTCTGCCCTCCTGTGTATTCCTCAGAGCTGTGGTGCTAAGGGCTCCCTGCATAGAATGCCTACCTGCCTCTGGCCGCACCAGCGTACCTAATGGTAAATGTGTCACAGCTAGTCATGTGGAGGGCAGGGTGGTATATTTCTCTGATTTTCTTTGCATTTCCTTTTCTGTCTTAATGTAAAATTTGGAATTTTAACATTTACGAAGAAAGCAATTTAAATGGAATTCATTTTTTTAAAAACTGTTCATTCTGTTTTTAATAGAGATTTATTTCCCTTTGGGAAGGTATAAGGCTACACAGGAAGACTGAGTGGATAATAAAATTAACAAAGTAATATTGGTGATTAAAAAAAAAAAGTATTTCACAGCTAAGGTTGGTTCTTGTGAAGGAAACTCTTAGTTTCTATTCAGCCAAGATTTTTCTCTTCTGAATAGTGTTTGGATGTAATTCACATTATCTCCAGTGACTCTACTTTTTCCTGGCTGCTAAAGCCGAGTAACTCTTCAGATTATTTTCTTTCTGTAGGTATTTTGATAAATCAATCGGTTTGAGTTGTCTGGTTGGTTTGGGAACTCAAATGAGTAAAACCTTTGAAAATGTCTCCAAAGACCAAATAAAATCAAAACCTTTTTTTCCCCTTTATATTTTTTATTTTTGTTATGTCGAAAACCTAGTTCAAATACCAGTGCATTTCAGACTAGACATTTGAGTTTTATATGGGTAAAAAAAAAAAAAATCACATAAAATATTCATACTTGAGGGGCAATAGCCAAAGGCAAAAATGTTTCATGACTCACTATTAGTCTTCCTGACTGTTCATCCAAGAAAGACATATCCTTTCCTCTTACATCTCTCTGGCCTGATTTCTTAATGCGAATTAAACTCTTGACGACAATCATGTATCTTTTATTTTTACTTTTTAGGGGATAGTTCACATTTTGTCTCTTTAATAAGAAAAAGGTCTTCTCTATTGTAATTTGGTTAATTTCTGGATTTTATAGAGCAGCTTTTTTGGATTATAATCTCTGCCAGGATTATTCCTCTCCATATCCAGGTAGGTAGAACATTTTACCAGCTGTCATCTTTGAGTTCCAACTGGTATAATGTTTATGCCACAGCCTTGAGCTTCGGATCAGTAACTCTGAGAAGTGTAATAGAATCTGACATGCAGGGAGGTTTTTAGAATGTGCATGCCTGTGCCCTATTCTGGACATACTGCTTTAGAATTTTAAAGGTGGTAACTGGGCATGTGCAATTTGCAAAACCTCTCAGTATATTGTGATGCACTCGCATGGTGAAGAGACATTGACTACACTATAAACCCTGAAGATGTGTCATTGATAATATTCTTCATATAACTGAGAGGAAGGCGTCTTTTGTTGTTTCTGACCCAGAATGGCATTGCCTATGACTGGTGAAAGGAAACTAAGCTATATTAACAGGAAACAAAATTCATTCGGCATGAATTCACCTATGCAGGAAATAAAGTGATGTGGTTGGAGCATTTAGGATTCAATGCTTAAACCATAAAGTAATTGCCTATTCTTATGCTCAGCCTCTATCTCACATGCCCCTCTTTTCCATTCTCTCTTTACCTAACTCTCTACTAAGACATGCTTCAGGCAGTGCCATCTTGTTTCACTGATACCCTTACCAGAACCTCTAGGTAGAATGAGAGGCCACCTCTATAGCTCTCTACAGTCTTTAGCACATGACTGTCATCTGTGTGTCATACTGTACAGAAACGTTATTTCTTATGACTTGTGTGTGTCCCCTCATTAACCTGTGAATTCATCCAGGGAAGGGACAGTGCCTTACATAATAGCTGGGGAAATCTTTGTTTCTCCAATGCTGAAGTGTCACAGGTGGTCTTAAGTGTTTGCTGAGTGACATTACTTCTTCTATACAGTAGTAGGATTAATGAGAATGCTCATGTCTGGGATCTTTACAAGTTAAAAAGCCTTCAGGGAGGGTTCATGCTAAATAAATATGGAAAGTTTCACCTGCTCACCTTAAATAAGAGACAAGATACTTTTCATGAGAATTGGTCTTTCTAGACTGAACCAGAATTTTGATACTGTATTAGAATTTCAGAATTTTTTTTCTTATTTATTTATTTATTTTATTTTTAAACTTTACATAATTGTATTAGTTTTGCCAAATATCAAAATTAATCCATCACAGGTATACATGTGCTCCCCATCCTGAACCCTTTCAGAATTTCAGAATTTTGTAAGAGTAAATTTGGCATACTAGTGCTTGTCTGATATTTTATATACTACATTTGAATTGGATTTTTCAATTAGTGTTGATTTATTCAACAAGCATTTCAATGTCCTTAAAACACTATTACCATGTTTTCTGTTATATCATGTTTTCTCTGTTATCTTACTGCTCTTAGCTCTTTGAATCTTTCTTATTTCTCATCCTAAACCTCTAAATGTTAGCGCTCCTCAAGGTTTTCTTTATATCACCTTCTTTTCTTTTTTTGTACTGTTATCTGTAATGATATCACTCTTTCTCAAGGCTCTCCATGCCATCTATATGTTAATGATCCCCAGATTTTATCTTCGGGTTCAATTCTCTTATTATAGGTAGTAATTTATTTCAAAAGCTTAGTCATAGTAAAGGGTAGGCTGATGGATATCTGTAGATGAAGACAGGACTTTTCATCAGATCCAGTGGTGTCTCATTAATGCATTCATGTCAGATATCTTCTATTTAAATGAATTATGAAAAACCCATAATCTTGATTAAGTCTTCTTTTATAGTCCTTAGGTGTTCCTCTTGAACTTATTTTTATTGAGGTGATGATGATTTGTAACATTGTATGTTTTATGTGTACAACAGTATAATTTGACATCTGTATACTCTACAGTCAGCTCATCAGCAAAAGTCTAGTTTCTGTCACTGTTCTGTTAAACCCCTTTATCCATTGCACCCTTCTTCAGCCCTTCTTTCTTTCCCACTCTTGTAAGCACCAATCTGTTCTCTGTATCTATGAATTTGTTTTTATTTTGTTTATTGTTATTTTTAATAATAATAAAATATTCTGGTTCTTAAATGGGAATACCACCTTACCTGCCTCCTGAGAAATCTGTATGCAGGTCAAGAAGCAACAAGTTAGGAAAAAAAAAAAAAAAAAGGAGCAACAAGTTAGAACTGGACATGGAACAATGGACTGGTTCAAAATTTGGGAAAGAAAGTGAAAGTGAAGTCGCTCAGTCGTGTCCGACTCTTTGCGACTCCATGGACTGTAGCCTGCCAGGCTGCTCTGTCCATCGGATTCTCCAGGCAAGAATACTGGAGTGGGGTGCCATTGCCTTCTCCAGGGGATCTTCCCAACCCAGGGATTGAACCCAGGTCTCCCACATTGCAGGCAGACGCTATAACCTCTGAGCTACCAGGGAAAATTTGGGAAGGAGTACATAAAGGCTATATATTGTCACCCTGCTTGTTTAACATATCATGCTTTGAAATGCCGGGCTGGATGAAGCACAAGCTAGAATCAAGATTGCCGGGAGAAATATTAATAACCTCAGATACGCAGATGACACCACACTATGACAGAAAGCAAAGAAGAACTAAAGAGCCTCTTGATGAAGATGAAAGAGGAGAGTGAAAAAGCTGGCTTAAAACTCAACATTCAAAATATGAAGATCATGGCTTCCAGTCCCATCACTTCATGGGCAAGTAGATGGGGAAACAATGAAACAGTGACAGACTTTATTTTCTCGGGCTCCAAAATCACTGCAGATGGTGACTGCAGCCATGAAATTAAAAGACTAGCTCCTTGGAATAACAGTTATGACAAACCTAGATGCTATATTAAAAAGCAGAGACATTACTTTGCCAGCAAAGGTCTGTATAGTCAAAGCTATGATTTTTCCAGTAGTCATGTGTGGATGTGAGAGTTGGACCATAAAGAAGGCTGAGTGCTGATGAACTGTGGTGTTGGAGAAGACTCTTGAGAGTCCCTTGGACTGCAGGAGATCAAACCAGTCAATACTAAAAGATATCAGTCTTGAATATTCATTGGAAGGACTGATGTTGAATCTGAAACTCCAATACTTTGGCCACCTGATGCAAAGAACTGACTCATTAGAAAAGACCTTGATGTTGGGAAAGAGGGCAGAAGGAGAAGGGGACGACAGAGGATGAGATGGCTGGGTGGCATCACCGACTCGATGGACATGGGTTTGAGCAAATTCCAGTAGCTGGTGATGGACAGGGAGGCTTGGTGTGCTGGAGTCAATGGGGTCACAAAGAGTCAGACATGGCTGATCGACTGAACTGATATTTTAATTCCACATATAGGTGCATTCATATGGTATTTCTCTTATTTTACTTATGACATACTCAAGGTCCATTCATGTTATCACAGATGGCAAGATTTCATCTATTTTTGGCTGAGTCGTATTCCATTGTTTGTATGTGTGTTTATATCACATCTACTTTATCCACTTATCTGCCCAAGGGCACATTTTGGGTGTTTTTATATCTCAGCTGTTGAAAATAATACTGCAATGAATAGGGTGCATATTTCTTTCTGTATTATTAGTGTTTTTGTATTCTTCAGACAAATACCTAGAAGTGGCAAGTCTGGATTATATGATAGTTCTTTTCTTAATACTTTGAGAAATCTGTTTTCTGTTTTCTATAGTGGTAGCACCTACATTTCTGTCAATAGTATATAAGGGTTTGCCCTTGTCCACATCCTCTCTACTACTTACTATTTCTTGTCTTTAGATAATAGCCTTTCTAACAGTCATAATGTCATATTTCATTGTGGTTTTGATTTGTATTTCCATAATAATTAATGACGAACATCTTTTCATGTACCTGTTGGCTATCTGTGATCCTCTGACCGTTTTTTAATTACGTTATTTTTGTTATTGAGTTGTATGAATTTTTTATATAGTTTGGATATTAACCCCTTATATGTGATTTGCAAATATACTCTTTCATTTGGTAGGTTGTGTCTTGCTTTATTGATGGCTTTCTTTGATGGGCAGAAGCTTTTCAGTTTGATGTAGTTCCACTTGTTTGTTCTTTTGTTTTCCTTGCCTGAGCAGACATATCCGAAAAAATATTGTTAAGACTGATGTCAAAGACCATCCTGATGCTTATGTTTTTTTCTGGAATTTTTATGGTTTCAACTCCTACATTCAAGTCCTCAGTCCATTTTGTGTTAATTTTTTTGGTATAAGATCGTGGTCTAGTTAAATTCTTTGGCATGTTTCTGTCCAGATTTCCCGACACTCTATAAAGAGAGTTTCCTTTCTCAGTTGTATTTTTTATGTCTCTTTTGTTGTAAATTAGTTGTCCATCTATGTGTATGTTTATGTCTGGGCTTCAAATTTGGTTTCATAGATCTGTGTATCAGTTTTTTTTTCCCCCCAATACCATGGTTTTTAAAATTATTATTATAGTTTTGTAGTGTAATTTGAAATCAGGATTTTAATGACTCCAGCTTTGGTTTTTTTCTCAGGTTTGTTTTGGCTGTTTGGAATCTTTTGTGTTTTCATGCATTTTTAGGATTTTTATTTTTGAAAAAAATATCCTTGGAATTTTAATAGCAATTGCATTGAATCTGTGGATCACTTTAGGTAAAATGGACATTTTAATCATGTTAACTCTTACACTGAACATGGAATAGTTCTCCATTTACTTGTGTCTCTTTGAATTTCTTTCAACAGTGTCTTACAGTTTTCAACATACAGGTCTTTCACCTCCTTAGTTAAATTTATTCCTAGGTATTGTAGTGATTGTAAACAAGCTTGTTGGTGCACAGGAATACAACAGAGTTTTGTGTATTGACTCTGTGCCCTGAATGGTGTCCATTTATTGCTTCTAAATTTCTTTGATGTCTGTAGGTTTTCTGTGTATAAAATGCCATTATAAAACAGTGACAATTTTTCTCCTTTCCAGTTGGGATGCCTTTTATTTCTTTCTCTTGCCTAATAGGGAAGTACTTCCAATGCTGTGTTGAATAAGATTGGTGAGATTGAGCATCCTTGTCTTATTTCTGAACTTAGAAGGATAGCTTTTAGTTTTTCATTTCTGAGTATGATTTAGCTGTGGGTTTGTAATCTGTGGCCTTTATTATGTTCAATATTTCATCTATATTTCATCTTTCATTTTATCAAATATTGAATTTCATCAGATGCTTTTTCTGCATTTACTGAGATAATTGTATGATTTTTATCTTTTGTTAATGTGATGTATCATTGAATGATTTGCAGATCTAGAATCATCTTTGGATTCCTGGAATAAATCCCACTTGATCATGGTGTATGATCCTTTTTAAGTATTATAGAATTTGGTTAACTAATACATTGTCGAGGATTTTTGCATCTATGTTTAATCGGTGATACTGGCTAATAATTTTCTCTTTTTTTTGGTTGTCCTTGTCTGATTTAGTATCACAGTAACACTGGCCTTGAAAGCTGTGTTAGAAAACATTCACTTTTCTTGAGTTTTTTGAGAAGGTTTTGAGAAGAATAAGTAGTTAATATTTGAATGTTTGGTAGAATTTGGCAATGAAGCCATCTGGTCCTGGAGTTTTGCTTTTTGGGGGGGATTTTTGACTACTGTTTCAAACTTCTTAGTGGTAATCAGTCTATTCAGATTTTCTGCATCTTCCTGATTCAATCTTGGAAGGTTGTATGATTCTAAGTATTAATCCATTTCTTTTATTAATCCATGTCTGTTTTGTTGGCTTATGGCTATTCATTGTAATCTGTTACAGTCCTTTGTATTTCTTTTCTTGTTTCACATTTTATTTGTTTGAACTTTTTTTTTCCTTAGGGAATCTAGCTAAAGACTTTTTAATTTTGTTTATCTTTTCAGAAAAATCAGCATTTTGTTTCATTGATCTTTCCTATGATCCTTTAAGTCTCCATTTTATTTATTTTCCTCGATTTTTATTATTTCCTTCCTTTTATTGATTTTGTTCTTTTTCTAGTTTGAATTAGATTGGAATCAAAAGTAGGAAGTCAAGAAACACCTGGAGTAACTGGCAAATTTGGCTTTGGAGTACAGATGAAGAGGGCAAAAGGCTAATAGAGTTTTGCCAACAGAACGCACTGATCATAGCAAACACCCTCTTCCAGCAACACAAAAGAAGACTCTACACATGGACAACACCAGATGGTCAGCACCGAAATCAGATTGATTGTATTCTTTGCAGCCAAAGATGGAGAAGCTCTATACAGTCAGCAAAAACAAGACCGGGAGCTCACTGTGGCTCAGATAATGAACTCCTTATTGCCAAATTCAGACTTAAAGAAAGTATGAAAAACCACTATTCAGGTATGACCTAAATCAAATCCCTTACAATTATACAGTGTAAGTGAGAAATAGATTCAAAGGATTAGATCTGATAGAGTGTCTGATGAACTATGGACAGAGGTGACATTTTACAGGACATTTTACAGCAGCCAGGGATTAAGACCATCCCCAAGAAAAAGAAATGCAAAAAAAGTGTACTGGCTGTCTAAGGAGCCCTTACAAATAGCTGTGAAAAGAAGAGAAGTGAAAAGCAAATGAGAAAAGGAAAGATATAACATTTGAATGCAGAGTTCCAAAAAATAGCAAGGAGAGATAAGAAAGCCTTCCTCAATGATCAGTGCATAGAAATGGAGGAAAACAATAGAATGGAAAAGACTAGAGATCTCTTCAAGAAAATTAGAGATACCAAGGGAACATTTCATGCAAAGATGGGCTTGATAAAGGACAGAAATGGTATGGACCTAAAAGCAGCAGAAGGTATTAAGAAGAGGTGGCAAGAATACACAGAAGAACTATACCAAAAAGGTCTTCATGATGCAGATAATGACAATGATATGATCACTCACCTAGAGCCAGACATCCTGGAATGCGAAGTCAAGTGGCCCTTATGAAGCATCACTAAAACAAATCTAGTGGAAGGGATGGAATTCCAGTTGAGCTGTTTCAAATCCTGAAAGATGATGCTGTGAAAGTGCTGTACTCAATATGCCAGCAAACTTGGAAAACTCAGCAGTGGCCACAGGACTGGAAAACATGTTTTCACTCCAGTCCCAAAGGCAATGCCAAAGAATGCTCAGACAACTGCACAATTTCACTTGTCTCACACGCTAGTAAAGTAATGCTCAAAATTCTCCAAGCCAGGCTTCAACAGTACATGAACCATGAACTTCCAGATATTCAAGCTGGTTTTAGAAAAGGCAGAGGAACCAGAGATCAAATTGCCAACATCCATTGGATTTTTGAAAAAGCGAGAGAGTTCCAGAAAAACATCTATTTCTGCTTTATTGACTATGCCAAAGCCTTTGACTGTGTGGGTTACCACAAACTGAAAAATTCTGAAAGAAATGGGAATACCAGACCACCTGATCTGCCTCTTGAGAAATCTATATGCAGGTCAGGAAGCAACAGTTAGAACTGGACATGGAACAACAGACTGATTCCAAATAGGAAAAGGAGTATGTCAAGGCTGTATATTGTCACCCTGCTTATTTAACTTCTATGCAGAGTACATCATGAGAAACGCTGGGCTGGATGAAGCCCAAGCTGGAATCAAGATTGCCGGGAGAAATATCAATAGCCTCAGATATGCAGATGACACCACCCTTCTGCAGAAAGTGAAGAAGAGCTAAAGAGCCTCTTGATGAAAAGAGGAGAGTGAAAAAGTTGGCTTAAAGCTCAACATTCAGAAAACAAAGATCATGACATCCGGTCCCATCACTTCATGGCAAAGAGGTGGGGAAACAGTGGAAACAGTGTCAGACTTTATTTTTGGGGGCTTAAAATCACTGCAGATGGTTACTGCAGCCATGAAATTAAAAGACACTTACTCCTTGGAAGGAAACTTATGACCAACCTAGACAGCATATTAAAAAGCAGAGACATTACTTTGCCAACAAAGGTCTGTCTAGTCAAGGCTGTGGTTTTTCCAGTAGTCATGTACGGATGTGAGAGTTGGACTATAAAGAAAGCTGAGTGCCGAAGAATTGATGCTTTTCATCTGTAGTGTTGGAGAAGACTCTTGAAAGTCCCTTGGACTGCAAGGAGTTCCAAGCACTCCATCCTCAAGGAAATCAGTCCTGAATATTCATTGGAAGGACTGATGTTGAAGCTGAAACTCCAGTAATTTGGCCACCTGATGTGTAGAACTGACTCATTTGAAAAGACCTTGATGCTGGGAAAGATGAAGGTGGGAGGAGAAGGGGATGACAGAGGATGAGATGGTTGGATGGCATCACCGACTCAATGGACATGAGTTTGAGTAAACTCCGGGAGTTGGTGCTGGACAGGGAGGCCTGGTGTACTGCAGTTCATGGGGTTGCAAACAGTCGGACACGACTGAGCGACTGAAGTGAAATGAATTATATTGTTTGAGTTTTTTTTTGTTTCCTGAGTGAGGCCTGTATTGCTGTAACTTTCCTCTTTTGCTGCATCCTATAGATTTTGTTATGTTCTTTTTCAATTTCCATTTGTCATCCTTCATGTTTTTATTTATCCTTTGTGTTCTCCATTGACTCAAGAGTTGTTCAGTGACATTTTGTTTAGTCTCTACACATTTGTGATATTTCCAGCTTTCTTCTTGTAGTGGGTTTCTAGTTGCCAACCACTTTTTGTTATGACTTTAGTCTTCTTAAAAGCTACTGAGACTTCTTTTGTATCCCCAAATGTGGTCTATTCAAATGTCTATATGCATTTGAAAAGAATGTGAATTCTGCTGCATTTGGATGAAATGTTCCGTATATATCTATCAATTCTATGTGATCTAATGTTTCACTGAAGACCTGTGTTTCCTTATTGACTTTCTGTCTGGATATTCCAGCCGCTGATCTGAATATGGTGTTAAAGTTCCCTCTTATTACTGCACTGCTGTCAGTTTCTCTCTTTAGATCTGTTAGAATTTGCTTTTTATATTTTAGTGCTTTTATGTTAGGTGCATATATTTAATAATAAATAGTATGTTTTCTTGCTGCATTGCCCCTTTATCATGATGTAACATCTATTTTTGTCACTTTTTATCTGTTTTTGTCTTAATGTATATTTTGTCTGAGTGAAGCTCCACCCACTTTCTTTTGACTGCCATTTGCTTGCAGCATCATCTTCCATTCTTTCACGTTGAGCCTATATTTGTCTTTAGAGCTGAAATGAGTCTCCTATAGGCACACGTGTACTTGGGTCTTATTTTTTAATCCATCCAGCCACTCTGTGTCTTTAGATTGCTGAATTCAGTTCATTTTCATTAAGAGTGATTATTGTTAATGAAGAGGTAGTATTGTCTATCTTTGGTTTTTGGTTTTCCTATATTTTTATTGTTTCTTTTTCTTTGTGTTTCTGTCTGAAGTTTTACTGTGGTGGTTTTCTCGTGATGTTTTTCTCAGTGTCTTTTCTGTTTGTTTGCTTCATGTCTGTGGTCTAGGTTTTTGTATTGTGTTTATCGTGGTATTTGTATAAAACATCTCATAAATAACAGTCCTTTTTCTGCTGATCGCATCTCTTCATTTGTGTCTACAGGTTTTGTCATTTTCCTTTTGAGTTTTATTGCAGATTATTTCTATTTTGTTGTGCATTTGTTACCAAATGAAAGTAGCTATAGTTCTTTGGAAGGAATGATGCTAAAGCTGAAACTCTAATACTTTGGCCACCTCATGCGAAGACTTGACTCATTGGAAAAGACTCTGATGCTGGGAAGGATTGGGGGCAGGAGGAGAAGGGGACGACAGAGGATGAGATGGCTGGATGGCATCACCGACTCAATGGACATGAGTCTGAGTGAACTCTGGGAGTTGGTGATGAACAGGGAGGCCTGGTGTGCTGCGATTCATGGGGTCGCAAAGAGTCAGACACGACTGAGCGACTGAACTGAATAGTTATATAATGGTTTTAACTTTTGTGCTATAATTGTTTAACAACTTGTCCTGATATAGAGTTGCAATTTTCTGATTCTGTTTACACCTTACTCAAAGTCTTACATACTTTTGCCTTTTGTTTCTGATAAAAGAGCTCCTTTCAACATTTCTTGTAATGTAGGTCTAGTGGTAACGACTTACTCAGCTTTTGTTTGTCTGGGAAAGCATTTTCTTCACTTTTCTATCTGATGATAAATTTGCTGGATATTCTTCACTGATAATTTTTGTCTTTCAATATTTTGAGTATGTTATTGTACTCTCTTCTGGTTGGTAGAGTTTCTGCTGAGAAATCTACTGATAGTCTGATGGGGGTACCTTTGTAGGTTATTGTCTTTTTTCCCCCTGGTTGTTTTAAAAATTATTTCTTTGTTATTGACTTTGGTTATTTTAATATAATGTGCCTTGCAGAATGTCTTTTTGCACCAAGATAATTAGGTGTTCTATTAGGTTCATAGACTTGTATACCTGATTCCTTTGCCAGGTTTGGGAACTCTTCCCTATTGTTTCTTTAAAGAAGCTCTCTGCTTTCTTCTCCTCTCTTCTCTTTCTGGGATACTTAATATCCCTATGTTGCCTTTTCTAAAGGGACTTAGATAGTCCTTGTGGAGCATCTTCATTTTTAAAAAAATGTCTTAGTTCTCTCCCATCTTTCACATGAATTATTTTTAGATTTCTATCTTTCAGCACACTAATTTCCTCTTGTAAATGGTCTGCTCTATTTCCAGTGCTTCCTAATGCATTCTTCAGCTCACTTGTTGAGTTCTTCAGCTCTAGATATTGTTTTGTTCTTTTTCAGAGTTTCAGTGTCTTCATTAAAATATTCCTTCTGTTCATGAATTTTGTTCCTGAGTTCATTGAACTATATTTGTGAGGTTTTTTAGCTTGTTGAATTTCTTCATAACAGCTGTTCTGAATTCTCTATCAGATCACAATCTTCTGTGACATCAAGTTTGGTTTCTGGAGAATTTTCTTTTTGTGATACCATTACTGTGATTTTTCATGTTGCTTGATGAGCTGCTGTTCTAATGGCACCTTTGCAATAGTGAATACTTTTATTATTTAAGTAAAGCTTTTTTTACTTTGATTTTAATAGTTCAACAGATTGGTATTAGAGGTCCTTTTTTTGTTTCTCCTGGTGGGTTGACTGGTAAAGAATCTGCCTGCAATGTGGGAGACCTGGTTTTGTTCCCTGGGTTGGGAAGATCCCCTGGAGAAGGGATAGGCTACTCACTCCAGTATTCTGGCCTGGAGAATTCCGTGGACTGTGTAGTCCATGGGGTCACAAAGAGTCGGACACGACTGAGTCACTTTCACTTTCTTTTGTTTTTCAGTAGATGGAGCTATAGCAATAGTTTTTTTCTTTCTCTTATCTGAGTTGCTTCTATTTTTCCTCTGAGATATCTCTGAGCATTGGCACTATCGACCCTCTATCACTTCTGCTAGAGGTGTTACCAGCTCTCTGGTCCTCACTGCTGGTACCTCCAGGGTCTCGGGTGCTTTGTTGCTATAGCTGATGTTTCTACTAAGGACACCATGTTGGTAGGCTGCTGTGCTGTGACCAGGGTTGCCTGGGTCATGGACTGCCATGGTGTGGAAAGGGGATTGTATGGGGGAGCTGAAGCTGTCAGGTTCATGGGCATTACCGCTTTAGGGGAGGCAGATTTGCAGGCACTGCAGTGGCTGGGGGGTTGGGGTCCCAGGCCCTAACCACCTCTGCTGCTTGGTTCCCTGTCACTTAGGTGCTGCTGAGGCTGAGAGGCTGCCGTTTCGTGTGCTGCCTCTGCTGCTGCTACCGAGGTCTTTGGGATGTGAACTCGGCTGTCATGGCTAGGGTCTGGAATGGGGCACTGCCTTTGCTGAACACTTAGTTCTGCCTTCTCTATGTGGCCAGTCCAGTCATATTTAGATGTCTAGATGTGTGGATCTCTCCTGCATAGTGTATTGGGCAGAGGATACTTTTTTGAGTTATGAGTGTTTAGCTAGTTGTAGATTGAAGGGGTTAGACAAAGGGAGCATCTCATTCCACCATGATGCTGACGTAATTGTCATAATCTTATTCCCTTTATTGGTTCCCTAAGGTTGCTGTAAGCAGTTACCACAAACTTGGTGGCTTGAACAACAAAAATGAATTTGGTTATAGTCTGGAGGCCAAAAGTCTGAAATCAGGGTGTTAATCATAGTGCCAACTCATGAAATTGTTGTAAAGATTAAAATGTTTAATATGCGTTTGGTGCCTGAAATACCTCGCACAAAGTAAGCACATTTTAGTGTGTAAGTGCTGTCGCAGTCAGTCTTCTGACTTAATAGGCCTGTGAGGGTGTTTTCCTGATAACTTTCAACTTAATTTCTCCTCCCTTTTCTTCATCTTAAATACTATTCAGTTGTGATCATTTGTGAGGTAATGCGAGAGGTATACTACAGTCGTGTAGATGGCCTTTGCACAGTCAGGGTCAGCTCTGGACCATCCCACTAGGAGCCTCTACACGGCTGAATGGTTAGAGATTGTGGGGCCTATTGTGCTTTTAAATGCATGTGGTTGCATGGGATCCCTGGAATGTTAATTAATTTTCATATTTCCCTTTAAACTACCTCTGTAGCTGGAACAGAGAGTTTCTGAGCTGGGTCCCAAAGTGGCATTCTCATTCACAAACACCCTCAAAGAAGATTGTACTTGAAGTTTTCCTGTAATTTTAGAGAGTCTATAAAAGGCATTCTAGGTTTGCAAAACTGGTTTAAAATATGTTCCCAGATCTAGCAGTGGACTTTTGGTCGTATATTCATACTAAAGGTTCTGGGATTACTTAAGACAGTGTCCTCTGCGAGGCTGAGGTGCATTTATGGCAACTGAGGGACTGTGAGATAAAGAATGATACTCTCAGATTTCCTCTGAGAAACTTCTGGCCTTGTTAGAAGTGATTCTATTTCAAAGCATGTCTCATTTTATATTATTCTCTGTGGTATTATTTTTCTCTTAAAATTAAAGAACCCCTGATGTAGTTATTGAAGTAAATACAAGTCTGTTGAATTCTTGTCTGTCATTATAGACCAGTGGCAAGAAATGAGAGTCAGGCCTTGTAGATTATACACATAAGTTTAGTTGATCAATGTAATTTATAAATGTGTGTTTTTTAAAGATAACTGCTTACTTCTATTATATTTTTAAGTTAAACAACAGTATTGAAAATTTCAGATAATTCAGGGTAAAAATTATTGACAAAAGAGAATTTATTAGGTTAAATTGACTCATACAGTACTTATGTTTCACTACTGCCACCTGGGAAGCATAGAAATTTTTATTGATAAAAGAGGTTATTAAATTGACTCATCCGATACTTATATTAACCGCATATACTGTATCCTCCTTTCTACCTCATTGACTTGCTTTTGGGTCTTTCATACTTGTATTCAAAACAGACTAGTTTCTTGTTTCTGTACAGTGAGATGCGCTGAGAAAATTATTCATTCACCAATATTCATTTGGAGTGTACATTTTACTGACTTGGTCCCAGCCTCTGAGATGAATGAGACTCAAACTTTTGCTTAGTGAATCTAGAAGAGAGAATCAATGTGTAAACCATTGAATTACAATATCGTATGAAAAAGGCAAGAGGTTGCAGTGATTAACTATCTAGGATTGAGGGTGGGGAGAAGTTTGCAAAGAGAAGGTAACACTGAGCTGTATTTTGAAATATAAAGGAAGCTTGTTGGCTGATATGAACAGAGAAGGAAGTGTGCATCATGAATTATGATGTGTGCAATCAACTTGGTTTTGATGCTTATAATTTATGGTTGCTCTATTTCTGGAACTCCTGGTAGCTGTGTTTTGGTGTAGTTTGTGGAAATTTTGGAAGTTTCATTTACCTTATACCTGCCAAATAATTTGATGAGATAGTATAATATCAAATTAATATTTGCATTGTGTAGTCGCTAAGTTGTATCTGACTCTCTTGCAGCCCCGTGTACTGTAGCCTGCCAGGATCCTCTGTCCATGGGATTTCCCAGGCAAGAATACTGGAGCAGGTTGCCATATCCTTCTCCATAAGTGAATGTAGATTAAGCCCTGATAATTGATATCACAATTTCAGAGGTTTGAAATGTATTATATAATACTTTTAAAATACTACAATCATAGCATTTTCAGCCCCTTCTGCTCCAGTACATCTGTGTAAGGCACTCTTTCTGTGGCTTCGTGATGGCTCACCATGGTGGTAGCTCTCAATCTTGGGCAGTGGGGTAGGCCCACATAGAAGCATATACTTAATAAGGATAATCCAGTCCTTGTAACATATAAATCTCTAAGTGCAAGTGGATTAATATGCTAGGTATTTATTTCTCACCTACAGGATGAGAATTTTTGACTGGTAAGTGGATGTGGGATGGCTGGAGATTAGGTAGGAGGCGAGAGGGTTTGGTGCCTTATCGTTGCTCAGGGATCTAGGCCGATAGACATTCCCCTGTCTCTAGCATACAACTTCTAAACTTGCCACGCGTGTTCCCATCCAAGTTCTGTTTGGGAGAAAAGAGAAAGTGGAGAAGGCCTATCAGCTTTGTATCTACCTAAGCCCTGAAGTGATATACATAACCTCTGTTCCTGGTCCATTGGTAAATATCAGCCAGAAGGCCCCACCTAAGTGTAAAAGAAGGTGGAAAATATTGTCCCCTGCTGGACCACTGCTTCTCAACAACTCAGTGCTGTGGAAGATGAGCATAAATGTTTGCTGGGAAGTCAGCTACCTTTGAACTTCCTTTGTAGCTCAGATCGTAAAGAATCTGCCTGCAATGCAGGAAACCCAGGTTTGATACCTGAGTCAGGAAGAACTCCTGGAGAAGGAAATGGCAACCCACTCCAGTATTCTTGCCTAGAGAATTCCATGGACAGAGGGACTTAAAGAGTCAGACAGGACTGACTGACTACCATTTCACTTTCATTTCAGCTACTTCTACAACCAAGGTATGTTAGAATCATTAATGAGGGAGTAAGAGGGTTTTGGAAGTGTAAGTAGCTTGAAAAAGCCTTGCAGGTGATTTGCGTATGTCTTCGGGCATTTTTCTTTTTTTACCTTGAGTATTAATACTAGCCAGATGTCTTCCTGTGTAGGTGATGATTCTGAAATTCAGGGAGTTTGTCTTAAAGTTAAATGTTAAATTTTGGCTTAGTATTTCATGTACATCATCCTGACTTTATTTTTCTACCATAGTGTGCTTAGTATGCTGAGTTTTTTTGCTTTTCCAGCCAGTTTTCAAAGTCCATTTTTCTTAAAGTTTTAAATTCCTACAATTCCCAGAATAAAACAATTTTAAATACATATACACTGCTTTTGGAAGAGGTAACAATCCTTGGATCTAGGGAAGATTTGATTTAATGCTTTATTTGACTATAATTTTAGTTATAGTTGTGTAGTAGTATACAGTATAGTTATAGTAAGTAGGACATAATTGCCAGGTAGATGATATATGTGCATTATTTCATTCATAAGTAGAGATTGAGTATGCATTCTGCTTTCCATCTCCATTTCAGTGACAGATGCTGTAAGATTTATTAATACATTAGTAACATAAACTTATCCAGGAGGTGATAATGAGTCGTAAGGTTAATAACAACAACCATACCTCCCTTGGAATGAGATTCAGAATTGCTGCCAGTGCTGATAATTTTCCCTTTTATAATTTTTTAAATCTGTTTTTGGCTGTTGTGGGTTTTTGTTGCTGCACAGGCGTTTCTCTAGTTGTAGCGAATGGGGGCTACTCTCTGGTTGTGGCACACTGGCTTCTCATTGCAGTGGTTTTGTTGCAGAGCACAGGCCCCAGGGCATGTGGGCGTCAGTAGCTGCAGTGCATGGGCTCAGCAGTTGTGGTTCTCAGGTTGTAGAGCATAGGCTCAATAGTTGTGTCACATGGGCTTAGTTGCTCCATGTGGGATCTTCCCAGACTAGGGTTAAACAGGTGTCTCCTGCATTGCCAGGTGGATCCTTTACTGTTGAGCCTCCAGGGAAACCCAATTTTGACTTTTAAGAAGTCACTTCTTTTCACTAGTTCTTAAAAGGATTGGAACTACTGCAGTAAATGAGATTCATAGTGTGATGAATTTGAACCACAAATGATTTCTGGTTGTAGTCCCACTATCTTATGTTCATTATTCCTCAGTTGTGTGTGTGTATGTGTGTGTGTGTGTGTGTGTGTGTGTAGCCTACTCTTTTTCAGGCCCTCTATATGGGCCAGGTTGTGGATGGTGGGTATAAAGTGCTCTCATGCAGCTTCAGTTTAGTCGCTCAGTCGTGTCTGACTCTTTGCGACTCAATGAATCACAGCACACCAGGCCTCCCTGTCCATCACCCAAACCCATGTCCATCGAGTCAGTGATGCCATCCAGCCATCTCATCCTCTGTTGTTCCCTTCTCTTCCTGCCCTCAATCCTTCCCAGCATGAGGGTCTTTTCCAATGAGTAAGCTCTTTGCATCAGGTGGCCAAAGTATTGGAGTTTCAACTTCAGCATCAGTCCCTCCAATGAACACCAAGGACTATACTCCTTTAGGATGGACTGGTTGGATCTCCTTGCACTCCAAGGTACTCTCAAGAGTCTTCTACAACACCACAGTTCAAAAGCATCAATCCTTTGGCTCTCAGCTTTCTTTATAGTCCAACTCTCACATCCATACATGAATACTGGAAAAACCATAGCCTTGACTGGATGGACCTTTGTTGGCAAAATAATGTCTCTGCTTTTTAATATGCTATCTAGGTTGGTCATAACTTTCCTTCCAAGGAGTAAGTGTCTTTTAATTTCATGGCTGCAGTCACCATCTACAGTGATTTTGGAGCCCCCAAAAATAAAGTCTGACACTATTTCCACTGTTTCCCCATCTATTTCCCGTGAAGTGATGGGACCAGATGCCATGATCTTCGTTTTCTGAATGCTGAGCTTTAAGCCAATTTTTTCACTCTCCTCTTTCACTTTCATCAAGACACTTTTTAGTTCTTCTTCGCTTTCTGCCATAAGGGTGGTGTCATCTGCATATCTGAGGTTATTGATATTTCTCCCAGCAATCTTGATTCCAGCTTGTGCTTCTTCCAGCCCAGCGTTTCTCATGATGTACTCTGCATATAAGTTAAATAAGCAGGGTGACAATATACAGCCTTGATGAACTCCTTTTCCTATTTGGAATCAGTCTGTTGTTCCATGTCCAGTTCTAAGTGTTGCTTCCTGACCTGCATACAGGTTTCTCAAGAGGCAGGTCAGGTAGTCTGGTATTCCCATCTCTTTCAGAATTTTCCACAGTTTATTGTGATCCACACAGTCAAAGGCTTTGGCATAGTCAATAAAGTCATAGTCATTTCCCCTGGAGAAGGAAATGGCAACCCACTCCAGTATTCTTGCCTGGAGAATCCCATGGATGGAGGAGCCTGGTAGGCTACAGGCCATGGAATCTCAAAGAGTTGGACACGACTGAGTGACTTCACTTCAGTCAATAAAGCAGAAATAGATGTTTGTCTGGAACTCTCTTGCTTTTTCCATGATCTAGCGGATGTTGGCAATTTGACCTCTGGTTCCTCTGCCTTTTCTATAAGCAGCTTGAACTCTGGAATTTTATGGTTCATGTATTACTGAAGCCTGGCTTGGAGAATTTTAAGCATTACTTTACTAGCGTGTGAGATGAGTACATTTGTGCAGTAGTTTGAGCATTCTTTGGCATTGCCTTTCTTTGGAATTGGAATGAAAACTGATCTTTTCCAGTCCTATGGCCACTGCTGAGTTTTCCAAGTTTGCTGGAATATAGAGTGCAGCACTTTAACAGCTTCATCTTTCAGGATTTGAAATAGCTCAACTGGTATTCCATCACCTCCACTAGCTTTGTTCATAGTGATGCTTCCTAATGCCCACTTGTCTTCACATTCCAGGATGTCTAGCTTTAGGTGAGTGAGCACACCATCGTGATAATCTGGGTCATGAAGATCTTTTTGTACAGTTCTTCTGTGTATTCTTGCCACCTCTTTTTAATATCTTCTGCTTCTGTTAGGTCCATACCATTTCTTTATTGTGCTCATCTTTGCATAAAATGTTCCCTTGGTATCTCTAATTTTCTTGACGAGATCTCTAGTCTTTCCCATTCTCACATTTTAGTGTAGTGCTATTAATTGTGATGGAAATGTTGTATATCTGTAGTATTCCCTATGATAGCTGTTATCTTCGTGTGGCCCATTAGGCACTTAAAATGTAGCTAGTGATATTTTACATGTGACATGTAAAATATCATGTATGAAACGAGTTGCCGGTCCAGGTTTGATGCACGATACTGGATGCCTGGGGCTAGAGCGCTGGGACGACCCAGAGGGATGGTATGGGGAGGGAGGAGGGAGGAGGGTTCAGGATGGGGAACACATGTATACCTGTGGAGGATTCATTTTGATATTTGGCAAAACTAATACAATTATGTAAAGTTTAAAAATAAAATAAAAAAAAAAAGCCAAAAAAAATGTAGCTAGTGAAACTGAGGAATTGAATTCTTTCTTTATCACTTCAGTGTTATTGAGATATAATTGACAATTGACACACAGCAGTATATAAGTTTAAGGTTTACAACCTAGTGATTTGACTTACATATATCATGAAATGATTGTCTCAAGTTTAATGATTATCAGTCATCTCATAAAACATTAAAGAAATGAGGAAAAAGTGGTTTTTTTTGTTTGTTTGTGATGAGAACTCTCAAGATTTAGTCTTAATTTTCATGTATATCTTGGGCTCCAAAATCACTGCAGGTGGTGGCTGCAGCCATCAAATTAAAAGACACCTGCTCCTTGGAAAGAAAGCTATGGCCAAACTAGACAGCATATTAAAAAGCATTACTCTGCCAACAAAGGTATGTCTAGTCAAAGCTTTGGTTTTTCCAGTAGTCCTGTATGTATGGATGTGAGAATTGGCCTATAAAGAAAGCTGAGTGCCGAAGAATTGATGCTTTTGAACTGTGGTGTTGGAGAAGACTCTTGAGAGTCCCTTGAACTGCAAGGATATCCAACCAGTCAATCCTAAAGGAAATCAGTCCTGAATATTCACTAGAATGACTGATGCTGAAGCTGAAACTCTAGTACTTTGACCACTTGCTACTAAGAACCGACTCATTGGAAAAGACCCTGATGCTGGGAAAGATTGAAGGTGGGAGGAGAAGGGGACAACAGAGGGATGAAATGTTTGACTGGCATCACCGAGTCAATGGACATGAGTTTGGGTAAACTCCAGGAGTGAGTGATGTATAGGGAGGCCTGGCGTGCTGCAGTCCATGGGGTCGCAAAGAGTCAGACACGACTGAGCGACTGAACTGAACTGCCTTCATACCCCGCTCCTCCTCTCTTCCTCTGTTAACCACAGGCGTGATCTCTTTTTCTATGAGTTTGTTTTTGAAGTATAATTGACCTCTAGCACTGTATTAGTTCCTGATACACAACGTAGTGATTTGATGCATCTATACATCACAAAAAGATCACCGTGATAAGTCTAGTTGTCCTCTGTCGCCAAAAACATTACATAATTATTGACTATTTTCCCCAATCTGTACATTTTATATCTGTGACTAATTTGTTATAAAACTGAAAGTTTATGCCTCTTAAGCTTCCATTTTCTCCTCCCCAACCCCTACCTTCTAGCAACGACCTTTTTGTTCTTTTTTATTGATGACTGTTTGGTTATATTTGTTCACTTGATTAGCTTTTTAGATTTTACATAAATGAAATCATATAGTATTTGCCTTTCTGGCTTATTTCACTTAGTGTAATACTTTCTAGGTCCTTCCATGTTGTTGTAAAGGGAAAGGTTTCCTTTTGTATGGCTAAGTAATATTCTATGTGCGTGTATGTATGTATATATTATGTGTGTGTATGTATAACAGAAAACATTCTGTTATACAAAATAGACTAAGGCGTGCTCAGGGAGGACAGAAACCTCCCGTGGAGCAGAAGGGCAAAAGCTTGCTTGATCTTGATTTTCAGTATGGATACAGAATGTGAGAGTGGGGCCTCTTTAAAAAAATAAAAACAAAACAAAAACAAAATAGAATACATATATACTAATAGGATATAATAGAATACAATATATTCTGTTATACATACATATACACATGCATGTGTGTGTGTGTGTGTGTGTGACATCTTCTTTATCTACTAATAACAGACGGGCACTTAGGTTGCTTCCACACCTTGAGTATTATAAACATTACTGCATTGAATACAGGGGTGCATATATCTTTCCAAAATAGTCCTTTCACTTTCTTTGGATAAATACCTAGGAGTAGAATTGCTGGATCATATGGTAGTTATATTTTTATTTTTTTGAGGAACCTACATATTGTTTTCCATTATAGTTTCACCAATTTAAATTCCCACCAACAGGATGAGGCTTCCCTTTTTCCCCATCACCCTGTCAACACTTGTTATTTGTTGTCTGTTTGATAATAGTCACTCTAATATGTGTGATATGATATTTCATTGTGGTTTTGATTTGCATTTCCCTATTGCATAATGATATTGAGCATCTCTTCATATGCTCTTGGCCATCTGTATGTCTACTTGGGGCTGAATTCTTAATTTTATTTGATTTTAATTAAAGTTTAAACAGCTACATGTGTGAGATATTGGCTTTCTAATTGAACTGTGCAAGTCTAGGGGAAAATTACACATTGTTCAAATAATCACACTATGAAATGTAAAATTGAAAGATTGATAAATGGTGTGATATATACACAATGCTTTGAGCACCTGTTGAGTTTTGACTTATGCAGGTAGGTCATTAAAAGCTTAGGTTTGGGCAAGGCTAAGATGGAGAGAAATGGGTAAATTTGAAAGATAAATACCATGTAAAATGAACAGGATCTGTTGATAGTTTCCAAGTGCCTTCTAGATTTCTTGCCTGTACAATTGAGAGATGAAACTTATTCACTAAGAGAACACTGAAAAAGAAGTAGGTTTATGGGTGAAGCAAATGAGCTTGATTTTATAATACTGGGTTGGAATACACTGGGCTGAGAAATAGAATAGAGATTTAGGCTGGAAATAGACATATGGTAATTGAAGCTATGAGCCAGAATGTGTTCTCTTAGAAAGCAAAATTTGAGACAGTGAGAGTGCCATGGACTGAATTCTTGTGCTTGATTGTGGGTTAGCATGTAGAGGAAGGAGAAGGACAGTGGATTCAGAGAAAACTAGGATTCAAGGAAATTGAGGTTCCAGTGAAGTCAGAGAATAGCCTTAGTTGATACAGTTGGATGAGTAGGCCTAAGGACAGAAGGTTCTGGTTTAAGATGTATGAATAAGTGAATTTTGAGATGGAATATTTAGTAGTTGTAGTAGTGTTAGTCACTCAATCATGTCTGACTCTTTGCGACCCAATGGACTGTGGCCTGCTGGGCTCCTCTAACCGTGGGATTCTCCAGGCAAGAATACTGGAGTGGACCACCATTTGCTTCTCCAGAGGATCTTTCTGACCCAGGGATCGAACCCGGGTCTCCTGCATTGCAGGCAGATTCTTTACCATCTGAGCTACAAGGAAGATCCAAGCTACCAGGAATATTTAAGGGTCATGATAATTTTCAGGCACTGTCTGTGGGCATGGATGACCAAAATAAAGCAGAGAAAACCGTAAAGATTAATTATAATGAAAGTATTTAATCCCATTTTGACAAAGGCAGTCTAAAGCTGTCTCTTGTTAGAATTAAAAGATATTAAAATGTGTTTCATAATGTGTATATATTTAAGTAGTAATATATGCATGAGATACTCATTTGTTATGGTACATAATCAAGCTAATGATAATATAACATCTCTTAGGGAGCTTTTGATCATTCAAAATTTGAAGATTTGTTGTGGAAAGTCTTTGAAAATAATTAAAGATGATTTACCCTGTTTTTTTTTTTTTTTTACCCTGTTTTTTAAAAAACTTATATGACTCCTCAATCTTGGTAGATACCAAAAATGCCTTGAATTTTGCATTTGTGGCTTTGAATGTATGAATGTTATTGCAAATTAAATCACCTGTCCATGATTTGAAATATGTAAAACTGAGCATTTGACCATTCATTTTTCATTGGCATTGACTTTTTAGCAGCTCTTACATTTTTTCTTCCTTTTATAATTAACTGAAACCGCAACCTGGAAAGAACATGAGTTATTTGAACCTTATGATGAAAAATCCCCAATGAAGTTTTAATAACTTCAGGGAAGTAGATAGTTATCAAAATGATTTTGATTTACTATCTGTGAACCAGTTCTTACACCTCCCCCCATGCTTGCAAAAGCACGCATGAGTTAACCTTTCTAGTTCAGGCTAAATTGTAGAATATAATTCTAAAATTATTTAAAAATAGTTTTTGAATATAATTGCTCAGTATGACAAATGTTCCATTTTTTTTTTCTTGGCTGTCTTTAGTTTTGAAATGAAGACATATTTAATTAATGAAGATATTTAAAAAAGGATATGGATGTATCAATGTAAATATCAATTTCAGTTGTGATTTATATGATTAATGTTTTGGTACTTAACATATTACCATCACTACCACTCCAAATATGCAGATTAAGTATGTGATTTTAGCATTTTTAATAACTTATGTGTAATCGACATTCTACATTATATTTAATTGGAGAAGGAAATGGTGGCCCACTCCAGTGTTCTTGCCTGGAGAATCCCAGGGACGGTGGAGCCTGGTGGGCTGCCGTCCATGGGGTCACACAGAGTTGGACACGACTGAAGTGATTTAGCAACAGGTGTAAAACGTAATGATTCGATATTTGTATGTATTGCAAATAATCATCACAATAATTCTAGCTGTCATCCATCACCAGAATTCTTTTTCTTGTGATGAGACCTTGTAAGATTTATACTTTTAACAATTTTCAAATATGCAATATAGTGTTATTAATTCTAGTTGTCATGTTGTACATTCCATCCCCATTACTTATTTATCTTATAAGTGGAAACTTGTACCTTTTGATACCCTTCACCTGTCCCACCCACCTCTTTCCCCTCTGGCAACCACCAATCTGGTCTCTGTATCTGTGAGCTTGTTTCGTCTGTATTTTAAGAATTCCTCATATAGGTGAGATCATACTGCATTTGTTTGTCTTTGTGTGACTTATTTCATTTAGCCTAATGCCCTCAAAGTCCATTCATATTGTTACAAAAGGCAAGATTTCATTCTTTATATGGCTGAAGTGTGTGTATGTACCACATTTTCTTTATACATTCGTCTGCCAATGGGCAGTTAGGTGTGGTTTCCGTATCTTGGCTATTGTAAATAATGCTGCAGTGAACAGAGGTGCACATATCTTTTCAAGCCAGTGTTTTCGTTTTCTTTGGATAAATTCCAGAAGGGGAAATACTAGATCATATGGTAGTTCTATTTTTAATTTTTTGAGGAAACTTCATGCTGTTTTTGATTGTGACTGTACCAGTTTATCGGAGAAGGCAATGGCACCCCACTCCAGTACTCTTGCCTGGAAAATCCCATGGATGGAGGAGCCTTGTAGGCTGCAGTCCATGGGGTCGCGAAGAGTCGGACATGACTGAGCGACTTCACTTTCACTTTTCACTTTCCTGCAATGAAATGGCAACCCACTCCAGTGTTCTTGCCTGGAGAATCTCAGGGATGGGGGAGCCTGGTGGCTGCCGTCTATGGGGTCGCACGGAGTCGGACACGACTGAAGCAACTTAGCAGCAGCAGCGGTACCAGTTTATATCCCACCAGTAGTGCACACAAATGTTCCCTTTCCTTCACATCTTCTCCAACACTTATTTCTTGACTTTTTGATACAGCCATTCTAACAGGTCTCGTTTTGATTTGCATTTCCTTGTTGATTAGTGTTGAACATCTTTTTATGTAGCTTGGCCATCTGTATATCATTTTTGAGAAAATGACCATTCAGGTCTTCTGCCCCATTTTAAATCAGATTTTTTTTTTTTTTTTGCTTGAGTTGGATCTTCCTGACTCAGGCAGGGATCCAAACCTGGGTCTCCTCCTTTTGAGCCACCAGGGAAGCCCCAAAGTGTTAGTTGCTTAGTCGTGTCCAACTCTTTGTGACCCATGGACTAGAGCCTGCCAGGCTCCTCTGTCCATGGAATTCTCCAGGCCTGAATATTGGAATGGGTTGCCATGCCCTGCCCCAGGGGATCTTCCTGACCCAGGGATAGAACCCAGATCTTGTGTATTGCAGGTGGATTCTTTATGATGTGAGCCACTGGGGAAGCCCTATATTTTGAGTGTTAACCCCTTGTCATATATATGACTTGCAAATATTTTCTCCCATTTAGTAGGTTGGCATTTCACTTTGTGGATGGTTTTCTTTGCTCTGCAAAAACTTTAGTTTCATGTAGTCTCATTTGTTTGTTTTTGCTTTTATTGCCTTTGATTTCTATGAAAAGTGCAAAAAATTGTCGCCAAGACTGATATTGAGGAGCTTACCACCTTTATTTTTTCTGGGAGTTTTATAGTTTTAGGACTTAAATTCAGGTCCTTAACCATTTTGAATTAGCTTTTGTGTATGGTATATGATTCCACACTTTTGCATTTGTCTGTCCAATTTTCCCAACATCACATATTGGAGAGACTTTTCTCCATTGTGTATTCTTGATTTCTTTGTCATAAATTAATTGACCATGTGTGTGTCAGCTTATTTCTGGGCTCTCTATTCTGTTCATTGATCTGTTTTTCTGCCGGTAGCGTACTATTTTGATTAATATAGCTTTGTAATATAGTTTGAAACCAGGGAGCATGATGCCTCCAGTTTTGTTTCTTCTTTCTCAGTATTGCTTTTGGCTGTGGGGTCTTTTATGGTTCCCTCCAAATTTAGGGTTGTTTGTTCTTTCCTGTGAAAAAATGCCATTGGCATTGTGGTTGTGTTTTCTTTAAATATGTATATTGCCTTAGGTATTATGGGCATTTTAATAGTATTAATTTTTCCAGTTCATGAGCACAGCACCTTTTTCAATTTCTTCCTGTCATCTTCAATTTTTTATCAATATCTTATAGTTTTCAGTGTACAGGTGTTTCACTTCCTTGGTTAAATTTTCTTCCATGGTATTTTATTCTTTTGAATGAAATTATAAATAAGAATGTTTCCTTAATTTTTCTGATAGGTTTATTATTAGTGTACAGAAACAACAGATTTCTGTATATTGATTTTGTATCCTGCAACTTTACTAAATATAAATTATTCTAATATTCTTTGGTGGAGTCTAGGTTTTCTATGTATAAGATCACATCATGATTATATATATTGCTTCATAGTTGCCACTTGTTTGTGTATATGTGCAAACACACTTGATCATCTTCCCAAACTCTGCATGTAACAGCAAAAAAGTTTTTTTTTTTTCCAATGAAATTATTATAAAATGAAGATACTATTCTATTCTCTAATTTTCTGAGACTGAAGTATTGAGGCAATGCTATTAAAATTGTATAAATGTGCATATTATATCATGTTAATTAGAAATTAAGTTCTTTATTCTTACTTGTGGCCTCACTTTAAGTGGTAGATATAGCAAGAGGGTAGTTTTACTCTTTACTATTTACAAAATGTGCAGCTTCTACCTATAATGGATTTCAATTTCCTCGTGAACTTGCTCTGCCGAGTAACTGGTTATTAAAAATATAATCTTGCCAGTTAATTTTTTAGCCTCTTCTGAATTAAGTCATTTCCTGTTGATTCTGTTTGGTGTAAATGCTCAGTCTTCTGTTTTCTCTTATTGTATTACTCTGTAAGATGCATCTGTACTTGTCTCCTATGACAGTCTGGTCAGTTTCTTCATTGTTGTGGTGAGTTCACTGCTGGGAGCCTAGTTTGTTGTGATCTATACATGTGTTTGTTGAGGGGTGCCTGGTTCTCATTGGCCTTTTTGATTAACGTGTAGTTGTGTACTACTAAAGTCCATGATCCCAGCTATTTACATTTAGTTTTGAAGACCTCAGATAATGCAACCCTTTATGCTGAGCCTAGGCCTCTGCCAGCCCACCAGCCCTCTCAGTGGGCTTTACTCTCAGGAGGACCTGTGAGAAGTTCTGAATCCCTTGCAAGCCACACTGAAATCACGAGTACCCAGTGCATTGCTTTAGGTATATCTCTCACTGCCCTCTTCCAATCTATATTCCCATGTTATTTACTATGTGCAGTTGAACTGATATTTGTTCTTCTCCTAGGGCATTTGCTTTCACACTATCAGCCTATGAACTATAATAAATACATTTAAAACTGTGGCATGGAAACAAAAGTTTCATAAATCAATATTTACCTTTCCTACTTAAGAGAAACTTGATATCTTCTATATTATTGTAATAAAATTTTTAAAATGCTACTTTTGACCAAGTAATAGGTCTTTGCTTGCTTGCTAAGTCTCTTCAGTCGTGTCCGACTCTGTGCGACCCCATAGATGGCAGCCCACTAGGCTCCCCTGTTCCTGGTATTCTCCAGGCAAGAACACTGGAGTGGGTTGCCATTTCCTTACCTGAAGTTTAATGAACATTGTTTATAGAGGCCTGCAGCCTCCCCCAGGTTATGCAGGTCTCTAAGGAAGATGTTCTTTGGGTGCCTTATATCAGACTGGATGTACTAACAGAGACACTTCTTTACCTACCTCCCCCCACCCCTGCCATTTTTCCCATATAGAAGGTTCAGGCCATACAGTCTGGTTTTGTAATGATCGCCTTTCTCTCCATATGTCTTTACTTTCCATACTCTCCCATGGTCAAAAGGGGCAGACCTTCTTCTGTGTGTTGGGGTTTTCTTTTCATCATAAACTGAGCCCTTTCTGTGTTAAATGGGTAAATTCTGTGATGCAGTCATCCAAATTTTGGTGTGGGCTGGGGATTACCAATAAAACTAGGTTACTTTAACAAAAACTGTCACCCCTAATAGCATGGTTAGGATCATGCTATTAGGTTAGGATATACTTTTTTTTGTTTGTTTGTTTTTAATTCCTTTAATGGTAATAGTCCTGCTTAGATTTTTTTTGATTCATCCTGGATTCAATTTTGATTACATGTTTTCCTTAGAATGTATTAATTACATCCAAATTTACTAATTTATTTATTGTCTTCAAGTTATTTATTGATTTCTTGTTGTTTGATCTTAGCATCTGTAGTTATATCTCCATTTTCTAAAACATTAACTTGTGCATTCTCTTTTGTTGCTTATTTTGATTCATTTCTTTTGGTTCATATCTTTTTACTTTCTTCCTATTTTTTCCCTTCTGCTTGTTTCTAGCTTCTTTTTTTCCCCAGTCTTTTAAAGGTATAATTAACATACAACATTTTCTTATTGTATCTTAGTTTCAGGAGCACAACATAATGATTTGATATTTGGATATATTGCAAGTCATCGCTACAACAAATCTGATTAACATCTGTCATCATACATAGTTACAAACTTTTCTTTTTATTTTGATGAGCACTTTGAAGATCTACTCCTAGAAACTTTCAAATATGCAATGCAGTATTTTAGCTATAGTCACCATGTGGTACATTACATCCTCATAACTTATTTTTTTTTATTTTAAATTTTATTTTATTTTTAAACTTTACATAATTGTATTAGTTTTGGCCAAATATCAAAATGAATCCACCACAGGTATACATGTGTTCCCCATCCTGAACCCTCCTCCCTCCTCCCTCCCCATACCATCCCTCTGGGTCATCCCAGTGCACTAGCCCCAAGCATCCAGTATCGTGCATCGAACCTGGACTGGCATCTCGTTTCATACATGCTATTTTACATGTTTCAATGCCATTCTCCCAAAGGATATACTTTGAATCATTTTTTTTCCATTTGAAAAAGCTGGTGAATTAAAGTGGGGACAAGGACTTGGTTGTCATATTCTTTATTCTTTAAAAGTAATTGTCTTTCAGTTGTATATGAATATTAATAATTCTTTAAACTCTGTATTGAGTTGTTGTGCCAGTAGTAGAAAAAGTGTGTTCTTGCAGGTTTTCACTGTTTTGGGGTTCAGAATTTCCAGGAGACTTCAGACTCAGTTTTGTATGAAGTTTAAAATCAGATGTGGCAGACTTATTTATCTTAGAAACTGGAGGTTGGTGCCTTGACTGCTTTCACCCATTTCCTCCACCCCCTGCCTCTGGCAACCAACCAGTCTGTTCTCT
Organism: Bos taurus; assembly: GCF_002263795.3. Lineage (NCBI taxonomy): Eukaryota > Metazoa > Chordata > Mammalia > Artiodactyla > Bovidae > Bos > Bos taurus. The sequence goes on along the minus strand of NC_037333.1, from coordinate 29,627,646 downwards.
ATATCTGAGAGTTCAGTGTTTTGTAAGTCCTGGGGATATGATGAGCAGTATGGTGATTAGAGTGAACAGTACCATATTGTATATTTCGAAGTTGATGAGAGAGTAGATCTTAAGAGTTCTCCTGACGAGAAAAAACAACGTGTGTAACTCTGTGTGGTGATGGATGTTAACTAAACCCAGGTACTCATTTCATAATCTGGACGTCTATCAAGTCGTTACGTTGCACATCTAAAACTAATACAATGTTTTATGTCACTTGTATTTCAATGAGAAAAAAGTAATCATAAAACAAAACCAGATGTGGTGGGTACATTGAAAAAAGGAAAAGGGTTCTAATTGTGTTTTTTCTATTAGCTAAAAGGTGTTCTTCTAAATGTGAGAGCAAACAAAACCACTTTGCTCATACACAAGGAAAGCCCTCTTTCTGAAGAGCAGTTATTTCCACTTTTTATAAATGTAAAAGATTGCCCAGAGTTTTAACGCTTTTATTGCTTTCTGATTATTTTTTATTGAAATGCTTATTGTTTCTTGTTAAATAGCTGCTTTAATTATACAGCAGTGGCCCAGCTTCTCAACCTTTTCCAGAAGAAGCCCCCAGTTTCCATTAAAGAGTTTTATGGGGGCTCCCCACACGTCAGATTTCACACAGCCAGCTACATTGGCTTTTTATAAAGGTCTTTGAATGCAATGCCAAGGCCTCCCACTAATTGTTTTATGGGCTCGGTGTGGGATCTGCATCCCTGACTGAGGAAGCCCCATGTTAAAAGACTGTGGGAGTGAGGAGTTGTCAAACATACCCAGAAAGAGCAGTTAAAAAAAAAAATCCTGGTTAGCTGTACTGTTGTTGCCAAGGAGCATAAGCAGAACGCAAAACATGCCAAATGGTGACTGATTTTAAACAGCATCTCCTATTGCAGAGAATACTCACTTCATTACATTTTTGACAGAAAATCAAATTACAAATGGCTCCATAATTGATTTTAATGCTCTTTGGAAAGTTTGGCACTGGCAAATTGCTGTTTTTTCTTAAAGTGGTTAAAAAAACACAACAGACTTAAATATTTTTATGTGTTCTTTCAAGGGGAGATAACTCATCACGATTATCTGTGAAGATTTAGTCTTGGAATAATGTGTTCAAAGTTCTTTGCTTCATTATCTTTTTTTCCTCTGAAAAGTTAAGGAAGTATGTTTTTGCCCCTCCCTTAATGGTTTTGCCCCTTTAATGGTTTTATTAACCATTAAAGTACATGTATTCCACACTAAAAAGAAGTACTTTCTCAACTTTAAAGAAAAATTTGTAGTAGCAGAATTAAAACTCTTCCTCCCTCACCTTGTGTTTTTTCTATCTCAAGCATCTGCTTGGCATTCTGAGCCTGTCTTTCTAGACACAGAAACAGGATATTTGTGATGTACAGTTTGAACTTACTGTTTTTAGCTTGGTTAATGTTGACATGTGAACAGTCATTTGAGCCAAATTTCATTAAGGCCTAGAGTAGAAATACTGTATTCTGTAGGAGGGTAAGTACAAAGTGTCTCCTTGCAGGTTGATAGCATTAAAACTAAATGATGTATTGGGATTTTTGTGAATTTTGAAATATCTTCTTGGAAGTGGTGAGGGAGAAAAGTGAGTAGAGTTATTTTCAGTAATTGAAATGTACTGATTAAAAAAAGATTCTCATATTTAAAAAAATCTTGAATTAGCAATTATTTATGGGAAAAAATTCTCTTTTTCTTAGTGTTTCTTATGTTGTTGTTCAGTCTCTCAGTCATGTCTGACTCTTTGTAGCCCCATGGATTACAGCAGTCACTTCAGCATTCTTGCCTTGAGAACCCCGTTAATAGTACGAAAAGGCAAAAGTGTTTCTTATATGTATGTGTAATATGTGGATATTTCTTGTGTGTGGTATATGTGTGTGATACTTATTAGTGGTGAAAGAGCATAGCATAATACAGTATCAATGTGTATAGGGCTTGCCTGGTGACTCAGTGGTAAAGAATCTGCCCACCAGTGCAGAGAAGACTTGGGTTTGATCCCTGGGTGGGGAAGATCCCCTGGAGAAGGGAATGGCAACCCATTCCAGTATTCTTGCCTGGGAAATCTCATGGACAGACACTCTATGGCGTTGCTAAGAGTCAGACACAATTTAGCGACTGAAACTAAACAACCACCATCAGTATGTAATCTATAGAGCAAACCACAAATAAACATTGTGTTAAGTACACAGTGAGTTAAAGTGTGCTAGCTACAGAAGGTAATCTCAGTTGTCTGTTAATATATTGATGCTTTTGAACTGTGGTGTTGGAGGAGACTCTTGAGAGTCCCTTGGACAGCAAGGAGATCCAACCAGTCCATCGTAAAGGAAATCAGTCCTGAATATTCATCGGAAGGACTGATGCTGAAGCTGAGACTCCAGTACTTTGGCCACCTGATGTGAAGCGCTGACTCATTTGAAAAGACCCTGATACTGGGAAAGATTGAAGGCGGGAGGAGAAGGGGATGACAGAGGATGAGATTATTGGATGGCATCACTGACTCAATAGACATGAGTCTGAGTAAAGTCTGGGAGTTGGTGATGGACAGGGAGGCCTGGCATGCTGCAATCCATGGGGTCCCAAAGAGTCGGACACGACTGAGCAACTGAATTGAACTCATTCATATAACTGTTACATTTTTCCTTTCAAAATTGACATAAGATTGCAAAACCTGAAACAGAAAGAAACCCTTGATGGTAATTTCCTTATCACTGTGACTCTAAAAAATTTTAATTTCAATTTTAATATATGTTATAATTATCTATGTAAAATAACTTTAGTCAACATGCTGTTACCAAGTGTGTGAAAAATCACTCTTTAAAGCCAGATATTCTCTCTGGATGACCCCTTGTATGTTTATTTTGAATAATAATCAAGTTAGTAGTATGACCCATAAAATCAGCCATACCGTGTACATTAAAGATAAGTTATCTTTTACAGCTTCTTTTATGAACTTAAATTTGTCATTTTAAATTCAAACTGCAAAATATGAAATCTTTTAACCATTGGCAACATTTCTGCTGTCAGTTTTGCTAAAATTTTCCCTACGTTTTGAATTCTGAGGGGCCAAATTACATCGAGTGATTGACACTGCTTCTGTGCTGCCCTAAGATTCTTTCATCCCAGTGGAGCTCACATCTGAAGTGCTATTTCATTGACTCATTTTTCTATTACAGTCATGCAAAATATCCTTGCTTGTAATTAACCCATCTTTAACCAGCTTGCTTTTCTTCATCAGATACTTTGCTCTTTCTGTAGTTGTTCTGTTGATATCTTTGTGTGCATTTTTTATGTCCATGATGATAAAGTTTGAAAAGGAAAAAAAACAAAGCTGTGCCACTGCATCAGTTAAAGAATCCATAATAATGTTCTGATTTGTTTTCAGTTAATGTTATAAATTAACATATATTTAATACTTTGTCAATTCCAAGTACACTTTGTATAATAGATATATTTTCTACTCCTGTATCTGTAGCCTTATATCATTCCTATTTCCAGATGAGAAAATTGAGTCTTAAGAGAGTTAGGAAAATATCCCAGTCACATAGCAAATAAACAGAGTCATGATATGAATGCAACAGGCATATTATATATAGTCACCACTCAGTGTCTGGGGAAGAGAGATAGTTGGTCCAGCGACCCACTGCAGATACCAGACTCCATAGGTGCAAGTCTCATAGTTGGCCCTCTGTGTCTATGGGTGAGGAACTGTGGATGGGGAGGGCCAACTGTATATGTATTGAAAAAAATCTGTGTGTGAGTGGATCCACGCAGTTCAGATTCATATTGTTCAAGGGTCAACTGTACTACAGAGTTTTATGTTTGTGAAAGGAAGTATTGCAATTAAAGAGGTTGTTTGGATATTTTGATTTATTTTTTTTATTTCTGGTGACTGGTATCTGGTTTACAGAGAGTGTTCTCAGGTAACTACTAATAGTATATGCACAGTAATTGTTGAATGAACGCCAGAGCACTGAGTTCAGGTTCTGACATTTAGACTGAATATTGATAAATATTGATTGAACATTCTTGAACTTAGGCTTCTCACTTTAAAAAATAATGTATTTAGGCATTGGCAAAACTGCACATCCATGTACGAAAGAATGAAATTGGATTCTTATATCATACACAAAAATCAGCTCAGAATGGATTAAAGACTTAAAACATAATCTTGAGGCTGTATACCTCCTAGAAGAAAACATAGGGGAAATGTTTCATAACATTAATCTTGGCAATAATGTTATGGATGTGACCCACACAGAAAACACAGGTAGCAAAAGCAAAATAAACGAGTAGGCCTACGAGTACTACTCGGCCAGGCAGACAACAGACTGAAAAGGCAGCCTGCAGAATGAGAGAAAATATTTGCAAACCATTTATCAGATAGAGTTAATCTCCAAATACATATAATAAACTTCTACAACTCAACACCAAAAAACCTAATAACCTGATTAAAAATGGATTATGAACTTGAATAGTTATTTATCCAAAGAAGACCTAAAAATGTCCAACAGGTATATGAAAAATGGTATCACTAGTCATGGAGGGAAAGGAAATCCAAACCATGATGAGATCACTTCATACCTATCAGGATGGCTGTTATTTAGAAAGATAAAGTATTGGCAAAGATGTGGAGAAATTAGAATGCTTGCATGCTGTTTTGGGAATGTAAAATGGTGCAGCCACTAAGGAAAGCAATAAGGAGGCTCCTCAAAAATTAAAAATAGAACTATGATATGATCCAGGCATCCTACTTCTGGATATTTATCCAAGGAATTGATGTCAGGATCTCTAAATGATACAAGCTCTCCCATGTTTATTGCAGAAGTATTTGTAATAGCCAAGATGTGGAGAAAACTTAAACATCCGTGGACAGATGAATGAATAAATAAGATATGGGATATACATATTGGAACACTATTTAGCCTTAAAGAAGGAAGTTCTGCTGTATGTGACAGCATGGAAGAACCTGAGGATATTGCATTAACTGAAAAAATCAAATCAGAGACAGATGCATGACTCCACTTAAACGAGTACCTAACACAGACAAATTCATAGAATCATAGTGTGTAATGGTGGTTGCCAGGGGCTGAGGAGCAGGGGAAATGAGGAGTTACTCATCAGCAGACGTAATGGTTCAGTTAAGCAAGGTGAACGAGCTCTAGGGGTCTGCTGTGCCACATCGTGCCCAGAGTCAACCCCACTGTGTTTTACACTTAAAATTTGTTAACAGAGTAGATCTTGTGTTATGTGTTTTTACCCACAGTAAACTAACATTAAAAACTTTCTTTTAAACATGAAAAAAGAGAAGTTTATCTGAGCTATTTTGTATCATGGATAAGAACAGACATACTCTTCTTAGAGATATATTGATAACAGTGGGATGAGAGAGTGGTCATAAAACTTCCTTTGCTCTATTTGTCCCTGCCCCTAGGCAGCTGAAATATACTAGATAAGGTGATCTTTCAACTCAAAGATAATTTGGGTTCCAAATCTCTTTGGCCACAATCTCTTGAAAGGTCTGGCTTGGACAGGGTCTTAGGAGAATCTACAGTATGACGTTAAATAACATGATGAGTAAACCACTCTTGGGGGTAGGGATGGGGTTGCCTTCAACACTCAGTCCTTTCTAATTATTATGGGATCCAGTGTAAGGGTGTAATGTCTTGACTGGCGTATGCCCTTCTGGGGATGGTGGTATTCTCTTTTACTTTGGGAATACATTTCTTTTCCTTTTGCAGATAATTTTCCTTTTCCTCCCTGCCTTTGGGCATTTAAAACATTTACTTGGTATATGCCTGTTACTCCTACTTGGCAACTGTAGTTACGTGTCTTCACTGTTTCTGGGAAAGCACTGTATAGTTGGAGCTGTAGGATTACTGAAATCATCCTATCACCTGAACTGTTAACTTGTATAGTGACTTCTTGCTCTTATATTTCTAGGTAAAACTTAACTGTACTCGTAAATTAGAGAAAAATGATAATTTTTTTGCTTTATGTTTCTTGAGACTATAAAAGTTGGGAAGGTATCAGAGCCCATTGGGAGACGTAGTCCACTATAAAGTTAATTTGGAGTAGGGACATTTGGGGGCATTTTGCTTCATTTCAGTGTAAATTTATTCTTCTTTTATCTCTCTGTAATCTGTCAAAACAGAGACGTTTAAAAGAGCAGAGCCAAAGTCTCAGATAGGATCAGAATGTGTCCCAGGCTTGATTGGTAGGATGGATTCTTTTCCTGCCTCCCCAGCATTCATTTGACAACTTTTCTCCCAATAATAATCCATGGTTGCCTTCTGAGTATCCATGAATTTCTAGAGAAGCCAACTTTACTTTCTGCATACATTTTAGATCAAGACAATCAGTGTATTTCATTCTTCTGGCTCTAGTGATGGATACAGGGTGTGTATGTGACCTAAGCCAATTCATCCAAACTGAATCATAGAGGTTTGTTCAAGCATGTCAGAACAACAATGATTTCTTTCTTGGCAAACTTGGGGAAGGGGAGTATTTTGCCTTTGGCATTGCTCGTCTCAGTGTTGGAATAATGAGCTAAAATGGTATAGTGGAGAAATGGTTTCTTGGTTATTTCATGAAGCATTGTATCAAACCTTATCTGAAGCTCATCCTACTTAACTTTTCAGTTATGAGAACCAGTAAATCTCTTTTACATGTAAGTTAGCTTGAATAAATCACTGCCACTGAATGAATTTTGACTGATACATGTAAACTTTTTGTACTTTTGCCTAGACCTTCCTAATTTAGTTTACTTTCCTAGAAATAAAAATGTCCTGTCTATTTAGAACTTAGTTTCCTCATCTATTAAATGCAGAGTTTGAATTGGACTGTATAAAGTATCTGTTGGATCACTTTTTCTCTCTTTTTTTCCAAGTAGTGGAGCTTGAATCTGTTAGATCAGAAATGTGCCAACTTCTCTTTTCCTGTTTAAGAAAGATCTATCTTGCTGAAATCTAGACTCTAGGAATGTGGATTCCTTCAATACCGCACATAGAACAGCATGAATATCATATATTTTTAGTCAGTTTCACAATGTATGATTAGCTCTATTTTTACCCGAGAAATAAATATTTTTTAGAGATGCAAGTTTAGAGAAATAGGTGAGCATAAAAATGATGAAGAATTATTTTCCCATTGATATTTCCATTAATCTGTAAGAAACAACAGGTGACTATAGGGAAGCAAGGAAGTAATAATGCCAAAAATAAGCAGTATGTCCTTATATAAATCATTTAATTTTGCTGTGTTTTTTCCCCTAATAAGAGACTGGCTGCCTAACCTTAGCCAGCTATATCTTAACTGTTGTCTGTAGTTAAAGTTATTAGAGAGTAGTCACAGATCAGCCCAAAACTTTAACCCACTATTAGAAAAACAACTTACAGCAGATGTCTTAAAGATATTGTAAGTCCAGGTGAAATTCACATGTAAGGGAAAGCACAGAAGTGCATTGAAGCTTGGACATGGTACCAGGGGAATTTTAATGGCATTTGGATATTCATAAGGACTTTAACCATCTGTTCCAATAAGGTGAAAAACTGAGTGGATTTTTAAAGCTCACTGGTAGTGGGTGGAGTGTTGGTGAGAATTGGCTTCTGTTGAAATGTACTGAACAATGACAGGCAGCAATCAGCACTTTATATGAATTTAGTGAATGATACTTTGTTACTTGCAAGGCACTAATTTGTGTCTTTTTTTTTTTTTTTTTTTACCCTGAAAGCCACAATTTTGATATGTGTGATTCAACGATAAATGATTGTGTGAAATGCTATTCATGAGAAATAGGTGTACTCCTCCTCCAGATTGCACTGTAGGACTTTTAATGCTTTTTCTTCTGAATAGGTGTTTTTCAGGTTTTGCAGAATTTGTACCAAATTTGTCTTGGTCTTATCTGTAAGGAAAAATTAGTTGAACATAGTTAGGCCTAATATTGCTCTCATTTTTCTGTTATGCTTGCTAACTTGACCTGAGCAGTGAGTTTTCTTATATTTTAAAGTATTACTGAAATTAAAGATATTTAAATTTTACTATTTTTCTTTCAGGCCAACCAAAACATTAGCCTAGAGGAGTTTGCTCTGGAGTTCAGATGCATCTGCCATTTTGAATGGATGCTCCAGGGACCTGTCTTATTTTGTTTCTCTCAAGAACACCTTGTTAAATTTGGCAATCATGTCCAAAGTCAGCAATACATGCTGAGTTTCATGAGTTATTTGGCTATACATTGGGTTGCCTTTTTTTTTTTTTTTTTAGAGCTGTCACTATTTTCATTGAATCTTATAGTGTTATATTGATTTATAGTTTTGTGTGCATATGTGAGCAATAGCTACATTTGCTTCTTGTAGTTTTAAAAAAAAATAGTTAAGAGTACCTTTGCCTAGTGTTCACAATGTGGAAATCTAGTAGATAAAGTTTAGAAAACAGATGACCTCAAATTATGTGTTGGCTTTTAAAAAATGTTTAATTTAAAGCATGTTTATTTTGACACTTAATGAAAGGATACTTTTCCTTGTGGTGGAATGATAGGAGTTCCTTTGAAAAAGATAGTTCCTCTCTTAATATTAACCTGATATTTACTTTCTTTGCTTCAAGTTTTTTGGTATATAATCCATTCATCCAAAGAACTTAAGTTTCACTGACGATAATTGGTGAACTTGGATGAAACTGTATGTGACCAGTGCGAGTCCCAGTCTTAGCGTCCAGGAAAGGGGCAGTAAACGTGCTAGTGGACAGACCAGTTCATTCACTCTTTGATGAGTTGGTTTGCTTCCAAACCTGCATTAATGCATTTACATTTTCAACCAAGTTCTGCAAATACTGACAGTGTTCCTATGATCAGACCATTAGGTGCCTCTAGATGAGAAATAGCTGTGGCACATTTCCTGTCCCTCATGGAGCCAGTGGATTACTAATGGCATAATGTAAAAGCAAAAATAAACAATGTTCAGGACATATTTAGAAACTATACAAGACACAGGTGTTCTGTGAGGGCATGGTCAGAGGTGGATGGGGAAAAATAAAATTATGTATTAGCCAGTGTTTGAGATCATCATTGAAATATCAAGCAGCCTTTCTGGGAAGAGGATATGGGAGAAAGGGACATTCAATGAGCAGAAATGCCATGAGTAAAGGTAGGGAACTATGACTAGGAAATGGTGGAGAAATGAAGTTTCAGGATAGTAAGCCTTAAGTAGGTTCTGTATGAAGAAAACTGCCATGTACTGAGTGGATCTTAAATGCCAAGGGGTATTCACTTAATTTTTTTGGTGGAGGGGAACCACTCAGGGTTGAAAATAAAATCACTTGGAACAGAGCTTTGTGCAGAGCAGTTGGGGTTCTGCTTAGGAAGAACTGGAACACTTTTGGAAGTTACACAGATGGTAAAATGGTGAACTTCATGGTGGCCAAAGCAATGGAAAGAAAGGGACAAATTCCTGACATATTGAGTATGTGGAATCTGTTGTGGTTGGCAAATATTTGGGTATAGAGGATGAGGGAGACTGGTGTGAAGGATAACCCCAAAGTTTTGAGGCTGTCTCTGGAATGTTGGTTATTTTATTAATGGAAATTGAGATGTCAAAAAAGAGCTGTTTGTGAAGAGAAAACATAGAAATTAGATAAAAGGGACTTCACATGTGCTTTATTTCATAGCTATAACAGGAAAAAGCTTGATTTGATGACTAAATACATGTTTTTTGTTTTTTTTTTTTACATTAGTTCTACAAGTCATTCTGTGTGTGAAATTCTTTAATATGTTTCTTAGATTTGGAGTTATATGCCAAAACTTGTACACAATGGCAGACCAATTACACTTTTAAAATATCTGTTTTAATTTGTTATTTTTTATTGAAGTATAGTTGGTTTATAATGTGTGAGTTTCTGTTGTACATCCATGTGATTCATATTATTTTTCAGGTTCTTTCCCATTATAGGTTATTACAAGATACTGAGTATATATGTATATGCCCTGTGCTATACAGTAGGTCCTTGTTGGTTATCTCTTTTATATATAGTTGTGTGCAAATTCCTAATATATCCCATCCCCCTTCCCCTTTGCTAGCCATGTTTGTTTCTGTGTCTTTAGTCTATTTCTGTTTTGTAAATACGTTCATTTGTATTATTTTTTTAGATTCCGTACATAAGTGATATATGATATTTGTCCTTCTCTGTCTGATTCACCTCCTTTAGTATGATAATCTCTAGGTCTATCCATGTTGTTGCAAATGGCATTATTTCATTCTTTTTTATGGCTGAGTAATATTCTCTTGTATGTGTCATATACCATATCTTCTTTATCCATTCACCTGTCGATGGACATGTGGGTTGCTTCCATGTCTTGGCTGTTGTTAGGAGTGCTGCTGTAAACAGCCCAATTACACTTTAAGCTGGGTAAACTAAAAACATTTCAAAGATTTGAGACCTCTCTCTAACATCTGATTGACTCTTCTGTGGCAATACTAGGTGGGTCCGCCTCTTGCTATGTTGTCATACAAATGAAATGAAAGGGCTAATTTTTTTTCTAGATGTTCTGCAGTAAAACAAAAGGAGAATATTGTTTGGCCAGACACTATGGAAATAAACAGCTGGCTAGGACTACTTTTTTCTTTCTTTGTTGTATAAGTTTCAGGTGTACAGAATTATAATTCAACATCTGTGTACATTACATGGTGATCACCACCATAAGTTTAAATACCATCAGTCACCGTATACCTAACTTCCTCTACCCATTTTGTCTATGCCAGGCACTACTCTGGTCTTGCCATAGATAGTAAAACATGTTTAGGAAGATTTGTAATGTAGAGTCCTTGGTTTTGCTTTTTGAGCTTTGGTCGACACCAGGTATTTGACCTACTTATGTCTTTATAAGCACTTTAATGTATCAGTTTTATTTACGAATGATAACATGCAATTCTTTAATTCTTAAAAGCTCCTATACCGCATTTGAAATGTGTAATGGGTGATATAAGGAGACAAGTGAACTCATAATGAGTACTTCCTGTCCTGCCATTAATATTTACTAATCATCAATTGAACAACGGATTTGGGTAACTTTAAGTTGTATAGAACATATAGCATGATTTAGTTTGATATTATGGTTGTATTTTATATTTTACACTTAATATACTTCATATTTTAAAGATATTGTGGGTTCAGCTCCAGATTACTGTGGTAAAGTGAATATTGCAATAAATCGAGTCACCTGATTTTTTGGTTTCCCAGTGCATATAAAAGTTGTGTTTACACTATACATGCAGTTTGTTAAGCATGCAATAGCATTATGTCTAAAAAAGTTATATACCTTAATTAAAAAATATACTATTGTTAAAAATATGTTGATTATCGTCTGAGTCTTTACAATGAAATTTACCCATTTATTGACTCTTCCTTTCATGAATAGTTTCTTTGTAGAATGCAGTGCTATTTGAAAGCGGTTTACCTTCAGTAGAACTTATTTAAGAATTGAAGTCAGTCCTCTCAAACCCTGCCACTGCTTTATCAACTAAATTTATGAAGTATTCTAAATCCTTTGTAGTTGTTTCAACAGTCTTCACGGCATCTACACCTGGAATAGATTTCATCTCAAACTATTTTCTTTTTCATTCTTAAGAAGCAACTCCTCATCCATGAGGATGGAGAATCCCCATGGACAGAGGAGCCTAGCGGGCCTATAGTCCGTGGGGTCACAAAGAATCGGACACAACTGAGCGACTAAGCACATACACACAGTTCTTCAGATGGTGGGATCTTCGGAATAAGTGAGCATTGGCTTCAGCTTAAAGCACTAGCTCCTACCATGACACTCAGTATGTCCTTTGAAGCCAGACATTGACTTCCCTCTAGCCATCAAAGTCACTGATGGCATCTTCTTTCAGTAGAAGACTCTTTGCTTAATATTGAAAATCTGTTGCTCTGTGTAGCCACCTTCGTGAAGTGTCTTAGCTAGATCTGGATAGCTTGCTACACCTTCTGTATCAGCACCTGCTGCTTCACCATGAATTTTTATGTTATGAAGATGGGTTTTTTCCTTAAACCTCATGAACTAACCTCTGCCAGCTTCAAACTTTTCTTCTGCAGCTTTCTTACCTTGGGATTTGTAGACTTGAAGAGATTTCGGGCCTTGCTCTGGATTGAGTTTTGGCTTAAGAAAATGTTGTGTCTGGTTTGATCTTCTATCCAGACCATTAAAACTTTAGTCTATGAGCAATGACTGTTTTGTTTCCTTATTATTCATGTGTTCACTGGAGTAGCACTTTCAGTTTCCTACAAGAACTCCTTGCATTCACAGCCTAGCTGTTTGACCCAAAAGGTCTAACTTTCCACCTGTGTTGGCTTTCACCATGCCTTCTTCAATAAGCCCAGTCATTTTTAGCTTTTGATTTAAACTGAGAGACTTGAAACTCTTTCTTTCACTTAAACACCTAGAGGCCATTGTAAGGTTACTAAGTGGCCTGATTTCAATACTGTTGTGTCTGAGAGAATAGGGAGATGCAAAGACAGAGTGATGGGGGAACGGCCAGTGACTGGAGTGTTCATAACACATACGGCACTGATTAAGTTTACCATCTTATATGGGTGTGGTTCACGGTGCCCCCAAAGAATTAGAATAGTAACATCAAAGATCACTGATCACAGATCATGACAAGAATACAATAATGAAAAAGTTTGAAATATTGGGTTGTCCAAAATGTTCGTTCAGGTTTTTCTGTAAGATGTTATGGAAAAACCCAAACAAATGTTTTGGCCAAACAAATTATTTCCACAATTACAAAAATATGACACAGAGGCATGAAGTGAGCAAATGCTGATGGAGAAATGGTACCGCCAGACTTACTCAATGCAGGGTTGCCACATTCAATTTGTTAAAAACAAAGAACTGTGAAGCACAATAAGGTACAATAATATGACATATGCCTATATTTCCCAAATGTTTTGGATAGGGATAAAGTGATCTTATTTATTCCCTTAAGGTTCATTAAAATACAGTGACTTATGACACAACTCATTGAATGGTTTTCGTAACACATGCACTTAAAATCAGGAGAAGCCAATGTCTCCTCACAATTCAGCTTCCTTAGACTGAATAACATTAAACTTGGCTTGGGTAATGGGTTAAGAGATTCTCAAGTAACAGGGAGTGTCCTAGAGCACTTCTCTTACTTCCCAGTGAGATTTCAATTGTAGTCAAAGCCATCATTAAACATTTGTTTGGTATCACTTTGGGGTATTGTGGCATATTTTAAAAACTTGGGTAGGGTGACACGCAGTGGAGTGTAAATTGGGAACAGTTGGAACACTTAATATGTTCCAGGAGCTATGCAATTTTTTCTATTCCCACATTGTATTTGTTCTTCAATAACTTTTGCACCACTGTTTTCTTACTGCTGAAACTATCTTTTCAAAGGTCATAAGTTACCTCTCTTGTTGCAAAATCTATTGGCCTCTTTTAGTCCTTTGGCTAAGAGTGATCACAGGATCATTTGACACTTAGGTGTTCCCTTCTCAAAACTCTTTACTCTTTAACTCACTTTTCACCACCTGTGCTGCTGCTTTTGTTTCCTTTATATGTTTCTTCACTTACTCTGCCTCCCTTTTTGTTGTTCCCAGGAGTTTAATCTGAGGCTTTTTTTGCCGGCCCTCTCCTGGTTCACTCCGTACACACTTTCATGACTTTATTTGCCATTATTAATGCTGATGGCACTCATATTCCTGTTCCCAGAACAGATCTCTTCTACACACAGCAAATCATCTTGTACAGTTTCTAAAGATCCTCCTTGGAATGGATTTTCTCAGTTGTCAACAAGGTGATTTCCTTGAATATTTGCCTCTAGTGAACCAATGGTTTCCAAGGTATTTTCAGTTTTTTGGCCTCACCAGATGTGCTCTCTGCTTACATCCTGGAATGTGAAGTCAAGTGGGCCTTAGAAAGCATCACTATGAACAAAGCTAGTGGAGGTGATGGAATTCCAGTTGAGCTACTCCAAATCTTGAAAGATGATGCTGTTAAAGTGCTGCACTCAATATGCCAGCAAATTTGGAAAACTCAGCAGTGGCCACAGGACTGGAAAAGGTCAGTTTTTCATTCCAATCCCAAAGAAAGGCAATGCCAAAGAATGCTCAAACTACCACACAACTGCACTCATCTTACACACTAGTAAAGTAATGCTTAAAATTCTCCAAGCCAGGCTTCAGCAATATGTGAACCGTGAACTTGCTGATGTTCAAGCTGGTTTTAGAAAAGGCAGAGGAACCAGAGATCAAATTGCCAACATCCGCTGGATCGTGGAAAAAGCAAGAGAGTTCCAGAAAAACATCTATTTCTGCTTTATTGACTATGCCAAAGCCTTTGACTGTGTGGCTCACAATAAACTGTGGAAAATTCTGAAAGAGATGGGAATACCAGACCACCTGATCTGCCTCTTGAGAAATGTGTATGCAGGTCAGGAAGCAACAGTTAGAACTGGACATGGAACAACAGACTGGTTCCAAATAGGAAAAGGAGTTCGTCAAGGCTGTATATTGTCACCCTGCTTATTTAACTTATATGCAGAGTACATCATGAGAAACGCTGTACTGGAAGAAGCACAAGCTGGAATCAAGATTGCCAGGAGAAATATCAATAACCTCAGATATGCAGATGACACCACCCTTATGGCAGAAAGTGAAGAGGAACTCAAAAGCCTCTTGATGAAAGTGAAAGTGGAGAGTGAAAAAGTTGGCTTAAAGCTCAACATTCAGAAAACGAAGGTCATGGCATCCGGTCCCATCACTTCATGGGAAATAGATGGGGAAACAGTGGAAACAGTGTCAGACTTTATTTTTCTGGGCTCCAAAATCACTGCAGATGGTGACTGCAGCCATGAAATTAAAAGACGCTTACTCCTTGGAAGGAAAGTTATGACCAACCTAGATAGCATATTCAAAAGCAGAGACAGTACTTTGCCAACAAAGGTTCGTCTAGTCAAGGCTATGGTTTTTCCTGTGGTCATGTATGGATGTGAGAGTTGGACCGTGAAGAAGGCTGAGCGCCGAAGAATTGATGCTTTTGAAGTGTGGTGTTGGAGAAGCCTCTTGAGAGTCCCTTGGACTGCAAGGAGATCCAACCAGTCCATTCTGAAGGAGATCAGCCCTGGGATTTCTTTGGAAGGAATGATGCTAAAGCTGAAACTCCAGTACTTTGGCCAGCTCATGTGAAGAGTTGACTCATTGGAAAAGACTCTGATGCTGGGAGGGATTGGGGGCAAGAGGAGAAGGGGACGACAGAAGATGAGATGGCTGGATGGCATCGCTGACTTGATGGACGTGAGTCTGAGTGAACTCCGGGAGTTGGTGATGGACAGGGAGGCCTGGCATGCTGTGATTCATGGGGTCGCAAAGAGTCGGACACGACTGAGCGACTGATCTGATCTGATCTGTTCTGTTTCTTTAATACTTTTTATGTGTGTCTACCATTCTCTGTTTTGATGACTATAACCTTAGTTGAGAACTCTATCATTTCTCACCTAAATCATCATCATCATCATCAAATTAAAAGACACTTGTTCCTTGGAAGAAAAGCTATGACCAACCTAGACAGCATATTAAAAAGCAGAGACATTACTTTGCCAGCAAAGGTCCGTCTAGTCAAGGCTATGGTTTTACCAGTAGTCATGTATGCATGTGAACTATAAAGAAAACTGAGCACCAAAGAATTGATACTTTTGAATGGTGGTATTTCAGAAGACTCTTGAGAGTCCATTGGACATCAAGGAGATCCAACCAGTCCATTCTAAAGGAAATCAGTCCTATTCGTTGGAAGGACTGTTACTGAATATGAAACTCCAATACTTTGGCCACCTCATGCGAAGAGCTGACTCATTTGAAAAGACCCTGATATTGGGATTGATTGAAGGCAGGAGGAGAAGGGGACGACAGAGGATGAGATGGTTGGATGGCATCACCGACTCAATGAACATGAGTTTGAGTAAGCTCCGGGAGTTGGTGATAGACAGGGAAGCCTGGCATGCAAAGAGTCATGGGGTCGCAAAGAGTCAGACACGACTGAGCTACTGAACTGAACCATTCTCTGTTTTGATTACTACAGCCTTAATTGAGGACTCTATCATTTCTCACCTAAATCATCATAACCATCTCTTCATTGGTCTCCCTGCTTTTCAGGGAGAATCAGTTTTGCTTCTTCCATTCTGGTATCCGTTTTGTAGTCAAAGTGACTTTTCTAAAACATATTCTTAAGTGGTTTCCTAGCATAAAGTATCAAAATCCTCAGTATGACATAGGAGGGTCTTGATATATGGTGCGCTTAAAAATTCAAACCTGGTATTTCATCACATGTTCTGTGGTTAACTCCCAGTAGTCTTCAGAATCTGTCCCACTGTAGCCTGGCCTGTTCCCTGATATTCCAGGTGAGGCCTCTGTCACTTCCTTGTGTTCCTGTGGGACAGTGTTTAAGACAATGTATTGCAATCATTTGTTTTCTTTTTCTTTCTTACACTTTCCTTTTAATATTGATAGAAAAAAGCCTTTGGCTTTTTTCCATATATACTTGCTGTAAGTATTTAGTATATGACTAATAGATATACAATGAGCATTGAATGAATGAATGAGTAACCACACTAAGATCAATAAAACCTACATTCTGTTCTCAAGTACCTCATTGTGTGGTGAGGAGTTTTACAAGTACAAATAATTTTTAAAAGCCATCAACAAACAATTACAATGTAGTGTGGTATGAGCTATTAAATATAATGTTTTTAAGTAGGAAGTCATTAAATGCTAATCTCTCAAGGGACTGTCTCTTGAGGATATATAATAGAATTAAACTAATTTTCATGGCATTCAACCATGTTTCTTTGAAATGAGGTCTTACTCTAACACTTAAGGTATTCACAGTACTTTACAAAACATTTTTATTGACTGTAAAACTTTACTTTGTCTTTTGTTTTGTCAGTTTTATGAGGGCTCAACAAAAGTGAGGCAGGTTGTATTAAGTTTCTAGACATCTTATTTGCCTGGTTAGGAAATTATGAAGATCATAGCTTAATTTTCTTTTCCTTTCTGGGCATACTACAATAATTTCTATTATCTAACAAGATTTTACATGACTTTATGCTTTATAGTTAATTAGCTAATTATAAGAAACAGCGTTTTTTCCCCTCTAAAGCAATTTAAAAGGACATCATGCATTTTTAAGAACTTGGGCCTGTTACTTTTATGATGTCTAAGATTTACGAATGCCATTGTAACATAATTTTCTTCATAACAATGGAGTAAAATATTGTTGAAAAACTTAAGTTACCTCTTCTGATTTTTAAAGTTTTAATAATATGTGTCATGGACTTTTGGAATAGTCAACATTGTGAATATTAACCTGGTGATTGCAAGGGCAGGATCTGCTTAACTGGTTTTCAAATTGTGTCCCTCAGGACTCTAGCTTTCTGAAGGGTGTGTGAGGAGCCCTGTGGGGAAACTGAGGAGTAGGTGGACTGACTGGTGAAGTTCTGTACCCCTCACGCATCTTCTACCCTCCAGTCATATTTGCTGCTTTTCTATTATCTGCTGGCCTTTCTTTGTAAAGGATATTGTTTAAGGAGAGGAAAACTTCAAAAATACCTCAAACCATTGATTCACTTGATGCAAATATTCAAGGAAATCCCCTTGTTAACAATTGAGATAACCTATGAAGGTGGAAAAAGTACAAAATTTTTGCATGTGTCACCTTCTGTGAGATCCTGGAAGACAGTGAAGGAGAGCTGTAGACTTTAAAGTGCTGGGCGGTGTGTCCTCTCATCTGTTTTCCATCAAAGGCTTTCAGTCACCACGTGGCATTTCCATCGTCTGGTCTTTAGAACCTGTGAACCAGGGCCTGACTAGATTTAGGGGGAGCTGGAGGTGGAAATTTTGAGGATGGGAGATTTAAAATTTAATGCTTCTAAAGAGCAAGGGAAGGGTTTGCTGATCTTGCCAGTTCCGTGGTGTTCACATCATAAGGCTAAGTACTTTATGCCAGGAAGCTGAAGGGTCAGGTCATAGTTTTATAGGTTTTGGCCAAAGGCAGTTTCAAGGGAAAAGTAATTGTTTAAAGGTGCTGACCACTACCCGAATGTAGTCCTCCATTCTTTTGGTCTCTTGTTTCTCTCCCTTGCCCCAAATAGGGTTATCCTGGGTGCACAATTCAGGTCACTACCATAGTAACCACAGACACAGAGCACAAAGGAGTGCAGTTTGCTTTAATTTCATAAGGATGAAAATAAAACTTACAAGGAGATGCTTAGAGGTGACATAGATGATGGTATAAAAATGTGTCAATAAGAGATATGTTGGAATGGACTTCGCCCATAAAATAATTTTATATCTTAAGCAGAATCTAGGGAGTAACTGCATCTTTTTAAACACTTAAAAAAGTTGGCAGAGTTGATTCACAGTGCTATTTAAAACTTACTTTTATGGCAAAACCAATACAATATTGTAAAAAAAATAAATGAAAAAAAAATAAAATGGCCCTTTTTTTGGGAAACTGTCAATTTGAAGGATAGGATTCTTTTCAGCAGCACTTGTAAAAATATTCATTTACATATCTGAGGCAGGTTTAGTGTAGTTTGTCATAAAGAGATGAGCTTGTCAAATGCGCACACACACACACACACACACACACACACACACACACACATTCTCCTTTTTGGCCTCAGAGAAGAAATTCCAAGACCGTAGATAAATACTGTGCATTTCTACAATACATCTCAAAGATAAGTAGACTTTTGATTCATACACATATTAAGATGAAATAGTTTAAGAACAGGGATTAATCATACCTGGGACAAAGATATTACTGGAGTTTGTTTGTGGACTTGGAGTTGGGGTCCTAGGAAGTGGTTGAGAAGATATCACTTAATGATCTCCCTCCCCTTGTTGTACTGATGACTTATACAAGGAACATGATCTTCAACTGTGGTCAACTCTACTTGGTGCAAAAAATCGTTGTGGCTACTATATCTTCATTTCTAATTATAAAAGCAATATATGTTTGTAATTAGAATTGTGTTTAGTTCTACTAAAAGATAACCTCTGGGAACATGTTGGTATGTCTTATTTTCTCTTTTTTGTATGCCTGTGCATATGTATTAAAATTGGAGTCAAATTATGCATGTAGTTTTTGTATAGGTTTTGTACACTGCATTTTTATTTCCTTTAACAGTTTTTCAATATGTGCCTGCTGTAATCTAGGAATTTTTTTGTGCCATTAAATTTACCTCAAAAGCATGATAGTCAATGACTTCTTAATATTCCATCATATCACCATTTATTTCAGTATCTTACCCTTGGACATTACATTGTTTTAGCTTTTTGCTATTATAAATATAAACATTTTTTTTTTTTACCTCTAGAACTCTTTTCTATTTGAATATATCTGATTACTTCCTGAAGAAAAGAGATGTAACTATAGATTTTAATAATCCTTGATTTAATAGCACTGTAACTGGGGAGAATTAGATGAACCTAAGCTTTCATAGAGCCCAAATAATAGGACGTTTAGAAAATGTAAGACATAGTTACTCTGACTGACTTTTCAGTAATCAGCATTCTGGATGGATTTTAAACGGTCTAGTCATCACCATCATTTTAGTGTAGATGTATCCCCGTTCTAAGATAGTGCTATTGCTCAATAGGTAACAGACATTTGTTAGGACAGTGTCGTTGTAAACTGTGTCATTTCTCATTACTGTTCGCAAATACCTGAGACAGTCTTGGCACCCAATTCTTATTGCATACAACTTTTAGAGCCTCATATCTTACACACATCTGGATCGTTGATGCTGTGAAAACACTCCACTGCACCATAACCCCATTGAATAAAAGAGGAAAAATTTAAGAGAAAAGAAAATTCCTACACAGTGTAAAGGTATTTTATTGTGCTCTATGATAATCAACAAATTTTGCTTTTACTGCTGAAGTTTGAACTATGTCTGACATTTTTTTTTCTTTTCGATACACCTTGCAGTAGCTAATGGCTGTAAGATGAAAGATAACTGATAATTTTCTCTCCCTCCTGTCCTCTCCCTCTCCCCATGTGTGTGTTTTGTGACTCAGGTCTATTTTTTTCAAATATATGATTTGGTTCATTTCTGTCATTTGTAGCATCCACAAATATTTAGTCAAGTATTTAATCTTCCCATGAAATGCTTCAGAGATTTGTCATATAAAATCACTGGTTTCTCTTTAGTGCTAAGTCATAGCAAATTATCATCTTTTTTAGGTTGATTTCGTAGAGTGTTAAGTGCTGTTTAAATTCCACTTCGATATGGAGCTATTTATTTTTCTCCTAATCACTTAAAATAGCAAGGGCTAATCAACTGGAGTTTTTCTCCTTTTTATGAATACATCAGTCTACCCCTGACTCACATACATGTTTCTGCCTTTAGGTCAGTGGGAACTTTTCCCAGCTATGTTTTTTTTTTTTTTTTTTTTGCCCCCTTCATTCCTAATTTCTCTCAGGAACAAATGGCAGCATAGTTAAGCATTAGAAACTTGTTGCTAAAGGTGCTAACCTAAACATCAGTGCCAGGATACGACTGAGACTTAATAGACTAATTAATTTGTCTACTGCACCTCTGACCTGGGAATTACGTACAATGGGCTACACTTCCAGAACTAAGAGTTTGGGATCCAAAGTAGAGAAAAATGCAACTTTTGTGTGCTTTATACATCAACATGCAATTAATACTGGGTTCTTTTAGAAAACAGATTTTGAAAATGGAGCTTTCATCCATCACGTTTTGGAAGTAAGATATTGCAAGATTCTGTGTACCTTATCTCAGTTTTCTTCTTTTACATTTTATGATGGTATTAAGCAGAGCCCTCACATTACTTGATCCAAACATGCTGCTGACCTCCAGAGGAGCAAATTATATAGACCACGTTTTCTGTTTTATCTATTGCAATGTAGTGTGCTCAGATAAGAACCACAGTCACTCAGAAAAAAAATAGGAACCCGAAGCTTGAATAACATTTAAAAAAAGTGTTTGTGTTTTAATTCCTGACTGTGCTATTTATGCTTCTATCAGTGAGAAGATTACTTTTATTTTCCCTTGTATTCCTTTTCTCCCTTCTTCATTTTAGAGATAATTTGACTATTTATTATTCAAAGGGCAGGTAACATTTGACTGCCACTGAATTCTTATTGTCCACACTGGATAGAAGCTGAAATGAAAAATAATCTGTTTATATTAGCCTGTCAGTGTCTGGTTGGAGGCTCCTCAGGTGGCTCATGGTAAAGAATCTGCCTACAATGATGGAGATATGGGTTCGATCCCTGGGTTGGGAAGATCCCCTGGAGTAGGAAATGGCAACCTACTCTAGTAGGCAACCTACTCTACTTCCGTGGACAGAGG
Source organism: Bos taurus (assembly GCF_002263795.3). Classification (NCBI taxonomy): domain Eukaryota; kingdom Metazoa; phylum Chordata; class Mammalia; order Artiodactyla; family Bovidae; genus Bos; species Bos taurus. The sequence continues at coordinate 29,606,221 of NC_037333.1, read as the reverse complement.
AGCTTGACATGGGCTCATGTGACCCCAGTCCATGGGGTCACATAAAGTCGGATATGATTTAGTGACTAAACAGCAAAAATGTCTGGTTATACATCTCTCTGGGTCTTGTGAACTCACAGAGGTACCAAGTAAGCCCTTTTCTGTTAAGATTTTATTTAGAGCGGGGTTTTAATATTTTGGTGGTTTGTGGATTTGGAAGGACTCATCAGGCCACCAAATGTTTGTTGAACACATGGCAGACACTATTCTAGACACTGCTGCTAAAGCAGTGAACAAGACTGATGCTTCTGGCTCTGCAGAGGCTTACAGTCCATAGCAGTAGTCACACACAAAGTAAGTGCTAAGAGTAACAGTGTAACTCACAACAAGGCTATTTGTTACGTACACAGCAAAACAAGCTGAAAGGATAGAGCCATGACTGGAATATGTGTGAGGGGCTATTTTAGCCAGAGTATTAAAAGAGCTCTCAGGGAGGAGGTACTAGAGCTGAGAACTTAACCATGAGATGGTAGCTTGTGGGTAGGTGCTGTTCTCTTTCAGTTACTGGCAGTCATTTACCAGGAAGATGCAAGATTTCATATACTTTTCAGTGTAGGCATAGCACATGGATAGAGCAGATACTCACAGGCTATGAGGATGAACGAAATAGATAAATACTGGCCTATGATTTGAGAGGCAAATGCTTTTACCTTTCTAAAGTAATGTTGCCTCCAGTAGTAGAGTGAAAGTTTTAGATTTCATATGCATGTTGTTGTTGGCATTGTTGAAATGTAGCGTGAACATCACATTGAATTATTTATTTATTTACTAGGTTTCAGCGTGCTCAAGAGCGTGAATGAACCTGAAGTGGATGTACTGTGCATAAATCATCAAGAACGTCCTACACTTTGGTTATCAGCAGCTTGTTTATCTGATTCGTATCTAAAGCAAGTCAGATTTGCCATGATAGTTCATCTCATAGTAACTAAATCATTGATTTTAAGGAAGAAGCCTTAAAATGACTTTGTGTGGCAAGTTATGCACGGGCAGTTCGCCATATGTCTAACCAAGTCACATAGAGGTTAGTTAAGGTGTTAAAGCAGTAATCTGAAATCTGGGGTAGGGGGCAAAGGTGGGGGCTAGTGAAGGCAAGAAGTCAAGTTGTGTAGAGGCCGGACAGAAAAAGCAACAGAGACTCTATTTACTGCCTTGCTTTTATTTGTACCCATTTCAAAAGAAAACCTGATGAACAGGTATGTTTGCTATGCCTTCACTCTGACAGGTTGGGGGGTGGTTCGGTGGGGGAGATGGAATTCTGTTATCTCTGAAGACTTAGTGTTTGAAAGACATTCCAAGATCAGTAGATAGATAAACATGGTTTCCAGTTTAGGCTTTACAATGCTAATCTTGACCTGTTTCTTCTTGTTTATACACTGAAAACTGAAGTTTTCAAGATAGAAGAAATATTTATTCACAAACTGAGAATGGATTCGACTTTCAGTAAAGATTCATGTTAAATGTCAGTGCTGCACAGAACCTTTTCTTGGCTTCCCCTCTTCTCATACAGTTATTGTTTCATGATAATTCATATTATATTACTTTCATTTATTGTCATTCCATTTGCTTCATCCCTTATTTCAAATACTCATTGTTTCTCAGTTATATTTTAAAATAACTTCTCAGATCCATCTACTTTATCCCATTCCAAATTCTCTACCGTTTCATCAGCAGAAGGAATACTGACCTCCAATGCTTCCAGGATTACATTCTGTAACATATAGGGCCCTTTAACTTCCCCAGATCCTTATATGTCCTCATCACTTGGCACTACTTTTTCCAGTCCTATACTTAAAGCCTATGAATCTTTTATGGTTCTTCAGTTTATCTGCTTGCTCATTCATTCACGATTCTGTTCCTTTGCACTTGCTGTTTCCTCTTAGTTGAACGTCATTCGCACTCCTTATTTTCTTGGCACATTTTTACTTATCTTCATGATTCTATTTAAAGGGAAGATTTGTCTATGATTCTTTCCCTGGCAGAGTTAGGAACTTCCCATCTGTCATCCCATAATGCTGTGACTATCTCTGATTTGAATCTCAATATAAAAGTTTTCATGGCTCTCTCAGTATTTAGTAAACCTTTTATGGACAGATACTGCCTTCTGTTTTCCTCTTTATCCCCAGCCCTCAACACATTAACTAGCAGTGATTCACTGTCATGCGTTGAATGAATAAATCGATGACTGCTTTGTGTTGTACCACCATGCTGTTTATAGTGAAGGAAAAATGTTAATAATATGATTGATTAGTTCCTGTGTTCAGTAAGCTTGTGATTTCGTTTGGTGGACAAGACTTAAAACATGAAATAATTAGGAAAAACAAGCTAAAGCATAGTATACAAATGGATTATTTTTATCTTAAAAGTATAGCATACACATACATGTATATGCACATGGTGGTTTGGAGGAAGGGCAAAGGTCAAATTTAAGTTATGAGTTAAGCTTCTTGGACTAGATAAAGGTTTCATGGGATAGTGAGGGAGCTGAGATTGGAACATGGTCTGAGGCGTGAGCAAAGTTGTTATTTGATTGAGTCCTATGCATGTTTTTTCTAGCTTATTTTTAGTAAGTCTTAGATAGTCTGTGTACATTTACTATAAAGGCAAATGTTTAATATTTTTATTTTGTAAAGGGCCAAAAATCAAATAGGGGAAATTAGAACAAGAAATGAAAGTTGAGATGGATGCTGTATATGCATTAGAAAGAGATTAATCCATATGAAGCAAAATCTGGGCTGAATGAAGTCCTAAATCCAGATGCCCAGGTAGGAAATGCAATAACTGACAGAATTATCTCATAATGACAATAATGTAAAACCTCCCTTTGGTTGGGTTTTAAACAATATTTGTGAACAGGATTTCCTGGGAACAAAGGGGTTAGGGCTAGAACACACTCCACCTGTATGGGGAAAATGAAAACCAGAGAGCAAAAATAAGCCAAATTCATTAGTTTTCAGGTGTTTAAATTGAGTCAGGCATGACTGTTTGATGGAAGAGAGACCATCTCATCATCTTTCTGGGCAGTTAGAAAAGAGAATACGTTCAGTGGGAATGTGCAGAAGGTTCACAGACTGAGCAACTAATTAAGTAGGTTAAGTAGTCCCATAAAGGCTGAAATCTATAGCCACAATCTGTGACTATACATTTCTCACTTGTATATTGGTTCCCTGAGTGCATTGAAGATAATGCTGCCTTAGTCTAGGATATGTGAGTCAGAAAGAAATTTAGGAAACTCAAAGCTGTATTCTTCCCTTTGGGGCCAAAGGTCCCTAGTTAGTCATCTCCGCTGTACTTTTCATAGTCTTCTTATGTGCCTTTTTAGATGATGTTCAGAATTTTTAGTTGTAGTCATCTAGTGGGATAAGGGCCTCCTGGTAGCTCAGATGGTAGAGAATATGCCTGCAGTGCAGGAGACCTGGTTTCCGTCCCTGAGTTGGGAAGATCTCCTGGAGGAGGGCATGACAACCCACTTCAGGATTCTTGCCTGGAGAATCCCCGTGAACAGAGGAGCCTGGCGGGCTACAGTCCACAGTGTTGCAAAGAGTTGGACACAACTGAGTGACTAAGCACAGCACAACACAGTGGGATAAACATGAAGAAATACTTATATCCATTCCAGTCCAGAATCACTTAGGTTTTTAAAAGTTTCTATTTGGTCTTCGGAATTTAGGATTGGAGTATGTTGAATGTTACTTCTCTGGTGGCTCAGACGGTAAAGCGTCTGCCTACAATGCGGGAGACCCGGGTTCAAGCCTTGGTGGGAAAGATCCCCTGGAGAAGGAAATGGCAATCCACTTCAGTACTATTGCCTGGAAAATCCCATGGGCAGAAGAGCCTGGTAGGCTACAGTCCATGGGGTCGCAAAGAGTCAGACATAACTGAGCAACTTCACTTCACTATGTTGAATTGATAGCTTTTCAAACATAGGGAGATAATATGCTGTGGATTCTTAGGCACCAAAAGACAAACTACAATAATAGCTACATTTGCCATATGCCAAACCCTCTGTAAAGCACGGGGCTTCCCTGGTGGCTCAGATGGTAATGAATCCACCTGCAATGCAAGAGACCCAGGTTCAATCCCTGGGTTGGGAAGGTCCCATGGAGAAGGGAATGCAACCCACTCCAGTATTCTTGCGTGGAGATTTCCATGGACAGAGGAGCCTGGTGGGCTATGGTCCATGGGGTTGCGAAGAGTTGGTCCCCACCAAGCGACTGTCACTTTAACTTTCTTTTCTACCTCTGCCCTCTGTGGAAGGAAAGCAGGGCAAAGAGAAGTTTTTAAGCTTTACCCAGGACTCCAGACCTGATTCCATAAACTCAGCTTTTAGTTACTGTGTTCCCTTTACCATTTGATGAATAAAATTTCTTAGGACTCTGACATCCTAAATTGAGTATCACCGACTTTCAGCAAAGGATTACGGAAATTGGTGATGGAACCAGATGCTTAAAGTGATAGACTGAGAATTGTGTATGTGAGTCACAAAGAACTGTAACTGCAAACTTGAGTTTTTCCCTCACTTCTCCTTTCCTCTAGAATAATTTTTATGGTTCTCATAATTAGGGAGTAACCAACACTATCAGGATAATAACTAAACTCTTCAACATAGAAGTGATAGTTCTGGATAGGCTGGTGGTCTGTGATGTTATTAGGTTGTCATGAAAATTTAAATATCAGTTTGAAAGTCAGCCTGAGGGTCCACTGTACTTGCACATTTGCAAAGTTTTCCTGGATTAAGGTAGTATGAGTTTCCTGACTTTCTCAAGTTTGTAAATTTCATAAGCTTTATTCATTAAAGTCAGATCCAAAGCAAACTGATAACTAACATTTGCTATCTCGTCACAGCTTTCTTATTTTCTCTTAATTTCTTGATGGAAACCATCAGTACAGGTGGCATGTTGCTAACACACTTCGGTATATATGAGGTGAAAAACCTCATTTGTTATTTTCCAGTTTTTAGATTTAGTGGTTATATTTCCTTATTTTCATAGTTTGATATAACTTTCCAGATATTAATTAGGAAAGTATCTTGTTTTGGTTTAACACATTTTAAAGCCAAAACCATTTTAGGATACATTTGCCACAGTTGAAAGAATGCAGCAGTTGTGAAAGGACCTGGAGAATTTCAACAGTATTCTAGTTAGTTGGTGTGGTCAGTGCTTTAACATGAGTTGTTTGTTTTGAATTATATACTATTACAAATTAATACTACTCACCCTTTTTTTGTGTGTGTCTAGGAACTAAACCAGCAATACTAATGCATGTGGGTGTTATCATTATGGTGACGTAAAAATCAAACATTTATGAACTAACAAAGCAGGAATTGTTCAAGATACAATGGGACACTGGGTCTGGTTAATTTTTCCACCTGACTTCTTATAAATTCAGGCTTCTGCAACATTGCTTATGGTATTTTCAATGTGTCATAATTCCTGGTGATAAAAATTTCTGTAGTTTTGCCAGTTTGAAGTTCTTAAAGATTTTTTTTTTTTGTCTTTGTCACAGTTGTTGAACTTGGGAAGAAATAGTATTTACTCAATTGTACAATATCTATAGGCTGATTTACTGTGGGGCCACTGGATTGCTAGTCAGCTTAGATTATCACTCATTTCAGCATTTCTCTACCATATTGTTAGCTATGCACTGAGACTGACGTAATTGCACCAAACTTGTTCCTCTGCTTTACCTTGAATTGAAAGTATTACCAAGCTCTGTTACTCTGTCCTCTGTTGGTCTCCAGAGGTAACCCCTAAAATTTATTCTCACTTTCACAATCCTTTCCAAGGCTTTTATCCTCAAATGACTGAATTTTAGCAAAGATTTTAAAAATTGATTTCTCTGCTTCTGTTTTTTCCAACTCCATGCAGAAAAGTTGATCTGAATTTTGAGGTACATGGTAGTAGGTACATTATAAGGAATCAATAAATGCTTATTGATTGGTTGGAAATGAGTTCTCATTGGTAAAAAGTCAGATACCTCATTTGAATATTTAAATGTTAATGATTGAAGCCATTTTTTGTTTGTTTTGGTGAAAAGTCTTTCAAAGTTCAACTAGGTTCTTTATTTATATACCTTCTACATTTTATTTGTGAAATGTGCATCCGGGTTCTCCTACAGGTGCTAAAAAAAACTAAAAAGTGCTGGTAACAAACTTTGAGTAATCATTTAGCAGTTCAAAATAGTAAAGGTAATACTTCCTTTCTAGATATTTTCCGTTTTTAGCTGTAAAATATATTTAGATATTTAAAAAGGTTAAAAATTAAAGTGAGAGTTAGCAGATGGTATAGGCAATATAAAGAAATTGAAAAAAAAGAAAAAGTAGCATTTTATAGGACTTTCTCACATCTGTGAGATTGTTGACCTAGTAACAACTCATTTTGGGGAGCTTAGTTTCAGTGGGTTGATCTCTGTTTTCAAGAAGAATATGAAAATGGTAACCTAACTGTAATTTGTTGCTTTTTCACCAAAGTCCTTGAGTATATTTAAAGTTGTCTGAAAAGTGTGCAGTGAAAGTTGTGTGAACAGTCCTTTAGTTTCTATTGTTTTGTGTTTCAAACATCACTCATCTACTTTCAAATATTAACAGGTGTTCTGCCAGCTGTGCCGAAAATGTTTCAAATGATTTAGAAGCTGTTTCCACACTTACCTTGTATAGGGGCTATTTACAGTGAAAGGAGTTCTCTGATTACAGAGTGCTTAGGTACAGGCGAGGGACTAGAAGCCAGACAAGCAAGTCTAATTTGAGGTCTACCTGCCTATCATTGTTGCTTCAGAAGGAGAAAAAGTGGGAGGACTAGGATTGGTTTTTATGTAGCGCTGGTGCTGATAAATGGATTTTTCTTTTAATCTTGCATACTTTGGCATGTGTATTTATGTTGTGGCAGGAAAGAATTTAAATGGTATCAGAATAATTTTATTTTCATAGCTGCATGAAGATGCAAGGAAAGAGTTTGAATTCTCAGAGATTTTAGAGCTATTGAGGCCTATTAAAATAGAGGAATAGACTCTCTGTATTTTACCACTTTAGTAAAAAAAAAATATGTAAGGTCTTTTCTATCTGTAAAGTTAACTGATTAATGACCATAAATGACTGGGAACATGTAGGAAATTTTGTGATTATCTCACACTCTTGTCAAGACATTAAGCTTTAGAATTTATGAATATTTATGTTTCATGCCACTGAGATTAAACTATTCTTTGCTTACTTATTGTTAACCAACCAAATAAGCAAGTCTCAATAGGTAGTAAATTAAACAAAACTGTTTTCATGCTAATAAGTAGGGTTTGCCTTCACTTATAAATAATCATGTTTGAAACATTTCATTTTCAAGCTGTAGTTATATGGAACAAATACCATGTTTAAATGTCATCTTATAGCTAATATCAAATTTAATTGTTGCTGTCACTTTATGGCATACCATTATTGGACTGAATTCTAGCTTCAGAGTACAACTCCAGATATAAGCAGATGTTAAGGATTTTTGCCTAAGAGTTACAGGCATAGGATAGTGTGTCCATATGATATGGTCTTATTTGTAATATTGAGAACATGTTTGCGTTTTGTGGATGAAATAAAACTAATTACGAGCTCTAGGGATTATCACAGAGAAGGCATCCCACCCCTGTACTCTTGCCTGGAAAATCCCATGGATGGAGGAGCCTGGTGGGCTGCACTCCATGGGGTCACTAAGAGTTGGACATGACTGAGCGACTTCACTTTCACTTTTCACTTTCATGCATTGGAGAAGGAAATGGCAAGCCACTCCAGTGTTCTTGCCTAGAGAATCCCAGGGACGGGGGAGCCTGGTGGGCTGCTGTCTATGGGATCGCACAGAGTCGGACACGACTGAAACGACTTAGCAGCAGGGATTATCTAATACTTTCTTTGCATATTGTAGTCTATTGTAGAGCTGCTGTGATCTAAAGCACTGTAATATCTTCAGTCAGCAAACCTTCCACTCTTAAATTTTTATTTTTCCTTATTATTAGAAAATTAAAACAGCCAAACCTCTTCATTCCTAAGAATATCGCAGTATAATGCAGTCAGGACACAGCTTAGCGACTGAATAACCAAGTATGGTCATGAAAAAAACTGGTCCTAGAATCAGCTGCTGCTAAGTTGCTTCAGTCGTGTCCGACTCTGTGAGACCCCATAGACGGCAGCCCACCAGGCTCCCCCGTCCCTGGGATTCTCTAGGCAAGAACACTGGAGTGGGTTTCCATTTCCTTCTCCAATGCATGAAAGTGAAAAGTCAAAGTGAAGTCTCGAAGTCGTGTCTGACTCTTCACGACACCATGGACTGCAGCCTACCAGGCTCCTCCATCCATGGGGTTTTCCAGGCAAGAGTACTGGAGTGGGGTGCCATTGCCTTCTCCAGAATCAGCTGGCATGGATGTAAATGTTTACTCTTCTTTCCTACTTATCTTTACCTTTAAATGAGGATAATACTAATAGTACTTAACACATAGGTTTGTTTAAGTGTTAAATGAATTCATTTATTGTCTTTACCTCTAAATGAGGGCAATAATAATAGTATGTAACAGATAGGTTTGCTTAAATGTTAAATGAATTAATGCATTCAGTGTATAGGACAGTGCCCTGCATGGACAAGTACGGTTGAGCCATCATCATTTAGAGGCTTGGTCCCCCCATGCTGCTAAGTCGCTTCAGTTGTGTCCGACTCTGTGCCACCCCATGGACTGCAGCCCACCAGCCTCCTCCGTCCATGGGATTTTCCAGGCAAGAGCACTGGAGTGGGGTGCCATTGCCTTCTCCTTGGTCCTCCCATACCTGATGCCTATTGGTTGAAAAATACTAATGTGGGAAAATGGAACTTTATATACTGTCATTTCTCGTGGTTTTAATTTTTAAAGTAAAGGAAACTGAAATTGAGTGCTGTTAAACGAATTGTTTAAGATTAAACAAGTACTTAGTGGCACATTTGCCCTAAACTAGAATTTAGGCCTTTTTCAATGTTTGGCATCTGCTCTGTTTTTATCTCAAGAGCATTTAAATAATTTTAATAGTTATCTTTTGTACTTTTGATGTTTAGAATTTTTCTTTAATTTGTAATTTCATGAGAATCATTAAAATGCTACAGAGGTATAAAGTAGAAACTATTTTATATTCATGTATCTCTAAAATTACTTTAAAATTTCTCTTTTGGAAGATGGTTTGTATGTCTTGTTGTATAGCCATAGCCATGTCACTCAGTGGTGTCCGACTCTTTGCGACCCCATGGACTGTAGCCTACCAGGCTTCTCTGTCCATGGGATTTTCCAGGCAATAGTACTGGAGTGGATTGCCATTTCCTTCTCCAGGGGATCTTCCCAACCCAGGGATCGAACCCGCATCTCCTGCATTGTAGACAGACGCTTTACCATCTGAGCCACCAGGGAAATCCCGTCTTGTTGTATAGGAACACTGAAATACGGGAACCAGAGTGCACTTCGACATGGTGTCTTCTCTCGGCCATGGTCGGAAGCTTGACATTCTGTGCCAAAGCAAATGGTAGCAGGGTTTAAATTCATAGGTTAGCTCTTAACATTAATAATGCATTGTTACTTTGCATTTCTCTGAAGGCCAGGATTTAATTCATCACACTTCCTATGTAGATACAGGTCATAGCTAAAGAGAAATTGTTTGTTTAGATGACCTTGTATACTGTCCATCAAGAGCCTAATGATTTATATTGTAATTTTTACAAAGTACTGTGATTCACAATAGGGTGTCAGGCAGTTAGATGGTGACATGTGTATTTTTTGGGTAGTCCCAGTGGTAAGTGAAGCTTCTGAAGGCAGAACTATAAATAGGTCCTAATTACCTGCCCTCGGTGATTTTTTTGTATGTGTATATTGAACTTTCTGACTTATTGTAATGCTACCACCGTGTTTATGGTGCAACTGGTATACCTGTATTGACTGGAGAAATTGAATGACTGTCTGGTACATGAAATAGATTCCAGCCTTTTTCCGTGACATCATTATTATAACAGACTTCCTTAATATGAACAGCAGCTGTGCACTTTTGTGAGTTTTACATTATGAACCATAACAACCTTTTCAGCTCTATACAAGTGATAGGGTAGCTTGATGCTTAACAAATGAAGCCAGACTCTGAGCTGTGAAACTGTTAACAGATCTAGTAATGACATGGGCCTCTGTTTGGAACATTTCATAATACAACTGGGGAAAACAGGAGTGACCGCCATTTAGCACATTGGCAAAGAGGTTTTTCTTTACCTCTTGTTCTGTATAAGTCCATGGAATTAATGAGAAATTGATTTGCAGTTTGTGTCAGTAGATCTAGAGTCTCTTCAGTTGAATTTTATTTCGAAAATACCAGATTTTTCAGCATTTGAACATTCTATTTCCAGCCTTTAAGCAGAAAATCAAGTAATATTTTCCTTGACTATCAAAAAATAGTGCTTCCTTTTACTTATAAAGGTAAGAATCTAGTGTGATGTGAAAAAATATCTTGATTAAACATCTATGGGTTATATATGTGTAGCAAAATAATATCTGTTTTTAATCTGAATAATAATAAAGCAAAAATAAATCATTTTAATAGAGAAATTTAACTGTTATAAGCTTACCTGAAAAATTCCTTACATATTCTGCCTTATTAACCTTTTTCTCTTTGAATAATAATTTATGACTGTGGTTTGCAGTGACAAATTATATAACTTCCATGTGTCTATTTTTATAGTAAAAAGAAATAAATAACTTGGAATAATGTCATTTCCTGGGATTTGTAAAATTCTGCAGAGTGTTTTAAACAAGAGAGATCAAAATTCTTGAGATGGGAAAATTTTTAGAAGAATATCCTTTATAATTCCCTGTCTCATTATAAATTTATGCTCTTAAAAGAACAGTGATTTCACAACTAATCATGTACAATCCTTGCTAAAAGAAGTGAGTGCTGCCATGGAATATTGATGTGTATATTAGAGTTACCTCTTATGACCCTTTCAGCAACAAACTCCTATTTTTTAGACTGTCATTGTCATCACTAATTTTTTTTTGAGTGGGAGTTGACAGCTTCTTTGTTATCAATGAAAGAATATAAAATATTTTTCAGATTGCTAGTGAAAAAGAAAAATTGTGGCTTGTAAAAATGTCAAATCTTGAATTTGTCAGGGAATTGTAATTCTAAATTTTATCAATTTTGCCATTTAGTTCAGATATCATTTAGGTTGATGTGAGGGTTCATTTTTATGAATGAGACATCTAATACTTAGAGGACAAATTGATCTGCAGAAAGTTTATAATATGGCTTCTTACAGAAGGGACTGGGGCAAATTTGAAATAAGCTTCATATAATTGAATTTTCAGTGACAAGAATTGAATTTATACTACATATATTTAACAATAGCCTAAAATTATGAATTATGAATTTAGTTTTTAACTTCAATTACTAAAGTTTCTAGTCAAGCAAAAAAGCCAACCTTAAATAATGCTGTTTCTTTTCAAATGCTGTCATTTGAGATTATAACTCATAGTTTATATAATAGTATGCAAAAGTGCAAATTCAGAGAACAGTCCTGACTTTAATAGAAAAAATATGGCATCATAATCAGTGTATTATTGTGATTAGGTTGATTACTATCACTCAAAAATGAGAAATTTAATGATAGATATGTTGAATAAATCTGGGAAGAAATTTTAAATATAACCTTTCTTGAACCCCTATAACAAATATTTTTTATTTAGGCAAATTTTACTTGATGGGCTTAACACTACTTATGTGCTTATCTAGAAGTGAAGGTAGCTTTAACAACCTGAATAAAGTGAAATATTTGCTGGTATAACTTGATTAGGAGTATTGGTATGGAATAAGTCCATTTTTAAAGAACAGTCCCAATTCTTCACAGATGTTTGCTTTTTTGAGCTAATTGGTGGCTGGCTGTCTTTCAGGTGAATTAATCTTTGTTTGATTACATTGTAAAGTCCTTGAGGGCTGGATTCTTGCTTTCCTTGTACCTCCCCATGATTGGGGTAGAGTAGGTATTTAGTACACACGTGTTAGCTGAAGTAATGGTCTTGTTCTAAGCAGGATTTTGAAGTCAGATCACATGCCTTGGTGTGATAGGACCAGCCAGCCAAATAGCCAAGGGTGGTGCAGTTGATTGAATTTTATGGCCTGTCATGGCTCCTTTAGCACCGTTTCTTCTTGCAGTTTCTTTCTGTTCCTAGGAATGAAGCCGCCTGCAACCTGCAGCCCCTCTGGCTGTTGGTGGGTTTAGTCCTGAACCACAAGTGTGCTGTAAGGCTTCTCTGAGTTCTTATAAATTCAGATTCTACTACTGAACCCCTGGCTGCAACTTACTGACTTCTCTTAGGTGTTAAGTCCTTTACATATGCAAATTTATTTAATTCTCACAATCCTGTGAGACAGGCATTTTACATGCCAGAACAAGTACCCTGTCTAGTGACTCACACCAGACTGGGAAGAGACCAGATGTTCATCTAGGACTTTCTGACTCCAAACTTCTTTCCTTAAATCTCTTCCTGGTCAAAGCTTTTTTTTCTTCTGTCAGACCAGGTACTTGCTCTTCTCTTAACTGTAGTTGGGTGCTTACAGTTCAGACCCTTCTCAAGTGACTTGGTCATTACCAGGTGGTAGTTCCCACAGCACCACCACCAGAATCACTCTGAAAGATTCTAGAAGAACAGGCGTGTTGAGAAGCATAAGGAAACGTGAAATGAGCAACATGAAAGAAGGAGAGGACGCTCAGGATCCCTGTGTCTTGCCGAAGTGCTCAAGTTTCCAAGACAAACAATGTATTTAAGCTCAAAACCAGTATTTCTGCCTGAAATCAGCACTTTTTAAGGTATCTAATCCTTCTCATTCAGATAGAAGTTAAAAATAAAGGAAAAGGAAACAAAAACAAAAACCAACAAGGAGCACGAAGAAGAGGTGAAGCTTTATATTTCCCGTGCTTGAGCCCAGGCCCTTGAAGAATTCTAAGGTCCATATAATCTGGGGTCCTTCTTAGCTGACTGTAATGTTAGCTATTTCTCTTACTCTCTGAGTTTAAATTACATCCTTTGTAAATTGGAGATTATAATTCCCCAATCCAGGGTGCACAACAGAATTTCCTGGATTGTTTTATTTTTTCCTTTCTCTTTCCTTCTCGCCCTTTCTCTCCCCAGGTGTCTCGGATTCAGCCTAGATTTGCTAATCACAGTCTTTGCCTGGGCTTGTGCAGAGATAGGGAGATGTGACTGGATGGGAGGTGGTGAAGTGTGCCTTGCTAAGGAGTGTGGGCGTTGCTGTGCAGCTGGTTGGGAGGCTGTGCAAGTTTTAAAGCAGTTTATTAGTGTCTCTGACAACAGTGAATGAAGGTAGGCAAAAGGTGTGCCATCAAACAGGTAAATATGTCTTTATTTTGTGAAATGTGTAACTTAAGGTAAATGTATTCGTTAGTAAATTGTATTTTGAAAAGAATAAAAGGTGAAGTCGGTAAAGAGACCGCCTTTCTTTTCAAGGATGGATTTATATTTCTAATTTGTCTCCAAATGACAATTCATTCATTCTTTCACTCAGGAATGTTAATTGTGTGCCAGATACAAATTATGTTACTCCCTCAGAAAATAATTTGGTCTTACTGAGCTGCTGCCTATATGTGGAATAATGGAAAGGGGTAATTTTGAATCTGGTGAAGAAAGACCCTTTAATTATTAGACAAGAACTATGTTAATTACCTCTGCCTCTCATTTATGTTTTCCTCACATATTGGTACTTAAAGGCAACTGTAATTTTTAAAAAAAATCACAATTATATCAACATCTTAAAAGAAAAATACTTGGTTTCATTATCAAGTACAGAAGAACGTACCACCGACTGCTTAATGTCACTTTTACGGGTTATTTATTTTTGTCCAATCTCCAATTCCTGTTGAGCATTTGGAAATGGTTGCATTTCTTTTCCAGAAACCTTATTGTTGGGGGATAAACCAGTCTCATTTAGACTTTGACTTCAGTATTTGCCATTACATTTCTTTCCTCGTTGCCATTGAAATATTGGGATTCCCTTTATGGAATGTATTTTTACAGTAATGCAGAGGCTTCTGAAGCTAGTTCAGCTTTCACTAGTAGTTGATAGAAGCGAGTACCTGATGTAGGCTTTCCACTCATTTTCTGTTATAAGAGCCAGAGATCACAAAAGTCCTACTCAGATTTATGAAATTGTTATTGAACTAAGTGATGCTTAGAGGTTTGACTTGATGGTTTAGTGGGGCAAAAAGGAGTTTTGAATTTGCAATCATATGTCTCTAAGAGGCTTAGAGATTGCTAGATCTTCACCTTCATAAGTTCCTTACATGAATTTCTTAACCAGGACTCAGTTTTCTCGGCTGCAAAATGGATGTGTTAATTCCTATGTGATAGAGTGGCTGAGGATAAAATGACTTATGAAAACAAGTATCAGACTTAATATTAAGTCTTAATAAATGTTATTTTTCTCAAATAGTTTTCCAGCATCCAAATAGAAGCATGAATAAATACATCATATGTGCAGATCATAAAGCCAAAAAGCTCTTGTATGTTTTTATTTATATTAAGCCTATTTTCAAGAGCAGTTGTAGAGTCACGGGAAAATTGAGGGGACGGTATAGAGATTTCCCATAGCCTCCCTGCCCCTATAAGCATAACATTTCCTCATTATCAACATCCCCCTCCAGAATGGTACATTGTTACAATTGGTGAACCTACATTGACATAGTATAATTGCTGCTGCTGCTGCTAAGTCACTTTAGTCCTGTCTGACTCTGTGCGACCCCACAGACAGCAGCCTACCAGGCTCCCCTGTCCCTGGGATTCTCCAGGCAAGAACACTGGAGTGGGTTGCCATTTCCTTCTCCGATGCATGAAAGTGAAAAGTGAAAGTGAAGTCGTTCAGTCGTGTCCGACTCTAGCGACCCCATGGACTGCAGCCCACTGAGCTCCTCTGTCCCAGTCTATACCTTATGTAGCAGTTTAGTCTTGGTGGTGGGTATGGGTATGGACATTCTATGGGTATTCTAGTATGGACAGATGTATCCCATTCTGTGGGTATGGACAAATGTACCATCACTGCACTATTTGCACTGCTATAAAAATCCTGTGTACTCTGCCTGTTCACACCTCTCCCTGGCAACCACTAATCTTTTTACCGATTGTGTAGTTTTGCTTCTTATAGGATATCATATAGTTGGAATCATACAGTATGTAACCTTTTCAGATTGGCTTCTTTCATTTAACAATATGCATGTAAGTTCCCTCCATACTTTTTTAAGACTTGAGAACTCATTTATTTTTAGCACTGAATTAATACCCTGTTTGCATATACTACAGTGTATCCATCTACCTACTAGTGAAAGACATCTTGATTGCTTATGTAACGTTTTATATTTTTTAAAGGAATTTGCTTAATTTTTGGCTGTGCTGGGTCTTTGTTGCTGCATGGGCTTTTCTCTATAGAGAACAGGGGCTACTCTCTAGCTGTGGTGCGCAGGCTTCTCATTGCCACGGTTTCTCTTGTCGCGCAGCATGGGCTCAAGGGCACACAGGCTTCAGCCATTGTGGGTGGGCTCAGTAGCTGCAGCTTTCAGGCTCAGTTGCTCTGCAGCATGTGGGACCCTTCTGGATCAGGAATCAAACTTGTGTCTCCTGCATTGGCAGGCGGATTCTTTACCATTGAGCCACTAGGGAAGCCCTAATGTTTTATATTCTTACTTGAGTCCTTTTTTTCGTAGTCATTTGAAAGGGTTTTAAATAGTACAAATTTAAGTATAATAAATACAGTTAATTGTATTCTATTTTGTAATTCATTGTTCTTACATTTTCCTTAAAGCTATTCTGAGAATTTAGAATATTACAAATGCAAAATGAAACAACATTGTATAACATAGACTCCAGCTGATTTTGAAAACTTTACTGAGTTCTTATCCCACCCTTTATTCAATATTCCTTGCTTCTCCATTATAACGGGCTCTAACATCCTGTAGTTGTTAAGAATTTTTCTATTTCCCGGATACTTTTATGTCCATTAATGAATTCAATCCCATGACAGCTCTATTTTAAGCTCTTCTTTCTGCCTTTGGTTTAGATCCTATCCATTGCTGCCATCTTCTTGATGTTGACTGAGCCTTCAGTTCTTTGTTGCTTTTTTATTTTTTATTTTTGTTCCTTTGGAGAAGAGATTGTCTTGTAATATACTGCTGGTACAGTTACACAGTTCATCCTTGTAATATAATATTGGGAGGCTCAGCTCTTTGGAACAGTGATGTATACACTGTGCTTTTCAGGAACATTCAGTGGCTTTTCTCTCCCATTCAGAGCATAGAGATCAGATGGGAAATGAACTAAGTATCTTTATCCTTTGTGTTTACTCTTGATCAAACCAAAGTGGTTTACTCTTTGGGTCCCAGAATAAATTTTGCTTGTTATTACACTGTCTTTTCATTGCTGATTCCATGTCTGAGTGAAAAGAGTGAGACTGACTATATTTCAGATTTTGATTGTTTAATTGTGCAACTTGGGCTAAATTATTAAACTTTATACCTATACAATGCAGATCATTATGGCTGCCACACGTGGCTGCTCAGATGGTACACTCAGACGGCACAGCTTGAGGGACTCTGTTCATATAGATTACAATATTTGGAATGCCCCACATCCTTTGAAGGGTTGTTATGAGAATTATATGAGCTCATAAAGAGAGTAGTATTACATGATGATAAAGAGTCTGGATTTCAGAGCCCCAATTCCTGGGATCATAACTAAGCCATTCTACTTATTACCCTTATGATCTTGGGAAAATCATTTAACCTTTTCTGTGCCTCACTTCTCATTTAAGATGGAAACAGCAGTGACTCTCTCACAGGGATATTTTGAAAATGTATTAATATTAAAAAAAAAGCACTTAGAATAGTTCCTGGCATATACAGATAGTTCCTGGCATGTACTAAACTCCTAGTATGTTTTAACTGTTTTTCTAATTATGTGAAAATTATTTACTGTCATGTTGATGCTCTTTATCTGTTAGCTCCTTATATAAGGCTTACTTTTCACATTTATGGTCCTTCTCCATTAGGTCTTTTCTAACCCTTATGCTCTGATTATCTTCTTTAGAATTACACACAGTAGCAATTACAGTAGGCATGTGATTTAACTTTGAACTTATGCTGTATTATAGCATGTGTGTTTCTCTTTCTATAAGGCCAGGACCCTCATCTGTATCTTTAAAGTGTTCTCAGGTTTTATCCGGAGAAGGCAATGGCACCCCACTCCAGTACTCTTGCCTGGAAAATCCCATGGACAGAGGAGCCTGGTGAGCTACAGTTCATGGGGTCTCTAAGAGTCAGACACAACTGAGCGACTTCACTTTCACTTTTCACTTTCATGCATTGGAGAAGGAAATGGCAACCCACTCCAGTGTTCTTGCCTGGAGAATCCCAGGGATGGGGGAGCCTGGTGGGCTGCCATCTATGGGGTCGCACAGAGTCGGACACGACTGAAGCGACTTAGCAGTAGCAGCAGCAGGTTTTATCAGCTTCTGCCTCACTTGAAATGGTGTTGGTGGAAAAGGATCCAGTGTTGCTCTCTGCTCTGTAGGGAGCTCTCTGCTCTCCTAAGAGTCTGAGGCTTGAGAACCAGAAAAGACAGCAAAAATGATATACTCATGGTCTCCTCATTTTAAAGGCTTTTATAATCCATTTGATGATTTAATTTTGCATGCTTGACAGTGAACAATTGCAATGTTATTAAATTCTCTGGTGTATGTTCAGACTAACAGAAAGCAGTAGGAGTTGAGAAGAAAGCTGTGTCTGTAAGAGCTGGGTTAGTGAGAAGAGGTTTCCTTGTGGGGTGCAGCTGAAATGGAGTTTGTGTGAATTGATTGAGCTGAACTAGACCTTCAGATGGTGCTGATAATGTTAATATTTACGTTGATACTGATAGGTGGTGGTTTAGTCACTAAGTTGTGTCTGACTCTTGGAACCCCATAGACTACAGCCTGCCACGCTCCTCTGTCCGTGGATTTCCTGGGCAGGAATACTGAAGTGGGTTTCTGTTTCCTTCTCCAGGGATTTTCCTGACCCAGGGATTGAACCCTCATCTGCATTGCAGCCGGTTTGTTTACCAACTCAGCCACTAATAGCTAATATGTGCTAATATTAATCCAAAGAGTAAACATTAACGCAGCTTGCTATGCTAGACATTGTTCTTAGTGTTTTACACATATTTACACATTTAATTCTTACAATAAATCTGTGAAGCAGGGACTACTACTATTCCCATGGTAAAAATAAGGAACTTGATATGACCAATACATTTATTGAGTTGTGATCATGATTATGAATTTTACTTTATTTCACAATAAATGAAAGCCTTTACAGTTCCTTGAATGCCAACATTTTGAAATTATGTTCCATCATGTTTTCTTTCATCACTCCATGTAATCTTTCTTTTTATTTATTTCTTTTTAAATGAAAGTTGTTTTTATGTTAGCTCCCTCCTGATAAAGACATAATATAATTACCAACAACAACACAAAAAGATAAAAGGCTTTCCTGGTTTGGAATGTGGGGTAGCTTATTGTATAATTTTATAGCTTCTTTTATAGTTTAGGTCAGCACATCAGATTTTAATGGTTTCTTATTTGTCTGATTGAAAACAACTGGTAAAGCTCATCTCTAGCATGATGAAACAGTATTGAGTTTGCAAAATATTTATGGTGGTGGAGTTCTGGATTTAATTTCGAGATACTTGGGTGCCAGTAACAGACGAGAATTTGCTTTATAACAACTTTGATGGACTTGGTGTACTCCTGTCTGACTTTATAACATCAATTCTGGATTATTGGCAAATCCCATCAGTAGTTTTCTGGGCAGGCTTTTGGTGGAAATAGGCTTTGATTTTTATTGTGTTATTTAAAGGAAAAAATTGAAATTAATCTGTCATTTTTTTATTTATCAAAGAGTCTGTCTTGGTTTCAATTTGTAACTGCATCTTTTTCTAATGAGACAGAGGCTATATTCCTTGTGATGTCAAAGAAAATTGTTTAGTTTCTAATAGAAATAGAAACCATTTAGGAGGTTGCTGAAGATGAACAAACTTGAATGTGATTTCAAAAAAAAAGTCTCCAAGTGTGGGCTGCTGTGTTGATGCGCACAGCATCCAGTCGTTACTGGTTTATTCATTTGCCAAAGTAACAGAGGAATAATCTGTAGGACAAGTGTTTGTTGTTGAGTCCCCAACTAATTGGGGCCATATTTCATGTGGGTGTTTACCTATCTTACTTTATTCTCATCCACAGATCTTGCTGTGGATTAGTGTTAACAGCCCTGTGTTTGAGCATAGCTGTGAAACTCGATGCCTCACACCGGAGGCCGGCGTCTATGGCAGCATAGAAGGTGTGATTATAAAGTGTGAGACTGGTTTCCACTTTATGGACAGACTGTGACCATGCAGTCTGCCTCTGTTGTGTGGTTTTTTCCTTTTTGCAGTATGTGGGTGGGAATGTATGTAGGAATTCTTTGCGGCTCTTCCCTCTCCACCCCCCGCCCCCCGCCTACCCCACCCCCACGAGGCTTCAGGATGTTTGAATAAACATTTGTCTTTCTATTTTTCTTGTCCCGCCCCCGCACCACTGCCCTGTTGCCTTCACTGCAAATGTAGATGGAAAACATTTTCCTTTGACCTACCTTTTCTATATTACTTTAGTTCATCAGAAGGATGCTTCATACATGATACTATAATCATTCATTTTTTTAACTCAAGTCTAGGCAGTTACACATAACTTCAGTTAGTGAATTAAAGTATTTAATCAACTCTAAGACATAAGATACAATCTGATTTCAGAGATATAATAGTGTGAAAACATGCTTATAGTGGTGGTAAAGTGTTACTGATTTAAGTTGTACCTTTTTCCAGGATGTCACAATGAAAAAAGCAGGCAGTTGTATCAGTGAAATGTGGTAACTTTTACTGGGCCCTGGCTACTGTAGGTTATCACTCATATTTGATATGAATTACGCACAATATGAATGGAACCAAGATAAACATATGTGTGCCAAATTCCAGTTTTTGACCACTTTTAAATATACCATTATTGATTATGGAACCTGATTATCCCATATGTTCTTAAAATGCTTATGAAAGAAAAGAAAAAAGGAATAAAAGAAACTTTCTACTTCTCAGTCTATCAATTCATCACCCATTAGCATTCTACTGAAAAAGCAGTACAAGTGGTAATAACATTATCTTTGGATCATTCACACATGATCAGTGAAACATGGTGTATAATACCATGAGCTTCAGAGGAAAGTAGACCTATACTCTGCTTTGTCCTGGGGTCTACTTTGAAACCTTGAGCAAATTGCTTTTTTCTTTCATTTTTCTCAAAGGAGAACCATACTTAATACATCGAGCTGTGTTGAGGATTAAATTATTAATCTAAGGACACTTTACACCTTGTTCAGACATATGACTGGGATGTTAGTTTGCTAGGGTGGCTGTAACCATGTACCGCAGACTGGGTGACTTAACAACAGAAGTTGATTTACTCAGTTTTGGAGGCTTCAAGTTCAAGGTCAGGGTGCAGGCATCAGAGGCCTTTCTCTTGGGCTTGTGGATGGCTGCCTTCTTGCTACCTCTTCCCATAGTCATCCCCTTGTGTGAACACATTTGTGGTGTCCTCTCCATGTCCTAATCTCTCCTCCTCTTAAGGACAACAGCCTAGCAACTGTCAGCAATCTTAACAACCTATTTGTAATTTAATTACCTCTTTAGCGGCCCTATCTCCAAATATAGTCATATTCTCAGGTATTTGGGGGCTACAGCCTGTGAACCTGCTGCTGCTGCTAAGTCGTTTCAGTCGTGTCCGACTCTGTGCAACCCCATAGATGGCAGCCCACGATGCTCCCCCATCCCTGGGATTCTCCAGGCAAGAACACTGGACTGGGTTGCCATTGCCTTCTCCAATGCATGAAAGTGAAAAGTGAAAGTGAAGTCGCTCAGTCGTGTCTGACTCATCACGACCTCATGGACTGCAGCCCACCATGCTCCTCCATCCATGGGATTTTCCAGGCAAGAGTGCTGGAGTGGGTTGCCATTGCCTTCTCCACTGTGAACCTGGGGGGACTGCAATTCAGACCATAACAGCAACCCCACGGATTTGTTATTATTCAGAAATGATTACTGCTTCTGTGAGGATTCTCAGGTGGTGTCTGGTGTCAGAGTAAGAGTGGGAGTGTAGTGAAATGAGAGTCCTTGTCCCAGGTTAGCATGGTCAGCATAGGTCTCCTGAGAACCTTGGAGTTTTTCTGGTGGTGAGGATGGTAGTGCAAGTTTAAGCAAAAGATCAGTGGTTATAAATGAGGTTTAAAATGCTAAATTTGGAATGAACACGGTATGGTTGGAAAAAATGTGAGAAAGTCAATTTGGCAGGGAAAGAGCATCACATTGGGAAGTCATGAGAGGTTAAGTGTCTATAAGAAAAGAAGAGACCAGCTTTTACAGTTGCTCGAAAACCAGGCTGGGTTTGTAAACTCATGTTAAAGACTATTAAACTGTAGTATGACATAAAAAGAATTTTCAGAGGGTCAGAAAGTTTTTTTTTTTTTAATATACTATACAAATTTCTGTATATTTTTAATACACGAGATGAGCATATATTTTACATATTGCTCATGTCTTTAAATACATTCGAAAGCATTTGCAGTGGCCTTGTTAGCAATGCATGGTAATGGTAGGTAGTCAGCAGTTTCATAAGACATGTGGTGTGTGTGTGTATGCTCAGTTGCTCAGTCATGTCCGACTCTTTGTGACCCCATGGACTGTAGCCTGCCAGGCTCCTCTGTCCATGAGATTTCCAAGGTGAGAATACTGGAGTGAGTTCCCATTTCATTCACTAAGACACGTGAGTACCCTGAAGTAATGTGTTCAGTTCCTCTGCTCTCCTCCATCTCTGTGAGAAAATGTAAGGTTTAAGGATCCTTTCTAGACAAGTCATATTGGACTTGTGGATAATCCCTGAGAGAGTTTGTAAGCATTTTATGGTTTATCTTGAAAGTTGAATATTCCTTTGGATTATTAAAATGTCTCTTCTCACCTTTCTTTTAAATATTTTTACCAATATTGTTTCAGCCACATGTGCTGCCTTTATAAGGACAGCATTCTTTCTTGAAATGTAATATAAAATTTCATTACAAAATGCTCACTTGGGTTCCATTTCATAAAGTTAATTTACTTCACAGAGCTTTGGAAATGCTTTGTCTCGTGGAGTTTTTGATCTTTGATTAAAATGTCAGGTAATAAAAATATTATGTGAATTGAGATATATCTGAAATCAAGTCTAGGGTAGAGAATATAACTTTAGTTACAACATGGAAAGTTTTGTGCATTCGTTATTATTTTTGAAATCCCCTTAAAAGTGAAAAATAAAGAGGTCAGTGTGATAATCTAAAAATTAGTTTTCAGAGATTCATATGTTAATTGAATTGTCTGTGTGTTTTCAGTGTCAGAGTAGAAGTTTAATAGCTCTTGACTTATTGTTTAAATTAAGAGTTAGTAGTGACACATCTTGAATTATTGCATGATCTGCACGATATGCAGATGACACCACCCTTATGGCAGAAAGTGAAGAGGAACTCAAAAGCCTCTTGATGAAAGTGGAAGAGGAGAGTGAAAAAGTTGGCTTAAAGCTCAACATTCAGAAAACGAAGATCATGGCATCTGGTCCCATCACTTCATGGGAAATAGATGGGGAAACAGTGGAAACAATGTCAGACTTTATTTTTCTGGGCTCCAAAATCACTGCAGATGGTGACTGCAGCCATGAAATTAAAAGACGCTTACTCCTTGGAAGGAAAGTTATGACCAACCTAGATAGCATATTCAAAAGCAGAGACATTACTTTGCCAACAAAGGTCCATCTAGTCAAGGCTATGGTTTTTCCTTTGGTCATGTATGGATGTGAGAGTTGGACTGTGAAGAAGGCTGAGTGCCGAAGAATTGATGCTTTTGAACTGTGGTGTTGGAGAAGACTCTTGAGAGTCCCTTGGACTGCAAGGAGATCCAACCAGTCCATTCTGAAGGAGATCAGCCCTGGGATTTCTTTGGAAGGAATGATGCTAAAGCTGAAACTCCAGTACTTTGGCCACCTCATGCGAAGAGTTGACTCATTGGAAAAGACTCTGATGCTGGGAGGGATTGGGGGCAGGAGGAGAAGGGGACGCCAGAGGATGAGATGGCTGGATGGCATCACTGACTCGATGGACGTGAGTCTGGGTGAACTCCGGGAGTTGGTGATGGACAGGGAGGCCTGGTGTGCTGCGATTCATGGGGTCGCAAAGAGTCGGACATGACTGAGCGACTGATCTGATCTGAAGGACCTCTTAACTTATAGAAATTGTCTGGGATGCTAAATTTTTATCTCTTTTTGCTAATATGAAGGCAATGGCACCCCACTCCAGTAGTCTTGCCTGGAAAGTCTCATGGGCGGAGGAGCCTGGTAGGCTGCAGTCCATAGGGTCGCGAAGAGTCGGACACGACTGATCGACTTCACTTTTACTTTTCACTTTCATGCATTGGAGAAGGAAATGGCAACCCACTCCAGTGTTCTTGCCTGGAGAATCCCAGGGACGGAGGAGCCTGGCGGGCTGCTGTCTGTGGGGTCACACAGAGTCGGACATGACTGAAGCGACTTAGCAGCAGCAGCAGCTAATATGAAGGACCAGGAACTTTGCAGATCTTTTTGTTTAATGAGGACAGTTTTAGTTGTAAGTCATCTTTTAAGGAAAATGAAATTATATTTCAATAGTAGGAAATAATATTTCCACGTTACCAGTTCTGAGGGAATTATCTCCTCATTAGAGCTGTAGTATTAAGACTTTTGGGCTTCCCTGGGAACTCAGCTGGTAAAGAATCTGCCTGCAATGCAGGAGACTCTGGTTCAATTCCTGGGTCAGCAAAATCCCCTGGTGAAGGGATAAGCTACCCACTCCAGTATTCTTGGGCTTCCCTGGTAGCTCAGTTAGTAAAGAATCCGCCTGCAGTGCAGGAGACCTGGGTTCAATCCCTGGGTTGGAAAGATCCCTTGGAGGAGGGCATGGCAACCCACTCCAGTGTTCTTGCCTGGAGAATCCCCTTGGACAGAGGAGCCTGGCGGGCTATAGTCCATGGGGTCTCAAAGAGTCAGACATGACTGAGAAACAAGCACGTTGAGACTCTTGCTTATCTAAGCATAATTTCATAGCATAAATCTCCTGTATACTAGACCCTTTAAGAGATCATTATGGACATTGTTATTTTTCCTGTCACTCATATCAGTGAACGATTTTCAGAGGCAGCTTGAGTCAGTAATGTCAAGTCTCTTATATATCCACGTGGTTTAGGAATAAGTGATAGTAATGTTAGAGCATAAGAAGAGAGAACTTTCGGGCATTCTGAGGCAAATTAGGTCTAAGGGGCTGCTTTAATTTAAAAAACAAAAGCACTACTGTTTCTATCCAGAAAACCAAATATCTTGGAGTTAAACATGGAAAATGTTTATAGTGTTGTATAGTTTTATTACTTCAGACAGAAGGAAAAGAGTTTATTGAGTAACCTTCAGCCAATAAGAAATTTTATACAGGCCAACAATCAAGAGGTGAACAAAAAATATTTTCTGGTTTAGGGAGAATGAGTAATAAAGGCTTAAGACCTTAGCTGTTCGCTTTGAAACAAGTGCAGTCTTTCTGTTTTCTTTTGAACAGTGGACAGCTAGCAAGTAGAAAGGCTTTGTGACTTAAAGAATGGCTCTCAAAGTGTAGGTTGTGCCCTTTTCTACTCTTCTTCTTCCCTTAGATTGCTAATTTGGTGGTTGAACTTCAAGCAGATGTCTTGAACCAAGAACTAAGAGTTGTACGTGGAGGATAGTGTGAAATTGGTATTGGAAGAGACTGGGCTTTTTAGGATTGTGGAATTGCCATACCAAACCTCTCTGTTGCCTGGGGATTTGCTTCTGATAGAGAAACAAACTTTTGTTTAAGCCACTGCTGTGTTAGGCTTCCTGTCACTCATGGTGAATGTGATTGTGACTCTGATACCCTCCCCAGCTCTGTTTACTTGTTGTTGTTGAGTCTCTAAGTTGTGGCCCACTCTTTGTGAGTCCATGGACTGCAGCATGCCAGGCTTCCCTGTCCTTCACTGTCTCCTGGAGTTTGTTCAAACTCCTGTCCACTGAGTCAGTGATGCTATCTAACCATCTCATCTTCTGTTGCCCCCTTCTGCTGCTCTCAGTTTTTCCCAGGATCAGGATCTTTTCCATTGAGTCGGCTCTTCTTATCAGGTGGCCGAAGTATTGGAGCTTCAGCTTCAGCCTCAGTCCTTCCTGTGAGTATTCAGATTTGATTTCCTTTAGGATGGACTGGTTTGATCTCCTTGCAGTCCAAGGGAGTCTCAAGAGTCTTCTCCAGAACTACAGTTCTGGAGCATCAATTTTTCAGTGCTCTTTGACTCCTAGAGCCAAGTGAGCTATGTTCTGCTGGTCAAATCTAGTCCACTGCCAGTTTTGTAAATAAAGTTTTATTGGAGCACAGCCATGCCCACTTGCTTACACATTGTCTGTGGCTGGCCGTGGCTGCTCTCCTGTTAATGTGGCAGAGTTAAGTAGCTGTGTTAGAGACCATGTGGCCCCGAAGGCCTAAAACTTTTATGATGTGCCCCTTTATAGAAAAAAAATTAACCAATCTTATCTCTTGATTGACCTCATTTTTTTTTTTCCTTTGCAAATGTCTCTTTCATTCATTTTTTTCCTGTATTTATACAGGTCCATTACCAGGCTGAACATTTTTAGCTCATGTTTGAACTACTTTAGCTGTCTTGTTGCAAGTGTTCTTAAATCATTTGTAATTCTATCATTTATTCATTCTGATATGCCTTAACATGGTAAGCTTTCCTAGACATATTTCCATTATGTCACTCCTCTGATGGAAAACTTTCAGTGACTTCCTCTTTTCTACAGCATCAGGTCATAAAATTTTTGCTTCTCTTTTATGATTCCTTATATTCTTTGCCTATCCTGGCATGACAGCATTATTCTTTTATTCATTCATTAATCATTTAACAAACTTTTAAAATACCAACCTGTGCTAGGAAACATAAAATGAATCCACAGTTCTAGTGATCCTTTGTAAAATAGTAGCAGCTTCCAATTGGTCTCGTAGCCACTAGTCTTCCCTGTTCTGGTCTTTTATCTTTCTCAGTGCTTTCTGAGGAGTTTTCTGGAATGCAGTTTTGAATATGTCACACTCCTGATTACAGCCTTCAGTGACCCCACATCCCCTGCATGGCAGCATGTGCAGATTAAATCTCAGTTTGTAGTGTAGAATATGAGGCTTTACCTGGCTTGGCCCTTGCATATTTTTTGTAATTCTAGTTTTCCTTTGAGACGACCTTATACTCTTTCCTTGAGAGCTTGCCCTTTTTAAAATTTCTGCCCAATTTCTGTTCCTTTTGCTCGTACAGTATAGCTGTCTGAAGAATCCTTCTTTTCCCCTCTTTCCTGCCAGCCCTTTTCTGCAATAATAACATGTCCTTATTAAGTCTTCCTAGATGAAGCATGAATGACACCTCCATCAGAGGTGTCCCTGCCCCCTCCAGCTGAGCTCATCACGGCCTCCTCTATGTTAATAGAACCTTGTGCGTACTTATTATTGAGCACTTATAATTGTCAGAGTTGCTGGTTCAAACAGTCATTTCACTTCTACTACACAGTGACTCCTTAAAGTTTCCTGATCACATGTTCCCCTTGGTTCTTGCCACTTTCCATCATGCCTGTTATCATAGTTGTGTGTTGTATTTCTTTGTATTGCTATTGGATTAATGTCCTTCTCATTCAGCACTTATCCCACCCCCAGCCAGGTCGGCAGCTTTGTGCTCATCATTTCATTTCCCAGTGTAGAGCTAAGTACCTGGCATACAACATGCTCTCAATTCTGGTTGTTGAGTAAGTATTCTAGTTTAATACTAGAACACTAGAATAATAATAGTATTCAAATTTAATCTGAGGGCAAAAGACTGTTTTTCCTTTTGTGTTTGTGTCTGTGTCACGTAGCACAGAACTCAACAATGTTCATCGCTAATGAAGCCTTGAAGAGTACTTAAAGAAAAAAGAGAGATTCTTTTCTTCAAATAAATCTTAACAGAATCTCAACATATAAAAGAGAGAAAGCAGAAGTACCATGTGTGATTACCCTCCCCCTGCTCCTCACTGGGCTCCTGAGGGAACTTCCCAGAATCCCTTGGCCTCACCTCAGGAATGATGGTTGGGAAACCAGTGGTAGAGTGGAAATAACATTGTCTAAAATAGCAGGTGAGCAGTGTTTTTCATCAAGTTCTGGCTGTCCCCGTGTGTCTGGGCAAATTGTTTAACTACTCTGGGACTTGGTTTTCTTGTCTTTGAAATGAGAAATTTGAACTAAAGTTCTTGGTGTATCTTTCTAGCTGTGTAAGTGTATTTAAAAGTGTATGTTTTTTACTGGCCTTTGGTCTTCATTTAGATATACATATTCTCTCATTTTCCCTTTTTTAAATTTCTGCCCAATTTCTGTTCCTTTTGCTCATACAGTATAGCTGTCTGAAGAATCCTTCTTTCTCCCTCTTTCCTGCCAACCCTTTTCTGCAATATGTCCTAGTGCTGAATTTCTCTCAAGACCATGCCAACTTTCAACTCATCTAAGAAGTACTCCCCAGCTACTCCTTTGCTTAATACACTTGTTACATTCATTGTCCACAGAGCACATAAGCTAGAACCTAACATACAGAGTTTTCCCAGTACAGACTTTCCATGCCAGAATGTGTTTTAGCAGGTAGATTGGCCAGATACCCATTTTGCTTACTTTAAACAATATTGTTTCAAGATATTAAGGCATGTTCTTTCCAAATGTATGTTACTTACTTTGTGATAAATATATTAATATATACATTTTATTGGAACACTCTGTAAAGTTTCTTCTATTGATCAATTATCTCTGTTAGCTTTATCTGCTTGATTACACAGACCTCACATTTCTATGTGTATCTTATCATTTACTATTGTTGATTGATCTTTTGAAAATTAAGCCCCTATTTAGTTGTCCAAGTTAGAAGAAATAGAGGGAGATATACTTAGAATATTATTTAGTGAGACTGTAATTCAAATGACATTGTATTTACTTATACAAGAGTTGGGCCATAAAGAAAGCTGAGCACCAAAGAATTGATGCTTTTGAACTGTGGTGTTGGAGAAGACTCTTGAGAGTACCTTGGACAACAAGGAGATCAAACCAATCTATCCTAAAGGAAATCAGTCCTGAATATTCATTGGAAGGACTGATGCTGAAGCTGAAGCTCCAATACTTTGGCTACCTGATACAAAGAATTGACTCATTGGAAAACACTCTGATGTTGGGAAAAATTGAAGGCAGGTGGAGAAGGGGATGACACAGGATGAGATGGTTGGATGGCATCACCGACTCAATGGACATGAGTTTGAGCAAGCTCTAGGAGTTGGTGGTGGACAGGGAAGCCTGGTGTGCTATAGTCCGTGGGGTCACAAGAGGACTATGCAAAAAGAAAAAAAAAAAGTTGGACATGACAATAAAAAAAAGAGTCAGATAGGACTGAGCGACTGAACTGATACAAGAGAGAGAGGGATGGTATGGGGAGGGAGGAGGGAGGAGGGTTCAGGATGGATTTTCTTTTAAAAATAAAAAAAAAAAATAAATAAATAAAATAAAATTTACACGGAAATGCAAAAAACCTAGAATAACCAAACAATATTGAAGGGAAGGGCAACTTTAGGAACTTGTACTACTTGATTTCAAGATTTATTAAACTGCACTAATCAAAACATGTAATACTGGCATAAGGATAGACATATTAGGAAGTCAGAAGTAAATCCACGCATGCATGGTAGTAAGTTGATCTGACAAAGATATAAGGTATATATATATATATATATATATATATATACACACACACATATATATAATGTACAATGACTACTCTTTTCAATAAATGATTCTAGACAAATAAAAAAAATTAAAAAGAAAAAAAAAAGAGAGACAATCCATTAAAATCATCTCTATTATTCATTAGTAAAAGAGCAGAACAGAAGACAGACAAGTTTTGCTCTCAGATCTGAATTTGAATCGGAGCTCTGTGTGGCTTTAGGCAAAATAAAACCTCTCTGATTTTAGATTCCTTTATTTAAATGGGGTAATGCCTTCTCAGGGTTGTTGTTAGGATTAGAGCTAAAGCCATGTCTAAAGTCTATCACATAGTAGACATCCCACCAAAGTTAACTGTTCATGGTATTTCTTATCACTGGAGAAATCTGAGATAAGCTCCCTGTAGTCAAAGAAAAAGATCCATGTTTTTGATAGGGTCCATGCACATTCATTTCTTTTCTGGCTTGGGTTATGTAAGAGATTTTAGATTGAAGTTAAGAGCTTTTTTTTTTTTTTCATTTTCCCTTCAGGCAGATTTTCTCTTGGTTTAAAACTGCTGAAAGAAATTGGAGAAAATAAGGAGAATTGGTAACTTTCATGAAAGTAACTTTCATGTTCATATTTTGTGGGACTGATTTTTATCTTCTGAATTTCCTAAGTGGTACACTGAATGTCTTTCAAAGAAATATAGTCTGTTTTAGACTAAAAGTAAAGTGTGCCTGTGTTCTCATGTTTACATATATGCAGAGGAGCATTGATACGACACATCTTTAGGCTCTCAAGAGCCCTGAACAGTATTTAGAGCAATGACCCTGTGATCATCAATGAAGCATTTGTGGACAGACATTGGAAAGCAGGTTCACTGGCAGATAGGGAAAGTGTGAACCAGCAAAGCACTTAGAATGGACGTACGACCACACAGTTGTAGAAAACAGAGTTTGAATTTCTCAACACAATGTCTTGGCTTTGGACTCCCAGAGTTTAAATATTGACTTTTAAAATGAGTTGAAAGTTGATATATGCCACCTTATAATATCTTTCTCAGCACACTATGTTAAGTGGCAGTAACACAGCCTTGATGAATAACTAGTTCTGTGTTGTTTCTGATTTACAGCCCTGGTAATTTTTCTTGTTCTGGGAATACATTGCATGAGAACACATGTTGAAGTTAAAATTAGCTTTAACCTATCTAAGTAAAAATGAGAATTCTGCTCATATAAACCAACTTAAAAATATTTAATTTAAAAATAGTGTTTCAATATATAGATTTTATTCTCTTTCTCAGAGAAATTATCAAAAGAATAAAAAATATAAGCATAGAAACACAAATAGAACTGAGAGTATTAAAATGAATGATATATCAGTTTTAGAAGAAAATAGAACATTTAAATACCCTTGGAAAAAACAATGTAAAAATTTGCCATAAGAAAAACAGGCTTATGTCTTCTTACTCAAAGGTAAAAAATACACTATAATGAAAAAATGCAAACTTCTTAATTGGCCACAGTGTTTTTTTTTTTACAATGAATAATTATTTTAAGTCATGAACTCTGTATAATGAGCTATATGGAAAATCTCCCTATAATTGGGTAATTCCAGAACCTTCACTTGGCTGTATATATTTGGTATAAATATTCTCAAGAGAGTTTATGACTTAATTGTCATGCCTAAGAAATATTTGCATTTTGTTAGATTTAACTTAAAGTACAATTAAGAATTGAAAACCTAAAGCTCGATGACTCCATTCAGATTATGTGCAGTCATTGAAAAATACTTTACTTGCTATGTCTATACTGAAAAATTGTCATGAGCACAACCAGCTGTATCCTAAGAGAGAGTGTGGGAAAGTTTAAGCAGAGTTTCTAGAAGTTCCATGAAGGGAATGAGGGCCCTTGGAGACATATTAGACCTATTAGTCAGTCTGTAATAAAGAAATTATTTATCTTGGGAGGTGACAAAAAGAGGCAGAAACTAAGCATGTGAGATATTTTTATATAATACTGATGTGTAGGGAGGAGATAGGAATTCGTGATAAAACCCCAAAAGTTGGGTTATATTCAAACTCTGTTAGTTTACAGAGAAATTAAATTAATTAAATAAAACCATTGAATTAAGGGATAATTTCCTCTTTTGACCTAGAATAAGCCTTTTTAGACTTTTTGTGCAGTCTTCAACCCTGTTAAGTAGACATACGCATACCTTTAACATCTTTCTTAGGTTTAATGACTAATGTAATTTGAATTGAGAAGACTGCCTAGAATCAGCCGTTCAGAAAGTAGGAAGTATTATAAATGCAACATTCTCATTACAGAGTATGTACAGCAGTCACATTTATTGTAAAGTGTCTTTCTGTAATTGAAAATAGAGAAAAATTCCATTTTTATTAACTTATAGAACAGATAACTTCAATTTACACGTGTTTTGTCCATGTGAAACAGATAAATTTTCCTTTGGCCATTTAATAAAATAATAAGAACATTAAAAAGTCTGATTGTGGTACTCTAAAAACTCAAGAAAGATCTGAAATTTTATTAGAGAACATGAGATACCACACATGACCATATTTGTTATCTCACTTGGAGGGTATCTCCATAAAGGCAGTGATAATGACATTTTAGTGGTTTGATTAATTTCCCTATTAGCTGTCCAAATATAAACTGTACTTGTAACTTTACATTCAGAGAGATTTTGTTTCTTTTCCTTTTTGTCCTCGTTGGGCTTTCCTGGCATCTGTCCAGATGCTGTTACTTAATAATATCTGTATGGCTTATTTTCTGCTCAGAAAGATGTAGCGAAAGACCAAAGTGGTCACACCTTGCTGGCAGTGGTGGCTCCACAGGCCCCATGTCTCCCTCAGTCCTTAAGGCAAGGTCTCACTGAGCCTCCACAGAGGAACCTTACAGTGCTCAGCTCTGGGACGTGGTGAGTACTTAATTAAAAAAAAATAAAAGCATGTTTAAGAATGCTGTTTTTCATGGACTGCCCATTACATGAGAAAATGAAAATGCTATGTCGAGTTCTGGGCCAAATTTTAACATTTATTTAAAAATTAGGTATTTTATTTTTTTGGACTGAGAAATGTTGGAAAATTTACACTGCCAGTTTAGACACTGCAATGTTAGGAGGATCATTTGAGAAGCGGCAACCTCAAAGTAATTTTATACTCCTTGAGTTACTTTTCACTTTGATCCTTACTCTGGCACTTGAAGGCAGCTCATGGAGTTGGGCAGGTGGCAGGCACAGAGCCATGGACCTCTGGTGTTTGAGACAACTCAAAAATCCATCCTGTGCTAAGTCAGTGAGAATGGAAGATCTTCTTGATTAGTGAGTTTTACCACTGGCACCATTATATTCTTGTACCCTTGGTCCATGTTCTAAAGTAATTAGGTCTTATTCCTGGAGATCCACCTTCCCTCACTACTCCATTATCTACTGTCAAATGTCCCTCATGTTCTCCAGGTTCTATCCAGCTTCACTCATACTTATTTTGTGGGTTTTCTAGCAGTTTTTCTGGGCAACTATAGTTCATCCCTATATCTCAGGTCATCTTGATCAGCTACATTCCACCCATCCCTGTGTCTACATTCTAACACTGAGACAAATGCTTGTATAGAAGCCTACAGTTGCCAGGCTAGTAAGACAGTAAAAAATCCGCCTGTAGTGTGGAAGACCCAGATTTGATCCCTGGGTCAGGAAGATCCCCTGGAAAAGGCAATGGCTACCCACTCTAGTATTCTTGCCTGGAGAATCTCATGGACAGAAGAACCTGGTGGGCTGTAGTCTATGGAGTCACAAAGAGTTGGACATGACTGAGCAAGTAACACACAGAGACTAGGTTGTTCGTTCTATTCCAAAGCTGAAGGACTTTATTTTGACATTGGGTAATACCCTCAGAAAAATTATAGCCCATCACAAAGCATTCCCCTGCCCCATGTTTTATCCTAACAAAATTTTGATTACTTTAAAAACATTTGGATTTTAGGATTAAGAGCCTGTGTTCTTACTGCAATGATAGAATCAAAGAATAGAAATCTTCTCTGATTTAGTTTCCTTCTCACCAACATGGTATTTCACATTGAAATCTTGTTGTTTATTCTTATTATCTACCCACTACAATGTGAGATCCACTTAGGCAGGGAATTCTGTCTGCTTTTTTCCCCCTCTGTGTCTTCAGTTCTTGTAATAGAGCCTGGTGTACAGTACATGCCCAGTAAATATTTGTAGACTGAAATTCTAACTTTGTCAAATAATTAGGTATTTAAGTTTAGAAGTCTACTAAAGAGTTAACGTTTACTATGCTTTGATTGCCTTGCAGTTTTTTAAGAAATAAAAGTGATACTTTCATGAGTTTTTAAATGTTTGCTATATTTCTCAATGTTTCAACATTTACTATTCTTAAGAACAGGAGAAGGCAATGGCACCCCACTCCAGTACTGTTGCCCGGAAAATTTCATGGATGGAAGAGCCTGGTAGGCTGCAGTCCATGGGGTCGCTAAGAGTTGGACACGACTGAGCAACTTGACTTTCACTTTCCACTTTCATGCATTGGAGAAGGAAATGGCAACCCACTCCAGTGTTTTTGCCTGGAGAATCTCATGGACGGAGAAGCCTGGTAGGCTGCAGTCCATGGGGCCGCACAGAGTCGGACACGACTGAAGCAACTTAGTAGTATGCTTAAGAATTATAATTAGAGATTAACTTTTTAGTTACTTGGAAGCCTAGGATTATATTTTTGTTATATACTTGTTTTATATCTTCAGTTCAATTCAGTTCAGTCACTCAGTTGTGTCCGACTCTTTGTGACTCCATGAATCGCAGCACGCCAGGCCTCACTGTCCATCACCAACTCCCGGAGTTCACTCAAACTCATGTCCATCGAGTCAGTGATGCCATCCAGCCATCTCATCCTCTGTCATTCCCTTTTCCTCCTGCCCCCAATCCCTCCCAGCATCAGAGTCTTTTCCAATGAGTCAACTCTTTGCATGAGGTGGCCAAAGTACTGGAGTTTCAGCTTTAGCATCATTCCCTCCAAAGCAATCCCAGGGCTGATCTCCTTTAGAATGGACTGGTTGGATCTCCTGGCAGTCCAAGGGACTCTCAAGAGTCTTCTCCAACACCACATATCAAAAGCATCAATTCTTCAGCGCTCAGCCTTCTTCACAGTCCAACTCTCACATCCATACATGACCACTGGAAAAACCATAGCCTTGACTAGACGAACCTTTGTTGGCAAAGTAATGTCTTATAGCCTTTTAAATTCTTTTTTTTTGGCTCTTGTAAACCCATTAAAGTAAGCCAAGCATACTTATTGATCCTAAGACATACAGTATTAATGTATTTTATGATCACTGAATTTGGAATATGGTTTAATGTCATCATATGACAATCACAGCGTTTTTTTTTTTTTTCTTAGTGTTAACATAAAATGGTGGTGTGCTGCATCATGTGAATAATGATGTTTTGTTTTTGAGGAAATACTTTAGTTACACTTTAAAGTTTTCGATACTGTTTGAAAATCATTAAAGTTTAATTTCTAGAGTAATTTTCCATTTGAATCACAAAGCTACTGTGAAAAAAATCACAAAAACACTTGATAGTCTTCTTCCCTACACTTCATATCCCTCAGTTACACTAGCAGAATAATAATTTGAAGGGGGTTTGCTATTACTAAAATGGAACTAGAGGGAGTGATTAATCACTTGACAGCGATTTCAAGGTACCACTTCTAACAGTGTGTGTAACGGAAACTTGTCCGTTTGCAGCTTCACACATGATCTCAGCCTGTTGTGTGACCTCCTCTATCAGGCACGGTTTCCATCTCCTAAATAAAGCAGAGGTGTCCTCCAGAGGCCATTCAGCTTTTGATAGAATATTAGAATCCTGTGTTAACAAGTTTGTGAGAATCTAGAATGTATCTCCCAGGCAGGAGGCAAGGGACTTTAAGAGTTGTCAGAGAAACTATGTAGAGTTGTCAAGTTTTAAAGAAACTATTTGACACCTCTGATTCACTGACTGACATTGTAGAAAGTCACCCATCTCTGAGCCTGTTTCAATACTTGCAAAATGGGAGAACTGGCCTGTAGAATGATAAATGAAAAAGTTGTCTCCGTAGGAATGGATGGATGTGTTTTAGAAAGAGTCACTTTGATTTCAGCAAAAAATTTGTTTGAACATTCATTGATTGGAAGAGACTGATCATTTGTTGGTTGGAAGAGGGTGATCCCAATAGTCTTTGAACTTAACATGTTTATTAATTAAATTAGTCATTGTTCCGAACCAAATGTTACTAAGATAGTTTATTATTCAGTCTGTCACCTTAAAGAAAAACAATTTAGACCTCACCTCTATCACATAGTCATTTAACTTATGTTTAGTTTCACATGACAATTAAAATATGATGGATAAGCATGCAGTACCCTAATTTAATTCAGAGATGCCTCAGCTGCAAGCTGCAGCTCCATATCTATTTACCTTCTTGATCTTATCAAATATGACACCACAGAGATCAGATTTAATTACCATTTTTCTCTTACTGCTTATTCATTGACAGATTTATTACCTTCAATATT
Source organism: Bos taurus (assembly GCF_002263795.3). Classification (NCBI taxonomy): domain Eukaryota; kingdom Metazoa; phylum Chordata; class Mammalia; order Artiodactyla; family Bovidae; genus Bos; species Bos taurus. Next base: position 29,570,658 of record NC_037333.1, on the reverse strand, counting down.
TAATGTTACAGAATATTTTGGATTGATTATTCCAACAAAATTTGAGTTTTTAAAGCATCAAACACTTCATATGTAAACTGTAATAATGAGACTAATATAAATGTTGTTAATAAAATTTAACCTAATTTAATGTATTTGTTGCCACAAAATAGGAATTTGTGACACAATTTCTCTCTTATATAACATTATAATCTTACTAATGTAGTTTTGCACTTAAAATATACTTCATGTCTTAGGCAAAAGTGCTAAAAATAAAAGTTATAGAAGTAATCTTATTTAAGAGTGATAATTGTAAATAAGCTTCCTAAATGATTTTAAGATCATTTGATTTTCTTTGACATTGTATTGCATTTGTATTGAAGGTTTGGGTGATCATTTATTATAAATATTATAAATAATTGTGCTCAGAATCTTTAAGAAGTTAGAGGAATATTTAAATGGTGTTAATGCAAGATGTAGTTTATATAATATTCTTTAATATTCTTTTTCCCCCCACAATAAATAATAAGGTGAAAAAAAAATCATTCAGGCTATGGATAACATAAAATCTTCTTTGAAGAAATTTTATGAGTCATCTTTACAAAGTATTTGGGGGAGAATTAGGTTCACTTAAAAAATATAATTTGCATTCAGTGTCTTGCTAGCTGTAATTTTAGCTAACTTGTTTTTTATAACTTTATCTCTACTCATACTGATTTTTCAGATCTGTTTTTATTTTCATCTGATATTTAATTCAATAATTTTTTTTCCAAATGAACAACTTTTCATTGAGGTATCATTGATTTTCAGTGTTGTGTCCGTCTCAGGTGTGTAGCAAAGTGATTCAGTTATATATGTGTATTTTTTCAGACTTTTCTCGTGGATTTTTGCAAGATACTGAATACAGTTCTCGGTGCCATACAGTAGGTCCTTATTGTTTACTTTATATATATTAGTGTGTTTCTGTTAATCACAAACTCTTAACTTATTTCTCCCCCACCTCTTCTCCTTTGGTAACTGGAGGTTTATTTTCTGTAACTGTGAGTCTATTTCTGTTTTGTACATAGATTCATTTGTGTCATTTTTTACATTATACATATAATTACTATCCTATGATATTTGTCTTTCTCTGATTTGCTTCAGTTACTATTATAATCTCTAGCTCCATCCATGTTGCTGAAGAAGGCATTATTTCATTCTTTTTCATAGCTGAGTAATAATCCACTGTATGTTTATACCACGTTTTCTTGACTCATTCATCTTTATTCATTCATAGACATGTCCTGGTTATAAATACTGCTGCTGTGAACATTGCAGTGGATGTATCTTCTTGAGTTAGAGTTTTCATTGTTTGTGGATATATGGCCTAAATGAATAACTTTATATGATATATTTGAATATGAAAACAATCTGCTGTCTGTAGTACATTTGGGAAATGCAGACAATAAAAAGAAAATAGGTTTGTTCATTAGTTTCATCATCTCGGGTAACCATGGATGTCATATTGGTTCATTTCTTTCCATTACTTATTTATTCTAGGTGTGTGCATACATCCATGCGTTTTCATAAGTGTCTTGTAGACAGGCATACTACCCTCTCCATGGTGGGATGGGAGATATTATTGCAGTTATCTGCCTCTGGCCGTTCTTTGACCACACCTTTACAGCCCTCTTACATTTAAAAAATGCTTATGTTTGTCATCAAAGCCCTCCTCCCCCAAGTAAGCTTCATTCCATCCTGCATTACCTTGGAGTCTAGGATCTTGTCTTGTAAATCAAATCCAGGTGCAGATGAGGCTCCTTGAGTAAGGCTTCAAGTATTGAAAATTCTTGAACTAGAGGATTTTCTGAAAAACTTTGAACTAAAGATGTAAGTTATCTGCCCTTTATGTAGCCAACATTTTATGGTATGACAGGCACAGGAAAATTCTGTGGTCCCACCTGTTCAAAGACAGAGAACTGAGAAGCTGCTGTATTCCACAGCAGATATCAAACCCAGATGGTCTTGCTGTCATTTGCTTAAGTTGGGGCTCAGTCTTTTTCTGGGAATTGTCCTCCTGACTCTTGATTCTTCTCACTATGTCTGTTTTTCCATCGTCTGAATTGTCATTCTTTTTCCAAAAAAACATGGCCTGAATTTGTTGCTGACAAGTTTTCTCAAGCTTCTACCTGTGCATGAAAGTTTGGGGTCCAAAATCCACTTTTTATTTTGTGGTGTTTTTGTTTGCTTTTAGCTCCAAATTTGCTAAGAAATTTTTAGAGTTTCTTATATGTTAATTTATAATTCACTCTGTTAGCAAAAGCCACACTCCCCAAATTTCTGAGATAATTGCTCTTTTACCAGAGGTTTCCTATGTGATGTGATAACACCCTTACTTTTTTTTTAATTGAAGTATAATTGACTTACAATATTATGTTAGTCTCGGGTATACAGCATAGTAATTTGATATTTTAATAGATTATACTCCATATAAATTATTATTGACTGTTGCTTTATTCCCTGCACTGAACATTGCATCCTTGTATCTTATTTTATACCCAGTAACTCGTGGGACTTCCCTGGTGCCTCAGATGGTAAATAATCTGCCTGCAATGCAGGAGACCTGGGTTCAGTCCCTGGGTTGGGAAGATCCTCTGGAGAAGAGAATGGCCACCCACTCCAGTATTCTTGCCTGAGAAATCCCATGGAAAGAGGAACCTGGCGGGCTACCATCCACGGGGTCGCAAGGAGTTGGACACGACTGAAGAACTGACACTAAAAACTTGTACCTCTTAACCCCTTACCCCGACTTTGCCCCCCAACCCCATTCCCAATCTTAAAATGCTTAGTAGTCCTGTTGCTTAGAGGAGAAAGTTGTCTTCTGTTCCCTTAACATCCTTAGAAGTTGTTTTATCTACTTTAAAGAATCTATGAGGCAACCATCTTGATATTGCTGAAATTTTGATACAGAGTGTTTATAGTCACATGCTTACCTTTACTTGTAGACCAGATTTTTCTGACATCACCTGGCATTTTATCTTTTCCCTGAGGCTCCCTTTTATTTTGCTCTCTGAAGCGATAGGAAATGAAAAATAGTTCTATTTTCAAACCTAGAAAGTTTGGTCTTATTTTTAATAGTTCCTCCAAATTTTGCTGAAAACCAAATAGTTCCTTTTTGAACTCATCCGTCTCTGGCAGCATCACGTCCTAAGGAACAAAGGGGAGGTACGTGCTCCTTTCAGTATGCTGTTCAGAAGTCTCCTTAAATTAATTCCTTGGCGTTCATTAGGTACATTTTCTATTTTTTTACCTCAGTGTGGGCAATCGTATTTTGCTAAATGTCCTTCAACCACTTAGCAAGAATCTGCTTTTCTCTGCCTTCAGAAAACATACCTCTTGTTTCTCTGGGGCCCTCACAGTCAAAACTCTTTGCGGCACATCAAGGTGTCATTGACAGTCTCATTCTGGCTTCCATCTGCTGTCTGGTCTAAAAGTCAGTACCATCAGTTTTGAGTTCACTTCCCTTTATTGTGCTACTTTCACTTCTGATATCAAAGTATGTTCTAGTTACATATTGCTTTCTAACAAAGAACTATAAAACACAGTGGCTTGAGACAGTAAAAACCAATGTTATCTCCTGCTTTCTGTGGGCCAGAATTCTGGGCAGAGCTCAGATAGGTGGTTCTGACTCCGTTTCTCTTGAATTTGAAGTCTTTGGTGTCTGGAGCCAAAATAGTGGGAGGCTGAAGCAGCTGAAGGTGTGGTCCAGGCATGTCTCTATTCATGTAGTCTTAAGGACTCTGTGAGTTCCCCCCGTTGGCAGTTTGGTCTTTTAGCATCATGTCCCCTGCGTAGTCAGACTGCTAAAGTAGTAGCCGGAGGCTTCAAGAACGTGGGTTCTGATGAGTCAGATGAGGGTCGGACCATATTTTAATCTCCTGGTCTTGAAGCACACAGTGTCACTTTGACTATAGTCGTCAGCTCATCCAGATTCAAGGAGAATTTAGACCTCGCCTCTCAATGGGATATAAGAAGAGCATTTGGGATAGGAGATATTGTTGTGGCCATTGTTTGAAAATGAAATCTACTGTGCTCTGTATCCAGTCTTTACAGGTCAGCTTCAAAATTTATGGAATATAGATATAGATGTTGTTAGAAATATTGATAGAACCTTTTATGTATGAAAAAAAAAACACTTAACATCCTTGCTTTCATCCTCAAATTTTGCTATTTAAACATTCATTGAATTTTTAGTTATAGCATTTAATGGGGATCTAAATTTAATGTTTTTCTCTTGACTAAGCCAAAATTAGGATTGTGGGTGGTACGTGTTTTAAGTTGTATCAAGTTCTTAGGCATGCAGAGTTTATGAATAGTAATAGTTTTAACTGGCCAGTTGTTGAAACCTTGTGGTTTTGTAAAAGAAGAAAAATGTTTCCTAAAAATTAAGAAAAATTACATTTCTTCCTACAACCTAGCTCTGCAGAAGAACGGACAGATTGTCACAGTAATTCTTAAAATTAATCTTTTGAAATCCTCAGAACATATGGTTGAACTTCATGAATATGAGCTGTGAGCTCTTCCATTAAAGGCGGTGAGCATGCAGCTGCCAGCATCTCCTTTCTTCTTGGTCGCATCAGCTTAGTTTGTCTTCTGTCACTCCATAACTGAGCCACATGTGCTTTGGAAAATTTTGGACTGTTTCGGATGTTTAGTCTGCATGGGCTGCACCCTGTCCCTGCATCTGATTACTTCAGCTCTCGTTCTGCTTTCAGCAGCAGTGCTGTCCAGCCAGCTTTTGTAGGAGTGCCAGGCCTGCAGTAGCTTGTGAAAGCCGAGGACCAGAAAACTGCGAGCTCTGTGAAACTCGACCGTGTCTTCACAGAACTCCTAAGAACCAGTTCTACTTAGCCCTCTTAAATGGATCTAAGGTGATATAAAATGAATAAAAAATACCAGAATGAAGTATCACAGTTGATTGCAATTATTATACCGAGGAAAAAGTATAGCACTTTTAAGCAATCAACGTGGCTTATCGACAGTGAAAATTCAGTATCATAAAAACAAAGGTAGCGTTGCGTGCATGCCAGGTCGCTTCAGTTGTGTCCCACTTTTTGCAACCTCATGGACGGTAGCCCACTAGGCTCTGTGCTTAGGATTCTCCAGGCAAAAATACTGGAGTGGGTTGCCATTTCCTTCTCCAAGGTAGCATTGCTTAGTGAAATATTACCTGTAATTTGAATGATCTTTCAAAATATATTCAAAATGTGTATAAGTTCTAACATAGGATTGCATATTACATGTCATAGTTATAATTTTGCCTCAGCAATTCACCCTGAGTAAGTTTCTCTGTGATATAAATTCCAGCAAGCAACCTAGTAGAGTCGATTTGGTCATTTAATATCAACCAGATTTTTAAGACTATTGAATTGTATTTCAAACAAAAGAATTCAGATCATTAGGTAAGTAGTAATCCTATAAAAGCAACAAATGACAAAATAATATGACAGCATTGAAAACTGGGTCATAAAGTAACATAAAAGTAACATGAGATAAGAAAATAATTGGAATGTCAGATTGTGATAAATATTTTCAGCTCATTTCAATTAATTCACTTAGCATTTAATTGTATTATGAAGGGTATTAACAGTTTAATATTATGACTTATTCATGAAAATTGAACTTATTCATTTAAAGTTGAAATGCATATGTTCCATTTAATAGTCTCCTACTCAAATTTTACAAGTTATTATTATTTTTTTTTTTTTCTGAGCAAGTCGGTAACTCATTGATTGTCAGAGTAGTGACTGTGTTAGGCTTATGTGTTCACCATTATGCAAGATCAGATGAACTGAAATTTATTAATAATTTTAGAACAATCTTTTTGGGCCTTTATATTTTTTGCCTACTTCCCCTCCTACCCATCTGCACACTGCTTTACAAATCTTCTTATGCCACATGGATTCTTAAAGCCGCTCACTGGTTTCTCATTGCCAGGAGGATGACAGATATAAAAGCCCAGGCCCTCCATGATTAGCTTCTTCCTCACTTTCTTGCCTTGTCTCCTGCTTCTCCCTCCACTGCAGCCTCTGCTCCATCCACAGAGACTGCTTGTCATTTTTTGCACAGACTGTACTATCTCTCACAGCTCTGCCTCTTTTGGGATGGATCCATCTCTGCCTGTTTTCCTAGACTAATTCTACTCACCCCATTTAGGCTTTCCTTTCCTTCCCAATGAATTAAGTGCTCTTTTGGGATGGATCCATCTCTGCCTCTTTTCCTAGACTAATTCTACTCACCCCATTTAGGCTTAGTTCCATGACTACCTTTCCTTCCCAATGAATTAAGCGCTTATATTTTTTCACTTACATACAGCTCTTACATTGGTTTTATTACTATACATTATAGCTTTTGCCGGTGTGCTACTTGGAGACTGGACTTGTGTCATACTTAGGTTTATGTTATCGATGGCGGGCATATATTAGATATTCAAATTTGTTTACTGAAGGAGTGAATGATTGAACGAATTTATGGTGCATTTTATTTTTCATTTACATCTGCAGTCTTAAATCATCGAATCCTCTTTTTCAATGGGTCTCTTTTCTTGCTGGGAGCATAGCAGTACCTCTCATTTCACATTTCAGCTTTTTCACATTTTTTTCATATTCCTCACTTTTTTGTCCTTTTACCAAGGAGGAGAGAGTGGTAGGCACCAGGGCCTGTCATTGGTAATGTATATTTGCAGCTCCTTCCAGCACTTGGCTGCTTTATGTGTCTTACCTTCAGTAGTGGGAGGCTGATAAGTCTGCGTTATTTCATTAATTAGGTGTTTGTCTAACACCACAAAGGATGGTACTGTGAATGTGCAAAAGTGCATAAACATAGCTCTTGATGTCAATTAATGTATTGTCTACTAGAAAAAAGGAGACAGATACTTAATACAAGATGGGGATGCTGTGGGTTTTCATAAAGGTATAGAAAGAATGCACAGGCTATTTTGAGATAGGTTAACTCAGCTAGCTTTATCAGATAGAACTTAAAGAAGATAGGGTTGAATAGAAGTTGTCATTTCTTTTGACTCGCATACTGTGAATTCCATACAGATGGACTGTGCAGAAAATTTATCTACTGTCTTGAAATTCCTTTAAAGAAAAATTGGTGGTAGTACAGTACTTACATATGCAATTTTGATGAAATATTGTCTTGGGTAGGCAAATTGAGAAATATCTTAAGTTTATTTCCTATGGAGGGGTTGACTTTTTAAATAAAATTCCTTCATGTAGGTCATGTATTTTAATGTCCTCATGAAACTGGAGGAGATGGTATCTCAGCAGAGCTTGTAGGACTGTAGAGCCACATGATAGTTGAGTCAGTTTTAGCTGATTGGTTTGCCTGCCTGAAATGGGACCAGGACTTGATTGCTTTTGCTTTTCTTTAATTTTGGTACCTTAGTTTATGCATAATTATTAGCTGTTACAAAATAAGAACTTAGGTTGACACTAAGAGCTGGAAAATGAGACATTTGATGACTGTTAGGAAACTTTATTCTCTGTTAAATGCAGTCCAAAAAAAGGTGTTCTAGTGTTTATTTGAAAATAGAGATGCCATCTGCACCTGATTAATATGTCTAAATATTTTAACCCATGATGAGTTTCTCAGGTTACAGCAGTTCTAAATAAATCCCATTTCTCCTCAAAGGTTATTTTCCAATGCAGTGCTGGTGAGCAAACTCTTAGCAGAATTATATACTACAAAATGATGTGCCATTTACAGTGGATGGGACATGTGGTCTGCACTAGAGAACTCCCACGGTTAATGCTACAAATAGTCAAAAAGAATAATGTAAGGAAAATTCAGAAACCATCTCCAATGTTTTGTGTATCATTTTTTTTCTTCAGAGACACAAAGTTATTCACAGATTATAAGCAAACATATTCTAGGATTTACAGGGAGAATTACATTAAAGCAATGAATCAGGAAATGGGTATAACTGAGTGGGGCATTACCCAAAGAACCATTATTCACCTAAATTATTTGAATTTCTAGAGGTACCTGTTTCAATAATTGCTTTCATTTTTATTGTTCTTTAGAAGAATTTGCTTAGGAAACTAATGTATTCTTAAGGCCTATTGTTTCTTTTCCCCAGGTATCCAGATAGAAATTAGACATTTAAGTGCATGACAGAAATTTCAGCTCACATTTAATCTTCCAATGAGTGTTTATGTAATTAGAATCTTTCCATGGCTTAAGTTAGTGCTTTCGCTGGGTGGCATATCAGAATCCCATGGAGGGTTTCAGAGAACACTTGATCACTGGTTCCTGCTTCAGTGATAGGTCTCGGATGTGGCCTAGGCATTTGGATTTTTAAAAGCATTACAGGTGATTCTCATGCGCAGTACAGTTTAAGAACCACTGGCCTAAAACACCTACATCATTCAGTGCTAATTATTTAACTTCATTGTGTATCTCTGCCCACCTCCCCCAACGTTTTTCGTGTTTGTCATTTTTGTTGTTATTGTTGTTTTTTTGTCATTTGAAAGCCAAGGATTGTTCTTACCCTGGGATCTTTCCATTAGCAGTTCCGCCCTCCTGGAATGCTCTTCCTACAGATCCTTATATGGTTTATCTCCTTCTCATCTTTCAGGTCTCAGCTCCATGGGCTCTTCAGGCAAAGCTTTTCTTCATTCCCCGTCTCCAAAGCTTTCTTTTCCCCAGCATTGTCATGTTATTCTGTTGTATTGTTGCCATTCTGAAGGGACCATGAGATGTTTCATTCATTTGTTAGTCCTCTCCACCCCCAACTATAAGGTAAACCCCAGGTATGTCTGGTTCACCATCATATTCCCAGCATTAAAAGCCAAGCCTGTCATCCAGCAGTTCCTTGATAAATATTGTTTGAATAAGTGAATTAAAATGTCAATAGAAAAAATATTGTGGGAATATGGCTCCCTGGAATATGCCTCCTGACTCATTTGAAAAGACCCTGATGCTGGGAAAGATTGAAGGTGGGAAGAGAAGGGGACAACAGAGGATGAGATGGTTGGATGCCATCACTGACTCAATGAACATGAGTTTGAGTACACTCCAGGGGTTGGTGATGAACAGGGAAGCCTGGTGTGCTGCAGTCCATGGGGTCGCCAAGAGTCAGACACGACTGAGCGACTGAACTGAACTGATGGCTCAAGCGGTAAAGAATTCTGCGTGCAAGGAGACCTGTGTGAGCCCTGGATCTGGCAGATCCTCTGGAAGTGGAGATGAAACCCACTCCAGTATTCTTGCCTGGAAAATTCCGTGGACAGAGGAGCCTGGTGAGCTACAGTCCATGGAGTTGCAAAAAAGCTGGACAAGACGGAGCGACTAACACGGCTACTCTAGTACTATACGTAATTATCTTTTCCTCTCCAAAAACAAAACCTAATATGGGATCACATTTTAAAAATTAGAAGAAAGTTTGAAGATGAAATTAGTGAAAATGTCAACAGGCAGAGAAGAAATAAACCTTGACATTTGCCCCACCCCCACCCCCCTAGTACTGAAACCTCTGGGTCAGTGATATTAAGACTGGGCTATTTATTACTACTGGAGGCTCTCATTGCGTGGCTGTACTTTGCGTCTTAACCATCATCCCAAAGTGCCACACATGTGAAATCTTCACATACTTTCTTCTATTACTTCATATAGTTTACTTCTATTAGAGGAGCTCTCTGATAGCACCTCCTCCTCCATAAAGCCTTCCCTGAGCTCAGTCTCCACGAAGAGCTGGTTTCCTGTGTTCTGCTTGCTTGCCTCAGGCTGTCGCCAGGCTGTGTTATAAAGATCTGTCACCAGTCCCTGTCTCCCTCACCAGCTTCCCTGAGAGCACTGATTGTGCTATAGTACCAAGCCCATCACTGGTTCTCAGCAAGTGTTATGTTGAATGAAAGCATAAATAAATACAAAATACTCCACAAGAAGCATTACAACTGCCAATTAAAATTATACAATGGATTTGTCAGGAATATAAGTAAGTTCAAGTGGTTTTTAATAGAATAAAGCAATAAATAAGGGTATTCTAGGCCAACTTGGGGGTGTGATGTTATGCACAGTTAGGAAATTAAGAAAACATTCTTGGTGCCAATAAGTCTGAGCACAGGCTTCCAACTGATACGGGGCTTGTCATCTATACAAGGTTTTCATCACTCACTTGGGACTTTTATACATTATTTACCCTTTATGATAAACTTCGTTTCAATAGCTGCTATTCAGATGGATGCATTTTCCAGTAACACCTGATATGCATTTTAAAATGTAGCTTTTAATTGGTATTGATTGCCAGTAAACCCAATGATAACTTTCTTCAGTGTATTTTGAACTTCATTATTCTGCCCAATAGAAAATGGAGCAATCTTTGGGCATATAAATATTTAAAATTCTCTAGGTAGATCCCTGTTAGTTCCATGGTATCATTGTTATCATTTTAGTTTTTGAATACTTCTTAGGGTCACTCTTTCAGACTGTATCCCACTTCAAAATTGCTATCACTATGCATAAGTTTACCAGAAAGCTAGATTTTTTAAAAAGGAAAATCATGTAATTGGAGTGAACATTTTCAACAGCATTGTGGAATTGTTCATTGCCTCATTTTATGTCACAAAGATGATAAAACAGAGAAGTGAACACTCAGGACAGAAATGCCATCAGGTCCCCACAGACCATCCTTAAGTGCAGTGTTATCACTACTTTGTTGCTGGCAGACTCCAGATTGGTACTTGCTTTTCCTTTCTGCTTTTAGGAGGAAGCACTAAATTTGTCACACTTCTAAAAATGAGACAAGCAAGAAGGAGTAAGGAGTTTTAATATCAGCCTTACAGCACCCAAAGAAGTTTGTTTGTTTGTTTGTTTATCTTTTTTTTTTAATTTTTGAGTTTGCATCCCCACATAGTTGGATCTAGTTCTATTATACCAGCTCAAATATTACTCTGATGAAATTTAGGGTTCAGAGAATTTTGTTTGTTCTTGAAAAGATACAGAAACTTGTAAATGCTGCTTCACAGGGCATTTCTAGTGAACACTTGGTTTGGTGTGTTAGGTGAGTGTAACATGGGATTTGTGTTGTGGGCAAAAGGGAAATGAAACCTAAAGGATAAGGCCAGGTCGAGATGGCTGAGTGGCCTCTGTTCTGTGCTGAAGGCTTGAATCCTCTGTCGGCAAGATGAGGTGTTGAAATTTTGTAACCCGTGGAAGCAGTGTAGAAGACGGACGGAGGAGGCAGAGTGGTGACAGGAGAGTCGATGGTGAGTCTTTCAGTGTTTAAGGTTACATAAAAGCTAGACCTGAATTTTGGTAGGAACAGAGGGAAGGGTAGGAGGCATGAACTTGAGAGGTATTCCAAAGCTAGACAGAGTAGTAACTAATTAGAATTGGGGGAGAACAGAAGTAGAACACTGAAATTTTTGCTGAGTAATGGTACTGTCATTACCCAAGTCATGGGGGGGGGGTGTGTGTGTGTGTGTGTGTGTGTGTATGTTGCCATTATTAAAAAAAATATATATTTGCCTCAAACTGGAATACTTCAGTTTATCCATTAGGTGTTATTATTTTTTTCAATAGGAAAATCCATACTGAGGGAGGGTCCCTCAGGTGTTGTTAAAATGTGTAGTAATACAGGCCAAGGGTTTAATATGAAAAGTCCCAAATTCAGTTTCTGTCTATATTTCTTTAAAATGTTGGCACATTGGGCTGTTCCTTGCCTACTTTGGATTTCCATTTTTGCTTATGTAAAGTAGGAATTTTTTCTCATTGGCTTATCCTAATGGTCAAATGAGAAAGCATATGAAGAAAGACTCCTTAAAAACATGCCGTATAAATGTGAGTCAATAGATTTGTACAGAGTTGGCCAGCAAGAGGGGGAATACCCCATCAATATGGGTCCATGCCCTGAGCGGGGTCTGAGTTCCTGTACTTCTGAAGTGTTCCTTTATGTTCTTCACTGATGTGATTTAAGTATCCGAAATGAGTGGCAGTTTGTATATGCTTTTTCAAAGATGGATAGTTATACAAAGCAGTTATTTTAATTTAACGGTTCAATACATATTCTCTTCATAATAAAATAGAAATATAATCAGGTTGATTCCTAAATTGATGTGCTGTTTTTTAACATTATTTCATTTCTTCAGTGGATTATGAAAGAATATAAGGATATTCTTTCTTTACCTTTTCTATGCGCATGTAGAAGTCATGTCCAACTCTTTGTGACCCCATGGACTGTAGCCCGCCAGACTCTTCTGTCCATGGGATTCTCCAGGGAAGAATACTGGAGTGGGTTGCCATGCCCTCCTCCAGGAGGTCTTCCTGACCCAGGGATTGAACCCAGGTCTCCTGCATTGCAGGCATATTCTTTATCATCTGAACTAGCAGGGGAGCTCGTTTTTACTTTTACCTCCCACCTATCCTCAACCTAGTTCCAGCTCTGATCTTGGCCAATGTAAGCTGAATACCAGGATGAAGCAAATTAGAGGAAGGGAAAAAGCACCTCAAAGGGCACTCCTGTGCAGTTTTCACCTATTCCAAAGTAGTCTAATGAAATCAGAGCTTACAGAAACTAGAAAGATTGCTTTAGTTCACCTCAAAGTTTATTTAACTTACTGTTGGAAATATATATGACAATATTCAGATCCACTAAAATACAGAAGTAAAAGTAAGATTTAAAATATTTTCGTCTTTCTTTCTGCATTACTCTGTATTTACTTTTGACAATGCATTTCAAGAGAATTTCAAGCCCTGTCAAGCAGGACAGCCAATAGAAACAACCCCATTTTATGTGTAAACCAAACGAGAGTAATAGATATATCATTCATTTCTTGTTAAAATTGGTTGGCATTATTGTTTTCTTCCTATTTCTTCTCCTTTTTTTGAGACATATTTTGATTAGAAAAATGTGGCATTAAAGTGAATAATGATATTCTTTGGCTTTACAAATTTAAGTCTTGCATATGAGAACAGATAGATCATATAGCAGTAAAATAAACCAGTGATGTTTTTATATTCTTTTATGAATTTTAATAATTCTTTTGTGAGATTTAACATATATTCCTATTTTCCATGCCCGTTTAATTATTCAGTGATGCTTTTATGACTTACTGTTGTGTGATTAATAGTAACAAAGGTCAGCTTAAATGTGGTAGATAGGTATTTCCCTCCTCCACTGAACTGATTTTTGCTGAATTCTTCCTGGCTGGGATTTCTCCTTTTCCATCCTAAGGAATGCATGGTGGTAGCTTGTCTTACTGAGTTCCTCAATCTCTCCTGCTCTCCTTATCTGACAGAAATCCTTCTGGTAGGGGCGATTTTAGGATCGCCTTGCCTCTCCTGTCTTGGAGGGGGCGCTTAGTTCTTTCTCAGGATATCTGTTCCTCTGTTCAACAAAATATACTCTAGTTGTTTCTAGAAATGTTCCATTAAATTAACATCACATTGCTAATTATGGATATCTGTATGAATAAAAAGATCCTCAAATGAATTGTCCTTGAAAAAGCAACAAAAACTGAGAGTTGAGATCTTTTTGGTGACAGAAAACCTTTGTTTCCAGTGTTGGGTGATCATCTGAAATATTAGAACTACTCAGCAATTAATGGAATTAATAATTCTCAAAGATTCTTACTGTTAGATAGACAATCTAATTTTCATTTTGAACTGATTTTAGAGAAATTTGAATTAGTGAAGTTAATTCCTTAAATTTAAGAAATATTAAAGCTATGTAATGATTGTAAGACCTGTACACTTTTGTAAGAGTAGAAAATTCCTGAAATTATATTGCAAATAAATATTATATTTCCAATATTTTTGAAATTGTCCTTACTGTTATATAAATATATATGCCATTAAGAGGAAAACAAATGGAAATACTGGTATGTAGCTGAGAACTCAGCTATTAATATTAATCATGAAGAGAGACATTAGTATAGTTTTATATGAGACCAATTAGCAACAACTACAAGAATAACTCGATAATCTTGATGTTTTTCACTCTTTATTGTTACTTTTTTTTGTTAAATGTTATTGAGCTTTTTTATTGATTATGGTTATATGTGTTCCATGCACTATGAATTTCAAAACAATTTCTATTTATAAGTGATACAATGTTTAGTTTGTCATTTGTTTGATGTCAAATACAAATTTAAAAGGACTTCTATTCTTTGCTCTATCATTTTTCTGCTTCATATTTTTCCCCTTTTAAGTTTATATACAGCATTGTTCTGATTGAAAGAGCCTTTTTTATTAATTATGTAGTCAATACCTTCAACTAATAATGGATAGGTACTTAGAATAAACTGGCAGCAGTAAAGGTTAGTAGACCTATGTATGATTTTCCTGTGGGGTCCCGGGAGCCCAAAGTATTTATTACATGAGAACAAAGAACCTTAGAGTTAAAGGTAAGTGACTTTCTTTATAATATGACTAATAGGAGACCTGTGTTCATTGGAAGGAGTGATGCTGAAGCTGAAACTCCAGTACTTTGGCCACCTCATGCAAAGAGTTGACTCATTGGAAAGGACTCTGATGCTGGGAGGGATTGGGGGCAGGAGGAGAAGGGGATGACAGAGGATGAGATGGCTGGATGGCATCACTGACTTGATGGACGTGAGTCTGAGTGAACTCCGGGAGTTGGTGATGGACAGGGAGGCCTGGCGTGCTGCGATTCATGGGGTCGCAAAGAGTCGGACACGACTGAGCGACTGATCTGAACTGAAAGGAAAAACAAGGAGAAAACCATCCATAGTTTGTTTCTAACCAGGCATATTATAGAATCAGTTTTCTTTCTCTTCAATCTTTTACATGGAAAGTCACATATTTCCTCGGTACTTTTGAAAAATCATGGCCAATTTGGATTACTAATATTTTCCTAGAACCCATTGCCCCTGAGGAGTGTGTCATTCTTTATGGTGTTGAGTAAATTTGTAGCCTTCATGATTAAGTTTGTCAGCAATGTATTTTAAGGTCGTTCATTTCTTAATCAATTTTTTGCTTTTTCTCCACGTCTAACCTCAAGGAAGCATTAAAGTATTCATATAACAGGATTACAGTTCCAGTTTCCTAGCACTTATCTAATAGAGTACTTAATTATTACCAAATTGAAAATACTAATATAGGTATTCATCATAATACTGAACAGAGGGTTAGTACATATTCTTTGTCATTACAAATTTTAAAAGTTTCTTTACTAAAAATTCTGTTGAAAATGCAGAGGAATTCAAATTATTAGTTTAAAAATGGAAGCAATATACGAATAAATCACATGTCTAATCCCTAATCTTTCATTTGTTGATTAGTTTGTTCATTTATTCAGCTAAGAAGTAAGTGATCATGTCTGTGTCACATATAACTTGAAAATATGCCTTAAGCTTTATTCGGTCCTGAGCTTTTTTGAAATTGTATTTACTGAAAAGAGTAAATGTTCAAAAGGCCAAGAAGCACACGAAAAGATAGTGAACGTTTTGTCATTAGGGAAATGGAAATTAAAATCACAATGAGATTGTGCTTTATACTTAGTGTTGCTGTAATAAAGATAGTTGATTACAGGTGTTTATAGGAATGTGGAGAAATTGGAACCCTCATACTTTGCTGGTGGGGATGTAAATGGTGCAGTCACTTTGAAAAGCTAAAAGTGAAAGTGAAGTTGGTCAGTTGTGTCCGACTCTTTGCAGTCCCATCGACTGTAGCCTTGCAGGCTTCTCTGTCCATGAGATTTTCCAGGCAAGGGTACCGGAGTGGGTTGCCATTTCCTTCTCCAGGAGATCTTCCTGACCCAGGGATCAAACCTGGATCTCCTGCGTTGCAGGCAGACACTTTACTCTCTGAGCCACCAGGGTAGTAGTCACTTCAGAAAACAATTTGACAGTTCTTTATGTTGTTAAACATAAAATTACCATATTACTTAGCAGTTTCACTCTTGCTGTTTACCCACGAGAAATGAAAATGTAAGTTCACCCAAAAACTTGTACATGAAATTTCATAGCAGCATTTTTCATAATAGCTCAAAAATGGGGACAACCCAAATGTCCATCAGCTAATGAGTGGATAAATAAAAAGCGTATTTTAGACAGTAAAGTATTATGACACAGTAAAAAGAAGTGAAGTACTGATACTCAGATCAGAGGTACTATATGAAACTCATCTTTTTGATGAGGAAACTAAGGTTATATAACTTGTAACTTGAGAAAGATGAAAACTCAAGTCAGCTTGACTTTAGAACACTCAGTCTCTACACTGTGATGAGTGGTTTGTTGTTTTAAATCATTATCCCCACCTGTCTTTCTCTTCTTTTATTGTAGCCAAACTTTTTGTAAGAGTGATCCTACTCAATGTCTCATTTTAATTGCTTACCTTTCTTCTCCTGTGGAAACAGTTTAGCCACCATTGATCTTTCTTTCTTTTTAAATACCTGCTTTATTGAAATATAATTCATATACCATTAAAAGTATCCTTGTAAAATGTGCAGTTCAGAGATGTTTAGTATCACAGTGCTGTCTGAGGGCTGTGTATTATGGGTTGTTTTTAATTACTTTAATGTTGGATCTTTCTGTGGTATTTGGATTTGCTGACCTCTCCCTCCAGAATATTCCTTCCTCATTCACTCTGGGTCCCATTCTCTCATTCTTCCCCTACTTAACATTCATAATTGTTTTATGGTCGTTATGGACTTTTCTTCCTTGACCCATTTCTTCAGTGTGGATTTTGGGTGTCTTATAATCACTAAGAGGCCTTGTGACTTCAGGAACCACTTGTATTGGTATATGGCTCACAAGTGCCTATTTCAGTCATTTATACCATACATATTTATTGTGCATTTATTGTGTGCAAGGCTCAATTTAGGCCCTTGAAATGTGTGCTATCATTGAATTTGCATTCTGTTGGAAAGAGATTTGTCTTTTCCAGAATGTCATATATTTGAAATCATACATACATCGTTCTCTTCAGACTGGCTTCTTTAACTTCAGTTCATTTCAGTCGGTCAGTCGTGTCTGACTCTTTGTGACCCCATGAATCGCAGCATGCCAGGCCTCCCTGTCCATCACCAACTCCCGGAGTTCACTCAGACTCACGTCCATCGAGTCAGTGATGCCATCCAGCCATCTCATCCTCTGTCGTCCCCTTCTCCTCCTGCCCCCAATCCCTCCCAGCATCAGAGTCTTTTCCAATGAGTCAACTCTTTGCATGAGGTGGCCAAAGTACTAGAGTTTCAGCTTTAGCATCATTCCTTCCAAAGAAATCCCAGGGCTGATCTCCTTCAGAATGGACTGGTTGGATCTCCTTGCAGTCCAAGGGACCCTCAAGAGTCTTCTCCAACACCACAGTTCAAAAGCATCAATTCTTTGGCACTCAGCCTTCTTCACAGTCCAACTCTCACATCCGTACATGACCACAGGAAAAACCATAGCCTTGACTAGATGAACCTTTGTTGGCAAAGTAATGTCTCTGCTTTTGAATATGCTATCTAGGTTGGTAATAAATTTTCTTCCAAGGAGTAAGCATCTTTTAATTTCATGGCTGCAGTCACCATCTGCAGTGATTTTGGAGCTCCCAAAAATAAAGTCTGACACTGTTTCCACTGTTTCCCCATCTATTTCCCATGAAGTGATGGGACCAGATGCTATGATCTTCGTTTTCTGAATGTTAAGCCAACTTTTTCACTCTCCTCTTTCACCTTCAACAAGAGGCTTTTGAGTTCCTCTTCACTTTCTGCCATAAGGGTGGTGTCATCTGCATATCTGAGATTATTGGTATTGATTCCAGCTTGTGCTACTTCCAGCCCAGCGTTTCTCATGATGTACTCCGCATAGAAGTTAAATAAGCAGGGTGACAATATACAGCCTTGACGTACTCCTTTTCCTGTTTGGAATCAGTCTGTTGTTCCATGTCCAGTTCTAACTGTTGCTTCCTGACCTGCATACAGATTTCTCAAGAGGCAGGTCAGGTGGTCTGGTATTCTCATCTCTTTCAGGATATGCATTTAAATTTCATTCATGTCTTTCATGACTTGATAGCTAATCTTTTAGTACTGATAATATTCCACTGCCTAGATGTACCACAGTTTATTTATCTAGTCACTCACTGAAGGATCTTCTGGTTGCTTCCAGTTTTTTGCCAGTTATAATTAAAGTTTCTATAAACATCTGCATTTTTGTATAGGCATACGTTTTCAAATCCTTTGGGTAAATATGAGTGTGATTGATAAATCATATGATAAGAGTATGTTTAATTTTGTAAGAAACCTCCAAACAGTCTTTCACAGCGGCTGGATCATTTTGAATACCCACCAGCAGGAAATGAAAGTTCTTCTTTCACATCTTCACACCACCAGTTACACACCTCAATCAGCATTTAGTGTTGTGTGTGTTCTGGATTTTAGTCATTCTAAAAGTTGTATAGTGGTATGGCATATCGTTGTTTGAATTTGCATTTCCTTGATGACAGATGAATTAGAGCATTTTCCATATGCTTATTTGCCATCTGTATATCTTTTTTTGTGATATATCTATTAAGATCTTTGGCTCATTAAAAAAATTTTTTTTGGGGGTTTTTAGAGTTCTTATCTTTTAGATAACAGTCCTTCATTAGATGTCTTTTGCAAATATTTTCTGTTTGTGACTTGTGTTCTCATTGCCTTGATATTGTCTTTCTCAGAGGTTATTAATTTTTAAGTTCAACATACCAATTATTTTTTTTATGGGTCATGCCTTTGTTGTTTTATCTAAAAAGTCGTCATCATATCCAAGGCCATCTAGGTTTTATCCTGTATTATACTCTAAGAGTTTTACAGCTTTGCATTTTACATGGAAGATCTGTGATCTATTTGTAGTTAATTTTTGTGAAGGGTGTAAGATCTGTGTCCAGATTCAATTTTTTGCCTATGGATGTCCAGTTGTTCCAGCACCATTTGTTGAAAAGATTGTCTTTGCTTTATGGTTTTGCCTCTGCTCCTTGTCAAAGATTAGTTGACTTTACTTAAGTGAGTCTATTTCTGTGCTTTCTGTTGTGCCATTGATTTCTTTTCTTTCTCTAATATCACACTGTCGTGATTACTACAGCTTTATAGTCAGCCTTGATGTTACTGTCAGTCTTTCATCGTTGTTCTTACTTACTGTTGTTGGCTATTCTAGGTCTTTATCCTCTCTGTGTGAACTTTAGTATGAGTTTGTTAATATCCAAAAAGATGGATTTTGGTGGAGATTACATTGAATCTATAAATAAAGTTGGGAAGAACTGGTATTTTGGTAGTGTTAAGTCTGCACACCTTTGACTCTATGTAGTCCTTACCCTTCAGTCAAATCAAAGACAAAACCCTTCAGGCTATTTTTTATAAGGCATATCAATCATTTTAATTTTGTCCACTGATTAATTTCTTCATCTCATCTTCTTGCTACCCTTTAAAACTCAAAATTCTAGGAGTTTCCTGAGAGAACTGTATGATAAGGCTTTAATTCCTTACTGACTTCCTGAGGGCACGGTGTAGTCCTCTTCCTTGCTTAGCCTTGGCTTCCTCTGTTTAAGTAACTGATAGAAAGACAGTATGTGGTACTATAGTCCAGTCAGACAGGTGTGACCTGAATCCCAGATCTACTGATTATTAGTTGTATGGCTTCAGACAAGTCACTTTATAACCCCAAGACTCATTGTCTTTTTCTTGAAAAAGGCAAAAGCATACTCATCTGTCAGAGTTTTAGTGTTAGAGATAGTTCTATAGTTTCTATTAGGCAATAATCACTCAATAATATTCTCTTTTAGACCACATGCTTCAGGAAGTCAAGAGACTTAACTAAAGTCCCTAATTTTCATTAGGGCTCTCTCTTTGTGATGATTCTGTTTTGCCAAATGTGTAATGTCATGTATCTACCATTACAGTGTCAAAATAAAGCCAAAACACGTAGCTTCTCTGCCCTAAAATTCCCTGTGCTCCATCTGCTCATTCCCCCTCCCCACCCAAACCCTATAGCCTTTTCAGACTAGCTTCTTTCACTTAGCAATTGAATAAATGGTTTTAATGGAGTGAGTGTCCAGAGTCTTAACTTTTACACACTAATTTCTCTTAATATTGATTTAGCTCAGAACAATGCTTTATTCACAGCAGTCTCTCTTTAACTTTACAAAAGAAAGATGTATACTTGCTGCTGCTGCTGCTAAGTAGCTTCAGTCATTTCCGACTCTGTGTGACCCCATAGACAGCAGCCCACTAGGCTCCTCTGATCCCTGGGATTCTCCAGGCAAGAATACTGGAGTGGGTTGCCATTTCCTTCTCCAATGCATGAAAATGAAAAGTGAAAGCAAAAAAAAAAAGTGAAAGTTGCTCAGTGCCCGACTCTTAGCAACCCCATGGACTGCAGTCTACCAGGCTCCTCTGTCCATGGGATTTTCTGGGCAAGAGTACTAGAGTGGATTGCCATTGCCTTCTCTGGCATATACCTATCCATCCCAAATCATACTATGGTGCATTGTAGCTAAGATCATAGAAAACTTAGCAATTAAACAATTTAAATTAATGTCTTAGGTTTTTTTTGTGGAAAAGTAAGAATTTTTTTGTTGTTGCGGAGAGGTTTAGGGTGAAAAATGAAAGAATTTTAGTTACAAAATACATTATGTAAGAATTCTCTGAGGAAGTGAGATGGAAATAAAGGTTGATAAAATAGTAATATAAAATTTTCAGCTTGAAAGAAGAGTCTATTCATGTATTTTTAAAATGCATAACAATTTTATGACCCTGAATTTAGGTTCTATTGCATATTCTTAAAATAGTTGATAGAAGTTTTATTTTAAAATGTTTAAAATGTCAGTATTTCCAATAGAGTGGAAATTAAATTCTTTTCAAGTACATATTTTACCACAGGTGAAAAATTGTAGGCATTAACTTGATAATGTGTTAATGGTTACATATTTTTCAAAATTCTTTTAAGGGTCTGTGAATAAAAATAGTTGAAGACTACTCACCTACTATATAAAACCCAGTTTTTTAACCTGGTATATATAACCCTTCATCACCTTTCTCCTTCTAGTCCCTTTTTTTTTTTTTTTTTTGTCATTTAACCATTTCCTGCTTTACATTCTGTGCTCCAGTAAAAGAAAACTTAAAAATTCCATATCATTTTTTTCTTGCCTCCTTGTTTTCATTGTGTTATTCCTTCTCATCTTTGTCTCATTGCTGTCTATTCATTCTTTTTTTAAAATTTTTTATTGGAGTGTATCTGATTTAGTATGTTGTTAGTTTCAGGTGTACGACAAAGGAAATCAGTTATCCATAGACATATATCCACTCTTTCCTCTGCTATACACTGTGTTGTTATTAGTTTATCTATTTTATATACAGTAGTGAGTATGTGTCAGTCCTAATCTCATCATTTATCTCCCCCTCGTTTTCCTCCGGGTAACCATAAGTTTATTTGCTGCATCTGTGACTCTATTTCTTTTTTGTAATTAAGTTTATTTGCACATTTTTTTTTTTTGTTTAGATTCCACATGTAAGTGATAATAACATTTATTTTTGTCTGTCTGACTTTACTCAGTGTGACTATCTTTACTCAGTGTGACTATCTTTACTCAGTGTGACTATCTTTACTCAGTGTGACTCTTTCTTGGTCCCTCTGTGTTGCTGCAAATGGCATTAGTTCATTCTTTTTGTGGCTGAATAATATTCCGTTTATATATGTACCACATCTTCTTTATCCATTCACCTGTTGGTGGACATTTAGTTTTCTTCCATGTCCTGGCTATCATAAAAAGTGCTGCAGTGAACATTAGGGTGCTTGTCTCTTTTTGAATTATGGTTTTCTCCAGGTTTTTGCCCAGCATCTATTTCTGCCTTATTGACTATGCCAAAGCCTTTGACTGTGTGAATCACAATAAACTGTGGAAAATTCTGAAAGAGATGGGAATACCAGACCACCTGATCTGCCTCTTGAGAAATTTGTATGCAGGTCAGGAAGCAACAGTTAGAACTGGACATGGAACAACAGACTGGTTCCAAATAGGAGAAGGAGTATGTCAAGGCTGCATATTGTCACCCTGTTTATTTAACTTATATGCAGAGTACATCATGAGAAATGCTGGACTGGAAGAAGCACAAGCTGGAATCAAGATTGCCGGGAGATATCAGATGACACCACCCTTATGGCAGAAAGTGAAGAGGAACTCAAAAGCCTCTTGATGAAAGTGAAAGTGGAGAGTGAAAAAGTTGGCTTAAAGCTCAACATTCAGAAAACGAAGATCATGGCATCCGGTCCCATGACTTCATGGGAAATAGATGGGGAAACAGTGGACACAGTGTCAGACTTTATTTTTCTGGGCTCCAAAATCACTGCAGAAGGTGACTGCAGCCATGAAATTAAAAGACGCTTACTCCTTGGAAGGAAAGTTATGACCAACCTAGATAGCATATTCAAAAGCAGAGACATTACTTTGCCAACAAAGGTTCATCTAGTCAGATCAGATCAGATCAGATCAGTCGCTCAGTTGTGTCTGACTCTTTGCGACCCCGTGAATCGCAGCATGCCAGGCCTCCCTGTCCATCACCAACTCCCGGAGTTCACTCAGACTCATGTCCATCGAGTCAGTGATGCCATCCAGCCATCTCATCCTCTGGCGTCCCCTTCTCCTCCTGCCCCTAATCCCTCCCAGCATCAGAGTCCTTTCCAATGAGTCAACTCTTCGCATGAGGTGGCCAAAGTACTGGAGTTTCAGCTTTAGCATCATTCCTTCCAAAGAAATCCCAGGGCTGATCTCCTTCAGAATGGACTGGTTGGATCTCCTTGCAGTCCAAGGGACTCTCAAGAGGCTTCTCCAACACCACAGTTCAAAAGCATCAATTCTTCGGCGCTCAGCCTTCTTCACAGTCCAACTCTCACATCCGTACATGACCACAGGAAAAACCATAGCCTTGACTAGACGAACCTTAGTGGTTCCCTTAAATGGTGACTGTGGAGCTGTTAAGATCAGAGTTAACTTGGACTGCAAGGAGATCCAACCAGCCCATTCTAAAGGAAGTCAGTCCTGGGTGTTCATTGGAAGGACTGATGCTAAAGCTGAAACTCCAGTACTTTGGCCACCTCATGCGAACAGTTGACTCATTGGAGAAGACTCTGATGCTGGGAGGGATTGGGGGAAAGAGGAGAAGGGGACGACGGAGGATGAGATGGCTGGATGGCATCACTAACTCGATGGACGTGAGTCTGAGTGAACTCCGGGAGTTGGTGATGGACAGGGAGGCCTGGCGTGCTGCAATTCACGGGGTCGCAAAGAGTCAGACACGACTGAGCGACTGATCTGATCTGATGAAGATTGCTGGATTATATAGTAGCTCTCTTTTCAGTTTTTTAAGGACGCTCCTTATTTTTCTCCTTAGTGCCTATACCAATAGCATTGGTATATATACATTGGGAATATACAGTCCTATCCCCAGTGCAAGGGTTCCCTTTTCTCCGTATCCTCTCCAGCATTTATTGTTTGTAGACTTTTTTGACAGTGGGTGATCTGACTTGTGTGAAGTGATACTTCACTGTAGTTTTGATTTGCATTTCTCCTTAAGTTAGTGATGTTGAACATCTTTTCATGTACTTTTTGGCTATCTATATGTCTTCTTTGGAAAAATACCTGTTTCAGTGTTCCACCCATTTTTTTGATTGGATTTATTTATTTTTTTTTATGTTAAGCTGCATGAGCTGTTTGTATATTTTGGAGATTAATCCCTTGCCTGTCGCTTCATTTGTAAGTATTTTCTTACATTTCCAGGGTTGTCTTTTTGTTTATGGTTTCCTTTGTTGTGCAAATCTTTTAAGTTTAATTAGACCTTGTTTGTTTTATTTTTGTTTTTATTTCCATTAGTCTAGGAGGTGGATTGAAAAAGATCTTGGTACTGTTTGTCAAGTAGTGTTCTCCCTGTGTTCTCCTTTGATAGTTTTATAGTATCTGGCCTTACTTTAAAGACTTATTTAGGTCTTTAATCCATTTTGAGTATATTTTTGTAAATGGCATTAGTGACTGTTCTAATTTCATTCTTTTACACATAGCTGTCCAGTTTTCCCAGCACTGTTTATTGGAGAGACTGTCTTTTCTCCATTGTACATTCTTGTCTCCTTCGTCATACATTAGGTGATCATAGGTGTGTGGTTTTATCTCTGGACTTTCTAGAAATTTTGTTCCATTGATCTATATTTCTCTTTTTGTGCCAGTACCATATGGTTTTGATAACTGTAGTTTTGTACTATAGTCTGAATTCAGGGAGTCTGATTTCTCTGCCTTCATTTTTCTTTCTTCAGTTTGCTTTGGCTATTTGGGGTATTTTGTGTTTCCATACAAATTAAAAGCTTTTTGTTCTAATTTTATGAAAAATGCCATTGGTAATTTGGCAGGGATTGAATTGAATCTGTACATTGTTTTGAATAGTAGAGTCATTTTGACAGTATTGATTCTCCTAATCAAAAAATGTGGTATTTCTCTCCATCTGTTTGTGTCACCTTTAAAGTCTTGATTGAGGAATTTCCTGTGTCCCCTCACTTCATACTGGCTCAGATTCTCATGTGCCAGGAACCCCTGCTGCCCTCCTAGTTTGCACCACTGTATTAACATGCTGTTTTGTCATTATTGGCGCCCCCCAATCCCTGCCGTGAGATTGGACTGAAAAGGCTCAGAGTAGGAACTGTGTTTCATCTTGGGCTCCTCAGCACCTAACCGAGGGGTTACCTAACTCCTCAGCACCTAACATACACCTCTCCTGGTATTAAGTTAATTTATTGGGTAAATATTGATTATTAAATGAAGCAAGAAAAAGTAGATTTCAACTGTTAGAAAGCTAATTCTTGTATATAACTTTTTCGTAGGGGTTGTCAATTACACTGTTAAAGACTATTTTTGTTTTATTCTGGTTATTTCTCTAGCTGTAATGTTTACATTTACTGATAAGGCTTTTGGTAAGATTTCATGTGAAAATCAGGGTTTGAACCTAAAAATGAATTTAGGAACCTTTTTTAGTAGAAGGAGCACAACTTGGTGAGCAATAGAGCAAGGGCTTCTGGTTTCAGCCCTGCCACAAACTTGCCATGTGATTGTGTAAATTAACCAGGCTGGAGGTGACTTTTCTCATCTATTAAATGAGTGAGTGACCAGATAGTTCTTAAATTTCCTTTACTCTTTATTTAATCAAGATGACATTTCAATTAGGTAAACATATGATTAGTCTCGACAAGAAGAGTAAAAATATATGCTTACTTTATTTTCTAATTATTCATACTGTGGACATAATATGTGGGACAGTAGATGATGGTGACCTTGTTTATATAACCTACAAATTATATAGTCATGGGTTAGATTTTATCCTTAATTAAAAAAATAAAATTTAAATTGTCATCATTGAAAATCTAGAAGTATTTCATATGTTGATTCATATAATTTCCAGATTATATTTTAGCCTCTTTCAGAAAGTACTTAATTTGATCTGATTAATATTATACTTTCCTGTGCACTTCAATCAGTCTAGAAATGAATTTATTCATGTTGAAACATTTCTTTGTGGTCAGTTAGTCAGTGCAGCCTTATTCAATGAGGAGCAATATTAAAAACAATTGCAAAAACGCTCTCCTACGTCTTTTGGTTATTCATAGTATGTAGTAATTCAGTTTTATAAAGCCTGATTAAATGACATTAAGGTATGACTTTTATAAAGGGTTTGAAATTATATTGTTTGGCCAAAACAAAGGCAGTATTTCCTTTCTTGGCTTCTACTCCATCCAGCCCCCCTCTCCTCCACCTGCTTGAGGAAAACTGTATTTCTTCAGACAAACCTCATAATTGCCCTTCTGTGCCTGATTTGGGCCTCAGGAAAGGCCCATAGCATCTGTAAAGCTGGCAGAAAAATGGTATTTCCAGGCAGGCACAGGGTTGCTGGGTAGTGAGCCAATCCACAGCTTTGTCTGAGCAGCTGAGAACTTTGCTGGAGTATTACCACGGTGTTCAGTAACACGGACCTGTGCCATGAGCAAGTAAAGCACTGAGCAAGTGTCAGGGTCAATATTTATAGACCACTACGTAGCTGCCTTGCAGAGAGAGAAAACGAGAAAGAAACACGCACGCAGAGGGCAGGGAAAGAAAGACTGTACGGGAGGGAACTCTAATTTCCCATTTTTGTCTTAAAACATTCTTTTTGATTGTCAGGTTCAAACTTCTGCTGCATCACAACCATTTTCCGTTGAGCTATGACAAGAGAGGATACAAAAAGTTAAACAAGCGAGCCTGTCATACATAGAAGGTAAGTAATTAGCCAGCTCAGTCTTGCTTTTGCTCGTAAACGCCATCTCCCTTTTGGCTGCTCTACATCAGTAAGCAAAGGGCTGTGTGACATGTTAAAGCTAATGAGGAGAGGCTGCCTGCTGGTTGAGAGTGTTCTTGGTGGCAGTATACTTTTGTGTTCTGCTCTTCAGAATGTTGTGTAGGTTCAAAATGCACTATAGTGTCGTGGGTGGTGGGAATGGCTCTTCAACACTGATTCCGTGGTGTATCCTGTCAGTAAATTTCTGTGTCTTCATTCTCTCATACTTGAAGTCTTCTGATTGGTAAATTTGTGTTTATTTTTTATATTGGTATTGAAACATGATTATTAATAAGTTTATAGTGGATGCTGGTTTAGAAATGGAATAGGGGAAAAATTCAGATGAATGGTTGAAGATTTTGTTGACTTTGTGAAAATGTGTAGACTGTGAATGTGAGATGTGAGAAACATAAGGTCTTTTTGAAAGAAATCCAGTGTCCATTCGGCAGTGCATTAAAATGAAATAATGACTACTTCTGGGAACAGAGAAAAGTGGGAGTGATGAAAAGTCAGAACAGGCTTCTTAATCCAAGATGCAAAGAACTCAGTGTTTAGGAGAATTTCTCTGCTTGTTATGTGATGTGCTAGATTGGGTCCTCACAAAATGTGGTTCATTACTAAAGACATTAAGTTAACATCCCCTGCTCCACATCATAGTTTTTTCTTTTTTTCCCCCTTTCATCACAGGCAGCACTTGGACACATGATTCTCTATGTGACTGTAGTGCTTTTGTCTATTCAGTTATCATCATTGTTTTGCATATCCCAGATTGACATTAAAAGCGGTGTTGCTAAAGGGGACAGAAAGTACTTGGTTTCTATGTGTTTTCTGATTTAGGACACCCATGAATTGATACACTTGTGTTTTATGTCTACTGCACATGATTTGGAAAGTAATATGTTGCTTTGCTGTAGGTTTGGCATTAACTAGATGAAGTTTGTCAACGGACAGATCGAAAATTTCCCTGTAGCTTTTTTAGTTGTGGAGTAACACTAGTGTGGTATTTAAAAATGTTAGGTTGGATGATAGATGGTGATTACTCTTCCAAAGATTTTTTGTATTACATAAGTATTTGTATTACATATTAAATTAAAAACAAAACATGAATGCTGCAGTAGAGCTTAAACTGCAAACCAATAGAGATACAAGAAAAAGCTAATACTCTGGATAGGGAGATACAAGAAAAATCTAATACTCTGGATAGGCTTTGTATTAGAGTTAATATTCAGGAACCAACTCATTCTAAAACTGGATAAACTTATGTCCAAAACAGTAGGTGGAATATCTTAAGTAAATATCTTAAAATGAAGCCAATAGTTGTAGAATATCATTGCTGTAGAATCACATAAAATTTAAAAAATAATGCAAAATGCTTCAAAATCAGTTTTACTAATTCAGATGTGCTTTAAGGCTAACCTGATATCTAAAGTTAAACTGTATTTGACTTTCATTTAGTGCTTGTTTTAGCCTCTGCAACAAGCTTTTTTTTTTTTTTTTTTTGACTTTTTAAGGTATTGGCTCTCCTTTTATTAATGGGTTTCTGTAGACTTGTTTATTTTGAAAATGCAACCATGGTTGATTTAGAATGGGTGTTTCTCAAAATTTTCTTTGCTAATACATTTGGGTAATAACTCTTGATCAAGATTGTAATTTCAGTTCTTTAATATCTTTTACTCATTCATTTTATAAGTTACATAAATAACATATTCAATCAGTGATAATTGACTTCTTAAACCTTTTAAAATTTGTTTTATTTTTATTTGTTATGGTATCTTGTTTCTGAAGTACCCTATGGAAACTTTGGTTAGAAAGCAAGCTAACAAAACTACTACAATAAAATAAAGTTTTCCCTTTAATCAAAAGAGGAAATAGAAAAGTGTGGTATAGATTGACAGTGTCTAAGATGGGATATATATGGTTGAAGGCTGGTTGAGCATTTTAAAACTTGAAACACTACTCAATATTATTTTTTAATGTCAACCCTAATATTGGTTATTTGTCATATTTGTAAATAACATTCCATACTTAAGTAAAAGCGTTAGTCACTCAGTCGTGTCCAACTCTTTGTGACTCCATGGACTGTAGCCCACCAGGCTCCTCTGTCCATGGAATTCTCCAGGCAAGAATACTGGCGTGGTTAGCCATTCCCTTCTCCAGGGGATCTTCCTGACCCATGGATTGAACCCAGGTCTCCCACATTGCAGGTAGATTCTTTACCATCTGAGCCACCAGCCACCGTGAAATGGGGAAGCATTTCATACATAGACATATTATAAAAATGGATAGGATCTTTTGCATCATGTTTGGACTCTCTGCTGAAGTAAAGTTAGTGAATTTAGCTTGAAATGTTAATGTTGGCCTCCTCTCACTGCCCCTGTCATTTGCTGTACTCCTAGTCCATATGCTGTACTATCCTTAGAGGGATCCATCTCCCACCATGAAGAACTCTCTACTTTTCTTGCTAAAGCCCTCTCATCCCTGGCCCTCTTTTGCTCATAGATAGAGGTCAGGCTTCTTGGCACAGTGAGTCCCTTCTTGAAGAGTCCCTTCTGATCTGGCTGCTACTTTTGTTCTGTATTCGTCTTTTGATGTTAGTTCTGGGCTGTTTTCCACATCTCTCTTTTGAGAGTATTCCTTCTCCCTCTGCTTATATTTCTAAAGCAATCCATGCTGTTTTACTCCTTTCTGGAATTGTTTATGTTGCTTCTTCTGTCATGAAACACCCTCTTCCTGGTCTTTGCCTTTCAGGCTTAATGAAGTTATCCCTTCCCAGATGCCCTGCTGGTCCACTGTCAGCCTCTATGGTCTGGTCTCCTGTTCAGACCATGGCCTCGGCACTTCTGCAAAGTCGATGATACACTGTTTTGTCTTCCCATATGAGTTTGTGAGCTATGTACATAGCCAGGTTTTAAAATTTTATTTATTTAATTTTTGTAGCAGGATTAAAGTTTATTCCACTTTTTCTTACAGCACAAAACTTAAAAACAGTATTATTTAGCATTTAATGTACATGAACTAGGAAAATATGAGAATCCCAGATGTCAAATGTATTATTACATTGTGGGAAGAATGACCTCAAATATATAAAAATGCACAAAGCATTAGTCTTCCTCCTTTACTGCTTAGAAAGATATGATTGTTTCTCAATTTACAAAGAAGAATCAGGACAGTTTAAATTATTAAAAATTTTGCATACAGAACACTGGAGTTGTTTATGTAAGAGGGCATTCTCACCAGCTTCTTCTATACACAATTGAATATATAATTTTGTATGATTTTAAATGAATTCTTTTGTGTTCTTCCAAGACCTAACGTAAAACAGATACTCAAGAACTTGAACTAAGGAAAAACTTTATCAAATTTATTTTAAACCCACTTTTCTTTATAGAGTTTATTTTAATGTAATTTAAAACCTTGGTTAACTGGATTGAAGGAAAAGCCTTTTATGAAGTTGGTAAATGCTTTTGAAACAGTAGCAATACTTAAATTTGTTTCTCTCCCAGCAATTATAGTAGGGCATATTCATCCATGCAAGTAGATATTTTTTGAACTAATAACCTATTTGAATGACATTCAAAATTATCTTGGTTAGCACATACAAATTCAGGATATATAGCCTGCAGATACTTAATTAATTTCATGAAATCTATCAACAAAATCAGCTAGTTGCTGCACTCCTATGAATTGCTGTGATAAATTAAGTGATGCTGTGGCAAATTGAAGACAGAGTTATACCTTCCAAAAGGTCCAGAGAGAGTTTCAGGAGAGAATGGGTCCATCCTCATGTATATTAAAAAATTACAGAGTGGAATGACTCTTCAATGTTACCAATAAAATTACACCTTCTAATTTTATTTCCTCTTGTAGAGAAAGTTAAGGATTTAAGGAAGTAATAGAAAATCATGACTTAAAATTTCTCTAAACTGAAAGGTGATACTTCATTTCAGTCAGAAGAATTTGCCCCTCAAAATAGAAATGTTCAAAGAAAAGGATGGCAATGTTTAAAAAAGTAGTTGAAAAATAACATCTGTTTCTTTGAGCTCAGATAGTGAATAAAATTTTATTTTCTCTTTAATTGTGTTTTATTTTCCCACCATACATAAAATATTTACTTTGTATGTGAAATAATTTGTGTGCCAGAATCAAGGTATAGCTTTATGCACTGTTTAGAATAATTCAAAACTTTCCTTATTTTAGTTATTTTTACTTCTCTGTGTGCTCTACTAGTGTTTCCACTGCAGTTGAAGTCTGATAAACCTCTCCCAGCTGTTGAATATGACTCTTGCATTTGTTTAACCTTGAATTGTATCTGTCTTAGGAATGAAAACAAGATTGGGTATTTTCACAGGAAATATTGGTAGCTTTTTAATTTGCTTGGTATGGACCATAATTCAATCTGTAATTTTTCTTCAGATTTATTTTGCCCACACAACTACCTTGTAGTTAATTAAGTAGGTATGATAAGGTATATTATCAAAGAGTTATAGGTATCTTACTGACTTATCAAGTGATAAAAACATTGTAAAATAGGAAGAGCAGAAGTTATTGTGGTCATGGATTTAGGAATGTACCTTGTTTCCATCAGCCAGTGATGAGAAAAACCTGTTTGCTTCAATATTAAAAAAATTACAGCAAAAACAAATGAAGGCAAAGAAAATACCATTACTACCACCAGCAAGAAGTCAAAAAAGCATAGAAAATTTTGCTAAAACAATTAAATTTTTATTCTTATTAGCAGGTTAGCTTGCTAGTCATTTTCTTTGTATAGCTATGCACGGCATAGAATTCACAGAATGTGAGAGGACAAAAATGAATTAATCATTAAAGTAGAAACTTCAAAAACTACTTCTTTAACTTTTATTTTATAGAGAAGGACAAATGTTGTACTAAGTGGCAGTGTAGTTTGCCAGACATCAGCTTTTAAAGTAGCTAGTTAGGATTTTGATTTAAAAAAAAATGTAAGGCCAGTATTTTATCACTGTGACTTTCCCCATCTGTTTATAATTGCCCTTTTTATTCTGTGTATTAGATGTAAAGCCTAATTTGTTGTATCTCTGAGTTTTGTCATGTATTCAGACTCCTTTGCATTATTTCACAACTCCTGAAAGTTAAAGCCAGTAATTATTGCTCCCAACTGAGATGGAGGTCTTTTCTACTCATAATCATAGTTAAACATATTTATTTTTAAATAACAGAAACTCTTTTTCTGGCTTCCCTGATTTCTCCCACTCTGTTTGGTAGTAGTTAGATTTACGCCCTCACAAACATTCTCTTTTTCATTAGGATATGGCAGATAGTCCTGAAGCAAAAGACAGAAACTGCAGAAACAAATTTAATACTTTCATTATATCTTAGTTTCTAATAGGGAATATATAGTTATATATTGTTTTATAGCTTTAAAATGACCATTATATTTACAGCTGGAAAATTATTGAAAATGAAAATCGAAGAACCAAATGTACTTTTCTAGATTATATAGACTTTCATCTTAGAGTCTTAAAAAATATAAATAATTAAAGGGTCAGAGAGGAGTAAAACAAGCTTGTTTTGTACATCTCATCTTCTTTTAAGACTTTGCTTCTCTATTCCTGTCCCCACCATCCCCGAAGGAACTGGAGCTCTTCAATTCTTTCCATTCTCATTTCTGGAAACAGTTGCTTGTACTGAAAGATGAAAATGTTTTTGAGCAAGTCACTGGAGGCTTGTCTCAGCCTCAGCCTATGATTTCTATACCTTCTTCTCTTCTTCTCCCTCAGTTAAGTGACCTGCTGTACCCAACCTTTCCAGTAAATGAAAATAGTCTGACTATTCTCCATCCCTTAGTATATATTTTCATTGGATTGATACTTTTCATTTTAAAGATGTATTACCTATCTTCTCAAACTCTTGGTGCTCAGAGATTTATAATTTTAAAATCTTTGCTAATATGATAGAAGAAGGTGATATTTGTGTTTTTAATTACTAGTAAACTTGAGCCTGAGGGGGTTATTAGTTATTAGCATAATATTTTTATCATTTATCTATTTATATAGTTTTTTTTTTTTTTTCCCCAGAGGCTGTATTTCTCTTATTGGTTTAAAAAGTTTGGGTATTTTTTTAAGTAAAAGAATCGTGGTTCTTTAAAGCCCTGTTAGTTGTAACTGTTTTCATAAGCTTCTGATCACTTTAAAATTTTGTTTTCTGTGGTTTGAAATAGGTGTATTGGAAATACCTTTATTAATCCTAATCCGAATGAGTATTTTCTTCATCTCCTTTG
The DNA here is from genome assembly GCF_002263795.3 of Bos taurus. Taxonomy (NCBI): domain Eukaryota; kingdom Metazoa; phylum Chordata; class Mammalia; order Artiodactyla; family Bovidae; genus Bos; species Bos taurus. The sequence goes on along the minus strand of NC_037333.1, from coordinate 29,538,118 downwards.
AAGCTTAAAATGTTTTTTACAATCCAAATATATGAAAATTATTTTTTAAATATTTTTATGGTTTGTTATTGTTCAGTCTCCCAGTCATGTCTGACCCTTTGCAACCCCATGGACTGCAGCATGCCAGGCCTTTCTGTCCCTCACCGTTTCCTGAAGTTTGCCCAAGTTCATGTCCATTGCATTGGTGATGCCATCCATCCATCTCATCCTATGATGCCCTCTTCTTCATCTGCCCTCAATCTTTCCCAGCATCAGGGACTTTTCCAGTGAGCCACCTGTTTGCATTAGATGACCAAAATCCTGGAGTTTCAACTTCACCATTAGTTCTTCCAATGAGTATTCATGGTTGATTTCCCTTAAGATTGACTGGTTTGATTTCCTTGCTATCCTAGGGACTCTCAGGAGTCTTCTCCGGTACCACAGTTCGAAGGCATCAGTTCTTCAGCACTCAGCCTTCTTTATGGTCCAGCTTTCACAACTGTACACGACCACTGGGAAGACCATAGCCTTGACTATACAGATCTTTTTTGGCAGAGGAATGTCTCTGCTTTTCAACACACTGTCTAGGTTTGTCATAGTTTTCCTGCCCAGAAGAAAACATCTTCTGATTTCATGGCTGCAGTCACCATCGCAGTGATTTAGATACCAAGAAGAGGAAATCTGTCACTACTTCCAACTTTTCCCCTTCTGTTTGCCATGAAGTAATGGGGCCAGATGCCATGATCTTAGTTTTTTGTAATATTTAGTTTGAAGCCGACTTTCACTCTCCTCCTACACTCTCGTAGAGAGGCTCTTTAGTTCCTCTTCACTTTTCTGCCATTAGAGTGGTATCATTCGCATATCTGAGGTTGTTGATGTTTCTCCTATCTGGATTCCAGCTTGTAACTTAACAAGCCCAGCATTTCTCACAATGTGCTCAGTGTATAGATTAAACAAACAGGGTGACAGCAGACAGCCCTGTCGTACTCCTTTCTCAATCTTGAACCAATCACTTGTTCCATACAGGGTTCTAAGTGTTGCTTCTTGACCTGCATACAGCTTTATCAGGAGTTAGGTAAGATGGTCTGGTATTCCCATGTCTTTAAGAGCTTTCCACAGTTTCTTATGCTGCACACAGTCAAAGGCTTCCGCGTAGCCAATGAAACAGAGGTAGAAGTTTTTCTGGTGTTCCCTTGCTTTCTCTATGATCCAGGGAATCCTGGCAATTTGATCTCTGGTTTCTCTTCCTTTTCTAAACCCAGCTTGGACATCTGAATGTTCTTGGTTAATTCTGTGATTCACAAGGGACTTATTAACTAACCACTTCAATATTTTCAGTCCCCTTTCCCACTTTTTAAATGAAGTTATCTCTTGTGCTCCTTTGATGCAAATTTAAATCTTTATGCTACCTCTCAACTTGTATTGCATTTAAAATTTTGTGTCTAAGAAATGAAATTTCATGTTTTTTATTAAGTAAGATTTAAACATTGGAACATGTTAGGGTGTTGTGGGACTTAACTTGGTGTGTGCCTTGAAATTACTGTAGACAGGAGGCTGCATTTATTACTTATGTTAAAGCAGACTTAATAAGAATATGAATCTGTGAGTGAGAAATTATACATTAATAATAGTCACCATTTATCAAGGTTTTCTGGATAATATATCTGGCATTCCACCAAGCATTGTAGCTATGATTTCATTAACTATTATGATTTCCTCATAAGTTGAGTGACTTACTCTGATTTTTTTTCAGGATAAACTGAGACCCCAAGATATAAAGTAGCCTGATGGGTCTCACATAGCTAATAAATGATAGGGCCATGATTTAAACCCAGATCTGACCAAACTCCATCTTTTAAGGAATTATTACCAAATAGAGAAATTATGCTTTTGCCATAAATGTTAAGAGATGCAGGTCTGTGGGGTCAGGTGTTAAGAACCTTCCTGACTTGGGTCAGTCTATGAAGAAATGAACTCAGGAACAATGACTTTCAAAGGACACCAAGGAAATGGGTGATATGAGGAGGCTTTTATTGTTTGGAGTTAGTAATGAAGACACAAGAATCTCAAGGTGGACAGAAATAACTCTGGAATTGAAATCAGCTAAAATCAGTTACATTTTTTAGAACAACTTCAGATTTTAGTACCTGTTGATGCTGGGAGGGATTGGGGGCAGGAGGAGAAGGGGACGACAGAGGATGAGATGGCTGGATGGCATCACTGACTCGATGGACGTGAGTCTCAGTGAACTCCAGGAGTTGGTGAGGGGCAGGGAGGCCTGGCGTGCTGCGATTCATGGGGTCGCAAAGAGTCGGACACGCCTGAGCGACTGATCTGATCTGATTGATTTTTATAATTTTCTTTCATCCAAAGCCAGCTTGCTCACTTCTCCCCCATGTATAAAATACATAGCACCATTCCCTCCCTCACATACCTGCTTGTGACCTCAGCAAGGAAATTGGCACTGGGCCGCCAGGCCAGCAGGACAGACTATTCCATCTGGACCTCTGTTTTTATACTACAAGCTTCATTCAGGGAAGACATGAGTCTCCCTAACTGGCAGCCTTGGCTATCATCTCTATTTTAACCTACTAAGTTAAAAGCCTCCCAGGTGTTGCTGTGGTATTTACAGCAGGAAAGGAAATTCTAGATATTTTAGTATCATTAGAACTCAGTACTTTTGTGCTAACTGGTTTACCTGGAGTAGTGTGAAAGGATAGCTTTATCTGCTGTGAATGAGCTTAAGCGATAAGTACAGTTTGTATATGTTGGAGGCAGGAATTCCTATATAAAAGTTTATACAAAGACGTTTGCTCTCTTATTTGTTTATTATACATTTGGCCATCAGGAAGTAATTTGTTTTCCTCTTAAACTCAAGGCAAACCATTTTGCTTCAAGATAATACAGGATTTTCTTTCTCCCTGGGTCACTCTGCTCTTTGTTGATACATTGGTGTTATTTATGCTAAGATTTACAGTACAGTTTATTGGGGTTTTGTTTGCAGCTCTGCCTTGAACACTTGAAGATAACAACCTTTTAGTTGATAAGCAGGATATTTTTGTATTATTACTTGGAAAGTATGCATTAGTCTATATATGTACTCATTAACAGTTTAAAAAATTCTACATAGGTTATTCATATATTTTTTATTCATCTTTTATAGTTTCCTATTTTTCAGTTCAGTTCAGTTGCTCAGTCGTGTTAGATTCTTTGTGACCCCACAGACTGCAGCATGCCAAGCTTCCCTGTCCATCAGTAACTCCCGGAGTCCACCCAAACCCATGTCCATTGAGTCGGTGATGCCATCCAACCATCTCATCCTCTGTCGTCCCCTTCTCCTCCTGCCCTCAATCTTTCACGGCATCAGGGTCATTTTAAATGAGTCAGCTCTTTGCATGAGGTGACCAAAGTATTGGAGTTTCAACTTCAACATCAGTCCTACCAATGAACACCCAGGACTGATCTCCTTTAGGATGGACTGGTTGGATCTCCTTGCAGTCCAAGGGACTCTTAAGAGTCTTCTCCAACACCACAGTTCAAAAGTGTCAATTCTTTGGCTCTCAGCTTTCTTTATAGTCCAACTCTCACATCCATACATGACTACTGGAAAAACCATAGCTTTGACTGGATGGACCTTTTTTGATAAAGTAATGTCTCTGCTTTTTAATATGCTGTTTGCATTGATCATAGCTTTCCTTCCAAGGAGCAAGCGTCTTTTAATTTCATGGCTGCAGTCACCATTTGCAGTGATTTTGGAGCCCCCCAAAATAAAGTCTCTCACTGTTTGCATTGTTTCCCCATCTGTTTTCCATGAAGTGATGGCACTGGATGCCATGGTATTCAATTTTCTGAATGCTGACTTTAAAGCCAGCTTTTTCACTCTCTTCTTTTACTTTCATCAAAAGGCTCTTTAGTTCTTTTTCACTTTCTGCCTTAAGGGTGGGGTCATTTGCCTATCTGAGGTTATTGATATTTTTCCTGGCACTGTTGATTCCAGCTTGTGCTTCGTTCAGCCCGGCATTTCTCATGATGTACTCTGCATATAAGTTAAATAAGCAGGGTGACAATATGCAGCCTTGATGTACTCCTTTCCCGATTTGGAACCAGTCTGTTGTTCCATGTCCAGTTCTAACTGTTGCTTCTTGACCTGCATACAGATTTCTCAGGAGGCAGGTCAGGTGGTCTGGTATTCCCATCTCTTGATGAATTTTCCACAGTTTGTTGTGATCCACACAGTCAAAGGCTTTGGCATAGTCACTAAAGCAGAAATAGATGTTTTTCTGGATCTCTTGTTTTTTCGATGGTTCAGCAGATGTTGGCAATTTGATCTCTTGTTTCTCTGCCTTTTCTAAATCCAGCTTGAACATCTGGAATGTCACGGTTCACGTACTGTTGAAGCCTGGCTTGGAGAATTTTGAGCAATTACTTTGTTAGAGTGTGAGATGAGTGCAGTTGTGCAGTAGTTTGAACATTCTTTGGCGTGGCCTTTCCTTGGGATTGGAATGAAAACTGACCTTTTCCAGTCCTGTGGTCACTTCTAAGTTTTCCACATTTACTGGCATATTGTTTACAGCACGGTATATAGTTATAATTCCATATATGCTTTCATACATTAATTCTGCAGGTAAATATTGACTTTTTCTCTGTGTGAAATTCACTTCATTGAGTGTCTCTCTTTTTCATTCCTCTCTATACCACTTTTAACTTCAACAGCAATTTAATATATTATTCACAGTAGTATCTTAACTTACTAACCTTGAAATTTATTTCTATCTTTGTTATCAGAGGCTTATTGGCAAATCAAATAGACAAGGAATAATAGAGAAGGAAAGAATGGTGACCTAGGACACACTATTCTACAAAAGTAATTCATGCTTCTTTGAATGTGCAAAAATATTTGTTGAAAATTAGCTAGCATACAATGTGTATGGTCTTTGAGTTTCTCATTAATACTCCACGTGTAATCTTTTAAAATTATTATTGGTAGAAATAGAGAATTACTTAGAATGACTTTTTTTCTTTTACTGCATCAGTATAAAGTAGATGGGTACAGCTTTCAGAGCACAGTGTGAGCTTAAAATAAGACTGCTGAAGTCATGTTTCTTAACTAGCAGAGCCGGTTTTTTGGTCAATTTTAAGCTATTTTTTTTTTTCCCCACTGAAATGTAGTTAATTTACAGTGTTGTGTTAGTTTCTGGCATACAGCAAATTGATTCAGTGATTAAATCACTGGGTCAGATTCTTTCCTATTACAGTTTATTAGAAGATATTGAATATATTAATAGTTCCATGTTCTATACAGTGGAACCTTGTTGTTTATCTATTTTATATATAATAGTTTATATTTGTTAATCCCAAACTCCTAATTTATTTCCACCACCACAGACTTTACCCTTTGGTAACCATAAATTTGTTTTTGATGTCTGTAAGTCTGTTTTTTGTTTTGTATGTTAAGTTCATTTGTATCATTTTTTCTAAGGTTCCACATATAAGTCATAGTATATGATATTTGTCTTTCTCTCTCTGCCTTCATTTAGAATGATAATTTCTAGTTTCATCCATGTTGCTGCAAATGGCATTATTTCATTCTTTTTATGGCTGGGTAATATTCCATTGTGTATATATACTACATGTTCTTTATCCATTCATCCGTTGGTGGACATTTAGGTTGCTTTCATGTCTTGGCTATTGTAAATAGTGCTGCAGTGAACAATTTGAAGCCTTTCTTATACTGCACATTCTCTCTAGTAGAAGAGAAATGAGATGCTTATGCCAACATGACTTTAATTTCTTAATAATCTAAATTGCCTAATATGATTTGCCCAGAAGTTGAGAATCTGTTTTTTTTGTTGTTGTTGTTATTTGTTTCTTAATTTTGGTAAATTTTGATGAGGTATTTTCTGTGATATACCTACTTTTATGATCATTAACTATATATTGTCAGTGGTATAAATTGATGCTTTTAGAGCCATAAAGCATACTGAGATCAAACACTGGTTCACAGATACCATAGGCATGTGGAACTTATGGCATAGCTCTTGTCCTTTGCACTTGTATCCCATACATATTGTGAAAGTGAAAGTCGCTCAGTTATGTCTGACTCTTTGCGACCCCATGAACTGTACAGTCCATGGAATTCTCCAGGCCAGAATACTGGAGTGGGTAACATTTCCCTTCTCCAGGGGATCTTCCCAACCCAGGAATTGAAGTGGGGTCTCCTGCATTGCAGGTGGTTTCTTTACCAAGTGAGGTTTCAGGGAAGCCCATATATACTGTAAAGTGACTCATTTCTACATGTTGAGCAGTTCAACAAACAGGTTGACCTGGGTGACCTGGTGTCCAGCACAGGATCACCTGTCCAGCCGCAAGTCACGCAGGCTGTCAGCCCCCTCTTTATTTCCCGCTTTGTCTCTTTATCCCCACCCTGCCTCCCTACTTGTTACTATCTTCCTTTCCCTCTTCCTAGTTAATGACCATATTAAATGATTGATTTTAACTTCAGCATTTCCCTTCCCTTCCATCTTTCATCTATTTCCAATTATTTCAGAAAATATATTTTGTGTAATTTTAAGAAAACATTTCCAGTTTTAAGATAAATATTAATGCCTGGAAGTAAGAGAAACTTGTATCATAAAATGATATTTTTATTTTTAAAATGATATTTCACAATTTCCATAAAGTCATTTACTCTCTGGTGTTATAATTAATAATAACTTGGTCAATGTTTTGCCATGAATATTTGTGTTTATCCTAATTTCATTCAGCCCTTATAATAATTCTGGGAGATGGTTATTTTTATCCTGTACTTAAGATGAGGAAATGGAAATCCGAAATTAAATAGTGACTTAGGTACAATCATGCCTGTGATCACACAGTTTGGAAAGTAGGACACGTAGGATTAGAACCCAGTTCTTTCTGACTCGGGAAGCTTTATAGTATGATGTCTCACTTTCTTTTAAAATAGACAGTTTCACTTTCCTTCTCCTGCACATGTCTACAGTTTGAAAAGTAGTGCATCAGTGCAGATGGCTTCCCAGGGTAACGGAGGTCCAAGTCAGAGGGCAGCCAGATCATAAGGAGGACTGGCTCTCTTAATAGTTAGCAACAGGAAGAGAAAATCTCATTTTTAAATATATTATTTTTGTTTAATTCCGTGTTTTTCTCACTTTTGTAACTCCATCAAGGTTTCTTTATGTAAAGGGAAAGCAAAACAAGTTCTTAGAAAACTATAATCTTCCAAATACATCAGTGCCATGGTTTAGCATGTTGTTGAGGCAGGTCAAAGTTTCATCTGTAGACTATACATTCTCGATTTCAATTGAATTCTAGTAGACTTGCTTAGTTTTAAATCACACTGATATGGCATGGATTTTTAAATCACACCATTATGAAAATAGATATTTTCAGATTATTTGGAGATGAGTTATATTGCTTGTATAGATTAACTTTGTGTTGCTCTACTTTTCAGGAACTTTATTAGAAATTATGTGGGGTAGGAAATAACATTCAACCAATAAATTTTAACTTTAGTTGAAACTATTTTTTAAAGACTGGATATTGAAAAAACTAAAACTATAGATAAAGCTGACTTTTAGGAATTACCTGTTGATTTTTTTTTCATGACTTATGAAAAAACCTATTTGGAAGATATAATTTAAGGTTATTACATAATATAACTTCTGTTTGAAAAATGTTTTACATTTTAAAAGCATTTTAACACCCAGTGTTCTTTTGACCTTTTGCTCCCCAAAATGCTTTGAAGCAAATTATATGCAGTTTATGGATGGAAAAGTTAACATGAAGTGAGCATAGGGTGACGACCCCCAGACTGGGAAAAGCAGTGTTTTGACCTTACCAGAATAGATATTGAAGTTGGTCATTTTAATTTTAGTATATGAAATGTAAAGAAATAAGTATGTATTCAATATATGTTAACCCACACCAGACTTTAGAAGCAATAATGAGTAGCAGGTTTAAGTCATTTAAAACAATTATGTCTGTTAATATTGAGAAAATTTTATAAATTTAGTTATTTATGAAACTGAGAAAGGAATTTAAGAGTATAGTGGCAGAACACCTGCACTGAGTTTGTGGAATTATGTGGGAGTCTAGTTTGACAACCACTGAATTATCACATAAAATTCTTAATCAGTATATAGTGCAATAGTAATATTTTTCTCAACATTTTCATAAGCTGTGTTGGAGTATCAATAGTTTATAAGGAATACTACTACTACTAAGTCACTTCAGTCGTGTCCGACTCTGTGCGACCCCATAGACGGCAGCCCACCAGGCTCCCCCGTCCCTGGGATTCTCCAGGCAAGAACACTGGAGTGGGTTGCCATTTCCTTCTCCAATGCATGAAAGTGAAAAGTGAAAGTGAAGTCGCTCAGTCGTGTCCAACCCTCAGCGACCCTATGGACTGCAGCCTACCAGGCTCCTCCATCCATGGGATTTTCCAGGCAAGAGTACTGGAGTGGGGTGCCATTGCCTTCTCCCTTAAGGAATACAGACTAGTTTAAATAAATTTCTAAATGTTGTCTCATACTGTATGGGGTGAAGTGGTAACAGCATGACCAATTACATAAACTATATACAAATCATATAAATGTGAAGGGAGTGAATTTATCAAATTGATGTTCAGAGTTGTCAGAATTTCCCAAAATCTATTTGTTCTTTCATCATGCTTTATGATGGGGGCTTCAACTTTAGCACATCCATCCTAGCACATCTGTCCTTTCTTCTTTTGAGTCCTGGTGAGCCCTGAATCAATGTTGCCACTACAATCGGTGATTAGCTATTCATATGGAAAACTAAAATTGATCTCTAAACACTTCATTTCATAAATGGAAACAAAATCTGTATGGAAGAATTAACTATGAGAAACAGTACTATTTTAAAATATTGAGAAAAGAATATATTTATCTTTTTGGGGTAAGATAAGAACTTTAAACATAAACAGAAGAAATCATAAAAAGATTAATAAATTTAACAACATTAAAGTTTTAACAGTATGTTCATCAAAGAGTAAAAATGGCTAAGAAAGTCAAAAAGCCTGGTTTGGTGTGTAGAATATATTTAAGATTCTATGAATTAATAAAAAAAGTGTGGTCAGCTAATATAAAAATGAACAGGAATTTCAAAAAGAGAAAATTCAGATAGTAAACATGTGAAAGTTTGCTGAGCCTCATTAATAATTAGAGAAATGTAAATTACAGCTAGAGTAATATGCTATTATATATCTGTCATGTGTTAAAAATATAAGAGTCTGAAACATACCAAATGTTAGTGTGGCTGTGAAACAACAGGGACTCTCATATACTGTGAATGGGAATGTAAATTGGTACAATTGAATTGGCTCATTGAAATTGAGCATAGTATACTCTTTTTCTCAACAGTTCCACTCCTAGGAGTATATCCTATAGAGATTCTTGCTCTTATGCCTTAGGAAATAGGAACAAGGTTTTTTATTGTAGTCTTGTATATAATAGCAAAACACAAGACAAATTTGCAAACAACAGAAAATAGAATGGATAAATTGGAGAATATTCGTCCACAGTGGAATTAACATAATAGCGAAAATGAATGAACCTGAATGACTGCCAAAAACATAATGTTGGATAAAAACAAGTCTCAAAAAATACATACAACATGACTCTAGTGATACAGGGTTTGTGTGTTGTGCTGTGTTAAATCTCTTCGGTCGTGTCCGATTCTTTGCAACACAATGAGTCGTAGCTCACCAGGCTTCTCTGTTCATGGGATTCTCCAAGGAAGAACACTGGAAACTTTAGACAGAAACAGACTGAGTAATATATTTTTGTAGACTCTTTATGTATATGCATGTACATTATTATTTAAAAAATCACGAAAAAATTAAAACAAATTGAGGCTATTGAGTGTTCTAGTTGGAGGGAAGGAGTTGGGTTCAGGGTAGACACAGCCCAGAGAGCTTGCTGCTGCTGCTGCTGTTGTCGCTTCAGTTGTGTCCGACTCTCTGGCAGCCCACCAGGCTCCCCCGTCCCTGGGATTCTCCAGGCAAGAATACTGGAGTGGGTTGCCATTTCCTTCTCCAAGGCATGATAGTGAAAAATGAAAGTGAAGTCGCTCAGTCGTGTCCGACTCCTAGCGACCCCATGGACTGCAGCCTACCAGGCTCCTCCGTCCATGGGATTTTCCAGGCAAGAGTACTGGAGTGGGGTGCCATTGAGCTTGGGTGATATATAAATGGGTGATCCTTAAAATTTTTGTTTACAAGTACAATTATGAACAATTATGTATATTATAATTGATTATTATAAACAATGGATTTATAAGTAACATTGTATCAATAATTATATTATTAAACTGAAATTACATAAAGTGCACGCATATAAAATATTTCATAATACAGTAAAAACAATTGTAAGAAAGTATTTCTTCCTCTTTTTCTTCAAAAAACCTTTTAAATTTCAAGTTAATTTTTATGAATATTCTATATAGCTTTTATATGGGTCCTTACAAGTTTGAATTTTTCATATTTTATACTTAGTATGAGTCTCTTGCCTGTTGGCACTAATGTCCAGAAAGTTATATAATTTGCATTGATTTCTCACCGTCATGATTTTCTACTGGTAATCTTGTTTTCCAGTGGTGCCTGTACCTCGCTAGCTTCTGGTCCTTCCCAGATGTATATTTAAGTGTTATCATTTGTTTGTTTGTTTTTATCTGCCCCGGATCTTCTTTGCTGTGCATGGGCTTTCTCTAGTTGCAGCAAGCTAGTTTCTGATTGTGGCGGCTTTTCTTGTCGCAGAGCACAGGCTCTTGGCTTGCAGGCTTCAGAAGTTGCAGTGGATGAGCTCAGTTGCCCTGCAGCATGCGGGATCTTCCCAGAACAGGGCTCAAGCCCATGTGCCCTGCATTCACAGGCAGATTCTCAACCACTGTACTACCAGGGATGTCCCATTCATACTTCTTTAGCTCATTGACTCCCATGTGTTCAATAACAGGTCTTTTATTACTTTTTTCCATTTTTTTTTTCCTTCTACAGTATTTCTGGGATCCTTAGGAATTTCCATATTTGTTCACACACATACCAGGGTGCCTATGTGGACTAACACTCTGTCCTTCCTCAAGGCCGTCCTTCCCAATTCCAGGCTGACATTCTTGAGCACTCTTCTCACAGCTGCACCAGGCCCCTTCTGTTGGCAGATGTTGCTGCTTTAAATCATTGCTGTTCTTCACTATGCTCGAGATAGTTTTGCTGCTCCTGTTGATGGTGGTGATCTGTCCCTGGCTACCAGAATATTTCTGCATCTCCAGACTGATTACTTGTTCTGGATCCTGGGACGTGAGGTCTTGTCCAGTACCCATCAGTCTTCTTTAATGCTTGAACCCTGATGTTGTACTGCTGCTGCTGCTAAGTCGCTTCAGTCGTGTCCGACTCTGTGCGACCCCGTAGACGGCAGCCCACTAGGCTCCTCTGTCCCTGGGATTCTCCAGGCAAGAATACTGGAGTGGGTTGCCATTTCCTTCTCCAATGCGTGAAAGTGAAGTCGCTCAGTCGTGCCTGACTCTTAGCGACCCCATGGACTGTAGCCTACCAGGCTTCTCTGTCCATGGGATTTTCCAGGCAAGAGTACTGGAGTGGGTTGCCATTGCCTTCTCCGCTGACGTTGTACACTCTGTTGCAAACGGAGAACAGGAACAGCAGCTGCCTTCCTCCTGTTAATTGTTAATAGCTCTTGTTTGAGGACCTACAGAATGTTTGCATAGGCCTCAAACTGTTGTGGGTTTTGTGGAATTGTGTATTCTGGTTTTACCTCTGTTCTTACGGACCACACATGCCCCAAGGTAGATGGATCAATAAGGGTTATAGTCACATTTATCAAGTTATTACCAGAAGCGTTACCCTCCTCTGAATCTCTGGTCTTATTGCCAAGTCTAACTTGCCATTTCACTCTTCCCTGTAGATAAATTGTCTCTCAGAAGTACTGGTTCTAACTTAAAAATTTGCTTTTAGAAATTGTGCAATCCCATTGTAACTTGAGACCTGATATCAACTGATCAGTTAATCAATGAATCACAATCTCTTCCTCTCTCTTTCTCCCACTTCCTTTTTTCACTTTGTTATACGCACATATAGAACTCTAGATTCTTTGGCATTCAGACATGCCTGCATATGTCAAACTCTTATTGTAGATCAGGTTTGAACTGTTTCTCAGGTAGTTCTTAGAGAATTAGGCCCTAACATATGTGTCACTGCATGTATCAGCATCTAAACCCTGAACTCAGCCTGAATACCAATAAATAACAGTAACCATTATAGCAGCAGAGAGTAGCAGCAAGGATAATTACATTTCATATATTATTTCATTTAAATTGTATTAAAGACTGTGAGTTAGATTTTATCTTTCCCATTTTATGGACAATGAAGCTGAGACTCAGATAGCATAAATAACCAAAATTTGGATAAATGGTTAAAAAAAAAATGGAATTGTGCTACAGAATAGGTCTACCTGATTTGAAAGCCTATGATTTTAACCAAAAATTAGATTTAAAAAATGTTAACACAGATTCAGTTCAGTATATTCTTTAAAATGTGATTTCAGGTACTGTTTAGCTTCTTATTTTGAATAATCACTCAAATTTTTTCTATAAGAATATAATAATTTGTTTGAAAATAGTAGCTCAGTGGTGTAACTTATTTTTATGGGCAATGTTCAGTTTCATAACAATCTGTTGTATTAGATGTTACTCTGTACTTGAGAATCCATTCTATAAAAATTGGATATCCTGCCTACTAAACTGTAATCCTCACAAGCTGCAATATTTACCCAGCCAGTAAAATCTCTTTAGTCAACATTTGATTATTTTATCATTAAGGACTATTAAGCTTCCATGAAATACTGCAAGTAAGTTTAATCTTTCAGTAACCTTTTAGTAACATGTCCCCCTGAATTATAAGCAGTATAAACTTCTAGACAATAAGGGAGGGGCTTCATTTTTTTGAGATTGGGTTATCTTATAGAAAGATTCAGGGAGGAATCAAAGTGATCAAAACTCTGTGATAAAAAATCTGAATCTTTATTGTCACATTGTAATGGAAAATATTGAAGTCATCTAAATACTCATTCACAGTAGAATAGATAAATAACTCTACATAAAGAACTGATAGTTATGCAGTTGAATGACCTGAGCTATGATTATCGACATTGATTAATCATTAAAATATAAGCAATTGAACAAAATAAGCTACTGAAGGAGACATGCATTACATCATTTATAGAAAATATTTTAAACATTCTGTAAAGAGTATATATGGCTTATAGATACATATATTCATAGGCATATACATGCATGTATACATATAAATATATATACATAAGACTCACAAACTCACAGATATACATTAAAATATGCCTGAAAATGGTAAACATCAAAATCAGGGTAGTGATTACCTATAAAAGGGGTAAGAAGGCATTTGATATTGGAACTGGCTGTACAGGATTGTATCTATAATGTTTGCTTTCTTAATCTCAGTAAAATACATGGGTGTTCAATTTATGCTCTCTATCCTTTTGGCATAATTGAAATATTTCATATTAATAAACCTGAGCAAACAAATTTTCAATGTTTGAATGGCTTGGCAAAATCAATATGCTTTCCCAAAGGTATTGATAGAGCACTTAATTTTTAAAAATAACTTTATTTTCTTATTTTTTCCAAAAATAAAGAGAAGCCAAAAGACAGAGGAAGAGAAAGCTGTGGACCACATGCTTCCTTTTCCCTTTCTATTATGGTCCATTATATTACTACATACCTCACAAATGGTTTCATAAATACCATATTTTTCCAGTTCCACGACGCCAACTTCAATCTATTATTAGTTTTTTCTGAAAGAAATTCTACTGTACTAAATATACATTTATGCATTTTATATATATATATGTACTTTACGGTTTCATTAACGAAATATTAATATTACATATGTATATGAATATAAATTAAAGAACAAATGAGGATGTTTTGCCACATTTTGCTGAAACAGTCACTACCTACCCAATTAAGCTTGAGTTTGCAATGAACCTTCATGCCCTAGTAGAACCAGGCTCATTTTGCTAGTCTTCCTTAAGTTAGGATGGATTTACAAAAAATTATTTCTGTTTGTCAGCTAATCTGTTTGAATGAAAGCAGTCTAGGCTGCCACGTGTTTAGTTACATGTAAAGTTTTCCCTGTGTGACTAAGGTGTACTTAAATTCCCAGTCCAGTTTTTGTATAAGAGCACATTGTACCTGCAGTGTTATAGACATTGTTATTGACAGCTGCATTTTCTTTCATCCTAAGGTGGATATTCTTTCACATACTACCATTTATCTTATAAAACACACGTGCTCAGTCACTCAGTCATGTCCAACTCTTTGCGACCCTATGGACTGTAGCCCTCCAGGCTCCTCTGTCCATGGGATTCTCCAGGCAAGAATACTAGAGTGGGTTGTCGTGCCCTCCACTAGGGGATCTTCCCAACTCAGGAATTGAAGCCACATCTCCTGCATTACAGGCAGATTTTCTACTGCTGAGCCACCAGGGAAGCCCCTTATAAGGCATACATATGTATTTAATGAGGTAGTTTCTTCTTCCCAAAAAAGAGCTCAAAGTAGATTAGAGTTGACTTCATGTAATTGGAAAAAAAGTGATGTTTAAGAAAAAGTTGTAGAATATGTGGCAGGTCCAGACATCAGTTTTCAATATAATCTCAATGTCTGCTCTGATAATTTATCTGATAAAGGCTCAATAGTTTTGTGAGAGATTAAAGGGTAAGTTATGAAATTAGAGAGCCTAGGGTCTCCACCAACAAGTCACTGTATGAACTTTAACAAATTAGTTAACCTTCTGGGGCTTCAATATCCTCGTTTGTAAAGTGTTTCCCCCCCCACCCCCCACCACCACCTTGAGAAGAGTCTTGGTGTGGAGAATGAGTGTACTTGATTAAAGAGTCAAGTCAAAGGGCAGGCACCATGCAACAGATGGAGACCCAATGAAGACATTTGCTTAATTGAGACAAAGGCAGAGAACTGGAAGATATGGGAAACTTTAAAGACCTAGAAAAAGCTTACATCAAACAGATTTGAGGGACACAGAGAGAATAGTGACATATTTTCATGTTGTCTGACCTGGCCAATTGAATGGACGCTGGGTATGTATTCATATCAGATCAGATCAGATCAGTCGCTCAGTCATGTCCGACTCTTTGCGACCCTATGAATCGCAGCACGCCAGGCCTCCCTGTCCATCACCAACTCCCGGAGTTCACTGAGACTCACATCCATCGAGTCAGTGATGCCATCCAGCCATCTCATCCTCTGTTGTCCCCTTCTCCTCCTGCCCCCAATCCCTCCCAGCATCAGAGTCTTTTCCAATGAGTCAACTCTTCGCATGAGGTGGCCAAAGTACTGGAGTTTCAGCTTTAGCATCATTCCTTCCAAAGAAATCCCAGGGCTGATCTCCTTCCGAATGGACTGGATGGATCTCCTTGCAGTCCAAGGCACTCTCAAGAGTCTTCTCCAACACCACAGTTCAAAAGCATCAATTCTTCTGTGCTCAGCCTTCTTCACAGTCCAACTCTCACATCCATACATGACCACAGGAAAAACCATAGCCTTGACTAGACGAACCTTTGTTGGCAAAGTACTGTCTCTGCTTTTCAATATGCTATCTAGGTTGGTCATAAATTTCCTTCCAAGGAGTAAGCATCTTTTAATTTCATGGCTGTAGTCACCATCTGCAGTGATTTTGGAGCCCATAAAAATAAAGTCTGACACTGTTTCCACTGTTTCCCCATCTATTTCCCATGAAGTGATGGGACCAGATGCCATGATCTTCGTTTTCTGAATGTTGAGCTTTAAGCCCACTTTTTCACTCTCCACTTTTACTTTCACTTTCATCAAGAGGCTTTTGAGTTCCTCTTCACTTTCTGCCATAAGGGTGGTGTCATCTGCATATCTGAGGTTATTGATATTTCTCCCAGCAATCTTGATTCCAGCTTGTGTTTCTTCTAGTCCAGCATTTCTCATGATGTACTCTGCATATAAGTTAAATAAACAGGGTGACAATATACAGCCTTGACGAACTCCTTTTCCTATTTGGAACCAGTCTGTTGTTCCATGTCCAGTTCTAACTGTTGCTTCCTGATCTGCATACAAATTTCTCAAGGGGCAGATCAGGTGGTCTGCTATTCCCATCTCTTTCAGAATTTTCCACAGTTTGTTGTGATCCACACAGTCAAAGGCTTTAGCATAGTCAATAAAGCAGAAATAGATGTTTTTCTGAAACTCTCTTGCTTTTTCCATGATCCAGCGGATGTTGGCAATTTGATCTCTGGTTCCTCTGCCTTTTCTAAAACCAGCTTGAACATCAGGAAGTTCACGGTTCAAATATTGCTGAAGCCTGGCTGGGAGAATTTTGAGCATTACTTTACTAGTGTGTGAGATGAGTGCAATTGTGCAGTAGTTTGAGCATTCTTTGGCATTGGCTTTGTTTGGGATTGGAATGAAAACTGACCTTTTCCAGTCCTGTATGTATTATGTATGTATTGTATTATGTATGTATTATGTATGTGTATGTATTATCAAGGTAGAAAATATTGGAAGGGCCCCTTTTAGAGGGAGAATGGGTCCTTAACATTTCCATGTGTAAGTATATTCATCTCAGACTTAAAAATTACACTTATCATCTTTTCTACTCTGTACCTGCCACTCTCTGTCACTGTTGAAAACTGTTTAAATGCATTCCAGTGGATGTCGTTCATTGCTGTGTTTTCTATTTCTGCTGGCATGGTTGCTTGCTTGCCCTGAAGTGATGCTCTGTCCGTTTTGGAGAAGCTTACATCCTCAGTTACCTGTTATATCGTAAGCATTCTCTAACAGCTCCATCACTGGGATGATCTTGATGCTCTTTCTGTTTCTTTTTAATGTCTTGGTGTCCTTTGCTCTTAGAATCATTCCAGTTCGTTTAAAAAATTCCCAAACTACCTAATTTCAAAGAGAATGGAATTAGGATTCTCCTTCTTAGGAATTACTTGATCCATTCAAAGATTGTTTAGCCACTCCCTTAGAACAGTTGTTTAAACTCCAGGGAAGTGGGATAATCTTTGCGACCAAGAGCTCCATAACCCGTTAATCCAGAACAATGATGTATCTTCACTTTATGTCTTGTAATAAGAAAACCACTCTAATTGTTCAGTAATAGCTAAGGAAGATTTGTTTCAGGCTGAGTGTTGGTGTCCACATAAGTTAAAGGTATATCAGATTTATAACTGTTATGTATAGATTTATATAAAGACGATATGACTATATCATATGGTAGAGGTGCAAGGGTCACCTTATCAGGCATATATTTAGCTTCTCATTGTGGATCTATGCTTTCTATCATTTAGGAATTACATTGGATGTAATTAATGGGAACTAGAAATGATAGAAAAATAAAAGATTATTTCTCTTTCACCTAAAGTCCAGAGGCAGGCAGTCCAGATAGGTTGTGGCAGTTCCAGAGACATCAGGGATCCATCTCTTTCTAGTTTCCTATTCTACCAACCTAGCATGTGGCTTCCATCTCCAAAAAAAATTTTTTTGGTCCTTAGTAGCTATTATCATTCCTGCTGCATGTCTAATTTCTAGGTCTCTGGAAAGAGGCAGAAGTAAGGGACAGATCACATGAATAAATAATTTGGTCAAGTACCTTTTTGTGAGCAGCAGTTCAAGATTCTCAACTCTGGTTAAATTTCATGACAAACTTTGAATCAAAGGACCACATCACAGTCTTCTAGCTGAGTACGTTGCTACCCTCAAAAGCCAGGATTCTGTTGCCAAGGAAGAAGAAAAGAATGGTTAATGGGTGATGACTAGCCTATTTTTGTCTCATGAATTCAACTGAAGATATTGATGAAAGTAGAAAAATGAACATTTTTCTTTGGTTATAAATTTTACATACAGTTGCCTCATCTTAAAATGTCCCTAATAGATACCTTTCAAATTCGTTAACCCAGTTGAAAAAGGAAAAAGATAATCCTATCTTATTCTTAACACATTAAGTCAAAATGCATGGTTTCATGAAGAAATTTGAATATTTCCATGAATATTTTAGACTGAGATTTATTCTAATTGAGGAACTAAGGAATCAACTGGAAAAGTTCTGTGTGTGTGTGTTAGTCACTCAGTACTGTCCAACTCTTTGCGATCCCGTGGGCTGTGGCCTGGCAGGCTGTAGCCTCCTCCAGGCTTGCATGGAATTCTCCAGGCAAGAATACTGGAATGGGTAGCCATTCTCTTTTCCAGGGGATCTTCCCAGGGATCAAACCTGAGTGTCCCGCATTGCAGTAGATTCTTTCCTGTCTGAGCCACCAGAGGAATCTATGGATGTACACATATATCCAGAACCTTAGGTCTGTTCTAGGAACTGTATATGCTAGCATGTGGCTTCCATCTCCAAAAAAATTTTTTTTTGGTCCTTAGTAGCTATTATCATTCCTGCTGCATGTCTAATTTCTAGGTCGCTGGAAAGAGGCAGAAGTAAGGGACAGATCATATGAACAAATAATTTGGTCAAGTACCTTTCTGTGAGCAGCAGTTCAAGATTTTCAACTCTGGCTAAATTTCATGACAAACTTTATGAAAGCAAGGCATTTATTTGTTCAAGATCACAAGTGAATACATTGTTGATTATTTCAGTCATTTACAGTGCTATTAATACAAGACAAGTTGAATCTTTATATATTTCATTTATTTTTATTCTTAAGCATAAACACTAACCCGGCCTATAGATTCTTTGATATGATTGTACCTATGCTGCTTCTAATTAATATTGATTTGAATTAACATTACATAGGACAGTTATTTTTAGTGCTTTACCAGCTGTGTAAATATCCTAATTGAATAAACAGACTAAAATTAATCACAGAATTTACTGTACTAGCAGTATTTACAACTTCATTGTGAACTGTGTTTTAAACATCTGTCCTTCATTAACTATATCTTAAACACAGACTTTTATAATGCTGGTCAAATTAAAAGTATTTGTACAAAGACACTATAATACAATAGTACTTGGAGAAAAGAACAAAATTTCTGAGAAAAGAGTATCTTAATAATTAACAAAGTTTGGGTTAGTGATGCTGTCTCTCATAAAAACATATAAGAACCTATCAGAGATAAGAAAGAAAGCATTTTTAAAAGAGCTCTCAGAAGACTAAACTCTATAATACTGACAATTTGAAGTCAGGTTTCCGAATAGGATATTTATGTTGTTATTTTAAAATGTATTTGTCTTGTGTGTTGCAACTTTTTCGTTGAATAACTGGTTACTGAATTGAAAAACATTGTGTGGTCTTTAAGGTGAATTAGGATATACAAAATGGAGAAAGAGATGTAATAAATCTGACTTTCAAAAGTTATTTTTCCCCTCCAACAATAACTCTATGTCTGTCCAATTCAATTATGTAAAAGTCATAGTATTTTATTTTTATAGTTAATTTTCTAGCCTGAACCCTGCAAGGCTAGTTCCTCATGTATTTCCTCCAACTGATTTTATTTTGGATATGATGATTTTTATCTGATTTTCCTTTGAGAAAACATGAACATTTGCTTCCTTGGCTGACTTACAGGTACGGGTGAGTACTAAAGGACCCACATGAATGGGCTTCATAAGAGAGAGCCCACCCCATGCAGAGATGCTGCCCGAGGCCAACTATTTGTGCTCTGGAAAAAGCTGACTTGCCTGAGAAAATAGGTAGTAAGACTACCCTGCTTTTTTGTTTTGTTCTGTGTGTGTATATGTATGTGTGTGTATATATATATATATATATATATACACACACACAGGGTAGTGAACGATGCTTTTAACAATGATTAGAGAAAACTAGAACATGTAATGGAGAAGGCAATGGCACCCCACTCCAGTACTCTTGCCTGGCAAATCCCACGGACGGAGGAGCCTGGTGGGCTGCAGTCCATGGGGTCGCTAAGAGTCAGACACGACTGAGCGACTTCACTTTCACTTTTCACTTTCATGCATTGGAGAAGGAAATGGCAAGCCACTCCAGTGTTCTTGCCTAGAGAATCCCAGGGACGGGGGAGCCTGGTGGGCTGCCCTCTGTGGGGTCGCACAGAGTCGGACACAACTTAAGCGACTTAGCAGCAGCAGCAGCAGAACATATAAAACTTTTGGAGGAGTACTACTTATACATGGTATAGAAGAAAATAGTAAGGGTAAGGAGGTGATAAATTAGAAAATAGATACAGTATGATGTCATTAACCTACATTGAAATCTAGGTATATGTTGTACTTGTTATTTTATTTTGTAAAGTTGGCATTTTTATATTATAAAATTATATTCTGTATTGTCTTTCTTAATTAGATGATAGTTTTTCTGTGGAAACTGCTATCTTTTATTTCTCTGGGATCTCCTGTAGCATCTGGCATCATGTCAGACACTTTATAAGCCTAAAAAAGATATTTAACTGAATCTGAGCACAAATTTGATGAACAGTGATTCCTTCATGCAAGTTTCCCCAGTGGCTCAGTGGTAAAGAATCTGCCTGGAATGCAGGAGACTCAGGAGATGCAGGTTCAATCCCTGAGTTGGGAAGATCCCCTGGAGGAGGAAATGGCAACCTACTCCACTATTCTTGCCTGGGAAAGTCCCATGGACAGAGGAGCCTGGTGGGCTACAACCCGTAGGGTCGCAGAGAGTCAGACACAACTAAGCATGGCATGGCACAGTGCCTTCATCCAGTGCTTTGAGGATTCTGAGGCTGTGTTGGTGTCAGTAGGAAAAAAATGTGGTGTTAAATTAGACCAGGGGCTGTTTTATATATCGCAGTGCCTGGAGCTTATAATGGTGCCTGACAGGCTGTAGGTGCTAAATAAACATTTGTTAGATGAATGAATAAGTGTTTCTGCAATAGTTGAGAGAGCAAGAAAGAAAGGCAAAATATTTGACTTTCTGTTACTAAGTTAACTCTAAAGTCTCTTCTAATTCTAAATTCTATGATTGGCATAAACATTTGTTAATTCAGCAAATGTTATATCAGCATCCAAATTCAGAATCCAGACTATCTTATAGTTGGCAGATTTTTGTAGATTCAAAGCTATTAATAATAATTAGATGGATAGAAATCATCTTTTCTGGGGTTTGCCTACTGTGATTTAAAAAACAGTGAAAAAACTCAGCTATATGAACTTGATGAAGCTGTTCAAATTTTAATATTATTCTGTACCCCAACTAACACTCAACTGGTTAATTGAATTACATTCCTCTTCAGTTTATATTGCAGTTTACAAAGTAAAAGCTCATTAATCTGGCTGTGGAATATTTTGGGGGGTGATTGAATACTCTGTTTTATGTAGGGTGAGATTACACTGGCTCATTTATCTGATTTTATAACACCAGCATTTTGAAAGAGACTTTATACGTCTCTAAATATTTTAGACATAAAATGGATTCCTGGAGATTATGTGATTAGAATTGTAGGTTTTTATTACCAGGCTTAATTAGTACTCAGATCTCCTGATTTCAGTACTAATGCCTTTTTGAAATGTCAGTGTTTCCCAGTGACTTTTTCACTTAAATATAGGTTAAAAAAGATACACTCCACTAATAACAGAATGGTTCAGCATTCCACTGAGCATCGTCCAGAAGGACTTTGGGGGAGCAGGGGCTGTGAGGTGATGCACATTTGTCCCAGTGGGAGCCCTGACGCATGAAAAGAGGGGCAGCCAGGACTGTGGCTCTTAAAGTATGGCCTGTAAACCCCTGGGAGCTCTGCGGAAACTTTTAGGGCATTTCTGAATTCAAAACTACTTTAATAACAATACTTAGATGTTATTTGCCTTTTTCACTGTGCTGATATTTGCTCACATGGTTTAGAAGCAATGGTGGGGAAAATGTGGATGTCTTGGCACCAACCAAGGTGATGGCTGCAGATGTATAATCACCACTGGGCTCCTCACTGCCAAACCCTTGAAGAAAAAAGAGAAAAATGAACATTTAACTTAAAATGTTCTTAATAATAGTAGTAGAAATCATCACTTCATTAAATCTCAACCTTTGAGTGCATGCCTTATGTTAATATTCTCTGTGATAAAATGAAAGTATGCTTGACCTTCTCCTGCATAGAGAAGGATGATGGTTTTATTTAAGGAATTGTTGCAGAACTAGCTCCTTTTTAATGGGTCATCACTGTAAGATGGAAGAATGACTGACACACTGTGACAGTTTAGACTTGGATATTTGGACGTTTTCTTGAAAATAATGAACTAAGCTTATCAAGAAAAATAATGGACTGTGTTTGTTCTACTGATAAAAATCTGAGCTTTCAAGTGAAAATCCAAATAAAAACTCAGATTTTGGAAAACTTTTTCGTCACCACGAACTTGAGAGTATATAAATTTTTAGAATCTCTTTTAATGATATTGGTGCTGATATTAACAAATGTGACCTTTCTTTTGTTATTGTATAAGGAAATGTGTTAATGTTTCCAAGCTCTGTGTGGATCAATGTGTGATATTATGCAACTATAAATGAATAAACGATCTACTCAAAGTGCAAGGGGGTAGAAAGATTTTAATGTAAAAGACTACAAATATTTCATTGTTACATTTCAGATTCTACATTACAACTAAACTTTAAGAAACTACTCCATGCTGAGTTGTAGTGTAGTAGTATGGAAGAATATCCACAATATAGGAAAAAGCTTTTAAAATATTTCCCTCTTTTAAAGTTTTTTTAATCTCTGGGAGACAGACTTGTCTTCATATACTGCAGCCACAACAGCTTATCACATAACATATTAAAAGCAGAAGCAAAGTTGAGAGTCTATCTTCTGTTAAGCTAGATGCTTCTCACCAAATTATTTTTATTTGAGGAAACATGGTTATTTTTATGAAAATATTAATGATAATATATAGTAGATATTTTTATTTTAAAATGAATTAAATATTTTATAAATGCCTCAGTTTTAATTTCTAGTACGGTAAATCAAAACCCAAACAAGCATAAACAAAAAAAACAAAGTTTTTTTTGGTTCTTAGTATTTTTTAAGAATGTAAAAGAATCCTGAGACTTAGAACTTTGATGATGCTTGTCTAGACTCTGGATTAGATGATGCTAATTTAATCTAATCTAATCTAGACTCTAGTCTTGCACCATTTTTGTACATATGCAGTTATATACAGATTGTAGGAACAAGAGACAAGAGCATGGAAAGAGAGAGATGAAGGGCTTTATCAAAGTACTTACAAAGTATTTTCCAGATCTATTCTTAACTTTTGCAGAGGCTGTGGGAAGGGTACAAATGGAAAACTACATACTTGATGTCACGATATTTAAAATTTATAAATTAAATTAATATACTGTTAAGTAAAATATGTTTATCCTCATGCTCTGACAAATATACCGTTTAACCAATGATTAGGAAAATATACATAAAGAATCAGGTTATGCCAAATAACTGTGTGTAGCACAAATTCAAAATAATTGCCTTTCCACAAAGGACTATGGTTTATCTTAGGGAGACCTCATAGCAATGTTCAGACAAGAGAAGGACAGGGAAGAATATTCTCCTTTTTTGCTTTTCCAGCATCTTCTTCCAATCAACTGACAATTCCAGGGAAAATGCCCACTTTCTCTTGCTTTGTGTGAGAGGAGGCTCTACTCTCCACCCAGGATTCAGCTGCTCATCCATTTTGTGCTCTTTCCTTAACCTCACTGTGCGAGCTAAGTTGCTTCAATTGTGTCCAACTCTTTACGACCCTATGGAGTGTAGCCCACAAGGCTCCTCTGTCCTTGGGGATTCTCCGGACAAGAATACTGGAGTGGGTTGCCTTTTCTTACTCCAAGGGATCTTGCCCACCCAGGGATCAAACCTGCATCTCTTAGGTCGTCTTCTTTGGCAAGAGGGCTCTTTACTACTAGCACCGCCTGGAAAGCCACCTGCCATGCACGAGACCTAAGAGACACGGATTTGTTCCCTAGGTTAGGAACATCCCCTGGAGGAGGTCATGGCAGTCCACTCTGGTATTCTTGCGTGGAGCATCCCATGGACAGAGGAGCCTGGTGGGCTACAGCCTGTAAGGTTGCAAAGAGTCAGGCACGACTGACGCTACTTAGCACAGTACAACCACTGTACAAGACATCAACTAAAAAGCCCAAATAAGTCTGCAAAGTTACTCTTTAATCATCAGCAAGCCATTCAGTCAGTGCCCCTCTCTGGCAATACTGCTTTTTAAAGACTTTCCAATGAGACAAATAGAAAGTCCAAGTTTCACTGTAGGGTTCCCAGATTTACTTGAATTTTGTGTTGGACTACTGCTGGCTTAGGAGAGATGATCTGACCGTGGCCAAAACACACAACTCTTGTTCTTCCTCCCACCTTCTTACCACAACATAAGGCATTTATCTTGCATATACATGGACGTCTCAGCCTTCTTGTCTGAACTCTGTCTCGCAGGTGTGGGTGTGTTCGTGCCGAGTCGTGTCTGACTCTTTGTGACCCCAAGGATTGCAGCTCACTGGGCTCCTCTGACCATGGGATTCTACAGGCAAGAATAATGGAGTGGGTTGCCATTTCCTTCTCCAGGGGATCTTCCCAACCCAGGGTTCAAGCCCCTGTCTCTTGTGTCTTCTGCATTGGTAGGCAGATTCTTTACCCCAGGGCCACCTGGGAAGCCCTTGGGCAGTAACTGATTACTCTTGGCCATCCAAAGGCTGTATATTGTCACCCTGCTTATTTAACTTATATGCAGAGTACATCATGAGAAATGCTGTACTGGATGAAGCACAAGCTGGAATCAAGATTGCTGGGAAAAATATCAATAACCTTAGATAGGCAGAAGACACCACACTTATAGCAGAAAGCAAAGAAGAACTAAAGGGCCTCTTGATGAAAGTGAGAGAGGAGAGTCAAAAATTTGGTTTAAATCTCAACATTCAGAAAACTAAGATCATGGCATCCAGTCCCATCACTTCATGGCAAATAGATGGGGAAACAGTGACAGACTTTATTTTTTTGGCCTCCAAAATCACTGCAGATGGTGACTGCAGCCATGAAATTAAGATACTTGCTCCTTGGAAGAAAAGTTTTGACCAACCTAGATAGCATATTAAAAAGCAGAGACATTACTGGCAAAGGTCTGTCTAGTCAAAGCTATGCTTTTTCCAGTAGTCATGTATGGATGTGAGAGTTGGACTATAAAGAAAACTGAGCTTCGAAGAATTGATGCTTTTGAACTGTGCTGTTGGAGAAGACTCTTGAGAGCCCCTTAGACTGCAAGGAGGTCCAACCAATCTATCCTAAAGGAAATCTGTCCTGAATATCCATTGGAAGAACTGATGCTGAAGCTGAAACTCTAATACTTTGGCCACCTGATGCAAAGAACCGACTCCTTTGAAAAGACTCTGATGCTGGGAAAGATTGAAGGTGGAGGAGAAGGGGACAATAGAGGATGAGATGGTTGGATGGCATCACTAACTCGATGGACATGAGCTTGAGTAAACTCCAGGAGTTGGTGTTGGACGGGGAGATCTGGCGTGCTGCAGTCTATGGGGTCGCAAAGAGTCAGATACGACTGAATGACTGAACTGATCCAAAAGATGTACACTCTGGTTCTTTAGGATGAGAATTCCAGGGTCCTAGGTATGAGTCACTTATGTGCATGTATCCGTGTAAGAAAATTTACATTTTAATTTTGTTGATAATTTGCATTTAGAGTACATTTTTATTAAGAAGTAATTTTAGATTTCCAGAATAATGAGAAGTCTATAGAGAAGTTATGAATCAAGTTGGGAATTGTATGGAAATGAATATATTGTTTTTGGAAAGTATTTTTAAAAAGAGTGAATAGTTAAATTTTAAAATAACTAATAATAGTTCCCATAAAACCAGTAATGAAGCCATTTACTTTAAAAAATTCCGATCTTGGGCCTCTGAAGTGCTCTTGAGTAGCAGGGGGCAGGTGGGAGGGGGTGCTAGTTGCTACTAACCATACAGTATTCTAGTTGTTTCTCAGAGTTAATATTAACTACCATAGATTTGTAATTTATAATGTGGAAGTATTTTAGTCACTGGTATTACCTGCGTTATTTGGTATTCTGCATCCTCGTGAAATACTGAATGGCCCCTTGTTCATGGAATTACATGAACTTTGGGGTTGGCTATTTTGGGAATTATTTTATACAACAGAATTGTCTTCTTAATGATAATGTTTTTCTTAAAAAAATAGTTCAAGCTTTTATTTTGACTTGCATAGTTAAATCAACATAGTATGGTTAAGACATGCGACCTGAACTGGAAGGGTTAATCTTCAAGTTCAGCTTGAGCTGTGTTTACTGATCCTTTTCTGCTGCTTGTTAATTGGCACCTCGGACTCCATACTAATTAATGGGAGAGCAAGGGGCAGGTGGCGCTGTTTTATTTTGATAATCCTTGTCAGCAATGTCTGTGTAATCTTCTTATTTAATTATAATGAATGTGCATTTGGGGTGCATGAACTTTCAACAGCTTTTCACTGAAAGTTCACTGGACAAGGACAGTTTTGCAGTTGTCAGACACTGCTACAGATTGCATACAAAGCCAATTGTTTCACCATTTTAGTTCTGAACTCACACAAATGGAAGTCACTAATGGGCATACCTTGTGCTTCTTTAAAGCCAGACAAGGATAACTATCCAGAGAAATGAACTAAATCTATGCTTCCTATAATTGTGCCCCTCTTTTTTGGAGTGAGGGTAAGAAATATGCTTAAATAGGGACATTAATTTTAAGAGTACTTAATAGATGAAAATATTAGAGTAATGTTTTTTCTGGAATGAAGAGCCTAGGCAGGAAGTCAAAATAAATGGAACTGATTTACTTAAGAATTTGCAAGTTTTAGCTGTGAAATGACTAGATAAATGATTCTTTTGGAAAGTAGGTACTTACTAGCAGATGCATATTTTACTAATTTCCATTTTAAAGAGAATGTTAGGCTTTCAAGTATAAGGATTTAGGTAAAGATTTCAAGTATATAGATTTAGGTAAAAATAAATTCATAATAATTTTGAAGTCTGGGGCCCAGTCTTAAAATTGTGTTACAAGCAGTGCATTATTTATTTGGGGGAAGTGCGAGAAAATGAAGGAGGAAAAAATCAAAAAACACCTCCTTGGCTGTTAATACCTTGAAACTTAGTGGAAAGGAAATAACACCCAATTTATAAGAACTCTAATGTAAACAAACAGGAGCTATGATAGGAAATAGCACTAGGGCCAGTTTATAAGACTTGGTCTATGTTCATTTTTTAGATAAAACTTCCTGTACTTCCAGCCATTTTAGTCCAGACCAAAACCAAAATAAACCTTACTCAAATGGTGAAAGGAAGCATTTAATTGGGTGATATTTTTGGAAAATCAAAAATAGTTACTTCTGTTGTTGGTACTTTGATAAAAGTTTCTGTTATTGATAAAAACTTAAGTGTTATTTGAGATATTGTAACACTTAAATATTATTTGAGTATTGATAAAAACTTGTGTTATTTGAGTATTGTTAAAAAATTTAAGTTTTATTTGAGATAAAAGTATAGATTTATATGAACTTGGATGTTAATTATATACTTATAGTTTACAATAATGACATTTCATAATACTATTGTTGTGCCTTATCAGAGAATATTTACTTGACTTAATTTAAATTGACAATTAAAATAGAAATCCAAATCTGTGGTTCTCAACCCAGGAGCAATTTTGGCAGTCTCAAGACATTTCTTATTTTTACCACTGGGAAAGGATACTATTGGTGTCTAATGAGTAGAAATGATGGATGCTGCTAAAAACTCTCTAAAAGACACAGGACAGTTTCCCCATGAAAAAGAATTATGTGTCCCCCGAATGTTTATATTACTGGGATTAGAAATCTGCCCTTTCACTCATGAAACACTACACATTTATAATCAATGGATTGTGAAGATTCCGGAGAGTTTATAAAGAGATGCTGTGTTTAAGGAAATAGTTATATTGGGCTTCCCTGGTGGTTCAGTGGCAAAGAATCCACCTGCCAACGCAGGCAATGCAGGTTCGATCCCTCGGTTGGGAAGATCCGCTGGAGAAGGAAATGGCAACCCACTCTAGTATTCTTGCCTGGAAAATGCCACGGGTTGAAGGAGCCTGGCGGGCTCCTGTCCACTGGGGTTGCGAAAGAGTAGGACATGACTTAGCCACTAAACAACAACAGCAAATCCAAGTATTGGGTTGTATGGGATTGATCAATAAATAACATATTCCTAATCTTTATCACTTTCTCTGCCTTTCAAATTATAATTTTATACTGAAAGAATAAAAGAGAATAAACATTAGCTACAGTAATGCAAACTAAATGGTTGGCTAAAATGTGGTAATCATTTAGCAATATATGTGTATATCAAATCCTTATGTTGTTTACCTTATACTAATACAATGTTATATGTCAAGTGCGTCTAAATAAAACTAGGGAAGCAAGTTACTCTGGTGGGGAGTAGTCTAAAATATAGGAAAGAGCAGCTACAAGTTCTCTAGGCTTTGTATCAAGTTTTACTATATACTCAAAATTGAAGAAAGTGTAGTGTTAACGTGGCCAGAGAAGAATACAGTGTGATCAGTGTGGTATGCGCCATGTTGTATGCTGTTGTATCTGTAAAGCTTGTGTGGTTTCCTGGGTGTAAAGTAGCTACGTTAGAGATTTTTAAGTGGGTTTTAACCCAACAACTAAAATCAGGCTTCAGTTCATCTGATTTGAAAAATTGATCCTCATCTTTTATTCATATGTAATTTTTTATTAACCTATGATAAGTGGATAGAATTTAAATCAGGTGTTTATTTACTGTAAGAACAATAACCTGATTCCAGGTTAAACAGTTTGTTTCGTCTGCTCATTATTTTTCTTTCATGACATTAATGCAACTAAATATATCCTCAGCACTATATTTCAGATGTTTTTTTTTGGCCTGCTAGTATTCATCATTGGTCTTTTAAAAGTCACTAAATCAGTTCCTACTGACTTTCGTATGTAATAGGGCAGACATGCTATGTAAAATGTTTTAAAGTATGTAGAATTTTACATATACTATATATAGGGCATCTGTAAGCAAATATTTCTGAACCCACCATTGTACATAAGAAATTTAGAACTAACATTATGTTAATGCTGTATGAACATTGGTTGGAATAGGGATGCTTGTTTGCTTTTGGAACTGGCCTGTCTTCAAATATTATTGGTAAAACACATATTTATAGAGCTCAGCAGAAAATGAATGTGTCCTGAGTGTGTGAGGAGTGGATTATGTATTCATAAAAGATAGCTTTCAAAGTAAATGAGAAGTAGCTTGTTTGCAGAACAATTCAGTAGTTTATGTATATATATATCTTATTCCCTGGGAGAAAAGAAATAGGACAGACAGTGTGGTCAGCGGTGAGGTGGAGAACTTGTTCAATGGCAGGAGGTTTTGTCTACAGAACACGAAGGCTCACTCAGCTGGGTCTCGGCAGTATATTTTATAAGGAAACCTGTGTGTAAAAATAGATGTGAATGAAACTTCTTTTAGGGCACAGGGTCCTATGGTTGTTACAGAGCCACTTTGTTTTAATGGAAAGAAAATATGAAAACTCTGCATTTGGAAGCAAGTCTTAGGGGAGTGGCTTTGAAAAAGTATCTTTTTGTGCACTGTTACTAGTAAGCAGCCAAAACAGGTGTGTTTTCTAACCACACTGATTAAGTAACTACCTTAATCAGCATTTCTCAAATTCTGTTAGGGGGTACTTCGTTTAGAATACTAGAAATCATATATAATGATTTGGTACACTTTTTCTGTGAATTTTGGCAGATAATTCAATATTTGAAACAAAAGATGAAATTGAAGGAAATTGTGTTGAAGTTCTAGGTAATCTTTGCTATTTACCCTTTAAAAAAATCACATGATACACCCAGTCCAGAGTTTGAATGTTATTGTCTATGACAAGAAAATGCTTTTATTTCTATGGTGTTTATAAATGCCTATATTTACAACTCTCTTTGTAACATCAGTGGAGTTTCTGAAATTTGAGTTTATAAAAAGAATATGGAATTAAGTTAATATATGACTATTACAATATTCAAGTAATATATACATAAATCTACTGCTAGTTTAAATCAATTAGAGGGATTTAATTTAAAGTCTGTTTTCCTCGTGACAGGACTAAAGAGAACAACCCTATTTATTGCAGGAAGGTCTGTGTTATGGATTTTCAATAATGTCTTGGAGCTCAGGTTAGATACAGTGAGTGGAAGCTACTCTGTTAGTATCATACTCAAGTTAAAAATGAGAAAAACTTTCAATGCTTTCTTGACCTCCATAGTGAAAGTCAAAGTCACTGGTCATGTCCGACTCTTTGCGACCCCGTGAATTCTCTAGGCCAAAATACTACAGTGGGTAGCCTATCCCTTCTCCAGGGGATCTTCCCGACCCAGGAATCAAACCAGGGTCTCCTGCATTGCAGGGATTCTTTACCAGCTGAGCTACCAGGGAAGCCCAAGAACAGGTGTATTTTCTTTACCATAAAATTGCCACTAACTTTATTCTCTTATGTGAAATTATTTACCATTTCTAATGAAGAGTCCATAGGGCTGAAGATAAATGAAATCTAACACATTTAAACACACATACCCCCCAAACTTTGCTCCATACCTTTCTTTCCTCTCCTTAGAGACTTCAGCCTTCTCCTTTATAGCATGCCTGCCAACAAAACTTCTCGTATGGTAAAATGTTTTCAATTTATATGTTCTTTCCATCTCTTATGTCAGAGACCCTTGAAGTTACTTCAGATCTCAAAGCAATGATGGCAAGCCTTCAACACTCACTTCTTTTAAAATAAGTTTATATGCATTTGTGTAATACATTTTCTGGTTCTCTGGCTTTGAAGCCTCTGCCACAAATGAAACAGACCTCTCACACAAAATACATTTTAATGTATGCATGCTTATACACATGAATGAGAACGTATATAATACAAGAAGTCCTAATGTGAAGATTTAAATACTGAACAATATCTTACAGGTTACAAGCTTTCACATATGTTCTGTCATTTGTTCAGTATGACAATATTGTGAGGAATAAGGGGATTTCTGTTTTGTAGCAAGAACTGATGCTAAGAGGGATTAATTGTGGTAGAGATGGAATCTGTGACCCTTAGTCTAATGTACTTTTTATTAGACCACACTAAAAATTCTATTTTAAAACCCAGCAAGATGACACTGCTTATTAATAGAACGGTTGAATTAAGAATTGTCGAATCTATCTATAATGTAGCCTATGAGGCCAACACTTTTAGCTACTTGAATAATGATTCTAGCAGCTAATATAATAGAGTCTATATTTGCACACTGCATAGTCTTTGTCCATTAAAGGAAAATGTAACATTAATTGATTTATTGATTTTGCTTTTAGAAAACTCCATTTTCTCTTTGATGAGAGATGATTGGTCTTGACAGTTGAAGGTATTTATTGCATTTCAGATTAAAATTTTATCTGCCAGACGAGTGTCTCAGCCTCTTAGGGTTTCCCCACTCTCTAGGATTCTACTGGCTTCTTCTCCTTCCAAGATCAGTGCTGTTGCAAACTTAAGAAGCCTCGTGGTATTGAGAGAGGTGTGTCCGGTCCTGGTACTATCCTATGTAACCCGCTGCATCTACCTCTGTAAGGACTGCCCTCCTGTTGGCTCAGTCCATGGTCTAAGCTATTCTAGAACACAGTCCACAAGCGATGGTATCTGTAAATGTAGTATCAGCACAGATAATACAACTTACTTCATCCATCCCATAGATGTCAATTGTCTCTGTTGTGTGCCAGGCACAGTTACAGATGCTTTGGATTTTGTAGTGACCATGACAAAGTACCTGCTTCCAAGTGCTGATATTTAGAAGGAAATGGCCAATAAATACAAAACAGAGATCCTCAAATCAGACATGACCTGAAGAAAATGTTAGGAAAGTTGGCATTTATTTTTCTTAGGCTGGCCACAGAACTGAAATCTAAATAAGGAGAATAAGTTAGAGGGACAAGTGAAGGGACTGTGAGATTAAAGGAGTGTGTTGTGCTCGAGGGCTAAAGAGAACACCAGCATTCAGAGGACATTTTGGGCAAAGGGGAAAGTGATAGGAGATGAGGTCAAAGAAGCAGGCAGAGGCTGAAACATGTGGGCCACAGTAGCAAGTGTGGTTTTCTTTGTAATTGGAGGTTTTAAGTAGGAAAGTAGCATGTGATTTACACTTTGCAGATGTTTCTTTGGTTGCTGAGTGGAGTACTCCCTCTGAGGCAGGACGTATGGAATCAGTATCCTAAAGGAGGCTATTCTATGAGTTTCTGCAGGACTGTAATTTAGTCTAGAATTTTTGCAGTGGAAGTGCTGAAAAGTGGTTCAATTTAGGATATATTTTGGATATAGTACTACCAAGTCGTGATATAATGTATTGAATATAAGACCTGAGAGAAAGAGAGGAATTAAGGAAGATCTAATGATTTATTAGATCTAATTCATTAAGAAAGATCTAATGATTCCCTAGTGAAGGACAGGGAAGCCTGGCATTCTGCAGTCCACGGGGTTACAGAATCAGACAAGACTGAGTGACTGAACCACAAAAATGATTTGTGAACAGAAAATATCTCTTGTAAAGGGTTAAAATGGTAACAGCTTACCTGGCTGGTTTGCTTTCATTCACTCGGTCATTGTTGTGGAAATGTGAAGTATCTTGATAGAATCCGCACTTTACACTCAAATTGTTTCCTAGAAGTTGCTGCTTCAGTTGGTTCAAATACACCTATTAGCCAGAAGAAGAGAAAATGGGATACATGTTGGAACGCACTTTTCAATTTCGAAATGGTTTTCAGAAACGTTATTAGGAATCATATTTTGAATATCTGTTGTAGAACTGTGATCAAAGTGTCAGTTCACTAAAATGGTTTTCTGATGACCGTAGTTTTATTTACCAAGAGAGAAGGTAAAGAACATTGCTCATATTTGTGCTATGAATTTGAAAGACCTGATATGGTAATAATAACCTATTTTAAGATAGCACATATAATCATTAAACCTTTGTTTAGGTTTTAGCATGACTAGCATAGATTTGTGATTGTGTTTTTTTGGGTCACAAGTACACTTGACATTATGTCAGCGCCCCTTGTGTAATCAATGTGTAACAGTGTATCTTTGCTCATTTTATAGAACACAACTTCATGATATGCAGGTTGATATTTGTGTCTTCTAATTTATAACATTTTCTTCATACAAATCATCTATTTGATTTTGTAATCTTAATGAAGAATTAAACCCCAAATGATAATAGAAAAAATAATTCAGTTATTACACAAAGGTATAGACTTCAGAATATCCTTGTAAAGCTGTACGTTTGTAAAGTTACCAAATAACTTTGTGTCCATACTGACTCCATCCACTTTAAGCATGATTTCTCACTATTTCTTAGTCCAGGTACTTTATATATTATATTCTCAGTTTTGTTACTCATTAAAATGAGTAACATTACTCATTTTTTAAAATACTTTTCCTTTAATGTTTATATAATTCTTAGATACCATTCGAAGTTGTCCCTATAATGTCTATATTATTTTAGATAAAAATAATAATTGCCAGATTACTCGGGATTTAATTTAAAAAATGAGTGAAGTATACCATAGTTATATATCTATATAGTCTGTGCTTTTAAAAATGAAAGGCAAATTTTTCTTAGCTAAATTCTTAAAATTATCCAGCTTATTACTTCTTTCTCTGTGGCCAATTAAAAAAGAAGTAGTACTCCATGGGGTTGCAAAGAGTCGGACACGACTGAGTGACTGAACTGAACTGAGTACTCTCTAGGGTCAGAAGACCAGTTAGCATTGTTTGTCAAACAAAATGAAAAGAAATATTCGATTCCAAACTGAGAAGAATCTATTTCTCATTTAACTTATTTTTTTCTCATGTGTTTCACTTGATTTAAAAAAAAGAAAAATTAAAATTATAATACTAATTGATTTGTCAGTTAATCTCTTAGAGTCTGAAATGTTTAACTAGTTATCTGAAGTTATCTGATTAAAAATGTTGAAGGGGGAAAACCAGAATTTCTCCATTTCTCATGACCAAATCCTACATGCTTTTCTCTCAGAATGTGGATCTGAGAGGGAAACCCAGCTTGCTTTATTATTCATCTTTCCTTTTCAACTGGATGATAAAGGCTGAGCCATCACATCAAGCCTATTCTGAAGATGTCCTGAGTAACAATAAACCCTTTGTGATGAAAATAGCACAGGGTAGCTATTGACAAAGTTAAAAATCCTGAACTTACTTATAATCTATATTACAATGTACTTTGCACATCAGCAGTCTTCTGCTTATTGACTGGGAAAATATAAGCTAAAATGGATTATCTTAAATAGAATATAAAGTTTTTCATTTTCAGCCTTGTACTTTAACCACCAAACCACTCAGATAATTAAGTTGGTAGATGAGATGCCGGCTTTTATGCACATATATTGCCTGATGTGTTCTATATTTTTTATTAGGGGTGGTAATAATTAATCATCTTTTATCTGTGTGTTACTTTCTACTTGATGATACTTTTTGCTATGTCAAAGATTGTTTTGCAGAAATAACCTGACCACAGTGGAAGAACCCCTAGAGTAAAGGAAAGCACCCTAAGATTCAGATGAATTAACTTAATGAAGATGGTGTCTTCAGTGCAGAGGCAACAGGAAGGCAGGACCAGAAGCATTTACCCCAGGAGGTTATATATAGGATGATTGGAGACATTCCTAGAGACAATGAAGCACTGGCATTTATTTAAGAGAGAGGCTATTTCACTCAGAGGGCTCATGCTGGAATTAACTGGTGTCATTTTGAAGGAGGGTTTTGCTAATTGGCATCTCCCAATTGTATATAATGCCAACACCTTTTTGTATTAATTATTTCCCGTAAGCATAACTCAGTAAAGGAAAACTCGTTGCAGGTTTATAAAGATTTAAGAGGAACTGTTGCAATTTAATTGGTTTCCAAAAGCCCTATGTGAACCAAAACAGTTGGTTGGCATTATTTGTATAATGTTTTGTTGTTCGACGTTGCGAGCATTATGTTCATGTATTGTGGTGATGGCCTGCTGAGTAATTGCAAGGTTCATTATACTACCAAGACTGTCAAGGGGCATTTATGGATATTCATGTGCAGTGAACCCTTGAACTTGAACTGGTCATTCTTCTCTCCCATGTCTGAAATTGTGTTTACTCTAAATGGCAGGAGAAACTTTAATTATGAAACTAGTAAAGAGGAAAAATTACCTAAGTTAAAGTTTAAAGTGATAAAAAGTGATCAATGTATTTAAAAATGTACCTGCAATTTTTCCTTTCTACTATTAAAATGTTATAGTGCTGACACATAATTGCATGTTAATAAATACATATGTATGTTTACCCACACATACCTCTTGAGTTTTGCTTTTTAAATTTCTTTGATATTTCAAAAGTTTTTGAATCAATGTGCAATGCTTGGATCATATTTTTAAATTTTACATTAATATTTTCAATTTTTTATTAATATTTGGCCAGTAAATAGAATTTCTACAGTATAAATAATGGATTTCTAATTTTTTACATGGAAATATATTTTGGGTGCACATTTGTCATGAAACAGTATGTCTTTGAAATACTTTAAAAAGCTTAGATTATGAGTTTCTTTGAGAGTACAGATGACATTATTATGGTAGAAGGGATTTCTTTATGAGTGTCCCTCCACTAGACTTTTAAATTCTTGAGAATAGAAGCATTCCATTAACTAATCTATGTATCCTGTCTCCAAGTGCTCAACGCATAGTGCATGTTCAATGAAATCTTGCGGAACTGAACTGAAGAGAGCTGAGAGAAAAGCAGGAATATAAGAGAAAATTGTAATTGAAAATACAGATACAAGTAGAACGTGGAGCACATGGAAACTGGTGGCAAGAGATGAAACTGGAGAATGAGGCGGGGCAGATGCTTCTGTTGCAGGTGATTGGATCAGATAGAGACAATGTTATGGAGCCACTGCAGGATTTTAAGCAGTTAATCATTCTTCACAGTGTTACGGAGGATGGAAATGGGGCAGGAGTAGATCAACTCTCTGATTCACCCTGGCTGGGATATAGTATTTTGGAAGCCTGGGTTGGGCAAAGGTTGTTTCCCCCCACCCCCTTAAAAAAAAACAAACCTCTTAAAAAAATTAATTTTGGTAAAACATACATACAATAAAATTTGCTACCTTAATGATTTTTACATGTTACAATTCAGTAGTGTTAAATATGTCCACATTATTGGGCAAAGTTGAAACTCATTCTGTTCAGGCAGTTGTAGCATAATACATCATGCTGAGTGACTTAAGCGACCATGGACATCTATTTTTCACATTCTGGAGGCCTGAAAGTCCAAGATCATGGTGCCAGAATATTGGATTCCTGGTGATGACCCCCTTCCTGGAGTTAGATTGCTGTCTCCTTATAGAGCAGAGAGAGACAGAGAACACAACAGAGTTAGCTCAGATCCCTCTTCCTCCTCTTATAAAGACACTAATCCCATTATGGGGGCCTTACCTTCATGACCTCATCTAAGCTTGATTATCTTCAAAAGGCCCCACCTTCAAATACTATCATATTGAGGGGTTATGGCTTCATCATATGAATAACAGCATTTATATTTTTGTGACTGGTTTATTTCACTCAGTATAATGTCTTTAAGGTTCATCCATTCTGTAGTATATGTCAGAATTTCCTTCCCTTAAAAGGCTGAATAATGCATCATCATGTGAACATTCCATATTTTCTCTATCCATTCATCTATTGTAAAACTCTTGAGTTACTATTACCTTTTAGCCCTTGTGTATAATGTTACTATGCACATGGGTGTGTAACTATCTTCTCAAAATTCTGCTTTCAATTCATTTGGATATATATCCAGAAGTAGAATTGTTAGATTATAAAGTAATTCTGTTTATGATTTTTTAAAGAGTTACTCTTTTCCATACCAGCTGTACCATTTTACATTCCCACCAACAAGGGTTTCAGGTTCTTCACATCCTCTCCAAATAATTATTTTGTTTTTGTTGATAATAGCTATTCTGTTGGGTATGAGATGATATCTCATTGTGATTTTAATTTACATTTCCCTAGTGATTAGTGATGTTGAGCGCCTTTTGGTGTGCTCGTTGGCCATTTATATATCTTCTTTGAAGAAATGTCTATGTAAAGTCTTTGCCCATTTTTAAAATTGGGTTGTGTTTTGTTTTTGTTGTTGTTGCTGCTGCTGCTAAGTCGCTTCAGTTATGTTCGACTCTTTGCAACCCCATAGACAGCTGCCCACCAGGCTCCCCCATCCCTGGGATTCTCCAGGCAAGAACACTGGAGTGGGTTGCCATTTCCTTCTCCAATGCATGAAAGTAAAAAGTGAAAGTGAAGTCACTCAGTCATGTCTGACTCTTCGAGACCCCATGGACTGCAGCCTACCAGGCTCCTCCATCCATGGGATTTTCTAGGCAAGAACACTGGAGTGGGTTGCCATTTCGTTCTCCAATGTGTGAAAGTGAAAAGTGAAAGTGAAGTTGCTCAGTTGTGTCTGACTTGTAGCGTCCCCATGGACTGCAGCCCACCAGGCTCCTCTGTCCATGGGATTTTCTAGGCAAGAGTACTGGAGTGGCTTGCCATTTCCTTCTTCGTTGTTGTTGAGTTCTAGGCATTCTTACATATTCGGGATAATAGCCCTTTATCAGATATATGATTTACATGATTTCTTCCATTTCATAGGTTGCTTTTTCATGCTATATTAGGTTGCTTTTTCATGCTATTGATTGTATTCTTTGATGCACAGAGGTTTTAAGTTTTATGTTTACTTTATCTATTTTTTAAATTGCCTATGGTTTTGAAATCATATCCAAAGAATCATTGCCCAATGAAGGAATGTGAAACGTTTCCCATATGTTTTCCTTTAAGAGTCTTATACTTTTAGTTCCTATGATTAGTTCTTTGATCCATTTAGAGTTCATTTTTGTATGTTGTATAAGGTAGGGATTCATCTTTACTTTTTACATGTGGATATTCATATTTTCCCAAAACCACTTGTTTAAAAGACTGTCCTTTCCTTACTGAATGGTTTTGGCAGTCTTGTTGATGCTCCCTGCTGGAGCAAAGGAAGAAAAGGGCCTTTGGTGCATGGAAATGAGAAATGGACTTAAGAGACAGAATCTTGGAGAGACACCAGAAACTTCCTAAATAAGATAATCCTGGAGGCAATTTCAGGAAAAAGATGGTGGAACCTTTAAAAGCACAAAAGGGAAGATTTAGAGCAACTTCCAGAGCCAGAAAGAGTGAGAAAATAACGTTTTGTTTGTTTTCAAAAAATATGTGAAGTAAACAAGGAGGGAAGTGTAAAAAGTGTGGAAAAAGATGAATGATAGGCAGTTTACCTTAAGGAAATATAAAGTGTCCTATGGAAAACAGTAGGCATAAATAGTTATAATGAAGGGTGAGGTAATAAGATATGTGTCATAGACATGTCAAGTACTATGGAAGTTTGGAAAAGGAAACAATTATTTCTACCAAGGGAATGAGTTGGGTCTTCCTGGATATATTGCTCAAAATTTCAGGTTGAAAGCAACAGAAACCAACTATGATTAATTTACACAGAAAACAAAGCTACTAAGAGGATATTTGCTAGTTCATAGATTATCCAGGAAGAAATCTGGATTCATCCAGGAGGTGATGTAATTCCAACTGAGCTATTTCAAATCCTAAAAAGTGATGCTGTTAAAGTGTTGCACTCAGTATGCCAGCAAATTTGGAAAACTCAGCAGTGGAGACAAGATTTGAAAAGGCCAATTTTCATTCCAGTATCAAGGAAGGGCAATGCCATAGAATGTTCAAACTACCACACAGTTGCAATCATTTCACATGCTAACCAAGGTAATGCTCAAAATCCTTCAAGCTAGACTTCAATAGTACGTGAACCGAGAACTTCTGTATGAACAAGCTGGATTTAGAAAAGGCAGAAGAACCAGATATCAAATTGTCAACATTTGTTGGATGATGGAAAAAAGCAAGGGAATTCCAGAAAAAATCTAGTTTTGCTTCATCGACTATGCTTAAGCCTTTGACTGTGTGGATCATGATAAACTGTGGAAAATTCTTCAAGAGATGGGAATACCAGACCACCTTACCTGCCTCCTGAGAAATCTATACACAGATCAAGAAACAGCCATTAGAACTGGACATGGAACAATAGGCTGATTCAAAATTGGGAAAGGAGTGTATCAAAGCTGTATATTGTCACCCTGCGTATTTAACTTCTATGCAGAGTACATCATGTGAAATGCTGGGCTGGATGAAGCTCAAGCTGGAATCAATATTGCTGGGAGAAATGTCAGTAACTTCAGATATGAAAATGGCACCACCCTAATGGCAGAAAGTGAAGGAAACTAAAGATCCTCTTGATAAGGTTGAAAGAGAAAAATGAAAAAGCTGACTTAGAACTCAACATTCAAAAAATTAAGATCATGGCATCCAACCCCATCACTTCATGGCAAATAGATGGGAAAAATTGGAAGCAGTGACAGACTGTTTTCTTGGGCTCCAAAATCACTGCAGTGGGTGACTGCAGCCGTGAAATTAAAAGATGCTTGCTCCTTGGAAGAAAAGCTATAACAAAACTAGACTTTGCATTAAAAAGCAGAGATATCACTTTGCTGACAAAGGTCTGTCTAGGCAAATATGTGATTTTTCTAGTATTCATGTATGGATGTAAGAGTTGGACCATGAAGAAGACTGAGTGTTGAAGAATTGATGCTTTTGAAGTGTGGTGCTGGAGAAGACTCTTGAGAATCCCTTGGACTGCCAGGAGATCAAACCAGTCAGTCCTAAAGGAAATCAACCCCACATATTCATTGGAAGGACTGATGCTGAAGCTGAAACTCCATTACTTTGGCAACTGATGCAAAGAGCCAACTCATTGCAAAAGAACCTGATGCTTGAAAAGGTTGTGGGCAGGATGAGAAGGGGAAGACAGAGGATGAGATGGCTGGATGGCATCACCTATTCAATAGACATGAATTGGAGCAAACTCTGGGAGATGGTGAAGCCTGGTGTGCTGCAGTCCATCGGGTCTCTGAGAGTTGGATACGACTGAGCAATTGAACAACAACCAGGAAGAAATGAGAACCAAGTTTGGAAGACACACTACCTAGAACTGTATTTAAAATTGCAGCTCAGTATTCATCTTGTAAGAAGGACAGCAGTGTCACCAGTTCAGCATGGGCATTCTCACTTACCTGCTCGCATCTTCAATGCTAGGTCCAGATGTTACACCTGTACCTGGTACTGCTGCTGCCTTTGGAAGCGCTGGTCAGAATGTATGCCCTGAGCTCTTTGGTAGCTTTGTGTAAAGTCTGGGAGAGGCACATCTGATTTGGAAGGTTTTGGTCCTATAGTCATGTCCTAGCTGCTAGAGAGGCAAAGAAAGTGAATCTGTGAAATTTTTTACCTTCTATTTTGGTAGAGTTCTGTCTCAAACAAATGGAAAATGCCCAACACTTAGGAAATGAGAAGGGCTTAAAGCTAGGTGATTGCAAAGCATGGTAACATCCACAGGGTTAAGAGAGGTAGAATTTGGAGTGCTTTTAAAGTAATGATAGTATTTAGACTTGCGTTTGTAGTTGGAAATAGGGGAGTGGTGGTTCAAAAAAATAGGTTTAGCCTCGTAGTCAAAATGATACTAGCTGAAACCTGGGCTTTACAAAGGAAAACATTTGAGAGAAGAAATCATTGGGAAAGAATCATGGTTATCTATATTATATGAACATGAGAGGAAAGAAACTTGGATAAATAGGCCCTCATTATGAAAACCAAATGAAGAGCTTCTAGTGAGACCTTAGTAAATTCTCTGTGTTCAATTTACTTTTAAATGAATGAGGATTTTAAGAGGGAAAGTAGAGACAGTGCCACATGGCCGGGGGACAGAAAGGATTTGTTGAGTTTTGAAAGAAGAATTTCATTAGAATGGTGGTGATAGAATCTAAGAGCAAGTAGAGATTTACAAGGAAAAAGGAATTGGGTTGAGAGTAAAGTGGCAGTAAGGGTCAGGTGCTTGAGGAAGTGAGAGATAAGGCTCGTCAAAGAAAATACTTGGGAAAAAAGATTAATTGAGCATCTACCGCATAGTAACCGTTGTGAGTGCTTGCAGAATCTAAGTGAACAATGGACAAAGATCAGTGCCCAGGGGGTCCTTATTCTCTGCAAGGGTGAGGGGAGCCAAGTAGTTAACAATAAAAGTAGCTAGTTTAATTTTATAGTGGTTAAAGGTGGTAAGTAGACAAAACTAGTAAAGCAGAGTAAGAAAAATTAGTTGGATTTGTTCATCTTTGAAAGAAGAATTTCTTTGGAATGATGGGAATACAGGTCTAGTAGGGACTGGTTGGAGTTTGGGGATGGGAGTGTTGCAGTGGTTCATGGGGTATAGGATAGGCTTCACTGATTTGAGAATGGAACCAAGACTTGAAGAAGGTGATGGAGGGAGCTAAGTAGATATCTAAGGAAGGAGTGTTGCAGGCAGAGGAATGGGAGACCCAGAGTTCTGAGCTGGAGCATGCTTGATGTGTTTGAGGAACAGGATGAGGAAGGGGAAGAATGGTGGAAGAACCCAATGAGGTATTTGGAAGCCACCTTTTATATGACCTTGTAAACCACCACAGGGACTTCAGAAGGACATCCTAAGCATCTACTCTAGGACTGACAGCTTTTTGATACTTTTTGTAGCCCACTATGGGGTTAATCTGAATCTTCATATACAATTCAGAAAGACTTCAAACTTGCTTTTC
This sequence comes from Bos taurus, assembly GCF_002263795.3. Taxonomy (NCBI): domain Eukaryota; kingdom Metazoa; phylum Chordata; class Mammalia; order Artiodactyla; family Bovidae; genus Bos; species Bos taurus. Next base: position 29,496,253 of record NC_037333.1, on the reverse strand, counting down.
ATAGGCTATTTTTATTTTTAACAACTTCCAGAAAGAGATAATGAAAAACCAATAAAGATAATGTTAAAAAAGAGATGCAAAGTGAGGCAAGATTCTTTACTGAAGAGACAGAAGGTAAACTGTGATTTAGTTTTTTTTTTTTTTGCCTCAGAGTGAAGTGAACATCTTGTTCAATTGTCAATTTCTGATTATATACATATAATTTAATGAAAAATTGAACACCACTTTTAAACAAGTGTTTCTAAAAGAGCAGCTATTGCTTTTGAACTTCCTCTTTTCCTTTTTTTTTTTTTTAACAAATTTTTTAGTAAAGGTGCTAATGAGATGTATTGAGGACTCAGAATAGAAATTATGGTGACTATTTAAATCAGATTGATCATCTGGATTGGCCTTAAATCATCTGAATAAATTCAGGTTTTACTCATGTCAATCAAGGTTGAATTTGAACCTTTTGGCATAATCCTGAAGATAACTCTCTGGTTGACTAAATTTTTCAGTTTTCAGTTGGGTATTTGATAGTAACAGACATGGCCACACAGGTTGTTGACTAACTAACTATAGTATAATAAGAAACATAGAGCAAAGTGAACAGATAAAGGAATGCCTATGTAACTAAGATTTTTGTATTATACAAGAGTGGTATTAGAATTTCATATATTTTCATTAGACTAGTGGGGATTTTGTTTCTAATATGCCACTGATTTTATCTGCTATTGTGGTCTGTAAAGCTCATCTTTTTCATCTCCATAATTTAAGCATCTTATTTTTGTCACTTCATGTACATTTAGTATCCTCTGATTTGGCTATAATGCTTTGGATGGAGCATGGAAGAAAGGGTTTCACTAAGACTGAAGTCTGATTTCGCTGTATGGTGATATACTCTGATTGAATAAGGTCTATGTGTGGGTTTTTTTTTTTAATTTATTTATTAAAAACTATTGGTTTAAACATTCAAACCAACCCTGAAACTTGTGAAAATTCTCCAGATATGGGGTATATTAGAAAGGCTTTAATGAAGCTATTATAGAAAATGTTTCTTCTCATAAAAAACTCGAAACACTAAACAGCTGTGCTTTATATCTGGGGACAGGTGAAGGAAGATAGGGAATTATATGCATGCGTGTGTATTTATACAAGATACAATATATTTCAGGCATCCTTTTGGTATCAACCATCTGTCATTAGGAAAGTATTTTCAATATACACAGTTGACTTCTGGCTGGTAGAAGAGATGACAGGTCTAGCATGTTATGATTCTGAACTGAAAATTGTGACAGTCTTACTTCTCATATTTGAAAATATTTTTGCATGTACATAGATTTTCAGTGTCACATTAAATCAAAATTAGCTTTCAGTAACCCTTGTATTTCTTCTACCATCAATTTGTAAAAGACTACTAAGAGCTAAGTCTGCTAAGAAATGCGGAAATCATATACTGGCAGCACGACTGTTGAAAAAATACCCTGAAAAAGCTGATGGATGCTAAATAAAACCAAACTTTTCTTTGTTATAAATGTCTTCTCTTTTACATTAAGAAACTTTTCCTCATGTGATTCCTTATATACATACTTAGGTATTTTCCAAAGAGTGGAAAACAGATTTTCTAGGAGCTGGCTCCATATGGTATGTGAACTTAAGCATATATTCTTCAAATGTTTAAATAGGCCTATACTTTAACTCCTTTTATATTTCTTTATTTGTGTAAACTAAGATGCACCTTCCTTCTAATTTATATTCAGAGGAATTTACAAGGAAACATACAAAGTAAACATTTTTTGTATAATAACTTAAATATAAATTCTTATTTTCAGTTTAATACCAGTTCAAGTTGGATTTGCATGAAATCAATGCATAATTGACTCTAGGATGAAATAAGAGTAGAGTGATAGTAATTGTCTTTAAGAATTGATTTTTAAATGATGACTTTTATAATGGCTAGCAAGAGATGCAGAGAGATACTTGGAGGTTTTGCTTTTATGCTTAGGGGTGCATTAGTACTAATTTGATAAGATAATATCCTTTGGAAGAGAGCTTCAGGTAGGACAAGTTAGTAGCTTCTGTGGTTCATTATTTTCCCAGTGAGTAACTTTAATACTGAAGAGACTGGGGCCAAAGTATTAAAACAACAAAAATTCTTTTCGCACACAGTTCCTTGCAAGTGGGGTGAAGTAGATCTTCTCAACAGCTTTCTCATGTGTGAAGAAGATAGCATCTTTCATTAAAACAAACTTGGACTCATCTGTTGGAGGGGGGAGTGCATTACATTGTCCTGGTGACTTCCTGCACCCACTTTTTCTTTCTAAGTTGACGGAGTTGCCGCACTATACCTGCTGAAGCACAGGTTGACTGAAGGGAAAACAGTCTTTGCTCCCTCACCTTAGCTGCTTCACTGGTTTGATAAACGTACCCTGAAGGGCTGCTGGAAAAGTTAAAAAAAGATGTATACAAGACACTGCTTTAAATCAATGAACATAAGCTTGTTTTAATTATTATTAATACACTTTTTATAAACAACTAATACACACAGTCTAGAGGCAAGTTACATCTCTCACTTTTATCTGAAACTGCTGACCTCTGAATTCACCGCTTTGATTACCGGAGTGTCTCTTGTCCCATTCCTCTGAATCCACAGGTTTAGGATTGAAGGTATCTGATCACTCATTTGCTCTAGCCTTCAGAATTTCTGGTAGTCATGTTCTTTGAATGAATTTTATCAGCCCATGTCTCTGAGTCTTCCATCAACTGAGTGGATGGTTTCTGCCCCAGTTATTTCTTGCAGAGCAGAAGCATGTGAGTCTCTAGCCAGTGAAATACTGGTGACTGATCCTATCTACCTGTGACCAGTTCCAGGCCTCTTTGGCTCAGGCTTACTCTGTATTCTCATCTGTAAGTGGGAATGATATCCCTGGTGGCTCAGACAGTAAAGAGCCTGCCTGCAACGTGGGAGACCCTGGTTCGATCCCTGAGTCAGGAATATCCCCTTGAGAAGGAAGTGGCAATCCATTCCAGTATTCTTGCCTGGGCAACCCCATGAACAGAGAGCCTGGTGGTTTATATAGTCTGTGGGGTTGCAAATAATCAGACACAACTGAGTGACTAACGCTCACTCCCTCACACAAGGAGCAGTGAGGACCAATGAGGCAATGTATGTTAGTTACATAATGTAGAGCCTAAAGAATAAAAGTTCACCAAGTGGTGTGTAACATCAATAGCATCATCATCCTATAATCTTTTAGAAATAGCCTATTTATCCTCCCTGGGTTACTTACTTTCCAGCTCCTGTCAAGACATCTCCCTCTCATTCAAATTTAGCTTCTTATCTGACGTAGTCATACTGACCAGGTGATGGATTGAATAGCATGCAGTGAATAGCATACAGAATAATCTCACATTTATGTATCACCTGGTTCCCTATTCCTGGAGCACAAGTGTGACCTTCAGTTCAGTTCAGTCGTATTCTTTGGCACTCAGCTTTCTTTATAGTCCAACTCTCACATCCATCAGTTCAGTTCAGTCCAGTTGCTCAGTCGGGTCCAACTCTTTGCAACCCCATGAACTGCAGCACACCAGGCCTCCCTGTCCATCAACTCCCTGTCCAACTCCCAGAGTTCACCCAAACTCATGTCCATTGAGTCGGTGATGCCATCCAACCATCTCATCCTCTGTCATCCCCCTTTCCTCCTGGCCCCAATCTTTCCCATCATCAGGGTCTTTTCAGATGAGTCAGCTCTTTGCATGAGGTGGCCAAAGTGTTGGAGTTTCAGCTTCAACATCAGTCCTTCTAGTGAACACCCAGGACTGATCTCCTTTAGGATGGACTGGTTGGATCTCCTTGCAGTCCAAGGGACTCTCAAGAGTCTTCTCCAACACCACAGTTCAAAAGCATCAATTCTTTGGTGCTCAGCTTTCTTCACAGTCCAACTCTCACATCCATACATGATCACTGGAAAAACCATAGCTTTGACTGGATGGACCCTTTGTTGACAAAGTAATGTCTCTGCTTTTTAATATGCTGTTAAAAGTTATGACCAGCTGGTCATAACTTTTCTTCCAAGGAGTAAGTGTCTTTTAATTTCATGGCTGCAGTCACCATTTGCAGTGATTTAGGATTCCAGAAAAATAAAGGCTGTCACTCTTTCCACTGTTTCTCCATCTATTTGCCGTGAAGTGATGGGACCGGATGCCATGATCTTCATTTTCTGCATGTTGAGCTTTAAGCCAGCTTTTTCACTCTCTTCTTTCACTTTCATCAAGAGTCTCTTTAGTTCTTCTTCACTTTCTGCCATAAGGGTGGTGTCATCTGCATATCTGAGGTTGTTGATATTTCTTCCGCAATCTTGATTCTCGCTTGTGCTTCCTCCAGCCCGGAGTTTCTCATAATGTACTCTACATATAAGTTAAGCAAGCAGGGTGACAATATACTGCCTGACGTACTCCTTTTCCTATTTGGAACCAGTCTGTTGTTCATGTCCAGTTCTAACTGTTGCTTCCTGATCTGCATACACATTTCTCAAGAGGCAGGTCAGGTTTTCTGGTATTCCCATCTCTTTCAGAGTTTTCCACAGTTTGTTGTTATCTACACAGTCAAAGGCTTTGGCATAGTCCATAAAGCAGAAATAGATGTTTTTCTGGAACTCTCTTGCTTTTTTGATGATCCAGCGGATGTTGGCAATTTGATCTCTGGTTCCTCTGCCTTTTCTAAAACCAGCTTGAACATCTGGAAGTTCACAGTTCACATATTGCTGAAGCCTGGCTTGGAGAATTTTGAGCATTACTTTACTAGCGTGTGAGATGAGTGCAATGGTGCGGTTGTTAGAGTGTTCTTTGGCATTGCCTTTCTTTGGGATTGGAATGAAAACTGACCTTTTCCAGTACTGTGGCCACTGCTGAGTTTTCCAAATTTGCTGGCATATTGAGTGCAGCACTTTCACAGCATCATCTTTCAGGATTTGAAATAGCTCAACTGGAATTCCATCCCCATCCACTAGGTTTGTTCATAGTGATGCTTTCTAAGGCCTACTTGACTTCACATTCTAGGATGTTTGGCTTTAGGTGAGTGATCACACCATCATGATTATCTGGGTCATGAAAATCTTTTTTGTATAATTCTTCTGTGTATTCTTGCCACCTCTTCTTAATATCTTCTGCTTCTGTTAGGTGCATATCATTTCTGTCCTTTATTGAGCCCGTCTTTGCATGAAATGTTCCCTTGATATCGCTAATTTTTTTTAGAGAGATCTCTAGTCTTTCCTATTCTGTTGTTTTTCTCTATTTCTTTGCAGTGATCACTGAGGAAGGCTTTCTTATCTCTCCTTGCTATTCTTTGGAACTCTGTATTCAAATGGGTATATCTTTCCTTTTCTCCTTTGCTTTTCTCTTCTCTTCTTTTCACAGCTATTTGTAAGGCATCCCCAGACAGCCATTTTGCTTTTTTGCATTTCTTTTCCATGGGGATGGTCTTGATCCCAGTCTCCTATACAATGTCACAAACCTCCATCCACAGTTCATCAGGCACTCTGTCTATCAGATCTAGTCGCTTAAATCTATTTCTCACTTCCACAGTATAATCATAAGGGATTTGATTTAGGTCATACCTGAATGGTCTAGTGGTTTTCCCCACTTAGCCTTTCTTTGCATCACACTGAAACCAGGTATTAATAGAATTATGCCTGTATGGGGTTCAGAGGTCCTAGGGCAGTCTGGAGGTTTATTATTGTTTTTTTTTACTTTATAGCTTATCTTAACAAACTACCTGAGTTAATTTTCATTAGTACTTTAATTGTGTAAGTTGCCTTTAATTCTCTGGTACTCTTTAATGTTAATTGTTTTTTTGTGTGTAGTATTCTTATCTTGTGTGCAGGCTCTACAGGTCCTTGTTATATTCATGGTCTGACATAGGCTTTTTAAAAAAACCTCACAATCTCTAGGTAAATGATAGTGTCCTATATTTAAGATATTATTCTGTTAGAAAATTCCATGAAATATCTTTTTGTAATGGGTTTGTGCTGATGATCAAATTATACCCTCTAAGTCCATAGTGTTACATTATTTTAGGAGAATAAAGTTTGGGCTTATTTATTCTCTTTTATAAGCTCTCAGATCCCTTTATTGAGTTGTGAGGAGTAGCAATGATAAAAGACCAACACTGAAAGCCTGTATCAGAAGATATTATGTCTATTTCATAATATTGGGATTGTACCCTGTCCGTCTAGTCAAGGCTATGGTTTTTCCAGTAGTCATGTATGGATGTCAGAGTTGGACTGTGAAAAAAGCTGAGCACCGAAGAATTGATGCTTTTGAACTGTGGTGTAGGAGCAGACTCTTGAGAGTCCCTTGGACTGCAAGGAGATTCAACCAATCCATTCTAAAGGAGATCAGTCCTGGGTGTTCTTTGGAAGGAATGATGCTAAAGCTGAAACTCCAGTACTTTGGCCACTTCATGCGAAGAGGTGACTCACTGGAAAAGACTCTGATGCTGGGAGGGATTCAGGCCAGGAGAGAAGGGGACGACAGAGGATGAGATGGCTGGATGGCATCACCAACCTGATGGACATGAGTTTGAGTGAACTCCAGGAGTTGCTGATGGACAGGGAAGCCTGGCGTGCTGTGATTCATGGGGTCGCAAAGAGTCAGACACAACTGAGCGACTGAACTGACTGACTGACTGACCCTGTTAATAATGATCATATTTTTATTAGGTAGTAATGGCTTATGCTATTGATTGGTATTTAATTTCATTAAGATATGTTCAGAGTATTTTATCACAAATACTCTATTACTTTTATAAATGGCTCAAAAAGGATGTCTTCTATGATGGTTGTTATAAAATTCATAGTTTTAGTTTTTGATATATATCTTTAGTGAACAATTATTTCAGGAAAAAATATCAATCTGCTAAATTTATTGACCTTGTTTATAAGTAAAGGTTTGGAAATTTTAAAGCTGAAGTGCAATCTGGTTTTCTCTTTTTTACTTGTGTGTGAAATTTGTTTGTTGCTAGTGGTAACTGTAGAGAATTTTTTTCAAATAGCACCCTTTTAATAACAATGGTCTCCCCAAATATACTGTGGCATAGCTTTAAACTTTATTAAGTCTGTCTTGGACTCCCCCTTCCTCTCTCTGAGTAAATGGAAGAAAAGTTTGGCAGGCTCCATGCTGTGCACTTGATTGATGTCCAGAACATCTGAAGGACTTTTGTGTCCTGCCTGCTCTCCATGAGTGCATAATGTGTGAATACTTAAAGAAGGTCAGCCCTTATCACATGTAATCTAGGCCTGAAGGCAGATCAGCAGTGACAGTCATATCCCGTAAGTAAGAACACAAATCATCCTCTACATGCTTTAGACAAGTTGTGGGATATTTTTTCTCTCTTTTTACCCCTTCCCACTCATGGGGGGACCTTGGCAGAGCCATGAAAGCAGAGAGAAGACGTGCTCAGAATAATATGTCACTCTTCCGAGGGAGGAAGGGATTGTTTATTTGTCATGATGTGATGGTCTTTCACTGTGCAGCTGAAGGGAGCTTTGGGTTGTTAATGACTAGTGATGTGGAATGCTGCAAATTAGAATGGGGTGGGGAGGCAAGAGGCAGCCTGAAAGCCGCTGAAGTTGTGGCCTTTGTAAACCCCAGAGTCAGGAAAAAAGGTTTTTTGCACACTTGAGTTCTATTGTTTATTTTTTCTCCGATAAGGGAGTAGCTTTTTATATTATTTTGTAAGTGTAAAGCTGAAAATCAGAATGACAAGATGCATTAGCCAGTACAATTTTGAACACACTTTTCTATTTTTTGTGCAACTAGTATGAAAGTATGAAGACTATTTTACTGCAGAACTCTGTGGCATTGTAGGTCCTTAAAATGCTATGACTTCTAATAGGAGCAAGGAAAGAACTGTTTTTTATGTGTCTGTGTGTTTGAACAGAAGTTTAAAAGTAAACATTCCAAACAATATTAGCAGAGATGTTCAAGTGTTAAAATAACACTCACCTTATTGTTCTCATGGAGACTATTAAGGATATCGTTGCATTTTCTTACATAAAAAGGAAAATGTTTTTCATCTAATCTCAAAAAGTTTACTAGTTTCTTTTGAAACCCAATCAGCTGCAAGAAGTAGTTGTGGTCAGGTCATACAATGAAAACTGCAGACACCCCATTCAGAGGCCGAGGCATTGCTTCCTATGCATGTAAGATAAAATCAAAAATCAAATTAGGAGCTATAGGGCCCTTCCTTCCCAATGTCTCTCTCCCACTCTGCTTTTCCAGCCCAGTTTCTCTGCTCTCAAGGCATATACAGGATTTCATGTTCTCAGCAAACATTGCTCTTTTTCTTGCTCATAAATGTCTGTACTGTCTGTCCTCTGCTTGGAATCCCTCTGCCTCCCTTCACGCAGTGAATTCCTACTTATCTTTGAAGACCCGGTTCAAATGCCTCTTCCCCACAAGTCCAATCCCACCCCCGGCCAGAATTAATCTTTGTTTATGCACTGTATTCTCCATGTTCCCTCGGCAGAGCCGGCCATGTCTGTAGTGCCTTGTCATGATTTGATTGTGTCTGTCTTCGCCCACTACAAGGTAGGCTTTGTCCTAAAGGCAGGTATGGTGTAATGTTCCCATACCCCCTTCACTTGACACAGTCCCCCACATATAGTTTAAAAAGCTGTGTCTATATATAAAATCAGGAGATTTGGGGGAGTTTTATGTGAAAATAAGTCACAAGTTGAAACTGTTAAAAAGTAGTCTCATATTTTCAAACTGCTTCTTGTATTTCTTCAATTGCATAATGACTTAATAAATGAGGTAAATAAAATAATTAAATCAGTATTTGCCTTTGTGAGTATAATATGAATTTTTAAAACTCAATTATCCTAAGATATATTGTGTGTGTATGTGTGTATGTGTGTGTATATATATATATATATAAAATATCCTTGTTTTAATGATCATATTATTTGTGACAGGAAGAATTTGGCAAATGTCATATTAAAGAACATTATTGTTAATAAGGATTTTTTTTTTTTTTTTTGGTCAAGAGGCAGTAGAGTGATTAGTGAAAGTTGTCAGGAAGTTGACTATTTTCTGATGTCCTCCTATGTACTGGGCACTGTATTCAGTAACTTCTGTTCATTTACTTGTCTTATTGGTATAACAATGTTAACAGGTACTGAGCAGATTATAGGACAGAGAGTTTAAATAATTTACTTAAGATTACACACATGACACAAAGAGACTTTCTCTATAGATGGATCCACAAACCTAGAGTGAGTGCATCTGTGTATGAATTCTACAGATTATGCAGAGTGATGACTCGTATTCATATTGGTAATACTAGCTGCAGTCTTTTTTTTTTTCCTTGCCCCTCTCAGGTGTACAAATTCAATTTGATACCCCTCTTTCAATATTCTCTCAGAGCTTTCTTTGAAGCCTCATTTGGTGTGTACTTTACAGTGAGTGGGCTAAATCATATACAAATATGGATTTTTTTTTTCTTTGCTAAGTCAGATTTCTGATCTGCATTACAAGACTTTTTAAAGATCTTTTGAGCCTGTTTGTCTGGAATCGAAGTGTGTGTTTTATACAACATCTCCTGCATTGTTGGTACCTAAAAGAAAGGTGAAAGGATTAGTTGCTCAGTCGTGTCTGACTCTTCGTGACCTCATAGACTGTAGCTCACTGGGCTCCTCTGTCCATGGAATTCTCCAGGCAAGGATACTGGAGTGGGTTGTCATTTCCTCCTCTAAGGGATATTCCTGACCCAGGGATTGAACCTGGGTCTCCTGTATTGCAGGCAGATTCTTTATCATTTGAGCCATCAGGGAAACCTGGCATATGTTAAATGGTAACGGCAAAATGGAGGGAATTAATAGGGCTACCTCTTGAATTTCTTCGTATAAGTTTAAAAAAAAAAAAAGATCTGTATTGCCAAAAACTTTGACTAAATGAAAAACTGTTGTCAGTCTTCTAATTTTCACTTCTATTCACATGAGTGAGTGTGTGAGAATTGCTCAATCATGTCCGACTCTGTGAGACCACATAGACTGTAGCCCACCAGGCTCCTCTGTCCATGGAATTCTCCAGGCAAGAATACTGGAGTGGGTTGCCATTTCCTTCTCCAGGGGATCTTCCTGACTCAGGGATCGAACCTGGGTCTCCTGCATTACAGGCAGATACTTTACCATCTGAGCTACCAGTGAAAGTGAAAGTCACTCAGTTGTGCCTGACTCTTTGCAACCCCATGGACTATATAGTCCATGGAATTCTCCAGGCCAGAATACTGGAGTGGGTAGCCTTTCCCTTCTCCAGGGGATCTTCCCAACCCAGGGATCGAACCCATGTCTCCTGCATTGCAGGAGGATTCTTTACCAGCTGAGCCACAAGGGAAACCCTCTACTCACATAATTGGAGATTCAGGTTTACAGACTCATCTTATATTCTGAAATCTTAAACCTTTATAAAAATTCATTAAGCCAGTTCATGCTCAAAAGCCTGTCGGTTATTTATATGATATATAGCCTAAACTCTGTAACCTTAATTCAGAATCCTACACAATCTGCTTCCACTCTGTCTGGCTTTCTTTCCAGCCATTTACTATAGGAGCCATCTGTTGCAGTAAGATTTTTTTTGTCTCATGCTATTGCACATATAAAATATTTAATCCTGCCTCTAATCCTTGCTCATATAATTTCCTCTCTTTTCATCTTCTCTATCTCTGTATAAGTTCAATTCATATTTCAGCATCCAGCTCTGCCTTCAGTGTTGGGCCCAGTCTAATCCATCCCTTACTCTGATTTTCCATCTTTATTCCATTTGAAGACACTTCATTTTAAAGTGACTACTGTTTTTTACTTAGTTCTCTATTACATATACACTGCTTTTTCTATGGTACTGTGAACCTCTTGAGTGCATTTACTTCAGCTAGCACATAGTTCACCAGAAATGGTTGCTGGTATGTCTTGTTTTGAACTGAATTAGGATTTTGGGGCAAGAGCAACTATTCCCTCTTTATGCTTTGTACCATTTGTGGATGCCCGTATTGGGGAAATGTGAGCAGTGGGAACTGTCCCACATTTTAGCCATTCACTCGTCATCCCAGAGCTTAAGGCTAGGTTCCAATTTGGCAATGGAACCATGTTGTGATGTGGCACTGAGCCGAATGTAGAAAGGTTGGACAAGAGGTTCTATTTGATTTTGGTTTGCTCTTCACTCACGTGACCCCTTTGATCCTGATCTCTCTTATTCATTTTAGTATGCCGCAGTCTCCCTAAAAGGAATATGGATAAATGATACTGAAAGATTATCTCATTTACCTCCCCAAACTTCTATTTTCCTGAGAAGTAAGGTCTGTGGATTCTGTGAAATGCTTAACATGTAGTTAAAGCTTAGAATATTCCAAAAATTTCTATGTGGTTATGTGTGAAATTCCATTTCATGAAATGGAACTGAGGATGTTGGCTTGATAGTATTAATAGCATTTATTAAATCCTAACAAGCAATTGTTCAGCTACTCTAAGACAGAGAATAGATTTGAATGCCATCCATTAGGATAGTGCTGGGAGTTGCTGGTGTGTGTGAAAAGAAGTGGGGGTGTCTCTTAAGAAGGGGAAGATAGCAGAGATTTTTTTTTCCAAGAAAGTTATTCTTAAAATTTCAAGTAAACGCATTCTAATGCTATCTTAGATATAACCATTGAATTATGTCTCTGCTCTCATACTCATATATCCTTTATCATGCAAATGGATTAGATTTAATAACTACTTTTGTTTCTTTCTATAACAGTGAAAATTTGTTTATATTTTTTGCTGTTCTTTAATTATCAACAGTTCCCAGAGTGAATCAGAGTCTTGTAGTCCCTTAGTATCAGACAGGTCACTCAGAATATCATTAGAAAGTTGAAATATTACAAAATATTCATAGTTATATTGAGGCACAATTATAATTAATGTGTAAAACATTGAATAACTTACCTTGGTTTTATTCACATAATAAAATAGGTTAGGTCACAGTACTTTTTTTTTTGCTCTGTAGAAAACTTCAAACTATAGTCATATCAAATTAATTAATGAATAGCTTAACTGAAATCTTTCAACTTGGAATATTCATTAAAGATGGCTTTTGTATGGGACCCTTTTTTGTATCCATGCACTTGATTCAGAAGCATTTGCCTCATTATATAAATGTTGATGTAGTGTGAGAAAATGCCATAACGTGACACTTGGATGTGTTGCAACATTTTTATCGTATTATCAAAGAAAAAATTTTTATTTCTCTTTGTCTTTCTATGATTCCCAAAGAGTTACCATTCATGGCAGAGGGAAAAAAAAAAAAAAAAAAGCAAAAACCTTTAACAGAAGAAATAAGCAGTTGCATGTCAGCACAGTATAGGTATGTGTATCTCCGGAATGTCTCCACAGCTGCCCAGGAGGTGTGGGGACTTCGGCATGGTCAGTCCGGAGCGAAGTCCCGCCTGCCCTGGCCTCTGTGTGGACAGCTGGGTCAGGCTCCTTTCTTAAGAAAACAACCCGGCCCGGGGTCCTCACCGCCCTTTGTTGTCCTCCCCACGAGGTGATCAGTTGAAGTCTCCGTGGTGACAGAACCAGTTTGTAACAGGCTTGTCTTTCACGGTCCTGTCTAGGGCTTGCTGGCAGGCTTGCCGGAAGCTCTGACAAGAGTGGCAGCAGAGGAGTCTCCGTGAAAGAAGGAAAGGCAAGAAACAGGAGGCTTAAACAGGCAGGTCACATTGACTGCTCTCCTGCTGCAATGGGTTGGCTGGACAAACTAAACTGGCAGCTTCACATTTCCTTGCTCATTCTTCTGTCTATGCACACGAGGGGTAAGAAGATCAGTGCCCCGCAGTACAGTGCTGACAGGGGGCTCCGTGAATGTCTGGTTTCGTGGTTTTTATCACAGAAGGGAAAGTTCAGGGCAGAAGTTCAACGGCTAAACATTTCCAGCTCCCATCCTCCAACTGCTCTGTAACCTTACTACTTTCTCTGTCGGGGCAACGCTTTGTAGAGAGTGTGTCAGAATAATTTTAAAAGGGATGCGAAGTTTCTGTTTGTTCTAGCGATTAATTACGTGCAGTCTAGTTTGGAACTCTGAGGATGAGGTTGAGTGTCAACATGCTGTGACAGTTTATATGATGAATTTAAGAAAACAGTGTAATAAACTTTGTTTTGATCATTTAAATTTATTTGAGTATTGTTAGGTTTTTTATAGTTAGCTAATTAACTTTGAAGTTCATTGTAATTTTACATGGATGCATTGAGTAAATCTGTAGTTTTACAATGGCAATAATTGTAATTTGTGAATATGTCATGTTTACCCATATTTAAGAACAGGGGCTTTCTTAAATGATCATTTTGTTCAGAAGAATTATTCTTGTATAAAGTTGCCTAAAGGAGAAAAAAAAATTAAAATTATTTTAAAGAGCTAAAAGAGTAATTATGAAAGTAGCTGAACTATTTTCAACTTAGAAGAAGGATAACTTAAAATGGAACAATTATCTGTGATAGTGATTGGTAGTGAGGAAGTCACAAAGTTGTAAATAAGGAAATAGCCCTTTTATAAAATTCAGCCAGGTGACAAAGGGAATATGTGTGAGGTCGAAATGCATTTACAGGTCAGCCTCATATCCTGGGAATGCATTTAACAGAACTTGTTTGGCAGTACTGTTTACTTGAGAAGCATGTATTACCAATTGGCATATATTTGGATTGACACTTATAAGATTAATTTTTCATAATCTCGCAGTGTTCCATGACACTATGTAAGTATTATATTTTGTTGCTTGGCTCCATGAAAAAATGCTTTTAATTTCTGGTTATAGATACGTGTAATTCAAAAGACTTTTGTATGTTGATATGAGGAAACAACATGTAATTCATTTACCTGGTTGGCTAATTTATTTTCCAAAAATTGTCATAATCTGGTACCTTCTAGAAGAGACAGAAAGACCTCAGGGAAACTTTCTTAAGAATGTCCGAAGAAACTCAAAGCATGATATATATGAGGTGAAAAATCTTATTCCTCTACTCATGCTACCACTATTTCTTGATTGCCTAAGGGCAATTTTTCATTCCCTGTTTATCATTTTCCTTGAAACCTATGAATACATAAACTATTTATCATTATGTCAGTCAAAAGTGAAGAGGCTATATGTTACAGACTGAATCTTTGAATCATAAATATTAGGATTAGAATACACCTTAAGATAGTATTGTGTGGTTGACTTTTCAGTGAGAAGGTTGAAGCCCAGAGACATTCCCTGCTTCTTTCTGTGAAGCATAACCTTTTTAACTCCCTGTTCAGAGCCCTTTCATATGAGTGCCCATGTGGGTCTGTGTGTGTCTACTAATTTATTTCGTAGCATAGTGGTTAAGTGTATGAACTCTGGAACAAGAATGCCTGGGTTTGAATCTTAGCTTCACCACTTACTAGATTGTAAACTAAATGAGGAGTCTTATTGGTGCCTTGATTTTCTCAACTGTGAAATGGGCATAATAATAATAACTAACCATAGGATTGACTTGATTACTAAATAATTACTAGATACATACAAAGCACTTAGAGGAGTGATAGTGCATACTATTGTCTAAGAGTTTGCTATTATTAGTGTCATTAGGAATAATGCTAATCTGTGTAGGAATAGGAGACAACCAATCTGGAAATGGAAATTGAGACAAGACTTTGAAAGAATCCCATAGCTCATCTTAGTGTGCTGTGCTTAGTCACTCAGTTGTATTTGCCTCTTTTTGTGACTCCATGGACTGGAGGCAACCAGGCTCCTCTGTCCATGGGAATTCTCCAGGCAAGAATACTGGAGTGGGTTGCCAGGCCCTCCTCCAGGGAATCTTCCCAACCCAGGGATCAAACCCAGGTCTCCTACATTGCAGGCGGGTTCTTTACCTGCAATGCAGACTGTGATTAACGTACTGAATCTCACTTTTTATTCCTAGCTTTGTCACTAATGAAATTTTCACTGTTTTTGAAGAATCTCTCTACCTGTAACCTTGTGTAAAATAAGTTTCATTTTTTTTCCTGGAAAAAATGTATTTTCCTGTATGAAAACAGAGTGTACTATAGAGAGAGACTATGAGCTCAACCAAGACCAAGTAACTTTGACTACTGAAGTTAAATATTCATTGACAACTTGTAATGCGTTATGATCATTAATTAGCATGTACTTCAGAAAGAATGATTACCACTAAGATAGGTATATATGAAGCACGGACCTATGTAGTGGTCATGACTTATTAAGTGAATGACAAAGCCAAGATTAATGTTCTGAGACCTTAAATACTTATTTAAAGTAACTGTGTTTCAAAATGACAGCTTGAGACATTTGGAGAGTGTGTGCTTCAGGCTAATACAAATATTTAGTTATTTAAATATATGGAAACCTAAACATTCTACATGGAAGGAATATGTCCATTATTCCAATTCTACCTTAAATGGTACTGCTGCTGCTGCTGCTAAGTCGCTTCAGTCGTGTCCGACTCTGCGACCCCATAGACAGCAGCCCACCAGGCTCCCCCGTCCCTGGGATTCTCAAGGCAAGAACCCTGGCGTGGGTACAAAGCTCTGCAAAGTCACAGCAAGTGGAACAGAGTAGCTAGGTTGGCCTGTGTGTGGGGTGATTCATCAGCCTAAATCTTATCACTGCTTAAATCTTATCTTAAACGTTTTACTTGAGTCTTAGAAAAAAGGGAGAAAGGGTACATGTTGGTAGGTTTTGAACATTGTGTTTTTTATATTGGCACATTGTGATTGCTTTAGGAATGTATTTTTTAAAACTCGAGATCATGAAGTGTGGAATTGCCTCCTTCTAAAAGTGAAAAGACGGCCTGTAATGGTAAAGAGCTGTAGTGTTCATTTCTGCTTGAAATATAGTATTTTAGAGATTGATTTCTTGATGCCACCCTGCCCCTTGTTTCTTAAATCACAGTAGGGAATTACAGGCGATCCTAATGAACACAGTACAACGTGTAGACAGTGTTTAGCATCATTTTGGCCACTACCATTCTTGTGAAGTTCTGCCAGAGGAATATAGTGAGGTTATAAAGGTGATAGATTGAGGGACCTAAAAAGTAAAGGATGCTTTCTGTTTGTTCTAACACATCGGTGGCAACAATGCACCCTTCCTGACAAGGATGTTCCTCACGCTCTGGCGTTTTAAGAGGTGAGATGTTTATTTGGCTTCTTGTTAAACGTGTATGTGAAAATTTTCACAGTGCCTGTGCCCCCCTCCAGAAAATCATAGTAATAGATTATTACAGCAATCAGATTAAAATAAAAATTGGTAGCCAACTTTCGGTCTTTAGGAGTAACTCTATATCAATGAAGAGTTACTGGGAAAAAAGGCAAGATAGGAAGTAGGTACTAGCTCTTTTGGAGTAGAGGAAAACCCCCAAACCCAATGAACAAAAGCAGGTCCCAGTCTCCATGGCCCCTGCAGTTTTATATAACCAGGATTTTACATCCTGCTACTTCATTGCCAGGTCGTATTTCGTACATTTCCTACTGTAATATTTGTGTTTGATCTGGTTGACACTAATTTAAAACTGTTAAAAAAAAATCTACGCTATTAAATATTTTCAGTAGAATTAAGACAAATAGGAAATGCAGTAACAGGAGGATAACAAACATTGCTGCAAATGTGTAGTTTCAAAATTAAAATGGTACTATTGGTATAGGACATTGATTTTTGGTAATATTTTTAAGTGAAAAATGATCCTTGTTGCCATATGGCACACTATAGTGAAAATCTGAGCTGTTAGACCGACACATCTGTTAAATGCATAAACAGGGGTCTGTGTTTAAAATGTTTTCTACTGCAGCTATTATGTGGCACTTCCAACAATTAATCTTGGGCTGTTAATCGGGAGTAACTGCACCTTGTGGTGAGCATCACAGATGTAAGAAATTTGATCTCTGTGGCAATTTACCTGGGAGGAAAGTGGCTCAATTATAGTTCTCAATTTAAATTCTGCAGAGTAGATTGGATTAAACACATTCACATTACTATTGAGTGTAAACTCAAATTATTTAGTTTTATCATTTGTTATGAGAAGTTATCTTCTTTAAATATGTAGTGATGGCTACCATGTATTTAAGGCATATGTATCTCTCAATATCTGTGCATACATAATTTTAACCTTTAAATTACAAATACATGAAAACTTCTGAAAAAATATTAATGTTATAATAGATCAGAGTTCAGATTAGTTTTTTTTTTTGTCTTTGTGAGCCAGTTGAATTTGAAATACCATTTTACCAATCTTTTATTGACTTAAAATAACTGCTAGGAACAAATTTATGAATATGTTTTTTCTGCTAACTTTTCAAATGTATATCTCAGTTTTAGAATCAGACAGGACATTAGGCAAATCTTTAAGACAGTGTACTGACAATTAAAATCAGCTACATTGTCTATCAAGCTTTCTTATGCTACATTTTAAGTTCAGATGGACCCTTTTGGTCTTGATTATTATACTTTTTTCCATCTGTAAAATAATCACTCTGCTCATCATAATAGACTTGTGTGTGTAAATATTCATATTAAAATACCTAAGGATGATTTTTTGACTATGGGCTCAGAATAACCTCATTCTTATTTCTAGGCCCTGCTACTTTTCACTTTATGCTAGAGGAGCTGTGGCTTTTGGATTAACTGATATCTTGCTTGATATCAGCTCCATCATCACACTCCTCCCAAAACTAATTAGCTTCCATATTAGTTAATAATGTGTCTAAG
The DNA here is from genome assembly GCF_002263795.3 of Bos taurus. Taxonomy (NCBI): domain Eukaryota; kingdom Metazoa; phylum Chordata; class Mammalia; order Artiodactyla; family Bovidae; genus Bos; species Bos taurus. The sequence goes on along the minus strand of NC_037333.1, from coordinate 29,478,507 downwards.
ATCACATTAGTAGTATTGATATTTTGGGCAAAAGAACAGAAACTTAAGTAGAGGAAGAAGTTGAATGGAGACCTAAAGAAAAGCTAAAGGAAACACAAGCCTCATGGGACCCAGAGAGGCCACAGGACCTGAGTTTCTACTCATCCATGTCTGTGAGGGACCTCATGGACATTGCCTTCTTTTCTCTGTGTGTCTTTTCCCTTCTTTCTGTCTACAAGTCGTTACCAGACATTCCGTGCATTATAAAATCCAGACCTTTCTACGTCCTTCCAGGTTTGCATCAGTGAGGCTCTGACTCCTTTGCAGCTCATCTCACTACTCAGTGGTCAGCAAGCCACAAAGGCCTTTCCTTTCCGGAAGGATCCAGACTCCTCTTCCTTTCCACATATGTAGTTTCCATAGCCCCAAAAATTCTTTCTACTCTACTTATTCATTTGCTTAAGTATCACTAAGTTTTCCCTAACAATCCAAATTAAATGAGATCCACTTGCTATAACCCCTCATTGTAAGTTTTGTTTCAGTTTTATAGTACATGTGATGTATCATTGTATGTGTCACTCTCCTGCTGAAAGCCCAGCTTCTCAGAGGAAAAACCACGTCCGTCTCACTTATTGCTGAATTCAAGTGCCTAGTACAGTGCTTGGCCTACAGAGGAGTCTACCTCCTTAGACATACTCATTATTTTGTGCATGACCCAAAACAGTGTCTGCATTTTATGATATTTGAAGAGCTTCTTTGCTTAGCTCTCCAAACTTAACTGATAAACATTTCACTGTTTCTTGTTTTTAATTCTTTGGAGAGAGAATTTGATTGACTGCTGACCCTAAACAGTAATCAGATGTGAGTCAAATAGTATGCATAGTCATCCGGTGCCAAGATGGGCACCAGACAGTAATTGACACTGGGGACAGTGGAAGTTTGTTCTAGAAGAAGTTTTGGATTAGGTTGACAATCAAAAACACCTAATATAACTGCTACTGGAATTTAAAATAGCAATATGAATACCTCTAGTATTCCTTTGCTTATAATGAACTCCTATTGGCTACTAAGTGACTTATTAGCTATATGAGTAGAAAAATTATAAAAAAGAATATGTATAATATCATATAAGAAACGAATCACCAGTCCAGGTTCGATGAAGGATACAGGATGCTTGGTGCTGATGCACTGGGATGGCCCAGAGGGATGGTACAGGGAGGGAGGTGGGAAGGGGGTTCAGGATGGGGAGCATGTGTACACCCGTGGCGGATTCATGTTGATGTATGGCAAAACCAATACAATATTGTAAAGTAATTAGCCTCCAATTAAAATAAATAAATTTAAATTTTAAAAAGTACTTTATTTTTTACATCAACTTTGGTATTCAGGAAATGTCACTACAAAAAGTTGTTGATTTTAATAGTAACTGAAGTGGTATGATTTTCTTTACTCTTTAAGAAAAGATGCTGTGGAAACTCAAGATACTAAAGGTGGTGGCAAAAATAATACATGAAACAAGTACTGTAATCTCTTGGCAGATTTAGCTTTGTCAGATTGTTACATATAACTTTCACTCCTTTATTGAAACAAGTAGTTGCACATCATATGTCTCACAAAGAATATCTCATAAATTTTACATTTTGATCCCTAAAAAGGCCACAAGTTTGTGGCTAGCAGTATATGTTTCATTAGATTAGATTCTGGGAACTTGAGTGTCTGAAACTATGCTTTTGATCCCTTTTGGAGTCCAGGGGAGAATGAATATACATAACAAATTCACTTTTTAAAAACCTCTTAAGTACATGCAGAAGACTGGTTTTGGTGCGTAGGTTTTTACTGCTTGATAGTATCCTGTGGTCATAATGCGAGGACCTAATGTCCCCATATTTATCTTAGTATCTTCACAATTTTAACAGGAGTTTTAAAGGTAAGGAAATAGCTACTGATATCAGTTTTGCATCAATTGTGGAACTTCGGCGTTGTGGGAACTGCATTGATAAGATATCAGCCAAGTGTGAGAGAATTTAATATAATATGGCATCTTAAAATTCTTTATGATTATTTCTGTTTTCCTTTAAACTATGCCAAGGCCAATAGTATATAGCTTCAGAAAATCTGAGGCCAGGTTTGTTTTGTAAACTTTGCATAAAATTATCTTTCTGCTATTATGTTTGTAGAAATATTCATGTTGAAACTATGTCTTTGCTAAAATCTTCAGCTTTATTTTGGTTTCTCTAAAAGAAAACTATGACAATATTTTTCAAATCTGAAAAATAATAACCTGCTAATTGTAATTGTGTGTACTTTTAATGATGGTGCACTTTTTATGGGGCTAAATCTCAATGGAATGTTTATCTTGGTTAGAGTCAATATGCTCAGTTGCTTATTGTTTTTAAATTCCATTATGATTTATATGTTTCTTTTTTGAAAAAAGTAAAGGTTAATGTTGTAAGAGTAATATGCTATATTTGCCCATTAACTATTAACTCATTTAAGTGAGGGGATGTGCAGCTCATTGGAGGAATATTCAACTGGTTCTGAGTTTAACTCAGGCGCTTAAATCAGCTGAGTTATCGAGAACTGTCCGGTGACCTGGAAAACAACAAAAAAGTTTCATCAGGACGTAACAGAAGAAGGGTAGATGCCACTTAATTGAGGTTACTAAACAAGTTGCCTTTTTACTTCCATACTTTCTTATACATATTATATATACCTGCATACATATGTTTCTTATATGCATGTTTTCATAGGGTATTACAGTTTATTGAAATCAGACACTATCACTAAATATTTCCTACTTAATTTCCTATGCCCTGAATGAAAATGTGTTCAAATTGGGGAATGGGTTTAAAGGAAAAGGACCCTCATGATAAATTGAATGATTTTACTGACATAAGACATTCTTTCAGTGGGTATTTTTGAAGATTGTTTTGGGCTGTATTTTTAAAAAGACACTAAACAGTTTATTCATAAAATGCATTTTGGTAGTTATGAATATTGTTAATCTACCCTACTTAACCTCTTCTAGTGAAAAATATAATTTTCTGTCTTTTTTTGTTAGACTTAATGACAAACATCTTGCAAATTAGATTTTCATATATTTCATCTCTTTCTTATGCTCAATTTAATCTATCAAAGCCACACATTGTAGAAGACATCTGGTATTGAGCTTAGGCAGCTGGGTTTCATTTGTAAAGGTTTTGAGCAAATTTCGGTGCTTGCCAACAATAATATAGCAGTTGGCCAATGTGTTTTCTTTGTGGCAGCTTGGTGCCGTGTGGCAGGAGAGACCTGAATTCAGGATCAGGTGATTTTCTGGCCTCTTCCTGGCTTGACTGGAAGGACTTGAGGATTTTATGCAGGTGTTGCGGTGACCACTGGCTGGGTGAGGGGCCTGCTGCAGTGGCTAGTGAATGAGAATTAGTTGATGAGCAGTGGCAATCAGCAGTGATCCATTCGAGAAACCAGGAGTCTGCAGTTTTCCTCACAGCATGGTTCAGTGTATTTCCGACATCAGAGTCACTGAAGGTCATTTTAAAGATGCAGTCCCCTATACCCCATCCCAGATCTACTGAACCAAGTATTTGGGAGCTGAGCCCAGAAAGCTGCAGTTGATTAAGCTACCTCAAGGGATTTGGCACACACTGCATTAGAGTTAATAAATTTCAGTTCATTCTTTACCTGCAGACAAAACCTCTAACCCCCCTTTTCTGACCAAGAAACTTATTTATATTAATGGTATTTAAAAAGAATCGTCAGAGTTTGTTTCAGAAATAACTTACCTACATATCTGGTTTTGGTGTTCTTTCTTAAGATACTGCATTAGTATAGCCTGTTGTTTAATGAAACAGTTGTCCTGACATTATTAAAATATTGTCCCTAATGATGAAGAAGGGATCCTAAGTCTTAATTTATTTGGAAGAATCCAAATCTGGAATGAAGGATTTCTTGGAGGGTGAAACAAAAATGTGAATCCCAAATTAATGTACATTCAGGTACATTAATTAAGTCATTTCTCTCTCCAGATTGTCATAGGACATCTGGTTGGCTCTTGGAAATCTTTTCAGAGTTTGGCTCTGTGAACCACCTTCAGAAAGCTCCTTATTGTTGTTGAAACGCTTCTGAGCCCTGTTGTTGTTGAGTTGCTAAGTCCTGTCCAACTCTTTGCGATCCCATGGACTGCAGCACTCCAGGCTTCCCTGTCCTTCACTATATTCTGGAGTTTGCTCAAACTCATATCCATTGAGTTGGTGATGCTATCTAACCACGTCATCCACTGTTTCTTCCTTCTCCTGACCTCAGTCTTTCCCAGTGTCAGGGTCTTTTCCAAAGAGTTGGCTCTTTGCATCAGGTGACCAAAGTATTGGTGCTCCAGCATCAGTCCTTGCAATGAATATTCAGGGTTGATTTCCTTTAGGATTGACTGGTTGGATCTCCTTGCAGTCCAAGGGCCTCTCAAGAGCCTTCTCCAGCACCACAGTTCGAAAGCATCAATTTTTCAGCACTCAGCCATCTTTATGGTCCAACCCTTACATCGATACATGGCTACTGGAAAAACCATAGCTTTGACTAGATGGACCTTTGTCAGCAAAGTGATGTCTCTGCTTTTTAATACACTCTCTAGGTTGATCATACCTTTCCTTCCAACGACTAAGCGTCTTTCAATTTCATGGTTGCCATCACCGTCCACAGTGATTTTGGAGCCCAAGAAAATAAAATGTCATGGTTCCCTGAGCCCTGTACCCCCCTCTAATTATATTCAACATGTTATTCCTAATGCAGATAGTTTGTCTTTGTAGCAATGTAGGCGGTTTTGGTGACTGTTCTGAAATAAACCAAGTCATAACTCTCTTCTTCTGCTGGAAAAGTTCTATGCCAGAATTCTTACCTAGTGTTGTATTTTTGTTTTATTGGTTCTGAGTCCAGAATTGAGTTTTCCAGACAAACACTTATGAGTTCCAGGGCAGTATGGAAACACACCCAGGGAATGTGTGGTTTGAAGTGAGGATTGCCTCTTTAGAAGTGAATAGGGTAGTGACTGTTGTTGAAATGTCATTAAATGGAAATGTACTTTTCACCTTATCTTCCTTTGGAAGTTAGCACTCAGGATAGTCACTTTAGAAAGTTCCTGCATCCCCTCAGGGACCTGATTTACAATAAACATACACATAGTGCTTAATGTAAGCAGCCAGCACCCCGGAAAATACAGCATGAAAAAAGGGTAACAGAAGGGGCAATCTGAGTGTTTGAGAATGTCTCGTTTTCATGATCCATGTCATGCATGGGCTACATCTGTAGCTTTTTACAGTTTTTGGAGGGAGCTCAGCAATGCAGCTGTCTCTAATGTACTGTGAACCTTGAAAAGGAATTTCCTTTCAAGTAAGAGCGGAAGTAGTTCGTGTGTGGGATGATGGAGCTGAAGGTTTTCTTCAACAGAGAATAAAGTGCCATTATATAAACAAACATCTACACAACCTCAAGTAAGCCCAGTAAAAACAAATGCTACGGGCACCTACATTGCTGTTTGAAAAGACCTAGTTAATTTTAACGATCTACTTGTGTTCTCTCATTTTCACAAGGGAGGAAGCATGGGCACACAGTTGTTAGGCGACTTACCCAAATCTCACTGTTACTTCTAGTGGCTGAACCAGAATTTGGAGTTGCAGAGGTTTTGTTCTTGTTCTTTGAGGAATTACATTTAAATTGGACTTTATGATTTGTATTTAGGCTGAATCTTTGGAAGTCAAAGTCTTTGCCACATGAACAATTTTATTTAAGAGACACATAGAAACACACACCACAAGTACCATAAATGAATATTCCAGGGTAAGAATAAAGCTCAGAGATGATAACTTCTGCTTAGATTTTCCCACTTACTATAATATGTAATATTTTGTAAAAAGTACCATATATTCAGCCACATTTAGACTGTCATAATTTAGTGCTTATATTTCCCTGGTGGCTCAGTGGTAAAGAATCCTCCTGCAATATAGGAGTCACGGGTCTGATCCCTGGGTCAGGAAGATCCCCTGGAGGAGGAAATAACAACTAATTCCAGTATTCTTGCCTGAGAAATCCCATGGACAGAGGAGCCTAGAGGGCTACAGTCCATGGGGTTGCAAAAGAGTCAGATATGACTTAGCAACTAAACAACACAACAATTTAGTGCTTATAGAAATGCAACTTATGTTCAGTTTGTTCTTAGCCATAGTACCTCGCCATCTGAGGTGGGAAGGCAAAATTAGCAACACAATTGAATTATTTTCTAAGGAAAAAAAAAACCTATCTTGCTGTGAAGAATGGAGCATCCTTCCCTTTTTCCTCTTCCTAAGATTTTCTGCAAATGTTATTCTAAAGAGATTACTTGTGAAGTATCCTGAGTAGCTCTGACTGCAAATAAGTAATATGATATGCAGCTTTACACAAAAGTGAATGCTCTCATCTCTCCAGATTTATTTCTTAATGCTAAAATTACAAGGTCATTGTTCCTTCCTATTGCAGGGTATCACTTATACATGGATCCTTTAGGTTTACACATTGAGTTTTATGGTCAGGAGCAGTAGCTGTAGAATGTTTTAGTATAATCGATGAACTGTCTTTACCAGATAAAATTGCTTTGGTGTTTATACTAATCTCTTCTACCTCTTCCTCAGTCACTGTGAATCCACACTGTGATTTTGCAAACTGAATACTTGGTCTTTTGTTCTGGGGCTTTGTTTTCATTTTTTAATTTCTTTTTAAGGAATTTTTGAATTTGTGCTGAAGATTTCTTATCACCTATTTGTACTTGGTATGTGAGCATAATTATACACCCCATGAAAAAGTTCTGTAATGTTTTACTTCTTTGTCTAGATTCTTTGTTTATTATCCCCTTGGCTTTCAATAAATCAATACTTTATTTACAAAATAATCAAAATGGTCTAGGGCTTAAAAAGAAAAGTGTATACTTATAGTTCTGTTAGGTGCTAAGCTAACAGACAATATTTTACTTGTGATTTTATAATTCACAAATCCAAGGATACAAATATCTGCATTGTAATCCATTTACTTGTAAATGCCTGTGTTTGTAGATAGTAAGTAAGCACTGAGCAAGTTAGGTATATTTGCTCTTCTAGATATAAAAACTTACTATGATTTTATAGTTTAATAGCTATAGTAATTAAAATAGTGTGGTTATGGCCCAGGGTAGCCATAGATTTGTGGGACATGATATAGAATCATATATATAAGGAAAGAATATATCAGAGGGGACATTAGAGATCAGTGGAGAAAGGTAGACTTGTTTGAAAACCTCACTTCATACCATGTATAAAATTCATGAAACAGGAGAAAAATAATCATCTCCAAATATGTCGTAAAGCTAAAGGTGAAATTCAAAAAGTGAAAATGTTTAGAAGAAAATAATAGCTCATGTTCCATGTATTGTTATAAACACTTCATCATTTAAATGCACACAACATGAGATAGGTGCTCTTATCCCCCTATCCTATAAATGAAGAAACAGCTTCAGACAAGTAAATTTGTTTCAGATTACACAGTGATACATGGTAGAATATAGATTCAAATCAAGACAGATTGGTTCTTGTGTCCATTCCATTGGTAGCTATATAATACAGTGTCTCTTAGAGTAGAACATTTGTATGTGAAGATGCTCAGTCATGTCCGACTCTTTGCGACCCCGTGGACTGTAGCCCACCAGGCGTCTCCGTCCATGGGATTCTCTAGGCAAGAATACTGGAGTGGGTTGTCATTTCCTTCAACATTTGTATAGCTTAAAGTTAAAAAAATGCAAAGATCACAGAACATAAAGATATTATTTTAGAATTTCTAAGCAGTTTAATTATTGGTAGTTCAACAAAGCAAATAACAAGCCAAAGGATGGCTTAAATACTTGGAAAACATGTTACAAGACATGTAACTGAGAAAAATTTAATATCAATTATATATAAAGAATGTCTTCCTAAATGAGAAAAATACCAAAAAAGGGTCAGAAGACATGAACAGGCCATTGACAGAGTAGATGGAAGTACAGGAAAAGAAACTAAATAAGTAAAGTTAAAATAATATGAGCTACCAAGTTAAAATTAAGGAATGGGCAAAATAATCTGAGGTTATCAAGCCTTGGCAGGCATATGGAGAAATGGGAATTTTCAAGCACTGCTAATTGGAATCTAAGTTGTTCTCAACCATTTTCAAAAGTAATATATGATTTTTAGGTCTGGATCATATTTATATAGAAATATTCATAAGATAAAGCAATTGAGATATGCTGTCAAAAGCACAAGCAGCAATAAAATAATGTATAATACAAAGGATCATCAAAGAAAAATACATCATCAAGAAAGTGAGAGAAGAGCCCACAGAATGGAGAAAACACTTGCAAATCATATATCCAGTGTTGGACTCCATTCCAGATTATATAAAGAACTCTTAAAACCAATAATAAAAGGTAATTTTTTTTAAATGGGAAAGGATTTTGACAGAAATTTCTCTAAAGAATATGTAGAGATGGCCAATGATCATATGAAAAGATGCTCAGTGTCATTAGCTATCAGTTCAGTTCAGTCACTCAGTCATGTCTGACGCTTTGTGACCCCATGCACTGCAGCACGCCAGGCTTTCCTGTCCACCACCAACTCCTGGAGCTTGATCAAATTCATGTCCATCGAGTTGGTGATGCCATCCACCTCTGTGGCCCCTTCTCCTCCTGCCTTCAGTCTTTACCAGCATCAGGGTCTTTTACAGTGACTTAGCTCTTCCTATCAGGTGGCCAAAATATTGGAGCTTCAGCTTCAGCATCAGTCCTTCCAATGAATATTCAGGACTGATTTCCTTTAGGATTGACTGGCTTGATCTCCTTGCAGTCCAATGGACTCTCAAGAGTCTTCTCCAACACCACAGTTCAAAAGCATCAATTCTTTAGCACTTAGCTTTCTTTGTACTCCAACTCTCACATCCATACATGACTACTGGAAAAACCATGGCTTTGACTAGACAGACCGGTGTTGGCAAAGTAATGTCTCTGCTTTTTAATATGCTGTCTTGGTTGGTCATAGCTTTTCTTACAAGGACCAAGCACCTTTTAATTTCATGGCTGCGGTAACCACCTGCAGTGATTTTGGAGCCCCCCAAAATAAACTCAGCCACTGTTTCCACTGTTTCCCCATCTATTTGCCATGAAGTGATGGGACCAGATGCTATGATCTTTGTTTTTTGAATGTTGAGTTTTAAACCAGCTTTATCACTCTCCTCTTTCACCTTCATCAAGGGGCTCTTTAGTTCTTCTTCACTTTCTGCCATAAGGGTGGTATCATCTGCATATCTGAGTTTATTGATATTTCTCCTGGCAGTCTTGATTTCAGCTTGTGCTTCATCCAGTCCGGCGTGTCTCATGATGTACTCTGCGTATAAGTTAAATAAGCAGTGTGGCAATATATAGCCTTGACGAACTCCTTTCCTAGTTTTGAACCAGTCCATTGTTCCATATCCAGTTCTAACTGTTGTTTCTTGACCTGCATACAGGTTTCTCAAGAGGCAGGTCAGGTGGTCTGGTATTCCCATCTCTTGAAGAATTTTCTCCAGTTTGTTGTGATCCACACAGTCAAAGGCTTTGGCATAGTCAATAAAGCAGATGTTTTTCTGGAACTCTCTTGCATTTTCTATGATCCAGCAGATGTTGGCAATTTGATCTCTGGTTTTTCTGCTTTTTCTAAATCCAGGTTGAACATCTGGAAGTTCATGGTTCATGTACTGTTGAAGCCTGGCTTGGAGTATTACTTTGCTAGCGTGTGAGGTGAGTGCAATGGTGTGGTAGTTTGAACATTCTGTGGCGTTGCCTTTCTTTGGGATTGGAATGAAAACTGACCTTTTCCATTCCTGTGTCCAGTCCTAAGTTTTCCAAATTTGCTGGCATATTGAGTATAGCACTTTCACAGCATCATCTTTTAGGATTTGAGATAGTTCAACTGGAATTCTCTCACCTCCTCTAGTTTTGTTCGTAGTAAGGCTCACTTGACTTCGTATTCCAGGATGTCTGGCTGTAGGTGAGTGAGCACGCCATCGTAGTTATCTGGGTCATTAATATTTTTTTAAACAGTTCTGTGTGTTCTTCTTAATATTTTCTGCTTCTGTTACGTCCATACTGTTTCTGTCCTTTATTGTACCCATCTTTAGCTGTCAGTGGCATTCAAATCAAAACCACGAGATACTTGTCCACCCACTAGAGTGGCTATAATCAAAAAGATAATAGCCAGTGTTGGCAGAGATGTGGAGAAATTGGAATCCTCATACACTACTTCTGGGAATAGAAAATGGTGTAACCGCTTTTGAAAAAACAGTCTGTCAGTTCCTCACAGTGTTAAACATTCAGTTACCATATGCTCCAGATGTTTCACTCCTGAGTATCTATCCAAGAGAAGTGAGAACCTAATGTCCCCACAGAATTTGTACATGTTCACAGCAGTGTTATTCATAATAGCCAGTAAGTGGAAAACTCATATGTCCAGCAGCTGATGAATGGATAAACAAAATGTTGTGTATCTATATAGTAAAATATTCTTTGGCAATAAAAATTATGCTATAACTTGAATAAACTTTGAAAACATCATTCTGTGTGAAAGAAGCCAGATTCTAAGAACACATATTGTCATATTGCATTTATATGAAAAGTCTAGAATTTAAAACTATACACTGATGTAAGAGAGATTAGTAGCCTTAAGTTGCCTGGGATGGGGAGCCAGGGGCAAGAATAGGGAGTGACTGTTAATGGCTATGGGACTTGTTTGAGGGTGTTATGAAGATGTTCTAAAATTGCATGGTGATATAATTGCAAAACTCTGTGCTAAAAAGGATTGAATTGAACATGTTAAATAGGTCAGTCTTACGGCATGTGAATTGTTTCTATAAAGCTCCGAAAATATTCATTGTTGTTGTTGTTCATTCACCCAGTTGTGTCCAGCTCTTTCGACCCCATGGACTGCAGCACGCCAGGCCTCCCTGTCCCTTACCATCTCCTGGAGTTTGCCCAAGTTCATGTCCATTGTATCAGTGATGCCCTCTTATTCTCTGACGCCCTCTTCTCCTTCTGCCCTCAGTCTTTCTCAGCATCAGGGACTTTTCCAATGAGTCGTCTCTTCGCATGAGATGACCAGAATACTGGCGCTTCAGCATCAGTCCTTCCAGTGAAGTAGGCTATTTATCTACTACTATGAAATATTCTAGTAGTAGATAAAAAGCCAATTTATGATAGTGGTGAATATGGTGGGAGAAGGGGTTGGTCCTCAATCGACTTTATTCTATAATTTATTCCTTTATGATAAAAAAAATCCCTGAAGACTGAACCCAATATTCTCTTTTTTAGTGTATTTGTAGAATTATATGTAATAAAAGAGATAACCCATAACAAAATTGAGTACATAGCCACACCCTTACCTTCCTTTCAGCTAGAAAGCACTATGGGTTTTTCTTTCCTCTAAAAATTAAAGGAGCTTTGTAGCTGGTGCTAGTGGCAAAGAATCTGGCTGCCAATGCAGAAGACATAAGAGATGTGGGTTTCATTCCAGGGTTGGGAAGATTTCCCGGAAAAGGTCATGACCACTTACTCTAGTATTCAAGACTTGGGTTCCAGAAAATGTTCTCTACAAGGAAAACACTGAATTCAGGTTCCGGTGTTGACTGTTATTTTCTTTTTCTGATATCAATTATAATAGTATTTTACTTGTGAAATCAGAATTTTAGTGAGGAGGCTTTGTTATTTTATTTAGTTGGTTTATGAGAAAAATTACTTGTGATTAAGAGTTACCATTAGTTCTGGTTAAGATCATATCATTTTTCCTTTGTTAAAACTTAGCAGAGTAGCCCACCTGCAACCCTGCTTGTTCAGTTATTGCTTTTGGGGACAATTGGTCTTCATAATTCTGTATCTGGGCCTTATGGGGATCTGTTAATTTGCCTATGAATCTTTATCATTAACTGTCTCTACAGAGATTAATAGATCGTCCTAGGGACAGAGAGCACGCCTATAGGCTAGGAAGCCTCTTTCCAAGCTTTTCTCCTTGTTACTGTAGCAGAAATGCCTTTCCTGTAGAGTAGCTGGAAAACTGCCCACACTGACAAGCCCTTCTCAGATAGCAGTAACTCATAGTCATAACAAAAACATTTTCTCCCCAGAATATTGTTTCATACTTCTCCCACTCAGGGCCATGGCCATCATTAGGATGGGAAAATGACCCCAGGGCCTTGAGGTTTGTACATCAGAGTATTAACAACAAGTGATGCTAAAGCTGATTCAGGATAAGCTGGCATGTGGTTGTGACAGCATTCAAATACTGTTGAAATACGTTTGCTCTATAGAGTACAGCTTAAGCAAGAGTTCTTTTGTTGAATTCTAGAACCTATAAACATAAGCGTGATTGGAATAGTTTACTTAGAGTCAAAGGATGAAAAAATGTGCAGAGCCAGAAGTCTGTGTAGGGAAACGGATGACACATGAAAGCTAGATTGTGACTAGACAGTGAGTGGTTTTCAAATTGTGGTCCCTGCATCAGTGTAACATGGGGACCTGTTGGAAATATAAATTCTCGTGTCCCAACCCAGATCTACTGAATCAAAGTCTCCAGGGAATGCATCCAGAAAACTTTGTTTTTAACAAGCCGTCCGGTTGATACAGATGTGTGGTTAAAGTTTGAGAACTTTGAACTAAAATTATGTGGCTTTGTGAGTAAACTTGAACTTTATCCCACAGGCAATGGAAATTCGTGGAGGGTTCGTGAGCTGAGTTATGGTATGATTGGTGTTTTAGTTAGATAATGGAGTCGTCTGCCTTCTTTTTCTAATAAAGGAATTTCAGTTTAGAAAAAATTAAAAATGCTACCACATCTAGCTATGTGATTGATTGCATATGTTTCAGAAGTGTCTATTATTTTGTAGTATTTTATAATTAAATATGAGTTGTTTAAGGACTTAATAGAACTTTGGAAGTTTCAAACTTGAATGATTTTTATTCTCTATAAATTATAAAATGATGCTTTCTTTTGTATGCTGTTTTGTTCCCTACACTGAAAACACTTTGCAGTTTTAATAGGACCTAGGTGTACTCTTAAATTCTAAAGATATTCTCCAAATAATTTTAGAAAATGTCTGAGGGCGTTTCCCAGGTCACTTTACTGTGTAATTTTTTCCCAAGTATGTTTTGCCTTTTAAATGTTTTCATTTTTCCTCTTAATCTTGTTATGCATCAGTAACACATGATGTGTTGGCATCTTCGGGAATTGCACATTTGTTCCAAGTGAAAAGGACTAGGTTCAGAAAATCTAGTCAGCCAGAAAATTTACCCAACAGAAACCTATATTGAATTTAAAAATAACGTGCTCACATTTTCCATCAGAACTAAAATGGATTGAAGTCAGGAAGCCTCTATGAGAAGTTGACTGGGCTCTGCCCTCCATGAACATGGCTTCTGGTGTGGCTCAGTGGTAAACAATCTGCCTGCCAATGCAGGAGACGCAGGTTCTATCCCTGGGTTGGGAAGATCCCCTGGAGAAAGAAGGCAATGGCACCCTACCCCAGTACTCTTGCCTGGAAAATCACATGGATGGAGGAGCCTGATGGGCTGCAGTCCATGGGGTCGCTAAGAGTTGGACACGACTGAGCGATTTCACTTTCACTTTTCACTTTCATGCTTTGGAGAAGGAAATGGCAACCCACTCCAGTGTTCTTGCTGGAGAATCCCAGGGACAGGGGAGCCTAGTGGGCTGCCATCTATGGGGTCGCACAGAGTCGGACACGACTGAAGTGACTTAGCAGCAGTAGCCAGTATTCTTGCCTGGAAAAATTCCATGGACAGAGGAGCCTGGTGGACCTCAATCCATGGGGTTGCCAAGAGTTGGACATGACTGAGCTGAGCACACATGTGCTACCTGAACAGCATAACCAAATACGTTGTTTAGTCCTGTAACTTGTAGACAACGTGGCGAAAAAGATCTTTTTTCCAGAAGTCTGGCATGGGGCTGACTGTAAAGATCTGATTTTTATCAACCCTCTCTTTAGGAGTCTTTAAGATTTAAGATTCAGTACAATGATTTATTTTACTTCCAGATGGTCTTATTTTTATGTTAACTGGAATGCTGGTATTAAGATCCAATAAGATGGGAAGGAGGAAGCAGGAGAGGAGGGACAAATTAGGAGTTTGGGATTAAGAGATACACACTACTAATATATAAACATTGCAGACCTACTGGATAGCACAGTATCTCTATTGAATATAGAGAAGTGTATTCAGTATGTTATAATAACCTAAAGTGGAAATGAATCTGAAAAAAGTGTGTGTGTGAATGTATACACACATACACACTTTGTTGTACATCTGAAACATTGTGAATCTACTATACTTCAATTAAAAAAAAATGCAGTAAGCATTTTTAATCTTTAATGATCTAATTCTATAAATATCCTAACACATATTATACTCAGATCTTGGCTCAGAGTTAACTATTTGGGAAAAAGCAGGAGTCTTTTCTGATGGGATTCAAAATAATTGAATTTTAATTGTTTCCCAGCTACTGAATATTATGTGACTTTGGACATAAGCTTCAGTGTCTCAGGATGAGGTGACACGTTAAAATATTTAAATAGTTCATATGAGAAGTTGGTTTGGGGCACAGATACTGTTTTAAAAATAAACATAGAATGACTCGGAGAAACCACTTATTCCTTAATTTAACATACTTTAATTGCATACCTAGTATCTTCCAGTGTTGTAATATGCCCTTTGGGTTCAAGAAAAATATTCCATGATTACATCCTGGAGGGGAGGCAGGCACATACAAAGACTACTTTGGGAATGGGTGGGTGTGTATCTAACTTAAAAGGAGATATCTACTGAGTTTCCAATTAAAGGCTGATAAGGAGTTATTTGAGCAAAACAGATAGCCAGAGGGACCAACCTGAGCTAAATTCCAGAGAGCCCCGAGAGAGCACGGTGTGGCCAGAGGATTGAGTTTATTTAGTATAACTGCAGAGTTAGAGGTGAGGGGTAGTGAGTGGCTAATTTGAGATTGTAAGCAGGGCTGAAGAGATGAAGGTGTGTGTGAACCGGAGATGCAGAGATCCATGACTACCTTTTAGAAGGAAGTAACATACATAATCGTATTTCCCACTGTCTTTTGGTTAATGGCAGTTTCATGCCTGCAGCTAATTAGGAGCAAACCTTGGCATTATCCTTATCTCTTCTTTATGTCTCACGTAGTGCATATAGTCCATTAGAGAATTATTCCAAGACTATTTTTTAGGGCTCCATGTACTCCACTTCAGAATCCTCTTGAGACTACCCCTTCCTGCTGTCATGGGTGTGTGTGTGCTCAGTTGCTTCAGTCGTGTCCGACTCTTTGCGACCCTGTGGACTGTAGCCTGCCAAGGTCCTCTCTCCATGGGATTCTCCAGGCAAGAATACTGGAGTGGATTGTCATGCTCTCCTCCAGGGGATCTTCCTGACCCAGGGATTGAACCCCCATCTCCTGCATTGCAGGCGGATTCTTTACCCACTGAGCAACCTCTTGTGAAGGCATTGCCCTGTTTTATGAAGATGAAATTGGACACTCACTTAACCTCTTGGTCCCCTGCCTTGGGGCTTCTTTAATGCAACACGAGGAAGCAATGTGTGCTGACACACAGCTTGAAAGGAAGGGCCATACACGACCAGTGGGGTATGGTGGGAGCCGAGCCAGAATGGAGATACTGAGATTCATGTCATGGTACCTCTGGCGAGGTGAGCTAGTTAACTCATCCTCAGATTGCCTATGTTTTTTCTTTCCTGTTTCACAGCCCTGGCTGATTCCTGGATGACATTGCCGGTAAACTGCCTGTTGGCAAGCAGTTGTCTTAGGCTCTACTTTCTTGGAAATTAAAGTAATAATAATGCCTTCAAAACACGTCTTGAATTTGGCCGCTTCTCATCACCCCTGCCACTGCCATCCGTGTTCAAACCACAGTCAGCACCCGTCTGAATCATGCACTCACTGCTTCACTGTCGGTGCCTGCAGTCATCTAAGTGCTCTCTGCTTTGATTTTTGTCCCTATAGTCCATCTTTGGCACAGCAACCAGAGGAAAAAGTTCCCACAAGGCCCTCTCAGATCCGTCTCTTTTTCTTCTATGACCTCCCCTCCTACTACTGTGCCTCTTTCTGGACAAACCTGTGCCTCATGCTCTTCAGTGACCCCAGGTACACTTCCACCTCAGGGCTCTTGCTTTCTTCTGTCTGGAACACTCCCACTTCATAGCTCACTCTCACCGCCTTTCCCTTCCCAGAAATGACTGCCTCAGAGAGGAGATTCTGACTGTCCTCTTTAAAATAACAACCACGCCCTACATCTTCTATCTCCTTTCTCTGCTTTATTTCTCCACATTGCACATAACATAATGTGCTTTCATCTTGACTTGACTTCTCTTCTCTTTTCTCCAGTAACTGTCAGCTTTGTCAGGGCAGGGAATTGTGTCTTTTTCTGTTCATTATTACATCCTTGGGCAGAACCTGTTACCTGGTAGGTGTTTCCAAATAACTGTTTAGTTAAGCAAATAAATGAATGTGTATTTTAGAAAATGTAGTTCTGGTTATAGTATAAGATGGTTAGAGGAAGGTAGGGCTAGAGATTGGGAGCCTGTTGTAGACCACCAGGTAAGAAATGGTGAGGGCTACATTTGGAATCTTCTAACAATATCAGTAGAGAGTTAAGGAAGGATTCCAGAAAAATTTAGAAGATTGAAATGATTGTATTGCTAATGGATTGGATATAATGGATATAGAGAGGGAGACATCCAGCAAGATTCTTGGGTTTTTCTTTGGCAGCTGTGAGGATGATGGGTATGCTTATCAGAAAGAAACTGAAGACAGTTTAGGTTTAGAAAGAACAAGGATAGGCTGGAGAGGCTTCAGGAAGGAGGAAGAACTTCAGATTTAAATACGTTGAGTTTGGTATATCAGCAAGACTTCTTAGCATGAAATGTTAGTTTCATAGTCAGTTGACTATAAAAGGACTAGAGCTCAGAAGAGGATACTTGTGTCTAATAAGTGGATTGTGTCTTGAGATGGGCCTTACGCAAATCAAGCAAGGGAAAACCGTGCACTACAGCATGTTCCTATAGGAGTATAGGAATGCCTACTGTTGCCAGGGGGGAAAGTGGCTCTTGTTTTAAAAAAGTTTGAAAGAGAAATCCTTGAAAAAGAGAAAAGAAAAAAGGGAACTGTCTGATTCATTTTTGTTGGTACACTTTGAAAGAATGAAAACAGCATTTATCTTCAGTGAAGTGTCTAAGTACCTCTAGAATACAAAGAAGTTAGCCTTTACCTTGCCCTGGCTAGCCTCAAACACTCCGTTTTACTTTCACAGCCATCTTCTTTTATTGAAAACACGTTGAAGTACATTTTTTTCCTTTAGTCACCAGAAATGAGTACGTTCTTTAGTAAAATATCCAGAATGCAAGTAATGAAAAATGTTTAATGTTTCGAGTAAGATTCCTGGTATATATGTATCTATTGAGTAATATAAGTTTTCAGTGACTGTGTTCTCCACTTATATGCTTTTCACCTATTTTGAAGCTCAGATTTTTGCCAATAGCTTTCATACCTCTGGTGATTTTTATTACCTTATTTAGTAGAGGAGAGGAAAGCATCTTGAACTGGTCTTCAGCCTAGACATTTATTTAACAATTTGATTTCTCAAGGGGCAACACTGTTGGAAGAGATTACTATACACAAATCTCTGGGCCGAGAGTGGATAGAGATGAGAAAGATACTGCCAAGGAAATTTATAGAAACAAAACCCAAATCACTCTGTGCTGTGATCATCTTGTAGTTGGTGAGTGCACCTTAGCTTTGGTTGAAATCTTGGTCTTGCTATTTGAATTTAATCCTTGCTGTTTGATCTCATGTGGACAATTTACATTTCACTAAGATGTGAATGATCTTATAGTCTTAGCTTTCATTGGGCACAGGGGCATTAGTGGCTGCACTGCCTGAATTGCCATCAATAGAGAATGGATTCTGAGGACATGTTGTTGAGTTGCCATGTCCTTCTTTTGTGACCCCATGGACTGCAGCAGCGTGCCAGGCTTCCATGTCCTTCACTATCTCCTGGAGTTTTCCCAGATTCAGGTCCACTGAGTCAGACATACAGTGAGTCTGACATACAATGAGTCACTCACTGAGTCTGAGGACACACATTAGATCTCAACTATATTGCTGATAGTGAAATTAAACTTTTTATTAGGTTGAAACCACAATTCAAGGGCCCAAGGTAATTCAGATTTAATTAAAAGAACTTTTTATATTTATTTAAGAAACTTGGGTATTTTAGGAAACTTTGAAAACCAAGAATAACTGAATCAAGTTTCTCCATAGAAATACCACGAATAGGAAGCATGTGTGTGTGTATATTTTCGTCAGGAACTGGTCCACATTTTGATGGGGGCTGGCAAGTCCCTAGCTCGGCAGTCGACAAGCTGCAGACTCAGGAGAGCCAGTAGTATAGTTAGAGTCCAGACAGAGATACAGAGATCAGGAGTTTAAGACCCAGGAAGAGAGCTGATACTTCAGTTGGAATCTGAAGGCAGGAAAAATGTGACGGCCCAGCTTGAAGACATTAGATATGAGGCATTCCCTCTTTTTTGGAGAGTCAACCTTTTTGTCCTGTTCAGACCTTCAGCCGATTAGGGAGGGCAATCTGCTTTCTGCAGTCTCTCAGATGTTAGATTCATCCCAAACACCCTCCCAGAAATACCAGATAATGTTTGACCAGATATCTGGTACCCACAATACAGTCAAGTTGGCATATAAAGTTAATCATCCCAATAACGCTATTTTAAAATCTATTCAACTACATTCAGTTAATAAAGCGTTTAGGTATAGCTCTGTAGATTCAGCAGAGAGTAAGACATTTTGAGTATCTAAAGAAGTAAAGAACAGGTGTCAGGTAATGCTTAATAAGACTAAAATAAAGTAAATAAAGTAATAAAAGATACAAGTTTTTAGTATTTATGTTCTTCACCAGGATATTTTTCATGTATATTGAAGCTTACTCAGTTGTGTCTGACTCTTTGTGACCCCATGGACTGTAGCCCACCAGGCTCCTCTGTCCTTGAAATTCTTCAAGCCAGAATACTGGAGTAGCTAGCTGTTCCTTTCTCTAGGGGATCTTCCCAACCCAGGGATCTAATCCAGGTCTCCTATATTACAGGCAGATCTTTACCGTCTGAGCCACCAGGGAAACCCTGAAGCTTACTACATGGGACTAAAAATTAAGTTTCTTATTCTGAACTTTAAATTATTAAACAGATATTAAGAAAACCATATACTTACTTTTCCATTTTTTAATTCCTTTTTAAATTTGTTTAAATCACAATGCATATTCGTCTGGAAGGTGGTAGCATAATCATAAAGAACCAATAAAAGCTTAGTCTGTTTAAAAAAAAAAAGTGCTAGTGGATACCACAAGAAAAAAAATTTCTTTTTTTTTAATTTTGATTTTTCTTTTTTTTTTAATTTTTAAAAAAATTTTAAGTCCTCTATTATTCCTTTAATTTTCACTTTTATAACCTACTATTACTTTGCAAAAAAAAAAGACCCTGTTTTTTTAAAAGCAAACTTCATATATATATTTTTTATAATTTTTTTGATCTTGTTTCTTTTTTTTTTATCTTCTTTTCTTTAACATTGTATTTTTGAAATTCCAAACTGTACTCTAGATTTTTAATTTTAGCTTTTTGGTATTTGTTATCAATTTTGTACCTATATATATATATATATATATATATATATATTTTTTTTTTTTTTTTTTTAGAATTTTTGTGACTTTTTTTTTCTCTCTTTCTTTCTCTTCTTCTTTTATATAACATTGTATACCTGAAATTCCAAACTCAACTCTAGATTTTTAATTTATGCTTTTTGGTATTTGTTATCAACTTTGTACCTATATTTTCTTTATAATTTTTACAACTTTGTTTTTGTTTGTTTTCTCTCTTTCTTTTTCTTCTTCTTTTTTTTTAACATTGTATTTTTGAAATTCCAAACTCTACTCTAGATTTTTAACTTTTGCTTTTTGGTATTTTTTTATCAATTTTATATCTATATTTTCTTTATAATTTTTGCAACTTTGTTTTTGTTTGTTTTTTTTTTCTCTCTTTCTTTTCCTTCTTCTTTTCTTTAACATTGTATTTTTGAAATTCCAAACTCTACTCTAGATTTTTAATTTTTGCTTTTATGTATTTGTTACCAATTTTGTACCTTTAAGAACCCAATCTTCAGTACCCATTTTTCACTAGGGAGCGAGATTACTGGCTTGACTGCTCTCTCTCCCTTTGGACTCTCCTTTTTCTCCACCAGGTCACCTGTGTCTCCTCCCTAACCCCTCTCAACCCAACTCTGTGAATTTCTGTGTGTTCCAGATGGTGGAGAACACTTAGGGAACTGATTACTGGCTGGATCTGTCTCCCTCCTTTTCATTCCCCCCTTTTATCCTCCTGGATACCTCTGCCTCCTTCCTCCTTCTTCTCTTCTCTGTATAACTCCGTGAACATCTCTGAGCGGTCCAGTTGTGGAGTGCACATAAGGAAGTGATTACTGGCTAGCCCACTCTCTCCTCTATTGATTCCGCATCATCTCATCCGAGTCACCTCTAACTCCCTCCTCCCTCTTCTCTTCTCCACGTAACGCTGTGAACCTCTCTGGGTGACCCTCACGGCGGAGAAACTTTTCATCTTTAACGTAGATGTTTTATCAATGGTGCTGTATAGAAGGAGAAGTTTTGAAACTACTGTAAAAATAAGACCGATAACTGGAAGCAGGAGGCTTAAGTCCAAACCCTGACTCCAGGGAACTCCTGACTCCAGGGAACATTAATTGACAGGAGCTCATCAAACACCTCCATACCTACACTGAAACCAAGCACCACACAAGGGCCAACAAGTTCCAGGGCAAGACATACCAAACAAATTCAGCCCTGAGCTCCAAGATACAGGCTGCCCAAAGTCACCCCAAAACCATAGACATCTCATAACTCATTACTGGACACTTCATTGCACTCCAGAGAGAAGAAATACAGCTCCACCCACCAGAACACCGACACAAGCTTCCCTAACCAAGAAACCTTGACAAGCCACCTGTACAAATCCACACACAGTGAGGAAACGCCACAATAAAGAGAACTCCACAAACTGCCAGAATACAGAAAGGACACCCCAAACTCAGCAGTTTAAACAAGATGAAGAGACAGAGGAATACCCAGCAGATAAAGGAACAGGATAAATGCCCACCAAACCAAACAAAAGAGGAAGAGAGAGGGAAGCTACCTGATAAAGAATTCCGAATAATGATAGTGAAATTGATCCAAAATCTTGAAATCAAAATGGAATCACAGATAAATAGCCTGGAGACAAGGATTGAGAAGTTGCAAGAAAGGTTTAACAAGGACCTAGAAGAAATAAAAAAGAGTCAATATATAATGAATAATGCAATAAATGAAATTAAAAACACTCTGGAAGCAACAAATAGTAGAATAACAGAGGTAGAAGATAGGATTAGTGAATTAGAAGATAGAGTGGTAGAAATAAATGAATCAGAGAGGAAAAAAGAAAAACGAATTAAAAGAAATGAGGACAATCTCAGAGACCTCCAGGACAATATTAAACGCTACAACATTCGAATCATAGGGGTCCCAGAAGAAGAAGACAAAAAGAAAGACCATGAGAAAATACTTGAGGAGATAATAGTTGAAAACTTCCCTAAAATGGGGAAGGAAATAATCACTCAAGTCCAAGAAACCCAGAGAGTCCCAAACAGGATAAACCCAAGGTGAAACACCCCAAGACATATATTAATCAAATTAACAAAGATCAAACACAAAGAACAAATATTAAAAGCAGCAAGGGAAAAACAACAAATAACACATAAGGGAATTCCCATAAGGATAACAGCTGATCTTTCAATAGAAACTCTTCAAGCCAGGAGGGGATGGCAAGACATACTTAAAGTGATGAAAGAAAATAACCTACAGCCCAGATTATTGTACCCAGCAAGGATCTCATTCAGATATGAAGGAGAAATCAAAAGCTTTACAGACAAGCAAAAGCTGAGAGAATTCAGCACCACCACACCAGCTCTTCAACAAATACTAAAGGATATTCTCTAGACAGGAAACACAAAAACGGTGTATAAATTCGAACCCAAAACAATAAAGTAAATGGCAACGGGATCATACTTATCAGTAATTACCTAAATGTAAATGGGTTGAATGCCCCAACCAAAAGACAAAGACTGGCTGAATGGATACAAACACAAGACCCCTACATATGTTGTCTACAAGAGACCCACCTCAAAACAGGGGACACATACAGACTGAAAGTGAAGGGCTGGAAAAAGATTTTCCATGCAAATAGGGACCAAAAGAAAGCAGGAGTAGCAATATTCATATCAGATAAACTAGGCTTTAAAACAAAGGCTGTGAAAAAAGACCAAGACGGTCACTACATAATGATCAAAGGATCAATCCAAGAAGAAGATATAACAATTATAAATATATATGCACCCAACACGGGAGCACCACAATATGTAAGATAAATGCTAACAAGTATGAAAGGAGAAATTAACAATAACACAATAATAGTGGGAGACTTTAATACCCCTCTCACACCTATGGATAGATCAACTAAACAGAAAGTTAACAAGGAAACACAAACTTTAAACGATACAATAGACCAGTTAGACCTAACTGATATCTATAGGACATTTCATCCCAAAACAATGAATTTCACCTTTTTCTCAAGTGCACATGGAACCTTCTCCAGGATAGATCACATCCTGGGCCATAAATCTAGCCTTGGTAAATTCAAAAAAATAGATATCATTCCAAGCATCTTTTCTGACCACAATGCATTAAGATTAGACCTCAATTACAGGAGAAAAACTATTAAAAATTCCAACATATGGAGGATGAACAACACCCTGCTGAATAACCAACAAATCACAGAAGAAATCAAAAAAGAAATCAAAATTTGCATAGAAACGAATGAAAATGAAAACACAACAACCCAAAACCTGTGGGACACGGTAAAAGCAGTCCTAAGGGGAAAGTTCATAGCAATACAGGCCACCTCAAGAAACAAGAAAAAAGTCAAATAAATAACCTAACTCCACACCTAAAGCAACTAGAAAAGGAAGAAATGAAGAACCCCAGGGTTAGTAGAAGGAAAGAAATCTTAAAAATTAGGGCAGAAATAAATGCAAAAGAAACAAGACAGACCATAGCAAAAATCAACAAAGCCAAAAGCTGGTTCTTTGAAAGGATAAATAAAATTGACAAACCATTAGCCAGACTCATCAAGAAACAAAGGGAGAAAAATCAAATCAATAAAATTAGAAATGAAACTGGAGAGATCACAACAGACAACACAGAAATACAAAGGATCATAAGAGACTACTATCAACAATTACATGCCAGTAAAATGGACAACGTGGAAGAAATGGACAAATTCTTAGAAAAGTACAACTTTCCAAAACTGGACCAGGAAGAAATAGAAAATCTTAACAGACCCATCACAAGCACGGAAATTGAAACTGTAATCAAAAATCTTCCAGCAAAGAAAAAAAATTTCTTCAGCGTGTTTTGCCCCTGTGTTGCATTATTCTGTTCCTGCATAATATTTGTGGTCCCCTGTTTGGTGCCATGTGTTTCTGAATTCAGGTAATATAAAATGTTTCTGTGCTTACTGGATACTGTAGGTAAACCAAATTTTGATATTATTTAATTTTAAAAGAATGAGAGTCTTTATAACTATATGTATAATTATTTAGCCACAGAGCATAGCTTATTAAATGGCCATTACAGATGTGTTTCCTCTTCCCATCTCACCGTCCCCAGTTCCAGCTAAACTTTAGGAAGTGAAAAATACAAAGCAGCTGGGAAAATGATTGTAAGAATTTAACAGCTGTATTTGAATGACTTAAATATTTTAGAGTCAAGTACAAAATAACAATTATCTGATTATTGTTTAATAAAATTTCTTAAAGATATTTAAATGAATTAGGTCTTTGAATTTGGCTCATTTTTGGAAATTATAGAGGGGCTTCACTAAATAAACATATTTACTTTCTTCTGTCTTAATTTCCCAAAATTTAACTGAGGTATCTTTTATTTCTGGTTTTATGATAATGACAAAGTAGTTATTTTCACAATTCAGGGACTTTGGGGAGGTCTTTTTATAGAAACATATTTATCTCTCATTGAGGAAACAACAGTTTTAAAAGGGGAAAAGTTATTGCTATATGTCTGAAAATAACAAACATGTTTTCCCCTTTCTTACAGTAAATCAGATGGGGTGGGTTTTGGAGAGACGTGTTCTCATGGAGTTAATATTTGACTTTCCAGCTCATTTGCATTTGGCTGACCTTGGGAACTCTGGCATGGCCTTGGTATCTTGTGAGATCTCCCACCTTTTGGCAATGGGAGGAAATATTTGAGGCTACGGCTTCATCAGAAGTCAATCATTATGATAATACACTCCCTGACAGCTGTGTAGGATTAATGTAAAATGCAACACTTTGGTGAATGCTTTCTTTGAAGACTCAAATCCAGTGTGAAAACATTCTTTAATGCAAAAGATTTGTGGCACTTTCATAATAGCTGGACCTGCCCTGTTGATTTAGATCAAAATCATTTCCTCCCAACATCATAACTATTTTACTGTTCAGTGGTGCAGAAGGCATCATCAATAGTTAGTGAAGTGTTTTGGATCATTTGGAATTGGTTGACTGATAAAAATGAAAATGTCTCCAACAGATTGTGCTGTGGTGGACTTCTTACAAAGGCAAAAATAAAAGTTATCGCTACACTAAGAATTTTCTTAAGTGTTCAAACGATACGAACCATTTGGGTAAACATCTAATACAATACTGAATGTTTACAATTCCATTTAAGACTTTCATCATGCCTACTCTACTTTGGAATCTTAACTGTTTTCTCTTTCAGCTTTTAGGGAAAGGAAACACCACTTCTTTTACTGTATAATGAATATTTATGAAGTCCTTTGACAATTAGGGCTCATTAAAATTCACTTCAAAAGAAAATAGATAAAACACTTTTAAGACCAGAGCAGAATGTGGTGGCAAATAGTAACTCACATCTCTCTCTCCTTTAAGTCAGAAACACCCTGCAAATGAACTGATAGTCTTAGTCCAGGTTCAATGCATGAGACAGGGTGCTCAGGGCTGGTGCACTGGGATGACCCAGAGGGATGGGATGGGGAGGGAGATGGGAGGGGGTTCAGGATGGGGAACACATGTACACCCGTGGCTGATTCATATCAATATATGGCAAAAACCACTACAATATTGTAAAGTAATTAGCCTCCAATTAAAATAAATAAATTAAAAAAAATAAAAATGATTGTAGGTTTAAATATGGTGGATGTCTTTGATTATCACACGGTGACTGTGATTTTGTATTGACTGTTGCCATGGTGAGTCTTTTTTCTGTAGATACTAGGAGATCCTGTTTTAATATGGCATATCTGTTAATGGGAAGGAGACCAGTCTTTGTTTGGAGTCAGACTTCTTGTTTAAAATCTGTTTCAACTCTCTCTTGTTCTGTGACCTTGTGCAAGTTGTCAGGGCCTCAGTTTCTGCATTTTAATATGGGGGAAATAACACTGTAGGACTCATAAGCTTGTTGGAAGAAGCAACAAGAGTTATTGCAGAAAAACACTGCAGATAGTTCCTGGCGCATTAGTTTTCTGTTTTGAGAAATCTTTTCTTTCAATTTGAAAAGATCTTTGTTTCTCCTGGCTGAGGTTGTGCAAAGGAATCGTCAGTGAATCCTCACTTCTTATGGGTAGCATTTTAGCTTCCTTTTTCATCTCTGTTTTTCTCCATTCTTTCTTCCCAGGACCCCAGGCCTCTGTGTCTTGCCACTTGCAGCTACCTTAGACTGCAGTCTTCTCTTAGTTCAAATATGTCACACAGAATATGAGGATGCATAAATATATATTCAGTCATTTACCAAAGCACAGTCTTTTTTGAATGAGAAATTGCTGAAGTTAAGGTATTTTGAAGTAAGAGCACTTGTAACATCTTTGCTATTATTCCATGTATATCATTGTTATTTGGTAATGGAAGTAAAGAATACCTGGACATGAAATCAGATAATGGCCCAGAAAATTACATGCCGGCTCATCATCATTTTAAATTTGAAATGGAGTATGCGTTGGATGAGTAGAAGAGTACTAAGGAATCCATTGACATATTTCTCTTTCTAAGATGCTTAACATTGCAGAAGTAAGCACTGACTTGGAAACCAAAAATTTGTATTCTGTTGATAAATGTATTCCTCTCAAGAACATCTCATTTATTCTTAAGTAATCTACCTTATACTAAGGTATAAGGTAGATTACTTACACTCAGTAATCTTATACATCTCTCTTATACTAAGAAATCTTAAGTAAAACACTATAGGTCATAAGTTTAAATTTGTCTTTGTAAAGTGCTAATTTCTGTTATTTAATGCAAACCGTATCTTTAAGACAAGCCTCATAAATTGAATAATAGTCATAGTTTCCACTGGAATTTTTGCTGCTTTCATTATTTGCTCTTTACAGTCTATGAGAAGACCTATGAAAGATGTTGGACCTGTTTTACGGTAACTGAGTAAACTTTCGCTTCTAATAATTGTTTTCTATTGAAAGTGCGATGACTCTATTTACTATTTTTGAGAAGTGAAACTGCCCGATTTGATTGTTGTTAAATCTGTCTTTATGGTTTTTAGCCATTGAGTCCTCATTTTGGAGTGGAAACTTTCTAAAGAAGACACTAAATATTTCTGTATTTTCTGTATACACGCTCTGTACATTAATAGTGCTCAGGCTGCCTTTGCTGTAAAAAGGCTGTCATCTCCCAGTTCAGTGAGATCTGTGGCTTCCTTCTCCCCTAACGTCGCTGTGAACAGCCATGAGGCGGATGCTGAGAGGTAAAAGGTCACAGTTGTGAAGGTGTCTAGTGCAAAGAGAGAGAAGGAGACGCAGATGTTGAACTGTGAATGTCCTGTTGATGTAAAACAGGCTTAGTTTCTCTGTATGGATGGCAGAATGTTCAGAAAGCATGTAGAAAGTTCCCAAATTGTACCAAGAAGTAAGAAAGTCCAGTGAATAATCTTGTCTCTATCCAAGAGACCTACGTTGATGTATAACCCTCCTTTCACGTCTGTGTCATCAAATTATAGGATGAACTGGTACTTTGCTGGAGAGATGAGCTTATTTTGTGCTCTGCAGGAATCCATTATGATAATGTCTATGTGTATGTGTAATATATATATATATGTAAATATTATATACATGTAATATATATATATTTGTCCTTATAAAACTACTTAGAAGACTTATAAAATATTATGTTTTAAAATGTTCTTATACTTAAAACTTAAATATCTTTCCTTCAAAAATTTACAAATGCTAAAATCAGAGTTGAATGAGAATGTGAGCTAGTTAACACCAAACAATGAATTTCTTTGATCAAAAATTTCAGTGATTAATAGTATATGAATTGTTTACACTAATATCGAACAAACTCCTTAAGGAACTGTTCTGAGTATTTTATACATACAAATGAATAAATGCCATTGCCCTCATTTTACCGATGAGGAAATTGAAGTTCATGGAGGTTAAGTAAATTGGCTGAGGTCACACAGCTAATTATTCAAGTTAATAATCAGTTGGGTGGCTCACATGTAAATAAACTGTACTACTTGCCATAAGAGGGTGATAGTTGATAGGCCAGAATATGTGTGCAACTAACTGTTCTTCAATGTAGAGTAAAATGTGTAACATGGCAAAGTTCCTAAAAAGATGCATATACTTCTGATTGTGAACTGTATCATAGATGATAGAAACGGAGGTGGCTATAGTCTGAAAATTATGAGCAAAGACATGGGAATATGAAAAAACCTGGGGAGAGTGATACATATGGACAGAGAGCCGGGAAGATAGGTTGAGTCAATTAATTTTTCTTTTTAGGTTACCGGGTCGTTGTTGCTGTTGGCAGGCCTTCTCTAGCTGTGGCCAGAGAGCGCCGCTCTCCGGTTCCATGCAGTTGTCTCGTTTCAGTGGCCTCTCTCGTTGTGGGGCATGGGCTCTAGGGCACGCGGGCTTTGGTACTTGTGGTCTGTGGGCTTAGTTGGCCTTTGACACGTGGGATCTTCCTGGACCAGAAATCAAACCTGGGTCCCCTACATGGCAGGTAGATTCTTAACCGCTGGACCACCAGGGAAGCCCAGGTTGAGTCAATTAAAGTACCTTGGATGCCTTTTTAAGAACTTTGGAATTACAACTTTTTATTTCACTTTAGCTTTTTTATTTTCTCAAGTTTATGCATGTGTATTGCTATTTTTAGATTACAGTGAAAATAATGACCATAGAAGTGGGAGAAAGAGCAGAGATTTAATTGTTTATATGGCATAGCAAAACTGTCAGCTCAATCCTAAGACTTTATATCTGAGCCTTGGTCATTTATAAAAATGGAAATAATTGTACCTGCGTTGCTAACTGTGGTGAGAATTATATGAAAATGTGTGAAAACTCTGAGAAGAGTGTTTTGCCTGTGATAAGTACTCCATAGCTTGCTTGCTTTCATTTGTGGCTCATTTCAGCAATTTTTCTTTACTTCCCTGAAGCATACAAACCACACTGTGATAGCCTTTTTATACAGTAAAGGGTTAATGGACAAGCCACTTTCTCCATGCAATTTTTAGATTGTCTTCATACATTGTAAAGTGAGTGCCATATTACCTCTTTGTTCTTTTAATTTTCTTCCTTTTAAAAACATAGGACATTAGAGTCTGGTGAAGTTATATAACTGGCTGTATATGATTATATATCAACAGAAGATCTGAGATACATGATTAAATGTCAGCCAATTTTAAATTTTCATAACACTGGATGTTATAGAATGCTTATGCGTATAATTTCTGGATCTGTTTAACACACATATGTTTGTTCATGTAAGTGTCTTGCAAAGTGTAAGTTCTAAAGATACAGAATATTGTTAAGAAGTAGTAGCTAATGCTAACAGTTGATAGCAACTTGAATTGAATATGACATACAAGGTATGCTATTCTTAAGATGTGTGCTCAGTCGTGACTGGCTCTTTGCAACCCCATTGAATGTAGCCTGCCAGGCTCCTCTGTCTGTGGAATTTTCCAGGCAAGAATATTGGAGCAGGTTGCCATATCCTTCTCCAAAGGGTCTTCCTGACCCAGGGATCTAACCTGCGTCTTCTGCATTGGCAGGCAGTTGCTTTACCAACGCACTATCACATAAAGTGCTGTGAAGGCAAAGTTGCTATGACACAGTAAACAAACCTCAATATGAGTAAGTATTGTTGGTATACTTCATGAGTTGCATAATGTTCTATAGTTTTTTCTTTGAACAGTGCTACATTTATTTATCACTGCTAGCAGGAGCCATGCTAATGGAACTTCCATGTGATTTCTTCCAAATAGTGAAACTAATTAAAAAAAAATTATAAAGTGGTTAAATTTGTTTGAAAATTAGAAATATGAACTAGTACCTGTAGATAGTACCAACGATAAATTCTAGAAAACAGTTGTGTGTACATATTTTTTTCCTTCAGTCACTTTCTTTTTTATACAGCTTTTAAAAGTTACTTTTAATTTACAGTTATTACAGAATATGGGGCTTTCCTGGTGGCTCAGAGGGTAAAGCGTCTGCCTACCATGCAGGAGACTTGGGTTTGATCCCTGGGTTGGGAAGATCCCCTGGAGAAGGCAATGGCAACCCACTCCAGTACTCTTGTCTGGAAAATCAGATGGACTGAGAAGCCTGGTAGGCTACAGTCCATGGGGTCGCAAAGAGTCGGACATGACTGAGCGACTTCATTTTCACTTTCACTTTCACAGAATATTGGCTATATTCATTGTGTTGTACATCCTTGAGCCTATCTTACACCCAATAATTTGTACCTCCTGCTCCCCCACATCTATATGGTCCCTCCTGCCCCTCCGCACTAGTAACCATTAGGTTTTTCTCTAAATCTGTGTCTGCTGCTTTTTTGTTATATTCACTAGTTTGTTGTATTTTTTAGATTCCACATATAAATGATATCATATAGTATTTGTCTTTGTCTGACTTATTTCACTTAGCATAATGCCATCCAAGTCCATCCCTTTTGCTCCATATGTTAAAATTTGGTCTTTTTTATGGCTGAGTAGTGTTCATTGTATATGTACCATATCTTCTTTGTCCATTTGTTTATTGATGGACACTTAGGTTGCTTCCGTATCTTGGCTGTTGTAAACAGTGCTACTGTGAACATTGGAACGAGTGTATCTTTTCAGATTAGTCTTTTTGTTTTCTTGGATATATACCCAAGAGTGGAATTGCTGGGTCATGTGGTAATTCTATTTTTAGTTTTTTGAGACACCTTCAAACTGTTTTCCACAGTGACTGCATCAATTTACTTTGCTACCAACAGTGTACAAGGGTTTTCTTTTCTTCATATCTTAGCCAGCATTTGTTATTTATGTTCTTTTTGATGCTAGACATTCTGACAGGTGTGAGGTGATTCCTTACTGTGGTTTTGATCCGCATTTCTCTGCTGAGCATCTTTTCATGTACCTGTTGGCCATCTGCATTTCCTCTTTGGAAAAATGTCTATTCAATTCTTCTGCCCATTTTTTAATTGGGTTGTTTGTTTTTTTGATGTTCAGTTGTGTGAGTTGTTTATATATGTTGGATATTAATCCTTTATCAGTCATATCATTTGTGCAAATCTTCTCTCATTTAGTAAGTTGCCTTTTTGTTTTGTCAGTGGTTTCTTTTGCTGTGCAGAAGCTTTTAAATTTAATTAGATCCCATTTGTATATTTTTATTCAATTTCCTTTAGGAAATGGATCAAAAAGTTATTGCTGTGATTTATGTCAAAAAGTGTTTGCCTAAGTTTTTCTCTAGGAGTTTTATATTATGTGATCTTACATTTGTGTCTTTTATCCATTTAATTGCTCTGTCTTTAAATTGGTTCTAGATTCTGGTAGTCACTTTATAACTTACATAGCTGAGGTGAAAGATGTATCCTTTTCTATGTTACAAACTTCGCAGTCATTACCATCAAGTTTTAATCCATAGATTTCTGGAAAATCAAGGCAACCTACATTTGTTGGGAATTTACTCTGTCTCAGTCACAGGGCCTACACTAAGTGCTTTATAGAACTTCATTCAATCTTAGCAATAACTACAAGAGAAGTAGACATGCTTACTCCTGTTTTCAAGATGGAGAAATGGAGGTCCAGAGAAATGACTGAGTTTTTCGCAAGGTGTACAGCTAATTAGCCAAGCTGGGCATGATCTCTAGCCCATGTGTCCTCTTCTCTGAGTGCTGTCCAGGTTACACTGGCATCACAGACAGTGTTCAGAACCTTCCTTTCACACTCCTGTTCCCATGCTTCAGTCCTTAGTAACCTAAAAAGTAATTTACTTGAATTTGCTCTGTCAAAGTGGGGTCAATGTCTTTCTTGAGCTTGAAAAGTATATGTAGAGGGGACAGAGGAAGTATCAGAAAAATTTAGCTGCATTTTCACATTATGTTTTCAATTTTTAAAAGTGGAAATTTTATCAAACAGCAATCACAATAGAACATACACACACTCCCCTCTCTGAAATAACATAATCATAGGTATAATATGAGATAACATTGTAGCTTCCCTCACATTAGATAATCCTCGAAATCTTCATAATAGGGAAGTTGTTTCACGTAAGAGAGGAACAATTTACACATGCCTGCCAGTGCCAGGCATTATTCTAGATGCTGAGGTTGTCTTGGTTAAACCAAAGAGATATAACTCTTACTCTGTTAAAGTTTATATGCAAAATACATATTTCATTTGAGTGTTAGTAATCACATTTAAGACCTCATATAAGAAATACTGTTTCTCCATACAATATTTTTAGGTGGGAAAGAAGATCTGCTAAGTGTACCCCTTGTTTAAGACCCTTCAGTGATATAAAATCTAACTTTTCCTACAAACAATAAATGCTGGAGAGGGTGTGGAGAAAAGGGAACAGTCTTGCACTGTTGGTGGGAAGGTAAATTGATACAGCCACTGTGGAAAACAGTATGGAGTTTCCTTAAAAAAAAAAAAAAACTAGGAATAAAATCACCATATGACCCAGCAATCCCACTCCTAGGCATATACCCTGAGGAAACCAAAATTGAAAAAGACACATGTATCCCATTGTTCATTGCAACACTATTTACAATAGCTTGGCATTTCTTGGTGGCTCAGATGGTAAAGCGTGTGCCTGCAATGTGGGAGACCTGGGTTGGATTCCTGGGTCGGGAAGATCCCCTGGAGAAGGAAATGGCAACCCACTCCAGTATTCTTGCCTAGAAAATTCCATGGATGGAGGAGCCTGGTGGGCTATAGTCCATGGGGTCGCAAAGAGTCAGACATGACTGAGCGACTTCACTTTCTTTTCTTTCTTTCTTACAGTACCTAGAACACGGAAGCAACCTAGATTTCCATCGACAGATGAATGGATAAAGAAGTTGTGGTACATATACACAATGGAATATTAGTCATAAAAAGGAACTCATTTTAGTCAGTTCTAATGAGGTGGATGAACCTAGAACCTATTATACAGAGCGAAGTGAGTCAGAAAGAGAAAGATAAATATTGTATTCTAACACATATATATGGAATCTAGAAAATGGTACTAAAGAATTTATTTGCAGGGCAGCAGTGGAGAAACAGACATAGAGAATAGACTTATGGACATGGGGAGAGGGGAGGAGAGGGTGAGATGTATAGAAAGAGTAACATGGAAACTTACATTACCATATGTAAAATAGAGAGCCAATGGGAATTTGCTGTATGCCTCAGGAAACTCAAAACAGGGCTCTATATCAACCTGGAGGGGTAGGATGGGGAGGGAGATGGGAAGGAAGTTCAAAAGAGAGGGGATATACATATACCTATGGCAGATTCATGTTATGGTTTGACAGAAAACAACAAAATTCTGTAAAGCAATTATCCTTCAATAAAAAAAGTTAATTAAAAAAATCTAACTTTTCTTAATTCAGAATTGGCTGTTTCCTGCAGCATGAAGGAAAAAATGGCTCTTTGGAGATCAAGAGACTTAAAGTATGTTCAGATCAAGACATGCACATAGTTAAAGTTAGAGAAAAGCTTGTCTCATCGTGGTCAACCTCTGAGTATTCAATATGAAAAAAACACAGAACCATGCAGAAGAAACAGAAAATCCTGACTATGATAGCTTACAACCAAAAAGCAAAGCAAGCACATATCAACCAGAACTCATTAGTGCCACATTTAACAAATTATTCTTCTCTTCTTAATTACTTTTCTGAGAATGTGAACTTTGTGTACCTGTTTATTTTACTTTCATATTAATGAATCACTTTTTGCTTTTCTCAAGTGTTTATCAGTATTTCATAACTGGCAGCAGCTAAGTGGTGACAGCTTAATTTTCAGTGCTCTGTGTCATTTATGTTTTAATTGATCTTTAAGTTTATATTAATAATTGCTTTCATATCTGTCACATATAATATTTTTGTGAGCTATCTAGTGTTTCCAACTGAAAATCTCTTAGATCTCAAAAAGGTTCAATTATATATATATATATATATATATTTTACTCACTTTGCCTTCTTGAAATTATCTCTTATGCTCATTCCCTTCTCTTCCACTGTTGTTAAAATTTCTTAGCTTATCTTAATATATACATAGATTTTATATATCTAGTGACCAGGAGTTTGTCATCTAGTGTGGCAGTTCTCAAAAAATGATTCATAAGGATAGTAATAAATTGATTTATTATTAACATTTTCACTGATGATACAAAAGAGAAATAGTGGTTAGAGCTGTTGATAGAACCTTAGCGCACATGCAGATGGGGCATCAAACTGTACTTACGTTCCTCTCTGCCATGTATTCAGAGTAAAAACAAACCATCAGTCACGCCAACTGACCAAACACCAAACCAGCGAACCAAACACCCACCACCCAACACCAAGCAAAAAGCTTTATTGTTATTTAATAATACCGTGGTTAGATAATATCCTGAATGAAGCTGTTAAAATTCTGATGTTTATTAAATTCCAGCCTCTGAGTCTATTTCTTTTTAATATTCTGTGTGACAAAATGTGGAGAATACATAAAGAAGTTCTTCAGCATCCTGAAGATTGATGGTTACTCAATGACTTATTTCATGAAAGGCAATTTTTACTATAAAGAATGACTGACAGACAAACCGTTGTTCTTCAGGCATGGGTATTTGCAGGTGTATTCTCAAAAAATGAACAGAGCGAGCCTGTCACTTCAGGGAAAACAACTGCCAGTATTTATTGCTAATGATCAGATTCAAGCTTTCAGACAAAATTCAGGATCTGGAAGCTTGCATGCACAGGATTGATCTGCATAACTGAGTGAACCAACTGGACAACTAGTGCCCATTGTTTCATCTTCATGCATGTATAAAAATCTATTCAAAGTGTATGACAGACAGTAGATTTTATCAGATTATGCAAATTTCATTGATAGGGTTTCACACTTGACTTGAATCTAACTTTGAAGAGATGTCTACTTGTCCAGTGTTTGTGTAGTACTCCAAAATAATCACTATTATGAAAAAAGTCTACTAAAATATAGGTCTTTTTCCAACTACATATCTGTGGCCGTACATTCTTTGTATATGTCAGACACAATATATTGCAAAAGATATAATTCAGAAGCAGATACCCAGTTTCTTAAGTTCGACATTAAAGAGATTTGCAAAAATGTAAAACAGTACTACATTTTTCGTTTTTCTGAAAGCATATTAAAATAAATGGGTTCCCAGGTGGCACTAGTGATAAAGAACTCACCTGGTGATGCAGGAGACATAAAAGACACACGTTCGATCCCTGGGTTGGGAAGATCCCCTGGAGAAGGGCATGGCAACCGACTCTGGCATTCTTGCCTGGAGAATCCCATGGACAGAGGAGCCTGGCAGGTTGCAGTCCATAGGGTTGCACAGAGTTGGACATGACTGAAAGCGACTTAGCAGCACACATACATATTTAAAAACTGTTCAGTTTTAATTCCTAATTGAGTAAATGATAGCTATTATCCATAATAAAATTATGGATAAATTTTTATTTATAAAAATATGATGCTCTTAATAATTTTTAATTAGGGAAAAGAATCTTGAGAGCAAAACATTTGTGAACTGCTGTCTAGAGGAGTCATTGCTTTTCAGAGTCACAGAGCCAAGAGTTTACCTCCCACCTTTGTCTGCTGCTTACTTGTTTGTTTTCAGAAAAATAACCTCTCCAAGCCCTAGTCCCTTCATTTATAAAATGAGCATTTTGAGGATTATATTATATGAGATTTATCAACACATAATTTGGGACAGATAAATGCTTTTTTAAATTAAATACTTAATCCCCTTGAGACTCCTTGAGGTGGAAATCCTGTAACTATGAAGTGTTTGAGATTTTTAAAAAATTAAGAACTGACCTAAGGTCACACAGCTAATACAAGGGAGTACTGGAATTCTTATATTTTATTAATATAGTATTCAGTACCCTCTTTTTAGGCTATAGATGCAAAAAAGAATGTGTATCAGCAATGTGAAAGTTATGTGGAACCATACTACGTCTGAAGTAGGAGGGAGGTTAGAGAACACACTTTCCTACCATCTCCTTTTACTGATAAGGACATTCAGGGCATACAAATATATCATTGTGACCCCTGAATTGCTTTGAACCTGAAAGTATTTTTAACATAATTTTTATCATCCTTTCTTACCTCCCATTCTTTGCTTGGCTGGACTAAAAGAACTCAATTATCTTTGGCAAGAACTATTCTTACCATCCCACACAGATGCTGATGAAAACAAAAGCACACAAAAGAAAGAAGATAGAAAGGATATGGTAAATAACCGTAACCTTCTGTGTCTACTGGCTGATCTGTTTTTATTTTGTTCATTATTTTGATTTTTTTAAACCTTGAGAACTCAGTGTTTGTTGGAAATTTAGCTGAAGTAATTTAAGAAGGGGATGTTTGGGGAGACTTGACACTGTAATAAAAAAGAAGGAACTGGCTGTGTTTGGAACAGGAGAATGTATATGCCAGTCAGCGCCAGACAACCCATCTCTGCAGAACAGGCTGATAAGACTCCTGGCTAACATTCATTTGGTAATTTCTAGAGAGGAAGGCGTAGTTCTTTACTACACATGCTAAAGCTTCTCCTTCTCCTCACCCACAACCCCTTGATACCTTATGGACACTGGCATTAAGGCTTGGTGCTGCCACGTTATTATGGTTATTCTTTCTTTGTTTCATCATAATTTGCTCCCTTTGAAAACATGAACTTAATATACTCTATCAAAGTAAAATCCAGCCTTTATTTAAACATAGCTTGTATAAATAATCAGCTCAAGGGAAGTGAAAGTTATTTCCAGGCTATTGTATGTGTTAGTTTAATTTTAGAAATTCCCTACTGCCGTTCAGTTTGGGCTCTTTGTCCTGTCCCCTTTCCCCTTTCTCTAATATAATGCAATCTCCTTTCACATTTATTCAATTCCTTTTTCAGTAAACTCATTAATGCAAGCCCACAAGCGTACATAATTTAGTATGCATGTAATATTCCCTAAATATGTAAAAATAGACGTCAGCCTTAAAAAATCTGCCTGAAAGTAGATAGGTGAAGTCAGGGGCATCCATATATACCGCCATATTTATTACATAAAGTACGCGTACTTGTTATGAATGATTTTATGTACTTGTTGCCAGATGGGCTGGGGTTGATTTTTATTCCTCCTGTCCATGACTAGTTATGATGTTAGGCAGTGGGAGGTGAGATGCCCTTTTTCCAAATTGTTTATTGAGTTAGGGGAGAACTGGAAGTAGTTAGTGATAGAACATGTAGTATTTTGGAATATTCGGGTCACCAGAGCAACTGCTGCTTTCTGCGCAGATTCTTTTCTTTAGAAACACCCCCACCACTCTCTTTGTTACCCATCCAGGGAATGCGGTCATGGGAAAAGCAGTCATCGTGTGGTACTGATGTGTTATGGTGCTGACTCAGGGTCATTTCCTTCACACTGAGTTTCTAATCTAGACAGGTATGTTTGGCTGAGTCTTTTCTCGTGATCTAACTCATTCATTGGTATTCCTTCCACAAACACATCCTGAGAACCTGTGTTTACTGTCTGTACCTTACTTGGTCAACCATCACTGTGCTGGTTTTCCAAACAAAACTTTCTGGACATTCTGGAGATTTTCCAAGTTGATAGCAAAACTCGGGCTACACAATTCCTTCACCTGTTTGGAATCTAGTTATCCTGTTATACGTGTGACTTGGCCTATTGTAAGATGAGTTGGTGCTTGGTTACATGTTCTGTATAAGTTACTACATTTTGATATAAGGGCACAAGCATCAGCATCTCAGGTTTTCCTTTCAGGGCTCCTTTGCACTTTCTTCCAAATATACTCATTTTCTCTTTGTCCTAAAATCCTTTTCCAGCTGGGCTGATCTAGCCTGGGAAAACTGTTCTTTGTTCATAACCCAGGAAGGAACGGATGCAGGCCAACCATCCTCTGTGAGAAACTGGTCTCGGTTGTGCATCTGGGTGTGTGAGAAGAGCCGGGACCCAGCAGACAAATGGCAGGGTGGCTCCCCTGAGAGGACAAGTAGGGATGAAAGCTCCCACTTAGGATGTGTGTGTTGAGTGGAGGGGGCAAACAGAGACATTTCACACCTGGTGTTTCCTGTCTTCTCAGTGGGAATGGGAGGGAAGAAAGGAGACATCTGGATCTTCAAGAACAGTGGAGTTTTTGAGAAGCCATTGCGGGTTGGGAGATAAATGAGGATGGAAGGTAGGAAAGAGTCTCACGTTTTTTTTTTAGACAGGACTATTCTGCACAAACACTCGAGCGGAGGGCCCCTGCCTTCGTTTTCCCTGTGCGTTGTAGAATATTAGTGGTGAAGACCTCAGGGTTTGCTGCTACCAAGCAGAAAAGTAAAGCTGAGAAACTTGGCTTGTGTCGATTTAAAAGCACATTCATCAGCCACTACCGGTTATGCTGCAGAAGTGGAGAGTGCCCCGTGCATCCTGCTCTGAGCATCAGCTCTTGGCCTGACTCAGACCCTGGGTGATGGACTGAGGAAAGGAAAAATGCCCTCAAGTTTCTGTTTTTTGATTATTGCCTGGGGGAGGGTGTTCAGTAGTGAGACCTTGTTTGAGGTTTGGAAAATACTAGGGATACCTGGCAAGAAGATGGTTTTACGGTAATAATTTGCTACTTGTGTATCTTCATTGTGAACATACTTGTAGGATGTATGTGTGTATATGTGTGTGAGAGAAAAGGAAAGGTTATATAAAATAGTAAATCTTTGGAATGAATGTTTATGGTTGATATGATTTTTTAAATTCTAAATTGATATGTTTACCTTCAATTATTAATAACCTCAGAAATCTATGACTATTAAGTCTTTAATAGTAGGCAGAATTTTTCTGATCTTGATTCATTTAATAGTAAGAATTTCCTTCTAGTCACTAAAAAAGATTAAGAACATGTCACACTTACGTTACTGTTTGAGTTTAATATAGGTTTTGAATGGTTAACTACAGTTTTTTTTTTTTTTTCTTTTTAAACACAGGCTCTGGTAGTTTCAGAATTGAAATACGGTTTCCATCTTTCTATCTCAGGCTTGGTTTCCTCAAGACCAGGTGGCTATTAATGTGAACCAGTTTTTCTTAAGCATTTGTTACTGATATCCTAACGTTTGGTTTTTTGTGGGTTGTCGTAGTTTTCATGATGTGACAAAAACTTAATGTTTATTGATATCAAATATTTTATTGTTGTTCAGCCTGCTGAATTGTCAGTGAAGTAGAACAGAAGAGGTGATATTGAAGAAAACATTAAAGGTTTGCTAAGAGGTGGCAATAAATGTGGTATTACTAGCAGAGATGCTTTTGAACAATACTGCTAAGGAATAGGTCTAATGAGATTTGGGACGTTGTTTAAAATTAGTCAGCATTAGTGTAATGTTCTTTCAGGGAACGTTTGTAATGCCCACAAGAATGTGTCAGTGGAGTGATCAGATTCCAGACGAACCTTCAGTTGCTTTCAGTAGTTGACATAACACACACCTGTGTGTTCTCTTTTCTGACCTCAAAATTGTTTTGAAAAACTTCTGACATCTGGAAGTGTGAAAAAGAGCAGATTTTGATTTGTTTTCTGACAAGTGGGAAGAATAAGTTCTAAATGTAGTGGGTTTTACTTGTGTATGGCACTTGCAGAAAGCACTATGTTTATCTCATAGCCTTCTAATCAAGCACAGAATAAAACCTCTGAGTTACATGATAGATTAATATTTTCTTGCAGCATTTTAATATGCTAGAGATGGAAATATGTATATACATACACATTTACATAATATTATAAATGTAGATAAATGAGCAGTTGCACTCAGTTGTATTTCTTTTTCTTGGAAGGAGTCATTTAGGAATTTTCTATCAAAACAAATTGTGAAGAGGAATACTATTGATAAGAAAACTGACCCAGTTCAACTTTAACTTTTACACAGTGACAGGTAAAGCTTTCCTTGATAACATATATTTGCTCAACCTCAGTATTATCATAAATGCTGTCACTTAAAATAAAATATCAAGTTATCAATAAATTTTCTTTGAACTCGAATTACTCTGCAATAACTTTGGTAACTAAATCAGTTGGTCTTTTAAAATATATGCTCTATGTTTTATATATTATATTATAAAATAAAGCGCTTAATGATTTTGTGTGTTCTGGTATCCTAGATTGATTTTTATTAAATCTTCAGATTTTTCTTTTCACAATTAAGCTTCACTTGGTTTGGCATCAGCAGCTTATTCCTTGCAATCTATTTAATTGAATAGCTTCTGCTGTTTATCCTAAAATGCAGATAAATGGCTTTCAGCACACTGTTTATAGTTTAGTAGTTCCTGAAGTGAGTCAACATTATCTGCTAGCGTCTACATGTCATAACTAATGATCTCTCTGCTTATACTTTCTTGCTGGTGAGGAGACACTGAACTCTACAGAGGAGAAAGCCCTGAACACTTGGGGGTGGGGGGGCTTATTTGGGATGGAGCCTATTGAACAGCTTTTTTCCCCCCCTTATTGGTATGAAATGGGAAGAGAAATATTTCCTTTACCATGATTTCAATTGCGCAAAAGCAATCACAAAGTCCTGTATTCTAAGGACTGGGATGAAAAATTGGGGGGGATGTAGCTACTAGAGGGATTTGTTTAATTCCAGATTATCTCTCTAATTAATAATTAGCACAATTTTGATCCTTTCCTGGCCAGGCTATTTGATATGATGGTAGAGACGGAGAGCCACTAGGAAATTTTCATGTTACCACCAAATAGTTACTGTGGTTTCAGTGATGAAAGCAAATAGTTTTGTGTCTGCAAAGAAAGATGAGAAGAAAATAAGTAACCTTCATTGTTGAAAATAAATAACCATCATTTATCACAAGTGAGGTCTATTCATTCTGAAAGAACCTCATGCTCTTTCTTTAAGGAAAATACAAAACAAAAGTCAATGAGACTTCACTCCTACTGAGGATCAGCAGGCTTGATGGCTGTTACAGTTAAAGCTGACAAAGTTTTGCCAATCTCTGATTCATTAAAAAATGAGAGTTCTTGCCTCCCATACTGAATATCTGAGTTTTTAGGTAGAGATAAGACCTTCTGTAGCTGAACTTAGAAAAAGACTTCTTAATAACTGAAGAACAAATTCTTTAATTTTGGTAAAATATTTTGCTTGGTCTAAAATATTCTTTGTCAAAGTGGGAAACTTTCTAACTGAAGTGGTCATTTAAAATAGCTACTGTCCTTTTCTCCTATATTAATGTTATTACTAATTGTTGGGAGTACTTTGATCATTTAAATAGAACATGAGTAAGTATATATTTTTTATTACTCTGATACTGAAATTTAAAATCATATACCAATTTATCAAAATATTTCAGGGTGAAAAGAAAAACATTATACACAAAGATATGTCTGCCTTTTGTTGTGTGGCTGAGAATAACCATGTTTGTGAGAGAGAGTTACTTGTAGCATCTTAGATTCAGGGGTTTTTTGGATGGTTTGGTTGAGATACCATATTGATAATTATTTTAAAAAGGAGAAAGAAAACATTTTTACTTTAGAATATGATGTATGGGCAGGTAATTTTTGGCATCGTTGAGGAGTTACAAGTTGGCTGAAGAACTACAAAGAAGGAAAATTTGAAGGTAAGATCAGACTTTTCAAAACCTGGGCCATTTAGTTTGCTAGGCTTTATACAATTACAAAATTTTAAAAGTAAGATTGCTTTTGAAGAATGTTTTGAAAACTGAAGCCATTTGTTTATTGAAAGAGGGAAAGCTTGAGAAACATCAGGCCAGAATGTTCCAATGTATGTCATACCCAGATTTAAGATAACAAAATCATTACAATAACAGAGTCTCAATTCAGATCTTTCCTTGGTGTTTCTGCTCAAACATCAATAAGACTTTTGCCTTTGACAATCTTATTCCAAAAAATCAAACAAAGCTGATGGTGGTTCAGAATCTCAATACTATTTTATGGTCAATTAAGTATAATTTCAGAAAAAAATTTTTTTTATATTTAAACATCAGTAGTCTATATATATTTTTTCTAGTCATATAAATACCCAGAGCCCAACTCGGTTTTCTTGTTTAGTTCTGATGCACAGACCAGAGTATGGGAATAGTTAGGAAAATATTAATACAACGTTTTGTGGCATACTACCACAAACCTTGATCCTTCTCCAGTTAGCCTCACAGTGTTATCTGGAACTTTAAACGCAGTATTATCTTTAACACTGCTGTCCAAATATAAAGGAAAGCTCTAAGATGTGTCAGATTCTAATGAGGGAGAATGCTTTTATGACCATAGGAATTTCCTTTGACCCTATTACTCCTAATATATATCATATGTAATTTTTCTAGTGTTTTTATATACTGTTTTTCTTAGTAGGTAATTAATGTCTAAGTAATGAAAATAAAAAATATTTTTAAACATTTTAGTATATACTTTATATGTAAGATTTTAAGTTGATATATTTTCTTCATTTCAACTCTTTTTGTATATATAAATGAATGTTTAACCATCTGCTACTAGGAAAGGGTGTCTGGTTTTTGGGTAACTTTTTAGATTATTTAAAATGGCATGGACACTGGCCTAGGGGACAGATGGTTTTGTGTTTATATAATAGAGTGTAAATGGAAAAAGAGTGAAAATTTTGGTATGAGTGAATGGTCAGCAGCCCTTTTATGACAAAACAACAACAATAACTGAAAAAATAACTTTTATTCACTTTTCTGGGTTAGATTTTAAGGTTTATGAATTAGTGGCCATTTCTTCTTCACCTCTATGAAATCAGAGTGCTTTGTAGATAGCTTTGTGTATGATAAATATTTCTTAAATCAATTTGGACTTGCCAGCAATTTAATGCTGGATAAAATAAATATTTTCTGCTGTCTTAAGCCACCCATGATGAATAAGATATTTGTGTTTCAAATATAAATTTTATATAAAAAATTCTGAGTCAAGTCCAGTGATATGGTGGACTTAATAAAAAGATAAAATTAATGGTAATCATTTGGTTTCAGTTTTGCCAGCAAAAGGAGTTAGACATCTAGAATAGGTAAACCTCTTTAAAGAAAGATTTTTAAATGTTTGTGTAGCTGATCAATTTGTGAAGTTATGCTTATTTTAAAATAAACCCAAGAGTTGCATGTTGATATACCATTCTAAATGTCAAAAGGATAATGTCAAAAATAGATTTCTAGATACTTGAATGTTGTATGTTTTTCTGCCTTGCGTATAATCAGAGGCAGCTTTGAACCATCTGGAAATGTTACATAATACACTGTGGTCAATGATTTTTTTCTTTTCTTTTTATTTATTTTTTTGATTCTAAGGTTTCTTTTCTCTTTCACCTTTCCACTGTCATATGCCATGTATCTTGAACATAGCTCAGTGCCTGAACAGAATAATCTCTCTTGCCAGCTCATAATCAAAGGGAGTACTGAGAAAAACAGCTGAGCTGTATTAGGCAACCACCGTCTGGACTGCATTTCTTAACTGGTGAATAACACATCACAGGTGCAGGATTAGAGCTGCCTACGGTGCTGGGCTCTTTAGTGGACACCCCTAGCAGTTCTGTGCATCCTCCTCATGTCTCATCCCAGGGAACCTGGCAACGATCTTAGCAAGCATACAGAAATCACGAGTGAGTAGTGGGAGATGCTTTTTATCTTACAGAGGCTATTTATCCCCCTCCAGAAATGTAAGCCAGACCAGTTAAGATGCTTCTGGCTCACACAAAAGGGATGATGGAACTTAGTCCTTCTTGACATAGAGGGTGGAGAACAGTACAGTTTAGGGGGTTCAAAAACTTTGTGCATGAAAATTACTGTGCATGACAAGCAGATAGTTTAGCTTAGCTGTCCCTGCAGTGTATGATTGAAGTTACTTTTAAACTGCTAAATATTGTGCATACCTTATTTCAACTTCTGTGTTGTCCGTGTGTTGAGTGGGGGCCTGTGTTTGCCCTTACACATTTTCCAGTACGGTCATGATTAAAATCAAGTGTTATGGCTGTGTAAAGTCTTTGTGGTATAATTTGTAGTTTTTGACATAGTAAATTCTTTTGCTATCTGTGACATGTAAGTCTCAATTCATAGATTACAGAACTCTAAGTTACTTTCTCACAAGTACGATATTTACAATATAAAAATATTTTAAAGTATGCATTAATGATTTAAATATTAGAAGGAATCAGTGTTTTGAAGATTTAGTTTCTAAATCATTTAATCAGGAAGGTTATAAATTGTTTTACAGTAAAGTATACAGTCAGAGAAACTAAGACAAGTATTCTTTAGTACTTCATGTCATTTTTGCTATCTTAGAAAACTTTTCTATGAATCATAACACATAATTTTAAACAGAACCATGTAAACAGCACTGCAGGTTTTGTATAGTTGTTTCTTTAGTTTTTCTGTTTAAACTCCATATAATAGCTTTCTGATATTCAGATTTTGTTTTAATTCATTTTGCTGCAGGTTATCATTATTCCATGTTGTTTCATCATAGACCTTTAAACTCATTGGTGATGACATTAGTTAATATTAGTGTATTGTAAGTTAAGTTTTAAAATATACATATTCTATTTTATTCCTCAAACATTTAAACGTTTGAAACAGCAATATATTTGCATTTTTAAGGTCAGTAAACTCCTCACTAAAGTATCCTTTAACCATTATCCAATTAGAGGATACAGAAAGGATTAGAAACAGAGATCCTAAATGCTTTCCAGGTTTTTTCTTTGGGGAGAAAGAATAGCATGAACCTGGTGATTTGGTTTCTGATCTATCTGGCTTCATTGTCACGTCTCTTCTTTACATGGATGTCTGTTCAAAGTACTTTTACACATCAAGCTGTCTTGGGAGTGCTTTGCAAAGCTGTGGAGTAAGTTT
This sequence comes from Bos taurus, assembly GCF_002263795.3. Lineage (NCBI taxonomy): Eukaryota > Metazoa > Chordata > Mammalia > Artiodactyla > Bovidae > Bos > Bos taurus. Next base: position 29,433,937 of record NC_037333.1, on the reverse strand, counting down.
TGGTGTGATGGCAAGTAAAACATCCACTTTGATTAGCTTCAGAACTCTGTGAAACAGAGCATTGATAGAAACATCACGGAATAAAACCAAAGCTCCTGGCTTGGCAGTCTGCCATGTCCTGGTGTACATTATTGTCAGAGAGGCTATGGTTCAGTTTCTTTTCCAAAAATGTGGATTTAAACAGACATACTAAGTATTTTAAAACACAGAGATATTTTTGACCTTTAAAATGATCCTATTAGCTGTGATTTTGCTTTTTTATGAAGGTAGATTCAGTTTGATGTTAAACTATCTTTAAACATGGTGGTTACTTGCTTGTAAAGTTTATTATTTCTTATATTGACATTTTTACTAAGATACTTGTAATCATGTTGTGTTTTAGAGTGTTTTCAAAGGTTTTTAATATCTGTGAACATTTTGGTTGAGCTTCTCAAAACTCAAAAGCATTAAAACCTGAGGGAAAGGTAGCTACTGTTTTACCCTTAAGGAATATAAATGTGATGTCCAAAGAACTATAACTCCTATTATAATCAATTATGATGCTTACTTGGGCTCATAACTCTATATTAGTTACCTGGAAAACAAATGTACATGTTATATGGTCCCATTTATGTAATATTTCATTTTTTAATGATCTGCTCAACTCATAGCATCTCAGAATATAAAACACTTGAATTATTGAAGTTTTCACTTTTTACCCAGATGTTGTAGGGTCTCTGGGCAGAGCTTGCCTGATATAAAATGTTGAAAACATGATTGTCTTACAGAAGCTGAGTGATGTGGTGATATGGATGTGTTAAGTATAGTGAAGAGAGAAACAATTGCCAGCAAATGGAAACATTTATAACAAAATATTTTATTATTACGGCCCTGGTTTCTATAGTCTCTAGCATGTCTCTAACATTGTAAAACTAATGTGTTTTTCTTACCCTATTCAATAGTGTCAACAATGAACCACTGAAATGAAACAACTGTCAGAATCCCTGGTTTTGGTGCTTATGTTTTCCATAGAAGTTATTGGTTGATTACTGCCACTCCTGGCCATCTTCCCTCCTGTGTCTCCTACCTGAGACTTAGTTATATTTGACAATTCTGTGTGGCACTGTGACATCCATTTTATTGTTTGCATACACTGTTTTTGGTTTTCCGTATGTAGTTGATTTGTCTCACTATGTTCCACATGCAGTCGATTTGTCTCACCAGCAAGATTGCTCTGTTGCTGAAGGTACTTCCAGTGCTCTTGGCCATTGTGTTATGTAGATGGAATGAATTTAATGATTCATTTTTACCACAGGGAAAAAAGAAAATGAGTAACAATGTATTAGCCATGAACAAACTATCTGTGTTTCTTAAACCAGAAAGCTCAATATTTTTATAGACTTTTTGTGCGCAGTGATGAACCTAAAAAGGCAGTTAATGGAAATAACATAAAAGAAAGGGGAATTAAAGAAAAAGAGAGAAATCAGGGTGAGAAAAAGGACGGGGAAAGAAGAAAAGGAAGAGAAGTAGAAACATTTAGGAGATGAAGCCTTAGAGATAAGGGACAAAAACAGTTGAGTGAGGGAAAGAGAAAAATATGAACAAAAGCAAAAAAAAAAAAGGCAAAAAACAGAAGCTTTAGCAGCACAGATAACAATGACAATTTACTATTATTCACTCAGTATGTTCAGGGAACTGTGATAGGTGCTTTCTTTGAAATAGCTCATCCAGTTCTCATAGAAAGCCAGTGTGTTCTAACACTCTCCACAGCCTCTGTTAAGCAACTTGCTAAGGCCACAGAGCAAGGCAATAGCTAAGCCAGGTTTGAACTGTTGTAGCCGATATCCTGGTCAAGTCTGAGTCCACTGCTTGAGGCCCACATGTGACACGGTTTCTCACTTGGCATTGCATGCCCTTCTATAGCATGCTAGCCCCTGGACTCACCACCAAGCCTCCATTGTCTCTCTCTCCTATGACTTCTCAGACTCTTGAAGGAGGACACTCCTGAGTAGTTAACATCACTATTAATAATTGAAAGTCTACTCTTTTTTAATAATGCATGAGATTTTGCTTTGATATTTTTGTGTCTAAGTTGTATTTATATTTTGTTTTCAAGAGTTTAGCCACATATTCCAACTTTTTATTAATGATTGAGTTTCATGTTGTTTATATATATATTTTTAAGTTCTGTTGCAAACAGCATAGAAAGCTTGTTTGAAAATGTCTTAGTGTGAAAGAGGGCTAGGCAATGAAAATTGAAGTCAGGACTTGTGAATTGTATGTACTTGTTAGATAGTAATTTGAATTATTAAATTGAGTTAAATGATTCAAGGCTTAGGTGATAAAAATAAGTTATCTATTTAAACCTACAATTCAGGATCACTAAAGCTTAAAAATTAATATTATTTTCAAACTCTGATTCACATTTTATTCCTGTGTATTTTTAACCAGTATACCCTTTAAACCAGTTTTGGTTGAGAAAGGAAATGGGCATTGATTCATATTATTTATTATCATAGCACTGTGGACAGTGGTAGAATGGATCATTCTCAAAGCACTACTGGACAGCGTGGTGCTTTCGTATTTTCTTCCACTAATCTTTTTACCCAAGATACTTGAAGTACAAACTTGTATGATATGAATTTCAGTTTCTCTTCTTGCTCCGGCCTGCCCTCTGGTGAAGATGAGGTAGAACAGAGAAGACACTCAAAATTTTGTTAATTCTGGAGATATTTGGAGATCTAAAGAGAAAAAAAAAAAAAAAGAAAATGAGAGCAAAATAGATTACTAGTAGATTCTGTGGCACCAGATAATTATATGTCATCTTTAAATGAAATTTGAAGAGTCACAGCTCTTTTTTAGTACATTGCATATTTGAGATATAATTTTCTTGAATTATCCCTATTCATAAAGATTGTTCTTTATGTGTTTTAATGTGATAGTGGGTTCTAATATTCTCTTCACTGTGACATATAAAACAATATGTATATCACAAATTTAAAATGATTTATTGTAGTTTTGAAATGACAAGAATGTTACCAAGAAAAAAAAATCAAAACTAAGTTTAGCTAAAGTGTACTTTAAGATATAATAAATGTACTGTAGGATAGGGCTTCCCTGGTAGCTCAGACAGTAAAGTGTCTGCCTAAAATGCGGGAGACCCAGGTTCCATCCTGGGTTGGGAAAATCCTCTGGAGAAGGAAATAGCAACCCACTCCAGTATTCATGCCTGGAAAATCCCATGGACCGAGGAGCCTGGTGGGCTACAGTCCATGGGGTCGCAAAGAGTCGGACACAACTGAACGACTTCACTTCACTTCACTTCACTGTAGGATATGACCTGTTAAGCCTTTGTAATTGAACGAAAGTCACACTGCTGCATGATGATCATTTTTATTTCATGAAGTTTGAGCAATTTGCCTGAAAAATCTGTAAATCTATCTCATAGGAAAATATGTGTTGAAGTATGTTCTTTCTGTACTTGTTGAGAGTTCTTTAAAAACACAAATGGATGTTAAATTTTGTCAAATGCTTTTTCTTCATTGATTGATATGATATGATTTTCATCCTTCATTTTGTTAATATGGTGAATCGCACTGGTTGACTTGTAGAAATTGTAACATCCTTACATCTCTGGAGTAAATCTCATTTGATCACGGTGTATAATCTTTTTAATACATTGTTGGATTCGGCTTGCTAATATTTTGTTGAGGATTTTTAGATATGTTCATCAAGGATATTGACCTGTAATTTTCTTTTCTTATGGTGTCCTTGTTTGGTTTTGATATCAAGGACATTTTCGCTTCATAACATGATTTTGGAAGTGTTTCCTCCTCTCCTGTTTTTAGAAGAATTTGAGAAGGATTGATATTAATTCTTCTTTGGATTTTTGATAGAATTGACCAGTGAAGCCATCTGAAACTAGACTTCCGGTTGTTGGGAGGTTTAAATTCTTGATTCAGTTTCCAGATCTTTCTGCTGCTGCTAAGTTACTTCAGTCGTGTCCGACTCTGTGCGACCCCATAAATTGCAGCCCACCAGGCTCCCCCCATCCCTGGGATTCTCCAGGCAAGAACACTGGAGTGGGTTGCCATTTCCTTCTCCAATGCATGAAAGTGAAAAGTCAAAGCAAAGTTGCTCAGTCGTGTCCGACTCTTAGCGACCTCATGGACTGCAGCTCACCAGGCTCCTCCGTCCATGGGATTTTCCAGGCAAGAGTACTGGAGTGGGGTGCCATTGCCATATCTTTCTAATAGCTACATAATCTTTTGTGTACTGTACACAAAAAATTAACTCAAAATGTATTAAAGATACGAATGTAAGACCTGAAACCATGTAACTCCTCCAAGGAGACATAGATGATAGGCTCCTTAACTTAGGTCTTGATGATTTTTTTGGATTTGACACCAAAAAAGACAAGGAAAAATAAATGAGAGGGACTGCATCCAAAAAAAAAAAAAAAAAAAGGCTCTGTACTGCAAAGGGAAACCATCAACAAATGAGAAGGGAACCTACTGAATAAAAGAAAATATTTATTAGATGTATATCTGATACGGAGTTGATGATCCAAAATATATAAAGAGCTAATACAGCTCTTCCCTGGTGGCTCAGCAGTAAAAATCTGCCTGATAATCCAGGAGACATGGGAGATGTAAGTTTGATCCCTGCGTCTGGAAGATCCACTGGAGAAGAAAATAGCAACCCATTCCAGTATCCCCTAGACGGAGGAGCCTGGTGGGCTACAGTCAATAGGGTCACAAAAGAGTCAGAAACGACTTAGCGACTGAACAACAACATGCAACTCGTTAGCCAGAAAATGAATAAAAAACCAAAGTCCTATTTTCAAAAATGAGCAGATGATCTGAATAGTCATTTTTCCAAAGAAAGACATATAGATGACCAACAGGTACATGAAAAAAACATTTAACACCATTAATCAATAGGGAAATAGGTATCAAAACCTCAATTCGATATCACTTCACACCTGATAGAATGGGTATTCTCAAAAAGACAAAAGATAAATCCTGGTGAGGAAGTAGAGAAGAGAAAACCCCTGTGCATTGTAAATTGGTGCAGCCACTGTGGAAAACAGTATGCACATCCCTCAAAAAACTGAAAGACAGAACTACCATGAAATCAAATAATTCTACTTCTGGGTGTTTATCCAAGGAAACAGAAACTAACTTGAAAAAAAGAATATCCACCTCTGTGTTTACTGCAGCATTATTTACAATGACCAAGATACAGAACAACCGAAGTGCCCAGCACAGGATGGATAAAGGAGGTGTGGTACGTTGTTGTACACCTGACACTAGTATTGTATGGCAGTTGTACCACACTTTAGATTTTATAATCTTTTTTAACTCTATTCTTAAGCTTTTAATATGAGTCTAATCAAATGTATTTATTCTCCTGCTGCTGCTTCTCTTACCCCATTCTCTATTTAATAGTCTCCAAATTATCAGTCAATGACTTTAATTTTATCTTGTGTTTGGAAATATTGTGAATTGTTTGATAACAATTTTCATTTCATAAGAAATTAAGACATCTATACGAGTAACTGACTCCTAAGTAGTAATTATACAATTTACATAGATTACTCCTTTGATTATTTTAGCAAAAGCAAATAGAAAGAACTCTTTGCCTGTCTCAGATTTGCATTTAATTTTTTGCTATTGATAAGTCACTTCAGTCGTGTCCGACTCTGTGTGACCCCATAGACGGCAGCCCACCAGGCTACCCCATCCCTGGGATTCTCCACGCAAGAACACTGGAGTGGGTTGCCATTTCCTTCTCCAATGCGTGAAAGTGAAGTCGCTCAGTCGTGTCCGACTCTTAGCGACCCCATGGACTTCGGCCCATCAGGCTCCTCCATCCATGGGATTTTCCAGGCAAGAGTACTAGAGTGGGGTGCCATCGCCTTCTCCGTGCATTTAATTATCCATTTATTTAATGCTTCTTAAAAGCAATCATTTATCATCTCACTGCTTTTAGTCATTTGGGTCACATTATATGAAGGCAGCCTTTATATGTTCTTTCAGTGTTGTCTGTTAACTCAGTTTGCAGAGATGAAATCTTTAATATGAGCTAACTGTACTTTTTGTTCTTGTGAATGTGGTTTTGTTAAGATAGCATGTATTTTGACTACATGTTAAAGTGTTAAGCATTTTAGAAAGATTATGCAGCAATATTTTATCTTTGCAATCTGTATAGAAAGGATGATTCTTAAACCTTCTGGTTAGCATGTTTTCCTTTCTAGTGTCTCCTCAAGATTCCTTTTCTATTACTAGCTATTTGTTTTAACCCTTTTTGTCCTTGTAGTGGAATTTTGTAATTAAAATGTTCTGTAAACTATCCCTTTGTACAAAAATTATATTTTAACAGTCTTTCTTGTCAGTAAATATACTTCTACGTCAACATTTCAATAACTACATAGGAATCTCTTTTTAAAAATCTGATTATACCCTTGGTAGCTCAGCTGGTAAAGAATCTGCCTGCAATGCAGGAGACCCTGGTTCAATTCCTGGGTTGGGGAGATTCCCTGGAGAAGGGATAGGCTACCCACTTCAATATTCTTGGGCTTTTCTGGTGACTCAGCTGGTAAAGAATCTGCCCACAATGCGGGAGACCTGGGTTCGATCTCTGGGTTGGGAAGATCCCCTGGAGAAGGCAATAGCTACCCTCTCCAGTATCCTGGCCTGAAGAATTCCATGGACTGTATAGTCCATGAGGGTCACAAAGAGTCAGACACAACTGACTGGCTTTAATTTTTTTTTTTTTTTTTACAGATTGTTAATAAGCAATATTGTGAAAAGACTCTTTCTAGCTCCATTTTATATCATTATTTTATTTAAGTTAAAGTGAGAGAATATCATAAATCCTTTCTTAAAATACTTCTTACAAATGTCATCTTATTTTCAGTAGTTTGAAGATGTTTCCTTTTCTACCATAGACCATTCTATGTGAATATTCCATTTAACAACTTTTCCCATCAGACGGTAAATTCTGTGTATGTTCAGTTCATCCTACATACCTGGGCTATGTCTGAAACAAGGTAGGCACCCAGTATATATTTAAGAAGTAGACATATGTGTAATATTAATAAATGAATTTTTATTATTTTGTTTTAAAAACTTCAAAGAGCAGGGGCCTGGTATGGAGGGAAGCAGGATGTAATAAGTTTTAAATATCTTACTTTCATCACTGTGAGTTACTTTGAGGTTCCTCAGGTCATAAAGTTAGTAAGACTGAGAACCACATTTATAAAGAAGGAAGTCTGTGGTAGGGAGATATATAGACATACCGACACCCACTGCACCTGGATATCAAGCAATGCTAGGGCGTTTATGCAGGTTTTAAATACAGCATGCGAATGTGAACTGTGTTTACTTCACTTTCTTTTGGAGTTTTAACTTATGGATGAGCACCATATTTTATAGAAATAATAAACACCTATCGGGATTAAATATTTTTAATCTAGTCCTAGTTTTCTCAAAGTGGAGTTGCACGTCATCTGTCTCAAAATCACATGGGGTCTCGTTGAGTATGCCTTCTCTTGGCTTACCTGAGACCTGTAGAATCAGAATCACTATGATGGCCCAGGATTCTGAATAGAACAGACTCTTAATACAGTACAGTTTGTATATCTTCTACAGACTAAAATTCAAGGAACTGTTCAAGAAATTTAGGTGCACATCTTACATAAATTTCAAAAATCTAATGAAATATTAGAATTAATGATTGGGGAAATTCTAATAAATTGATCTAACAGATTGTTGTTTTCCTTTTCAATTATTACTCTAAGAATTCAACTAATTGTTATAGCACTGAGAAAGTCAGAAAACAACGTCACAGATCTTTTTTTAAACTCCTCATTCTCTGATCTAATAATGGTTGGAGGCACTGATTTGTAGTTTAAAAAATAGCAAAAGCATACTGTACACATCTATTGTGTATACTGTACTTCAAGAATTTCAATTTTTTAACCCAATGCCTTTCAGATAATATTTTTGTTGAAATTTTATTTAACTATAGGCAAACTGGATGTGCTGTGAGATTTTAAATCATTTCTCAGGGTGACGATTTCTACAGTGACATAGCATGTCTGAGAACTTTTACCACTATGCCTGAAACTTAATAGGTGTCAACCCACGCTTCCTCGAGCATCATTATATTCCAAAGGTGGTGGTAAAGAAGAAAATATGAAAACAGTCTCAGGGATATGTCACCCTATGTTGTGAAACATTGTCTTGCTACTTAGAAGGTAAAAAATTAGATTTTTCCAATAATGTTACCTAATATTTATCAAGTAATAGCACATAACATACACACCCTAAACTCTTGACATGAACATGACATAGGTGTTTATAATTATCTTCATTTTAATGATAAGAAAAAAGCACAATGAGATTATTTGTAAAGTTATTCAGGGTCAACTAGCTGATAAACAGTGAAGTGTATTTTTGAACCCAGAAAAATATGTCTGTAGACATTATGTCTACCATCGTTTCTTCCACTTAAACTGAAGATGTACAATCACTGCTAATAGGTAGTCCCTTTTGCTTGTAAATACTGATGAGGGAGATTTATTTTTTGAAATATATCTTGATAATTATCAATATCAATATAATATTTTTTGAAATATATCTTGATAATTAAGTTTCTATCTTCCTACGAATTTCACAGATTAAATATTTCCTATGATTTCTTTTAAAAATACTTGATATACCTAAAGTAAAAAGACTAGTAGAAGTTTTAGGGCCCAAACAATCTGGATTTAAATCCTGTATTCATGACTTATTAGCTGCGTGCAGATCACTTAAATTTCAAATCTTAATTTTCTCATCTGAAAATGGGAATGATAATATTTACTCACAGGATTACATACAGAGATAATCTATATAATAGTGTGTCATTGAACTGCTTGCACTCAGTCAAATACAACTATTATAGCTTAATGTAGAAACTACTACTCTGAAAGGTTTATGAGAACTTCTAGTGAGACCTATCTATATTGTAGAGAAAGTATAGTTTTTCATATCAGAACATCAGAATGTGTTCTCTGTTTATATCTTTAAGTGTCATGAATACTTACTATTTTGTTTAACATCATAATTCTTTGGACAGAAGACTGTGGTTGGGCTATCCCAAATATGCTTAAATTCTTACTCTTTCTTCTTTTCAGCAAACTTCCTTGATAACATGCTTTTGCGAAGTTCAGGAAAATTAAGTGTGGGCACCAAGAAAGAGGATGGTGAGAGTACAGCCCCCACCCCTCGTCCAAAGATCTTGCGATGCAAATGCCACCACCATTGTCCAGAAGACTCGGTCAACAATATTTGCAGGTTGGTCATTATCAATTGTTCAACTCCAGTTTTCACAGAAAGGCATCCTTTTTTGACTATAGAATTTTAGGCTGGTGCTCCCAAGAACACATTTTGGGGAGTAGGGCCTACTTCCCTTACCTCTCAGAGCTGTGCCTCTCTTAACTATTGAATCCCATTTTGCCCTGAAATATTGTTCTGAGATCATTCTTCCACCAAATATCACTTGTGCACATCAACAGAGAGTGCAGATCCCAGGGTCCTTGTCAAGGAGCAGAGACTAATTATTTTCTTGCAAAAGACCTCAGCCCCCAAATAAATAACTGCAACAGCAGGAGCTGTCAAATGTGTAGGGGTTTTTGTTTGTTTTAATCATTTATGTTGATGGTGTTAGTATTTTGGAAAGAACAACCTAAGCTGTCGACTTCCCAGGTGGCGCTAGTCGTAAAGAACCCTCCTGCCAATGCAGGAGACGTAAGAGACAGATTTGATCCCTGAGTTGGGAAGATCCCTGGGAGTAGGAAATGGCAACCCACTCCTGTATTCTTGCCTGGAGAATCCCATAGGCTGAGGAGCCTGTGGGGCTGCATTCCATGGGGTCACAAAAAGTTGGGCATGACTGAAGTGACTTAGACTGAGTGACTGTCACTGTCAAGCTGTTAGGAGTATTCATAAACGGATTCTGGGAAACAGTGTAGTAACAGAGCTTATGGGAGTCCCCAGAAGTTAGAAAGACGGTATCAAAGTACTCAAGAATGGGCTCCTTAGCAGGTAATCAAGTTTGTATAAATACTTTCAAATATTTGAAACTAGGCTTTTTGCTTCTTCCTTCCTTACACATCATGGTGCAGCTACATCCATCTTGTTGGTGACTGTCACTGCATTTATTCCCCCTGGTGAGGTCGACAGTAAATACAGAGGCTAGAGTATGCCTAGGGAGAAGTGGGTGAGATAACAAGACACGTGTGGGTCTCAGGAGCTGAAGTGTCAGAGAAGCAGAGTCTCCCTCGAGGAGGGTAATGAACCCAGATAGGGAGCTAGGCTGCTGCTGGGTTGGAACTCTGGGCGGAATGTCTGGACAGCTGTTTAGGACCTCTAGTTCTCCAGGAAGGAGCATGAAGCTGAGCTGAGTGTTTTTTCTTTCATACTGAGAGTTTTCAAAAAAAACTTCTTATGAAGTGGGAACTATCTAATAGAAGCTTACCAGTGTATCCTAAAATATATAGTTCAAGTAATATGAATTGACAGAATGACGCAATGAGGAGATTCGGGTGTGTTAATAAATATATGTCTCATTTAATCAGCACAACAATGCAGTGTGGTAGAGAATGCTCATTTCTTTCCCTTAGACCTAAGGAGTTCAGGGCCCAGAGAAGTCTAGTAACTTGGCCCTTGTATGATAGCACCAGGTTGCAAGTCTTACTCCAAGTCTTAAACCAGGATAAAATGATTCCAAAGCTCAGATAGTATTTCCTAGGAAATGCTTGCAGTAAACAGAAAAAAGTATCAGAAAAATCACACAGAGTTTTCTGAAGAGAAGCAGGAATTAGCATGTTAGGGAGATATTCTACTATTTTGTCTAAGCCTGTAGTGATTGCGAGTGAGTCTGTACATGCCCTTTGAGCCATAGTTGTGGGGATCATATGTTCAGATTTTCCAGAATTATCCAAAATTACCCCGATTTCAAATATTTTGTCCTGTTTTCCTCATAGGCCATTGAAGTGTCCTAAGTTGCTTTGAGAGGAAGTGTTGAGGCACTGTTGACTGCGATGCAAGTGCTCTGTGGTGGGAAGGGGGAGCTCGGCATGTTGGAGGAGATGTGGTGGGTTTGAGCCTGGAGATGGGAGAACTTTGGCCGTGGCCTGAAGGAGCTGTTTAAGCAGGAATAGCAATGGAGATTGATGTGATGTGATTTGCTTTTTTTGAAAAATTATCTCTGCTGCAGAGTACTCAGTGTATTAGAGGGAGACAGAAGTGAATTTGAGAACAACAGCAGCCAGGTGAGAGAAATTGAAAAGTGGATTCAGGAGAGACATAAAGCTAATGTTTATTGAGCTTTTACACTATTAGAATGTTTACTTTCATCTGTCTTTAATCTTCATACCATTCCTGTAAAGAATGTAGCATTATCTGTATTTTCCAGGTGAGAAATCTGAGACTCTGAGAGGTTATAAAATTTTTATTAGGTCATTCATTGTGCATACCCAAATGATTGAAGAAAAAAATTGTGACCCAAGGTACCAAGATTCTAAATTTCTAACTAACAGCTAACCTCTGACACTCAAAGGAGCAGAAATATTCACTCTTGGGTAAAAGGTACATCCATTTTGCTAACAAGATATTGATTCCAGTTGAGTCTCCTGTGAGCTGAGGTCAATCATGTCTGAATCACAAGGCCTTTTTCTGTTTTGTGCTCTAAGACTTAAGAACAGATCCAGGCCTTTCTGCCTCCATCCCTGTAAGCCCTTTAAATCAGATAGTTCTCAGGCTATGATGGTGGTGGTTTAGTCACTAAGTCATGTACAATTCCTTTGCAACCCCATGGGCTGTAACTTGCCAGGTTCCTCTGTCCATGGAATTTCCCAGACAAGAATACTGAAGTAGGTTGCCACTTCCTTCTCTAGGGGATCTTCCCAACCCAGAGACTGAACCCACATCTCCTCCATTGCAGGCAAATTTTTTACTGCTGAGCTACCAGGGAAACCCTTCTCAGGCTCTTCTGTCCATGGGATTTCCCAGGCAAGAATACTGGAGTGGGTTGCCATTTCCTTCTCCAGGGGATTTTCCTGACCCAGGGATCAAACCTGGGTCTCCTGCACTGCAGGCAGAGTCTTTACCACAGAGTCTGAGCCACTAGGGAAGTCCCTTCCCAGGCTGTACCTCTGGTCAAAAATTTTTCCCAATAAGTTGAGCACTGATACTTTCTAAAGTTCAATAAAAATGAATTACTGGAAAAATTAATTAAGAATACTTACAGATTACATTCTTCATTTTTCTATTGTCTGTTAATTAAATTCAAGGGCTTCCCAGATGGTTCGACAGTAAAGAATCCACCTACAATGCAGGAAATGCAGGATACGTAGGTTCGATCCCTGGGTTGGAAGGTCCCCTGGAGAAGGTCATGGCAACCCACTCCAGTATTCTTACTTGGAGAATTCCATGGACAGAGGAGCCTAGTGGGCTACTGTCTATAGAGTTGCAAAGATTAGACACAATTGAACGACTGAGCATGCATGCATTAATTAAATTCAACAGAGCTGGAGTTACTGCGATACAAATTTCAATTTCTATATTAATGTACTCACAGACCAGTAATAAGTAGTTTTTGAGGGAGCACACTTTGAGTAATACTGCACTGAATCTTGCCCTTCTAGGCAAAACAGTTTTAAAGATAAGTCCTTGCTTATGGCTTGGATGAAGGCTGGTACCAGGCAGATTGTAGCCACGCTGGATAGCCTAGGTAGAGTGCATGCTCATTACCACTCCCACATTCCTGTAGAGAATAACCCAGAAAGTAGCCCAAATCAAAAGTGCATCACACTTTTTCAGAGATTCTGAAATCCCCTGAAGATCCAGGGAATCTTCTGACCCAGGGATCGAACTCACGTATCCTGCATTGTAGGTGGATTCTTTACTGCCGAGCCATCTGGGAAGCCCTTGATGGGATAATTCAGAGAACATGCACAAAGCATAGAGGGTTTTGTCCTTTGTTTTATTATTGTGTTTTTAACTCTGTATGAGTACTTTTTGGCCTTGATTGCTGATCCGTTCCATTTACATGGCCTAATGGCACATATGTTAGATGCAGTGCATACATATCCTGCTGAATAAAGTAGTAGGATACTTTTTTAATATCCATAATTCAAATTAAAGGATGAAACCGTTGTCTAACCTCCCTCAATAAAATATTGATCATCTAAATTCTTTTCAGTTGTTACTTTGCATTGTTTATCTTTCTTATTCCATTTCTAGATTCTATTCCTAGGACCTCATACTATCACAGTATGCTTCAAAAACTACACAGTCTCCTTAATTAACTCTTTGTGTATGACTTCCACCATGTCAATCTTCTATTTTGTTTTCCTGTCCTAGCAAGCATTATCTCAGTCTTATTTATTTTTTTTCTGTATATAATCTGCTCCCACTTTATGTATTCTTTCTTGTTTTACTTGACATGATCTGTGATAGTCATTTTTGTCCCTTTCTCACCACTTCTCTCAAGTTACTCTACTCTCTCATACAAGTCTATCCAGTTCTTCTTCTTTTTTTTAATTCTTTTTCAAGGTAATTTCAAATATTTCCTTATTTATTTGACCAAAAATACTCCTACCTTGGCAGTTTTCAGGGTTTGTAGGTATTATAAATCATATTGTATGTTTGCATAGATGTGCAAATGATTCCAGGTGCCTAAATGACAAATTAGATGAGTCTCTAGCTGTTTCCTGAAGAGTCAAAGAGGGCAGAAGGGAAAGCTTAGAGGTTTAGTAGGAAGTGAACAGTGTAAGGCTTTTTACAGCTATACATTGAGAACCACTGAAGATTTCTGAGTAAGAAGGAACATGTAAGATCAGGCGATGCTGTCCAGAGCCCTTTTATATAGTTTGTGTTGACTCGGAGCTTCTAAACCTTCTGCCAAATGTGACGGTGTGTGCTTTCAGAGAGATGCTCCTGACCCAGGCCTCAGAGTGCTTGAAGCGAGCACTGTTCTCATCTGTGTGTATATCTTCTGTTCATCCAGTTTATTCCACTGTTGCCCAGACCACCTGAACATTCAGCTTTATGATCTTTTTTTCCCCAGTAGAAGATGTTGAGTTAAAACCATTTCACTTATGAGAATGTTCTTTCTGTGGAACAGATCACTTAGTTGAATGAGGATATAGTTTCAAATTCACTTGTGAAATCTTTTATAAGGAATAACTCTGCTTTCGTGTCTCTCGTTAATCATGAATGATTCTTAAATGGATCCATTTAGTGTTGGACTTAATAGAAAGTGAATAGTGTTGGGCTTGGTACAGTTATACATAGAGAATCATTGAAGATATTTGAGCAGGAAGGAAGATGGAAGATTTTTCACGCAGTACTGTGTGGATTGGGTTAGAGACTAGAAAGAGGAGAGGGGGTGTCCAGCTAGGAGGCTGTCAGAGTAAGGTATGTGAGAGGTCTGCACAGGCCTGCAGGAGTGAGAACATGCAAACGTGTATATAATACAACAATTGAGACAAGTTCAAAACAATCTTGTACCTCCTAGGAAGAAAATGAACAAAACATTAGATCACGTGGCAAGGCTGCCAGAGGAGGATGTATGGTGGTTACACTCTCTTCAAGATAAAGTAAAAAGACCCTTCTCACATTGGAACTTCACCACTAATGTAACTTCAGTAACTTCAGCTTCCCCCAGTGCTGTGACATCTCAGAGGAAAAGCCAGAAAACAGGAGCAGTGACGGTCCTAGCTATCTTACCATCTTTCCCTCCACCACCATGGGAACACCCCCACCTAAGATCATAAGGGGAAACAAACGAAAGAGAAAACAAAAAAACCTCAGGACTCCATGACTCTGGTGATGACCTTTGCTCAGCGTTCTTCTTTGCCTTCCTGCCAGTCAATAGAAAGCACTTAATTAGCTGGTGATTTCTGTCCCTGCTGAAGTGGAATGACTGTCTTTCCTAGGATTGGTGCATAGATGTTGAACTCCTTGAAAACAAAGTTTGCATATTCCTCACCCTTGATTCTCAGCATCTGTCTGAGGCATAGTATGCTTAATGTGTGTGTGTTAGTTGCTCAGTCGTGCCCAACTCTTTGCAACCCCATGGACTGTAGGCCACTGGGCTCCTCTGTCTGTGAAATTCTCCTGGCAAGAATACTGGAGCGGATTGCCATTCCCTTCTCCAGGGGATCTTCCCGAACCAGGGATTGAACCCAGGTCTCCTGAACTACAGACAGATTCTTTACCGTCTAAGCCACCAGGGAAGCCAGTATGCTTAATAGTTTGTAAAAGTAACTGTAGTTAAGCAACTTTCAGCCGTTTTAGTTAACTGACTAAAATCTACATGACTTAAACACAACTTGAAAAGCTGTATCTTTATTTACCTATAACAGAAAACTTTATTTATTCCCTTCATTGTGAAATAGATATTTTAGAAGACAGTGTCCTCAAGGATCTACAATTCACCTAAAACAAGCAGCCTTTCAAGTAGTTTCTGACCAAAACTTAAAAGAATTTTGAAAGAAATTTAAGAATGCTAGTATTTCTTACACCCTGGAAAAAAAGTGGAGTAAATAATTTGATTCAATTTGATCAGGATAAATTGATTGGTGTAGAGAACTTGAATCCTTGTGAGCAGATGCACTTGAGCAAGTTTTCATTTATTTAATCAGTTTTTTTTTTTCTTGCCTGGAGAATCCCAAGGATGGGGGAACCTAGTGGGCTGCCATCTGTGGGGTCACAGAGTTGGACACGACTGAAGTGACTTAGTAGCAGTAGCAATCAGTTTTTCTCAAGGGAAAAATTTTTAACTATTTAATAATTAAGCCAAATTCAGACTTAATTTGAAGAAAGTAGGGAAAACCACTAGACCATTCAGGTATGACCTAAATCAAATCCCTTATAATTATACAGTGGAAGTGAAAAATAGATTTAAGGGCCTAGATCTGATAGACAGAGTGCCTGATGAACTATGTTCGGAGGTTTGTGACACTGAACAGGAGACAGGGATCAAGACCATCCCCGTGGAAAAGAAATGCAAAAAAGCAAAATGGCTGTCTGGGGAGGCCTTACAAATAGCTGTGAAAAGAAGAGAAGTGAAAAGCAAAGGAGAAAAGGACATATATAAGCATATGAATGCAGAGTTCTAAAGAACAGCAAGAAGAGAGAAGAAAGTCTTCCTAGGCGATCATTGCAAAGAAATAGAGGAAAACAACAGAATGGGAAAGACTAGAGATCTCTTCAAGAAAATTAGAGATACTAAGGGAACATTTCATGCAAAGATGGGCTCGATAAAGGACAGAAATGGTATGGAACTAACAGTAGCAGAAGATATTAAGAGGTGGCAAGAATACACGGAAGAACTGTACAAAAAAGAGCTTCACGACCAAGATAATCACGATGGTGTGATCACTGACCTAGAGCCAGACATACTGGAATGTGAAGTCAAGTGGGCCTTAGAAAGCATCACTATGAACAAAGCTAGTGGAGGTGATGGAATTCCAGTTGAGCTATTCCAAATCCTGAAAGATGATGCTGTGAAAGTGCTGCACTCAGTATGCCAGCAAATTTGGAAAACTCAGCAGTGGCCACAGGACTGGAAAAGGTCAGCAGTCCTAAAGAAAGGCAATGCCAAAGAATGCTCAAACTACCACACCATTGCACTCATCTCACACGCTAGTAAAGTATTGCTCAAAATTCTCCAAGCCAGGCTTCAGCAAAACGTGAACTGTGAACTTGCAGATGTTCAAGCTGGTTTTAGAAAAGGCAGAGGAACCAGAGATCAAATTGCCAACATCCGCTGGATCATGGAAAAAGCAAGAGAGTTTCAGAAAAACATCTTTCTGCTTTATTGACTATGCCAAAGCCTTTGACTGTGTGGATCACAATAAACTGTGGAAAATTCTGAAAGAGATGGGAATACCAGACCACCTGACCTGCCTCTTGAGAAATCTGTATGCAGGTCAGGAAGCAACAGTTAGAACTGGACATGAAACAGCAGACTGGTTCCAAATAGGAAAAGGAGTACGTCAAGGCTGTATCTTGTCACCCTGCTTATTTAACTTCTGTGCAGAGTACATCATGAGAAACGCTGGGCTGGAAGAAGCACAAGCTGGAATCAAGATTGCTGGGAGAAATCTCAATAACCTCAGATATGCAGATGACACCACCCTTATGGCAGAAAGTGAAGAGGAACTCAAAAGCCTCTTGATGAAAGTGAAAGAGGAGAGTGAAAAAGTTGGCTTAAAGCTCAACATTCAGAAAACTAAGATCATGGCATCTGGTCCCATCACTTCCTGGCAAATAGATGGGGAAACAGTAGAAACAGTGTCAGACTTTATTTTTCTGGGCTCCAAAATCACTGAAGATGGTGACTGCAGCCATGGAATTAAAAGATGCTTACTCCTTGGAAGGAAAGTTATGACCAACCTAGATAGCATATTCAAAAGCAGAGACATTACTTTGCCAACAAATGTGTGTCTAGTCAAGGTTATGGTTTTTCCAGTGGTCATGTGTGAATGTGAGAGGTGGACTGTGAAGAAAGCTGAGCGCCGAAGAATTGCTTCTTTTGAACTGTGGTGTTGGAGAAGACTCTTGAGAGTCCCTTGGACTGCAAGGAGATCCAACCAGTCCATTCTGAAGGACATCAGTCCTGGGTGTTCTTTGGAAGGAATGATGCTAAAGCTGAAACTCCAGTACTTTGGCCACCTCATGCGAAGAGTTAACTCATTGGAAAAGACTCTGATGCTGGGAGGGATTGGGGGCAGGAGGGGAAGGGGACGCCAGAGGATGAGATGGCTGGATGGCATCACTGACTCGATGGATATGAGTCTGAGTGAACTCCTGGAGTTGGTGATGGACTGGGAGGCCTGGCGTACTGCAATTCATGGGGTTGCAAAGAGTCAGACACAACTGGGCGACATGAACTGAACTGAGTTTCTTGGTGATTTTTAGATTATTTTATTACTGCTTTTAAAATTTCCTATCACCGTGATTGAGCAGATCAGATAAACTCCTTTTTAACTACTACTTTAAAAATTATATTTTATAGTTAAATTAATCTTTATAAGGATCTAAACCAGTAGAAGAAAATTTCTACAATAGTCCCTTCTCAACTGAGGTGGTTATATTTTTGGACAACTTGAGGTTTATAATAAAGAAGCATAAGATCTTAGTGGAAGAATAGAATTAAAGAGACAAAGACTTGCGTAAACCTTATAAACCTTGCCCTCACTCTGCAACGAATGAGTTGGGGTCCAGAAGTGAAAGTGGAAGTGGCTCAGTCATGTTTGACTCTTTGCAACCTCATGGAGGCAGCCCATGGAATTCTCCAGGCCAGAATACTGGAGTAGGTAGCCTTTCCCTTCTCCAGGGGATCTTCTAACCCAGGGGTCGAACACAGATCTCCTGCATTGCAGGCAGATTCTTTACCAGCTGAGCCACCGGGAAAGCCTAGAAATGCTGGAGTGGGTAGCCTATCCCTTCTCTAGCAGATCTTCCCAACCTAAGGATCGAACCCAGGTCTCCCGCATTGCAGGCGGATCCTTTACCAACTGAACTACTGTTTATAAATCCATTTGACCCCAAATGAAAACAGGCAAAATGTCCAGGCTCAGGATGCACAGCCACCTAAGGAGTATCATTTGGTCCCTCCAAGCTTTAAACTAAGTGTATCCCTTTCTTGCTGCTGCTGTTGCTAAGTCTCTTCAGTCGTGTCTGACTCTTCGAGACCCCATGGACTGCAGCCTCCCAGGCTCCTCTGTCCATGGGATTTTCCAGGCAAGAGTACTAGAGTGGGGTGCCATTGCCTTCTCTGATCCCTTTCTTACTTACTAGTAAATGTTCACAGGCACACTGAAAATCTCCCAAGGCAGTTTATCCTCAATGTTCTCTCAAGATGTTCCAGATTTCTTTGCTTTTGAAATACTGGGCATATTCAAGGAGGCATGAACCTGTAGAACTATCCAAGGTTGTAACAGAGGTTTTATTATCTCCTTTGACCTCATATGACATTTACTTTTTCAAATGCTTTGCTTTTTCATGAATTGGCCTTATGTTGAGAGGCATTCAGTACTGATGACTGATAATGTTTATAGGCAACTGTTTTGTCAATTACTTTTGCTGACTTTATAACACAGGGGCAGAATTTTTGAAATGTCACATCAGTTGTCTTTTTTATTGACATTTGGTTGATTTATAGTATTACATTAGTTTTATATATACAGCATAATTATTTAGTATTTTTATAGATTGTACTGCATTTAAAGTTATTATAAAATAATGCCCATATTTTCTCATACTGTACAAATATATCCTTGTAGCTTATTTATTTTATACATGGTAATTCGTACCTCTTAATCCCTGCCTCTATCTTG
The DNA here is from genome assembly GCF_002263795.3 of Bos taurus. Taxonomy (NCBI): domain Eukaryota; kingdom Metazoa; phylum Chordata; class Mammalia; order Artiodactyla; family Bovidae; genus Bos; species Bos taurus. Next base: position 29,414,556 of record NC_037333.1, on the reverse strand, counting down.
CCTCTCCTTCCTTTTGAATTGTCTTTTAAAATTCATTATCATTACTGTAATCAAATGATTCATCCTGCATTCATATATGCATCTCACTGCTTTCAATTTTGTATAAAATTATTTCACCTTTTATTTTTCTCATGATTCTTCATCTCTTGTTATCACTTTCAACACTCTAGGGATGACGGGTAGCAATCTATATAAAACATTTGAAACCTGTACTTAAATATGGAAGCAAGCAGCAGAATGTTGAGATAAGCCCATGGTAAAGTCAGATGCCTTTGGTGACATTCAGCAGCCGTCTCTTAGTGGTGGGTGGTTGATCGGCTTTGATTCCAGAGTGCAGTTGTGTTTATATTTGCGCTTGCTCGAGAGTTGAAAGTTCTCAAGTAATTTTTAAGTGTCTGTAATTGCACTACTGGTTTCCAGTCAATGGCCCTTCCTAGCTAGCAATTTCAGTAAGAAGTTTATAAATTATTTTTGTCTTATTGTCAGTAATATGCACTTGAGATGGTTCTCTTGCCCTCTTGCTTATCCTCCAACTAAGTATTTCAGTTTGTATCCGGATTTATAACGTATAGGACACCAACTTCTTTCTCTAGGGCCTCTCTCCCTCTCCACCCCCTTTTTAACATTTATTTTTTTATTGAAATAATGTTGGTTTATAACATTTCATGTTTCCTTGTACATTTTATTTCTACTTCTGTATACACTACAGCATCTCTCCATCAAAAATCTTGTTTCCATCCTCTATTTTAGCTTCCTCCTCTTCATGGATAAGGGAGTGGCCCCTCAGTACATTTTTAAAGCTTGGATTTACTCTTCCTGATGTTTCTTTACATTTAACAGGACATTGTAAAAGTAACATGCCAACAGCTTTACCAGCCTTTTCTTTTTTGATTCTTAGAAGTTGCATCAAATTACATTTCTCTATACCCAGATTTTGATTTAAGGGGACCTCCTGGATAAGGAGAAATTAGTCTTTTTAGATTTAACGTATTGTATCAAACTTTTTTAGTCATGCTATGATTTCCTAATGTCAGAAGCTTAAAATAACTTTATTCTTAATTCCTGAATTTTACTTTTGATGAGAAATGCAAGTTACACACAGAGTGTAAGTATATAGGAAAGGGATAAAAGAAATGTATAGGAAAGGGATAAAAGAAAAATCACATGGTTATTGTTTGCTTATATTGTCTGAGGTGAATTTCTAAGGGATGGTTCTTTCATTTATTGCCTTCATTTTAGGTCTGTGTAGTCACGCCTGTGTTGGACGCTGACCATGGACATACATCTTTCTCTCAGGAAAGAGATGGGGATGTAGTTCAGTAGTTTATTTCTTAGCACAGGCAGTAGTGGTTTATGACTTATTTTGGGAGTCTCTTTGCATTCATCACCCAAACTTGTGAAGTAATGTCTGTTTAAAAATTGTTCTATATATAATAGTCCTTGTTTTTAATTTTTAATCCCTGGAGGGACTTTGGAAAAGCTATGAGAAAGAAGCAAGAAGTCCTTCATGCTACACGATTCTCTATCTGTTTGTTTTGTGACCTTCTACAAGTATGTTAGACTCTCATAACCTTTAGTTACCTATTTGTGAAATAGAAATATTACTTGTCATTATTCATGAGAGGATTAAATGAGATTCTAAGCAAAAGTTCTTTTTAGTGTAGAAAACCAGACAAAAATTAAAAATATTGTTTCTGTGGCTTTCATATCATGGTAAAAGCCCTTCTTTCTGCTTTCCATCCTTACCCTACACTCAAATTAAGACCAGATTTGTTGCCACAAAGCCCAATGTTTTCATATGCCATCCTGAAAGTAGAGGGAGGTACTGCATGGCACAGTCTTAGTCACCTCACTTAGGCTGTGCTGACTCCAATTCCTACTTCTCCGTAGTCTGTAAGCCCCCTGTATGCCTTGGTGCTAAGTCACTTCAGTCATGTCCGACTGTGTGCAACCCCATAGATGGCAGCCCACCAGGCTCCCCCCATCCCTGGGATTCTCCAGGCAAGAACACTGGAGTGGGGTGCCATTTCCTTCTCCAATGCATGAAAGTGAAAAGTCAAAGCAAAGTTGCTCAGTCGTGTCCGACTCTTAGCGACCTCATGGACTGCAGCTCACCAGGCTCCTCCGTCCATGGGATTTTCCAGGCAAGAGTACTGGAGTGGGGTGCCATTGCCTTCTCCCCTGTACGCCTTAGGAAGAGATAAATTCACTTCACTACCTCAGAGCAAGTAGAACCAGAATAAACACTCACCTGCATGGGTTCACCCCAGTTGTGCCTCTCACTAGCTGTATGTCCTTTAAGAAATCACTCAAGATCTCTGAACCTCAGTTTCTTCATATAGAAAGTAAGCATATTATTACCTTCCTCTTGGAGTGGATTTCTGAAGGTGATAGCTATGAAGGGCCAGAAATGCTGTTAATTTATATGTTATATGGAAATGTTGGATCCTTTCTCATGAGTTTCTAGACAGAGGATATATGAGTACATAGTTTATGATAATTAAATCAACTTAAAAGGAAGTTTTGGGATTCTTTAATCAGATAATAACCTGTTATATGATCTTTTACTTTCTTCTTGTTTGTAATGAAATAAATGATTGTTGTTGTTGTTTAGTCGCTCAGTTGTGTCTGACTCTTTTGCAATGCCATGGACTGTAGCCCACCAGGCTCCTCTGTCCATGGGATTTCCCAGGCAAGAATACTGGAGTGGGTTGCCACTGCCTTCTCCAGGGGGTCTTTCTGACTGAAGGATTGGAACCCGAATCTCCTACATTGGCAGGTTAATTCTTTACCACTGATCCACCAGGGAAGCCCCAAACAAGTGGTAAACATCTTCAATTCCTTTTACCCTGGACACACTCGCTCTCTCTCACACACACACTTACTTTGCCTGTTTGATCTTTAGCACAGATGGATATTGTTTCACGATGATAGAAGAAGATGACTCTGGGATGCCCGTGGTCACTTCTGGATGTCTAGGACTAGAAGGCTCAGATTTTCAGTGTCGGGTAAGGAAGATACCTTGCTTCCACTTTGTAACCTTTTATTGGCAAGATTGCAAACAGCTAAGTTTCAAGCAAGATAAAATAGAATTTTTTTTGACTCGCTTGTTTTCAGTAATTTGGACAATAATTAGAAAATTTGCATTGGGTCAGTTCTCCCTTCATTTTGAAATCAAGTAGTCATTTTATTTTTGCTGTTAACTTTTGGCTTAGGGACTCATTAGATCATCTTGCTCAAATTCCGATTTGGTTAATTGCATTAAGCCAAGCCTTCTTCCTGAGTTTATACTATGCATACTGGTTATTGCAAATAGTAATTTTGTGGAAGTGCAAGTTGCAGTAAGAATATACATGATGATTTGAAAGAAATTACCTAATACGGCATTTCAGCATGTCTGAATAAAATTATTAGAATTTTAAGTCAGTTCTGTAAAGAGTGTTAATTTGCTAGTTTTAGGTGATATGGCTTTGAAATTTGGAGTAAACCTATTAATAGCTGTCAGGTTTCAATTTCAGGACACTCCCATTCCTCATCAGAGACGATCCATTGAATGCTGCACAGAACGGAATGAATGTAATAAAGATCTACATCCCACACTTCCTCCGCTGAAAAACAGAGGTAAGGAGAGGAAGGCTCACAGGCTGGATAAGTTTTAGGCATAAAGAAGATAAACACTTGAATTATTCTCTTTTCCAAATGTATCTACCTGAACTGTTTTCTTACTCCTGGCCCAGAGGGCCGAGACAAGATGACAGTGAAACTGACATTCAGAGATGAATACAGGGAGTTATTGGGAAAATAGTCACATTTGACTTCACTCTTAAGATTTACTTCTTTACCCTGTTCTTACTTCCCTCAGAAAACTAGTGACTAGAGCTTGGAGTGGGTTTCAAGAGGATAGAGGAGGGAGAAAGTGTTTTTTGTTTACCCCTAAATGTTATTCAGAAGTTGTGCTTGATTCAAAGACTGCTATTTGGCTACATTTGTTTTAAAAATAAGGACCTTATAAAGCTGCAGTCTCCAGCCTTTTTGACACCAGGAACTGGTTTTTTGGAAGATATTTTTTTTTGCAGACTGCAAGGGGAGGTGGTTTCAGGATAATTCAAGTGCATTACATTTATTGTACACTATATTTGTATTATTATTACATCATATCCACCTTAGATCATCAGACATTAGATCCCAGAGGCTGGGGACCTTTGTATAAAGGGTTAATTCAGATCATTTACTTCATGGCATTTCCTTTTATTTATGCTAGAGTAACTACCTTTTAGTCAATTCATATATATTGATAAAATGGAGAAAATATCTAGAAAGTTTAGTTCTAAGACTTAACACATTTAGTGTTGCTCATTAAAAAAAGACACACACCGCATCCCCAATGACTCTTGGTTAAAAACAGCCCCCATGTTTCCTTTTTTCTTGGTCTCACCACAAAATAAATGATTTGTAATTGTCATAGTCCTAAGTCTTAAAAAAGTAGCTTAAGATGATTTATCATCATTGATTTTTATTTCTTAACAGAATATCTTCCCAACAAAATACAATGACCTTATTGTGTTCTGATGATATTTTATAACATTTGTTCCTATAGCCTAGCTCTGTAAGATTGATTCATAATAGTTCACATCAAAAAGTCACAGGCAGTTTTTCTTTTTTAATTTTGCCTGTCAGCATGCTAGGTGTTAGGGATCAGAAATGGATGAAGAAAATTCTTGCTTTCAAGACTAGCACACTAGATTGTGAGAGAGAAACATGGAAATAATTATACTCAGAAAAAATCTCAGTAGAAACGAAAGAGTGGCTCATTTTGGAGTAGGAGGATGTCAAAATACTGCATAGATGTGATACTTGAGCAAATTTTAAGGATGAACAGAAGTTTGCCAAGTGGGTAAGGCAGAAATAAACAATTTAAAAATGAAAATGGCTAACATAAGCCAAGAATTATGCTAGTAACTGTGACATTAATTAAACCATTTGAGCTTCACAACAATCCTGTCGGGTATTTAGGATTTTTAGTCCCCATTTAAATATGAGGCTTTTGCAGCACTGAGAGGTTAATTCACTTCCCCAAGGTTGCACAGCCTGTGAATAGCAATGACTCTAAACAGAGGCAGTCTAATGTGTGTAATATTTGAGAAAGATTTGCAAAATGCAGTTATGTGAAATAGCATAGCTGGTTGGGAAAAGTCTAATTCAGTTGTTTGACGCCTCGCTGTTCAAAGTGGGCCTGTGGATCAGAAGCACCGGCATCACTTGAAACTCATTAGACATGCAGAGGCTCAGGCCTCACTCCAGACTACTAAACCTGCATTTTTAATGAGATTTCCCAAGTGATTTATACGCACATTAAAGTTTGGGCAACACGTTTGGTAGAAAAAGACCTGTGTGTGGATGTGGCTAGCACCACTGTGTCTCAGTGTGTGTTTGACAACACCTTGTTCAAAGAGAAGTCCACTGATTTCAAACTGCTATGAAATTCTAAATGTTTGTTTTGTTTTGTTGTTATTCCCCTCATGAATCAGTAGCAAAAAGTAGGTGATCTCTAGGCAGCAGTTTGAATAGCACTGATACAGGGGCTGATGTGTTGGGCTTGGGGCCGGGAGGTGGGTAAAGAGTGCAAGAAATGAAGATGGATGTACTAGAATCACTTCCCTCAAGGAGGAAATCCTACCAGTAGGGATTAGGAAAACGGACTTAAATGCTGAAAGGGCTGCAGTTCTCATACTGTCCTGTAGGTGGAACCAGATTCCAGTTAGGACCTGGCAGACAGGCGGGGATTCTCTGAGGAGGTTGAGTGTTCTAGAGAACTGAGTGAAAAGGTTTCGGAAAGAAGAGCAGTTGTACTGGGAAGGCAAGTCCTCTGTTCAGGAAAGTGGATGCTGATGTGGCTGGTGGATTATGTGAGAATTATACTAGGTGATAGATTTGAAGGTGCGGAGTTTAGTGGCTTTAAAGGTTACTGTTTTGAACTCCGAAGATCCTAGGTATGCCTAGGTGAGGTCTTTGTAGGTTCCACCTCACCATTTTTGGTGCAGTCATTTTGGGGTCCAGTAAAAGTCACTGAAGACTGTGGTCTGAGAGCACTGGTCATGTTTACATAAATACACCACAGAGCTGCTGGGTGGTTGTTTGTTTTTTTTTTTTGCCTCTACCGTATATACATGGGCAGCATTTTTACAGGAAGTATATTATATATGTTTACTGAACATCAGTAATGCCTTGGTCAGAAACATTTGCATTTCAGCCTTATGTATATATGTCTACATGTAGTTGTATTGGAGACATGTGTATGTATGTTTTGGTATAAAACCCAAAATAAAGAAAAGGGGTGTTAAAGAGACATGGAACTGTCTTATTTTGATATTTTTAATTATAGCTGCTGTTGTGATACTTAGGACCAACCCTAACTTTTGTGGAGCTGGGGCAATAATATAAATGGAAGATCACATACCATTTACCTAATTATTTAAAACTCATATAATCCAATATAGCAGACTGGTAAAGAAAATACTTTTCATTAACTGAATTTAACAAGTGTATTTTTATAATGGTGAAGAACACCAACTTTGCATTTAGAATGCTTGATTTATTCCCTGCAGTGTGGGAGGGGGAGTGATGGGGTTCCTGCACGGGGAGGAGCCTCTCACGCAGGCAGCTGGACACCTGTTCGTGTCTGTGGTAGAGATACTGTTGGTTCGGAATGTTTGAAGCACCTACCTGGGTCCACACCACTCGGGCAGCCCCCACAGACATTTCTTCAACTGGAGCCAATGTTGTGACTAGATGGCCCCATGTGGTTCTTATATAAAACTCACCTCAGCAGCCACTGTCAGAGAAATCTGAGAGAAAAGATGTATTATTTGCAGAAACTAGAGGTTACACAGCACACCTGAGGGCCACACAGCAGGGTCACAGGCATTTGGGGTGGGGACCTGGGCTTCTGCTTTTATTGGGGTCAAAAGTAGGGTGCCTAGGATTTCATAGGTTCACCCTTTATTGGCAAATTGATTAATTAACTTAAATGACTGAGTTATAATTGACATATAACATTATATTAGTTTCAGGTGTACAGCATAATGACTCAATATTTGTATGTATTGCAAAATCATTACCACAATAAGTCTAGCTAATGTTTGTCACCCTACACGGTTACAAAAATATTGGCCAATTTAAAACATAAGAGTGGGGATGAGGGTATAGGAAGGGAAAGTGGAGTTCTTAAGGTGGTCAGTTATCCAGGGAACTTCGTTGGCAGGTCACCTGCTTTCTTCCTAGTTGTTTTACCAGTAGTTGCGTCATGCAGCTGGTAATAACGTTTATTCGAGATAGAGGTTTTGGAATAGATGCCTCAGTAATCAGAAGCTTAATGTTGGGCAAACACCTGGCCCTCTGGTTTATGCTCAGCCCACACGTCTTGCCCCAGCCAACCTCCGCCACCTCTTTGTCAAAGGTTAGGGTAAGTACACTAGTTCTTCAGTCTACCTTCAAGGAGACAGGGAGCTGTACAGTCCCCAGACACAGGCCTGGGGCCATTTAGGTAGAATTTCAGACTTTGGGGCAATGGCCAGTGTTTTAAATGGAGAGTGGGATGGGACAAATCTGGATGGACACTTCACTGGAGTTTTGCAAACCCACTGCTCACCGGGAAGAGGTACAGTTGAAGGGAGCCAGAGCTCAGAGCCCAGGCCAGTTTTGTGGGTGAGGGCAGTGGAAGGTATCATCATAACCATGATAATCACATTTGCTAAGATGGGTGGAGTGCTTACTTACCATGGCCCTTTTCTAAGTTGTTGTTGTTGAGTCACCCAGTCATGTCTGACTCTTTGCAGTCCAACGGATTGTGGCAAGCCAGGCCTCCCTGTCCCTTACCATCTCCTAAAGTTCACCCAAGTTCATGTCCCTTGCATCGGTGATACCATCTGGCCATCTTATCCTCTGATGCCCTCTTTTCCTTCTCCACTCAGTTTTTTCCAGCATCAGGGACTTTTCCAATGAGTAGACTGTTCACATCAGATGACCAAAACACTGGAGTTTCTAGCTTCAGCATCAGTCCTTCCAAAGAGTATTCAGGGTTGATTTGCCTTAAGATTGACTGGTTTGATTTTCTTGCTGTCCAAGTACTTTTCTAATTACTTTACATATACTAACTGATTTAATCCTCATAACAGCTCAGTGGGGAAGGCACTATTACCATCGTCCCCATTTCACAGACATGCAGCTGAGGAGCAGTGAGGTCAAGTACCGTGTGAAGGTTATACAGCTAGAGTGAGCACTGGAGATGGGAAGTGGGCCTTGGACCACATCACCCTGAATCGTCTATAACAAAGAAAAGGGAAACAAAACCCTGAATGACACTGTTGGGAAAAAGGCTTTTATGTATCTAAGACTTGGAAAGCTCTAAGTAAGTAGTGGCTGGTTAGCCATATCACAAAATAATCAGTAAACAACAATATGATTACTTAAATGCCTTCTGTTTATTATGTTTGCTTTGCACAATTAGCAGTTTCTTCATTCTAGAATGGGCTTCCTTTGTGGCTCAGCTGGTAAAGAATCTGCCTGCAGTGTGGGAGACTGGGTTCCATCCTTGAGTTGGGAAGATCCCCTGGAGAAGGGAAAGGCTGCCCACTCCAGTATTCTGGCCTGGAGAATGCCATGGACTGTAAGTCTATGGGGGCTCAAAGAGTCAGATATGACTGAAGCAACTTAGCATGCAGGCATGCACGTACCCCTACACTTAGTACTACTCAGATCTATAATAAAACCTCACCTAAGCCTCTTTAATTATAAATACCTACAAGTAAGTTTGCTGATTAAAAAATAAGCAAGAAAACCTTTTCTATCTATCCAGTTTTTTCCCCTTCCCCCCTACCCCAACTTGGATGCGTTTGCTTAGCAGGATATTAGAGATACAAAACCGCATCCAATAAATATTTATCAGTGTATATTTAGAAGCTTGAAATTTTATTTGTCATCTTCTATTTCACAAAAAAGATGATGAAGGGTGGCCAGAAAGCAGCAGAAATTCTTTTATGAATATTAGTTTTCTTTTTCCTTTGCTTATTTTATATCAGCACCAGCAATGCATAATACCCTGGGATGATATTCTTTCTCCTGAAGAAAGAATTATAAAAAGTAATTAGATCAAATGCAACACCTTCATCATAAATGATGAAGTTTGATTCGGGAAGCCCAGTAACACTGCAGTTAGTGCTAAGAGGAGGGAGAGATGTCTGTTTTGATGGACAGGCTTGTAGGGAGAAGTCGTGGTGCCCTGGTGTCTAGCTTGCTGCCTGCAGAATTAGTGATGAAGGGGCCCCGGAAGAATGATGTATACCTACACTCTCAGCATCACATGATCTGACCGAGATATTGTGAGTAAAATGTTCTCTGGAAATGATGTATAGGCAGGAGAATTTGGTGAGGTTTCTTTTCTCCTCTCAAGTTACTTATTTTTGTTTAATTTTTTTTTTCAAATGAGCACTTAAAGGAGTGGAAGACTGGTGTTAAAGTGAACAGAAGCTTTCCTTTATTAAATGGGATCCTCTAATTTAGGTTTTACAAAACCAAAGTTCGTATAATTTTTTGGAATAGGTGTGGGTTTTTGTGTGTTTAAATATGGGAATTATGTATACTGCGTATATACTTCATACAAAATGTGTCAGAAACACCTTTTTGTTTGTTTTGAAATAGAATAACTTCCAATGTAGGTTAAGTAACATTAAAATACAGGATGTCCTAAGCTCAACTTTACCTTCTGATTTCTTATTCAACTAAAAAAATATTTTGAGCACTTTACAGATTTGTTTTAAAATGCTGTTACTTAGCTTTGGTATTATCAATTATAAATTAAACTCAATAGAGTAACCCGTATTTAACCAATGAAACAACTCCCTTATTCTCCACAACACACATAGGTCAAATATATGATAGAATGCAAAGTTGAGTTGCAGAATTCTCCTTCTGACACATGTATTATACTTGTGGTAGTATAAACCACTCTGTGAGCCTGAGCTGAATTCCTTGACAAGGAGTAGCCTCAACATTTCTTGAAATGTGCAGCTTTTAACTTTTCTGGAAATTCTGGTTAACTTTGTATTGGAGGCATATGGAAGGAATGTAGAAATCATTTGTCTTTTTTAATCTGAATATAAAAATTCTTTCTTGACTTCGTTACCAGGAAATAAAATTCTAAACTTTTTCTGCAGGGAAGTGATTAGAATATTATTTCTTTGTTCTTATAGTGAATGTATTTCTAGATATTACCATAAGATGGCATACCAATATATGAGGAAAATAGATTACAGTATTATCTGTTGACTAAAAACCTCTGACAAGACTATGCTTTTCAGGTACTTTTTGCTCTAGTAATAGAAAGATGTCTCCAATTTATCTGTGATTATAACATTGAGAACACACATAAGGATGTCTTCCAGCATGTGTTTCCAAGTCTTTCTAGCTATTTAGGTTTTTATTTCTTCTTGCAGTTATGAGCCATATTCTAGCCTTATGAAAACAGTCCTGGAATTTAAATAGCTGCAAACCAGTTAATTATCAGAGAGGAGACAAGTAGTGACAATACTATTTTGTTAGGAAACCGCTGGTGATTCTTTTTTGCCTCTCAGAGTGAACCAGACTTCCCTGGAGAGTTCTCCGATCTACTTCCCTGAGCAGCTGGAGTGACAGCCAAGTAGAAGCCTGCTGCCCTGGAGAGAATCGGGGGCTCTGTTCTTTCCTGATAGGTATCTGGTAGTGTTCGCCTTCTGAGACTCAACAGTGACGTGAATGTTTACATTGTTAATGCCCTGAGCACAGGTAATGGCAGATTAAAACATGACTGGCGTGACCAACAGAAACAAAAGGTTTATTGATAAGGCAGTAAGTTCATGGCAGAAGACCAGGAGGCAGGTCTTGAGGCTCTAGGGCCTAGGGTTATTGGGGCAAAGAAAAGGAAAGTGGGAAGATAATGCTAGCCTTTTTTAAAACAGTGCTTGATGATAAGGAAAAATCCCTTAGATTCTTTCGATGTCATGGCTCTCATCAATCAGAAATCTGTTAAGATGAGTAATAACTATACTGTTCTTATAGCTCAGAGTATTCTGCATTTACGTGGAAAAGTGAAAGTCGCTGAGGCTTTCTATATTTGTATAATGATAATATGTTGTGCTTATGTAGTTAGTTCTTCTAGTTCTGATAGAGTATCCAGGGATCTCTATGATTTTCTACAAAATCAGGACTTTTGCTTTCTTGTCCTTAAAACTGGAAATAGATTTTAAGTTGTTTCCAGTGCCATTATTTGCTCCATGGCATTTGCACACCTGCATTGTCAGTTGCTCTCTCACTGGAATGGGAACTCTCTAAGGGAGTGTTGGAGTCCTTTACCTGCACAGTTTTCCTATAAGACTGAAATTATTTCAAAATAATTAAGATGTATGTTCACATTGGTAAAAAAAAAAAAAAAAGAAACTGTTATAATCTTTTTAAAGGATATTTTGACAATGTGTATGATGAAACTTAAAATATATATCCTTCAACCTAACACTTGTATTTTTTAGAATCTAGATTAGGAAAATAATCATTGACATGTGCAATGATGTATGTGTAAGAATGTTCATCACAGAATTTTATGTATCACAGCAAAGATGTATTATAACAAAATCTTCCCAATCTCCTAAATATACATCATCAGAAGACTGACTTTCTAATTAGAATGTGTTTGTATGTATACCATGTAGTCTTTGAAACTCATGTTGCAAGAAAAATTTTATTGTTTTAGAAAATGTCTACAATATTATGAATGAAAACAATCTAGGTACAAGGTAATTATGATTTCCCCCCAGTTTTTTATGTGGTGAAATACACAGAACAGAAAGTTTTCCATCTTAATCACTTAGGTATACAGTTCATTGATAGTAAATATGTTTATGATGCTGTGCAGCCATCACCACCATCCATTTATATAGCTCTGTTTATCTTGGAGAACCAAAACTCTTACCCATTAAGCTGTAGTTTTCCCCAACTCTCTTCCCTCCTAACCCTTGACAGTCACCATTCTTCTTTTTGTCTTTATGATTTTGACTTCTCTAAGTATCTCATATAAGTGGAGTGCTCATCTTTTTATGACTGGCTTATTTCACTTAGCCTAATATCCTCGAGGTTCATTCATGTTGTAGCATCTGTCCAGAATGCCTTCCTTTTTAAGGCTGAACTACATCTTATGTAATATACCACATTTTGCTTATCCATTTGTGTGTCAGTGGACATGGTTCACTTCCATATTTTAGCTGTGAGAATAATAGAGCTGTGGGTTTATAAAGCATTTTTGTGAACTATTTTGCTCATGAAATTTTTTTGTTGAAATGAGACTGGAAAGACATATAGTAAAATGTTAGTAGTAAGTTTTCTTTTTTCTTTTTTTTTTTTAGTAGTAAGTTTTCTAAGTAGTGAGGTGATGGCAGTTTTATTTATTTCAGTTAATTTGTGCTATTCAGTTTTTCTTCAGGGAATGTATGATGCTTTTGAATGAAAAAAGAAAGTTGCATTGAGTGGGATGAGGTCCCCAGCCAGAATGTTCAGGTAGCTGTACAATGAAAAGTGCATAGCACAGTTAGAAAACATCTTGTTTGTAGGTAACAAAAGTAATAAATTATAATACATGATACCTTTTAAAGTTAAGAAGCAGCAATGATTCTCCCAAGGATGGGTGGTGCCCTTAATCAGAATGGTGCTAATTCTGTTACTATGTAAGTGCACCTGGCTTTCAGTCAGTTTTCTCAGGAAAAAAAACGTATGTTCCAGAGACTACTGCATATAAAATCACCTGGGATGGTTGTAAAATAAAAATAAAATACTTTGAATAAAAATCTCTGGTGTTGAAGTCAGTAAAGCAGCATTTTTATAAAGCTCTTCTAGTCATTTTTAGGAATTTTGAAAAATCATGCTATAAGTAAATCTTATTTGTGAAGAACTGGAATTAAAATAGCATGAATACTATTTAATAATTTGTTCTTTAAAAAGATCACACCATAATTCTTTGAGTAGGCACATCCATTCTTTTAAAAATTGATGCCATTTATGAAAAAATTAGGTATGTATTTTTGAAGGGCATCTTTGTTTAAAATATTGCACATCCGTGTATTCTGTTTATTTGCCAATATTTGAGGAATTATGTTCCTTTGTCTCCATCATAGGATTGCTTTGCTTTTTATGTACAATGAATAGAGATTCATTTTTTATCCAAATTTATGATGTAGAGTGCCCCAGAAACCACATGAGAAGAGTCTGGAAACCCATCAACTGGATCTGAAATAAAATACCTGCTTATATTTTAAGGGTATTGGTCCATTTACATTTATTTATATTCTGTGCTTTTATCCTGTGTCAAACCTGTTCCTTCCAAAGAGGAAGAAGTGCATACTCTTGAAGTGAGTGCCTGGATGAACAGTGATGCATGTTACTCAAGCTCGTTTACTCAGATTTTGAGAGTATATATTTATTTCTTATCAATGAGCAGATTAAAAGAACCTCACATCTACACATAGAGGTTAGCAAGCAGTTTGAGGAAAGACTTGCTTCCTAATTTTTAAGTAAAAGTAATCTTGTATTATGCCTCTCTTTACTTCTATTTAATTTCAGATTTTGTTGACGGACCTATACACCACAAAGCTTTACTTATATCTGTGACTGTGTGTAGTTTGCTCTTGGTCCTCATCATTTTATTCTGTTACTTCAGGTAAGTTTCCAACACATGGATGTAGACTTTTGAGTCTATAAAATCATCCTCATACTGTTCTACCTGTTGATGTTTTTCATCACAGCTTTCCTTGACCTAATTAGATATTAGATTTCACTGACAGTATCAGTTACTGTTGATAATCATTTGTCCTAATGAAGTTATTAATAGATAGTTGTCTTATTTCTGCTTCAAATATCAAGACTACCCAGAAAAATTTCGTCTCTAAGAAACTTATGGTAGCTAGGAAATTCAGCAACTAGTTGCTACTAACCTTTGATTCAAAGCAAGAAATGACCATGTTGACTTAGAATCACTTTAGTAATTCCTTATTTTGTAAGCTAACAGTATTCCCTTATTATCGAATGATTATAAAAGATAGCATATTAATTATTAAGATAGACTATGTTCAGTTAGTAGATGTAGATTCGATCCATGGGTCAGGAAAATCCCCTGGAGAAGGAAATGGCAACCCATAATCAATATTCTTGCCTGGAGAATCCCATGGACAGAGGAGACTGGCAGGCTATAGTCCATGAGGTCGCGAAGAGTCGGACATGACTTAGCAAGTAAGCAGCAACATTACAAATTATTTTCAATCACCTAAGAACTCATTTTCTAATTTATGAAATATCAGGGACCTTTAAGTTCTTATCATTGCCCTTTTGTAATATTTATGTTCAGTTCAGTCGCTCAGTCGTGTCTGACTCTTTGCGACCCCATGAATCACAGCACGCCAGGCCTCCCTGTATTTAGGTTACTATTCTACAAATAAGAGTTGACTCAAATATCATCAATTCTAACTTAAGACATGATTATTGACAAAAGCTTTTAAAGTTTCGGTTTATCTATACTATCGCTTTATACGTTGCCTTTTATGAGAAAGTTACAATGTCTTTTGTAAACCAAAAATCTGCATCTTTAGCTAATTAGGGACCTTGCAAGAAAAGATTGTAGGGAAAGGATGTTAGAACTATACTGGCGAAGGAAATGGCAACCCACTCCAGTATGTTTGCCTGGGGAATCCCTTGAACAGAAGAGCCTGGTGGCCTATAGTGCATGGAGTGGCAAAGAGTCAGACACGACTGAGAGACTACTACTACTATTGGAACTATATAAAATTGTTAATGGAATGTAGGCCGCTTGGATATATGCAATCCAAAGAAACAGAGAAAATTAAAGATGGTTTTGACTGAGTGAAAATTTGAAGTTTAGTTTAAAAAATAGGTTAGAACACTAATTATGACTTTGTGTTTTGGAAATCATAACTAAGGATAATATATATTGAGCATCTAATCTTGTATTTATGTGCAAAGATGAACCTGCCGTGGTTCTGCGTGTTCTGTCCCTGTCCTTGCAATCCCGTGTCTAACGTTTTCTTCCTTTGTGCATCTTCAGGTATAAAAGACAAGAAGCCAGACCTCGCTACAGCATTGGGTTAGAACAGGATGAAACTTACATTCCTCCTGGAGAATCCCTGAGAGACTTAATTGAGCAGTCGCAGAGCTCAGGGAGCGGATCAGGCCTCCCTCTGCTGGTATGAGAGGAACATACCTTGAATGTAAAGGAAATGTCAGTAACTGCTGGGTGTCATTTTACTGAAACGGATAGGGCAGTGGACAAAGGAAAGCGCTCTGCAGTCAGACATCAGATCTCAGATGCAGGGTTTCCAGATAACATTTTGACATATTGGGGGTGAGGTCATTGTTCTTTAATGTAAGTGTATGGTTACAATCCAGACCTCTGCGCTCTGATAAAGAGCAGATTAGAAAACATTCGACATGGGACCATCTTCCCTCTGTTTTCAGGAAGGATAATGTTACAGCACTTTGGCCTGGCTTTTGAAGGCAAAAGTATTACAACCAACTGGGATCTGAATACTTCTAAAAGGGAAGAAGGCTGCCTCTCAGCTGGAGGGTTTATGTTTCAGGGTGAAGCCCTGGCTTTTCCATTCAGGAGAGTTTTAATTTTCTGATGGTCAGCGCTGCCAACTTGGAAGAAAATATACAGTGAATCCAAGGCACTTGCTTTAATGAGAAAAGCATTTGGTTACTTTATGGACCATGCACAAAGATTGTTGGGACTTGAAATGGAAATAACAATGAGAAATATTTTCCTTTATAAACTTTATAAATTCTGAGATTGATTTTCCTAATGTTTATTGTCTGGTTCTGACTTTGGATGTCTTGTTTACTTGATTCTTTTGGTGACCTTTTATTTAGTACTAAAAGTAACTTAAAAATCTCAAGCCAAGAATTTATTTTATAACTCTTTTCCTTAGCATACAAAAAGCTGTATACATTTAACATATATAACTTGAAGAGTTTGGAAATAAGTAGGTGGCTCAGTCGGTAAAGAATCTGTCTGCAATTCAGGGGACCTGGTTTTGATCCCTGGGTTGGGAAGCTACCCTGGAGAAGAAAATGACAACTCACTCGAGTATTCTTGCCTGGGAAATCTCATGGACAGAGGAGCCTGGTGGGCTACAGTTCATGGGGTCACAAAGAGTTGGACACCACTTAGTGACTAAACCACCATACACCCCTGAAGCCATAACCACAGTCTAGGCCATAAACATATCCATCACCTCCAAAAGTTGCCTCCTGCCCCATTCATTATTATTATTTTATGATAAGAGCCCAGTGTAAGAGCTAACCTCTTTGCAAATTTTTTTAAGATTATAATACATATATATTAAATAGAGGTGATAGCTAGTGCTACTGTGATAATCATATCTCATTATTTAAATATATCAAATCAGCATGCTGTATACCTTAAACTTAAAAAAAGTTATATGCTAAGTATATCTAATTAAAAATAAAATGAGTGTCAATTTTTTGCTTCAAACTAAGGAAAAAAGAATGCAACATTCCATTAGTAACTATAGGCACTGTGCTGTGTGGCACATCTCTGGGACTTATTCATTTTGCACAGCTGAAACTCTGTTCAGTTCAGTCGCTCAGTCGTGTCCGATTCTTTGCGACCCCATGGACTGCAGCACACCAGACCTCCCTGTCCATCGCCACCCAGAGCTTACTCAAACTCATGTCCATTGAGTCAGTGATGCCATCCAACCATCTCATCCTCTGTCCTCCCCTTCTCCTCCTGCCCTCAATCTTTCCCAGCATCCGGGTCTTTTCAAATGAGTCAGTTCTTCGCATCAGGTGGTCAGACTCTGTACTCTTCAACTAATACCTCCCGTGGAGGTAATACACCAGACAGAAAACCACTTGTGAAGTAGCTGTTATGACCAAACTGATGCTACTTAGGATATAAATCTTTTTTTAATGTAAAGTTCTTATCAAATTGCTTGACTTTTTATTCTTAGAATTTAACTGATATATAACAAATACCATTCTTACATTTAAAAATGTTTTATTACACTTCAAGTACAGATATTAAAATTCCCTTTGATATTAATCAATCAGATACTTATACTCTTAGAATTGGAAACTACTGTCTTCCTCCTTCTAGCCCATCTTTCTCATTCCTGTGGCGTTCTCTCTCAAATCTTTGACCTTGCCTCTTTCACTTTCCTGCATAACACACTCAATATCCAGTCATGATTGTGGGTCTTCTTTCTTAGCTTGATAAGCATAGCATCCTTCTCCTCCCACCTCTTCCCCACTGGATTCTTAAGCTCTTGCATCAGCCTTGAGTAATTGTTTTGAAAATACAACATGTTTTTTTTTTTTTTTTTAGCTTTATTTTTTTAAATTTTATTTTATTTTTAAACTTTACAAATTGTATTAGTTTTGCCAAATATGAAAATGAATCCACCACAGGTATACATGTGTTCCCCATCCTGAACCCTCCTCCCTCCCCATACCATCCCTCTGGGTCGTCCCAGTGCTCTAGCCCCAAGCATCCAGTATCGTGCATCGAACCTGGACTGGCATCTCATTTCATACATGATATTTTACATGTTTCAATGCCATTCTCCCAAATCTTCCCACCCTCTCCCTCTCCCACAGAGTCCATAAGACTGTTCTATACATCAGTGTCTCTTTTGCTGTCTCGTACACAGGGTTATTGTTACCATCTTTCTAAATTCCATATATATGCGTTAGTATACTGTATTGGTGTTTTTCCTTCTGGCTTACTTCACTCTGTATAATAGGTTCCAGTTTCATCCACCTCATTAGAACTGATTCAAATGTATTCTTTTTAATGGCTGAGTAATACTCCATTGTGTATATGTACCACTGCTTTCTTATCCATTCATCTGCTGATGGACATCTAGGTTGCTTCCATGTCCTGGCTATTATAAACAGTGCTGCGATGAACATTGGGGTACACGTGTCTCTTTCCCTTCTGGTTTCCTCAGTGTGTATGCCCAGCAGTGGGATTGCTGGATCATAAGGCAGTTCTATTTCCAGTTTTTTAAGGAATCTCCACACTGTTCTCCATAGTGGCTGTACTAGTTTGCATTCCCACCAACAGTGTAAGAGGGTTCCCTTTTCTCCACACCTTCTCCAGCATTTATTATTTGCAGACTTTTGGATTGCAGCCATTCTGACTGGTGTGAAATGGTACCTCATAGTGGTTTTGATTTGCATTTCTCTGATAATAAGTGATGTTGAGCATCTTTTCATGTGTTTGTTAGCCATCTGTATGTCTTCTTTGGAGAAAAGTCTGTTTAGTTCTTTGGCCCATTTTTTGATTGGGTCATTTATTTTTCTGGAGTTGAGCTATAGGAGTTGCTTGTATATTTTTGAGATTAGTTGTTTGTCAGTTGCTTCATTTGCTATTATTTTCTCCAATTCCGAAGGCTGTCTTTTCACCTTGCTGATAGTTTCCTTTGATGTGCAGAAGCTTTTAAGGTTAATTAGGTCCCATTTGTTTATTTTTGCTTTTTAAGATCCATGTCTTTGCAAATATGTCTTTCTGGAGAGTTCCTCAGATTATGCCCCATGTTTTTTCTCTGTGACAGATTAGACTGAGCCAGTTTGTTTAACTTATGTCATAACAGAAGTTTGCACAACCAATGCAGCAACCAATATAGCTTAAATGTTTAAAATAACATTGAAATTGGTATTAATGTACCTGTGTCTTTAGGTGGACTCACATCTCTTTTGAGGTGGAGACTACATTTTGTCACTTGGCATCCTGGGATGATTAAAGAGGCTGCTCAATTATTTATTTGTTAAAAAAAAAAGAAAACTTTCAACTCCCAACTTTTGGTATCTGTGAAAATACTATCTTATGTCTGTAATCTGGGTACCAAACAACAGTGTTTGACTATTAACCATATACGGTTAAGAGCAGCCAGGTTTCCAGAGGTCCAGCGCTGGCCAGATTATGGCCTTTAAAGGATGATCTCATTTAATCCTCATAGCCACTGTGAGGTGGGTGTAGAAATGTATCCTGTATCACACATCAGGGGCCCAAGCCCACTGGGGTCAACCAGCTGGCCCATGGAGAAGCCAGGAGTCAAACCCGGGTGATCTACCTTTAGAATCTGTGCTCCCAGTGCTTGTGAGCCAAATGTTAAGTAAAATTAAGACCTGCATTCGATAACAACAGGATGGAAAGAAGGCTCCTATCACTCACTTGAGCGAAGGGAAAGCCTCGGTATTGTTTTAAGATTTGTTTTTTAAGATAAACAGTACAAAAATGTTCAGTAATCTCTCTTTGTATTACGTGAGTGAGTATCTCACCTTAATTCCACTTCGTCATTTATTTCATTAACATAAAGGGAAAGTTCATGTCTTGTGTATAAACACATACTTGGAACTAATATTTACTAAGTGACTTTGTTACACACACACACACACACACACACACACATACATACAGACATATACAGACATATAAATATGCCTGGCATTTTGAATACCTGCATACTATGTATTTAATCAATAGTAACACTATTTATTTATACCATATTTATCTGACCTTGTAAAGGAACAAAAGGTGAAAAATCTGTCCAGTATGCAACATTACCATGGTCTTATTAAGCAGATATGTTAAACAGTGTATTTGTGTGTAGAGGTGTGTACTTCGTTAATTCAGGGACATAGAGCACAGAGGTTTCTAGGGTCCACATGGGCTTAATTTACCATTGGACACTATCAGATAACTGATCACTAGATAGAAAGACATTTCTAAAATAGTGATAACCCTTATAATCCTTACACAGTGAGTTGTCCTCACTTTACATGACATAATTCTTCTCTGTTTTGAATCACAATTATAATGATTGTATTGAGTTTGTATAATCTAACTTTCAAAATTGATATCTAAAGATGTCATATAGAAAGAAAGTTTGAGTGCAGAAAGATCTGAAACATTAACTAAATCAAATAAAAATGCAAATAAATGACATAGTTAAAACATTTTTCAAAATGTATTTTTGGGTCCGTAGGTGTTATAATAAATCTCAAAAGAGAAGTATATTTTAAATTTCTGAATATAGTTTAGTGAGACTTTTCATTTTGAGATAAGTTGCTCCTGTTCTTGTGAACGTTGCCAATTTCGTCTGTACTCTTATCAAATTCATTATATATGTCATCCTTAGGAAAAAAGTGGACTTAAAACTGTTTATATTAGGAAATGATCTGTGGATTTACACAAGCAATGCTTTGTAACAACTGTAAATCAATAATACTTCTTTAATCAATGTAGGAAGTCTCCTCTCAGGCCAGTAGTTTAACTGCTTACGGATGGCCCTCAGCTGCTCGGCGCTCTTGATGCTTCTGCTCCCTTGTTTGGGAGGGAAATGGACTGACTGTCTCCTGCAGGGCCTTTCGACTCCTAAAGGGAGGGAGGCTCGTCTACCCGACTCCTAAAGGGAGGGAGGCTCGTCTACCCGTACACTTGATGCCTCATTTCCTTCAGCCTGAGTGGCTTAACGGCATGTCAGCAATGCTTTTATTCTTTAATTCTTTTAGAGGAAAAGAAAAAGACTTTATCTTGTCCCCAAAAGCTTTCAGTCTGATATTAGTGCTGTTAATGATTCTGGCAAAGGATAGCATTACGTCTTGAATTGATGAAATCATTCATTAGACAAAAACAGAACCCATCCCAATTGGTAGACATCCGTGGTAGTCAGAATGCTAGCCCCCACAATGTCCATGTCCTTAGCCCTAAAATCTGTTATTTTACAAGGCAAAGGGGAATTAAAGTTGCTCATCAGCTGGGCTTCCCTGGTGGCTCACATGCTAAAGTTGCTCATCAGCTGACCTTGAGATGAGATTATCTAGGTGAGCTCAGTATAGTTGTTGTTGTTCAGTCACTAAGTTGCATCCAACTCTTTGCGACCCCATGGACTAGAGCACACCAGGCTTCCCTGTCCTCCCCTATCTCCTGGAGTTTGCTCAGGTTAATGACAGTAGCTCAGTATAGTTACATGACCCTTAAAAGTATAAATACAGAAAGAAACACTTTAAATTTACTTAATGCAAAGCCTATCTCTGGGAAGAGTACATCCCAACTTTCTAAGCAGATCTTATGAGAGTTCTATGTTTGATTTTTTTATATCTCCCAAATTATGTAAATAGTCACCAACACTTAGCCCCTTTAGTCATGGTGTTTTTAAAAACTTAAGCACAGACTGAGTGCTGATCATGTGTAAAGAGACATTTAACCCCTATGCCGCTTGAGCCTCTTGTTTTCCTTCTGCCTGTCTCTGCTGCACTTCGTAATTCTTCAGAGCGCTCTCATAGCTTTGCTTTTTCCCCAGCTCTAATGGGCTGTTCTCCCTTTCCGTTTTACATTTTTGGTTGTGACAGCCCTTCCACCTCAAAGCATAGTTTTCAGTGATTTCTTACTCCTTGCTTATGTTTCATTCTGTCTCCTACTCTTCACATTCATCACACATCTCACGCAGTGTGACATTCTGTATCTGATGTTTCCAGTATCTGTAATCTGAAGGTGTTAAGTCTATTTGGATTCTTCCTCTTGCCTCATTTGCAGTGGGTGTTTCCTTTTGTTTTAAGGCATTTACCCTGTGGGATCCTCTCTCTTTCCTTTCCCTCCCTCTATTTTCTTTCTTCCCTTCCTTCTCTCCCTCCCTTCCCCACCTTGGGGATTTCCTTTATTCCCTTGTGAGCCCAATAATGCATTACACTTTTTTGTTTCTTTTATTTTATCCATGACCAAGCTGTCGGGTGGCAGGAGCTCCTTCAGAGGCTCTAGTATCCTTCCATAGTAGTGGAATGAAGCATATTCTGTAATAATTTCCTCAAGAGAGGATTTGTATTTGTTTTTGCCAGGAGCCATGGTGGTGGTGTGCTAGCAAACTAGGGCAAATTTGGTCCCATTCAGTGGTTCAGGCTTAATGCTAAAGCCCAGGGTTCGGTGTTTCTCATTTTAAAAGGGTCAGAGTTCATCGTCTAGATCTCAAGGCTGGTGTTATTCTTTGCCCAGATAGCAGCCTGGCATTTGTATATGCTGAATGCTCATCTAGCCCTGCGCTCTTCTTAACTCTTCCCTTCCTCTTTTCCTTCCTATGCCTACACCTTCCTGCTTAGAGATTTCCTCTGCGAGTATTTCTGAGTATGCCCAACAGTGCAGTACCTTTCTGTTTTGTTGTATGTTATCGAAGCATATAGTGGTATGGTTCCCTTCAGAGTATCTAGTGTCCCACGCTAGTGGTAGAAGTGAAAAGTATTCTTTTCTGCCAGTTACTGTGAACCCTTCAAGTGTTTTTCTCTGTGAAAATAATAATCGGTAAAATGAAATAATGATTTGGAAACAATACTTCAAGCACTCAAAACCAACAGTCTCAAATGTATATTTAAAAGAGGGCAACATAAATTAATAAGTAAAATTAATAAGTAAATAAAAATAACTTGTCTCACCAGTCTCCTCTGTCCATGGGATTCTCCAGGCAAGAATACTGGAGTGGGTTGCCATTTCCTCCTCCAGGGGATCTTCCCAACCCAGGGATCGAACCCGAGTCTCTTGTGTCTGCCGCATTGGCACACAGATTCTTTACCGCTACTGCCACCTGGGAAACCCATATAAAGAAAAACTACTGGCTAAATATATTTTACATGCAATTGTTTTCTTCTCTGAAGGAAAAAATAAAACATTTTAAACAAATCTGTACTGCTGTGAATACACTAACAGTGTGTTGGGGGATTTAACAGGTCCAGAGGACGATAGCAAAGCAAATTCAGATGGTGAAACAGATTGGAAAAGGTCGCTATGGGGAAGTTTGGATGGGAAAGTGGCGTGGCGAAAAGGTAGCTGTGAAAGTGTTCTTCACTACAGAGGAGGCCAGCTGGTTCCGAGAGACAGAAATATATCAGACGGTGTTGATGAGGCATGAAAACATCTTGGGTGAGTATAAGTCTGTATTAGCGATGTTCAGGGTTTCCTAGCTTTCCTCGCTTTTTCTGTTAACATCTGCATATTAACTCATCTGTCTAGATCCGCTATGAAATATATAGACATTTTCTTTTTGGCCTGAGCCCAAGAATGTCATGCACATCTAATGGGAGACCTCACAGGAGGAATGACGAAGGCACTTCTATGAATGGATGGTGGGCTTGAAATGAAACATGTTCAAATTATTTTTTTTTTCTTCAGGGACAGGAAATGCAAATGCAATACCAAAATTTCTCAAATTTCTTAGGGATTTGAAGGAGCACATTTTTGTCTAAGTACTGTGAAGTTATGGGAATTTTATCTGCAGGGTTTATTTATATCCAGAGTTTATATTGAGAATTGATTTCCTTTTTAAGTTAGAAATGATCTAGCTGGATTATTCAAGTAGAAAGAGTGTCAGCTAATCCTGGAGTGTGTGCCTGTTTTGTAAACAGTGTCTTATGTGTAATTATAATACCATGAACTATTTACTGTTAACTTAGAAATGATTTAAATATCAGCTACTGATTGGAAAGGTATCCTGTCTTCAGATACAAATGCTTAGTGTTTCTCCACCCCTGCTGTTTTGGTTATCTGTGATGGGCTTCCCAGGTGGCTCAGTGGTAAAGAGTCTACCTGCCAAGCAGGAGATGCAGGTTCAATCCCTGGGTCGGGAAGACTCCTTGGAGAAGGAAATGGCAACCCACTCCAGTATTCTTGCCTGGGAAATCCCATGGACAGAGGAGCCTGGTGGGCTACAGTCCATGGGGTCACAAAGAGTCAGACACAACTTAGGAACTAAATTGCAACAATGATGGGTATTAGTAATTTAATGCTCTCATAAGCACAATCAGAAAACCGAATGAGATGCCGAATAAAAGACACCTATGACAAAGGATGATCGTTGAAAAAATGAATTATCCTGGTAGTATTTAGAAAACACGTAGCTTCAACCCTTTTTGTCTTCTTTCCTTTTAGGCTTCATTGCTGCAGATATCAAAGGGACGGGGTCCTGGACACAACTGTACCTAATCACAGATTATCATGAAAACGGTTCCCTCTATGATTACCTGAAGTCCACCACCCTAGATACTAAGTCGATGTTGAAGTTAGCCTATTCCTCAGTCAGTGGCCTGTGTCACTTACACACTGAAATCTTTAGTACTCAAGGCAAACCAGCAATTGCCCATCGAGATCTGAAAAGTAAGAACATCCTCGTGAAGAAAAATGGAACTTGCTGTATAGCTGACCTGGGCTTGGCTGTTAAGTTTATTAGGTTAGTATCAAGGTAAACAAATATACTTTTTATGGTTCTTTTCTATCATTTTTTATAGATGATACATTTTGTCTCTCAGGGCTTCTAGGATATTTAGTGGAGGAGGAATGTTGCTAACTTTGACTTTTCCTGGAGCGGAAAAAGAAGAAACATCTTCTTTGCAACAAATAAACAGTGTTTGGGTCAGTTCTATTGTTTCTAAGCTTATCAGTGACCTGACTTCAAGACATTGTTCACATAGGTTTGAGCTGTCATGAATCTGTTAAGAAAAGAAGTTGCTAATGCCTGGGATTGTGTGCTCAGAATTCTGCATAACATTTGTTAGGTAGGAAGAGGTTTCAGGAAAGAGCTACAATTATGTAGTGATAAAGGCATTTTTTATGTGTTATAAGAAAGATAACTTGCAGAGGTATTCTATGAGAAATGTTAGAAATGAATAAGCAACACAGTGCCAGTATTCAGCACTGCAGCTTCTGCAGGATGGGCAAGAAGAATGCCCATAGCTGGGGTTCTGGTTTGCTTACCTTTGTTATATTCATGGCAGCTCCTTTATCTTGTAGGATTTAATTAGAAAGATCATTCTTCTGCTTTGAAAACAAAACGAAATGAGTTTGCAAACTACAAGAAAAGAGGGATCATCTTATACCTGCTTTTTAAAAATTCAATTTAGGCCCAGATTTTATTAAATTATTGGACCTTATTATGGATTTTTTCCCCCAAAGAGACTCTGTAGACTATGGAGAAGGACATAAAGGAAAAGCCAAGACAAAGAATAAAACTGACGAGAAAGGACTAAGGGATTGGTACTTTCACCCAGAAGTAAAGATGGAGAGGTGATAAAATGATAAATCCTAAATATATAAAGGTCTTCACCAACTGGGGAAGGTAGAGGGTAGCAAATTGAAGTCCTTGGTCTTTAAAAACAAAGCAGGAGGAAATGCTTTGGACTGTAGATTCAAGTTAGAAATATGAGCTCCTGCTAATAAAGATGATTTGAATCTTCTCTCTCTTCTGAATTCTTTTTTCTGACCTACACCCTTTTTTAAGTCTCATCTACCACAGGGAACTTTCCATGATGCTTCTTAAATTGCCAGCGTTTCTCCTTCCCTCCCTGTGAAATTTCTCAAGAGTTCTAAAGAGTAATTTGCTTTCACAGTCCAGTAGTTCACGGTATTTGCAGTTTGGCTGCTGCTCTGTCTCTTCTGAAGCTCCTTTACTGAAGGACAGCATGGATTTTGTCACCAGAAGCCTTTTTTCCCATCGGCCCACCTCCCCTGTGCCCACTTTTCTTGCTCCTGTGTTCCTAGTGTGTTTATTCCAGGTTCTCCTCCTTTCTTTCTGTGGGTTCTGCTCTCTTTTTCTTAAGCATTTTTCCACTTCTCAATATCATGCTGCACATGCTTTCTCTCCCCATTTCCCAGTTTTGGTGGATCCATTCTAAAGTGTGAGGCTTGTTCCCTTTGTTCCCTAAGATTGCTCAGTTGAATGAATTCTGTCTCCATGATATTCCCACTGGAACTGGGCCAGTTGGGGGCCTCCTACTATTTTTCTAGATTCTGGAGTAAAGCATTTTGTAGTTATTTCCTCTTCCCAATTTGTCTTTTACATACTGCTGCCAGATATACTTTCTTGAAGCATAATTTTGGGCATCATCGTAATTTCATCATTTGCTCTGGCTTTGGGTTAAAATGTAATTTCTCTCACACCTCTGAGTGTTTTTAATACGCTTTTATCTTTATCTGAATACCCCATATCCTCTCCTTTATTTTAGTAGCTACTACTTCATAATTTTATCCTTTAGAACCCCTATTATCATTCCCTTACAAGCCTGGCTTTCAGTGAGTTTCTGTTGTATGGTCATCAGTGACTGCTTTTCTGTCATTGTCACTGGAGACGAAGTTCCATGAAGGTAGATACCGTGTTTTTCTTAAATTTACATCTCTAGTCTTTCCTTGGTGCTCATTATATAGGGGTTGCTTCAAAATTTTGTATAAAGCTTAAATGAATGATTCCATATGGACTATGGGATGAAGGGAAAAAGCATTTTTTTTTCCTCTTATCTCCAGGGATTTTTCACATGCTGAATTAAATATACCTTTCTATTTTTATGTCCAATTTATATGGACATAAAACTCTCCAATTTATATGCTTTATTTTGCAAGGCTGAACTTATTTGTGTGTTTTCCATGTATACTCCATGTTTGCTACTGGTTTGCTTTTGGCTAGACAGCATATGGCACTCCAGTACTCTTGCCTGGAAAATCCCATGGACAGGGGAGCCTGGTGGGCTGCCATCTCAGGGGTCGCACAGAGTCAGACACGACTGAAACGACTTAGCAGCAGCAGCAGCAGACAACATATAGCTTGGAATGCCCTTGCGTCTCCATGTTACTTAATCCAGTCTCAGAGTTACCTCTAAGTCACTTTACTCATCCCCCAGGTAGGAAGGATGACATCATCTCTTCTACTCCCGTGATAATTTTCTGACCCTTGCCTGCCTGACCCTGTAATTATTTTAGTGCATGCCTCATCTTACCCTCCTCTTCACTGGGCATCTTGAGAGTCCATGTCGTTATGTGATGTTTCTCATTTGACATGACATAGTGAGTTACCCATTAGAGATATTATTTTGAATCAGTACTTGTTGGCAGTATCAAAGTAATTAAGAACTCATTGTCTTAATAGACCTTTAAAAAAAAAAAAACAGGAAAATGAGTATCTATTATATTTCTGAAACTTAGTTCTGCTTAATGGGAATGAACTAAATGAACTCTCAAATTTCATACAAACCCAGATATAAGCAGTGGAAGGAAATACATTAAGGGATAATTCAGAGATTTATTTGGCATATATTGACTGTTTAATGGAGAGAGGAAGGATATGAGGATACTAGCTCAGATGAACAACTTCAATAGCTATCGCAAAGACCTCATATGGCTAACTAGCAGCTGTGGGATCATTTGCCACCCTGGGCCTCAGTTTCCTTTATATTAAATGGATGTTGAATTTGGTAATTGGAAGTCCTTTTCATGTTTTTATTTCATATGTTTCAGAGGAACTTTGGTCTTCTCAATTTTTGAGCCTCACTTTTAAACCTTGCTGTACACAGTTCTTTGGTTTTCACTCTGCCCGACTTTCCTGTTGCGGGGGAGTATGAAGCATATGTGCACAGATATTTACAGCATTGTACTACAAGTGGGGTCAAAGCTAACTCAGTGTTGAGTTCTCAAACTTCACATGTGAACTTCCTGTGAGAACTTAATCTTTGCTGTGGTCTCTGTGTGCTAAGTGTTCTCTCAGGCTTTTAAATCATTTTGGGGAGGTTTCCAGTGATGTTTGGAGAAGGAAATGGTAACCCACTCCAGTATTCTTGCCTGGAGAATCCCGTGGACAGAGGAGCCTGGTGGGCTGCTGTCCATGGGGTCTCACGGAGTCAGACATGACTGAAGCGACTTTGCATGCATGCATTGGAGAAGGAAATGGCAACCCACTCCAGTATTCTTACCTGGAGAATCCCAGGGACAGAGGAGCCTGGTGGGCTGCCATCTATGGGGTCGCACAGAGTCGGACGTGACTTAGCCGCAGCAGCAGCCAGTGATGTTCACAGAGGGTGGACAATGCGTTAGAGGTTTCCTGCTCACTTAACTTCTTTATGCTGTATTGTTTTCTTCGTGCACACTCTTGAAAATGATGTAAGTGCTGATGCATCTCATCAGCCGAAGGGAGATGGAATCCGGTGATGCCACGAGAGACACTCCCATTAACCTTAATCTCTCGGGATAAGAAAACAGTGAAACGTGGAATCTCATGAAGGAACTTACAGAGCTTTCCACCCTGCCCTCTGGAGGATCACACAGCCCCTCTGGTACTTCAAGGACAGAATGATATGTTTTCTTAGTGAGGGAGTAAGTCCTGCCTGGCTTATGGCCTTTTAGGTATTAAATTTTATATAGAAAGCCTACAGTGAAGACTGGGCTGTAACACACATCTCCAGATTGATGCCTGCCCATTTGTCCAAGTGCAGAGGAGATGGAGAGTCTGGCCCAGAAGGTTCTCAGTGTTCTTTGTCTCTCAGTGACATACACACCACTGCTTCTGGTGTGTATACTTAGTGGTTTTCGAAAAAAGGGACATGGTTAAGTCACAGACCAAGCATGAGTGGCAGCACGCCCAAGCAGGGTTTCTGCAGCCTCATCCACCTTCTTGAAGAGTTTCCATGTCAAGCTTCTCTTTCTAAGAAACCCTGAGATGTCTCAGGGTTTACTCATAGGAGCAGTGAATTCTGTTGGTGCTGCAGAAAACCCTTCTCGTTGGTTAACATCTGCCTAGGCAGAGCTCAGTTCAGCAAGTCAGTTCAATAGCTATTTGCAAGATACAATAGGAGAGATGAAGGATGTGCATAGTCCCTTCTTCTATGAGAATATTTCCTGCTTTGAAAGGTCATTTTTGTCTTTCTAACAAGTGATTCAGTATTCTCTGCTGTGGTTCATGTGTGGTTAGTTTCTTGCAAGAAATGTGTGGTAACATTCCTTGAAAGAATCTCTGCTTATGGATTCATAATTAGAAGCTTAATTAATATGAAAAAAATTAAGGTTAAGATAGATATTATACTTTTAAATACCTGCTTTATTCCCTGCCATCAAAATAAAATTCTTTCTGTCCTTTTTCCAGTGCATGAGACCCAAGAGTTTAAGGCACACCCTGCTCCACTGAGTTGGAAGGGTGCTCAGGTTCATTCTCTGGTCTCTTAGGATCCTGGAAGGAGGCCCCACTTCCAGCCTTTCTGCATCCACAAGGACTCTTTGATTCTTTTCCTCAGTTCTACCAACACCTGCAGTCTACACGCCGCTGTAGACACCAATATTGGGCCACTGCAGGCAGCTGCCTGGGCACAGGCAGTAAGAGGCTGCCCGGTTTGTAGACAACATAACCCATTAAAATGATCTCCATGTGCGGAAGTTCTAAACAGTGTCAGTGATAAGATGCCCTCTCCCAGGAGAGGGCCTCACCTCTACCATCCTCTCCTTAGTACATATAGCCTTCTTGCACCTTCAGAGAGAAAAGTCTTGGTCTTGTATCTTTTTCTTCTTCTGTCTGTCTGTTTGCGTTTTCCCCACCCCGCCTCTCTCCGACACACACACACACATACACACCCTAAGTCATCTTTGCTTTCCTCCCCAACCTGGAGTAGTTTCCTTGAAATCTCTCACTTGCTTTGTGGCCCCAAGTAAGAGGTGCTGCATCCATCTCTTCTTGCCAAACTCTTCTCTTGGCCCTCCCATCCTCCACAGAAAAGGAAAGCAGGGGATGGTGAGGCCACCTGCCCTCGTCTGCTTCTTTCTCTCTCCTGGGGCCTTTCCTTCAGGTACTCATACCTGTCCTTAAAGATCTGCATCTCGTCCTAACGCTGGGCCTGGGGAAGAACCCCTCTGATTGTACTTCCTGTCCCTTCTGCTTTCTTTGCTTTTGCTGCCCCAGTGCTAAATCGCTTTAATTTCTCTTTGTGACCTTGAAGAGGAATACAAGTTCCATTTTTCTCTCCCCTTATTTGGAAACAGCTAAGATGATGTGACTGAATACCTGGGAGAGAAATGTAGTTTAATTACTTTCAACTAGGAAAACCCTCCTGAGGCAAAAGGGACAGAGCCGGATGTTTTGGAGAAACTAATACTTTATAATGTTGGATGGAAATTACTTATAATAAGTATGTTTGTTCTTTAACATATAGTGCTGAAGGCTTTTGCCATTGGGTTGATAGTCCTGTACAAAATTAATTTGCTGAACAAAATGCAATTTATCTTTCTACATGGCTGCAATGTTTCATTTTATGGCCTATGTATAATAGAGATTTTTAAGTTTTTCTTTAAATCATACATAGAAAAGTTTACTATTAAAAAACCTTTTCCTTCTTTCATTTAAAGTGTATTCCCTACTGCCATGTGCAAGACACGTGGTGAATGGAGACGGAGTGGAGACCTGCTCTTTA
Organism: Bos taurus; assembly: GCF_002263795.3. Lineage (NCBI taxonomy): Eukaryota > Metazoa > Chordata > Mammalia > Artiodactyla > Bovidae > Bos > Bos taurus. The sequence continues at coordinate 29,384,244 of NC_037333.1, read as the reverse complement.
GGGACAAACCCAATGATTATGATGTCATTCAGGGCTCAGAGGAGTTTACAGTCTTTGGTTGGAAGATGAATATTCATTGAGATGCCACAAAGGAGAATATTTATTCAGGTTCTTCTAGGGGAAGATATTTATTCAGCTCTCCCGGGGGAGATAGTTATTCCAGCGCTGGTGGGAGGGCACTTAGGATGGAGAGCGCAGGGTGGGAGAGGGACAGTAGTGGCTAGGGTACTATGTAAGTAAGGAGATGGTTTTGGAGCATCTGATGGACAAGCAAAGTCCTCGACCGAGTGTTTTTTCCATGTTTGAGGGAATGAGAGTCTAGAGAACTATAAATAGTCTGGCCATCACAAACCCTAAATCTGTTATCCTCCAGTACCAATTAGTTTTTAGTTTTCCCATAGATGTCTCCATGCCACGCATTCTGTTAGCCCTTCTTGACCTCCCAAATCCAACTAAAAGATTAAGGACTAAGTATAAGAATGGAAAAGAATTATCTAAAATCGTTACCAACTGAGGTTATGAGAGTATGCCTTTGGCCTAAATGTACTCCTGTGGGGCCCATGTTCTTGGTTTTCTTTCCCAGAACATGTTCTGGCAGATGATTTAAGCCGTTCGCCGTCTTCTTTCCATCTGCAAACCCCCATGCTCATTTCTCTGCACAGAACCCAGAATCCTCTGTCCAACCCAGCACTGGTTTCCCCCAGTGGTTCAAGGTCATAAACTATAACACACACAGGTTACACAATAATGAAGAACCCGCTGTGTGTTCACATGAGAGGTGTCAGTGGGTAGAAGAGGAGGAGAGAAATTGCTTTATAATTGAAGGGGGAGCCTCTGTAGCATCTTTGACATCTGTTATTTTCCCACATTATCATTCAGCCTCTTCTCTTTTGTGTTCCTTACTATGTACTCTTTAGGTACACGGGTGACCTTTTTCTATTATGTCCTGCTGATAAATACTGTGATTCATATTTTATACTCTTTCTAGCCTTAGAAAAAAGCCTAGAGCACTGAGACCTACATTTGCTGATGGAAAGGAGTATGAACTCTTTTTTTTTTTTTTCATTTAAAAAAATTTCCTTTAACTGTTATTTTAGGAAAATGGGCTCCTTCAGAGTTGTTGCTTTTAAAAGATCTCGAGGGGCCTAATGAGTATCCTAGTGACACATCTGGTGAAATAGCTTTAGCTAAAGAATTTTAGATGGAAGCGAATTTTAAATGGTAGTAAGAATGAAGCTTTATAAGTTTTAGTAAATGTTAACAGTTTTGCGATCTACAGCGGGATAACTGCCACCCTTCAGATTTTCCCAATGACACTGTGTTTTATGTTTTTGAAGATAGAGATTGAGGCAGTAAGATCCGACCCCAAGCTGTTTTTTTTCTTCCCCCAAAGCCACTGTGCGGTGGTGGTTGCCCAGTCGCTCAGTCCTGTCCACCTCTTTGCTGCCTCGTGGACTGAAGCACACGAGGATCCCCTCCATTATCTCCCAGAGTTTGCTCAGACTCATGTCTACTGAGTCAGTGATGCCATCCAACCATCTCATCCTCTGCCACCACCTTCTCCTTTGGCCTTCAGTCTTTCCCAGCTTCAGGGTCTTTTCCGTTAAGTCTTCCCTTTGCATCAGGTGGCCAGAGTATTGGAGCTTCGGCATCAATCCTTCCAATGAATATTCAGGGTTGATTTCCTTTAGGCTTGACTGGTTTGATCTCCTTGCAGTCCAAGGGACTCTCAAGAGTCTTCTTCTGAAACACAATTTGAAAGCATCAGTTTTTTGGTGCTTAGCCTTCTTTATGGCCTACCTCTCACATCTATCCATGACTACTCGAAAAACCATAGCTTTGACTTTACAGACCTTTGTTGGCAAAATGATGTCTCTGCTTTTTAATATGCTGTCTAGGTTTATCATAGCCCTTCTTCCAAGGAGCAAGCATCTTTTAATTTCATGGCTGCAGTCACCCTATGCAGTGATTTTGGAGCCCAGGAAAATAAAATCTGTCACTGCTTCCATTGTTCCTCTTCTGTTTGCCTTGAAATGATGGGACTGGATGCTATGATCTTAGTTTTTTGAATGTTGAGTTTCAAGCCAGCTTTTTCAGTCTCCTCTCTCACCCTCATCAAGAGGCTTTTTATTTCCTTTTCACTTTCTGCCATTAGAATGGTATCATCTGCATATCTCAGGTTGCTGATATTTCTCCCAGCAATCTTGATTCCAGCTTGTGCTTTGCTAAATTTGCTGTTGTCTGTGATGCAGTATGATGAACAGTGTGGTATTTGATATATGCAGCTGTTTTCTGCATTGAGGAAAAAGAACAAACATATCAGTGGTTGAGAGTGAGTGGAGTCTGATGAAAAGAAAAAGAAAAACTCTTGGGAATCAAGAGAAAGGAAGGTTTATCACAGATTTTCTAGAGACTTCAGGTTAATCATGAGGTTTTTTTTTTGTTGTTGTTAATCTTTGCTGTTTTGCAGTTGATTCATCCATCAAAACAGGGGTTCATTGCTCCATATTTCCTCTAGTTTCTTTTGAGCTGTGGGACTTGTTGAACTCGTGATGCGTGCTTAGCATTGTGCTGGAAGTGATGTTACATGTCTCCTCTCATTAATTGTCAGCTTCTCACGCAATCATAGTTTGGCAGATTTGCAAAGTGGGTTCATAGCTCCGGCTCCAGCTCACTGCACTGAGACCATGGTTCCCACATGCCAGCCTGCAGATGACTGTCCTTCCATCAGGAATTTTCTCCCTGTCTATGCAGAATAATAATAATTAATAGATCATGTTGTGAAATCGTCTGGAAGCTAAAGATAATATATTCAGTTATTTTCCTTTTTATTAAAAAATACATGTTATTTGGTTTATGAAATAATAGTGCTAGTAGAAATCCTTTTTATAGGTCTCTGCTTATCAAAGTAAAACCTTTGCAAATCTTCGTTGATCCTCTCCTCCTGTCCCTTCTTACTTGTTTGTAGCTGCAAAAGCCTCCCAACACTTGGCTTAAGAAATACTGTCTCAAATAAACCAAATTCACATGTGCATCTGCCAGTTTTAAGGGCTAATATATGAAGGGATGGACGGTGATTTTGACATTGAATAGGTATTTATTCATAGCAATAATGTAGAGTTTACACTGATCTTGTAGCAGTGCTATCTTACATGTTGTAGCTTCATTCTGCTTGTCATCTTCATTGGGTTTTGACCTGGGATTATTGAACTTTTGGCAAGAAATTTTTTAGGGAAACGTTACGCCTTGAAAGGATATCCTTTCTCACCTTTCACTAAAGCACCGAATTAGGAATCCCCCGACGTGTCATTCATTGGTCCTCTTCAAAGCTGATAGCGCTTTGCCTGCCTTTCTCCTTAGTGACACGAATGAAGTTGACATACCACCCAACACTCGAGTTGGTACCAAGCGCTACATGCCTCCAGAAGTGCTGGATGAGAGCTTGAACAGAAACCACTTTCAGTCTTACATCATGGCCGACATGTACAGCTTTGGACTCATCCTTTGGGAGGTCGCTAGGAGATGTGTATCAGGAGGTAAGTGACAGTGATACTCCTGGAGCTGCTGCAAATCCTTTCTCTCTGGTCAGAAATCAGAGTTATTGCATTGTTTACTAAATCAGATTTGATTTGATTTTCTCCTGTATTTCTGTTGATGCAATCACAGTCCTCCCAAACCATGGGATTTAACATCTTAGAACGGTCTTCGCCACCTTCCCTCCGCCTGCTACTACTGCTGAGTCTCTTTCAGGCACACTGCCAGCTTCCTCTGGCCTTTTCAGAGCTCACCCCCTTCTACCATGTATATTGTCTCCTTTCTCGCCTGAGCTTTTCCTCCAGCAGGTACTCCATCAAGTCAAACCCCCTTTCCTACCCCTTCCAGCTTCTGGCCTCACCCCGAACATCAATGGCCCCTTCCCTGTGGCTTCCTCTGTACAGATGAAGGGAGACACATCAATGTGGGGGGACACCCCTTGTTTAAGCCCCTAATTCTTGAATTTCTATGATACGTCCTCATAAACGAGCTTGAAAGCATCAGTTTGTATCAAAAGGAAATTAAAGCATAAGAGTGTCATTATTGTTCATGATAACTTTTCTGTAAACATAAGGATTCCTTAGTAAAACTAAGAAAAGATTTTTTTAAATATTCAGAGGTAATACTTTTGTAGTGTTTCGTTTATTGCTGCATAATTTGCTCTCGGCAGATTTGAACATCTTTTAGGTGAGGAGCTGAGCTGCAGGCTTTTCCGTATCAAGTGCCCTGTTTATGCCTCTACTTTTGGTTGTGCTGGTTCAGAAAGTAACATTGCTGCCTTTCCTCAGGCTGGCTGGTTCCTCACTTTCTCAAAAATTTGAGCTTATCCAGGGATCTGATAGAGCAGCAGGCGCTTAACTAGTATAGGGATTTTTTTCTTGGACCTGCCATTTATTTGTGAACCTTTGATGCGTTACTAAATTTTTCTTTGTTTCTGTTTCCTTATTGTCAGAAGGACGTGAATGACTGTATCTACCTCAGATGGTTGTTGTGAGGTTTCAATGATTGTAAAAAAGAATTAAAACTGCCTGGCGTATAAAGAGCACTCAGTACACGTTAGCTATTATTTTTACTTTTCATTTTGGTTGGTAGAGACTTAACTTACGTTTAGAGTCATATTTAAATACGAAGGAGAAACAACAGATCAACAGGTATTCATACTTTCATAGAAAGATCATCTTCAATGATGCCTTCTAATCACTCTGGGAACTCTGTGCCTCATGTAAGCAGTTAAAAATAGAAAACTTTCCCTCTGAAATAAGAGACGTCTTTAGGTCAAAAGGAAAGCGAATGCAGGACAAGTTTCCTAAACAGATATTTTATAAATCTCCTTTTGTAATTATGATTTCATGCTTTATTAAGAGTAAACGAGTCTGTTTTTGAATAATATGCTTACACTTATTTTTTTATTAAGATAGGTTTACAGAAGTTAAAGGAGTAGTAGAGTGTAGATTACTTTTCTAATTATGTTTTCTTGAACATCTAAAAGTGAATAGGGCTACAAGAAGCCTTTATTTGAAAGCTTGTGTGCAGGAATACAGGAGCCAGGATTCTCTACTTAGGAAACAAGCCAACCTTATGTAGACAGCAGAGTATTAGTTGCTTTTCTAGGGCTGTCTTTGCCTGTGGGGGTTAGAGAGGTACTAACATGTTCCCTTATCTCCATATGAGATTGATGTATATTTGTCAGAAAGACCCGGCTCTGTCTAAGACCAACTGTATGGCATCGGGCAAGTTACTTAATCTTTCAAAATCAGCTTTACTCATCTGTATAGTGCTATCTTATAAACATAGTTTTGAGAATCTAATAAGATAAATTATAACATATACTATTCATGCCTGCAGATCATAGACTCTCAGCAGATGAGTTTCTTTGCTCTTCCAGAGGAGACAAGCACAGAGATTCTGTTCTCTAACATTCTCCTTTGTGAGGATATTGGAAATTTGGGGTTTATCTTTCTAGTCTGGATACTTTTGGGTGAAGCAGACATATCCAGGTATAGGCCTTTCAGACTTTGGGAGAAAAGAGAAATTTTTGAAGTTTCAGACACAAAGGCAGCAGTTGTGGAAAATTTTGATAATGCTATTGCGTGATAAGGAGAGAGGAGTAAGGCCTAGAGCGCAAAGACAGACTCCTGTGAATTGATAATTTTGTGTGGTTGGCTCTGTGTCTGTGGTGGCCTGTACACCCACCCCACCACCATGCATCCGTCCAGCCAGGTAAGGCACCAGCATTAGGCACCAAGGAAAATCTGAGCTGAATGAGATCAACAGCATCCTCGCTTAAGATTTCCAGAACCATCATTTTGAGGATTAGGAAGGGAGGAAGAATGGGAATGAAATGAGCATCTCCTGTCCAGGAGACCTTTGCTTTCATTGTCTTATGTGGAGATGACACACAGCAGAAGGAATTAGTAATGTAGATAGTACATATATTTTTGATCTATAATCTCAGCAGGGGACAGAATAAATGGTGAGTTGGAGTGATCTGAGAAAACTTTTGAACCTTCTGGTCCTTCATGATTATAAATGGGTTTGAATTTACAAGAAAGGACATAATAAAGTGTTAGTCACTCAGTTGTGTCCAGCTCTACGACCCGCATGGACTATAGCCCACCAGGCTCCTCTGTTCATGGGATTTTCCAGGCCAGAATACTGGAGTGGGCTGCCATGCCCTTCTCCAGGGGATCTTCCCAACCCAGGGATCAAACCCATGTCTCTTATGTCTCCTGCATTGGGAGGCAGATTCTTTACCACTAGCACCACCTGGAATATAGTATTCTAAATTTTCAGTATGTAAGAATACATTCTGATGATTAAGCAGAAAGAAAGTGTACATCTGACATTATGTTATGCAGCCATGAAATTAAAAGATGCTTGCTCCTTGGAAGGAAAGTTATGCCCAACCTAGATAGCATATTGAAAAGCAGAGATATTACTTTGCCAACAAAGGTCCGTCTAGTCAAGGCTATGGTTTTTCCTGTGGTCATGTATGGATGTGAGAGTTGGACTGTGAAGAAGGCTGAGTGCCGAAGAATTGATGCTTTTGAACTGTGCTGTTGGAGAAGACTCTTGAGAGTCCCTTGGACTGCAAGGAGATCCAACCAGTCCATTCTGAAGGAGATCAGCCCTGGGATTTCTTTGGAGGGAATGATGCTGAAGCTGAAACTCCAGTACTTTGGCCACCTCATGCAAAGAGCTGACTCATTGGAAAAGACTCTGATGCTGGGAGGGATTGGGGGCAGGAGGAGAAGGGGACGCCAGAGGATGAGATGGCTGGATGGCATCACCGACTCGATGGACTTGAGTCTGAGTGAACTTGGGGAGTTTGTGATGGACAGGGAGGCCTGGCGTGCTGCGATTCCTGGGGTCACAAAGAGTTGGACACGACTGAATGACTAAACTGAACTGAACTGAGGATACACTGCCAAATTTATTATGAGATTCATAATCTCATATTGCAGTAATAGAAATAGTTACATATTGTACAGAATGAGTTTGGGGTGTGTCTGCCAAATTTGCACAAGATTTATATAGATTTTTAAAATTTTGGCACAGAGTACAAGAGCAATTATAAAATCAGAAGTAAATTTGAGATGTTTGTTTACTTAGCTTTTAGAAGTTAGGAAAAAAGGCTTGAAGGTGTATAATAATTTTTCCATGTGCTTTTTATTCATTTTTTGAATATTGTGTCATTTGGGCCCATTTTTTTCAAGGTTGGTGGGTTTTTGTCGCATTTTTTTTTTTTTTTTTTGCTGTTTTTCAACCTGAACTTGTCTTTGGTGCTGATAGAAATTTCCTCTGAGAACAGTTTGTTTGTTAGACTTTTATTTCCTCTTCACAGAAAATAATAACCTTATCAAGATCATATTTTCAGGTATAGTGGAAGAATATCAGCTCCCCTATCATGACCTGGTGCCCAGTGACCCCTCTTATGAGGACATGAGAGAGATCGTGTGTATCAAGAAGCTGCGGCCCTCCTTCCCCAACCGGTGGAGCAGCGACGAGGTGAGGTTGGAGGTCTTTTCTCCTTTTGCCAAAATTCCAAATACTTATTGCAGGAATTCGTTTTCTCTGTTGGGACGATAATGGTGTGTCATTGCAGGAATTTATTTGGATATAAGTGCAGTATGTTACATTATCTGTTCCTTTCTCCTGTTTGATTTTGCTGCTTCCAAAATACATTGAGTGGGTCAGTATTTAGCCGACATAACTGATAACATGATTTAATTTACTGGTGATGTCCTGACACTTGCATAGAGGCTGTTACTTCTCCGAATGTGCGTGTGTAAAATATCATGAATTTTCTCCATGACAGACTCACATACAGCATTCTCTCATTTAATGAGAGAAGAGGTAGGCGTCTGAAGAACTGAGTTTTCTGTACACCGAAGTGGTACAGGGTGACCTAGGTGAGATGCCTGACTGTGCTGTGGGTCTTCCTTAATAAGGATGACGTGATGCTGTAGGAACAAACCCACGCTCAGTCGGGCTCTGAGTGCGTCCTGGTGAAACCTACACAGCAGGTCTGAGAGGAGCTGCCGGAAGCAGGAAGTGAGCCGGCCAGTCTTGCCTCTCCTGCCCCCTCTGCGCCTTGCTCACCCCTTCTCCATCCACCCTGGAAAACTCTGGACCCCTCAGACCTGGAGTGTCTGGCAGCACTTGGGGGAGTGCCACATTCTGAGAGGAGTTTGAAGCATCCCTTAAGAAAAAAAAAAAAAAAAAAAAAACAGTATCCAAGCCAGTGCAGACAAATGGACAGAACACTGTTTATAAACTAATTCTTCAGTGTTAATTGCATTTAAAAATAACTTTTGGTTCTTTGGTTTTGTGGCCAGTTACTGAAATGCTAAATAATACATATGTTTCCCAGTGAGCTGTGCAGAAAGCTTTATAAGATGCTGGAGATTATATTATTTTGAAGGTGATTATGGGCATTGATATTGCTGAGTCCCTTCACTGAGGATTTCTAATGAAACGAAATGGTGCTTTTCAACAGGAAGGCCAATAATTGACATGCCACAGGAGAACGCAGGAGAAACTTGTAGTGAGGCTGTGCACAGGTCATTAATCTTGTTAAATGGTATAGTGTGATGCTGTTATTGTAGCGGACAGCTATGATTGAGGAATAACCATGTTTGTTTGACTAGTATGGAATTAGATAAAAGATTTAAGTTCATCGAGTGTTAGAGACAGTCTGGGAGTGTGCAGCGGAATATAGGCTCCCTGGGTATTTCTGTATTTGTTTAATCTGACTTCAAAGACACTCTTCTACAATCAGCAAAGCCACCTGCTTGCTCCTATCACAAGGAAGACATGAAAATTTGTTTTAGTCCTTTAAGATTTGCATGAGAAAGGTATTTTTATGGAATTTTATGCCTACATGCTTTTAAGACTGTCTTTTAAAAGTACATTCAGATTTCAGAAACCCAGAACTAAAAGCCAGTATCGAGTGCCAGCCTTACAGATCATACGTTTCTCTCGTGTAAGTCCAGTTTTCCTTTTCCTTCCTGCAGTGTCTCAGGCAGATGGGGAAACTCATGACGGAATGCTGGGCTCACAATCCTGCCTCAAGACTGACAGCCCTACGGGTTAAGAAGACACTGGCCAAAATGTCAGAGTCCCAGGACATTAAGCTCTGAGGCAGGAGTAAGTGTCTCTGGACAAAGCCAGCAGATATTCTTCTGTTTGTGGGCAGAGCAAAAGATGTTCCAGAAGCATCCACAGTACCAGCCTCGCACATCCTCCTGCTCCCCAGAGGGTGTATTCTTACCTCTCAGGGAGCAGCCTGGACAAACAGAAGTTTCCAGAAGCACGGATTCCTCGTGTCTGTCTGTAGGAGGGAGAAACTGCCTGGGTAATTTGTTCAAGATATGATGCATGTTGCTTTCTAAGAAAGCCCAGTATTTTGGGATTGCCTTTTTTTTTCCTCAAAAGATAATTTTGCCAAAATAAAACAAAAATGTAAATGTTTCAAGGTATATACTATTTTAGTTTAAAGAATAACAACTAAAGTTCTTCCCAGAAACTCTGCTGGAAGGTAAATTAAAATATGTGTTTCCATTGGTAAAATGTTGTTGCACTCTACCAACCAAAAGACAATCGTTGAAGCCAGAGAACCGAATGGAACTCATCTTAAAAGCCCCGACGTGCCCCTGCCTCCTCAGACCACTCTGGCCAGCCCTGCACTGGGGCAGCCGCAGCAATGTGAACGCACCTGGGTGCCAGCACCGCCTGTGTGGGACCACCTCTGGGGATTCCCACCCGTGACCTCCTGCAGCTTCAGAGGATGTGGGACAAATGAAGGTTTTGCGTGACTCTACTAGAAGTAAATGTTAACACTGTTCTTCAGAACCACTTTGTATTTCTGATTCTGTTAGGGTTTTTCTTTCATTAAACACAAAGCTTTTGTGTGTAGGACGTTGAACCCCTGCATGCTTTTGATCTCTCAAATGAAAGGATCAATATTAAGTGGCTGTCAGTTGTGTCGAAGACAAGGCGCTTTAAAATAGAGATACTTTGCTCTTGTGCTCTAAGAAGATGGTGTCAGAAAGGTAGGCGGTGAGGATGGAGGTGCACGTGGCTTATGTCTTAGGTGTGCAGAAGAGACCTCCTCGGGCGCAGGGGGAAAGGTGTGCATGACTTACTGTGTACGAAGAGGGTTTCTTTGAGTTATTATCTGCCTTTTCTCTGTCTGAGTTTAGAGGACAGGAAACTTACATCAGGTTAATTGAACTAATTTTAATTAGATAAATATAACCTCCAAATGGAACAGCAGAGGAATGCTAGTGGAGACCACAAGATATTATGGCTGTCGTGACTGAGTCTAGAATAGATACAGATGGAGGATGTAAGTCTTAGGTGATAGCATCACAGGAGTGCTGACTCAGTTTATTTTTATTTTCATGATGTTCAACTCACTTTTTAATTTATTATTGTTTTCTTCTCCGTGGCACTTGTGCAGAACATCTCTCCAGCTATTCAGTTATGTAGGCATAAAAACTTTGGAGCAGCAGGAGTCAAATCATTGACAGGGCTAGTATTCCTTAACAACAGGAGCATAATAAAGGGTACAATTGTACACATCCCTCTGAACCTTATTCATTTGCTTCCCGACTGTGGTTTTTTTTTTGCTTCTTAGAATTCTGTTGTGTTTAGCAAAGAATTGGGAAGCCCCTCCTCTTTGCCCTTAAACACCCCAGGCCCCCCCCCCCACCCCCGCCCGCCAAAACAGCAATTCTATTCTTCCCAGAATACTCCAGGGGGCAGTGTTTTATAACGCATTTTCATTTCCCCACTTGGTGGCTGAAGGATGGAGAGTTTTTGGAAATGTGACAGCTGCATGAAAAATGAGAAAATATTTTCCTGACTTCTGAAGTGAGCTTGCAGCTGGTGACTGGTTCCTCCAGAAAACCTCCGAAGGCAGAGACTGACTGTGAGCTGTGCTTACCGTCTGGGGGAAGCAGTGTTCTGTATTCAGCATTCACTCCCCAATGCTTCATAACCACAGCTCCTTTGTAACAATATTTGCTTAATCCTTGAATATGAAAAAAAAAAGTTTCTGCTTTTTCAAAGATTAAAAACAGTTGGTTCCAAATATGATTAGAATGCTGCTTTTACTGATATTAAGATAACCTGAATAATAGTGTAAATGTTCCCTTTTCTTAGGTCAAATATTCTTTGTGATTGCTTAGAAGGGAGTATGTGGCTAAAGCTAAGTGTAATAATCATCTGAGCCTAGGAGAGAAACTTCAGTGCCTCTAATCAGACCATCTGCAAAACAAATAAGTACACATTTATGTCAGTTAAGTGGGGGCATGTTTGTGTTTCTTGATTTTCCCTAAATTTAGGTGATGTTTGGGCTTAGTGCTTAGGTAACAATGTGGTTTTGTTTTTCATAAGTTCTTATACATGGATAACTTCAAATCAGAATATACTGTGGAGAGGTGATGATTTGAAGGTAAGCTAGATTTCTAGGGATGTGTTGGTTCCTGTGAAAAATGGAAAGAAATTAAGATAGTGTCCAAATTTCTTTCATATAATTTGTTTGGTTGCTTTAGAAAAATGGATAGCTTACTCTCTAATTCCCAACCTGGTATACTCACTGTGGACATTTAAAAATTATTCCTGGTATACTTAAAAAGACATGTTAATTACTATTGTGTTTTAATGATATAAGAATTTATTTATGAATAGATTTTTTTTCCTGTCTTACCAAAATCCACCTCACTTAGGAAATATTAAATTGTTCTTAAAGAGACTACCTACTCACTTCCAAATAATTAATTTTGATTTTTACATTTCTGGTAGCTCAGAAGTGAATTTTATTTTTTTGTTTTGTCTCTCAATAGAATAGTGGGGACCTGGAAATACTGTAGATGATTGCTTACTTTCAGGACGATTTCAAAGACTAAAATTTTCTTCTAACCTTTTCCCTGCAAAGGAATCCTAAAATATTACTTGTTAGCTAATATAAGTTTTGTATGCTAAGATATTTGGGTTTATAGTTTATGTATGTGTGTGTATATTATATAAATATATGTATATATAAATACTATGTTCAGTTTGGAGTCTGGCACAACTCCATTATGTGGATTAGAGAGTAAAATATTATGGATGATAAAGTACTAAGTGAAACATAATATTTATTTATATAAAAGGGTGTAGATTGTTGCATCACAGGCAGCAGTGTTGTATGAACATTGTGTGTGAGGAGACAGGTCTCTGACCTCCTGAAACGCGCTGCTTGAAAGACACTAGTGACCATTCTTTTTATTCTCAAAACAAAACTTCTTATAAAATACACTAAGATTTTATTTACAGGGAATTCTTCGACACGTTTCAATTGCTGCGTAAGCAGGTAGAGCGAGGACTGAATACTGATCGACTCTCATGTTTCTAGAGTCATGCATATTCGTTAGAAGTGACAGTGTTTTGTGTTGTTGGTCTGTTCTTTGTTGGTAGGTGGAAAGGCACTGAAAGAAGTACAGTTTTTTAAACTTGAAAAATTCTATAGTTATAGCTCCTTAGAAAACTTAGTCACATAGCCGTGGAAAGGAAGGAAGGCATCAGAAGTGACTTAATTTAGCACTTATGATTCCTTTTGTAAAACAAAACAAAAATGCCATATTTTTTGGAGAAAAGTTAGACTATATAAGGGATTTTGTTGTCTGTTTCAAAAGAAGACTCATTTGTGTTCTTTTGGGGAACCAGTGCCTTACTGAATTTGTATATACTGTAATTATTCAGAACTAGGGAACAAACAATTGTATTTGTTACAAATTGTATATGGCTTTGTTTTAACATTCCCCCTAATAAAATGGTTTCATTCTCCCCTTGGAAAGAACACTCTGTTGTCCTATAGTTGTGCCTGTTCTCTGTAAAAATGTCACGTTGTAACGGGCAGGAGAGGTGGCCGTGGACAGCGACGCGGGTGAGTGTGTGCCGTGGCGGCAGGAGAGCAGGACGAGAGGTCTGATGGCTCCGATTCTGTCTGTTATTAGGAGGCACAACCATCTGTTGAGAGGGAGAGGAAAGGTAGGAACCTTGGTGATGAGGTCATAGGCAGCTGCTTACAGGCAACGCCCAGGGCCCCGTTGAGACGGAGAAGGCTGACTGTGGCTGGTGACCAGGGTGTGGCCGCTGGGCCACCAGACAACTGGCCTGTGAACCTGGGCCCCCTCGTTCTCCCCGCTCTGTCAGGGTAGCCCTGTTTTGACCTCTTGAAGACACGGCTTCTTCCCCTTGAAGACAAGAATAATATTAATCTCTACTGCACGGAGTGGTTCTGAAGATGAAATAATCCGTGCCATGCCCCCTAAGCATTTGGTGAAGCACTCGACTATTACTAAATATTAGCTATTATGACAAATTCTCTGTGCTACTCTTCTATGTATTAATAGTTTTATGGTTTTATTTTTTTCTATCAGGAACCCAGATGTAGGCCTGGAGACTGCGACAGCTGGTTTCATTTCAGGTGGGAGTTACCAGGCATATGCAGCAAGGGGCCCTGGAAAATAAGATTTATCATCAAGGGGGCAGCTGACGTGGTTCAGAGGAGGGAGGGACTAAAGAAGAGGCCGGTGACAGGTCCAGAGAAACCAGGTCAGAGGGCAGGGAACTAGGCTGGGTCGAGGTGGTGTGTTTGCACTTATGGAGAAAGAGGCTGTGTTCAGAATCAAGATTTCAAAGAGTGAGTCACAAGACCAAGGACAGGCTGAGGGTGTGCTCACAGGGGTGGATGGATTTATTCATGGACAAGATGATTGGTGATGACACATGCATGCCAAAGCCAGATTGTTGGGTCCGTCTTTGTGGATTTCGAAGCTCCCCCAGGATGGTGGTGGTCTAATGACATGAAGATTGTGAGACAGGATTCACCAGAGCCATTGGGGGATGGGGACAGAGGGTGGAGACAGAGGCTGGTGGGGCCTGATGGCCTGATGTACTACAGAGTGGGCATTCGTGCAAGGGCAGTGACCTGGCAGCAGTGCCCCAACAGTAGGAAAGAGACTCCATCCTTTCTCCTGACTGTGAAGTCCATGGAGCATGGAGCAAACAGGTTGTTGCTGTTGTTTCGGAATCAATGTCCCCCAGAGAGGAGACAGCCGTCTGCAGAGGGAGAGGGAACACGTTGAAGTGTTTGTCCATGGACTGGGAATCCTGGAGGCCAGAGTGAAAAGTTTGGTTTTGAGGTCATCCAGGGATGGCTTAGACAGTAAAGAATCTGCCTGCAGTGGAGGAGACCCAGGTTCTATCCCTGGGTTAGGAACATCCCCTGGGAAGGGAATGGCAACCCACTCCGTAGTATTCTTGCCTGGAGAATTCCGTGGATAGAGGAGCCTGATGGGCTACAGTCCATGGGGTTGCAAAGAGTCGAACGTGATTGAGCAACTTTCACTTTCTACTTTCACAGTGGAGACTGGATCCAGAGAGAGGAGACCCAGAGTCGTTGGGGCACCGGGAGCACAGGCGGGCTTGCACCTCAGTTCCCAGGGGCTCCACGGTGTGTGACTGGCTGTGCTGAGTCAGCTGCACTAATGCCAGGGGAGTTCACCCCAACATGGGGATTCAGATGGATTTCAGTCACGTGCATGGTTTTCATCATCTCAGTTTCACAGAAGCATATAGTCTGAGCCCCAGACTTCTTCCCTATAAATTGAGCCCCACCTCATGGGGCTCTGAGGAGAAACAGATGAGGTGGACATGGGAAGTCTGTGTGGCTCCACTCCAGGCACACAGCAGGTGCTCATAAATACTGCTTTTCCTCACGGACGTTAATTTTGCAGGATGTAAAGCTGGCAACGTGTGAAACTAGCCAGAGTCTGCAGTGGGGACACCCTCTCCCACCCTGTCTGCACCCCACTCCTGGATGCTGTGGGCTTTCCTGGATTCAAAGTCAGAGATGGCAAACCCCAGCTGAGGTGAACAGCATCTTCGCTTGCCTGGGCCACTTTTAAGTTGCATGCTTGGTGGTTCCTTCCCGTCCCTGCAGCAGAGCACAGGTGAGCCTGCTCTCAGGACTTTTGTTCCTATGAAGCAGTGCCTCCCCAGGTTGTGCTATTAATTGGCTGTAGGGAACTCTGGGGCTGATAGGGAACTCTGGTTCTTTTCCTGGGCCACATGCTAGAACTTTCCAGAGACACCAACCCAGAGAGGGGTTCGGGTAGCCCTCCTCCCCAGCTCGGAAAATGTATGTGCATTTTGCTGGTTGCAGTTTTCCCAACAGCAGCCCCAGCCACCAAAGCTCCAAAGCAGGGCTCGAGGGATGGTCGTGGGCTGAGCCTGTGCCACTGTATACTGTCTTTGTGAAGTGCCGTCCGTTTCATTCTTTATGGAGTTTTCACTCTTTAAATGGTGCTAACTTCTCAGCCACAGCCCCCACTTCTCCCTTCTGTTTTTACCAGGACTCTGGTTTACCCGGACTCCAGTGCCACCACTTCCTTAGCTCTGACCCACAGCTGGTTTTGTGACCGCAGTCTTGCATGGTCTTAAGTCAAAGGACAGTACTGTCAGGACAGGTCCCGTTACTCACAGGCTCTGGTGGCCAAGGCTGAGGGGCAGGAATGGGCAGGAGCCTCCCCTCTCAGAGCAGCTCCCTCACCCGGAAGAGGCTGCCTCAGAGTCCCCTGCACACTTGGAGCACCTCTCACGCTCATCACTCGGAGGGAGTGGCCTGCCGTCCTCCACAAATTGAGCAGGTCGGCCTGGTGTTTGCTCTAGCTCTGGGCATCCTCCCTTTTCATTTTGTACCTACTAATGTATCTGTTGCTTCCCAGATGGCTCAGTGGTAAAGAATCTGCCTGCAGTGCAGGAGATGCAGGAGACTGGGGCTCGATCCCTGGGTCAGGACGATCCCCTGGAGGAGGAAATGGCAACCCACTCCAGTGTTCTTGCCTGGAAAATTCCACAGACAGAGGACCCTGGCGGGGTACAGTCCATGGGGTCTCAAAGAGTTGGACACGACTGAGTGATTTAGCACACATATACAGTGTGGCTCTTTGCAGACTTTTATTTTTAAATTTTATTGAAGTATACTTGACTTTTAATGCTGTGTTAATTTCTGCTGGTAGTTTCATGTTGAATGTAGTTCCCTGTGCTATATGGTAGGATCCTGCTGTTAATCCATCCTACATACATTAGTTCGCATGTGCTAATCCCAAACTTCCAATCCATCCCTCTCGCATCCCTGCTCCCCCTTGGCAACCATGAGTCTGTTCTCCATGTGTAGAATTCATCTAAAATGGACTATATGAGGGTCTGGCCTTCGTTCACCTTCTTCCCAACTCTCCAGGGCCTCTGACCCACAGTACCCAGACCTGGTCCCTGCCGTAACTGCTCACTGATATCACCTGGGAACTTATAATAATACTCCCAAGGCCAAGTCTACACCCCAGACCTGTGAATTCAGGTTCTCTGAGGGTGAGATCCAGGCAGTCATTTTGTAAAGCTGCTCAAGTGACACCATTGTGCACAGAGGCTTGAGAAGCATTGTTCCATAGCCTCATCCTGGCCTGAGGGAGGCTGTGGTTACCGTCTGTGCAGGGTCTAAGTGCTCTTCCATGCTATTGAAGAAACACTGGGTGACTCTTCACACAGGGGAGGGCTCCGTGAAGGAATAAGTGAGGCAGCACACTCTGTTGCTTATAAATATAATTTATTACCTGTTTAAAAATTCTTTCTTGCATTTTGTACATGTTGGCTGACAGGATAGATGCAGGCAAATTTACAAACCAAAGAACTGCAGGGAAATGGAGAGAGGCAGCCAGGGCTAGCATCCCTCGCTTCCAGTGCATGGCAACTCGGATGGGACCCCAGAGAGCCCGCCTCTGCAGGGGGTTTCTAGAAAAGGAATTGCATAGAAGATACAGCAAGAGGGAACTCTGAAACAGCCAAAGAAGTGTTCCATATCTGAAAAGCTAAGGTGGTGTCATTGTGTTTGAGAAAAGAAGGATAACACAGCACAAAACCTTACTGTGCCGTTTCCGCAGTTGAACTGTCCCCCGGGACTAGCAGGTGGGTGACACGTCTCTATCGCACAGACCGCTGGGGAGTTTTCTCTGATAAACATTGGTTGTCTTCTTTAGAAAGAATGAAGAGAAGGTCATCAGTGTGTGACAGGTTAACATAAACTCAGTGAACACGTACATCACCGTGATACACAGCACACACACATACACACATGTAGGGATGCTCTTCCCTGCAACGGGGCTGAATGCATCCTGTTGGGAGGGTGAGGGTCACACTACCAAAGGGGAGGATGCAGGTCGCACCTCAGCTTGTTCTGACTGCTGTCCTCCTGCTTTTTCAAGGCCAGGAGGAGTATGTGTTAGAATTTATTCACCCTCATTTATAGGCGTCACCTAACTATAAAAGGGTGAGGTGTTTTGCGCTGGCTGTGGATTTCTTGCTCTTTTGCTCAATCAGGTTTGGTATCTGGGACATGTTTCAGGTCACAGTTCTTGGATGTTGCCTCACGACAGTGCTGACCTTCAGAGGTCAGGGTTTATCAATGCTTAGGCTGCTGATCAGCAATAATTGCCCGGGATTCACCTTCTGAACTCAGTACCGAGGGTTATTCCACCCTGGCTGGTGCCATCATCTTCAGTAGCTGCTCTGATACTGCCAAGTCCAGGAGACTTTGGAATTTAAGATTGGCACATAGGACTTAAACATATTGGCTAAAAGACCCTGAAGTGTTACAGCTTCAGCAGCTTAGACTTTTGCTGAGGCACAGTCTGAAATGGCAGGTGTGGAGGCTGATGTACACCGTAGCAGATGCTTTGTCTCGTGGGCAGCTGACCTTATCTCAGGCCACCTTCCTTTTTCCCTTCTCAGCAGCTGGTGGGTCAAGACTCCTGACACTCTGCAGAATCCCAGATCATCTCCGGACAGTTCTCTGTAGTAAGTAAAAGTCTGAAGTATATGGCTGGCTGGGAAATAGCTTCTGTATTGGTTGGTTTTGTTTGGCAGTGCATTTATGGAGTTCCTGTCTGTCTGTCCTGGCAGCACTTTCCTTGACCATGCTGAAATATAGCCAGGCGTGTATGTTATGTCTGGGTGCATGAGCCCATTAATATTCCACCTGTAGATCAATTCAGGCAGGTGACAGGGCCACTGAAAAAGCTGAGAGCCATGAACTCTTCTGAAGACAGATTTTTAGAGCAGGATTTCCAAAAATGGGGCAATCACAGGGCTGATAAGACTAAAGTATCAGGAAGTTAATTGTTGGTATGTAGAGCAAACACACCCAGTGACATATAAGGCCATCTCCCTATTTTCACAAATTGGTTTCAGGCATGAATTATGGAAATATTTATGACTCCATTGGCTTAACCTGTATAGACACAGGCTTAAATTATTAATGCTTACAATGTATTTATTCCCCTTATGTCTTATTCCATAAAAAAATCATTTGAGATGCAAAGGAACTTTTTCAAAATAATCATTACAGCCAGAGATTATACAAATAGATTTCTTAGGGTAAAGAAATAGCACTTGATTGCACAGAGGCAAAGTTCTAAGGATTTCAGCCAACATTAGCTCAGTAAAGTTTAAAAAAATACACAAAACCAAAAAGGCAAAGTGTAATCGTTGGTCCTGTGAGGCACTCAAAAGGTATAAAACAACGTTTTATTACCTTGAGATAATCAGTCATAAAAATATTTTCCTTATTGGTTCCATAAATTCTAATGCTCATTGACCATTATCATCTTTACAAATAATTGATTTTGAGGGATGGCATGATGGCATTCTGACTCACAAAAGCGCCTCTGCTCTCAAAGCAGATGGATCAAACCCAGTTTCACTTGGCTGTGTCCACAGGCATCCATCCTGTCATTGGTCTCAGACTTGGACTGGGGTCTCTGTGCAAGATTGATAACTTGTCCAGAAGTCAGCAAGACCCATAGCTCCTGTTCAACCTGAAGTCTGAAGACTAGATAAGGAAACTTTTTCTACCTATTTTATACTCTCTGGAAGGTCAGTATTTTTATGCACTTGACCTCACGTACAGACCTTGTAGTGGCAAAGGCAGTGAACCCTGAGCAGATGGTGATCAACTACTGCTTCCTGCCTCAAACATCCATGAGAGAGACAGAGGCAGATGTGGACCAGGAGCGCACTGCTGTGTTCCCAGCAGAGACACACCTCAAGATACATGAGCCAGAGCCTTGTCTGTGCCTCTCCAGAAGAAGGTAAATAAAATCTCAATTCTACTCTTGCAATGTTTAAAATATCTTGCTTACACCCCTAAAAAGTGTTACTGACTGTATAGTTTCCAGAGTGTCCTGAACTCAGTCTCCATGACTTCTTCCTAACGAATGGTTCTACTATCTGAAAGTTGGGAGATTAAAATCTACAAAATAATAGTGAAAGTATTAGTTGCTTAGTCATGTCTGACTCTTTGTGACCCCATGAACTGTAGCCCGCCTGGCTCCTCTGTCCATGGAATTCTTCAGGCAAGAATACTGGAGTGGGTAGCCATTTCCTTCTCCAGGGGATCGTCCCAACCCAGGGATTGAACCCAGGTCTCCTACATTGCAGGCAGATTCTTTACCATTTGAGCCACCAGGGTAGCCCCACAAAATAGTGGTATGTATCAGTATAAAGGGTTGGAGCTACATGTTGTCTAAATATTATCAGGGTAATTCATTTTTTCAATTATTGTCCTTTGTCATAGGTGTCTTTTATCTGCCATTTCATTCAGTTCTTTCTGATTGGGCCTATGATAGCATTAAATTACTAATACCCATTGTTGTTGTAGTTTAGTTGTTAAGTTGTGTCTGACTGTAACCGCATGGACTGCAGCCTGCCAGGCTCCTCTGTCCATGGGATTTCCCAGGCAAGAATCCTACAGTGGGTTGCCATTTCCTTCTCCTGGGGATCTTTCCAACCCAGGGATCGAACCTGCATCTCCTGCTTGGTAGGTAGATTCTTTACCACTGAGCCACCTGGGAAGCCCAAGATGGCTAATGGTTATTCAGTATACCAAAGGACATCTCACCCCAAACACTGACTTGCCTTGGAAGAGCTTACATTGCTTCCATGAAGATGGAGTTCTCCTGGGTAACTGAGGTGCGTGTCCACACTGCTGTTCATGCTGTTTATGAAAGGCTCTTGGCTGTGAGCACCTTGGTGTTACAGTTTGCTGACGCCTTGTGCCCAGTTATCAATATTCTGAATCTAACTTCTATTCCTTCCAGAGCACATTAAGGAAATGTGATTTAGTGAGAGGAAAATGAAAACAGGATGAAACATCTGCCTTTAGATCCCCAAATTCAGAAGGAAGCTAGTTTCTTCTCCTTGATTAACAACCACAACAGTTTTCACTTCATTAGATGTAGTATTTGCATATATAAAACTTATTTCCAATTGGATGCTGCTTATGTCTAGTCAAGGCTCTGGTTTTTCCTGTGGTCATGTATGGATGTGAGAGTTGGACTGTGAAGAAGGCTGAGCGCGAAGAATTGATGCTTTTGAACTGTGGTGTTGGAGAAGACTCTTGAGAGTCCCTTGAACTGCAAGGAGAACCAACCAGTCCATTCTAAAGGAGATCAGCCCTGGGATTTCTTTGGAAGGAATGATGCTAAAGCTGAAATTACGGTACTTTGGCCACCTCGTGCGAAGAGTTGACTCATTGGAAAAGACTCTGATGCTGGGAGGGATTGAGGGCAGGAGGAGAAGGGGACGACACAGGATGAGATGGCTGGATGGCATCACTGACTCGATGGACGTGAGTCTCAGTGAACTCCGGGAGTTGGTGCTGGACAGGGAGGCCTGGCGTGCTGCGATTCATGGGGTTGCAAAGAGTCGGACATGACTGAGTGACTGATCTGATCTATGTCTTCAAAAATAAATATCAGAGAACTAAAAGTAAGTTTTAAAACACATGAAGCCTAGTGAAAAATATAAATAATAATGACAAATCTTCAAAAGCTGTTTTGTACAGATTTTTATGTGTTTCTATTATTTCTGTGACACCAATTTGAGATGCGTATGGAGTCAGAAACAAACGTACTAGGCTCATGAAATGCGAAGTCGCTCAGTCGTGTCCGACTGTTTGCGACCCCATGGACTGTAGCCTACGAGGCTCCTCTGTCCATGGGATTTTCCAGGGAAGAGTACTGGAGTGGGGTGCCATTTCCTTCTCCAGGGGATCTTCCCAACCCAGGGATCGAACCCGGGTTTCATGCATTGAAAGCAGACTGTCTTACCATCTGAGCCACCAGGGAAGCAACCAGGCCCATAATGACATGTAAGTTTTGATGTGGGTAATTTAAGCGGAAAAAAAAAGTGAGAATAAGAAATGTCTTGTCTGATGTGAAAATTTCTGCATGTCGGTCATAAAGATGCTATACATGCTACAGGCATCCATTCCCACTGTCAAAAACTCCTCCTGAGATTTCCTATTAAACTTGGGGCAGGTAGTGTTATCTACCACTAGATGGCACCATGCACAAGTGAGAGATTTTTTTTTTTTCCCCCTTCCAGATGAAGTAAACTGGTTTTTGCTCTCAACCTACAGCGAAGCCCTAGGAATGAAAGGGAGGGCGTGTTACAGGATGGCTCGTGAAGTTGCTCCCTATATACTGAACTGTTGAGCCTAGGCCTTCTGAGTTTGAGAGCAATTTAACAGCTATTACTTGACTCCCCAAAAGAAGGAAATCAGAATTTGCTGTGTACATTATTTGATGTAAATGGCGTGCTATACATATGGAAGTTTGCTCCCCTGACAGGGAACATGATGGGGGTCTATGACAGACAAGTACCTCACTTGTAAGGAGTTAACCGCCTTTCCCCTTTCTGGCGCTAAGATGCAGAACCAAATACCAGGATGCACTTCAAGTGAAGCCAGTGGCTTTGAAAATACAACTCCTGCTGCCTTCTGTAGTTCTGTGTTGATGACTTTTTAAAAGTTAGTTTTGAAATTATCTGGCTACTACATATTTGCTCCTTTCTATTTTTCATTAGGCATCAGATTTCTAATTCTTGCCTTCCAGAGATGACAGCCCCCCAAACCAGCAATGGTGAGTGATCTTGAGAAGTCATTTTAAGATGCAGCAATGCACCATAGCTCTTTTTCTGCTTCCCCCTTTTTAAAAATTTTTTTTTTTTTTTTTAATGTAGAGTACAATTTTACTATCTTTTGGTCAAAGATATATTGGTATAAGCATGATACACTGAACTTGTTTATTAGTGCAATCTTACCTTTCACAGCAAGTGTCATGTATTTTTATGTACGGTACAGGGTGTGGTCTGAGAGAGACAGATGATGGAATAATCTTCATGTATCTAAAACAGAAGATAAGAAAAGGCTCCCTACCAAGGTATCAACAGTTTCTCAGTGATGAGGATAGAAGAACCTGGGAATATCAACAAATTACCCAAACAGGTGAGGAAATGCATATGGAAAGAAGGGGAAAAGGGTAAGATTATTTCTAATTCAAATCCATTCAGTAACTTGGATACCTCTAGCCCCAAGGTAAACCACAGCCGTGCTTTGAAAGTGCCGATTCATATGCAGGGGTGCTTGTTCAGTCTCGGTTTGGCTCCTGGACTGTTGACTCTTTACCCCCCCACCCGCTGAAAGAATTGAGCCCCTGTGTTAAAACGAAGAGCCTGTATGGTCCTAAAGAAATATCATCGTTTACACAAAGTAGTCCGTTGACTGACTATTTTTCAGTTAAAAAATTTTTTTAATTAAAAAATTTTTGACCAAGACAATAATAGAACATAATTTGCAACTAGTCAGGAAGGCAACTGGTCCCAAGAGAGGAAAGAGAGTGATAAGGGGATGCCATCTCTGGGTGAACAGCATGATGCAATGACGCGAAGACGGGACTTGAAAGCATAACAAATATGTTACAGGTCAGAATAATTACCTTCCAAGTCAGAACTATTTGGAAGGCATAATGTAGCCTGGGCGAAAGACAGGTTGAATCGTTAAATGATCCAGGTCAGCGTCCATTGTGGTCTTCAGACTGATGAAGGAGGCTGGAGGCATCACAGTGGGAAGTCGAACGTTTTAGGACCTTGAGCCGATCTAATCCACCCCTTCATTTTACAGGTGAGGAAACCTGAGGTCCAGTGAGGGTAAATGACTCTCCCCAGGGAGCACAGATGACAATGACAAACCCAGAATGAGAACTGGTTTCCTGATCTCCAGCTCAGAGGCTGTTCCTTCGATCACACTGCCTCCATGGTAGACAGAGGACCCAGCAAAGACATGTGGGGCTGCATGACCACAACACTGCGTGAGCTTGAAGCGAGAGCATGTCCCGTGACAATACTTGGGGGACAAAGCCCCTGCCTGAGCAAGCTCAAAGGACAGACTGACAAAGTCGGTACGCATTTACCACCTTCTCAGGCAGAATGAGTGGAGAAAGATAAAAATGTCAAGGAAGCAAGGGATGCCTGCTTAATTAAACTGGTGACCACATCCACCTTGTTATGAGAAGGTGCCCAGGTCAGGTCGATACCTAAATACTAACAGTACTGCTAACAAAAACAAGGTAAAAGTAAATCCTTTTACTAGAATACTTGTAAATACTCATCAATAATAATAATGATGATGATGATAATACCTTTTAAAAAAACCAAAACACTTCAAGTTGCATATTACCAACACACAAGTTGTGAAGAAACTCTTGTGTTGTTGAACATGAATCAATGTCTTCCCTGTGATGATACAGCTTTATTCCCGAGGGCATGAGACAGTGCCCTCAAGGAATAAGAAGTCTTATCTATTTCTCCTTTATGCTTAGATTCTCCACTTCCCTGATACAAACAGTAACACTGGTTCTACAAGTTCTAGAAAGAGAACACTGATGGGAGGGTTATCTGAGACACTTGATGCACACAATTTGTAGGAAAACTCTTGTGATTTCTCTGTAAATTACTAATCTGAAAGAGACACAGCAAACCGTCCACAGCTTCAACTTCAAATGATTTAAACAAAAATAGAACGAGCCATGGACAGTGTCTGCATCCCTGTCCAATTTGATGTAAACAACGTTTGTAGAAATTGGGTGTGTTAAGAAAGTTTATCCATATATCTGGATAGCAATAAAAAGCGTTTCCTAGGAAACTGTAAGATCCTGTACCACACAGCATACAGCCCAACGAAGAGGAAAATTAGGTTGATTTCTAAATTCAAGATACACATTTGTACAACTGTCCTGAACTCCTGTGGCGGTGTCCGAGCAGAGTGGGCGTGGACATCGGTGGCTGTGTCTGCCTTCTCTCTCCCGCTGCAGTCTTCTCTGTGGAGCTCACTGGTCCAGACGGGGTTCCTCCTCAGCTGTGAGCCCCTGGGCTCTCCTCCTGCACTTCAGCCCCAGCCTGGGTCAGTACTGCCCTTCTGCTAATGACACTACTGTTTCATGTCTTCCCATTTCCTCTAAGACAGCTGCCAGCACGCTCAGGTTTCCATCTGGGAAGTTCTGTGCTTCCCAGAGATCCAGGATGACACCAGTTGGACTTGATTTGGTGGCAAAGTAATTCAAGTACCTGTAATTGGTAATGGGAAAAAGGGCTGAACGGTGTGATTTATGGGTCTGTTTTCTTTTCGGTGTTGACGAAACCTTTTTGTTTCTGCATTTCTATAAGTATCCTGGTCCCCCTTGAGAAACTGGGGCTTGCAGTGAGCTGTCCTGAATAACTAGCTCATGTTTAATTAGGTCAGCCCCAGACAGGAGACGTGATACTTAACTTTGTTAACCTCAACTCTGAGTAAGATAATTTAAGAGACAAGATGTCTATGGGTCACATCCTGAACAGGAAATCAAGAGGCTTATGTTTTCTTTCCAGCCCAGCCTCTGATCATCTTTGACAGGTCAGGCCTGGGGTTTTGCTTGGTAGTGATGGCAAAGTTCTAAAGAGAAGAGGCTCCTGAGGTCTCTTCATAACAGCACTGCTGTGTTTAGCATGTTAATTACCCATCCAGCATTAGGTCCTGCTTCAACAGTAGGTGAGGAACAATAATTAGTGAATGGCTATATCATTTAGGGGGATTTAGCCCATCAGCCTTGCGAAGTAGATCATAAAACTCGATGCTTAGAAAAGTCAGAGAAGCCCAGGATGTCTCTCAACCATGTATCTGCAACACCATGGTGCAAGAGACAAGGTAGGAACTTAATACATGTTGGCAGAATGAAAAGCAAGTAAATGTGCAGATGGAAAGACAAAAAAGAATGTTGCTCTAACAGTTATCAGTCCTGAAGCCCTGTGTCTGACAGGAACCAGGCTTGAAGCCTGGTCATACCCACCTGTCCAGGTTGAGCTTATGGGCCAGCATCCTCCAGTCGTGACCCCTGGTCTGCGGGGCATCCAGGCTGCTACAGAGCTTCTGCCGGATCGGGGGCGGGATGCTGAAAGCGCTGGGGCCCGTCATGGTGGTGATGGTGCTCGCTGGGTCCAGAAGCGGCAGATCCATGCCAGTAGGTTCCTGTGGTTCAGGCAGGGCAACAACACAGCATTATTTCTGAAGACAAAAGCAATCCTTATTGACCAGTCAACATAATGCCTCGTTTGAAAAGATAAGAGGAGAATGGGTGCTATTATTCTCCTTACTGAGAATGACTTCTTTCTGGCTGCAAGTTGTGATTCTCTATAACCTGGCTTAGAGGAAGAAGTATGTTGTGAGCTGACTTTGCACAGCCTGGGATTTATGGGTCTTCCTTCAGGACTGGGCTAGCCGGAGACCTCGTGTGTAACTCAGTAACAGCTTTTCTACTAGAATTTCTCCAGGATGAGCCAGGGAATGTCTAGAGATTCTAGAGACTGTCTGACCCTAAGGGGAATGCCCTGGGCAAATGCTCGAGGAACTTCTCCCTCTGACCTCTGTAGAAGATGGCTTGATTCTGCTTTTGAATGAAATGGAACATAGCTCTCCTCTAAATGATATCAAATTAAGACTAATCTTTTAAAAGAAAATGGTGAACGCAGTATACTGCCTTAGGGCAAACTGCTAACAGAATCCTCCAATTGCTATACACCCTTAACTTAAAAAAAAATCTAATTTTAGTAGAGAAAACCATAGACTGGCTTTTAAGATAGTTTCAGCTCATAAAACAGCATAAATGCAAAATCGGAATTTCATCTGCAGGAGAAACTCTAATCATTTTCTGATCACTTCTGCTGGTTGGAAAAGCAAAAGCAAATGTTGCCTGGGAACTATTAAAGTAATAAAAGAAAATCCACTTAATCTACTTTAAATGTCATCTCTCTCTTTTTTCCAAGCAGGTAACTGAGGTGAAGATAATTAGCTGCTGGAGGATAAAGCACCCACATGCAGCTCCAGCCATCAGGAAGTCTCAGGGTCTGGCGAGGTGCTCCACCCAGAGGTCAGTGCCCCTGCCATGCAGAACCTCCCAAACCCTGCTGCTCCTGCACTGTGGGGCCCCAGGGTGCATCCTGGGGTGGCCTGCTCCGTGGCCCTGCATCAGCAGCCAGGACTCACTGTGAGGCTTGTGCATCGCACCACACGGGGTCTGTCAGGGCCTTTGGAGGGCATGTTAGAACCAAAAAAAAAAAATTTTTTTTAACGTAGAACACACAACAGTGTTGACTATGATCACAGTCTTTGGCCTCAAACCCAGAGCTTGGCAAACTCAGTCTCCGAGGATTGTACTGGCTCCTTTATGTTAACCTCCAATACATACCCGGACTCAGGGGACTGGTGTGAAACAGAGGCAACAAATGGGAGCTGGAGTCCCTGAATCCTGAAGATCATTCCCTGCACCGGGCACAGAGCTGTTTTCAGGGGACCTTGAAGGCATAGTACTTAAACCAAGGGGACCAGAAGAGAGGGCGAAGGCACACGTTGGTGCTTTTCAGTGGATTTATGGTAGGAATGTTCACACACAAGTGGCCAACACTTCTATTAGGTATAAATAGAGGTTGGGGCAGAGGTGTAGAGAACTTAGACCTTAGGGCTACGGCCCACTTTGGGTCCTCCGTATGTCTTGTCTGGACCATGACAATGGGGTCTAGGTGGAAACCCAGCCGAACTGTCCCTGGCTGGCCATGGAGTGCTGACTCACAGCCTCAGATGTTCTCATTGGTGGCCACACCAGCTCCCTGCTTCTTACCTATGATCTCCCTTCTGCCACACTCATCTCCCTAAAGCCCAGCACTGACATTTTCCTGCCTTCTCTTCAGTTCAGTTCAGTTCAGTCACTCAGTCGTGTCCGACTCTTTGCAACCCCATGAATCACAGCACGCCAGGCCTCCCTGTCCATCACCAACTCCCGGAGTTCACTCAGACTCATGTCCATTGAGTCAGTGATGCCATCCAGCCATCTCATCCTCTGGCGTCCCCTTCTCCTCCTGCCCCCAATCCCTCCCAGCATCAGAGTCTTTTCCAATGAGTCAACTCTTCGCATGAGGTGGCCAAAGTACTGGAGTTTCAGCTTTAGCATCATTCCTTCCAAAGAAATCCCAGGGCTGATCTCCTTCAGAATGGACTGGTTGGATCTCCTTGCAGTCCAAGGGACCCTCAAGAGTCTTCTCCAACACCACAGTTCAAAAGCACCAATTCTTCTGTGCTCAGCCTTCTTCACAGTCCAACTCTCACATCCATACATGACCACAGGAAAAACCATAACCTTGACTAGACGGACCTTTGTTGGCAAAAAGTAATGTCTCTGCTTTTCAATATGCTATCTAGGTTGCTCATAACTTTCCTTCCAAGGAGTAAGCGTCTTTTAATTTCATGGCTGCAGTCACCATCTGCACTGGTTTTGGAGCCCAAAAAATAAAGTCTGACACTGTGTTCACTGTTTCCCCAGCTATTTCCCATGAAGTGATGGGACCGGATGCCATGATCTTCGTTTTCTGAATGTTGAGCTTTAAGCCAACTTTTTCACTCTCCTCTTTCACTTTCATCAAGAGGCTTTTGAGTTCCTCTTCACTTTCTGCCATAAGGGTGGTGTCATCTGCATATCTGAGGTGATTGATATTTCTCCCAGCAATCTAGATTCCAGCTTGTGCTTCTTCCAGTCCAGCGTTTCTCATGATGTACTCTGCATATAAGTTAAATAAGCAGGGTGACAATATACAGCCTTGACATACTCCTTTTCCTATTTGGAACCAGTCTGTTGTTCCATGTCCAGTTCTAACTGTTGCTTCCTGACCTGCATTTCTCAAGAGGCAGATCAGGTGGTCTGGTATTCCCATCTCTTTTAGAATTTTCCACAGTTTATTGTGATCCACACAGTTAAAGGCTTTGGCATAGTCAATAAAGCAGAAATAGATGTTTTTTTGGAACTCTCTTGCTTTTTCCATGATCCAGCGGATGTTGGCAATTTGATATCTGGTTCCTGTACCTTTTCTAAAACCAGCTTGAACATCTGGAAGTTCACGGTTCACGTATTGCAGAAGCCTGGCTTGGAGAATTTTGAGCATTACTTTACTAGCGTGTGAGATGAGTGCAATTGTGCAGTAGTTTGAGCATTCTTTGGCATTGCCTTTGTTTGGGATTGGAATGAAAACTGACCTTTTCCAGTCCTGTGGCCAGTGCTGACTTTTCCAAATTTGCTGGCATATTGAGTGCAGCACTTTCACAGCATCAGCTTTCAGGATTTGAAATAGCTCAACTGGAATTCCATCACCTCCACTAGCTTTGTTCGTAGTGATGCTTTCTAAAGCCCACTTGACTTCACATTCCAGGATGTCTGGCTCTAGGTCAGTGATCACATCATTGTGATTATCTGGGTCATGAAGATCTTTTTTGTACAGTTCTGTGTATTCTTGCCACCTCTTCTTAATATCTTCTGCTTCTGTTAGGTCCATACCATTTCTGTCCTTTATCGAGCCCATCTTTGCATGAAATGTTCCCTTGGTATCTCTAATTTTCTTGAAGAGATCTCTAGTCTTTCCTATTCTGTTGTTTTCCTCTATTTCTTTGCATTGATCCCTGAGGAAGGCTTTCTTATCTCTTCTTGCTATTCTTTGGAACTCTGCATTCAGATGCTTATGTCTTTCCTTTTCTCCTTTGCTTTGCTTTTCGCTTCTCTTCTTTTCACAGCTATTTGTAAGGCCTCCTCAGACAGCTATTTTGCTTTTTTGCATTTCTTTTCCATGGGGATGGTCTTGATCCCTGTCTCCTGTACAGTGTCACGAACCTCATTCCATAGTTCATCAGGCACTCTATCTATCAGATCTAGGCCCTTAAATCTATTTCTCACTTCCACTGTATAATCATAAGGGATTTGATTTAGGTCATACCTGAATTGTCTAGTGGTTTTCCCTACTTTCTAAGTCTGAATTTGGTAATCTGCCTTCTCTTGGTAAGTATCAAATGGCTTTCCTGCCATACCCATCCCCAAGTCCTAACCCTGCAGTAAGGCGGTGTGCTGGTCTGGAGGCCCCAGGTGCTCCCTCCACCCAGCAACCTGACCCTGCCTTTCTCATGACTCTCTCTCCTCAGACTGGTCCATTCACTCGTCCAAGTGCCTTTCTTAAGGGTGTTTGTTGTTCAGTCGCTCAGTCTTGTCCGACTCTTTGCAACCCCATGGACTGCAGCAATCCAGGCTTCCCTGTCCTCACTCTCTCCTGGAGCTTGCTCAAACTCATGTCCATTGAGACATGATGCTGTCCAAACATCTCTGTCCCCCACTTCTCCTCCTGCCTTCAATTTTTCCCAGGGTCAGGGTACCTCACTCCAGTATTCTTGCCTGGAGAATTCCATGAACAGAGGAGTCTGGCAGGTTACAGTCCATGGGGTCGCAAAGAGTCGGACACAACTGCAACAACGAACACTGTGACCTCACTTTTGCTAGCTCTTCTGCTCTTTCCCTGAACCTCTGTCAGGCCAACCCCTTCAAAGCCTAGACCAGAAAGCATGTTTCCTGAGCAAACACCCCAAGCTATCTGTTGGGAGCCCTCCTATAGTGCATCCCACAGCTTGGGATCTCCACCCAGTCTGCCCTGTGAATCTTGGCTGTACTTACAGAGGACTTCCTCTGACTTCCCCAACTGCTTGGAGATGAGAATGTTTTTGTCATCCCCAGAACTCCTATGATGCTCAGGACAGTGCCTTGCATACGGAAGCTCTTCAATTCATATTTGTTGAAATGAGAGAAAATGTTTCTTGATACAGACAGAGGATGAAACCCACTCCACAGAGCTTCTAACTAACTGTGGCTAAAGGCAAGGCCCTTCTCACTGTTCAGTACTGAAGGTGAAGGGCAAGGAGAGGGAGGCACGGCTCTCAGGAAGGTGTGTGCACATCCGCCCGGTTCCCCTTCTCCTGGTGAATAAGGAACCGTCAGCACTTTACGTGGGCCTTCAAACCCTGCATCGCCATCCTATGTATTTCTGCGTGGACAAAATAAGAAGCCCCAAAGGGCATCATCTTGTCTCTCTTATCAGATGGCTGACAACAGCCTTGGAGATAAAAGAAAATACATACATTTACATTTAAATTTCACCTACTAATTTCTGTTGCTATTATTTCTTCCTTTACTTCCAGGTGAAAGTAGAGTTTACTCTCACATAACGCTTATTACAATAATTGTTTATGATATTGGTACCATCTGCCTTTGACGTTACGATTCTCTTAAACATATGATTTTTCACCATTAACCAAACAGCTGCTATGGCCTACATTTCAACAGTCCACAGGAGAAGTAACTTTCCACTCCTGTATTCTGACTCTTCGGGAAGTCACTTAGAAAAACTAGATTTCCCCAAGCGTCCTTTTGAACAGATTATATAAAACAGAAGAGGTAAATAGGATGGCTGTAGCAGAGTGAAGCTTTGGATGCTGACACTGTTCTCGGTGTACACAGAAGTGCTGTGGGTCAACAGTTATAATGTCTTTGTTTTTATAGTTAAAAGTCCTGAAAAGACTGAAATTCCTCTTTTACTTTTTTCTCTCTTGGTGGGCACCTTCCCCTTTCTTACTTCCCTGGTTCCTCTAAGAACCCTCTTACCATCATTTACATTTTGACACTCATTCATCCCCATACCCTGCCAGGCATTTTCATTCTTAAACTTTATCTCTAGGTAAGGAAGGAATCTCTGGCTGAGGCACCCAGAGAGGAACAACCATCCAGCTCCTGTCATCACCTTGGTCTATGTCCAGGACAGCTGGGTCTCCCTGGGGGTCAGCAGGTCCTCCACCTGGCTGGAGAGGCCCGAGGGCTGAGTGGCTTTAGAAAGGAGCACGGGGGGAGCGGCACAGTCCTAGAAAGTCAGCTCCTTCTTGGGAGATGGGACACTGGAACTGCAACCCCAGCCCACCCGCCAACTTGTCATGTGACCCTAGGGGGGAGCCCCATCCAGCAGACAGACACCACCCATGGAGCCCTTTCTCTGGTTGGTTATGGCTTGTCAGTCACAGGGGACCCCACCTCGAGCTTTTGATGAGGATCCAGGGCTTAGGGCACTCCAGAGCCAATTGTTTCCCAGTGTACAGGCTGGCTCCCAACGTCAGTACCAGCCCGCTTGCACAGCATTCAGATGCTAACAGCAGCGGTGGGACTCAGTGACCCAGAAGGAAAAGCAGCCGTGCGCCCCCTAATCCCCAAAGTCACCTGACTTGGGGCCTTTCTGCACACACACTCCCCCACCCCTGTTCACTGTGCTTGTCTGTCACAGGCCTCTGAGGGGACTTGAAGGGTGGGCCTCTCGGAGCTGACAACCACCGGGTTGCAAAAGAAACCATCTTTCCTCTCTGTTGGCACAAGAAAGAAAGTCCTTAAACTGTGATCACACTAGGCGACACTGTCTCCTCAGCGGGAGTAGAGCCCTGCACGGCGCCCTTTCATTTGCGGCTGATCCACCTTTTCATCACACAGCCGATGCTCAGGCTGAACAGAAAGCAAGCATCAAAGGCGCAGACCTCCTCACCCCGCTCCAAAATTCCGCAGCCTTTGTTGTCCCTGGAGCTGGGTGGTTATTGAACTTTGCAGACCTGCTGGGCCTGGAAAGTGAAAACACCCTCCCGAGCCAGCAGGAGTGGTGCTCTGGGCCCAGGCGATAGGCCGGCCTGTCAGAAGGCTGGGCGGTTGCCATGGCGCCCTGACACCGAGATCATGCCTTATGAATGTCACCAAGGTCTGTGACTGAAGTTGTTTATGAGTCAAAAGTCTCATGAAACTGCGGGAGGAAATGATGACCGCAGCTCAGAGGGCTGTGGGAAAGGAGGATGCGGCGGGGCCAATGCGCTTCCCCCCTCGGTTTGCTAAGGAAGACCGTCCTTGAATATGACACAGAGAGAGAGACACCCCGAACACGAGGTGACATGTTGTTCGTCACCGCACATGAGCCGGCAAGGGAGAGGGGTCTTTTAAATCAGATACCGTAGTTCTAAAAGATAGCAGTTCCGTGCTGTGGCTCACGAAGCAGCACCAAGCCCCGTTCTGCAGGCCCCAGAAGGGGCTGCCCCTTCCTTTCGTCTGGTCCTCTCTCGTGCCTTCGGCCTGAAGGGTTTCCACTGTCCTAACTCCAAACCCTGAGGTCCCAGGTAACCAGGAAGGTCATGAGCACCCCTTCTTTCCACCCAGGGAAGTTTTAAATAGCAGCAATGATTGTTATTTCTGAGATACAGACATTCTAAAAAGTCCCACCTGAAGCGCGTGAGGATCGCAGCGAGGAAAGATGGAGAGAGGGCCGCTGGAGGAGATGCCTAGGTTTACCTTGTGTTTCTGGACTCTGTCACACTGGGGAGAGGGGCATCTCTTCTTCTGTTTGGAGGGTGAGGTATAAGACAGCAAGCACACCCAGAGCTTTCTCCTTTCAACATGGAGAAGAAAGGAAAGGAGGCGGTGGGCGGCGCACAGCTGGGCAAAGGCAGGTGCATCCGGAAGAAAGCAGCAGAACCGACAGGAAGAGCGTCAGTGGATCCAGGGGAACAGGGACAGTGGGGGTGCTTTGGGAAAGTTACTGTTTGTGCACACGAGTTAATCCTTATGGCTGAAGTTCAGATGTGTGTAAGAAGTCCTTAAATGCATGTCACGAACTAGAAAAGTCTTGTTTTTTGAAAAGGAGCCTCTACTGCACTTTTGTGTATCGGTACCTCCCTGTGTTCATTAAAAGCACTGTCTTGTGAACGAGCCGGCCCCCCAGGACTCCCCCAGGTCGCACTGAGATGCTTTGTGCCTCTCGCTTGTGAGCACCGCGGGCGCCTCTTACCTCAGACACGGTGCAGTTCAGCTGGAAGATCTGCCCTTCTCCCTCCACTTGCCGCACACACAGTTTGCAGACCAGCTCCACTGTGTTCAGGCTGAATCTTTCCAGAGTGAACGTGCAGTGGAGGTTTCTCTGAGACCCACTCCAGACATGGTAGAATGGAATTTCCTGAAGCACAGAAAAGGGGGAACCACAAATGAGGGACCCGGTGCTCTCAGTACCACACATGTGAATTGCGGTGCCTTCTTTACTCCTCACTGTGGGTCTGTGCATGAATATATTCCAACTCCCTTTTCAGATGGAAAGACTGAGGACCAGAGATGTTTACATAACTCACCCAAAGTCCCATAGCTAGTAAGTGGCAGAGCTGAGGTCCAAAGCCAGGGACTTGGCCCCAGAACCCATACACCTAACCAGCCTGCCACTTCTGTCATTTATAAAAAATCCATTGTGTTTTTTTTTTTTTTTTTTAAGGTTTAGACAATTCCCCAAATAAAACCCACTCCCCTCCAATCACTGCCCATGAAAAGAACTCCCTGCCAGGGTACCATGGAGGAAAGCAAAGAAGTCTAAAGGGTGATGCACTGACCCAGTTCCCTTTCATGCCCATGCCCTCCACAGGACGAGGAAAGCCAGGATTCACTACAAGTTGCAAACTGGAGGCTTGATTAGCTGCCACATGAAAGCTCTTGGCCTAAAAATCACCAAGCCTCTAACAGGCATCCTTTCCTATGAATCTAGATCACCTCACAGAGCCCATCCTAGAATCTTTTTTTCAATAAAAGAAAAAAAGGTTGACACACAATGGGAGACCATGTTGGTTAAGAGCAGAGGCTTGGAGCCAAATTAAATACAAATGAGATGCCTTCCCCTTGTTTACTTGGTGATTCGGGGCAAGCTGCTTAACCTTTTCTGTTTCCTCATCTGCGAAAGCCTGTGCATAAGCAAAAGAAAAACCTGCATGAAGGGGGTTAAATGACATTCATCAAAGTACATGAGAGTCTGGCAGATGGTGAGAACTCAGCCAGTTAGCTTGAAGTATCATTATTATTATTAAAACAGTATTTTCCTTTACAGTTGCAAAAAAAAAAAACTGTTCATTAAGGGGGAAGATTTATGGCAGTTGCAAAATCAGAGAAGAGAGGAAAAGGAAGGAATAGATTTAATGAGCAAGTCAAAGCCAGTCTCTCAATCAAGGACTGACTTACACAGAAGAGTCTGGCATGTGCCCCCATCAAAGCTCAAGACTGTTAGTGAACTAGTAGGCTTTTCCCCCACAATTTATATGGAAGTACCAGACATCTGAGAGTAAGGATGCAGCTGCAAATCTTCCCTTTATCCCTTCTAGTGTGTTCATGGACTTCCATCAGGAAATCACAGCCAGTGCAGATGCAGCCCCGGATGGGGGACGGGATGTGCACGCATGTAGACAAGGGTGTGCTGCTTATCTAAGTGTGTCTGTGACTCCCAGGACTGGGTCTGAGACTAGGGAGCCCATTGCAGCCTCCTGAGAGCCCAGGCTGGCTGATGGAGGCGGAGGTGAGAAACCTCTAGAAAGTCTTACTTTCCCCTCATACGGCTATATACAGAGGGGACCAGTATTCTGATGCTAGTATTTAATAAAATCCTGGCCAGGTTTTATTTTTATTTGCTATTCCAAGTTTCCAAGATGATGTTTCCTCTAAGTTTTTAACGTAAAGGCACTCTCTTAGCCAGCCTGAAGCCTAATCTGTGTCATGTGGGATACCAATGTTCTCTTTCTCCTATGAATGCTTTTGAGGCTAGTTTATCAACTCAGTGTTAACGTTACTCTGGAAATAAATAGAAATGATGGACTTGAAGTCTTATTTATTGAAAGTAAAACAATGATAGTACACTTACCTGAAAGAATTGAGAAAAGAGCATTTCCTCTAGTACATCTAGAGGATTTTTCAAAAATCCTAAATAACCCCAAACTATTTTGGAGGAGTACCCAAGTTAAGATTACTTTCAAGGAATGGAATATCTTCTGTCTAAATCATTCCAGTTCTCTTTCTTGGAGATGTCTTCAAGCCTTCAGTTCATCTTGGTAACCTTACCTGATATTTGGCCAGTAACTTGCTCTTCCAGAGGGAATGGGCAATATCGTGAATGGATAGGCGCAGGTTGTGGGTGCTGCCTTTAAAGTGAAGAGCCTTAGGTTCTTCTAGGAGCTGTCCTCCCATCTGTCGCTCGAGCTGCAAAACTTCCTGCAATGACATGCCCCAAACCAAAAGCAAATGACGGACGGGCATCACTCCGTGGCATCTTCCTCATTCTGTCCCCAGGACCTCATCCTCCAGCCTGGAGGCCCTCCAACAGAGGCTCTGGCCAGTTTGCATGTGACTGGTCTCTATGGACCATGGACTGTCAGCAAGCCACAGCACACTGTGCAGCACACTCAGTACAGTCTGCACTTCCCAACAGACAAATGGGATATTTAATCAAATACAGGGAAATAACGATCAGGGCCCCAGATGGGGAGAACTCCCAATAAAAGAAAAAACAGACAGAAATATAAACAGATAAGAAAGTAGATTTTCAATGAACTTTCAGGGAAAAGGGCAAATAACTAGAAAACAAACCACATCTTGGATTGGTTAACACCAGCCAACAAGTAAAAATCTGGAATGTGTTTTGGGCACACTTTCCTATCTTTTTTTAGCTTCCTTACCTACAGAAAGACAATTTCTGTTTAAAATTATCCATTACACAATTCCTAAGTATCAAAAAATTAAAACAGGCTCATTAAATATTCTATTAGAGAAAAGTATACAGATCAGGAGGATTTTCCAGCACCAAATATTGATCTAAATAGTCACTCAGATTAAGTTTTTTTAAAAAGTCACCTCATTTTTCAAGACCCATGGCTGATTAAAAAATTTGCTATGTAACTTTTCTTATGCCATAAATATGTAACATCAACATAAATTCTATATCTACTTCCACTCCTCAAGCTCATTAATGGACGTAAATGAAGCACTTCCAACTACAGCTGCAATTATCCAAACATCAGCAAACCATAAGTTATCAGTGAATAAAATATCCTGAGTCTCTTCTGCGCCAGAACCATCCCTGTGCATTTTGTTCCCCTCAAGCTTTAACTGTTTTAGTAGCGCAAATACATAGGCATTTATGGCCTTTTTTCTGGGTTCAGGTAATAATTTTATAGCAATATAAAAACAAAATCCGATTTTCTTCATTGGTGAGATTTCATCTGAAAGCTGGAGTTTGATAATTCAGGAAATCAGTCAGGCCCCATGGCACACACACATATAGGGAGCCTATTCCTGCACAGATAGATGGTCACAGTGGAAACTACAGTCCAGTAAGTGCAGAGCTTACCCACATCATTGATTAGATGCAAACAGCTCATCTCCAACTGCTCCTTTAGTGGTCCTTAACATCCATCATCTTTGAGTCAGGTCACTATCCTGCACAACGCAAGCTGCTGAAAGGTGCTATAAGGTATGTTACAGCAGGGAATGTTAGGGGAATGTGGAATGTGGTCTCAGGCAGGGACTCCTCTAATTAGTGTGTAATGGAAGAGATGAAGTAATAGCACATTGATACAGATGGGCGGGGGGCTAGCTGCTTGAGAGCATCAGTGTTGAACATACTCAACCTTGGTGGCTGATGAGCAGCTATTACTTGTGACAGGAGCCTGAGCAGGCAGCCCCCCGACAGACTGCCTGTGTCACTGTGCCCTGGCTCTGCTGTGCGGCAGGCTCGAAGGGTCCCCTGTAGGGCTCCAGATTGGCTCAGTCCAGAGTCACACACACTCCCCACGGAACACCCTCCCACCACACTTCACACGCCATTCCTCAACAGGAATCTGGCCATGTGGAAATGAAGATGCATAAGAAAAGTGAGAGTTAACTGCAGTTTCTTCTGCTTCAGCAGGAAGGCATAATGAGCTTATGTTGATCATGTTCGGTGTCTAGTTAGCATAATAGAGAAGGCTGACGTTCCCAGTGAACCTGGCACCTGACAAATTCTAAAGCTAAAATGATGTTTGTTTATAAGCCATTAGAAGAAAAGCAACATAATTAGAAATCTTTGAGATTACGGTCATGCCAATCAATCAGTTTTAGCTTCTTTCCAGTACACCCTAATTACCTCATCAAGACATCTAAAGAGCAATCGATAGTAATTATCTGATTACTATAGATCTTCATTATGTCCAAATTATCTCCCTGGGATGTCTAGAAGAAGATGCATTGTATTCCAGGAGGTAATTGTACCCAACAATGTATAATCCACACCCCATTCCTACAATCCACACGGACTGTCAGAGGAGATGGAGAACATGATCAGCTTTCTTGGCAGGGAGGACCACTGGTAAAAAAAAAAACCTAGACTGCCTATTGGTCATGACCTTGAGGTCAATAAATCTAATACAGCACCACATTGTGACTGCAGGGTCTGAGTAGGAGGCAGCCCAAGGACAAAGCTCAGTCCTTGGCTTGTTCAGCATTGACCTTGAATCTCAAGGTAAAGCGCTCTCCCAGTGAGGAGAGACTGGCTTGGCTCAAGCCCTCTTTTGAGAAGAAGCACTAGGTAAATTGCCATTTTAAAGAATATGGTGCCAGAGAACACACTCTCTCCACACTGTTAATTTCTCCACCTCTCCACTAACCAGGAGTGACACAAAGCTGCTACCCAGAACTGAGAGGAACCTGCCTATTCTGCCCTGTTCAGTTGAACAGGAGCCCTGGTGAGAGGTGAACTGCCCACCAGGACACATCCATGTTTGGAGCAAGGTTTCTGAACATCTTTGACTGCATACACCATCAGTCAAAACATTAAGCATGCATTTTATGTTTCTTTACAAATTATATATAATACTTATGTTAATACATCAGTATGTTAATATGTTGTAAAATATATCTAAAGTTAAAAGGATGAGCTGAGATGAATAGACACAGAAGTCCCCATATTGTCTATTTTTGTGCCCAAAGTCTCACTGGCCTGGGGCTGAGAAGCCCATTTTGGAGACTGCTGGTGGGGGCAGCTGTCCCTCCACCAGTACTCTGGGAGAAATCAGCCCAGGAGTAGATGATTCAGTAAGATGAATCCTTACCAAACTTAAAGTTGACATTTTTTTGGCTGGAGAAGAAACAGCTACCCACTCCAGTATTCTGGCCTGGAGAATTCCATGGACCATATAGTCCATGGTGTCACAAAGAGCTGGACACGACTGAGTGACCTTCACTTTCACTTTCTGAAAAGTAGCAACTGGTATCATCATACCCAGGTTGTGCAACTTCAAAAAAACACAAAATAAAGGAGAAGAAAATAACCAAAGTGCAAATGAAAAGTATTAAAGTGTGAATTAAAGATATAATCAATTTATAAAACAGCTCCTTGAAAAATAAAATCGTCTAAAGCTACACATGAGACAGAAATGATTTGCCACCTACAGCAATTCCCATATATAAATGTTATGTCAGAAAACAGAAGAGGCAAGCCCAGTGGATAGGCTAATCAGGGTTTTGTTCCATACTGTTATGGTTTAACTGTCAGAGTTTCAGATATTTTTTTATCTGATCCTATTTAATACGAATACAATTTATATTTTAAAAAGCTTGATTCTCTGAATTCCTTCCGCATGAAATCATTTTGGTTATTATATGTATGATAACGGAGAAGTAAGAGACCATAAAAGTAACAAGATATGTGAATCAATAAGATACAGTTTTAGAGGAGCATGCTTTCCTCTTCGTATGAATGAGGAGCATTCAATCCTTCCTGGGAGCACTCATTCAGTATGCCTGCCAGGAACCATGCCAGGCTCTGGGACACACAGACAAGTGAGCCTCTGTCCCGGCCGCAAACCACACTCACGAACCTTGGCTGGAGGAAGACCGACATATAGACATGTAACCCCAACACAGTGTGCTAAATTCTAAGACAGCTTCTTCCAGGTCCAGGCTGCTTTGGGGTCCCAAAGGTTAGGATATTCCACACACCTTAAAAAAGGACAGGAGCGAAATATGTTTAAGGTCAAAAGATTTAGGAAGACTTAAGAGAAATATCGTGACCTTGGAAAGAAATGCCGTAATGGGAATTAGGATCATCTAGGCTCGTTTTTCTTAGAGATATAAATGTCACCTTCCTCTGCAAAGGCCGTCCTCCATTCTAGCAGCATCCCCACCTCAGGGCCTTGTTGGGGCTCTGCTTCTGTAAAAGGGGTCACTTTCTGCTCGCCTTTGTCAGTTCCGTCTCCACCCCTCCAACTTAACCAGGAGAGACTCTCGCAGGGGTCAGTTGGCAACAGAAAGTCTCTAGCCCGTCCTTCTACAGGAACACTCACATGAACCCCGTGCTGCAGGGAGCCGGAACCCAGGGATCTGGGCAGTCCCGTGGGACAGCTGCTTCCCAGTGTGGTGGCCGTCCCAAAGCAGGCTCCTCGCCAGCCCCACGTGACGGCTGTATTGATTCAGGGAGCCTGGGAGGGATTGTTCGAAAGGCAGAGACAAGGGATTCCACGCTAGAAACTATCGGCTTTCACAATACCAATTAAACCAAGACATTATCCATGCTAAGCCATTATTCTGGGCCACTTAAGAGCCACAATAAATCCAAGCTGTTTTAAAGGTCTGTGCGTATGAAGGGAGCCCCTCTGGCCTGTAACCAGCTCTCCCTGGCTCTTTGCAGATAGGATCTGCCCCCATGAAGGTGTGGGGGAGGAGTCCTACAACTCCTAACCTCGATGTCCTTAAGGCCACAGCTCTTCACTCTGCCTCACTCCTGGGCTGGACCTGCCTGCCTCCCTGCTGCTGCAGTCCCTCCTCCTCCTCCTGTGGGTCCTTTGCAGTGGGCCAAACATCAGCCTCACAGCCAGTGCACACGAGAGCCTCCGGGATACCGCTGCCTACCCTCACCTGGAAGTACACGCTCAGGAATGTGGTAAGTCTCGATCTTAGGGCAAAGTGGTGACTTTGGACCAGGAACTGTGTGAGGAGCTGGGACCCTGGCTTTGCCCTCACACCCAGCGCTCACTCTTGTCTTCCCAACACCTGTGCTCAGATCCCCGTCCTGCTCAAGGTGTAGCCTCCTCTCTCACACCACTGCTTTAAGCTGAGCCTCCTTCCTTGAAGGCGCCTGTTTTAACCTCCAGTTTCTCAGGAATCCAATCCAATTTGTGGGTTACCCAGCCTTTAGCTTCTCTCTCTCTCCCTGTTTTCTCTCCAGTGATCCTCCTATCTCTCCTCTCCTTTTCTTAGAAATCTTTATGGGCTTCCCAAGTGGCTCAGTTGTAAAGAATCTGCCTGCCAATGCAAGAGATGAAGGTTCAATCCCTGGGTCATGAAGATTCCCTGGAGGAGGAAATGGCAGCCCACTCCAATATCCTTGCCTGAAAAATCCCATGGACTGAGAAGCCTGGTGGGCTACAGTCTATGGGATTGCAAAGAGTCGGAGACGACTAAGTGACTGAGCACACAGCACAGGAAGGAAGAAACACATGATGCAACGTAAATCCCACATAACACATTAAAATCTCTTCTGGAAAAGAAGGTTGGAGGAGGTTAGATCAAGGCTTTGCTTCTTTTTGTCTTGCTTCTTTCTTGGTACTGTCTGGATGTGAGTGGTCCACACATTCTTTATTCTAGATGGAAGTGCAGAGGCCTGAACTGGCTGTAGTCACTGCTGCCAAGGGGCCTGGGGGCAATGCCTGGCACCTGGGCAGGTGGACATAGCTCTCGTGGGGATATTACTAAGATTTCCATGCAGGTCAAGAGCACAAAGGGTGGCAAATGGAGCAGCAGCCAGCCTTGCATGCCAGGAGGCTTCAGTTTGGTTTGGTTTGGCTCTATGACTCCGTGGAGAGGGACTCTCACTGCACACTCTCTGCAGGGAGGGCGCTAGACCGAGCATGGAAGACTGAGCTGTGCAGCAGGAGACCCACGCCCAGGCTTCTACCAAAATGGACTCAGGGCTCCCCAGGCACCACGAACAAACCAGCAGGTGTTCAGAGCCTCACATACATTGAAGCTCAAAAGACAAGCCCTCAAGTACTGTGCTGCCTGGTGTTTTAAAAAATCCCATCTCTCACCAGCTTTTATGCAGCTCACCTTGGTCCTATTCACTCTTTTATCCTGTGCTGGAAATGACCCCTGTCATCCAGGGAGGAGGACTCTCTCTCTTTGCTCGAGGCTATCTCCTCTGCCTTCCAGCCTCGGGCCTGGGGTCTTCCAAAGCAGAAGGCTGTCCCCCTCCCCCGTGCCCTGCCAGCTTTCTAGCGACACCAAGCTCAGCTCCCCATGGGCTGCCTTCTCCTCTGGCTGCAGAGCCGGCAGAGGGAACATCTGACTGTCAGCCGGCCTCCCCCGCCTGCCTCGGGTCACTGTCACACCCAGCGGCACTGCTGCTCTGTCTGTGTGCACGCTGGGGAGCTCTGTGCTCCCCCCCGAGTCTGTCTGCCATGCCTCATCCCTAATAATAACAAGGTTGGACTCGGTTGACCACATGCACACACTTCCCGTCAAGTCTCCTCATTTCTGGGCTCTGCCTGCTGCTCCCGCAGCTGCTGTTGCCACGGATGCCTGGTCTGAGCTGCCGCTTCCAGCTGCCCAGTCAGGCCGGTTTGTGACACCCTTAAAGAAAATGCCGCAGGGCAGCACTCAGGGAAGTGGCCATGTTGCTTATCTACCTCTGGGCTTATTTCTAAGGAAAAGTTGGTCTCACACATCTATGTATTAGGGATAGGACTTTTTAGGTTGTTCTAGAACTTCTGGAGCCTTCTTGTATTTCTTTGCACCCCTGAACATTTGTTTTTTAACTTCTAGGTAGTTTCTTGTTCTCTGCAATAAGAAATTACTATAAGCTTAGTGTCTAAGGGCTTCCCTGGTGCCTCAGACAGTAAAGAGTCCACCTGCAATGTAGGAGACCCGGGTCTGATCCCTGGGTTGGGAAGATCCCTCGGAGGAGGGCATGGCTACCCACTCCAGTATTCTTGCCTAGAGAATTCCATGGACAGAGGAGGCTGGTGGGAACACATGGGGTGGCAAAGAGTTGGACATGACTGAGCAACTAACACTTTCACTAGTGACTTAAATAACACAAATTTGTTTCCTTACATTTCTGTGGGCTGGAAGTCTGAGGCAGGTACCACTGCATTAAAATCAATGTGGTGGTAAGGCTGCTTGCATTTCTGGAAGCTCTATGAAAGAATTTGCTTTCCTGTCTTTTCCATCTTCTAGAGTTGCCCACATTTTTTGGCTTATGGTCCCCTTCCTCCTCCTTCAAAGCCAGCAATGGCATATCTCTGCTCCTTCTTCCATGGTCCTGTCTCCCTCTGACCATAGCTGGGAAAGGTTCCCCACTTTTAGCCACTCAGTAATTACATCAGACCTGTCCTGATAATTTAGGCTAATCTCTCCATCTCTAGGTCTGTACTTACAACAATACTTATAAAGTCTCCCTCTGCCATGTAAGGTAACATCTTCACAGGTTCTGAACCTTGTGTGCAGATGTCTTGGAGGAGCCAGTATTCCATCTTCCACAACTTATACTT
Organism: Bos taurus; assembly: GCF_002263795.3. Lineage (NCBI taxonomy): Eukaryota > Metazoa > Chordata > Mammalia > Artiodactyla > Bovidae > Bos > Bos taurus. The sequence continues at coordinate 29,341,535 of NC_037333.1, read as the reverse complement.
CCTCTTCTCTCTTTCCTCCCCTTCTCTCCAACATAAATTCAACTTTGCAGGTCATTTCAGAAATATATGATAGGGCCAGGGCCAAGTGTCATGAGAAGATAAAAAGATGGCATAACTTGGAGACACCAAAAGGAAACTGGTCCTTAAGTAGCTGACCAGCCACCCTGCTACGAAACCTGACACTCACACACAATTAGATCACAATTACAGTTAAGATCTTCTCTGAGCCATTGTCTTCAAAATGCCATTATAATTTAAATGCCCACCTAGGGACGCTTAACATTACTGAGTGACTATTTTGTGCCAGCAAATTTAATAACTTTGGTCTCCTTGAATCCCTTAAGTGTCCCTGATACAGACCAAGTGACATACCCAAGAGATCAAAGTCAGTGACCAGGTGATGAGCGATGGGACCAATCAAGTCAGTCGGCCTGACTTAAACTTTCCTTTGACCCTACACTTCCTTCCACACACCAAGCAGAGAAAACACATTTGTTGTCATTATCTAATGCATGTATTACATGTACGAATTGGAAAATTAAAGATTTACCAAGCATGGCCCGGCCCATCAGAGCAAGACCCAGTTTTCCCCACAGCCAGTCCCTCCCATCAGGAAGCTTGTACAAGCCTCTTATCCTCATGCATCAGAGAGCAGACAAAAGAAGCAAGAACTACAATCCCACAGCCTCCAGAACGAAAACCACAGAAAGCTAACCAAAAGGATCACATGGATCACAGCCTTGTGATCAATGAGGCTATAAGCCATGCCATGCAGTGCCACCCAAGACGGATGGGTTATGGCAGAGAGTTCTGACAGAACGTGGTCCACTGGAGAAGGCAATGGCAAACCACTTCAGTATTCTTGCCTCAAGAACCCTATGAATAGTATCAAAAGGCAAAAGATATGACATTGGAAGATAAACTCCCCAGGTCGGTAGGTGTCCAATATGCAACTGGGGAAGAGCAGAGAAATAGTTCCAGAAAAAATGATGTGCCTGCTGGTGAAAGTAATGGCCAATGCTATTAAAAAAAAAACTCTTTTGTTGACCATGATTGCTACTCCATTTCTTCTGAGGGATTCCTGCCCACAGTAGTAGATATAATGGTCATCTGAGTTAAATTCACCCATTCCAGTCCATTTCAGTTCGCTGATTCCTAGAATGTTGACACTCTTGCCATCTCTTGTTTGACCACTTCCAATTTGCCTTGATTCATGGATGGGCTCAATAAAGGACAGAAATGGTATGCACCTAACAGAAGCAGAAGATATTAAGAAGAGGTGGCAAGAATACACAGAAGAACTGTACAAAAAAGATCTTCATGACCCAGATAATCACAATGATGTGATCACTGACCTAGAGCCAGACATCCTGGAATGTGAAGTCAAGTGGGCCTTAGAAAGCATCACTATGAACAAAGCTAGTGGAGGTTATAGAATTCCAGTTGAGCTATTCCAAATCCTGAAAGATGATGCTGTGAAAGTGCTGCACTCAATATGCCAGCAAATTTGGAAAACTCAGCACTAGCCACAGGACTGGAAAAGGTCAGTTTTCATTCCAATCCCAAACAAAGGCAATGCCAAAGAATGCTCAAACTACTGCACAATTGCACTCATCTCACACGCTAGTAAAGTAATGCTCAAAATTCTCCAAGCCAGGCTTCAGCAATATGTGAACCGTGAACTTCCAGATTTCAAGCTGGTTTTAGAAAAGGTAGAGGAACTAGATATCAAATTGCCAACATCCACTGGATCATGGAAAAAGCAAGAGAGTTCCAAAAAAACATCTATTTCTGCTTTATTGACTATGCCAAAGCCTTTGACTGTGTGGATCACAGTAAACTGGAAAATTCTAAAAGAGATGGGAATACCAGACCACCTGATCTGCCTCTTGAGAAATTCGTATGCAGGTCAGGAAGCAACAGTTAGAACTGGACATGGAACAACAGACTGGTTCCAAATAGGAAAAGGAGTACGTCAAGGTTGTATATTGTCACCCTGTTTATTTAACTTATATGCAGAGTACATCATGAGAAACGCTGGACTGGAAGAAACACAAGCTGGAATCAAGATTGCCAGGAGAAATATCAATAACCTCAGACATGCAGATGACACCACCCTTATGGCAGAAAGTGAAGAACTAAAAAGCCTCTTGATAAAAGTGAAAGTGGAGAGTGAAAAAGTTGGCTTAAAGCTCAACATTCAGAAAACGAAGATCATGGCATCCGGTCCCATCACTTCATGGGGAATAGATGGGGAACCAGTGGAAACAGTGTCAGACTTTATTTTTTTGGGCTCCAAAATCACTGCAGATGGTGACTGCAGCCATGAAATTAAAAGACACTTATTCCTTGGAAGGAAAGTTATGACCAACCTAGATAGCATATTCAAAAGCAGAGACATTACTTTGCCAACAAAGGTCCGTCTAGTCAAGGCTATGGTTTTTCCTGTGGTCATGTATGGATGTGAGAGTTGGACTGTGAAGAAGGCTGAGCGCCGAAGAACTGATGCTTTTGAACTGTGGTGTTGGAAAAGACTCTTGAGAGTCCCTTGGACTGCAAGGAGATCCAACCAGTCCATTCTGAAGGAGATCAGCCCTGGGATTTCTTTGGAAGGAATGATGCTAAAGCTGAAACTCCAGTACTTTGGCCACCTCATGCGAAGAGTTGACTCATTGGAAAAGACTCTGATACTGGGAGGGATTGAGGGCAAGAGGAGAAGGGGACGACAGAGGATGAGATGGCTGGATGGCATCACTGACTCAATGGACATGAGTCTGAGTGAACTCTGGGAGTTGGTGATGGACAGGGAGGCCTGGCATGCTGAGATTCATGGGGTCGCAAAGAGTCAGACATGACTGAGCGACTGATCTGATCTGATCTGATCTGATTAAAAAAAAAACAATATTGCATAGAAACCTGGAATGTTAGGGCCCTGAATCAAGGTAAATTGGATGTGGTCAAGTAGGAGTTGGCAAGAGTGAACATCAACATGTTAGGAATCCCTGAACTAAAATGGATGAGAATGGGCAAATTTAATTCAGGTGACCATTATATCTACTACTGTGGGCAAGAATCCCTTAGAAGAAATGGAGTAGCCCTCACAGTCAACAAAAGTCCAGAATGTAGTACTTGGGTGCAATCTCAAACAATGACAGCATGATCTTGGTTCGTTTCCCAGCAAACCATTCAATATCATAGTAATCCAAGTCTGTGCCCCAACCACTAATACCTAAGAAGCTGAAGTTGAATGGTTCTATGAAGACATATATCACCTTCTAGAACTAACACCCTAAAAAGATGACCTTTTCATAATAGAGGATTAGAATGCAAAAGTAGGCAGTCAAGAGATACCTGGAGTAACAGGTAAATTTGGCCTTGGAGTACAAAATGAAACAGGGCAAAGGCTCACAGAGTTTTGCTGAGAGAATGTTCTGGTCATAGCAAAACCATCTTCCAACAATACAAGAGATGACTCTACACATGGACATCAGCACATGGTCAATACTGAAAGCAGTCTGATGTTTTTGCTCCCAAAGATGGAGAAACTCTATATAGTCAGTAGAAATAAGACCTGGAGCTGACTATGGCTCAAATTATCAACCCCTTATTGCAAAATACAGGCTTATGTTGAAGAAAGCAGGGAACACCACTAGACCATTGAGGTATGACTAAAATCAACTCCCTTATACAGTGGAGGTGACCAATAGATTCAAGGGGTGAGATCTGGTGGATGGAATGCCTGAAGAACTATGGATGGAGGTTTGTAGCTTTGTACAGGAGGTGGTGACCAAAACCATCTCCAAGAAAAAGACATGCAAGAAGGCAAAGTAGTTGTATGAGGAGGCCTTACTAATAGCTGAGAAAAGAAAAGCAGCAAAAGGCACAGGAAAAAGGGAAAGATATACCTAACGAAATGAATGATATACCTAAGAAAATACCAAGGAGAGATAAGAAAGCCTTCTTAAGTGAACAATGCAAAGAAATAGAGGAAAACAACAAAATGGGCAACACCAGAGGTTTCTTCAAGAGAATGGGAGATACCAAGGAAACATTTCATGCAAAAGAAAGACAGTGAAGCCACTCAGTCATGTCCGACTCTTTGCAACCCCATGGACTGCAGCCTACCAGCCTTCTCTGTCCATGGAATTTTCCAGGCAAAAGTACTGGAGTGCGTTGTCATTTCCTTCTCCAGAGGAGCTTTCCGACCCAGGGATCAAACCTGGGTCTCCCACATTGCAGGCAAATGCTTTACCATCTGAGCCACCAGGGAAGACATTTCATGCAAATATGGGCACAATAAAGGACAGAAATGGCAAGGACCTAACAGAAGCAAAAGAGATTTAGAAGAGGTGACGAGAATACACAGAAGAACTATAAAAATGATCCATATAACCACAATGGTGTGGTCATTCACCTAGAGCCAGACATGCTCAAGTGTGAAGTCAAGTGGAACATAGGAAGCATTACTATGAACAAAGCTAGTGGAGGTGATGGAATTTCCAGCTGAGCTTTTTCTAATTCTAAAAGATGATGCTGTTAAAGTGTTATACTCAAGACGCCAGCAAATTTGGAAAACTCAGCAGTGGTCACAGAGCTGGATAAGATCAGTTTTCATTCCAATCCCAAATAAAGGCAATGCCAAAGAATGCTCAAACTGCCATACAATTGCAGTCATTTCTCCTGCTAGCAAGGAAATACTCAATATCCCTCAAGCTAGGCTTCAACAGTACATGAACCAAGAACTTCCAGATGTGTAAGCAGGATTTAGAAAAGGCAGAGGAACCAGAGATCAAATTGCCAACATCTGTAGGATCATAGAAAAAGCTAGAGAATTCCAGAAAAACATCTACTTCTGCTTCATTTACTATGTTAAAGCCTTTGTATGGATTACAATAAACTGTGGAAAATTTTTAAAGAGATGAGAATATCAGCCCACCTTGCCTGTCTCCTGAGAAAGTTATAAGCAGGCGAAGAGGCAACAGTTAGAAAAGGACATGGAACAACAAACTGATTCAAAATCAGGAAAGGAGTGCATCAAGGCTGTATATTGTCACCCTGCTTATTTAACTTCTATGCAGAGTACATCGTGTGAAATGCTGGGCTGGATTAATCACCAGCTGAAATCAAGATTCCCAGGAAGAATATCAACAACCTCAGATATGCAGATGAGACCACTCTAATGGCAGAAAGCAAAGTGAAACTAAAGAGCCTCTTGATGAGGGTGAAAGAGAAGAGTAAAAAGCTGGCTTTAAACTCAACATTCAGAAAACTAAGATCATGGCATCCAGTCCCATCACTTCACGGCAAGTAGATGGGGGTAAAGGGGATACAGTGGCAAATTTTAATTTCTTAGGCTCCAAAATCAATGTGAATGGTGACTGTAGCCACGGAATTAAAAGATGCTTGCTCCTTGGAAGAATAGCCACGACAAACCTAGACCACGTATTAAAAGGAAGGAACATCACTTTGCCAACTAAGGTCCATATAGTTAAAGCTATGGATTTTCCAGTAATCATGTAGGGATATAAGAGTTGGACCATAATGAAGACTGAGCACCGAAGAACCCATGCTTTCGAGTTGTGGTGCTGGAGAAGACTCTTAAGAGTCCCTTGGACAGCAAGGTGATCAAACCAGTTGATCCTAAAGAAAATTAGTCCTGAATATTCTCTGGAAGGACTGATGCTGAAGCTTCAATACTTTGGCCACCTGATGTGAAGAGCTAACTCACTGGAAAAGATCCTGACAGTGGGAACGACTGAGGGCAAGAGGACAAGGAAAACAGAGGAAGAGATGGTTGGATGGTATCACTGACTCAATGGACATGAGTTAGAGCACACTCCAGGAGAGAGTGAAGGACAGCGAAGTCTGGCATGTGCCAGTTCTTGGGGTTGCAAAGAGTCAGACACACCTTAGCAACTGAACAACAAGTCCAAATATATTAATTTAATTTCAGAGACCATGGTCCTAAAAATACGAAATGTAGGTCACACTAGTTTTTTGAGGTGGTTTAAGGGAAGTGAATGAAAAGATATGGCTAGTGGGGCCAACCCAATGGAAGGCCAGCCTTCGTTGGCCCAGAAGAGGCAGGGGTGAGGTGTCCTGGGTTCAGCAGGGTCACATCTGGCCATGGAGGGGACATCAGAGCATCATTGAGGAAGCACCATGTGGCAGGATGAAATAAAATCTTTAACGGCTACCTCTGACTATCTTATGACTGCACCTAAGAAACAGGGTCACACAATTACCAACTAGATTTCTGGCTTTCATTTTCAGTGTTTCTTTCATCTTTCTCTTATTTTTTCACATAATATGATCTTTCACAGAGTTACCGTGTTACAGCCTGGATTAGGGTATGTGATTACTACATACCCTAAGTAATACAAAGACAACTCTATTCCATGACAAATGACTACGTAAAGCATGCTGCTGCTACTGCTGCTGCTAAGTCACTTCAGTCATGTCTGACTCTGTGCGACCCCACAGACAGCAGCCCATCAGGCTCCCCCGTCCCTGGGATTCTGCAGGCAAGAACACTGGAGTGGGTTGCCGTTTCCTTCTCCAATGCATGAAAGTGAAAAGTGAAAATGAAGTTGCTCAGTTGTGTCCAACTCTTAGTGACCCCATGGACCGCAGCCCACCAGGCTCCCCTGTCCATGGGATTCTCCAGGCAAGAGTACTGGAGTGGGGTGCCATTGCCTTCTCTGTACGTAAAGCATGGTACACATCGTTTGGATAGTATCACGTATACATTTGTCAGAAATTCAATTTACATGATTGAATGTATGATACATGAGACTGCCCATACTATATGCAAATAACTCCCCTTTTAGGTTCAGAGTTTTTAATAAACCTCTTTATTAGGAAAGGACAGTCAGAATTGCACTCCTAGGATAGTGGGACAGAAATTACTTACGTTGACACTGATGTATGTTTCTCCCTGTAGTGTTTTTAAACTTACCCCAATATAACCTTGCTCTCTATTAACTTCTGGTCTATTTATATTAGGATTTAAGCCTTTGCAAAAATGAAAGGCAAATACCAATGTTGCTTTAATCACCTGAAGAGAAGTCAAAGAGAAAAGCTGTGACATACCCAACTCAATCCTTTCAATAGATGTGACCTCTCTATTTGAGAACAGAACTGGTTCTAAACTATTCTCCCAATTCTTAGCACCTTCATATCTTGACATGAACTCAGCTCCCACATGGCTCCCACTTGTCCTTCCAGTACACGAACAGGGCAAAAAAAAAAAACACCACCATCTGAAGGGTGCATAAAAGAATTCCACCATCTCCCAGCAGCCTTGACGTTTACTCCAACAGTCACTGACAACACTCTAATTCAATATTAATGTTTCCATGTTGCGAAGTACAGCTTTTAAGTTTCAGGTGACTGGTTTTGCTTCCAGGTTTTAACACAACTCAGGGAAATTGTCATAAAAAGCTGCCAAATTCAAAGAGGTGGGTGGGAAGATGAAAGAATGCATCAGGGCTGCGGAGACAGACTGATGTGGTGTGTCCTTTTACTTTTTCCCCATCCACATGGACAATGTGACAAAAAGTGAGAATTAATATTCCCAGCATGTTCAGATCCAAACACTGGGCTGGTCTTTCTCTAACAGCTCTCCAAACTGTGTAGTTCCGACCCCCAAGAATGAGTGATGCATTGGGCTCCCCTCTCAGCTCCTTGTCCAACCCTCTGAGGATTTCTGCAATTCAGAAAGACTTCCCAGTCCACAGCAGTAACTCTAAGAAAATATCAAGTCTGGGGAGACCCACTTCCAGGCATTGCTTGCTAAGCTGGAGACATAGGTGGTGGAGAAGTTGGATCAAAGCCCCAATAAGAAAGTAGAGTTGCTTTCCATCAGAGCTCAAACTAGGTGAGAAGAGGTTGAAAGAAAAGGTCTGAAAAGTAAAGAACAGCAGCTGAGGGAGTGTCCCTTGGCTGATACCACAGGCATTAGGTCACGGCAACCATGAAGGAGCTGTGGTTCTATCAGGAATTTGGGTGCAGAGGCTTGGAAGAAATGTGTGAAATCTCAGGAGTGAAGGAGAGATACAGAAAAGGACTGCACAGAAGCAGGAGAGCTATAGCTTAGGGCAGATGTCTTGAGGGTATAATACACTCGATCAGAAATTTATAATTTTTTTTAGAGAAACTCAATAGGCTGGAAGCAGAACTGGAGGGCTTGTTCCGTGGAGGTCATCTGTAGCCATGGAAATTAGAAAAACCTGCAGCAGCTTTAGATGGCAAATAATTTCTGAGTGGAAGTGAGCTCCCTGGAGATATGGGTAAGAGCAGATGAATGTTTGTGGAGCAGGAGACCAGGGAAGGTTGAGGCAGGTCTTTCTTCAAAACAGAAAGCAGCTTACGTGCACCTTGGAAGAGAGATGCAAGGTCGGATGCTTTCACTGGTGGCGATCTTGGCTGGTGGAGACTGCAGTTCCCACTGTGGATGAAGAGCACCTACAGTGGAGGGTAGGCAGTGCAGAATGATGGGAATGTTAGCAGGCTACAATTGGGCAAAGGAACTATGAATATGAGATGCCTTTGAATTTAAGAGGATGAGGGAATAAAAGGAGTGGAAAGAAACAGCACGAGGCAGGTACTGCCAGGATGGAAATCTGTACTGAGGAACTGACTTGGGTAATGAACCATGGAGTAACAGAATAAAGAATAATAAACAGAAAAGCCAGCCCAGGAGTAGATCAGTACCCCAGAAATAGTCAGCGGTATGAGAAGTACTGAAACTTTTCCTCTTGGCCTCTTGGTTAGTTAGGGGTGTGGTCCTTACTGTAGAGACTTCGGGAGACACATATTAGTTGGGAGATCCAGATCCAGGTAATATGAGCAGCTGAAGGCATGGGTAAGAAATTAATTTGAGGTTATAGGAAAGTTTGCCCTCAGTAGAATTATAGTGCCAGAAAGACCTCGGAAATTGTTTAGTAGTTTATAACCTTAGTTGCACAGTATAATAACACAGGCAGTGCTCAAACAAAAACCAAACCCAGTATTTACACGGATCAGATCAGAACCTTTGGGCTGGAACACTGAAACAAGTCCTTTTTTTAAAAAAGCCTCCCAACTGACTTCTGTGTGTGCTGGATAGAGAACTACTACTTGGGATTTGGGATGAGCATGGGTGAGGAGTGGGGTGGATCTCAAGGAGGAGGTATTTGGAGGGGTGGCACAAAAGACGGTATTTACAGATAACAGCGATGAGAGGATCAGGGAGATGGGAGGGAGGCTGGAGGGGAACATGGGCAGGCAACATGCCAAGAAGGCAGAATTTTGGTAATGAAGGGCATTTCTGAGTTATTGGGCCCACTTCGAGCATGGGCATAAGGCAGTTTTGGCAGGATGGAGCTAAGACTCTCTTCGGTGTGCTGGGTTACCTATAACTAGGATTTTGATATTTCTGTGTTGTTTAAAGGCCATGAGGTGCAAGAAAGCCTTATTCATTATTTATGTTTCTTTCAGGCTAAGTGCTGGATCCCCTGATGGTGAGAATTTATAAACGTCTATTTGGAAAGCACTGACCATAATATAAACTGCTCTTGGGTTGTTTTTACTTCTTAAACCTGTTTGTCAGTCTCTCTCAGTGTTGACCATTTGCATCTCTTCTCACTAATTATCATAATAAAAATTATTTTATGAGATCTAACTTTGTTTTGGGCAAGGACTTGTGTATGTCTGTCGAGAAGAAAGGTCAAGAGTTGCCCAAGTATGAAAACTACTTGCATGAATGTAAAAATGTGTGTATCAGATATTTCAGATACGATGTAGATCTTCTATGGATGCTTTTTGCAATGATTTTTCTTTGAATTACTAAAAAAAAAGTTGCCTTAATCAGACCCCGTGGATTGCCTACAAACAGTTTTTCCTAAGAAGGATTTATGCCTAGGATGATTTCTATCCTGACTGCGCCTTGGAAGTATCACATTTACAAAGAATGTAAAAGACATAACCTCAAGCTTTACACAAGAGCTGTGTGTTCACATCATTTAACATCAGGAACTCCTACAGGCTAAACCATCAAAAACTTATCCAGGGACCAACTGTGGTTCATCTCCTCATGGACACGACCTGCAACACTCAGTTTTCGTGACCCAGAAGTACTCTCTGGGTGGAAACTCCAGAAGGAAATACCCTGAATTTCAGAAAAAGTCTCTCTTCCCTGGGCTTTCTAGTTGCATCTTTGTCCCACTTCTCCACTTCCTCCTCTGGGTGTTCCTCCTCTTGTAGCTCCTCTGTTGGCTGCCCCACGTCTCCCTGGCAACGGCAGGGCTCCCCCAGTCCCTGTGCTCTAGGGTGTGGCTCTCTGAGCAGCCCACTTGAGAAGCAGAGTCCAGACGGCCACCAGCTGCCCGGGCATGAAGGCTGCTATTTCCACCTGATAGCTGTGTGACCTAGAGCAACTTACTTAACCTTTCTATGCCTTGGAGTACATAGCTGAATAGGGACAGCGGGGTCCCACAGGTTGTTGTGAAGATTCAGTGGGTACGTAGGGACTTCCGTGGTGGCCCACCGGCTAAGGCTCTGCGCTCCCACTGCAGGGGCCCTGCTTCCATCCCTGGTCAGGGGACTAGACCCCACACGCCACAACTAAGGGTTCACATGCTGCAACTGAAGACTGCATGCTGCACCTAAGACCTGGCAGAGCCAAATAAATAAAAAGCTATAAGAAAAGATACTTAGAATCTTGCGCAGCACAATGGAAATTCTCAGTAATGTTTCTTATCTTTGTTTTCTCTCTCTACTCTCCCTTGATATTCTTCCCAATCATCATGGATGACAAATATCAATGCTGTATGGTTGGTTCCTCAAACTCTCAGGATCTGCTCTTGGCTGGGAGAGTCACACCTATATTTCTAACTGTTCACTGGGCATCTTGGTCCTGGTGTCTAATCTGTACTCTAATTCAATACACCCAAGGCAAAGTCACCATATCATGACTCCAGAGCTACCCATCCCTGACTCTGCTACTATTACTTAGAGGCAGACCTGACCTTCTGCTCCACCCTTTCAGGGTTCCTAGTCTCCAGGGACTGCAAGAGTTACTTATTAGGACCTTTCCTACCTGTTTCCCTTCTTCTCACTCCTCTGCCTTCACCCCAGCTCTATCACACTTTTCTTAACTTGACTCTGTCTTTCCACTGACGTCAGACTAGTATTTCTAATACATATTTACAGTCATGTCTATCTTCTATTTACATCTCTCCAATGATTCTTCATTAACTAAAGAAACGGAATCTCCACGCCTCTCTCTGATCCTCAAGGTCCCTCCGAACAAGACACCTATCTATCAATCTAGGCTTTCTGGAAATGAGATGCTGTATGGAGTCTGTATTTACTGTTCCCTCTGTTTCTTCATAAGAATATTCTGCTTTATTGACTATGCCAAAGCCTTTGACTGTGTGGATCACAATAAACTCTGGAAAATTCTGAAAGAGATGGGAATACCAGACCACCTGACCTGCCTCTTGAGAAACCTATATGTAGGTCAGGAAGCAACAGTTAGAACTGGACATGCAACAACAGACTGGTTCCAAATAGGAAAAGGAGTATGTCAAGGCTGTATATTGTCACCCTGCTCATTTAACTTATATGCAGAGTACATCATGAGAAACGCTGGACTGGAAGAAGCACAAGCTGGAATCAAGATTGCCAGGAGAAATATCAATAACCTCAGACATGCAGATGACACCACCCTACAGCAGAAAGTGAAGAGGAACTCAAAAGCCTCTTGATGAAAGTGAAAGAGGAGAATGAAAGAGTTGGCTTAAAGCTCAACATTCAGAAAACGAAGATCATGGCATCTGGTCCCATCACTTCATGGGAAATAGATGGGGAAACACTGGAAACAGTGTCAGACTTTCTTTTTTTGGGCTCCCAAATCACTGCAGATGGTGACTGCAGCCATGAAATTAAAAGACGTTTACTCCTTGGAAGGAAAGTTATGACCAACCCAGATAGCGTATTCAAAATCAGAGACATTACTTTGCCAACAAAGATCTGTCTAGTCAAGGCTATGGTTTTTCCAGTAGTCATGTATGGATATGAGAGTTGGACTATGAAGAAAGCTGAGCACCGAAGAATTGATGCTTTTGAACTGTGGTGTTGGAGAAGACTCTTGAGAGTCCCTTGGACTGCAAGGAGATCCAACCAGTCCATTCTGAAGGAGATCAGCCCTGGGATTTCTTTGGAAGGAACTATGCTAAAGCTGAAACTCTAGTACTTTGGCCACCTCATGTGAAGAGGTGACTCATTGGAAAAGACTCTGATGCTGGGAGGGATTGGGGGCAGGAGGAGAAGCGGACGACAGAGGATGAGATGGATGGATGGCATCACCGACTCAATGGACATGAGTTTGGGTGAACTCCAGGAGTTGGTGATGGACAGGGAGGCCTGGTGTGCTGCAATTCATGGGGTCGCAAAGAGTTGGACAGGACGGAGCAATTGAACTGAACTGTTTCTTCATGCTGTTCCCTTCACCCAGAATCTCGTGTTTCTTCCCCATTATTGATGGTCAAATCCTAGCTTCCTTTAGGGCCAATCTCAAATGTTAGCTCCTTTTCAGATTTCCTCAAAATAATATGATGCCTCCTTCTCCTGAATTCCCATAAAACTTTGCATTCACCTATGGCATGTATCACACTCTGACTTGCCTCCAAGTCCTTGGCATACTTTTTTTCTGTCTCCTTCTAGATCATAATGTCTTTGGAGGCACTCACTATATGCTTTAAAGCTTCAAATGGGAGAAAATGAATGGCAGTAATAGCACCAGGAATTAAGCCCATTTATTCTATAAAGCAGAAGCCTGTTGTCAAATGCTAACCGTCTTCCACACAGTCCTCATAAAAAGGATGGGAAAGCATATAATGAAGTAGCACACAAGAGGAACATAGAGTGTGAGCAATTATGCCAGCTCCTTTTGTAGGAAGAACACAGCTGAGATAAACATAGAAGCAGGTTATTTACCATCCACGCGTCTCACTGCCAAAATCTGCCACTTCTAAATTTTTCATTAAAAGAAATCAAGGAAGGTAAACAAAAGTAGCCCTTGGGAGGCATCAACAGAATGGAAACGGCATATTTACCAGCAGGGCCTCAGATGAAACGTCTAATTTGTTCTTGTAACTGCATCTTTGGGGGCCAAACACTTGTGTTCATGCACTTGGTGCACGTACACACACACCCCGTCTCTAGGTGCGAAGTGCGCGGACCAAGCTGGAGCCACCTACCTTCAGGGCATCCTGAGTGTCATCTAGGCAGTACACTCGGAGGCTGTACTCCAGTGAGGAGCAGCAGAGTGGCCCGAAGATGGCCAGCTTCAGGCGCTTTGCAGCTGCTTTGGTGGTGGACTGCCCGACCAGGGCGTAGGTGCCGAGGTTCTCAGAGAGGAGGTGGCAGGCCTCTGCGTCCAGCTGGATGTAGCACGGGGTGGTGAAGTTCTCCTCGCCAACCACCACCACGTCCTGCGGGACAAGAAGGAGGGGCAGTGGCTGAGCCTCTGATGGCCATGATGGTGGCCAGTGGAGGTGCAAAGAGCAGGACCTTTACCCCTGAGTTTTAATTATTCCTTTTCCTGCTCTTTTTTCTTTCCCTGACTTTATTATACTTTTATTTCCATTCTTCATCATTCTCTCCCTTACTTAGTTTGCCTGATAACATGCTTTATTTAGAAGAGGTTCATTTAGCCTTTTTTGATCTTTCAAGAATCTACATTCTGGGGTCTACCTAAAATTCCAAAAGAAATTTATGTTATCCTTTGAACTTCAGTATATTTGAGTTGATTATCTGTTTCTGACCATTTGCTTTAATCTCTAAATTGCTAATTTAATCCAAAAGTACTCTTTTAGTTTGATGTGATTTCAGCATGGTAGTGTTTCCCCTAAAAATCTAGGGGTTTGAAAAGAATTTTTAAAAAATAATTAGGAAAATTAAAGAATTATGCAATACCATTCTACTGAGTTCTCCCAAACTCACCTATCAATTACTTTTCCAAAGTGATACACTGCTTTACCTCATAATCTGGGCTCATGGACTTTGCTAAAAGCACAGTATGGCAAACTCTATGCATTTGGCACATGTTATTTTTCATGTAAGCCTTTAAGCAGTCTACTCTTTTAGATTTTTAATGTTTAGCAAGAAATAAAAACAAGCGGAACTGATAACTATATTAACCAGGTTTTGATTTAACCAAATGACTCCGGCCACAGAAATCATCTGAAAGACCAAGCACAGAATCCATAAAACAAGGGTCACAATTCCATGGCAGAGAGGTAACAGGACTGTGTGAAGCAGACAGGGCAGAAGACAATAGGGAATGGCAGAGACTGCGGTGAAGCAGAGCGCAAGCCAGTCTACAGAGCTCAGTGTCCACCTGCCTTTAGTCACCGCAGCCATGCAGGAATGGGCTCTCAGTACTTTAACTGTAAGCATTTTTGCTGTAGGCATTTTTGCCTGGTAATTAATGGTTAGTAAAGCCGTTTTGCCAAAAAAGGTGAAATAGTAAAAAATAAAAGACACATTAACAAAAATAATAAAACATGAAAACATGAATAACAAAAAGACTTTATTTTGAAATAAAAAATATTTTAAAACATTTGAAATGTGTGTGGATTCATGACAATACTGTACAAATAACCTGTTTTTATTTTGAGGGTTATACATATGCCCTTGTCTTCAATATCTTTCATTCCTAGTATTATACATATTTTTGGTTGTTCATGCATCTCCTTGCATTTCGCTTTTCTTTTGCAAAAATTTCTTCATAATTAAGAGAAGTATGTTTCCAAATACCAGGATGCATATTTATAATTGAGCTTTATATTATGTTGTAAACGTCTCTACACCATTGCTTGTTCTTGGTTTATATTCTCACATGTGCCATGACAGATGCTCCAAAATTCTATGAGAAAAGTGGGCTCAACTCTGTGCCTTTTCAGCCCTTGGCCTCTTTCAGATTTATGGAATATAAAAATGTGAGTATGTGTCAGTGGAGAGATGAAACCAAGCTGTCAACTTTGGTTTGAGGTTGACCAAAGAGGTGACCAAACTGTCATACCAAACTGTCCACCGGTTATTTTATCTTTTACACCAAAATTGTCTTATGATAAACTAGTTATGTGGCAAAAATGCTTGTGGAAGTAAAGATGTCTATGCCAAAGATGCTTACAGTAAAAGTACAGTAAAAGTACCAGGTACAGCAGGAGTTCAGGGTTAGGGAGGACGCAGCCTTTAATTTTTCAAGAGAAGTTGGAAGTTGAGATTTTGTTTTTTGAAATTGTCCAACTTTTAATTCATTCAAATTTAAAAGAGAATTTCATGTGGGAGAAATGAAATCATGTGAGGGCACAGCCCAGGCTCTGCATTAGGCTACTTAGTCTCTGCAGAGGCAGCAACCAGGTTACTTTGCTTCCTACCGTATCTATGTGGGCCTGGCTCATGGTGAGCAAATGGTTATTTATCAAAAACACGAACAAACGTTTCATCATAAATTGAGTCCCCAGGGCTTGTCACAGCTTTGAAAGTTGCCACCTCAGATGGCTATTTATTAGTTAGCCCTTGCAACATCATCTGAGCTACACCATGGCTTGTGTTTTAATAGCATTCATGAAATCATTTCTTCAGCTGAACCCATACCTAAAGATGAAGCTCTAACTGGACTAAAAAGGAGAGAAAGGTACTCAGCACCTCTAGGCTTATTTCAGCTCCAAAAGGACACCTGCAAAGAAGCTGCTTTCTCCAGCAGGGCAAGGACAAGCCTTGAGTGTCATTTCCTGATGGTGTGTTACAGAAAGCCTCCTAGAAGAAATGGCACAGGACGAAGATGCTCCCTGTTCCTGTCACAAATATAGTTACAGTGTTTTCATAAGGATTTCCCTCTTTTACTCTTCATAACTCTTTCTTTTCTTTTCCTCTTACTATTGTTATTATTATTACTCAAATCCAGAAATACGGTATTATGGTAATAGGTGGTGAATCATGCCAACAAAGTAGGATCCCTTGAGATTAAGACTTTTATGTTTCTGAGATAAATCATTTAAACTTACATAGAATTGAAGTTAGACCTGGTCAAGTCCAGTCTAACATTAAGTATAGCCCTAGACTTTAATCCAGGTCCTCTTGCAAGAAGCGATGCTCACATGACCAAGATGAGAGTATGTCCATAGAGAAGACATTCCAGATAATCCCAGGGATACCCTGCTATGCTTCTATCTCTACTATTATTTTTTCCTAAAATATTAGGAGTTGAGTCTTAATGTAATTTTTTTTCTATAATTTTCTTTCCCAAAAGAAAAATACTGTAAGTAATCACAAAATACATACAACACGAGTCGTGTACTGTGCTTAGTTGCTCAGTCATGTCCGACTCTTTGCAACCTTATGGACTGTAGCCTGCCAGGCTCCTCTGTCCATGGGGATTCTCCCATGCCAAGAATACTGGAGTGGGTTGCCATGCCCTCCTCCAGAAGTTCTTCCCAACCTAGGGACTGAGCCAAGACCTTCCGCATTGCAGGTGGATTCTTTACCATCTGAGCCACCAGGGAAGCCCACATACAACATGCATACTGGATAATTCTCTTTTAAAGACTACACAAATCACTTTTTTTTTTTAGGTATTAGGTATAGAATCTTCATGGTAAATATAACAAATCCTTTTGCACTTAATTTCAGGTTTAACTGCAGGGTTCTGATGGAAAGAGCAGGATCTTTTTAAGGCACTGCCCTTAAGAAGTTCCAATGGCTGCAGCTACAGACAGCCAAGGTGCTATACACAGTCTTCATTGCATTGGAGCTTAGGATACACACTTCCTGCTTTCCCAGGTTAAATTCAGACCTATTTCCAGGACTTGTTGGCAAGTAAGTCCTAACATTTTCTGACCCAGGTGCAATGTTTCTCTACCTGAAAATTAAAACACACACACACACACACACACAGGCTTCCCTGGTGACTCAGATGGTAAAAAATCTGCCTGCAACGTGGCAGATCCAGGTTCAATCTGGTTGGGAAGATCTCCTGGAAAAGTGAATGGCTACCCACTCCAGTATTCTTGCCTGGACGAGTTGTCCATGGACAGAGGGGTCTGGTCAGCTACAGTCTCTGGGATCACAAACAGTGAGACACAACTGAGTGACTAACACTTTCATTTTCATATCTATATATATACACACTACATATATATATATATATTTCCCTTCCCAAGATAGTATGTATATTCAAAAGGGATTTATGTAAGACTCTTAAGTGCACTTTCCCTATGAGTTAGCTAATGACTGGTCATCATTTTCTTTGTGCTTACCAGTCAGTAGATAAAGCACTCAGGAGCCAGTGTCTGACTGTCTGTCTCCCCATCTCCCCCTCCCTCTCTCTTTCCCTTTCTCTCTCTCATTTTGAGAATAAGCTAAAATTCCACCCATGTTTTGCTTTAAAACTAAAAGCCTTCCCATGATCGCCTGTGCTTATCCGCATGAACTGCACCTTTATCCCCACAGAGGCTCACCTCCCACTGTCCCTGCGCTGCCTGGTTCTTGAGCTGTATCTTCCAGTCCTCGGTGCTGGGATCTGCACAGTGATGCATAGTGAGGATGACGGGGCGGGTCAGCAGGGCTCCTGGAGGCCCACAGCTCACCACAGGGGTCAAGAGAGTCTGAGAGTCCTCCATGGGCGGCCTGGGAGGGGAGCAGAGATCGCATGGTGACAGTTCTCTAGTATTTAGGTACTATGTACTCACTGAGATTTCAGATCTACAGTTGCACAAATAGTTTCCTCTTGGAGGTTTTACTTTTGGAGGGTGGATGGTGGGTTGAGGCAGAATTAAGTATGAAGACATGCATTTCATACCAAGACTTTGATCTTGTAAGACTTGAGGTCTTTCTGATAATAGTGACTCTGTCTGCATCTCTTTGATCCTTTTCTTCAGACACAGGTCTGCCTTTGGTAATTTCCTCTAAATTCATGTACAGATACTTTCAGGGTGGAATGAGATGGAACAGAGTCCTTATGAAGTTACATAAGCATTTTCTTTCTGATAATACTTGCCAGTAGTTTCATAGAGTTTTAGATACTTTTGTGTTTTTATGACCTAACTTGAAAAACACTTCAAAAAAATCACTTTAGAATAAGGATACCCTAGAGCTAAACTTCTTCCAAATGACTTTCAGAAATAATTCAGGCTAGTATACCAGATTCATTTTTTCAAATATGACCAAGGAAGAACAGAGAACTGTATTTCTATAGCAATTTAAATGGATATTTCTCTACATGTATACTTCATACATGGTGGCTCAGTGGTACAGAATCCGCCTGCGATGCAGAAGACCAGGGTTCAATCCCTGGGTCAGGAAGATCCCCTGGAGAAGGAAATGGCAAGCCATTCCAGAATTCTTTCCTGGATAATCCCATGGCCAGAGAAGCCTGGCAGGCTACAGTCCATGGGATTGCAGAGAGAAGGACACAACTGAGCCACTGAACAACAATAATAATTCATACTCTGAGAATTTGGGTGGGAATGAACTTCAAAGATACAAATTCTTTAATTCTATGTTTCTTTTTTCTTTTTAAATTGCCTTATTATTTCCCTAATAAGAATGTAATTAACAGGTAATGAATAAATTAACTCAAGCTGTCAGTTGGTATGTGAGGACAGAGCTCCAAGGTGTTGGAGTGGATTGCCCAAGCCTCACAACCAACAAGGGCTCATGCTGGGACTAAAACCAATGCCTTTGCAAAAACGACACTCAAAACTGTGCTGTCAGAATAGCCTGACTTAAGAAATCCCGGGCTCACAGAATTTTAGAGCAGTAAGGACCCCCAAAGTCAACAAGCACAGAGCTTCTCCAACAACATGCTGACTTGGTTGGTAGTGAGGGGTCACCTCACCTATTCTCAACTCAAATTTACAAAAAATTCTTAGTTGGAGTGAATACAATGTGCCTTCCTGACACATCTCTCCACATATTCCTGACCTGCTTTCTCTCCACTTTGACATTAAAGAGCCTCTCAAACATTTAGAGATTTTTATCTCTAAAAACCTTCTTCCAGACCAAACTTCCTCAATTTTTGCAACTTCAGCTAGAAAAGCATGGTTTCCAGGTCTCTCTCCATAATTCCATCTTTCTGTTATGAGACATGTCTGTCAGCTTCATTGTCTTCACTAGAGTGAGGCATTGTGAAATGAATGGAAGACTGTCTCCCCTTGGTGTCCACGCAGGAGTGGTTCCAAGGACCCCCCTGCAGACACCAAAATCCCTGGATGTCCAAGTTCCTTATATAAAAGGGCACAGTATTATATTAAATGGCATATAACCATTACATAAAAATTATATAACTACTACAAAATTTCTTTAACCATTTATAACCAAAATTATATAACAATTACATAAAATGATATATAACCTATGCACACCCTCTCACATACTTTAAATCATCTCTAGATTATTTATCATACCTAATACAATGTAAGTGCTATGTAAATAGTTGCCCGTGTACTGAAAATTCAAGTTTTGCTTTTTGGAACTTCCTGGAAAAAATGCCTTTTTTTTTTTACAAATATTATTGATCCAAAGTTGGCTGAATCTGTAGATACAGAACTCATGGATAGAGGGCTGACTGTACTTAAATATACAGTATAGCAGACTACTGCTTTCTTTGTTTTGGGATGACAGTGGAGCCTGCTGGGCTCCACTCTATGGGGTCGCAAGAGTCAGACATGACTTGGAGACTAAAGTACCATCACCACGTAGTTATATCAATGCCTCACAAAATTGTTGCTTTAGATTATTCTCAATCAATTATTTATAAATATTATTTAGCAGACTTGAGTTAGATGGGAAGAGAGAGATAATATGGTTAAGCATGTCCTTTATAGAAGGAGGCAATGACGCCCTAAGAAGGTTAAGTAATTTGTTAAAGCTGACCACTCTGTGTACTCTTAACATGAAAGGCTCTTAGGCTGTCTGTGGTTATAGCAATGGCTTCTGAACCTATACAGAGAAATTTATATTTAGCCATCTAATTTTACTTTAATTGTTTTAGGAAATTTTTCAGGTCATCTATTTCTTAATGCTATGTTTTTCCTCCATATATTGGCTACCTCTTCTAGCCTTTTATCTTCCATAAATTTGATGTAACTGCCATTTACGTTCTCATTCCAGTCATTGATAACATTGTAATATAAGAACAGGGCAAAGACAGAGACATTTTCAAGGACACTACTTGAAACCTCTCTCTAGTCTGACATCAATACTTTGAGTTATTCAGTTTAGTCAAATATAAACCCATTAAAAATGTACACTGTCCAGTTCATATCTTCCTATTTCATTCACATGGATTATTACAAGGGTCATATCAAATTTCTTTACAAATTGCATCAGCCACTTGAACTGGATTTTCCTCTAGTCTTTATCTATGGTTAATATATTCAATACTATGTAACCTAGAAGTTAGCTTTTATCTGTGGCTCACCCTCACTTAACACTCAGTGAATGATAGCAGCCACTATTATTTCTTTTTCCTGCTGTTGGAAGACTACGCTCCCTGAATCGCTCATGTTTCTGCATGGTCCCAGTTGTCTTTTCAAGACAACTGTATAGCAATCACCTTTGACGATACAGTGCTTCCCTCTGGAGTAAATGGTAGACCTGTCCACTTCCCATTACAAAACACTCAGGCTCCCTAAACACAACGGTTTATGCCTGGAGTGGAGCCACTGAATGTATAGACGTCGTCTGTCTTTACATCACCCTTTCAGAACTGAGGCTTGGGAAACTGGCACAAAAATGGTAACACTTTGGATAGTGGTGTTGCTGTGAGCACGTCGTCTGACTCAGGAGTCTTGTGTCTTTTATCAGCATCTACAAAACTGTGGCAGCCACCTTGATAGGTCACAAGTAAGGTCAAATTTTAGAAATTCCTAAGTTCTTAGTGATTATTATCATCAGGTCTAAGAACTCAGTTAAAACTTAACATATTTCCCTTTAATAAAACTTGGCTATCTGTGCTTCCGATTTTAAAATTTCACTAGAATCCCTCAACCTATAGCTTTCCTTTCCTCTTATTTAGGGGGAAAAAAAAAAAAGTTAAACGTTATCTCTCTTTTTAGCCTTTTAACATCATCTCCATTCTCACTGAATAACAATAAAGTTTGATTAAATCTAAAGTTATCAACCTGGAGATATACATGTATTTGGAATCACAAGGTAGGTGGCAGCTTGAGAACTCATTACTGTTCCCTTTATTTTCATTTCCTCTGAACCCACTCTGCCCTCCTTTGTTCCAGTCTGAAATGCATTCTCTTAGGACATGAGTGACGTCCTGCTCTCACTGTGCCATAGTTGATATTACACTTTTCTTCCTTAAGCAGTAACCACATTCTTATTTAATTCTACTTTTCTTACTGGGGCGGGGGGGGAAGTCATGGCTGCATTTTCCTGAACACTATGCTTAACCTTTAGTTACAAGTATACCCTGAGAATGCACATTAAACTTTTAAGGAAGCAGACTAAAGTGAAATCCATTTCAAGTGGTCCTTGCAGTAGAGTTGGGGATTGGAAACAGCTGTCTCTCAGTCTGCTGTTAGCAGCCGGTGCTTGAGGAGGAGGTGGAGGCGGAGGAGGAGGAGGGGTTCTTCTCATCACTGAGTTGGAACAGAAGGGAGACCACTGCCTGCTGGGCTGGGGCGCTGTCAGACCTGCACTCCCCTGGCATGCAATATTGATGGGCACCATTCTTGGAGGAGGGATAGCAAGCGAAGGAAAGGGCAGTAGGTGTCAAAAGAATTTATTAACCCAGTGAGATGCAAGAATGTAATGAATAGGGAAGTGGTGATGAGGAATTCATAACCGGGAATGAAAAACAAAGAAGAAATAATGATAAGAATCTTTGGGGGTTTTCAAGATGAAAGAAACAGCACTGAAATTGGAAACACTTCCAAGTATACATGGAAGAAGCCACTTAGGAAAGGTTAAGATTTAACTGTGTGAAACCAAAGGTCACAGCATTTAAATCCACATTCCCTTTATTTACATAAAGGGAGGATATTAAACTACATAAAACAAAAATAGTAGAAAATAAATTTTTAAAATCTGTTTTATGTTTTTGCAGAGAAGGGCTTTACTATTATGTTTCATGTGTTATCTAAGATGTTTAAGCACACTTTCTATAAATATTAATTGCAGATGATACGGAAATAAACGTAAAGCAAAAATTAGCTACAGAAATAGCAATTAAGTAGAAATCCAATAATTACCAATGATTAAATTTTAAAAACTTTTCAGAGTCCAACAAGGATCACTTATCATGATAAATGCTGGATGGATTCTGAGCACCCTAGGACAAAGCCCTCAGATGGGAATTTTAGTTTTCTGTCAGATTTTCTTGTCCTTTGCTTGCTGTTATCAGTGAGGAGAACTTCTACACAGAAGAGCACAATTTACAAAACTCTTATAAAAGCTATTGCATTGGCTGCCCAAGGCACACTTGTAAGGTAGGCAGGATAAGTATTCATAGTACTTTTTTTTCTCCCAAAGAGGAAACTGATATCTAAAGAAATTAACACACTTGCCTAAAGCCACAAAGGTAGTCATAGGCAAAACTGGGATCTGAACACAGATCATTGGTTTTCTTTCCCATCAGTGGTGTATTTTGAGTTGCTTATCCAGATTTAGGACCTTGAGAAATTTCTATGAACTGTTTGCTAGAGTAAGCTGAAAATTGCTTCTTAAAAAAAACATCTTCCTCCCACCTATCTCTGTGTGGAGACGAGACGCCTTCTATTAACACACACATCTTTTGTCAGGTCCCTCTGGATGACAATTCCACTTTAGGCTCAGCTGCCTTTTAAAGCAATCGGTTTCATGTATAACTAACAACTTGAAATATTTGCACTTTAGGTATCTGACAAGGAATATCTAACTCACTTGCTATCAAAAGATCAATTGAGCAAAAGAAAATATTTATGGAAGCCACTCTGAAGGGCGTGCCCCCATTTCCCTAGATAGGCCAAAATCTGTCCCTGGATTAAGCCTGAACAGCTAACTGTTGTGCCCTAGATTGAACTGCTGAATCCTTGAGGAATTATTTTATTGAATTTATAATTGGGTTTTATACTATCTACTCGCATTGAGGGATACCAACAGAAGTAGCCCTGTGAAGCTCATCGCTATTTTCATATTTTAAAAATGTTGCTTGCTGTATGAAAAAAAAAAAAAATGTTTTCTTTATGAGGAACCAAAGGAGAAGTAACTGAGCTTCTTCCAGGCATCTTTTTCCCTTCTGGACATATGGATCTTATAACTTACCATGTTTCCCTCTTGAAAGCTTTGAAACAATAAGTTCATGACCTATTAACAAGAAATATGCTGGGAATTACATCAAATATTTTATATTCTAACTGCCTACCTGACTTTAATCTTTTCTAATCTTATTTTTTCCTTTTTTTTTTGTTTTTTTCATCCACTTATTTAAAAAAAAAAATTACCTCCTATTGAAAGATTGTTTGCATAAATCACCTTGAATCATTTCTTTAGAAGTAGAACTTCAATAAATAAAAACTGTGAAGAACAGTCAGAGAATAAGATTTAAATATACCTGGATTCTACTCCCTGCCCACGCTACCTTCAGTCTCTTTATAGCTGTTCCTTCAAACTAGAAATTTAGGACTCGACCTAAAAGAGAATATCACTGAGTTTCACTGAGAAATAATAACGTCAACTACTATTTTACAAAGTTCCAAACACCACATTAAAATAAATGAAAATGGTCTGCAATATGATTACAAACATAATACGTTTTGGCCCACTATCCTAACGTATTACTTTATTATTTATATTCAGTAAATATAATGATAGTTTTAATTGCCTTATCACTAACATGCTAAACTTCTAACTGGGATTTCGTCCTTAAAAAAAAAAATCCTAAATGCCACCAACGTCCTACAGTTGACAGATCTGACAAATCCAATACCTTCTTGAATTATCATTCTCTTTCTTTGCACTTCAATTTTAGTAATACCTCTGTCAATCACTTCATTTTGAAACTCTTTTTACCTTTGATTTTTTCTTGTTATAATTACAATCATTCATTCTTTCATTAAAAATATTCACTGATGAACAACTATACATTAAGCTTCTTGCTAGATGCCAACTCTTGCTTATGTGCTTTATCCTTATCCTGCCTTATCTATTTAGTTTTGCTCCTTCTACCCAAACCTTAAATAAGAATATTTCCAGGATTTCCCTGGTAGTCCAGAGTTAAGAATGCACATTGCAATGAAGGGGACTCTGGTTGGGGAACTAAGATCCCACAGGCCTCGGAGCCACAACTACCGAGCCCTAGCACTCTGAAGTCTGCACCACAACCAGAGTCTGTAGGCTACAGTGAAGGATCCTGCTTGCCACCAACTAAGACCTGACATAGCCAAATAAATAAATATTAAAATGAATACTTCCCAAAGTTCTTTCCGCAGTCCTCTTTTTTCTGCCTCTGCACTTTTCCCCTGAAGAATCCACTCACTGGTGACTGTCCATGTGCATCTCCAGCAAGAGTTGCAAGTCCCCTCTTACACAGACCACGTGCAGAGGAATCAGAATTTGTCTTTTCTCTCCTTGAACCAGTGGCTGCTTCCAATCACCTCTTGTTGCTCTCACAATTTTCTCAGTGCCCAGGGCTTGAACCCTAAATATATTCTTTGTGTTCTGCAACTTTTGCCACACTTTTAACCAGCTGTGAAACTTGTCCTGAAATACACTTTTCTTTCCACTCTCCAGACTCAGGCCTGGCTGCTTCCCTAGCCCCTCCCCCACATACTTTGATCTCTGCCGTGGGTCAACCAGGGCCCCGGCCTTTGGAGTAGTCTTTCTGTTTCCCTTCCTAGTTCATCCTGCACACGGTCACTGTCAATCTTTAAAAACACTGCTATTCACGTAGCACTTGGCTGCTTAAGGATCTTCCATGGTTCCCCACCATTTACCCAAAAAATGTCTATTTACCTTTATTCTTGGAATGTCTAAATTGATTTTTTTGGCCTTTTGAGAAAACTCCTAGACAAGTACACAATAGGAAGAAAGCGAAAATTAATGCTCATATCTTCAAATTGTGTTTTAATAAGAAATGACAAAAGGCAAAATTTCAGGCTGAGTCAGACTCATTTTTAAACTGTTACTGGAAGCAAGGCAAAAAGATCCATGTTGGTGCCGTTAGCTGTGGGAAGTGTATCCACAGGGCAGGGCAGGACGAGGCTTCGCAATCTCTGCAGGGGTGTGTCCCGTAGAGCGCAGGCTTGCAGCTCAGATCCCTTTCGGTTGCAGAGAGCCTGTCCTGTGTCTGCAGCTCATTTAGGCTGCTCATCTGCCATCCCCTGCTTTTTCTTAGTGCATATTCCATAATGATAAGGCCCCCTCTTGTCACATTCACTTGCCACATGCAATTAAGTTCACACCTCCCTTTAGACAGTTCACATCACCAGATGACCCACTGGAAGGTATCCAGCTGGAAAAACACCCAGTTTTGGATTCAATAAAGGCAATCAAAGAGAGGGAAGATGGAGCAAAGTAATCAGAAATTTCCTACACATGTCTTGAAGTCACATTCATGTCTTCTCTTGTCTCACAGCATTTCCTCTGAAAGAAGTTCTAAGATCACGTGAGCAATAGACAGACACTGTGCCCCAAAAGGCACTGTAACAAGAGGGCAGAGGCTCTGTTTGTGCACTGGATACTATGGAGTGGGGATGGCATGTCAGCAGAAGAGCTTCGTGAGGAGATGACCTGGGTGTGAATTCTGCTGACCCTCAGCTGTTAACTGTGAAACCCTGGCTATGAACCCTAGTCCTTTCATCTCTAAATGTGGAGCTCATCATAACTCGCAGAATAGTGAGGAATAAACGAAGTGAGGAATAAATGAAATTACCAGTATGCTGACTCTACGGTAGCTATGTTTTGTATTCTTACTATACACTAAAACAACATACTCGTCATTGTGACTTCACAAGAAAATCGCATCTCTTTCACAACAAAAATGAGTGGAGAAGACTGTCTCATTTATTTGAGAGAGCTGTCTTGTGTTTGTTCCCTGCTGCATGGTCTCTGGTGTACATTTTCATTTGAGATCCTGAGGATCCTCTAGCTTCACTTTCATAAACAGAACTTCATTGAGGCACACCAAATTTAATAGAGCAATTCCCTCTGCACCTAACTTCAAGTGGTAGGCATAGTAAGAGGTGATTTATAGTTTCCTTTTCTTTAAAGTTAAAGGCAGAAGAGCCTAAAGCAGAATTGTCTAGCTTTGTCAATTTCCTGCTTTCTCCCTCCTTCATCCAGAGAGTACAATTATCCTGGTCAGGGTGCTAACTAAATTGCAGGAAGAAAAATCACACAAGGCACCTGAGTGCCCACGTCTTCCAGCTTCAGCACACCCTGCAGCAGCTTCTTAAGGTTTGATCTTCAGCCATAGATTATGGTGATCACATGGAAAATAGCAGACCACAAACACTTTCTCAGAATAAAGCACAAGCCAATACTCATCTCTGTTTAAACCAAATATCCATGTTGGCAAAAGGCCTTCAGGGATGGATATACTTAGTGTTAACCTTGATTCTAGACAGAAGAAAGAAGAAAACTAAAATATAAAGGGATCTCAGTTTGCTAATCTTCATTTCTCCTGCTGCAAAAGAAGGGCACTCGGAGGGACTGTGAATATTACTTTACATTGGGAATGGAAAAATGAATATTTGATGTGCACAAATACAAGACTTTTAGTGATTTTCTGTTGCTCAAATTGAAGGCACATGAATAATGACCATGGAATTTTATTATTTTCTTGGACAGGCTCATGTTTGTGTAGGTGAAAGTATATCACCTGAGGAAAACACTGTTCTGCGTCCTACAGGTTATAAATACCGAATCTTTACTCAAGAGCATAGTAACAGAGCTTTTTGGCTACTGAAGACAACGACTAAAGAGAGATGTTTTTCTGAGGATGACAGAGGGGAAGAGAAAAGATATAATATCTTATGATGACATGACTTAGCAACTGAACAACGACAACAAATGATAAGCTAGCTCTACATTTGGCATTCTCACTTTGCATCTAGAGCTCAGGGCAGTTGAGCCAACGCCTTTCCCCTTTGGAAAAACAGTGATAATTACATGTAAGGATTGTCATTTCAACAACATCTCTTATTTTAAGATCTCAGTGCACTTCAGAAGCATTCACCAGTCAGGCCTCTAGAGTGCTATTTAACACATGCATTTTATGTGAGAACGAATCAAGAATGACCAGATACAATTTGTTAGAGGCCCAACTGAAAACTGAATTTAGGACTTCGAAACTCTTGTTATTTTTACTCAAAATAACTTCATCTTTATGATTATGATATATTCAAAACACTCTTAGATTCAACCTAGTTTTAATCAACCCTAGATCCATTTAGCAAAGCCCAAGCATAGATTTTATAGGTGCTAAATATAAGAAGTGGGTCAATAACACTTAAAAACTACAAGACAGTCCCCCAAAGAAGAATCTGCAGGTGAGAATAAAGAATCCAGGTGAGAATAAAGTGCTAGGCTGAGGTTGGGATGGCAAGTCAAGGATTAAGGGGTTGTTCAATTCTATGTGACCTTTGAACCTAAAATGGCTACAGGCTATATTCCTGAGCCAGGCCACATGAAGCCAATTTCTCTTTGTATCTTTTGCACAATTTACGGATCACTCTTTCAGCAATCTTTTCAGCTAATATGGCCACATGTCCACTTGGGGAAAATATCTCTGGCCTTCTGCCCATATTCAAGATCTGCAAAAGTGTCTGGAGCTCCAAAGATAAAGAGGGGTAAAAACTGACCTTTTATGGGTCTAGTTGAAAAGGAAATGCCAGAAGCAGGGCAATCAAGACAAATGTATGTTGAGTTTACTCTGTCTAATATACAATTCTCCCAAGTCAGACATTGATAAAGTCAAGTGCACCAGAAAAAGCATATTTACCTCATATTTTCTTTCCTGTGTACAGTCACATACATTTCGTAGACTCTCCCTTGGGGAATGGCCCCAGCGGGAATCAGCAAACTTACTCCTGAATAGCAAAAGAGAAAAGCAGTCACATAAGACCTATGAATCAAAAGGAAACTTCACAGAATGCCTTTGAAGCAAGTGGAGAGGAATGAGGAGATTTTGTGGCCACATCGCCATAAGCCTGCTGCTTTCTCTCTAAAGACATGTAAATATTCATAGCCACCCGGCTTTCCTCCCTTATTGGCCTTATTTGTTACCACAGCTCCCTCTGAACTGTTATGGAATCACTTAAAGGAATGATGTCATTTTTTTAAAAAACTCTTGCTTTATTTAAGGACTAGACAGATGGTTCCACTGGTGTTTTCCTT
This sequence comes from Bos taurus, assembly GCF_002263795.3. Classification (NCBI taxonomy): domain Eukaryota; kingdom Metazoa; phylum Chordata; class Mammalia; order Artiodactyla; family Bovidae; genus Bos; species Bos taurus. The sequence goes on along the minus strand of NC_037333.1, from coordinate 29,313,155 downwards.
GTAAAATGAGGGGAAAACCAACAACTGCTCTTAAAATTTCAAACAGCTGTAATGATGCATCGTTTCTAATTAAAAAAAAAAAAATCCCCACAAGACTCAAAGTCAGGGAAATGCTAACCTCAACAATACCAAAAAACATTTATTTCTGAAGTATCTGGTTAGCATCAGTGTTTTTCTGCAACAAATAATTGGTGAAGAACTTCTTTCATCATAGGTAACTCTAGAAAGTGAACAGCAACCGAGCTAGTTTTAGTCACAGCAGGCCAAGTAGGTTTTTACTTAGTTGTTAATTGGTGCATTTTGTAGGACTGTTGGGTTGAGCTCTGTTCTAAGTCAACTGTGCTGACAGTAATGGTTTGTAACTTTAGTTTGCAGCAAAATTACCTGAAGGTTTTGCTAGTGCACATTATGGGATCCTACCCTCAGAGTTTCTGATTCAGAAGGTCTGTGGAAACTGCAGTTCTAACAAGTCTCAAGGTGACGCCAATGCTGGCGATCAGTGGACCACACCGTAGGAACCATGGGCTTGTACCCGTGTAGCATTATCACAGATAGTAATTCAAAGTGGGCAGCAACCTGAAGATACTTGCCTCCACAATTCTATTCTAATAAATGCAACGGATCTCAACTCTATAAAACATTTTATGGAACCTGACTGTGGGTAGAGTTTTTCATGGGTTGTGAATGCCAAGAAGTAAAAGACAGTGTTCTTGTCTTTGAGTAGCTTATCTAATTAGCAAGGAAATGGAATATGCCATATGAACACAGGACCATAAGGAAATTGCTTGACTACATTGGAAGGTCTCAAGAGTAAAGGACAGAGTTAAAGAGGAATAGTTAGTCAAAGCCCTTTGTATAGCTGGTTGCAACTGTTGAGGCGTAATGTGCACCTTGTCGTGCTGCAGGAAGTAGAATGTCATGCTCACATCAGACATCAGGATGGTTTGCTGAGGCACACAATGAAAGGAGGAAGACCACACATGAGGCACTCAAGCCTCGGTATTTTTTTTTTTTCCAATGGGAACAATCAAATGTACCTTTATGTTTGTTAAGGGGATGAGACAGAATTATGGATGCAAAGTAACAAGAATAAGGCCTGAGACATATTAGATTACTGTAAATAAAATAATGCATGTACATCACCATTGCCCAGTACATATTTAAACATGCTGGCTCTCTCCTTTCTACTTAAGAAGCCTTTAAAATAATTCATATGTGAAAAAGTGACAAGTGTAGAAATGGAAAGGAGAGGTATAATCCACTGGCTGCCATGAAAAAAAAAAACTGTCTTGGAAATAATACAATGTTTAAACAAGGAAAAAACAGTAGAGTATATTCTGATCTATTCATTTGCAGACTATTACAACATATTTAAAATCATGATTTTAAAAAGCATGCAATTGCATGGAATGAGAAAGATTGGAATAAAAGCACTTTATGTAATGTGTGATCTCAGCTCTGTGAAATGTATTTTAGAAAAGGAAAAATGATATTCCATTAAATATTTCAATTTATTAAAGTACACTTTTAAAAGGCATGGGGTGAAAAATTGCTGAGGTGTTGAAATGGGGGACTGAATGAGAGGAAGAATCAAAGACAAGTTCAATCGGTTCTCTATATTACTTGGCTCTATGGCTGTTTACACACTACATTCGCTTCTTATGCTATGTATAGATCTTAGTTCAAACTGGTTTTTTCTGTGTTCACAGACTACTCTATCTGGCCCAAAAGAGTGCCTGGACATGCACAGGGAGTCCATTAACCCTCTCATAACTGATGGCTCCATAGTGATGAATAAACACCAAACTTTAAGCAAACATTATGAGTCACTAACTTTGGTTCACCATTTAAGAGCTTTATGGAGCTTACTCTCTACATGCAGATAACTAAATGAACTGAAAACTGAATACTACTAAAAGGCACTACTTTAATCCTACCTTAAAGAGACACATGATGAAGCTATGTGGAGTGCATACCTTAGAAATACCTTGACCCTGAAGACTGTGTAAAAAAGAATTAATGAAGAGTTGATGTCTAATATCATGTCCTCTGATCATCTAATTTCGTATTCTGAAGTACTGCTTCCTGTAGGAAATTGGAACTGAACCAACTGATACGTTTTCTAATTAATTTGTCCTTTTAAAGTGTGATGACAACAGTGAAGGCTTTTTGCTTTTGGCTTAATGCTGCCTCTGAAGGGCTATTAAAAAGAAGGTCAATGGCAGTCGTAAGTTATGCCTCGGCAGAAAGTTGTAAGTGCAATATTTCTAGAGGAAGTGTTTTCAGAGTTGGCTAGAGGAAGATAAACAGTTTTGCTGATCTTGACTGAAGTACTATTTGTTTTACATTGAAAGTAACAATAGATTTGGATTAGATAGGATACATTTAACTTTTCAGGCCTAATGAAAACAAATAATAAAGATAGGTTTCCCAGATCTACCTCTGCAACATAAACACCTTGAGGAATTACCTGAGTTGGGGATAATGAGGTGACCCCCAAGGGAGTTGAAGGTGCCAAACGCAGTGCAGGAGGGGTCTGTCTGCCGTGCTAGACTCTGATTCTTCAGGTTGAGGGCCTCATTCTCCAACAAGGATTGGGTCATCTGAGGGGACAGTTTTGATGCAAACTCAGAGAGATCATCTTGGGGCGTGACAGCACCTGAGGTATTGTACACTTTGATCTTCAGGTTAGGCAGTGGATCCAGAATTGGAGAGTTGGTCATTGGGATTTTGTCTGAGACATCATGCAAGGCATAAACAGGTCCCCTGTACATGGCCGCGGCTGATGTGAGGTCTGGGGGTACTGCCAGGAGATCTGAGTCAGAAGAGAAAGGACGCCCATTTGCATTCTTCATTCAGACAACTTATATTAGTCAGACTCTCCCTGACACTTTCTGAGCCAATAGCAAAGCAATTCAACAAATATTAGAGATGGACAGACACTAGGGTTCTACTGAAAATGGCAATTAGATAGCTGGAATCTGTTTAATTATTGGCTACAAATAAATAGACAAGTTCATTCTATATTTTGCCTTGAAGATTACTCATTGTTTCTATGGTACTTAGCTAACTCAACAGACTGAATCTGCAGACACTTGTGATCCTCACTACGTGACTAGGTAGTAGTCATCTATACGGGATTTGGGTTCATCTGTAGACCACTATATTCAGACCAATACAAGATGCCTTGTTAACAGGAGAAGAAAAAGGGAATGTAAGAAATCTATCAACCAATCTTTGTACTCTTCTCAAATAAAACTTCAAAAGTATGACAGAGAAACCTGTTAAAAAGGGGAAAAAAAGAGATCTGTGTACCTTGTCAACTCTAATGAGTTATATGAAGAAATTAACATAATCAACAAAACAAATGAAAATCTTTGTCTTCATGGAGCTTATATTTTAGCTAATGTAGTTTTATTGATTTTGAAGACATATAGGGAGGCTGCTTACATGCTTAAATCCACATATGAAATGCAATGTCAACTGACCTTGTCTTGCTGCCTTGATGTTCACAGGCTGAAAGCCTCCATTGAGTGCAGAAGAGTCAATAATATCAGACTCAAAGTCACGATGATTCTTCCTATACACAAAGAGGGCCACAACTACAGAAATGGCCAGGCAGACTATCACAGCTATCACAATGCCGACATACAGAGCAACATCATCTGAATCAGGAGCAGCTAAAGGGGAGAAGGAAACATGGAATTCGGTGGTTAGAGAAACTTCTCACAGTACATGTATGTATTGCTATAATTTTTTTCAGACAGTTATTGCCTTTTTTATAGGTTAATTTCAAATCTATTTCAAAAGCTATTTAAAACAACTGTGGCCTTTCAATGGAAAATTATCTTGCATTTTTTTCTTTTCTCACTCTGCATCATTCACTCACTATCTTAAATTGGGCAACATAACACACCATTTACTACAAGGCATAAAAGGAAACTGGAGCTAAAACCATCCCAACCCATAGGAAAAAGAAAAAAAAAAAAACTTTATTACTAATTTCAGGTGGAGAAGTTTGGAAGGCAGCTTTGAATTCACTGATAGTTCTTTAAAAACAAACATAAACACTCTGTTAGAAACATCTGGCATTTACTGAATCTGTATATTTATTGCACCAGAATATTTTTCTAAGTATCATTCCCAGTCACAAAATTACTTTCCACAGCACTCTTCTCACTTCGCCCTAAATCAGTGAAGGGGTGGGTGGGAACGATGGAAGGCAAGGCAAGGCAAACACTGGGAGCAGACAAGGTTTGCAAGGTATACTTTCAGAAGACCCAGGTCTGGGGAGCAGAGGCTAATGCTGATAACTCCAGGCTTTTGCTACAGATTCAGTATTACCTCGGAGAACACTGAGCTTCTCACGGGTTCTTGTCAGAGATTTACATGTGAGCCACTCGTTACTGGAATAAAATATAGCTCTATGCTGTACTGAGTAAGATAACGGCCTGGTTCAGTGATCAGAAAGGTCAGACTACCCCCAAAAGGCAATTAGGCATTCGATTAACACGGTGTGAGGTCAGCTGGGAGGTCTGTCTCTGGGTAGAGCAAGAAAAAAATTCCTATAAATGTTGTATGTTGCCTTAGTGGCACAGAACACGCTCTGATCCAATGGCAAATGGTGATAAAAGTTGATAATTCAACCAACAAAAGTAAAGCTTTCCTGAATCCTTTAGACATCTTTAAGTCTCTATTATTTTTAGTTTTCTGTGACTCACAAAAATGACCAGCAAGATTAACCAGAACTGTGTGCTCACTGTGAAAGGTGATTAAACTGGTGCTTCAGATGGTCAAGAAAAGCCTTTTTATGTTGAACTTTATACAAGGGCATTTTTATTTTGCAGGAAGAGAATTTTCAGGTTTGCAGGTCTCTTGGCCTCCTAAAGTCAAGGAACTACTCCTCTCTCCTAAGACTCACAGTCACATGGTTTACATGGTGAAATGACTTGTCTTATGCCATGTATCTGTAACACATTGACAGTAAAATAGCATTCCCTATGGGAAATCACTCCATTTCTTTCAGGATTTTGTTTAAATGTACTATATGTGAAAGAATTTGTATTCTTTTTAAATAATTGTCTTTACCAAAGTTTCTAGATTCTCTGCTCAAGCATCAATCAAGTTGATGCTGGCAGATCTTTTCAGGAAACCAGTGATGTACCAAACCCTCAGGCACTGTGAGCACTGCTCTCAGAGTACTGATTTCATTTCGCTGCTGGGTTCCATGTGAGGCCCTACCGCAGTGCTCTGAACTCTGGTCAGAATACTGTATCTAAAACCTTAATGTTTTGCTTTACCAGGCTGTAATTACTTATTCAACATGCATGATCTCTAACTCAATGGATCTGCATTTTTTCAACTCTTTACTTTCTAGCATTTGAAACCTGCCCTTTATTTAGATCCACATATTTCATGATATGTTTTGCCAGCTACTGGGACTTAAGCTTTGAATGTTAGACTGATAGATTTTAAAGCTGGCAGAGACTTGAAATGACCCTTTCTTCTTTTCAGCAGTGAAAATCTAATTTGTTTTTCATGTTGGAATATATTAGGCGCCGCTTTCCTGTGTGCACATCTGTGATCCAAGGGAAGGTAAACTTGAACTGGGGGCAATAACGTTAAATGATTATTCAGCAACATAAAAACCAAACATCAAACTTACAAGAAAATCCATATTCATTCTGGGTTCTCTGCTCAGTTGAAATAGGATAAATGAAACCTTGAAAAAGAAACAAAAAATGAAACAAAAATGGGAACAAAATCAAATTAATGAGGGAAACAAAATGAGAAGCATGAAAAATGGCTTAAATAAAATAAAAGAAGAAACCTGGGTCCTTTAAAATTCTGGTTCAGTACAGAATTATGATTTTGCATCTCCTGTCTGCTCTGGAGCCTCACTAAGAATTAATAAGGAGGCAGATTGAATTTCAGAGCAAAAACTGGTCTCGACTCACTAACTTTGGAGTGCTTCAAGTCTTTCTTTTATTGAGCATAAACTCTAATGGATCTAATTTATTTCAGACATCAAGGGTCATTAGCATAAGGAAAATCTTTTTTCCTTATCCCTGCCATATGCCTTAATTCCCAGGACATACTCAGTAAGGCTCTAAACAGTTTTTTGGTTTTTTTTTCCTTTTATTTAATCATAACAGCTTGCTTTCAGTCTAATAGAACTAAAGAAGGCCTGTCGTCATTGGTCAAAGGTTAAATACCCATTTACTGAGCTGAGCAGACCAACTCTCCTCCTTCCATCTCAAGTCTACTTTTTGGACTTCCAGTTGTTGGCCCTCCATCTAATAGGAATCCAATAGGTTTTGCCCAGGGGCTGAGCAGTTTGTCAATGCAATGGAAACTGGATGCTTTTTATTTGAAATCATTAAAAAATCAATAGAGCCTAGAGATTATAAGGGTGTTTATTTTAGGGCTTCAGAGGAATAGTGTAAATTGGGAAAAATAAAGACCTCATCCTAATAGTGAATGCAGAGATAAACAATAGCAGTTTTCCTTTTTTTCTTTTTAGTGTAATCCAAGGTAGGAAACTGATGATGATGATGATTGATGATGATAATAAATAATAGCAATAATGTGAAGTAGAAGACTGTGGGGAAATATTTCTTAAATGGGGAACATGAAACTTTTTGAAATGAAAATCTATGGAAAAGTTTAAAGTGTCACATAACTAGCACCCACAGATTCCTAATATTTAATATTCTGCAACATGAATTAACCAAATAATACAGCATCATTTGAATTAATCAAATAAGGATGAATAAGAACCATGTAAATTAAGTGTTCCTAGTAATACTCAAGGGCAAAAAAATATAGAGAAACTGCAAGAATTACAATTAATTGGTTCAAAATTAAAGGTCTGTCTGTAATACTTTAACACTGAAGGTAACTTTAAATTGTGCCTCATGTAGACCTTCTGTAGTTTGCAGAACACACAGTTCTTATAAGCTATTTACTTATTTGGGGAACTAATTCAGGAGAAACATGCAGTGCTACCTTAATGAAAGAGAGCTTTGCTGTAGCACAGACAGGTTTGCTCTGAATTAATTTTTAATGCTTTATTTTAGAGCAATGATTGCAACCTCCTACTCAGTTTTATAAATATTATATTCCCTATTCCAGTTGTTGGAGTCCATGTATTAGGTTTGATTTTCATCTTTAAACACTCTGTCTGGTAATAACCTTTTTCCATTTGTATTCTGTGAACTCAATAAAAGGACATCTGGGACATATATGAGCACAGGAAAAAAGGTTATTTTTGAAACCCAAAGACTTAAGACAATATGATTCCACAGCTAGTACAGGAGACCAGATAAGTGATACCACTGTTGTAGGAGATGATTTTAAGCTGGGTGATGTCAAGAGTTTTTTTTTTGTTTTTTGCAGATGTGAGGGCCAGGAAAGAAGTATAAAATAGGATATTTGGGGATAGTTTGATGTTTACCCTGAAATTTTTGATAAGAATAGTGTGAGCCTACTGGAATAAGCAGAAGAGCTGTATCTTATAAAAAGGAGAAGCCTATCTCTGGAAAGAGAGAACGCAGTCTGGAAAGAGAGAACGCAGTCTGAAAGTTCACCCTGTGAAGCAGCCCTAGGTTTTCCTTGGCTTTTACCTACTTCCCCTTGGCTTTTACCAAGAACCCCTGTTGTTGACAGGTAGATCAAGGAATAACAACAAGAAAACTGATAATTTCATTTTAGTTTCTACTTTCCCATGTTTAATTAGATCTGGCCACTCAATATATACTTTTGTGCCTTGTGGCAATTTACCTCAGACTTACATTTCCAGGCACAGAACTGGAGTCCATGAATTCATTCAGTCACCTAACAAATACTCTTGACCCTATTATATGCTGGGTTCTATTCTAGGCATTGAGGGACAGTGACAGACAAGATGAGAAAAGTCCATGTGATTGGAGATAAAAGAATGACTAATTGAGGGAATCAGGGAAGAATTTCTACTGTAAGAAAATTTACACTGAAGCTTGAACAACGAGAAAGAATTGGCCAGGTAAAGATCTGTGGAGAACATGGTCCATAAAGAGGGACAGCACATACAAAAATCCTGATATATAAAGGAAATGGTTAGATGTCAGTGAGTGGAAAAAGGGCGGAGGGAGCCTCAGAGGGAAGAGCAGCAGCCAGATGTTATAGGCCTGATGGTCCACGATGAGGTGCTTCGATTTGATTCTAAATGAAATGCAAATCCTGTCATCAAACCTAATCTTGAAAAGATCACTTTGGTTTCTCTATAGATAACGGAGAGCAAAGGGAGAGAAGTGACAGGACTTTATGGATGGTTGCTATAAAATATGGCCTGGAAGATGTCTATCCATAGGTATATTGATATATTTAATGATGTGCTTGCATTTGAGGTTGTTCTAAGATAAAATAAAAAATATTAAAGTCTCAGTATTAGCTATTCCTCATAGTCGATATAGACCAATCTAGCCAAACTGCTATTTTCCTACATGGGAAATTTAAAAACAGCCAAGTAGTAAGTGTAATCATTAATGGTTCAACACCTCAACTTACTGTTACAGAAATACTGATAAAGAATATTGAAAGGCAACTCTGTAAAACTTTTTCCATCCTTTTCAAAACACTTCTGCAACTCCACAAGTAAAACATCACTTAGGAAGCTGGGTATCAGAAAAGAAGGGGATTACTGTTCTATCCCCTAAACGAAAGGAACACCGAATCACTTTCTAGAGTTTGTTTTTATACTTCTCCATCTGATCCGTCTCTCATGGAACAACAGGGAACATTTTCTTCAGCTAATGAGGTGATCCTGCTGAGAGCAGTCCTAGCAATAATGAAAAATCGCATCTCTGGTAGAACACAGTACAAAATAATTGTTTTCAGTGTCACTATCAACAGCTTGGTTCATAAGTTTAGGGATTTCAGTTAACTTTCTTCCTACTTGAAAGGCAGGTCAGCTGAAAAAGCACCTCGGCTGTTGGCCAAAGCAGTGAAACTGAGTTTTTTAGTCTCGTGGACTTCAGCTGGAATCCTGGTCCTGTCAATTTCTTAACTATGAGAGCTTGGTCAAATCCCCTCATTCCTCTAAGCCTCAGCTTCCTAATCTGTGTAAGGGACTATGAATATGCATTTCCATGTAGTTGTGGAAAGGATAAATGAGATTTATAAAGTGTTCATGCATTGTGCAAGTGCATGAAGTGGCTTCAGTCATGTCTGACTCTTTGTGACCCTATGGCCTGTAGCCTGCCAGGCTCCTCTATCCATGGGAGTCTCCAAACATGAATACTGGAGTGGGTTGCCATGCCCTTCCCCAGGGGATCTTCCCAATCCAGGCTTTAGTAGCAAGTTTCAGAAACAAATTCCCAAGACCAGAGAGCAACTTAATGCTAAAATGATTTCTCAACCAGTGGTAGTTCTACTTGTCAAGAGGGTGTCTGGAAGCAGGGTACAGGAGGTGTTTTTTGCTTGTCTTAATGATTAGGCGGTTGTTTGTTGGCATTTAGTGAGTGAGGGCCAAGGGCACTGAATGTCCTGCAATGGGAGGAACAGTCAAGTCATAGAAGAACTAACTGGAACAAAATGAACCTCCATTGACAACACCTTTCAAAACCACCTCCCATGGACAGATAGAAGGAATACAGAGCAGTAGTGGGCTGCTCTTAAATGGTTAATGAAATGCTTCTTATGCTAGGAAGCTAGGTCATAACTACTCAAAACATTCATTCAAGAGAATATCTAGCTCAACTTTTTTTCGGAGGAGGAAAACCAGTTCCCAAAATGGGAAGCGGTATTTCAAAGTGAAGGAAAGTTTCTGACAGGCAAATTGGGTTTCTGTCCTTCTGTGAGAAATGCTGATAGCGTGCAGGTTTTGCACTGTTCAGTTTTGGTAGGCCCCATTCACAGTCCTGTTGACTGAGGATCTGGATTGCTAATATAACAATGTTCTGGTGGATGGTGGCTAAATGACTTGAGGAAGGAATGACTTTTTCTTATTTTCACAAAGTCATCCTTCAGACTACAGATGGGATTTACCCATATTTTTCAGCTAATGTCCAACTGTTATATAATGAGAGCCCATGCACAAGTGTCTTAAAAAGGCAAATGAATTTTCCTCAGTTTTATATAGCAGTGAGTAATATCAAGTTATCCTTAAGTACATGGCTCATAACTGTGCAATAATAAGCCTGAACACAGCCTATTTAGTGGGTTTATAGTTGGAAAATCTTCTGGGAACAACATCAGGAACTACAGTACATAAATCTTCATTTTCCCAATCAACACCAACTGCATTGATATTTATAGTCTTTTTAAATTTTCAAGAGATATGAATAACAGACAACAGTCAAAATGATCATGATTTTATGATTAAATTTTTAAAAGATAATACAAACTTTAAAAAATAGTATTCTAATAGAAAAGTTATCAAGCAAATAAGCCGCTGTGAGAAATGTTATAAGTTCTGAGCATCAATAGCCAGGTATACATTGCTCAAAACCAAGTCTATGCCCTTACTAACTTGCAAACCCCCAGGATGTTAGAGTTAAAATAGATCATTGATTTGAATTTCTTCTTCTAACCCCTTTGTACTCAGAGACCCAGGAGTCAGAGCATAGACTGATGAAGGGACTTGTTTAACATCACAAAGTTGGTGAAACATTAAAGCCAGAGGCAGATTCCAGCTCTTAGGCTATATACCTGTCATTTTTATATGTACTGTCTGATGAATAGATTTAAATAAGAATAGACAAGGAAATAATAGAAAAGGGCTTGATATGTTCATGGCTTAATTTGCAATTCAGTTATTGAATGAAGTAATGCTAATTATTTAGACTAGAAAATACCTCTCCATTTGAAATGTTATCAGTTATGGTCATGAGCAAGTTAGAACAACAGAGATTTTCACCCTTAAAGAAAACAACATCCAAACAGTGTCTTTTGTTTAAAGTGTAGGATAAGCAAAGATATTCTCCAAACTTGGACATCTCTACTCTAAGGTAACTGGAGAGCTGTGCTAGCATAATGCAGGTGTTAATGTATGATAATCACTTTGTATTTGGCATAGAACCTACCATAAATGTAAATATTTAAAAGAGAAACATTGTCTCTCTGAAAAAATGATGCCAACATTTTTGATAACAGAAAAAAAGGAATAAACATAAAAAACTGGAGGAACACTACACATAAGAAGAAAATCACATTTTAAAACAATAAAAGCTGACAACTTCTTGCTTTCTGCCTCCAAGAGACCACATGGAGAAAGGCTTATTTCAAAATTAGACAGATTTGGGTTCATATATTGTCTCTCACACTAACCTGTGGGCACTGGGTGGGCTGTTTCAATTTTATGCCTCAGTTTCTTCCTTTCCAGGTTAGAACTATTATTAGGGGAATGTCAGAATTTGTTTATAAGATTATTTTCCGTACTTTTTGAGTTCTATTAAATTGAACACAGGTCAATTTTGCTTCAGTTTTGCCACATCTAACACAGTAGATTGGATTTAGAAGCAACTAATACCAGGGCCTTAAGTAGAAAGTGAATAAAATTATATCTGTAACTCCTTTAAACTAAACATATAGAAATATACAGATATATGATACAGTAATTTTTACATTCTCCAAAGTTTGTGAACGATTGAGCCAGATTTAAGGAAGACATAAAAGGAAAGTATATATCAATAGATGTCTCGGAATTAACTGTTTCTTTAGATTAGTTATCAAATTTGTAGCCAAAGGGAGACAGGTAGAGTTTTAAAGGAACACCTTTAGAAGTATTCCTGCTTGCCTTCAAGGTTACTCATTATATTTCAGAATGGACCTGCATTTACAACCTTAATAAACAGATTTTATGATATGGTTAGGATTAAATAATTATTGAGATATAGTTCACAGCTCACATGGGGAACAGTATATAAGTTATGAATATGACGTAGCAATTCTAGTTTATAAAAGCATTGTGTTGTGTAAAAGTCCAAGTTTTTTAAATCATTAAGCTTTTGATCCGTTTTAGCAAATTTATCTATCTGAAGTACAACAGACCACTTCAGAAGATTTGTCCTCATTTTTACCATCCGAGCATTAGAAGAATTTCTGTTCTCCATGGATTTTACGCTCTTCTCGATCTGGTTACCTGGGTCTTTCTTTCTGCCAGTGACCTTACACTAAGCCAACATACCTGATTTCTCTCATTCCAATTTCATTTCTTCTGATGCAAATATTCTTATTAAAAACCTCAAGGACCATTCTAAATAAACATGTCCAGATTTTTTTTTTTTTTTCCCTTTTAGGTTGGCTCTTATCTAGCCACCCCATCAAGACTGCACTAATGATGTCAAAGGTCAGGTCTGTCAAAGACACTCATGGTCATTTATTATAATTTACCACTCTTCTGAGGGTTTATTTATTGACAGGAGCTTAAGGAACTCCAAATAAATGAATACATAAATCCTAGGACATGACAACAAAAATTGAAAAGAACATTTGCTTATCGCTGATGTCAGTTATCTAAATTGCCGTGGTAATTTGTGCTCCAGTCTTCCCAGGACCGTCTGCCATGCTTCACTAACTGATCCACAGCCCTGTTCCTAAAGCTGACAGCCACGCCCCTCTGAAATGAATAGCAGGGAATGAACATCTCAGATGTAGAAGCCTTATCTCATGACCCACAGAAGGCGATGAATAAATATCCGAAATTCAACTAAACAGTTGAGCAAAATCAGACTCCTAAATCAGCTGCCCAAGAGTTGTCAATTGGTATTTTCTATCCGATATGCACCCTCAGAAAAAGGGTAAGTTATTAAATCCAAAGGCAGTGATAATGCAATCCATAGTAGTTAAAGACATCTGATAGAAAAAGTAATGAAAAGTCCTGAAGTAAAGAGGCTGATTCCTAGCATCCATCACCCTAGCTGGAATTTTAGGCAAAAAGAAACACTCAAAAGCACAGGCCCTGCCCCTCTGTAGTCCTGAAGAAGTCCGTGCTTTGCTGCAGTTGTGAAAGGTTGTAACTTTCTCCATCCCCTTCGAGTTTCCCTTGCATCCTTGAAGCTGAAGACCTTGCGCTTGTCCTCTCACACCAATCTGTTCAGGGTGCCATAGGTTTCCATCAGGTTTCTGCGGGCTAAAGCTCCTAACCACATCCCTACTTTCAGAAGCAGGAAAATGTTTTACCAGAAAAGAAAAAAACAAAAGTAAACCACATTCATTATACCAGCGACAGCAAAGCAGTGTATTGGGCAGCCAGTCCACAGACTGAATATTTATTTGCCAGCTGGGACACTATGCATATCAAAGACTATACAAACACAGCTATGACATCAACATCTTCCAAACTACAGATAAAAGCACTCACTGTCTGACACTCACAATTATACTTTCCTATCAAACTGCTGTGTTGACAAGAATTTCACTGGATACTGACTTGCACCTTCTCAAATGCCTACCATGGTGGTTATAAACATATCGTGCTAAAGTCAAGAACAGACTATTTGCAAAGTAAATGATTTCCTCACAGTAAATACATTAAATCCCCCTGGGGTTCTGGGGGCCCTGGTATGCAGTGAGTCCACACTACAATTTACACATAGAGTTCTGCCACTTCCTCTGTATGTGAGAATTAATGGAAGAGCAGGGTGACATGTAAATTTTTTAATGAGTAGAAAGTGCTAAATTTGCAGACTGCATAACATTTTAATTTTCCAAAGTCAGGAAGTTCACTGATGCAGACACAATTCCAGGCAGTTCTTGTTTGTAAATTGCAATTTCTAATTTGTCTGCTGTGGCATAAACCTTCTTCAGCAAGAAGGAGTATTTATAAATTCAGATGTGAACTCTCACATATCCCAGTGTGGGACTCCAATCTTCAAACAGGATTAAAAACCAAAGTCTATAGAAATAGCTGCAGCAATGTAATAATCTAATAGAGTGTATTCATAAATATATATAAAGCACCATTTCTGGATCAAGTCACATATATATTCCCTTGACTGCTATTTTCAAAAGGAAAAAGTAAGCATGGATTAAACCATTTTATGCCAAGTTGACAAAGTAGGTCTTACTACAAATCATTATAAAGGTTATAAAAGTTAAGTTATCAGGTCTAGGTTATACAACTGTGTGTAGTGTTTGTCGCTCAATCGTGTCTGACTCTTTGCGACCCCATGGACTTTAATCTGCCAGGCACTTCTGTCCATGGAATTCTCCAGGCAACAATATTGGAGTGGATAGCATTTCCTTCTCCAGGATACAACTGTATTTCAATATAAATGGTAAATATGCTTATTGGCTCAACATTTTTGGAGACTGTCATAAGTGCCTTTTTTTTTTTTTTTGTACCTCTTTTCTTCTGGGTCTATAGTGTTCTCTCTCTCCAGAACCATTTTATATAAATCCTGTCTCAAAACTATGTGCTAAAACCAGAAGCTACTTTCATATATATAGTCTTAGTGAAAGTCGCTCATTCGTGTCTGACTGTTTGTGACCCCATGGACTATACAGTCCATGGCATTCTCCAAGCCAGAATACTGGAGTGGGTAGGTGTTCCCTTCTCCAGGGGATCTTCCCAACCCAGGGATCGAACCCAGGTCTCTCTCATTGCAGGCGGACTCTTTACCAGCTGAGCCACAAGGGAAGCCCAAGAATAATGCAGCGGGTAGTCTATCTCTTCTCCAGTGGATCTTCCCGACCCAGGAATCAAACTGGGGTCTCCTGCATTGCAGGTGGATTCTTTACCAACTGAGCTATGAGGGAAGCCCCTCATTTAGTCTTAGAAATAACAGAAAGACAACTAAGGGCTTCCCTAATGGCTCAATAGGTAAAGAGTTCAGTTCATTCACTCAGTCGAGTCCAACTCTTTGCAATCCCCTGAACTGCAGCACGCCAGGCCTCCCTGTCCGTCACCAACTCCCGGAATCTACCTAAACCTACGTCCATTGAGTCGGTGATGCCATCCAACCAACTCATCCTCTGTCCTCCCCTTCTCCTTCTGCCCTCAATCTTTCCCAGCATCAGGGTCTTTTCAAATGAGTCAGCTCTTCGCATCAGGTGGCCAAAGTACTGGAGTTTCAGCTTCAACATCAGACCTTCCAATGAACACCCAGGACTGATCTCCTTTAGGATGGACTGGTTGGATCTCCTTGCAGTCCAAGGGACTCTCAAGAGTCTTCTCCAACACCACAGTTCAAAAGCATCAATTCTTCGGTGCTCACCTTTCTTTATAGTCCAACTCTCACATCCATACATGACTACTAGCAAAAGCACAGCTTTGACTAGATGGGCTTTTATTGACAAAGTAATGTCTCTGCTTTTGAATATGCTATCTAGGTTGGTCATAACTTTCCTTCCAAGGAGTAAGCGTCTTTTAATTTCATGGCTGCAGTCACCATCTGCAGTGGTTTTGGAGCCCAGAAAAATAAAGTCTGACACTGTTTCCACTGTTTTCCCATCTATTTGCCATGAAGTGATGGGACCAGATGCCATGATCTCAGTTTTCTGAATGTTGAGTTTTAGCCAAGTTTTTCACTCTCCCCTTTCACTTTCATCAAGAGGCTCTTTAGTTCCTCTTCACTTTCTGCCATAATAGTGGTGTCATCTGCATATCTGAGGTTATTGATATTTCTCCCAGCAATTTAATTCCAGCTTGTGCTTCCTCCAGCCCAGAGTTTCTCTTGATGTACTCTGAATATAAGTTTGTTGTGGTCCTTTAATGGACCGGAACCTGGTGGTCCGGAGTCAACGATAAGAAAATGAAAAAGAGAGAGAACGAAAGAAAGAAAGACACAGGGACCCAACCTCTGAGCAAAGGTGCTTTAATGATCTTTCTGGGAGTATATATAGGCTGTTGTACAAGGAATTCCTTTCAACAATGATATAGATCAGAAAACCAAACGTACAGCAACTGTTACCAAGGGAACAAGAGATTAACAACGGTCATAAGGTCAGGAGACAATCCATATCTCAAGAAAGAGGATCGAGACTAAGCAGTTTTGTCGTAAGGAGAATGTTTACTGAAGGAGATTCATAAATGTCCCATCCTACAACCTCAGTCATGGGAGCTGTGTGCCGTTCCACTCGTTTCTATTGCCAGAAACTGATAAGGAACAGAGGATTTATGAGAAACAGCATGTAGGAATCCTTCTGTTAAATATTCCCTGACATAAGTTAATAAAGTAGGGTGACAATATACAGCCTTGATGTACTCCTTTTCCTATTTGGAACCAGTCTGTTGTTCCATGTCCAGTGCTAACTGTTGCCTCCTGACCTGCATACAGGATTCTCAAAAGGCAGGTGAGGTGGTCTGGTATTCCCATCTCTTGAAGAATTTTCCACAGTTTATTGTGATCCACACAGTCAAAGGCTTTAGCATAGTCAATAAAGCAGAAATAGATGTTTTTCTGGAACTCTCTTGCATTTTCCATGATCCACCTGATGTTGTCAATTTGATCTCTGGACACGACTGAGCAACTTCACTTTCACTTTTCACTTTCATGCATTGGAGAAGGAAATGGCAACCCACTCCAGAGTTCTTGCCTGGAGAATCCCAGGGACGGGGGAGCTGTCTGTGGGGTCGCACAGAGTCGGACACGACTGAAGTGACTTAGCAGCAGCAGCAGTAAAATAACATCAGTTCCTATAAGTTCTTAATTTGGAAGTAGTGTCTCCAGTGTAAGAACTACTTTTTTCAGACCAATGAGGATATGTGTGTGTGTGCTAAGTTGCGTCAGATGCGTCCCACTCTTTGCAACCCTATTGAACTGTAGCCCACCAGGCTCCTCTGTCCATGGGATTCCTCAGGCAAGAAAACTGGAACGGGTTGCCATGCCCTCATCCAGAGGATCTTCCTGACCCAGGGATGGAAACTTTGTCTCTTTGGCCGGCAGGTTCTTTATCACTAGTGCCACTGGGGAAGCCCTAAAGAGGATATACCTCATGTATAATATATACTTGGCTCAGCTGGTAAAGAATCCACCTGCAATGTGGGAGGCCTGGGTTTGATCCCTGGGTTGGGAAGATCCCCTGGAGAAGAGAGAGGCTGCCCACTCTGGTATTTTGGCCTGGAGAATTCCATGCACTGTTAAGTCTATGGGATCACAAAGAGCCGGACACGACTGGAGCCTTTCACTTTCTTTCCTATGTTATACTTCAGTATCGACCACTATGTCTGGATGGCTTTTGAGTAGTAACTGTGGGACTTTCTCATTCTATATTCCATGTGTTTTAAGGTGTGTGTGTGTGAGTGTGTGCGCACACATGTGCCCAGGTGTGTCTGATTCTTTGCAATACTATGAACAGGCTCCTCTGTCCATGGATTTTTCCAGGCAAGAGTACTGGTGTGGGTTGCCATTTCCTCCTCCAGGGTATCTTCCTGACCCAGCGATTGAACCTAAGGCTCTTGTGTCTCCTGCATTGGCAGCTGAATTCTTTACATCTGGGAAGTCTGTGTTTTAACCTACCTTTTATATAATCACTCACTTTATCCTTTCTCCATGTCTTCTGAAAAGTGTCATGAGATCTACATTCCAGTTTACTAATTTTCCCTTTAATTTTATCAAAAGCTGTCTCTGACCTGATCTGATTTTTAGTCTTCCATTGAGTTTTAACCTCTCAATGGATCACATTCCATTCGATTTTCTCCTAAATCTCTGTCATTTTTACAATATTCTATTCTTTCACTTGTGTTTATATTCCTTTTAAAAAGTTTACCTTTTTATTGTTATTTATTTTACAGCCTCATTCAGATTGTTCTAGGACTCCATTTATTAAAGTACTGGCACACCTATTTATTGTTGCCAACTTCCCCTTGCAGCAAACTATTTATTCCCTTGGGTGATATAAAACTTGTATCATAAATTAATTTTCAGGAGTAAGTTATCTTTATTATAGACCAATGCACTTAGGTTGTGGAAAAAACTCCTGAAAATGGCTTACTGTTCACTTCTGCTGGTACTCCAGAAGTTTTACTACTTATACAAATTACACATACTTTGCATTTTCCTCCCTGCATGGTATCTTAGACTTCACATCCAGAACTAAGTAAAGGACTGCGGTTTTATTTAAATGAAGACTTAGTCTTTTCTGTACCATCAATTTTCCTGTAGCTTTCCTGGGCTGATGGGTAAAAATTTAGACTTATTTTTCATGGTGGGGGAAGCCAGTTATGAGACCCAGCTTTGTTCAGGTTCCTTGCTTTCTACTCAGCCTCAGAACCAAAAACCTAACTCTCAATCCCCAGGACCTACATCCATGCCTAATGCCCCTCTTGGCTATTCTGGTGTCTACTTATACAGATACTTATTTAGATCTGAGTTCATTTCTGTTACTTGAGGATTTCTCTTTCTTTTGAACTTGATATCCTCTCTCTCTTACACACACTCCAAATGTGTTTATATGTCTTTTAAGTTTAAACATTTTATCCAATATTTCTAGATGTTTTCAGTTAAAGGTGCTTATAATGAGGGGAATGGCTAAGGAAGAAATGTGTCCAAATATGATTATTTTGAACAAATTAATGAATAAACATTGACAGTAATATTTTCTATATATTTCACACTGTATTGCTCTTAAGTACCAATCTGGCTTTTAAAATATACTACACTATATTATCTATGTAACTCTGAATTCTACTGACATCCATCAGGAACTCTGAATTCTTCCTTTCTAGCAGTGTATCTACATTTATATCCAAATCACTTGTAGACAATTTTTAGTACATTCAGAGGTTGCACTGCCTCCCTAATTCAATGGTAAGCAGGTTAGCTTTGAGATAATACTGCAATACTTATAAACAGCTATTTATCAATGCATTGAAGACACTAAGTCTCAATGTAAACAAACATTAAATGATATTTTCTAATTATTAACTGCAGCTTTATAGCTATCTTTTTTCCCTCCATTCTTTTTCTTAATTCAGAACTTGTCCCTCTTACAAGCTTGGTACTTTCACTATTAGAAGCCATTTGTTTTCCAAAATGAGGACATTTTTTTTTTTGCAAGACTTTGTCAGCATTGCTATGCCAGAAACACCCAGCTTACTATAAATAGAAACTATAACTTTCACTATAAAATACTATAATTATACAGCACAACTGTATCTGAGGTTTTTACCCTGAGGAAATCGATAACAGCACAAACTACAATTATCTTTTGTACTACAGTAGATACAAGAGGGAGGAGGAAAGAGCTTATTGACTTAGTAGGGACTGTTACTATAGCAAATCAGATTTATAAAAGGAAGCAGCTTTTTAACTGACTGATTTTAATTCAAACACCCAAATGCTCCAGTCTGCTAGGAGTCTTGACCAAGAAATAAACAACAAATAAACACTTTTGTAGCTTCATTCGCCTTCCTTATTTACACATACACACACCTCATGCCATCCATCATAGCCAATCATTAGAACAAACTGTATTAATTCTGTAAGAAATAAGCTAGGTGCTAAGGGGATGCTGGGCTTCCCTGATGGCTCAGACGGTAAAGAATCTGCCTGCAATGGGGGAGACCTGAGTTTGATGCCTGGGTCAGGAAGATCCCCTGAAGAAGGGAATGTCTGACCACTCCAGTATTCTTGCCTGGAGAATTCTAGGGACAGAGGAAACTGGCAGGTGACAGTCCATGGGGTCGCAAAGAGATGGACACAACTGAATGACTAACACTTTCACTTTCAAAGGGATGCTATTTCATGAAATTCTTAACTTGAACATTTCATACTTGTGTGCTTCTCTGGTGGCTCAGTGGTAAAGAATCTGCCTGTCAATGCAGGAGACATGGGTTCCCTCCCTGATCCTGGAAGATCGCACAGGGCAGCTAAGCCCGTGCGCCACGACTACTGAGCCTGTGCTCTAGAGCCTGGGAGCCGCAACTACTGGTCCCACGTGCCACAACCATGAAGCCATACAGCCTGTGCTCCATAACAGGAGAAGTCACCACAATGAGAAGCTGTGCACACAACTACAGAGTAGCCCACACAGCATCAGCATAGCTAAAAGTAAATGAATAACATTTTTTCAAAAAGAGTATTTCATGCTTGTATTTGATATATGTCATAATTTAGAATGTGTCATTGTGTGTAACTAATAAAAGGACCAATGTTCCATCTTGTAGCATTATACTCCTTGTTAAATCAGTCACTTTGGGACTTTGAAAATATGCACAATGGAAGCAGAAGGCATTAAATCACCCAAAGCTGAAGGATAATACTGAGAAAGGGAGAAAGGGAGTGAGCAAGAGAGAAACTTCAAATATTGTTACTTTTCAATCACATGAATTAATTCATTCTACACTAAAAGAATACTACTAAATTATAAAAATGTTAAAAACAACTTGTGTGGTATGTTTTCATTTTAATCTTCAACTCAAACTAACACCTAGAGGAACAAATTCTGTATCTCTGGATAAACAGTTAGTAAAATAGCTGTATTCTTCTCCTTCTGTGTTTCTGGTACAAATAGTGAGAGGCACAGTAGCCATTCTCAAATCACAACCAGAAAATATGCTTCACACTCAGCTGCAGCCTGTTCTCAAAGGATACCACGTACCATGGACAGAAAAATAAGAGGCCCATTAGGTTTATATTCTGTGTCCGCAAGGCTATTACCTATCTATCTGTATTTTAAGTAAAGTTGCTTTTTAAAGGTCCCTGTAAGATAAACAGAATTTCATAAATGTGCTGAAAATATCTTATTCTTAAATGAAAAATACAAATACTTCCACACAAATACATTTGCTTGCTTGTATTCCACAAGCAATTTGTACTGTGTTATAAGAAATGTCAACATTTGGCCACCATTACCCAAGATCCAAAGACAGCACATTGTTTGATTTATTCAACTGTACAGGTGTGATTTCAGAACAATTTTTAGTACCTTAATTCATGCCCATAAAAAAGATGGTTAATTTCATATATTTAAGGGCTCCTTAGTAAGTATGGAAAGTATTTTAAGTATGGAAATCAAACCACCATCTCATTAAGAAAATCTAAGTAACAAAGCCATAAAAAATGTGGAATACTTAGCTTATAGCATCTATTATATTCCTGAGCCAATCTTCTACATCCATTTTAAAATTTACGTTTTATAAACATGATTCCCTTTAGATAAATATAATAATTTTAATACAAACCCAGCAATTTCAAGAGCTTGTGAAGATATTCCCACTTAACACTTGAAAACTGGTAAATCTACCAGGAGAAATGTTTCTTGTCCTTATACATGTATTCTAAACTTCATGGACATTGGTTCAGTAACAGCCATGAATTAGAAGTAAATAGCTTACTTTTTGGAAGCCGTGTGACTCTCTGAGTTTAGGGTGCCCTTTTGTGCACTCTAATACAACCGAGCAGCAATTCCCTGCCCTGAAAAGAATGACAGACCCTCTAGGGAAATGACTAAATCACTTTTTGCTCATGGGAAAGCAATACTGTGTGTGTCATTTGTTAACTGGACACAGTTATTATTCATTCTGGTTTCTGGGAGATCCTTTTTTTTTTTTTTTTCAATTTTGAGAGCCCTAGTACTGCATTTTTGTTGTTATTCATGGGATTTTTTTTTTTTCCTTCAAAGAAATCCAATGGTTAAGACACACCTCCCCTGTGTCTCAAACAGACTTACTCTGCATGCACAGCCCATCCGTGCAGTTCTTGGACTGCAGGACAAGACCATCGCAGTCCTTGCCTCCATTCTTGGGGGCTGGTGCCGTGCACTCCCTCCTGCGCCAGTGAGTGCACTCGGTCCCGCAGGTAGACCACTTGCTCCACGAGGTCCACCTGCCATCCACTGACACACAAAAAAAACAAAAACAAAAAACAGCAACAGGTCAAAGAGAGAAGGAGCTTCCTGAAGGCAGAGAGGGGGCAGGGCTCAAGTAGAAACAAAACACCAAACACTGAAGAAAATGCCCCACCAAGGAGTGCTGCATTCATTTTAACTGCTAGAAGTAGCACATGCTCTCCATACTTTCTGTGGATTCTGCAAACTTTCCTTACAAGAGGTCTGTGACTGTTTCTTCACTGACCATGCACGGGAAGTTTAATGGGACACACAGAAATCAAAGTTGTCACTAGGAGTTATATAAAGGTAAATCCTAGCAGTGTCCCTTTTTCTATTTTAGGTTTTGGACTGAAAATTAGGGGACCTCCTTATGGATCCAATATTCCCATGAATAGTGCATGTGATTAGTGCCAGTAAACTTCTGTGGGGTTAAGGAAAAGAGGTCAGGAGAGTGGGGAAAAAAATCCTTCCATTCATCTATCCACCCACCCACCTCCATCCTATCCATATATTCATCTACATTCCCATTTATCTATCTCTCTCTCTCTTTACCACTCTATCATCTACATCTTATACACTCTTTTTAAGTTTTTATCCATGCTGCTTAATTCTGCTAAGATCTTCTGCAATGCCATCTTGAAAAGACTGTTTTCCATTTATTATTTGATTATTTCATTCCATTATTTTATTTGATGATGTACACATTTCTATTTTTATTTTAAAAATAATATTTAAGCACATTCTTAATTTTTTTCCTGTGATTCAGTCATTTGGAATAGACTCACTTTCTTCTTAATTTTGGTGCTTGACTTGTTAGTAAATTTCAATGATAATGGGCTAAGATAACTCTATTTAAAGAAAACACACACACAACTTAAACCCTAACTTGAGAAAATAGTAAATTTCACTAAGGTGATACTTTAAAATGCATTCTTTAAAGGTTCTTAGATAAATAAGAAGAAAATACCAAAATAAGAGTTATTTTTTTTAAACATTTTCCCTGAAATCCATAAATAATTATCCAGGGATAAATGCAAGACAATGGCAAACATCAATTATTGAACATGCACTGTACATAATATGTTATACCTACATCTTGCTAGAAATTAGACCAATTTTAATAGTCTGCATAGTTTGGAGAATCTCTGTGATGTCATATTTAAATTACTGTGTAAATATATGTATTATGCACAATATACAGAGATATAAATATGCCCACATGAAAAAATGATGAAAGTATTAATATTTCAACTGTACAGAGTTAGCTACATAAATAACCCCCAACTATCTGGAGAAAAGACGTTTGCTTTGACCTAGACCATCCCAAAGTACACACACAAACACACATTTCTATTTTAACTAAATGCTTGTATGTATGCATGCGTGCTCAGTCATATTAGACTCTTTGCGACTCCATGGACTGTGGCCTGCAAAGCTCCTCTGTCCATGGAATTTTCCAGGGAAGAATACTAGAGTGGGTTTCCTACTCCCAGGGATCTTCCTGACCCAGGGATTGAACTGGTGTCTCCTGTCTTGGCAGGTGGATTCTTTACCACTGAGCCACCATGCAAGCTCAACTAAACGCTTAGTGTATTTCTAAATGTGGGAGTCAGTATGTAGATAGAATAAAGAAGAGTACAAGATAAAAAATATTGAAATTCTTAGCCTAGCTAAGTGTCAAAATGTGTTCCATAAATAACAGCTCTTATAAGGGTTCAGTGTGGGATACTGTTTTGATACTTGGAAAATTAGCATAGGAATGACAAAATTTAGATTATGGTTTTCTCTCCAGTTCATTTCTCTAACCTGTCTCTGAGAAAGGTTCCACTTAAGAATGAACCTGACAAAAGTTAGGCAAAATAAAGGCAAGTGAGGAGTCTTTGTATCTAAATAATGAAAGTGACAATAACTACCCCAATGGAATACACTAATAATAATTTTAGCTTAATTTTTCAATATATTATATAATTAGACATTTTAGTAGGTTTTGGTTTCAGCAGATATTAACTTCAATTTACCAAAGGATAAGAGCTTGGGACAACATAAGAGAGCACAGAAAGATGCTCAGAGGCAAAGGGATGCAATCCTGTTATAGGTACAATTGCAAATAACTCAAAAAGAGGTGACTGACATATATAGACATGTTACTGTATTCATGTATGGACTGTTGGGTGATGCACAGGGAAGCCTGGCATGCTGCAGTCCATGGGGTCACAAAGAGTTGGACAGGACTGAGCAACTGAACTGAACATGTATAGATAATAGGTGACTGCATCATATTTTCAAAATCTATCAGCTCATGTGTCACAAAGCTTAGATTTCCTTTTAATTCATTCCAAATGTTTTATTTGCCCTTGCCCATAAACTGATACCAAATATCGAGTACTTTACCTCAAACAGTTTCTAAATTTCAGTTCCAATTAATTTCCTTGACTTTCTGAATATCAATGGTTGTTATCCTAAATGTATGGCTTTCAATGCTGCTCAAATGCCTTGAATTATAAGATTCTGCAAACTTTTGCCCTTGCCCATAAACTGATACCAAATATCGAGCACTTTACCTCAAACAGTTTCTAAATTTCAGTTCCAATTAATTTCCTTGACTTTCTGAATATCAATGTTGTTATCCTAAATGTATGGCTTTCAATGCTGCTCAAATGCCTTGAATTATAAGATTCTGCAAACTTGGCTCCAACAGTTTTGTTGAGTAATATAGAGGGATTATGTTCCTGTGTGTTTTTCATACTATTTTGCATGTTAATGTAATTATTAAAGTTAAGTGCTCTTTTGGGGAAAAAGTCGTGATTTCCCAGTAATGTGGGCATTGGATGATATGATGGATTTACATACTATCTATCACACATTCAGGTCTAGAATAAACCTATGTATATATACCCTAAAATATTTCTAGAATGAGAGGATACATTTGGAATGAGGATGCTGGTTTATTTACCTGGGCATAACGTGGTACAGGCTATCTTTTGTACACTCTGCCCTTCACAGAAGGCACCACCATTGAGCGGAGCTGGGTTGGTACAGGTCCTTGTACGCTTCTGATACCCCCGTCCGCAACGGCTATTACACACAGACCACTCTGTCCAAGTGGACCAGCCACCATTTACTGGAAGTAAATGATAAAACATGAATTAAGTGTACATGCATACACACAGAGATGCACAAATCACATATCAAACATAAACAAGAATGTTGTATCCCAAGTGACCATAAAAAAATTAAAAACCTCAAAGCTGGAAGAGACCTTGGATGTAATTTCATTCAAAATTTTATTACTACAAAACTGAAATCTAAGCACAGGGATAAATAAAATGAATTATCAATATCTATTTACTTACTCAGAAAATAGAACTGTGTTCTCCTCTCCTTAGCCACTGTTGTTTTAAAAAACATCCCCCTACCTAGTAAAGCTCCAAAAATTATTGATACTTTTGACAACTTATCTCAAATAATATGCTTATATCCTTGTACCAAGGCTGCAGGTGGCTATGAGGCATGGTAACTGATAAAATCATTTAGCCTTTCCTTAATAATAGATGATTATTGATCTTTAGCATATATAAACTTTATAACCTTTCAAGAATTTTTATTTTCATTAATAAGCGAATCTATTTTTTAAAAAAAGTCTTGATAGCTGGATTTACAACTAAATATTTATTTGAATGGATCAGCAATTAGCTGATGTAACTGCAATTGACACATACTTTGTGTATAAAGACTATTTATGATGTTCGATGGACTTGTCAGTATAGATGCGATTATAAAACTTATTGTCTAGCACTATGTTTATTTTTAACCTCTAGAGATTTCACTCTAGAAAATACTGATATATTCTCATATCTCAATATATGAGTCCATGAAATTACTATAATTAAGCAATTTCTAACAAAAATTATTTTCTGCTGGTTAAAACATGCTACAAACAGTATATGCATCTACTTCTTGATGGTGAAGAAGTGTGCTACTCAGATAACAGAAACCTATATAGGGACATCACATGCCCATCATCTCCTTCTCTAGGATCTTACACAATAGGTAATAATCATGAATGTGTTATATATAGAGACATAGGCTATTTTTCAGTGGAGAATTATGTTTTTCCTGTATCAAGATAAGAACTTTTGTATGAAGATTTACCTTTATTTTTTTGTATAAAGATAAATAAATGAGAACAATTTGGACATTAAACAATAGGAAAATGGTAAATATACTATGTTCATGAGATTGGCTGCCAGGCCGCTATTAAAAATGATGCTGCCTGCGTGCACCCCTATGTTCACAGCAGCACATTCACAATAGCCAAGACATGGAAACAACCCAAACGCCTGTCAATAGGTAATGGGTAAAAAAGATGAGGCATACATATGCAGTAGACTACTGCTAAGTGGTAAAAAGAACAAACAATGCCATTTGCAGCAACATGGATGCAGCTAGAGATTATCATACTAAGTGAAGTGAAGTCAGAAAGAAAAGACAAATACCATATGAAATCACTTATAGGTTGAATCTAAAATAAATATGACACAGAATAAGGGACAGAGAATAGACTGCTGGTTGCCAAAGGGAAAGCACTGTAATGCAACTATACTTAAATGAAAGAACACATTTTAAAAAATAATGCTGTAGAAGTCTATTTAATAATACATGGATATTTCAACATTATGTTTTAAGTAAAAAAAAAATTAGATCCCTTATTTTAAAATCTTATGTATGTTAAGAAAATATCAGTAGTATATATATCCATCTTTTTTAAAGCTATCTCTGGATGACAAAATGACAAGATTATAGGTTTTTTCTTTGATGTTTTTCTGTTTCCCAAATTTTCTGTAATTAATATATACTTGCAGTCTAAAAATGATACTAACAACAGGCTCAAAAATGAAATACTGGTTAAATGTATATGTTTTTCTGTGGTCTTCTAGTGAGCCCAACCTATGAGCCTTGGACAACTTATTCTGTTGTATAAGAATACATGTTCTTTCATGCAGACGTTTGACAGAGTTTTGTGTTCCAAAAGTAATTTAACCCACTCACCTTGACGAAACTCCAAATGTGGAACTGTCAGTATAAATTTCTTACCAACATACTGGCAAGCTGATATTTGGGGTTACAGTATACATGTGCTGCTCTGCTAGGATTTTAACGAGAAATTAATAATCATAAACGTTTAGAAGAAGACCAGTCTTGAAGATTCTAGATTTATTCCATTATTTTATGGGGAAGGAGGTATGTGCTCTGAGTATTGTAATGCTTAAGTGTCCGACTGTAGGCTAGTTACTGCCAGAACTAGGCCTAGAACAGAAGACTCCCAAGCCCTAGTGCCACACTGTTTGCTAAACTCAAAATGCTTTAGCTCCTTGTGTTTGATCCTTACTAAAGACAATGTTTGGCCTGTGCTTATGGATAATGAGAACATGCTATACATAGGAAAAGAGCTGCATCTATGTAGTACATCTATTTAAGAGTCTGCCCTCATTAATCACTTACAATTGGTACAAACTGTGATGTACCCTAATTTTTTTGCATTTCTAGCACTGTTTATTAAGTCATTCAGAAAGTCTAGAAAAAGACAAAAAGTGGGAAACATTTCACTGTGACTTAAGGAAATTGAACTTCAGAGTATTCAGAGGATTTTTTTTAAAAAGAAGTATGCATCTGTCCTGTAATGACAATGACAGCATTAAAGCATCACTACATTCAGCCTTTTGAATGGCACAGTAGTTTCTGTTTTCGTAACCTCCTGCAGCCTGAGGATGCATCCAGCCAAGTAGTATGACCTGCAGGAAGTGCCACGAGCCATGTACTTGGCAGTGACAAATCTCCTGAAGTGTCATTTAACACCAAAGGAGCCATGAACAGCCCCCTTACCTTCTAAGTGGTGGCCATTATCGTTCTGGTGGAGGTAGAACCTCAAAATATTTCTCAGGGTTGTTCAGTTTCCTCTCAGACAATAACTCACCAAGAATATAAAGATTTACTGTGTATCTAACACTGTAAGAAGCATAAATGTACAGAGTTGTCTCTTTGTCCACCAAGGAGCTTAAAAGCCTCACTGGGCAGATGGAACTACTCGTGAAATGAGAAAACTTCTGAGTGCTAAAACAGGGAGATAAAAACATCACATGCAGTGGCACAAGTGGGTGCAGAATCATTTAGTCCTTCTAGAGAAATGCTAGGCTTAGGGATGAGATGGATTAGAAAGGGCCAGAGAATGGAAGAGAAGCTCTCTGAAGAAGTCATCATGTTGCAGCTTGCTACAGGGTTAGGACTAGGGCTGTATGACAACGGCAGGCCTTGTCTTCACACTGGATGTCCTTGATGGAGTGTAAAGCAAGTTCCAGGCAGTTAAAGCTGCTCTGATGTGTTTGGAGAACATGTCAGCTCCAGTTTACCTGAGGTCTTGCAATCGCTCTCCTGAGGCCCACAGAAAGAGCAGAAGGTTGCTTTAAGTATCTTCATGTCAGAACTCCCTCTAGGTCTTGGTAGTCCAGGCTGAGAAGGGCGGGGCAGGGCTTCGGGAAGCAGGGAACCCTCCTGGATTCTTGAGTTCATTTTGAAATTCAGGACATTTATGCTTGTTACAGTGTTAGATCCCTCAGTGGATTTCCTTTACTGTCCTATAAACTGACAAAGGGCTAGAAGTTCCAAGTCCAGGTTTCCTATGAGTATCAGAAAAGCAGTGAAACCTCACTGTCCATATGGGAAGCAGGAAGAGAGCTGCAATGGGGACTGAGAAGGGCCCTCTTCACTTGATATTCTAACACTAAAATGAGAGGCTGCAGTTTGACCTGAACCAGATTGAGGCACACAAAGTTCACTCACCATAGACTATGACAGTTGCGGTTGTGCTTTTCCTCTTGGCGACAATGTTTTTGGCAACACAAGTATAGTTGGCAGTATCTGAGAGGCGGGCCTGCTTGATGATGAGGTTGTGATCAATAGTAATATAAAAATTCCGATCTTCAACAGGATCGATGATGTCTTCATTTTTCAACCATTCCACCTAAAGATGCACAAGAGAAACAGATAAATCCCTGGTATGAATCCCTCGATGGCTGCCAGGCCTGACTTTCGTTCTGCAACGTGAACAGCACTGTTCCATGCTATGAAATCTGCAAACTTGAGGAAGTAACTTTCTGAGGTCATGTTAAGTATCACTCACCTGCCAAACATACTGATTCTGTCTGTACTACATTATTCTCAAATGTCAATGACCCAATTGGGAAATACAGGGTTCAAATCGTTTTCACTTTGCCCTGCAGGCAGGAATAGGTGATGTGCACTGCCAAGTTCAGAACCCAATCAAAAATAATGGGCGAAGCATTTCAAACTGAACTCAAACCTTTTGCTATTTGATTTGTTTACTCTTGGCAACTTACCTGCTGCTTTTCAGAAAAGAATATAAGGACTATCAAAAAAGCTCAAAAGGCGTCCTAGACATCATGCAGCTCAAATAAAACAACATTTGGATGATTTATGTCTTGTTGAAACATATGGATTAAATTTCCCTGAAAATGCACTTACTTTAAAATGTAGCAAACACATATTTAGAGATGTATCTAAGCCAAAATACTTAGGAGGGAACAAAAAGGTTTTCTACCAACTCTCAATATGATCTAAAGAGCATATAAGTCATAGTCAAATCTTTCCTTTTGTCTTTAAATAGCATCAAATCTTTGGCTCTCATGGTTTGCTTCTGGAGAACCTAAGACGTGACTATTCAAAACTACTCAACTATTTTTCCTATGTACATCTCAGTTTAGCAACATCAATGTTATCCTTACAGAATGAAAGGAGGGAAGCAAATTCTGTAAAATACATCCTTAAGAAGGATAAACTGTTTTTGTCCCATAAATTGCTTTTCTTCCTCAAAGGTTTATCAATAAAGCAAAACATACTGATATTTACCACACTTAAACTTTCCTGTGCATTAGTGTGGATATAGATACAAGTAACCTTTACTTGTAGGGAGTCAACAATGTTGCCATTTTCAAAATCTTAAGGAGCTTCCCCCAGCACTACAAGAGGTCTGGAAATTAATCTCTAAATCTGTCAGTGGGCTGGATGTTACACAAATTACGTGTAACACTGGGACTCTAAAATAATGCTTCTCTAATCCTTAGAAGAGAGGCCACAATTTAAAGGGAAAAACAGAAATCACCTTGAAGTAAACATATGAGGATGTAGATAAGAATGACTATTTGTAATAAGTTTTGAAACAACAGTTACATTTAAGGTATTTAAACCAATGAAAGTGAAAGAAGACTGAAGTCCATCTAAAATAGTGGAGTTTTAAACATGCATTTTGTCTTATTTAAGACAGCACATTCAATCCTGTGCTTAGATATAGCTGGTAAGAGACACACTGGCTTAACCTGGATTTTCTCAAAATTTGGCCCCAAGTGTTTTGTAATCTGGGCTTTTCAGGTGGTGCTAGTAGTAAAGAATTTGCATGCCAATGCAGGAGACTTAAGAGACGAAGGTTCAATCCCCGGGTTGGGAAGATCCTCTGGAGGAAGAAATGGCAATCCACTCCAGCATTCTTGCCCGGAGAATTCCATGGAGGAACCTGGCTACAGTCCATAGGATTGCAGAGTCAGACATGACTGAAGTGACTTGCCACACACACACAATCACGTGTGGTAATACAATCTTGCTAGAAGTTCAAGGGAAAAGATAGCAAGATTCAAAATATTTAAAAAAAACTGCATGCCGATAATTGAAAGCTGACATTAATATCTTCTGAATCTCTATGCAGGTTATCTTTGCCATTCAAAAGAAAGTTTTCCACTTAGAAATCTAGGTACTGTTGGGCTTCCTGGGGGTTGTGTGTGTCTGTGTGTATGTCTTTCAAAGACGCATCAATTCAGTTCAGTTCAGTGGCTCAGTCGTGTCCAACTCTGCGACCCTGTGGACTACAGCACACCAGGCCTCCCTGTCCGTCACCAACTCCCAGAGTTTACCCAAACTCATGTCCATTGAGTTGGTGATGCCATCCAACCATCTCATCCTCTGTTGTCTCCTTCTTCTCCTGCCTTCAATCTTTCCCAGTATTGGGGTCTTTTCCAATGAGTCAGCTCTTCATATCAGGTAGCCAAAGTATTGGAGTATCAGCTTCAATATCAGTCCCTCCAATGAATACCCAGGACTGATCTCCTTTAGGATGGACTGGTTGGATCTCCTTGCAGTCCAAGGGACTCTCAAGAGTCTTCTCCAACACCGCATTTCAAAAGCATCAATTCTTCAGTGCTCAGCTTTCTTTATAGTTCAACTCTCACATCCATACATGACCACTGGAAAAACCATAGCCTCGACTAGACAGACCTTTGTTGGCAGAGTAATGGCTCTGCTTTTTAATATGCTGTCTAGGTTGGTTAGTGGAGAAGGCAATGGCACCCCACTCCAGTACTCTTGCCTGGAAAATCCCATGGACAGAGGAGCCTGGTGGGCTGCAGTCCATGGGGTCGAGAAGAGTCGGACAGGACTGAGTGGCTTCACTTTCACTTTTCACTTTCCTACACTGGAGAAGGCAATGGCACCCCACTCCAGTACTCTTGCCTAGAAAATCCCATGGACAGAGGAGCCTGGTGGGACACGACTGAAGTGACTTAGCAGCAGCAGCAGCAGGTTGGTTAGACAACTTTCCTGCCAAGGAGTAAGTATCTTTTAATTTCATGGCTGCAGTCACCATCTGCAGTGGTTTTGGAGCCCCCAAAAATAAAGTCTGCCACTGTTTCCACTGTTTCCACATCTATTTCCCATGAAGTGATGGGACCAGATGCCATGAACTTCGTTTTCTGAATGTTGAGCTTTAAGCCAACTTTTTCAGTCTCCTCTTTCACTTTCAACAAGAGGCTATGTAGTTCTTCACTTTCTGCCATAGGGTGATATCATCTGCATATCTAAGGTTATTGATATTTCTCCCGGCAATCTTGATCCCAGCTTGTGCTTCATCCAGTCCAGCGTTTTTTATGATGCACTCTGCATGTAAGTTAAATAAGTAGGGGGATAATATACAGTCTTGACATACTCCGTTTCCTATTTGGAACCAGTCCATTGTTCCATGTCCAGTTCTAACTGTTGCTTCCTATTCTGCATACAGATTTCTCAAGAGGCAGGTCAGATGGTATTCTCATCTCTTTCAGAATATTCCACAGTTTGTTGTGATCCACACAGTCAAAGGATTTGGCATAATCAATAAAGCAGAAATAGGTGTTTTTCTGGAACTCTCTTGCTTTTTAGATGGTCCAGTGGATGTTGGCAATTTGATCTTTGGTTCCTCTACCTTTTCTAAAACCAGCTTGATCATCTGGAAGTTCACAGTCCATGTATTGTTGAAGCCTGGCTTGGAGAATTTTGAGCATTACTAGCATATGAGAGATTGGAAAAGGAAATGGCAACCCACTCCAGTGTTCTTGCTTGGAGAATCCCAGGGACGGGGGAGCCTGGTGACTGCCATCTATGGGTCGCACAGAGTCGGACACGACTGAAGCGACTTAGCAGCAGCAGCAGCAGCAGCATGTGAGAGGAGCGCAATTGTGTGGTAGTTGGAGCATTCTTTGGCATTGCCTTTCTTTGGGATTGGAATGAAAACTGACCTTTTCCAGTCCTGTGGCCACTGCTGAGTTTTCCAAATTTGCTGGCATATTGAGTGCAGCACTTTCACAGCATCACCTTTTAGGATTTGAAATAGCTCAACTGGGATTCCATCACTTTCACTAGCTTTGTTCGTAGTGATGCTTCCTAAGGCCCACTTGACTTCACATTCCAGGATGTCTGGCTTAGGTGAGTGATCACACCCTTGTGATCATCTGGGTCATGAAGATCTTTTTTGTATAGTTCTTCCTTGTATTCTTGCCACCTCTTCTTAATATCTTCTGCTTCTGTTAGGTCCATATCATTTCTGTCCTCTATTGAGCCCATCTTTGCATGAAATGTTCCCTTGGTATCTCCAATTTTCTTGAACTGTGCCTGCTACTTTTCTCTGAAGAATAGCCCTCAGACTCCTGGATGTTTTGCCTGGAAGTACCTAAGGGCTCACAGCTTCCCCTGAGACCTCCTCCTTTGGTATGGTCTCACAGGTGTGGAAATATTCCTTCTGTCTAATCAGATTGGAATCTGAGTTGTCACTCTCGAGAGCTCCCTTGTAGGGTTGCACACTGAAGCTACCTCCTTAACACATCTCCTAAATTTACATTTTCTGGGTCTCTCCTTTTGTCTTTTGACTAGGCTCTCCTGGGAGCATTCCCATAACCAACCCTTTGCATTCAGACCTCTGCTTCATGCTCTGCTTCTGAAGAAACCCAATCGATTAAGTCAAGATTGTGCAAAACTATGGGTTTTTTCTATGTGCATAATAGGTAAAAACAGCAATGCTATCCAGATCATAAACGACATGAAGAGATCCCAAGGGATATTGCAAACCACTTGTTTATTTGAAAAGTTTATTACATGGAATAAAAAAAGCAATCAGCACTGTTGACAAAGGATTTAAAAAGACTTATGTGATTATTGGGTATGTAATCTCTACCCTCTTATGCATGGCTGTGCATTTTCCTCAGTGTCTCTCTTCAGCATGAGCAATGACTACATGAGATATGAGGTTCTCTGAGGAGCTCTAGAAACGTGGCAGCATTCCTGGGCCCTCTGAGGGATACTGCCTTCCTCCCCTTCAGCTTTAACCAGGGAAGCTCTGCCTCAATCTGTTCTCCACACTGGGATAGTCTGTATGCCTATGTCTGAAGAAACAATGAGATCTACAGCTAGAAAATAGTGAGGGAATGAAGAAAAGAGCCAAGGACTCTGGCTTTTGATAAAATGTCCCCCTCCCAGTCCCCTATGCCCCAGGACTCCCAGCCTTTCACAACGCCTTGTTCTGAGACCTCATCTCTACAAGAAGCTCGGGTCTGGTGCAGGCCATCACTCACCTCCTGCAACAGAATCTCCGTCTTGCTCAGCACGTCCCAATCACCCATCCTCCAAAACTCTCCCAATCCTTCCTCACTTCCTTGGAACATAGCATCATTGTCCTCCAAAATTTCAACCTCTTTCAGATTGCTTTCTTAAACTTTCTCTAAATCCTAGCTCCTTATGATGCTGCTGTTTCTTCTAGAGTCTTCTTATATAGGGAATGTTTGATTTCCCAAACCCAACGCACCACCGGGCCTGGGGGTCCAGTGAGCAGCCTCCTGGATCTGCACTGCCTGCTCCACCTTCTTCTCCTCACAGAGGAATGTGGCTGTGCAAAGCCATGCTGGGTGGCCTAATCATAAGTTCGTGATGGCAGAACCCAAGTGGGCCCTAAATTCTGCCCCAAATATTGTACTATATTTTCATCCTCTGTTCACTGTCCCACACTCTTAGACACCTGTTTCACACCTTCTCCTCTCTGCTTAGATACTGCTGCTAAGTCACTTCAGTCGTGTCCGACTCTGTGTGACCCCATAGACGGCAGTCCACCAGGCTCCCCCGTCCCTGGGATTCTCCAGGCAAGAATACTGGAGTGGGTTGCCATTTCCTTCTCCAATGCATGAAAGTGAAAAGTGAAAGTGAAGTCGCTCAGTCGTGTCCAACCCTCAGCGACCCTATGGACTGCAGCCTTCCAGGCTCCTCTGTCCATAGGCTTTTCCAGGCAGGAGTACTGGAGTGGGGTGCCATTGCCTTCTCCGCTGCTTAGACAACACCTCCCCTTCTATCCTCAGTTTCAGCTGATCAATGACCAAGATCTCCCAAAGCTCCATTACCCACCTATCACCTCTGCTCTGCAGCCACCTTCCTCCCTTGTTACTCCGCCTCACCTCTCATTGTCCTTTGCATCCTACTCCCATTCTCCTATTCAAGACCACGCCCCAGAAATTCTTCTCTCTTACATCATTAATTTTCCCTCTACACAGAGTCATTTCCACCAGCATTCAGACGTGTGATTATTTTTCACAACTTACAAGAAAATCCATCGCTACTCATTTCTGCCTTCAGTTACCCCCACATTTCTCTGCTCATCTTAAGAAACACCTTGCAATCCTTGTTTGCACATTTCTCCAGTCTGTGTCCTCTTCATTCCTACAGGATCTACTCTAATTCACACTCGCCTCCACTGTTAGAAGTGCTCTTTTCAAAGGCACTAACTCCTTTCACTTTGCTAGATGGACTGCTGAGGTTTTAGTACTTGACTAACTCGACTCAGCAGCAGCATTTGACCCCATGGGTTTCTCCCTCCTCCGTGCTTACTTTCTCCAGACAGGGCACTTTCTTACTTTTTGTACCATCTCTTCCCACTGTCCACAGCTTCTCTGAGCTTAGGTCTGCTCTCCCTGGGTAGCTCTGTCCATGGACCTCTTCCTTTTTCTATTTTCCATCCACATTCACTTTCTCAGTGAGCTCATCCATTCTCACGCAGAAGACTCCTAAATTTATCTCCAGGTTGACCTCGTCCCTGAACTCCAAACTCATACATCCAACTGTCTTCTTACAAGCCCACTCAGTTGTCTAATAACAACTTTCCCAACTGCCCTCCAAACCTGCTCCTCCCACCACCTTATCTGTCACAGTTAAGGCCAACCTCATCCTTCCAGTAACTCAAAAACCTCAGACTTGAACTTGACTCTTCTCTTCCTCTCCCTTTGCCTATGCCACACCAAAGAAGCATTTGGAATTTGACCACTTCTCATCCCTTCAGCACCACTCACTTCTCCATGCAGGTCACCATCATTTGTCTCCTGGATTGAGTGCAACAACTTCCTGTCTTATCTTTGCTTTTTCCCTTGGCCCTAACATCTATCCTCAACACAGTTAGAGAGGTCTTTAAACCCTAAGTCAGATTATGCTATACCTCATGTCCAACCTTCCAATGGCTCCCCATATTGCTCAGTGTCAACACCAAAGTCCTTATAGGAACCCACAGGATCTCCTGCAATACTAGGACCCCAGACTCTCTGAGATCACCTAGTTTCCTCTCTCCATTCTGTCACCTCTTTAGACGCTGGTTCTTATGTACATCAGGACCCTCCTGTCTTGGGGATGTTGAATTTGATTATTCCTGCTTGGAAAAATCTTTTCCCAGTAAGTTTGCTCTCTTTTCTCCTTCAGGGCTTTCCTCAGAGGTCACCTGCTCAATGAGCCACTTCATAATCAACCTTTAAAACTGCAACATCTCCCTCTGCCTATGCCCCCACTCTCACACTCTTATTTTCTTCATCTCATAAAATCTGTATTTTACTTATTACTTGTCTCCTCTACCAGAATGTAAGCTTAACAGACTTGGGTTTAGTTTTTTGGTCACTGCTATATTCCCATGGCCCAGAACTAGCATACAGTAGGTGCTTAATTAGTATTTCTTAAATGCATGAGCAAAGAAGACATGAAGTAGTGTCAACTCTGTTATACACATTTTTAGATCTCTATCACATGGACCACAGCCTTGTCTAACTCAATGAAACTATGAGCCATGTCATGTAGGGCGACCCAAGACAGACAGGTAATGATGGAGAGTTCTGACAAAATGTAGTCCACTGGAGAAGGGAATGGCAAACCACTTCAGTATTCTTGCCTTAAGAAACCCATGAACAGTATGAAAAGGCAAAAAGATAAGACACTTAAAGATGAACTCCCCAGGTCAGTAGGTGCCCACTATGCTACTGGAGATCAATGGAGAAATAACTCCAGAAAGAATGAAGAGATGGAGCCAAAGCAAAAACAACACCCAGTTGTTGATGTGACTGGTGATGGAAGCAAGGTCTGATGCTGTAAAGAGCAATGTTGCATAGGAACATGGAATGTTAGGTCCATGAATCAAGGCAAATTGGAAGTTGTCAAACAGGAGATGGCAAGAGTGAACATCAACATTCTAGGAATCAGTGAACTAAGATGGACTGGAATGGGTGAATTTAACTCAGATGACCATTATACCTACTACTGTGGGTAAAAAATTTCTTAGAAATGCAGTAGCCATCAAAGTCAACAAAAGAGTCCAAAATGCAGTACTTGGATGCAATCTCAAAAAGACACAATGATCTGTTTGTTTCCAAGACAAACCATTCAATATCACCATAATTCAAACCTATGCCTTAACCAGTAATGCTGAAGAAGTTGAAGTGAATGGTTCTACGAAGACTTACAAGATCTTTTAGAACTAACACCTCCCAAAAGATATCCTTTTCATTATAGGGGACTGGAATTCAAAATAGGAAGTCAAGAAATACCTGTAACAGGCACATTTGGCCTTGGAGTAGAGAATGAAGCAGGGCAAAAGCTTATAGAGTTTTGCCAAGAGAACACACTGGTCATAGCAAACACCCTCTTCCAACAACACAAAAGAAGACCCTACACGTGGCATCACCAGATGGTCAACACCAAAATCAGATTGATTATATTCTTTGCAGTCAAAGATGGAGAAGCTCTATACAGTCAGCAAAAACAAGACTGGGAGCTGACCATGGCTCAGATCATGAACTCTGTCTTGCCAAGTTCAGACTGAAATTGAAGAAAGTAGGAAAACTACTAGACCAATAAGGTATGACCTAAATCAAGTCCCTTATGTTTATACAGTGTAAGTGAGAAATAGATTTAAGGGATTAGATCTAATAGACAGAGTGCCTGATGAACTATGGACAGAGGTTTGTGACACTGTATAGGAGACAGGGATTAAGACCATCCCCAAGAAAAAGAAATGGAAAAAAGGAAAATGGCTGTCTGAGGAGGCCTTACAAATAACTGTGAAAGGAAGAGAAGCAAAAAACAAAGGAGAAAAGGAGATACACCCATTTGAATACAGAGTTCCAAAGAATAGTAAGGAGAGATGAGAGCCTTCCTCAGCAATCAATGCAAAGAAATAGAGGAAAACAACAGAATGGGAAAGACTAGAGATCTCTTCAAGAAGATCAGAGATACAAAGAGAACATTTCATGCAAAGATGGGCTCAATAAAGGACAGAAATTACAGGGACCTAACATAAGAAGATATTAAGAAGAGGTGGCAAGAATACACAGAAGAACTGTACAAAAAAAGATATGCATGACCCAGATGATCACAATGGTGTGATCACTCACCTAGAGCCAGACATCCTGGAGTGTGAAGTCAAGTGGGCTTTAGAAAGCATCACTACGAACAAAGTTAGTGGAGGTGATGGAATTCCAGTTGAGCTATTTCAAATCCTGAAAGATGATGCTGTGAAAGTGCTGCACTCAATATGCCAGCAAATCTGGAAAACTCAGCCATGGCCACAGGACTGGAAAAGGTCAGTTTTCATTCCAATCCCAAAGAAAAGCAATACCAAAGAATGTTCAAACTACTGCACAATTGCACTCTTCTCACATGCTAGTAAAGTAATGCTCAAAATTCTCCAAACCAGGCTTCAACAATACGTGGACTATGAACTTCCACATGTTCAAGCTGGTTTTAGAAAAGGTAGAGGAACCAGAGATCAAATTGCCAACATCCTTGGATCATCTAAAATGCAAGAGAGTTCCAGAAAAACATCCGTTTCTGCTTTATTGATTATGCCAAAGCCTTTGACTGTGTGGATCACAACAAACTGTGGAAAATTCTGAAAGAGATGGGAATACCAAACCATCTGATCTGCCTCTTGAGAAATCTGTATGCAGATCAGGAAGCAACAGTTACAACTGGACATGGAACAACAGACTGGTTCCAAATAGGAAAAGGAGTATGTCAAGACTGTATAGTGTCCCCCTGCTTATTTAACTTACATGCAGTGTGCATCATGAAAATTGCTGGACTGGATGAAGCACAAGCTGGAATCAAGATTGCCGGGAGAAATATCAATAACCTCAGATATGCAGATGATATCACCCTTATGGCAAAAAGTGAAGAACTAAACAGCCTCTTGTTGAAAGTGAAAGAAGAGAGTGAAAAAGTTGGCTTAAAGCTCAACATTCAGAAAAGTAAGATCATGACATCCAGTCCCATCACTTCATGGCAAATAGATGGAGAAACAGTGGAAACAGTGGC
Organism: Bos taurus; assembly: GCF_002263795.3. NCBI lineage: Eukaryota > Metazoa > Chordata > Mammalia > Artiodactyla > Bovidae > Bos > Bos taurus. The sequence goes on along the minus strand of NC_037333.1, from coordinate 29,274,422 downwards.
AGACTTTATTTTGGGGGGCTCCAAAATCATTGCAGATGGTGACTGCAGCCATGAAACTAGAAGACACTTACTCCTTGGAAGGAAAGTTATGACCAACCTAGACAGCATATTAAAAACCAGACGTTACTTTGCTAACAAAGGTCTGTCTAGTTAAGGCTATGTTTTTTCCAGTGGTCCTGTATGGATGTGAGAGTTGGACTAAAGAGAAAGCTAAGTGCCAAAGAATTGATGCTTTTGAACTATGGTGTTGAAGAAGACTCTTGAGAGTCCCTTGGACTGCAAGGAGATCTAACCAGTCCATCCTAAAGGAGATCAGTCCTGGGTGTTCATTGGTGGGACAGATGTTGAAGCTGAAACTCCAATACTTTGGCCACCTGATGCGAATAACTGACTCATGGCAAAAGACCCTGATGCTGGGAAAGATTGAAGGTGGGAGGAGAAGGGGACGACAGAGGATGAGATGGTTAGATGGTGTCACCAACTCAATGGACATGAGTTTGGGTCAACTCTGGGAGTTGGTAATGGATAGGGAGGTCTGGCGTGCTGCAGTCCATAGGGTCACAAAGAGTCGGACACAACTGAACGACTGAACTGATAGAGTTGGTACTTTAGCTATCAAAATTACCAATGAATATACATATATTTGTATATATACATACAGAGAGTAATTTTAAACATTCCTTCAAGCTAAGTTCTGCTAGAGATCAAGAAAACAATCTCCAGTGTTGTTGTTTTTCTTCTTCAGTGGCTAAGCCATGACTGACTCTTTGTGACCCCATGTACTGTAGCACACCTGGCTCCTCTGTCCTCTGCTATCAACCAGAGTTTGCTTAAATCCATGTCCATCGAGTTGGTGATGTTATATAACCATCTATTCCTTTGCCACCCCTTTTCGTTTTGCCTTCAATATTTCCTAGCATCAGGGTCTTTTCCAGCGAGTCTGCTCTTCGCATCTAGTAGCCAAAGTATCAGAGCTTCAGCATCAGTCCTTGCAGTGCATATTCAGAGTTGATTTCCTTTCGGATTGACTGCCTTGATCTTCTTCCTGTCCAAAGGACTCGAGAGTCTTCTCCAGCACAATTCAAAAGCATCAGTTCTTCGGTACTCAGCCTTCTTAATGAACCGACTCTCACATCAGTACATAGATAGGGACCTTGGTTGGCAAAATGATGTCTCTTTTTAATACGCTTCCTAGGTTTGTCATAGCTTTCCTTCCAAGGTGCAAGTATCTTTTAATTTCATGGCTGTAGTCACCATCCAGTGATTTGGATATCAATGTTCCCTTGATAACTCTGATTTTCTTGAAGAGATCTCTAGTCTTGCCTATTCTATTCTCTTCCTCCACTTCTTTGCATTGTTCACTTAAGAAGGCCTTCTTATTTCTCCTTGCTAGTCTCTGGAACTCTGCTTTCAGTTAGGTATATCTTTCCCTTTCTCCCTTGCTTTTCACTTCTTTCCTGAGCTATTTGTAAAGCCTCTTCAGACAACCACTTTGCCTTCTTGCATATTTTTCCTTTGGGATGGTTTTGGTCACTACCTACTTACTACACAATATTATAAACATCCATCCATAGTTCTTCAGGCACTCTATTCCAGATCTAATCCCTTGAATCTATCTATCACCTCTACTGTATAATCATAAGGGATTTGATTTTGGTCATACCTGAATTGCCTACTTTTGTTAATAGGCAGTGTTTTTTCCTGCTTTCTTCAATTTAAGCCTGGATTTTGCAATAAGGAACTCATCATTTAAGCCACAGTCGGCTCCAGGTTTTATTTTTGCTGATTCGATAGAGTTTCTCCATCTTCAGTTGCAAAGAACATAATCAATCTGATTTCAGTATTGACCATCTGGTGATGTCCATGTGCAGAATGGCTCTTGGAAAAGGGTGTTTGCTAAGACTAGTGAATATTCCTGACATAATTCTGTGAGCCTCTGCCCTGCTTAACTTTGTACTCTAAGGCCAAACTTGTCTATTATTCCAGGTATCTTTTGACTTTGTACTTTTTCATTCCAATCCCTTGTGATGAAAATTACATCATTTGTTGTTGTTAATCCTAAATGGTCTTGCAAGTCTTCATAGAACTGATCATCTTCAGCTTCTTCAGCATCAATGGTTGGGGCATAGACTTGGATTACTGTGATATTGAATAGTTTGCCTCAGAAATGAACCGAGATCATTCTGTCATTTTTGAGATTGCACCCAAATATTGCATTTTGGACTCTTTTGTTGACTATGAGGGCTACTCCATTTCTTCTAAGGGATTCTTGCCCACAGCAGTAGATATAACAGTCATCTGAATTAAACTCATCCATTCCTGTCCATTTTAGTTCACTGATTCCTAAGATGTTGATGTTCACTCTTGACATCTTCTGCTTGACCACATTCAATTTAACCTTGATTCATGGACCTAATATTCCAGGTCGCTATGCAATACTGTCCTTCACAGCACTGGGCTTTACTATCACCACCAGACACACAGACAACTGAGCGCTGTTTCCACTTTGGCCCAGCCACTTGATTCTTTCTGGAGCTATTAATAATTGCCCTCCACTCTTCCCCAGTAGCATACTGGACAACTTCTAACCTGGGGGCTGATCTTCCAGCGTCATAACGTTTTGCACTTTCATACTGTCCGTGAGGTTTTCCAGGCAACAGTACTGGAGCGGGTTGCAAGTTCTTCCTCCAGTGGACCCCGTTTTGTCAGAACTCTTCACTATGACACATCTGTCCCCATCTGCCTTGGGTAGCCCTGCATCGCCTGGCTCATAGCTTCATTGAATTATGCAAGCCCCTCTGACACGATGAGGCTGTGATGCATGAAGGAGAAATTTCCACTGTGTAGGGTCAAATCCTCAGGGCTAACCTGGCCTCCAAGTGGACTCATTGGAGAAACCATGAGATAGAAGAGGGCCTCTGAAATGATGCTAGGAGACATCCAAATACTTCACTGCCATTTACTAGTATGGGTCTAGAGTGTCCAGTGGCCAATACATTTTGACTAAGTCAGATTTTAAAATCAAACTCCCTGTAGCCCACATTATACCTCTATGTCTGCTGGTGAATTTTAAGGTGCTACAGAATTTCATCTACTAGTCACAAAATCTAGGTGATCCCAGTATACCTGAGCCTATAATACAGCTTCTCAAGAACCTTCTATTTCAGTAAACAAAAAGCTAGGCATCTTGTTATTTCAATTCCATTCCACAAACATTGAGTACCTACTATGTGCTAGGCATCGTGTCAAGTGTTGGACAATATAGGGACAAATCAAGAGAGTGGCACTCTCTACATAGGACAAACCTATAAGCAAATAACTACAATACAACAGCACCCAGTCATGTGCAAGGGTGGAAGTAAATTGAGGTTCAAATTATGCGAGAAGAGGACATTTAAGGAGGAGACATCTGAACTAGTTTCTCAAAGATGGAATTAAGCTTGTTGGGAAGAAGGAAAGTGTGGGATGAAGAATGAAGACAACATTTCAGAAAGAGGAAGCTTCAGGGAGTCTGAGCAGTGGACAGGGGACTTAGTTGCATGGTCAGGGGGAGTGCAGTAAGGATGGAGAAACTGCTTTCAGGAAATATTGAGGGACTCTAATGCTGTGATCTACTGAAGGGTTTAAAGAGAAGAAACATAATGACACTTTAAGAATGACTATTTTAGGGAGCATGTGGATTACTAGGGAGGCACAATGGAAGATGCAAACCAGTTAAAAAGGCTATTGTCTATTTTATAAGTAGCAGTGTACATGTGTCAATGCCAACGTCCCTTATTTATCCCTCCCCGCCTTACCCCCTGGTTACTGTAAGTTTGTTTTCTACATCTGTTACTCTACTTCTGTATGTAAGTACATTTGCACCCTTTTTTTTAGATTCCACATATAAGTGATATCATGTTTGTCTTTCTGTGTCTGACTTACTTCACTCAGTATGACAGTCTCTAGGTCACCCATGTTGCTGCAAATGGTATTGTTCTTTTTTTTATGGCTGAGTAATAATCCATTGTATACATGTACCACATCTTTTCCATCCATTCCTCCATTGATGAACATTTGGGTTTGTTCCTGTTCTGACTATTGTTAAGTCCTGCTGCAGTGAGTGCTGGTTGCATGTGTCTTTTGGAATTATGGTTTTCTTTGGGTATATGTTTAGGATTGGGATTGCTGGGTCATATGGTACTTCTATTTTTAGCTTTTTTAAGGAACCTCTATACTGTTATGGGACAGTAAGGAACCTCCCTAGTGGCTATACCGACTTACATTTCCACCAATAGTGTATGAAGGTTCCCTTTATTCCACAACCTCTCCAGCATTTAGTTTTTGTAGATTTTTTGATGATGGTCATTCTGACAGGTGTGAGGTGATACCTCAATGTAGTTTTGACTTGCATTTCAACAATTAGTGATGTTGAGCATCATTTCAAGTGCTTCTTGGCCATCTGTATGTCTTCTTTGGAGGAATGTCTATTTAGCCTTCTACCCATTTTCTGACTGTTGTATATTTTCTCCCATTCTGAGGGTTGTCTTTTTGTTTTGTTTATGGCTTCCTTTGCTGTGCAAAAGCTTTTAAGTTTAATTATATCCCATTTATTTTTGTTATTTTCATTACTCTAGGAAGTGGATCAAAGAAATTTTACTGTAATTTATGTCAAAGAATGACCTACCTATTTTCCTCTAAGAGTTTTATAGTGTCCTTATATTCAGGTCTTATATTCAGGTCTCTAATCCATTTTGAATTACTGTGTTATATTCAGGTCTCTAATCCATTTTGAATTACTGTGTAGCACTGGAAACTATACTCAATACTCTGTAATGGTCTATATGGGAAAAGAATCTGAAAAACAGTGGCTATATGTATCACTGATTCATTTTTCTGTACACCTGAAATTCACACAACATTGTAAACCAACTATATACCAATAAAAATTAAATAAAGTCCAAAATTCCACTACTATTAGCAGGGTAACCTCCAGCATCTTGCTTGCCCTTTCTGGGCCTTTCCTTCTTATCTGTAAAATGGGCAAATAATAGGACCCACATCATAGGGTTGATGGAGGATTAATTAAATTGGCAAAAAGCTTCAAACAAACAAAACAAACTAAATAAATAAAAAGACTGTCACAGTCCTGGTGAAAGAACACAAAGAATGAATTAAGGAAGGAGCAAAGGGACTGGGGAGGAAAGAATGGATTCAGAAAGTGATTTGAAGGGACAAGGGACAGGGGAGAAGAGTGGACTGTACCTGGAAAGAGGGTGCAAGACAAAACCATCTTGCTTCTGGCCTGGGGACCTGTGTATGGAGCAGGGATAAAGGAGGCAGACAAGATTAAAGGGCTGAAAGGATAATGATGAGCTGATTTGCCTGACCTTACAAAGAATCCAGGTGGTACTGTATGATTCTATACAACTAAAATGATCAAAGTTCTCCAGTTATTTCCATGAAAAGAGTGATTACTTTTCTCTAAAGTTTTGAAATACAAAGTAACAACAATAAAACCCTCATTAATTTCATTTCTTTTAGATCACAGTACTAAGAATGGAACATGGATACTGATAAAGAGGATAAAACAACACCCATTCCCATTTTGGTTAACTAAAAGCTCGAGGAGAGCATGTATGGAAGGGAAAACAATGTGTGGCAATAATTCTGTTTATCATGTAAAGGGCTGTCTGAATCAGTAAGATAAATCAATATAAAAGCCTTACATTATATCCTTTTATTTAAAAATATATTCTTTTCATGCACTATCTCCAGAACTCAATACCATCAAATAAAGTGACACTCTTCCATTTGAAGTAATTTCACATGAGTCTCCTTATAGGAACTGTATATAAAATTCCAAGATACAATACAGTATCTTTTGTAATGAAAAGATACTAGAAATAAATTGTATTTGAGTAGTAAGTAATTATATTTTTGTAATGCAATTTATTTGTAAATTAATCGTGGTTAATCAGGAGTCAGTACTTGGGTCTCACCTCTGAATTCTGTTCATATTTTGTTCATTTCAAGCATCTTGTTGACTTCACCCTGCGACTTGGCTTCCTCCCACCCCTTCCATATAGCAAATCATTTGATTTGTATAAGGGAGAAGTCTTTCTGAGCTAGAAGTTATTTTTAGCTATGTATAAAACATTCAAGAAGAGAGAAAAATAGGTTGAAGTTCAGAAAACAATAAAAGGCTTTGCCCATAAACCATAACTTGTCAGGGTTGCAGTGAGGCAAAGCACTGTTTCTGTCCTTGTGGCTCAGTAACTACAGTCTTTTCAGTCATTTGGGGGCATATTTGAAGTAATTTATTCAAGTGTTTATAAAGATGTGGGGTTTTATTAACAGGCAATAAAAATAATTATGAGGAAATGTTAGGATATCCTATTTGCATATTCAGTTTTTGCTGTTTGGTGTTGATTACCCCCTTGTGTGTGATTGAAAATCTTACTGTTATGTAAGAAGCAGTTCCTACAGTTCCAGATAAGAGGGTTATTTTCAGGCCAGACTGCCTGGGTTCCAAACGCATGTCTGTGCCTCTCTTCGACAAGTTTCTTCTCGTCAATGTGCCCTTTGGCTCTTATTTGCTGCTGCTGCTGCTATGTCGCTTCAGTCGTGTCTGACTCTGTGTGACCCCATAGATGGCAGCCCACGAGGCTTCCACGTCCCTGGGATTCTCCAGGCAAGAACACTGGAGTGGGTTGCCATTTCCTTTTCCAATGCATGAAAGTGAAAAGTGAAAGTGAAGTCGCTCAGTCGTGTCCAACTCTAGCGACCCCATGGACTGCAGCCCACCAGGCTCCTCCGTCCACGGGATTTTCCAGGCAAAAGTACTGGAGTGGGGTGCCATTGCCTTCTCCATCTTATTTGCTACATGAGTATAACTCTAGAACTAATTCCATAAGGTTTCTGAGGATCTAATGTGTTACCACACAAATTACTTAGTGCTTGGCATATAGTCAATATGCTTAAATTATTATTAATACTAAGCATATTCTAAAGGAGATAGAACAAACTCCAAACAATTCTACAGAAAACACAGAAGTGATGCTCATCTTAGAACAAAAAAGGAGGAAAGATCAAAATGGTGGCGCAGCAGAGTGTGGAGCTCATCTCCCCCCAGGAACACATCAAAAATATACCTACCTGTGGAACAATCCCCACTGAAAACAAACTGGAGACTGGCAGAAAGACTCTTGTACTGCCTAGGATATAAGAAAGATCCTCACAGGATCCAGTAGGAAGGGAAGAGAAGCGATCAGGTTGGGACCTGTGCCCCTAGGAGGGGACACAGAGGAAAAGGGAGATTACAAGGACAAATACCTGCCCTGGAGTGGGTGGTTCAAGCCACATATTGGGTGCCCTGGCCCTGTGATCCAGGTTGGGAAACAAGCGTGACTAATAGGAGGGCCATAAGGAACCTAAACTCTCCTTGTGAAGAGTGTGCACATGCTTGCTTACTCCTAGGGACAAGGCAAAAGCAGCAGGTTTAAACTGTCTGGGCCTGGGCCAGATTCCCGAGTCTGTCCCAGCATATGCCACAGTCTGAACCCAGGACCTGCTCTGGCCCCTCTTGCTCAACAGCACAGCTTCACACTAGGAGAAGTGCTGCAGCGGCCAAGGAGAGGGCACAGCTGTGCAGGACAGAGCTGACACAGAGTGAGAATGCATCTGAATGGGGCAAGGACAGCCATTGCTGGTGCTTGCAAAGGCAGCACATGGGGAGTGGTCCAGGGTTCTGCTTGGGACTGGAACAACCATAGCTCCCACCCCGCACCAAGCACCCCACTTCTCTGGCTCCAGCACTGCTCCCTACTGAGGTGGGGGTGCAGATGCTGGGAGGGGAAACAGCAAACACACAGAGGGGATGGAACCAGCTTGGATCTGACCCTCTGGGCTTCTGTTCCAGTAACTTGGGACCCACCTCTGCCCCTGAGAGGTTGGTGCTGGCCACACTGAACAGAGGATAAAGCCCAGCTCACATTTGGTGCTGGCTCTAGCACCTCTACCTCAGCACCACTTCCCACAAAAGTGAAAGCTGCCAGCACTCCCTGAGGGAAGATGAGACTCATGCTCATGTCAGAGCCAACTCTTTGACCAAAGCCACCTGGCACAAACAGATTGTATAGGGATGCTCCTACACACGGCTTTAAGACCAGAACAGGTAATTGCTTCACCTAATATCATAGAAACAAAGAAGGTTAAGCAAAATAAGGCAGAAAAATTTGTTTCAAATGAAGAGGAAAACCCTGAAAAAGTAAACAATGAGACAAATAATTTGCCAGATAAAGAGTTCAAAGCATTAATAATAAGAATGCTAACTGAATTAGAGGGCATAACAGATGAATGCAGTGAGAATTTGAAGAAGGAACTAGAAACTATAAAAAAGAACCGTTCATCGCAGCACTGTTTATAATAGCCAGGACATGGAAGCAACCTAGATGTCCATCAGCAGATGAGTGGATAAGAAAGCTATGGTACATATACACAATGGAGTATTACTCAGCCATTAAAAAGAATACATTTGAATCAGTTCTAATGAGGTGGATGAAACTGGAGCCTATTATACAGACTGAAGTAAGCCAGAAGGAAAAATACCAATACAGTATACTAACGCATATATATGGAATTTAGAAAGAGGGTAACAATAACCCTGTGTACGAGACAGCAAAAGAGACACTGATGTATAGAACAGTCTTATGGACTCTGTGGGAGAGGAAGAGGGTGGGAAGATTTGGGAGAATGGCATTGAAACATGTAAAATATCATGTATGAAACAAGATGCCGTCCAGGTTCGATGCATGATACTGGATGCTTGGGGCTAGTGCACTGGGACGACCCAGAGGGATGGTATGGGGAGGGAGGAGGGAGGAGGGTTCAGGATGGGGAACACATGTATACCTGTGGTGGATTCATTTTGATATTTGGCAAAACTAATACAATTAAGTAAAGTTTAAAAATTAAAAAAAAAAAAAAAAAAGAACCAGTCAGAACTGAGGAATACAATAACTAAAATGAAAAACACACTACAGGGAATTAACAGCAGACTAAGTGATTGGACTTCCCAGGTGGCGCTAGCGGTAAAGAACCCAACCACCAATACAGGAGATGTAAGAGACCCGGGTTCGATCTCTGGATCGGGAAGATCCTCAGGAGAAGAAAATGGCAACCCACTCCAGTATTGTTGCCTGGAGAATCCCATAGACAGAGGAACCTGGCAGGCTACAGTCCATGGAGTTGCAGAGAGTCAGACATGTCTGGAGTGACTTAGCATGCACACAAGTGCTGCAGAAGAACACATAAGTGATCTAGAAGATGCTATAATGGAAGTCATTCAATCAGAACAGCAAAAAGAAAATAAATTTCCAAAATGGCAGTTCAACAGACCTTTGAGACAACATTAAGTGTACCATCATTCGCATTATAGGAGGCCCAGAAGGAGAGGAGCAAGAGAAAAGGATGAAACATGCAGCTGAGGAAACTGTGGCCGAACATTTCTTGAACTTGAAGAAGGAAACAGATATTTAAGTACAGATGAACCCGAACAGACCCACACCAGACATGTCATAATTAAAAAGGCAAAAGTCAAAGCAGGAGAAAAAATAGAAAATCGTATATAAAAAGGAACCTCCAGAAGGTTATCAGCTTATTTTCCTGCAGAAACTTGCAGGCCATAAGGGTGTGGTGTGATATATTTAAAGTGCTGAAAGGGAAAGCTTCCAACTGAGGATACACTATTAAACAGGATTATAATTTAGAATTGAAGAAGTGGTAAAGAACTTCTCAGAAAGCAAGAACCAAGGGGTTCATCCACACTAAACCTTACCTAAAAGACACGTGAAAGGGTCAGTGGAAAAGACTACAATAATAAGTAAGAATCTAAAGGAAAAGAAAAATCAAACTAGTAAAGGCAAATATATAGTAAAGGTTGTGGATCAAGCACTTAAATAAGCTAGTACAAGGATTAAAAGAAAAACATTTTAAATCAAATATAACCATAACACTGAAGAGAAACAAAGATGTATAATATGACATGAAATACACAGCATGTTAAGAAGTGTTAAAAAAAAAAAAAAAGGTATTTTACAATGGTTTTGAACTTAAATGATCACTGGTTTAAAACAAGTTAGATATAGTTATAGGTCAATATATATGGATCCCATGGTTATCACAAACCAACCTATAATATACACACAAACTAGAGATAAAGAACACCAATATACCAGTAAAGAAAATCATCAAATCACAAAATCGTGTTAGTTGCTCAGTCGTATCTGACTCTGCAACCCCATGGATTGTATGTAGCCCACCAGGCTCCCCTGTCCATGGGATTTCCCAGGCAAAAATACTGGAGTGGGTTGCCATTTCTTTCTCCAGGGGCTCTTCCCGACCCAGGGATAGAACCCTGGGTCTCCTGCACTGCAGGCAGATTCTTTACCATCTGAGCCACTAGGGAAGCCCTTCAAATCAAGAGAGAAGAAACTGAAAGAAAAGAGAAGAACAGAGAACTACAAAAACAATCGAAAAGTAGTGACAGAGACAAAATAGCATGGTAGAAGGACTTGAAGTCACTCCCTTCTAAGAAAACCACCAAAATTACAACCAACTGCTAAATAACCATTGAAAATAAACAAACCTCAAACCTACCAAAAAAAAAGATACTCTACATCCAAAGACAAAGAAGCTATGAGCCACTAGGCGGGGATCAATCATGATAAAAATCAATCATCATACCCACTGGGTAGGTGACTGACAAACTGGAAAATAATTACATCACAGAAGTTCTCCCACAGTAGCTGAGAGTTCTGAGACCCATGTCAAGCTCCCCAGTCTGGGGGTCTGGCAATGTGAGGAGGAGACCCCAGAGAATCTGGCTTTGAAGGCCAGTGGGGTTTGATCAAAGGAATTTCACAGAACTGGGGGAAACAGAAACTCCACTATTGGAGGGCTCACACAAGGTCTCAAGCGTAGTCGGACCCATAGGAAAAAAAAACGAACACAAAACTGTCTTTATAAGAGACTGGACCAGTCCTAGCTGCTACTACTGGAGGCTCTCCTGCAGAGGCAGGGTCGGCTCTGGCTCACCGCAGGGTCAAAGATACAGGCAGGGGTACTAATGGGAAGTACTCACTGCTGTGAGCTCTCCTGGAGGTCACCATTTTCTCACCAGGACCCTGCCCCACCCAACAGCTTGAAGGCTCCAGTGCTGGGACACCTCAGCCAAACGGAAACTGCTGACATGGTGGGAACAGTCCCACCCATTAGCAGACAGGCTGCAGAGTCTTTCTGAGCACACAGCTTGTCCCCTAAATACATTCCTCAACAGCCCAGAATACCAGAGAGATAAGACCCTAACCATAACCCACAAGTGGAGAGGAACCAGTCACACCCAGCAGGAAGCCTGCACAAGCCTCTTCACTTCATACACCAAGGGGGCAGAGAGCAGAAGCAACAAGAATGACAACCTACAGCCTGCAGAACAAAAACTATAGTCACAGAAAGTCAGACAAAGTGAGACAGCACAGGAGTATGTCCCAGATGGAGGAATAAGATAAAATTCCAGAAGAACAATGAAGTGAAGTGGCAATCTACCTGAAAAAGAATACACAGAAATGATCGGAAAGATGATGCAAGGTCTCAGAAAAGTGGAGGCACAGATGGGGAAGACATAAGAAATGTTTAACAAAGACCTAGAAGAACTAAAGAACAAGCAATCAGGGATGAACAAAACAATAACGGAAAGGAAGCATACACTAGAAAGAATCAATAGCAGAATACCGAGGCAAAACAACACATAGTGAGCTGGAAGACGGAATGGTGGAAACAACTGAAGCAGAGCAGAATAAAGAAAACAAATGAAACTAAATGTGACAGTCTCAGAGACCTCTGGGATGACATTAAATGCAGCAACATTTGAATTATAGGGGTTCCAGAAGAAGAAGAGAAAGGGCCAGAGAAAATATCTGAAGCAATTCTAGTCAAGAACTTCACTAACATGGGAAAGGAAAGAGTCAAACAAGTTCAGAAAGTGCAGAGAGTCCCATACAGGATATACCCAAGGAGAAACATATTAATCAAACTAAACAAACAAAAAAGTAGCAAGAGAAAATCCACAAAAAATGCCCTACAAGGAACCCCCTTAAGGTTAGCAGCTGATTTTTCTGCAGAAACTCAGCAGGTGAGAATGGAGTGGCAGGATATATTTAAAGTGATAAAAGGAAAATGCATACAACTGAGATTACTCCACCCAGCAAGGATCTCATTCATATTTGATGGGGGCGGGGGGGAGGAGGGGCGCGGAGGGAGAAGCTTTACAGACAAACACAAGTTTAGAAAACGAAGCACCACTGAACCAGCTTTACAACAAATGCTGAAGGAACTTCTCCAGGCAGAAAACAGAAAAGAAAAAGAACTACATTAAACAACCCCAAACAATGAAGAACATGATCACAGGAAGATCCATATTGATAATTATCTTAATTGTAAATAGATTAAATGCTTCAACCAAAAGACACAGACCAGTTGAATGGATACAAAAACAAGATCCATATATACATACCATCTACAAAAGACCCTGGTGCTACAAGAGACTGGTAGCTTAGCTGGTAAAGAATCCCCCTGCAATACATGAGACACCGGTTTGATTCCTGGGTCAGGAAGATCCCCTGGAGAAGGGATAGGCTACCCAGTCCAGTGTTCCTGGGTTTCCCTGGTGGCTCAGCTGGTAAAGAATCCGCCCACAGTACAGGAGACCCGGGTTCAATCCATGGCTTGGGAAAGGCTACCCACTCCAGTATTTTGGCCTGAAGAATTTCATGGACTGAAGAGAGTCACACATGACCGAGCGACTGAACTGATTAAAAAGAAAGAAATAATGCCATCTAAAGCCACATGGATGGACCTGGAGATTATCAGAGTAAGTGAAAAGTCAGAGTAAGATAAATATCATAGTATGGCTTATATATATAAAAAATGATACAAATGAACTTATTTACAAAACAGAAATAGACTCACAGACTTAGAGAATGAACTTATGGTTACTGGAGGGAAGGGGAGGGGGAGGGATAGATTGGGAGTTTGGAACTGACTTGTGCACACTGGTATATTTAAAATAGATAACCAACAAGGACCTACTGTACAGTACTGGGAACTCTGCTCAATATGTTGTAGTAACCTAAATGGGAAAATAAATTTGAAATAGAATAAGTACATTTAATATATACATATAACAATCACTTTGCTGTACTCCTGAAGCTAACACAACATTGTTAATCAACTGTGCATGCCTGCATGGTAAGTCACTTTAGTCATGTCCAACTCTTTGCGACCCTATGGACCATAGCCTACCAGACTCCTCTGTCTGTGGGATTCTCCAGGCAAGATTACTGGAGTGGGTTGCCATGGCCTCTCCAAAGGGTCCCCGCACCCAGGGATCGAACCCACATCTCTTACATCTCCTGCATTGGCAGGCGGGTTCTTCACCACTAGTGCCCCTGGGAAACCCTAATCAACTATACTCCAATATCAAAAAGTTGAACACTGGAGCGGGTTGCCATTTCCTTCTCCAAGGCATGAAAGTGAAAAGTGAAAGTGAAGTCGCTCAGTCGTGTCCGACCCTCAGCGACCCCATGGACTGCAGCCTACCAGGCACCTCCGTCCATGGGATTTTCCAGACAAGAGTACTGGAGTGGGGTGCCACTGCCTTCTCCGAATATTAAAAACCCAGTATGGGAATGGCACAAAAACAGACAAATGGATAAAATGGAACAGAATAAAGAAAATAAATGGACAAACCTATGGTTAATTAATCTATGGCAAGAATATACAATAGAGTACAGATAATATCTTCAGTAAGTGCTGCTAGGAAAAAGGGAGAATGAAATGGCAACCCACTCCAGTATTCTTGCCTGGAGAATCCTGTGGACAGAGGAACCTGGTGGGCTGCTGTCCATGGGGTTGCACAGAGTCGGACATGACTGAAGTGACTTAGCATGCATGCATGCATTGGAGAAGGTAATGGCAGCCCACTCCTGTATTCTTGCCTGGAGGATCCCAGGGACAGGGAAGCCTGGTGGGCTGCTGTCTATGGGGTTGCACAGAGTTGGACATGACTGAAGTGACTTAGCACCAGCAGCTAGGAAAAATGGACAGCTACATGTAAAAAACTGAAATTGGAAAATTTTCTTAAGCTACACAGAAAAAAACACTCAAAATGGATTAAAGACCAAAATGTAAGACTGGAAACCATAAAACACAAGAAGAAAACAGGCAGAACACTGTGATATTAAACACAGCACTATTTTTTTGGATCTGTCTCCCAAGGCAAAGGCAAGAAAACAAAACCCCAAAATTAACAAATGGGGCAAGTAGAGGCTCAACCTGGAGTTGGAGAGGACACCCTGTAGACTCTAATGCAAGTCATAACTGTTGGGGGATGTAATCAAGAGGACAGGGCAGCAGCTTGACCTGTGAGTGGGACCTGGGCAATTAAAGGTCCTTCACAGCCTCCCCTGTCCTTAGAATGTATACTCTGCTTGCCTTTCTTGCACTAGAAGCTGCCCAAGGATGCAGTTTTGAGATAATAATGTGATGTTGAGACCATCTTGATGGTACGTGTGACAGAATCCATATTTGGGCCTCCATATTTGTTTTGTTTTCTAAAATATTTATTAAAGATGAAAAGGACTACCATAATATTTAATTGGGTTATGTGAAATCTTCATCATTTTCTTATAAAATTGGGGACATAAATTCTAATCCAACAAACTGCAGAGGAGAGATAAATGACAATCAAGGTGAATACTAAGAAATACCAAAAGCAGATAAAAAAATGAGCATAATTTTAGGCCTCTAAATTAATTCTTAAAAGATGCTGGCAAGCAGATGCAGAAATCTATTCCTTCTGTGGTCATCCAAGACAAGTTTTGTACGTAAGTTTCCTTGCTTATTAAACTTGCCACCTACCAATCTGGAGTGGTCTGCCTCCTCCTCAGGTCTCTGACCTCCCTCTGTGAGGGCCAGTTTCTGATTTCATCCAGGAAGCTCCCCAGGAAGTTGCAAACTAACAGTGACCTGGTTTAAGGAGAGTTCAAAAGCAGAGTGTTTTCCCTCTGCTGAAACTTTGAGGACAGAGACAGGGGTGAAAGGGAGGCAGCATGTTGGCCATGAGTGAAAAGGTCATGACAGGTGGCCACGTTGGAGGCATTTCAGACACCTAGCTGGGTATATTATGGACATAACCTCTATTCCTCATGAGAGAATTGATGTTCATACATAAGAACTGCCACAGACTTACAAAGCTTGTGGAGTGAGCATAGATCTGAATAACAACTGCCTTGAGTTCTGGGCCTTTTTTCATCTACTAAGCAAAGAACTGGGAGGAGGCAACTATAGTGCCACAGACTTGTGAGCTCCAGATCACATGTTGGTGGCTGGAAGAAGCTGAGACACTGAAGAACACCTTAGCTACTCCAGGACATGGACTTGGGCTAGCTCTGGCTGATGTCCTCCAGAAGGCAGTGAGATCCGTCAGAAAGAGACATAGGATCCTCTGTTACCACCCATACTCTGTCCTGTCTGAAAGGACTAACTTGGATTTACTTTCAGAACTAACACTAGGACTAGGTGTACTTTGATTTCAAGGGCATCAGGAAAACCTCCTTCCTCCCCAAAACTGGCCCTCAAATTTTTGGCAGTGACTTAAAATGTATTTAAGTATGGATGGTTTCTAATTCCACATTAGACGGTCCTCTTCACGTGCAAATGACCTGAAGAAATAACATCTTAAACTAAATCATATGAAGTATTATAAAACAAGGCATATAAATGTTTTAGGGAAAACTCTTTCAATTCAGATAGTTTGAAGGTGTAAGGATTTCAAACTGTGATTCAAGTACCCAGCAGCATACAAACTTTTCTAAAGGGCACCTACATGAACAAGTAGTATTTACGGAATTAAATATTCATATCTTGAACACCCATATGCATCTTAAAAAGAACTCGCCTTGAGAACTTGTCCTCTACTTTTCAAAATAAAGGCCTCTCTTTATCCCAATCTTATCATGGTACACTGTGAGGGGGTAAGAAACCCAAGGGTACCAAGCAAGTAAGTTATTAGAAATCTAAGTGTGGAAGTTGACAGAGTAAGATACTTTAATTATTTTCCACTTGAAAATCACCGGTTTACAATTATTTGTTTTCATCAAAATTGATGGAGGAGCTAATATGCCAGCCAAGAAGACCTTACCAAAAGACACTTTAGTTTCAAGTTGATGATAGAACACTATGATTTTTGGTGTATAATTCAGAAAATGTATAGAGTTGGGGGATGTTGTTCAATATAACTCCATGTGTTCCTATTTACTTATTCATGGATGAGAAGCAGCTCAGTATTTGAATCTATTATAGATGACAGAAATAAAATTGATGTTATCCAGTCTCATTTCAGTGAAAGTAACATTCAAACATAGCTAAATGAGCTAACTGGGGAGGATGACAACATCATTTCTCCTGTTTAAAGACGTAACTCTAATAAAAACTCAGTCTCTATATTAAATAATTATTTACCAACAACTGCAGGATACTTGGATTCTTTAGACAAATCATTTAATTAGGATGAATGTACTGACAATTTAATCCAAAAGAAATTTAACACATATCTCTATTGTCAAAATATAAAACTTACACACATATTTTTTATTAGAGAGAGGTGTGGAATGGTAACTAAAATTTTTGTGCATCAGGTGTATTATTTCAGGATAAAAAAAAAAAAATCCAAGAGAAAAAAGATCAATCCAAATATTACCTTCTATTAAAGAAAACTTGTTCTCATTTTATCAATGGATGATTTGGGTTAAGAAATCATTATGGTGTTTGGTGTTTGCATTCCATTGGGTCATCTTAAGACACCTAATCACTTTATTTAAAGATGTCAAATATTTATAATATACCCAGACATAATATCTTTCCTACTATTTAATTTTATGAAGAACATTTCAGATATTAACTTAAAATTGTTGGTGAGCTATATGTAAGCTATCGATTTATCTTTATTTAAATCTTTTAGAAATATGCTAAGAAAAATGTGAAGTTCACTATTCTAGGGTATGGGAGGATAGTGATTCCGTCATCAAGAAAGGAAATCTATCAGGGGAGAATGAGAGAGGCTGATAATCAGGAAGACCAAGGAACAGGATAATAGGAGTGGGAGTTGGGGACTAGTGAACAGAACTCTGCATATTTCTCCTGAGTACTTCCATAGTTACACATATTGCTTCACATTTACATAAAGCCAATGAGAGCTTACCAAAAGACACTTTAGTTTCAAGTTGTAAGGACTAGAGTTAAGACCCACCTGTCCCATCCACTAATTGTTTGACTTTAGGCAAATCACTTAATATCATTAAACCTTTTAATCTCTACATATTCATATCTGCCCTGCCTCCTTCATAAAGGTCCCATGAGATGTTAAAAATGATATATGAAAGCACTTTTGATTACTCCTATGGTAACCCACTCCAGTACTCTTGCCTGGAAAATTCCATGGACGGAGGAGCCTGGTAGGCTATAAATAGTCCATGGGGTTGCAAAGAGTTGGACGTGACTGAGCGACTTCACTTTCACTTTTATTCCTATGACTTAAAGCTGGTGTTAATATTATGCTGGGAGGGATTGGGGGCAAGAGGAGAAGGGGACGACAGAGGATGAGATGACTGGATGGCATCACTGACTCGATGGACGTGAGTCTGAGTGAACTCTGGGAGCTGGTGATGGACAGGGAGGCCTGGTGTGCTGCGATTCATGGGGTCGCAAAGAGTTGGACACGACTGAGTGACTGAACTGAACTGAATATTATTCTTCTACAGTGTAAATACTTTACTCCAGTTAAAATTTGATATAACTTAACTTTTAGTATCTTTACTAGTTTAAATGACTTTCATAAATTAAGATCTAAGTTTAGTAAACAGGAAAGAATACCACCTAATATAAAATATTTAAAAATAGTTTTAATGGTCACTTTTTTTTAACCTAACAACTTTCCATCAAATTCTGTCTTAAGGACACCTTCTATTTGTACATATCCAGGTTCAGCTGTGTTAGATCTAACAATACTGTGGTTTGTTATTTTCTTAGGCAACATGATCTATGGAAAAGATGCTGAGCAAAGTGATATAGTTCTATAAAGAACAATCTTCACAATGTGAGATCTTCACATTGCTCAACATTCAATCAAGGGAAGACAAATGAAAACAAAATCATCCTATGCTAGCCGAAAAGTGTTATTAGCAAACAGGATTCAGTTTCATCTTCCTGAATCTGTCACTGGATTTGTACTCATTGGCCACTTCCTCCACCTCTTGAGGCTTTTTCAGGTCCTAGGTAATCAACAAACTACTCAATATTCTTGTGATCTTCTTTAATCTCAGCAGATGAAGTATGTGTTTAACAGAACAAATAGGCCAAAAGATGTAAAGTCCTCTCAAAGCTCTTCCTTTCTTCTATCAAGTCACCCACAAACACGAACATCTCCTCCATCCCCAAAATAAGCCACCAACAAAACTACCGGTGACAAGCCCATCCTTTCTCATCTATGCTTCTGCATTCTCCTTCCCTTCTTGGCTAAACTGCTTGAAAGAGCAGAATCTTCAGTCCCCAGCTATTTACCTGCCCATCCATTCAGTCTTCAACTTACTGCTGTCTGCATTCACACTCACAGCTCACACTTCACTTTCAGAGGTGACCAAAGACCTCCCCAACTGCCCAGTCCAAGGGCATTTTCTCTCACTCTTTTATGTATTCTTGCCACTTGACTGCTATTTCTCAGACCCCTTTCACTGGTCCCTTCATTTCACCTAGCATTTTCACAGTCCTCCCCAGGGATCTCTTTCATTTTCTCCTCTTTTAATTTTACAGCAGCGGTTCTCCACTTTGTTGAGACTCCCCACAATCACGTGGCAGAGCTGTGAAGACTTTCCCATGCCTGGGCCCTACCTGCAGGTCTGATTTAACTGGGCTGACAAAGGACCGAGGCATCTGAGTTTTTAAAGCTCCTCAGGCGATGCTAAAATGAAGCCAGGTTTTCAAACAATCAGCCTCAATGCACTGACTGGGTGATTCCTTCTCATGGCCTCTAACTCAAAAATCATTAACTTCAGTCTTAAGTTCTGTTATGTTCCATTCACATTTCCAATAACTTTCTAGATAATTCACATTTCCAATTACTTTCCAGATAATTCTATGTACATACTCAACAAATATGAACAGTTTAAGGTGTTGAATTGACCTCAATATCACCTAACAAAGGTCCTCTCTCTATAAACTTGGTCTTCTTGAATCATTATCCTCCCATCTCTAAACTCAAAGTTTATAATAATTCTCACAGCTCTCTTCAAAACATTCCATAAGTTACAGATTCTACTAGAACTAAGCAGAACCCTACAATCCCCTCCCCAGTACAAAGCCAAGCAGTTTATGATTAGGGCAACAGAGTCACAGACTCAGTGTCTGATGCACATTCCTGAGTTGTTTTATAGATACTGTAACTGCCACCAGAGGGGAAGGAAAGCCAACTTCATGATGACCAGACTGTAGACACAAGCTGCTCCATCTTGAGCAGTACTGAATCTGTGGCTAGCACAATCCCAAGAACTGACCTTAAGGGAAGGGATTAACATTATTGCACATAATAATCTATATCTTAATGGGCATCAAAATACCTGTAGCCTACTCTGCCCATACATGTAAGAGGACAACTAAAATTGTCAGCAAAGAGATGCTACAGACCCATATTGAATACGGCTCCCTATGTCAGCATGAAAAAGTTACAGGAGATGGATCTTCACCCCTAATTCCATAGAATTCAAATGATGTTTGATGATGTTCGATGGTGGGGAATTGAAAGCAGGTCTTTTGCCTCTTTCCTGTTTGCCCATTTCTGTTCCCTTCTAACCTTAAAAGAACTTAATTATAGGAATGAGATCACTAAGAAATTGAAACTAACTCTTGACTTATGCTCTCCTGAATGCATAACATGCTCTATCTAGCCCCTTGATTCTTCTCCTAGACAAAAAGAATGAGGGATTAAGCAGTTAAGAAATGACTAGTTCTCTACCCCTAACAGCTCCCTTAGTAACCCTGCAGGCAGATCCTTGGGGCAAGAGAACATCTGAAAAGAGCCAGCCAGTCTGCATGCAATGGAGAATGATGCAGAAACCAAACTCCCGCCTCAATGATTCACTGAGATTCTTCTCCATAATTCCTTAAAAAACTGTCATGGCTGAGCAGAATCTTCAGAGTTTGTTTCTGGACACAAGTTCTTCTCAGTATGCCAGCTTTTCTAATTTCAGTATCTTTCCTTTCTACTGACACTTGCCTCTTGAATTACTGGCTTATGATCGGTAAGCAGCTAAACCTGGGTTTGGCAACACTATTCAAATATTTCTCAAACCTGGCTCTCTTCCCTAGCCCCACTCTTCTTAAGTAGTGTGATACCATTTTAATTTCAACAGAATTCTCTCTAAAAAGTAAATCTTAAAAAAACATCAGTAAAAATGTTCTTCATGTATCACTGTATCCAGTTTAAGAACTCAAATTGCACAGTGTGCCATATGAAAGCTTTTGCAAGCTGCCCCTGTTCCTCCTCTAACTTTGAGATACGCTGGGATCTGGGATCCTTTACTGGAGTACCTGCACCTGAACAAATGTCTCTCTAAGCAACAGAAATACAAAGAAACAGGGACTAAAAATAACTGTGTACATGCCTGCTCCTCCTCCTAAGTCACTTCAGTCGTGTCCGACTCTGTGCGACCCCACAGACAGCAGCCCACCAGGCTCCCCCGTCCCTGGGATTCTCCAGGCAAGAACACTGGAGTGGGTTGCCATTTCCTTCTCCAATGAATGAAAGTGAAAAGTGAAAGTGAAGTCACTCAGCCGTGTCATGCCTGAGCTGCAGCAAATTATGAACAATAAGATACAAAAAGGCTAATAACCAAGTGCCATTTCTGAGGTACTAGGAGCAAAAGCAGGGTACTGTGCATGCATGATCTCTGCACACAGCACCACCAAGGGAGTGGGCAGACCCTCAAGGACACCCTTCTGGCAAGACCTACTGATCTGCCTTCACCCTCATGCCACTTAAGGAAGCAGGCCACCAATTTCTTGTTTTCACTTCCTCTTGCTACAGGCCAAGCCCCATAAAGCCTTGTCTGAATTCCTCATCTGCTTCTTACCAATTTCTATTGATTAAGGAGTCCAAGGACCCTGGATGGTAATAGCTTTACCTTGGAAACTTAATCCTACTCTCTGGGCACACCGAACTTCCTAATGTTTCCTCAGCTTTTGCCTCTGACATGATCATCAGAACACGGCCACCTCATACCTTTGTACTGTCTGTGCGCTCTACCCAGAATGCCTTTCTCCTCCTTTTCTGCTGAGATAATTCCATTCCTTCCTGAATATTCACCTCAGAAGATGCTTCCTTTTTAAAGCCTTCCTAGTCTCTCATAAGCAAAATCAGCGTTTTCCTTTTATGTGCAGCTCTGGCACTCTTTTCAAACCATTTATCACTGTACTGTAATAATTTATGTAGAGTTTGTGGATACCGACCACAAAAGTTCTTGAGAGTCTTACTTTGCATATATATATTTAAAATATATATTTATAATATATATCTTGTATATATATCAATATATATAATACATACAATATGATTCATTTGGAATACATTTTGTAGGCACCCTATCAAGCATAATGGGCTTCCCTTATGGCACAGCTGGTAAAGAATCTGTCTGCAATGCAGGAGACCTGGGTTCAATCCCTAAATTGGCAAGATCCCCTGGAGAAGGGAAAGGCTACCCACTCCAGTATTCTGGCCTGGAGAATTCCATGGACTGTATAGTCCATGGAGGTTACAAAGAGTTGGACACGACTGAGCCACTTTCACTTCATTTATCAAGCATAATGTCCTAGCAGAGATGTTAAAAAATATATTGATCATTTATTCAGTTAATATTTGTTGAACATCTACTATGTGGTCTCACTATTCCTGGTACCTGGGATTCATCAATAAACCATATAAAGTCTGTTAAAAGTGATTTTTCAAGAGAAAAGAAAATAACATATAAATAAATTAATATATTGGATAATTTCAGTGGTGCTAAAGTCTAGAAAAAGTAAATCAGCATTATACAGTGCTTTAGATCAGGTCAGAAAACACTTTCTGTACAGGACTACATATTTAATATTTTAGGCTTTAGGGGCCATATGGTCCCTCAACAAAAACCACAGACAATACATAAATGAATGAGCAGGGCTGTGTTCCACTAAAACTTCATTTTCACAGGCAGGAGGTGGGTCATATTTGGCCTGTACAGTATAGTTGGCTGAGCCTTGCTTTAGATAACAGACACGGCTTCTCTTAAGAAGTAACTACACACTAGGACATGAATACCTAGGAAGAGCCAACCCTGAGCCAGAATGTTCCAGGTACAGAGAAGAGCACTTGCAAAAGCTGTTGTTTGAAACACAGAAGTAAAGCCATCACGATGAAGTGTGGTGAAAGAAAGCAGGGATGAATATATGAACAGAGACATGAATGAGTGAGCTTTATCCATATGAAAAAACTATTACCATAAGCAGTAAGGTTTTGAAAATAACCTCAATTGAGACATGCTGCTACATTTAAAGATAAGAAACAGACATGATTGCACAGGAAAATAAAAGTCAGTAAGATCTACCCAAAACTAGTTCACTCTATGAATATCTATGCACCAAGCACTACTGCAGTGCTAGAAATAAGGCAAAATGTTGAATAATTATGACTGCTGAAGTTTCACACAATTACAATGTTGGATTCCATTGAGTCTTAGTAATACATGCATTTTTTGACCCTAGAGGCTGAAAGATTCATATGACTTCTAAGTACTGAAAGTGTGAAAGTGTTAGTTGCTCTGTTGGGCCAGACTCTTTGTGACCTCATGGACTGTAGCCCACCAGGCTCCTCTGTCCATGGAATTCTCCAGGCAAGAATACTAGAGTGGGCAGCCATTCCCTTCTCCAGGAGATATTCCTGACCCAGGGATTGAATCCAGGTTTCCTGCATTGTAGACAGATTCTTAACTATCTGAGCCAACAGGGAAGTAAGTTCTATTTATCATAAACTATCACAAAAGTAAGAGCAGTACTATGATAGATAAAAATGACCTATAGTATATACCACAGAGAAGGTGATGACACCCCACTCCAGTACTCTTGCCTGGAACATCCCATGGACAGAGGAGCCTGGTGGGCTGCAGTCCATGGGGTCGTGAAGAGTCGGACAAGACTGAGCAACTTCACTTTCATGCACTGGAGAAGGAAATGGTAACCCACTCCAGTGTTCTCGCCTGGAGAATCCCAGGGATGGGGTTGCACAGAGTCAGACACAACTGAAGCAACCTAGCAGCAGCAGCAGCAGCAGCAGCATATACCAATTAATTTAATTTTAGAATTACTCAGCCATTAAAAAGAATACATTTGAATCAGTTCTAATGAGATGGAGTTAGTATTACTCAGCTATTAAAAAGAATACGTTTGAATCAGTTCTAATGAGATGGATGAAACTGGAGCCTATTATACAGAGTGAAGTAAGCCAGAAAGAAAAACACCAATATAGTATACTAACGCATATATATGGAATTTAGAAAGATGGTAACAATAACCCTGTGTACGAGACAGCAAAAGAGACACTGATGTATAGATCAGTCTTATGGACTCTGTGGGAGAGGGAGAGGGTGGGGAGATTTGGGAGAATGGCATTGAAACATGTATAACAACATGTATGAAACGAGTTGCCAGTCCAGGTTCGATGCATGATATTGGATGCCTGGGGCTGGTGCACTGGGACGACCCAGAGGGAGGGTATGGGGAGGGAGGAGGGTTCAGGATGGGGAACACAGGTATACCTGTGGTGGATTCATTTTGATATTTGGCAAAAACTAATACAATATTGTAAAGTTTAAAAATAAAATAAAATTTTAAAAAATTTTTTGAAAAAAAAAAGATACAAAAAAAAAAAAGAAATACATTTTGGAAAAGTTCTTGAACATTAAATATTTAAAAATCACTGAGATATTCTTTATTAATGGATCTTAAGTGGAGTTTAACTTCTCTTTTACATTCTAAAATTCTAACCATTTTAAGAATTGTGTATAAATAGTAACATACAACTCAGGTAAATATGAGTACCCTACTTTTGGAAAATCAATGAGATGACTTAACCCCATGGATTATACAGCCTGCCAGGTTCCTCTGTTCTTGGGTTTCCCAGGCAAGAATACTGGAATGAGTTGCCATTTCCTTCTCTAGGGGATCTTCCTGACCCAGGAATCAAACCTGCGTCTCCTACATTAGCAGGCAGATTCTTTGCCACTGAGCCACCCAGGAAGCCCTCAAGGAGACAATTATATTAAAACAAAGAACTTTTCCCATAAAATAATTTTTGTCTGGATATTATATGATTAGCTCATGAAAACTGGTCAAGTAAGGCTACATATGATGTGCCATTTTAATGAATTAAATTTCAAAATCATGCAGTCAATACAAGCATTTTGCTATAGAACAAAACATGGGCTTTGGACCTGGCCAGACTTGGCTGTGTTTTGGTCCTCCCACTTGCTGAGTCAGCAGTCACGGGTAGGTTGTAAGTTCCTAGAATCACAACCCTCACCTGTACAATGGGAAAGACCATTTCTACCAGGCTTGTGGGAGGATTTAATGAACTATGGAAGGTAAAGCACTTAGAATTAGGAGAGACTTAGATTAGGCAATTTAATTGCCTCTTCTCTAACTTTACCCCAAACAGAACTACATCCATCTGCACTAATGTATTTTAAATGCTGATGTTTCAGGGTTCCTCAGTGTCTTTATTAAGAAATACATACGACTGAGTGACTGAACAACCATATGTCTATACTCATAATACCAAACAGGGAAAAACAAAAACAAAAAAACAGAAATCTTTCAGTTTTGCACTACATAGGACTAACGGTGTTGGTTTGTGAGACTTCATTCATAAAACTCTCCTGATTAGGAAGTTTCTCCTTATTTACAACCTCAGTCCCCCCTAGTGTACGTCACGTTTCAAGCCATCCTGTAAGAGGACTGCTTCCCAGCTGTCATGGTAAAATGAGAAACCGTTTAGAAATTCCTCCAACAGGCCTTTCAGTCCTGTTAATGCCTTCAGCCTGGCACATAGTTCTGAAAACCCTAACATGATTTTATTAATGATGAGTGAGTCCCAATTTGATTTTAAGTTTTAGGACTAGAGCATATTGACCCCATATTGTGTTTTCCCAGAAAAGGTGTGTAAAACTGCCATCCCTTTCTGTGTGTGGTGTGATTTAAGGATCAACTTTTTTTTTATGACTCTACATGCACGGTTTTATAGTTTTATTGTTACTGATATTTTATAAAATTCAGAACTATTGGCTCTGTAAGTGCTGTCAGGGGAAGAGAAGTTGTGCAGAAAAACATGGAGAGCATTTTTCAAGGGCTCAGGCTTGCATAACCTCTTCTGAGCAGTTGCTGGAGCATTCAAGCACCCTCATCTTTCAAAACTCTATTATCTTTTCCCTAAATACTCTATTTTCTCACTTTAATTTTTTATTTACATCACCAGCAAAGACAGGAAAGTAGATTAACATTCCAGATGGGGTAAATAATCCCCATGTTTAATCTTGGCTTCCTACACTCATTTTCTCACCTTTATTCATTTCTCTTTCTAGTGAAATATCATAAAAGCTAGGTTACCTAAGACAGACTTCAAAACTCCCAATGTTAAGAGTACATAAAGTGGGGGACCCATTTACACAACAATTATTTTCTAAAAATTACTTAAGTTACTTTTTTTTGGCTTACTACTAAAATTGTTTAAAACCTAACTATGTTCATGTTTTACTATTAAAAAATAAAAGATAAACCTTTGGGGCAGAATGATATAATAAAAAGTAAAACAACACCTACGTCTACTTCCTTGTCGCCTTATCCCTTCCAACCCCCTGGGCAAAAGGAATATATCCCAGATTATTCATGTATTAGGGGCTTTACAGAAATGCCTTGCACTAGCATTAGTAAACTCAACTATTTCCAAATATATTAAAAGTCTTCTCTTAGTTGTTCCTAAGTGTCACAGTAAGAAGAATCTATAATCTGAAATTCATTCTTCTTTTCTGGCCAACTGTCTATAAAAGAATGATAGTGACAATATAATATTTGGAACCACAATAATATAGACATTATAAAAACAAGGATGATGTTTTAACCTTAGATGACAAAAGTACATAGTTTAATATTATCAAATGTTAGGAATGTAAGCCATACTTTACTAGAGTGCATGTACTTTAAATTCTAAACAAAAGCTTTATCTGAGAAGTGGTTAGGATACATTTTGACTACCCTCAAGAAGGCTAATGTGTCTGTTTCATAGGTCTCATCTCCATTCTGCCAGAAACAACATAAGGGCAGAGGCATTACTCACATTATGAAATAATTAGGCTACAACCACATCTCTCTAAAACCCTGCCCAGTATGGACTGTAAATGTCAATAAAACAACAGAAGCAAATTCAATTTTTCCATTAATCGGAAAGCTCCAAAATTAAGACACATGGAAACATATAAGTAGAAACTGTAACAGATTATAAATCCAATAGTGATTTGCATATATTTACAACACCTTCAATATAATCCTATAGGCTGAATTTTGTGATTTCTTTCAGTGTGCTCTTTTATATCAATAAAATTGAATTCTTTTTGAGAGTTGTAAATACTTAAGAATTTGTTTCTTTCTACAGTTCAGGGTAAATGACATACCTACATTTTACTGATACAGAAATGTAAATTTATTTATTTATTTATTTTGAAAGAAAAGACAGACCACTTAAATTCTTTGCAGAGATCCTTTAGAAATAGACTTTGCTCAGGAAATTGCTAACAGGGAGAGGTGCTCAGACTCCCAAATAGCTATTGGTACCCTATGCCCTCCTGATATATGAACTGCTAACCATGTGATTGGCTAAAGAACTATTTATCCATATATGTAAATAATAAAGAGCAATGCATCTTGCAGTTTTCTTTTCTATTCTACTCCCCTGTGCAAGACAGATGTGTTGTGTCTAATTATTCTTTGATTGGTATCTGGAGAAACATTAACATAATTGGCACATTTGTTCTAATTAACAAAGGGAAACTGCCACATGCCACCCAATATGAAAAGTGAGTCCAGCAAGCATTAGCTAGAAAAATCCGTATCAATCAAAAAGGTTACGCTGCTAAAGGGTCCCTCAAGTCAGAGCACTGAGGTTGAAAATGACTCAACAGGATAGAGAAGCATGTGTACACCTGAGAGAATGAAGATTCAGCCTAGAATTGTTGAACACAGGTATATTAATCATACAAATGGGAAAAGCAATTATGCGGCAATTATCAAATGCACACTCAGCCAAGCCACGCTTCTAGAAAAAGCATTAGCTAGAAGCTGGGAGTTGGCCAAGTTTTACTGACTGGTTTAGAAGTGACAAGTTTGAACTTTTCCTTATTTGTCTGTTTTAACCTTGCCCTTTAGACCAGGGGTTCTCAAATTTTGTTGCATTTTAGAATCACCAAGGGAGCTATTAAAAACTTATTAAAAATAGTGATACTCAGCCTGCACAAAACACCTATTAAATGAGTGTCTTTAGCATGGGCTATAAGTATCAATATTTTCTAATGATTCCCAGATGATCCCAATGTGCATCCTAGTCTTTGAGAACGGGTACTGAAGAATGGTTCTGATCATTTTGCTAAAATGCAGATTCTAATTAAGTGCCCTGTATGGGGCTTGAGATTCTGCCTTGTTAAGAAGCTCCCAGGTCAAGTCAGTACAGATAACCTATGGCTAAAGCCTTGACTAGTAAAGTCTTGACAATGCTAAAAAGATAGCTAATAAGCCTTCTGTAGACATTCATCTGGAGAAGGAAATGGCACCCCATCCAGTACTCTTGCCTGGGAAATCCCATGGATGGAGGAGCCTGGTAGGCTGCAGTCCATGGGGTCGCTAAGAGTCGGACACGACTGAGCGACTTCACTTTCACTCCACTTTCATGCACTGGAGAAGGAAATGGCAACCCACTCCAGTGTTCTTGCCTGGAGAATCCTAGGGATGGGGGAGCCTGGTGGGCTGCCATCTATGGGGTCACAGAGTCGGACACGACTGAAGTGACTTAGTAGCAGCAACAGCCTTTCACCAAGTAGGATTTAGCTCCATTGCCCCAGAGTTTGAAATCACAGAATGATCTGGGGCGGGGTGGGGGTGGGGGTGGTCTCACCCTGCCAACAGGTGTTTCATATGTCCAATCAAGAAAGTCTTCATTATAGACTGCAAATGTATGTTATTTACCCATTAAAGTTATGGGTAAAAAGTATCTTAAAAGACAAGAAGCAAACTGCCATTAAAAAAAAAAAAAAAAAGAGTATACAAAGAAACTCTCCGTGTCTCCCAAGTCTCCCAACAATGTGAAGACATTGTTCTGATACTATCTCTAGTCAAGAATGGAAGGCTACTTTGTTTATGCAGCTATTTGCTTCTCAAGATTGGCAATAGCAACAAGACATTCATTCACTTCTGTGTTAACCACTGTCCAATATACTTTGTACCTTTCAGTAGCTTTGTGAAAGTATTTGTACTTTTATGCTGTAAAAGTATTGGTCTTCAAGCATGGTCTTTAGATAACTGTACAAAGAAAAAAAGGCCAGAAGATTTTTAAAAACCAAGTTCAAATAAAACCATGCCCCACAGACTTAACAGAAGCTGATAACTAACAGAAATTCTTGAGCTTGTCTTACAGAACAGAAAGGGGATCAACTTGTCAAAACCTCTTTGCTTACAAACTGCCTTCACTGATAAAGTGTATTTTAGTATTTCTTTCCCCTACCCACCTCTTTTACTTACATAGCTTCCCGGCTTCCACGGAGTCCAGTTGTTTCAAAGGAACTTGAAGCCAGCTCCTGCCCAGTGCGAGAGGCTAAGGCTGGTTGGGACCCCTGACACTAAAACTGAACCTGTGACCAGTTTTAGGCGGTGAGTGGCCTGTTGACTAGGGAAGACTGGAAACTGCATCCTCAGGTAAGACTGGGCATCTTCATTTTGAATATGTATTAGCATTTAACAGAGATGAGCCTGCGCAGAATACCCATTCCCACCCCTTGTGCCGCTTCCACCAATCACCTTTCCCCAACCTAAGACCACCTTGCTTATCCCTTAAGTATCCCACCCGCTTGACCTCAAGGAGGCGGAGCTAAAGTTTGTTCTTCATCTTCTTACTTGGCTGTTCTGTGAGTAAACTCTTAGCTGCAAATCCCAGTGTCTCAGTGATTGGTTCACTGCAGGTCTGGCGTAGGGACTTGTTTAGTAACAGAAACGACTGACATTTTGTAGCTTCTGCAAACAGAAGGAATTTGCTAAGAAAGGGGTCCTATTTTCCTGCTGCAGAAACACTCCTTTAATTGGACACATGTCTAGCTCATTGGCTTCCCAGGTGGCTCAATAGTAAAGTATCTGCCTGCTGATGCAGGAGACGTGGTTTCAATCCCTGGGTGGGGGAGCTCCCTTGGAGCAGGAAATGGCAATCCACTCCAGTATTTCTGCCTGGAAAATTCCATGGACAGAGTCTGGCAAACTACAGTCCATGGGGTTGCACAGAGTGGGATGAAATTGAGCATGCAGGCACACAGGCACCTGACTCATTGCTTTTGAGAGATGAATGTGTGTGAACCACATTTTAGATGTGAACTTGTCTTGAAATCTGAAAATTTTTTCTAAACCTTAAATTCTACTATTAGGAGATAAAAAGCATGCTGATAAATTAATCAATAGTGACAATCACCAAAAGAGCCCAAAATAGCATGACTCTGATAATATCTTACAAGGGAGCAAAATGACACTGAAATGTCCTTAAAATGCTAACTTTTTCAGGGCAAAAGACCTATAATTGATTAGTCGCGAGATAGCTTCTAACCAGTCTTTACTATAAACTTTCAGATTAAGTAACTCAGCATTTACCAACTAAAAGTGTTTGGTCTCTTGCTAAAACTGATCACTTCTAAAAAACACTGCTTTTTCGCTCTCTGCGACTACCACTTTTCTTCCACAGTGAGTTTACAATAAATAGTGCCTCTAGGCATATGAAGAATCATTGAAAGAAATTTCAAAGCCAAAGAATTTATCTAAGGAAAAACTTTTTTTTTTTTTTCATGAAATAAGGACTGTAGAAATAAAAGACCCTCCTGCCCTGGGATCATGGACTCAAGATAGGTTACTGCCTATTGCTGAAGCACCACTGAGAGACAGATTGTATTTGAAAACAGCTGAAGTCTACTGACCACAGATTTTAGGTTATCTAAGAAAAGCTCTATTGTTTGCTCTTTTTAGCACAGAAGATTTCACTTTCTTCTGAAGAACCAAATTCTTTCTAGATTTTATTCATTTAATAAAATAAAATTTAAAATCCATGTTCAGAATTTCTATTCCCAAAGGAATTAAAATATATCCTTTGTTTCTCCACCTTTCTCTTATCTCTTCTGCCCTAAGACCAACAACTATCTTCTGTTGCATGAAGTACGGCAAGATCTCCTGAATGGTGTCTCTGCTTCCATTCTCACACTTCTAAAATCTACATTCCCTACAGCAGCAAGAATGAGCTTAGAAGTAAAATGTATCAGGTCGTGTCAATTCCTCAGTTAAAATCTCCAATGACTGCATATATTCAGAAACAAAATCCCTTCCCATTACCGTGTTTCAGTCCCCAGGCGCATCCTAACTCTCTGACTGAAGGGCTTCCTGCCCTCCTCCTGGCTCACTGTCTCAGAGACACTGGCCTCCTTTTTAATCTGTAACCACATTCTGAGGTATTCTCCTCCCCTGCCTGGAGCTTCCTGACCCAGATCTTTTTAAGTCTGGCTCTTTCTTGTCATTCAGATCTCAGCTCAAATGTTATTTCATCAGATAGATTCTCCTTGAACTTTAAGTGACTCCTGATCCCCAACAACCATCAGCCTTCTCAGATATGCCCTTGTCGTATTTCCTTTAACTTACAATTATCTGATTATATCCTGTGCTTTTTTCCCCTTGTTTTTAGTGTTTTATTACCATTTAGGGACTTTGCCATGTATCGCCTTCAAATAGAAGAGTGTCTAGTACATGGTGAGAGGACAATAAATATTTCTTGAATAAATGATTTAGTGAGTAAAAATAAAAACTGGATTTTGTACTATAGGCTCAAAGGAACCACTGTATGTGTGCAGAAGTCATGCCACAAATCTATTATAAACCAAAGAAAGTTTATTATTTATTCCTGTGTTTTAAAAAGTGATGTTGATATTGGTTCACTTTATTATATTTTTAAATTGATTTACAGAATTATCTGCAAACCAGTTATCTATTTATGGTGATCTCTATGCATAACTATTAGATGCACATATTGACAGAAAATCATATGAAGTAACCAAAATAAACAGACAATGTTGACAACTGTTGACTGGACCAATGTAAAGCTTGCAAGCTGGCTACCAGTCAAGGAACCTGATACTTGCAGCAAACTTGTTTGTAGGGCAAGACCCTTCTTGTTATACACATGCTAGGAGAAAATTCCAATAGATATCACTGGGCACTGACAGCAACGTCTCCCTGCAAATTAGTATTCAAACTCTTCTCTCTAAACCTCTTTTGACCACAAAGAATATAAAGCACAGCTTGGGAGACAATGTACCTGCATGGAAATGCATCAACACAAAGTTCTGATTATGAGGGAATGGCAGTGAAACATGCAGGTCTCTCATGAAACGAAGTGTTCAGTGGTCATATTAATAATCAATTAGATGGACAGCCACCTGATGCTATATATTTGGTGAAGCCTCCGGCTGCCAGCCGCTTTCCTCCCTGGCATTATCAGCTTAAAAATTCTATTTCCTGTTGAGCAAGACTGCCAAATAATCTATTCTTATACACTTCACCCCATATTTTCCCACTTGCTAATTAGACATGCAAATGTTGATAAATAAGAAGACACTTTTTAAGCACAATTGGGTCAATAAGTTGAACATGGTGCCCTGTTCCTCCAATTTGACTCCTGTGAGAAATAGTTCAATTATAATTAGAGGAGCAATTATCCCCTTGTTTAAGGTGAAACAAATCACAGGTTTATTTTAGTGAAAAATTCAGTTTTGCTCCTTGTGTCATGCCAACAAATGTCATATCCATTGATGTTTTTGATCCCAGTACTCTCCAAAAGAGAGAATCTGATGAAATAAAGCATCTCTGAGTATATTTCTGGCTCACCATATGACAGCAACATTTTCCAGGCATAAACCAAAATGAGCAAGGAGGGATTCATTTCACAGAGTTCTGCTATTATGCCACTGGAGCAACCCAGCACCCGTTCAGGCATATTAATTTTCTGGTTTCTTTGGGGAGATGAGATATTTCTGCTAAAGGAAGGCAAATGCCTCCCCAGAAATGGAAGAAAAGCTTTATATTTTTGGCTTGATCCTTGCAAAAGAGTTATTAAAAATACTGAGCAATACCATTTCAGATTATTTGTGGGATTTATTTTCTTTCTTTCACAGAGTCTACTTTTAATTTTAATATAATTACTATTAACCTGTCCCATGACTCCCAGTGGCCTTTTGGAGTGATCCAAATGGTCCAGTGGGTTAGAACCCTTCTGACTGACCGACTCCCTTACTCCACCTGCACTGAGTTCTCTCAGCACACAGCTTCCGTGGTGACAAACATCCTGTTTCTGGAAAGTTCCATTTCCTGAGGTGCAGCTTCTCTGTCACATCCAACAGGGACTCTTTATTATTTCATTTAATTCAATGCACTCAGAGAATCTACTAGGTAACCTACAGTCTGCTTGTGTTAGAGATAAACATGAACAAAAATCCCTTTTCTTCTTATTTCATCCAATCTAGTCAAGCAGGCAAAGGAGTAAACACACATATTTTGACAGAGATAATAAATAGTTGGAGCTATAAAAAGTCAGAAAACGTAGGGGCTGACATTCAGGCAGCTTTACTGCTTCATTCATACCAGGTATGAAATACTGAAATAGTTCTGTATCTGCTGATTAATAGCTAGGTACCCCTCACCCCAAGGTGCTTGCTTCTGGGGATCCCTGGACCATACTATGATGCAGCAACAAAAGGGTTTGCACCTTTGATACTGCAGAAGGCCCCCAGATGCTAGTTGCTGCTGCTAAGTCACATCAGTTGTGTCTGACTCTGTGCAACCCCATAGACGGTGGCCCACCAGGCTCCAGTCCCTGGGATTTCCCAGGCAAGAGTACTGGAGTGGGTTGCCATTTCCTTCTCCAGTGCATGAAAGTGAAAAGTGAAAGTGAAGTCGCTCAGTCGTGTCTGACTCTTCACAACCCCATAGACTGCGCCCACCAGGCTTCTCCGTCCCTGGGATTTCCCAGGCAAGAGTACTGGAGTGGGTTGCCATTTCCTTCTCCAGTGCATGAAAGTGAAAAGTGAAAGTGAAGTCACTCAGTCGTGTCTGACTCTTCACAACCCCATGGACTGAGCCCACCAGGCTTCTCCGTCCCTGGGATTTCCCAGGTAAGAGTACTGGAGTGGGTTGCCATTGCCTTCTCTGCCAGATGCTAGTAGCCCTGTGCTAAGGAAGCTGTGTGGCTGATAAATATTTAAATAAAGAAAATGAAGAGAGGGCCTGGCAAGGAGGAGGCCAGAGGAAGGAACAGCCAAGACTAGAGCTCTGAAACTCTTGTGCTTCATCTCTGAGGTACCTGCAACATGTTTTTTTTTCTTAACCAGTGAGTACTGAGAGGAGTTTTTTGTCCAGACTGTCACCACCTGGAGAGGTGGAGTACAGGGAATCCTGAGCTGGTCTCTTCCTCCTCTGAGACTTTCTCTTTCCTTTTGCTTGGAAAAGGAGAACGTCCAACAGTAATCCCACTCCAAATTCCTTCTTTTGGAGGAAACACAAAGTCTGGTCCAGTGTTCTAGGCCCATGATGACTAAACAGATAACTTTAAAAATCAGAGTAAGAACAGCAGCACATCAGGACTTGGTGCAGATTTCCACAGTAACAAGTCATTTTTAGAGTAAATATGTTACATAAATAAGGGAGTTTCCTTATTTTAAAGCTCAAAATTTATCTTCATTTGTAGCATTTGTGGATTTTAATCAAAATAACTGGTTAGAAGACACAGGAGGGAATCTCTGTGATTCTTCATTGGACAGAAGCCTCATCGCTGCATACCCTACAGTGCCAATCAGAGGCCCAGTGTGCCAGTGACTACTGTGAATTCCAGAGGCTGAGTTCAGTCTTCTCTGAATCAAGAGGAATAATATATTAATAACAATAGTAATGTTTCTTGAGTTCTTCTACATGTTCTAAGTGATTTGTTTGCATATATCATCTCATTTAATTTTCAACTACGTTCTGGAGAGACACTATTATTATCTTCAGTTTGTAATTTAATTAAGGAAACTTAGGTATAGGAATTGAAATACCTTGCTTGAAGTCCAACAGTCAGAAATGGTGACATGGGGTTAAGCCTAGAGTTCTGAATGGAAATTAGTTTAACACTATGTAGCAAAAATTAAAGCCAAAATAGAGAAGAAAATTAAATGTAATTTATTACCACAGAAATCCCTGTGCCATTATTTGCACCAAAGGTGATGCTCCTGTAACTTAAGATTAGTAGAGCTCTTTGGAAACCTACTGACTTATGTGGGAAGGAAATTATTGCCTCTTGATATTTTACAAATAATGAACTTGACTACCTGTTCGATGGTGCTAGACATATACTTACTAAACAAAGATAAATTGCATCAATAAATCATGTATTTGTTGAGCATGTAGTATCTGAGTTTTTCAAAATCATTTGCCTAGAACACAAAAGAAGCAAGAATCCTTGCCAGTATGGCTTGATACCTTAAAAACTGATTTTGTTTATGGTAACACATGAGAGTTTTACCTTCTGGTTTCCCTTTAAGATCAGTATTTCATTTCATTCTATTTTTGTGCTTTTAAATTCCTCAAACAAATAAAATAGTAGATAATGAATATATATATATATCATTAAATTAAAATAATTTTATAATCCCTTAATTCATCACGTTATATTTCATCCCTTTCTCTTTTTTCTGCTCCTCTTGAGCAAATGACAGTTGCAATGTGTCAAGTTAAGGTATACATTAGATTTCTCATCTTGGTGATTCTAAGGGTGTTGGAAATAATCTACACAGGAGTTTATTAGCCTGCTCTCAAGCAAGTGTTTTTGATCTCTCTCCTGACTTGAAAAAAAATCACATTAAATATAGTTCTTTGAATGTCAAATGGTATATGATTTTTGAGCTTGCCAAGTGTTAATTGGTCTCTTCCCCAGTGATGATACAGATAAAATTCACAGCCAATTAGTTTGCAGTCATGAATCTTTACTCCTTGACAAAGTGAACTACTTTGCTGAGAAAACTAAAAAAAATTAAGAAGTTACTGCTGCTGCTGCTGCTAAGTCATTTCAGTCGTGTCCGACTCTGTGTGACCCCATAGATGGCAGCCCATCAGGCTCCCCCGTCCCTGGGATTCTCCAGGCAAGAACACTGGAGTGGGTTGCCATTTCCTTCTCCAATGCATGAAAGTGAAAAGTGAAAGAAGTAGCTCAGTCGTGTCTTAGCGACCCCATGGACTGCAGCCTACCAGGCTCCTCCGTCCGTGGGATTTTCCAGGCAAGAGTAGTGGAGTGGGGTGCCATTGCCTTCTCCAAGAAGTTACTAGA
This sequence comes from Bos taurus, assembly GCF_002263795.3. NCBI lineage: Eukaryota > Metazoa > Chordata > Mammalia > Artiodactyla > Bovidae > Bos > Bos taurus. The sequence goes on along the minus strand of NC_037333.1, from coordinate 29,238,616 downwards.
ATCTCCTAACTGAAAATCTCTGCAGGGATCTGCTCACTTTAAGAAACACTGAGTCAAAAAGAGTCTGTGGACACTCGTGTTACTCAGGATATGTTTTGGTCTTTAAGGCAATTTAATGGAGGAGGTTTGCATTAAAATTTTAGATTAAGACAGATATGATTAAGGAGAAAGATATACTTATTTCATAAGTGAAATGAAATGTTGCATAGAGAAGAGCTTTTTCCTTTCTAATCACAATAAATCATCCTGTGAGTCATTGGTAGAAGATAAGGTTTTGGTGTGGTTGGATAAAGCAGAAGTAATCATGCATAGTCTCTGATACAGTGCTAGAAAGTGCCATGGGATGTCAGGTACAAGACAAAAGCCAACTCTCTTCTTTCAAAGTAAAAGAAAAGAAAATTTCATTAAAAGTGCCACTCAGAGTCTTGCATTGACAGACTGGAGATGTGAATGGTAGTGACAGAAAATGGAGTCATTTTTAAGGGCCCTGCCTAAATTTCTAATTAATTTATTATTATTATTATTTTAGAAAGAGCTATCAGATGTTTAATTTTGTTGTTATGGGACACACTAACTGTGCTGACTCTCACTTTTGCCTGAATTTTCAAAGGACATAAAAACTATGAAAATCTGATAAGTGCATTGATTAAATATTAAAAAATTTTGGACAATGTAGTAAGTCTTAGTAATATTATTTTATAATTTCATAGACAGGAAAAATTGCAGGCTTATTTTTACAAAAAATCAGCTGACCCATATACAGCCCCAAATTATAGCAATTTAAAAAATGCTTCTTTCCATATATGCAATAAAGAGTAAAAATTCCAAAGAACTCAGTGTAGTTTAGAGGCTAACAAGGACCACCAGCAAGTTGGCAGTTATGTTACTTATCAAATTAAAGCTTTCTCGTGTTTGTAGGATACTAGATCTGCCAGGACAATAGTGTTTGATGTATATTAGAATGTCTTCTGATAATCCTAACAGGGTAACATTTTTCAGAGTTTGGAATTAGTTGAAATGAAATAAAAGACATGTTATTAGATGATTTTCCTCAGCAGTGTGCTCTAAATGGTGTCTCAAGGAGAGCATAGAATACTCTTGTGGTCATGGAGGCCTATCCCCCATGGACAGGCATTTTCAAAGGGCATTGTATTGTCTGGTGCTAATAAAAAATCATGGTATAAATCTGATTTATAATATTTCATGAACTTTCAATAGGCTTTGTTTCACCAAAACCAGAAAATGAAAATTAAGAGCTAATGGAAAACTTATAGGGTGAAACTACTTGACATTCCTCAAACATGTTTTTATTCATGGTGTGTGGCTATGGCTTTTAGGTATGTCCTTGATTACATCACAGAGCAGAAAACATGTATGTGGAGCTCACAGGCTGTCACACATACACACACATGTACACCTATCTTACATTTTTTGCATAGTATCAAGAACAATAATAAAATTGATGGCACATTATTAAGTCAGCCCATCTTTCTTTATGATTAGTGCCAGATAAAATAAAACAGTGTTTCTGATTTCTTAAAAGAGAATGACAAAATTAAACCAAGCTGCCTGTGGCTTTGTCCAGTGGGGCATTCTAATTGACTCCAAGTCATTAATCAGTTCCCAATCAATCTATTTTGCCAGTAGCAAGCAGTTAGGACTCCATTACCAACCATTCATCATGCCATACCCTAATTCATTGCACCATTAGCCATGGATTAGGCCTCTGTTAGAATAACTAAGTGCCAGTTGCTAAATGCAAAGAATTTTTCTTCTCACCTCAGCCACTGGGATCCCTTCAGGTGGTCGGCACTGGAGCAAGACCTCCTGTTCCAAGGATACTTCCTTTCCCAGAGGTTCCTGCTCAAATGTTTTTCGCAGATCTGGAAAGCACAAATAATAAAATACAAGACAAAACTAATTAACATTTATTCATTTCTAGAAAATACAATAATAAATTTGCAGTTTATTATTTTGTTTCTTTGCAGTTTTTAATCATGTTAGTACTGTGCCATAATGTGACTGATTATATTCTATGTAGTGGAAATTATGAAATTTAGAGATTACTAGCTGTTCCTACTTTAATCTTCACTGGAATGCTTTGGAGATTCTCATTCTAACAATTAGTGACACTCATTAATTATAGTTTGCTAGTATTTCTTAATAATCAACAAAACAATCACATTTTTAATCAAAGGAATCCCATTGTTATGATTCTTATTCATACAGAGTCCCTTATGTATATTAATATTTTTTCTTTCTTTACAATAGATACTACTGAAGTTGCAACAACTCTGAGATCTTTCGATAAATAACTCAAAAGCAAGTTTCTATTTCAGAATGAAAACAGAATGCTGGAGTCCTAGAGAAATAAATATAGCTTCTTGAAGTATCTCAAACATAAGAGAGAGAAAAGAGTAACTATTGGGATGGGTCCAGAAATATCTCAATATGTAATTATGTCACCATTCTCCAATTAGAAGATTAGTTATTTCTGCTCAAATGTAATAAGAATCTAATTACTTATTTATATAGTTATAGTTGCTATAGCAATATGCAGTACAATCTTAAAAACTGCTATTGACAGACACAAAAATGTTAGAAATCAGTTTTATCATTTTAAACACCAAAGCTAAAAAATAAATGAGTCAGTTATAGAGCTTTAAAGCAGCATTTTTTTAGGCAAAGTTAAAAAAATTTCATCCATGTACTACTCAATAAAAATTTATTGAAATTTTACCCAGTAGATTTTATTAAAAAGCTAAAGCCTCTGTCTTTTCATCCCATGTCCCCAGTAATGACTTAAAAATATAAAAGCACCATTTCAGCCTACTGAACTAATGGGTAGAAATCCAAAGACTCTAGAGGTGTATCTCTAAGCCTTTCAAGAGCTATAAGAAAGCACCATCTGGAAAAATGCAGTGAGAAAAAAATTCATGTCATATTATTTGCTATTTGGGTGAATTTCTTGGCAGAAGAAAACCTTCAAGAGTTTAGGGGTTCTGAAAAGATTATTGGATCTATGTGAGTCTGAGGTAAGATAAGAGACTCTATAAATCATGCAAAATTTCTGCCAGAAAGGCATTTCCAATTTTATTATCAAGAAATTGAGTAGACTGTAGAAACAAATACTTAAATCCAGAGTTATTAGAACATGAAAGTTATCTAAGCCATGTTCTTATTTTACATATAAGAAACGCATGTCTCAAATTACTCAAAGCCTCACAGCAAAATAATTGATGCTGCATTAGAACCTGCCGGCTGTTGATCTGATACATATTTTTTTATCCCACACATCCCTTCATATCTCTTGATTTGTATCCTTTCAACAGCAACATCAGAAAATTTCTACTCTTTCTTTTCTCATATGGTAGCTTCTCTTTGTTTTAAATCTGCATTAATATAAAAAATTTTGTCAAAATATTAATAAAAGCAACAGCAGCACTGAGTAAGTTTCATGGGATAAAAATGTTCTTTTTTTCCTTTTTTGCCTGGGTTGGGTCTTCACTGCTGCCCAGGGGCTTTCTCTAGTTGCCTCGAGTGGGGATGCTGTGAGGACTTCTCCCGAGGTGGTTTCTCTTGTGGAACACAGGCTCTAGGGTGCGCTGGCTCAGTAGTTGTGGCTTGAAGGCTCTAGAGCGTGGGCTCAGTAGTTGAGCCATATGGGCTTCCCACAGCATGTGTGATACTCCCAGACCAGGGATTGAACCCATGTCCCCTGCAATGGCAGGCAGATTCTTAATCACTGGGCCACCAGGGAAGTCCTAGGATAAAATATTCTTATAAGGTATATCTTGTTTGTGAAAAATGATTCTGAAAACCTCCCATCTGATGCATGGTAGGGTAAAGACATAAAGACTAGAATTAATTCTCAAATCAAATAATATATAGACTCACTCGCTGTTCAATTAAACAGCATATCACAAAATAAGGATGGAGAATTAGAAAGAGTGAGGCACGTATATCTCCAAAGAGTCAAAACAAATTCCTTTATATTTATCAATTATCTCCTTATGATAGATATTTTATTAGGTACTGAGGATGAAGATATGTAAGATTTACAATCAAGACTAGAAAGGTAAGCTGAGATCTATTCATGAAAAGCCTTCCTGCTATGCTGCTGCTGCTAAGTCACATCAGTCGTGTCTGACTCTGTGCAACCCCATAGATGCCGGCCCACCAGGCTCCCATCCCTGGGATTCTCCAGACAAGAATACTGGAGTGGGTTGCCATTTCTTTCTCCAGTGCATGAAAATGAAAAGTGAAAGTGAAGTTGCTCAGTCATGTCCGACTCTTCGCGACCCCACGGACTGTAGCCTACCAGGCTCCTCCGTCCATGGGATTTCCCAGGCAAGAGTACTGGAGTGGGGTGCCATTGCCTTCTCCTCCTGCTATGCTAAGGAATAGCAAACTCTCAAAGGCTTTTAAGCAGTGGAAGGAAACCAGCTGTCATATTGCTCTCAGTGTGACTGAGGTGATGCTAAAGAAGCAGAAGGTAGTTAGAGACCTATTTGAATAAATCAGGAGGGATGATGGGGAACTGAACTCAGCTACTGACAGTGGACAGGAAGAAGAGAAAGCAGATTCTAGTAATGAACAGATCATTTGTTCCAGAATACCTAAGTATCTGGAGAGTGCAAAGAAGAAAGGATAATTCTATTCTCAGCTATTGCAATTATTAAGTTTATACCATCATTATATGAAATCATACCACCATGGGCAGGAAAGTGGTGAGAAAGATAGCAAACTTATTTTGGTACATGTTAAGTTTGTTGTTATTGTTGTTCAGTCACCAAGTCGTGTCCAACTCTTTGTGACCCCAGGAACTTCAGCACACCAGGCTTTCCAGTCCTTCACTATCTCTCAGAATTCGCTCAAACTCATGTCCATTGAGTCAGTGATGCCATCCAACCATCTCATCCTTTGTTACCCACTTTTCCTGTTGCCCTCAATCTTTCCCAGCATGAGGGTCTTTTTCAGTGAGTCAGCTCTTTGCATCAGGTGGCCTAAGTATTGGAGCTTCAGCTTCACATCAGTCTTCCAAATGAATTTTCAGGGTTGATTTCCAAACCAGGATTGACTGGTTTGATCTCCTTGCTGTCCAAGGGACTCTCAAGAGTCTTCTCCAACACCACAGTTCAAAAGTATCAATTTTTCAAACTCAGCCTTCTTTATGATCCAGGTCTCACATCCACACATGCCTACCGGAAAACCCATAGCTTTGACTATGTAGACCTTTGTCTGCAAAGTGATGTCTCTGCTTTTTAATATGCTGTTGAGATTTATCATAGCTTTTCTTCCAAGGAACAAATGTCTTTTAATTTTTTGGTTGCAGTCACCATCTGCAGTGATTTTGGAGCCCAAGAAAATAAAATCTGTCACCGTTTCCACATTTTCCCCCTCTATTTGGAAATGGAAAAATCCGGTAGATCCAGATCATGATTTCTAATCTCAGCATGATTGACATTCAGGACTGGATAATCCTGTTGTGAGGCTGCATTCTGCCTAGTAAGTTTCTTAGCAGCATCCCTGGACTCCATCCAGCAAATAACAGTAGAGCTCTCCAAGCCAGGACAACATAAATGCCTCCAGATAATGCCAAATGTCCCCTGACAGGAAAATCACCTTAAGGACCACAGGTCTGAAGTTTGGAAAAAGAAGGCCAGGTAGAAGATCTGTGCTTCACTGTCTAGGAGATAGCTGAAGCACTAGAAATAGATGACATACCAGAGCAGGGAAAAAAAAAAAAAAAGAGGACACCAACATTTCAGAGGAAAAGCTGTCTGCAAAAATGTTACGGTGTGAACAAGACACAGGAGAAAAACCAAGAGGCAACTGTCAGAGGAGCCAAGTTAAGAAGTCTGGAGGCCAACAGGACAAATGCAGCAAAGAACGTAAAAGGAGAAGTTTGAAAAATTTAGGAGTGAAGGGGGACTAGAAACCCAGCTGTGCTGGGGGTGCACAGAAATTGGGAGAATGACTATAATAATAACTACTGCTCTTTTACAAATTTCATTTTGACAAAAGTCAGCAGCACCGTTAAGGGATGATGGGTTTGAATGTAGCAGGCTATAATTCTTCTTAGGATTTGGTATATAGTTTTTGCAACTGTTTTCAAATTCCTGCCAATGGAAGGCACATCTTATGAAAATTGCTGTTTCCTAATTGAGAATGGTGACCACACATCAGAGGCCTGTACTTCAAAAGACAGGTTTAACTGAACCATCACTGAATACCATATAATTATATTGTTTTGATGTTATTTGATTTTAAACTGTATGTAAATTTTATCTGATTTCTAAAATGATTCATAGGTAAGCCCTCACACTGTAATACTTCTTCTTGAAAAATCCTTTTAATTCTGGGCCAAAATCTCTTTTCTAGCTTTCAGGTTGTATAAAGAACATAGAATATATTGTGCTGTCCAGCATGGCAGCTGCTCCTTTCATATGCCTCCAAAGTACTCTGCAAGCAGTGTGAGTAACATTTTAAACATATCCTTCATCATTTGGAGAGATGTGATAGAAGGCAGGCCGGATGCCTTGCAGGCAGAGAGAACACGAGGGTGACGAATGAGTAAGCAGGAAAAACGGACACTTGTCAGCTAGGAATTAGATGTAAAACAGAGTGTTTTCGAATAATGTGGGCATTTCTGTCAGGAAAAAGATGAATTTATGCCCTTGGAAGACCTTTAGGATTCTACACTTCTGTTTTCTTTCCATTAGTTCTAAGGCTACTACCGAAATAAGTATAAAATCCTTTCATTAAAACCTAGATTACTTTTGCAAAGTCAACTCAGCTTATCTCTGATTTAGTCATTGATTCCATCAATTAAAAGAAAAATCACCTTTGTTGTAAGCATGTATTCAGAGAGATGTTTACTTAACATGAATATTGGCTTACTAAATCCAGACAGTGAAATCCAATTAGCAAATGTAGAATCAGACCTGAAACTATATGGATTTCTATTTACCATTTACACAGTAATCAAAGAAAGTACATGTGTGGCTGTACACAGCGTCTCATTTTTTATGGTAGAATTCTGATGCTGTCAGTGAGTTTTTTTGCAATATAATACAGTGATTATAAATTATTTATGATGTGAAGCCCACTAATTTCAAGGCATTCTATAAACATGAACTCTGCTTTTTGACAAGAATCCGCCTGCAATGCAGGAGACATAGGTTCAATCCCTGGCTCGGAAAGATCCCCTGGAGCAGGAAATGGCAACTTGCTCCAGTATTTCTGCCTGTAAAATTTCATGGACAGAGGAGCCTTGTGGGTTATAGTCTATGGGGTCACCAAGAGTAAGGCACGACTGAGTCACTGAGCACATGCGCACCCACACAGGTAGAAAAGAAGGCTACCTGGGAGTGTGAAGACACTTCCTCATTTGCAAAATGGAAGTAAATAACTGGATGCTTTTGAAGGTCTCTTTTGTCTTGAGAGCCTATAACTGAGTAGACTAACATTTTAAATATGCATTTTAGGGGAAACAGCCTGGCCTTTGTGAGATAAGATCTTTAAGGATTTATATCAATTATCAGTGTCCAAGAGAAATAATAGAAGAAGCTGTTTTTCAACAATTTAGAAGATGATGCATCTTTGAAAAGAATAGCTTATAAATCCTCCTCTTAGGACAATCTTCCTGGAACTTCTGTACACTTCAATATACAGGTGTAAGAGAAAATGGGGCGATGGATGGGTTTCAGAAGATTCCAAATTAAAAACATCAGAAAATTCTTTGTACAAATACAACAAAGCAATATAATATACATCACAAGAGCAGATGAATATTGCAGCTTTGAAAATGATAAAAGTATTGAGAATTATAAACACATGGAAAATTATGAATGCATTGAGAATTACTGACAAAACTAATTTTCTTGCTTTGTGGAGAGGTGGGAGGGAAACACCTACCCAAAACAGCATGCAAGAAAGTCTATCATGCCAAAGCACATATTTATGAAAGGGTCCCCAGTCAGGTCTCTTCTGCAATGACAACCCATGAGCATCTTTGCCTGGAAAGGGTGAGCGTGGCCTAAATGGGAACGTTGAGGCTGGACAGGTGGGAGCTTTTACTGTAACAGGTTATATTACTATCCAAGTACCTGTGAGCTCCACTGATCTGAAAGGAAACCTGGAGAAAATACCAGCAAAAGATGTCCCTATGCTGTCTAAGTTGGTAGGCTGATACTATTGTCTTTGAAAATGAAAATAATCATGTTCTCACTCCAAGTTTGAAAACAATAATTTACATTTGTTAGAAATGTTTATTCTCTTAGCAATGCTACTTAAATATGCAGAAAGATTTATTAGAATAAAATATTTTTCAAAAGACAGTTTCTTGACAATGTGACAGACTGATATTATGAAGTCAAGAATTCTCTGATGAACTTACTACAACAGATTATTCTAATGGAAATTAAAATCTTTAAATTCCATTGAATAATAAGACAGAAACAACATATTATTACCTTATTAATGTTGGTTGTTTTTTGATTTAGATCTCATAGGGTTTCCAAATATTAGATCTCACAGGGTTTTGAGAATATTAAAAGAAATACTGAATCTGAAAAGGGTTTGGAAGATTATGAAGTATAAAACACATGTAATAAATTATCACAACTATTTCTATTACTATTAGAGAGTCTGGTATGAAACATGATTTCTCATCTGAGTAAATTTCAGCATGTCATTCTCTTACACACTTGACTCATTTGGTCTAAAAACCATAGTATCTAACATTCCATATCTTTCTTATGGAATTTGTCCTTAGAGTACTATGAATTCAACTTGGAGGACTGAACACCAGCATTAAAATATGAAATTGAATAAACAGAAAATGTCAAGTATATCATACATAGTATTATTGTCATTCAGTCATCAAGTCCTATCCAACTCTGCGACCCCATGGACTGCAGCAGGCCAGACCTCCCTGTCCCACACTATCTCCCAGAGTTTGCTCAAGTTCATATCCATTAAGTTGGTGATGCCATCCAACCATCTCATCCTCTGTTCGCCCCCACCCCCTTCTCCTCTTGCCCTCAGTCTTTTCCAGCATCAAGGTCTTTTCCAGTGACTCAGCTTTTTGCATCAGGTGGCCAAAGTATTGGAGCTTCAGCTTCAGCATCAATCCTTCCAATGAGTATTCAGAATTGATTTCTTTTAAGATAGACTGGTTTGATGTCCTTGCTATCCAAGGGACTCTCAAGAGTCTTCTATAGCACCACAGTTTGAAAATATCAATTCTTTATCACTCTACCTGCTTTATGGTCCAACTCTCACATCCATACATGACTACTGGAAAGACAATAACCTTGATGTATTATTAAGTATGCACATATGTACACACACATATACATACACACACACCTCTGTGTATTTGTATGTGTGAGGAGATGGGTATATGTTTATTTAGTAGATCATGATATAAATATATTTTTTATTGTAGGTCACTGTGAAAAAGATCTGAAATATCCTGCAAAGCAGGATATCATTGCAGTCAAGAGCAAGATCTTCAGCTTGGACAAACTTTGTTTCAGATCCTGATTCCACCACCTGACTAGCTGTGTAGCCTTAAGCATACTGCTTAACCTTCTCTTACTTTAATTTCTTCAGCTAAAAAAATGAGCATGATAATAGTGACTCTTTTACAGGTTGATATATGAAGAAGCCTATATAAAACTCTAGAATCATGCCTTGAATATAAACAGTACTCCCTGTAGTATTAGTACATTTTAGTAGCTGTATCAACTTTAGGCATTATCATTGTTAGCCAAAATAAACTTAAACAAATGAGACAAAATAATTATGAATGTGGGAGACTAATGACTGAAAGTTATGTGTCCCAAAGGGAAACTCAGGGATTACCATGCTGTGCTTGAAAAAAAGTGCAGATTTCATTCCTAGTTGGGATCCAGGAATCCACAATTTTCACTGGCCCCCAGGTATATCTGACACACGGCACTAAAGTCTGGGAACCACAGATTGATTGACTGATTGATTATCTGTGGAACAACCACTATGTGCGCAGCACTGTGCTAGACTATGTAGGCAGAGGGAGAGAGGAGCCTGGGAGGCTGCGGGGACCAAGCGCATCTGCTTCTACACTGTGGCTCTTAAGACAGTGAGTTCCTGTTGATGTCTTCCAGGGTCAGTGGCACTTAATTTTGTTCAGGCTGATGGCTGACATTGTCTGGCGGACACTGAAATTTCACATGCATCTAGGGGACATGCAGGGAACTTAAAGTTAGGCAAAAGAATTATTTTTGCCTTAAAACCTTATCACCAACCTGGGCTGTCTTTGGTTTCCCAAACTGTAATAGAGACATAGGTACAAAACCAATTCACTTTTTGTTTATTACTCAACTCTGTGATGTCATATAGGAATGCAGGTTCTGTGGGACACAAACCCTATATTTAGTTTCAAAAATTTCATTTTAATGTACTTTCAAATTGTTGCTCTAGCAAACAAAATAATTCCATGGTCACATATGCTAATACGACTTGTGTTCTTAGAGGGAAAAATGTGTCTTTATTCCAATAATATAAAAGGGGATAATTCCTTGGTGGCTCAGATGGTAAAGAGTCTGCCTGCAATGTGGGCAACCCGGGTTCGATGCCTGGGTTGGGAAGATCCCCTGGAGAAGGGAATGGCAACCCATTCCAGTACTCTTTCCTGGAAAATCCCATGGACAGAGGAGCCTGGAAGGCTACAGTCCGTGGGGTTGCAAAGAGTCGGACACAACTGAGCTACTTCACTTTTCACTTTCATGTTGTCATAGTAGAGTATAACTTATACTTAAATCACCAAATCTGGCTGTTAACAGAAAACAACTATCATGAACCAACCACTATAGCATATTTTGGGAAAACTAGATTAGTCTTCTGAGCTTTGAGCATTTATTAACAGTAAAAATTCCTGACAATGCTATAGAACCCTAAAAAGTTTGCCATGGTTTTCTTTTCCAGAAATAGAATATCTTTGCTGGAATTAAAAAAAAAAAATCATGAAAAAATGTTATATTCAGCAATTCTTGTGGTTTTTAAATGGAAGGGACACAGTATATAAAAATGTTGTAAGTTTTCTTTTTTTACTCGCTTTTTCTTCTTAAATATTATAAAGATAAAACAAAACAAGAAACCACAAACCAACAGAAACATGAAGTTTCCTCTATGGTTAGACTGCAAAGTGAACTATCACATTTCTGTAAACCTATACAGTAAATTGTACTGTAAAAAGAAAAGTTTATAATTCAGATTTACCATTTCCTAAACAAGTGGCTTGGGTAAGTTATCTAATATTTCATTTCCATGCTTCTGTTTCACTATTTGCAAAGTAAAGATAACAGAATCTACCTCATAGGATTGTTGGAAGCATCACAAGAGTTAACATGCATAAGGGGCTTATAACAGAATTGGGTATACAGTAAGCATACCCTAAATGTTGGTTATTAGGTCACAGGATATTTTGAAAGAAAAAAGATGCAAGATTTTGACTTTGTTCCTGTTATTGTTTTGTAATTTCCTTTTACTTTTAAAAAAACTAATGTTTTTGACCAGTCTTATGAATTTACCACTAACACTTTCAGAACATAATAATTATAGACAGAGACAGAGGTTAGAATGATCTTTGAGCAAATCAGCAGAAGGATTGTCGTGGCAATGTTTTAGTTTTGCCAAGGCATGTCTATCCTTTACCGCACACAGTCATTTAAACAGAATCCTAAATGAATCCTAAATCCCTGCAAAAGGAAGTACACTTTCAGCCATTCTTCTTTATTTCTTGGTTTTGGGGGCATTTATAAAACAAACATATTTGTATTCAGGTAGTTTTGCTAAAGGGTTTTTTTTTTTTTTTTAAATAAATAGTTTAGAGCTGGAACTCCAATAACATCCATTACAGAGAAGAGGAAGAAAAAAAATCCCATATAAGCCACTCTTCTATTCACATTGCATCTTTAGTTTCAGAAAAAAAAAGATTATATGTCATCACAATATTTTTTAAGGTATGTCTTAGGGATAAATAATCAGAAACATGCCAACTTTATGCATGAGGAAACCAATATGTCAAAAAGTTAAGGCTCTTTTCTCAGAGTACAAAAAAGAACACAATGATTACAGACAAGCTTTTTTGCAAATAAGCAGTTTAGCCATAAACTTCCCATTTCATACAGCATAAAACATCACTTTAGTGGCATACTTTGGTCCAGTGGGTTACCAGCCCTTCCTCTAGCACATAGCCCATAGACTTCCCCCCAAATATAACTTATGAGACAGTGTTCTATCAATTAGATGTCTACTTCTCAGAACAAAATGAGCTATAAATGCATATGGATTTGTGGGGCCTCCACTGATCTTGAAAACTTCTGTCTATATACAAAAGCAAATACGTTTAGAAAAATATAGACTAATGCAATCTGGAATGTGTTGTGGTTTTTAATCTTGAAACAGAAATCACATGATGAACTAAATAGTACAACAGTTGACATTTATATGAAATGAGATATTTATTGTTAAAAATTTATCTGATCTAAAAATGTCTAAATTGGGTAATTAATCTCATCTAATTCAAAATCTGGCCTCTGTAACTTATAATGGGCTTGTTGTCTCGTTACTAAGTTGTGTCTGGCTATTTTGTGACCCCGTGGGCTACAGCCTGCCAGGCTCCTCTGTTCACGGGATTTCCCAGGCAAGAATACTGGTGTGTGTTGCCATTTCCTTCTCCAGGAGATCTTTCCAACCCAGGGATCGAACCTATGTCTCCTGCGTTGGCAGGCAGCTTCTTTACTACTGAGCCACCAGGACTTAAACAGCCATACAAGGGATCAAACCACAGCTCGGAAATGCATGTTAGTAATCAGGCCATTTACTCTGGCGTGCTGGCAAACTTGCGCTTGCTGAGCTCTACCAAGACACTTGGCATTAGGCTGCCAGATTCTGTCATGGTATAATCTAAATCATTCCAAATACCTGGTTTTTAAAGAGCTGCTGTCTTGTTAGAAATCTGAATGAAAGAAGGAAGTGAGCCACTGTTCCTTTCTTCCGCAGGTAGAGTAGAGGAGAATGCTCCAGGTGTGAAGGAAGAGCTATTGGCATTAGCGTATTATATTCTCTAAGAAAAGAAACTGGTGTGGTTGGAACAGACCAAGTAACAGGAGAGAAGTGGGAACCCAAAGCCTTCTTACATTTCTGCATTATAAATAATAATGAGCCTATAACATTATCCATGTGGAAAATACGATTTTTTTTTAATTGCCAACTGACACAAAAATCAATTGTCACCTCCTCTCTTATTTGTATCCAATGTGTTGCGTCAAGGCATGGACTTCTCTGCTGATCTGACCTGCTTCTCCATATATGAACTTTGAACTCAGGCAGGTTTTTTATTATTTTTTAAAAAATATTTATTTAATTTGACTGCACCGGGTTTTACTTGCAGCATGCAAAGATCTTCATTGCAGCATGATCTTTTAGTTGCAGTATGTGAAGTGTTTAGCTGTAGCATGTAGGCTCCTTTAGTTCCCTGACGAGGGATCAAACCTGGGTCCCCAGCATCATCAGCACCAAGCATTAGGCACTGACCCCAGGGAAATCTGTTGGGCAGGTTTTCAAATTTCTCTTGTCCTTCATTTCCTCATCTGTAAAATGAGGATAATAACACCTGTCATGCCAGCACTGGTGCAAGAATTGAATGAACCATCCAAAGTTAGTCAAAGAGTACAAACTTTCAGTTACAAGATGATTAAGTTCTGGGGATATTTTTGTACACTATGGTTACTATTGTTAATAATATGATACTGCATAATTAAAATTTGCTAACAGAATAGATTCTAGTGTTTCACCACACACACACACACACACACACACACAGAGTAACTATGTGAGGTGAAAAAGTGATTGAAACAGTTCCTCTATTATTAGAATTCCAAAGCCCATCTATCCAACGTGAGACACATGTGGCTATGGAGCAATTGACCTGTGGCTAGTCCTAACTAAGAGGTAGTGCAAAAATTAGTATGAAAAAAAGAATGCAAAACTTGTCATGAATACTTGTTTATATTGGGTATTTTATTGAAATGATAGTTTAAATAAAGTGGACTAACTAACATATTAACTTAAATAGATTTAACTTAAATAATTTAACTTAAATAGATTTAACTTAAATAGATTTAACTTAAATAATAACTTAAATAGATTTAAGGGCCTAGATCTGATAGATAGAGTGATGGAATGAGGTTCCTGACATTGTACAGGAGACAGGGATCAAGACCATCCCCATGGAAAAGAAATGCAAAAAAGCAAAATGGCTGTCTGGGCAGGCCTTACAAATAGCTGTGAAAAGAAGAGAAGCGAAAAGCAAAGGAGAAAAGGAAAGATATAAGCATCTGAATGCAGAGTTCCAAAGAATAGCAAGAAGAGATAAGAAAGCCTTCTTCAGCGATCAATGCAAAGAAATAGAGGAAAACAACAGAATGGGAAAGAGTAGAGATCTCTTCAAGAACATCAGAGATACCGAGGGAACATTTCATGCAAAGATGGGCTCGATAAAGGACAGAAATGGTATGGAACTAACAGAAGCAGAAGATATTAAGAAGAGATGGCAAGAATACACAGAAGAACTGTACAAAAAAGATCTTCACGACCCAGATAATCACGATGGTGTGATCACTGACCTAGAGCCAGAAATCCTGGAATGTGAAGTCAAGTGGGCCTTAGAAAGCATCACTACAAACAAAGCTAGTGGAGGTGATGGCATTCCAGTTGAGCTATTTCAAATCCTGAAAGATGATGCTGTGAAAGTGCTGCACTCAATATGCCAGCAAATTTGGAGAAGTCAGCCGTGGCCACAGGACTGGCAAAGTCAGTTTTCATTCCAATCCCAAAGAAAGGCAATGCCAAAGAATGCTCAAACTACCGCAAAACTGCAATCATCTCACATGCTAGTAAAGTAATGCTCAAAATTCTCCAAGCCAGGCTTTAGCAATATGTGAACTGTGAACTTCCTGATGTTCAAGCTGGTTTTAGAAAAGGCAGAAGAACCATATCAAATTGCCAACATCCACTGGATCATCGAAAAAGCAAGAGAGTTCCAGAAAAACATCTATTTCTGCTTTATTGACTATGCCAAAGCCTTTGACTGTGTGGATCACAATAAACTGTGGAAAATTCTGAAAGAGATGGGAATACCAGACCACCTGACCTGCCTCTTGAGAAATTTGTATGCAGGTCAGGAAGCAAAAGTTGGAACTGGACATGGAACAACAGACTGGCTCCAAATAGGAAAAGGAGAACGTCAAGGCTGTATATTGTCACCCTGTTTATTTAACTTATATGCAGGGTACATCATGAGAAACGCTGGACTGGAAGAAGCACAAGCTGGAATCAAGATTGCCAGGAGAAATATCAATCACCTCAGATATGCAGATGACACCACCCTTATGGAAGAAAGTGAAAAGGAACTAAAGAGTGTCTTGATGAAAGTGAAAGAGGAGCGTGAAAAAGTTGGCTTAAAGCTCAACATTCAGAAAACAAAGATCATGGCATCCGGTCCCATCACTTCATGGGAAATAGATGGGGCAACAGTGGAAACAGTGTCAGACTTTATTTTTCTGGGCTCCAAAATCACTGCAGATGGTGACTGCAGCCATGAAATTAAAAGACGCTTACTCCTTGGAAGGTAAGTTATGACCAGCCTAGATAGCATATTCAAAAGCAGAGACATTACTTTGCCAACAAAGGTCCATCTAGTCAAGGCTATGGTTTTTCCTGTGGTCATGTATGGATGTGAGAGTTGGACTGTGAAGAAGGCTGAGCGCTGAAGAATTGATGCTTTTGAACTGTGGTGTTGGAGAAGACTCTTGAGAGTCCCTTGGACTGCAAGGAGATCCAACCAGTCCATTCTGAAGGAGATCAGCCCTGGGATTTCTTTGGAGGGAATGATGCTGAAGCTGAAACTCCAGTACTTTGGCCACCTCATGCAAAGAGCTGACTCATTGGAAAAGACTCTGATGCTGGGAGGGATTGGGGGCAGGAGGGGAAGGGGACGACAGAGGATGAGATGGCTGGATGGCATCACTGACTCGATGGATGTGAGTCTGGTTGAACTCCGGGAGTTGTTGATGGTCAGGGAGGTCTGGCGTGCTACGATTCATGGGGTCACGAAGAGTAGGACACGACTGAGTGACTGAACTGAACTGAACTGACTGCTAAGTACTGCTGCTAAGTCGCTTTAGCCGTGTCCGACTCTGTGCGACCCCATAGATGGCAGCCCACCAGGCTCCCCCGTCCCTGGGATTCTCCAGGAAAGAACACTGGAGTGGGTTGCAATTTCCTTCTCCAATGCATGAAACTGAACTAATATATTATTAATATTAATTTGGCCTCTTTTATGTTTGCTTTTTACTTTTTTAATGATGGCTACTGGAAAAACTGAAATGACAGGTGGCTGGCATCATATTTCCTCATACTTCCTTGTTCTGGACAGTGTGTTAGGCACTACAGAATTACAGATGTAAACACAGCCTGTTTGACACCCACAGGTGGCTCACAAGGTAGCTCAGATCTCAGGGAAAAGGAGAAGTGAACTATGAGAGTAGGGCAGAGAAGTCTTCCCTGTTCCCCTTTCATTCTTCCCAGGAACTGCCTTATTCCAATTTGTAGTCAGTGCCCTTTGTGATGGTGGCTGTTATTTATAGGTTTGTACACAGAAGAAAGAGAAACTCCCTAGGAACTATCCTGACATCCCAGGGAAGATGGATTATCTGTGCACATAGATCCACTGTAACTCCTGAATTGAGAAGAAGGGTGGAGATGCAGAGGGCTCCTCCATCCTCAGGCGTAGGGACAAAATGACAGTCTAATTATACTTGAATTGGCAGACAACTTCAACTTCTAGGACTGACAGCTCAGGATGTACAGGAAGTGGTGAAAGAAGGAAAAACTCCTTAGTTTTCAAAGTTAACTTGGTACTACTAAATTTCAGAATGCACAAATAAAGTTGTTTGAATCATTATCTCTGTTTTTATGAACACTATTATCATTCACTGAGCATTTGCTTTGTGTCTGGCACTATGCCATATGCTTTACAACTTTATCCCAGTTTAATCTTGAAATAACCCTATCATTTTCATTTCATGGTTGATGGAACTAAGTCTCAGAGGGGTTACATTGCTTGACTAAGGTCACAGTAGTAAGTGATGGAACTAGGATTTGAATATATAGGTCAACCTGGCCCTAAGCATTTGCTCCAACCACTCCACTTTGCTCTGCTTTTCACGTAATGCCCACCATCCCCTGACAACAGCAACCACAACATCATCAATGATCACAACATCAGCAACAGCAGCCAAGACATTTCCTGAAGAGACACAGGGTTTGCTGACATTCTGCCTGAATTACATTTTCCTCCCTTGAACATTCAGAACTTTGTCATTGACTATAGCAAGGGACACTGGAAGAAAAAACCCAATGAAACGGGCAGCTGCATCACCACAGGGTTCTACTTAGACAGTCATTACGGTGCCCATATGAGTTCCCTCAGAAGAAACCCCTTGCTCTCCAGAGGAAGCTGTGGCACCCACTAAGGCCGCCGGACACTGCCATCTGGTAAACATGCGTGATTCCAGAGCAGGCACATTGTGTCCTCAGCTCATTTCTGGCCAAATCCTAACTTTTCCCTATTTCCTATTTTCCCTCTGCTCTGATTGTCTCACAACATCATTTTTGTATTTTATATAGTTTGAATATACAAAATATACATAACTGCTGCTGCTAGGTCGCTTCGGTCGCGTCCGACTCTGTGCGACCCCAGAGACGGCAGCCCACCAGGCTCCCCCGTCCCTGGGATTCTCCAGGCAAGGACACTGGAGCGGGTTGCCATTTCCTTCTCCAATGCATGAAAGTGAAAAGTGAAAGTGAAGTCACTCAGTCGTGTCTGACTCTTAGCGACCCCATAGACTGAAGCCTACCAGGCTCCTCCATCCATGGGATTTTCCAGGCAAAAGTACTGGAGTGGGGTGCCATTGCCTTCTCCAAAATACACATAAGCAAACAAATAAATAAGAGAATGGCTAATATTCATTTCTACTTTATAAACTTCTTAAAATAGAGCTTTTTCATGGAGGAACTACGGCCCCCTTTTTAGTACACACATATATATGTGTATATACTCACATCCATATACACACATAAATATACACTATTTATAGTATAGAACACATAGTGTACACTATTCACACATAGTGAATATAGATCAAATTAGATGAGGGGTAAGTGAACTTAATTATCTCTAGCATCATGGCTGTCTTTACCTGAAAAAAATTTAAACTTTAATTGCAGTGGATGTGACAGCCATCTGTCACATATTCCTGGGCAAAGCACCCCGGCTGACTTGAAACAGAACAAACCAGAGAATCTGCAACCTTCCTGTACCATTAGTGAGGGCATGCTTGGTAGGGATCAACTCTGACAAGGAGAATTTGAAATTTAACTTTTCTTTTCATCAGGAGGTAAATCTGTATGAGTAAATCTTTATACATTGGATGTTGTTCCTTGACTACTAACACATGAGTTCAGTTAATTATGGAAGTACAAGCAAATTGCTCTTCAGTCTTAATACATGAAGATGAAAAGGTGCTATGGCAAATCAATGTCTTACTAGAAGAAGGGTTTGTATTATTAATAAATAGATTAATTAAACTTCAGCTTTTAAGCAAGTAAATTTGTTATAAATTGTAAATTGGCAATTTTAAATATCTATTATACTTGATATTAATGAACATATAGCAATGAAAGATAGTTTTATATCATTGTGCCTCTTTTGATTATAACTAAAGCTAACTTGAGTTCATTTAATTATTTGACCAAAGCAGTTCATTTGTTTATTTTTAACATGTTTGAAAGTATCTTTTTACTTCATAATTAATAAAATGAAATCTAAAAGATTTGCGATAGATGACTGTAGTGGATGACATCCACTTTCAGGACTGATCCCCTCTGCTGGGAGTGTTGATGGTGAAGGCTCCCAGACTCTCCCTCCAGAAATTGCCCTCAGTTGAGATGAGCTGAATTGACCCAGGTCATACAAGTTGGTGAGGGTGAACAGAACAGAACAGAAAAGACCACATCCACTGACTAGTCAATGTTAGGGATAAAGGGCCACTCACTCCTGTGCCTCATGGTGGGACAACTCTGGAGGGCCATCCTAACTCCAGTGTCCCCTATGGCATCATCTTTTGTTGTACCTGAACTGCAGTTCAATTTCTCCCTCTGCGCAAGTCTATTCCTCCACAGATACTGTTCCAGAGAATACTCGTTAATATATTACCTGCATGCATGTCTCCATCTCAGAGTCTACTTCATAGAGAACCCACTAAGACAAAGAGAAAAATCCCTTTAGACATGCTCAGAGAGGAATGATTAATAGAGAGCAATGATGGTTATAATGGTCTTAACTGAACAAAATTTATTAAACATCTTTGATGTTCTAGGCATTGTGCTGAACACTGAAGATATACAGTTAAGCAAAGCTGAATTAAGCAAAATGGATCTCAAGGAACTCATTGGCCTGAAACACAGACATTACAACAAATGAACATAATTCAAAGGAGACAAGCCCTACATTAAGAGGACAGATGCACTTGTCTGAAAGGTTTGAGAAAGGAACCCCTATCATTCTGGAGACTGATGAGGCAAAAATGACTTCACTAAAGACAACTGAAAAATCCTTCAAGTTCAGGTCTTCTGAATCATTCTTTCTCTCACATTCCACATCCAACCTCTCTCTTTCTCAAAAAAAAAAAAAAAAAAAAACCCACTACCTCTGCCTTTAAATAAATCTGGAATCTAGGTCTCACCAGTGCCACAGCTTCTAATCTAGGCTGTCCTAACATCTCTCACAGCTGCCGCCTCATAACTGGTCTCCCTTGCATCTACTTTTGCTTCTCACGATCTTTTCTCAACAGAGCAGTCAGGTGTTCTTCTAAAATGGAAGTCAGGGCATGAACTCCTCTGCAGAAAACATTCCAAAGTTCCCATTTCATACTGAGAACCAAAGATGCTACACCCACAGGGCCTAGACCATATCCACACTGCCCTTCCTGTCCTTACCTTTCTCAACTCATCTAGGAGACTCCTCTCCCTCACCCTCTTCCAGCCACTGTGGCCAATTCAATCTTCCTGGCACCAGTAAACATTCCTGCTTCAGGGCATTTGTATTTATGCCACTCGCTGTCCCCTCTCCCTGTCTCCCCCTCTCCCCCTTCTTCAGGTTGCTTCAACTGCCAACTTCTTCTGCAGGCCTTCTCTGACCACAATCCCCAGCACAGCATACCCCCTTCCCCCACTGTCTTTCTTCATAACACTTACCATCTGCTCTGTTACTGATTACTTACTTCATTAAGAGTGTGCTCTAGCTTCCCTGGTGGTTCAGCCGTAAAGAATAAGTATATGCCTGCAATGCAGGACATGTGGGTTCAATCCCTGGGTCAGGAAGATCCCTGGAGAAGGGAATGCTAACCCATTCCAGTATTTTTGCCTGGAGAATCCTATGGACAGAGGAGCCTGGTGGGCTACAGTCCATGGGGTCCCAAAACGTCAGACACAACTTAGCGACTAAACAACAACAACTTGTTTAGCAGAAACAAGCCTCTTGAGGGCAGGGATCATTACGTGTTTTGATTCTGGCTCCATACCAAATACCTAAAATTATCTCAGTAAGAGAGTAAATGCTTAGTAAATATTTGTTGAATAAATGAATTTTTACAAAGAATGAAAGGAAGTAAGAGAAAGGTAAAGTGCTTCAGGATGAATAACAGCTGGAAACAAAGAAATGGAAGTATTTCTAATCTAGTGTGAGTAGATAGGAAACATTCTTTGTGGTCAGAGCTGGAAACTTAGGTTACATTACGGAAACAATGACATGTGGTTGTTATGGGCTGAAATGCATCCCCCCTTCAAAATTTACAAGTTGACATCCTAGGGCCCAGTATACCTCAGAAAGTATTTGGAGATATGACCTTTAAAGAGGTGATTAAGTTAAAATGAGGTCATTTGGGTAGCCTTAACCTAACATGACTGGCATCCTTATAAGAAGAGAAATTTGGATCCAGACAGTTACAGAAGGAAGATCATGTGAAGACATGGAGAAGATAACCATCTATAAGCCAAGGAGAGGAGCTTCAGCAGAAACCAATATTGCCAGCACCTTGATCTTGGACTCCAGCTTCCAGATCTGTGAGAAAATAAATTTCTCTTGTTTAAGCCACCAGTTGGTAGAATTTTGTTACAGCAGCTCTAGTAAACAAATACAGTGATATATACTATTGTAGGAAATTTTCACTTTATCTCAGAAGCCACTATAAAATTTTAAGCAGGGATGGAGGTGAACTGAGGTAAGACCTGAGTTTTAGGAATCTTCCAGAATCTTGCATTTGTGGTAATAGGGAGGAAGGGCTAGAAAAGGTAAAAGACTAGAATCATGGAGACTAACTGGTAAGTGATTGTAATGGCTGGGATCTAGATCAAACAGAAGGGAAAGTACAGGCAAGAACAGGAATTGTGAGACGCATCGGAGCCAAAACTGCTTGAACTTGGTGACTTCCCAGTGGCTCAGCGGTCAAGAATCTGAATCTGCCTGCCAGTGCAGGAGATGCAAGAGATGGGGGTTTGATTCCTAGGTCAGGAAGATCCCCTGGAAGAGAAAATGGGAACCCATTCCAATATTCTTGCCTGGGATATCCCATGGACAGAGGATCCTGGTGGGCTACAGTCTGAGCATGCTTGACTGACCATATGACATGACTGAGCAGGCATGCACACAGTGACATATTAGAGGAAAGTGACACTGACATCAATGCAAACTGAAATTTAGTAAACTACAGGCATGCAAGGGGCTTCCCAGTTGGCTCTAGTGGTAAAGAACCTGCATGCCAATACTGTAGATACAAGAGACGAGAGTTCGATCCCTAGGTTGGGAAGATCCCCTGGAGGAGGGCATGGTGACTCACTCCAGTATTCTTGCCTGGAGAATCCCATGGATGAGGAGTCTGGTGGGCTACGGTCCATGGGATCTCACAGAATCAGACACAACTGAAGCAACTTCATATACATGCTGGAACAGACATGCCAAGGAATTCAGATAGTACGATTTACATGGTTTTCAGTGGTCTCACACTTGAGAAAATTTCTCAGTATGGAAACTTCAGACATTAAAGCAGCATCCATGCTGTTCAAGGTGTGAATAGTACTCACTGAGAAAAGGGTCTGCAGAAAGAGCTGCAGGCAACATCTCCTCCTTGGGGATAATATGCCCATTAGCATATTAAAGGATCTGGAAAGTTTTGCAATGAAGGAACTTCTTTAACTTTGTCCAAAAAAGTATTTCCCACATTTACTGATTATGGAACCCTTTTAACCTCTCCCTGAAAGTATACTAGAAATATCTTCCTGAAATACTCTAGAAATTAATACAGTTTGGAAAACTGGTGTGTTTTGATGCATTAAAACAGTTCTAAAATAAATAGAGAAGCTTTGCCGGGTAATTTCTATTTCTAATAGCAAAACTAGTCAACACTGTCCTAACAAATTGGCAGAATAAACTCATTAAAGGAATGTAGTTGTTTTCCTATAGCCTAATTACTATTAGATTAAAAAAGAACACCCAGACTTTTGAAAGTAGCACTAATTCTTTCACATCCCTAAAGGAAAATTACTCAGTGCCTCGAAACAAAAAATGAAATGATATTCTGATGACTTAAGGAGAAAGTGTAGCTCAAATGCAGAAGTCTGGGAGCAGTTTTCAACCAGGGTTCTTCGACACCAGAGCAGGTGTGGTCAAGTTTTCCCATATTCCATTAGCTTCTGGAACCCACAATGCCCCTGCATAGTGACTTACACGCAATGCGCACGTAGGCTTTCCGGCTCTTGGTGGTGCCTGCCGAGCTCCAGGCTACACACTGGCACCAGTAATCTTCAGGCCCAAAGAGTTCTTCCACTTGCTGGCGTGAAATCTCAATGCTCACTTCCCGGACAATGAGACCTGCCAAGGCAAAGGAAGATTTAAGTCAGGAGAAGACTTGTACTAACAAAATACAAAACATTATACCTAATTTTTTCCCCAGTGATCCTTCTTAATGCTGTGGACCTATAAATCACATATTGCCTCTCATCTCCTCTGACTTTATTCTAGCTCCAGTTACTTGATTCACAGCTGTCTCATTCTCTTATTTGCTATTTGAAATCTTCTGGATTCATCAGAAGATGAAAGTGAATTAGATCTATCCACAAAAATCCTTTCCCCTTATTACCTAATATTCACCCACCACCAAGGTATCTTTCTCTGTGTATTCAAACATGAACTTGAATTTAAAGTCTTCTAAGGATTCTATCTTAATTATACAGGTTGTGTGTAAGATACCCATGTGCTGTACACAGCTTTACAGTATCAGTTCAGTTCAGTTCAGTCACTCAGTCGTGTCCAACTCTTTGCGACCCCATGAATTGCAGCACGCCAGGCCTCCCTGTCCATCAACAACTCCCGGACTTCACTCAGACTCACATCCATCGAGTCGGTGATGCCATCCAGCCATCTCATCCTCTGTCGTCCCCTTCTCCTCTTGCCCCCAATCCCTCCCAGCATCAGAGTCTTTTCCAATGAGTCAACTCTTCGCATGAGGTGGCCAAAGTACTGGAGTTTCAGCTTTAGCATCATTCCTTCCAAAGAAATCCCAGGGCTGATCTCCTTCAGAATGGACTGGTTGGATCTCCTTGCAGTCCAAGGGACTCTCAAGAGTCTTCTCCAACACCACAGTTCAAAAGCATCAATTCTTCGGCGCTCAGCCTTCTTCACAGTCCAACTCTCACATCCATACATGACCACTGGAAAAACCATAGCCTTGACTAGACGGACCTTTGTTGGCAAAGTAATGTCTCTGCTTTTGAATATGCTATCTAGGTTGGACATAACTTTCCTTCCAAGGAATAAGCATCTTTTAATTTCATGGCTGCAGTCACCATCTGCAGTGATTTTGGAGCCCCCAAAAATAAAGTCTGACACTGTTTCCACTGTTTCCCCATCTATTTCCCATGAAGAGATGGGATCAGATGCTATGATCTTCATTAACTCTTTACATAAAATGAGAGAGAATGACATAAAATAATAATCATAGGTATATAAATCATTAACATGTATATTTATATACACAAGTATATATATTTAGGTTTATTATTATATGATCTAGTACTTTATAAATATACAGTGATTTTTAAAAAAACTAAGTCATTTTAAATGGCTTTATTTGGCACATTGTTTTTTATTGAAAGAAATATTAGCCTTAGTTAACAAACCTCTGCTGTTCTAGCCAGAGAATGAATGACTTTAAAGTTTTCATGAATTTTTGAAAGCCCAAATGTTTCTCTTTAATAACAATGTAACCAAAATCCTATTAAAAATAAAGTGAATTCCAGTTAAAATGCTCAAATAATTGAAATTTATTTCACAGCATTATATAATCCTAAAATAATTGAACTTGAGTCTGGGATTATCATTTTAGGGGTATTTATCTTGTGATACCAAAGTCTAGTTCAGAGATTCATCCTGAAATATGCCTCTTTGCATTGAGCAAGAAAAATGAAATTAAACATATATGGGCAATGTATTTGGGCAACTGCCACTTCTCTTGCACACCCTGCTAGCCTGGAGTGTCTTTGAGAGAACTGGAAGGGACACCCGTTAGGGAGCAGGGGCATAAATTATGTATGAGCATCATGTATGAGCACAGTAAGAAAAATTAATTATGTTAGTTTGTATTGTTTGTTCATTCATTCATTCATGGACGAAATATCTATCAAGCATCAATTATGCAGAAAATATTGCACTGGGGCCTTATCCTTAATGAAGCTTTATTTTTGTGAGAAGGGCACATATTAACTTGAATTATAATAAATGTATAAATTTATTATTTAATTACAATTGTGTTCAATGCTGCAAAGAAGTATTGAAGTAATGAGAGTAAATAACAAGGAGACTCAACTTAGTATGAAGGATCCTGCATGAGTTAGACTGATTAAATCATATGGGGAGAGGCACAGGACACATGGTAAGAAGAAGAAAGGGAAGGAGGAGACTGGGAACCCAGGAGAAGACACCTGAGCACTGCACACAGAGAATGCCAGCATGAAGTGAACCCAGAGACAAGAAAATGACCGATTTATATACATTCTTGTGAACCTGCAGTTCTCAAAGTATGGCCCACAGAACAGCTGTATCAACATCACCTGGAACTTGATGAAAATGCAAATTCCTGGGTTCTACTCCAGACTCAGCGAAAAAGAACGATTGAGAGTCCAGCCCAGCAATATTTTAACAAGTCCTCCAAGAATTCTGATGCATGCTATAGTTTGAGAACCACTGTTGTACACCATGTTTAGGATTTGGGATTTCTTTCTGAGAGTCGAGTGTTTTAAGAAGATGACATAATCAGATGAGAATAAAAAAGGCATGCATATATAAATGCATAAATGAAATGACACATGATACAGTGACAGGTATAGGACACAGAGTTTAAGTAGCTCATAAAAGTCATGATTTCTTAAAATGTTTGATCATGACTTCTTGGTATAAGTAACATGAAAGAGCTGTCATCTGGAGATTCTAAAAAAGAGTGTTTCTGTACTTACCCTAAAATCTAGGACATTCTCTTATGGATAAAAACACTCAGGGAAATTAACAATCCCCCAACAGCAGCAGATGCTGACTCATTAGAGGATAGATAATTCTTCCCATCACAAGTGGATGAGAGTTGAGTCACAGAAAAAACTAAGTCTTTAAGTCCAACTCATGAGTCCCTGAACTGGAATGAAGCCCAGGAAGGTGGGTTTTATAAGCCCAAGGCAGGGCAAGGTCCTAACGGAGTGACTCTATTTTAAAATATGTATTAAATATATTTAATGTTACCTTAAAATTTTGGAAATTAGTAAAGCTTTTATGTTTAAATAGTGATCAGCTTAAAAAGAATTTTCAAGTAACTGGCATATCCCAATCTTTGAAAAGATTACTATATTATTTTAGCCAATGTCCAGCCTCCACAGTGAAAAACCAACTTCAACAAATAGCACTACTTTCCTTCCTCTTTCCTGGTCCTTGCTTATGCCTTTCATTTTCTTGTCTCATTGTAATTATTCTCATTTTTCTGATGTCTAGAAACTGGTGCAAAGATGGAGCCGTCTTCTCTCCTTTCCCGCCACCTTTTTAACTCCACTCTGGTATTTAATACTCTTGCCTGTTTTATTTGTTTGTACCTTTTCTGTTCATGCAGAAAGTCAGTTACTGGAAAAGAAACACTTCCTCTAAAGGTTGCTGCAGTAAATTTACAGTCACCAAAGGGCTGATAAACCTGCAGTGTGTAGTTCCTTAGGACTATAATGGCTCTTTCCAAAATGTAGAGAGCGGCAGCAAAACAGGCTCAGGATATTAAAACCGCATACAAATATTTTGTGTCCCAAGATGATAACTTCAGGTTTCACTCCTCCCTTTTACTTAAAGCAATGAAAGGAAACCTAATTAAAAGCTAGGGAAACTTCATGAGGGCTACTGTATCCTTTTGCCCAAAGAGGCTCATGGATGTTTCTATTAACCACAAATCTAAATCCTTTTATGAAGCCACAGACCTACCCTCCTACTACAGGGATTATTCACAGTATGAATGTTCTGAATTGTGTGGTCCAGGATCCCCATGGGCCCAGGAGTCAAGCACACACTGATTTTTGTCTTCAGCTTCACAGATGCTCCATTCAGCAGGAGATGGATTAATTACAGTTGGGTACACTGGCCCTGCCACAGGCCCAAAGCTTATATTCCAACTTTTGGTCAGCACCACCAGAAAAGAAAAAACTGAAATATTAAGTATCTAAATACTTACATTTTAGAATTGTCTAGAATTAGCTGCATTATTCAGACTCTGAGTTACTGGGTCACATATCATCTTTTTATTATCATAGCTAAGTTCATTACCTATGACATTTTGTTCATCAAACCAGAGACTAGTGGTTTGGGTAAAAGTAGGTAATGTCCTTTCTCTTTGAAAATGAAATTTCAAATCTGCTTGAAGTCGTGAGATGGAAAAAGCAAGCTGCCTTGAAATTTGAAATGCCATCAGCGTTACTTCCAAGGCAGGTTGCTTTGAAGAGCATTTGGCAACTTGAAATTGGTTTCAGGTTATTTAAGGGTGGGGAGAAATGCTTCGGTCTACAGGATTTACTCAAATACAAATGTGTATTTTCCATCCCGTCTGATAACATCAAAGATTTCCCATCACTGTTCATCCTTTAATAGTGGCATCTCAAGGATGCATGCTGTTTGAAGTTTGCAGTGATTTGCTTTTATAACAGGAATCATTGTGGTTTGGGAGCCAGAGTGTAGAAAAGTAATTAGCATATTATACCAAGAAGTCTTCTAATGAGCATGAATATGTACTTGTTAATAGGGAGTTTCAACTGACCTTAGAAATTCAGATATAAATGCAACCCTCTGATTGGATCTTTATGAGGCTATACACGAATAGAGCAATAAAATCTGGTACTTGACAATTATTTCTTATCTTTAGCATAATTTTAACTTCTAATAGTGTTGACATCACTAACAGTGTTTTCCTAGAGATTATTATCAAGTGATCAAAGTTTGTGATTAATGCTGCTGTAAAATTATTTAAAGCATATCCACATTTCCCCAGAAATATAATCTGTAGTGCTTTCAACAAGTAGTAAAAATTTACTAATGTCAAAAATTAACTGTTAAGTTCCAGAAATGTAAAGATGGATCAAGTATCACATCCAAGCTTATGCTATTTATTTATCATGTTTATTAGGTGATACTCAAGTTATGCATCATCTTTTTAAAATATGTTCATCAAATCTGCATCATTTAATACCCCATGTATGTTTCACTAAAAAGCATCTTCACCTCATGTTAGTCTGAGGTGTTTTGTGTGCCCCAGTTGTATTTTTCATTCGTCCCAATCACTTGATCTTTCACATGCAAAGGGAAGTTTTGAGACACTTTGTTGTGTAGACCTGGCAGTTCTATTTCTCCCAGTACTCTCCCTATGGGGAGAAGAGCTACAGAGGTCACTCTACCAAATCTCATCGGAATATATTCACATAGTACTTGGAAATGTACAAAGCTGCAGGTAAGGATGTTCTGGAATATACTACAACATTTTATTGAATTAACATGTTTTCTCTTTTTCATGCTTTCTCTTAGAGCTCAATCCTATTAATTTTCACCAATATCTAAAATATGAAACATAACAGTTTGAGATGTCTTAATATAAATTTAATCACACAGAATCCTTTTATTTAAAAGGATGTCATACCATAAAAACTGAAAATTATTTTAGTAACTTATAACTCTCACTAAAATAATAAATATGATATCTTGGAAGGCAGAACTTTATAATTACAACATTGCTCTTTGTTACACAAAGTCATTTGACAATCTTCAAAGTACATCAGGAACAGCAGACACTGTAAATGCATAATTTACCAACTTCTCTCTGAAATGTTTCCCTTGAATTTTTAATATATAATATATGAACAGGCCACCTAAGTAACTAAAATTACTTTGTGTAATTGGGAATTGCAACTTACTAAGGTATTAGAGTCTGAAAGAGATGGGAATACCAGACCACCTGACCTGCCTCTTGAGAAATTTGTATGCAGGTCAGGAAGCAACAGTTAGAACTGGACATGGAACAACAGACTGGTTCCAAATAGGAAAAGGAGTACGTCAAGGCTGTATATTGTCACCCTGTTTATGTAACTTATATGCAGAGTACATCATGAGAAATGCTGGGCTGGAAGAAGCACAAGCTGGAATCAAGATTGCCGGGAGAAATATCAATAACCTCAGATATGCAGATGACACCACCCTTATGGCAGAAAGTGAAGAGGAACTAAAAAGCCTCTTGATGAAGGTGAAAGTGGAGAGTGAAAAAGTTGGCTTAAAGCTCAACATTCAGAAAACGAAGATCATGGCATCTGGTCCCATCACTTCATGGGAAATAGATGGGGAAACAGTGGAAACAGTGTCAGACTTTATTTTTCTGGGCTCCAAAATCACTACAGATGGTGACTGCAGCCATGAAATTAAAAGACACTTACTCCTTGGAAGGAAAGTTATGACCAACCTAGATAGCACATTCAAAAGCCCACACATTACTTTGCCAACAAAGGTCCATCTAGTCAAGGCTATGGTTTTTCCTGTGGTCATGTATGGATGTGAGAGTTGGACTGTGAAGAAGGCTGAGTGCCGAAGAATTGATGCTTTTGAACTGTGGTGTTGGAGAAGATTCTTGAGAGTCCATGGACTGCAAGGAGATCCAACCAGTCCATTCTGAAGGAGATCAGCCCCGGGATTTCTTCGGAAGGAATGATGCTAAAGCTGAAACTCCAGTACTTTGGCCACCTCATGCGAAGAGTTGACTCATTGGAAAAGACTCTGATACTGGGAGGGATTGAGGGCAGGAGGAGAAAGGGACAACAGAGGATGAGATGGCTGGATGGCATCACTGACTCGATGGACATGAGTCTGGGTGAACTCCGGGAGTTGTTGATGGACAGGGAGGCCTGGCGTGCTGCGATTCATGGGGTCGCAAAGAGTCGGACATGACTGAGCGACTGATCTGATCTGATCTGAGTGTATTAGATTTATTATGAATATTTTTGTTAAACTTATATTTACTGTCTTTGTGATACGGATGAATTTTCCTGAAAGTTAAGGAATAACATGGCTGACACCGAGAGGTTCAAGAGATTTTCTTGGAAGAATTTTGTTCTTTTATGTAATAGTTTGACTTGATTCCCTTGTATGTGATAATTTCTAGTCATTTGGTTCTGTGTGGCATTCTGTGTCCAATAATGGTCTGTGTTTTAGTTCGTTATATTTTTGTTTTATCTAGAGCTGAGAAAAAAATATGCATTGGATTATGTGTCTGGAAGTGGGGAGATGTCTAGTAGTTCTAGAAAGCTATTAGGTTGGTGCAAAAGTAATTGCAGTTTTGCATTGTTGAACTTTGCCATTTGATATTGGAATACATTCTTAAATAAATATGGTTATGTTATATATCATTTTAATGTGCATTTTTCACTTTATGTTTTTTTGCTAATAACATTAAACTGTGTATTTTATATTTATTTTAGAAAATGATGTTAGACAAAAACAAATTCAAGTGATTTTCTTATTGTTCACAATGGTTCATGAAGCAGCGGAGACAACTCGTAAAATTGACAATGCATTTGTCCAGAACTGCTAACGAACATACAGTGCACTGGTGGTTCCAGAAGTTTCTCAAAGGAGATGAGAGCCTTGAAGATGAGAAGTGGAGTGACTGGCCATTAGGAGTTAACAATGACCAACTAATGATCAAATGATCAAATGATCAATGATCAATGATCAAAGCTGATCCTCTTACAACTACACAAGAAGTTGCCGAAGAACCCAACATCGACCATGTTGAGGTCATTTAGCATTTGAAGAAAACTGGAAAGGGGAAAAAGCTTGATAAGTGAATGCCTCATGAGTTGACCACAAGTCAAAAAAATTTTCATTTTGAATCGTTGTCTTCTCTTATTCCATGCAACAATAATGAACCATTTCTCCCATCAGATTATGACATGTGAAAAAAGGTAGATTTTATATGACACTGGCAGTGATCAGCTCAGTGCTTGGAGCAAGATGAAGTTCCAAAGCACCTCCCAAACCAAACTTGCACCAAGAAAAGGGCATGGTCACTTTTTGGTGGTCTGCTGTCCATCTGATCCATTATCAGATCAGATCAGATCAGTCGCTCAGTCGTGTCCGACTCTTTGTGACCCCATGAATCGCAGCACGCCAGGCCTCCCTGTCCATCACCAACTCCCAGAGTTCACTCAGACTCACATCCATCGAGTCAGTGATGCCATCCAGCCATCTCATCCTCTGTCGTCCCCTTCTCCTCCTGCCCCCAATCCCTCCCAGTATCAGAGTCTTTTCCAATGAGTCAACTCTTCGCATGAGGTGGCCAAAGTACTGGAGTTTCAGCTTTAGCATCATTCCTTCCAAAGAAATCCCAGGGCTGATCTCCTTCAGAATGGACTGGTTGGATCTCCTTGTAGTCCAAGGGACTCTCAAGAGTCTTCTCCAACACCACAGTTCAAAAGCATCAATTCTTCGGCACTCAGCCTTCTTCACAGTCCAACTCTCACATCCATACATGACCACAGGAAAAACCATAGCCTTGACTAGACGAACCTTTGTTGGCAAAGTAATGTCTCTTCTTTCCAATATGCTATCTAGGTTGGTCATAACTTTCCTTCCAAGGAGTAAGTGTCTTTTAATTTCATGGCTGCAGTCACCATCTGTAGTGATTTTGGAGCCCAGAAAAATAAAGTCTGACACTGTTTCCACTGTTTCCCCATCTATTTCCCATGAAGTGATGGGACCAGATGCCATGATCTTCGTTTTCTGAATGTTGAGCTTTAAGCCAACTTTTTCACTCTCCACTTTCACCTTCATCAAGAGGCTTTTGAGTTCCTCTTCACTTTCTGCCATAAGGGTGGTGTCATCTGCATATCTGAGGTTATTGATATTTCTCCCGGCAATCTTGATTCCAGCTTGTGTTCTTCCAGTCCAGCGTTTCTCATGATGTACTCTGCATATAAGTTACATAAACAGGGTGACAATATACAGCCTTGACGTACTCCTTTTCCTATTTGGAACCAGTCTGTTGTTCCATGTCCAGTTCTAACTGTTGCTTCCTGACCTGTATACAAATTTCTCAAGAGGCAGGTCAGGTGGTCTGGTATTCCCATCTCTTGAAGAATTTTCCACAGCATTATAGCTTTCTGAATTCCAGAGAAACCAGTATATTTAAGAAGTATGCTCAGGAAATTGATATGCACTGAAAACTGCAATTCCTGCCGATGGCACTGGTCAACAGAAAGGGCCCAATTCTTCTCTCCAACAATACCCACCCACACGTTGCACAACCAACACTTCAAAAGTTGAATGAATTGGGCTACAACGTTTTGCCTTATTTGTCATATTCACCTGACCTTTCCCAAACTGACTACCATATTTTCAAGCATCTCGACAACTTTGTGCAGGGAAAATGCTTCTATAACCAGCAGGAGGCCGAAAATGCTTTTCAAAAGTTCATCTAAACCTGGGGCATGGATTTTTACACGACAGGAATAAACTTATTTCTCACTGGCAAAAATGAGTTGACTCTAATGGTTCCTATTTTTATTAATAAATATGTGCTTAAGCCTAGGTTGTAATGATTTAAAATTATGGTCCAAAACTGTAAGTCCGTTTGCATCAACCTAATATATGTCAACCACAGATAAATGCAACCTTCCTTTCTGAAACTTCAAATTTTAGTTACAAGATGCTATTAAAAGAGAGTGACAGATGACTTACACCAACAGTGCTAACACTGTTTTGCCCTTTTCTTTGCAGGAGTGTCAGGTTCAGATGTCATAACATCCTTGTAAGGAGAACCAGTGCTCCTACCTTTAAAAAAAATGTTGTGAATTAATTTATTTTATTTTTGGTTGTGTTGAGTCTTCATCGCTTCTCAGGCTTTGATGGCTTCTCTTGTTGCAGAGCATGGAGGATAGAGCTCAAGGGCTCAATATCTGTGGTGCACGGGCTTAGCTGTCTTGCCATATGTGGAATCTTCCTGGACCACGGATTGAACCCATGTCCCCTACACTGGCAGACAGATTCTTAACCTCTGGACCACCAGGGAAGTTCAGTGCTTCTACTTTTGATTTGACTTCTCACCACCATCAAATTAGGGCTGCAAGTATGAAGGATAATTGGAGTGGTGGGTATATAAAATATTTTACCTTACTTATAGAGCTGTATAAATGAGCTGGCAGAAGTTAATCCTACCAGTTTTGGCCCATCATTTAATTCTTATTCCTAACTTTGGTGATGAAAGACCTATTGAAACTCTGAACTAAAATGCTTTCTCTAATTAACCTCTTCTTATATGTCAATGTTTTTTAGACTATAAAGAAGCAGTTGTGTAAGAACATGATACAGCACAAAGCACATTCCACTGAGATAGCAAATACATTCCTCATCTAAATATTTTCCCTAAAACATCAAACTTTATATATATTTGAATATATATATATTCAACATTTTTCTTTAAAAGCAGAATTGTTAATAATTATCTAAATCTAACTACATGCATTCCTTTCTGTCCCAATTTCAGGCAGTTCATCAGTAATTTCAATGGAGGTAATTTTAACAAATTTTTTAGAAAAAGATTTCTGTCAATAATGGTGGGGAATAATAACGAGTTATTGGAGATTAGTTAACTGTGGAGTTATAAATTATTATATTTTCATCCAGTCCTTCATGCGATAGGTATTTGTTGTGACTCTATTATATGCTAAGGACACAGTGGTAAAGAAGATCCATAAGGACTCTGTCCTCCTATGGGTTACTTTCTACTGTGGAGATTGGTCTTCAGCATCTGATTTATGCATAGTAGCTTCCAAGATGGGCATGGAGATGAAATGGTTATGGATTCTGCTTCTGTCTAATATGAGAGATAAAATCAGTAGTTTACTGAGTAAAGGGACTCTCTCAAATGCATTGTATATCCATCAGGATAGTAATTGGCACAAATATTTGTCTAGTTAATGTATGTTAAATGAATTAATGATTTGTATGCTATAGCTATAATCCAAGTAGTGTTCAATCCTAGGAATAAGTAAATTTAATTGTAACTCAGAACACTAAAGGTAACTAGTATTTAATGAGCATCTACCATGGGTCTCAGTTAATCTGCATAATAATTCTTGGGATTAATATTGTTAAAACTATAATATGGGTAAGGTATGGAGGTGGGAATTTTAACAACTGTTTACACAGCCAATAACTACTGAAATCAGGATTCAGAACCACAGTTGTCTGAATCCAAAGTCCCAATTCCTTTCACTACAACAATATTCCTCAACTGTGCCTAGAAAAAGTGGTTTCTGCTCAAATAAGTTTGGGAATTTCTGCTTAATACAACATTCTCTTAGAAACTTGGAATGCTATTAGTATACAAAAGGCATTGATAAGGAGTTCTGCCATAAAGAAGTGGGTTTAATTTGGACTGCCAACATTCTCCTCAGGCTTCCCTGGTGGCTCAGATGGTAAAGAATCTGCCTGCAAGAAGAGAAGAGACCCAGGTTTGATCCCTGGGTGAGGAAGATACCCTGAAGAAGGGAATGGCAACCCAATCCAGTACTCTTGCCTGGAGAATTCCATGGACAGAGGAGCCTGGCTGGCTACAACTCATGGGAAAACAAAGAGTTGGACACCACTGAGCAACTAACACTTACTTACTTAACATTCCCCCTAATTTATTAAGCCATAGAACCCTATAGTCAATGTAAACAAAGAACCCATTTCAGCATGGCTTTCAATGTGGTTTTGCTTAGCATTCTCCAGATGTTGGTATATAGAATAAAAGTAATCCACTGTTTGGAAAGTTCCAAAAACCCCATAAAGAAAGCTACAATGAAACCGTTTTAGAAGGAGAGATCAGGGAAAACCTGGGGAATAGAATATTTGAATTTGATATTGAAGCATCGTTTGGGTTTAAAAATTTAGAGATGAATCAAAGAGACTTGAAGAGGAGAGAACAGCAAGAAGCCAAATGGCAGAGGAGAAAAAACATGGAGATCACAATGCAGAATAGTTTACATGAATTAAGTAAGAAATAAGACCAGAAGAGAGGTTCCTGGAGAGCCATGTATGGCAGCTAGAGAAGACTGTTTTATGGAGAAGGAGCTTGTAAAAATTGTACAGTGGCGAATGACATTTTAAAAATGACATCTGCTTTAGAGAGATTAATATGGCTTTACTAATAAAGAAAACTAATCTGATTTATTTAAATTGAGTTTTCATAATTTTAATTATCATTACAAAATTTGTTTTCAGAACTATGATCTTACATGAAGTCATTAATCATGTGTTAAAAGCAATATTCTTGGTGACCCTCTGAAAACAGCCTGACAATAAAAATCAGGTACAATTATTCAGAATAATAATCAGTCCTACTGTCAGGCTTTTATTTGTTTTCTTATCCCAAATGATTTAGAAACAAGCATCAAGTGCTTTCACCTCTGGAGAGACCGCCACTTATAATAGTTCACATGTAGGTTATTGGGGACAGCTACTTATTTATTTTAAAAGCAGTGCATTTATTTTCTTTAAAAAAAAAAACTTTAAAATCAAATTAAAATTGCTCACTTTTTGGGAAAAATTCAACTCATGCAGGACAATTGTTATTACAACTGGAGGGTTAGACAAATACTTGTCTATGCTGAGTCGCTTCAGTTGTGTCTTGACTCTGCGACTCCGTGAACTATAGCTCCTCTGTCCATGTAATTTTTGAGGCAAGAATCCTGGAGTGTATTGCCATTTTCCTCCTCCAGGGGATCTTCCCAACCCAAGGATCAAACTTGTATCTCAAGTCTCCTGAATTGGTTCTTTACAACTAGTGCCATCTGGGAAGCCCTTTAAGACATTTTTAAAAATACTTGTCTAATACACAGCCACTTAGTGATTTATTTAGTTAAGAGAATAAATTCCTGCTCAGTATTTACTATTTGACTTTTGGAAAATCTTAAATTCATCAACCCTTGGTTTCCTAACTTGTAAAATGAAGTTAAGAATTTATTTGTTTTATTGGGTGGTGAGAAAAGAAATGGACTAACGGCTACAAAAGTTCTTGAAATCAATAAAATTCTTTTTTTTTTAATTTTATTTTATTTTTAAACTTTACATAATTGTATTAGTTTTGCCAAATATCAAAATGAATCCATTACAGGTATATATGTGCTCCCCATCCTGAACCCTCCTCCTCCCTCCCCATACCATCCCTCTGGGTCGTCCCAGTGCACTAGCCCCAAGCATCCAGTATTGTGCATCGAACCTGGACTGGCATCTCGTTTCATACATGATATTTTACATGTTTCAATGCCATTCTTCCAAATCTTCTCACCCTCTCCCTCTCCCACAGAGTCCATAAGACTGTTCCATACATCAGTGTCTCTTTTGCTGTCTCGTACACAGGGTTATTGTTATCATCTTTCTAAATTCCATATATATGTGTTAGTATACTGTATTGGTGTTTTTCCTTCTGGCTTACTTCAAAAATTCTTTTAAAGTATAAAAGAATAACAACTGGGAATAAAACTCTGTTTTATTAACAAAATTATCATTGCAAGTACTAACACAGTCTTAAGAGAGGGGGAGAACACCCTAACTGGAAATTGTGTTAGTTATAAACCCATATGAGAAAGACATGGCTGCTTTGGGAAATTTTCAACAGAGCTGGGAGAGTTCAGTCTGGGTGGGGACGTCAACTGTCCAGGACAATGTAGATGTGGCTATGATTATTTAGAAACGGAATCTGAACAGCAGGAACAAGTTCGAGTGATTAGCCTTTAAGTTTCCTGTCCTTCAGCCCAGTCACCTAGGACTTTACTCACCCCCAAGGTCCCTATTACATCAGAGCACAGATAGAGGGGAGCTACCCTGATGGGTAAGTGAAAAGTCTACTGGTTTCTGTAACCAAGGAACTTGCATAGCTCACCCATTGGGCATTACTTACGTCCGTATCCAACCACCAGGTAAAACAAGGACACTAAGCAACCAAATGGAAATAACTAACTAGGCTAGTTCTGACTACTTTGGGGCAGAATAAGCAAACACTCACTGTTTAGAGAAGACTTAAAATTGATGAACTTAATTACATCTTCTCACTTTCCAACTGGTATGTGAATTCCATCAGGGTACAAATTTTTGTTTGCTATCTGATGTTGCTGTGATCTAGAATAATCCTTGGCACACATTGTAGGTAGGCAATAATTATTTGTTGAATTAATGAAATAATATTTCCCCTAGGACACTATGATATACTTATTTAAAAGATATGTGATTGTGTCCCCTTATATCTTAGAGGAAAGGAACTTTCAGTCATGGTGGCAGTTGTACCTCCTATCCTAGCCAGAAAGACATACTCAGACACAACTATGATTTAAATTTTGAACGTCCTTTGGTAATTGCACTAACAATGGGGAACAAAAGTGGAGTTACTGTAATGCTTTTTAGAGCCTCCAAAGTTGTTGAGCCTCCAGTAAGAGCTGAGTAAATACAGATCAAGTGCCAACGAGATGGGCTTCCCAGGTGGCTCAGTGGGTAAAGAATCAACCTGCCACTGTAGGAGACGTGGGTTCGATCCCGGGGTCGGGAAGATCCCCTGGAGGAGGGCATGGCAATTCACTCCAGTATTCTTGCCTGGAGAATCCCATGAACAGAGAAGCCTGGCGGGTTACAGTCCACGGGGTCACAAAGAGTCTAACATGACAGAAACGACTGAGAACACATGCATGCGCCAATGAGATCCCTTTTTCTTATCCTTAAAAAAAAAAAAAAAAAATCAAGTATGTGAGAAGGAATAAATTTACAAAAAGGAGGAAAAAAATCTAACTTGTGAAATTCTAAGTAGAGATGAAAAATACTAGCATTTCATATTTCCAAGCTAGTAGTATGTATTCAACTTTGGCTGAAACACCAATTTTCAATTTTAACTTTTTAATTCTAACTGGGAAATAACTATTTGTTCTGATAGTTCCAAAATATTTCTATATATTCTGAGATCCTTGCCTCAAATATTTCTTTTGCTATTCCAAAGGAAGAGATGATTTAATACAATAATGAAAATAAGCATAAAGCACTTTAACTTTTTTCCTTTTTTTTTTTCTATAGAGACTGTCTCTTTGATCTTCTGCTGCTAAGTTGCATAGACTTAGTTTCTGATAAACCAAAGGTTTATTGGAACTTTTATAATCCAAAGGTTTACCAAACCTAGAATTCTAGAGGACAATACTGTTA
The DNA here is from genome assembly GCF_002263795.3 of Bos taurus. NCBI lineage: Eukaryota > Metazoa > Chordata > Mammalia > Artiodactyla > Bovidae > Bos > Bos taurus. The sequence continues at coordinate 29,200,668 of NC_037333.1, read as the reverse complement.
CAGGTAGGCCAGTAAAACCTTAAGTTTAATAAATCCTTGGCAATTAACTTAATTGAGGGTATAATCTTTGGTAAAGTACTTGGTTCAAATTCTAGTTCCTCCAGTGACCAGATGTATGACTTTCAGAAAATCCCTCTACCTCACTAAATAACACTTACCTCAATGAGAAAGAGTGAATTAAAATTCCTAACTCAGTGGGTTATTTTAATGATTATATAAGGTGATACATGTAAAACTCTTAGCAGAGTAAGCCCTTAATACAAGACTAACCTAACGTAATTTTAGAAGCTAAATAGTTTATGTCATGCTGTGTACTAAACAATGCCTCTCATTTTAGAGGCTTTACAAAATTAAAATCTATTTTCCATCACAGAAGTCTGCATGGCAGCTATTTTATCTCAGCTTTCTTAGTAATCCAGGCTGCATCTATCTGCAACCTATGTCGTTTCAGCCATGGCTACCAGGGTCCCCAAACAAGGAGAAGACAGCACAGAGAGCTCACACCTGCTCTTAAAATGCTTGGCTTGGAAGTTCACATAACTCACTCATAGCCCATGGAAAAGAAGATTCACTTGGCCAAGTTGCATGGCAAGAATGCAGGACTGGTAGTATTCATCTGTGCCCAGGAAGAAAAGAATAGGAAATGTGTATTAAATGTCCTTCTACAATATAATTGATAGAGCTCCTTCAACAGGAAAACAAGAAATTGAATTTAAAAGAAATTTTTCTTTAACTTTTTAAGAAATTTTTAAGAAATCACAGTGATATTGAAATAGTTATCAAGTCAAATGAAATTTGGATCATTGTTTTCTATGGTATGAAAGTCTTTATTGACAGAAAGAGCTAAATATAGAAAATATAGAATACTAGACCTAAAGGCAAAAGACCTGATTTTTAGTCCTTACTTGGCTATCATCCTGGGTTTGATACCTGGGTTGGGAAGATCCCCGGGTTGGGAAGATCCCCTGGAGAAGGAAATGGCAACTCACTCCAGCACTCTTGCCTTGAAAATCCCATGGACGGAGGAGCCTGGTAGGCTACAGTCCAGTTCAGTCGCTCAGTTGTGTCTGACTCTTTGTGATCCCAGGGACTGCAACACACCAGGCCTCCCTGTCTATCACCAACTCTCAGAGTTTACTCAAACTCATGTGCATTGAGTTGGTGATGCCATCCAACAATCTCATCCTCTGTCAACCTCTTCTCCTCCTGTCTTCAATCTTTCCCAGCATCAGGGTCTTTTCAAATGAGTCAGCTCTTTGCATCAGGTGCCCAAAGTATTGGAGTTTCAGCTTCTGCATCAGTCCTTCCAATGAACACACAGGACTGATCTCCTTTAAGATGGACTGGTTGGATCTCCTTGCAGTCCAAGGGACTCTCAAGAGTCTTCTCTAACACCACAGTTCTAAAGCATCAATTCTTTGGCACTTAGCTTTCTTTATAGTCCAACTCTCATATCCATAAATGACTACTGGAAAAACCATAGCCTTGACTAGATGGACCTTTGTTGGCAAAGTAATGTCTCTGCTTTTTAATATGCTGTCTAGGTTGGTCATAACTTTTCTTCCAAGGAGTAAGCATCTTTTAATTTCATGGCTGCAGTCACCATCTGCAGTGATTTTGAAGCCCCCAAAAATAGTCTCTCACTGTTTCCACTGTTTACCTATTTGCCATGAAGTGATGCCATGATATTAGTTTTCTGAATGTTGAGCTTTAAGCCAATTTTTTCACTCTCCTCTTTCACTTTCTTCAAGAGGCTCTTTAGTTCTTCACTTTCTGCCGTAAGGGTGATGTCATCTGCATATCTGAGGTTTATTGATATTTCTCCTGGCAATCTTGATTCCAGGTTGTGCTTCATCTAGCCCAGCATTTCTCATGATGTACTCTGTTATAAGTTAAATAAGCAAGGTGGCAGTCCATGGGGTCACAAAGAGTCAGACAGGACTGAGTGACCTCACTTTTACTTTTCTTGGCTATCATCACTAAGGAAGGGTTTCTTATCTCTCCCTGCTATTCTTTGGAACTCTGCATTCAAATGGGTATATCTTTCCTTTTCTCCTTTGCCTTTGGCTTCTCTTCTTTTCACAGCTATTTGTAAAGTATCATCAGATAACCATGTTGCATTTCTTTTTCTTGGGGATGGTGTTGATCCCTGCCTCCTGTATAATGTCAGGAGCATCTGTCCATAGTTCTTCAGGCACTCTGTCTATCAGATCTAATCCCTTGAATCTGTTCTCACTTCCACTGTATAGTCATAAGGGATTTGATTTAGGTCATACCTGAATGATCTAGTGGTTTTCCCTACTTTCTTCAATTTAAGTCTGAATTTGGCAATAAGGAGTTCATGATCTGAGCCACAGTCAGCTCCTGGTCTCGTTTCTGCTGAATGTATAGAGTTTCTCCATCTTTGGCTGCAAAGAATATGATCAATCTGATTTCAATATTGCCCATCTAATGATGTCCATGTGTAGAGCTGTATCTTGTGTTGTTGGAAGAGGGTGTTTGCTATGATCAGTGTGTTCTCTTGGCAAAACTCTGCTAGCCTCTGCCCTGCTTCATTCTGTACTCCAAGGAAAAATTTGCCTTGTATTGCCAAATTGCCAGGTATTTCTTGACATCCTATGTTTGCATTCCAATCCCCTATGATGAAAAGGACATCTTTTTGGGGGTGTTAGTTCTAGAAGGTCTTCATAGAACTGTTCAACTTCAGCTTCTTCAGCATTACTGGTTGGGGCATAGACTTGGATTATTGTGATATTGAATGGTTTGCCTTAGAAACAATTTTCTTCAAAAAAGTTAGAGATACCAAGGGAACATTTCATGCAAAGATGGGCTCAATAAAGGACAAAAATGGTATGGACCTAACAGAAGCAGAAGATGTTAAGAAGAGGTGGCAAGAATACACAAAAGAACTATACAAAAAAAGATCTTCATAACCCAGATAATTCCGATGGTGTAATCACTCACCTAGAGCCAGACATCCTGGAATGCAAAGTCAAGTGGGCCTTAGGAAACATCACTACAAGCAAAGCTAGTGGAGGTGATGGAATTCCAGTTGAGCTATCTCAAATCCTAAAAGATGATACTGTGAAAGTGCTGCACTCAATATGCCAGCAAATTTGGAAAACTCAGCAGTGGCACAGGGCTGGAAAAGGTCAGTTTTAATTCCAATCCCAAAGAAAGGCAATGCCAAAGAATGCTCAAACTACCGCACAATTGCACTCATCTCACATGCTAGCAAAGTAATGCTCAAAATTCTCCAAGTCAGGGTTCAAAAGTATGAGAACTGTAAACTTCCAGATGTTCAAGCTGGATTTAGAAAAGGTAGAGGAACCAGAGATCAAACTGCCAACATCTGCTGAGTCATTGAAAAAGCAAGAGAGTTCCATAAAAAACATCTATTTCGCTTTATTGACATTGCCAAAGCCTTTGACTGTGTGGATCACAATAAACTGTGGAAAATTCTGAAAGAGATGGGAATACCAGACCACCTGACCTGCCTCTTGAGAAATCTGTATGCGGGTCAGAAAGCAAAGTTAGAACTGGTCATGGAACAACAGACTGGTTCCAAATAGGAAAAGGAGTACGTCAAGGCTGTATATTGTCACCCTGCTTATTTAACTTTTATGCAGAGAAAATCATGCTAAATGCTGGGCTGGAAGAAGCAGAAGCTGGAATCAGATTGCCAGGAGATATATCAATAATTTCAGATATGCAGATGATACCACCCTTATGGCAGAAACCGAAGAAGAACTAAAGAGCCTCTTGATGAAAGTGAAAGAGGAGAGTGAAAAAATTGGCTTAAAGCTCAATATTTAGAAAACGAAGATCATGGCATCTGGTCCCATCACTTCATGGCAAATAGATGGAAACAATGGAAACAGTGAGAGACTTTATTTTTAGGGGGCTCCAAAATCACTGCAGATGGTGACTGCAGCCATTCAATTAAAAGACGCTTACTCTTTGGAAGAAAAGTTATGACCAACCTAGACAGTATACTAAAAAGCAGAGACATTGCTTTGCCAACAAACGTCCATCTATTCAAAGCTATAGTTTTTCCAGTAGTCATGTATGGATGTGAGAGTTGGAGTATAAAGAAAGCTGAGAGCTGAAGAATCGATGCTTTTGAACTGTGGTGTTGGAGAAGACTCTTGAGAGTCCCTTGGACTGCAAGGAGATCAAACCACTCAGTCCTAAAGGAAATAAATCCTGAATATTCATTGAAAGGACTGATGCAGAAACTGAAACTCCAATACTTTGGCCACCTGAGGCGAAGAACTGACCCATCGGAAAAGACCCTGATTCTGGGAAAGATTGAAGGCGGAAGGAGTAGGGTACAACAGAGGATGAAATGGTTGGATGGCATCACCAACTCAATGGACATGAGTTTGAGTAAACTCTAGGAGTTGGTGATGGAGAGGGAGGCATGGTGTGTCGTAGTCCATGGGATCTAAAGAGTTAGTCATGAGTGAGCAACTGAACTGAACTGAACTGGCTATCATCATAACTTTACAAAGGGCATTAAATTTCTCATTTTCTTAGATTGTCCTTTCTCAGTGTATTTCACCAGACTCTTACTAGATCAAAAAAAAATTTTAAAACAAAGTATTTTGTAGGAAGACTTTGGCAAAGACTGATGGCTCCTCATATCTTCCGAAGAACACAGTGAGACCACATTTTCTAGCTTACTTTTAAAAGTTATGGTCAATATAATGTGAGTGGAAGGAACGTGTACATCTTCTTGGCCAAGATATTGAAGAAGCTGGTGAATGTCCTCTTTGCTGTCTTTCCCTTTCTGAGGGGAGGATGCAGAAGAGGAAGCCTCAGAGAACAGCAGAGCCACAAGAGGGAAGGAGTTTAGGTCCAAGCCTGACCAAAGTGTACAGTGCTGCCCTACAACCAAGGGCATTTTCCTGGGACTGTTATGCAGACTGTTCAATCGTGTTTGAGTTTTTAACTGTATCGTTGGAAAGGTATAATTGTTACTCTGTGTGCATGCTAAGTTGCTTCAGTTGTGTCTGACTCTTTCTGACGCTATGGACCATAGCTCATCAGGCTCCTGTCCATGGGTTTCTCCAGGCAAGAATACTGGAGTGGGTTGCCATACCCTCTGTAGCCTAGTATAATACAGACTTAAATGATACAGATAATAATATGCCTGGCACACAGTAGGTTTTAATATATGAGTATTGGATAAATGAGTGAACAAAATACTTATAAATTTCACAATACTTTGTTTTTTTAAACCATGATTCAGTGCTTAGCTCCAAATAATTAAATTTTTAAAAATATTTGGCAACATCTTGTTATATACATAGAGAAGAATTTCTATTAATTTTTTCTCATATATCTGAATGTGATTTTAATATTATGCCCCAAATGCTATAAAAGAGTATAATTTGCTTATTATGTAACAAAAATGTTTTCAAATGGTATGCTTGCAGGTTTTCAAAGTACTATTTCTAAAAACTGTTGAAACTGATGTGAAAATCTAGGTTATAATGTTTAGTGACTGTCACAAATTTTTTTACAGTCCAACATCTTATTTTGATGTTTTCACAAGAGATAGGGAAAGTAAAACTTAAAATAATGTAAGAATAATGCCTGATTCTGAATGCTATGTATAATTTGTAATGTCTTCATGTCCATTCTGCACTAGCACCACAAAGAAAAAGAAAGAAGGAAACATGACTGCTTCCCACCATAAGCTCTGATTCCCTGAGATATTTATGTAACTGTATAATACTGCCAACTGAACAAACAGCTTCAATCATGTGTCTGTTCATATCTCCAGGCAAAGTTTTGTTCTTTTTCCTTTCTCTTATAAATGTATTCCCTTCAAAGGCTACATAAGCTAGTGGATAAACAATCTCTGTGGAAGAACAGGAATGCTGGCTATTTAACACGTGCAGCTCAGTGACAAAAAGTGTGGAATCACAATAAACAATATTCTGTGATGATAACACTAATAAAGATGATAACATTTTCATGATTAGGTATGTTTTTAGTAAAATTAAATTAATGGACAGGACCATTCAGTCTAAAGAACACATACAACATGCTGACAAACAAAACTGGGCTTCAGCATAAAGTGTGCATGTTATATAGACAGTATACATATGCACCTTACGGCACTACGCTTATTTACATGCGTATCATTCATCTAGTACTTTCTTCTTACTTCCAAGTTGGAATGCACTTCCTTCATACACTATTATAAGCCCATTTAGTCACATTTTTGTCAGATTCCACTGGCAAATGCAGCGTTGAATAAATCAGTGGTTAATAAATGTCCTTGGAAATATGTGGAGAGATAAATAGTGAACTGCTGTATCTCATCATAAATGTATCTCATCGGAATCTTAAAGGAAAGATAGACTGAGCTATTATGGAAAAAGAGAAATAGTTACAGAGCAGTCATGTAAAAGGAGCCTGGTTTATTACTCTTGGATGGATATACTATTGAGAAAAAAGGAAAATGTTCTCATAACTGTTCACCAAATTCTACTGCAAAAGAAATACCGAATGAGGGTAGAGAGTGAACCTTCCCATAATAAATGCTCCTGTCACAACTCCACAGGCTTAGGTCAGGGGCCCAGCCCCCCAGCAGGCAGAACTGCAGGACTCTCAGCGTCCCAATCCTACTCTGCCGCCCTCTCATAGGCACTGCTCCAGCTGACCACATGCTCGCTTCTAATCTGTGGTGAGATGGTCTGACAAGCAGGCTGGGAGGACAGCAGAGATGGAAACATAGATCAAGTACAGATAAAGATATGTCCACTTTGAAAAACACAAATAAGACCTTTAGGTAATAATATATAGGGGATGCACCTATTGAAAAATGAGAGGAACACAATCACCTCTTTCTCATTAATCTTTTCATAATTCCCTTTTGAGTCTTGCCCCGACCTCTCTCCATAGCCCAGTATCTGTACACTTCCTACATCTATACTTAAATAACATAGATTATAGATTGATGTCCCCAGCACATATCTCATAAATCTCAACCCACCCCTCAAAGCTGGTTTCAGGTTAGTTTTAAAAATCTATCATGTGGGTGAGCCCTTAGCAGTACTTTGAAGTTCCATCATTATTAAAAGTGAAGAGGGCTCTGGTATCCTAAGAAGAGAAATAATGACAGCACATGTTCCTGACTATGAAGTAAATTTGTGTTTAAAAAAATGAGAACACATATGCCAAAGTTAAAAAAAAGGGGGGGGGGGCACAAAATTAACATTGAGAAAGTAAAAGGAAACACAAAAAATCTTGCCAAAGGTTCATGTTTTACATAAAGCTGCAGTTGGGACTTCACAAAGGAAATCTCTGCACTTTTTATTTCTGGTTCAGAGGATTTACATGCTCTTTCTAATGATCTGGGCCTTCAGCACTGGGTAATGTCTCCCAGTCCCCAACTAAGCACTCATGCAAAATTGAAGCACTTTGGAAGCAGTTTAGTAGCTGCAGATGAATCTCAATGTGCAGGAAAAGGCATAATGGCTGTTTAGCACTTGCTAGGAGAAGCTGAGGAAATCAGGGGGAAAAATCTATTGAACTTAAGCCATCTGGGAAGCCAACTGAGAGTGACTACATTAACAACGTGTTTACATTCCCATTTGTGTTGCTGGGCCAAGCAAAAGTGTGTGTGTGTGTGTGTATGTGTGTGTGTGTGTGTAGAGGATTATCAAGTGCAACTCTTTTGGTTGTGTTGGCTATTTTGATTTAGTTTTGGCAACTCCACGGGGAAAGAACTTTCATGAGAAACATGGCTCTGAGAATTTTTAGGTCTCCGTGAGACAGGCCAACTGTTAGAGCACAGAGGCTGGCAAGGATGCTGAGGCACAAGGAAAGTGAGGATGCAGGAGCCTGGTTGTGCATCTCTTTCCCCGCATCTGGCCCACAACACAACGGAGCAGATTGGGGGAAGCTTCAGAAAGCTGGTAAAGAACATGAGGAAATGCTTTCATTGCCAGTTACATGTACAGTTGACTCAGAAACATTGACTAAATGAGGGAAGACAGCCAGGTAAGTGCCTTCTCTTTCAGCCCCCACCACCCCTACTCATGTCTCCACTATCATGGCCTTTTTTGGTCACGGGATTTAATAGACTAATACAATTTTATAGAGCAGTTTTAGGTCCCCTGCAAAATTGAAAGAAAGGTACAGAAATTTCTCATATACGTCCTGCTCCCACACATGCATAGCCTTCCCTATTATCAACACTCCTCACCAGAGTAGTACATTCTTGTTTTTTTTTTTTTTACAACCGATGAGCCTACACTGACATACCATCACCCAAAGTCCATAGTTCATATTAAGGTTCACTCTTGGTGTTGTATATTCCATGGATTTGGACAAATGTATTAATATGTATCCATTGTTATAGTGTAATACAGAGTAGTTCCACTGACCTAAAAATCCTGTGCTCCACCTATTCATCCTTCCCTCCCCTGACAACCACTAATTTTGTTTTTTAACTGTCTCCACGTGTGTGCTAAGTTGCTTCAGTCTTGTCCAACTCTGTGCAATGCTATGGACTGCAGCCTGCCAGACTCTTCAGTCCACAGGATTCTCCAGACAAGAATGATGGAGTGGGTTGCCGTGCCCTCCTCCAGGGGATTTTCCTGACCCAAGGATTGAACCCCCGTCTCTTCCATCTAACCTGCATTGGCAGGTGGGTTCTTTACCACTAGGTGCCACCTGGGAAGCCCCACTGTCTCCATAGTTGTCCTTTTTCCCAATGTTAAATAGTTGACATCTTACATGAAGCATTTTCAGATTAACTTCTTTTTCTAATTTTATTAGAAAATTGTATTTTCTAATAAAATACAAAAATACAAAAAAAAATGTATTTATTTGTCTGCTCTAGGTCTTAGTTGTGGCACTTTGAATTTTCCATCTTTGCAGCACGAGAGACCTTTAGTTGCAGCATGCAAACTCTTGGTAGTGGCATGTGAGATCTAGCTCCCTGACCAGACTGTGAACCTGGGCCCCCTTCCCTGATGGCTCAGATGGCAAGGAGTCTGCCTGCAATGCAGGAGACCTGGGTTCAATCCCTGGCTTGGGAAGATCCCCTGGGGAAGGAAATGGTAACCCACTACAGTATTCTTGCCTGAAAAATCCCATGGACAGAGGAGTAGGGCAGGCTACAGTCCATGGGGTTGCAAAGAGTTGGCCACAACTGAGAGACTTCGGTTTCACTTTCCCCTGCACTGGGAGCATTTAGTCTTAGCCATTGGACCACCAGGGAAGTGCCCAGATTGATTTCTTTCACCTAGTAATATGCATTTAAAATTCCTCCATATCTTTTCATGACATGAAAGCTTTTCTTTTTTTATTAACACTGAATAATATTCTATTGTCTGGATGGACTAAAGTTTATTTATCCATTCACCTACTGAAGGACATCTGGGTTGCTTCCAAGTCTTGGCAATTATGAATAAAGTTACTATGAACATCCATGTTTTTGTGTGGACATAAGTCTTCAACTCCTTTAGGTACATACCAAGGAGTGTGATGGCTATAGCATATGGTAAGAGTATGTTTTGTTTTGTAAAACAACTGCTAAATTGTCTTCCAAGTGGCTATACCATTTTTCTTTACAACCATAAATAAATAAGAGTGCATGTTCATTGGTGTTGCAGTGTTCTGAAATTTGGCCATTTGAATAGATTCATAGTGGCATCTCATTGTTTCAATTTGCATTTCCCTGATGACATACGACATGGAGCAGCTTTTCATATGCTTACTTGCCATCTATATATTTCCTTGGTGTTCTGTCTGTTAAGGTCTGCTGCTCTTTGGAAATGTCACATAAAGTGATTTTTTCTTGACAGATGTTTGGTGACTATAGTAAATGGTGGCCCCTAACAAAGTTATGTCCACATATGAATCCCCAGAACAAGTGAATGTTACTTTATTTGGTAAGAGGGTCTTTGCAGATATAACTAAATTAAGGATTTTGATACCATAAATTATCCAGGTGTGCCCTAAATCTAGTGATAAATGCCTTTATAAGAGACATACAGAGAAGACAAAGAGAAAGTGATGTGAAGACAGAGGCAGAGATTAAACGATGGAGCCATAACCCCAGGATTGCCAAGGCCCCCAGCAGGAGCTGGAAGAGACAAGGAATAGATTTTCCTCTAGAGTCCCCAGAGGGAGTATGGCTTTGCTTGATTTCAGACTCCTAGTTTCCAAAATTGTAAAAGAATACATTTCTGAACTTCCCTGGTGACTCAGATGGTAAAGAATCTGCCTGCAATGCAGGAGACCTGGGTTCAATCCTTGGGTCTGGAAGATCCCCTGGAGAAGGGAATGGCTATCCACTCCAGTATTCTTGCCTGGAGAATCCCATGGACAGAGCCTGGTGGGCTACAGTCCATGGGGTTGAAAGAGTCAGACACAACGGGTCTGAGAGACTAACACTTTTACATTTCTACGTCTTAAGCTATGAATTTCATACTAATTTATTGTGGCAGCCCTAGGAAACTAATACAATGACTAAGGGCATTCACTCTCTGTCTCTACATTCAAAGACTAGACTCAAGAATCTAATGGAGCAAAAAGGTGAGGAAAAGCTGTCTGCCATGTGGTGTTTTTCTGGTTTCACAAATGCCCCATGGAATGGGTGTGGGGAGGTAGGCTTTTAGTCACTAACATCATTTCATACAGAGGGCATCATTGTCTGGGATCATCAAGGTGGTAGCTATAAAAAGAGGCATGTCATTCATTCCCTGCCATTCCTGGAATTGCCTTGTACAGACCATTCCCCTGGGTTTTTCCAGCTAAATTTTAATTCACTCAAGCCCTAGAGTTCCCCCTCTTCCCTCAGGAGGCTGCTATCTCTCAGCCTGAGAAGTTTAATAGGCAGAGACAGGCGAAAGGATATTGAAGAAAGCAGGGGCTTTCTAACATGTAACTCTATACCAGGGAAATACCAAGGGGTTTCACGAATTTATTCTCATAATGAAAGGAGAACCCAAGCAAATGGTAAAGCATAATCTTTTTCACTCTCTCTTTACCCTCTTCTATTTTGTCCTCTCTAGACTGTGATCTCCTTCAGTGCATCAGGTCTTAGTTTTATCTCTAGTTACAACACCAAGTATCTGGGTCATGGTTTTCGAATAGAAAGTCTATGTACCTCCTCTATGCTGCATTTTTACAAGCCTGTTTTATCATGTCCAGTTTTCAAGCCTGGTTGTATATTAGCATTACTACTGAGCTTAGAACAAGTAAAGAAAAAGCTATGTCCTGTTTCCAATTAAACCATTCTCTCTGGGGGTGAGGCCAGGATATAGGTATTTTCCAAAATCCCCCACTGGTGATTGTCAAATGCAGCCCAAGTTGACAGCCAACTGCCCTAATAGGTCCTTGTTGCTCTTGCTGTCACATTCTTGGAGATTTCTTTCAAAACAGATTTTTAAAATCAGATTGAACTCTCAATGAAATTAGGAATGAGTCCAAGACTTCCCTAATCTGAACTGTTTTTCAAAGTTAGATATTACACTTCTGTGTGCTGTGCTTGCATTTTTTTGCCAGGTTCTAATATTTTGCTAATTGTAGTTCTCATGTTATACATGCTGGTTTTGTATAACCAAATAGTACTTTTCAGAGGAATTGGCAAGAGTAGTTATTTCAACAGGTATCCCCAAGGGGACTCTGAAAATCTCTAAGGGATGACTCTGGATTGATGGTATTTGAGTGAGAAGTCTATAAAGACTCCAGAGCAAGTAAAGGCCTCTCTCCTCAAGTTTTAGCATTAGGTAATTGGTGGCTCAGTGGTAAATAATCTGCCTGCAATGCAAGAGTCCTAAAACACTTGGGTTCAATCCCTGGGTCTGGAAGATCCCCAGGAGAAGGAAACGGCAACCCACTCTAGTATTCTTGCTTGGAGAATCCATGCACAGAGGAGCCTATTGGGGTACAGTCCATAGGATGAGTGAATGAGTGAGTGAGCTCACTGAGTGAGTGAGTATGCACACACTATTCATTGTTATTGTAGCATTTTAAACAAAAAAAAAATCTCTATTCTGTTTTTTAAAATGCCCCATATATATGTATAACTGATTCACTTTGCTGTATAGCAGAAACTAACATAACATTGTAAATCAACTGTACTCCAATTAAAAATTATTTAAAATAAAAATAAAATAAAATAAAATAAAATGCCCCAAAGATTTGGGGTGAGGAGAAAGAAAATTCTGAGCCAATTATTGGGACAATATCAGATAGGAAGGTTTAGTGATAGATTCAGAGCCTCAAATAGAACAGATAACAATTTGTGACATCACAGAATAAGGACAACAACCTGGGTCGTTATTGCATAATTATGAACCAGGTTTATTTATATTTAGCACAATAGATACAGACACCAAAAAAGGACAGCTAAATTTTGAGAGAAAGCCACGCTATTTAGGAAATTAACCCTCTTTTTAAGCTGAAATCGTTTCTTAAACTTTCTTAAGACGATAAATCCATTTCATATTACAACCCAGAATTCTTGTTAATTATGTTCCTTCCCATTAAAGTAAGGAACAAGAAACTTTTTAAAATCTTCACATATATTAGCCAAAGGTTAGATTAAAAATACATTATGGCTTTTAACACTTGTGCTATTCTGACTTTGAAGTGGGCATATTAAAACTCTAAGCTATGGCATATACATGGTTGCCGGGAACATGGCAGAATTGCTATAGCAACACAATCACTAGTTTTGCTCCTGAAATGCCCTATTTGAGTTGCAAGTAATCTAGTGAAGAATGGTCCTTGGACTCTTGTTTCTTATTGCAGTTTCTATGTGAGCCTAGGGGTGGGTAGCTTTCGATCTTCTGAAAATTTACAAAGGCATATACGCAAACACACTCAGACACATATGCATATGTTTGTACTTATATATCTACTTATATGCATATTCTTGATTACACTATATTAATCAATGCTTTCATCTTAGTTGTAGCAAGAAAAAGGAGTAATGCATTACAAGTAACCTTGCCCTAAGTATTAATTGGCAGGAGAGAAATGCTTTGGATTCATTAAAACTCTAACTGCATGTAATTTTAGAAAATTTCTGTTTTCCTCTAGTGAAATACAGCTAGCTAAAACTGCATTGAAAGGTGTGATATGTTTTTGCTTTTCCTTTGTAATCATGTTCTGGGCTGTATTGGTTTTAAAAATACTGGTGTTACTTTTTTCTATACAGTATGTAACTCAAATGTGAAAAATCTTCCCCATGGGATAAAACTAAATTAAAATTATATAGTTCTATAAATATAGTATAGTCAGGACATTTTGCAGTATGTGCAGAATCTATAATACTGATTTTTGCAAATCCTGGAATAATGAAACACACAACAATAAAAACTTCATGACAATGACATTAGAAACAAAGGAATCTAAACGTGTAGCCCCAAATTTTTCAAGTACTCACTTTTGTTTGTAAGTTAGGAAAAGAATGGAAACAAAAGCCAGGTTCATATACAGCGAGAGCCCAAATCACTCAGTTCAGTTCAGTTCAGTCGCTCAGTCATGTCTGACTCTTTGCGACCCCATGAATCGCAGCACGCCAGGCTTCCCTGTCCATCACCAACTCTCAGAGGTCGCTCAGACTCACGTCCATCGAGTCGGTGATGCCATCCAGCCATCTCATCCTCTGTCCTCCCCTTCTCCTCCTGCCCCCAATCCCTCCCAGCATCAGAGTCTTTTCCAATGAGTTGACTCTTTGCATGAGGTGGCCAAAGTACTGGAGTTTCAGCTTCAGCATCATTCCTTCCAAAGAAATCCCAGGGCTGATCTCCTTTAGAATGGACTGGTTGGATCTCCTTGCAGTCCAAGGGACTCTCAAGGGTCTTCTCCAACACCACAGTTTGAAAGCATCAATTCTTCGGTGCTCAGCTTTCTTCACAGTCCAACTCTCACATCCATACATGACCACTGGAAAAACCATAGCCTTGACTAGATGGACCTTTGTTGGCAAAGTAATGTCTCTGTTTTGAATATGCTATCTAGGTTGGTCATACACCTTCCAAGGAGTAAGCGTCTTTTAATTTCATGGCTGCAATCACCATCTGCAGTGATTTTGGAGCCCCAAAAAATAAAGTCTGACACTGTTTCCACTGTTTCCCCATCTATTTCCCATGAAGTCATGGGGTCAGATGCCATGATCTTCGTTTTCTGAATGTTGAAGTTTAAGCCAACTTTTTCACTCTCCTCTTTCACTTTCATCAAGAGGATTTTTAGTTCCTCTTCACTTTCTGCCATAAGGGTGGTATCATCTGCATATATGGGGTTACTGATATTTCTCCTGGCAATCTTGATTCCAGCTTGTGCTTCTTCCAGCCCAGCGTTCCTCATGATGTACTCTGCATAGAAGTTAAATAAGCAGGGTGACAATATACAGCCTTGACGTACTCCTTTTCCTATTTGGAACCAGTCTGTTGTTCCATGTCCAGTTCTAACTTGCTTCCTCACCTGCATACAGGTTTCTCAAGAGGCAGGTCAGGTGGTCTGGTATTCCCATCTCTTTCAGAATTTTTTCACATTTATTGTGATTCACACAGTCAAAGGCTTTGGCATAGTCAATAAAGCAGAAACAGATGTTTTTCTGGAACTCTCTTGCTTTTTCCATGATCCACTCAGCCAAGACTATTTTCATGCTAGAACAAAATGAAGCAACAAAATCCAAGTTCTGGAACTCTGATCAACCAACTTTTGTAAGTGCAGCTGGGATTATGTTGGCCACATGAATCCAGGTGTTTAAAGACAATGTCAATGTGAAATTAAGATAAATCTATTGTGATCAGTAACAAAAGAAGAATAAGAGAAACTATATATTTGGGGATAATTACTACTCTGTTATCACTAACTGGTAACTACTTTCTCGCCAAGTTATCAGACTGACTCGGTGGAAAAGCCTCAATGTACTACATGGATTCTTGCCAATTTTCTATTTTTATTTTGGGGCTGGTCTCATACCAAAAAGAAAAATTGTTAGTTTCCAGTGTTAAGAGAAGGACCTCTGAGAAGGAAATCAAATAACAAACAATTGATTCATATTTTAGAATCATTTATCTTCATTGACAAACATATTAAAAATTTTAAAGCTCTATTCTTGTAAAGGCAATATTTCCACTGAATAGAATTTAAAAATTTGGAATAAAATTCAAATAGGGCGTCCAAATTACATGCATCATTTACCAAAATTTAAACAAAGTCCACCTAACTTCCTTTAGAAAATATTCACTCTGTTAATGAGAACTCAGTTCAGTCAGGTCAATCACTCAGTTGTGTCTGACTCTGAGTCCATGGACTGCAGCACCCCAGGCTTCCCTGTCCATCACCAACTCCCAAAGCTTGCTCAAACTCATGTCCACTGAGTCAGTGATGCCATCCAACCAACCATCTCATCCTCTATCACCCTCTTCTTCTCCTGCCTTCAATCTTTCCCAGCATATGAGAATTAAGTTTAGAATAATTATTTTATACAGAGAATAACAATTGATTTGATGTGTGTATTTAATGTGTAAAGTCACATTACATATAAGAGTAGTCACACTGCATACATGAATAATCACACTACATATATAAAGTCATATTCCATATATAAGAGTAATCACACTACTGTTACCGAAGATTATGCTTTATGCATGTCTCAGATTGTCTATTCATGAAGTATTTCAAATAAAAACATCATCAGTATGTCTCACTACATTTCAGTTACCCAAATTTAGTAAGATTAATGGCTACAATCCCACAGAACAAGCTTTTATTTGTCATCTTCTATGTTAATGCCATGTATTATAAACTTTATAAAAGACAAAGCTTTACAAAATAGGCCCTACCATACCATTCTAATCCAACTGTAAAAACAGAGATTATATATATACATATTCATATTTATGTGAGTATATAAATATATCATAAGTAATATATGATATTGAATTATAAGAAACTGCTATTTTGTACCTCTAAATGAATATTGATAACTTTATATGGTTTACCCTAATATACATTTACATTTATGAGTATAATGCAAATGGAAGCAAAAATAAGTGAAGTGTGGACATGTGTATGCTATGACTTGGGGTTTTATAGAAACACTCATCTATGATATTACTTTAGAGATACTTCTTTAAAAATGAGTAGGACTTTAACAGAGGTGGAATGGGTACCGTACCCATTACGGTATGGTGGAAAAGTACCGGTTATGTAAGGTGCTTCAGTTGTCTCTGACGTTTTGCAACCCCATGGGCTATAGCCCGCCAGGGTCTCTATGGGATTCTCCAGGCAAGAATACCGGAGTGGGTTGCCATTTCCCCTCCAGGGTATCTCCCTGACCTAGGGATCAAACCCACATCCCTTAGGACTACAGCATTGGCAGGTGATTTCTTAACCACTAGTGCCACCTGGAACCCACTCCAGTGTTCTTGCCTGGAGAGTCCCAGGGATGGAGGAGCCTGGTGGGCTGCTGTCAATGGGGTTGCACAGAGTCGGACACGACTGATGCGACTTAGCAGCAGCAGTGCCACCTGGGAAGCCCAAAGTACGGTATAAAGAAAGACTATTTCACACAACAGGTATTTATTGAGCACCTGCTGCTGCTGCTGCCAAGTCGCTTCAGTCATGTCCGACTCTGTGCGACCCCATAGATGGCAGCCCACCAGGCTCCCCTGTCCCTGGGATTCTCCAGGCAAGAACACTGGAGTGGGTTGCCATTTCCTTCTCCAATGCATGAAAGTGAAAAGTGAAAGTGAAGTCGCTCAGTCGTGTCCGACCCTCAGCGACCCCATGGACTGCAGCCTACCAGGCTCTTCCATCCATGGGATTTTCCAGGCAAGAGTACTGGAGTGGGGTGCCATTGTCTTCTCCGGGTATTGAGCACCTATTAAGTACCTAACAAAGTTAAGCATGGAACTAGAATAGCAAAAAAGATAGACATAACCCCTGAATTCATGGAGCTTACTCTTCAGCTCATAATGTTTAGACTGAAGAGGACAGAGAATTTGGGGAAGGAAAAGTGGTAACTGTCCATTTCAAATATTCAAAATTAGGAGTAGGCCAGGAGGTGACCAGACTTATTTCCTAAAGTTCCATATAATATAAGTAGGACCATTAAGTCATGATAACATAAATCTGACTACATTCACTTTAGTATGACTTATTGAGAAGCATGCCAGTAATTCATTGAATTTACTCTCACTGAAATAAAGCTTCTACAATCCTAAGGCACAAACATGTAGAATGTTTGGACTGATTTAATAAAATTATAAACAAATTCTACATAATTTCCCTTTGAAAATGTATG
Source organism: Bos taurus (assembly GCF_002263795.3). Taxonomy (NCBI): domain Eukaryota; kingdom Metazoa; phylum Chordata; class Mammalia; order Artiodactyla; family Bovidae; genus Bos; species Bos taurus. Next base: position 29,183,372 of record NC_037333.1, on the reverse strand, counting down.
AGCTGCATTTTCTAAATCATGCCCTAGTCTGACATTAAGTTCTTTGATATTTTAAAAAACACTTATGTATTTATTTTAGTTTGCTGTGTCAGGTCTTAGTTGCATCATGCAGGAGCTTTCCTTGCAGCACACGGACTCTCTAGTTGTGAGGCGTAGGCTCAGTTGGAGCGCGGGCTTAGTTGCTCTGTGGCATGTGGGATCTTAGTTCCCCAACCAAGGATTGAACCCACATCCTGTGCATTGCATGGTGGATTCTTAACCACTGGACCACCAGGGAAGTCCCTTTTCATTTTAACAGAGATTTAACAGAGATATTTTAACAGAGATTCTGAGAAAAAGAGTTAAGCTACCAAATAATATGAGGTTAGAAAATGTTTTTCCACTTCGGAGCTTTACTGGGACTTCTACATGCAAATATTCTTTATATTTTCTCCAAAAGGGGAATATGATTATTGCAGTGTTTCCTAAATTATTTGACTGCAAGCTTTTTGTTTATTTTTGTTTTCTTTTTCTCAAATGGCACTTACAAGACACTAGTGGTTTACTGAACACAGTTTAAGAGGAAAAACCAAACTGACCTAGAAGACAGGGCATGTGGTGGGGGAGAAACTATTAAAATAAGGCTATGAAGTTTGATTAGGAACAGACTGTACTAAAGCTTTTGAATACAGGAGCAAGGAGGATATGCTTTATCCATGGACAAAGGAAAGACATACATGTACAAAAATGAAATGAGATAAACACTTGGGCCTATTCTTTAGGCCTATAACTAGCTTGGGAATGGATTGCTGAGGAAAAAGGCTAACACCAAGAAGGTGTAGGAGGCTATCTAAATAATCTAAGATGTATACAATTAAAGACTCTACTAGGAGAGTAGCAGCAAGAATTAAAACCAGAAGGATATTTTGGGGAGAATTCTGAGGAGGAATGAACTGCTTTGTAATGATCACTTTGGCTGCTGGAGTGAGGGGTGAAGTTGAGATTTCTGTTTTTGCTGATGGAATGCAAAAAAGAGGTAACTAAAATAAGCATAAAAAAGGAGAAAGAATTCTCAGCTGTGCCACTCTTGCGGGACCTGAGTGAGCACAGTATGTTTTCTGAAAGCTGTATTTTGAGTAAAGGTAATTCACTTAAATTTGTGTCCATGTGTAGTTTCTCTTTATCAACTTTTTTTTTTCCTGTTAAAAAAAGGGGCTCATCTTTTGCTCACCAACTGAAATTCTTTCTATTTTTTGCTATTTGGCCAAATGTTAAACACCTTCACAAATAAAAATAATCAAATCCTAAGCACCATCTTGAATACTAAAGAACCACAAAGGGCCACATATGAAAAAGTTGACACAAACAAGAAGGGAGATGAAAAGCAAGAAAGACAAATGTTTAGCTGATACTGAGAACCAGATTTTCTTTCCTGAGAAAATGGATAATTGTTTTACATAGATCTTTTTTTTTCCTTTAACTTAGTTCTGTGTACAAAGCTGCAGAAGTATTCAGGGAGGCACTGAGTACAGGGCCAAGAGCAAAAATTTTGGAATTAAAGAGACCTGATGTTGACTCATTGGTGAAGACTCTGATGCTGGGAGGGGTTGGGGGCAGGAGGAGAGGGGGACGACAGAGGATGAGATGGCTGGATGGCATCACCGACTCAATGGACGTGAGTCTGAGTGAACTCTGGGAGTTGGTGATGGACAGGGAGGCCTGGCATGCTGCGACTCATGGGGTTGCAAAGAGTTGGACACGACTGAGCAATTGAACTGAACTGAATTGAGTTCATATCAGGCTGAGAGGAGCAACCCCATGTCCAAGGAGCAGCAGCTGCCCAGGCACAGGAGGGCCGACAGGAGCTACTGCATGTTCGAGGTCAGGAGGGGCAACCTCGTCCAAGGTAAGGAGCAGAGGCTGTGCTCTGCTGGAGCAGCCATGAAGAGATACCCCATGTCCAAATTAAGAAAAACCCAAGTAAGACAGTAGGTGTTGCGAGAGGGCATCAGAGGGCAGACACACTGAAACCATAATCACAGAAAACTAGCTAATCTGATCACATGGACCACAGCCTTGTCTAACTCAATGAAACTAAGCCATGCTGTGTGGGGCCACCCAAGACGGACGGTCATGGTGGAAAGGTCTGACAGAATGTGGTCCACTGGAGAAGGGAATGGCAAACCACTTAAGTATTCTTGCCTTGAGAACCCCATGAACAGTATGAAAAGGCAAAATGATAGGATACTGAAAGAGGAACTCCCCAGGTCGGTAGGTGCCCAATATGCTACAGGAGATCAGTGGAGAAATAACTCCAGAAAGAATGAAGGGATGGAGCCAAAGCAAAAACAATACCCAGTTGTGGATACGACTGGTGATAGAAGCAAGGTCCGAGTCTGTAAAGAGCAATATTGCATAGGAACCTGGAATGTTAGGTCCATGAATCAAGGCAAATTGGAGGTGGTCAAACAGGAGACGGCAAGAGTGAACATCAACGTTCTAGGAATCAGTGAACTAAAATGGGCTGGAATAGGTAACTTTAACTCAGATGACCATTATATCTACTACTGTGGACAGGAATCCCTTAGAAGAAATGGAGTAGCCATCATGGTCAACAAAAGAGTCCAAAATGCAGTACTTGGATGCAATCTCAAAAATGAAAGA